>NC_062216.1:1922555-4322555 GCF_902686445.1 Sciurus carolinensis | reverse complement strand
AAAGACTGCATTTTGATTCATTGTACACAAATGGGGTACAACTTTTCATTTCTATAACTGTGCACAATGTAGATTCACACCATTCGTGTAATCATACATGTACATAGGGCAAGGATGTCTGTCTCATTCCACCATCTTTCATAACCCTGTTCCCTCCCCACTCTGATTTCCCTTACATAAAGTTCCTCCATTCTTCTCTCACCCCCCCACCCCACCCCTCCACCCTCATTATGCATCATCATATTTTAAGTTAATATCTAGCAATGTATTTTTGGACTCCAAGTGTTAAGTCAGTTGAGGTTGAAAGGGTTAAGTTAATTTATTGGAGTTTAACCACTCCACTAGTTGGCTAAGATTCCGGTACTAAAAGTCCTGGATTGTGGCAGCCTCTGGTAGAGTTTGAGGTGCCCTCCCGATTCGTCTCTGGCTGCCGTCACTGCGGCTCCTCTCTGCATTGATTCACGCGACTCAGTATGGACCAGCCATGGTGCCAAGTGCTGACCATTAAAACATCAAGGCCATTAATGCTACAGTTTGCTCAACCACGATCAGACTTCAGGCCACAGACTGTATTTCTTTGTCCTAGTCCATCTGCTTTTGCTTACGGCTTTATTTGTTTATTTATGATGTTACCCATGTCTTATAACAGCACAGTTTGGAAGGGCAGAGTGTGCACCCTGGAGCCAGGTGACCTTCTCCGCCTATCAGCCCAACCACCCTGGCCTGCCATGTAATCTCCTTCCATGAGCAATGAGGGTAGAAGTAGGGTCTCCCTCCGCCGCTGCGTCCAGGGTCCTCCGAGTTAACAGAGGCAATTTCTTGGAATGGAACACAGCAAGTCTTCTCCACCACCACAGTTATTTCGTAAAGAAGCCTGGCGGCAGGTGAGGCCAACAGGCCTGCAGGCTAGTGGTGCTGAGGCTTGCTGAGCAGGGACTCTGCAAGGCACCCAGCTGACCTGTGTGACACCTGTCCTTTAGGTGTTGTGCTGTTCTGTCCCCAAAGAAAGTCTTCCTGGAAACTGCTTCACCAACCAGGATGGAGATTACTTTGAGTTTTGTTTGTTTGGAGAAGTGAGAACAGATTTTTAATGAAATCTGGGGTTATGGGAGTAAATTTTCCCTGCAGAGCAGACAAAAGGCAACTTGTGCCCTGATCTCTACATCATCTGCATTTCTCCTGAATGCAGCAGGACCTTCCCTACACCCCACGCACTCCCTTTCTCTTATGAACCATTTTAGAACTGTGCTTCCAGGCCATGGTGGAATCTCAGAGCTCAGCCTTGCAGTCGTGACGGCGGCTCTGGTTTCCGCAGGTGGAGAGAGAATGTCAGGTTCTTTGCACGGCGGAGGCCCATCCAGCTGCACATCTGCTTTTGTGCATCACAGGAGGCTTGGCTTCCACTCCTGACAAGTCCATCTCAACCCACTCAAACTGACTCTGAGGAAAGAGAAGCCATTCCTGGGTGAGGCTGGGAGACAGCTGCAGCCATGGCCGGGCGGGATGGGCTTCCAGTGCAGCGCATCTGAATTTCAAAATGGAACCGCGGTAAGCCCTCTGGGAGGAGGGAATAAAGTTTGATTTTTGAAGTAAGCCAGGAGCGAAGGTTCTTAACAAACCCACACTCCCTCCTTGCCCTTCTCCGGCGAGGTCCCCTGACTGAGCAGCTGCTTTCTTTGCAAGTGCCGAGAGGTGTGGAGCCACAGCAATTTCAAAGGCTCTGCACTCACAGCCAGAGCCCGTGGAAATGGAGCTGTCAGCACTGACAATTGAAATGCTTTGGTAGAAATCATGCAACAAGGGGGTGAAAGCACCCTGCTCTCCATAGGTCCACGCTTGACAATATCATTCATACCATCTCCATTTTACCCCAGGCCGCCAACTCGTTCGGAAAAACAATTGTCAACATATGTGGGACCGCTGGAGCTCAACCTGGTGGCAAGCCTGGGGTTGATGCGAGCTTGACAATGCTACTGCTTCCCCAGGCCTCTCTGCTTAGAGTGCATGCAAGTTAGACAACGGTTCCTTCCCCTTTCTAAACAAAGTACCTCTGTGGCTCCTGAATCCATTGGAAGGATTTAGTTTTTCTCTAGCAGGGGGATTTCACGACTTCCCGGTCACACACTCCCACCTGAGGCAGACTGGGTGCATGCAGACCTCACCCTCTGTGAGGTCTGGGGGCAGGTGGGCTGGCAAGTGCTGCTACACTTCCCACGGGTCGCAGGGAACGGGACCCAGTCTCGCTGCGCCCCTGCTATGTGCCCATCCTACTGAAGGGCGATGTTCAACAGTTATCTTGCTTGGAGTCCCCAGGGCATAGGTGGCATGGGGTGTTCACTTAGCCAACCTGGAACTGAGGAGCAGAGCAAGAGGAACTTCAAGGCCATGCAGGGAGCCCCGTGCTCTGCAGGAAGTGTGGTGGTGTGCTGACGGCTGCCACATGGTCCTGACACACAGTGTCCTCGTCAGCTTCAGACCCGCCCGTTCCCTTCAGTGTGTGTCTTTCTGGCTATCTTCCCTAGGTCAGGGGTCTCCACGGTTATCAGCAGCCTTGTATTACTCACTCCAAGAACTTTCGGTGATGGAACATTTCACCTTCTAGACAGTTGCATTAATAAGGAACTATCGATCTCTCCATCATATGTAGTGATACACCTGTCAAACCACTTTGAGTTGAAATAATTCTGTTTAAAATTAACTGATCTGTCCTAAAACATTCAAGTTTCAATATTTCTAAGAATTTTTGAAAGACTGAAAATTTTGTCACAGATACACATCCTGGAGCCTGAACTTTCTCAGGGGCTCAGGAGCCACCACACAGTTCCTTCTGTGGCATTGGCAGCGTGTGACTTGAAAGGGAGCCTTTCCTGTGGAATGGCCTTGCTGTGTTGCTCTGGGGTTCCCCCACAGCCTGCTGTTTCGGGCTTGTCACTGTCCTGATGCCCTTTCTTCCATCTCTCACATCCTTTCTCTTCCTTCTCCTCTTTGTATGCTGTACGCTCTGGTAAGATCAGACAGTGCACCACGTAATGTGAAGTTGAAGATTAATTACATAAGGGTATTTGCCAGAGGCTGATCTGTGAGCACCCTGTCTCCTTAACCTGCACCCTCAGGTCATCTGTTCCCTCTGTGGCAAATGCTCTCCTTTGTGCTGCTCACTAGAAAGGTCACTTGCCAGCACCTGTCAGAAGCCCTCCCTCACATCTGGGTGGCAAATGTTTGTCCCGCCTATGTTTCTCTGCTGGCTTGTGGAAACATTTTACGCATTGTATCACCCAGGAGGACTGAGACTGTGCTCTGTTTATCTCTTTGTTCCCAGAATCTACTATGACAGTGTTTGTGCAATAAGAATCACTGAATTGAATCCTGACTAAGGTATTACTCTTCTCATGTGTCTTTTAATTTAAAAATGGGAAGCTAGAAGAAAGAGAGAAGGGAAAGGAGGTAGATAAAGAACAGGCCAATATGCAGAAAAAAGAGAGAGGGACTGACTTGAAAAGAGACCCACTTCTGTATTAATGGAGTAATGATGGATTTATCTTGGGGAATAGTTCAGGGAGATCACTCTCTTTTTCAAAGGCTCTCTCTATTGGACCATTAGCTATGATTTTATAAAATTAAATTCTATACTTTGTATCATATGTGGATAAAAGTATACAGATTCTCAACAATAACTCAGAATAAGATAAGTCTCTAATAGCACAAAGATGGACAAAAATTACAACATCTGCCCATCTCAGAAACTTCCAAGGCCACTGTAATACTCACAAGATGTTTAGGAACACTGACAGATTTATTCATTGCAAAATTCACACTTCAAGGTATTTGGTACAAAGTAATGTCTTCAAAACATTCAAATATTAGCTACATTTAAATTTTCTATATATTCTTGGGAAGGTCAGATAACAATTCTGTTTTAATTTTATGATTTTCAAATTGGAGTGATGTAGCATACATGGATTCTTAAATCGCCATACTCTGTAAATGCACTGTGATAATGTTAGAGACATTTACTTACAGATTGTTAACACACTGAGAAATATCTCTTGAACGCTTCTTCCAGGCATGGTCGGGAATCTAAGAATACCCCGGCAGACAGTCTAGCCTCTGGGAGACCTGCATAGTAAGAAGACAAAAAGCAAAGGTAAAGCATGGTGGTTAAGAGAGGATGTGTAATATCGTAAACAAAGTTCTACGGTCCTGTCTCGAGGGAGGAGAGGAGAGAATTCTATAGAGCTGCAAGTCCCCCGACTGGCTCAGGAGAGGCTGATGGAGGGTGGCTGGGTGTGAGCCCGGTCCCCTTCCAACCAGGCATAACCGTGCAGACAAGGCGTGCAGATGGCCACACACCACCTTCTGGAAGGTGTGGCTGGCAGAGCAGGAAGCGGGACCGCAGAGGAGCGTGAGCCTGGAGGAACCTGCACAGGTTTGTCTGGGGAGAAAAAGTCCAGTCTGCCCATGGACATTACCCAGTGCTCAGGGACAGGGACAAGACCACTCGTCAGTAACTGGCAGGGTGTGGGGACGTCCTGGAGGATGGAAAGGCAAGGTGAGAGAGGATGAGTGGTGGGTTATCACACAAGTGACTCGGCAGAATCATGAGGAAAGAAGGGGCTGTGTAAGTGAGCAGGAAGGCCGTGCATGGCGGAGCCTCGACACTAGAGAGGTTGCCCTGTCTTTCACGGGAGGCCTTCTCACAGCTGACGCCAAGAGCCCAGGCGTTCCCAGGGCCCCAATGAGGTACAGGGGAGACGCGAGGCCGACGCAGCAGAACAGTTTGAAAGGCAGCCCACAGGAATGGGGCCAGTGTCACACAGGTCTGGTTTCATTAGATGGTTATTAGCTGCATTTCCAAACCTCTCACATCCTAGGCACCTGCGCATCCCCTTGTTCGTGGTCCTTCCTTGGAAGGGGGTTACAGCCAGCAGAAAGCCTTCGTCACCGGGCAAACCCGTCCTCAGGTGCAGCTGTTCTCCAGTGACAGCCTGACTTCTGAGATGCGTCCGAGGTGGTCTCTGCAGGAGTCCGGCTGCTTCTGGTCGCTCACTGCCTTGCTCCTCAGGCTGCTTTAATGCTTGTCTTCAGTGAAGTCATGAAACAGGATGGAAACGAGTCTGAGCACTTCTGTGCACGTGGCAGGAGCCCTCTTCCTGGGTGGCAGAGCAGCCCAGGAGGAGCGGGGAAGCTGCAGGGCCCCTGCATGCTGCTTCTCTGCTCAGGTGCCTCTGGCATCCCTGGTCTTGAACTGCCCTGGGTTCTCAGAGGCTAACTTTCATGGGTACTGGTGAAGATTGAACAAAGACCTGCTCCACTCAGAATATAATAGCGCACATGCAGTGAGAGGAAAGGTAAAATAAATACTGCTTGGTTATTTGTGTTTTACTGATTTCCCTGCCAAATTCATAAGAATAGATATTTATGTTTCTATGTCAAACATGGTGCTTTGTGAAAAGAAGAGTCAGAAAGAGAAGAAAGAGGAGAGGCCACTGAGGATTTTAAAGACCTCTGCAGATATTTCAAGGATAAGCATGTTTTTCAACATTGGTCTCTTATTAGATTCAGAAAATTGAAAAAAAAAGGCGGAGTTTTGCTATAAATAAAACCTGGTGAGTAATAAATGTATGAAGTAAAATTTTATAGTGTCTATCAGTCTGTGACATTCCCCAAACTAAAACAAACACTCTTCCATGTGTTGTCCAGGCTTTTCCATACTATAAACATGTTATTTCTTTTTAGCGGTATATATCTTGCTATCGCTAGCCCTGCTATTTCTGTGGATACCATGTAGCTCTTGGTCTGACCTCCTTTGGGCTCCACCACGATGTTCTTATTTCATCCATGCATTGCGTACAAGGGCTGAAGTCTGTGCTCCCTGTTTGCAGGCTCAGGCCTACTCCAATCTTCCCAACCCCTGCATACTGCACCACCACAGGGCCGCCCCCAGATTTAGCCCTTCTTTATTAACAGAACTCAGAAGTCCAGGTGTGGGTAACACATAGCAGGTGCCTGAACATCAATACCCATGTGTTTTTGTGGATGTGTATTACTGTGGATGGATTCTGACGGACAGAAAAGAGGAGGTGAAGAGAGGCCATATCCCTAGGTAATGTGGAAGGTCTGGAGAGAGATGCAGAATAGGATTTGGGGCATCAACACAAATAAGCTAGCAAGATCCAGAGTGAACTCGATCGAGTGATAATTTAAAACAAGCAAGGAACCTGATTCTTGTGCAGTGCAGGAGGACAAGGACTAAGAACAGCAAACCTGCCTGTGAGCCCTCTCTGGTACATAGACAGTCCCATCATCTTGAAAAAGCTCTGAGCTGGGAAGTGGGAGGAGAGGAGGCAAAGAGCTCAGCCTGACACTGTGGCACATTGACAGATGTGCCTGTGGTTTGCAAGCTCTCCACTTTGAAGCATCTTACCCCATTTTCCTTAGATTGCAAATTGTGTTATCAAGTCTATGTAGATAAATAAAAGTCTTGAAGGTACAATGGAAAGTTTAAGGTTCACAGGCTAGAGGCTCCTTTAATTTTCTGAATTATGATTTGGACTTCTCCAAGTGATTCAAGAAAACAATACTTTAGAGTCAGTAATACACAGAGGTCATAAAACCAAACTGTGAATTCTACATTTATAAAGATAAGTCATTTTAAAAGCGTCTGTCAAGTATTTATTAAGTACTTAATAATACAGAGAATGCTGATTTTTTTAAACCTTTGTTCTCAAAAAATTAAATGACTTTGAAAATATAAGGGATCTGAGTATGAAACAAGACAATGGGGAACTTTACGATCATTTATAACTGATGGTATGGAATATATTAGCTAAGGCAGCTGAGTCAGGGAATCTGGAAGGGTGGATGTGAGACCAGACTGAAATTGAAGCTTTGATCATTTGTAAACCCAAACTGTGAGAAATGTCTTCCACAATTGGGAAAAGGCAGGAGCAAAAGGCTAACTATAAGACGATTGTGCAGCTTCTACTGTCTCAGGAAGAACAGGAAAATGAACCACCCTGCCTAGAACTCCATGAGTAGTGCAAGTAACCTCATCAGAAATCACGTGCCCAACACCGGTGGAGATTTGTTTTCCTGCCTGAACACAAATAGGCAGCGGCATGATTTGTATTTAAAATGCTAATGTGGCCTTTGAAATCTAACTGCATTAATTAGGATGGCTTACAGCGAATGTGTCTGCAGCCTGGCCGGTTATTATAAACGACCACTGGGTTCGAACCCAGTCCACTCGGGAAAGCGCTGGCTCAGAGGAGAGCATGCACCATCTCGAACGAAGGCGCCTGCGGCCCTGTGCCCAGGACCCCGAGCGAGCGGCTCCCTCTCACGGAAGGCGCTGGAGCGCTGCATGCACACTCGTGTACCACCCGCACACGAGGCTCCAAGAGCAGCGTTGGGGTGGCAGGAAGGGAGCCCGCGGTTTGCTGTGGTCTGCACAGTACGCTCACGACGCCTGCGCTGATTGGCAGGTCTCCGGCTCCGGGCTAAGCGCTTTTCTTCCTCCACGCAGTACACTGCAGAGTCCCAGAGCCCAGGCACCCAGGGAGGCGCCGCCGCCCTTCCTTCTAAGATAAGCCTCGGAGGTCGAGGAGAAAGGCGGTCCAGAGCAGTGCGCGCACAGAGCGACGTGCGAGTCTCCAAGAGACAGCTCCCAAGGGCAGCGCCGCTTCCATCTGAGCGGCAGGTGCGGAAGCTCCATCCCTCCCCGCCGCTGGGGTGCTGGGGTTGAGTCACTGTGGAGCCCGTGCCAGCAAACACTTCAAAGCCTCTGCTCTAGGTGACATAAGGAAACCCAACCTGGGGATGATACGGACTGAATTAAGTGTTAAGTAAGCTTACTTGGTGACCATCAGGCAGCCAATGCCTGGTTGAAATAACGTGAAAGCAAAGGTCCTCGGTCCGGACACCGTGGTGACTGCAGCCCCAAGCCGAGAGAGCGCCAGGAGCGGACGCGCAGCAGCCCTCCCTAAGTCCTGCTGCAGGCCGGCAGCCTTCCAGCCCAAGTGCCTCCCAGCCCAGAGGGGAAGGCCACTGTGGGAGACGTGAGCAGGCTCAGAGGAGCGAAGGAGGTCACCAGTGAACCTGTGAACACGCCAGTGTAACCTGAGGCCGGTAACACTGTTCGCAATAAAACCAGGAGTATTTTCCTTATACTAAATTAGGAAGATCGAGTACTCTGTAATCGATTATACTTCGGCAGGCTTTAGCTTGCCTGTACAGCAGAGAGGACAGAGGTCCTTAGCTAGAAACGCCTTCCCTACTTCCTGCCTGTGACTAGACCTCCTAGTCCTATTTATTTAGTTTTGAGCAGGATTAATACTAATTTCATAGCTCAGATGTTTATTGTGAGATAAAAATAAAATTCTGCACAGGAGCATGGAGAATCCCTCAATAAAAGCTAGAATTATTTATATTTTCATTATTAGTATTTTCATTTTTGTAGTATTTTTATTGCTAGGTACATTTTAGGATCTTCCTTCCACATAGAGCAAAAGAGATGCTTGCAAATTTGTTTTCTGTACTGAAATCACTATGCAAACTGAGAAACTGTTTGCTGGTTAGTTTTGATCTTTTATTTCATCCAAATCTAAGGTGACTTGGAATTAATAGGTCTTATCTTGGGGTCTAATTTGGTTTCTCTGGCAAGGCTGCCAGAGCACATTCTGATGAGAACCATGAGGCTGATCCAAGGCATCCTAGGAACAGTCCCATTATCAGAATTCCTAAGGGGCCCAAGGTTAGGAGGTGGCAGAGAACATGATGCACTTATGCTGCATCTGAGATGCATTTATATATTCACATAAATAAGGATATATGCCACACAGACATACACTGGCAATGCCTTTCTGAATTCCTTGCTGAAATTTTTGGTCATGCTAGGTTATAAACTTACAAAATTTCTCAAATGTCTCGTTTGGAAAAGGTCTGAATAATTTCAGTTTTTAACGTTACTATGAGCTGTTTTTGCAGATACCCTTTGCAGTCATTAGAACAGAATCATGTTCCCCACTGGAATCTGAGCTCTGTAAGTGTAGAGGTATCTTGGTACTGCTGCCCTCAACTGCTAGATACGTTCTCTGCTAAGTAGGCGTGGCGCATGGTGCGCAGCAGAGGGCAGATGAATAAGGGCTTGCAGCCTTAGCCTTCTCTGTGCTTCCTCTGTGCCAAAAGCATTGTCTCTTCTTACACAAAGCAAAGCACTTTCCTTCTTAAAAGTCATCAGTGCTATTGCTTCTAGTCTGTGAAAAGCAACAGGAACCATAGCCATTCAAGGCAATGAGAATGAGGTTGGGGACACTCTGGAAAGTGTCATAGCCAGACACAGAGAGACACATATCACATGCTTATCTCATGTGCAATCTAATAACGTCCAGTGCTAGAGACGGGAGAATAGTGGTCACAGGGCGAGGAAGCGGGGAGATGGGGAGAGAGAGGCAATGAAAGAAACTGCAGCTATGCAGGATGGTTCTGTCCAGAGATTGTAGTCAGTAATGCACATTGCATACTGAATATTTGCTAAGAAAGTAGAACAAGGTGCTCTTACACACACACACACACACACACACACACACACACACACACAGTGATTGTGCAAGGTGCTGAATAGGTTAATTTTCAAGACTGTGGTAATCATTTCACTATGTGTATGTGCAATCTTTTTAAAAGAAGCAATAATAAAGTAATAGAAATTCTATGACTTTATCTTGAGTTTTTTTTTTTTTGTTTGTTTGTTTGTTTGGTTTGCTTTATAGCAATATTTCCTTTAGCTCTGCCTTATGGATAATTTCTTTTGTTCTTTACCCCTTATTTTACCTTTCCCTAGCTTTCCAGTGGGAATCTGATGATCTTTTTATTCATCATAGCTACAGGATTCTCCTCTAGGAATGTGACATGGAGAAGCAACACAGTGATCACTAGAAGTTTAAGGGAACTCATGAAGTAAGTTACTATCTAAAAGGAAACTCGAGATCCTTGCCATTTGTTTCTGCCTGGAAAACTCCTCACCTTCAGGACAACCTTCTGCACAGACATTGTATCTCCAGGTGCTGATTTTACACCTTCACTTTCAGAGGTTTGTAGCCATTGTCATCCTCAATGAAGACAGAGCAATCAATTAGGTAATATATGCTAAAGTATTTAGTAAGCTGTAATGAATAATAAAAAGCTAGGTAATAATATTGCTATTTATTGTATCTCCTCACAAAGCACAGATGTGCACCAAAATTACTTGAGGTATGATGCATATTCCATTTTTAGTGCATGCAACCAGTTTAAAATAAAAAAATCATAAAATCTACCCTAGATCATTGTAGACTATCTTTTATAGAGATCATTTCAATGTACCATTATAGCCAACAAATTTTGAACATCAATAGAAATTATGTTGCTGTTTTAAATCTTTGTTAACTAGCAAAATAAACATGACAAACAGAGCAATTTATTTGCTTAAGGCTCTGATCCTCCTAAGTAATGTGTTTGAGATATTTGGTATTTGAATCATAATTGAGTGAATGGAGAAAGAGAAAGAGAGACAGAGACAGAGTTAGGAATGGAAAGAGATGGAACTTTTGATCCTCTTTGTTTCCAGTTTTTGAAAAAGTTTTAGATTAGTTTGGAATATCTCATAGAAAAATTGAATTATCATTATTATATTTATATATATTTGAAAAAAACAATTTTAGGATTTCTGAAGCATATTTGGGCTACTCCTGCTTCATGAACAACTGTCTTCTCAGTATAATTAGAAGAAGGAAAACGTCCACTGCATACTGAGGTGGAGGCTCTGCTCAGAACACTTGTCTCCAGCTGATGCTTCAACTCAATTGCTTGTCCATCTGGCCCCTAATGACAGGAGGGTGGACACTGGTGCTGAGTATGAAGTCCAGGTTTTTATCAGAGCCTTTCCCATGTTCTTTAAAACTATCCATTTAGAAGACAGACTGTGGAATGGTGACCAGCGTAATGGAATCTCATTCACTGTTGTTGTTTCGTGGCTCCAGGGTTGAAGCAAATTGAAGAGAATCTGTCAGGTGGAACCCTGGATGCTGGAGACCAGGTATCCTGCTTGTCTAAGGACATCTGGCCTTCATTGCAGAAAATCTTATCTTTTGTGTGTTCTCTAAAACCCAGGGAAGATCCTACCACAATCCTGTACCCATTGTACCCACCCGATATTTCGCCAGAGGCTGAACTACCCAGGAGGCCGTGAGGGATCTCAGTTGTGTCAGCCTTACCCATTTCTCCTCTCCCTCATCTGGAGACGGACATGTCTTCCTGGGTGTCTTGACTCAGTTCTACAGGATTTCTCAACCTGGTGGAGATCTAAAGAGAGAGAGGTTTTTTTTGTGTGTGTGTTTTGGGTTTTTTTGTTTGTTTTTTAAGAATTTCTTCTTCATTTGAAACACCTTAGTGGATTATTCATTTTGTTTTCTCAATATAGTTCCTTCATTTTTTGAATAATGATTTGGCGACAGACATCAAACATGAAAATCTATTTTCTTCATATAAAACTGCAAAAATTGTGTGTATTTCTGATGGTTGCAACTTAAAGGATCATAATCCATCTCTCTGGGAAACAGCAGTGAATTGCAGGTCATGCGATGGCCGTGGATGAAGATGCTGCCCTGCAGGGACCTGTTCATCTGGAGAGGCAAATGCTGAGTGGGCTGGGGTGGAATTCCATACAGGGTGGCACACGGCAGCAGTTCAGTGAACCTTTACTGAAGGAGTGGGAGGGGTGCCCTTAGACCAGAGAGCTGGAAGCTTGCACTGCAAGCTGAGGGACTTAATGCAGAGATGGTGGACAGCTCAGCCGAAGACGGCACCAACATTGCATGCTCTACAGTGATGACTTCATCAGAGACTGAAGAGTTCAGAGGAGTGAGAAGAAACTCAAAGTCGAGAATCAAAACTTATTGAAAGAATGCAAGAGAGAAATTCTCTCCTTGGCACGAAGCCAGTTTTACTGTGAAAACTCTTATGAATAACTGTTATTATAAACACATTTATGGACCCAAGGTAGAAGAACAGCAAAAGTTAGACAGGAAATTAAATATTTGACAGTTGGATTAGCCATCTTCTTTTCTTGCATAATTCTTTGATCTTAGCATTCAGCAGAGACTTGAAAATATTGATAGGTCACCAGGGTTTTGGACACATAAAATACAAATAAAAGCAAAATGATTTAGAGCTTTGAGATGTAACCTGACTAAGTTGAAAGAAAAAAGATTCATAGTCTGGCTGTTGCTCATTATCTGTGTGATCTTGGATGACTCACCCAGCCCTCATCCATAAATACTGCGATGGTAGATTACAAGGTCCTGCTCTCTACAGAAGGTGTGAGGGTACCTCTCCTTAAGTTTTCCAGGGCCAGTATCTTCAGGTTGGCTGGGACACCTGATTCTAATAGGAGGTCTAGCAGCAGGAGATGAAAAGACGGCTCACTTATATTTGGCTTACAGTTATAAGGTAAAGGTTGTGGGCCTCCTTCAGGTTAGGGAAGCAGAGAAAGACTTGAGCCTGCAGAAGTCTTGAGACACACAGGGGTGGTAGGATTTCCTGAAGTCCCCCCGCCCTGCCCCAGTGAGCACATGCTTAAAAAGTAAGATGAGCCTCGCAGAGAGAGGTGAAACACGGTTTAGGTGTAATGGAGCATGGAAGTCCCATTCACGTGTATTTTCAAATGCAGCAGCTTTGGGATTGTCATTTGGAGCCAGACCCCACCTGTTTGTAGGTCTCACGAAGTCTGCAATTTGCTTTCTTCTCCTTGGCCTTCTTGGGCAGTCCTAAGGTCTGGTGTGTTCATCTTTGAAGCTGGTCCCTGCTTCCCTCTTCATTAATCATATGCTGAGCTAGCAACTGTTTCTGTTTCTCAAAAACTTTTAGGGAAGTAATTTTCTAATGGAATTTAAAAGGTCCCCTTTTTCTCTCCCAATGGAGCAAGGAAGCCTTGGGGATTGTTCCAGAGCTCTGGCAGGACTAGATGGCTTTCTGTCCTTTGAGAGGCTGCTGGAGCTCACACAAACGAAGGGATTGGGTGAGTTCCATGAAAGACAAAATATCTCTTTGAGTAAGAGGGAGGTTTGTCTGGAAGGATCGTTTGTAATGTGCTTAAGTCAAGCTGAGGCTTGATTCCACTTTTCTTTTATGCTGGCTATGGAGAAATGCAGGGACAAATCCACTGCCCGGGACTGGAGGGGATCCGACACTTCCTTTTGTTCCACTGACAGTTTTCATCCTAGTTAATTTTTGGTGTTGGAACTACTCTACCCTCCCTTTTCAAAAGTCATCTGGTGTCAGGTTCTGCAGGGACATGATTTATCCTGGATTTGAAGATTTACAGGGGAGCTGATCCACAACCTTTATTGCTAAATCATTTTGACGTTTAACAATCTTCCCTGCCAGGAACTTCTTTCTTCTATAGAAGGGGTCAGCAGTCTCTGGCAGGAGTTCTTGATCTTTTGATTAAGAGGGGAATCTTTTTATTTCCCAAAGCTTTAGGGTAACTAGTGGGCAGGAAATAGGGTTGCAGAATCTGTTAGACTTGAGGGGGATTCACTTTTCACTGGTGGGAATCATAAGAAAGTTACGGGGGTAACACCAGAGTGTGCCAGCAGCCATGTTGGTGAGGGACCCCCATCCACACCACGGACCTCATGAGAGCATCAGACTAGAACGAAACACCAGAAAAAAGATGATGACAAAGGAAAAAATACCAGACCCAGCCTCTGAGGGTGCCTTTCTGTTGTGATTCCTGGTTTTCTTTCTCATCTCTTACTTTTGGTGCTGGTATCCCCATGAGCCCTCCATGAATATAAGATGTCTGGAAAGGAGTCTTTTTCTGTCAGTCGCTATAGTCTTGCAGGGTTTGGTCTTCTCCATGCAGCACTTACGATCATTTCCAAGCCGTCTTCTGCTTTCTGCTCTGCTTTCCTGCCCACCTGTCTTCATTAGTACAAAGCTAGTGATCCTGGAAACCCACCCACACCCCACTCGAATGCCCAACACCTTCCCTGGGGGATGCAACCCATGCGACTTCTATCCATTACTGCCATTTTCTCTATTGCTTTTCTGGCTGTGGAGACTGGTAAGATTTAAATAGCTTCTAAATTACTTATTAAAAACCGCTGGTTTTCTGCTGCGTGGTGAGATGCATAGATCCAGCCACAAAACCGTCATCAGACAAGCACTTTGCTGCCTAACCTGCTGAAGAGACAATCAGGCAGGAGCTGCTGTCTGATCCTGAGCCAACCGGGCTGTGGCTTCTGCCTGTGTCATTTGGTGAGTCCCGGAAAGACCATCGTGACACAGTGTGCAGCTTTTGGACGGTCACTGAGTTGGCAATTCGTTTTACTCTTTCTCTTGTCCTTCCAAGAGTCACACTAAGGTTTAGTATTTCCCCTTGGACCCTCAGAAGGTGCAGCCTAAATGAATGATGCAGTCTCCGACTCCCTGCAACTCGCTGTGGTTAAAGGAGAAACAAGTGATAGGACTGGCATGTGAAAATACGCCCGGGAGGAGTGAGGCTGGGCGTTGCGGAGAGCCAGGCCCAGGGACACCTTGCTGAAGGCTTTGTGGAGAAGGCCAGAGCGCCCACGTCAGCACGGGGAAGAAGAAAGGCAGGCGTTGGTACCCCCGCTGACAGGTCTCCTGCAGAGGCCCGCAGTGCGGAACCCCAGCCTGGCCTTCCCGGAGGGCGCAGGCACGCTGGGCAGTTCCCGCCCACTCAGACGCTGTCCCCACCTGCTCACTGCTGCTCCGCGGCCCTGGGCCCCGCTGCGACCGACCTTAGCAAACGCCCTTCCTGAGGTTTCTCCTGGACTCGGTCTGGTCTGAGCTGGCTCTGTGAAGGCCCGCGGAGCTCAGGTGGTCATAACCGTGAGAGCCACAGCTCGTCTGGAAAAACCTCACAAATTGAACTCAGGGCTGTGCCTGGGTCCTGTGCTGGAAAATGCTGGGCGAGTTCCGGGCAGTGAGGCTGGGGGCTATGTCCATATGACCTCACGGAAACCCTCGTCTTGCATTTTTAAATTGCTCTTTTTGAATCAAAGTCACCTAAACTTTTGGAAATTTCTCTAGTTCCTTATCAGAGTACTTGGAATTAAAATAGCTGCCATGATCAATAAACGCTCACATTTATTAAGCTCTTATCCTAATACAATAGCTAGCCTGGTAAACATTTTTAAAGAAGACACATCATTACAATAAGATCTCATGGGCTCCCAAGATTCAATCATGCCGATCTAATTTTCTTTTTTCTTCTTCAGTAGTGTGAGAAAATAAACGTACTAGGATTTCAGCATGCTATTAAAATAATTCATCCAGATGGTCATTCTTTCTCTTGTCCATTATATTTTTTTCCGACTTCAGCTTCAGAGTTAGAGACGTTAGGATTATAGATTGTATACACATTTCTTATATTTTTCTGAAATGTTAAAGCTTCTTTTCCCATATGTACATGTTTTGTTCTTATGGAAATATGATATATGGTTTGCAGTACTTAACCCCAAACATGCCACCCTTTCCCTGATGAATCAGAACATCAACTTTTTCAGAGGGTAAATCCTTGAATACATTTTGATCTTTTTATGGACTTTCTCTCTTGGTCTACTGATTCATTTATTTATGGTTATATGAGGACAAATATCATAATTCTATTAGACAACATTTTTTAACATTTTTATTAGTTTTATAATATTGCATAAGTAATACAGGTCTAAACAATTACTCTTTATTCTGAAAATTATCTGAGCTAAATAAAAGTACTTTTTTCTTAAAAAGTTTGTCATTTAGTCAATTAAATTGCTAATTGGTGAGAAAACAGTGTGCTACTGCAGTTATCCTACTTGTGGGTTTTTTTTTTCTCTAAATGAAATTTGGTAATTTTTCCACATAATTGTTGTCCCTCTTGAATTTTCATGTCTAAGTATTTAGTTTTCTTTTTGAAAGTGGTCATCATTAATTTTTTTTCCTTAAACTATTTAGTGACATTATATTGTAAATTATCGATTTTATTGTTTATTTAGATCTGGCAAAGCTAACGTGAGCACTTGTAAATGAAGCATGATCTAATTGTCAAAGTGCGTATGCGCATTGTATACAGGTCATGCAGGTTTGAACTGGGCCACTGTGTGATGAAAACGTCGAAAACGTTTTCTTATCTGAACTTGGAATGTCCCGGGGATCAGCGCTCTCACACCTAGTGAAGAGCATCACAGTGAAAATCCCTCTAAGAGTAGCGGCGGCCACAGCCTTCGTGGAAAGGGAGCTGGTGGAGAGCCACACACGGAGAGCGTGCCGATGGAAGAACTTGTTTCTTAGCGTCCACGGGTGCAGTCCTTTCTTTGTGCTAAAATAACTAAGCTTCTCAGTGCTGGAGGCTGGGAGTCTGAGGTCAGGGTGCTGCCCGGCCCTGTTCCCTCTGGTCCCTGTACTGGAATCTCTCCTCGCCCCTTCCCAGCACCAGGTCCTTGGCTCTCCGTGTCCTGGGCTGTGGTCACCCACTCTCCCTGCCCTCTCTGACTCAGGCATTCCCCCTAGCACATCTGCCCTCACGTGGACGCCTTCTCCAAGAGCGCCGTCCTTGGATGAGGAACTCACCCATCTCTAGCAGGACTCCGCTGACCTCATCACCCTTACACCTGCAATGACCCACTCTCCAGGTAAGGCCACAGTCTAAGGCACTGTGGGATAGGAATTGCACGTACTTTCCCTTTTTTTTTTTTTTGCAGAGACAGGTACAATATTCAACCTATAATAGGGAAAAACTCATATAATCTGGAAAGAATTAAAATTGCTTCATCATTTTTAATATGAATACTTATAAATGTTTTATGTCTAGATTACCTGCCTAAAATCTTCAAAGAGATATTAAATAATGTGATGATGAGGCATTTTGTCTCTTTTTTCAATTTGAAAATAGTTTAGACCCTTTAGGCCGGGTACAGCGCATTGAAATAGATTTTTAGTGGGTTTTGGCAACTTAAGATGACCAAAGATAACATGTATCAATAGCCATAATAAATATGGGGATTTCAACTGAAGCTAAGAAATCACTTTACAAGGATAATTATAAAATGACTGATTTAGTTTGTAAGGAAACAACCTTACAATTCTTGCATAAAATACCCTTGACTATCGAGCTTCATATTAAAAACAGCAGAAACTTTTGAAATAGCTGTTACAATTCATTGCAACCTGATTAGATTTATGCAATCCCCAGACTACAAAAAATATTATCTTTCTAATTCTTAATGCCTCATTTGGAGAGGGATGGAGCTGAGAGACAATGGACCAAAAAAACCAAGCTTCCCATGCGGGCCAGAAGAGGCTTGCTGGTGTTCAGTACAGCACTTGGACTCTGAGATGTACGCACTCTGTCAAGTAGCACCCTGTCATCACAGATCCTGAGAAGGCAGTGGTCAGGGGAAAGGTGCTGACCCAGAATTTCTAAAATCAGAGCTTCCTAGGGACAAAGAGGTAGCCCAGGAAAGCACAGTGGCATCTGCCATCCCTGCACACTATTCGAACCATGGTGTTTTTCTCTCACCCCACTACTGGCTAGAAGTGTTGAGCAAATTACTACCACTCCAAATTAGACAGATTGTGCACTCATTTCTAAAGACACTTTACTGTCTTTTTTTTTTTTTTTTTAAGGAAATGATTAGCCAAATGACTACGCCCCTCACACTGACAGGTGAGGGTGATACTATTCCCAGGCCCCAACAGGTGGTGCTGTTGAGACTGAAAGCAGCATTCCTGGTACCCTCGCCTTGCCGCTGAGAAGGCTCTCTGGCTGGAGTTTGCTAGTCTTCCAAGGATTTCCTCTTAAATGGATATTGATAGTGTTTGATCCTTTGTTAAAACACCTCTGATTTTAATAAAAGTGCAAAATTCTTAGCTCAGGATGGAGGGTAGAGTTACCTTCTTGACATACTGACCAGCCTCCAAGATACTGATAATGATACTTGACTCCTGTTCCCCCAAATTCAACACAAGTCCACTAAACTCTGTTGTAACACCAGTACTCGTGTTAACCCCAGAAGCCTAGACTATACATACATTATTTGATTATTTGATGGGAGTGTGGAATTCAGCAATTGCAATCTACTAGGAGAAAGCTGAAACTCATCAGAAGTGTGTTCTCTGTTCTTTCCTTTGCTCTCTGTCCTCAGCTCCTCTTCATGATGACTACCTTTTCCCCTCCAACCCACTGCTGCAGGGATGCAGGGGTTCGAATCCAACTCTTTCTCCACACGTCCTCCTCCTACCACTGTCTGTGCACTAAGTATTTGTTTCTCTCTTCCCTTATTCCAGAACTGTACCAGAGCAAGGGATAGGGTGTCAGCAATCAAGGATTTTACATTTTCATGCAAGTAATAAACACATTTTTAAAAGAGAATAAAATTTCATCAATACTATCTGCTTTCAATTTCTCAACACTGTCACTAGCAGGTATTAGTCATTCAGCAAGGGAATGATGACTGAATGATGGTTAGTCCTACCTGTTACCCTAGGAAATCTTGCTATTTAAATGTATGAAACCTGCCAGGTGGAAAAAATACATACTAGAAAATTTGGTGATAAAATTGGAAGTATGGCAGCCTTTTATAATGACTTGAGCTACAATGTTGCACAAGGGTCCCAGGATGTCCCTGTCACCATCAGAGGACTTACTGGATAGGATCTTTCCAAGAAGAGTGCACCCAGGAGGGCCTTGGGGTGTTCTGCCTCCTGGTGTGCCTGAGTGTACTCTGCTGCTCTGTGGGACGTCACACTGTGGTCCCTTGCTCCCTGTGTTAACTGACAGGAAGCTGAAGACTGCACTGTTATTTTTGCAGCCTGATGAGCAAACACTTAATTTTAACTATTCTTAACTCACATTAATACGTAGAATTTGCAAATTTGAGTCAACTGTAATTTGCAAATTGTAGTTAATTAGAAAGTCCTAATAACACACCTCCTAAAAAAGGCCAAAACACTTTGCATAGAAATAGCCAATTTAAAAGTCACAATTTTCCAATTGCCTTCTAGCAAACAATTACTATTTCTCTAAGCTGTCCTTAGGATTGGAGTGAGGAGATAAATGTCCACCTTTATCGAGGACCTGGAAGGTGATTCTGGGGCCTTCTCTCTGGAGGCATTCTGCCTTAGCACTCACTTTTTGCCCAGTAATGAAATTTGATACTTTGAGAACTTACAGCAGCTTATTACTGTTGAGGGTTAAACGACGATGCTGTAAGAAAGAGTTTAGGAAATAACAAATAAAAAGTCTGCTCAGATGCACATGTTATTGCTCATCTATACTTTTCCTTCTCGTGGAATTTAAGAATGCTTAAAATTTATAAAGAAAAAAGTAATCTATGACAGTAGTAAACTTATAACTGACATGAATTAGTGTTTAAAATAAAAGATATCAAGATTATAAATGGGCACCTGGAATAGTTAAGTGGAATCATACATCAGAAATATTACAGAATAATTTACTACATTAATGAAGCAAGTAAACAAATGACCTGAACCCTCATGTGTGCTGAGAAGGCGTTTGCTATAGTTGACGGATTGATCCATGCTTAGAAATCAGAGATGAAGGAGAAGATGAGCTCTCAGAGTTTGAAAATTATTTTCAGAAGTTAAAATTCTCTGGAATTAATTATAAAAGAGAGCTTCTTAAATGATACATATGTTCCCTACAATAGGGAACATATGTAATTCAGAAATTTCAGATTAAATATTTCTATGAGATTTCCCAGAGTAAATCAAGCTATTTCTAAGATGAAGGAAAAGGAAAGAATGTCATACAACATAAAACTGGAAGTTTTAGGCAACGCAATAAAGCACATAAATGAAATAAGAGGTTAAAAAACTTTGGAATAAAGGAACACCTTTTATGATTTTTAGAACCCATGATTATCTGCTTTTGAAATTGAATCTAATTAGCAAAATATTAAGAAATAATATTTGGAAAATAAGAATTAGGTAAAATTTCTGGATCTATAATCAATAGTCTTTTACAAAAAGATAACACCAAAGGTCTGGAAAATGAATTAGAAAACAAATAAGTGAAGAAGAAGAAGAAGAAGAAGAAGAAGAAGGAGGAGGAGGAGGAGGAGGAGGAGGAAGAGGAGGAGGAGGAGGAGGAGGAGGAGGAGGAGAAGGAGGAGGAGAAGAAGAAGAAGAAGAAGAAGGAGGAGAAGGAGGGGGAGGGAAAAAAGAAAACCACAAACACACACACATAGACACACACACAAGAGATAGACATTGATATTATAGAATATATACTAGATATTTATGGGATAAAATTGAAATGAAATGATACTAGATTCTATCTAAATAGTAAGGGCGCTTGCATAATAATTTCTAAATTCAATGAAATTTCATTGAAAGTATCAACCTTGTGTTTTCCTTGAGCAGTGATAATTTTGTAGAGTGATAATTTTAATACCTGCAAGATTTTCCTACAGTCCAAAATGTAAATAAATAAAAAAATTTGCAAGATAAGATCATATTAGATAAAGAACACTGTGAAATCTTAGTAAGTGAAATGCTGAAATACCATAGCAAAAACACAGTGACTAGTAAGCTACAGAAAGAGATGAATAAGCTAGAGGAACAAAATGGAAGTCCTCAGGATGAGAATGTGGTCCATGAGAACCTGGTTTACGGTTGAAGGCAGCCCAGATCATTGAGGAAAAGAGGCATGATAGGGCAGATCATGCTGGGAAAGGCAGTGAGATGAATTTTAACAGAACATCTACGTCATACATATTCAATATAAATACCAATGAACTCCGACCCGAGAGTTAGATATAAAGCACTTAAAGATTGAGGAAAACGTGAAAAACAAACAAACAAACAAACAAACAAAAAACAAAACCAAACACTATATCTCTTTGCTAAAGACAAACTTGCTAGCCTTTAAGAAAACCTTAAATCATAGTGGAATGCATCAGTTGAGGTCTACATGGCAGAATTAAGGATTTCTGTCAACAGTGGGCCACATATAGAAAGTGTGGATAGAACTAATAGATTTGGATGATATGTTTGCTATAAAACAATAAAAATAAATATCTAGAATAAGGAATACATGTAAATCAAAAGAAATTGTTGGAGAACTCAGAAAGAGATCAACAACATTAATAGAAATTAGAGAACTGAAGCAAAAATGATGAGTCATTAGTTAGTCATAAAACTTTTTTTAAAAGAAGAAAATAACAAGTAATCATATGGGTTTTAGGGAAGAAAAAATCTACATACTCCTTTTTTATCAAGAAGAGATCATTAGGAAATAACAGGGACAAAAATAGAAAGAAGTCAAATTATCACTGTTTGCAGATTACATGCTATACTTAGAACATCTAAAAAACTTCACCAAAAGACTGCTAGAGCTAAGAAATAAATTTGGTAAAGTAGCAAGTTATAAAATCAATATATAAAATTCAATAGCTTTCCTATATACCAACAATGAATCTGCTGGGAATAAATCAGGAAAACTATTCCATTCATGATAGTTTCAAAAAAATAAAATACCTAGGAATAAATCCAAACAAGGAAATGAAAGACATTAAAGACAAAAAATGAAGTAAGCACAAGGAGATGGAAAGACCTCCCTTGTTCATGGATAGGCAGAATTAATACTGTTAAAATGGCCATACTACCAAAAGCATTATAGAGATTTAATGCAATCCTTATCAAAGTACCATTGATATTTTCCACAGATCTACAAAAAACTGTCCTAAAATTTATTTGAAAGAATAAAAGACCCAGAATAGTGAAAGCAATTCTAAGTCCCAAAAGCAATGCTGGAGGTGTCACAATCCCTGACTTCAAATTATATTACAAGCTATAGTAATGAAAACTGCATGGTAATGAGATAAAAACCTTAGAGATCAATGGAGCAGAACAGAAGACAAAAACTCACCCAGATACAGTCATCTGATTCTTGAAAGTTGTCAAAAACCTATGATGGAGAAAAGATAGTCTTTTTAACAAATGATGCTGGGAAAACTGATTATTCTTATGTAGAAGAAACTAGATCCCTAGATCTCACCCTGCACAAAAGTCAACTCAAAATTTATTAAAGACTTAGGAATTAGACCAAACATTCTGCAATTCCTGGAAGAAAATTTAGGGCTAACACTCCACTTTGTCACTAGGACCTCTAAACCTCAGGAAATAATGTCAAGATTAATAACTGGGATGGCATCAAATTAAAAAAACTTCTGCATCCAAAGGAAACAATTAGGAATGTGAATAGAGAGCCCAAAGAATGGGGGAAAATCTTTTCTAGCTACATTTCTAACAGAAGATTAATATCTAGAATTTATAAAGAACTCAAAAGACCTTAGCACCAAAGAAAAACCATTTAACCCAAATTAATAAGTAGGTAAATGAACTAAACAGACCCTTCCCAAAAGATGAAATATGAATGGCCAACAAATACATAAAAAATGTTCAACATCATTAGCAATTAGGAAAATGCAAATCAAAACTATAATAATACAATCAATGATTTAGACCTAATGGACATAATAGAGTATTTCATTCATCAATGAGCGAATATGCTTTCTTCTCAGCAGCTCGTAGATCCTTCTCTAAAATAGACCATATGCTATACCACAAAACAGCCATTATTAAATACAAAAATACAGAGATACTACCTTGTATTCTATCAGATCATAATGGAATGAAATTAGAAATCAATGATAAAATAAAAACAGAAACTACTCCAACATCTGGAGACTAAATAATATGATATTGATTGATGCAATGATAACAGAAGACATCAGGGAGGAGATAAAAAATATTCTTAGAGTTAAACAAGAACAATGATACAACCATATCAAAATCTCTGACACACTGTGAAAGCAGTACTAAGTGGAAAGTTCATTGCATTGAGCTCATACATTAAAAGAATAAAAGATCAACAACTAAAAGTCCTAGGAAAAAGAACAGATCAGCACCAAAAGTAGTAGAAGACAGGAAATAATTAAAATCAGAATTGAAATTAATAAAATTGAAACAAAAGAAACAATTCAAAAAATTGACAAAGCAAAACGTTGGTTCTAGGAGAAAGTGAACAAAATTGATAAACCCTTAGCCACACTAATGAAGAGGAGAGAGAAAACCCAAATTACTAGAATTCATGATAGAAAAGGAAAGATCACGACAGACACATTGAAATACATAACATAATTAGAAGCTACTTTGAAAATCTATACTTCAACAAAACAGAAAATCACGAAGACATCAGCCAATTTTTAGAGACATATGATCCTCCCAAACTGAATCAGGAGGACATACACAATTTAAACAGATCAATTCCAAGAAATGAAATAGAAGAAGCAATCAAAAGCCTACCAACTAAGAAAATCCCAGGACCAGATGGATTCTTAGCCAAGTTCTACAAGACCTTCAAAGAAGAACTAATACTAATACTCCTCAAAGTATTCCAGGAAATATAAAAGGATGGAACCCTTCCAAACTCCTTCTACGAAGCTACTATCACTCTGATACCAAAACCAGATGAAGACACATCACAGAAAAAAAAAAAAAAACTTCAGACCAATATCCCTGATGAACATAGATGTAAAAATCCTTAATAAAATTCTGATAAATTGCATGCAAAAATATATTAAAAAGGTAGTGGACCATGATCAAGTAGGATGCAAGGTTGGTTCAACACCCAGAAATCAATAAATGTAATTCACCATATCAATAGACTTAAAGTTAAGAATCATATGATTATTTCAATAGATGCTGAGAAAGCATTTGATAAAATGCAGCACCCCTTCATGCTTAAAACCCTAGAAAAAAATAGTAGTAGTAGGAACATACCTCAACATTTAAAGGCTATCTATGCTAAGCCCATGGCCAGCATCATCATAAGTGGGAAAAAACTGAAAACATTTCCTCTAAAAACTGGAACAAGACAGGGATGTCCTCTTTCACCACTTTTATTCAACATCGTCCTTGAAATAATAGCCAGAGCAATCAGACAGACCAAAGAAATTAAAGATATAGGAATAGGAAAAGAAGAACTCAAGCTATTGCGATTTGCTGATGACACATTTCTATATTTAGGATTCCAAAAATCTACACCAGAAAAATTCTAGAACTAATAAATGAATTCAGCAAAGTAGCAGGATATAAGATCAATATGCATAAATCGAATGCCTTTCTAGTCATAATTGATGAATCCTCTGAAAGAGAAATCCAGAAAACCACTCCATTCACAATAGACTCAAAAAAATACATGGGAATTAATCTACCAAAAGAGGTGAAAGACATCTACAGTGAAAACTACAAAACACTAAAGAAAGAAATTAAAGAAAACCTTAGAAGATGGAAAAATCTCCCATGTTCTTGAATAGGCAGAACTAATATTATCAAAATGGCCATACTACCAAAGGCACTATACAGATTCAAAGGAATTCTAATTAAAATCCCAGTGACGTACCTCATAGAAATAGAGAAAGCAATCATGAAATTCATCTGGAAGAATGAGAGACCTTGAATAGCCAAAGCAATCCTTAGCAGGAAGAGTGAAGCAGGAAGTATCACAATACCAGACCTCGACCAATACCACAGAGCCATAGTAACAAAAACAGCATGGTATTGGCACCAAACAGACAGGCAGTCCAATGGTACAGAATAGAAGACACAGAGACAAACCCACATAAATACAGTTACCTCATACTAGACAAAGGAGTCAAAAACATACAGTGGAGAAAGATGCTTCAACAAATGGTGCTGGGAAAACTGGAAATCCATAGCAGCAAAATGAAATTAAAACTCTATCTCTCACCCTGCACAAAACTCCAGTCAAAGTGGGTCAAACACCTATGAATTAGACCAGAGACCCTGCACCAAGTAGAAGAAAAATAGGCCCGAATCTTCATCATGTTGGCTTAGGACCAGACTTTCTTAACAAGACTCCCAGAGCACAAGAAATGAAAGCAAGAATCAATAAATGGGATGAACTCAAACTAGAAAGCTTTTCTCAGCAAAGGAAACAATTACTAATGTGATAAGAAAACCCACAGAGTGGGAGAAAATATTTTCCACACACACTTCAGACAGAACACTAATCTCCAAAATTTATGAGGAACTTAAAAAAATTTACGCCAAAAATACAAAGAATCCAATCAATAAGTGGACTAAGAAACTGGGCAGACACTTTACAGAAGAAGATATACAGGTGATTAATAAATATATGAAAAAGTACTCATCATCCCTAGTAATTAGAGAAATGCAAATCAAAACCACCTTAAGATTTCATCTAACTTCAATTAGAATGACTATTACCAAGAACACAAGCAATAACAGGTGTTGGTGTTGATGTGGGGAAAAAGGCACATTCATACCTTGTTGATAGAACTGCAAATTGGTGCAGCTACTCTGGAACACAGTATGGAGGTTCCTCAGAAAACTTGAAATGAACCCACCTTTTGACCCAGTTATCCCACTCCTCAGTTTATACCCAAAGGACTTAAAATCACCATACAACAATGACACAGCCACATCAATGTTCATAGCTGCTCAATTCATAATAGCTAGATTGTGGAACCAACCTAGATGCCCTTCATTTGATGAATGGATAATGAAACTATGGTATATATACACAATGGAATATTCTTCGGCCATAAAGAAGAATAAAATTATGGTATTTGAAGGTAAATGGATGGAATTAGAGAATATCATGCTAAGTGAAAAAAGCAAATCCAAAAAAAACAAAGGCTGTATGTTTTCTCTGATAAGTGGATGCTGAACATAATGGGCATGGGGGGTTAGGGGGACTAAGAGAAGAATGAAGGAACTTTGGAATATGTAGAAGGAAATGAGGGGTGGGAGGGGGCAGGGGGAAGGAAAGATGGTGGAGTGAGACAGACATCATTACCCTGTGTACATGTATGATTACACGAATGGTGTGAATCTACATCATTACAACTATATGAACAAAAAGTTGTATCCCATTTGTGTACAGTGAATCAAAATTCAGTCTGTAAAAATAAAAATAAAAATAACCAAAACAGAAAAACTACACTGAGATTTCATCTCATGCCTGTGTGACTGCCCGCCATCACAAATACAAACAATAATAAAAGCCAGAGAGAATGTGGAGAAAAAGCTACTCTTATACATCTTTGTGGGAATGTAAACTAGGAATGGAGCCACCCTCTGACCCAGCTAGACCACTCCTCAGTGTTTGTTCTAAGAGTTAAAGTCATCACACTGTGGTGACCCATGCACATATGCACAACTCAAAATAACCAAACTATGGAACCAGCCTGGGAGGCATCAACGACGAATGGAAAAAGAAAATGTGTGGTATACGCACACACATGTGCACACACATACAGTGAATTTCACTCAGCCTTAAAGAAGAACAAAATCATGTCATTCACTGGTACGTGGATGAAATCGGAGAACATCATTCTAAGTGAAATAAGCCAGAATTAGAAAGTGAAGGGTCAAAAGTTTTCTCTTATATACAGAAACTAGAGAGGCAAAAGGAATGAAAAAGTTTAGGGGGCGATCTGGTGAAAATTAAAGGGAGATCAGTAGAACAGGGGACAGGAACCAGGGGGATGGTGGAGAGGAGGAAAGGAAAACCGGGGAATATTGACAGGTTAATCGTCACATCAAGTATGCGTGCATATGCAACAATGGGTCCCCTCATTATGAATGATTACAGGGCATCAATCAAAAAGGGGAAAAAGAAGAGATGATAGAGTCCAACATAACTGGTGTCTTCATAAGAAGTGGCAGTGTGAGCGGTCACCACGCAGAGGGGAGAGGACCTGAAGACACCCAGGGGCAGGCCAGCCATGGGACTGAGCGACCTGGCCTCCGCACACCAGGGAACACCAAGCATGGCTGGCAGCCACCAGAGGCGGGAGGAGGCCCGGAGGAGTCCTGCCCCGCAGCCGTGGAGGGAGCGCGCTCTGGACTGACTCACCACGGACATCTGTGTAACGCCCAGGCCTGTGCGACAAAGAATTCCAGTTGTTTCAACCACCCCGGTTTTGGCGTTTTGTTACGGCAGACCTGGATAAACAGCACAGATTCATTCAAACTGGTGAGCCTCTGTTAGGAAGCCATCCAATCGTATTTCATGTTGCACTTAACAGTTGGAAATCCCGTGAACGGGTACCGAGCCAATGTCTTCCGTGATGTCAGTAAGGATGGTGCGACAAGAGTCATTGGACAGATCTGCACTTATAAAGAGCTGAGGGCGATGTGACCCTTCACCACGACTGTAGGATAAATAGAATACCCCCGCAATGGGATACTCTGCAGCAACAGGAGCAATGCTACCTTTTCACATGCCAACAAGGAGATGGAGATGGCACATATTTTACAAGTTTTTGCAGACCTCCAATGTTACCAATTTAGATACCAGCCGCGCTTTGAGTAGCAAATTGTGACCGATGGGCTTACGGCCTATGCCATATCCACAAGGAGTCTGAACTTCCTAGAAGATACATTTTAAGAGGTTGAAGAGGTTTTGATCGGATTGGAATTTTGAAGATTGGAAGAAAAGATGAAAAACTCATCAATAGAAGATTTGTGTACTTATTAACTTTGCTAAAAAGCCCACAGAGGACTTCCTGCAGAACAGAAATGTGATATGTAGTCAAGTGTGGTTGGTCTCCACTTAAGCTCCAACTCAGGGACGCTGGGTGGGGGCATCAGCTTCCCAACCCCGGACTATACTATGCTCCTGATTTAATCAGGTCGCCTCCTAATGGAGGAAGCACCCTTTTCCCTGAAGTAGCAGTTAAAGAGGGTGAAATGCAAATCAGTAATGTTTGTGGAATATGCCCAAAAGTTTGTTCAAGTAAAAAAGAACAAAAAACAAAAAAGAACTCAATCTAATTGATGTTTTGTCAGAGAATTTTCCAGGCTAACTTCATCCTGAACAGATCTCTAGACAGGACACTGGAGGTGTGTAAGTTCCTCTCGAGTTTGACTACTTTCCAGTCTTTGCAGCAGAGGCCACTGGCTGGTGTACGTGGCTCGGCGGGGCGGAGAGAGCCCTGGCTATGCCCAGCCCTGCCAGGGACGCTGGGGATCTTGCTCCTGTGATCTCTCCCTGCGCTAGAAAGAACTACGGTGTCCGGGGAGTGGGCCGCAAGGCTTGGCAAGCCTGAATGTGTTGACACATCTAACTAGGACCCCGACCCCTTATTTAAAATCACCCTCCGAGTCATCACTCCAGTTAGGTTGGTGTTGAGCTAAGTGGGCTGTGACCCAAATCTGACACCAGAACACAGAGAGGAAGCAGGGACTTCACCGCCCGGATGTGTGTGAACCTCCGCCTGTGGATGTGAGGTGCACTGTTAAGACAGGATCAGAAATGAGCGGCGCTGAAGGCCCAGGACAAGGGCAAGAGTAAAAGAGGGTTTTTGATCCTCAGAAAGCCTAATCGTCTTTTATTTGTTATAGGTTATTAAATAATATTTTGGCTCATGGTAGACATCAGATGTTAATTCAGAAGGGTTGAGAGAGGCCGTAGCAAGACTTTTGGTGCTTTCCCTTCATGTCTATGTCCCTGAGAGTCGCAGCCTTCTTGGGACAGATATTTGGATTTGGGAAGGAGCAGTCGAGGAAGAAAGAGGTCTGCAGCTCCTGGCAGAACTGCACCTTCCTCCACCACCAAGTTCAGAGAGTGCTTAACCCGGCTCCACCCCTCAGAATCGGTTACGGGTGAACATTGAATTACTGCAGTTTTTAAAGTTTCCCATGACAAAGATTGCAACTAGTGCTCACAATCACTCTGTGAAATGTGCCCAACTCCACGTTTTTCAAGGGCATCTGGCTCATGCCATGTTTTCTGTTTTTCTGGTTCCACCTGTCTTTTTAAATGTCACCCACCACGATTTCCTTGATAAAAGGAGGGAGAAGCTCCAACACTCGGATTCACTTAACTGGTGACTTTTAAAGAAGGTGATTGAATACTTGGCCAAAACGGGTCCTAGAGTCTTGTGAGGTTGATTTTATCTACTGGAGTTTGTACTTTATTTCTGTGGACAGTTGGCTAACTGATGATCACTGCTAATAGAAACGTTTTTGAGCATGAGTTGTATGTAGATTTGGGTTGTTAGCCCCTGGAGATGAGAGCCACCTCTCGGACCACCCCGTCCTGGGAGAGAGATGGCACTGGGTCTGGGAGCTGCTGCTGCCGCCCCTGCCCAGGGTTCAGTACCCCTGTTTGAGGTCAGGTGCCTGCTGCTGCCCCTGCCCAGGGTTCAGTACCCCTGTTTGAGGTCAGGTGCCTGCTTTCCTTAGGTCCTGTGACTGAGAGCCGTGAGATCCTTTGTGCTGCACTATTTGGGTGCCCTGGAGAAAATGAGAATGGCTATCTTGGACGTCTGAGTGAGGAACTCTTTTCTGCAAACCAGGGATAAAGGGATGGTCCGCTTTGAGGTTTCATATGAAAATGGAGTCTTTCTCCAAGAGTGTGGAAAGAAAGGAGCCTGGATTTTCCCTGCGTCTGTCTGAGTCAGATACGTGTGTCTGCCTCATTTCTGGCAGCTCCAGGGACAGTCGTGTTGGATCATTTTAGCATAAATTATTCTCAAATCTTTTGGACACTCATACTTTGAAGCAGCCAGTGCACATATCTCTAGGGCCCAGGCCCCTGAGGAGGCCTTTGATGCCGGGAGCGCTCAGGCAGGCCTGGATTGGACACAGGCTTGGTTCCCTCCCAGAGGAGAGACAGCATCTGTGGTGCACTCAGCAGCCATTTAGACGGCAGCAGCGTCAGCCAGGGTCACGCGTCTTCCCCTTGTTTGCCGTGGGGGTAGCATCGCATCTTAACCCAGGAAGCAATTACTGTAATGAAAACAAAGGGTCCACCTTGTTGTAACTCAGGCTACAGATAATAGCCACGTCCTGCTGTAATCAGACAGATTTCCACCTCTGGTATTAACCCAAGAAATAAATTTTTACATGAATTGTGAATCTTCAGTTATTTCGAAGACATGTTTATCTCCAATGATCTACCCCCAATTCATCTCATAGAGAACTCTTGTGTAATTGAAATTCAAAGTCTAAGTACAAGACTATGATTTTAATATACTGGAGGAGATTCGTGAAGTGCAAGCTTCTGAGCCCTTTGAGTGATGCAGTTCTGTGGTCCTTATTTATTACTTCTTAATTTTTTTCAGGTAAAGTTTTCTATTTTGTGATCTGTAATATGATTATACATGTAATACTTTATAAGTGGGAAAAATAATAAAAGTAAAGGTACTTTGAGGCTAAAAGCAAGGAGATGCTCCATCAGGCCACACTAGTGACCGTCCTGTGATGGGTGTCCTCCCAGTCTCCTCCAGAACACGCACACAGGAGCACTGATGAGGTCTCTGTGCAGAAGGGACTTCGAAGGGTCACTGTTCTTTTGTACCATAGTTTCCTACTCAACTTATTATTTAATTATCAACTCATATAGATATTTTTAAATGAACTTTTGATTGAAGTTTACAATGTACACTTAAAACTTACAAAAAATAAAGTGTGGATACTTGTTTGTGGTTTTGTTCTTGTTTTCTGTGGGGCTGGTGATGGAAACCAGGGCCTTGATATGCAAGGCAAGCACTGTTCCACTGAGCTACAGTGGGTCCAACCCAAAGTTTGCACAGTAGACACACCATGGTGCACTCCCATCCAGAACTAGAAGCAGAGGTTTTAGCATGGTCCTGTCCTTGCACTATAAGAAACGAGACTGTCTTCAGTGGCCACACACCCATCTGTTCCTAAGTGTCGGGGCCACGTGCAGGCTTTAGGAACTCCAAGTGCGTTTTGGATACTCCTACCTGCAGGCAGTTTCTCCAACAGACCGTGCTCACGGAATTGTTTGTAACTCATGCTCTTGAAGTGCGATCGGTGGCTGAAGACCCGGTCTCCCATTCACAGCTAGGAAGAACGCTCTGGTTTCCTACCCAAGGGACACACTCTGGTCTGACTCCAGAGCTAGAAGAGGATCATCTTAGGTTTGAAACCAAAAGCTGATGGTCCTTGAGCAGTGCCAACTTGGCATCCTCACTAAGCCACTGTGAGCTCCACTCTCAGAAGCTCTGCATCTAGTGAGTCACCAGCCCTGTCAAACTTTCTTGGTTCCATAATGTCTTTGCTTGAATTGCCTGTTCCTCTTGCTGTTGATTTCTGAAGATTCTGTTAATTCCTTGGACATTGTCATGTTAAAAATAAATACTACAAAACATAGTTATTAATAAAAATACATTTCAAGAGGCCAGTGTAGCTCTTGCCCAACCTGTGTTGTTGTCAGACTTGACAGAGTATGCATTAAAATTTTAACGACTTAAAATGTCATAACTCATAACAGTGTTTTGATTATATACCCGAAATAAAAGTACCACTCAGAGTTAATTGTTGCAGAGACTGATATGAAAATGGCTTAATAATATCTGAAACATCATACAAGATGTCCTCTTAAAAGACAAAAAATAAGATTAGTTAAATCTCAATTTTATTTCTATTTTCACTTAGCAGTTACAGGATGTAAATTAGATTTTAGAATGTTTTAAAATCAAGACATACACTAATATTGGAAGTTATTGTCATGCTTTTTGATATTTGCCATATTTAAAATAAATTGGGGTAAAATATTTCAAGGGAAATTAGGGGTGATTATAAATATTTTTAAAATTCACACATAATATGATGGGTACATTGCATAAATATTTACAAATTCTCAGTATTTAATAAAATGTTGAAAAAGACCAAATTACATAAGAAAATCTAAATTTCAAAATTCTGCTGTATTTGTACTTATTTTTTAATCAAGCATTATTTGACATAAATGCAGCACTTATGTAAATATATTCCTTTTTACTTGGAATTTTTATTGTTGAAGCTTGGTAAGAATTTGACAGGAAGTGTGTGAAGCATCCATTTAATGAACTCCATAAGATCCAAATTATTGTTTGTCATAGCAGTTTATCAAAATTCATGCATTCCTCAATAACACATTGAAGAACTATGAATTAAATGTGACAGCATCTCTCTTTTTCCCATAATAAGTAAATTATCTAGTAAATGAATTGTTTTAGACCTAATAAAATAGCTGCCATTCCATGATACCCTTCCACAGTTAATTTCCTTGTTTATAAACAGGTGACCACCACTAAAAATCCACTTTATTAGTTGGTAACTCTGTATGAAAGAGATGGAAACTTAAGAATGAGATGGAAATTAAAATAGAAGAGGCATATAAAACTCCAAATACACAAAATCACATTAGATCCACTCCAAGACACATTATCATAAAAATGCCTAACATAAAGCATAATGATAGAATTTTAAAGGCTACCAGAGAAAAACAGCTGGTCACCTTTTGAGGTAAACAAAACTAATTTCAGCTGATTTCTCAAAACAGACACTAAAAAAACAGGAGGGCCTGGAATAATAAATACTTGATTCTGAAACAAAATTGATGCTAATTGAAAATACTATACTCAGCAAAAATTCAGCTTCAGATTTGAAGATGAGATAAAAATCTTCCTTGATAAACAGAAGCTAAAGGAATTCATAATCAGAAAGTCTGCACTACAAAACATAGATGAAGAAATATTTCATGAAGAAGAAGTAAAAAGTAAGAATGAAAAGCAGCAAAGGGATGAATTACAACAGAGGCATAGTCAATTAAAAGAAAATCAAGTCTGGTTTAACATTAAAAATACATCAAAAGGGCATGAAGAGCATCTCTCAAAAGGCCTACCATGCAAATGGTGCACATAAACAAGCAGGGATAACCTTTCTTTTATTAGACAAAGTGGATTTCAAGACAACTTTCATCAAAAGAGACAAAGAAGGTAAATTCATACTGCTTAAGGGAATCAGATAACAAGACACCCTTACTGTAAATATTTATGCCTCTAACAATGGTGGATCTATGCACATCAAACAAACTCTTCTCCAGTTACTGGGCAACTTCAATACAACTCTCTCACATAGACTAAGTAAAGAATACAATTAAAAACAAGGACCTAACAGACATCTATAGAATATTTCACCCTTCAATGACTGAATTCACTTTCTTCTCAGCAGCACATGAAACATTTTTGGAAATAGACCATATGTGAGGTCACAATGCAAATCTTAGAAAGTAAAAAAGATAATACCTTGCATTCTATCAGATTACAATAGAATGAAATTAGAAATTGACAATAAGAAAAAAAAAAAAAAAAACAGAAACCACTCTAACTCCCAGAGATTAAATAATACACTTTTGAATGATGAATGAATAGCAGAAGATATCAGGGAAAGAAAGAGAAAAATTATTTGAAGTAAATGAAAACCCTAAAACACCATATCAAAATTTCTGGGACAATATGAAAGCAGTTCTAAAATGAAAGTTTATAGCATTGAGTTCATACGTCAAAAGAATAGAAAGACACCAAATAAATAATATAACACTACATCTAAAGGTACTAGAAAAATCACCAAAATTGATAGAAGTCAGGAAATAATTAAAAGCAGAGCTGAAATCAATGAAACTGAGAATTAAAAAATATAAAAGATAAATGAAACAAAGAGTTGGTTTTTTGAAAGAGGAAACAAGATCGATAAACCCTTAGCCGAACTAACCAAAAGAGAAAATACTCAAATTCACAAAGTTAGAAATGAAAAAAGAAATATTCTTACAGATACTACTAAAATCTAGAGGATTATGAGAAACAATTTTCAAAATTTAAACTCTCATAAGGTAGAAAATCTTAAAGGTATGATAAATTATAGAGACATATGATCAACCAAAATTGAACTATAAGGATATATAAAATTTAAACCATTATCAAGTAATGAAATTGAAGCAGCTATCAAAAGACTTTCAACAAAGAGAATCTTAGGATTGGACAGATTCTCAGCCAAGGTCTTTCAGACCTTGAAAGAAGAACTAACACCAACTCTCCTCAAATTATTCCATGAAATAGAAAATGTAAATGACTAAAAACAATTAACATCAAAACCCCAAAGATCCCAATCAATAAATGGGCAAAATAACTGAATAGACACTTCTCGAAAGCAGAAATACAGATGGTCAAAAAAATATTTGAAAAAAATGTCCAACATCTCTAGCAATTAGAGAAATGCAAATCAAAACCACATTGAGATTTCATCTCACTCCCATCAGAATAGCAATTATCAAGAATACAAACAATAATAAATGTTGGCAAGGATGTGGGAAGAAATGTATACTCACAATTTGTTGGAAGGCCTTCATATTAGTGCAACCACTCTGGAAAGCAGTATGGAGGTTCCTCAAAACAGTAGGAATGGAGCCATCCTATGACCCAGTTATCCCACTGCTAAGTGTATATCTAAAAGATTTAAACTTAAAGACACAGTCACATAAATATTTACAGCACCACAATTCACAATAGTCAAGCTATGAAATCAATGTAGGTGCCTGTCGACAGATGAATAAAGAAAATGTGGTATATAGACACAATAGATTATTACTCAGCTCTAAAGAGAATGAAATTATGGCATTTACTGGCAAATGGATGAAACTGGAGAATATCATGCTAAGTGAAATAATCCAGTCCCCGAAAGTCAAAGTTTGAATGTTTTCTGTGATATGTGGAAGTTAATCCAAAATAAGGGGTAGGGGAGAAATAGAGAGAAAGGTAAATTCAAGGGAGAAGGAATTTCTTCAACATAGAGGGAAGATGAGGAGAGGCGACAAAGGGTTGGGCGGGAGGAAGGAGGGATGAGAAAAGGGGAGAAGAGTGGAATGAATCTGATTGAACTTCCATGTGTACATACGTGAATGTGCCACAGCTGATCTCAACATCAAGTATATCCACAAGACCCTAATTTTAAAAAGAAAGTATAAATAAATTGCAGAGAGATCAGGAGAAGGTGGGGAACAGGGGGCGGGAGGATGGACCGGGGACTGAATTAAAGAAAATGATATTGCATGATGTTGTGATTATGTCAAAATGCATCCTAATATTTTATATAACTAAAAGAATAAATTAAATAAAAACAAAAATCAGAAGAGAAGTTCAGGATCAGACTCATGTATCTCTATTTGGTCCTTCATTTATTCAGTCAATAAATATTTTCGAGTTTCCTGTGTCACCTGTTAAACAGTGAAGATACGAAGGGAAGCACATGGTCCCTTGACCTTATGAACTTAAGATCTAGGAGATGCTGTCAAATATATCCATGCAGCACATCGTGGCGGGGGCTAGAATGACAGTCCTGAGACGTGACCAGAGAAAGCCAGGATGGAAGTGAGCATTTCTCCCAGGTTAGGGACCCTCAAGAAAAGACTGAAATGAACTCATTTTGTTTTGACTAGAGTCTTCACCAGGCCTTAGGCATTTATCAGACAAGCCAAGTAAATATATCACAATCAAGAAATGCCGTGAGCAAAGGCAGCGTGGGCTGGCAATCAACGGCACGCCCAAGGGCTGTGTAAGTTCCTGGGCTTCAAAACACGGCGCAGATGCATGCACGCGCACTTCATTCAGTCTCTTAAGATTGTTTAACCAAAAAGAAAAGAAAAATGGGTTTATTAATCTTTTTCCTATGGCAAGGGGCTTGGAGGAATCAGTTTCTGGAACTAAATTGCAGAGTGAAAGTCAAAGTTCGTGGCTCCTGGGGTCCTCCTGGAGTTTCTTCTCTGAGCACAAAATGGTGACCAGTCATTTCATCTCTGTAGCTTAGCCTTTTCCAGATTATTTCTTGTTTCAATGAACCCCAGGAAATTAAAATTGTTAAATTCTCTGTGCCCTGTGAGTCCATTAAGAAGAGTATTATTTGAGGAAAGTATCACATGTTGGACCCTTGTATTCTTACAGGACATCATGGAATCCATTATAAGGAAGAAGTAAAAGAGGAAGGACCAACGGTAAGACTATGTTTAAAATCCCCAAATGTCTTCCAGAGTGGCTGCACAATTGTACAATCCACTAGCCATGCATGAGAGTTCCTTTTGTTCCATATTTTTACCATACAGGGATATTGCCGACCTTTTGGATTCAGATATTCCAATAGGTGTGTTGTGGTGACATGTCACTGCTAAAATTTGCCATTCCCTAATAGAAGATGACATTATCCTTTTTATTACATGGTTCATGCTTAGCTCTTGTATCAGAAGTCATCACCAAACCCAAGTCACCTAGATTTTCTCCTATGTTTTCTTTCTGAAGTGTTACAATTTTGTGTTTTACATATGGGCCTATAATTGATTTTGAGTGAATTTGTGTGAAAATTTTATAGACTATGTGGGGTTTCTTTTGTTTGTTTTTGTTTATTTGCATATGGATGTTCAATTCTTCCCAGTACAATTTGTTTTTGACTGATTGCTTTTGAGACCTTGTCAAAGAGGAATACACTTTGGATTAGCTCTCTGGGGTTTTATTTATGGGTTCATGGACTCCTGCTGTTGCTATGCTTATGTGTACCTATTTTTTCTCAAACACATGGATTGTGGAGAATTGGTATTAATTTTTTTCCCTGATTGTCTGGTAGAATTCAGCAGTTAAATCATATGCATATGGCCCTTTATGGGGGAATATTATTAATTACAATTCTAATTTATCAAAAAGATTTACTTGTGTTTAAATGATCTATTTCTCTTTATATGAGCTTAGGTATTTTGTGTGTTGAAGTGATTGTCCATTCACCTATAATATCAAGTGCGAGGCCATAAAGTTTATCTATCGTGTTCTTCTATTCAAGGAAACAGCAGTGATGTTCTCTCTTTGATTTCTAACATTGGTGATTTGCATCTTGTCCCTTTTCTTCTGGTTATCTTGGCTAAGAGATTTATCAGTTTTATTGAGCTTTACAAAGAATTAGCTTTCTTTATATTGATTTTCCCCACTGTTTTCCTGTTTTCAACTTCACTGATTTCTACTTCTAAAATGTCTTTTCTTATGTTTGTCTTAGGTTTAAAATTCTCTTTCACTTTCTCTCTCTGTAACTGTCCTTGTCTGTCTTTCTCTGATACTCTTTTGTTCTCTAAAATGTAAACTTAATTTATTGATGGTAGAATTTTTCTCTTATCATATATACATTCATTGCTATAAACTTCCCTTCAAGTGGTGTATTTGTGCTGTCCCTCAAATTCCGATTGCCATATTTTTATGTACCAATGAGTACTTTTTGAATTTCTCTTGAGACTTCTCAAGAGAATTTCACAGAGACAATTTCTCTTTGACTCAAGTGTTACTTAGAAGTGCATTTTGTAGTTTCCAAATATTTTTGAATTTTCTGGCTATTGTTCTGTTATTGATTTATAATTATTTTATTGTGATCTAAGGAAACAGCTTATACAATTTCTATTAATTTAAATTTTTAAAAATGTTTGATGATCAGAATATGGACTCCTTATGAACTTGAGAACAACATATATTCTGTTATTGTTGGATAGTCTCTAAAATATTAATTAGGTCAAGCTGATTAATAGTCTTGTTCAAGTCAAATATACTTACTGATTTTTAGCCTGTTTGAGCAATTAATTTATAAAAGAAGGGTGTTGAAGCCTGCAATTGTAATAGCTATCTTGTCTATTTTTTTCATTCAGTTTTTTTAGCTCTGCCTCATATATTTGGACGCTTTTTGGTAGGTGCATATAGACTTAGGATTATTGTGTCTTATTGGAAAATATACTCATACATAATGCTGTTATAAATCCCTGATAGTTTCACTTGTGCAAAAATTCTTTTGGAGTGAAGGAGATAATGTAGCTATTCTGGTTTAATTTGGTCAGCGTTTTGTGGTCTTTTTCTGTCCATTTATTTCTAATCCATTTCTTTACATTTGAAATTAATTTACTTTAGGTAGAATATGAGTGGTCTTATGCTTTTATCATCTTGAAAATCTCTGTTCATTGGTGAATTAAGCTATTTTTATTTAAAGTCATCATTAGTTGAATTGCTATCTGCCATGTTTGTAATTGTTTTCATTGTGTTTTTCTCCTCCTTCCTTCCTTCCCTCTTCCTTTCTTTCTTTACTCCCTTTTCTCCCTCTTACCTCCTTCCTTTCTTTCCTTTTCTCTTCTTAATTTCTGGTTCTCCCTCTTTTTTTTTTCTACATTGTTTGTTTTGGTTGTTTGTTTTTGCTTTGCAGTCTTGGGATGGAACTCAGGCTTTGTGGGAGCTAGGCAAGCCTCTACCACTGAGCTACAACCCCGTCCTATTTTTAAAAAATTAAGATTTTTATAAGATCATATTTTTATGTGTTTAACATATCATGTATACCTCTTCTTATTTTTAAATGATTGTCTTAGACTTTACAATGAACATTTTTAACTAATCTAAGTTTACCTTTAAATAATACTGCACTGTCTCAGTTACACAGGGACTAAGGGTTCTCCTGATCTCCCTTCTATAATACCACGTGGGTACAGTAACACAATGTCTAAACACTTATCTTTTTGATCAAGTAAGAATTTTTGAAAAAATACTTAGTTCTACCTTCCTAATCTTTTCCCAATAGTGTTCCTTCATATCAGTCTGAATTTCTGAAATATATCACTTTTCTTCTCCCTAGAAAACTTAAAAAGTTTCTCTCAGGGCAGGTCTGATTATGATGAATTTCTCAGCTTGTTTGGCTACTTAGTTTTTCTCTACTTTTGAGTGAAACTTTCCCTGGATATAGAATTTTAGGTTGTTTATGCTTTTGTAGTTACTCTTGCCTACTTTTAACACATAAAATACCTCATTCTAATTTGATCTACTTAAAATGTTTCTACCATGAAGCCCAACCTATGGATAAACTCATTGAAGACATTCTTTCTTTTTCTTAGCATTTTTTATTTCAAGCATTTGCACCCATTTTTAGAATTTCCACATCTGCATTTATGTTATTCACCTCTTCCTGTACATTGTCTTCTGTGTTATTAGAACTCCTAACATATTAATCATTATTTTTAATTCAATTAATCACTTTTTTTTAATTCGACAGAGAAGGATCTTTGTCAAATCCACATGTAGTTCTGAAATTAGCTGCTCTTTTAGACTTGGTTCTTCCCTGCCTTTTAAAATTCTTTGCAAGTTTTCATTGCAAACTGGATATGAGGAGTTAGGGAGGAGGAACTCGGGGGGACATGGTTTCAGGGTGAGGCTTCGCCTTATTTGGGAAGGGGTGAGCTGGCTTTGGATTTGCTCTGGCAACATCAGCTGTTGTGCCATGGCGTCCTGGTCCCGAGGTGTGCTGGGGTCTGGCGGGGACTCGTCCTCTGACAGCCTTCCCTGGCAGCTCTCTGCGCTTGCCCAGACCCTGCACTGAAGCCCTGCCTGTGTGGTGCCAGGTAGGTGAGATGCAGCAGTCAGCGCTCACATCGGGGTGAGGTGACCTTCCTGAAGCTTCTGTTTCTGTCCCCTCTCATGTGGGCTGCATGGAGGCATAGGCTTCTTCCCCAGTGGGGTGAGTTTCTTGCAGTCTCCCCCACCCCCAGAGGAGGCTTCTGGCATCTCTAATGCTCTAGTACATTTCATGAAGTTTTCTGCCAGAATCAGAACATCTTTCTGGTCTTCCGTGCTATGGACTTTGTGGAGTTCCCAGAAGCGAAGACCACAGAAGCGTGGGTGCCTGTCAGCCTGCAGCCCCCGGGAGCCGCTCTCCCTCCCCTAGCTCACACGCCCCCAGGGATTCATTACACCTGCCACCCAGTGCTGTACGCTCCTGTGGCTCCAGCGGTTCTGCTCCCGGTGGGTGCGTTTCTGCTGAGGTGCTCTGTCCCCCGTCTCTCCAGAGTTCGGGGTAGTGGCTGTTCCTGCAAACGTAATTTTCTAGTAAGTCAAAGAAAAGCCATTGATTTTCACTTTGTCCTACTGTCCGACTCCATCTTCTTGAAGGGACTGCTGTGACGAGCTCCGAGTCTTGGCAGGTCAGTGCGGGAGCTGGAAGTTCACGTAGGTTCGCTTTGGCTCAGAATCTCAAGGGTCTTATTAAATGGTGTGCCCCCTAAACACCCTGGAATTTGGAGAAACAAGTGAAACCTGAGATCCCTAAATGAGACCTAGACATCTTTAACTTTCTTCACCATGAATCTTGTTCTATCAATTAAGGGTGGAGAAAAGGAATATTAAACTCTAATAGGTTATTTTTACTTTTTTGACACTGGAAGCTCTTTCCTCATGTGTTTGGGGGCATCTAATTACAGATTTTCATGTATTTATCATTGTCATGTCTTTCTGATGTATAAACCTATGACTACCTAATATACCGAGCCTGGTGACCTCACCATTTTCTATCCCTGCCCCATTTTTTGCAAATGTATGGTTCTGGCCCAGCAGCATCCACAGCACCTGCAGGTAGAGTTACCAAGTTTAGTGAATAAATATACAGCACACCAGGTAAATTAGAATTGCAAATGTATGTGAAAAGTTGTGTATCTTCCGTGGAGGATCTGAGATGTGACTGTACTTGGCCTCCTCTATGATGTGCCAGTACCACCTGGGAGCATTTCAGAGACGCGAGGTCTTTGACCTCACCTCAGGACGACTGGGCTGGACTGCATTCTAAGGAATCTGCACGTTCACTTCAGAAGTCCTCATCTAGTGGCCCTGTTCGTCCTAAACAGGGTGGCCCAGGTGAGCCTCACAGAGGAGAGTTACAACTTGTTAGGCATCAGTGAGAAATGGAAGCTCGCGAGCAGGCACTGATCATGGGCCCTACTCCTTATGCAATTCTCCAGGTGAAGAGTGTTGGGCTTCCTTAATGTCATGTTTAATCAAAACAATTTCCGAATTAATTGTATCTTCTGGCATTCATAGTTGTTACCAAGTAATAATAGGGAATCATTCAGAAATGCATTCATTAGAATACTATTTGCATGAATGAAGGTTCTTTGCTTTCCTTTTCCTTTGTGTGCGTAAAGGAACATGGTCAAGGCCATTATGGGGTTTCAGAAGCGTTTAGAGGCATCCCCTGGGTCCTTCCAGCACTCAGCCCTCACTCTAAGCTCATGTCTCGTCAGGCTGGGCCCTTGATTCCCTACTGGTCACACTGTTTAATTGTTGTTTATTAATTACCTCGGCTCTGTCACCTCACCATATCTTCACTGAAAGCTTACCTGTGAATTAATTAGAATGCATTTTGTGGATTATTAGGGGAAAAAAAATCTCAAAAATTATTAAATGAATTTACACACACACACACACACACACACACACGAGTTTGTCTGTCTTCTGTACCTGCAGGTTCTAAATACACAGATTCAACCAATATTATTTGGTTGAATATTCTGGAAAAGAAAATGTATTCTGAAAAGAGAAATTGTCTGTAATAGACATTTTTAGACATTTTTTTCTTGTCATTATTCCTGAAACAATACAAGTGACTATTTGCATATAATTTGCACTGCATTAGGTATAAAAAGTAATCTAGAGTGATGTAACATACAGGGAAGGACATGCATAGATTATATACAAATGCCATACCCTGTTATGTAAGAGAGCTGAGCATTTGTGGATTTAGTTATTCATTGAGGGACGGGTGTCCAGGAGCCAAGCTCCTGTGAATAATGAAGGCAAAGAAGATGACATATGTGTGTGTGTGTGTTCGTGTACGTGTGTAAATATATATTCATGTGTGCACATATACCTACGTGTGCGTATAGATGTATGTGTACATCTGTACACAGGGTTGGATCAGATTCTCCAGGAGGAGGAGGATCCTGGGGACTGATGCATGTTTTCAGAGCCCCTTGGTGACTTCTCTGGGAGGCACTGCGTGTAGGTGCTGCGGAGTGAGAACTGCCTGTGGGGACAGTTCCCAGTCTCAACACATCTGTGTGGTGTGACCTTGAGCCTTTAGCCCTTGGAGTCTCGTGTCTCTGTCTCTCTTTTCTAATACCACTGCAAGGGTCAAAGGCGAAGTCATCACACAGCTAACGCACACCTTTAGTCTCCAGCAACACGATGAAGAATTCTACTTAAAGTGCACTGTTGATTTTACTGCTCATGTCCCTCTCTCTCCGTGTGGACACTTAAGGACACTTTCCTTTTTCTTCTGAGGGTTTTGTGTGTTATTTGAATGTCTCTATTGAAAACCGTTAACATGATGGTGTATTTTGCTTTAATACAAATGAAGGAGAGCATCGGTAAGCACTGGTAGGGAGCAGGGCGCACAGCCCGGAAGGGGGAACGGAGGCAGACACGGAAAGGGGGACGTAGGAAAGATAGGCAAAGCAGGCCCAACTCTCCCCTCATCCGGAAGGGAGGCGATGTCAAAGAGGCACGTTTCCGGTATCAGGGGTGCGGTGGCGTGCTGGGATGGCCCGCCTAGTTTTCAGCCTTCCTGGCTCCTGCTCGTTCCTGGTGTGGCAGATGTTTCTGAGGTGGTCTCGGAAGTCACCGTCTCCCGGCTGCAGGAGTGGTCACGCCCCTCCACACAGGCTTTACCTGTCCCATCTTCTTACATAATCATCACCTTTCCCACACTTACCATGGGCACTTTTGTCATTTTAAGCTGTTGTAATATTTATTTTTAGGATTGTATTATCTGACCTGCCCCAAGGACAACCTGGTTTGGGTGGGTGTTCATGTTCCTCTCACTGGTGAATATAGGACCTCTCAGTCAACTGGTGTTTTTCAAAACAAAAAGTACTGTTTTTAAAGAGTTATTAAAGTTAAGCTGGATGTGGTAGCGCTTGCCTGTAATCCTGGTGACCGGATGCTGAGGCAGGAGGATTGGGAACTGCAGACCAACCTTGGCAACTTGGTGAGACGCTATCTCCAAATAAAATTTTAAAAGAGCTGGAGGTAGAGTTCAGTGGCGAATGCCTGTGAGTTCTGTTCTCAATATTGAAATAATAATAATAATAATAAACTAATGAATTAAAATTCTCAGCTCACACCAGCTCCTCTCTCCTCCCGAGGACCACCCTGGCTACACTGCACCCCTCCGGCTGTCATGATTATTTACCTGGATCCCAGCAGCAGAGCAAGCTGTTCTCTGACATTTACAAGATCTAGGAGATGGTGGCCGGCTGAGCTGCGGGTGGGGGTAAGATGGCCAGGGGGACCCTGCAGAAATGCCTCACTGAGAACCTTATCTTGCAGGAAGCCGGCTTTGTGACAGGAGCCTATAAGTACATTATGTAATCGCAGGAACTCCATCAAAGGCTCACTTGAAGGACAGAAGCCAGGAAGAGAAAATGCTTTTAGGAGGGAGCTGCAGAATGGATCCAGTACATCTTGCATAATTTCAGATTTCTTGGGGGAAACCCGGATGCTCTCGGCATGCCCGCTCTGCTGGACTACCCCAGCAGGGTCTCTTCCTTGAGGAGGCTCAGAAGTGGAACGATGCTAACGAGCTCGGCATTTACCTTGCACCTCGGCTCCAGTCAGCTTATTTGCTGCTGTGACCAAAAAACCTGACAAGCACAATTAGAGGAGGAGAAGTTTACTCGGGGCTCACAATTTCAGAGGTCACAGTTCATAGACAGCCAACGACATGTCTCTGGGCACACTTCGTGACAGAACATCACGGTGGAAGAGAGTGGTGGAGGAAAACAGCTCAGAACATGGTAATCAGGAAGCAGAGAGAGTTCAGCTCAGTTTGTACAAAATATAGTCCCCAAAGGCATGCTGCCAGTAACCCTCCTCCAGTCACATTCTACCTGCCTACAGTTACCAGCCAGTTAATCCATATCAGTGGATTAATCCACTTAAATGGGCTATACCTCTGATAATCTCATCATTTTGGTGGCCATCTTTCTTCTGTTGACTCACACATGAGCTTTGGGGGACACATAATATGTAACCCCAATAACCTCCCACCTGCCATCAGGACTGGCTGCTGCTTGTCTTCCACACAATATGAGGACCCAAGACAGGTGTGGCCGATATCATCGTGAGCTCTTCTATTCTGACAGAGATTTGTTTGAGCTGGGACATGGTTTTTAAGAGCAAGATATGTCATGTAGGTTGTCTAAAAACAGAGGACTGATGCTTATTTGAGAGAAGACCTCTTGGTTTAATACATCTTTGAAACGTTCTGGGAGAATCTGGAAGCTGGTTGTGGGCACCAGGACTGTCTTTAGGTAACTTCTACAATGAAAGCTCCTGTAACTGGACATAAAGAAAGAGGAAACATTTGAATTCTAAGTTTCAAAATGTAATACAGTTGGGATCATTCCATATACCGCGATCTTTACAGGTTGGCATGTTTATAATGAAGTATTTATTGAAAGTTTCTTCGTGTCTTTTTCTGACTTGATAGCTCATTTATATCACTGCATAATATTCCCTTGTATGGATATACCACTGTTCATCAATACATCAGCTAAAGAACACTTTGGATTCTTTCAGATTTGGGGAATTATGAATAAAGCTGTTATAATCATCCATGTGCAGGTTTTCGTGTGGACACAGTTCCCAGTTCCTCTGGGTAAGTCCCTATAGCAAGATTGCTAGAATCCTGTGAAAGAGGATGCTTAGTCTTGTAAGAAACTGCTGAGCTCCCTCTCAGCCAGAGCCACATTTTCCATTCCTAGCAGCCCTGCACCAGGCCCTCCTCAGCTCCTGTTCTATTCCTGACCTTCTGGATCATAGACACTCTTGCAGGTGTGCAGTGACATCTCATTACTCTACTAACTGCACGTTACTAATGAGATATATTGTTGAGCATGTGTCTGTATGCCACACGCCATCTGTGTATCTTCTCTTACAAGGAGTCTGTTCAGATCTTTTACACAGTTTTTAATCAGTTTGCTTTCTTTTTGCTGTGTTTTTATAATTCCTTATATACTTTGGGTAAAAGTTCTTTTTTTATATATGTGTATTTAAAATATATTTTTATCAGGTTTGTCTTTTCAATCTCTTAATGTTATATTTCACAAAGCAAGATTTTTTAGTTTTAATTAAACTAAATTTATAATTTTGTATTTTTTTTATGGATTATGTATTTGCTGTTGTATCTAAAAAGTCATTGCCACACCCGAGGGCACCTGGATTCATCTGTTTCTTTTCTTCTAGAACATTTATAATTCTGCATTTCATATTTGGGCCTAAGATCCCTGTGAGTTAATTTTTGAGAGGGTGCAATCTTTGTCTAGTTTTGTGAGTGTCCGGTTGTCCTGTGCTGTTTGTTGAGGAGACTGTTTTGCTCCATTCTGTGGCCCTGGCTTCTTTGTAAACATCAACAAACTACGTTCATGTTCTTCTGTGTCCGGGTTCCTTATTCTACCCCGTTTATCTGTTGGTCCACTATTTTACCAATACCCTGCTGTCTTGATTACCAGTTTTCTGATAAGACTGAAAGTCAAATAATGTCAGTCCCAACCTTTGTTTTCTGTTAATATTGAAGTGGGCATCCTAGGTCCTTCGCCTCTTCATATAAACTTAAGAATCAGTTTGTCAGTATCCAGATACATTGTGTTGATTTTAACTCCACTTAATCAGTGAATCAGTATTGAGAAATTGATCATCTGCTTCCTGCTTATGAATGTGGAATATCTCTCCCTTTATTTGATATTCTTTTGACATTTTTCATTAAACTTTTATACTTCTCTTCATATTAACAGTGTGTATATTTTCTTCTGTTATATCTAGTTCATATTTTGATGGTACCATAAATTACACTGTTTTTAAAATTTCAAATTCCAATTGTTTATTACTGGTATATAGGTAAATTATTGATTTTTGTGTAGTAATCTTATGTCACCTGATAATAGTCAGTAATTAGTTCCATAAGTTTTTTTGTGACACTTTGGGATTTTCTATATAAAAAGCATTTTATAACACACACATACACACACACACACACACACACACACACACAATGTTTCTCTCTCTCTATTTTTTGTCAACCCATATCCTTTTTTTTTCCCTTTCCTTTTCTTTTTAATTAGTGAAAGTTGCTACTGTGATTTTTTAAATAAGAATGGTGAGATAGGACATCTTCGCCTTGTTTTTCATCTAAAAGCAAAGACATCTGATTTTTTTTCCATTAGTTATGAGAATTTAGTTATAAGATTTTTTCGTACATAAAATAATTTTCTTCATCAACGGTTGTTGGATTTTGTCAAGTATTTTTTAGGCCCCTCTTGTATGATCATGTGACTTTTCTTCTTTAGCTTAATGATGTGATATGTTGCATTAGTTCTTAACTGTTGGAGTACTCTTGTGTACTAGGGACCAACCCACTTGGTCGTGGTGCACAAATATTTTCCTGTGTTTATTTGATTTGCTGGAATTCTGTTGAGGATTTTTGCATGTACGTTCATGAGGTACCAGCCTCCAGACTTCCTTTCTTTGAGAGTCTTGTTCTGGTTTGGGTGTTGGGTTAATGTTGGTCTCATATGAGAGTCAGGGTGTATTTACTCAGTTTCTGTTTTCTGAAACAAACGGTCTAAAGTTGGTTTGCTTGTTTTCTTTAAAAGTTTGGTGGAATTTTACAGATGAAACCATCTGGGCTTAAACTGCAGGTCTAAGTCTTCTCCCAAACAGCAATAATAGTGTGTGAAGAAGTATCCACCATGCGACTTGAGCAGCGTGGTGGAGTGGGTAGCTCCATGCTCTTGTTCCAAATGCCAATGATGCTGGGGAAAGGCCGGCGCTGTCGGGACTGAATGTGTGGGAACTCCTTTCAAGTGTGCAGGGACACATGCAGATGACAGGAGGTCTCCCGGTGCTGTCCCTATCTCTGTCCCGTGCTGTCCCTGTGCTGCAGCAGCCGTGGGGTGGTGATCACGTGCTCCCCGGCTCCTGTTCCTGAGGAAGCCAGGCAGGCCTCACTCGCAGCCTCTGGTGCCTGTCAGCTCTCACCTGGCCCCTTGCACTGACCGGCACTTTGTCCTCCCTGAGACGTAGCCATCTGCACACATTGAGAAGCACCGAGAGATGGCCCCCCTTGGAGAGACACCAGCAGGCCAGATGGGTCGCCCAAGGCTGCTTGTGGGCTTAGCACAAGCCTGGCAGTGATAGGGACAGAAGTAGATTAGAGCTCATTGACCTGGGGCTGGGCCAGGTGGGGAAGCGGAAACTAGAGTTTCTTTTGGGTGATGAAGAAGTTTTGGACATGGACAGCCACCAAGGTGTCACAAAGCTGGGAAAGGAATTAAGGCTGCGAACTGCACCCTTCACAAGGTGAACGTGGGAACTTCTGCATCACACATGCTTGGCCACAATCAAACCCATATTAAGGGTACTTGTGTGCTCATATCTTATCATTTGACTCTTAGAGAAGCATCACCTGTAGGTGAAGAGAACAGGTAATGATGGCCTTAATTCATCAGGTCTGGGTAACTCAAGTAACTAGTTTGACTTGGCCTCAAAAATACATGTTCCTTGTATCTCTGGCAGTTTTTCCCATCTAATAAAAACTTTTTCTATTTTTGCTTCTCTATTTCAAGACAAATAATTTATTATGTTGATTAAGAAGTTCTAAATCCTGTTTGACAGGAAAATTATTTTCAATCATAAAGAAGAAAAACCATAAAATTCATTTTATTGTATATTATTAAGCAGAGAGTAATAACTTCTTACATTCCTTAAGATTCAAGTTCTTTGCTTATGAAAGTCAGTAAATGTAAAAGCAAATGGCAATAAAGAAATTCCCTTTGGATTTCAACCAGCCAATTGATCCATAAGCATTTATTAGAACATATGCAATGGACTCTTCAGGGATTTAAATGACAGGTTAGAAGAGGGGCTTTTGGAAAAGGAGAAGGTATAATTAGAGAACATAGCTTAAACACATGTGAAGTGATACTGATCGCTATAATACACTTTGTGACGAAATAACTGGAAATGTAAGTGGTAGATTTAGTATTTCCTGCCTTCAGCAAACACCATGAAGATGTTGGCATGCTTCTGCATTTATTTTTCCCTTAAAGTGCACAAATTTCCAGGGTTTCCTGGTGAGCCACAATGACCTGATATTCTATGACTATTGCTAATAGCAATTATTATTAGTATTATTATTGTTATTATCATTATTATTTTGGTACCAGGGATTGAACCCAGGGTGCGTAACCACTGAGTCTCATCCCAGTCCTTGTTTAACGGCTGCCAACAGTTCTGTGTCCTGCAGGTCTTGTTCTTTTTTCCTACTGTGAATGCTATGGAATTCAGAATGAGAAAAATCAATTCCATCAGGCACTAACACTTCCTTTGCATTTTTTTCCTGGGTGATTGCTTTTAGAGTCTGCACTTCCAAAAATTGTTTTCCTCTACATCTTATGCATCAAATGCTGAACTGTGATAAACTTCTTTTTTAAATTAAGAGGTTTCAACGTTACCGTTCAACACGTCTTCATCATTGTTTCAGTGTTTCTAATTTGTTATCCCTTAGAATGGCTCACAGGGGCGTGTGTGCTGGGAATGGCAACTCTCTTACAGAACTTTCAAGTTGTGGGTGTGTTAACAAGACATGGGCAATTCAAGTTTGAACTAGAATTATTTCCCTTTTTAAAGCTTAGATTCAATAGAATAATATTTAATCAAAATGTCAGTAATATTTCCTAAAATTTGTTGACCACTGTTTCTTAAAATTCTTTTTTACTTTTAAGTTCTAAAAAGACTCAGTAGGAGGAATGTGGAATGTTATTCCAATAATGTCATTTTTTAATAGAAGATGCAATTCTTTGATTTAAAACATGTAGCATACATTTTGATAGATCATACATAAATGGAGTATAATTTCTATGCATTCTACTGTCAAGTACAATGAATTAGAACAAATAAAAAAATCAATGAAAATGTATTTTGTGATAATAAATTTAATTTCCTACTGAAATAAATAAAATGTTACAAAGCAAGGCAAATTTTCTCTTACCAGCATGGGTAAGGGTCTGATTAAAACTAATAAAAAAGGTATTTTCCTGTTACCAAATAATGAAATGTGTTTGGTTCTAGTATCAATCCTGTGAAATCATCATTTTCAGCTCCTTACAGGTGAAGTGACTTCTTTTCCTCCTTGTGCTTCTGCTGATGTGGCAAATTCAGGCTCCTAGGTGCTCCCTGTGCTGGGGGTGGGGTCCATGGCTGTTTCTGAGCTTCTTGTCCCATTTGTAATGGGGATCTTTCTAAAGTATACCTGGTCCAAACCAAGTGAGATGTTCAAACAGCTGTAAAAAGACCTGGCCAGTAAGACTGCATCGTGAATACCACGGGAAGGAGACGGACCAACTCAGACAAAAACACTGGCCACAGCTAGCAGGTGCAGGACATGCTGCCCACAGAGTCAGCATGACAGAGGTCACCTCCAGAGCAAGCTCAGAACCACTTAGTCACACTGTGCCTGCTGCGACTAGCAAGCCAGGGCAGGTTCTGAAAGACAGAGGAAAACAATGCTGCAATATCCCTCAGGTTGAAGTCAGTGAAACTTGGAAAGTTGATATGATAGCTTAGCTCAAGTTTTATGAAATTAGAGGTTTTGAGCTTTTAGAAATGTAACATCTTCAAGAAGATGAAATAAATTATTAAGTTTAATAAAGATAGTACTTATGAAGTACAGGAGAACTTGGTTCTTGCCAAAGACCATGAGGCCATGTGACCATCTCTGTGCAGCAAGAGTTAGATACCTCTGAACGTTGGAGGGATGCACCGAGGTGAAGCTTACTGTTGTCATGCTGAGGGTACGGTGCAGACACCTCGGATGGTGCCTTCCTACCTACCCATCAGGACATGAGACACCATCTCAGAAGGACAAAGACAGCAGGGAGATGATTTTCTTAAGTCTAGCTTGCTTTGTTCCATGAGTTGTAGTAAGAATATGACAGGTAAAATTCCATTAACATTCATGAAAATTATTTAAAGTAATATTGCAATCCATTTTGATAGACAGGAAAAAAATGAGTCCCAGAGTAGCTAATAAATGATTGAACAAATGTAAACAGATTGTAAATAGAGGCTAGGAAAATATATAAATATAATGTATACTTATATATACATATGTATGTATATACATATATATTTTAGAATATGTATATTCTGCTTTTGGAATCTAAATTTCTTACAGCTTGGTTCGTGACCATGATAATTGCTAGTAGATGTCCCTTACTATTCTCTGAGAAAATTAGAACCTGTACACACATGGTCCCAGAGATGAGTTTTTACTTCAGTACGTTTCAGAGATAAATACACGCACACATACACTTGTCAAGGAGAATGAATTTAATAACACCAGACATCTAATGGAAGGAGCCTGTAAAATCCAGTTTGGCTCACTTAACAGGGTGAATCTGAAGCCTCATAAGTGAATGTGTTGGGATTCTTAGCTGGAGAAAGCCATAACCCACTCTAGCTGTGCTTAGGGGAAGAGGGATGTATTACAGGATATTGAAAGTATGCTGGTGCGTGAGAGAACCAGGACCAGAGACCTCACGGACAGGAGCAGAAGCTCTGTGTGCCCCAAGTACTCGGGGGCTTGCCTGACCACACCCCTACCCCACTGCTAGACAGTCATGGCAAAATCCAACTTGCAGCAGTGGAATCTGCGGCCGGCTCTGTTGCTCCTGCTCTGGAAAGCTGCAGCCCTCCTTACCATGCTGTGCCCCTCACCAGGGGCTGCCCTGTGTGGCACATCCTCTTTCATGTCCCCCTCTTGCAAATACAACCCCCAAGTGTCTGCCGCCACATTCTGAACCTTAGCATGAAACTGCATTTTATCTTGAACTGAGTTTCTCACTTCTGCCTTGGCAAAGCAGAATGAAGAAGGTGAGATTCTTTTCCCCCAGAGAAATTGTGCCTGAGATGTATCACTATAGCAAACCACTTTCGAAACTGTCTAAAGTGATACATTACAATAAAGTGCCCTGGGGCCAGCTTGACAGTAGATTGGCCAACACTATTCACCAGCCATTCTTAAAAGATGTTTTGTCAATTGTCATATCATAGCTATTTGGTAAAGGGAGAAATATTCATCTTAATTGCCAAAATTATGATATAGAATTGCTTCATATCACCAACTTCCACAGTCAAGTTAATAGGTTCATAAAATAGTCCTATATTTTTTTCTGGCTAAAATAGAAGTATCTGGTCTTTTGTAAATAGCTGTGTAATAAAGTGGTCATGCAAACTATTCCACAGATGAAATGATTTAGCCAGTGGAATTTAAAAAGCAACTGCTTAAAGCAAAATGAAAGGACCCTAAAGCAGCCAATGTCATAGGAAACTTTATTCTCCCCAAACACCATAACTGGAAGGGTAAGAACTGGGCTTCACCAACTCCGCTGGGCATCCTGTGGGGAATGGAAGGTGGGAAATGACGTTCACTGACCCGAGGTTCCAGACACCAGAGCTTAGAGAACACAGAGCCCTGGAATAAAAAGGATTGTCCTGCGGGGAAGAACCAGTGAAGGACCGAGACAAACATTCTCAGTGTGCACACTGCTCACCTGGCCATTGGCCGCTGCTATGCTAACAGAGAAGAACAAAGGGCCTGAGAGCCCTACAGGGAACAGACAGGAACAAAGTCCTAAAGGATCTAAAACACCCCAAGTGTTCTGAGTTTTAGATAATCTGCCCTTCTGCTCCACGCACACCATAAGTGGCAGGTTTGGGGAGTTAGAAGACAGTCCCCAAGGTGGCGAGAGGAACAGAGCTGAATTTCCTCTTGGACCAAGTTCTTCACTAACCGCCAAATTACAAACAGCTGAGACTTCAGGGCACCTCAGGAAACAGATGAAGAAAACCTGCCGTGAAAAGAGATATTAACAGCTGCTTGGAGGGGAAGCAAAGTTTGCACCGTCCTCACACCGGAATGATGACCAGTGTCAGGAGAAGCACCATAGATGAGTGCCATTGGCAGTGCACACTGCCCAGTTTATTCCCGAAATTACTAGACAGTCAAGGGAACAGGAAGGCATGGGCCGTGTTCAGCAAAGGGAGCCATGGATGCAAACTGACTAAGGGAAGGGTATGATGTAGGGTCGGCAAAGGAAAACCTCACAGCAGTCATCCACGTGAGGAAGGAAAGAACTAAAGGAAAATATGACATGACAGACAAAACTGTTCCTGCCAGAGAAGACAAAGAAATGGAGATTAAAACTCAATGACTACCAATGGCAGGAGAGCCAAACAGACATTGTTACCCCATGTCCATGTATGACTGCGTGACCGATGGTCCTTCAAAGTCTACAATCAGAATGATGAGAGATTGCCCTCCACTTATGTATGATCCATCAAAATGTATAAATGCATTCTACTGTCATGTACAACTAATTAGAACAAATAAAATTTAAAAAACTCAATAACTGGAATCAAAACTCAATAGATGGGATTAGCAGTAAATTACAGATAATTACCAAACTTGAAGAACCATCAATAGCAATTGTCCAATGCAAAAATCAAGAAACACGGGGAAAAAAGTGTATATGTATTGTGTTTACAGTTTTGCATATGCATTGGGGGAGTGCATAATATCACAGGATCTGAGAGGTGTGTTTAAGACTATTAAGAAGCCTTACATATGTATTTTGTACCCAAAGAATGACTAGAAATTATCAGAGATAATCCTAGAAAAATAATATCTTAAAACCTCCCAAATTGTGGGGGAATATGAACTTCAAGTTTCAAGAAATGCAATAAAATAAATCCAACTAATAGAGATTTTCTCTTAGACATGTCAACATGAAACATGAAAATAAAATTCTAAAACTGGACAGAAAAAATGAAATGTAACACAAGAATAATGACTGACATCTCTCTGAAAACCACGGAAGTCCCTGGCACATCAAAAGAGTAAAGCCCTGTTCAGAAATTATGCTTCCATAATAACCCATGGTACACAAAGAAAAACAGGATTTGTCTTAGCAGAACTCCAGGAGAGTAAGTGCCAAAGGAAATTTTCTAAGTTGAAGGAAAATAAATTCCATAAGAGATATCAGGAGCATCCAACATGTTAAAATATCAATCAGTAGATGAGATTCTGTTTTTCTGTATATATCTGCTTGTATGGAGTTGTACATACTCTTCACGTACAGATACACACACACATACACATATATGCTTAACTATTTTTCTTTTTCTTTTAATTCCTTTGAAAGCCATATTTAAAACAAAAAAGTATAACATTATACTTAGGATGCATAAACACTAATATAAGTAATATAGTTGTATTGTGTAAAGATAAACATAAATGTTTAAGATGCAAAAACATATAGTGTTCTATAGTTTACCTAATGTAATTCCATGTTATCTCAAAATTATTGAGATATATAGAAATAATTGAAATTTCTAAAACAACCATAAAATAAGTCAAAGAGTTTCTTTTAAAGATAATCAAATCATCAAAGTGATAAGGCAGGATAGAAGAAACAGAAAAATAGCCAGGAACTGGAAAAACATCCAATAACAAATTGGAAGAACGTGAATAAACCATACGAATAATTGTATTAAGTAAAAATATACTAAACCCACTGATGAAAAGTCAGTTTATCAGACAATCAAAAAGCAAGTGGTAGCCAGCTCGTGTTGGTGAAAAGGGATGAACTTTAAGCACAACGGCATGAAGAGCTGTAAAGTAAGTCAAGGAGAAAATGGTAAATGATGTGGGGTGATGCAGGAGGCAGGCAGCATGGACCCACAGACAGCGTGGTGGAGAAGGAAGGCCCACAGTGATCAGCCAGTGGACATTCCAAGAGGACGCAGTGATTTTGTATGTAAATGCGCCTAGTGGCAGATTTCAAAATTGTTGTAATTACAATATTGAAACAAGTAAAAAATGATCTGGATATTAGAGTGAAAGAAAACATAGTTATTTGGGGAACTTTAAAAAGTCAGGAAAAGTAGCATAGACTAGTGATCCTGAAATTGCAGCAACTCTCGATCCACACAGGAAAAATAACCAACCTTTAATTAACTCTAAGGGGATGATTGACTTTGATAATTTCCTATGGCTGCCTTAACAATTTACCATGAACTTGGGGTTAAAACTGGAGACATTTGTCCTCCCCTGGTTCCAGGGGCCACAGTCCAAAATCAAGGTGTGAGCAGGTTGGCTCCACTGGGGGTCCTGAGTCACTGCGCCTCTTAGGCCCTCAGTCTGGTGCTTCCCTGACCCACTGGCAGACTCTTCTCTCAGGGTTGGCCTGAGTCTTCCCACCGCCTCTCCGAGGGTGCCCTTTTCTGCCTCCTATGAGGAGCCCGGGTGGGTTAGGACTTACTCTCATCCAGTGTGATCTCAAATGCATCTTCACTTTAATTCCATCTGCAAAGACTCAGTTCCAGATAAGGCCCCATTGTGAATTTCCAGGTGTTTATGAAATTTGGAGAACACCAGTGGACCTAAACATCAGATTGTGACCTATGAAACTTTTAGAAGGAAGGTAGGAGAAATCCTTTTAGAAATTGGGATAAGTAAATGTTTTTGTTTTTTTTTTTTTTACTGTAAATAAAGTAATAACCATAAAAATAAAACTTGAGACAATGGAAATAACAAAACTGAACACTATTGATCTTTGAAATACAATACTAAAAATTAAAAAGCAAGCCAGTAGCTGGAAGAAAACCTGCCCAGTAGGCATTGATAAGATGCAATTGAATGCAGAGTCTATTGAGGACCCTTACAACAGAACCACCAAAGGAAAATCAGACCAATTGTCAAAATGGACAAAAAGATTTGAACAGGTATTTTACAATAAAAGGTATGTGAGTCTTCAACTTCATTACCAAAACAAAGAAAGTTAAAAATGAAGATGATATCGCACATTGACCCAGAACTGCTGAAGTTTAAAAGTCTGGAAGAAGCAGATGTTGGTGAGGATGTAGAGGAACTGGTCCTATCACACATCGGTGAGGTTGAAACTGATGCAAAAAGTCAGCCACAGTATTGGAGAACGCCTTGACCTACTCTCTTTGACCTGGTCACTCCATTAAATTCCTGAAATTAACAATTCATAAATTTTAAGTAACTTTTATTGAATTCTATTGTTATAATTCTGTTTTATTATTGTTGTTTATAACTTAAACTACTATATATATAGATGAGGAAACAGAGTGCACTCAGGTCCTGTACTACCCTCAGCTTCAGTGTCCATGGAGATCTTGGAACACACCCATGCAGGCCAAGGCAGACAACTGCGTTTAGCTAAAAGGCACTGAATCCTCCTTTTTACAAAAATATCACGTGCAAATGTTCATTGTGGCTTTATTCACTATAGCAAAAACTTGGAAACAGAAAAACAGGCACGAACAGATAAATGGATAGATACTATGGGCTTAACCCCAGTGAAACACTATTCAGGAATAACATAGACCAAAGTTGGTAATATGCACTAACGCAAGCAAATCTGAGTTTTGTTTTGCTTAGTGAAAGAAGATGGATTGTGCCTACTGTGTGATTCTATTTCTATCGAGTTGCAGAAAGCACAGTCTAATCTAATCTAATCTCTAGAGCTACAGCAGATGAGTGCTCTCCTGTGGCGGCACCAAGAGTGGCTGCAGGGAGCTCAGGGACTTGGGAGGGTCGGGGAAATGTCCTCTCTTTTCTTGTGCTGGTGTTTTCACAGCTGAATATTTGGAATCACACTTCAAGTTAAAGCATTTTATACTATGTAATTAGACTTCACAAAAGAGTCAGCTAAATGAATGTTTTTATTTATGCCAGGGAATATGTGTTTCCATATGAATATTTTCTTCTGTTAATTTCTCATGCTTGTATAGAAAGGAATATATTCTGGAGTTAATGAATTAGTACCTGGGTTGAAATCTGGATTTTTTTCTCTTTCCCATTTTGTACTGCTTCTAAAATCAAGGAGAAGATATTACAACTTCTAATTGCTTTGGAGTATGGTCTGTAGAGTTACAATAATGGTTCAATTTAGAACCATTCAATTTACTGCATCCAGCAGTAGTTTTTGACATATGTAAATGGAGTAGCTGTCTACAGAGTATTCAGAAGCCTGAAAACCAGATTTTTTTTTTTTTTAAATCTCCAAAAGCTATACATCACTTGGGGATCTGGAATTTGGTTTGTTGCATGTTAGGTTTTATGTTTTCAGCCCAATCTCATAATCTGCCTTGTTTGTGGATTTCTTTCCTGTTTTGTACCTTTTTGGTTTTTTTCCCCTTTTTGTTCGTTCGCGTATGTAAAAGAAAATTTCTGTTTTCCTCCTGGGTCACTCTAACCAACATCCTCACAGCAGCTGGACGTCAGGGCCTGGGTTACAGGTAAGGCTGGACACAGACCCTGCGCTCGCCCTTTGTTCCTCTGCAGAGGCGGCACCTGTGTGTGCAGCAGCTCGCTGTCATCTTTCCGTCTGCACAGTCAGCCGGCGGAACCAACTGAATGCTTGTTGCCCATACTGAGTCTTTGGATCTCTCATGATAAATAGCCGAGTTGCATTTGGGTTTGCCTTACTACAGAAAAATTTGTCGTTAATTAAATATGTTTCTAGAAACTCTCAAGAAAGGGATTTTGCATCTTTAGAGATATTGTAGTCTCAGGGATTTTTTTTGATTTTGCAGTGATGGTGCAAAAGGGACGGTGCCGTCTCTAGGTGACCGAGGCCGGCCCATGGTGGGGTGGGGAGATGGGCAGGTGTATGCAGTCCTTGAGGCTCCTGGCCAGAGGCCATGAAGGCAGGAGGCATCGTCACCAACACGTGCGATGGCTGGGAGGGAGCTGGTCGGAAGCCTTCTCACCACGCTGTCTCCCTCTCTCCCTCTCTCCCACTCTCCCTCTCTCCCTCTCTCCCTCTCTCTCTCTCTCTCTCTCTCTCTCTCTCTCTCTCTCTCTCTCTCTCTCACACACACACACACACACACACACACACACACAAAATAGAAAGGGACATAAAAGAAATGTAACTAGGAGTGCTGATGAATATGCTAATTAACTTGATTGTGGCAATCATTTCAGTGTATAAATACATCAAAACATCAAGCTGTACCCTTTAAATATAGACAATTTACTTGTCAATTAGACCTTAATAAAACTGGAAAAATGATAATGCTAATGAGGGACCAACCCGGCCAGAAGAGCTCTTAGCACTTTGCAATGCAGATGCGGAGCCTCTGGGCTGCACTCACACCAGGCCTTGGGGTCCTTCTGTCCCTCTGTAGCTAGCCCCGTACAGCTGAGGAGATGGAGGCCTCTCGACTTTAGCAACCCATGAAAGGATGTCCTCTCAGGACTCCGTGGAACTTCAAGGTTCCCTGGCCTTCAGTTTAGCGGTGGCTCTTTCTTCCGCCATGTACAATTGATTCCTTTGTAAAATGTTTTAACTGTGGTAAAAACAAACAAGAAGCCAAGTAAATTGAACCACCTTGGGAACAGGGATGTGGCTCAGTGGTGGGGCACTTGTCTGGCATGTAGCGCATTTGCTTTGCCAGGCAGCAGACCTCCAGAACCTTCTCATTCACAGTGCCGGAACTCCCGGCTTGAGCAGGGCCTCCGTTCCCTCTCCCCAGCCTCGGGCCACCACCCTCTCTACCTGCAGCCTCTATGACTCTGATGGCTGCAGAGAATTTTTTTTTAGGATAACTGGCTCAATTCCTAATGATTTGTGTGTAGGTTTCTTTGCCATTGAACTTAACATTGTTGGAGGCAAATTGTGCTTTTAGGCCACTTGGCTGACACTCTGAGGATTTGCTTTAAAATTTCAGTGAACCCAATCTGTTTTGAAAATGTCTACCAGTATCATAGAGTTCCATTTCTGGCTTTGATCAAGGAAGCACCCGTTTGGAGCTCCTATGCGCCCAGCCCAGTGGTTGGCGGAGGCCAGGGCAGTGAGTGTCCTTCTGCACTGGCTCCTGGGCGGTGGGAGGGTGGTCAGTGGAGACCTAATGGGGGCGCGGGCGTCGCAGAGTGCTGGAGTGTCTCAGCATGCGCCAGGCACCTGGGACAGCCAGGACTGAACTGCAAGGAGGAGAGAACCGTTTCCAAGGCGACCAGGGAAGGTAACGGGAGCGCTGCCACTCTGGGCATTGGGGATTTCTAAATTTAGTGACAAGGACTGCTTCAAACTTTGAGCCCTTTGAGTTTTGTTCTTAGAGGACCAAATTACATTCTGTGACTTCTCACAGCATCCCTCTCTTCCCGGTAGTGTGACTCCACTGACAAACGTTCTCGTAATGCCACATGATGCGCAGGACACCCTGAATATTTAATTGGCACAATGAATCGCGTGGCCAACCCTGTTAATGGGGTAGAGACATAACAGCTTCCTTCATGGGTAGGGCGTTGCGATGTCTTCAAAATAGTTACAGATACATGTAATCAACTCTAGCCAGCCATTCTTTGGTCATGTTATTTTATAATAATGGTCTTTATAATAATAATAAAGATGAAGCCTGTCTTTTACTTGTAAGCAGAGTACAAGTGTTCCCTGCATCCCAGACCAGAGGTCCTGCTGGGGGTCCTGAGGACTGGATTTTGTCGCCCGCCCACATCAGCAACAAGAGAAAACAATACAAAAAGAAAAAAATAAATTTAATCATAGCTTGGTCAAAACTGGGAAGGTAGCTGTCTGCCTCTGCCTGTGCTACGGGAATGTTCCAATCCCCAGAAAGCCAGGGAATACTCCGGTGCAGAGGAGCGAGCCTGCTGGGAGAGGCAGCCTCACCACTCCAGAGTCCTTGGCTCCGCCCACCGAGGGGGCACCAGATCACTTCCCATTCTCAGCATGAGGAAGCTCAGTGCAGAAAAGTGATTTGTCGGGAAGTTGGGGAGATTGGGCTCTTAATTTTATGGCTGTTACACAAGAACAAGTAAACAATAGCTTCAAAATATCAAATATCCACAGAATACTGTTTGAGTAAAGACCTCACATGTATAAGGACCTGGTGAATCAAAGCGGTGGTTCCGTGAGCCAATTTTCAAGGTCAGAGTCTGGAAGAATCTGAAAACAAACTCTGTGATATGAAAAGAAGGACAACAGTGTTTTGTGGCTTTCAGGGGCAGCTGGAGGTAGAATCCCCGCTCTTTCAGACCTGAAGATAACCACCTGAGAACGAGCTGCGTGGAGCAGTGCAGAGGCCGTTAGGGACGGTTTCCTCTTTTCCTTCTTCCTTCCTTCCTTCCTTCCTTCCTTCTTCCCTCCCTCCCTCCCTTCCTTCCTTCCTTCTTTCTTTTGGCAGTCATTTCAGCCAGTAGTCCAATACTAGCGATAACTATTTCCCACCTTTCTGCACTGAGATAGAAGAAAGATGGGAGATGCACATAGCCCATTTCTGGGTAAGGAGAAGTCCGGTAAATACAGACACAAGTGAGCGCAACTGCAGTTTCCTCGCCTCCAAAGGCATTTGCACACCAGCGTTCTTAGGAAATGACTCAACAGGTGTTTCTGATCCACTGGACAACAGTCGTGAGGTAGTTATGTGGCATGAGAAGCAGAAAACGGTAAAGATCAATAAATGGTTGAAGAGGCCAACAGGTCAGCTCTGCTTCTGTGTCTTCTCCCAGTGGACAGAGGGTCCATTGTGCCGTTCTCAACTACTAATCTGCATTTTCTTGGGCTGTGTTAATCACTATCAGTTCATTACTTAGGGACACTGAATACACATCACAATTGTGTTGCATTTAAAAGTCTTGACTCTTGCATTCTTTTGCTTATGCTGTTTCCTGATTGTCTTGTTTCTAACTGCTTTATCAAAGATGCATACTACATCGTTAGCATAAGGGTTTGATGGTGCAAAGCCTTCAGACCGTTGGGGACATTGTCTGCTCTCAGGCAGTACATATTTTATTATAATTGTCATACAGGAGTTTCGGTATCACTGCTAAAATATGACCCTGAGCTAGACATGGTGACCCAAACCTATAATCTCAACAACTCAGGAGGCTGAGGCTGGAGGATCACAAGTTCAAGGCCAGCGTCAGCCACTTAACAAGGCTCTAAGTAACTTAGTGAGATTCTGTCTCAGAATTAAAAATCGAAAGGGCTGGGGATGTGGCGAAGGGATTAAGCACCCTGGAATTCAATACAGCACCAATACATACGTAAACAGACAATCTATGAACCTGAAACACAAAGTGGTGAGTTTCACAGATATTGTTGGATTCTTTCACTTCTGAAATATGATTTTACTATATTTTTAAAAGAAAGTGTGTTTCTTGGTTCAGTATATAGATTAATTCTAATTTTTCTCCTTCTCCTCTCTCTCTCTGTGTCTCTCTTCCTATTGATTTTTGCTCTTTGACATTTAACAAGACATTTGAGGTGGTTCTCATTAATAAATACATTGACAATGAGGAAAAAACTATAGGGCCAAAACTAAGTAACCTAGTTGCATTTCATTTGCAAATTAATAGTCATTATGCTCCTAATTGTTTTTTTTTTTTTTCTGCTGTGCAGTTTTTTAATTCGATGACTTTCCACTTACTGAACATTGGCTTTATTTCTTGAGCTGTAGGGGTCTTGCTGAGGAGGTCTGCGCCTGCACCCCTGTGAGGCAGTGTTAACCTGATTGCTCTCTCCTAGCAGCTGCGGGGGTCTGGTCTTTGATCCTCTTGGATCTGACTTTGTGCAGGGTGAGTGATGGGGACCTAGTTTCCTTCTTCTACATGCAGATATCCAGTTTTCCCAGTGCCATTTGTTTAAAAGGCTACCTTTTTTCTGACATCTTATTGGTACTGTTTTAGTTAGTTTATTCGCTGTCGAGACCAAAAGACCTGATGAGAAGAATTCCAGAGGAGGACGTTCATGTACTATTCATGCTTTCTTCCATAGGCTGCTGACTCCATTGCCTTGGACCCACGGTGGGCAGTACACTGTGGTAAAAGGGGGTGCAGGAGGAAAGCAGCTCAGGGCAGGGCAATCGGGAAGCGAGAGAGAGCTCTGCCCCCACCAGGGACAAAATATATACCCAAAGGCACAGCCCACGACCTGTCTCCTCCACCCACACCCTACGGTTGATCCATATCAGTGGATTAAGACAAAGACAAATTTACACCTTTCACAACCTAAAGATCTCATCTCCGAATGTTCTTACATTGTCTCATACATGAGTTTTGCATGGACACCACATATCCAAATCATAGCATTCTGGCCCTGGTCCCTCAAAACTCATGTCCATTTCACAATGCAAAATACATTTACTCTTTTCCCAAGAATCCATGAGCCTTAACATTTTTTGCCTTGTCCAAAAGTTGAAGTTCAGAGTCCCCTCTGAGACTCAAGGCAAACTACCAGCATGAGCACTGTAAAAATCAAAAGCAAGTCACATATATCCAACATAAAATGGCACAGAATAAACATCTCCATTTCACACGTGAATAATAGGAGCATAAAAAGAAGAGATGTGACCAAAGCAAAATCGAAATCTCGCTGGGGAAGCACGTCCTATAGCAGCACGTCCAGAATCTAGGGCTCACAGCAGTGTGATGTTCTCCCCACAGGGCTGTGTAGCTCTGCCCCTATGGAACTGCTTTTGTAGCTGGCTGGACCTCTCTTCTAGCCTGTTTCTCCTGGATTCCTGCAGCTTTCCTCAGCAAACATATCACCTAACTGGCATCTCTTAATTTGGGAGGTCTTCACTGCATCTTTGACTTCCCTTTCAGTTCTTCATACATTACTTTCTGAGGGGAAGGCCGTAGGAATTCCAAACCTGCTGCACTTTGCTTGGTATCCCAGGCCGTTCTTGGAAATCTTGGTGGAAGCCCTCATGGCCCCCTAATTCCCGCATTCTACATTCCTGCAGAACCAGCACTACGTGGTTGGTGCCAAGCGACTCAGGACAAGACAATCAAGAAGCAGAGAGAGAACTCTGTCACCATGGACGACAATATACCTGAAGCCACGGCATATTCCCCAGGAACCTACTTCCTCCAGCCACACCCTACCTGCCTCAGTCACTAACCAGTTAAACTTATCACTGGATTAAGCCACTGATTATGTTACACCTCTTATAACCTAATAATTTCACCTCTGAGTGCTCTTGCATTGTCTCACACACAAGCTTTTGGGGATACCACATATCCAAATGATAACGGATGCTTTTCTCAAGTGTCAGATGACTGTAAGTATGTGGGTTTTTCGCTGAGTCTTCAGTTCTGTTACTTTGTCTTTGTGTCTGTTTGGTTCCAATACCATGCTGTTTGTGTTACCATAACTCCGTTGTATGATTAGAGATTAGGGATTGCAATGATACCCGCCTCACTCTTCTGATCAGGCTTCTTTTTGCCTATTCTGGGTCTCTTATTTTTCCAAATGAATTTTAGGACTATTTTTCCTACTTCTGTGAAGACTGTTTTAGTCAGTTTCTTCATCACTGTGACCAAAAAGACCTGACCGGAATGATTTAGAGGAGGAAAATTTTATTTGAGTCTCATAGTTTCAGAGGTCTCAGTCCATAAACAGCTGACTCCACGCCTCTTGGTCAAGGTGAAGCAGAGCAATGTAGCAGAGGGGTGTGGTTGAGGAGAGCGGCTCAGAAAGTGGCACAGAGAGGCAAAGGGAGAGAATTCCACTCACAGGGAGAACATAGAAACTCAAAGGCCCTCCCCCAGGGACCCACCTCTTTCAGCCCCACCCTACCTGCCCACGGCCACCACCCATGCAGAGATCAATGCACTGATTAGGTTAAGGCTTTCAGAACCCAATCATTTCACCTCTGAACTTTCTTCTTTGTCTTATACATGAGGTTTTGGGGGAACCCTCATATCTAAACCATAAAAAGTGCCATTGGCATTTTGATAGGATTCTGTTGAATTTGTATAAAGTTTTTGGTAATACGGCCATTTTGACACGAGTAATTCTGCCTATCCAAGAACGTGGGAAGTCTTTTAATCTTCTAAGGTCTTCTACAATTTTTTTCTTCAGTTTTCTGTAGTTTTCATTGTAGACATCTTTTACCTCTTTGGTTAGATTAATTCTCATTGTTTTCTCCTGAGGTTACTGTAAATGGGATAGTCTTTTGATTTCTTTTTCAGCAGAATCACTGTTGGAAATACAGGAAGGCTATTGATTTAATTGTTGATCTTGCATCTTCCTACTTTGCTGAATTTATTTCTCAGTTCTAGAAGTCTTCTGGTTTTTCAGGTCTTTTAGATATATGATTACATCACCAAGAAACAGAGATAGCTTGAATTCTTTTCTTATTTGTTCCTTTAGTTTCTGTCTCTTGCCTGATTGCTCTGGTTAGAATTTTAAGAACAATATTGAATAAGAGTGGTGAGAGATGATGTCCTTTTTTTGTTCCTGATTTTAGAGGAAACACTTTCAGTTTTTCTCTGCTCAATATAATGTTGGCTTTGGGTTTGTTACATATATCCTTTATAATGTTGAGGTAAGAATGGGGTTACAAATTAGTACAACCACTCTGGAAAGTAATGTGAGAATTAAGAACTAAAGAACCAAAGTCAGCAAACTATAGTGATGCAGGCACGTCAATGTTTATAGGAGCACGATTCACATTAGTGAAGTTTTAGAACCAGCTAAGATGACCACTGATAGAAGAATGGACCAAGAAAATGTGATATATATAACAATGAGGTTTACTCAGTCATAAAGAAGATTGAAATTGTAGCATCTCCCAGTAAATGGATAGAAATAGAGAACATCATACCAAATGAAATAAGACAGACTCAGGAAATGAAGAGTTAAATATTTTCTCTCAAATGCAAAAGTTAGCACAAAGTAAGGAAAAAAGGAGTGGTTGGATATCTTAAGGATAGAGAGACAATCGATGGAGTGGAAGAAGGAGATTGAATGGGTGGGAGGAAGGTTGGGAAAGAGGAGGAAATATAGATCGCCTTTGACAAAATCATGCCGTGTACATATATAAATATACCACAGTGAATTTCACCTTTGTGTGTGTCTATAAAGCCCCAATTAGCAATGTAATTTAATAAATGGAAGAAAGATCATAGAGTAGAGGAAGGCGAATGAAGGATGGAGGAGACAGGAGATCAGGTTTGGGGGAGAGGAGATACTGGGAATTAGAAAAAATTAAATTTCATGCATGTATGATTGTGTCAAAATGAGTGCAACTATTATGTATAAATATAATGAATTAATAAAAGCATTAAAAGAAAAATAGTCCTTATGACCTTGGATGGGCCGGAAATCTCCTGGTTTCCTCAGCAGTGGTGAACAGGGAAGTGCCTGCAGGTGCAGGGGATCCTGAGCTACCAGTGTGCTGAGTCAGGAGGCTGCACCCCCAGAGTTCTCAGCTGCACCCCCACCAAGATTGATCTGCCCGTGAGAAATCAAGAATTTACTTAAGTTGCTGCTATAATAGGAACTACTTGTGTTATTATATTTACCAAGTTAATAGGAACTGACCACAGTCCGTGTAAGAATTGGGGAACCAGCCGGGTATGGTGGGGAAGTCGTCTCTGTCCATCCGGGCCACTGCTACAGAAGAGCAGATGTGTGACGTTAGCCCCAGGTCACTTACTTCCTCTTTTCTTGTTTGTATTTCTTTAATTTCCTTCTCTCATCTGATTGCTCTGGTTAGAATTTTAAGAACTACCTTGAATAAGAGTGGTGAGAGGAGAGAGAGGCATCCTTGTCTTGATCCTGATTTAGAGGAAACATTTTCTCCGTGGCTGCAAGTCTGCCATCAAGGGATGAGCAAGGTTGGGTTCTGGGAAGGTCCCTCTTCTGGGTTGCAAACTGTCCCTCCTTTTGTATCCTCACAAGGCAGGAAGAGCAGGAGCTCTCCAAGGTCTCTGTGAGAAGGACAGGAATCTCAGTCCTGAGTGCTCCACCCTCTTGACCCAGTCGCTTCCCGAACCCCACCGCGCGCATGAGGAGGAGAGTTATTGAGCCAATGAAAGTCTTGGGAGCCGGATGACATTCCGGCACCACAGAACGCCCAGGACCAGATGATAAATGGGGCGTACTCAGCTGTATGGCTTGCATCCACAAGAACGTCATACAGTTCTTCAGAGAAGGCCTCGCTACACCCGCCATTCGTGTCTGAAAGAGCTTTCTCACCTAGACCTTTGCAGAGGCCCTGGACACTCGGGGACTTCACGCTGGGGCACACGAAGCCTTCAGCAGGATGTCATTAGAGAAAGATGTTTGTGGAACTTGAGTTTCATAGATCCCCTTTGCTAAATGCAGTCTGGCTAAAAAAGCAGCTGTAATTTAATCTGGAAGATTTAAAATTTTTTTGAAGCCTTAAGGATATGTGAAATATAAAATCAATTTTTATAAGAGTAAGATGGGATGATCAATAAAGACTTTAAAGCATAAAAATACATTAGGATAAAATGATGTGGAGTAAATGGAAGAACTAGAGATTCAGTGTGGACAAGTTGCAATCTGTAATTTCTCACTTATCGAAAAGAAGAGCCTATTTTTGTTTTTAAATGGAAAATGGTGACCTTCAAATGGCTATCGTATTTAGAATTCCCTGGGTATATTTTAAAATGTTTTTACCATCTTACTTTAAATTGCTGGTAATTACAATGCCAGGAAGTATATCCTTTATGCTCATTCCAATTTATTATAAATACTTTAGATTGGAATTTTAAAGTATGGAAGATGTGTCAATTTCATGTTCTTACATGACTGAAGAGCACTAATGTTTGGACGGCCTTGGTTGTGGAATCTGCCATCTCAACAACGTCTGGTGATAAATGTGAAGCCTGGACTCACATGAGTGACTTCTGAAGTGTTACACAGCTCAGAAAGCAGTGAGAGACAGTGTGTGCACGCGTGTGAGAGAGCCGAGGGAGGGAAAGCAGCCCTGACTGAGCTGGGGGAGGCTGGGCATGGACCCCAGGGCCTGGCCTGTGCGGGTGAGACCCAGACTCCGGAGCAGCACCGTCCGTAGTCCCTGTGGGATCCTAACTGGACGAACACTCAGGGAAATTAGAATTCAGTTCTACCGTCATTTTAGTCAATTTCAAGGAATCCACGTCTATACCAGTGTGCCCACGAGCCACCTGACAGTGCAAAGATAGATTATTTCTGTCCCTGAACACAGCACTCACTCTACCATCTCTATCTATCATATATCAATCTATCATCTATCTATCAGCTATCATCTCTATCATCTATCATTTATCTATGCTCTATCATCTCTCTGTCTTCTCTATCATCTATCATCTATCATCTATCATTTATCTATCACCTATCATCTTTATCAACCTATCTATTATCTATCTATCATCTTTATCAACCTATCTATCATCTATCATCTATCATCTATCATCTATCTATCTGTCTTCTCTATCATCTGTCATCTATCATTTATCTATCATCTATCATCTATTATCGATCTATCATGCATCTATCATCTATCATCTATCTATCATCTTTATCATCTACCCATCATGTTTATCATCTATCTATCATCTTTATCATCTATCTATCTACCATCTACCTACCTTTTGTGGTGCCCATTTTCTGGGCACTCACTGTACCTCCGAGCCCCGTCCCTGGTTGATTGCAGGTACATTTTCTGACTGGAATCACTCTTAGGAAAAGGGGAATTTCATCAATGCCACTTTTTTTCAAATGAATTTGACCTCAAGTCTAGGTGGTCACGTGCATCTGTTTTTCTCTGACACAGGTCTGGGTGGTATAACACAATAGGTATTTTGTGTCACACGTGTGAGGAAGATGATGCATGGACTTCCAGATGATCTGAGCATATGGCGGGGTTGACAGGCTGTAAGTAAAATGCAGGAAATGTACATGTGAGCAGATCTGGAAACGCTATTTTAGGTACAATGTTCAAATTCAAATTTACTGGAGGCCTTATCTTTATATAATAAGATATTTCTGAACATACCACTTTTTTCTTAGAATCACCAAAAACTTCAAGGTTTGAACTTCAACATTTGTATTATATTACTCACTGTTCACAATCAGAAAGCAATACTGATTATGTAAGATAATTCTTTGGTTTTTATGAAATAATTTTCTTGGATCATATTTTGTCTTCAGTTAAAATTGGTAGGATATATTTCACTTTGACACAAATCATATTCACCTATTTTTAGAAAAAAATTAGAAACCAAGAACTATTATGATAATTAATTACGTCTTAATGCTTAGCAATGAAACCTCTCATTTTGAAAGATATAAATGAATTCTATTAATTTATTGAGTATATTAACTATAATTAGAATGAAAATCTTTCATAATTAGATGAATTTAAATCTAAACAATTTTAGTCTAATAAATTTGAATAATTAGAAATATCATAGGAAGTTTAAAATTTAGAAAATTAAAAGAGAAAAAGCCCTTGATGTACATTACAGAAAAACTACTATTGACTTGTGGTGAGATAAATACAAATTTTCATTTATCCCAGAAGGGGATATTGATTGAGGTTATTAAGGTCAATATTTATCTCAAGTGAAAAATAAATCTTGATTCTTTTCTATCAAGTCAAAATGCCAATACATGTTTTGTTACAAAGATACTAAAAATGAACTACAGTCATATTTTCACACTTTCTGTTAACAATTATTTTCAGGGAGTCCACTATTTCTCTTACCATCATTTTAAAAGAAGTACAATTTATCAAGTTGCCAAAGTCTATGAGGAGTGTACTGTGGCCCATTTGGAGGTATTGTTCTTTGTCCTCTCTTGCTTTCTTTTATACCTTTTCATGTCTCTTCCTCTGAGAGGAGACACCTTTGCCCACACCGCAGTCTTAACTCTTTGCTTTGAGTATGGAAGAAGTAACCTTTCATTTGTCACAAAGAAAAGCAACTCCACCCAGCAGCGGGGGAGGCTGAGGCAGGAGGATGGTGAGTTCAAAGCCAGTCTCAGCAAAAGCAAGGTGCTAAGAGACTCAGTGAGACCCTGTCTCACTACCAAATAGGGCTGGGGATGTGGCTCAGTGGTTGAGTGCCTTGAGTTCAATCCCTAGTACCCACCTTCCCCCCAAAAAAGGAAAGCAACTTCCCCTGGTGAGACCATAGAGCCCAGGCTCTCCAGCTGATGACAGAAATGGCCTTCTGGGAGGTACTGCTGGGCTCCACTGGATCCCCTGTTGGGTCAAAGAGAGGAGGAAGGTCTGGGCTTCTCAGCTGAGCAGCTCAGGGCCACGTGGAAGTCTTGACTGACAATCCTCCAGCAGGAAAGTAAGCAGTGGGCAAGTCATCCTGTATCGAAGTCCTCTCAACTATATGTGTGCATGCATGCAGGTGCGCACCTGTGTGTGCAGGTGTGTGTGTGCAGGTGTGTGTGTGTGTATTGCTGGGCAGCAGGGGTCTGGGAAAGGATTCAGACCCTCTCTGAAGTTAATCTGCTGGCTTGCTTGCTTGGTTTTGGGGAAAGGTGAGCTTGCAGGACCCACAGGCACAGCTGAATTCTTTGGACACGGCGTCAGTCCTCCTTGATTTTTATGTCAGCTTTACCTACAGATAAGTTTTAGTACCAACACTGGGGAGATGAGCCTCTCAGTAGGGAGTTTAGAGCAGTGGACTCTTCGCAGTATTTGTTTACTTTCCCCAAACAGCAGACTTGTGTCTATGGTCCAGCCTCCAGCCCTCCGAGGCCGTGGGTGTCCTGGGTGGAGGAGCACTATGGCACCACAGGGGGCCTTATAGGGGCCTTACGGGAGCCCGTGGAAGGAGCCCCCCGGCTCACAGAGCGCATCTCTCGCATGTTTGTCCTGCCAGCTGCTGCCCGGGGCTTCCTTTAGCTCCGATTTCCTTGATCCAATGCACTGTGGAGAAGGAAAGTTACCTGGTTTCAGGTGACTTGGCCTGTCTGCTGGTCTCTGCAGAAGGTCAATGGTTATGTTGTTATAAATCTGCTCAAATGTACCTTGCAAATTGGAGCAAAGGGAAATTCTCTCTCCCTTCAGAATTCTGAGCTGTTTTCATCACTGTGCTGCTTCAAAAACCCTGTAGTGGGTACATCCACCAGCACATGGCCCTGCATGAGCCACGGCTCTGCTCAGGCTTGGAAAAGGTACGATTGCACGGTTTCCATAGGGAGGTTTGGAGCTGAAGAGAAAGGCACCCAGAGGGTGGGGGGAGCAAGCCTTCCTGATTTCCCTGGGAATTTCCCCCTCTTAGAACTGAAAGTCCTGTGTCTTGGAAAGCCCTCAGTTCCAGATGCTCTTGGACAACTGGTCACTCTGCAGGGCAGTGAGAACATTTTGTCTCATGTGAGTATTTCTTAAAGGGCTGTTCCCATGGAGGATGCTTCCATGGGAGACCAACGCCCTCTCAGACTGATGACAGCCAGCCTGCTCCACCTTCACCTCATCCTGCCAATGGACTCATGGACAGAGCTGCATTGCAGTGAGTCTGGGCTTGCTGGCCGAGCTTAGTCAAAGACTCCCGAGGAGGGTCTGGCTGCTGTCACAGCAGAGAGCCTTGTCTGCCAGTGGGGAGCCAATGTCCACGTATCAGTGTGACACTGTGCTGAGGAGCCACATGTCTGTGGCATGCTGGGTACACCAGGCCGTTTCAGGACAGAAGCGCTGGCCTCTCTCATTAACACGAAGATGGATCCTGGATTTGGACTCACTTTCTCTCTCCTCCAGCGTAACCTGTGTGCGTTTGCTGAGCTCCCTAACAGTATCGTGGTCACCCAAACACTTACTTTTCTAGAGAAATCTAAGGCTACGCAGCAGAGCCGTGCCGACAGGAGATGCAGGAGGAGCATCCTCCTGTAGCTGGTGCCCACTGGGTTAGGAGGCTGTCCTGTGGGACCTGGGACTGGGGCTCTTCCTTCCACAGGCCTGGTCATGGGCAGAACTGAACAAGTCCAGCAGAGGTTAGTCCCGTCTTCAGTACTGGACAGCAGTGTGCGAGGGTGACCACATGTCCAGGGCAAGGAGAGGCCAGCAGCACCCTGCCATTCCAGGAGAGGTATGGAGGCGATCCTTCCTGACACGGCCACTGCTGTGTGTTGTACCAGCCCAGCCCTGGCTCTCCAGCCTTGCATACAGATACTTGACACCCTCACAGATTTCTTCTCTTCTGCTTCATTTAGCCAGTCAATTTATCTTGTTTGAAGAGTCAAGACTGAGTTTTCAGAAGGGAGTGTCTCCTTGGAGGTTTTGGATATCCAGTGCTCTAATGCAGACCCGGGCTCTGCATTTCCAACGCATAGCATCTTAGGCCCAGCTGCCACGGAGTCCAGCTGTTGCCCTGTTACTGCTTTCCTATGACCGGGCTTCTTAGTAAACATTGACCAGACATCTCTCCATGCCTCCTGAGTGTTCTCATTATAACGTGGAAATGGTGCTTTGCTTACATGGGTGTGCGCTGTGGTCCTATGGAGAGACATGCATAATGCCAGATTCGAGCCAGCAGCCCCTCTGTCACTGTCCAGCTCTGCGCAGTCCCCAGCAGATGCAGGATCTGCACTCACCATTGCTGTTGACTGTGTTCTCACTTGTGCTCTGCAAGGGGTTGGTGCCCAACATCCACATCCTGCTAGGATATGGACTTTGAGTGACAAGAGCTTGGTTTGAGCTCAGCTTATCAACAAGTGACATCCAAGTGTTGATGGTGCTCAAACACTCAAGGTCTCAGTCAGTGTGGTGTTTGCACAAGCCTCTGTCATTTGGGTTCAGTGTTGAGGGTGGTGAGCAATGGGAAATTTGACAAGTTGTCTTTCCTGCTGTCTGTACACCTGCTGATCATCCAGGTGCTGTGCATTCTGCAGCACCTACTACTGATATCTGGCTGGAAGAGCAGGCTGGGGCCACTCGGCAGACGCCCCAACAGCCACTGGGCAAGTACTGACAGAGCTCACGGTTGCTGTTCATTGGCAACGTGCTAAGTAGTCCCACACAGAGCGACCTCAGAGGGGCCAGGCTCCTCTGCTTACAATGGCTAAATTGTCCTTTCCAAGTTTCTTTTATTAAAAAAATTCAATAAACAGGAGTGCTTAGTGCTCGATGCAGAGGTAGAAAGATACACGCGAACTCTCTGGCTCTCCGAGGCCATCCTCAGAGGCACCACCTTTCCCTTGACAACATCCATCTGCTTCTTGGATAAGCCTTCATGCTTTGATTTAAAATGTGGCCCACTGGCCTGTGGAACGCCGATCGTTCCGTATATGGAAAACTGCTTTCTTCTGTCTGATTTGAATCTTCGTGAACTCTCATTTCAGCCGCTGGCCCTATCCCCTCTCGGGATTTAATAAAGACGACCTTAGAAGGACGTGGCTCATGGTGTCCGTCTTGCGTCTGCATGGGACATCAGCACGGTTTCCCCAGGCTGCCCCTAGCAGGGCATTGCAGGTTCCTCTGTCTTTCCCTGCAGAACATGTACCTGCGTTAGGGGTTGAGAGTTGTGTCCTAACCGCTGGGCAGTGGACTGAATGGAAACTGTCACTGCCCCTCCCAATCCTAACTTTCTCCCCTGTCCCACAAGCTCAGCTGTGGGTGGCTGCACAGAATCGCCCCCTTTCCTGGACTCCCTTGCAGCTGAGTGGTGATGGAGCCGAGGGGTACACCTCTGAACATCGAATCTGTTTTAAAAAATCCTTCAGACCGCAGACGCACACACCCGAGACCTTCCTCGACACTTCTTGGCCACTGGCTCTCACCCCAGCCTCTGCCCCTGAGCTCTACTCTTCCTGGCAGGAAGTCCGTTCTCCTGGGAGCTTTTCACAGCAGCTCATAGTGAACTCCATCCAAGGACTTTATGCCTGGTTCATGGAATCTATGTCCAGGTTCTGGATGTCAGCTCGTGGCCATTGGAATATTCTTTTTCCTTCTTCAAAGCCAGCAATGTGACCTTCTTAAAGTCTCCTTCCTTCCCCCTTCCTCTCTCTCCCTTCTCTGTCTCTCCCATCATCTCTCTCTCCCATCATATCTCTCTCTCTCTCTCTCTCTCTCTCTCTCTCTCTCTCTCTCTCTCCCTGCCTCTCACCTCTTTCTCTCCTTTAAGGACCCTTGTGATTCCATTGGGTCCACAAAGAAAACCCAGGATAATCTTCCCACCTTCTGGCTGGTAGATTAATCGCACTCGCGAAGTCCCATTTGCGATATGAACCATGTAGTCACAGCTCTTTTGTGTTAGGACTTGGGCACTCTTGTGGGGGCATGATTCTGTCCACCATACCCTTCCACAGTCTCTGAGCATCAGCTCCACCCTTCATGAACCTGCGGTTTTCACGACTTCAGGAGGAAAAATCCCGGAAGTCGCAGGACACTTACCATGTGCTGCATGTGACAGCCATGGATTGCTGTAAGTGTGGGGTAGTGACTGGCACTGGATCATGAGGAATCTCACATGAAGCCAGATGCTGAAACAGACTCCAGCCTGGAAAGGAATGTTGAGGAGCCAGAGCGTTGATGTAGGCTAGATGTTGGAGTTGGTTGTTAGTGAGCTGTGAGCTTCACTACCACCCCCACATAGAGAGGGAAATGAGTGTCTCTTCTCTCATTTAAGCCAAGCGACACATATGTGCATTCAAATGTGTCCCCTGGAGACTCAGCATCACTGTGTGCTGAGTGGAGACTGGTTAGAACCCCTGACCCAGGTTAAGAGGAAATCGCTACACACTGAGATCACGCAGCTCACTAATGTGTATTTGGGTCCCAAGTGGTCAAGTATTTCCTATGGATCACGAATGAGGTCAAATTATGGAATCAGTCCAGGTACTGGTCAACAGATAAATGAATAAAGAAAATGTGGTATATATACATAATGGAGTATTACTCAGTCATAAAGAAGAATGAAATTATGGCATTGACTGTAATATGGATGGAAGTAGAGAACACAAGATAAGCGAAATAAGCCAGTTGAAGAAAATCAAGGATCAAGTGTTTTCTCTCATACATGGAAGCTAGAGAAAAATAAGAGGGAGGTTGGAGGGGAGGAACCCATGAAAATAGAAGGGAAAGAAGTGGTCCAGAGGAAGGGGACTGAGAATGAGGGTGGGGAAAGAGAAAAGAGGGAGTAACTGTGGAATGAAATTGACCAAATTATTCTATGTACATGTATAAATGTAACATAGTGAGTCCCACCTTTAACTGTATTCTATCAGGCACCAATTCAGAAAACAATAAATGAACAGAGGGAAAACCAGTAAAGTAAAAGAAGCAGCATGGGGTGTGGAGGGGGGAGAAATGGGAGGAAAAGAGGAGGCACTGGGGACTCAAACCAAACAAATTATATTCCATGCATGTACGAATATGCCAAAATGACCCAACTAGTGTGTATCATTATAATACATCAGTAAAAGCATTATTTTAAAAATGTAAATTATTTTTTCTGGAAATGAATTTGCAAAAAAATACCTAGACTTTATAAAGGTGTTTTGTATTATACTGGATCTTTCTAAACATAACTTTGGCTTATTTTTGTGTTATGTTTTAAAAAACACAAATAACATCTGTAGAACTAAGGGTGTTATCTAGAAATCAAACGAAATGGAATTTGGGCAAGCTGTAGAATTTCTTTGAAGCAGTAAGATCTCCCCTTCTAGTTCCTGTATTTCTCAGAATGTAGGCCTTTGATCTCTGGAGATAAAGGCAAGAACCTTTAAAACATCAGGTTAAGGATGCTGGACAGTCATACCCTTGGGGAAATTGTATGGCCAAAATCGGCACAGGTGTTAGGTTCAAGTGGATATGCAATTTGCTGATCTGACAGTGAGCTGTATTTCCTGGCCCTGGTGTTTCTATTATTTGTTAGCCTCGTAGATGTACAGCAGAAACTTCTGCAGTCAAGGTAAGCCAAGCGTCAAACCCAGCAGTGGACACGTCTGGCGGAAGCACTGCTATCTCTATCATAACCTTTGGTATTTGTCTGCAGCACCAGAGAGGAGAGAGAGGCCCATGGGAAACAGGAAGCCCTGCGCGGCTCTGGGCTCTCACCTGCTTCTCATTTCCAGCACAACAGGACCTGGCAAGCAAGAAGCCAGGGTCCTGAAATGCAGGTCTGGATGCTGCACCTTTCCTTTAATGAGTTCCTTGAGTTCATACCTTCTTGTGGGTATTTGTTTTAGTTATGAGTGCACTTGAGTTCATCAAGATTAGAAAACTCTTGAGAATGAAGCGCTCTTTCCCTGTTTTTCCATTAGTATTTCTATATTTCTTAAGTCTATTTTGAAGTATAGCAGATAAAGAGAAGAACATTTAAATGGAGAGTTCAGTGAATATTTCCCACATCACTCGCCCGTATCATAGCAATGCAATGATACTCTATAGCATATAAACGTATTAAACCAAATATAGCTATATAACTTACAGTGATACCATGTGATAGTCATGGGTTATTATTGCTATTTTAAAATTAATATTTAATGTTTTCTCTATTTGACATTTTGATACATTAAATAGTTGTGCATAAAACTACCTGCACTGTAGATTTGGTCCCCAGTGTAGCAATGTCTAGAAGTAGGACTTTGGGGAAGAGATTGGATCATGAGGGCTTTAACCCTGTCACTAAATGAATGCATTGGAAACAGAGTGGATGGCTAGGCTTTGGTGGCAACTGTCGGCAGGTGGGCATGGTTGGAGAAGTAGGTTACCTGGGGTGTGCTGTGTGCTGTTGAGGACTAGGTCATGTCCCTGGCCACTCTCTCTCTGCCTTTGTCTCTCTCTCTCTCCTTCCAGGTCGCCATGAACTCATGAACTGAGCAGTTGTCCTCCACATGGACCACGGGTGCAGACTGAGGAAACGGGAAGTTCTCACATGCTCAGCCCGAGGTGAGGATGGGCACCCTTCCTTGCTCTCCTGGGTCACCAACACCCTAGACTGCCTCAGAACTGCCTGGGGGTCAAAACCCGCCATGATGGAGACTGAATTTCCCTTCTCTTCTTAAAACCTGACCCTTAACATAATAAAATTGAGTTAGAAGTGTAAGGAAAGGAGACTTTTTTGAAGCAGAGTGTTGTCAAGCGAGTTCATGTCACCTGCTGAGATCCCAGCTGCCTCTGGAGTTCACCGTCTCTCCGAATTAGAATTCCCAGGGTTTCATCTCCAGCCTCTCGTCGGTCCTCAGAGGCTGTTGGCAAAGTACACCAGAACATACATAATCTCGTTACAGATTTAGATGTGTTCTGGCCCCAGACAGACTGGGGACACACCCAAATCTGCACATCGATTGTGGAGGGTGGATATTATTGCAGCAGGAACGGAGGAGCCTGTGAGAACAAGGATCTCCAGTGCTAAAGAGTTTTAAAACGTTTTTTATTTAATTTTTAAACAAGCAAGGACAAACAAAATCTATATGCAATTAAATTAGGCAGTAAAAGTAAAGTTTAACACAGTTAAAACACAAGGCTATGAGATTATCAACGATGGCACTCCCGAGTTCCCCTCCAGTCTGTAACGATCTATTTTTGTGGCTCAGGTATCCCCACATGCGCCAATACTTTTGTCTGCTTGAATTTCATAATGTCATTCTACTTGGAAAAAATTAAGGCTAGGGTTTGAAAGTTTTACACAAGCCTAATTTTTCTCTTTATAATTTCTCAAGTAATCACCATTAATGTTTATAATGAAATCCTTATATGCATAAAAATAAATAAATAGGAAAAGTAAAAAGGCCATCCAAAGTTCCTTCATTCTTCTCTTCCCCCGCCACCCCTCATTATATACTGTCATGCATTTATCAGAGAAAGGGTGGGAGGGGGTGGGGGCGGAAAGAGAGTAGAATGAAACAGACAGTGTAACCCTACGTACATGTACGGCCACATGAATGGTGTGAATCTACACTGTGCACAACCATAGAAAGGAAAAGGCGAACCCATTTGTGTATAATGAATCAAAACGCAGTCTGTAAAAATAAAAATATTTTAATAAAAAATAAGAAAAAGTAAAAAGACTGTCAGAAATAGGAAGCAGGATCGATCTATCTGCAATAAGGTTGCGGAACCTCGCTCTTTAAAATCAGATGCCACTGGTGCCAGAAGTACCCTGGGATCTGGATCCCGGCCTCCCCGCTGCCCACTGCCAGGTTGCCCTGAGGCTTCCTGCTCATCACCTCCATCCGAATGTCCACCTGTTGCTCTGTGGCCTTGCCCTTCTCCTCCCTGCTGCGTCCTTCGCCTCCCTGTCTCATGGATTGGGTGTACCCATAGGAGATGCAGGCCTTGTCTTGTGAGAAGTCCAGCAGAATTCAGCGAAGTTCTGAGGAAGGTGAGGCCGCATGACAGTGGGCAGAGCAGGATCATAAAGTAAGGCACTGGAATGAGTGCCGCAGGGGCTGTCTGGCTGACCCATTCCTGTCCCATCACAAGTTCCCGTCAGCTGGTGGCACCTGACTGGTGGGCACCTCAGGTGGTGAAATAGACCAGCAACTAAACTGACAGACGCCGAACCTGCCTGTCCTTCTGTCTCTCTCGTGCACACTCTCCCTCCTGAGCAAGGGCAGTCCAGTTACCGCATTCACTCACATGTGCCTTTAGGTCTTCTTTCTCTTTTCATTCCTCGTTTTCTCTGATTCCATCCCTCTTCGCTCCAGAGGTGTGCCCGTGACTGGGGAGTACCGTACTTGACTGGTGTTGAGGAGGGGGACAGAAGGCTGGCGTCCAGGGAAGCTCGTCTCCTGTCACCCCTCAGGTGACAACCTTGCTGGCGTCACATCCATCCGTGAGAGTGTGCCTAAACACAAAGTTCCCTTTCTTTGCCTCCACGGTCCCCAATTATTGTCCTTCATGGTCCCTATTGTACTGAGCTGGCTATGTGCAGACACCTCAGGAGCTCTGAGTCAGGATGGGCCACCTCCACATTGGAAGGTCTCCATAGGACGGATTTTTAAACATCTTTGTCAATTTTTCCAATTCTAATTCTCTGGTGCTGTCACCCTAGTGTTTCATTTTCCTTCCTGGTCACTCCATCAAGTCATGCTCTGATTTCTTCTTTCCATCCTAGAAACAAAACGATGTTTAAGCATTTAATAATCCATCTTAAATGGATTTTGATGTCACTTCTTCAAAAATCACATCACACAAGCACATGGTCTTTGGGGTGACACTGTTCCACTGCCTCTTGTTCTCCTTGACCCTCTATTTTCCTGGTTCTTGGTGAGGGGTGGTATTGCAGAGCTGTAAATCACTAGCGCTCTTTGCCTTTGAGCAATCTGAATTCATTTTTAAGCATTTCCTTATTATCAAAACGAATCGATCTGATAAATGATTCCACAGATTCCTGATATGTGAGAAGTCTCTAACCCAAAATGAGATAGACCTCTGCAGATGAATGTGTTGAAAGATGAGTGTAGACAGAATCACAATGAAAAGTTAAGTATAAACTTAAAAAGGAAATATTGTTGATGTTAGACCTAAATTATGGAAATATGGGTAATATTTATAGTCATCCATGGTGTAAATATTTTCTCTTTATTATAAATATGTAGAATTGCATAAATTGTTCATGGAACAGATATGATTTTCACCAGAAGGATACTAAAGTTATATAATTTATTTTATTTTAAAACAAATCTACATAGTTCATTTATATATTTGCAATATTTTATTTTATTTGAAAAGTAATGTCATATACATTAGTTCTGTATTGGCTGGTATGTCTCATTCATTTTAGAGAGTGTTGCACTGGGACCTTTAAGATACTCTGAGGCTTTGGATATATGGTAGATCTTATGGGCTTTTTGATGTGATGATGTGTATTGTCAGCAAGATTTTGATTTCCATCTTATCTTGAAGGTAGTCCAGATCATCTGTCAGGGGCACAGAGTAAAAATATGCACATTAAAACAATTATCTGCACAATTTTTGGAGGTAGAATTCTGGCTGCACCCCTGTGATGCTGTTTCCTGAGTCCCAGACCCGGGACACCTGCGCAGGATACAGTCCACGGCTCACGAGTCCAGTGGACTGTGGGAATGTTCTTAAGGATTCGATTTTCAGAAAGAGAAGAAGTGCTGCTTCAAAAACTAATATCATCATGCAATTTGAGTGCATTTCCCCTGAAACACGAAGATCTGAAATCTTCCAGGGGTGCTGATCTTCCATTTCAACCCAGTTTCCAAAGGGAATGTGACAGAAACAAGCAGAGAGAAGAGGCCAGCGAAACAGCCTGCGTTGGTTTTGTGAACCGAGGCCGGTGCCGACAAATGACTGCCACCTCAGGGCTGGCAGGAACATATTAAAATATATAGATTTTCTGCTTGGCAGATTCCTGCGAGAACTGTCACAGAGTAGGCGCCCACTGAGAATGACCCAACAAGAGGTAGCAAACAAAAAAGCTACAAGACCGAAATTATATTTTCCAATTGGCTTGTCTTGTTCTCTCTGCGGCGATTCCTGCTTGGGTTTGACAGCTCATCACAGGCGGGCCTCCATTGCTCCCGCGTCTTCATCTTGCAGAAATGAGGCTTGGAGTGAAATTGACAGTGATTGCATTTTAAGTATCTATCAGCTGAAGAATTCACAAACATCCAAATGGCTTTGCAGAGATATTGACCATATGAAGCCAGAGTACTTTGTAGTCTAAGTGCCTCCATTAGCTCAGATTTGTTCTGGCTCTCTCACGAAGCCAGAACCCATTTCCCCAGCGCTACAGACAAAACAGATATTCTGCTTTACGGGCTGTCATCTAATAGTTAAAATAAATTACTCATACAACTACAAACTAAGCGTAATGTGGGGAACAATGGAAGCTGAGCAAACAATGCAAACTCCTTCAGACGAGCGACTGATCCACATGGCAGGACGTGACTTCTTGGGAAGGTGGCATCTGAACTGGGTGTTGCAATGTCTCACTTGGGCGTTGACTGCAGATGAACCCAAGAGAATGATGTTCCTAAAAGTACGTGTGGGGATAGAATACCTGGGTAATTATTCAGAACACTCCCGGAAGTTCCGTGTGAATGAAGACCAGGGAGACAGGGCACAGATGCTCGTGGAGATGATTATGCCGGGTTAGATGAGGCTATTTGAAAGATGTTATGAAGAACTGTGCATTTTAAAATAGGAAGACACTCGAATAGAAGAAAGAAAGAAATGTAGATTTGGATAGGGAAAGTATCATTGCTTGGGGATAATTTTGTCTCTATAAATATGTCTGGCAATTGCTTCAGGCTTATATCTGGTGTAATAATAAATATGTGTAAATCATTTTATTTAATGCTTACTACAACCACTGGCAGAAAGGCTGTTCTGTAAACACCCCTGTTTGCACGAGGCAGCTGAGGCTTGGGGAGACTCAGGGGCAACCAGCTGGGAGCTGACTGGCAGTGTCCAGATGGGCCATTCAGACCCGGGGCCTGGGCCCTTTGACAGTGCTGAGTTCTCCCCCAGGGAGCAGAGAAGCCAGTTACACACAGAGTCCCCTGGCCTTGCACTTCTGATCCAGCTGCAGATTCAAACCAAGCTTTCCTTCTACTCTGCTCTGGTATTGGAGTCACTTGGGTCATTAGAGCTAGTGATTTCTTAAAAATAAATAAATTAATAAATAAACATTAATTTTTTAAAATCAATTAATTTGAGTGCCGTTTTTAAATTATGTAAGAATCGTAGTGGTAATATAGCAGGCCACGTGGATCTGCAATTTCAGTTCTATCATTAGTGTTATTTGCTGGACATTTGAAGCCTGCGTGGACTTAGGCGGGGGAACTGCAGCTTCTCGTCCCCTCTGTGTCCTTGCAAGGAGCGTCCCCGGCTAGGTCGGCTTCTTTTTGAATTTTTTATTGGTTCTCTTTAGTTATATTTGGCGTGGGATCCGTTTTGACGTGATTGTACAAGCGTGGATGGTACCTTGCTCTAACTCAGACCCCAGCACCTCCCCCCCCCCCTCCCCGCGGCCTGCTCCCTTTCCTCTCTGAACAGGTTTCTTGATAAGTGGATCCTGAGCCATTCCTGCTCAGCCCTGAGGGCTGGGTTCAGTTTCCTGCAAGCCCAGCCTCCTGTGGGAGCCAAGGGCTCCTCCACCGTTCACACTAAAGCCGACTGCTGACCCTGCGGTTCACTGTCCTGAGTGCGGGTCCTCCCGCCTGCATGGCCTGCAATGCCTATTTATTTACTGTGGTGCTGGGGACCCACCCCGGCCCAGGAGGTGTTGGGAAGGTGCTGTACCACTGAGCACACCCCAGTCCTGTGATGTCCTGATGCAAACAGTTTCCACTAGAAAGGAACATTCAACTCTAGAACGAATATCCATATGTCAGCCTTAACCAAACTCCATGCTTTTCTCAGATTTCTTAGATTTTAGCTAATGTCCTTTGTTTTGTTTCGTTCTGGGCTACCACATACAACTAGCCATCAAAGCACCTTAATTCCCTACGGCTGTGACAGTTTCTAGGATGTTCCTCACCTTTGATGACCTGTGGGTTTGAGGACTGTTCAGTTTCATAGACGACACCTCTTCTGAGGTCTGCTTGGTGCTTTTCTCCTGATGTGCCAGAGGTGATGTGTCCTGAGGAAGGTCAGAGGGTCAGGTGCCTCTTCATCACCTCAGAAGCTCCAGAAGACACGCCGGCAGCCTGGCTGCTGCTGTTGGTGATGCCATCCATCCTGGCCAGGGCAGGGTTGGGAGGATCTCTACTGCAAAAGGGCCTCTTCCCCCACGCACACTGCTCGCCCCAGAAGGAGGTGGACGTGCACAGTCCACGGTCGGGGAGAGGAGTGTTGCACTCTCTGAGGGCCAGGACTTCCCCACTCTCCTCCACGTGTCCACGTCGGTAGGGAGCCAGGGGCATTTACCGTACGCACTGGTTACAGTCCAGTACTACCTCATTCACTGTGTCCCTCAGATCTCTGGCCTAAGCCACGGGAGCCCTTTCAGTGAGCCTCTGAGTCCCTTGGGCACAGCTGTGCCGCTGTGAATGTGTTTGTCTGTGTGGTTTCGGTGTGTTTTGTTTGAACTTTATTCTCTGGCACCATGAGATGTTCTAAGTGCGTCCTCGATTTTCTACCTCCATCGCAGAACCAGCCATTTCTCTGAGGAGACGTGACCCCCTCTTATTTGAGAGAGGTATTAGAAACCCAGATCTGCGCTGCAGGGGTGCTCATGGCTCCTGGGCCTTCTCAGTACCCCCTCAGTGGGTGGCAGGAGCTGCACGTCTGTACGCTCACCTGTGCGTACACACACTCCTAGAAATATCCCTCAGGTAAACTCCAGTGTCCGAAGCGGAGCACGGTAGGTTGCCCAATTCCACTGCACTGGACAGTGGTGGCAGAAACACACCTACATTCCTGTGGCCACAGAAACGCTGCCAGGGCCAGTCCCCACCTTGGAAGCACAAGAGCAGCAGTGCCCGCTTGAGTCTGTGGCTGGTTCAGGACTTCCAGGGCTTGAACTCTAGCAGCTGGGCTTTCGTCCAGCTCCTCGGGCCTTTGGTCCCACAGACTGCCCTCCTTCCAAGGCTGCTCAGGCCACTTCCTTCCACCCTCCATCCCTTTCAGTTAGGGGCTCAGAGTCCGTAAGACAAACTGGGCTTCCCGTTCTGCCTTCTCTCTGGGACACCTACTCATCCTGTTGCGAAGCGTGCAGTTGAGTGAACTGTCCTCGTCTTACTTTCACAACTGTGGTATGTAGAGAGACGTTCCTTATTTTAATGAAATGCTTCTTTGCTGTTTAAAGCTATCTCGTCCTCTGGCATTATGTGATGTTTTTTCTTCTTACACATAGTAATTGCACATATTCTTTGAAAGTAGCTCTTCCATATTCCTAAATCCTTTCTAAGGGAAAGAAACAAATTCACTTTTGTCTCCTCTCCTCGTGTGATGTGCTCCCCAGTGTTGCAAGAGCTCCCTCCTGTCCGCAGTATTTATGCATGCCTCTAGCTGCGTGAGGCTCCAGGCCTTGTTCCCAATGGCCTTATCTAGTCAAGTCGTTCTCTTGGTATTAAGTCAGCAAGCTTCTGGTGGCTTTAGTTGTAGATACTATTATCACTGCATGAGATTGCTCTGGGTTTAGACCCAGGTTCTTCTATAATCTTCTCAAGTTATATAATACTCGTTAACTTTGCTTATTTTTCTACACGTAAATCAGTGTCTAATACGTCAAATTTAGCATTTTATTGGCAAACATTATTAATTGTTTTTCCTTTTCTTTCCCCTCAGTATTTGAAATGTCAGGAGGAGAGTTTTTTTTTTTTAGACTTAATTCAGCATATTTGGAAAACAGATGAAATACTTTGAACAGAAGACGGCTGGTGCAGAAAGTGTAGTTTTTGAGAGATTAATCTGACACCTGTTACGCAGGAAGAACGAGCTCGTTAATTCAACAGATATTTATCGGGCATGCTTAAAGTGCCAGACACTTGCAGATACTGGGGTTAAAGCAGTTAGTAACACAGACAGAACAGACAAATTCTCTTCACTCATAAAACTTACATTCTAATAAGGGGATACAGCTGGCATGTAGACTATAAAAATAAAAACACATAATATATCTGGTGGGAACAGATTTTATTAAGAGAATTAAGTAGCATAAGTAGATTGTGATGTAAATGTGTGTTTTCCTTTGTGGGAGATGGTCACAGAAAGGCTCTCTAACAAGCCAATGTTTAAACGTGGACTGAAAATTAAATGCATGCAAATATAAGGACTAAGAACATTTCATTTTAGGGAAATGGCACACAGAAAGCTTCTCAGATGGAAGAAGAAAGCGTGGACCAATGTGGTCAGAGCAAAAGTGAAAAGGGAAGCAGTCTCCAACTCTCCAGCTGCGTAGGCCATGGCAGCATCAGGCAGGCCCGTGGGCAAGGCGAGATGCCTATGTAGTCACCTGCTGCATGATGACGTTTCAGGCAAGAATGGGCCACAGGAAAGATGGTGATCCCACAGGAATCTGATGGAACTGGAGATCGCTAGGGTTCGTGTGTATCAGAGCCACGTAAAGGTGGTAGCACGATGTAGCTCTCGTAGGTTCATGCTAATGCTGGTGAACACGCACTGACTGACAGTTGCATAACATCATAGCACCTGCAATTATGTTCACTCATCACACTTGACAATAAACGACACTGTTCCTTGTTCATCTCTTGTTCCTTGTTCATGTTTTGTTCATCATGGCCCTAGGAACCACCATGTTGTTGAGCTCTGTGGTGGCTGCGTCATCTTGGTTCATGTGGGCACCTTCTATGTGTTCACTCAACATCAAAATTGCCCAAGGACAGATTTATCATCACCTATCCCTGTTGAGGGACACATTACTACTTCATTTTGGATAAGCTAGACAGCTTTTGGGAGATTTTAAACAAACCATTGACACTGCTCAACTTACTCTTTAAAAAGAACATTCGTGACTACTTTGTGGAGAAACGAGTGAAGAGACAAGATTGAAGCAGGGATCTGGTTGAATTCTACTGAAATAGTCTAAGAAGGAACGATGGAATGGACTAAATGGTAATGGTAGAGGTTATGGAGAGTGGCATAGAGTAGGTTTATTAAAAAGAAGAAAAACTAACAGAACTTTTGAGTAAAACACAATTAGGATTTGGTGAATCAGGAATTGAGACTCACTCCCAAGGCTGTGACATGAGCAACTGGGGACATAAAGACTCCATTTGTGCTCAGGAAAGATGTGGAAGGAGAAGATTTGTGCAGTGGAGGCAAGCACTGAACGTCAAGAGTTTGGTTTTACATGTGTCGTGAGAAGTGCCTGTTCGATTTCCAGGTAGAAACATTGAGGAGTAACCCTATATGTCAGCCAGGAGCTGGGGACTGTTGGCAGTTGGAGGTTCAGACTGTGGTGGAATAGCTTCAGGTGAACATGGAAATGATGGAGTCAAGCCAGAGATGAGCAACGATCCATGAGAAGATAGACACGCACCTCAGAGGACAGAGTTCTGTTAGTCTGCTTTTCATGATTGTAACCAAAATACCTGACAATAGTGATTCAGAGGAGGAAAAGTTTTGGGGGTTCATGATTTCAGAGGTCTCAGTTCACAGACAGCTGATTCAATTGCTCTGGGTCTAGAGCAGATTTTTTAACATATATTTGGTATGCATATGTTTTGTGAAATGACTACCACCATCATGATCATTAGCACATCTATCTCCTCAACTACTACCCTTTTCTCATTGCAGTGTTTTGCTTTGTGATGAGAATGTTTTAGGAAATGTCTTGAAGCAAGATGCTAATGAGGGGAATGGTCACCTTCCAAGAGAGGCTGTTCTGGGAGGAGCCAATGCTCGCCATGGACAGCAGCGCTGTGGTTGGAGACGGGAAGTGTCTCCCTGTGTTACCCCACTGGCCCAGCGATGCGGTCCTCACGGCACAAATGCTCTTCTGAGCTGAAATGCAGCATTCCTACCCTAGGTGGTGTGTCCTGGCCCCTAACCACATCGTCTCTTCCCTGGGGAGCTGAGGTCTGCCACTGGCAGCTGACCTCTCTTAAAGTCCAGGAAGCAGCATGTCCTCAGGGTGGGAGGCACCGCAGAGGCCTCAGGCCTTCCTCAGCCACTCGGCCAACCTAAGGGACCAACTCCCTTGGCGGGTAGCTCAGGTGCTCCAGCACCCTACTCCCCTTCCACCACCAGCCTTGAGACGGCAAAAGCGGGGGCACCAGGGCCCTCTCTGTGCAGCAGGCACGAGGACAAGCACACCCTGGAGGCAGCTGGTCAGTGGGGAGGGTGGCCAGGACCAGTCACAACTTTGGCACTTTAGAAAAATGGCTGAACTGAAGATTGAAGTTTTGTAAGAAATTGCTGGAGCTGACCTCACTCCTGGCATTTTCACTCATTCTTTGGGGTTTTCTGCCGGGTGGTTGGTTGTCATTTACCAAAATGTGTCTGTCCTTCAGCTTCTTCACCTTCCCTCTCTTCTGAGCACCTACCTGCATTATTGACCTTCGATTCTGAGCTCCCTGAAAGGCAGGTGTCTTGGCTGCCCAGAGGCTGAACTCCCGCCAGTTTCCAGGGTTTGGTGGGTGATTGGCACCCCACTCACTTAAAAGAGAAAGGTGGGAGGGATAAGGGGTCAGGGAGATGGAAGAAAGAAAGGAAGAAAAGAACTAAGTAAAAAAAGAAGGAAGAATAAAGTAAGGAAGGAAGAAGGAAAGAAATAGTGTTATGGGGCGTAACTTAAGAACAGACCGATCACCACTGAGAAGTCCAAATTTGAGTCTTTATTAAGCCGACCAGCTGACTCTCTCACACAATGCCCGAAAAAATGGCTATTGGGAGAACAGCCCGACCACAGAGTTGTAGGGGTTCTCATACCAAAAATCACATCAATCATAAGTGTGTCTGTTGCTATGATTCGAAATTACAAACTAACGTCATGAGATCATCGACAGAGGGGGAAGTGGGTCAAAATGACCCATACCTAGGTACAAACTAAAGAATGGTTGCTAACATCCACACAATCACCGTTCACATGGTACATTGGTTAAGAGCAATAGAGATCAAAAGAGAGCAATTTTTCATTACATAAGAATTGTCATTTCGTCACGCTAAGTAACTGATGATGGGGACGGAGGCAGGGGGTTCCCATGGGAGAAGCTTATTTCCTACGTAACATGGAGTCTCAGAGCAAAATGGAGTCTGTTTCGTCATTTCCCTTAGAGTCTGGCCTGTAACATTCTCATGGAGTCAGATCTGTCAGCCCATCACAATAGTTCTTGTTCAAGTAAAAATTCAAGAACAGTTTACAGGATGATTCCAAATGTCTCCATATTCTTGCAAATAAGTCAGCTTTACCATCAGAGTGTCAGAATCAGAATCACCTATATTGAATTATTTCCAGATATAAGAATTAGGAGTAGGAATAAACACCACTTAAAAATTTCAGAAGATAATAGGAAAAAATGCTTCTCGACATGTGTAGCTGGGATATTTTTAATGTCCAAATTCTGGCATCAGTTTTCAGGGAACTTTGCATGGTGAAGTTGATTGTTATAATACTGGGCTCAGGTGGCTGTAGTAGTTGTGGCCCTGCTGGGAATCCACAGGGCATTGCCTCTGGCTCTATGGAGACACTTCTCACAGGTTCAGGTTGGCTTCTGTTTGCCACTTGCCAGGTCAGCCGGATGAGGCATGGGGGAAGCACATCTGTGGAGATATGTTTCAGTGGGGGGGGAATTCAATAAACTGTAGGTTCAAAGTGGTTTAGTGGAGGGGACACATGCATATGTAAATGCCAATGATGAAGTACTACTTAATATGCAAAACTTTGCAAAATTTTCCCATAATAAACAACAGCCACAAAATTAGATTAACTGTTCAATGAGTTATTAGGCGCTCAGAGGAAATCCTCATGCCATCGGATAACATTCCATTTTTACAATAGTAGTGACAAATGGGACAGAAGGGGGGCTTATTTTGAATACTATAGCACCACAGGGCCCTGCATGAATGGATCATATGAATCTCATGAATTAGTTATAGATGTTTAGTTTAAAATTTTTATTTCTGTAAGTTCAGGAAATATCTTAAAACAGTGCCACGATTCCTCCCAAATTAGCTAAATTTGGTAACTAATTAAACTGCATTAGCAGTTTGAAAAATGGTCCACTAACCAATTCTATAGGAATGAGGTAGACTGTTTGCTAAAAGTTTCAAATTAAAGTTTCCTTAAGAACATCTCATGAATGAGAATTCTTGGAAAAGAAAGGAAGGATTTGAATGACCAGAAACACCACAAAGGAATTACTGCCTATCAGCTCTTAAGGTAATCTCCAGGGTCCAGGGACAGTAGGAAGTCAAAGAACACAGTGAGGGGAAGATTATCTTCTGCGTGGCAGTGTGCTTAATTCCAAAACATCAGGAACGCCGTGTGTGGGGTATGCTGGTGACCTGCTGGTTACATGGGCTCTGGGAGGAGCAGGCTGCCCGTTGGTGAGTAAGCCTTCCCACCTCATGTGGCGATACCTGTACTGGACACTCTCTGCGTCCCTTGGTTATCTCAAAGTTCTCTTGGGCAGAATAAATGTCACAGTGGGTGCACAACCCTTGAGAAAACTGCAGGACATTCCATTTACAGGTGGCTGCATGCTTAATAAATGGAAACCAGCTGTATCAGCACATTGTAAGCTAAAAGAAATGTTTGCTTTAGTTATTTCAAAAGAAGTGAAGAAGCATCAAAGGGAGAGAGAGGTGGAGGGAGTGAGGGAGGAGAGGGATGAGGGAAAAGAGACACTGGAAGATGGTCTGTCATCCGACGGTGATCCAGGAAGTGGAGGAGGTCAGTGGGTTTACTTTCTGGATTTGACCTGGGGAAGCAGGCTGTAGAAGGATGTGGGTAGGAGAGTGGCCCCTTTCACCAGCTCTGATGGCCTCGGGATGGTGCGTCCAAGTTCGCCATGGTGAGCGTGAGTTGCAGGAAGCACCAGAGCAAGGGCCTTCTCTCACATCGTGCTCCCTACAGGCACACTTGCTTCTGGTGGTCAGCGTGACATGGGTCACCGTGCAGATAAAGGGAAGACAGGTGGCCAGGGCAGGATCCAGTTGGCACTTGAGTTTTGACTTTCACAGAATAGACCATGGGCCTCAAATGACCTTGGGGGAAAAGTGCCTTCAGACTCTCTGGAGAGCATGACCCATGCTTTGCACATGTATCTACATGCACACTGTGTATGTGCATGTGCATGTGAACGTGCCCGGCCCTGATTTCACAAACATACCTGTTACAAGGAGGAAGAGCCCCTGAGCGCCCTTCTCCTGAAATTGTGATGCCATCTCCTTCTCCTTTCTGTACACATGCAGGTCTCTAGAATTCTGATGCCAGCCACAGAACAGTCACCTCGTTGTGGTTGGGCGTGGTGGCCTGGACCCCAGGCTGAACCTGGGAGTCCTTGGATCTCCTCTGTCACAGATCTACTAGGTGAATCTGCCAGCGCTCTCCTTGGGGCACTTGTACAAGGGGCTTGGAGACTGGGACACAGCAGGGGCACTGGAGCTCTGAGACCACCCTTCGCACTTTGTAAATCAGCCTCAGGGACAATCTTCACGTCTGGGAGATGACATACCCTGGCTGTTGCTTCTGCCAACTCCAGAGGTCAAACGAGCCCTGAGCAGACCCTCGCTCCTCTCCTCTGAGGGCTACGATGGAAAGGACCCTACTGTTTTTACTTGTGTTAAATGAATTTATTCTACTCTGAAGACTTTTTGAAAGTGTGAGTAAAAGTCTCATACCCTTCTATTTAAACACTCATGATGTTGGGAAATGGGTGCCTGTGCTGACCAGGACTATCGGTGCGATGGCCTGGCCTTGTGAGCAGACACGAAGGCTCCATCCCCCTGACCTAGAACAAACACTCAGTGATCTCAGCTCATCCGATTTCCTGGCTCTTGGTTTTGTTAGCAATAAAGTTAAGAAGGAAGAATAAACATTCTCTAATATCATCTCAGCTCTGAAATTATATGATGATAGTAATTTCAAACAATGTGCCTATGTGCCAAAGTCGATTACTAATGCCTCCTTCAACTATTCTTAACTGGAGATTTTAGGAATTCTTGAGGGTTTTCCCAATAGGTTTACGAGTAACTTAAAAAAAAAAAAAAAGAAAAATTAAAATACATTTATCATGAAAGTTTTCCAAATAATATTCTTCACTTTCTTCCTTTTTAATTTTTGTGCTTCCAGATTCAGAACTATATAAATTATACATGTAATTGGCATCAAAATTGAAGTAGCTCATCAGTTAATATTGGTAGAATTTCTATGGACAATTAGATGTGCTCAACACTTGTGACTTTAAGAAAGAGCCCAGGACCCTGCTGACTTGCTAATGATGAGCATGGAGGGGTTTTAATTGGTGTCAAGGGCTTTCCTTTGTGTTTCTGCCACCAGCCACATTACCCTGGGCAACACACACAAAACACTTTGCACTTAGTTTGCACCTAAAACTCCTTTGCAAGGATCCATTCTTAAAAGGTCCCTGTGAAGTAGGCCATGCTTTGTAGTTCTGTCACTGGAAGAGGCCCAGGAGTCTCCAGAGAGGGAGCAGAGGGACCTCTGCTCAGGACAAGCAGGGTCTTGGGTGTACATCATGGAAAAGAATGTCAGCAGCTCCAGTCAGACACAGACTGACCTAGGAAGCAGATTCACGTCTGAGGGAGATGCTGGGCCACCCCAAGAGAGATGCACTTTTGGGGTCCTGGCTCTTCTTTGAACGGGAATTTGTGCGGGGTGGGCATGGGAAGGTGTATGGGAAGGCATGAGCTCTCTGCGACCTTAGGACTGCTCTTGGTGGTCTGGTCAATCTCAGTCTCTTCTCCTGACCTGATCTTCAGTATCTCATCAAGTGATAATGATGGAACGTCCCCTAAATTATAGGTCTTTAAAAATACCTTAAGATCTCTTTGCTTAATCTGTTTATTGGGTGGGCTAATTTAGATTGAGTGAATTTATGGGAACTTTAAGATTTACAGACTTCCCTGGACTTTGGAATCGGCAGTCCCGTGAAGGTATGCAGAACTTCAGATTACAGTTCTGTGTCCTTGTCCTTCCTGCCTGTTGCTGATTGTTTCTGGGGTACCTCAACACTACTCCAGGGAAAAATCAAATGCCCATGCAAGACGTTGTCCTGACCCTCACACCTTCAGTAGAAACTGGAGTTAAAAATAGAATGTAGAACAAATGATTTGCATCCAACAAGGAGTCAAGAAAATTTAAGTGTTCAAATAGGGACATCCAGTTCCCCAACCAGGACAGAACTCATTTCCTGTCTATGCCACAACAAAGTTCTGAAAAACTGTGCTTTATCAAAATGACCCTTGATCTGACTTCTAAGAATGTTCCCTTTATCTTTTGTCTGCTTGTTTTTCTACATATTGATTTGGTGACAGAAATAAAATATATATATTAAACACTTATAAAAGTAAAAGATATATTCAAGGCAAATTGTTTAATAAGTAAGGCCATTAATTATTATTTGCCATCTGAAATCTACATAGTCTTTTACTGAATTCTATTAGAAAAAGAGTAAGTCTGTGCTATAGTGCATTTTTACCTTGAAACAAAAGCAAGTTTTTAGACATCTACCTTATTCCTTATCAAAAGCAACAACAAAGTCCATTCATCTGCTTTAGAGTTATCTCACAAGGTGATTTAGATGTCAGCTGGTACTTCATTATCTTCAAATTTTCTCATTTAACTTATTTGGCACATAAGAGTTGTGGTACATTTGCCATAAATGAGATAGTAAAGAGATAAGAACATTTAATTTGCCAATAATTCAGATTTAAGCTGATTTTTAAGAGAATTGAAGATGTGATAGTGCCTCTAAATTGAGTTAGGCTTAAATATTTTTGCTACTTTCAGAGAGGGAAAGAGAAAAATGAAAAGCAAAGTTAGCATGGAAAATATAATAAATTGTTTTTCATTCTTATGATATCTGCTGATTTAGAGCTTAAATGCCTATTTGATAACTATCTAACAGTGCTCATAAAATGAGTTTAACAGAAAGAAGTTGATTTCACTTATAAGAAGAATTTTGCTGCAGAGAGAGAGAGACCTCAAAACAACAGCATAGAAAGTCAAATATGTGTTAGAAGTGAGGAACCAGGCAGCAGCTACTGAAATTACTTCCCAGGTCTGCACAAAAGATATCCTAAGAAGTGAGGGGGCAGCAAAGGCCAGCGAAGGAGCCCCTCTTAGTGGCAAAGGAGTCACCAGGGACTGCTCAGCACACAGGCAAGGCCTCCAGCGCAGGGAGGTGTCCAGGATGTGGATGGAGCTGTAATGCAGGGAGGTTTTGTGCCGTACTTGGCCCTCGGAGAGAAGGCTGTGCCCACATCCAGGAGCACCTGATGCCTGTGACTCTCCTGTTGGGTCATGAGTATGGGTTTTAAAAACTGGATTTTAAAGAAGCTACAGAGTGTTGGAAATAGCGATGTTTGAAAACATAATGAAAGCGATACCTCCAGACAATCAATATTTCTCAGGTCTGCAAGCAACTGTGCTATCAGGCTGTAGGAAGACGGAAGCCAGGCGGAAGCTTAAATGCATATTGCTAAGTGCAGGAAGTCAATGTGAAGAAGCTGCGTTCAGTGTGTGTTCTGAGCAGAGGACAAAGAAAAGTGAAGGCAGTTTGGGGGCAGCTAGGCAACCGGCGGGGCAGGAGGGCTGTGGGTCGGAGCGGGTGCGCTCCCCCATACTGTGAGAGCACACGGGTCTCCTGAACCCCACCCAGCCTCACAGACCCCTAACGAAAGTCCTGAGCTGCAGACAATGAGGAAACGCCAAGGTACGTTCGGCAACCGCAGCCAGTGCCCCGCCCTGGTGGCGATGTTGAGCGTGAGGAAGCCTGGAGGGCTCAGGGGTTCCATGAACGTCTCCAGAATGTCTCCCCAGTTTTGCTGCACGCCTGTGTGCATGTGTGTGAAGATTTTAAAACATCATCATTCGGGTTTCATTACCCTTGACATCGTTTCATTGCGCATGTTAGCATGTTAGTTTGGTCCAGCTTCAGAGCAGAATCCCAGGGGCAGCTTGGCATGTTTAGTAGAGTGTCTGCTCCATGACAGAATAATTAGGAAGTTTGTACTAAAATACAACAGAGCCTGTGAGTTTAATGCTTGAAAACGCATCTACTATTTTAAAAGACTGTTAGTGGTTCAGAATCCATTCATTCATTATATTTAGTGAGGTAAATTTACAATGTGCCCAGCATTGTTTTAGCACAAATGATCTTTAAATGACCTAATAGAATAAAACTCTTGGTTTCCTGCACCATTCATTTAGGTTGGGGTATTAGGTAAGGTGCAAAATAATAAAACATGTACTAAACTAGATTGCAATAAACGCCCTGGAGGAAAATAAAAAACAGTAGAGAAGATAGGGAGTGCTCTGGCAAGTAGATGTAAGTTTAAATAAGGTGGCCCCGGAAGGCTCCGCTGAGGAAATGATATTTAGGTGAAAACAGGAAGGAGGACCAGGAGCCAGCAGTAGGACATCGGTATAAATGAAGAACAACTCTGGGCAGGAAATTCAGCTCATGTAGACTTTTCAAATTAAGAGTCTGTGGAGCAGCAAGAAAGCCCACATAACCCAACAGGGTGAGCAGTCAGGCACAGGAAGACCAGGGGTGGGAAGTTTCAGGTAAGCTCTACAAATAGCTCTCACCCCTGCTTAGCTCCTGACTGCTGTGAGCTTGACCTTTACCTAGAAGGAGATCAGCAGTCACTGGAAAGCTTTGAGCTGCACTGAGTGACATGAGCTCACTAATATTTTTCAAAGTATCCTCAAGAGGAACTTTGCTTTTGGCATGACAGAGTAATTTGTAGAAGAGCAATAGTTGTATTGAAAACAGCTTAAGGATACGGAAAGATGCAAAACAGAAATAAATAAGTAATCCCACATCATTAGAGGTTGTGTGGAACTTCTCTTCAATTTCTTGATTTTCAACTTATTTGTGTCTAGATGCAAAAATATCAGCTCTTTCTGGAACTACCAGTAAGATCTTGATGTTTAAATGACTCCACAGCATTTTGATTGGAGCGTTTACTTCATTCTTTTTTAACACCATTAACTGATGTGGTTGGAATTATACCTGCAACTTTTCTATTTGTACCCCATGTCTTATGTTCTTTTAATTCTTCCTTTCCTGCCTTCTAATGTGTTACACAAATACTTTTAATTAGTGTCACAATCAACTCCCTTGGTTGCTTCTTTTAGCAATATTATTATATTATTGCTTTTGTGGTTGCTCTAGGGATTATAAAATGAATTTATAAATTATCAAAATCTGCCACATGCCAATGTTATCAAGATGTCAGCTCTTTTTTACTTGATCTATATAGTAAATGCAACACTTGAAATACCAATAAATTATTTTGTGGCTATTGATAAACATGCTGATCCTAAACTTTTTAAGTAAAAGATTACTCACCACAAGCACCCACGCAGTACTGAAGAACAAAGTTGGAGCACTGATACCACCAACTTCATGATTTACTGTAAAGCTACAGTGATCGAGACTGTGTGGCATTGGTGACATAACAGACAAATGGATCAGTGGGGCAGAACAGGGAGCATAGAACTAGACTCACAAACAGTCTTTGAGAAAGCAGTACTGCGGAGCAAGAAAAGTCTTTCCAATGAATGACCCTGGAGCAACTGGACACCCGCATACAAAAAAATGAACCTAGAAACAGACCTTAAAGCCTTCACACTTAGCTCAAAGTGAACCATAGGCCCACATGTAAAACAACACCAAAAAACTTCTAGAAGAAAACCTCAGAAATAACCTAGATGACCTTAGGTGTGGCAATGCCTTTTCACACACAACGAAGGCGCAGTTCTTTAAAAATTGACAAGCTGGATTTTATTAAAATTAAAACTTCTGCTTTGTGAAAGATAATATGAAGAAAACAGAAAGACAAGTCACAGAATGGGGGGGGGGAAACAGTTTTAAAGATACATTTGACAAAGAACTTTTAGCTAGACTCTACAGAACTCTTCAAATTCAACAAGAAACAAAAATGACAATTAAAAATTAGACAAATGATCTTAAGAAACGTATCACTAATGAAGATATGCAGATGGCAGAGAAGCATGCAAAAAGGTGCTTGACAATATATATATATATATATGTATTCTTATTAAATTGCAAATTAACACAACAACAATGTATCACTACACTAGACTTAGGAGAAAGTCTAGAGTGTAGAATGTCAAGAGTGGCATCAAGAAATGCTGATGCGGGTGCAGAGAAACAGTGACTCTCCTTCACTGTTATTGGGAATGCAAAATGCTGCTCTGCCTTGGGAGGCAGATTGGCAGTTTCTTATAAGACTGAGCATCCTCTTTCCATATGACTCAAGCGCTCACACTCCTTGGTACTTTATCCATATGGTCTAGAAACTTATGTCCATGCAAAAACATGCACTTGGAAGTTTGCAGCAGCTTGTGACAGCATCTGGTATTGCAGTAGACTTTCTAGGGCAGGTATGCTAGCGATACACTCAGTATTTGTTTGCCTGGGCATTTCTTTGATTCATCATTTTGTTGAAGAATAATTTCAGTGGATATAGACTGCTGGTCGACTGTTTTTACTTCTTTTATCACTTTCAGTAGGGGATGGCAATGCCTTCTGGCCTTTATTGTTTCTGAAGAAAGGTCTGCTGTTAATCTTACTTTTGTTTCCCATTAGGTCATATTCGTTTTTTCTTCCTTGCTCTTTTCAACATTTTATCTTTGTTTTAGTCTTTCAGCAGTTTAATTAAGATGCATCTGGATGTGATTCTTTTCCTGTTAATCTTATCTGGGTTTCATTGAGTATTGAATGGTTCTATATTTTATTTTTATAAAATCTGTAAAGCTATCAGTCATTATCATTATCTTATAGTTTCTACTTTTCTACAGCCAAGTTCACTGTCCTCTTCCTCTATCAACTTCACTGTGCTCTTGAATCCATGTGGGAAATCTGGTCATGTTCATTGTTTTTCCTCAGCTCTAGGATTGTCACTGGATTCTTTTGAACCATTTGCATTCCTCTATCCAGAATCCATATTTATTGATTCATTGTCATTATGTTTTTCTTTACTTTTTAAAAAATAAGTGGTAATATTAATTATTTTGGCATATTTAGAACTGCCCTTTTGAATGGTTTTCTTGTGGAACTCAGAATCTGGACCCATTCAGCACCTGATTCTATTGGCTGAATATTTTTTATAATATTACGCATTTAGGGTTTTTTAATGCATCAATGTTTTTGTTGTTTAAAACTGGACATTTTACATAATATTTAATACCATGTCTGCCTTCTATCTAATTTCCTGAGGGACTTTGTTATAACTTATGTTAATTCAAACTGGTACTTTGTTCTTCATTCATATGTAGCCAATAGTTTTGATTCACATATTTATGTTTTGTTATTTATGTGATATATAGAAAAATAATAATTTAATGAAAAATACTTTATAAGGTTGCAATGTTAGGATTTATAGTCTTATATTTCTTTTTATATGCATGTAAGGGATATTCAAGTGTTTATACAGCTTGAAACCCATTGTTTGGCAAAGGATGTGTTCAAGCACCTCACATTTTAACTCTTGGTCCAATCTATCCACATCCTGGATAATGCACATTTGAATTTCCAAGTCTTCCTTGGTTTTGCCTATTCAGGGCTCTCCAGAGTATGAGTTTATTTGCCATGTCAGTTTGGGATATCTGGAGAATTTATCTCTGCTCTTCTGTTCTTCTTGCACATCCAAGATGCTAAGTGAAATGAGCCAGTCCCCCAAAATCAAAGGCCAAATATTCTTTCTTATGTGTGATTGCTACTACAACAAGGGAGGGTAGAGAGGAAGAATATGAGTCCATTGGACTAGACAGAGGGAAATGAAGGTAAGGGAGAGGGAAGGGGAGTAGGAAAGACAATAGAATTAACCAGTCATAACTTTCCTATCCTGATATTTGTACACAGGACCAGGGTAACTCCACATCATGTATGATCACAAGAGTGGGAACCTAAATAGAATAAATTATACCCTTTCTACATATATTCTCCCAAAATACATTCTACTGTCTTGTATAACTAAAAATAAAGAAATTAAAAAAGATGTTAAGTTTCTGATTAGTTCTTTACTGACCCAAACTGAGGAACCACAACCTTCTATACTTTTTCCTGTTTTTCTCTGACTATGTTCATAAATTTTAGCTTGGAAAGCCATGAGTTTACATTTCCAACCATATATAATTTATTGTGTACTGATAGTTTATACATCCTGCCATTCTTATCCCAAGTTTTCTAAAACAAATTGAATGCTTCCAAATTTACGTCTTCTTGACAATAATATCACAAAAGGTGGTAGGAACATAAATTAAAATATTGTGTCTATGTTGGGAAGTTGAATTAGAAATACTGGTTTATCTTAAACTTTAATAAATCAGAGTCATGTATGCAATGTCTAGAGATACCAAAAATAATGTTGGTACCACAAGTTAAATGTAACATGATGAAAATAATTGGTCAATAAGAAGGGAGAAAGAAACAACAAAAGTAGTTTGGATGGAGAATAAACATATCAAATGCTAAGACCAACTGTAAAGTATGTGTTCACCATTCAGTTATCAGAAAAAAAAGTATGCTTTAAATACACTTTCAGGAAAGAATTTCTTTAAAAAATGAAGTACTCACATCCAGCACCATTTCACAGTTATTAAGGTGTTAATTCTTTTAGAAGATAGAAAACAATCTACATTACTTTGCACATGATGCTATAATTCTAAATATATAGAAGGAATTTGCAAAAAAAGAAAATGCTTACTTTGTATAAGAAGTATTGTAAAAGAATAGTAAGGAAGATACAATATGCCAAGTCTTTGTGGAGATACCAGGGGATGGAACTTAGAGGAGAATGTAGGCCTCTAAACCTAAATACCACAATGGGAGCAAAGCTGAGAGTCTCTACATTCGGAATTTCAGAATTTTCAAAAAGAATAGCAAATTGAACCTAGAGAAAGCAGAAAGGAAGGAAATCATAAAGAAAATAGCTTAATAAAGCCAGGAAATAACATGCAATATGAAAGTCATTGAAGTATGAAGGTGATTCTTTGAAAACTTTAATAAAAGTTGATAAACCCTACCTAGTGAGACTGATAAAGAAAAGCAGCCTTAATTAAAATGTAGAATTTCCCATAATTTGTGCAAACATTAAAGAATAGAAGATATATCATGCCAAGTAATTTAAAATTCTTGGATGAAATGAACAAATTTATAGAAAAATCTCCACACTTGTTTACTAACACAAGGAGAAATATAAGAACCTGAACAATTCTATGTCTATTCAAGACACTGAAATCATAACTAAAAACCTTCCACAAAGAAATCTCCAGGGCCAGATGGCTTCACTAGAGAATTATTCCAAATACTTCAGAAGGAAATTACAGCTGTCTTTCTTATGCTCTTGCAAATGTGTTTCTGAAAGAAGAGGAAGAGGAGGAGAAACGTCCAACATCTTTAATGGGACAATGTAACTGAACATCACAATAAGACAAGGACATGACTCGGAAAAAAAACAAAAAACAAAAAACGAAACTACAGGGCAGTGGTCCCCATGAAAACAGATATAAATTAAAAGAAAAAAAAACTAGCAAATTAAATTTGAAAATAAATTAAGGGTTATCATGGTCATGCAACTTTATTCCTGGAAACATTTTTTCTTAGTTTTATAAAGCACTTGGTAATCAAGTACTTGGTAATCTTCTCATTAAATAATGGACAAAATAATAAGGAGGTCATATTGGTAGTTGCAAAAAAAATAAAGCACATTGTGGAAGTCAACAGTTCCCAGTTATCAACACATTAACAAACATCGAGGAGAAGGGACACCTCCAGTCTTATAAGGAATTTTGAACAACAGAAGAAACACTGTAGCATACGTCATACTTGATGATGAATTATTGGAAATTTTCCTTCTGGGTTTTGAATTGAATTAAGGATGGGCTCTCACCGCTGCTGTCCAGCATTGCCTGGGAGGGCTACCATGCTGGTCTAAACATTAGATGCAATTCCAGCAAAATCCCAGAAGTTAGTGTGCTTGTTCATTTGGGTGATTGTACTTATTTACTGACATTGTCATACTTAATCTAAAATTCATATGGAAATTCAAAGGGTCCAGAAAACCAACATAATCTTGAAAAAGAACACAATTGGAGGATTCATGGTACTAAAAACCAGACTTGTCTTAATGGAAAATCATTAAAAAGTGTAGTGTTGGCATAGACAGATGAATAGAACAGAATAGGAAGCCACTGCCTCCGAAGCGTTCCACCCTCTGATTTATGACCATGGCCACACTGCAGGGTGGTGCAGAAGGATGTTTTCATCACAAATGGCACTAGACCAGTGGGGTTTCCATTAAAAATCTTGACACACCAAATTGTACGTAAAAATCTATTCCAGATCCATACATTTAATGAAATTAGGTTTGACACAGATTCCTTAAACAAGATACAAAAATAAAAAGGATCGATCTAAAGGAGAATACTTATAAATTGCACTAATCTGATTCTTTTTATCAAAAAAGGTTCTACTGAGTATAAATTCAATACACAACGTAGGAGGCAATATTAATAATTCTTATCTCTGACAAAGGACAGGAACAATTTACAAAAATTCCTATAAACGCTTGTAAACAGATCACCTAAAAAGAGATTTACAAGTAGGTAGTACACTGGTAAAAATACTGACCTCTTCAGCAGATAGAACAAGGCAAATTAAAACCACCCAAGTGGATTAAACTGAAGACTGACCATACCAGGTGTCCATGAGGGTGAGAGGCACCTGTGTAGAAGATTGACCAGCACAACCGTTTAGCCACACGTCCTCAGTCTCTGGAACTCTGTGCCCTTCTGGGTCACCTGGTAAGACGGTGTCCCATGGACTTTGGGCCCCACATTTAGGGCCTCATTTAACTTTAACCACCTCCCAGAAATCCCACCTGCAGATGCCATATCCAGCATAGCCATTACTTTTAAGGGCACATCAGATGAGAAGTGTAATCTGGAAAGCTTTTAATATTTTATTTCATCTGGGTGATGGTACTACAAGATTGCTCACCTGTCAAAATCCATTAAGCCAAATTAGGTTATATTCAATATAAAGTTTACTTTAAGATAGTTCATGAATTCTATGAGTTGGCAAAGGAGGAGTGAGAGTAGATGAGAGGGATTTCAGCAAAGCTGTGGGAAGTGAAGACAGCTTGGCCTAGAGATGGTGTGGTGGTCATGGTGGGGCCTCGCCAGGGCCTACATCCTTGCTGACAGGGAGAGAATGAGACTCAGGGTGACTGACCTGGGCAATCTGCTGGATGGAGTTGCCTTGAACTGAGCAGGGAAAGCGGAAGAGGGGCAGGTGTGGAGAGGAAGGTCAGACCGTCGGATTCAAGATGTTTAGGACAACTGTACCCAACATCCCAGTGCAGATGCTGAGTGCAGAGAGGGGTGTTCTGGTCCAACGTGGACTGACCCCGACTGCAGAACACACCCACACTGCTGGTGTTAGCAAGAGCATGTCTCTGTTCCAAGTGGTGGAGGTGAACACCAGATTGACAAGACGTTATCAGAGAAGGGAGGAGACACTTGGGCCAGTAGAGATGGCTCTGTTTAGAATCTGATTGCCCAGGAGAGCAGTCAGACTCAGGGCTGAAGGCTCAAGACTTAGCTTTCACATTTTCAGTTTTTAAAATAAGTGGAATCACAGCACACCACGACCCCAGGCCGTCTCTGTAGGCCTAGTAACCCATGTCAAGAATCCATCTGTCATGTTTCTGTGTCCTCTGCCTGGCTCTACGTGTGCTTCTGTAATGAGCACACCGACCAGGGCACACTCACCAGATTCCCACCCAGCACCCCGGGATTCCTGCCCTTTCCTGAAGTGCAAATTCCTTCTCCAGCAGAAACACGCCCACTTCTTATTACCTGCCATATGTCCATACATTGAGTTTTAGTATAAACGTAAAGTTTCATAATTGCTTACCATATTCCTGGGAGAACCAATTGTTGAGTTGATTCTGTCATTAAATCACAACTGCTTTTGTCCTTAGCTTCACAGTCTGCAGAATATCCAATGGAGATGCTGTTTCCACAGCTACTCACCCCTTTCAGCATAGGAATGCTACCTTTAGACAAATTCAGTTCTTGGTGTTTTCTTTCATTTCTGGTTCACCTTGCATGCTGGCTGCCTGTAATTATTTGTTCGATTTTGAATCTATGAAAGATTCTTGTGACTGAGTCATAGCTACAAAAAAAGAAAAATGCCACACTCAGAGGCACACCCTCCACCTTCCCCCTACTCTTCCTCCTGCTCCTACTCAGATCTTCCTCTCAGCCAGCTTCCCACACCAGAGGCAGCCCATCACTCGACTTTCTAATTTACCTTCCTGTATTTCTTCTGCACAAACAAGCAGATACCTGTGTATTTTCATGTCTCCATTTTTACATGAAGGATGGCATACTGTAAACACCTCAAGGGCTTTGTCTGCTTCACTTCACAGTGTGCCCCAGTGAAATTACCGCACCTCAGTTTTCATGATACCTATTTTTAAGGAGCTGATTACAACCTCATTGTATTGCAGCATGATAGTTAATTCATTCAGTTTATTACTTATTTGAATACACTCCAACAAATGGGACTTGGGATTGCTCCCAATATTCTGCAATTGTAAACCACGCCGTTAAGAATGCCAGTGGGCATTTCTATTTCTGTGTCATTGGTGCTGTATCTTCAGGGTCGATTCTTAGAAGTAGGATTGCTGAGTCAGAGGCTAAGTGCATATGGAGTTTGGGAGCTTATTTTTTTGAGTGTGGTTGGATTCCTTTAGCTGTTGGAAAATCTCCCCCATATGGGTTGAGACAATTTGCACTCATATCAAAAATGTTCGAAAGTGCCTTTTTCCTGACAGCCTGCCAAGCAGAATGTGTTGTCATTTAATTTTTAAAAATTTGTACCAGTCTGATATGTGAGAAATGCTATCTCAGCTTTGTTCTAATTTTCATTCCTTTAAAAATGAGTGACTTGAATATTTGTTCATGTCTGAAGGGCATTTTTATCTCTGTTTTTGTGAATCATCTGTTCATTTCACTTTTCCATTGTTCTGTCGGATTCTTGGGTCCTTGTACCACAAGATTTAAGATTTACAACTGAGAGGTGTCAGCCTGTTGCCTAGAGTTTGGGTTCAGAACATTTGCCCCTAGAAAGAGATCGTCTTAGTTTACGTAGGGTGTGTTTACAAGCACGTATTTTATTTTTCTTTATTTCATGGTGGTAAGAACACTTAACATGAGATCTGCCCTCGTAACGTATCTGTAAGTGTGCGGTGCTGTATTGTTGACTGTGGCCATAATGTTGGGCAGCAGATCACTGCAGCTTACCCCTCTGCCTGACTGAGAGGTGTGTCCAGGCTTAGTAACTGCCTACCTCCCTCTCCTCTCCAGTCCTCGGCAGTGACCATTCCAACTCTTGGATTCTGTGCATCAGATTATTTTGAATGCCTTATATGAGTAGAATCATGCAGTATGTGTCTTTCTGTGATTGGTTTACTTTACTACATAATGTCCACTAGGTTCATCCATGCTGTCACATAATGAAGAGTTCCCTAAATGTCCAACGGATGAGTGGATAAAGAAAATGTGGTATGTGAATATGACAGAGTCCTTGTCATGCACTTTTGTGAAAATTAAGACTCTATGAAGCTTAAATGACCTATGTTTTATTTTGTCAGCTGTCAATCTCTAGGTGTGATTAGAAAGCCTTTCTCTGCACCCTGTTAAAGATGAATGAATCTTTGTTGTACTTTAGTATTTGTGTGGCCTCGAGTTTTACATTTACATTCCTACTGCGTGTGGAATTTATTTTTAGTTATGACCTGAGATGTGGTCTAATGTCACACTTATGCAAATAGCCACCTGCTTATCTCCACACCATGCACAAAGGATGCATCTTCACCTCTGTGACACGAGATGCTGCTGTAGCTGTGTTCTGTGCTTCCATGTAAATCCAGGTCTGATTCTGGACTTTCTCTCAACTCCATTGATATTTGTTTATTCATGCAGTGGTGCCATATACCTCAGTAATAAGAGCTTGCAATACATTTGAGCATCTGGGAGGAGAGCCCCTCCTCATACCTTAAGTTTTCACCTTTTGTATTTGCTTTTCCACATGAATTATTGTAGCAGATTATCTGACTCCACACAATGCTTATAGAAATGTGTATTGCAATTGCATGGACGATCTTGAGTAGTTTTCTAGAATAGTAGATATCTTTCCATTTCCTCAAGCCACTCTTGTCTTTCAGAAATTCTCTTCATGTTCTCCTTGTAGATTTTGCACATTTCTTATAAAATTTATTTCTAACTTTTACCTATCTCTGTTACTTTGAAAATTCTTATCTCTACAGTTATGCTCTCTGTTTTTAATTTGTATGAAGTTTATGAGTTTGTATATGTTAATTTTATACACTGCTATTTCACTGAACAATTTCACTGTTTTGCAATTTTTGCCATCAGTTCCCTGGGATTGTAAGTATATTCTCACATCATCTGCAATAGAGACACCCACATTTTTATCTTTGCACATTCTTGCATCTATCTATCTATCTATCTATCTATCATCTATCTATCTATCTATCTATCCATCTATCTATCTATCTATCTATCATCTATCTATCTATCATCTATCTATCTATCTATCCATCTATCTATCTATCTATCCATCTATCATCTATCTATCTATCTATCATCTATCTATCATCTATCTATCTATCTATCTATCCATCTATCTATCATCTATCTATCTATCTATCATCTATCTATCTATCTATCTATCCATCTATCTATCTATCCATCTATCTATCTATCTATCTATCTATCATCTATCTATCTATCATCTATCTATCTATCTATCCATCTATCTATCTATCTATCTATCTATCCATCTATCTATCATCTATCTATCTATCTATCATCTATCTATCATCTATCTATCTATCTATCCATCTATCTATCATCTATCTATCTATCATCTATCTATCTATCTATCTATCCATCTATCTATCCATCTATCTATCTATCTATCTATCTATCATCTATCTATCTATCATCTATCTATCTATCTATCTATCTATCTATCTATCTATCCATCTATCTATCATCTATCTATCTATCTATCATCTATCTATCATCTATCTATCTATCTATCTATCTATCTATCTATCTATCCATCTATCTATCTATCTATCCATCTATCTATCTATCTATCTATCCATCTATCTATCTATCTATCTATCTATCCATCTATCATCTATCTATCTATCTATCTATCATCTATCTATCATCTATCTATCTATCTATCTATCTATCTATCTATCTATCTATCTATCTATTTTTTTTTTTAATTTTTGGCACTGGGGATTGAGCCCAGGGGCACTCAACCACTAAGCCACATCCCCAGCCCATTTTTAATTTTTATTTTGAGACAGGGTCTTACTAAGTTACTCAGGGTTTGACTAAGTTGCTGAGGCTGGCCTTGAACTTGCAATCCTCCAGCCTCGGTCTCCTGAGCCTCTGGGATTACAGGCATGCTAATTGATTTATCTCATTCAACTTTGTTTACTAACACTTTCAATATAAATTTGAATTATCATGGGCATTTTGGATATTCTTGTCTTATTCATGATCTATTTTTTTTATAATTCTAGTATTGTTTTCTCCAATAGTTAAGACAGAAGTTTAGGACTAAGATATAATGATACACACACTAGCTTATACAGAGATATATATTAGGCGTGTATGTAGGTGCATACCTATATCTATCTACATGTATAATAATACATAGATAGGTATATGTATATCTGATAGATGTATTGTACATATATGTGTATATCTATGCATATTTCTATACATATGTACATAAAATCATGCTAAGTATTCCACAATCCCTATTTTCTTAGTATTTTTATTATATTTAAATATTGAGTTTGGATAAATGATATCTCCATAACTTGGAGATGTTCAAATAGTTCTCTCTCATATTTCTTAATGTTGTACAAGCCATTACTGACTTTCTTGTATTGAACTAAGTATGCATTCCTGGATGAGAAGTTTCTTGTGAAGTATTGTTTTTTTTCAAGTGGTGATGGATAAATTCTGATTGCCAGCATTTGGCTCAGAAATTTGTGTGATGTTCATGAAAAATAGTGGTACATAGCTTTATTTCTTTTTCTTGTCTTCATCTGGTTTAGGTGTCAATGTTATATTTGCCTCATAAAAAGAAGTACAGAGGGTCTTTCCTTTTATAATGCTCTAGAGTGATTTTAGGTTATTGGGAAGATCTGTATCTACAGGCTTGATAGAGCTTATCTGAAACTGTAAAACTTGTGCCTCTTTGTTTCTGCATTGTGTTCTCTATTTATGTAGAAACTAATCTTTTCAAGCTCCCTAAATTTCCCACATCCTAGGAAACCATTTGTTCCATCTAGCAAATATCAAGTCGGTCTTCATAGAAGTCTTTAAGATAACATGATGATATTTAAACACTTCTGTATTCTTGTTCTTATTTCTGCCTTGTCATTTCTTATACTTGTGCTTTTCCTTCTTTTCCTTGATGAAATTAGCTGGTGGTTTATCTGCTTTCCTTTTTTTTTCAGTACTATTTAAGTGTATTAATGGGACATGTTGTTTTTTGATTATCTTCCTCATTGATTTGCATAATCAGGATATCATTTCTTATGCTTTCTTTTGAATTAATGTACCATTTTTTCCTATTTTTATGAGTTTACAATTTAATCTTTTAGTCTTTTGCTTTTATTGATAATAATGCATACACTAATATATTTTCCTCTAATCGCTACTTTGAATTCAAATATTCTAATAAGTGACATATTCATGAACATACTTTTTAAAACCATTCTGTAATTTTAGTTATTATTCATTTTTAGTTGTACAGTTCTGTGATTATGGAAAACACATAGTCATATAACCATCAAAATAACTGGGATAAAACATTTCAATTGTACCAAAATTTATTCTTCCACTTCTTTGGATAAACAAAAACAAAAACAAAAACAAAAACAAAACACTTCCAAACACCAGAATCCTCTGGCAACCATTGATCTGAGATCTGTCCCTATAATTTGGCATAGTTCAGAATGTCATGTAAATAAAATCACATAGTACGCAGCCTCTTAAGTGTCTTCTTTCACTTAGCTTAATGTCTTTGAAATTCATTCCTGTGGCTTCTCGTCAATTATCAGCTCCTGGTGATCCATCCCTGAAGTGCTGAATGTACTATGTGCTTTTAGGTACTCACCACATGACGGCCACCAGGCAGCATCCAGTTACAAATAGAGGCAAATGATTGCAGATTTGGCGGCTGTAATCATTCATTTACAGGTCCTTTGTTGACAAGATTGTTCATTTTTTTTTTCCTAGGTACACACATGAGAGTAGGAGTGCTGAGTTATAAGATAAATAATTTTTAACTTTTTATGAAACTATCAAATTATTTTCCACAGTGGCTGTACCATTTTGCACTTGCACCAACAATATACAAGAGTGCTTACAGTTCTCTGCTGTCCCCACACTCTGTACCTGTCGGACTTCGGCTGGAAGGTAGTGTGGGATGTCTTGGTTTTGATTTGCATTTCCCTGATGATGTGAGCATCTTTAATGTGCTTGTAATTCCTTCTTTGACAATGTGTCACTGTAAATGCTTTGCCTATTTTTAACTGAGATGTTTGCCTTGTTACTAGTGAGTTGTGAAGAGCTTTGTGTAACCATCACACTTGTCCTTTATCAGTTATGTGATTCGTAATTTTTTTCCCCATGTGTGACTTGTCTTCATTTTCTTAATAGTCTTTTGAAAACCAAAAGGTTTATTTCTGATGAAGTCAATTACAACTAGTTTTCTTGAAATCTTCATGTATATTTTGTCTTACGTAAGTAAAGTTTACCTAACCCAAATTCTCACATATATTCATATGATTCCTTTTAGAAGTTGTGTACATATCTATTTCAATTCATGACCCATTTGAACCAGGCTAATCATTGGTTTGAGTGATGGGCCAAGTTATGTTGACAAAAAGCCTCCCAGTCACTTCCCCTCCACTTGTGGTAGACTACCCAGTCTTGGTCGGGTATCTTGGCTGGCATCTTTATCTAAAATCACTTGGCCATATGTTTGTAGAGTACTTCTGTTTTCTGCTCTGTTCCACTGATTGATATGATTGTCCTTTCTCCAATACCACACTGCCTTGATGATTGTAGCCTCTGGTAATACTTGAAATTAGATAGCCTAAGTATGCCAACTGTGGTTTTCTTTTACTTTTTCAAGTTTATCTTGGCTAACCTTGGTCTTTGTATTTTAAATGTACATTTTAGAATTAGTTTTCTGCTGTCCACTAAAATGCTGCAGAGCCTTTGATGAGAATTACATTGATCAGTAAATTTAGTATTCCACTTCCTAAATATGGTATATCTGTCCATTTGTCTAGTTTGTATTTATCTTATACTTTCATAATTTGGGGTATGTAAACATTGTACATATATTGTTAAATTTACCCCAAAGTGTTCTATACTCTGATGCAAATGATGAAGGAACTCTTGTTTCAATTTTATTTCCATTTATTCATTAGTAAGATAAAAAAGTACAATTGACTATGAATGTGTTGATCTTGTATCCTGTGTCCTTGCTCAGCTATCAGCTGTGGTTCTTTTTGTAGACTGTTTTAAATTTTCTACAGGAGCAATCTCACATGAGCTGCAAATAAAGACAGAGTTATCTATTTTTTCTTCCCAGTCTGTCTGTCTTTTATTGCCTTTTCCTTTTTCATTGGTTTATTTGCCTGTTCCACTGGTTAGGACCGTGTCTTCTCCCTGATCCCAAAACCTAGGCATTCAGTCACTTCTCTATTAGTTACAGTATCATACTATTATTTGCTCATTTCTTTGCTGATGTCCTTTTATAGGTTGAGGAAGTTTTGAGTTTGGTGAGATTTGAGAGTTTTTAATCAAGAAAGGTATTGAATTTTGTCAAAAGCTTTTTCTAAAGCTAAATTAAAATTGTTATGTATACATATATGTGCATATGCACATATGCACATAAATATATAGATGTGTATACATTTATATGTTTTCTAGTTTGCTGGATTGGTAAATCATAGTGACTGATGTTAAAATTTTGAGCCACCCAGCTGCAAGGAGACATTTCTTGTGGCCTGAAAGGGACAAGATTCCTTGTCTTTCCCCCAGAATCCTTCAAGTTTTATTCTTAAAATAGAAGGTCCAAGAAGCAGAGTTCCGTCCATATTCCCTAGATTGCAGCTGCCTCTCCCTTCTGACACTCCTCTTTTGCCCAGGAGACTCTGGTGCTCATGCTGGTGCCCTCTTCTTGCAATGACCCAGCGGAGGCCCAGGGAAATGAACTTGTGTGAGTAACAGGTTACTCTTCTAAAGGGTGACACATTCTTTGCAGCAATCCCAAATAATAGGACTTTCTATATAAAGAAAGAGTTTGAATTTAAACTGATAAAAGTAGAGGTAACATTGGATTGATGTCATTTTTAGAAAACTGCTTTTAAGACTTGCAGCATATTTATAGCAATTTCAATTGCAGATAGCACCTTTAGTTTTTTCTTAATAGTTTAATAATATCTACCTCTTATCACTACTACGCTTCTGGCTTTCAAGATATATAAATATATATATATTAAATATATATATATTTAATATATATATATTTCAAGATATATAAATATATAAAGTTGCTTTATATATTTAAGCAACTTCTCCAACTCTTTTACTTTATAAATGCTTTCTTTGATAACATGATCAGGTATTTCTAAAAGACAAGCCTATATACATGGCATGTTGAATGCTTTGGGTGAGTACCCTTCTCTATAGACTTTGTGTGTGTTTAATATTCTATGTCCTATGATCCTGGGCTTCTCTTCTTGAATGAGTGCTCATTTTGGCTGAGATTTGAATTCCATTTGGGTTGCTGATGTTTCTCTTTGCTCATCATTCCTTCTCTCTGTTTTTCTTTAATGCTTCATTGAGATATAAGTGACAGAAAATTGTATATATTTAAAACATCTTGATATTTTTTATGTATGCATTGACAAAAGAAAAAATTAGAACAACTTTAAAGAGCTATTGTCTTTATTTGTGATTTTAGAATCAGGCCAACCTCATTCTACAAAACAAAATGAGTATTCCAGGGACCTGAGCAAAGGAAGCTGGATTTATAGCCAGAAAAGGGCTGAAGAAGCAGAAATAAGGAATGAAAAGTGAATTGGCCATTTCAAAGTTACTTTCCCACAGGATTAAAACAGAAGGAACTCTCTTCTATGCTGACTCCAATAAATTGGGTGGGGCTTCTTCTGATTTGTTGCCATGAGTCTTCTTTGGTTAGCTGGCCTCTTAAAAAGTTCAGCTTGATCTTGAGGCACTTAACATGAGCGACTTCATTCTCTTTTGGCCTCATCTGTTGGGGACTAGAGTAGGAGCTGTGTCCGAGGGGAGAAAATGATGTTGTCCCCTGACTTTTCATTTCGTATTATGAAATGGTCACCTCACTCCAGTTAATCACTGTATATGACACCTCTGGTTATTTTGTGGGGGGGTTGTGGTGAGAAGACGCAGTGGGAAACCTGTGCCCTCAGCAGACGGCAAGTATTAAGGCAGGGCTCGTAACCAGAGACGCCATGCCGGGGGCAGGATAGCCAGGAGGTGAGCACCTTGCACCCTGAACTCTGAACCTCTCCTCACAGTCCTGGTGTGACGGCCCTACTGTGCAACTGAGTTTGACTATTGAACGTGACACATGAATGGAACCACCTGGCTCCTGCCTGCATGCTGGCTTTTTTCTTACCCCGTGTCTCGCAGATACCCCACCTTGTCACACGTGGTAGGAGCTCCTCCGGTGTGAATGAAAGGTGCCTGCATTTGCTGGCAGACAGTTGGGCTGTTTCCACATCTTGATGATTGGGAAAGAAGCTGCCCTCAAGAGTGAGGTGCAGCTACCTCTGCTGCCCTGTTTTCAGCACTACTTGATCCATAGCCAGTGTGGGGCTGCCGACCCGCTCGGTAGGACCTTTTTTAAACTTTGAGGAAACCCCGTGCTGCTTCCATAGTGGCTGTACTAAGGTACATTCCTAGCGACATCCCTTGGGTCTCCTTCTCCATCCTTACCAACACTTATCACCTTTATATCTATGGTAAGCACTACCCTAAAAGAAGTGAAGTGATTTCTCGTTGTGGTTTTGATTAGCCCTTCCTTAGTGTTTAAATATCTTATAAACAATTTCACATGTTTGTTGGCCACTTGAATTTCTTCTTCTGGAAAGTATCTATTTAGGTTTTGTTTCTGTTTTCAAAAAGGTCATTCCTGCTTTTGTTATTGAGTAGAATGAGTTCCTTCTGTATTTTTTTTTTTTTTTTTTGCCTTGCTGGGGATCAAACCCAGGGCCTTGTGTTTGCAAGGCAAGCACTTTACCGACTAAGCTATCTCCCCAGCCCTCCTTCTGTATTTTGGATAGTAATGCCTTCTCCAGTGCGTGGTTTGCAGACATTTCCTCCTGTTCCGTGCTGGCCTTTTCCCTTTGTTCCCGTTCCTGTGCGGAAGCTTTTTAAATTCAATCTAATCCCACTTTTGCTTTAGCTTCTTGTGCTTTGGGTGTCAGAGCCAGAAAATTATTGCCAAGCCCAATGTCAAGAGGATTTTCCCTATGATTTCTTCTAGGATGTTAAGGCTTAAAATATTGTGCACAAGTCTTTAACGCACTTTTAGATGGTTTTGCATGTGGTAGGAAGAAGTCTGATTTCTTTCCTTTGCATATAGGACTCCAACTTTCCCCACACCACTGTCCCCCAGGTGTGTGTTGCAAGTACTTTGGTCAAGGACCGGCTGGCTATGAATGTGTGGGTTTACTGTTGAGCTCCCTATTTCGGTCTGTTGGCTGATGTGTCTGTTCTGATACCAGCACCATGCGGTTCTGATTACCATGCCCTGGCAGTCAGGAAGCTGGACACCTCCAGCTTTGTTCTTGTTGCTCAGATTGCTTGGTGACTTGGGGTCTTTCCGCATAATTTGAGGCAATGGAGATCCACAGAGGTGGGTAAAGACTGTGGGGTTTCCAAAATGGAAGCTGTGGGGTGGTGGGGGCAGATACATTCCTCTGAAGGCCTGACAAGGAGCCAGACTGGATGAGTGGCTGCCCCACGCGGGTCCTGGCAGCTCTGTCTGCAGAGGTCTTGGGTGTGTGTGCTAGTCACCCACACAGTTCGAGTGGAATGGAACCAAAGCAGGTCCTCAGGAAAGCTGGAAGCTGGTCTCCCCTGCTCCATCCTTTGCCCTGGTGGGGCCCCCCATGGACCGAGCCATGCTGGCCTGCAGGACGGATCGAGGTCTCCCATAAGAAGCCGTTTCCTCGCCCTCTCTGCTCCAGGTGGTTTGGTTTTGTTCTGGTTGCCCTGCTCCAGGCTCCCAAGCCCATCCCTGAGCTCTCAGAGCCCTTTCCATTTGTGAATAGCTCTCTCTCTCTCTCTCTAAGAGGAGTCTGGGAGCTCCGGTCTACCATTTTGCTGGTTTCTTATTTTGCTTCTTAAACATGATTTTAATTCTCCTTCCTCCTTTTTTAATTATTATTTTTTTTAATTTATCTTTTAGTTTGTTACAGACAGCATTTTGATTCATTGTACACAAATGGGGTACCTCATTTCATTTCTATGGTTGTGAACGATGTTGATTCATACCATTCCTGCAATCACACACGTACATAGGGTACTGATGTCTGTCTCACTCCACCATTTTTCATACCCCCTCCATCCTTCCTCCTTTTTTGGCAGTGATATTTTGTTAGTTTTCACATGTTGATTTGAAAGTGCTCCTTATTTTTTTAATGAGTGAGGATAAATAGATATTCTAAAAGATCTCAAATTTATTTTTACTTGATACCTGGCTGTCATTCAGCCATTTAGAGTTTTTTCATTTAAGTTCAAATGTGGCTTCCTTGTGCTTCACAATTCCACAATTTTAGTTTTACTTTTTAGTTTCTTTTACTTAATTGTTTTCATAAGATTACAAATGTGAGCTCTCATTTAATTGTCCTGTGGACATTGGTATCGACATGCACCTTCTATGATTTGACATATCAAGTCACTGTGCTTGTGGGTTATATCTTTTTAGCTACAGAAATAGCACTTCATTTCTAATTATAGAGGCAAAACATTTGGCAGGAGGAGAAATATGTTCCTAACTATATTCCTAAAGTATAAGATATGTGTCTTTAATGCATATCATCACTATGCAAAGTATACTGTGTTTCCTTTGTCAGTAATAGATCTATCATCTATCCACAGAACTTTAATGTTGTTTTTATCCCAGATTCATGTAGAATGGTGACTAAAGAAAGATATATAAGCATTTAAGAAGCCAGACTCTAAAATAGAAAATGTTTTACAAGAATTAGAGAATTATAAAATCTCTTTATATAGAAACAGCAGGTTGTTTGTTTGTTTGTTTGTTTGTTTGTTTTGTACCAGGGATTAAACCCAGGAGTGCTTAATTACTGAGCCACATCCCCAGTTCTTTTAAAATTATTTTATTTAGAGACAGAGTCTCGCTAAGTTGTTTTGGGCCTTACTAAGTTGCTGAGGCTGGCAATGGACTCTCAATCCTCCTGCCTCAGCTCCCAAGCAGCTAGGATTACAGGTGTGTGCTATCACACCCAGAGACAACAGGGTTTTAATGTATAAGTTTCATTTTTTTTCTTCTCTTTTGTGAGTTAAGTTATATTAAAGGAAAGAATGAAATGGGAGAGCTGATGATGGAGGCATTTTCTTCAACAGACCTGTGACCAAATATCAGTTTAAAAAGGCAAAGGGATGAGTTTCATTAGATTAGGTAGAGGGGAGTGAAGGGAGGGGAGAGGCTCCGGGGTACGAAGGTTGGTAGAATGAATCAGACATTATCACCCCATGTATATATAACCACACAACTGGTGGTATTTTACATCATGTAGAACCAGAAGAATAAGAAATTATACTTCATGATATATGCTGTACCAAAGTGCATTCTATTGTTATGTATAACAAATTAAAACAAATTGAAAAAATTTTTAAAAAGGCAAACAGAACATATATACTTCTAAAGGGTAAAAATACTTTGATATGGCTCAGATTTCAACCTTGCTGAAAAAGTGGTTAATATTCTACATTTTATTATTTGAAGTGCTGCCGATTGATACATTAAATCAGATGTACACTTTGTGCTAAGATACGGAAATGCACACGTATGCAAATGTAGATACTGTCTATTGTGCCCTGCAAGAATTACTTTCCCTAAACTTAGCTGAACAAAGAAATCACCCTATGTGAGACCATGGAGCAAATTCTATGGAGCAAGTGGAGATGCCGTGTCTGTGTCTTCCCATTGGAATGTACAGTGCTCCATGATTCCTCACTGAATATATTTGTGACAAAGGATCTGAACTCCATGCTACTGGGAAGATGGATGTGTTAATTTTCTGTTACTGTAACAGGTACCTGAGGTAAATAGACTTAAAAACAGGAAACAGGAGAGATTTAATTTGGCTCAGTTTTGGAGGTTTGGGGGCACGTGGAGAAGCAGCATGTCATGGCCAGAGTGCACAGTGGAAGAAGCTGCTGGTCTCATTTCAACGAGGAAGCAAAGAGAGAGGAAGAGATCCACAGAGCATTTCAAAGACACACCCCCGGTAACTTAAGGCCTTCCTCTAGGCTCCACCTGTAAAAGGTTCCAACACTTCCAACAGCACCAGACTGAGGGCCAAGCCTTTAACATGGCCCTGTGGGGGACAGTCCAGATTCAGTCTATCGCCAGGGAAGGCTGAATGCAAATCCATTACTCCTTTTCCACAGGCTAGTTGACACATGCAATTTTCATAGATATATTATGTACAGAGAAATGTGGTTTCTACCTATAAGTTTATTTGTATCATTACAAATATTATTAGTAGAACAAAAGCTCTTTTGTGATTACAAATGTATCTTGGGATTTTACAAATACTCCTCTGTGTAATGAGTTTAAGTTGGTCGTTTTCACTATGGGGGGATTTAAAGAATAGCCATTTCCACAGGAAAAGCATTTCTAAGTCATTTACTGTCACATTTTCTCTCTGTGCACACACATACATATGTATCCATTTATATCAGAAGACACATGTGCCACTTCTTCTTTGGACCAGCACATTTTTTCACATGATCAGTATTCGAAACCATGATGTGGGACTCAGGCTGCCTGGGGTATCACCGCGGGCAGTGCTTACAGGAAGGTGGGTCTAAGGAGCATGAACGGATTGCAGCTGGAACTTGAAGTGACACAGCAACATCCTTATTTAATTAGACCCAAGGCTTGGCATACAGTTAGAGCAATGAGAAGCCAGGCAAGCCCCTCAGACCCTAAGATGCATCCACCATGTGTCCAGGAAGGACATGGAGACTGTTGTGTTGACATGTTAGCCGTGCTGACATGAAGGTGGAGAGGACCAGCTAAAAATGTAAAGCGACGACACGTTGACTTTTCCACCTGAAATAAGCAAAGGGAAACACTCTAACTCTGATGTACAAGGATGGCATTATGTGTCATTTTGTCATACTCCCCAAAGAGCTCTCTGCATAATAAAGCACAATACTTGTGTCATCTTAAAGAATTGCCTGTGATACACAAGGACGCATACACCATGCACACACAATGGCTTTGCCTACCATGTAGTTTATATTTGTCTTATTCTTACCTACACTTAAAAGCAATACACTAGAAAATAAGATGTATACTGTGTTTAGAACAGCATATCAAAGACACTGAATATATTTTTATACTTCATAACAGATAATCAGTTGGGGATTTGACACTATGCTAAGGAATAGCAAAGATTTATATTTCTTTAGGGAGACAGATACAAACATGAAGATTGCCAAAATAATGTCACACACGAAAAAGGAAAGATGTTCATTAAAGTCAATAACTTAAGTAATAAAACCTAAATGAAAACACTTGAGAAAGAAAACAATTACATCAATACTGAGAATAAAAAATATCACGAGTGAACAAAGAAAAGTAGGAAACAGAGTGGTCGCAAGGTGCGCAATGCTCTCAGCGTGTCTCTGTGTGGCTCCAGGTTCTTCCCTGAATACAGGCTGTTCCCAGTAGCATCTCCTACTGTCTACTCACATTGCTAGATTTACACTAAAAACCTCGTATGGTTAACCACTTAACACAATGGTGTTAACGAGTCTCACCTAGGTACAGGTGGACAACTCTCAAATATTTATTTGATAATAAAAAGTCAAAGCCAAACCTATAATAATTATAATTGTTTTCTTAATGAGTCAAGAAGCTCTTTGTAATGGAAGGGATTAAAATTATTATCATTTATCACACGCATTATACTTTTAATGAATGGTGCATTCCATTTATAGAAATTTAAAATTATATAAAGATTATTCAATATGTATGTAAAACATAAAAATATATATAAAATAAGAAGTACGTGTGCATTTACATATGTATACGTATGTACACACACACACACGCACACACACACACACATATTTGGTACTGGGGATTGAATCCAGGGGTGCTTTACCACTAAACCTCCTCCATTTTATTTTTTATTTTGAGGCAGGGTCTCACTGAGTTGCTAAGTCTGGCCATCCTCCCCCCTCAGCTGCTAAGTCTTTGGGCTCACAGGCGTGTGCCTCACACTTCACACTTACCTATGCTTTAAAATGGTTTTTGAATGTTCTTTGGTTACCAGTCTTTGACTAGCTGAATCTTGCCTTTGACCTGACCTGTAACTGAGCCTGAGTGAGCCATCTCGGGTCTGCCTCTTAGGGTCACCTGCAGCCTGCTCGCTGCTTTCTTCTATGGCGGGTGGCCTGTACAGTTACCCACGTGGTCCCTTGCTCCCCGGCACTTGTGCTCCTGTTTCACCTTCTCTTGTTGATTGCGGATTAGACGTGTGCTGAGAGCCAGGGACAGACCTCCAAGGTGAGGCTGCCTTGCCCAGGCTTGCGGTGTGTGGGAGGACTCACAGCTGGCTGGTGCCCACCCCACCTCTGTGATGGAGCAAGCGGGAGCACGGAGAGGGCCAGGGACCATGGATGCAGGCTGGCCTCCCGCTGACAGACCCTGCAAGCTGAAATCTCAGTGCCACACCCAAGAGAAGATGGACTCTTCTACCAACGTCCTCAGTGAGCCTCGAAGTAGATCCTTTCCCCAATAAACCTCAGCGTGGCTGACACCATAACTGCAGCCTCATGAGACCCTGGTATATGTGTGTGTGTGTGTATGTGTGTGTGTGTGTATGTGTGTGTGTGTGTGTGTGTGTGTATGTGCATACAGATATATTTTACAGAAAAGTAGAAGTTTGTTATTGTTTTAGATATTTTCAATAATAAGCACCATGGGAAATTTCCCTGGAGATCCATGTGGACCATGAATAATTAAAGCTAAATTTCCCTGCATGAAGATCTGAGATGAAGTTTTCTGATTAAGAGAAATTATTTTTAAAGAAAAAAGTGAAATAACCCTTGATGGGAACCAGGCAAGTTGATTCCATCATCCCGAGAGTAAATTAAGCATGAACAGTGTGGTGTGGCAATCTCACAGCTCAGAGCAACAAGAATTGTGTCTGCTTGTCTCGCTTGCTGAGTATAGGGTACCCAAAATAACAGCTTCATTGTCCTTAAATCTGAAAACATGTGTCTTTTCAAACACTCCTCTATCATATCCCTTGGAAAAGTGCAATCTAAGAAACCTAATTGCCAATTACTGTGGAGAAGTGCGCACATACGCACACACACACTCACGTACACACTCAGTGATGTGCATGACAGGGGAATAGTTGCTGCAGTCTAGTCTGAATCTCCAGGGCTGAGCACACAAGGCCACACTGTTATTGGACAGACACTGCCTGGCAGACCCCAGGAGGGATCTGTAACACTCCTCTGTCCTGTTACAATCCAATCAGGGAGATGCAAGTTGAAACTTGCTGCCCAAGAGAGCAGTTTTATCCTTTCCGATGGGGTTTCACCTCTTCCTTCACACTAACATGTTCTCAATCTGCAATGGTATTTCTCTGTCTTGTCTGTCAGACCTTCATCATCTTATTAACGATCATTCCAGGAACTGAAGAGTAAATCATAATTTACTCAAATAATCTCTCAATAATGTTTTGGTTTGTATTAGCAGATTATTCTATTTTTTTCCTAATTCCAGATCTTCAGTGATGTGTTTTCTTTTTTCTGTAACACTAAAACTCAGCACAAAACAAAAACTACAGGTTAAGTGACTTCTAAGGAAGGAGAAAAGGTATCATTTTAAATTGCTAAACCAATAGGATGGGTCATTTTAAGAGTGTGACTATAATTTTATTGCACCTTAAAGGTTTATAATACTTGAAAATGAGAGAAGAAATGAATGGGCAGTTGCAATCAAAACCAAATTGTTTGATTCCTGTCTTTGCTGTCTTTTATTGACTGCAGAGTCCAAAGTAAATACATGCCAAAGGACAGAGCACTGAGTGTGGTCATTGAGAGAAATCTGAAGCAAAGGACAGGTACTCAGTGGGTTCCATTGGGAATACCAGTCCCCAGGCCCCCAAATGGCTCCTCAGCCATGGGCAGCACAGCAGAGGAATCCTTAACAACGAGTAAGGATTCTTAGATACGAAGAGACCCAGACCTTCCCAAATCACCAGCAAGGAGCAGAAATCCAAGACAAAGAGGAAGGTGGACTAAAAGTAACAAATGGATAGGTACATATGCTTCTTGTGCATGAACTTCTAGGCAAAGTTCTTAGATTTCAACTCAGAAAAAGTTTCCTTCCTCAAAGAACACTAAGATTCTGATAGAGGTTCACACACAAGACAACAATTCAACTTGCAGGGTGCTATGTGAGGAAAGAAGGGCCATCATACAATGAAAGCTTGGTTAGTAAGCCTAAGTAAGTTTTAAATGCTAAATATGGAGCAGTAGTAGGAATTAATATAAATGAATTACATTTGCCAAAGAGCAGAAAATTTCAATTAGGATTTAAAATTCAGCTATTTATTGTTTACAAGTGACACAACTAATAACAGAAAGTTCAGAAGAAATGGAAAATTTGATCCACGAATATGCAAAGGGATATCAAATGTTGATATACACTGAGGAGGAATTTAAGGTTAAAACTATTAATATAGATTAAGAAAATATTTCTGACTATTGACAGAAAAAATACACCAGTATCATCTAATAATTTGAAAATGTGTGCTACACATATAGCTGAGGACAAACTTGTCTGCTTTGATCATATTAAGTATGTGCAGAATCTGCTCAACACTAATGACACTCTCCTGTGTATAGTTCAGCAAGTAATTTCAAATGGGTTCCTAGGATAAGGATTATTAATATCACTCATGGTCCTGGGGAGTTAATCACTTAGTGCATTGTTTCAGTCAGCTTTTTCACTGCTGTGACCAAAAGACCTGACAAGAACAATTAGAGGAGCAAAAGGGTTATATGGGGGCTCACGGTTTCAGACGTCTCAGTCCACAAACAGCTAACTCCATTGCTCTGGACCACAGGTGAGGAAGAACATCATGGTGGAAGGGCATGGTAGAGGAAAGCAGCTCAGGACATGAGGGCCAGGAAGAAGAGGGGAAGAGAGAGAAGGGGGGAATGGGGAGAGGGGGCAGAGAGGGGAGGGAGGGAGAGACACCACTGCCCTCACCATGGACAAAGTATAAACCCAAAGGCATGCCCCAGGGACCCACCTCCTCCAGTCATACCCTACTTGCCTACATTTACCACTCAGTTAATCACTATCAGGGAATCAATTCACTAATTAGATAAAGACCGTCATAATCCCATCATTTCACCTCTAAACTTTCTTGCATTGTCTCACACATGAGCTTTTAGGGGATACTTCATATCAACCATAGCATCCATGTTTTGGGGAATGGATAAATTGAAAGTGATAGAACTTCAAAGTAGTAGTTACAATAAAAAAAAGCGATGTACACACTGTAATATAATTAGGTGCTGAAGTCATAAAGTTGAATAAAAAAAAAACCAGAATGAAAATGATAACATCACGCCATTTACGTGGAAAAAAATGTATGAACTCCAAGTAATAATGCACATCTTACAGGATCATGCTTCACATACATGGATACGCCTTCCAGTGTTTACCTTTGGGAAACATCCCAATGGGGAATGGGAATAGGAACAGGCAGGGGATATGAGTTCATCCCCTCATTCATCTGCACAGGAAGTGAATATAGTATTTGCAATTAGGTAATGTATGTTGGGCCCAATGTATTGACCCAAGGACAAAATAAAGTCCAGTGAAGGTCAATCTGAGCTGCATCTGTGGTATTCTCAGGTAGTCAGTCAGCCTGGAATGGGGGAACAGGGACAGGACAATGAAGGAAGACCGGAGACCACAGGGAGCCCCTGGGAGACAGGGGCCTGCTTTGTGAAAACGTCCCCAGCTGTAGTTGTTTGCGTCCCTTTATGAAAAACTATTGCTTCACAATCAGGGACCAGGTCACACCCTACCAGGTGGCCTGAACTTCCCTTCTCACCAACACTGTCACCGCTCCTCATCTCCCCAGCCCCCAAACATCAAGACCCTCACCAAGAAAGCTTGCTCTAGGCTATTCGAAGGGCCTCTTAAGAGGCCACATTCTCCCGGCCTCTTTTCCCTTTCCTAGCTCTTCTAATAAACTTATGCCTGCCACTCTGAGCTACGTATCTGAAATCTTTCTGGCAGGATTGACAGGATTGTCCTGGCTGGCTCAGCCCCGCATGGCAGGACTGTGCCCTTAACAGCACCAAGCCAAGCTCCAAACAAAGCAGTTCTGGCTCAGGAAGAGTCTGCATGGCCCCAGCAATGAAACCGATGAAGGATAGAGAAAGAAGGAAAGAACCAAAGAGGGAGAAGGAGAAAACGAGAGTTTCTCAAAGGCACTGGAAAGCAGCAAGAGTGAGGTCTAATTGTTGGTTTGGAGCACATGGAGAGTAGTCCTAATGCAGAGGAGTCAGCCCACATGGAGAGGATTTTCCATTTTTTTTTTTTTTTTCCTATAAGAGTATTCACAGTCACAGCATGGCCAGGAACTGAAAATACTAACTGCGTGAAGCAGGAGAAGGGCTTGGGACACATTCATGATACAGCAAATAGCTCACAAGAGGTCATATGTAAATTATTATTAAATACATAAAAATGATCACTCAGGTAACTCTATCAGAGAAAAATTAAAACAGTGAAATATGACTCAGTTCCTAACAGGAAGACCAAAAGTACAAAAATCTGACAATTCCACATGTTAATAAAGATGGAATAAATCACATATTTTTGTGAAAAAATGGTACTTCAGTATTTGTAACACCTTCAGTCACAGTAGGTACAACCTCCAGTAGCCAGTAACCCAAAGGTTCATCAACAGGTGTATCAATGAACAAAAGAGGACATAGCCATTTAATACAAAAGAACCATTCATTCATGCACAATTATGCCATCTCAGTTTTGCTATGCACAATTAAACAAATCCAATTAAAATGTGCATATTATATGATTCCATTTACATACATTTTTAGAAAATGAGAACTAAATCTGTAGTGACAACAGTAAATCATCTGCTGTTGGGGTAGAATGAACTTCAATGTGGAAAAAACAGTCTTTGGGGGATTATGGAAATGTCCCAAGTTTTTATTGTAGAAGTAGTTTTATGAATACACACCTGTCCAAAGCTCACTGATTTGGGTACTTTAAACAGATTCAGTTATTGTACATGAAGATGGCTTTAAAAAGGTAATCTGAATATGGGTAAGGCAGACTTGGTGGACATATGAGATTTGAAGAATTCACAGGGAAAGTCTCAGGGACTTCCTCTCAGGGGCAAATGACAGGTGCTGAAAATGAGATGTGTCTAGAACTCCTGACTTATGAATCTGACAAGATGAGATCATTTCTATACATACTTACATCTAAAATATACTAGATCCCAAAGTAAGCACAATTAAATTGTAATCAACAAGACAAACATTTGTTTCCTAACACAAAGCAATAAAATTAGAAATAAATTATTTAAAATAGCACAAACCATGCATCATTCTTAAAATCTGAAAGATATAATTAAAAGATTAAGGAGGGAATGTTAATGAAATAGCCTATGTTTTAGAGCTGAATTACAATGAAGAGTATAAGAATCAAACCAGGTGGGATATAGTTAAAGAATCATATAAAAGGAAATAAACAGATTGACATGAAGAAAGAGAGCAAAGGAAGAAAGAAAGAAGGGATATTGATGACAGAAATGCTAACAGGTTAGAAAAGTAACACCTGGCCCAGAGCAAAGCGAAGAAAAGAAACAGTAAGAGAAAAGGACCCGACAGAAAGCCAAGAAATAGTAACGGAGACCAATAGTAAAACAATTCATTTGTTCAAATAGCAAGAAAGTAGGTAAATGGAAATATCTAAAAATATTGAAGATAAGTATGAATGCCAAGGAGATGTAAGTTCTAGAAGAGAAGAGTTATTAAAAACCCAACAGTATCCGTCAACAAAATTATCAGTATAAATTTTAGTAAAAATGAATGGATAATCTTGCACAAAATTGGCATGACTGGTCAACTCAAATAGAATTAGTTTAAACTAACTTCTGATAAATATATTAAATGGTAATTATGTCGACTCTCTTTACTACTCTATTAGCAGCTATAAAAAACATAGCCAGGTACAGATGATTTTACATAAATATTTTACTGAAATTTCCAAAAACCAACGAACCTTATTTATTACAAATTGTTCATGTGATTCCAAAGTACCTTGCTTTGTGTAAATATTGTATGCATACAAAAGAATTCATCATGAGAGAATGACTTCTTTTAAGCAATTTAAAATTTAAAATGTAATTCAAAGTTAGAATTTTCAAGGTAAAATCGTATTAGCTTTTCCAATAAATATGTAAAATACATCTGGTAATGTTTATCAGGAATTTATATGTACATAAGTTGCTGCTTTTCTAATACATTTAGCTATAAAAACACAGGAAACGTAACATTTAATAGTGGATTTCCGAAATATTTCCATTAAACAAAAATAATTCAGAGTACATGATGTCACTATCCCAAATCAACACTGTATGAGAGAGACTAGCCAAAGCAATAACACACACGTGTAAATAATACCTAAAATGACATTTAGAAAACCTATCCATCTTCAATTTGATTCTGTACATATTAAATTGAACAATAATCTTAAAAACAGAGCTTATATCTGCCCTTGGCATGATATTTAGATAAAAAGCAAGAAAATCAAATCTGATAGCTTTTCTATATATCATAAATGACCAAATTAGTAAAAGAAATGGGACTAAACATTTTCATTTATGGTACTTATTAACAGTGGCAACAGTCATGTTATTAATTCTAAGAAAATTGTGTAGTCTTTATGGAGGAAAAAAGGATATAAGATCAGAAAGAGGACACTCTCAGACTCAACCGAGATGCCAGACTGACATAAGATTCTGAACCCCGAGGCACTCTTCTAACTTCAAAGATTTTAAGATAAATTGTCATAAAAAGTGTTTGGAACTTGAAAAAACTTATTTCAAAATTCATGTAAAGAAGTAATCACCAGCAGAACCCAGCTGACGATGAAGAAGTCCTGCAGGGGACTTAGGGGCCCAGCACGCCATGGGCACACAAGCCGCTGAAACAAGCAGACGCAGGGAGGCCACCCACATGCCTCGGTGGGGGAAACCCAGGCTCTGGAAACAGAAGAACCCGCTTGGCACAGGTGTGCAGTGCAGTGCCCCATCCACGCCACTGTGTATGAAAAATAAAGACGCATTTTTCTCGGATAATTTAACCATGTAAAGTATTCCAGAGATTAAATCGTGAAGGTTAATTTGAAAAGAAATACATGCATATGCATTTAAGCTTTTAAGTCACACTTCAGTGACTTTACTTGATCCCCTCAGGGAACTGAGACCATGTGGCAAACCACTCACCCCAAACCCAGAGTGGCCCCTGCCCCGAAGCCTGCTGGACCAACAGGGCTCCTGCGGTCACTTTCCAGGGCAGACACCATGTAACACAGTAGGAAAAATTTGACAAAATGTCCAGTGGTTAGAGGGCCAGTAGGAGCTAGCAGGACACAGTGGAGGCCTCATGGCCTTAGGAGTAGGGTTTGCTGACATCCTGCAGGCCTTTCTCCCAGGCCTTGCCAGGCTGCCCTGGGGAGGGTTAGAGAACCCAGAGGAGCTGAGTCCTGGTTGGCTGGCAGAGCAGGGGACTAGTGAGAAAGAGGCAAGTGCGTCCAGAGGGAGTGGGAGCATTTGTGAAGCGCCCCCTCAAGGAAAGCCACCAAACTGTGCCTTAGTACCGCCAGAGCTGAGGCCTGAGGAGGCAGAGAAGGCCAGCCTCAGCCCCTCCCCCGCCAGGACAAGACACGCAGGTTGAACATCACCGTGGACTGTAGTTAGGAGAGCGGAAGACACACACTTTGTCAGAGGTCTGCACAGATGAAGACCCACAGCACAGAGCAGAGAACAGGACAAGCAGACAAATGCAGTGACTGCTGACCTATGAACTTCAAATCCAGCGTATCTCCCAACCAGAATAAGACAAACCAAGGCTGCATCTCTAGCGGAAATACAAGTGTGCTGGGTTCCAGCCGGAAATCTCCTACTCACCATTGAATGGACAACGGGACTTTTTATCAGATGGTGGGGATGACTGAACATTCTGACAGCAATAGGGAACCTTCCCCTTTATTTCAACAAATCAAGATTATACTTGGATGAATATGTGTGTGTGTGAACATATACACACATGTATGTTCACATGGGTTTATAGATGTACATATAAATGCAGGTGTGTATACACAGATACAAAAACACCCAATATACACACACTAGCATGTACTAGTTATCAGAACTACATGTTTTAGCCAAAATTATGTTTCTAGCAAGAAATATAGGAGATAAAATTTTGGGGGTCTTGGGATAGTACAAAAAACAAAAAACAACCCAACAAACAGTTCCTTGATTCTTCAATTACAGCCTCTATTTTAAACAGATAATTTTAGTATACTCTTTTTTAATTTCCCTATCATTCCTTTTTACTGTAGTTTTGAGTTATTTTTGTGGTGGTTGCCTTGGGAATTGCAATCATCTTAACTTAAAGCCCCCTGATTTTGACTAATGTAACTTGGTCCTAACAGTAGAAAGGAGTACGTGGAAAGCTTGCGCTGAAACGGCGCATGCTCTCCTCTCCTCTGCATCAGGGCCATCAAGATTACTTCTGTGGGCGTTATTAGCCCATAAACACAGTTTACAAGTATTGCTTTATGCAGTTGCCATTTAAAAGGAGAAAGGATGCTACAGAAATATGTATAAGCTGCTGTTTATATTTTCTTGTGCAGTTACCTTATCGGGGCTCCTGGTTCCTCCTGTGTTTCTGTCTCCTTGGCTTACTTTTTCTCTGAGTGAGTGTACTTCAAGCTGTCATACAGGGCTCTGAGGCTATGCTCAATTTGCCTCATTCCTTTTCTTTGTGTTTCTCTGATTGGATCATTTGACTGTGCCTATCTTCAAGGCCACTGATTGTTTTGCTAGATGAAACTACTGTTGATTTGTAATTTTGGTTATTGTGTGACTCAATTGCAAAATTTCTAGTTGTTTCTAAAATAATTTCTCTCTCTTTATGAGTAGGTCCCACTTGGTGAGATGATATTCTCATACTTCCTTTTATTCTTTCAACAGGATTCCCTTTATTTGTCTGAACACATTTAGAATGGCTGGTTTAAAATTTTGTTGACTAAGCCCAAAGTCTGTGCCTCCTCCAGGGCAATTACTATTAATTACTTTCCCCTGCAAGCCTGTACTTTCCTGTTTCTCTGTGGGTCATAATTCTTGTTGAATGACATTTCAAATAACAAGGTGGCAGTGTGCGTGTTGTTGGCTGCTGACTTTCTGCTGCTGGTTAGTCCGGTGACTTTCATGGATGACTTATGTCCACTCGGCGCTCCCAGCATGCATGATGACTGAAGTTTGTGCTCGCATAACTTCAGTGTCGGCTAATGATTAGTCTGGGATTTCCTTAAGTAACTCGAACCAGTGCATCGATCATCCTCTGCTGAGGGACGCTGTCTGTGTGTTTGACATCTACTGTGTGGGTGGTTTGCAGCTTTGCCTTGACCCTTAGTTCCGGGTGCCAGACTTGAGGGAACACAGAGGTGGTGATTTGCACACGCGCGCAGCTCTGCATGTGTGTTCCTGTAGCTCCTCGGAATCCGGAGTGCTCCGGGTGATATCCTTTTCCCAGGGCTGCAGGATTAGAACGTTGCTGCCGGTTGTTTTTGACAAACGCTCTGGGGACCAGGCTTTCACTAGAGTAAACACCACAGCAGGGCAGATGGTGACAGTGCTTGTGAACTGTGTTTTCCAGAGTTATGACTGGATTGGGTCCTGCAGAGTCCCTGTGTTGAGCACCTAACCTCCAGTGTCTCAGAATGTGACATCATGTGGAGAAATTACCTTTAAAGGGTCGAGTTAAAACGACCCTTCCTGTAGCCTTGATCCCATCAGATTGGTGTCCTTATAACAACAGGAAACTTAGATCCCCAACGAGACCCTGGACCTGCACACACAAGAGGAAAGGGCCTGTGAGGATTGGTGGGAAGCTGGCTGTCCCCAGGTCCAGGAGAAAGGCCCGTGGAAGGAGCACACCTGCTGCCCTTGGGTCTTGGCTCTCTCGTCTCCAGAACTGTGGGTGACGACGGGTGCTGTCCAAGCTGCCCAGCCTGGGGCATTTGTTACCCAACCCCAGCAAACTCCACGCCCCAGAAGCTATGGTAAGTCAGTCCTGATAACCCTCCGAGTGCAGGCTTTTTGGGGAGATACAAATCCTGTTCCCCATCTGTGAGGATACAAGGAAGGTGGTTCATGGCTTCCATGGTCCCAGGCTGGTGCTGCTCCAGTGAGGGGTGTGTGCCAGGGACTCTCTAGGCACCTCTGTACACTCGTTCTCCAGCTCCCTGGTGCGTCTAAGCATAACCCGCCCTTTCAGAAGGTGACACTGACGTTCAAAATAGTCCAGTTATGGGAAGAACTGAATATAAAACATGTTAAGCTTAACTCAAGACCTGAGAGGACCAGCTGTCTGTTCCTAGATGCTGTGATCCTCACAACCCTGAGGCTGGGATGTGCTGACCAAGTCCAGATTCTCCGGGAAGACCCGAGCTGACCAACTGTCCTCCTCTGGCCCCCGACAGAGCCTGTGTCCGGGCTTACCTTCAAAGCAGAGTCACTGTTGTAAAGCTTCTATTAGAAACTACGTATTTCATCAGGGAGAGAAGTCACACTGGGCATAAATAGCCCGTCATCTGTTTGAATCTCCCCAAACCCTCATGTTGAAATTTAATCGCCACTAGGGCACCACTGGAGGTGGGATGTGAAGAGGTGATCAGGTGGCCGGGCTCCGTCTTCATGAGTGGAATTAATGCAGTCCGCTGAGGAGCTAGTGAGTGTTCATGCGAGTGGCTCTGTGATCAAACCCAGCCTCTCACCGTGTGATGCCGTCTGCCCTGTCTTGACACAGCAAGAGGCCAGATGCCACGCTTTGAGCTTGGACTTCCCAGCCTCTGCTACCCTGAGCCAAATAAGCTTTCGTTGTTTATAACTTACCCCGTCTGTGGTACTGCGTTATAGCAGCAGAAAACAGGCTAAGACAGTCCACTTGTCCCTTTCCCTTCAGCTGCCTTCAGGGGCTGCAAGTGGCCCTTCTAGCCAGCTCCCTCCCACCCAGAGTCACTCCAATTTCAGGAAGGGGACTGTGGCCTAGTGTTTAAGAAACACTAGGTGCCACCGACACTAAGGACCAGAGCAGAGCAACCCCAAGGAAGCTCAGAGACTCGCGTCATCTCAGACAGTCAGGGTACAGCTTCTCCACCAAAAATCTGAAGCTCTGTGCCAGTAAATTAGCTATTTTTTGATCTGTTAATGTCTGAAATGTTTCTAATTTGTTTCCAAGATGTTTTATCTGAGTATGTTTTTATGAAGACTCTTACAAAGCTACACGGAATATTTTTCACATGAAAAATCATCTGTACTTCATATAAAAATAACCTAAAGTCATGTAATTCAAAACAGAGGTTATGTCTGTGGGAAGTGGGCACAAAGAGCCTGCGTGGTCATGGGAAATAATGTGCGCCCGGATGCAGTCTTGGGAGTAAAGTCGCTCACCTGCATGCAAACTGGATTTCTGCACATAACGTTTCTATATGTAAGCCATACTGGATAAAGGGAAGCAAGTTCAAGCAATACTGCTATTTCTTTCTTTCTTGTCAGGTGTAGCTCCTTTTAGCTACAGAATGAAAATCCTGCTATAAATAACAACCTGGCTCTGTGCGTGTCTGCTGAGTATCGGTCTTGGGAAGAGATAAACCGCAGGAGGAGGCCTCTAGTACTGAGCAAGGAGGAAGCTCCCTCTCCCTGGAATCCCTGTGGACAGCAGCACTCAGCTTCCACCCTTCATTCTGTCCTTCCTTTTCCTTCTTCGCTGAGACCTGCTGGTACCATCAGTTGCCAATAACCTCTAAGTGCGCTGGGAGCAGAGTCTCCACCTCCTGCCCCAGTGCGGGTTTAGTCCAGCTTCTGCAGTTGCTCAGTTTGTGTTAGCCAAGAGGCAGCAAGAGGAAGAGCAGGTGGGGAAGCAGGGGGCCAGCGCAGGTGGAGGGCTGTGCCTCAGGTGGGTGGAGGCGGGAGGAAAGCAGAAGGGACGCGGCTCGGAGCCTCACCAATATCTCTCGCTGCTGTCATCATTGACTGACCCCTGATCATCAAACATTAGGATAGCTGCCTCGCCTTGTGCTTTGCATTTATTCTACATCAGTTCCAAGGCAGGTAAACAAGGAACCCAATCTGGAAGAAATGCATTTAGTTGAACTTTAGGAATTTGCTTTGGTTCAGCCTACTTTGTTCTGCAAAATGGCAATTGAATGCCATTCAGCCAAATGCAAAATGAATCTTCTTGTATTGATTACTTTCAACCTCTGTCCTAAGTATCTCAAAGCCATCCTTTCTCTGCACATGGTCAAGACATCAACTGGCTGCTTCTCTGCTCCCTTGGACCCCAGGTCAAGTCCCTCTGTCCATGTATGCAACCTAGGCCCTCCCACCCCACCTTCCACCTCATGGTCCTCCCATCCTACCTGTCTTCGGATTCCAACTTGCTCACCAGGAGCTGTAAAGGAGACCTGTTTGCTTCAAGTCACTCCTCAGCTAGAGTGAACACATGTCCTTTCGGAGGGAGGAAAACCTGTTAGCAGCAAAGCTTCCTTTGCCTTTGCTCCACTCTCTGGGATTCTGTGAGCCTCAATTTTTAGTCCCTGCTTTATCGTATTGCTTCAACTTCAGGAGGATTTACCCTCCTCACCCCTGGTCTGCTAAGTGTTCTTCATTATGAATAAACAGTATTGCTCACTCACTTCTGCAGCTTGTGAGCAAGCCTCTTCTTGCTAAGACTCATACAGGAGAAGATTCCTCTCACCCAGGAACAAGAGAATCATCACTCCTGTGGCTTTGTCCCTCCCTTTGGGTTGTTGCTTCCATCTGGTGAAGTGGGGATTAATTGTGAAGTGTTCAGAGATTGTTCTGTGTCAATTATCTTGCTGGACAGAATGAGCTTCCACTCATTCAACTACACAATAATGTGCACTTAACTGGTGAAATTTCTCCATGCAGAGGCAAGACTAAAAATCTCAAGGAAAGATGATCCAAATTATATTCAAACCTGTCTCCTGCCAGAACCCCAGTCTCCTCATCTGTTGTATTATAGCAAAAAATATCTTTCCTTCCTGAATCTCAAGGTGACTATAAGGTCATGTTAAAAAATGCAGGTGACAGCACTTTAAAATCCACAATGTATTATTATAGTCCAGCCATTGCTTTTGTGCTCAAAATATATAATTGACTTATAAACTGTAATCTTATGTCCAGTTGTAGTTTTCAGCTTAAAAACGAAGAGATTAGGCCTTTCCAAAGTTATGATAATTACATTCACGAATGAAATACTTTTCCCTGATATTCAATTTGTCCTACTGGGACCATTTACCCATCACTCATACTAAACCTCTTTTAGATTTTAGGATCATTTTTAAAAGCCATAAAAAGCTCTTGTACAAATCATGAAAACTGTTGTTCTGACAACATAAATGTTCCGTGCATCAAAAAAAACATTAAAATTATCCAAGCGTCTATGGAAATGCATCCAAGAGAGGGGCTTTATTTTCTGACAAGGACCCCACAGCAGGGAAGATCGTGGCGCCACCTGGCCTCCAGAGGTGAGCAAGCCCCAGCTCTCCCCTGCTGGTGAGTCCTGACACACAGCAAGGCCTGAGGCCCAGGCGTGGGTGGGGCACTGGAGGGAGCATTTGGACCTCTTCAACTGTGTCTGTCCCTTGACCTGTCGATTTTCACTTTAAGAAAGCAATCACCTTTCAGATTGCCTTTGTTATTTCAACACAGTTCTCCCTATTCTCAGTTTCAAATCCACGCGCTTTACTATTGGGTGATTGTAATTATTTGAGGTTTTTATTCCTTCCAAAAGGAAGTCACTCTGACAAGACAGGTCGTTGTCATGAAACCCTTCGTTTGTTGTGTAGACCCCGTTCGCACCCACGCTTGGTTCCATCACAAGCTCCGATACTTGTGCACATACAGGTCTGCTCGTGTAGATAAATGAGCAGGTACTTTATTTTACCACAGTACCCGGATCTGTGCAAATGTGGTATCACCATCACCTTCTACTGTCCTTAACTTTAGTTCTTAATCCCGAAGAAACTTGTGTCAGTTGCAAATTAGAAACAGTAAATTAAAATTTTAAGAGAAATAAAGTAGCATATTTTATACTTGAAGGAGCCTTGCACTTTGATGATGTGACATATTTTCACTAAGCAGCAATGTGCACAAACATATTAGCCACAGAAAACAGTAGAAATGTTTCTGTACAAGCTGAATTAACTTGCTGGTTAAAATTCTGCTTACTCCCTTGAGCCCCAGGCCTCCCCTGCAGCACATTTGCTATGTGGTACTCAAATTGTTGAAGCATAGTAAACTGTACAGCATGCAGAACAAGAATGGTGGAACTCAATTAGTGCACAAGAACTCTAGAGTATTGGATATGAATCAAGTTCTCAATTGTGTAGAAGACTTATTGACAAGCCACACCCCATGTGAAGGTGTCCTCTCTATCTTCCAAGTCTCTCTAGTGTATGGATGGTTGCTGGAAAGTTTGTGAGTGGACCTGTGAAGATCTTTCTCCTGAAAGGTTGGGCTGATCAGCTGATCCTGGTGCCATGGCTGAATTGCAGACAGCATGACTTGGGGAGTCTGGCTCTTCTTTCCTTTCCTCCAGCTTGATGGGAGTATCTGGAGTGTATGGCATGGAAACATCAGTTCTAACACACAGGCATCTTGGGAAAAGCACTTGCATGTACATGTGTGGGAAGGAAAGAGTGAGGAAGGAGAGGGAGACCTTCAACCTGACCGCATACTAAAAATGTCTACACGCCAGCGCTTGAGTCCTGTACCCGAATTCAATCCAGATCTCTGGATGAATTCTGTTTGGGAGTTTTAGAAATGCTCCTCATTTTATTCTGACATGATTATCTAGTTGCAACCTATCGAATATTACAAACACATGTCATGTGATGACACTTCAGATCTGGTGATGCGTTTGCTTGCTGCCAATAAGTGAGGTGAATTTGGGGTGATTGTATCATCCAGTCTAGGTTCTTTTTCTGTCGAATTGTGCTGGAGTGGTGGAGATACACCAATACCTGGCAAAGGGGAAGGGGGGCCTATTGCACTTTCCTCAGAGAGACAACAGCTCTCTGGGGCTTAGTGTCACTATACTTTTAAAAAATAAGAGCTGGAAATAAGCTAAAATCCATTTTAAAAATTGTTTTGTCAAGTTTTTTGCAAGCTTGGATCCAGACAATGTAAATGTATCTTCTCTATCTGGGTCTGTGATGATAATAAGTACTTACTTTGGCAGAGCTCTCATCAATTTGCAAAGTACTTTATTTAAATGATAGCATTTTATCCTCGTACCAACCCCTCCGCATAAGGACCACAGAGCAAATGTTTAATATTCTGATTTTGCAGGAAACTGAGGCTCAGTGCAATGTTGTGACATGAGTAGCGTGGTTTGTATTTACAATTCAAATGCGCAGAGGCAAATGTGGCTTCCTTCAGCACTGAAGGCCGCCGCACACACGCTCCGGACATGTTTCCGTGGTGGTGTTGAAAGGCTCCTCATCAGATGCACTCAGCTTCTCTTGACAAAACTCCCTCCTTGGAGACCGCGCTGTGGCTGGTAGAGGTGGGTGGGGACAGGTCCACTCACCAGCCGTCTGAGGAGTGGTCAGGGGTGTGCAGGGCCCTGAGCCCTGCCTGTACTATGATGTGGGTGTCTGCCGACCCCTCACATCCCACACTGGACGTGCTGGGAGAAAAGCGAGACTGTCTGTTATGTTTTTGGGTTATCGCTTGGTGCAGCTGCAGTTTCTCCTGGGGTCTTCGGTGTCTCCTTCCTTCTGCTCTTCGACCTCCTGGAGCCGGGAGGCTGTGGGGCTCCTGTGGACATCTTCTTCCCTTTCCTCCCTGGGCTACTGAGTGCTTTCCAACTGCTCCCTGGTTCCTGCCATTTTCACATGCAATGTCGAAGGGAATGTTGAAATCTAGAATATTATTTGAGGTTAACCAGCTCTGTCTTTAGGAGTGAAATATAGGGTTTTCGTTTGTGTGTTTGCTTTGGTGATAAATATATAAGTCACTTCGTTCAAAGCCATAGAGGCTCCTGATTAAAAAGCTTTTCCTGTGGAAAAGCTAAAAAATTAATGTTCTATCTTCGGAATGTCATAACTTTGAGTATGTCAGAAGGTAGTTGCCTAGGGAATGGAAAAGTGTAAGAATTTTCTGTGCGTCTTTAACTTCTGACATTTTCTCTTACATCACACATTTTGTTTCCTTTTAGATATTCTGTCCCTGATTCGGAAGCATCGCAGGTGATCACAGATTCTTTCTGTGTGCACTCCCCACACAAATGGAAATAGAGGGTCTGAAAGCATCCCTTCCAAAATGACAACACTTGGTCCTTTATTTTTCTTTTAACTGTGGAAAACCAAACATAAATTGTAATCACTGTGTGTCAGGTTGATCTGTTGTGGATAAGAACTCTATTTTTTTATAATCTGTCTTTAAGTATTCCCAAAGAATATCTCAAATTAATTACTAACACCTGAAGAACCCATCTGGCAATAACGCTGGGTTATGAGTTCCAGGGAGCTTGTTCAAGTCACCTGATTCTGATGCAGAAGCATGCACAGATTACTTCTACTGAATATGCAATGTCATGAATATCTATATATCAACATCACATGCCAGGTGTTTTCTGACACAAAATTTTTGTTAGCGGCCAGTTTAGCCATTATCCAAATTGACTTTCAGGCAAAGCAAAACACATTTAAGAAAACCTCTCAGATGAAGAAAAACTTTACTGTGATTTTGCATTTTTTTGGTATGAATAAAGATAAAGATACATATCTTGGGGGAAGCACATGTGTTTAAATAGGCATCTCCCTAAGTACAGTTCTACATCGCCATCAGGTGATAGCAGCGATGCTCATAGATTGGACTCAGGGAGAGGAACACAAGGTTTGTTTGTCTGTGTGGAGATTGAATTGTGCTCTGCTGGAGATGGCACCTGATGAATTCATGCTAATTATGCATTCACTAGCTAAAAACAGATTGATTGCCTTTTGTAACAGTCATTGCAGGTTGTTCCACACATTTCTGGTACCAAGTCCAGGATGATATTTGGTCTGCAGTGGTTTAGATTGATAGGGAGCCTTGGAAACTGAGAGTGTATTAATTTAGATTATGTTACTATTCATTATACCTTTCAGACATACTTCTGAAATGTTAAAAGTACAGGATTATATATAAGAAAACAAAGACCTATGGATGAAAAAGGAGTGCAAATTTCATTTTTATTTTAAATTTTATTTTGCTTGCTTACTCTTTGAATTACTAATACACGGTGTTCAGAATTTCTAAGCGTGAACAATCTTCATCTCCTCTTAACTCCCATACACCAAACTCCTTTTCTGAGAGCTACTAACATTAATAACATTCTAATGTATTCTTTGAGAGACACCTTATGCATGTATTTGAAAAGTTATCTCTTTAAATAGAGAGTGAGATACATGAATATATGTTATATACACGTATGTATGAACTCATAAACTTACATCATATAGTTTTGTAATAAATAAATATCTATGTGCATATGTATATATACATAATTTTACATATTTGCCAAATTATATATACGTGATAGGGAAAATTATATATGTACGTATATACACACATATTTCCTATTTATAAAAATGATGACATGCTACAACACCCATCTGCATCTTGTTGGGTTTTACAATTTATTTTTTTGACTGACAAACATTGTGCATACTTGTGGGGTGCGCTGCTTTGATCCTGGCACACATTATGTGATGCATCTACTCAAATATGTATCACTTTTTGTGGTGAAAATATTCAAATTCCTTTCTTCTAGCCTTTTTGAAATACATGGCACACAGCCACTATCTCTAGTCACCCTCTGGAGCCCCAGCACAGTACAGCGTACTTCTCTTCTATAGCTCCACTAAGTGCCTGTTGCTTAACCTGTGCCCATTGGATCTTGCTGCTTCCAATGAGTCACGTTGGAGATGGTGCTTTTCCATTCCTGAATCCTCCCTGAGCTCCTCCACGGGAGCAGAGTGCCCCTGGGCCCCTTGGGATGGTGTCTTCTGCAGAGAAGGTGTTGGCTTCCAGTCTTCTGCTATTATAAATGATGCTGCAAAAATAACCGTATGTGCACACACACATTTTCGATAACTGTTGTAGAACTGGACACTCGCTTACCCTCTCGTGATTTTCACTTTGCCAGCCTACAAAAATCAGGGCAATATCTCCGATTGCATGTTCATTGTGAAACTAAAGCATAATATGAAATGCCTGGAGAAGTGAATGACCAGGAAGTCCTTAATAGGCAATTATTATCGTCAAGATCATTACATATTATGGAGAGTATTTTAACAGATTTGCTCTTATTCTCTGTCATGAAAGTATCTAGGAATGTACCCAATAGAAAAGTCAATCGGAGCAGAGTTCTGAGACTTAAGAACATGCGTCTGTCCTGCAGGCAGGTGTGTCTGCTGAGTTCTTCCAGCGTCCAGCATGGGGAGGTGGGGACACAGCTGCAGGCACATGTTCAGCTGGTAAACTTCGGTGTTACAAAGTCCATCCTCCAGGTATATCTTTTCTGGTATCATGAACCCTCAACATTAGCTTGATTCCTGCTGTTTCCTCCTCTGGAGTCAAGTAAAGACTTCTCAACTTCACCTAAGATCTTTAATATTTTTGAAATTAGTGTTCCTGAAGTTTTGAAGTTATCTCCTTGCTTCTCTGATAAAGGCATGTATTTAAAATAGAAAATAACAAAGAAAATTTTAAAAATTAGAAATACTGTACAAAACTGGTTATTATTCTCACAGGAACATGATGTTGAATGATCTATTGTCTGTTTTACTTTACAATTTGTTCAATTTCATTAGCTTGAGATGATATGAGGTCGATGTTCATGTGATGAGATTACTTGCAGAGGAGAATCAAGTAGGAGAGGCTACTAATACGAACTGGTACGTTTTAGGGCCCCCACCCCCCTGCTGCTGACAACAGAGTAAATTTAAAAGAGAGGAAGAAAGAATTTCCACTGGTGCAAAAGGGGAAAGAGACCCACGCCCTGCCTCTGTCAGAGCATTTTCCTTAGAAAACTTAACAACTGTAATTTTTTTCTCTGCCCCACTGAGATGTAAGTCTTCACAAAACCCAGTTCTGCACTCAGCAATGGCTTTCTCGAACCATTCAGAAGACATAGTCGCCATCTGTTTCCAGAGGAGGGGACATGAACTCCTGGTTCTGGTTACAAAACAGCCTCCTGTTGTAAAGAGAGGCATTCATTTCTCATGTGTACGAAACCAGCGAGCTACCACAGACAGCCGATCACCCTAGCCACCAGCATGGCTGTGGGACACTGTGCACAGCGCTGCTGGTCCTTTTGCCCTGGAGGACATGCATGCTGGGTGATGGTGTGACCGTTTGTCCGTCTATGTGAGATAGGGTGAGGGTGAGGCTTCTTTCTGTCTTTCTCATCTGTATTGAACAACCTGTGTGGCACATCGCATTCTGCTTCAAAGCTTATTAATAAGGCATTTGCCCGTCTTTGTGGAGAGTTTCTAGAATGGCAGGAGACTTTGATTCTTAATTACACTTCCAAAAATTAGTCACTAGAATTGTTAAAAATTAGCAGAAGAGATTTTTCATAACCACTATGTTTGAAAGTTTGGGGTTTTAAAAGTTTTAAATGAGAAGCCTTCAAGTTCATGCCCCTCCCCATCTCTGTCTCTCTCTTGCTCTCGCTAATATAAGGAAACAAACTTAATCCCCAAATCACTGGGACACACTATCAAATCATTCACTTCATTGTGAGTTAAAATTTAAAGTCACCCATTGTTTTCATAGTGTTTGATATGCTCTTAAGAATCCATGAACAAAGGCAACTTAAGTTCTATTTTATGCATAAAATTACATAATTTTCCTTAAGATAAATTAAAAATACTAGACATGAAAGGTTAATACAGATCACATTTTAAAGCCTGTTTTGTTAAGTAATATTACAATCACTCACCAAAATTTCATACCAATTAACAGTCCAATACTTGTGTATAAGGGTTTCTATTTCCTTCATTTTCACCAAATTTATGCATTAATTTTTTATAAGTCTCTGTTTCTAATTGAATATTTTGTTCCCTGTGTAATAATCTTTTTTACATTTGGATTTGGATATTTTTGCTTTGATATATTATTTTCCTATATATTGGTCATTTTGAGTTGCTAACATTTTGTTTAGAAATTCTGCATCTGTGTTCAAAATGGATGGGCCTATGGTTTTTAAAAAATTCCTTTTGCAGCTCTGGTATCAATGCTAAGCTGTCCTTGGTAACAGGTCTTCTTTTATGATTTCTGGAAGCACAGTCATAAAATTAGTACTATTTCTTCTCTAAATGCTTGGCAGAGTTCACCCTCTGCCTAGACTCCATTAGTGGTTTAGTACAGTCACGGATGATGATTCCATCTCTACAGCTTTGTATTCCTTCCTACTGCCCATCAGTCATCTTTTTCTTAATCATTTCTAAACAAATCGCAAGCACCAGCACACTCTACTCTTGTTGTTTTTGTTGGTTTTAGCATGTATGTCATTAAGCAACCCCATATTTTCTGTGTAAAACATGTGTACAAACAAGTGGACAAATCCTACCTGTGAATTAGCTGCATATTCACAGACCTGGCCAGCAGAATTCCAACTGCGCTCGGGACAGAGAGCACACCCACCTGTTACAAACTCCTCAAGACCCCTCTCACTCTCCAAGGCAACTGCTCTTCTGACTACTTTTCAGCCACAGGCCAATTTTGCTGTTCTAAAACTTAGATAAATGAAATGACACAGAAAACAGTATTTGGTGACAGGTTCTTTTGCTTACCCCATTTTGAGATTCGTCGTGGTATTGCGTGGTCAATAGTTCACGACGTTCATTGTGCTTGCCTTTGAGGTGGGGGACTGCCTGTGTTGCCTTGGCTGGTCTCAGACTCAAGTCTTAGGAGATCCTCCCACCTGGGCTTCCCCAGCATGTTCAGCTGATGTTTCGCTGTGGTTGTCCAGTTATTTCTGTTGTGTGACGACATCGATTTGCTCCTGAACCCTTGTGTTGGTGGACACCTGCGCTGTTTCCAGTCTTGCCTCCATTATGAACGCAGCCACTCTGCATATGGTCCTGGAAAACTTTCCGTGGACATGCGCCTTTCATTTCACACTGTTCTGTCTGGATCTCCCAGATGCTCTTTGCTTGGGCCTGGCTTGGAATACTCAATCTGCAGACTGTGGCTTTACTCTTGGTCCTTAGTGGGGAGGGTCTTGCTTCCACAGAGGTGTCCCTGCCTGGCCCCTACGTGTTTAGGGCCAGCTCCCTTTCTGCCAGTCAGTGGCTGGTTAGTCCTCCCTGGCTACATTAGTAGCACATAGGCAGGGCTCCTCAAGGGTGCCAGGTCCAGGTTCTTGGCATCCCAAAGAACTCAGTGAGGTGGGAGAGACTGAAAGCAGGCAGAGGGTTACTGGAATGAAAGTACAGCTCCGAAGAGCAGAGGGCCCGGCCGCTAAGCAGCTCAAGGTCCCGTCCACTCAGCGCAGTCACTTTTCTTGGGCTGTGCTAGGTCTGCCCCCTCTCTCCTGGGTGGATTTGGGATTGACAGTGAGCCTAACATAATCTCTTTTTAGTGTGCGAGCATTTCTTTTCCCATGGAAAGGCGCTGGGGAGCGAGACTGCAATGCTAACAATACGTTAACTAGCTCCGAGTTCATTTTTGGTCTGCCCTCAGGGTGCTAGATATGCCCACCACTGGGTCTCAAATTTCCCTGTGGTCGCCTAGCTTCTTCCCTTTAGTGGCAAGAGGGACCATGTCCCTTCACTGGAAGGACTTCAGGGGAGTGACTGGGTGGGGTTGGACCCCAAGGGGTGTTCCCTCTCTTCCCTTTTCTATCCCTTGCCCATGACCTATTCCCTACCTCACAGCTACACCTGCAGCCTTAAACTTGGTACAAGTGGCGCCAATACCCACTGCCTGCTCTGGGGGAATGACCACACGTGGCTCTCAGCTCCTGACCACAGTTCATCGCCTCAGGAGCAGCTGGGCTCTCTCGCTCCTGTGCACACTCAGGCCTGACTCACCGTGGCATTCTGTGGAAACTCTCGCCTGCCTGTGACCTGCCCCTTGCCTGTCCTGAGAGCAGTGATTAATTCCGAGGAGGGCTTGCTTTGTGTCTATAGTGGAATTGTTTTCATGGTAAGAGTACATCAATTATGTCATCCCAGACCACAAGTTATGCTCTAATTATTATAAAGATTTAAATGTGAAAATGCAGATTTCCTGTAAGTTAATATGAGCTAATTTTTAAAAGTAATGTTCCAGAGGCAAAGGTCTACTGAAGCATTAATCAGAACCTAGATGACACTTCAAAAATCTATAATTTCACAGTATGTGAAAAAAAGCTAGGATTTACAAAAACAGAATATACAAAGTCAAAAATAGAACAAAGTGGGAAAAGGTATGTGTTGGGACTAATGATGTGTTAACTAAGTCAAGCTGACTCCTTACTCCCTGGTGAGTGAGCAAGATCAAGGCCTCAAAGACAGTTTCAAAAGTTAATGATGATAAATGGAACCACCGTCAGGGATTGGTTAACAATAGTTCCGTAGCGTGATCAGCTCCTGCTTGCCATATAGTCCTATGGGACTCTCACCTGTGTGAAGCCCCTGTGCCTTGCTGAGCTTTAAGCTGATTGGTTCCCGCCTAGCTTCCACCCTACGTAAAAGCTGTATGACTTCCTCAATAAACGAGTTCCTGCTGTGACTGGTCTCCCTGACGTGTCTGATTGTTCTCCGCCTGGAGGGCTGGGTGCAGGCGGTTAGTTGGCCCTACCTTTCCCGGTCTGGCCTTGTTGGGGAGTGCTCCCTTCCCTTGTCGCTGGTCGAGAAGGGCAAGGGGCTAAAGACCCCAGCAGGTATGTTCCACGTTATACCTGAAAATCTCATACTGTCAATGTGTATTAAGGCCTTTTAAATGTAAAAAGTAAAATGGGAAAATATCAAAAATGGGCAATGCTCCAGAAAAAATATTTCACCAAAAAACTGTCTTAAATGTAAAAAAAATGCGTTCATATCATTAATATAAACTATAATTTAAACTACAGTGGATTCCCATTTTCTAATTGTGCTTAATAAAGATGTGAAATTTGGCAAAGTGGACCTAACCATTGTGAGGGAGAGGAGTTCTCCTTTTTGTGGTGGGAGTGCATGCTGTGTGAAGAAACCTGTCAAGAGCAATGAAAACGAAGGATGCATTTGCCCTTTGGAGTGATGTTCCTTCCCTTAGGAATTTATTCTACAGGTACACCTTACAGACATAAAAGTGACTAATAAACCAGCTTGGTTCTTGCAATACGTTGTTGTCAAAAAATTAAGTCTTGAAAATAATACAGTTGTGATATACTTGTAATTTTCACAAAGAGACACACTTCATAAACTATAATGCAATACAGATTTTATATCAAGCTTGTTACAGCTTCATTTGAGTTTCTGTAATTTGGTGATTTTGTGGAAGCCTTATCTATTGAGAACTCAAGAGAACTGCGTTTAAATCTCCTGAAAAATTAGCGGTTTATAATTCTAGAGAGGGGAATGCAGTAGAGTTTTAAAATAGAATTCAGCAACCTTACTAAATTATCACATTAGCCTAATAACCTGTGGAATATCTTCAGACTTCTATATAGTAACGTTAAAGGCTATTTTCCCTGTTTCTTGTGGATTTTTGAAACTGCCATGGGCTTAGTCATCTGTGATGGATATGTTTTTATGTCACCTTGGCTAGGTGATGGTGACCAGTTGTTTGGACAAACACTAGTCCGGATGTTGCAGGGAAGGTAATTTTTAGGGAGATTAACACAGTTTAAATAAAGCAGACTCCGCTTCATAATGTGTGGAAGGCTTTAGTTGTGGCCTTTAGGGCAGAGACCAAGGTTTCTGCAAAAAGAGTGAATTCTGCCTCCAATCTACAACATGGAAACCCTGCCTGTGCTCTGGTCTTCAAGCCCAAGACCACATCAACCCTTACCAGGATTTCCAAACTGCTGGCTACCCCAAGGTTTTAGACTTGCCACAGTCCCACAATGACAGAAGCTGACAAGTTAACCAGTGCCTGTCTCTGTCTCCCTCTCGTCTCCCTCTTTACCACTGTCTCTGCATCTTTCTTTCTCTCTCCCCAGTTTTACCTTGTTTCCAGATAACAAAAACCAGCTCAAGACAATCAGAAGTTACTTTTGGTCATATTCCTGGGGTGTCTTGGACGTTAGAGGGCTTTAACATTGCCTTCTTCGAGCCATAGTTTGCTTCAATTCTACCTTCTGGATGGAAAAAGGTAAGCGTGTTCTTGGTTTAACTTTCTGCCTGGGACCTAGCACGGCACCGACACACCTTGAGAGGACAGGTTGTTCGCTCTTTGCTTCCTCTGGCCACCAAGGGTACCCTTCTTATAATTTTGCACGAGGTTAAGAAGATTTGCCTGGTATAAAACAAGACGATTCCCGGCCAACACTGGAGGGATTAAACTGGGCGATGGAGGTAGAGCCTTAACTTTCCTTGAAGCTAAATATACAATAAAAAGGAAAATCGCCTGAGGCATTGATTCCCTGATTTCTGATATTGCTGAAACTATTACTTACTACTTTTTTTTATACTTTGTTCTGGCCTTTGTTTAAAGAAAATGTGAGACTATTATATAAATATCATTTGCCAGCTTGCTATTTATTACATCTATCAAAACATGAAATTAAATGTTTACTTTGTACATAGTTTACTCAACATATAAAGGCCCACTGAATATATTAAAATATTACTTAATTTTATTTACAAATGTTAATTAATGTTTTATTTGTCACTCACAATGATAAATGATGTGTAATTAAGGTGACCTACTTTGAAGTTTATAAAAAGGCTTTTTCTAAATTTTGGCATTTCCCACTTACAGTGAAATTGACTTATTCTTTAATTACTCTTATTCTAAATAGTTTGACCCTATGTTCCGCTGGTACTTTGTATTCTACTGAAATCACCAGAATGTCTAGTTACTTATCTTGAAGAAAATGACCTAAAACAATTTTTTGGAAGTAACAGTGAAGAAATTCTTCCTCAAGTTTAAAGTTGCTTTTGAACATTAATGTGTCACCACGGGCATACCTGGGTCCTTTGCATGCATGGTCTGCTCCTGGACATCAAGCATCAACACCACCTCCTGACCAGAACTTCTCCGAGTATGGGGCACTGAGCACTCTCCTTCATTGTGTGATGACCTTGCAGTTTCAAAATAGTTCTGTAGATTACACACTTATTACAAAACTCAGAAGAATCAACTGAGCCCCAGGGACATGCAATTTGTTCAACATTGAGGAAATGGTAGGGGATAAGACAGAATTGAGCCGGAATTCCCTGTTTGCATACACCCAGCTCCCAGCCAGTGCATGCACACGGGCCCGGGGCCCGTTCAGGTCCTGAGCGCTCACCAAAGGTTTCTGCCAGTCAAGCGCACGCAGGGAACTGTCAGCGAGTTTGCTTGCTTCCCTGTATGCAACTCGATCGCTGAAACCAGAAATGAGTGACCCGAAAAACTGTCACTAATAAATGAAGTAAGATGAGATTGTGGGATGAAATCTCAAATCTCAGGGAAGCCTGGGCTTTGGAGCGGAGATTCTCGGCGTGCGTGTCTGCTGAGGCCGTGGTTTCCTGGGACCACGGAGAGAGCTGGGTGCGCGGGCCCTCACCCTGAATACCCTTCCTAGCCTCAGTCTTAAGGTCACTGTGGGTTTCAGCGGCCTCGTTGTCGTGTCTGGGTTAGATTGGTTATTTCCTCTGTATCGCACGTTTCCTGGTTGCAAATGCTCTATCGCAGAGTGGCCAAGGCAGAGAATGCGGCGGGCAGCCCAGGCTCCCGCAACCGCAGGCTTAGGGACGAGCGGTGGAGGCCGGGCGTGCAGAGGGCTTGCTCCTAGGACGCCTTTGAACCCGGCCTCCGTCACCTCCGCTGCTTCATTCCCCGTGACTGCTTGACTCTCCTTATTCTACATTCTAATGTTTCCTAACTCCCTTTTCCAGCATTTAGATAGCTGAGCTCTTCTGCATTCCGAACTCAGTACAGGCAGTAAACTTAACTCCGCAAGCGACCCTGACCACGTCCGCCGTGACCTGTGAGATGGCCACGCGCCCCTTCACCTGTAGGGTTCAGCTCCCGCTCGTGTCTGTGCCCCCATAACCCTGACTCCCCACCAGACTGTCCTGGGTCCTTCTTTTCCCCATGATCGCAGTGGTACGGTGAGATGTGAATGTGTCAGCTGTCACATCCGCTAACCTTAAATTGCAGGTGGTTCCTGCATCCGTCCCAGCGGACTGTGCTTCCTCGTAGCATGTCCTCGGTCCCGCTCGCCCCGACCTTCTGCTGCCCGTCTCGACCGCGTCCATCACTGTGCTCATACATCCCTGCCCCACCCTCCTGCCAGCACGAAAGTAGCACTGACTCCCGAGGCAGTCTTCTTCCCAAGTGCCCAGAGCATCCCTTCAAAGCGTGAAAGCGAGTGTGTGTCTCCTACACATGAAACATTTCACTGAAAAGTCTAAATCAAAAATAGGAGGAGCATTCTTCTGCATATTTTATTAAGTATCTTAATTTATTCTTGAATATCTTTAAGAACTTAAGACATTCTTCTTACATCAGGCAGCTGCAGAACTCCTAAACGCAAGGTGAGAAATTCAGGTCAGATTTACAGCTTTGAATTCTGGTTTTTCAAATTAAATGAACTTGGGAATGGACTTCAATTTAAATATTTCAGAAAATCAAACATAGTGCATATTTTCCCCAAGTAATTGGTTCAAACTCTATTGAGTATATGGACTTTGACTTGTTTTTTGTGTGCTAAATATAATCATCTAATACATTAATAATGTTATGTCTGTTAAATATAATGCCTGATTAATACTTGTAAGCATATGATGAATACAAATTTTTAAAATATTATTATTTCTTATCACTTTTTGCATGTGCTGCTCTGGCAGATATATTATTTTAAAGACAAGGGCTCAGTGGAAGAAAAATGTAAAAGCTATGTGGTGGCAAAAAGCAATTAGGTCTTTCTTGTATGTTTACAGATATAAATACCATCACTCCAACAATTTCTGAATGAGTTCACATTCTGTGGGACTCACAGTTTGAGGGAATTAACAGTAACTTCCGTGCCAAACCAAGGCACCCTGCAGTTGTCTGCCGTTTCCCAGTGGCCATCGGGTGGGTAAGCAGAAAGGGCACTGTCACATATGGTAACATAGAGACTGAGTTAGTAATGCTGAGCATCTGATAAGAGTGAGGAAATTGAGGGTCATCTCCTTCTTCATGAGGTGAAGTTTGGCTGACTGTTGATCCTGGTCTTGGGAGGGAGTTTCTACACCCTTAGAATGTGAAGAAGGACAGGAAGAACTCTATTATTCATTGTGACCTGAGTGTTCCTGATGAGGTCTGGGAGATTATGCTAAAGATTCAACCCCCCTGGTGGTTTATGCCAGGGATGTGGCTTGTGGTAGGGCTGCCTGCTTCCTTAGTCCTCGGGTGGGTGTGGCCAGGCCAGCAAGACCATCCGTGGGATTGCAGTGTTGGGATTTGGGTCCATGTGACTTGATATCAGCAGAAGAGGGGAGAGTCCTGGCATTTGAGTTCACTCACGAGCACAGTGATTCAATGGATCATGCCCACATCAGACCTGGGTATAAACTTTGGGCACTGAAGCTCACAGGAGCTTGCGGAGTTAGAGCTTCACCATGTACGTTCAAGGCATCAGTACCAGGAAGGCAGTGTGTTGCCGAGGCCACAGAAGCTCTGTTGGTACGCTGCTATGATCATGGTGTAGTACCCTCTGGGGTTCTGTAAGCCATTCTAGAGAACTACCAACAGTGAGGGCATCCAGGGAACCTCTGTGCTTGTAGTCAGATGGTCAGAGGTGGGTGATTCTGGGCACCCTGAACACGTGGGTGTGCTGGAGTCTTAGACAGCATGGGAGTTTGGAGGACTGTGCCTTTAGCTTCATATTTGACTAAATTCCTACCTTCTTCTCCATCCAGTACTGAGCTGTGAAGTTCTTATGCTCTCCTGTGAGCATAATGACAGGGTTGATGGAAGTGAGGGCAGTAAAACTTGCTTTTCTCAAAATCAACATGACCGCAATTTTCAAGAAAATTCTGATTAGCAGAACCCTGTACAGATGGTCTGGAGTCAACTTTCACTATATTTTCGTTCATAAAAATAGTCAAATTTGAAAGTCATAACAGTAGTTTCATTAATGATGACAAATGCATTTGATAATATCCAACCATTATTCAGAATTAAAGAATACTCAAAAGCTAGGAAGGAAGGGAGTTTTCCTCAAGCTGACAGAGTCCATCAACTAAATACCTACCAATAACTTGAATATTCTTCCCCCAAATTAAGCACCCCACATGCATGTCTGCTTTAAATACTCATGTTAAATATTGAACTTGTATTCACAGCTGGTGTAACCGGGAAGGAAAGTAAAAGAAATAAGCACGAGAAAAGAGAAATTTGTAATATGATTTTAAAATTCATAGAAATATATAAACCACTTGAGTCAGTAAAAGAAATCAACAAGGCTATGTGATGAAACCACTGTACAGAAACCATTCAAATTTCTATACTATAGCAAAAGACAATCAGAAAATAAAATAAAACACCTTTTAAAATTCATCAGAATAAGAAATACTTAAGAATAAATATAGCAGACTGGTATAAAATTTATACACTGAAAATTAAATCATTTCCAAGAACTTTTTAAAAATTATAAATGAGTGTTTTGCCATATTTGTAGATTGCAAGATCCAGTACTTACAGATAGTAATTATCTACCAATAGATCTGTGAAATCTATGGAAACAAACAAAAGAATTCCAATAGGCCATTGTTTGAAATTACAAAGATTATTCTATACTTTTAAAGGAAAGGCAAAAGACATAGTAGTTAATAAACCTTTAAAGAGAACAAGTGTGAAGATTTATACCACTGATTTCTATAAGTAAAATAGCAGTAGGCATGGTGTGCTCTCTTGGAGTCAAGATACACTATTACCTGCCATAAAGACACCATCATGCTAATAAAAAGGCAAGTCAAACTGTTCTCAATACCTATATCTAAACAAGAACATACATAAAACCCCTACAAACCACTAGCTTAAAAACACTCTACAATTCCAACCATTTATCTGCAAATGCCATAATATTATTCTTCTTTATGTCTGAATAATATTCTATTGTGTGTATATACCACAGTTTCTTTATCCATTCATCTGTTGAAGGGCCTCTAGGTTGGTTCCATAATCTAGCTATTGTGAACTGAGCTGCTATAAACATTGATGTGGCTGCGTTACTGTAGTATGCTAATTTTAAGTCCTTTGGGTATAAACCAAGGAGTGGGATAAGTGGGTCAAAAGGTGGATTCATTCCTAGTTTTCTGAGGATTCTTCATACTGCTTTCCAGAGTAGTTGCACCGATTTGCAACTCCACCAGCAATGTACAAGTGTGCCTTTTTCCCCACAGTCACACCAACATCTATTATTGCTTGTGTTCTTGATAGTAGCCAGTCTAATTGGAGTAAGATGAAATCTTAGAGTTGTTTTAATTTACATTTCTCTAATTACTAGAGATGCTGAAAACTTTTTCATATATTTATCAATTGCCTATATATCTGCAAATAAATGAATGGAATTGGAGAATATCATGCTAAGTGAAATAAGTCAAGCCCAAAAAACCAAAGGCCAGATGTTTTCCCTGATAAGTGGATGATAATATATAATGGGGGTGGAGGGTGGGAGTGAGAGAAGAATGGAGGAACTTTAGATTACGTAGAGGGAAATGAAGGGGAGTATGAAAAATAGTGGAGTGAGACAGACATCATTACCCTATGTGCATGAATGATTACATGAATGGTATGAATCTGCATTGTGCACAACCATAGAAACAAAAAGATGTACCCATTGTGTATGATGAATCAAAATGCAGTCTATAAAATTAAAACAAAATTAAACTCTCAGTGCAAATTGAGAAAACTTTGGAGTGGACACATCAAATATACTCTTCACCATCATTCATCAAGGAAACAAAAAATGAAACAAAAATGAGATGCTATTATTCATCAACTGAAATAGCCAAAAGGAAAAACACTGACAGAGCTAAGTGTTGGGGAGGATTAGAAACAGCCAGGAACTACCCCAATTGCTGATGCAAATGTAAACTCACTGAAGAGCTTGGAAAAACTCTGGAAGTTTTAAATTTTCCTGTAATTCAACAATTCTATTCTTATATATTTACCCAAGGACAAGAAGATGGTAAGTCTGTCAAGAGCCTTATGAACTGGCATTCATAAGAGTTTCCATTGTATTCTAAAACAGAAAACAGTCTAAGTTCCATCAGCAGGGGAATGAATGACCATGCTGCTGCATATTAACGTGTTTAACAGAAGATGAGGACTCCTCACCGGTGACAGCAAGGTGTTACTAATACCTGAGAACTTACACAGAATCACAAATAGCTTCCTTCCAGACACAGGAAAATTAACCGTATTCACAGAAATCAAATGACTTGGGAAGAGATTTGAGGGTGCGTAGAGGAGATGGAGGTGTCCTATATCTGACAGGCATTGCGGTCATTATGGACATGTGGGTGAATATGTCCCTTTAGTAGTAGGGACATATTAATGACACAATGAAATATTTTACAAACAAAAATTTTAAAACTATATTCATGAATTATTTAAATATGTGGATAACCTTGTCTGTTAGTCAGGGTTTTATTGTTGTGACAAAAAAGCCTGAGAGGAACAACAAAGCCTGAGAGGAACGACCTAGGAGAGAAGAAGTTTATTTTGAGCTCATGGTTTCAGAGGTTCAGTCCATGGTTGGCCAACGTCATTGCTCTGGACCGGAGGTCAGGTGAATGGAAGAAAGATATGGTGGAGGAAAGCTGCTCACCTCGTGGGAGCCAGGGAACAGAGAGAGAGTGGGATGAGCCAGGGGAACGAGATAGGACCCTCAAGGGCACATCCTTAGCGATCTGCTTCCGCTAGCCATGCCCTACCTGCCCGCGGTCACCACTCAGTGCAGTAATCCTTTCAAGTCATTAACCAGCAAATGGATTAATCCAAGACCAGGTCACAACCCTCACAATATAGTCATTCCCCCATTCTTGGATTAACACAAGAGCTTTGGGGGTGCTCTAAACCGTAACACCATCGAGTTAATAAAGTGTAATATTTACTGAACTTGAAAAAAACCTGTACGTCTTGTTTTATGTATTTCCATTTCCAGCTTAGTGCTTTTAGTCTGAATATTTCCCAACTAACTCTTTTATCAATTAGTACTATTAATGCCAAGTATCCATGTGTAAATGCACAGAGTAATCAGATGGAAAAAATAAAGATACATATTTTATTAAAAACTTCAACACACAGCTACATTTCAGTTTTAAACTGAAAAAGACTTAAGTTCATAATCATCCTTTTGCCTACAAACCAAGCAACCACTCACGTAGTGAACTAAGTGCATGGCCTAATGGATGTGAGTTCTTCCTGCCTGATGACTAAAACCAACTCAGTCTAACCAGCCCCAAATGGCAGCCGCCAGTGACGGTTAGCCCATGATGCTGCGTTCTTGTCAGGGGACAGGAGGCAACTCTGCCTTTTTAGAAAGCACACTGGAGCTTGCTCATTGAGCTTCTGAAGTTGCTTATCAGTTCACACATATCTTCCTCTCTTGACAGAAAGAGAAAATTAAATTGATCGACGCAGGACTCTAAAAGATACAGCTGAAGGGTACGAGTCCCCTGAAAGAAATGTTAGCTATGGGGCAATGAAAACCAGCCTCCCTTCAGCAACCCGTTCAGCACCTGCGGAGGAGAGGTGCATCTGGAGCTCGGTGACCTGGGAAACAAACATGGAACCACTTGCAACACCAATACCCGCACAGAGAAGAGAGCAGGGTGGGCGCGTCCGGGAGTCTGAGAGCTTCACAGCAGCGCTGTCCTTGATTGACAGACTCAGATGTTCCCAAATAGGATGGCCTGTTGCTGACTTCATGTGGCTCAGTCTGTAGACCCTCGGCCGTGTGCTGAGGCACTGGAAGGCCAGGGCTTGGGGTGGGAGATGAGGCTGTGAGGGGTCCGTGCCCTTGAGTGGCGTCCCAGAGGACGGGGGTGTCTGTTCCACCCATGCTCTGCGTAGCCCCGCTCTCCACCTGAACTCAGTCTCACACGTGGAAAGGACCCTGCGGTTGGGCTGCCTTCCTCTGGACTGGCCACTGTCCTGTAGGGAGCCCTGCCCTCTCCCTTCCTCGGGGTCCTCTCTCCAGCCTCACCTGGTCTCCGCCCCCAGAGCCACTCCGATCCCAGCCTGGCAGAAGGTGGCGCAGCCCTATCCCAGGTGTCAGGCTCCATTTCTGTTTTTCCTCCTCAAACTTTTGTGTATTCTCTGGGTAACTCTCTGTTCTGAAAACTAATCATGAAATAAATCTAATTATCAGACACTGAAGAACTTCAACGACTTAATTTGTCCTATCCGTATATTAGGTTTTTTTTTCTCCCCAGGATCCCAGAGCCCCTTAGCAACCATGCTTTCCCCTGTGGTGGTGCAACTGTCCACGTGCCTGGCCACCTCCTGGAATCTGCTTTGATCTCTCCTCGCCTCACGCTTGGGTGCTCATCACCCAAGCAGCATCTTTTTCTACAAAGCGGCTGGTCGTCCCAGCTGCTTACTAGGGAAGGTCACTACTAGTCCTGCTATAATTTGGAATTATATTTAGACATCCATCTATTTTTGGCCTAGAGGTAGATTTCAATAAAATTAATCTTCCATATGAAACTTGGAATGTGCTCGATGCCATCTATTATTACAGTCAGGCAGGCCAGACAGTGTGAATATGTTGATTAACGACCATGGTGGAACCCAGGTCCTGGGCTTTGATACCGACTCCACGGGGCAGGGGTACATCATTCATCAGCAGTGACCACACCGTCTACCGTATTTTATTTCTTAATTACTTTTCTGCTTTCGCAAACTTAGATTGTAAGTCAAGAGAAATTTGAAATTAGAACTTTAGAGCATATGAAAACCACTTGATTTGTGTACAGAATCCATCTGACCATTCTCTGAAGCAATAAACCACACTTTAAAATTCCAGGGTCCCCGGTTTATGCCTCTAGATTTTTCTGTTCCCTAAAAATATTAACATTCCCAGTGTGAAAATGTTTTCCCTTATAATTAGGTCACTAATTTTTCTATGCTTGGATACTAGAGTCAATTAATTTGAATAATAACCTTAACAAAAAGCAGCATTAAACTCAAGTCATCGTATAGCAAGTCACCATTATTAACCTCTGAACTAACTTTCCTTTCAATGCTATTGAAGTATGTACATTACTTCTAATGTTAATTTCAGCTAACTGTTTAAGCAAGTGCTGCCTTTGGGACTGAATTTAACATTGGATGTGTAGAGTTCAGTTACTCTAATTAAAAATATTCGATTAACTCAAACCCAGTTGACTGTGAGTCCAGACAACATTAAATTTCTGATTAATAATTACTAAGTAAGTAAATATTAAATGGAGAATGATTGATTTTCTCCTGGAAACCTGAAGTCAAATATAATTACTCTTTATGTTTTCTTTTCAAGTAATTAGTCACTTAAGAAAATACAAAATTTGTAAAAGAAGACTCATTTTATAATTAAAAGAGAAACTTGCAAGCACCAGGAGAGATGCAGATTCTGCTTTCAAACTGTGTTAAACTAGAAAGGCATGTTTTCCTCTTAAAATACACCTATCTTCTATTTCTAAAAGAATAAAACACAGGTGCTTATGTACACATCAAAGAAATAATTGCTAATGAAAGTAAAGAACATTAATGGATGTGAGGAAACCCTGCTTTTTGCACGCACTTGTTACTTTGTGGATAAATGATGGTAGGAGAAGTTCACAGGATGCTCAGTGCAGGGGCCATGGCCATGGCGAAGTCGCTCGGTAATGAGAACACTTTTGATGACTTGCAGACGTTGCAGAAATTTTCAGGATGTTGATGTCTTTCAGCTTTTGAATCACAGGACACTTTCCCATGACTGAGAAATCCATAATTTCTGAGTCATGTCCCTTGAATCTCTGTATGAGCAAACTTTCCACTGCTGAGATTCGGGTCTGATAAAGACCCTGAGCAGAATGTCCCCTGATTGATGGATGTGTGACTTCTCTACCCTTGAGACATCATTAAAGTTCTGGAGAGAGTCCTTTACCTTTAAAATGAAGTATGATTGAAATGAATTTGCAGAAATGCACATTCTTTCTGGATACCCAGTGTCGGAAGGGATAGCGTGATCTTCAAAGGGGAGGGTGGGAGTGTGACTTGAGGCGGAGATCATAACTTAACTGAATTTTTAAGAGAATGATTTGAGGTAAAAAAGGAAGTTTCCAAATAGTAGAAAAAAACAGAACAGTGATTTGCTTTGCAAATTTTCCTTCCTTCATTCACGCATTTATTTATCATTAAATGTTTGGAAATTCTTCCCCCATTTGTAGAAAACAAAAAAGCCTCCAGGCCTGATGGATAGCCCTTTGGTGTGTATGTGTGTGTGTGTGTGTGTGTGTGTGTGTGTGAGAGAGAGAGAGAGAGAGAGAGCACGCACTTGGAGCCACAGCACCAGAGGACTGCGCCTGCTCACGTGGTTGGACTGGATTTTCTGTGGCGATTACTCCTAATGCCTACTTACAAGAGCTTCAACAACTTCTGTTGAACATTTGTTACATTACCTGAGGATTTGTTTTGATCAAACTTAGGTCTGTAAATGGAAAGACATTTATTTTGAATGAAAAGAGTATTAAATAAAAGGAGTCAAATTTCTGGCGCCTTGATATGTCATGGCAGAGAATTAGTGGGGCCATCCTTTCTGTCCTGCTCTCATTCCAGATGTAACACCTCCTGTAAAACAAAGTCACGTTTTCCAAATTCTTTCTGGTAGATTATAGAGCTTCAAAACATGAAAAGTGCCTTATACAAGTGATTTCTCTTCTCGGTGACCCTGGAATTTCTCTCTCTTTTACTTCTCTGTACGTTTGCTGAATTCACTCAAGTGGGACTTGGTTAACAACTTTTGAATTCAAAAGTTTAACATTAACTCACCATTTGATAATAGGATCAGTATATTAGAATCATATAGACCATCAAATATAATTTAAAAAGTGATGCTCAGGGGAATTTCTACTTAGCTTTCCAATAATGTCACAAAGTCTGGGCTTCGTGCACATGGGAGAAAAGGGGTAGAATTAATCCCTGACCACGAATAACAAGAAGACTGCATGAAATTCAGGGAGCCGCTCATTCAGATATTGGCTAACATGTGCAGTGAGCCTGTGACCCCTGGAGAGAGGAAGCACATGGGCAGTGGGAGCTCACACAAGCTTTCCTCAGGTAGGCAAGTCCTGGAATGTCACAGAGTGAAGCTTCCAGGTAGAGAACAGGAGATTTGCTGTGCGAAGAAAGGAGGTTTGGCTTCAGGGAATCGGGAGAGGCTTAATTTGACACTTATCAAGAGAAGGAAGCCTCTTGGAAGGAAAAACAGGCTCCAGAAGTCTGCAAGGGTCATTACCTTGGGCTCATATTAACATCTCGTGGGAGGCAAAAAAAACTTTACACCATCCGGAAACCTGAAAATACACCAAAGAATGAAGATTTCATGCACGTGTGCTGTTTAGCCAATTTTTCAATTTCCTTTGAAAATACCTTACTGTTTACAGAAAAAGAGATAACAGTGTTTGTGGCCCCTCTGCTCCACAGAAGTAAGACTCTGCTAACACGAAGCTGGACCGTAAACGTGGTGAGCTCTACTGGGCATCTGGTTCCGCAAAGCACTCGAAGGTGGGCCAGGATCAACGTGGAACCCTAGACACCACCGGAAGATTGATCAGAGAAGCACGCTTCGGAACCAAGTAGAATGAAAACAGAACCATCAAATACTACTACGTCCACAGGAGGGAGGGAGACAGCCGAGGAGTGCAGTTCAGGCAGCAGACACTGAAAACAAATGGCAACAGGACACATTTAAGCCCAGCCGTGTGGATCACACAAAGCAAACAGCAGAGGCTCTCTGATTACAAGATGGACGGAAAAAAGACACCCGACCCCCCACACATGACAAAAGAAACCGGCCCTAATTTAAAATGCTGCTGCATGAATCACTGCAAGGTGGCAGAAAAGGAGACCTTGCAAGCCGTGTGGTGGGAACCTTAGGTGCCTGCATTGGCCAGATGGCATAGAATTCAGAGGTGGGAAGGGGTGCTTTTCACTAATAGGTCCCTTGATGACAAAGCAGCCGGTTCCTAAGAAAGGCATAGCAACTCTTAACATATCTCAAAAGGAGAGAAGGTGAGTATTTGAGTGTAAGAAACCACACAAATACACGTGTACAATTTCCTTCATATAGAAACAGAAAATGCAGACTAACCCCTGGTGATAATAAAGGGATCAGCACTGCTGACAAAGGGTGGGTGTAAACATGGGGAGGGATTCCACTGGGTCAGGGAAGTTTGGGGTGCAATGGGAGCATTTGTTGTTTCAATTGTGATGTTGGTTTGCCAAGGATATGCAGATGTCAAAACTCATAATAGCACACATGTTAAGGGTATTAGTCAAGGTTCTCTAGAGGAGCAGAGTCAACAGGATGGATAGATAGGTAGGTAGGTAGGTAGGTAGATAGATAGATAGATAGATAGTATTATAAAAAGGGTATTTATCAGACTGGCTGATACAACCAGAAGTTGGATAGTCCCACAATGACTATCTGCAGCTGGAGAGCTGGATAGTGGCTAAGTCTAAGAGCTGCATAGTCAGAATAAGAGGGATCAATAATGTGATTCCAGTGAAGGATTGAAGACCTGGAAACTTCCTGGAGAATCTCTGATCAGTCTGTTGGGAAGAGTGAAGGATCTGGGGTCTGATGTCTCAGGTGATCACAGCACAATACAGGATCCACTCAAGAAGAATCAAGCTTACATCTGCTTCTGCTTCCTTCTTCTTCCAACTTTCTATTCCCTCCAGGCGCCCAGCCTAGTGGACGATGCTGCCCACATTAAGGGTGGGTCTCCACCGCAGCTTGTTCTCCCACATGCCCATCATTCCTAGAAATACCCTCATGGAGACACCCAGAAACCTCTCAATCTCCACCCAATGAAGCTGAAAATCAGATTAACCACCCCAAGTCCACCCCTTGTCTACTTGACACCCAATCATGACTCTTTACTTCAGATCTAATCTCCAAATAAATGATAATAAGGTCATAATTCCACCCATGTAACTGTCCTCCATACAAGCAAAAACACACTAGTTCCTTCCCCAGAATAGGAGGGAAAAATAATTTTTTGAGTGATGTTTGCTCTTCTGACATACAACTCAAATACTGTGGTTGGTATTTATAATTACCCGTTCAGTATTTGCTCTGCCTTCAACAAGCACCTCAGCAGGTCTTGGCTCTTCACCTGGAGGTGTGACCCACATCTTCATCCCTGAAGGGTCTGAGACATTTGCCCTCCTGCCTGGGTTGGGTTGTTGTAGTTTCCCATTGATCTTAATAATGGGACATGGTAACACCAAGAGACGCACTAAGGGATCTCCTGTACTCTAGGAAGATGCATCCCAACCTCCAGTGTGGAGGTCCAGTGACCCAGTCTCCCCTGCGTGACCAGCTCCACCACCCTGCCAGCACCAGAGCTCCCTTCTTAGCCTATCTGCAAGTATGAGGAGCCAGGGAGAAGACTCACCTTCCAGCTAAAAGAAATACTCACTGTACCTCCCCCTGGCAGAAGTATCTGTCTCTGGAACTAAGACTTGTAGACCAGCAGAGCAGGTGGTTGCAGGGACAGGAAGCAAAAACTTCACCAGTGGGTCACTAGGGGCAATGGGGAGTGAGGCCAGTCCCACTCAGTTATAAGAGAGGCCCAGCTGAGACCTTCTTCCATCCCCTCCCTCCTGCAGAGAGGTGCTCTGTGTCATGGTGCAGGTGTTCTGGTCTCCTCCATCTTCCCTCAGGAATGTCTACATTCATCTCTGTTGTATCTGCATCTCATCTTGGTGTTGCCTCTGCACAGACATGGACTAAACTGGCCATTTCTCCAGAGAGATGAAAACACATATTTATAAATAGACTTGTGTCTGAATGACTCTAACACTTTATTTACAACACCAAATTGGAAACAGCCCCAACACCCATCAGCAGGTGAGTGAATAAACCATTTGTGCCAGATTGATACAATGGAATGCTATTCATCAATGAGAATGAATGAAAATTAATGATTGTTGATGAATGTGGTGCAACGAGTGAGTATAAAAATATTATGCAGAGCACTAGGGACAGGACAGAAGAGTGCAGAAAATATGAGCTTGTTGGTGTGGAACACTGCAAAAGACTCGTCTCACCCATGCTCGCCAAGAGGAGACTGCTGTTGCGTGAGTCCTGGATCCAATGGAATTTTGTTTATAGACTATTTTATATCTTCATTGTGACAGTGATTGATGGGCAATTTGAATTTATCAGAAGTCAAAAGAAATGTACATTAAAAACTGGGGCACCTTTTATATGTGAGTTATGACTAAAATTGATTTAGCAAGAAATGTAGACTAAATCAACTTTGGGTGCAATATGGAGAAGGATTTTCTCTGGTGGGTTCCGTCTTCCCACAAGTATCTAGCACTTAGTGCAGAGATGCCCTTGAGAAGTCTGCTTCCACCTCCTCGTCTTACTACCGTAGTGCTCCTGGTTAGCCAGGCATGCTTTCCCCCTCTGCAGAGATGCTGCCCGCCCTGAAATGTGAGCTCGTGCTTCCTGGGGGTCTCTACTCCAGAGCCTCTCATACTCTTCGTGGTCATCAGGGACCCCAAGGAGAGTCTGTTGCGTTTTCTTGCAATTGGTTCAAGTAAAATTTGGATTTGAGGACAGTCCTTCCTACAGACAGCCAGACAGCGAGGCCCTGGGTAATCCTGGCCCTTGACATGGCCTCAGATTTGAGAGTGCTCTAAAAGGAATAACCCTGTTGGTCGCGAAAGGTGAACCCGCAAGCAGAGAAACAGGAGGTGTTTGTGCAAATCCTAGAGCTCTGGTGACTGCAGTCAGGTCAGGGAGCTGACCCCACACCCAGTCCTGCGCTGAGTGCTCTGCTGCATCATTTCACCTGCAGGCACTCTGCTTTCAGATGGTGGACATGCTCCTTGCTCAGGGCTACAGATGTGGGGGCTGGCAGAAGGCCACCTGGGACATGCACGGTGGGCTCCAGAGGTCTGCAAGGGAGAGCAGCTCAGGCTAGGAGGAGTAGCCAGAGGTGAGGCGGGAGGCGAGGGAAGAGCGGATGCAGTGGTCACAGCACCAGCCAAAGGAGCGTGCAACGCGGATCTCTTCCCCTCCATCACATTTCCCTAAAGTCTAAAGTCATTTCCCTAAGCCACAGCAAGGCACAGTGTCCTCACAGCCTTCCTCCTCAGCCTGACAAGCACGGTGCAAACCCAGAGAGCAAGTGAGAGGCTGGAGCCAGGCCTCGAGAGGCTGACTCGAGGCCAAACCTGCCTTGGTAGCCAGGGATTCTGTCTAGCGTCCTACATGAGGCTGGGCTAAGGGTGATTGCCCCTGGAGAAAGCCTGCCTCTGGGTGCCCCATCTGCAGCCACCTCAGCTGTGTCCTGAGTGGACAGGGAAAAGGTTTGCTGTCTCTGTGCTGGGACCAGCATTGGGGGCTGGAGGCAGGCGCAGAATCCCTGGGACAAGGGTCCTCCTGCCGAAGGCCAGCACCTAGGAATTGCCACAAGCAGAATGTGCTCATTAGGAACAGCCTGTACTGGACAGCGTTGAAGAAAGGTCACATTTTAGGAAAATGTAAGTTTATATTATTGGTAACTGTGTTGCTTTAGGAAGAAAATTTTGTGTTGTGTCCATTGAAAACGTTCACAGATCTCAAAGTCTGTGGCTCCTTGTGCTGCAATGTGACGGGTCCTGAATTCCCTTAGTCCCCTCGCCTTTCTTCTAACTGTCCCCAGCTGTTCTGATAGGCGTCATGCAAACCCTCCAGAACACTGCCTGCAGTGCTGGTCATCTCCCCAGGAAGCCCTTTCCCAGGGCCCATTCCCTGGTCATTTACCTAGCTGTTCAAGCAACTCGTCTCAAAGAGGGTGTCAGGATCAGTACACTTCATCCCATTGTGTTTATGACATTGTGTTTATGACTTGCTGTCAGGGACCTTCCCTTCCTTCATTTTCTATCAGCTGCCTTCATTTTTTTTTTTTCATGCTTCTTTTTTTTAATTTTTTTTTATTATTGTACACAAATGGGATACATGTTGTTTCTCTATTTGTACATGGTGTAAAGGCATACCATTTGTGTAATCATAAATTTACATAGGGTAATGTTTGATTCATTCTGTTATTTTTTTCCCTTCTCCCCACCCCTCCCGCCCCTCTTTTCCCTCTATACAGTCCTTCCTTCCTCCATTCTTGCCCCCCTCCCTAAACCTAACTCTAACCCTAACACTAACTCTTCCCACCCCCCATTATGTGTCCTCATCCACTTATTAGCGATATCATTCTTCCTTTGGTTTTTTGAGATTAGCTTATCTCACTTAGCATGATATTCTCCAGTTTCATCCATTTGCCTGCAAATGCCATAATTTTATCATTCTTTATGGCAGAGTAATATTCCATTGTATATATATACCACAGTTTCTTTATCCATTCATCAATTGAAGGACATCTAGGTTGGTTCCACAATCTGGCTATTGTGAACTGAGCAGCTATGAACATTGATGTGGCTGTATCTCTGTAATATGCTGATTTTAAGTCCTTTGGGTATAGGCCAAGGAGTGGGATAGCTGGGTCAAATGGTGGTTCCATTCCAAGTTTTCTAAGGAGTCTCCATACTGCTTTCCAGAGTGACTGCACTAATTTGCAGCCCCACCAACAATGTAAGAGTGTACCTTTCTCCCCACATCCTCGCCAACACCTGTTGTTGCTTGTATTCTTGATAATCGCCATTCTAATTGGGGTGAGATGGAATCTTAGGGTGGTTTTGATTTGCATTTCTCTTATTACTAGAGATGTTGAACATTTTTCCATATGTTTGTTGATTGCTTGTAGATCTTCTTCTGTGAAGTGTCTATTCATTTCCTTAGCCCATTTGTTGATTGGATTACTTGCATTCTTGGTAGAGTTTTTTGAGTTCTTTATAGATTCTGGAGATTAGTGCTCTATCTGAAGTATGATTGGCAAAGATTTTCTCCCACTCTATAGGCTCTTTCTTCGCATTGCTGATAGTTTCCTTTGCTGAGAGAAAGTTTTTTAGTTTGAATCTATCCCAGTTATTAATTCTTGCTTTTATTTCTTGTGCTATGGGAGTCCTGTTGAGGAAGTCTGGTCCTAAGCCAACATGTTGAAGCTCTGGACCTACTTTTTCTTCTATAAGATGCAAGGTCTCTGGTCTGATTCCGAGATCCTTAATCCATTTTGAGTTTAGTTTCGTGCATGGTGAGAGATATGGGTTTAGTTTCATTCTGTTGCATATGGATTTCCAATTCTCCCAGCACCATTTGTTGAAGAGGCTATCTTTTCTCCATTGCATATTTTTGGCCCCTTTGTCTAGTATGAGAAAATTGTATTTATTTGGGTTTGTGTCCATGTCCTCTATTCTGTACCATTGATCTACCTGTCTATTTTGGTACCAATACCATGCCGTTTTTTTTACTATTGCTTTGTAGTAGAGTTGAAGATCTGGTATTGCGATACCCCCTGCTTCACTCTTTCTGCCAAGGATTGCTTTAGCTATTCTGGGTTTTTTATTCTTCCAGATGAATTTCATAATTTCTTGCTCTATTTCTGTAAGGTACATCATTGGGATTTTAATTGGAATTGCATTGAATCTGTATAGCACGTTTGATAGTATGGCCATTTTGACAATATTAATTCTGCCTGTCCAAGAACATGGGAGATCTTTCCATCTTCTGAGGTTTTCTTTAATTTCTTTCTTTAGTGTTCTGTAGTTGTCATTGTAGAGGTCTTTCACCTCTTTTGTGAGATTGATTCCCAAATATTTTATTTTTTTCGAAGCTATTGTGAATGGGGTAGTTTTCCTAATTTCTCTTTCTGAAGATTCATCGCATATGTATAAAAATGCCTTAGATTTATGTGCATTGATCTTATATCCCGCTACTCTACTGAATTCACTTATGAGATCTAACAGTTTTCTGGTGGAATTTCCTGGTTCCTCTAAGTATACAATCATATCATCAGCAAACAGGGATAGTTTGAGTTCTTCTTTTCCTATTCGTATCCCTTTAATTTCTTTGGTCTGTCTAATTGCTCTGGCTAGAGTTTCAAGGACGATATTCTTATCAACAGCATTTGCTGCTGCCTGGCACGTGTTGTTTGAAGAAGGTAACCTGCTATGGAGCATGCCAGGCCAACCATACCGTGCACGGTGGACAGGCAGGTTACTCGCATCCCCTCAGGACTTAGATTCCCGGGGACCAGGGGCTTCTTTTGTCCACTGCTGAATTTTCAGTGGAAAGATATTGGTGACATAAAACGTGTTTTTTTCAGGTAGCGTAGTGAATACCTCACTTGATAAATGTTTTGGACAGAGTTTTCCCTGTGTTATCCCAGACTCTTCTTATTATTAATCCTCCCCAAGGTGGAGTTTCTGTTCACAAAGAAAAAAAAAAGCAATGTTTATCATAAAACCAAGATTCATTATGGAGTATTTTTTTCTATATCATCAATAATTAAAATAGTGAAGTTACTTGTTGTTTGGATTGGATCTAAACTCTGATGACCACCTAGAATCAATTCCATGTTTTAAGATCAATGCTCATAAATCCAATGCATTTTTATACATAAGTGATGAATCTTCAGAAAGAGAAGTTAGGAAAACTACCCCATTCACAATAGCCTCAAAAAAATAAAATACTTGGGAATCAATCTCACAAAAGAGGTGAAAGACCTCTACAGTGAGAACTACAGAACACTAAAGAAAGAAATTCAAGAAAACCTTAGAAGATGGAAAGATCTCCCATGTTCTTGGACAGGCAGAATTAATATTGTCAAAATGGCCATACTACCAAAAGTGCTCTACAGATTCAATGCAATTCCAATTAAAATCCCAATGACATACCTTACAGAAATAGAGCAAGCAATTATGAAATTCATCTGGAAGAATAAGAAACCCAGAATAGCTAAAGCAATCCTTAGCAGAAAGGGTGAAGCAGCGGGTATCGCAATACCAGATCTTCAACTCTACTACAAAGCAATAGTAACAAAACAGCATGGTATTGGAACCAAAATAGACAGGTAGATCAATTGTTCAGAATAGAGGACATGGACACAATAAATACAATTTTCTCATATTAGACAAAGGGGCCAAAAATATGCAATGGAGAAAAGGTAGCCTCTTCAACAAATGGTGCTGGGAAAACTGGAAATCCATATGCAACAGAATGAAATTAAACCCCTATCTCTCACCATGCACGAAACTAAACTCAAATGGATCAAGGACCTCGGAATCAGACCAGAGACCCTACATCTTATAGAAGAAATTTCATGTTTTAAATGTTAGTGTTCCCCAAGTTTCTGTACTTGTCACTCATCTTTTTTTGTAGAAACTTATCCTTTTTTTTCCCAAAGGACGAATCTTTAGGTTTTCAATTTATTTACTTATTTGTTTTCAAGAGATGAGAATAACATTTATTTTTAATTTTTTTTTTTATTTTTACAGGCTGCATTTTGATTCATTGTACACAAATGTTTATTTTCTTTCATGGCTTTAACCTCTATGCACCTAAATCTCTCTTGCTTGTCTGGAATTCTCTCACAAATTTCAGATTCCAGAGCGCATGGCCTCCTCTTACAACACAGCTCCTATGAATCCACGTTCGGGGTCAGCAGCTGGCCCGGGCCTTGTGACGTCAGGGCACCACTGTCTGCCTAGTTCGCAAGCCGGGAGCTCAGCAGTGACCTTGCTAGCTCTTTCCGGTCAGTTCCGCAGAACCCCAACCTCAGTATGTCCATTTTGTCTTCTTGCGAGATTTTGCCCTAAGTCGCCTTCACCCGCATGGCCACGCCCACAGTGCTGACGGAGGACTTGGCTGCCTTCCGGTACCTGTTTCCCCGCACTGACAGACACCCTCCTTGCGGCCCCTTTGCCTTCCTGCAGGTTTGTCGGGTCCTGGAGACCATGGTCCACTCTCCAGCCTAATCTGACATCTGTGAGCTTCTCCATGGCACAAGCTAGGGCTCATCTATCTCTGCCCCCTCTCGCCTTGGATAGTGTCTGATAAATGGTGACCATTAGGGAAAAGTGGGATGAATAAACAGTATGTAAACCAGTGAATGGACAATAGCTGGGCAGCTCAGGCGACTCTCGCTCTTTCCTGGCAAGCAATTACTGGAAGCTGCCTGGGGAGAAGCAGCAAGCCATAAGCTGACGAGCAATAAGCCTCACCAGACCCACATTCTAGTAAGAATTTACTGTTTGAATAGATTATTATAGGTAACTGCAACATTGTAGCTTGAATAAAATTAGTACATTTGCTATAATAGAAAAATGTTCTAATGATTCTAAAAAAGTGGTGGCGCATGCCTGTAATCCCAGCAGCTTGGGAGGCTGAGGCAGAAGGATCGGGAGTTCAAAGCCAGCCTCAGCAACAGCTAAGTGCTAAGCAACTCAATGAGACTCTTCTCTAAATACAAAATAGGGCTGGGGGTGTGGCTCAGTGGTTGAGTGTCCCTGAGTTCAATCCCTCGTACCCCCCCTCAAAAAAAAGAAAGTGTATGAATGTAGCAGCTCAGCCGCATCACGAATATAGACTTCTAAAATGCCCCTTGCTTAATGTCAGGGTTTTCATGCCCCAGAGATGATAAAAGTGAAAGTTCCTTTTCTTTTTCTCTTTGTCTTCATTCTCCTGAAATCTACTTGATTTTAGAACCAGAGGCAAGTAAAATGTCCTTACTCGATTGTATGGACCAACACAGACATGCAATTCATTCCTTAGTCCTTCAGAATTTAACAAGTGCTTAAGAGCTATAAGGAACTAATGGGAGCTGGGGACCTGGGGTAGGTAAGAAACATGGTCTTGCTAAACACTTGGCTCCTGAGCAAGATCAGAGCATTGCTGAATCCTACTGAGAAAAGGTGACCCCGGTAAAGGGTGGCCAAGAGTGGGACGGGAACATTGTGCACAACAAGCTCTTTAGAAGTTCACGGTTCTAAACGGACATGGAAGTTCTAACAAGGTGTAATGTAAGAGATCACTTTGTCTCATTGTAATTCACTCCTTTTAATATATATTTAATGATAGGAGCTTTTTAGCTATTTACAAATTTTGGAGACTTTTTATATCTTAAAGAGCTAGGGCTCTACAACGGCCTCTGGACACCACTCCTTTAATAAGAGAGTTGGGTCCTGCAAGTCACTCCCTAAGGGTAATAAGACTTTGGGGATTTGTTGGTGGCAAGTAACAATTGTGCCATGTCAAAAGTAACTTATTTCATCTCTGGAAAAGCTGGGATATAGTAATAGTTTATACTATTATAATATAGTATAATAGTTTATAATAGTTTATAGTAATAGTTTTCCATAAATATAGTAATAGTTTATACTATTATAATATAGTATAATAGTTTATAATAGTTTATAGTAATAGTTTTCCATAAATAAAGTCAGTAGTTTAAAAAATCCTAAAAAGGTCAATATGTGCACTATATATTTTATCAGAACTGAGCAAAAAATTCTACCCTCTTTCCTCCTGAGGGGTTCCTTTATCAGCATCACCTCTTAGGTTTAGTTTGGCGTTTCAATGGAACTGGTATTGAACTGATGGGGAGCCTAAGAGATTTGGCACCTGGAGGGCGCTGGAGGTTTGCAGCCCTGAAGCTAGACCCGCGATGTACCACAGCAGACGATGGCATTTCTTTTTATGTTCTGAGCGTGTGCTTTCCACAGCTCATATCTTTTTTTTCCTGTTCATTTGGAAAAGGAGCAATTGCTATGAATATCATCAATCTACATTTTCAAAGGCAGGGTATTCATGAGATACGAAGGTTACACTAACTTATATAACATCAAATACTGATTTCCATCAGAATATTTCCTTTTCGGTTGCTTAGAAGTTTCTAAAAAATTACCCAGTTTCAAGTTAGGAAATCTGTCTTTGGCTTCAATATAAACTTTTTAGAAAATCAATTTAAGATGTTTATAATATGCCCAATTCAAAGTCAATAGAAAGTTTCAACTTTCAATCCTAGGAAGATACTGTCCACATTTCATTATGTACAATGGAAATTGTGTTTCATTCAGACAAACTAATGTTGAACAGTATACGTAACCTTTAAAAAAGATTTGACATCCTCAAATAATTATCTAATTTAGGCATTACCACTTTTTATGTACTTCCTATATCTTTAAAAACATCTTTGAAGCATTTTTCTTCCAAACCCACTGGCTAAATTTGAACTAAACTTCAGTTCAGGATATCTAAATATGAGCATTTATTTTTTTCCTATTATTCCCTATAATAATAATTATTATTATTTTCATTGTACACAAATGGAGTACAACTTTTCCTTTCTCTGGCTGTACATGATGTAGAGTCACACCATTCGTGTAACCATACGTGGATATAGGGTAACGACATCCATCTCATTTCATCATGTTTCCCTCCCTCGGCCCCCTCCCATCCCTTCATTCCTCTTTGCAAAATCCAAAGTTCTTCCATTCTTCCCTTATCCATCCCCCATTATGTATCAGCATCAACTTATCAGAGAAAACATTTGGCCTTTGGTTTTTTGGGATTAGCTTACCTCGCTTACCATGATATTCTCCACCAACATCCATTCACCTGCAAATGCCATAATTTTATTCTTCTTTATGGCTGAGTAATATTTTATTGTGTTTATATACCACAGTTACTTTATCCATTCATCTATTGAAGGGTAACTAGCTTGGTTCCACAATTTAGCTGTTGTGAATTCAGTTGCTATGAACATTGATGTGACTGTGTCACTGTAGTATGCTGATTTTAAGTCCTTTGGGTATGGGCCAAGGAGTGGAAATAGCTGGGTCAAATGGTAGGTCCAATCCAAGTTTTCTGAGGAATCTCCATACTGCTTTCCGTAATGGTTGCACCCATTTGAAGTCCCACCAGCAATGTATGAGTGTGCCTTTTCCCCCACATCCTTGCCAACGTTTATTGTTACTTGCATTCTTGATAATTACCATTCTGACTGGAGTGATGTGATATCTCAGTGTAGTTTTAATTTGTATTTCTGTAATTGCTATAGATGTTGAATGTTTTTCCGTATTTGTTGATCAATTGTGTATCTTCTTCTGTGAAGTGTCCGATCAGTTCCTTAACCCATTTATTGATTGGGTTATTCTTTTTTGGTGTTAAGTTTTTTGAGTGCCTTATGAATTCTGGAGATTAGTGCTCTATCTGAACTGTGTGTGGTAAAGATTTTCTCCCACTCTGTAGGCTATGTCTTCATGTTATTGATTATTTCCTTTGCTGAGAAAAAGCTTTTTTGTTTGAATCCATCCCATTTATTGATTCTTGATTTTATTTCTTGTACTTTATGAATCTTATTAAGGAAATCTGGTACCAAGCCAACATGATGAAGATTTGAACTTACTTTTTCTTCTTTTTGGTGCAGGTTCTCTGGTCTAATTCCTATGTCCTTGATCCATTTCAAGTTGAGTTTTGTGCAGAGGGAGAGATAGAGGTTTAATTTCATTTTGTTACATATGGATTTCCAGTTTTCCCAGCACCATTTATTAAAGAGGCTATCTTTTCTCCATTGCATGTTTTTGGCTCCTTCACTAGTATGAGGTGACTGTAATTATGGGGATTTGTTTCTGTGTCTTCTATTCTGTACAATTGACCTACCTGTCTATTTTCGTGTCAATATCATACCATTTTCGTTATGATGACCCTTTAGTATAGTTTAAGTTCTGTTATTGTGATGCCTCCTGCTTCAAACTTCCTGCTAAGGATTGCTTTGGCTATTGGGTCTCTTCTTTTTCCAAATGTATTTCATGTTTGCTTTCTCTATTTATGTGAGGAACAACATTGGAATCTTAATTGGAATTGCACTGAATCTGTATAGCACCTTTGGTAGTTTGACAATATTAATTCTGCCTATCAGAGAACATGGGAGATCTTTCTGTCTTCTAAAATTTTCTTTAATTTCTTTCTTTAGTGTTCTGTAGTTATCATTGTAGAGGTTTTTTATCTCTTTTGTTAGATTGATTCCCAAGTATTTTATTTTTTTGAGGCTATTGTGAATGGGGTAGTTTTTCTAATTTCTGTTTCAGAGAATTCATCACTTATAAATAGAAATGCATTAGATTTATGAGTGTTGATTTCATATCCTGTTACTTTGCTGAATTCATTTATTAGTTCTAGAAGTTTTGGGTGGAATTTTTGGAATTTTCTAAATATATAATTATGTCATCAGCAAATAGTGATAGTTTGAGTTCTTATTTTCCTATTTGTATCCCTTTAAATTCTCACATCTGTCCTATTGCTCTGGTTAGAGTTTCAAGGACGATGTTGAATAGAAGTGGTAAAAGAGGACATCCCTGCCTTGTTCCAGTTTTTACAGGGAATGTTTTTAGTTTTTTTCCATTTAGAATGATGTTGGTCATGGGCTTACCATAGATAACCTTTGCAATGTTGAGGTATGTTCCTACTATCCTTATTTTTTCTAGTGTTTTGAGCATGAAGGGGGGTGCTATGTTTTGTCAAATGCTTTTTCTACATCTATTGAAATGATTCTGTAATTCTTAATTCTAAGTCTATTGATGTGATGAGTAACATTTATTGATTTACATATGTTGAACCAACCTTGCATCCCTGGGATGAACCTCACTTGATCATGGTGAATATCTTGTTAAAATGTTTTTGTATGTGATTTTCCAGAATTTTGTTAAGAATTTTTGCATCTATGTTCATCAGGATTATTGGTCTGAAGTTTTCTTTCCTTTTTTTCATGTGTTGATTTAAAAAAAAAACAACAACAACAGTTTTTTAATTTGTTCTAATTAGTTTGAAGTTTTCTTTCCTTGATGTGTCTTTGTCTGGTTTTCATATTAGGGTGATAGTATCTTCATAGAATGAATTTGGAAGGGCTACCTCCTTTTCTATTTCATGGAATACTTTGAGGAACATTGGTATTAGTTTTTCTTTGAGGGTCTCGTAGAACTCTGCTGAGTCTCTTCCCAGACTTTTCTTGATTCGTAGGCCTTTGATAGCATCTATTTCATTGTTTGAAATTGATCTGCTTAAATTGTGAATGTCCTTCTGATTCTGTTTGTATGGATCATATGTCTCCAGAAACTTGTCAATGTTGTTGAGATTTTCTATTTTGTTTAAGTACAGATTTTCAAAATAGTTTCTAATTATCTTTTGTATTTCAATAGTGTCTGTCATGATATTTCCATTTTCATTATGAATTTTATTAATTTGAGTTTCCTTTCCCCTATTCTTCATTAGTTTGGCTGAAGTTTTATCAATTTTGCTTATTTTTTCAAAGAACCAACTTTTTGTTTTGTCAATTTTTTGAATTCTTTTGTTTCAATTTCATTGATTTCAGCTCTGATTTTAATTATTTCCTGTCTTCTACTACTTTTGGTGTTGGTCTGTTCTTCTTCTTCTAGGGCTTTGAGATATAATGTTAGGTCATGTAGTTGTTGACCTTTTATTCTTTTATTGATTGAGTTCCATGCAATTAAATTTCCTCTTAGTACTGTTTTCATAGTGTCCCAGAGATTTTGATATGTTGTATCATTGTTCTCGTTTACCTCTAAGAATTTTTTTTAATCTCCTCCCTGATGTCTTCTGCTGTCCATGCATCATTCAATAACATATTATTTAATCTCCAGGTGTTGGCGTAGTTTCTATTTTTTATTTTATCATTGATTTCTAGTTTCATTCCATTATGATCTGATAGAATACAAGGTAGTATCTTTATTTTTTGTATTTGCTAAGAAATTCTTTGTGTCATAAAATATGATCTATTTTAGAGAAGGATCCATGTGCTGCTGAGAAAAAAAGTGTATTTGCTCATTAATGGGTGGAATATTCTGTATATGTCTGTTAAGTCTAAATTATTGATTGTATTACTTAGTTCTATGATTTCTTTGTTTAGATTTTGTTTGGAAGATCTATCTAGTGGTGAGAGATGTGTGTTAAAGTCACCCAGTGTTATTGTGTTGTGGTCTATTTGATTCCTGAAATTGAGAAGCGTTTGTCTAAGGTACATAGATGCACCATTGTTTGGGGCATAAATATTTATGATTGTTCTGTCTTCCTAATTTATGGTTCCCTTAAGCAGTGTGAAATGTCCTTCTTCATCCCCTCTGACTAACTCTGGCTTGAAGTCCACTTTGTCTGATGTGAGGATGGAAACCCCTGCTGTTTACTGAGTCCATGTGGGTGACATTTTTTCCCATCCTGTCACCTTTAGTTTGTGGATGTATTTTCCTATGAAATGAGTCTCTGGAGGAGAGTATGTTGTTGGCTTTTTTTTCCTTTTTTTTCTATCCAATCCGCCAGTCTGTCTTTTGATTGATGAATTTAGGCCATTAACATTCAGGGTTATTATTGAGATACAACATGTATTCCCGGTTTTGGTTTATTTTTGGTTTTTAACTTGACTTAGTTTCTCCTTTGATGAACCTTTCCTTTAGTGTACTTCCTCCCTTTGCTGGTTTTAACTTTTTTCCCCATTTCCTCCTCATGGAATATTTTGCTGAAAATTATGTGTAGTAGAGACTTTACAGCTGTGAAATCTTTTAACTTTTGTTTATCATGGAAGGTTTTTATTTTGTCATCAAATCTGAAGTCTAGCTTTGCTGGATATAAGAATCTTGATTGGGAACAATTTTCTTCCAGAGTTTGGTATATATTGTTCCAGGTCCTCCTAGCTTTTGAGGTTTGGGTTGAGAAATCTGCTGATATCTGTATTGATTTCCCCCTATATGTAATACACTGCTTTTCTTTCGTGACCTTTAAAATTCTATTCTTATTTTGTATGCTGGGAATTTTCATTATAATGTGACTTGGTGTGGATCTGTTATAATTTTGTACATTTGGTGTCCTATAAGCCTCTTGTATTTGACTTTCCATTTTATTCTTCAGGTTTGGGAAATGTTCTGTTATTATTTCATTGAATAGGTTGTTCATTTCTTTGATTTGCATCTCTGTGCCTTCCTCAATCCCAAAAACTTTTAAATTTGGTCTTTTCAAGTTATCTCATAATTCTTGAACTTTCAGTTCATAATTTCTTACCATCTTCCCTTGTGTGGTAAAAAAAGAACATGTAAAAAAATAAAAGAATCTACAACAAAACTGTAATATACTATTCCATCATCCCAGTCCTCAGTAACCTGATGCATGAAAAGTACTTGATTTCAAAGACACTGGGGATGTGAGAGTGGGAAATAAAAATAAAAAATAGGAAAAAAGAGTCTTGAAGGAGAATTGAAAAATTGTTCCTGTTGGAGTTCACTATCTTCTCTGCTTCCCTTCCCTTCTGATGGGTGGGGTTGTCTGGGTGTTTCATCACCCTCAGGATGATTAACGTTACTAAGGTAGGAGGATTAGACTGGGAGGCAAGACTCCTGGAGGCAGGGTATAGCAATTTCCAGTTCCTCTGGAAGACTGCACCCCAGGACTCTCCTTTGGGGTCCACTCACATAACGCAGGAGCCAGGCCTCAGCCCCTTCTCTCACTTGTGGACCCCACAATTACTGGTCTCTAATTTAGTCTCTAAATTGCATCTCTCCTGCCCCTGCCCTTTTGATTTCCCAGTCAGGAACCTCTCTCCCTGGAGGTCCTGAGAGCTGAGTACCAGGAGCTGCCCACCTGTCACAGAAAGCTGTTCTGTATTGGGCAAATCAGGACCAGTGTTGAGAACTGTGGGCCAGCCACATAGTTGTAAGCACTGGGCCAGATTGGTGGATAAGGGGTGGTTGGGAGACTGAGGATTGAGGAACCAGAGGGTCCCATTGATTGCCAAACTGGTGGAACAAGGTGATTGGTGGGTGCCATATTGGGTAGGGTGTCATGGGCCAGGCTGATGCTAGGTCCCAGAAAGTGCTGTGTGAGTTGTCTCTGACGTCCAGGTATGTGCTGGGCTAACTGATTGGATGAGCCGGGATCAGGATGCCCTACACCCTTTTCCCACCTACCGACCCCTTGCAAGGCTCCCTCCTGCCTCTGCAGCAAGGTGGAGGCTCTTAGCACACCTAACAGGGACCCCTCAGATGTAACCAAGCCTGCAGGGCTCTTGGTGATGATTTTCCAGGTATTGGCTGTTATCCTAGATGGAAGCAGCCATGTCTGTAGTTGGTGGCAGTGGCAGTGACTAATCTGTAGTTACCTTGATAATGAGCTTCTATTCTCCATGTGGGACACAGATTTTTGCAGGAGGCGGGGGAGGTATTGGGCTATATCTCTGGGGCTATTACTTTTTTTTTTCACATAAAACTTTATTTTAAGAAATTCTTTGGTCATGTTTATTACAACACCTGACTTTTCTTGTATTGTTAACAAGTTTTTCTCTATTTTGTATTGGATGAAAAACTGAATAGTATTTTAAAAAGAAAATTTGGCAAGTACAGAGATTCAAAAAACAACCGCGCTCTGTGCCCTTTCTTCGTAGGTATAACAAGGTCTGCTCTCAGCTGCTCTGCTCTTTGGAAAGGTCTGTGTGGCTGCTCAGTGACAAATGTTGAGTTATGGTTGGAATATGGTTCACTGCCTCTGAAGCTCCTGTTGGAGCTTGGTGCCCTAGTGGCAGTGCAGGGGTGGGCCCTTAGGAGGTCAGGTCACTAAGAGGGACAGGGTCAGTGACCCTGGGAGCAGCATGGGGTGACGGGAGGTCTCAGCTTGCCTCTTTCCCAGGCATTACTTGATGTTTGCTCTGCACCCTGAGCTGCAGCTGCAGAGGCTCCCCAGAGGCTCAGCCAGTGCTGGTCCCCATCTCTGCTATGGTAACTGAGAGTGTGTATGCTGCAGATAACCTAAAAAAGGGACGAGGCAGTTTTCAGCACTTTCTCTTAACCTAGTGTATGTTGCTTTCTCCCCATGGCGTGTGCTATCCTGTTGGTTACTTGCTGGTAGGGTATTCCACAGGGTGGACAAATGCACAAATGTGTATCCATGTCTTCTCTGTCTGAACTTTCATTTCTTCCTCTCCCCTTTCTCCTTTCTTTCTGACTCTCACCTCTCTTGTCTTAGTCATTCCAATGATACATAAAAGAGGCTCCATGGCAGAAAGAAATCAGAACATTGAGATCTGACATCGCCTTTGTAACCTTGGGGTAAAATGTGTTGAAGAACCTGATGAATATGCGGGCTACGTTTCCTTTTCACCGTTTTCCCTCAACGTCGCGTCTCCCCAAGCAGCTCAGGTAGACACACTACTCATGTGAAATATCAAAGAGAAAGAGCAAAGCAAATCTGATACTCAGGAGGGAGGTCTGAGGATTAGACTGTAAGTCCACCCATTGGTGGCCAGTAGCCTCCGTCCCCATGGCTGCCTTTCTCTACTGCTCCAAACAGCAGAAAAAGTAGTGGGTCAAATAGAAAATTCCCAAAGAAAATAAACAGCTTTAAGTCAAGAGCATATTTTACTTCAAGCATTAGAAGCTTTAAAAAAATATCCTGGAATCTGTAGAGGAGTTTGCTGTGTCTTTGATCTGCCTCAATCTCTATATTTGTATACAGATTATACATAGATTAAACGTGTATTATATATCCATCTAGCCACATATGTTCTCTTTTAGTGCAAGGACTTCACTGGGTCAGGATCTCATGTGCTTATTGTCTTCTTTGAAACCTCTGTTATGAGTGGCGCTGCTTTACGGGTGGAGCTGGACCTGTGTAACTCAAAGAACATCCAAAGGAGACGCCTATTTCCTACTTCATGGGAAACCTTTTTGAATGTTCTACTTTGTGCCTTCGATTTTATGTATGTTCACTCCACTTTTTTTAATCGAAACTTTCTTTTCTAAAACTCCTAATTCTTGAAGCATTTTGTTTTTCTGACATCCTTGGAAAAATTACTGGGAGGATTTACACGGCTGCGTTACTTTGGAAACGTCAGTCTTTCAATTCTAGCACGGCTGCGTGGCTTCCTCTCCTGCAGCGCAGAACACTTCCTGCCCTTTGTCATGGGCGATTCTGTTATCATCATGGACATCAAGGAACTTCTGGCAGTGACTCAGGTCCTACGGAGGCACTTAGGCCTCTTTGCCTGTGCATTAAATGATTCCAGACGACAGATTTCTCATGCCTTTGTTGGGTAATTTACCTGTCTCATTCCTTACAGTTGGTTGGTTGCTGCTTGCTGTTATCACAGCCCTCTTGGCTGCTAATCTGCTCTGAGCTAGGAAATGAAGTGGCAAGCTATCTCCATTGCATAAAATAAGGATACGTAGGTATCAAATGCGAGAATGGGGGTCTCGCCATAGGTAAAATGCATGGAATGCATTACATAGTGTAATATCAAGAAAACCGTGCGGTGGGATTGTAGTGTAACTCTGCTGCTAAAACTTTTAAATATGCTTTCAGATTCCATAATGTGAATTGTTAGTACTTTTGAGAAGAACTTTGACCCACTTTTGAGGCACTTTGACATTTATTTAAGATTTCAAAACTGCAAAAATATCTGATTTGGACATGGGTAAGTCACATAATAAAACATAAAATCGTGGATGTGGAGACAGCACCCACCTGACAAGGACCATCCCTAGGCAGGGAAAGCAGGGTCCTTGGATTTCTCTGTATGACTTTGTTTCTTAAAAACAAAACAAATAATAGTGAAAAATATATAATAATAATACAAAGAAGAAGAATCAGCGGCAAATTAAAAGTCTCTAAAAAATATAAGGACTTTCCAAATCTGAAAGACACTACATATTTCTTTAGGAAATACTTCACACTCATTTTTTTGTTCCTTAAATGTTTATTTTCCATCAAACATATAAATGTATGTAGATGTAAGAGGTAAATTCTTACAAGGTCATATTATATGTGTGCATGTATATATTTATACATTTTATATATATGTATATATTATATATAAATTATAATTTCTTAAATATGTATAAATATACATATAAACATATAAATATCCCCTAGTCCTTCCCACTCCTAATTTCAAAGGCAGTCCCTCTCAACTGGTGGTTGGTGTATATAATATCATGCACACATATACAGTATGCATCTGTGTTTCCAGCACATGTTTAGATTGTGATGTGTTGATTTTTCAGTAATGCATATCGGTTTACTTCCTACAGCAGAGGAGATAGGGTTTGCTCCCTTACACCTTCTGAAAGAGGATGCTGTTCTTGTAAACAAAGTCTCAGCTTTGTTTCCATTTAATCCCATTCTTTTAACATTTATCCTAAATTTTCATTAAACCAATTCAACATTTGTACTACTATGTCCAGGTATGTCACTTACGCTGTCCTGTGACATGCTACGACTTGGTTCATTTATATGACAGATACTTTGCTTGAGTAGTGTGCACCCCGCCTTGCTCACGAGGATTTCTGCTCATCTTGAGCACAGACACAGAGGTGGTGTTGCTGGCTCCTAGGTAACTGATGCAGTATCAGCCTGGGCTTCAGGGTGACTGCACAGTCTCACCTCCCTGGTCCTGGGTGGATTGCTGCAGCCTCCATATCTTTGTCAACGCTTGGCAAACCCCTTTTGACTTTGGCCACACTGGTGCAAGTCAAAGCCTGCCTCCTCATGGTCTCCTGATTGGCATTTCCCTGTTGACCAGTTTGGTATGCTTCTTTTCATGTGCTTATTGACAACTTGCACAGCTTTTAAAGTATTATCTATTGTGATCATTTGCTCTTTTTAAAAGGTTTATTTGCCATTTTATTACTGAGTTACAGGTTTCCTTTCTGTACTCTAGATGCAAGTTCTTTTTAGATTTATACAGTAAACTGCAAATGTTCCCTCCTCTTCTGAAGTTGGGCAGTTCACTTCCTCAATGAGTATTTGAAAGTATAATTATTTTTAGTTTTGTTGATGTCCAATTGTTTATTTCCTTTTGCTACTGAAACTGTTTGGTGTCATATCCAGGAATCTGAAGAGTTTGATTTTAACATTCACAATCGTTTTGGTGAAATGACTTAAGCAATTTAATACATAATATCTTTTAAAATTTATTTGCTAATCTACAAAATCTATCTTGTCAGGCCTCACAATTATCTGTGAAATAATAATAATTATTGGATATATGCTAGTGTTAATGTGAAGAAATCCTTGGTAATAGCTGAAGTCCCTCTTATGAACTGTGAGCATTGTGAGATGGAACAGATAGCTCTGGCACAGCATAATTATGTTCAAAGTACATTTAATGTGGCAATTTTGTATTTGTGTGTGTGGTAGTTAGGCAATATTAGTCAATATACAGTAGTAACAAAATGTTTGTTTTATTTTCCATTTGGAACACAGTATTCTTTCAACATATGCCTTCTATGTTCTAGAAACACTTCATCTTCTTCCTATGGTTAATAAATATTAAAAGCAAATAAATCTCTGCACTTATATTCCATTTTCGAGGTATTTCTGTCTGCATTTCATTTTCCTTGAGCCCAGCTGGGGCCACCTGTCTTTATTTATTACCTATCAGGTGTTCTTTATCTTGGTCTCCAGTGATGTTATTACTGAACTTGGCCTGAGAGCCATTATTCAATCATGTTGCAATAAATGAAGTTGAACATGCCATTTATGGACAGGTGCTGAAATGAGAAGCTGGCAGACAGAGGGTGCTGAGAGTCGGGGTGCAGCACGTACAGAGCACAGGCAGGGGAGCCACGGCTTGGGGCTTTCAAAGGAGAGCAGAGAAGCAGAGCCACAGTGGAGAGCTGGCCCTCCCAGCCAGGCTGATGTGGCCGCAGCACCAAGGCTGGAGGGATGGGAAGGTGCAGCGGACAGCTTGGCCCAGGCTGGAGGAGCACACGCCTGAGAGGAGAAGGCAGGGGGGCCCACTGGTGCGGTCGCCAGGGTGTCCCTGGGAGAGGAAGTCACACAGTGGTACGTGTTTGCTGGCCCCGTTTGCTCTCTCACATGACGGTGCACGGCTGTGAAACCTGCAGACAGGAAAAACACGCAGCACCCGGAAGAACGGATCCCAGGGAAAAACTTGATTTGTAACCCAGCTGAAGAACAAGTGTGCTGGACAAACGTGCTCTCTGCAGCAGGGACAGAAGGACAGATGGAATGTGCGGGGCAGTGAAAGCAGGCCTGCATTCGCATTCAGCTCTGAAGTTGCATCTCACTAATGCTGATTTCACCATGTGGAGAGGGCACGGTAGCCGAGTAATATGTAGACATTAGGAGAAGCCGGGAGGTTTTTTTTTTTTTTTTTTTAATAATTAATATATTTACTTACAAACAGAAAGACTACAAGATTTAAGTATGATATTGCACAATACTTAGGCTCCAGAATCTCTCAAAGTAATTTGGTTGATTTGGAAAAAAAAAAAAAAGCTTTCACAGACATTAGTCTAGAATACGGGTATTTGTCTTCCAAATTGGTTGTTTGCATTGACTTTTCTTATTTATTTATTTATTTATGTGCAGTGCTGGGACTGGAACTGGAGACCTCACCCAGCAAGTGGGTTACCCTGAGCCACGTCCCCAGCATCATTGATATTTTTCTGGAAGCATTTTTTTCTCTTTTCAGAATTGCGTATCTTAGAGATTCTCATACGTACAGTTCCAAAAGTTCTCACATAAGATACTCTGCATTTTATTTTTATTTCATGCTTATTATAAATTCTAGTTTCAAAAATATTTTTTATTGAAGTACAAAAATACATTTTATGAAATAGATATTTTATTCATGAAATCAATGTGCTCTCAGATTCCTTTTCTTACATTGCTAGATAGCAAATGAATTCATTAATGATTAATAAAATAACTCATTAATGATTAATAAAATGATTAATGATTAACAAAAGAAAAGAATCTCCCCCCCAATCCAAAATGAAACAGAAACTGTACATTAATTTTTCACAACAATTATAGAAATACTTCTGCTTCAAACTTCCCACCTTAGTCCCAGGTAATGACTAATGCATTTCCGTCTTTCCAGATTGAAGTTTTTAGGGCATCTTCTACATAGGAGCATATAATATGTGGACCTTTATGGCTGGCTTTTTGGGTTTAGCATTCTGCCTTTGTGGTTCCTTGTGATGTGCTTCGTTCATTTATTTATGAAGAGTGTTCCACTGTGTGAATGTTCCAGTGCATTGGTCCATTCTCCAAGTAGGACATTGGGCACTGCTGTGTCTCTGTGAAGACAGACACTGTGCTCTTTCTGAGTAACAGTTTTCCACTAATGTTTCTTGGTTTAACAAATACCTTCATGTAGATTATGCATTTTTGTAGTTCTTTTCCTGTTTATTATTTTTTAATACTTGGCTTCCATTTGCCAATCAAAAATTTGGCCATCAACTTCAACACCATTAGCATCGCACGGCCAGTAGTTCATGAATTAAATCACACACTAATATTTAAGATTTTTATGTTTTCCAATTGACTTTTAATGAGAAGTTACTTTGAGTAAATAAAACATTTCTGAGAAACAAGAAACATTGTCAGAAAGATTACCGTAAATAATCCCAGGTATAAATTTTAAAATAATTTAATTATCTGAAAGTAATTACAGAGTTGTTTTCTAAAATACTAGAGGTAGTTTTGTCTGCTTTATTTTTAACGATACAGAAGTAAACCACCATCTTCTGCTTATAAATTATGACAAATTTGTATTCTTTAAAAATAAATAATCAGAGATAGAGTATATATTTATTAACTGAGTAGTGGGATTATATATCAAAAAGTTTATGGGGTAATTTCCCTGGAATGCTTACAGTGTAAACACCATATTTTCATATATGTTATCTATATTTGCCAAGTAGTGGTAGTTTGCAAAACCTTAATTGCAGAGTCTGCTTTCACTTCAGAATTCATATCTGCCATGCTACTTGGCTAGAAGTACTAATAACTGCCCAAACCCCTATTCTGATATATCAAAACCACAAAAAAAGATTATCCTGATAAACACTTAGCAAGTATCTTCTTTTTCTTACTCTTTGTCCTATGATCTTTTATCTATTTAGGTCCGTTGTCACATCTGGGTTCTTCCCAGATTTGGGAACGACTTGCAATGTAGTGGTCCTGTTTTGTGAAGTTCTGCTATTTGTAGATGTTCTATATCTTAAACTCATTTTCACCAAAGGAAGAAAGAAGACTAATTTTACTAATCATCCTTCATGTCTCAGGAATATCAAAACAAGGCTGCGAGGTAGATACAGATGCTTTGCTCTGCTGGGCTGCCATCGAAGTACCACACACAGGGCTGCTCATGGACGCGAACAGCACGCTCTCACTTCTCAGGGGCCTATGGCTGGAAGCCCACCAGGCAGCGCCTGTAGAGTTGCTGCAGGGAGGCCACTTCCTGGTTCCCAGGTCACACTCCTGGCTGCTGATCCCACTCACGGGGGCCTCACCTTCCTTCCTCAGCACTTCAGAGGACACCACCTCCCAACACCATCTCTCCAGGGTTAGGGTTCAACGTATGGATTTGGGGAAACCTAAGCATTCAGTCTTCAGCAACATGCAAATCAGAAAATTCCAGTTAAAAAGATGAAATTAAACACTCGAGGACACGTATATGCAGGAAGGGCAGAACAGGACGGCTCCACCTAACTCGCAGATAGGCTATGTTCATATAGTAATGTGTACTAAATTAAAAAAAAAAATTCTAGCATTTCGAAATTAGAACTCATGCGATTTGTGTATTTTATGAAAATAGAAGAAAACAAGGAAGTTCCATATTAAGTGAAAACACAGCACTTATAACTATATAAAATATTCACTTCAATTCAGAAAAAAACAATTCTAGAATGCATTTTAAATATAATTATTTCATGGTCTGGATTTAAGAAGTCAGATGGGTTCATAGCAATGAGCCTAGGAAACATCACGCACTACATTTTTTTTTTTCTTAAGTGCTACTTTCATTCAATGTGTATTTCATGTTAGGTCTGATAAATGTGTATACATAGAAATAAATTTCTACTGTTGATGTGTTTTGCACAGCGAGTAAGAACTTGTTTGGAAGAAATCTGCCGCAGCATTATTTGTGTGACCTCTGGCAAGCTATTTGATAAACTCCTCAGTTTCCTGTTTTGCAAGGGGTAGGGTGACCCTCCTTGTCTGATAGGTCTGAAAGAGAATCAGCTACAAGAAATGATTCCAAATCTCCAGGTCTCCACTGTCTTTAGCTGAAAACTTCTCTTCTGTTTTCATCTTCTCCTCTGGCTTTTGACTTTTTCCCACCACAGAAGCAAAAGAGTTCATCTGTTGTTTGTGTGTGTGTGTGTGGGGGGGTTATTGTTGTTGTTGTTGTTATTTTTATTTATTCATAAGTCCCAGAATATTTTTCTAGCCATATTTTCTTTAATTTCCAAATAACTTATTCCATGCCCTGAATCTATCTCACTTAAATGACAGGAAGCTATTAAATACATCAACCTTCCCATTAGCCTGGAAAATGGCTTCCGTTGTGTTAGAGAACACTTGGTTGATGGTTCCTTGGAGGCTGCCCACAGACAGTGGCCTCGAGGAGCAGACAGACCTATACCCTACGCCGGTGAGTGAGCAGGGTGCACGTCACCATTACGCCTCCCTTTCCACAGCCCCCTCCGCCTGACCTTTCCACACGTGACTCACTACAGTTCTGTGCTTGTCACCACGCCACCACTGGATCTGCTGAAAACTCTGGAGGTGAGCATGGCCGCTGTCATTGTCTTCATTTCAGGGACGGATGGCTGCAGACACTGTATGTAGTATGTGCATGTCACTGTGTAGGTGACGGAAATTTAGCATGCCCAGTTTTTAACTTCAAACCTAAGACTTAGTCTCCATCAGAAACATCCTTTAGGGGTATGATGAGTAAGGAGGTCCAGACTTACAAATGAAAGATGGACACAAGATGCAAAATTGCATTTTTCAACCACTGGATGTCAAACCATATGGGACAGTGGTCACAGCTCCCTTAATTCGCCTGCTTGTTTTCACCTGCAGGGCAGCTAGGGACCAGGGTGGAGTCCTCATGGGCTCTGAGTCCTCAGCAGAGCACCGCAGGCTTCAGGTGCGGAAACTGCCCCAAGCAGGGAGCCTTCACCCCGAGGATGCTCTCCACTGCTTTTCAGTGCAGCACTAGAAGTCCTAACCAAAACAATTAGGTGAGAAAAGAAAACAAAGGATCCATGCAGGAAAGGGAGAAATGAAATCTCTCTGCCTATTACACTGACATATATTAATAATAATATATATATATATGTATATACATATTATATTAATTCACTGCAAAATCTTATAAAAACTAAAAAGTCAGTAAAGTTGCAAGTTACGAAATTAACATTCAAAAATCAGTAGTATTATTAGACACTAAAACAAACTATGCTGAAAAGGAATTTCTAAAAATTCCATTTACAATTGTTTAAGAAATAAAATGAAATGAAATACTTTGGAGTAAATTTAACCAAGGTTGTAGAGCTCTCTCCAGTGAAAACCACAAAACAAGGAAGAAAGAAACTGAAGAAGAAATAAATAAATGAAAATATGTCCCATATATGTGGATTGGAAACTTAAGATTGTTAGAAGGTCCATACAAACCAAGGTAATTTGCAGACTGAGTGTAATTCTTATCAACATTTCAATTTAGTTTACACAGATATAGAAAAAAAAAATCCTAAATTTGTATGGACCCAGGAAAGATACTGAATAGCCAAAATAAAACTCAAGGAAAAATAAACAAATCTGGGGCATCCCACTCTGTGATTCTGAAATACATTATTCCAAAATATATTAATTATATTATGAAACAATTATAACCAAAACAGCGGAGTACTGGCATAAAAGCAGACATATCCAACCAATGGAAAGTCCTGAAATAAATCCAAGTAATTACAGTCAATGGGGTCTCAACATAGGGTCAAGAGTGCCAATGAGGAGAGGGCAGGGGCCTTGGAAAGGCTCCGGGGGAACTGTACACTTCTCACACCACATGAAAAATAAACTCCAAATGCACAGAACGCTTAAACCAAGACCTGAAATGGAGGCACCATGGAGCAGAACAGAGGAGAAACTCCTCCACATGGGTCTGAGAGGTGGTTTCTGGGACAGGACCCCAAAACTTGGGCCAGAAAAGCAAAAATATGGAATGGCCTCAAACTAAGAAGCTTCTGCAGAGCAGAGGAGACAAATAGACTAAAGAGAGAGCTCACAGATTGAGAGAGAGCAAAGGCAAACCATACCTCTACTAAACCCCCAAATACCTAAGAACTTAGACAAATACCCCAATTAAACAACAGTAAAGGATGTAAACAGGCATTCCTTAAAGGAACAGGTAGAAATAGCCAGCGATGTGTGGAAATACCCTCAGCTCTAGCCACCAGGTAAATGCGAGGTAAAACCACAGGCAGATGTCACCGCGCGCCGAGTCAAAGCGCTGTTATAAAACAGATGAAGGAGAGCAAGTGAGGGTGAGGATGCGGAGGAAAGGGACCCTAGTACAGCTGAGGGGAATGTCACTTTGTAACACAAATAGTAGCATTTGTTACTTAGTAACATAATTTTGATATTACTTAGTAACAGAATAGTTACTTGGTAATATAAATAGTAAGGGGTCTCCTCAGAAAACCAGAAATAGAACCATGTGACGCAGCTTTCCATTCTGTGTACAAATGCAAAAGAGTTTAAATTAGTGTACCAAAGAAATAATAGCACTCCCATGTTCCCTAAGCATTATCCATGATAACCAGAATATGGAAACAGCACCCTAGTTATTTCAGAGACAAAGTAAACATATTTCCACACAAGATGCATGTATGAACACATCAATGTTTACAGCAGGTTTATTCTAAGGACCCCACTGGACACAGTCGAAGCGTCCACCAGCAAGCCAGGCTTAACCAAACCGTGGTATGCGAATACGACGCATGGACTACTCAGCCCGAGTGGGGTGAGGCGTGGATACACGCAGCAGCACTAGTTAACATCCAAAGCATACCCTGAATGAAGGAGGCCAGACGGGAAGCAAGAGGTGCTGTGGACTCCACCTGCATGAAATTCTAGGACCCCTGCCCGAGGCGGGGTGGTGTGATAAGTGCACACACAACATCAAGATGTACCTCAAGGCACGCTTTCTCTGCAAAGTATAGTGTGTGCAGTTAATTCCCATTTTATATTTACAAAATATGTCAACAGTTAAAAGTGCTTTTCCTAGGACTCTACTTGACTAAAGGTCCCCAAATGGTATGCCATTAAGATCAGTTATTTAAATGTTTATCTATAATTGTACCAAGGTCATTTGGTGTAATTGGACATCCATGTACGAGATGCTACCTGTGAGATGACTTTCTTTTCAGGACCAAAAACCAGGATGCACAGTTTCATGTGAATGAACACTTACAGTGAATAAATGTAGCCTGTATGGAGTTCCAGAATATTGGATAAAAAATAAGGAAGAGAGGAATCAAAGAGAAAGAAGGCACTTGGTGCATTTGTTAAAGTGAGACTTTGAAATGCGTTCAAAAGCTGCATCAGGCATGACACTTACTTAGGAAAGACTGCTTCAGTTGAATGAGAAAGTCAACATTCACCTGAGCTCATTGATCCTGTTAATTTTGCCAACCTTCTCAGTCTGAACCATCTATTGCTCATGAACACGATGTTGGGAGTGAAATCAGACTTACTCCCACCCTGAATTCTGCCACAACAAGACCTAAGTCTCCAGGCTCAGCTTTTGCAATGTTAGGGCTCAACCTTGGAGCACTATTTTAAAAACATTGTGCAACCTTCTGTTTCAGTGAGTTTGTGAGGAATGTTTTATGTTTTCATATGTGAAAAAAAATCTTTTAAAATTATCTTTGGAAAAAAAAATTATCTTTGGTTCAGTATTCCCATACGATGTTCTGGAAATAGGCGGGAGTCAAGGAAATGGACAATGTTTGGTATTCACATTCTGCTGCTGTCTTGAAACGTGTCTTGGGTTCTTTTCCAAAAGATTTTCTTAAGGACTTTTCAATCAGTGTAGTAATTTTATCAACAATGCCAAGAGACTGCTTTTTAAAATGTACCTAACGATCTCCCCAAAGTTGAATAATATTGTGATGTACCTATCCAGTTACTCTTCTCAGGGGATATTTTAATAGCTAAATCATTCCAACTCTCATACTACATGAAAATCACAGAAAACTAGTCATATAGAATATAAAGTTATTTGCTGAGATTATTTTGACATTTCTCAAAAAGTAAATTATTCAGACTAGTTTTTTTTTTTTTCTACATTAGGTACTATACAAATAATTTGTTGAGAATTGCCAATTTGGTATTAGACAAGCTATATAGTTCTGGAAAGTAGAATTTTTTGCAAGAACATAGCGCAGCGATCTCTGTCCCATGATGCGTCATCCTGAATTGCACACTTAAAACTATGACCAGCATATGTTGAGGCCTCCAGAAATAGTTGATGATTGAAATCCTTTGATGTGACCTTAGTTGTTTGAGTTGAATGGTTATTCTCCCAGGCAATATACTTTCAACACAAAGGCCATATCGCGATTTGATGTTTACATCTATATGCTGTATTACATATATTATATATTGATTACCAGCAAGTTGACATTTATAAAGACATGCTTTCAATTACAAAATCAAATCAGTCACACTGGGGATTTAAAGAGCAATGAAACAGAAAATGCCAGGAGAGGGCCTAGGTCTTGGGAAGCAGAAAAGCTTCAGAATCCCAGAGACTCCCAGCCAGTGAGAATCAATACGCTTGACAGGACTTGAAATATCAAATTATTGTTTTTCGTTTTGCCTTGTTTTCTATTTCCAATTACTTAATTCTGAATTTCCTAAAAATAAAACCACGTCTCATACCATCACATCCAAGTGAACATTAATTCCACAATGTTTTCATAAATATATACGCTCCATATAGAAATTTTTCAAGGCCCTTCAAATTTGTTTTCTAAATTTTAAATAAAATTGTATAATTTATGATGCAATGGAATGCCTTGCATTGTCATAGAAGTTCAATATGCTGCTTAGACACCCTTTAAGAGTTCAAGATGGATTCCCCCAGGTACCAGAAACATTCCCAGCCAATGGCCCTGAGAATTGCTTAGGCTGACGAGGGCACCCCTCAATAACCTGCACACCAGTCTCCACTTCAGGGACAGTTCCCTGGACACAGCCTGTGACACATGGCAGTTTCCCACATTTAGAGACTCACGCTTTTCTGTATGTTGAGCTTCTTTTTGCTTTCTGCCATGATTGCTCTCTTTCTCCCTCTATTTTTTCCCTCTTTCGATATTACTGTGTCCTTGTGGATTCATTTTCTCATGTAATTTATGATAACCTTGGTATGCGAGAACCCATAAACTTGTTCTCTCTTCCAGCATGGCCCACTCCTCTGGTTTTACAAATTTAGAACTAGAATGAGTCCTTTTGTAAGGAAGCAGTGCCTCATTCTGCTGTGGGATTTTAATTTCATAACAAGACTACACTGTTCTGTTCTTAGCCATTTTAGTGGCTATTACTAGGACTTAGAATTCTTTTTTTGTTTGTTTGTTTGTTTTTGGTACCAGGGATTGAACCAAGAGCACTCAACTTAAATTCTCTTTAATGTAAAACACTTCACAAATCCCCAGATTTTCTGTACCAGGTAAGTTTACCGAAGTTTGAAAATATACTGATTAAAAAAATGTGGAGAAGTTTTAGTTTTTAAATTCAAATTATTTAGTACTTAAAGACCATTAAGATTTTCCATTACTTCTTTAATATAGCTTAGGAACTTACATAGTTTCCAAGAAAAAAACATTTATCCAAATGTTCACATGTACTTATGTATCGGTTATAATATCCAACTATCCTTTCTGTTTACAGTATGTAAAGTCATGCATCATTTTCATCTATTTTTCTTTTCTCTGAAATTTTGCTTTATTCCCCATCAGTCTTTCCAGGGTCTTGTAGGTTTCCTTAGTTTTGTCAAAGAGTAGTGCTCTTCATTTACTGTGTACTATTTTATCTCTTTACTCTGTTCTGATTTTCTTTATATTTTGGCTTAATTTTCTGTTCTTTTCCTAAGATTTTCAAATGAATATTTAGAAAGAAAAGGCCGAGAAATCAGCGGTTGTTGTTTTATTGTGTGCATGTACAAATATGTAATCATAAATCATACCATTAAGTACAAATCTAATGGACCAATAAAGAAAATGGAAAAGAAAAATCCGTGATTCAGTGCATGCATTAGTCTTTCAGTGACCAACTAACCACAAAGTGGTCTGTGCCACAGAAGTGGCCTTACTGTGTTACTATTTAAAACTTTATGTTTTGGTTATTTATTTATTTTAAAGTTAATAAATATTTGCTTATTTTAAAGTTTCTCTAATTCATCTTCTGATTTCTAATTGACTCATGCCTGTTTTACAACTATATCACTTAGTTTCAAAACTAAAGATTCCTGATGCTTCTTCATGCCTGTGTTCTGATTCAAGTACACTGTGGTCAGAACATGGATCATACATTTTTTTCAAAATACCAAATTCATTCAGACTTGCTTGCTCAGCATATAGTAAATTCTAGCAAATGTTCATTGTGTTTGAAAACAAGTGTGCTCTGTATTTTTCTGAATGTAGCAAACATGTAAGTCCTTCAGGTGAAGTTTTTTGTTTGTGTTCAAACAACATTGGCGTCTGCTTAATTGTTCATTATTGATTGGGGTGCATTATAACTCTATTGCCCTGCTAAATCTGTCAATTTTTACTGTATATGTTTGGGAGATAGATCATTAGTACATACCTGATTGAAATCTTGTTTCTTCGTATTGAAATTTTCCTGTCAACATAAAATACCCCCTGTCTTTGTGTCTGATAGGCCTTCTTTCCTGAAGTTCTCTTTAGGTATGAATGGTGGGTATTTTTCCATCATCTTGCCTGCAACCTCTTTGTGTCCTTATATTTAATGTGTGCTCCTGTATCCAGCATGCTTTTTAAATCTACTCTGCCCACCTTGGTATTTAATTTGGATATTGTGCTTGTTTACATTGATCGTGCTGTGCTTTGTAAACATGAGTGAGTTTGCCACTATTGATTTTTGTAAGTATTTTGTTGTGGCTTGGTTTCATTTTTCTTTCTTTCCTGTTAAACATGCATTTAAGCAAGTTTACTTTTATTGATTGATTGATTGATTGATCGATTGGTACTGAGGATTAAACCCAGAGGTGCTTTACAACTGAGCATTTTTTTTAATTTTGAGACAGGGATTCATTAAACTGCTGAAGTTGCCCTCAAAGTAGCAATTCTTCTGCCTCAGCCTCTCAAGTTGCTGAGATTACAGGCCTAAGTCACCAGGTCTGGACATGTTTACTATTATTTAATTTTTCTATTTATTAGCTTGAAAGGTGGTCTTATTATATAGCCAGCTTTATTATACAGATAAATTTTAATGGCTAGTACTGTTTAATAGGTGCATTACATTTATCATTTTATATATTTTATATAAATGTTGTAGAGCTACATGTGTCATTATTATGTATTATGATATATTTATAGATATAGATATTTTTGATTGCTAGTATTTTGTAGATAACTTGCTTTATTATATAGATATATTTTGAAGGCTAAATACTTTCATGTTAGCTACATTTTATTCATACTTACGTGTCATTTCCACATATTAAACATCATAATGTATGTGTATTATTAACTACTATGCATCATTACAAGTTTGTCTGCAGATTTTGGCAGCTGACATTCTCCAGCTGACTCACATTGTAAAGAGATTTCTCCACCTTTGTCAGTAACTCCTTCTACGTGTCTTCACATCCTTCTTCAGCTAAGGCTTCATAATTTTGCTTTAGGAAATGGGCTGAGCACACAGACCCCGCTCTATTATTTCGCATTCCCTGTGGTAGGTTCTCTTTATCCTTGGATCTGCCCTGTCCAGCATGCGCCCTTCCTTCTTAAATCCCCACACAGCTCAACAGGAGCATCTTGAATGCACTTAGAGTCTCATCTACTCTGAGTCTGCTTCTGACAAGCTCCCTGCTTATTTTTCTTGCTTGGTTTTCCCTGAAACGATCCCTACTTCGCCTTCATTTTCAAGTGTTTTTCCTGAGTCTAGAGCCGTGGGATGTCAGTGTTGTCCTCCAGTGCTCGGTGCTCACAGCCTCTTCTGTCCATCTGTGCTCTGGTTTCCATTGATTCTGCTGAAACGTCCAGCTCTCCTCGGTGATCATAGCCTCTTCTTTCCCTTCGCCTTCTTTAATACAGAAGAACGACGTTTCAGAGTTTTAAAATGCATGTGAGGGGAACCACAAAAGCAGAGGAGAAAGGATGCACAAGAAGCAATCTGGGAAGGATAATGCCTGATATTATTCCGAAGTTTGGAAAGACAGATCCAAGAAGTCCCGCAGGAGCAAAGAGAATCCAGGGAAAGGCGGTACACGTAAAATCACGTATGTGGCTCATATAGTGGCAGACAGCGGTGCCACAGATGCTGTTGTGGATAAATTCTCACTGTGTGACTGGGTGGGCCTAATCCACCTCAGGACGGTCATCACCTGACACCCCTGATGGTGAAGCTGGCATACCCACCCCATGGCTGCTCTCTTAACTGCCAGTTACAGGATCCAGAAGCCCGCTGCCTTTATTACTCAACATGTAAATTTGTTTTCTTAAGAATTGCCATTAACTTTGCCCATGGTCTCCTTCTTAATCTCCCCACACAGAAGGCGCTTTCCATTCTGTTCCTCGCTGTAGCAGAGGCAGCCTTATCAAATATAAATGAGAAGGTGTAGGGCAGCAGACTTGTTGGATTCTCACCCTAGTGACAAAAGGAAGACACAGAGATGTTTAATTATCCACGATGCTTTTGACATGGGTCTCTCCAATGCCCTAATTAAAGCAAAAGTTTAATGAAGGTAGAGAGCTCCCACTGCCTGTTTGCCAGGTTCTTGACTCAGAGCATTTTATCCTGGGAAGAGAAGATGCTCCATAACCTTTCAGGGCTGGATAAATGCGTGAACCATAGGTGGATGCTATCATGTCTTCCAATACAGCATTGTAATATTTTCCTTTTTGCTTTCTTGTCGAATTTTAGTTTTCAGGAGGAAACAGGCTTATGAAAGCTTTGTATTTTGTGCTGTTGTCAGCATTATATTAACGCCTACTGTGATGAGCACAAGACGCCTTTCTTCTAGCCATAGGACTACCTAGGGGCAAGATATGCCTCTGTCCCAGCTCACCCCAGGCAGCAAGTTACACACACCCCTGCACATTTTGATGAAGCTTTACTTTGTCAAAGGCTTTATGACTTCAAATGATTGTTTATTGTAGGACGGTTGGTGTCACAATGGGACCAATTACTCCTTTGCAAATATTCACAGGTGAAACGACTATTTTAAGTTGCTTCTGTAATTTGAAATGTATTCCAGAGTTAAGTTCTTGCTCCCTGTAAACTTGAAGCCACTTCTGACAAAATTGGATTCGGATGATTTGGGGGATGCACTCCTTCTTATGTAGGGCTGGTCATTTATGATGAGCTTGTTGAATTCAAGAAATTTAAGAAAATATTTTGCCTTATTAACTGAATTTGGTCTTCTCAACTTTAGTGTTTATAATCAATTCTAAAATTATTTAAATTTAAAATTGCCTGACAAACTACATCAGCTTAACACCATCATCTAGCATCATGGAAGTCAGATCATATTACCATTAATGTCTTTTCCAACACCAAAGCTCTATGAATTTAAATTATGAATCTCATAGTGATTACAATTCCTCCCCATGAATAAAAATGGTAGGTCCTATAAATGTGGCCCTCAAAGTTTTTGTCATATGGCAACTGTTATGAATCTGTCAAAGGTTGTGAATGGACTAGATCTTTTGAGTTTTTTGACTTCTGATAAATGAAAATCAGCATTAACTAGATACTGCTAGTGCATTGCTAGATATTGCTTTACAATCTTAACACAGGAAAAAAGATGATTGTAACTTCTATCTAATGTCAGAATTTTGGTAAATTATCTAGACAGTTTGTCTTTTAAATAGTGAAAGCATATTGTGGTTTCTTTAAAGATTTTTGTGAAGACTTACATCATTGGAGGAGAGATTAAACCCCAAAAGTATTATTTTATCAAATTACATATTTATTTAAGGAATACACTAATTTATCATATAGTAATTATTATTGTAGAAGGCAAGTTGAAAATGTGAGTTATGTGGAACAACATTAATTGAAATGTAAGGAAGATTGTGAGTTATGTACAATAGTGTTAATCTAAGACAAAGGAACAATAATGCTTACTTTAAAATTAACTAATTCACTTTAAAATCATTCCAATTTCCTCGTGTATTATGAACACACTGTACAACTGTACATGAGTCGTAAGTAGGAATCCTATTCCTTTTCTTGTTCCTCTCTACAGCCTCTCTATTCCCTGTGCTGGTTTGACCAGCCTTGGAAGGGGAGGGCTCTGGATGCTTGGGTCCTCTGCATGGTAACTGTCTTCCAGGGAGGAAGTAAAATCTGACAGGCACCCTCCAGGCCTGGGCTTGGATTCCCAGAGCTTCACTTGCATTGCATCTGATGGGTGGGACCCAGCCACGAGGCAGCCCCAGCACACGGGGGCCAAATGAGCCCCACTTAATGTGAAGACAGTCTCACTGCTGAAGGGAGGGGAGCTTGGGGTGTTGTTTTCAGAGTCTGCTGCAGGGTGAAAAATGGGGATCTGAAGATGAAACAAGGTGGGCATTTACTGATCCAGAGAAGGGATTTGTGACTAAGGAATATTTGACAAGAGAGTGCGATTTGTTAAGCATGACTCACGAATGCAACACTCAACCCAGGTTTTCCATGTGAGACCTCAGTGTGTGCTGACGGACGGCAGGACACTGGTGGCTGGTGGCACTGCTGGCAGAAAGCCTTGGCAGTTAGTCCCCCGAGGAAACGCCCTTGCTGGAGAGTACCGTCTCAAACAAGGTCAAGCTGTTCTCCCGGGGAGCCCCTGGTACGGCGCTCGCCCATGTGGCGCGAGGCTTGGTCTTTCCTCTACTGGGGGACAGTGAGGCAGGAGTGTCTTTCAGCTTTCGCCTTCAGGGCAGCAGGAGCCTGCTCAGCTCCAGTCCTGCTACCACAGACAGCCATCCTGAAAGCATCCCTATACCCTTGTTGTAGACTCCAGGTTTGCTTCTGGGGACCTCGGCTTGCTACAGTTAGTGCTCAAAGTCACCAATGAAAGCAGTTACTTGAATCAGATTTTGGACTCAGTTTACCTGCCGATCAGGGACCTGAGTGGCAATGAAGAGCCCATAGCAGGGGTAGGTGGGCTGCAGAGAGCTCACCACGGGTTGATTGGGATGGTTTCTCTGTAGATCCTGCTACTTGGTGTGATGCATCAAATTTTGGAAGCTACTGAGGCCATAGTATAGGCAGCAACATACTTCACATTCGGCACAAATTCACATTAGACATTTGACTGGTGTAGGAGCTGAAGTGAAAGATAGAAGCCAAGATAGAAAATGTCCTAACTACAGTCAGACAGGGGGAGCAAGTTCACGTGAGCAATTGCTCAGCACAGTGACTGTGGTTAATGATACAGTACATTCTTGAAAAAGTCAAAAACACAAAAATATTATGTGTTCCCACTGTAAAAGTATATAGCTGTGTGAGGTGTCCATGTTATCTAGCTAGATGTAGCCAGTTAGATTTAACCACTCCACAAGGTATAGATGCTTCGTGATACTAAGCAGCGCATGATAAATAAGTACCATGTTATCTGTTAGTTTCAAAGGTGAAGAATCACCCTCTGGAGGGAATGGAGGATGTAGTGCCAGCCTTAGAGACCCAGGAGACTTGAGGCCCGTGTCCCCGTCACGTCTCCAGTTGCAAAGACAAAGTCAGTGCTTGAGGATAAGAGGAGACAACTGAAAACTCAGCCAGCCAGTGCTCCCGATCATGGTTCCTTGGGCAGTTTGGTCCTGCTGGAGTAGATGACACAAACTCCTGGTCAAGCAGTGCAGCCAGCAGTCTGCAGAGAGCTCTTTTCCTCTCCTGAGAAATGAGCAGGTCGCCGGGACGCGGGCTGCTCTCCGGATGCAGCATGCAGGCCTGCACTGAGGCCGCTTCTGCTGCCAGCTCTTCTCTGGCCCCATCCGCCTCTTTCCCTCCCCTCCCTCTCCAGGGAGCCCTGCTCTTCACGCTGGGTTTCTGGCTGTGCGTGCAGGGCTCACTGAGGAACCCAACCTGCAGCAGAAGCCGGGAAGGGCCTTGAGGTGCAGATGGGTGTGCTTGTTTGTTCCTCTTGACTCAGACACAGTCCTGCAGTGATTTTTCAGCAGCAGTTACCTCTGTAAGCAAAAGTGAGGGTCCGAACATTCTCTTTGCCTGCCTATATTCTATCCGTGGCCTAGGACTGTGCATCTGCTACCTGACGGGGCATGGAAAGAAAATGACATAACCCAGGCCCAGTTGTTGACACTGATTTTGCCAAATGGGGTGGGGGGAGGTGAACTCCGTAAGAAGAAAGTTGTGAGAATCTGCCAATCACATCCTAAGCTAATGACAGCTTAGGCATCCAGCACCATTGCATGTGGCCGTCATCCGCTCTGGTACCTGCTTCATTCATCAGTTACTAACTGATGACAGGTTTCAAGGAAAACAACACACTTCATCAATGATAGGCACTGCAATGGATATAAGTCACCAAAATGCTGGCTCCGATTGCTGTTTGCAATCGATCCATTTTACACACTTAACTACAGTGCGTTTACTCATTCACAAAACTTTATTTTTCCAACAAAAAAATCTGAAAACTAGAACTCCTGAATAAAAAGCATGAATTTAAGACTGTAGCTATCACCCTCTGGGCTTGAGGCCACTGCTGCACCTGGCCCCATCGGCACACGAGTGTGCCTGCACTCGGCCAACTGTTGTTAGCTTAGTTTCCACCTCAGTCTGTTTGAAGTGGTTTTTCCATCAGTCATCATACTCTGACAAGTATCATTCCTGTTTTCTAATTAAGAAAGTTGCAAGGAAGATTAGAGCAATATTTACCAAAGTAAGACCTCTTCGAAGTACAATTCTGCCTCTAACTGTTAAAGCTCCGCGTTGATTTGACATGCTATCTTTCCTGCATCTTCTTTAGGCAATGACACCTCCCAAAATTTGCCTTTTGTGATACATGTTTATCACTTAGGGAGCACGCATCTTCCAAATGCTCCATTCAGCTCTTAGACCCAAATCACCAGGGGCTCTGTCCCTCGTGGCCATTACCTTCCGATTGCCCAAAGTAGACAAGGCACTTCTCAAATTGTGGGTGGTGTTTTACTGAAATATTGGAAGTACTGAATAAGCAGCTTACCCCCAAAACCAGTGTTCACACGAGTAGCTTCTTTTTTGTAGGGAATGAAAAGCTGTAGAAGCAGCATCCTATTTCAGCTTTCAGATTCCAGCATATTCCTGTCCCCTTTGTATTGAGACCATGATTTTGGTGTCAAATGACATACATATTGCTCTGGGAGCTTATCATGGCTGTGCAGTAAATAAAATTGTTGAAATCAATCCATATCCTTCATCTATCCAGGTGAAAAATCCTATTTATGTAATTTTAAATTTTTGATCATTGATCTAGAGCAGAGCATGATTGTTACAACCATCCACAGGACAACTACAGGAGGTATGTCCCTGGGATGGGGTGCAAGGGAAGTGCCCCGAAAGGGAACTGGAGCTCAACTCAGACTGTGAGGGTCCCTTGTTGCAGAAAGGAGTTTAAGAACGGACCAAAATGAGGCACTGGCTGATTTTATTGAGAGAAAGGACAACTCTGAGCGACTGAGCACCGGAATTAGAGAGGAAGCACAGACTGCGCCTTAGCGGGGCGTCTTTAAGTCTGCGGTGCAGAGACAGGATCTGAAAGGATGTTTCTAGTTTGGTTTTGTGTTGGTCACTGAGTGTGTTGACCATTACCAGGTCAGGGAACGGGGGTGATTTTCTTTACTTCTTTGTTTATGATGTGTTCTGTTTTATGAATTTAAATAGAACTGACTGGCATAGCCATGGATAAGGTGCACAGGTGCTTTCTGTGACCTGTCAGTCTGGAATTTGCATCCATGTGAAAGTGGACTTGGATCTGGACTTGCCGCTCTTGCTGGTTACGCCGGTCTCCTTTCTGCCCGTCCTTATGTCTTCTGTCCTTCCTCAGGTAGACCTGTTTTGTTTCTTGGGGTATGCATCCAAGAGCGGACAGACACATCCACATGCTCCTGTTATTTTCCTTTATTAGAAACAAATAATGGAGAGCACCTCTGCAAGCGAGGACTGATGCACCTGCCTGATGAGCTTGCTCAAGAGCTCACCCCTCTGTGAGCTGGACGGGCTCCCAGATCGCAGCGTGAGCACCAGTGACGTAACCTGGGCGTGGCTGCATCTGGGCGCCATCTGCATGCAGATGTAGTAATTGAAGTCATAAAAGCATGAGAAGACATTCTGAGTCCTCCTATGGAGATGAGTATGGAGATAGATTAGACTTTTATGAGGTAAAAATAGCAGAAAGGAGAGCCCATAAATGAAACTGAAAATAAAATGAGACAGAAGAGGGAAAACAAGCATTTGAAATGCCAGGAGCAGAGGGGTGCCCAGCAAGATGGTCAGCACCAACGTGGTGGTAAGACGTCACTCACAGTGAGGGCCAGAGAGTGTTTTTAGCTTTGCAACAGGGAAGTTGATACATCTTAGTTCTTTCAATTTCAGTAGAATTGGTGGCATAGTGTCACGAAAACTGTTTGGAGAGTCAACGGAGGATGAATTACAGAGCACCACCATAGGACTTCCAGCGTGGCAAGGGCGAGGCTCAGAGCTCCCTAAGTAAGCACCTATTCTGAGCTATTTCACTGAGGGCATGTGGAGAGCAAGCAGGTCTCTTAAACTGAGAGCGATTGGAGCATCTTTGGATGTGATGTAAATGGGCAATAAAAGGAGACGCTGAAATTTTAGTGGAGAGGGAAAGACCATTCATGTGAAGTCCTGAAGGGACAGAAGGGCCCCAGTGCAGTTTCTCCTGGTGATGTGCAGCTTTGGAGAGGAAAGGAGGCCCTGCTTTTATCCTAGCATACAAAAGGAGCTCTTCAATATGGGAAGCTCCGGGGGAGTGTCCACCTGGCGAGTGTGTGTGTGTGTGTCCGTGCATAAGGGCAACAATGTCACCTGCTGAATGTCAGAGGAATAGCCCTTCAGTTTCAAGGTGTGTGGAGAGAGAAATAGGGTTGACATGGTTGTGCGGGCACAGGAGTTGGTCAGGAAGCCCAGGAGGAGATAATGTCCACACAAGGCATGTGTTCCTCGCGAACTTTTCCTATTTCCCTGCTAAAACCAAAGCCAGGCTGTCCATCTGGAGATCACACAATGTTGTGCCTTCAGGTTTTGCTTTCCCTGTGAGGAGGCTGCAGGACAAGAGCAGATGGATGAACATTTGTCTGGACAGTCCAGGGCCTCTGCTGGGCGTAGGACAGCCACTCTGAGACTGAAGAGCTATGTGCAGAGAAGTAGGCGCGCCTTCCTGTGAAAAGCTCACTGAGCTGCAAAGACAGGAAGGCAGCCCGGCAGCCTGAGCAGACCTGGTGGGAGGAGGTGGAGCCGCCCAGGGACCTCGGTCATGTCCTCCAGCCACAGACCATGCGATCTTACCCTTCAGGGTCACCGGTTAGGAAATCCGGCTTTTATACTGCTAACGAATTTATCTTCATAGAACATAAATATGAAACCAGAAGTGTTCTTACTAAACCTCCTTACAAAGCATCAGCGTCGAAGCCTTATTAACCCATCATGAAACTCACCAGGTCAGCCGGCGTTCACAATTTCTTCTGTAAAGCTCTGACCTATGCCATCAGCACACTCTCCAGTCCATCAGGTGAGATCCAGGTTGTCAAGCGCCGCACTTCCTGAGACTTGCTTCAGTTTTCCCTGTTAATTGAAATTTGGTAATTTAAATGAGCATTGTTATCAATACTGGTAAAGTATCATTGCTAAGAGTTGGTTTCTCAGCTATTAAGTTAAAACCTGAAGTCATAACTGATGACTTTTTTTTTCTTGCAAACACACAGATGCCTGCCCTCACACACCTACCCACACACATGCCAGCTCATTTGCACAGTAGGAGGATCTACCTTTAGAAACTCACCTCCCAGTTGCGTACGCCTCCACCAATCCTCTGAACTGCCCTCCAGAAGTTTGCTTACGGACAGGAGCTATTAACGGTAAAAATATATATCTAAATCTCTATCTCTATCTCTATCTCTATCTCTATCTATCTATCTATTACCGTGTCAGCTTCCCCCTGAGAATACGGCACTTACCCTGGAAGGAAGCACACTACCTGGGCGCTTAAAGATGCTCAGAGATAATTTTCCACTTGGCTCAGGGCATCTTTTGAGGGTAGACATCACCGTTGACAAGTCACACCATCTAAAGAACTGTTTTACAGTCTGTAAATGGAGACAGAAACTCAAGGTCCTGGAATTTCATTGTAATGAGATAAGTGTACAAAAATTGGTAGGAGTAGCAAAGTGCTCACATGGCTATTTCATAAGTCAGTGGCAGAGGAGAGGTGAGGGATTCTGAAAGGATGGACTCTGCAACGTGTTTTGACCCCATTGTAGAAACAAACGGTCACTTTCCCTTTATCTTCTTTTCAGAAAGTTTAGCCTTAAAGAGGCTGGAAGGAGGAATAAGTACATTCTCACTGAAGCAAGTGCTACAGAAAAGTAACTGCTTAGCAGCTCAGAGGAGGAGACCACCACTGTCCTCTTCCCCCGCAGAGTTTCCCATCTCCGTGGTCAAGGGAAGCCAGACTGCCCTGAAATTGGGCATTGCCAGACTGAGGAAGACCTTGGTGGGAAGATAAGCCCATGCTCCCGCTGGGTCCCCCCCGAGTGATAATGAGGTGTGAACACGTTCCTCAGGAAGCACAGATGTGCCAAAAGGGCAATTTAACACCCTTCGGAAGATGGATGAGGGATGAATTATTCATAATGAGCTCAAGCCAGACTCTGTGCTAAGCCCAGTTCAGAAAGTCGACCGGAGGGACCTGAAGCATCTCTTTTGGAACCCGTGTGTCTCCTCGCAGGCGAGGGGCACAACCTGTATTGGACATTTTGAGCAGGGGATGCTACAGGAACCCTGTCTTTCTCCCTCTCGATTGTACGATTACCGTATTTCATCTTGGTTTCTCGTCTGCTGATGCTGCGTGCGTGTGCATGTGTGTTTCACATGCCAGTTGGGCCTCGTCTCTACGTATACTGCACTTGATTCCAGAGACTGACAGACACTTGCTCTGTGTCTTCAACTCTTTGGTCAGCCTCTTGCATGTCCTCAAGTTATGATTTCCATACAAGAAGACAATACTACCGAGCTGGATCCTGACTCCTCACCTCCTCCGTGTGTCCAGGGCTGCCAGAACTGGCCCCCAGGCCCAGGGAAGAGTCACAGGGTCAGGGAGATGGCTGGTTATTGCATCTTCCCTAGGAATGGGAAACTCATTCCTGTTTCTAACCCACTGATGTGGAAAGAAGCATGACCTGGACTTGACTATGCTGAATCATTGTTTGTCAAACAATTTTATGAAGCTCCAATGGTCCTGTGTGGATTTAAGTTCCTGAGGATTTTTACGAATGAAGATCAGTTTTAGATAATTGTGTGGGATTGTTTATTGGTTTCATGAATGACTTTGTGAAAGGTCACTATTCACTAGTTAAGTCCTGTTCCCTTGCCCTCTAACCTTACGCCCTTTATGCAGGAGCGTTTCCTCTGAGAAGTTCACCAGGAGGCTAGAATGTCCCCTGAAACCTACCAACACCAGTAGGGGAACCTTCCTGACATTTCTCCTACAGAGACCTGACTACTACAAGGCAGGGCATTCTGAGATACCCATTGAACGAAGCATTGTCTCCTACAACATAAAACCAAAGTACTCTTTTCCTCATTTAATACTCTGTTATTATTTTAATGTTGTTACATTTTACCAAATGTGTGCTTAAAAAATGCTCAACGGTTACATTCTTGCTAGTGGATAGAAACAGATGTGGGAGGAAGGGGTTGGGAAGGATGAGCTTCTTAGGTTCTCCAGGGGGCTGCTGTGCCTAGGGCTGAGTTGGACCCTGGGTGGCTCTCTGCCAGCATGCAAGTCTTGCTATCTCACTTCCCATGTTCCCATCAACTTCCTTGCAGCAAATCATAATTCCATATGCAGCCTGAGTGATTTTCTTCCTTGAGATTAATCTATAAGCCTAAACTCTGTTACTGTTTCTGTTTTTTATGTATGTATATATATACATGTATATATATACATATATATATGTGTGTGTGTGTGTGTGTGTGTGCAAATTGTTATATATATTACTGTTTATGCATTTTTCTTAGTTATATTAAAATATCCATTTAAAAACACCATCAATTTTAAGGAACACTATCATTTGCATAGTAAACTGGGGAGGAAAAAATAAAATTCTATCAATTAAAATGCATGTCAATGTCATGAAACACCAAGATTTCTGAAAGAGAATTCTTTAGTGGGCAAATAGGCATCTTCAAATTGAGGATATAGAGATATCATATTAGATGTTTGATTATTTTTTTTCCCTTGGCTTGTTTGGTTTGCCTATCTTCTTACATGGGGGACTCTGGTTGATTACTTTGCACTTGCTTTTATTTAATAGGAAAGCAAGCAAAGATAAAGGCTTTGTTTCTCAATAAAATATTTCTTGAATTCCGAAAGATTTGAATGAAATGTCCCTATTGCTATTTTATATAATATTTTTAAACCTTTATTAAAAATCAGGACAGGGAGGATCTTGGGTGAAATCTATCATCGCCTTGTGAAAGGAAATTGTGAGAGCACAGTGAACATCCGTACTATCTACATGTTACATTGTTACTTCAAATAAAATACTGATTCATTAAAAAAAGTCAGTCTCATATTCTGCACCGCAGGGACTCTGCTAGGTGCTTGGAGTAAAGTGAGGGGCAAGAGAGAATCATGGGGATGTACCTCAGGGGTAGAGCACTTGCCGGGCACGTATGAGGCGCGATCCTCAGCACCACATACAAAGAAATAAAAGTTAAAAAATAGAGCGGATCGTGGAGTGCTTGGCAGAAGCTAACAGTACAATCACAGAAAGGTGGGACAGTCAGAAGCCACAAGGGATCAGGAAACAGACAGGTGCAACTGGTCCTTAGTGGTAAGACAGTGGGGCCACTCTGGAGACTGGACCCCTTCCCTGAGGTGGTTTCGTTGTTTGATTTTTTATGTGCATAATGACTTGGCTGGACTAGTCCGTGACAACTTATGTCCCTTCCACTGAAGTCCTTCCTCAGAGATATCACCGGGGCTTGTGCCTCAAGCTGAGGGGTCACTGTGGCCTTCCCTGGGGTTACTTTAATGTCTGTTGTTTAAACCATGCCCTCAGCACAAATCCTCCCATGGGTACAAGTAGAGAAGCCAGGCCCCTTGCACAGTGCTCTTTGCTGCCAATATCCGAGGCAGGCCTGAGGTCAGAAAGGGTCTGCTGAGCCAGCCTGTCTCTTGTCCTGGCTCTCCAGGTGGAACTTGGAGTGGCTCTTCCCTTCTTGCCGTGATGGAAGAAGATACAGGCTTCTGAATCGCCACCAAGATTTACACTCACATACATGAACTTTGGCCCTCAGTTTCAACTTCCCCAGCTCTGTCTCCAACAGTCGGTCCACTTGGAAGGATGACAGAGCTCTCTGTTCCCACGGGCTATCCTGTGGGACGTAGTGCCCTGAGCCCTTCCTGGAGTTAGGTCATCAGCTCACTTCCCAGAGGGATGCTGGGTGGGAACGGAGTCCCTGTCCCCCCAGATCTCATTTGTCAGCAAGGCAACCTTGCTCTGTTAGTGAGTGCGGCAGAGGCAGCAGAGGCCCGTGCTGTGCTTGGGGTGCAGCTGCTCCGAGGGGGGACTGAACAAGGAAGAACCCGCCACACTGCTTCGCCACACTGGCCTGGAATTCAGCATCCCAACAGGGATAGGAGCGGACGAGGTTGCACATGGGCAGTGGTCACTTCCCTCTGCTGCCAGAGGAGAGCTGCCACTGCACATCTGGGGCTGGTGCACCACACACTCAAGAGTGCCGCAGAACTGCGTGCTACCGCGCTGGCCGCCAGCCCATGTTCTTGGACAAACGCCAGGTGCCTGAGGGCCAGGTCCAGATGTTAAATGACTGAGTTTCTCCAGATATTTTTCCCAAGCTAGGAGTATTCTCACACCACTTTTTCAGAAGTGCATCCTCCCTTTTATGTTCTTTTTTTTCCTCCTTCGATCGATCTGTCATTATCGCCCCCTTTCCATGTCCCAGGAGAACTCATGGCTGGTGCATTTACTGGTCATGTAAGCAGCTTGAGATGATATAGCCTCCTTCTGTCGTCTTGTGTTGATGTGGTCTCCTCTGAACTGTCGTAGGCATGTTTTCAATGTTTATATGGTTGCTGTTGCTACGCACTCACAGTTACATACAAATGGGTATTTTTGAAGTCAACCCTATATGCTTAAAATTTCTTTATGTTTGCCTTCTTCAGCTTACTGCTTCTAATAACTGGAAATATTCCATAGCACTAATAAAAATTTTATTATGTAAATGAAATTGAAGAATGCCTGGGACATAACACATTATATTTTATTCATGAATTTTCTTAGTGATGAAAACCTAATGCTTGCCATTCTATATAACCATGGACAGTAGAACAGTGGACGTTCGTGGACGTAACTTCCTGATACACGGTGCCAGGAATATCCCAAGGATCGTATTTATGAATGATAGTTATGGGTCCTGGGGAACTTTTGTATGTAGATCCTGCAGTGTGCACTTGAGGGCCTGGGAAAGGCGCTGGCAGAATTCATCCCCATCTGAAGGACACGAGGTGAAAATGTGAGGCCAGAAGATCAGAGGAAAGGGACCAGGGGACAGAGAAGGAGAGGAAAGGAGACATGGGGGAACGATATGGACCAAATTATATTGTTATATCATGTGCATGTGTGAATACATAACAAGGAATCCCACTGTTATGTACAGTATAATGCAACAATAAAAACACAGGGAAAATAAAGTACATGAGATTGGCTCTCCCATAGTTGCTGGCATATGACAATATCTAATTTCAGAGTTCTGTAATATTTGAGGAACAAAAACATTGTTTTGGTTTTCAATGATTTCAGAAATACACTGACCATCACTTACGAAGTTAGTCATCATGGTTTCTCTGAATATGAACAACCTATGTATGGCTTTGCTCATATTCTACTATTTCCATACCATTTCCAGATCATGTATATTCCTAAAATATTTGTAACATGCTTTTTTGAAATCACTAGATTTTTCTGAAATTTTCAAATAATTAAATGGCAGTTTTAATTTTGTGTAGCTGATAATTTATCTCATGAACTGTGCATATAGGATCTTATTTCAGACGTTCTTCATCAGCCAAAGGAAAAAAATATGTTGTCCAACATTTTTGCTACATATTTATATTGAAGTTTTACAAGGGGATGTTAAATTTATGAGGAACTTGTCTTTGTCTATTATGTATGAGAAGGATCATTTGTACTTACAACTTAGACCTTGTATCCCAAGATCTTCAATGAGGTATTTTAAATATTTGTATGTATATACACTGATATATGTTTATATTTGCAAATAAAGTCCTATGCCAGAGTTTTACACGCATACAGACCTAACATTGGATGGTCCCTTCCATTTCTTCTCACTTTACCTTTCCCTGGTCATCACAACAGCACATCCTTATTGCTGTCCCCTTAAAGTAGGATGCTCCCTGGTAGGATAAGTCCTTATGTTTCCAATGACTGTAGCTATTTATGGATAGTTAACTTTTTCAAATATTTGTGGAAAGGGCTTAAATTCTCAAAAACTAATGTGGAAATTCAGAATGAAATGATTCAAATTGCAATACCAGAAAAACGTGAACAGGACTGAAATTGACAACTTGTACTGCTAGGTTTCCTCACCCACAACAACTGCATATCTCTCAGTTTCAATATTCCCCTTTTGCTGTAATAGGATTTTAATTTTAACCTAACAGTCTTTTACTTCCACAGGCCAGGGAGTTTCTAGTTAGATTCTTTTCATGACTATCACTTTGCCTTCAGTACCTCTTCTGATATAAAGAGAAACCTGGATTCCTTAGGTTTGCTCACCTCCTGCATTGGTCTGTGGAGATCAGCTCTTGGTTCTTTTACATTTTGGGGGGAAGTGACCCCATTGTGCTCAAATGGAACTTTCCTTCCTCTTGTATTTATTATGCTGTGCTGGTCAGGGCCTTCTGTTCTGTGTTGAAATTCATCAGTGACAGTAAGTACACTTGATCTCACTTCCAGGAGAAGAGTTGTTCTGTGTTTGTATGGGTGTTTACTCCTCAAAATTTGGTAGCTGGCCTTTATCAACTGAGTTTCCTTCCATTCATATTCTGTGAGCTTTAATAATAGAATAAGTTGGACTTTATCAGATGTTAGTTTTGTGTCAACTGAGATGATCCTGTGATTTATTAAGTGGTTGATATTTTAAATTTATTGAACGATTTCTTAATAGTAAACTACTCTTGCATGACCTGAGTATACTCCACCATCTAGCCCATCATCCATGTGAGGCCAGCACATTCTAAACAAAGTATCAGCAATTTAAATTGGAGAGAAACACTGAAATGAGCCTATGACTTTCTCCTTTATTCCTCTAAGACTGTTTGATACTAAGGTGTAAAGTACAGGGAAAATACAGAAATAATTGTTTCATTTTTGTCATAAGTTATGTTTTATAAGGTTCATTGTTCTTTGTAAAATTGGAAGCAATAAACTCTGGGTATTTTTTTAAAATAAAAATATCATATTAATGGTGGGAAATTTTTTGCTATTAATGTGTGTCCAAATATATTGATATGTAATTATTTTTGATATTTTTATTCTCTTAGTGGTGTTTTTTTGTTTGTTTGTTTGTTTTGTACCAGGTAGTGAACCCAGGGACATTTAACTACTGAACCGTATTCCCAGCCCTTTATTTTATTTTATTTTAAGAAATATCTTTAGTTGTCACATTTATCTATTTATTTATTCATTTACTTATATGCAGTGCTGAGGATACAACCCAGGGTCCCACGCAGGCCACGTAAGTGCCCTCCCACTGAGCCACAGCCCAGCCCTTAATTTTTTCACTCTGTATCTACGACAGGGTCTCACTCGGTTGCTCAGGGCCTCCCTAGTTGCTGAGTTTGGCCTTGAACTTGTGGTCCTCGTGATGATCTCTCTCCTACACTCAGCTCTTTGGCTTCCTGTCGTTCTGAACCTGTGGCCTTGCCCTTGGCGAGGCACACATGCCATGCTGCTCTTCAGAGCGCCTGGCTCCGCTTTGATCTCGCCAGTCCTGTCTTCCCTGTGCGCGGGGCGCCTCTCTCTTCTACTTCCCTTCTTCCTCATCTTGGTATGTCTTCGCTTCCTTCTTTGGGTTGGTCACTGGTTCCTCTTCTAGAGCTTTAAGAAGCGGTTGGTTGGCCCATTCGGTTTCACTGCGTTTTCCCGTGAAGGTCTGGAGTCGGGGTCTCGCTTCCCTGCTGCTTTCCTGCTCCGCCCTGCGTGGACGCTTCCTGCTCCCCAGGTCACGCTCTCCTGCCCTGTCCTCTGAACAAGGTCCCGACTGGCTTATCCGTTCTAGAGATTCGGCTTTCTAAACCTTCGCGATTACTCACCTCGGTCATGACAGGACATAGCCTATCCAATCCTGATTCTTGAGGATCATTTTTTTTTTTTTTTTTTTGCCCAGTACATTATTACATTCATCAATGTTTCATTTACAGTCAAAAATAATAGTATTCTCAATTGAATTTAAAATATCTCTGTTATACACATATGTATGTATATACATAGGTACATAAATAGATACGTACAAATATAGTATGTGTGTAAATTAAGCTATGTTAATTTTATTACTCAAATCTTGATATACTGTTTTAAATGGTTTGGCTGATCAATCAGTTTCTTAGAGAACATTTTTTCATCTTCATGATCACTGCCAATTTGTCTATGGTTCCATCTCCTGTAAACCTAGTGTCTTTCCTGCTCAGACCCCAGTCCCTCCTTCTGCCTGGTGGGTCGGGGCCCTGGCTGCCCTCTGGACCTGAGTGGGCAGCTCTGCAGTGGTCAGCCCCAAGGTGACCAACCTCTACCTTCACTCACCACACCTGGTGCTGTGAGACAAAACCTCGCCCACTCCAGACATTTTCCGAAGACTCTCAGACTTTGCCTTCCCAACTTCAATATTTCTGCCAACCATTTTATACATTACTTTAATAGCTTGTTCTTTTGGTCTTATTTTTATGAAGTTAAAGATTGAAAGTTGTTTTTATATGAATTGCATGAATACATTTTCTGAGTATTTACCTAATGTTTACATTGCCTTTCCCAACACCATGCTTAAACCTGAGCATGTGCACACACACGCACGCAGCACCTTTCTCCACTTTCCTCCTTCATATCCATAAAAGTCTTAAGGATGTTTCCTTGTCTCTGATTTTTATTATTACAGAAAAAGTTGACATCATCTGTTTTTGTGGTTTTGGTAGCAACTGGGTTTTGACTTCATATTTTGAAGTTATTTCTATTTCGTTTTAAATCAAGTGTTATTCCTGTACCTGATTTATTTACTTATTTTTCTTTATTTACTTGTTGTCAGCTCATCTCAAGACTGACACTCCTCCATCAACAAGCAGCGGTGGCTCCGTGTGTGCCCACCAGGACCGACTGTCTTCCCAGCAACCCTCCGTCTCTCCATCTGCAGGTTTTGTGGGTTTGCTCTGGGAGTTTCGGACTCTTTCTGTTCTTGCTCTCATATCCATCGCCAGTTGTTGTATTTTGAGACTTTTCTACTGCGATGCACTTACACACACAGGAGAAACCGTCATGGCATATTCACCCAGCTCAACAATCCACAGGCATGGAAAGGGGGGATGAACAGGGAGCTTCTGTCTGGTGGAGAAACAAGGTCTCCACAGCAGGGCGCACTTTCCCTAGAGGGAAACTGTTCCACTTCTTTCTTGGTTTCCATAACCTTAAAAGGAATTACTCCTAGCTGTAATTTCTAAAGTAACAGAGCCCCTAGAAGACTAGCCACAGTTCAGAAACGGTGTTTAGTGCCAGAAGCTCACCAGTGCTGACTGACGCAGATGGGGAAGCAGCCTCAGTGGCAGGAGCGTGGCTGGGGACACCAGGAGGTGAAGCACGTCTGTTCCAGCCAAGGAATCCGCACGACCCAGGAGGCCACCACCTAGCATGACTGTCGATGATTAACTTCCAGGCCCTGGTTCTCCAGGCCCGTTCCACTGCAGTCAAGATGTGAAACCAACTAGTGTCTTTGGAACTTTTCACCCCACCCACCCACTCACCCTGTCTGGGTTTCTCCAGCTTACCAGACTTCTGTCCTTAAAATGACGCTGTGCTTTGAAGTACAGTGTGAAATAAAGAAAGCGTCAAAGACATGATATTAAAGACTCAACAGGGAAACACGCAGAAGTGAAGCTCGCAGCGCAGGGGTGGTTTCCCTTTGCATGAAGGGCCGGTTCTGAGGGAATCATCACATTCCACCAGGGATTGTTCTTCAACCAGAGGAAAGAGAAGGACACATTTGCATTGCACCAGCAGCAGTTGCTCTCATCCAGGGCCTTGCCTGGGTCACAAGGTAGCATTATAGCAGCCCGGAGCCTCCAGGGGAGGCCACCCGCTTTGTATCAGTTTCCGGGGCAGATGGCAGCACCCTGGGAAGAGGAGGGAAACATTTGATTCCATAATTAATTTTCACAACTATCTGAAAACCCAGGTTCTACCTCAGGGAACCAGCTGAAGCTCCCTCAGGGAAACCCCAGAACAATCTCGTGGGACTGGATGTGTGCGGGCCTCCTGTGACTTATCCAAAAACACTCTGAAAAACAGCAAATGGGAAGGACAGTGAGGGAGAATACAAGGCAAAGAGGGGCCTTTACCATCGGGAGAAGCACATGCCCCGGCCCTTAGTCAATTTTTAAGTAAGAATCAATTTAGAACTTCATGTTTGATTTTTAACTGAAGACTTCACAAAAGCTTCATTTAAAATCCAAATCTCTGCTGAGATTAGTTTTTGACAGATTAGTAACTTTTTGAAACAAGGATTCGCTGCTGTTTTTCACTGTAAATCCAATACTCTGAGGCCTCATTATTCTAAATAAAATGCAGCAATAATAAGTGGATGAAAATAGTGTATGCTTTTAGGGAGAAAACCAGGGGTGGCAGGAAACGAATTAAGAGGACTATGACAATTTTTTCATTTATTTTCTTTTATTTCAGATTTTGCCAGGAAAAAAATGTTAATATTCATTTGCTATTTGGGGTTGTTTTTCTTTGTTTTTAAAATGGGACTGGCAAGGAAAATGTGAAATGTATGACTGCCAGAAGGAATCGGAATCCAGACTGTTTTATTCGTAAATGCCTTGAACCCACAGTCTGCTTGGTTCTGTGGGAGATCCAGGGTCTCTTTTAGCCAGTTCAGTGTTGGCACACCGCTTGGTGGTCCCTGTTTCTCTCCCGCATTCTTGGTGTCTCCAGCCAGCTATGTGATTCCCTCTGTAGGAGCTGTAACAAGTTAACCATGAGGTCACTGGTTAAAGGGGTGTTGGGCTGATGATCTTTAATGCTATCTCTAATTTTAATGTTCTCTGATTCTAGTGTTTCTCGTTTCTTAGTTTTAAAGGTGAACAAGTGTTCAGGAGTATGTGTGCATTTTAGAGCAGCTTTTTCTAAGTTGACACACAATGTACCACTGTGTGACTTAATGGGTATTGTGCTCATAAAATGTGAGTAAAGCGACGCACGCGTTGAAAAGAGCTGCTGTTCTGCTCCCAGCGGAGGCCTCGGCACTGCAGTCCGTCCATGGCCAAGAGCAATCTAGCCAAGTGGAGGGTCGGCTCGAGTTCTTGACAGATGTCCTTCAGGAAGGAGAGAAAAATGAAGTTGGGGGGAAACCCTGGGGAGCAATCTGGAGAGCCACGTTCTCAGAGCAGATGCATCTCCAAAGAGCTTAGCGGGGTGGACACTCTGGGGTGTGGCTTTCTGCCCTAGGAAACATAGGAGTTAAATCAGATGCTTCTGAGCTCCCTTCTCTCTCCATATTTCTGAACTCCTACTTCCTATTTGCTGACTGCAGAGCTACTCAATCCAGAGTATACCAAGGTCTTTGAGCTTCTGCTCACAGCCAAAGTGCAACACGAGACTAGTTCAGCAACATAAAAGAGAGCCAGCGGGGTGGGGAGGCTCTCCTGCGGCCAAGGCCAGAATCCAAGTGTGCACCAGGTTGTGCTCCAAGACATGCTAGTTTGACATGTTTACTTTTCTACATCTGTAGATACTATTTAATATCAGCAACTGAACTTCTAATGGTATCAGTATTAGTTTAGCTGCATGCTGTATTTTGTTACAGTGAACTTTAAAGAACTCAGTAGAGAAGGATAAGGAAAACTGTGACTATCATTTCTAATAAGAGTGAAGTACACAGAATGGTCCTAGCCGTTACCCTAGAAGAAAGGAGTAAGTATGACCGCCTCCCAAAGATCATTGCAAGCAACAGGAGGGACTGATCTAAGTCTCCAAATGTACAGTCCCATCAGGGTTTTAAGTCTGCTAGTGAAGGTCTTGCAAGCCGAGGTTGGCGATAATGACTCCGAGTACGGGCTTATTCTAAGGGTCCATAGCATTGAGGAGACTGGATGCAGAACCACAATTCTCAGAGAGAGAGAAGGGTGGAGGACCGGAGGGAGAAGAGCTGGCACCTGCTGATCCAGCCGCTGAACACATTTGTATGTACTATGCATGCGTGAGTTGATTCAGGTCTGCCAGATTGTGATTAGCTTCTCTAACCTCTGCGGCAAAGTGAGGATCCTGTGTCTGAGACCTGGTCCTACACCCCTGACCATAATCTGATTCTGCCCTTCCACATACAGAGGGTCGAGGGGGAACAGAGCAGAAATAAGATCAGGAGCTGGAAGCAATAAGCATGGCTGGTGACATTTGGGGTCACATTTTGTGTCATGCAGAGGCAGACTGGACAAGGTAAGGGATCTATGAGAGTGCTCCCACACACATTCGCACACTCATTATACTCTATCGGCTTTGGCATGACTTCATCAGTAACTCACTGGAACTTCAGACATTCTCATCAGATTATTTATGACTCTCCTGAGTCCCTCAGAACTCAAGTGTCTGGGACATACAGTTAATCACCTGGAGTCAAGCAGATTCAGGTCTCAGCTTTATAGTCACACATCCACATTTTTTTCAGGCCATTATATTTGAAGAAAAATTCAGAAAGATGAGGAATCTGCTAGCACTGACTCGATCCACTCATTTATTTTGCCAATAGCAATACATCAGTGACTTTCCTGGATTTTCTTCTTAAGTTTCTCGTTCCCACCCATGTGGATGCCAGTCTGACTTAGGATTTAATCTAATGACTCAATTGATTTTCATGAACCTTAATTTTTATTCACTAATCATTCAAGTTCAAAGATGGGCATTTTAAAATCACCCAAGAGTGCAATGGAAATTTGGAGTTACACTTAGTTATGTGGCTATTGTGAAAATAGATCTGTACCTCCTGCAACTGAAAGTGGATGGCACTCCCCAGAGTTCTTCAGGCAAAATGGAATTCAGAATTAAGGAGCTTGATTGATGCTCTTTGTTTGCTCCAGAAAGAATAGGATAGAGCAGTCTCAATCAATCCATTAAAGCTGAATAACTGGTTCAGGGTCCTGTCATATGGATAAGTGGAAAAAAACCCAAAAAAGTAAATAAAGAAATGGAATACTTTTATGTATGAGAAAGAACAATTTGAGTCAGTCATCACAGATAAGTACACTTTTAGCACTTAAATTCAAAAGCCATAAACTAGCTAAATAATTTAAGCTGGATTTTTTTTTTTTTTAGGCATTTTTCTTCTAATGCAACAATCAAGTATTTCTTTGGGTAATTAGTTAGAAACAAAAATTGAGGCTTAGCTTATTCAGGTCTTTGACTTTTCTCCTTATAGAATATAGTTCCTTGAGTCTCTTGGGGCCTCAGCTGAGTTCACTAGATCTGGGAATGAGCAAGTGTGTTCAGGTCCCAGGGGTGTGCAGAGCACCACGGGGTGTTACCCATCATGGCCTCAAGGGGTGAGTTTTGTTAGGACACATGGTTAGACCAAAGGAGGAGCACTGGAGGTGGGACATGGTGGGGTCAGAATAATCAAGACTTAAAGGCAATTTGGGGTAGTTTAGCATGATAGAAATATTCTACAATGCTCTATGATTTTCCTTAGCCAAATTTAGGTAAATGAAGGTAGGTTTGACTTAAAATATCCGTGAAATCTTGAGTAGTGTAGCTGTCTGGAGAAAAGCCAAATTGGGGTAATGTAAAACCCACGTGAAGTGCCAAACAGGGCCTGTTCCTTTGAAGTGGAGGACAGCGTGTGCACCTATTGGCTGGTGGGTGGCTTCCATCTCAGTGAGTCCACACCGGAACGAGGCTGGCCACATTGGTGTGCCGTTGCCTGGAGCTGTGCTTGCCATGCAAGTGTGTGAGTTAGGAAGGCTGGTTTGGGTCCTCCTCTGCTAATCCTTGCCAAGTCCCATCACAGAATTGAAAGGTCGTTTCTAGTATTCACGTCTGTACTTGGCTGGTTGCTGAAGTGGAGACTGAACTGCAAAGCGGCAGTGTGCTTCACGCCGACCGCTCGCCTGCTTCTTGGTAACTGCAGACCCTTCCCTTACCGAGGGTGATGAGCAGGTTAGCAATGCAGAGCTGCAGCCCATCTCTCAGCATTCACGTGAGACTGCAGTCAATGTCAGGAGAGCACTGAGTCCTCTCATACTCACCGAGACTCTCACTCTTTACGTTACTCCATTGAAGATAGTGGAGAAAATGAGAGACAGAAAATATATAGCTAGTATTTCTGAATCTTATTTCTTGGGTTTTTCAAATCACTAATAATGCTCAAGCATCATTTTGATGGGAATTGGAATTTTACTACATATTTACAAAGTGATTTCTAAAACATTTTTTGGAAAAATAAATAATTTCTTTAATATAGCTATTGTCATAAGAGGTTATCAACAAACTGAGTGAACACAGGAAAGACTAACATGTGTATAAACATTAGCTAACCCCTTTTTTCACTGGGTAATTGGTAAAGATGGGAATGAGAACATCATAGGCTTTATCTTAGCAAGACATTTTCAAAACTATGTGCATGGTACTTTTTATTTATTTTTTTATTTTTTATTTTTTATTTTTCTGTGGTGCTGGGGATTGAACCCAAGACTCTAAGCTTACAAGGCGAGCACTCCACCAACTGAGCTATATCCCCAGCCCCCCACTTTAATATTTTGCAGTATTTCTTTTGTCAGAAGTCAACATTCCAGTGTTCCTCATAAGACCTGTCCCTTAGCTTCCTACCATGCCCCATGGTGCTATCCCACTCTGATCCCCGGATTGACTAGACTAGGTCACTCTAGGGAATGGGAGGTGGGAGATTCTTAAATAGGAGAGATCACAGAGGTGGATTCTCTTTAAATTTCTTTCCATGTCTCTCTTCCATTTTGGTCTTTCTCCTATCACTCTGTCTCTTTCTTCAGGAATTCGGAGTCTGAAAGGTGAAGTGCATCATCACATGGGCAAGCAGAAGGCTCATCTTCCAATTTCTCTGAATTACCCTGCTGCCTTTCTTAACAACGCCCCACCTTTTCTCCTAACACCCAAAGATTTGTCATTAACCAATACACATGGGAATTCAGAAGGACTAATAAGGCGTTCACCAGAATCATATTTTAGGGAATTCACAAGGTTCAACTAAATTATATTCAAATTTCAGATATTTCATAAAGCAGAATGATTAGTTGTAGTTTCAGATGCTAAGGGTGCGCAGAATAGCTTTAGCAAGGGGCATTCCTTCATCAAAGGGAAAAAAAATCCCGAGTGTTGGGCAGGGATGGAGCTTGGCCTGCCTACATCCATCGTGGCTGTAACCACCATTTTGCCTGCTGAGTGACCCAGCAGGCCTTCCAGAACTTAAAGGATAAACAAAGTTGTTAAGATCATCAGGAGAGCTTGGGCTTGTGCCAGCCACTGACATCTAGGCTGCTTCTTACCTGATGTATTGACATTAAGTCGTCCTGGGGAAAGTGCGGGCACACTCTGCCTGCCCATGCGCCAGCTTTGTCTAGCTTAGCACATGAACCGCTTCCTCCTGGGTGGTGCGAGGGACTCTCCAGGCCCTGCAGTGACCAAGACGTGCTTTCTTCTGTAAGTGCTAGTGAATCGCAGTCTGTGAAGTCCTGGCTTGTCCCTCTTTCGTCAATCTTTCAGCACTGTCCACCTTCAGCAATCATATTGGGTTTTCTTGAAATATGACCATATATGCCTCACAGTCGAGTTGCTAATATTTTCCACTGTGTGATATGGGAAACTGGTTCCTCCAGATACATGAATGGATGCTTCTGGTCTTCTAAGTGAATATGTGTACTAAGATAATAATATGAGAAGAATTCTGGGGTGTGTCCAAGACTGAAGACAGAAGCATATGTCTTTATGGTCCATAGAACTAACCATTTACCTTGTGAATAAAGGTGAAGGAAACAGAAGTACCAGGAACGCGTTCGGGTTGCCTAACACAGGTCTCCAAAGAGTCCCAGCAACAGTCAGCAGAGGAATGGACAGTGAGGATGTAGGAAATTTTTTATCAGTGAACAGAGTATTGTATTGTGCAAGCCAAAGAGAAAATGGTTCAGAGAAAGAGGAGCAATAGATTATTTGAGGGAAGCTCATGAGGTTACCAGGAAGGGGTGGGAGAAGTGCCCATTAGCTTTGGCCACACGAGACTGTGAAGACCTGGACCCAGCACTGAGGAGAGACTGACGACTAAGAGTCAGTTCAAGAGGGCAGGGAGCTTGGGGAGTGGGGATGAGGCTGTGGGCATCCCCACAGCAGACCTAGAATGTCCTGGTTTGGAATGGAGAGCAGAGAAATGGTGCAATGAGTGAAGGAAGACGTGGAAAAGAAGGACAGATCTTAGTATTCAATTCCATATTTGTCAAGATCGGGGACATGGTGGTCTGCTGATGGAAATGGTCTACTAAGAGGGGGCAATGGCAATGTGAGAGATAAGTAGAGAAAATTGCTGGAGTAAATTACCTGTGTATGCAAGAGAGGATCTTATCCAGAATATAAATGGAAGTACTGACCTTAGCTACAGTGTGCAGTGTGCTGTACCTGAGCTGGGATGGAGGTGCTTAACATAAGTGAGTCTCTCTAGGAAATAAGGGCCACGTCTGTTATTCACAGTGATTACTCACAGGATTAAGTAGTCAGATCTTTCTAAAAGCAATCGTATCCTCTATCATCTGTTTTATTTTTGTTCTTAAATGATTCAGGATCCCTAATATGAGTGTAATGTACTGTGCAATATAGACAGAGTAGACTGATAGGCTATTTTCTCTTCAGCTTATCTTCGCAATAGTCTTAGCTACTGTTTTATCCTTGTGGATGCAAGAGATTTTCCCATTGTAGGAGATGCATTGATCAGGATAGATGGGAATAAAAGCTACAGAATAATTTGAGCAGACAAGGTTTAAATAAGGAATTCCCCACTAGTTATAGGGAATTAGATACTAAGAAGAGATGGGACAGAACACTGGAGAGTGCTCGGGGACTGAAAGGAATACCCCAGTAGGAAACAAGCCAGGAGGGTGCCCCTCTGCTGGGATCGACTCCTCGGTGGATGGGAGGTGCAGTCTGTGGGAGGCAATATGCTCTGCAGGTTCCCCTAGGATGGCCCACACATCCCTTATTGGGTTCCCTACTCACTCTGAGCTGACTGTCAAGACTGATGAGCAGGATGCCTCCTCCAGATCACAGGTGGACTGAGGTTGTTGATCTGACAATGAAGAAACCCTCTGTGGGGACAAAGGCAGGACCAGGCTGGCAACTAGATAGCCAGAGGCAGGGGAACTCACGCTGTCAGAGGAAGTCTAAAGTGTGTGCCAGGAACCACGCCCAGAGGACAGGGGCCACTGTGAACTGTCCACAACAGAAGCAGCAAAGGTGGCTTCCTCCACCTGCAGAGCCCCCTCCCCAGGGCCCTACTGCCGACCAAAGAGGAATGAGGATTTCATCCAGCTTCATATCACAAGCAGGACACTGCAGTGTAGACGCACAGCCAAGAGATGGTCAGGACGGTACTAAAAATGCAATGTGAGGTTGACATAGTTATCATTCTGGCCATTACGGACACCCAGGAATCAGAACGCTCTCTCATCGTCTAGCCATTAACCAGTCTGGAGACTTGGCTTCAAATTCAGAATGAGAATCACTCCATTTGGCCACACATTTACCTTTTTTTCAAGCATCAGTGATTTCCTCAGCTTCCACTATCATCAGGGATGGAATTTGAAAATGTAGGTGACATCAGACTTCCATCATAAAACTGAGGTATCAGAAGATGAGATAGCCATCTGTCAGATAATCACAACAGCCACAGGAAAGTGAAGCCACCACCGTGCTGCCTGGCATGAAGGATGGTATTTAAGTGTGTAGGATACGTTCCAGAATATGATACAGGGAGAGCTGGCCTCATCTGGCAGCTCAACGGGCTTCTTTACAGCTTTTATGATTGCTAAGATTTCTACTCAATCAAATGGGATAAAACAAAAGACCATGTGGCCTGCAGTCAGCACTGGAAGAAGACCACCACAGCTCAGATGCATTCAGGGAGAGATGCAGGTCCAAGGCAGGGACACACAGGAGGGTGGGGACCAGCTCAGGAGGACCTTGGCAGGAGTGCATTCAGGGATAGGAATGTGGGAGGCAGTTAATGCTACAAGGAAAAAGTGATGGCATTTGTGGCAGAGAAGGATCAAAGATGTAAGTGTGAGCCCTCCCCAGATACGACAGGAGCCCTCGTAAGACCTCTGAGTGGAAATATGCAGGCGGTTGGTGGTGAATGGGCCTGCAGGTAAGAAGAGGAATTCCAGGTGTTAGGGGAGAGCTGGGACCACATTTCCTTTGCTTTTCCGACATCTAAAGCATTGTCCACACATTAAGCATTCAGAGCCTGATCCACAAATTAGTAATTGAACACTCCGGGAAGGTTTGGCATCTAGCTGATGATTCCAGCCAAGGGTCCTGATGAATTTGCAGAGGGAGAGTATAGTCTACAATTAGAAGTGGAGTTTGGAGGAGCCTTGCAGGAGTCCATTATTTCATGACTGACAGAGGAGGGTCGATCTCAAATGAGTCAGAGGGCGTGGCTAGAACAGGCTTGGGGACATCCTGGAGATTGCTGCTGGGAGCCAGGCAGTGTCAGGGCTGGGCGTTGCACACAGGAGCCTCCTGGATGAGGAAGAGCGAACCCTGAGACAGCAAGCACAGAACAGGAGGAGCAGGGTGGGAGGAGGGCAGCATGGAGATGCAGAGAATGTGCTGCATATTCACAACGAGAAGAATGGGCTGGGAGAGGAGCGGCATGTGGGAGCCCCACGGAGACACTGGGCAGAGTCCAAACCCCACAAGAGCAGAACCGAGATAAAGTGCAGCATTGGAGGAAAAAAACAGATAATTAATAGGGTAATATTCCAGACAAAGTAGGAGAGGACCCTTTCACTGCCACTTAGAAATATGTTATCAGGTGCATTGTGAATGTTAAGCAGGATGAAGACACATTTCTCAATCTGCATTTGTTATTTTACTTTTTTTATTAATTTTTTTACTTTGTTCTAATTAGTTGTACATGACAGTAGAATGTGTTTATACATTTTGATAAATTATACATAAATGGAGTGTAATTTCACATTTTTCTGAATGTACATGTTGTGGGATCACATCCGTCATGCCGTCATATCTGTACATAAGGAAATAATGTCTATTTCACTCTACTATCCTTCCTACCCCCATACCCCTTCCCTTCACTCCCCTCTATCTAATCTAAAGTGACTCTGTTCTTCCCTAGTGCCTCCCCCGCCTTATCGTGAATTAGCATCGGTATATCAGAGAAAACATTCAGCCTTCTGTTTTTTGGGCTTGGCATATTTTGCTTAGCATGGTATTCTCCGGCTCCATCCATTTACTGGCAAATGCCATAATTTCATTCTTCTTTGAAACTTAGAAACATTCCATCATATATATATATATTATATATATGTATATATATATATATATGTATATATCACATTTTTTTTATCCATTAATCTGTTGAAGGGCATCTAGGTTGGTTCCATAGTTTAGCTGTTGTGAATTGAGCTGTTATAAACATTGATGTGGTTGTGTCACTGTAGTGATTTTAAGTCCTTTGGGTATAAACCCAGGAGTGGGATAGCTGGGTCAAATGGCAGCTCCATTCCAAGTTTTCTAAGGAATCTCCATACTGTTTTCCATAATTGGTGCACCAATTTGCAGTCCCACCAGCAATGTATGAGTGTACCTTTCCCCCCACATCCTCACCAACGTTTATTGTTGCTTGTATTCTTGATAATTTCCACTCTGATTGGTGTGAGATATCTGCGTGTAGTTTTGATTTGCATTTCTCTAATTGCTAGAGATGTTGAACATTTTTTCATATATTTGTTGATTGATTGTATATCTTCATCCATGAAGAGTCTATTCAGTTCCTTAGCCCATTTATTGATAGGGTATTTGTTTTTTGGTGTTAAGTTTTCGAGTTCTTTATATACCCTAGAGATTAATGCTTTATCTGAGGTGCATGTGCAAAGATTTTCTCCCAGTCTGTAGGCTCTCTCTTCACATTATTGATTGTTTATTTTGCTGAGAAGCTTTTTAGTTTAAGTCCATACCATTTATTTATTCTTGATTTAACTTCATGTGCTCCCAGACTCTTGTTAAGCATGTAAAAAATAAATAAATTGCTCATTTACTTTTGAAAACTGTATGGGGCCTGTGTGTTTGTAAGAGAGAGAGAGGCCTGTGTGTGTGTAAGAGAGTGTGTAATATATACCCATTTGCACAGATGCTTTGAGACAGTGGTAAGATGCCACACGGGCAGAAGGACTTCAACACTTTATTTTTTCCTGCTGTTTTCTTCCATATCTACTTTGTTGCTTAAAATGCCTTGGGAAGTACATATTCTCTTTCTAGACAGCATCAGCATCATTAATACATTAACCTTTCTTCATTTTTGGTTCTGAAACACCTGTGTTAAGTGTGCCAATCCCTAAGATGCTGCATAAGCAGCTATAAGGCACCTCGGTCTTCTGCCCTTCCCCAGGGCTGCTCAGGACTCTTCTGTAATTACTTCTGGCCACCAAGGGACCAAGAAACTCAAAGAAATTGTTGCTTATTCCAGGCATTGTTTGGGTTCTATCACATTCTCTGTGGTGATAAAAATATTCTCTTTCCCTTTTGTAGAGAAAAATAGCCTGACTGTTGCAAGAAGCTAGTCATAATGATCTTCCTGAGAAACTGGGGAGACCCACGAGGTAGCCTGTGCTTGAATGTAACTAAACAGGAAGACAAGATGTGTGCTGCCCTGAGCGCTCCATTCCGTTAATCCCCACTCCATTGACCAGTGTGATGAACTGGATGAGGGGATACACTGTCTTGCCCCCATAGTGAGACAGATACATAGATTTTTCTGGGTGAAAAAGGAGACACCAATAACTGAAGTGAGTGGTGTTGTGAGTTGAACGTTCCATTTAATTGCAAAAGTGGGAAGGTACGTACTGAAATCTATTTGCTGGAGTGCGATGTATCTTGCACAGGAGTTTCGATGCTGATGCTTCTTTTGAAAATGAAGATTAATTTCCAGGTACGGTGGTGCACTTCTGCCATTCCAGCAACTTGGAAGGTGAGGCAGGAGGATTGTACACCCCAGGCACCTGAGTAATTAAACTAGACCCAGTGTCAAGACAAAAGAAAAAGGACTGGGGATGCAGCTCAGGGTAGAGCGCCCTTGGGTTCAATTCCCAGTACTGGAAAGAAAATTCCAATTAATTAAGGACTGCCAGAACGAAAATAATCTATCTGAACAAAAAATAAAACATAACAAACTTTTATTATTGGAATATCTTCCAAACAAAAACTGACCAGGTTAATTTAGAACTCACATTTTTATTGTTGACTTTAATTTTAGTTTCTCTTTTCAGACAAATTTAGACTTAGAGAAAATTATTGGAAGTAAAGCAGAGTTCACAGATACCTTGGTCTTGCTTTCACTAACAGGCTTCTAAATAACCACAGGACACCAATGACAAGCCACAATGTTGGCATCATAGACATTCATGCAGACTTCGCCCACATTTCTGATAATCTTCTTTTTTGGTTCCAGGATCCAACTCAGGATCTGAGATTGTCTTTAAAGGTCACGTATCCTCCTTAGTCTTCATGACCCACCTTCCTTCCTTCCTTCCTTCCTTCCTTCCTTCCTTCCTTCTGTCCTTCCTTCCTCCAGCAATGTATGAATGTACCTTTTTCCCCACATCCACGCCAACACTTATTGCTTGTGTTCTTGATAATAGCCATTCTAATTGGAGTTAGATGAAATCCTAGGGTGGTTTAAATTTGCATTTCTCTAATTACGATAGATGATGAGCACTTTTTCATATATTTGTTCATCATCTGTAGATCTTCTTCTGTGAAGTGTCAGCCCAGTTCCTTAGCCCATTTATTGATTGGGTTCTTTGTATTTTTGGTGTAAAGTTTTTTTAAGTTCTTTATGACTCTTGGAGATTAGGGCTCTGTCTGAAGTGTGTGTGGAAAAGATTTTCTCCCACTCTGTAGGCTCTCTTTTCACATTATTGATTGTTTTCTTTGCTGAGTAAAAGCTTTTTAGTTTGAATTAATTCCATTCATTGATTCTTGCTTTTATTTCTTGCACTCTGGGGGTCTTGCTAAGGAAGTCTGGTCCTATGCCAAAATGACGAGGTTGCCCTCTTTACCCACTTCTATTTAACAGCATCCTTGAAACTCTAGCAAAAGCAATTAGACAGACCAAAGAAATTAAAGGGATATGAATAGGAAAAGAAAAACTCAAACTGCCACTATTTGCCAATGACATGATTCTATATTTAGAGGATCCCAAAACTCCACCAGAAAACTTCAAGACCTAGTAAATGAATTCAGCAAAATAGCAGTATATAAAATCAACACTCATAAATCTAATGTATTTTTATTCATAAGCAATGAATCTTCTGAAAGAGAAATGAGGAAAACAATAGCCTCAAAAAAAAAAAATACTTGGGAATCAATCTAACAAAAGAGGTGAACGATCTCTACAATGAAAACTACAGAACATTAAAGAAAGAAATTGAAGAAGACCTTAGAAGATGGAAAGATCTCCCATGTTCTTGGATAGGCAGAATTAATTGTCAAAATGACCATACTTCCAAAGGCACTATACAGATTCAATATGATTCCAATTAAAATCCCAATGGCATTCCTCATAGTAATAGAGAAAGCAATCATGAAACTCATATGGAATAACAAAAGACCCAGAATAGCCAAAGCAATCCTGGGCAGGAAGAGTGAAGCAGGAGGTATCACAATACCAGACCTTAAACTATACTAAAGAGTGATAGTAACAAAAATGGCATGGTATTGGAGTCAAAATAGAAAGGTAGACCAATGGTACAGGATAGAAGATGCAGAGACAAACCCACACAAATACAGTTACCTCATACGAGACAAAGGAGTCAAAAACGTACAATGGAGAAAAGATAGTCTGTTCAACAAATGGTGCTGGCAAAACTGGAAATCCATATGTAGTAAAATGAGATTAAACCCCTATCTCTTGCCCTGTACAAAACTCAAGTCAAAATGGTTCAAGGATCTAGGAATTAGACCTGAGACTCTTCCCCAAATAGGAGAAAAAGTAGGCAAAATCTTCATCTTGTATTTCTTCTTTTGTGAAGTGTCTGCTCAGTTCCTTAGCCCATTTGATAGGGTTATTTATTTTTCTGTTATTGAGGTTTTTTTTTTTTCCTTTTTTTGAGTTCATTATATATCCTGGAAATTAGTGCTCTATCTGAGGTGCATGTGATAAAGATTTTCTCCCTTTCTGTAGGCTCTCTTTTTATATTCTTGGTTGTTTCCTTTGCTGAGAAGAAGCTTTTTAGTTTGAATCCATCCCATTTATTGATTCTTAATTTTACTTCTTGCACTTTAGGAGTCTTGTGAAGGAAGTCAAATCCTAGGCCTCAACAATTATCTCTAGGCTATTCCAGTGGTATTTTCTGTTTATGTAATTCTAACAAATGTATTCTTTAAAATTACTAAATCACTTACTTTAGCAGGCAGGTGTTGCTATTTATTTTATCTGTGAATCAAAATCGATTTTTTGTCATTTAATTTGTGTGCACACGCTTCCATTTTTGATATTTGAAACTGTTTCCAGAAGTTTCCTTGATTCCTTTCACCCTGCCTGCACTGCTTTAAGAGCAGTCCCTGCTTTATCATGCCACAAGGTATCCCATGCCCATCTTTTGTTATGAAACTCATTTTGGGTGTTTTCTGTGAGTAGACTAAATGTTTTTCTATGAATATCCTTAATGCATATTTTAATATAAGTTGTGACATAACAGTTAAAGTACTTTCTATGTCTCTCCTCTCTAAACTTTGTAGTAATTACTTCTTCTGTCTTGACAATAACTTTAAGACCACTGCTAAAGTTCCTCAAGGCTATGAATGGATTAGGCAGATAAACCAAGGGAGGATCTTTGCTGTCTATCACACTCAGTGCGGAGTGAACAAAATAAAGTTCCTAACTTTCCCAGGTGCGGGGTGTGAGAAAATCCTTAGGCAGGGAAGATCAAATCAACCTTCACCTCCTGGTGTCCACACTCCTGACTGACATGTTGCAGAGAGGGCTCAGAAAAGCAGTTTCTGATTTTAGGAAGAGTCAAGTCTAAATGCAGAAACAGATCAATTGAGCTTTCAGAAAACATAATTGCAAACTCTAAGGGCTAGCAATTACAATCAGAAATGGAAATTCAAAAGCAGTATCACTTAGAATACCATTAAAAACTGGCACTGTAAGATAAAGTATCAAGTGTTGGTGGTGGCCGGGGACTAGGAGAAGAAGCAAATGGGAGCTATCTGTGTTTATCCGCCCAGAGCTCCGGTGCCACAGGATGGAAGAAGATCTGGAGATGAATGTGGTGACGGCCACTCATCATTGCATTTCACACCTCAGAACTGCACCCTGAAAAATAACGAAGTGATCAATTTAATATTTTGTATATTTTACCCAAATAGCGAAAACTGGGACAAAGATATTATGAGTCAAAGTAGCTCAGAGATTTTTTTTTTCCACTGAAAATAATGCTTGGAAAAACCAGAAGACTGAATATAATTACCAAATGAGTATTTCCAAACTTGATCTAAATTAAATGCAATTCTAAACAAAACTGTCAGTTCATGTGAAAATTGACTAACTGCTTCTAAAAATCATATGGAGAGGCTAAAGGGCAATTGTAGTTAGAATTGCTTTGAAAAAGGACAGAGCAGAAGGTGGAATCCAAGCTGATTTCAAGTCCTCCTATGAAGCTACCTGAAGTCACCGTGGTGGGTGTGTAAACACAGTGGGCCCCCGGAGCAGGAGCACAAGTCCAGAAACAGAACCAAGGGTACAGTTTTGACAAAGTCACAAAGCAATGCAAAGGAGGAGAGAGACGGGTTTCCTATCACCGGTGCTGGAGATCCATATAAAAAATGAATGTTCGTCCTCATACCACATAAAAATCTTCACTCAAGTAGATTATTCCTGTAAACGCATCACTTAACACTGTAGATGTTCCAGAGGAAAACAGGAGAAACAGTTGAGACTTTGACATTGGCCAGTTTATCTTAGAGTTGGCACCCCAGCGAGAACTTGTGGTCTTCCAACCACACTGTTAAGAGAATAAAAGGAAAAACCCCAGGAAGGAAAATCTACTTGTAATTCTTGACATTTAGTGATAGACTGACACAGAATATGTGAAAATCACCAAAATCAGAAATAAGAAAATAAATGGTCTGATTTAAAAAACAGACACATAATTTAACAGACACTTAACCAAAAAGCTTATTTGGTTAGCATAAAATTTTCAGGAAAAAAATAATATCAGTTTAACTTCAAATTATACTTACAGTATAGCCTTGTAGCTTCTAACCAAACAGGTAGAGAACTTGGAGTCATCAAACAAGAAAATTGCTGAATGAAATGAAACGGACTGTTCTTGGAGTCATGAAGAACTGGGGTCACGAGGCAGCCCACCTCTCTGAAACGGGAGAGGCAGACAGAACACAGAATGGAACGGGGAGCAGACCAAAGCTGCAGCCTAAAGCTGGTGGTGCTGCTGTCCAAGAGCCGGGACTGTGTGGGGACAGCTGAGGTGGACACTGCTCGCCCCCTCAGAGGTGCCACAGTCTCCAGGGCCTACCTCCACCTCCATCTAAGCATGAGGAGCAGGGAGAACAGCCTCCTGTGTCTGCCAGAGGGAGGGCAGTAGCCGTTTTAAATTGCTGTTTTACTGAGCCCACATGCCCTGATGTTCCAGTCAGTCTTTTGGTTTTGTTTTGTTTTTTGATATTTTATTGATTTTTTTTAGTTTTTTTTTTAATTTTTTATTTTTACAGACTGCATTTTGATTCATTGTACACAAATGGGGTATATCTTTCATTTCTATGGTAGTACACGATGCAGATTCACACAATTCATGTAATCATACATGTACCTAGGGTAATGATGTCTGTCTCATTCCACCATTTTTCATATCCCCTTCCTCCCTCTCATTTCCTTTTATGTAATCTAAAGTTACTCCATTCTCCTCTCTCCCCCACCCCCATTATATATCATCATCCACTTATCAGGGAAATCATTCAGCCTTGGATTTTTGGGATTGGCTTATTTCACTTAGCATGATATTCTCCAATTTCATCTATTTATCTGCAAATGCCATATTATTATTATTCTTTCTGGCTGAATAACATTTCATTGTGTATATATACCACAGTTTCTTTACCCATTCATCTGTTAAAGGGCATCTAGGTTGATTCCACAATCTAGCTATTGTGAATTGAGCTGCTATAAACATTGATGTGGTAGCGCTACTGTAGTATGCTAATTTTAAGTTCTTGTTCTTTTGACTAAATGATCTGATCAGAACAATTTTAAAGGAGGAAAAGTTTATCCGGGGGCTCATAGTTTTAGAGGTCTTAGTCCATAGAAGGCCATCTCCATTCCTTGGGACTTAAGGTGAGGCTGAACATCATGGCGGGCTAGTGTGGCAAAGGGAAGCAGCTCACACCATGGTGATCAGAGAGCAGAGAGAGTCTCCACACGTGAGATACAAAATTCATACTCCATAGCCACGCTCTAATGCCCACCTCCTCCAGCCACACCCACCACTTCAGTTACCACTCAGTTTATCCCTATGAGAGGAGTAATTCACTGATTGGGTTAAGACTCTTACAACCCAGTCATTTCTCCTGTGAATCTTCTTGCATTGTCTCACACATGAGATTTTGGGGGACACCTCACATCCAAACCATAACACTGGAGAAGGGAAATGTTCCACTTCACCCTACATGGCCTGCCTGGTGCTCCTAAGGGGAGTGGGACAATTCAAAGGTGCCACATAACAGATAGTCACATAACTAGAAATCAGGAGAGGATAGAGGTGATAGTGTAAGAGAAACATTCAAAGTAATCATGGTCAGGTACTTAAATAAAAGACAGACACTGAATCATGTATATAGGAGTCAGAGAACACAAAGAAAGGTAACGAGCAAACCCTCACAAATGAGTGAAACAGACATTATGACCTCATGTACATGCTCCATTTATGTATGATCTGTCAGAATGTATAAATGCATTCTACTGTTATGTACAACAAATTAGAACAAATAAAAACATTAATTAAAACAAAGAACAAAACACATGTATATGTAATCTTTAATGTCCAGGAAAGGTGAAATCTTCAAAACCTCCAGGAAAGAAGAGCATCTTACAGAAGAACAAGAGTAAGAATTGCAAAAGACTTAGAAGCCGTGCAAAAGAGACGTGTGCATGCATGTTGGTGCTTTGGTCAAGGGCGATGGGACAGTGGTCCTGCAGACTGCGTCTCCTGATAGGTGGCTTGCTACCACCTAACCTGTGCACCCTGCATGACGCTCATGCAGTCAGAATGTGGCCCTGTCATTAAGCACTGCATGACAGGTTTCAGTTTTAGAAGGAAAAAAGGTTAAACAAAAATGCTGTATCTTCAAAAGTGAGAAGAACTAAAGCCTTTTTAAAACAAAAGTTGAGGTAATTTGCCACCTAGGAAGAATGCTAGAATAATTTTTTCCCAGAAGGAAAATCCCAATAGTTAAAGACTTGTATCTGTCTACGTAAGGGAAAGAAAAGCTTTAGAAAAGGGATACACTCAGGTGAAATAATCTATTTGAGTTCTCTTATCCTCAACTGATCTATCAAGTAACGGGTCTGTCTTCCACATCAACTTCAACTGCGCATGGTGCATACCACGTGTGGTCCAGGAAGAGGAACCGGAGCCAGTCGGTGGCAGGGACTGAGAAGGGGCAACCAGCTGGCCGTGCTCTGTTAGGTGGACCTGCGCTCACAAGGAAGCACTCTAGTGTTGTTGGTTTTGTTTGTAATTTTTTTTTTGGTCTTTAATAAGTGTTGTACTTTATAAAATTAATAAAGTTTGAACTTTAATAAGTGTTATCCCTACAGAAAAGAAAAGAAAAGTCAAGCATAATTAATAAACAAATGACAACTAAATGAGGACCTTGTCACCCCCGGAAGAGAAAAGAAAAGTCCAAAACCCAATCAGGACTTAGTTGAAAAAGCTCAGCGCGGCCACCTCTAAGGCATCCACCCAGAGAATCCCATGTGTGTGTCAGAGGCCTAGGTTTTCCAGATCAGTGCCTTGGCCTTACCTTAACAGATTGGCCTCCACTGGCCACTCGCCTGGACAGGATGGTAAATCAAAAACAAAACCGCTTCTAGGAGATGGTGAAGATGACCTCAAGGATCTCGAGGTTGGCGAGGACGTGGAGTTGGTCCCCCCCACATCTCCATGTAGCTCATTAGTCTGGAGAGCCTGTGCAGACACCTGACAGCTGAATCAGCAGCAACGCCCAAGGCGGCTATGGTGCCCGGGGCGTAGTCCTAGTGAGGGTTCACGGTGTTCAACCACTGATGTGGTGAATGCGTACATTTCCATCTTGATCACAAAAGATAAGGGGTCGGATGCACTCAGTTTCACCTGAGGGCTGTGTGAACTGGTTCTGTTCTCCCGGGAGACTTGAATCTTCTGAACGTTCTGTAGGGTGTCACATGGATCCATCACATTGGTGGCGTCGGGCTGACCAGGCAGGACTAAAAGGAGGTAGAGAGCTCACTGATGCCATTGGCAATTCACTTTTACCCCATGACGATTCAGGGGCTTCCCGTTTCCATAGAGTCTGATGATGAGGGGTTGCCAGGCATGCCCTCCAAAGTAAAATCAAATCGCCATTTGTTACACCCTCTTCCACAAAGGAGGAAGTGGCACCTCAGAGGCTCCCTGGGATTCTAGCACCCACTCATTCCACACAGAGGGAAACGCGCAGCCCCATCTCCGGTGATCTAGGGTGGCCAGCTTTGCAATCTGCATCCTTCATAATCAGAGGGTCAGCGAGATTTCTCTCACTTTCTCACCCCCATGTCCAGTCAGTGAATTTTCAAGTTATCTTACAGAATTCAGGACAGAGTGAGTGAAATACACTCTCAAGTATTTTAAAAAATTCCTTAAGAGCCAAATAAAGATACACATTACTTAAAAATGTCACAGTCTACATTAAACCACATTAAAATACTGATAATTTTATGAGTAAAATCATTTTAAACAAATTCGTGAAGATATTTCTCTGATACAGGTTATATATAGGTCAACAGCTAATTTTGAAAATATCTTTACTTCCTTCTTATAATATGCATTTTACTTAATTTTACAAGTTATCAAAAGATAAAACTTTCTAGATATGCTTCCATTTTTTCCCATTTTTAAAGCAACTACAGCACAATCATGCCTTTTTAAAAAAAGTCAAATTGTAGCACAATACATATCCCACTTTGCCTAAAAATGGAAACATGAAAGACTTTTCAGCACCGGGAAAGGCTGGGAAGCAGGCTGAGTTCCAAGCCAGCCAAGACTGCCATCCACCAGCACCGAGACCTGTCCTTGTTCTCAGACCAGGAGACTCCTTCCCGCCCACCCCCAGACAGGGTCTATGCCTACTGTTCCCCAATTTCCAGGAGATGTTTTCTGAAACAATTCTGATATTTAAATCCTGTGCCAATCAAAACTCTTCCAAAGACCGAGGCACTTTGCTTTTGAATTAATAAAAAAGGTGATGAGTCTGATTCTAAATGAGAAGGGGACACTTCATGGGGTCTCTTGATGTTATTCCCGTTGAGGTGGAAGGACTTTCTCCTTTCTCTGAAAACGACACACTTCTATAAATGGTGCCTATACTGGAAAGGGTCCCAGTACCTCTCTGGCAATTTCCCGGGGTGCAGATTCCGTCTGCGCCACGCAGTTTGTTCTGTGTTCCATCATTCCAAGGCTCTTTAGGTTTCCATCCAAATCCATGAAAACTTTCTGACCTCTGCCGGTATCTCATCATTGACAGGTCTACCATCCGCAGTCAGTCCAGTTTTCCATTTCAGAATCTGAACTGATCTCCTCAATCAGTTGTTTTACTTCTACGGCACGTTGAACGACTGACATTTCAAAATTGTTTCCAATATTATAAATTTCACCTGGTTTTCCTTTTTTATTTTAGAACTTTATTTAGTCTTTTATTTTTTTGTTTGTTCTAATTACTTATACATGATAGTAGACATACATAAAAGGAATATAACTTTTCATTCTGGTTGTACATGATGTAGAATTACACAGGTCATGTGATCACATATGCACATGGGGTAATAATATACAATTCATTCTTCTATCCTTCCTACCGCTTACCCCTCCTCTCCCTTTACTCCGCTCGGTCACATCCAAAGTACCTCCATTCTTCCCTAGCTCCCTGCCCCCATTGTGAATTAGCATCTGCATATCACAGAAAACATTTGGCTTTTGGTTCTTTGGGACTGGCTTATTTTGCTTAGCATGATATTCTCTAGCTCCATCCATTTACCAACAAATGCCATAATTTCACTCTTCTTTCAGGCTTAGTAATATTCCATTGTGTACATATACCACATTTCTTTATCCGTTCATCTGTTGAGGGATACGTAATTTGGTTCCATAGTTTAGCTGTTGTGAATTGAACTGCTATAAACATTGACTTGGCCACATCATTCTAGTATGATGATTTAAGTCCTTTGGTCATAAACCCAGGAGTGGGCTACCTGAGTCAAATGGCGGTTCCATTTCAAGTTTTCTGAGGAATCTCCATACTACTTTCTATAATGGTTGCACCAATTTGCAGTCCCACCAGCAATGTATGAGTGTACCTTTTTCCCCATCCTTGCCAACACCTATTGTTACTTGCATTCTTGATAATTGCCTTTCTGACTGGAGTGAGATGGAATCTTAGAGCAGTTTTGATTTGCATTTCTCTAATTGCTAGAGATGATGAACATTTTTTCAATTATTTTTTGATTAATTATATATCTTCTTCTGTGAAGTGTCTGTTCAGTTCTTTAGCCCATTTATTGATTGGGTTATTTGTTTGTTTGGTGTTGAGTTTTTTGATTTCTTTATATATCCTAAATATTAATGCTTTATCTCAGGTGCAGGTAGTAAATATTTTCTCCCATTCTGTAGGCTCTCTCTTCATGTTATTGATTGTTTCCTTTGCTGTGAAGAAGTTTTAGTTTTATTCTATTGCACTTATTGTTTCTTGATTTAACTTCTTGCACTTTAAGTGTTTTATATACAATTTGCCAGAATTTTTTAAATTACTTTTATTTTGCTTTTAATTTTTTACAGACTGCATTTTGATTCATTGTACACAAATGGGGTACATAATTTCGATTCTATGATTAACACAATGTAGATTCATACCATTCGTGTAATCAGACATGTACATAGGGTAATGTTTGTCTCATTCCACCATTTTTCATACCCTCTCCCTCTCATTTCCTTGATTTTGTTGAGAATGTTTGCATCTATGTTCATCAGGGATATTGGTCTGAAGTTTTCTTTCCTTGATGTGTCTTCGTTTGGTTTTAGTATCAGGATGATACTAGATTATTAGAAAAAATTTGGAAGCATTTCCTCCTTTTCTATTTTTTTTTTTTTTTTGGAATAATTTTAGGAGCATCAGTGTTAATTCTTCTCGGAAGATCTGTTTAACTTGACTGAGAATTTGTGTGGCTCTGAGCTTTTCTTGATTAGTAGGCTTTTGATGGTGTCTTCCATTTCATTGCTTGAAATTGATCTGTTTACATTGTGAACGTCCTCCTGATTCCGTTTGGGTAAGTCATGTATCTAGAAATTTGTCAATGTCTTCAAGATTTTCTATTTTATCGAAGTATAAATTTTCAGAATAGTTTCTGATAATCTTCTGTATTTCAGTGGTGTCAATTGTGGTGTTTCCTTTTCATCAGAAGTTTTAGTAATTTGAGTCTTCTCTCTTTCTCTTCACTAGCGTGGTTAAGGGCTTATTCATTGTATTTATTTTTTCCAAGAACCAAGGTTTGGTTTTGTCAATTTTTTGAATTGCTTGTTTTGTTTCAATTTCATTGGTTTCAGCTCTGCTTTTAATTATTTCCTATCTTCTACTACTTTTGGTGTTGTTCTGTTCTTTTTTTTTCTAGGACTGTTAGATATAATGTTAGGTCATTTATTTGTTGACTTTTTATTCTTTTAATAAATGAGCTCAATGCAATGAACTTTCCTCTTAGCACTGCCTTCATAGCATGCCAGAGATTTTGATATATTGTGCTGTTATTCTCATACACATGTAAGTTTTTTTCTTTCATCCCTGATTTCTTCTGCTGTCCATTTATCATTCAATAGTTCATTATTTGGTCTCCAGGTGTTAGAGTAACTTCTATTTTTTATTTTATTTTTTACTTATGATTTCATCCCATTGTGATCTGATAGAATGCATGATATTGTCTCTATATCTTGTAATTGCTAGCTAAGAGTTGCTTTGAGGCATAAATATGATCTATTTTAGAGAAGGATCCATGTGATGCTGAGAAGAAAGTGTGTTTGCTCATTGATGGATGAACTATTCTATATATGTCTGTTAAGTCTAAATAATTGATGTATTATTTAGCTCTATAGCTTCTTTGTCTAGGTTTTGTTTGTAGGATTTGTCCAGGGTGAGATAGGTGTGTTAAAGTCACCCAGTATTATTGGGTTGTGGTGTATTTGATTTTTGAAATGAGAAGGGTTTGTTTGATGTATGTTGATGCTCCATTGTTTGGGGCATAAATATTTACGATCTTTATGTCTGTTTGATGTATAATTCCTTTAAGCAGTACAAGATGTCCTTCTTTGTCCCTTCTGACTTGCTTCAGTTTGAAGTTCACTTTATCTGATATGAGGATGGAAATCCCTGCTTGTTTACACAATCCATTTGAGTGATGTGTTTTTACCCCATCCTGTCACCTTCAGTCTCTGGATTTTGAGGACAGTAAGAAATGCTTCTACTACATCAATAGCATAAAGGAAATTCCTTATTTGAAGCCCTGATCCATGAATGCAGCATTTTTCTGTTGCAGCGAAGACATAAATTTTGGAATTAATTTTTCTGGATATCAATGTGGTCCATAAACATCACTGCTTCTTGAGATGATCACTGGAGACTTGTCTTGTTCCCAGTAAGACTGTATAGACATTCAGCAGCTGCTTTGGATGATGCACAAGGATTCCTGGGTTGCTTGGGTGACGACTCATCAAATTCCTTTTCAAGACTCCATCTCCTTGCTGCCATAAGTAAACTCCTCTCTGCTTCATGAGCAGCACTTACCAAATGTGAGGACCCTAAGCATTAACATATTCACACTTGAAGACCTGGACAAATAATAGAGCTGTCTAATTTTGTAGTTTTGTTTGTTAGAAATAGTTTCAAGATCTTGTAAGCCTGCACGGTGATCCAGCTTGTCTAGATTTACGACCGTATAGTTTGGATAATCTTCTACTAAAGAGACAATCACATGCTAAGCGCTGCCTGGTGTTCTCCACCAAGTGACTGTCAGATTAAAAGGGATGATTAATGTGCTAATGGGCAATAAACAGGAATCATCCCACATTTTTCTCTCTTTTCCCTAGACACTATGTTCCTGGAGGGTGGGAGACTTTCTGTTCATTATCCATTCAATAATCACTGAAGGTCTTCATAAAATGGAACAGGTATTGTTCCAGGTGCTTAGTGAAGATAGTCTGTGCCTAAATGGAGCTTAAATTATGAAACCAGGGACACCTGCCTCTGTCCCATCACCAGACATCTGCTTTGCAAAGCTGCCGAGAGCACTCTGGGATTCCACCCTGTCCTCTGCAGACATCTCCCACCCAGCTGGTCTATTGTTATTTGAAAGTGGAGTCAGATTAGTTGTAAATGTGTCCTGAAAACTTTGTAGCAGTCACTAGTTTTATAAAAGTGCAATAGTTATTCTAGAGAAGAAAGAAAATGCAATCATGTAAAATGCTCAGAAAATATTTAGTGATATGTTAAATATTAGGTCAACTCTATCAATAATGACTTTAAATATGAATGGTCTGTACACTCCATCTAAAAGACAGAGACTATCAGAGTGAATTAAAAACAATAATGGTAGTTACAAGACTGAGCTCCATGTGGCCCACAACAAATTCACTTTAAATATGAAGACAGAGAATTATTAGGTGGAGAGGAGTGAAGTAAGGGGAAGAAGTATAGGGGTAGGAAGGACAGTAGAGTGAAACAGACATTATTACCTCATGAACATGTATGACTGCATGACTGATGTGATCCTGCAGTATGTACAATCAAAAAAATGAGAAATTACACTCCATTTATGTGTGATGTATCAAAATGCATAAATGCATTCTACTGTCATGTACAAATAATTAGAACAAATAAAATATTTTAAAAAAGAATTAAAGAAGTGAAATGCATATACATACACACACACATATAAAATATCTATCAAATAAAGTAGAGGTAGCAATATTAATGTCAGGCAAAGCAATCTTCAGAACAAAAGAATTTGTCAGGTACAAAGAGGAATATTACATAATAAAAAAGGGGTCAATATTTCCAGGAGACAGAGCAGTTGATAGAGTGTGTGCTACAAAAACAGAGCATCATTATACACAGGCAGACCCTGATAGAGCCACTGGGGGAAACACAATCTACAACCGCCCTTGGAGATATCAGTGCCCTGCAATTGGAACAGAGATGCAAGAAGGAAACCAACAGCCATGCAGCTGAATTCATGGCTGTATCAGTCGAGTGGATGGCGTTGAAATCTGCAGGCCATTCCATCCAACCAGGGCACGGCACACGTTCTCCTCAGGTCATGGAGCAGGTGTGCAGATGGAGCACACGGTGGACCACAGGCACATTCCAGCAGGCTGCAGGGGGAGTAAGCCAGGAGGCAGTAACAGGGAGGCAGCAGGAACACTCACCCATATTGGGGGACTAAACGTACACAAGTCAGCATCCTAAGGTAGAGGTGACTACACCACTACCACAGGGGATGTGCTTTAGCTGTGCAAGGCTGGTTCAGCATCAACCAACACGGGCTACCAACCATCAAGAGTCACAGGAAGAAAACCACAAGGTCATGTATCAGAAGCACAAAAAACATTTGACAAATTTGATAAGGAGAGCTCTCCTCTGATCCTGATTTTCTGTAAGCCTTTATTGTAAGCATGCTTCTGGGATGGTGGATGATGTGAAAAAGGAAGAAAGAAAAGAATACGTGCTGCCATTCAGAGGAGAGTTAGAGAAGCAGACCGTGAAGGAGCCTGCCAGGAAGCACTTCCAGGAAAGTAACGCTTGGATCTGAGCAAATACTCCCAACACCCACGCGGACAGCAAGTTCCTGCTCTCTTAGGCTAGGCATGCACTAAAGACAAAAGTACTCCTGAGGGGCATGCTCAGCACTGTTTTAGAGCAATTCAATATTACGGTTGCATTTTTGAGGAAAATCTGTATGGTATTGTCAGATATTTTTCTGGCATTACTATAAGAAGGTTATTCTGTCTGTGAATGTGAGAACTTTATACATAATATATTGTTTAGATGGTGGATAAGCTAATTATGGGCTGCGAATCCTACCACTGCTTCTGTAAATAAAAATTCATTAGAATGCATTCAAGTCCACTAATCTAAGCACTGTCCACAGTTGCCTGATCACTGCGTGGCAGAGGTGAGTAGCAATGAACAGCACCCAGTCCGTGGTGCCAGAACCTTTGGCTCTTTCCAGAGGTTTGCTGGTCTTCACCACAGACTGGGCATTCTTTAGGAGCAGAACACACCCCAGAGTGCAGGGAGCATCCTGCAGGGAGATGGACAGCAGACAGGTGGTCACCAGGGTGCAGGGCAGGGAGGGAGGCACTGTGCAGGACAGCCCAGGGACTCCATGGAGGTGAGATTGAATCCTCCTGATGACCGCACTGGCAAAACCTTACATGTGTTGAGAATCTAGAGAGTCGTATGCAAAAAAAATCCGTTTAACTATGATTTTATGAGAATAAAGGTATATTATTATTTTTATGTACTATTTGGAGAATGAAATCCTCATTAAGAACATTAAGACTAATATTTGAGTGTGATCTACATCCCAATTATCTTATAAATTGTTCATTTCTCAGCCACAAAGGGGCAATAAAAATTTGCACACTATGAGACTGAGTCGAATTCTAATCACTGTGAATGCTGCTATCAATACAGGCATGTTATTTGAAAAGCACATTTCACAGTTTTCCACTGCTGCTGCCGTGACCAACTGTGGCTGAGGCAACGCCTATGTGTGAGCGGCCACTTGGATAGAGCAGATGTCCCGGCAGGCCTCAGGGCTCCATGCTGGGTCAGGCTGGGGTTCCCTCTGGACCCGTGATACCCTGAGCATGGACTCTGGGTGGACTCTACCTCCATGTTCCTTCAGTCTCTGACACATCCAGGCCCTCGAGTTGGTGAATGAAGTCCTCTTCTCAAGGCCCTCGTGTGGAATGGCATAATATTCACACACACCGAGTCCATCTCTCTGTATGCTCAGCCATCTCTGGATGACTTACACCACCTGTCACAATCCAAATGATGCGTACGTAGTTCAACTGTCTTCCAGAGAACAGTGACAAGGACAAGTGTCTACACATGCTCAACACAGACATCTTTTCCCCAACTCTGTTTCATTTGCTGGACGTACTGACCCTGCAGGTGGATGGGAGTTGACACCCGTTCAGAACCCAAATTTCACTGACTTCCAGTTTGCCCCCGAAAAGGAGAGTTTATGTGGTTAGACAGAGAGGCCACCCAAATCTTCTCCTTTTTCCAATATCAAGGAAACCCAGGAAAAAGAACAGGGAGAAACCAAGGGAACTGTGCCAATCATCTTCTCATCACTGTGGTGAGAACACTTGACATTAACAACTTAGGGGAAGAAAAATTTTATTTTGGGCTCATGGTTTCCAAGGTTTTGGGTTCAGTTGATGGTTGATCAAATCCTTTGTTCTGGGCGTGAGGCAGAACATCACAGCAGAAGAGCGTGGTGGAGACAAGCAACTCAGGACATGGCGGCCAAGAAATCAAGAGAAAGAGAGCACAAGGAGCCGGGGACAAGATGTAGTTTGCTAAGACATGTTCCCAGAGGCCTACGTCCTCTGGCCTTGCCCCCTTGCCTACAGTTACAACCTAGTAGTCAATTCAAATTATTAACCTATTAAGTGGATCAACCCACTGCTGAAGTTATAGTCCTAATTGTTGCCTAGAAGCCTGACTCTGAACCTCACTGCATTGGAGATTGTGCTGTCAAAACATGAGTTTTCCAGGGAATATTCCAGATCCAAGCCTCAGCAGGAGCATCTTAACATCCTTGTCTACCACACTCAGGCAAAGAAAGCTTGTTATTACAGACCATGGTGGGAGGGCGCTATTTCCCGTGCAACCGAAATACCAACGAATGCAAATACTAATATGTGAATGAGCAATGACGGCTCCCTGAGCTTCCAAGGGCTTCTCTGATGCTTAACTGAAGTGAGACTTTTCTGATGGGCATGTTGATTCCGAAAGCCGTTCTCAGCACTCGGCACTGGGGACGTGAGCAGGGCGGGAGGAGCGTCTGGATGGGCACCACTGGGCTGTTTGGGATCCGTTGCTCTAGTGTTTAGGAGGGTTGCTAGGGAAATGTCCCAGCGCACTGAAATACGCGACATGCGAGACGTCCTGCATGGAGCCTTGTAGCGAGCAGCACGTGCGTTGAAACGCTAGAACCAAAGGCCATGTGACATTTGTTCAAGACCCAGCATGCGGCTTCCAGAGGAGATTGGAAGTAGGAGGCAGGGAAGGAGGCGGGATTCTCAGTGACCTACCCTGGCAGACCCACGCTGGAGTCGAGGGTCTGGTAGAAGCCACCGCAAAGGTGCCTGTCAGGGGATCAACTGCGCAGGGGCGGAGGTGTGCGATGAGGGATGGGCGAGGAGCACAGACCAGGGAGCAGCGGCCGAGGAATGGCAGTGGTTGGTGTTGGGAGAGGCAGTGGAGAAGGAAAGCAGGAGAGAGCATGTTACTGAAGAGAATCTGAGCACAGTGCTGTCTCTGCACGTTCTACATGCTGGACAAATCCAGGGGTGACACATCTGTGCAGTGTCTTTCACATGAAAGAGGAGATATTACTGAAAAAAATATAACAGAAACTCTACAGCACGTGCAGTCCAGCCATAAAGCAAAGGCGGCTCTCCTGCCGTGTGCAGCAGCATTGCTCCACGGCTCCTCTGGGACTCCGAGGGCCTGATGGAACAGGGGTGCCCTAAGACAAGCCAGATCCACGTGGCCCTCCGGGGAAGCCAGCAGGAGCTGACCCTGAGGTACGGTGGGGCCCGGAAAAGCCCTGCCAGGGCACGGAGTTTCTGAACTCAAAATAACCCTGCTTTCTTTTCACATCAAAAGTCACCATCAGGAACCACAAAAGTGGCAGAACTCTGCCAGCAGCCATTGAGTGCTGCAGCATTGCTTTGCCATTGACCAGAGGGGTCAATAGGCCCCAGCAAGCAGCAGCAGAAGTTAGCACAATGAGCACCGCTAATTATTGCTCCAAGCAATGCTAGATTGGGCTCATAATATTATATGAATGCTATACTTATGAAACTAACAATGAAACAATGAACAACGAAACCCTTTTAAAAGATGTTTTCAAGTTCTCTAGAGAAAGGGAGTCAATAGGATGCATATTGTATAGGTGGCCTCTGTATCCCTGGGTCCCACGTATGGATTCAACCCAAAGCAGATGGAGAGTATTTTTTTTTTAAAAACGCATCTTTACTAACATATACAGACTTTTGATGTCATTATTCCCTAGACAATACAGTGTTGCAACTATTGGCATAGGATTTGTATTTCATTTAGCATTAGAAGTAACCCAGGGGTGATTTAAAGTCTAGAGAGGATGTGCCCAGGTGATGTGCAAATACTCTACCACCCTATAGGAGGGACTCTTGAGAATCCACAGATGAGGGGCTGAGTCTCTCTATCTGCCTACATATCTATGCATCTATGTATCAATTTACCTATCAACTATCTATTACGTATATGAGGAGAGAGAGAGATTTTCAAAGAATTGACTCATGCCTGCAGGCGACAGAGTCTGAAATTCATAGGCGAGACAACAGGCAAGAGCTGTGTGCAGTCTAGAGTCAGGCGGAATCTCTGTGGTGCTGACTGTGCAAAGTGTTTTCTTCCTGGGGAAACCTCAGCTGGTCCTCTTAAGAACATCAGCTGAGTGGATGAGGGCCACCACATTCTGTAGGACGATCTAAACTACTCCACATCGAGGGACTGAGAGTGCTAACCCATACACAAACACCTCCGCAGCAAGGCACAGTCCAGCATTGCCCAACACCTGCCATCACAGGCTGCCAAGTTGATAGACGAGTTTAACCTGCTGCAGTGCAGTCTACAAGCAGAGCTTGCTGGATTCAGGCTAATCAGTTCTTGGTCAAAACAAAACAAATCAGGGGAGGAAGGCTTCATGAGAACGTCCACAAGGCCTGCGGTCCCGGAGACCTCGCAGAGATTTAGAAGCCATTATTGGTAATAGCGCCAAAAATATCAAAGTGACCCTTGTTTTTGGAATTTGAACCCTTGAGAAGCATCTTACGCTGGAGGCAGTTCCTCTTCCTTGTGTGTGTTTGTGTGATTCTGTTACTGGAGTTGCTGAAGTCCTCCTTATGATAACAGTTTATGCTATAATATGTTATACTATATCTTTCACATTTGACTCTTCAGTTAAACGAATCAGAATAACATAATTAGGAAAAGAAATAATGTGTCTATTATGTAGCGTGGTTCAAACGTACAAGGACACAGTCTCCTTTTCTCCCTTCCTCTGGTCTCATTAAGGACCTTAACTTTCAGCCCGAGGGATAACCAGGCTTCTTCTAAATGTTGCTGTGGTCACATTTTTAATGTCACGTTGGAGGATGGGTTGTGTCCACCCCCAAATACAGAAGAAGGAGTGCTAATGTGAAGCACCTGGAAATGGGACTGTATTTGAGGTAGGGTCTTCAAAAAGGCCATTAAGTTAGAGCGAGGCCACCAGGAGGGCCCGGGTTCAACTTGACAGGTGTCCTTCTGGACTCGAGGAGAACACGCATCTGCAAGCTGAAGGGGCCTGGGAGGAGCAGACCCCTGAATGAAGACCCCTTGGACTTCTCCTTCCAGGACGATGGGGAAATGGTGTTTGTGGTATAATTTGCTCTTTTACTTGTGGTACTGTTTTATGCAGTCCTAGAATATGAAAACATCTGTAATAAGCTTGGATTTATCCACCAAAGGATTTTAATTTTCTGGGGTTCAATGTCCACAGTATGATCCTCCAACATTTAGGCGTTGTGTGTCCTCCCACATGTTGGAGATGGATAAACCAAGGCAAAACCACAAAATGCGTGCTCTCCTCTGCGTGGAGAGCGCAGGGACCGCAGGGGCCCTGGAACCCTGGAGCATCAGAAGTGGACAGGGCAGCATGGGCGGGGCACCTGCCAGCTCTGCCCTTCTCCAACATGCGGACAGCAGGGAGGTCCAGGCCTTGAGACGCGCTCACGGTAGAGTCTCTGGAAAATGGCAATATTCTAGACTTTTGCAATGCTCCTCGGGAAGCACATTCATTCAGGTAATAGTAAGAATAACTTGTACCATTTCAGAATTTTAGAACTACAGGGACAACCAAGAAAACTCTTTCCAGAACCCTGAATATCACATATACCGGCAAAGAAGAGGTGAAGTCTCGCAGCTCGTGGCTGATGCACACAGGCAGGCAGTGGCTCTGCGGGGCAGCTGGCCCCGGACACTGCTCCACGCTGGCAGGTCTCATCTCCTTGCCAGCTGCTCTCAGACGTTGTCATACCCCAGAATCACCTATAGGGCTTGTTCAATCCAAGACCTGGGGTTTTTACCCCAGAGTGTCTCTTGAAGTAAGTTGGAACCTCATAATTTGTGCATTTTGCAAGTTCTTTGGTGACGATGAGACTGCTGATCCCAGGCCACACTGAGAACCACTATCCTGTGCTATTTTCATTTTACCATTTCCACTGCTGTTTCTTATTTCTTCTTCACCAAGTCCCTCCAACACCACGGATTCTCTCCTGCCGACCTCACAAACATGCACATTCGTGATTATAAACAGACAGACGTGGCTTCGGGAAAGCAGGAGAGTGTTTAGATCAAGATGAGAGCTCCCAGTTAAGGCTGCACTGCTCTTCTCTCCACCCCTGTCCTTCTGGGGTCTTCTCTCTCGTGAAGTGTGCTCAGTTACTCCCCCATCTGTAGGACCACAGGCTACTCTATTCCTATCTCCATCTGCTGGGAGGGACACAGATGCAAGCAAACAATTCAAGGAGACAAATGTCACAGGATGATATGGACAGTGCAGTATAAGCAGGGAGGTCGAGGCCAAGACCTCGTGGAGCTCAAAGGCCAGGTAGGATTTGGAGGACAGGAGGGGATAGGGTTCCCTGGGTTGGCAGGTTGAGAAGCACATAAAATTAACGTCAAAATAAAACACAGGGCTGCAGTTCAGTCATTCACCACTCATTTATTCCTTCTACAGTTACCAATTAATCCCGTGGCCAGACAGTTCTTAGGGGAGAAACCATAAGGTGTTAACATGAAAACAAGTGAATGCACGCTCTGTTCTCTGTGAACGTGCAGGGTATTGGCCGATGGGGGGTAAACAGAGACAAAACATTGCGAGTGCTTCCTTTGCTGGGTTTGACCAGATTTCCTGCAGCACAGTGTAAAAGAGCAGCTAACTCATGGTGGGGAAGCTGCAAATTTTCCTACAAGAGCAAAATCAGGTGGAGAAGAAACTACTATCTCAGTTTTTAAATTATTACTTTTACTTACAATCAGAGAATAGTAGCTTAGATATGCTAATATTTTCCAAAAAGAAAAAAATGATCCACACTTCCATAAGGCTCAAGTGCAAGTTGACAGCTGTCTGTCAGAGTGACATGTAGATCCAGACCTCTTCCAAGCATGGCTCTAACACCCCTGGGGGCCTGCACACCACTGTGCCCAGTGGCAGAATGAAAGACGGCAGCATGGAGTGGTGTGGTAGGTTGGTATGGGCTGCCTCCACCTCCTGCTCACATCTACCAGCATTCGGTCACGCCCTGCAGGTAACTGTAAGTGAAAGCAGCTTAACTTGTCTAAGGAGGAGAAGAGATGGATTTTGCTGAACAGCTAGCTGTTTCAGCATGAGAAATTTAAAAGACTTTAAAGACTTTAAAGGTGACCCATGGAGGGTGTTCCCAAGCAATGGGGACAGAGGGACAAGGACATTTGGTAAAAGCAATAGGCTCGAATGCATGGAATTAGAAGGAAGAATCCAAGACAACAATTTTCTTAATTGCAATGCAGCAGTTCACTGGGCAAGCTGTGCAACAATTAAATCACCAAGAATCAGAGCTGCAGATAAGTGAATGATTTAGGTCGTATGTTTCGGATTAACTCTAGGAGTAAAGAATGATTAATCATAACATGGTAGGCTAATAAGTTATTATTGACCACATGGAAAATGTCACGAACAAAATAGCATTTTATGACCAATTGCTGGATACTTGTCATCATTTCACAAAGCAGAAACCCTGGTCCAGACCTTGCAGGAATCTGCTCTGTGTCCTGCTGGGCATTGGAGGGCACACCAAGAGCAAAGCATGCCAGTTGAAAGTAGCTCCTGATGTCCATGATCAGGGAGTGGCAGACCCAAGATTTAGCCCACATTCTTGGCACTCTTGTCTTTTTCCTTCGACCACAGTAGATATTGCAGAAAAATAGAATTACAGACCCCAAAAGACAAAAGCAGAGATAGACAAGCTCTTTCTGTCCCCACAGGAATTAGATTATTCCTTCCAGCGCTTTGTCAAGAATCACTGATGTCTGAAATTTGTAAAAGTTTCCTTAAATAAGGAAGCATAGACTCATTGAAAGTTCTTCCAGAAAAACAATGAGAACCATATGTGGGGAATTAACGGATGAGAAAATAGTCTCCTCAATCTAGTGGAACTCTGCCTTAGACAATATCACCAGCAGTTACGTGGCTCCTACTCCTGTCCAGAGGTTTCTGTGAAATTTCAATCTCTTAGCCAATTACATAAAATTAGTTCATGCAATTGTGCTAATGTATATAACGTGTATGGTAAATGCACTAAATTGCTATAAAAACAAATCTAAAGAGGGGAACTTTGTTATTGGAAAGTCATGGGAGAGTTCTTTAATGATGCAAGGGGTTGGCATAAAGTTGCTGGTGTCAGTGTGACCTCATGCGTGGCTCAGTATGTGCAGAGAGGGTGACACATTGCATGTGATCCTTCTTCAGGCAGACAGACAGCAGGACTGTCTCTGGTCAGGCTGGAGAGTGGCCGGGAGCCAGGCCCCAGCAGCCCTGTGGCCAGAGTGGAGACAGCAGGCACCCCACAGTGGACTGTGATGCTGAGCTGGGATGCCTAGTGGGGTAAGTTTTGTCACATAATTGCTATTTACTACATTTTCAATTTGTAAAGGAAGTATTGGGGGCAATCCTGCTGTAAATCAAGGAGAGGCTTGGAGTGTTAGGATTTTCCTCCACGCCCCACTGGAGAAAATGACTTTAATTTTTGAATTCATGAAGGTCTATCCTTCCTATTGTACAGTTCTATGCATTTTGCTATGAGAAGAATCACACAGGATAGTCTCATTGTTCTGAAAATCCCTGTTCATGGGGTCAACCCTCACTTACACATAAAATAGAACTCTACCCTTCAACAGATGAGTGGATAAAGAAACTGTGGTATATATATAGAATGGAATACTATTCAGCCATAAAGAAGAATAATATTATGACATTTGCAGATAAATGGATGGAATTGGAGAACATTATGCTAAGTGAAAGTGAAATAAGTTAAGTCCAAAAAAACCAAATGCCAAATGTTTTCCCTGATAAGTGGGTGATGATACATAATGGGGGTGGGGGAGTGAGGGGGTAAGAGAAGAATGGAAGAACTTGGGATTACATAGAGGGAAATGAGATGGGGGAGGGGATGGGGGTATGAAAGATGGTGGAAGGAGACAGACATCATTACCCTACGTACATGCATGATTACATGAATGGTGTGAATTGCATCATGCACAACCATAGAAATGAAATGATGCACCCCATTTGTGTACAATGAATCAAAATGCAGCCTGTAAAAATAAAAAAAACCAAATAAATAAAAATAAATAAAGGACAAAAAACAAAACAAAACCCTGACCTCCATTGCCCCTTTAACTGTACCTACAGCTTAGAAATAGAGGTACCAACTTCTCCATCACCATGTATTGAGCAGACTTTCCTTTCTTCACTGAACTGCCTTTGTGGTTGTTCACAGACCAGTTGACTAGTTTGCGTCTCTTGTTGGATCACCTTTGTGCCCCACGGATCTGTGTCTCCATTCTCACACCCACTCACACCAACACCGGGCTTCTGATTAGTGCTGTGGAGTCAATCCTGAAATCTGGTGGTCAGGCCTTCAAGTCGGCCCTCCTCAGGGCCTGCTTGATACTCCTGAGTTCTGCTCTCTGTGGACACGCGCTGTCCGCCCGCTGAGGTCGGCAAGGCAGCCTGCCGGGATTTCCATGTTGGAGTGGCCAGCTTTGCGTTAATCCAGATCTTCTTGGACGTCTTCCGTTATTGTGTTGCAGGTTTACTTTTCAAATGACCATCCTTAATAATCAGCAAAATTTTGAGTAGCTCTCACATGTTTTCCTAAAATAGATAAAGTGATATTCAGGCTGATTTTGAAATAACCCCACTGACGGTCCGCTTAGGATGGAGGTCTTAATTTGAAATCTTCAAAGTCATCCTAACAGAGGATTATTACAAATTTTCTCTGCCAGAGCTTCTGTGGAGAGCAGAGCTCCCGTCAGAGACGCCAGAACTGAGTAGGGTGGCAAGGGGAGCCCCTGGGGATGCACTGGCCGCGTTCCTGGCCCAGCCGTGGACAAGCCTCCCGGAGGCGACGCGAGGGCTAGGGATGCAGGCCCAGGACCAAGCGGGAGGTCAGAAGCCAGCGCCCGGGTAGGGCGCCCTGCATCGCTCAGGTTGCAGCCCGGAGCTCGCGGGCACTGCTTCCCAGCGAGGGGGCGACCGGGGAAATTCAGGGAAATTCAGCGCCGGACATCAAATAATCGTAGAAACACAGAAGTTCAAGCACTGCGAAGATGGAACAAGAAATACAAGAGACCCGCCAGCTTCCCGGTGGTGGCGGCCTCCCTGGCCTCACAGGCAGAAGGAGAGAACGGCACTGCGAGTGGCGTGTCACCGCAGGACAGTGGAACCGCGCGGGGGCCGGTCTCGAGTGACACAGCGGGGGACATGCAGGTGACTGCAAGGTGCTGGAATCTGCGGCGGCGCGGGGTGGCCAGGAGTCCTCTCCGGGTGGCCGCGGGGTGGCCGGGACTCCTCTGCAGGCGGCCTCGGGTTTTTGCGAAGCGCTCCGGCCCTCCCAGCAGACACCTGCCTGGGGACCCGCGCCCAGCACCAATGGCACCGGCCCAGCCAGGCGGGTGTCCAGGGAGACCCAGGCTGGGAACAGCGCGAGGACCTAGACTCGCCCACCCTTGGTTCCCCGCATCTCACCCGTCCAGCTGGGGAAAAGTCAGGCTGGTCCTAGGGAGTCCACGCCCGTGGCCTGGAGCACGTGAGACCTGCAGGGTCATCCCCCGTCCTGGGAGTGGACATTGCCGAGCTCCTTCACTCACAGACGAGCAACAGAGATGGACATCGGCCACAACAGAGGGTGTGGACCTGGAGTAATCCACCCAAGGAGCTCCAAAGGGCAGGACAGTCAGAACGCAGCCCAGCCACTGGAACTTCCCCTTTAGACCTTGCGTTAGCCCCGCCCTGGGAATGCTTGGGCCACTCTGTCCAGCAAGGCTGCCCTGGTTGGCACTCCCAGTCCTTCTACCCTGTACTGCCAGGCAGGTCGCTGAGAGCTGCTACAACCAGCTTCAGGTACAGGACACACCGTCTGGCAGCCTGGTGAGAAACACGAAGAGGTCGGACTTAACAACCCCAGGACCTTGGTGCACAGCCAATGGTGAAATGGAAAGACTGGTGCAGTAGCACAAGGGTCAATACCCAGCCTTGTCCACTGTGTCGATGCGGTGGAGACAAACCCTCCATTTTTCATTAAGAAGTTTTCCCTATGTTTTCTCCTTTTTCTGTGTGTGTGTGTGTGTGTGTGTTGACTGTTGATTTCACTCACTTGTTATTTAGCCTTGTTTTGACTTTGGAGGGTTTGACTTTGTGGATATATTTTGGTTTTTTGTTTTTAACCTTCATTTTCACTCTTGTTACTCCTTCTTCCCTGTCTTCCCCCACTAATAACCAAATTCTCTTGTTCCCCTTCCCTCTTTCCCTTTATTTTCTTACTTTTAGTTATTTTTTACTCCTCCTTTACAACCATCACCTCTACCTTTCCACCGGCTGCTCCCACTCTGCTTGCTACTTTTTGCCTACCTACCTCACTTTCTTTCACTTAAGGAACTGTAATTTCACTAGTCTTTAGAACTATTTAGTTTATGTAATTCCTACCCCCATGTCTTAGTCGGCTTTTTTGTTGCTGTGACTAAATGGATCTAGCCATTTTAGGAGGAAGAGTTTATTTGAGGGCTCGCAGTTTCAGAGGTCTTAGTCCACAGAAGGTCGGCTCCATCCTTGGAGCTGGAAGTGAAACTGACCATCATGGCAGGAGAGTGTGGCAGAGGGATGCAGCTCACATTGTGATCAGGGAGCAGAGAGAGACTCCACTCTCCAGATACACAACATATGCCCCATAACCACTCCCCAATTCCCAACTCCTCCCGCCACACCTACCACTTCAGTTAATCCCATTAGATCAAGGATTAATCTGATGAAGACTTCTACAACCCAATCATTTCTCCTTTGAACCTTCCTGCATTGTCTCACATGTGAGCTTTTGGGGGACATCTGATATCCAAATCATAACACCCTACATTTGTGATACAGTTATCATTACAGTGGACCATGTAGTTCACACCTGTTGTTTAACCCTAATCTATTTCGTGACTGTTTGATGTTGAAGTTGGTATTAAATACTGAGTCCATCATTCTTTTTTTTTTTTTGTGGAAATCAGTGTTATAGATGTCATGGTGCTCACCAGACTTATTTTAAGACTGTATATTTGTCACTATTATTATTGCTATTGTTTGCTCCCACTTTTCTAAGAAGCACTGAAAAGTAACTGGGGCACTACAAATTAACAAGCTGCAGGACTTCACTGAGTTACACCTATAACTTAGTCAAGTGGCAACGAACCTACCTCCATACACACACTAGCCCCATTCATGCTCCAACAATACTATAAGAAGAGGGGAGAGAAAACCTCAAACCAACAACTAGGTCCCAAGCAGGAACAGCTGGAGGGGGACCTAATGACCCCTTGTGGACATCTACTCATACAGCAAAAACAGAGGACCCAAGGTGATAGCTCAGAGGAACCCAAGTATTGTAGCAGCTCTCCAACGGTGAATTAAATTAGCATTTTTACAGTAGAAAACTAAGCAGCAATGGAACTTGAAATTGACACTTGGATTATTCTGAACCTAAGTGCTTAAGCTAAAAGATACAAATAACACAGAACTCACACACCAAAGAACAGACACATAAAAGAGGAAGAGGAATCCATCTCAACAGATGTGCAATTCCAAGATCCCTAAAATTATGAGGATATGAGCAAGAAAGTCTGTCTGCCCCTAAAATTTACAATTCCAACAAAGAAAACAATTTCAGGGAAAGACTATAAAAATTGATTACTAAAATGATCAATGAACTAAATGACGATCTAAGGAATGAATTCAGATAGTGAAAGCAGGAGGTAAAATATATTTCAATAAAGCAGTAGAGATACTGAAAATAAACCAATCAGAACTCCCTGGAATAAAAACCAAGGAATAAAAAAATTATTTGAAAGTGTTACCTACAGATTAAATGACATTAAATAGAAAAAAGAACTTGAGGACTGAAAGGCAACTTTAGGTCTTGAAGACATGGTATATAAACTTGAGCACTCACTATACAATAAAGAAGACAAAAAAAAAAAAAAATCAAAAGACCATGCTCAGAGGATTCAAGAACTCTGGAACAACATCAGGAAACCAAATAAGAGTCACTGGGATAGACGTGAGCATGGAGACACAGGACAATGACATGAATAACCTTTGCAATGAAATAACATCAGACAGTTTTGTAAATCTTAGAAATGAAATGGACATGTACATAAAGGACACATATAAAACCCCAAATAGGACCTAAAAGAACATCTGCAAAGCAAAATAAAAGCAAGATGCTTAACAGAAGAAATAAAGAAAGACTATTAGAAGCCACAAGAGAAAACATCTGGTCACATTTAACAAATAAGGCTCACTTCTGACTTCTCAGTTCAACTCTAAAAGAAATGAGGAATAAGAATGAGATATTGTAAGATATCAAAGAATATTTCCAGTCAAGATTGCTATGTCAAACAAAGCTGCCTTTCAGAATTTAAACAGAAATAATTTTTTTTCACTGTAATAATAAACTAATTCATGACCAGTAAACCAGCATTACAAAAAATTAAATAATTACAGCACACACAACTCAAAAATAAACAACAGAGGTGCCAAAATGGATGAAGAAATCTAGAAAACAATTAACAAAACAAAGAGACCAAATTAAATATAGGAAGTAAAACAAAACAGCAGGAAATATTAAATATTTATCAAAAATGAATATAAGTGGTACTTAATTAAAAAAAATACACTGGCAAAATGGTATAGAATGCAATATCCAACCATAAGTTGTTTGCAAAAGACTCATATCTTAAGCAAAGACATCAACATACTGAAAGTAAAAGAATGGAAAAACATATGCATACATTCCATGCAAATGGAGTCTGAAAACAAGCAGGAGTAGCTACTCTCAAAACTGACAAGGCCGATTACAGACAAAAACTAATCAGAAGAATCAAAGAAGGTCACAACATACTGGTCAATGAAATAATCCAATAAGTTATAATTATAATAAATATCATTGCATATAATTTCATTGTCATGATTTGGATGTGAGGTGTCCCCCAAAAGTTTATGTAGAAGACAATGCAAGAAAGTTCAGAAAATAAGTAATTGGGTTGGGAGAGTTTTAACACAATCAGTGATTTAATCCCCTGATAGGGATCAACTGAGTGGTAAGTGAAGTTGTAGGGTGTGGATGAAGGAGGTGGGAATTTGGGAGTGACTTTGGGGCATATACTTGTGTCTGTCATGTGGACTTCTCTCTCTGCTTCCTGATCACAATATAAGCTGCTTTTCTCTGCTGCACTCTCCCACCATGATGTTTAGCCTCACAGTGAGTCCCGAGGAATGGAGTCAGTCTTCTGTGGACAAAGACCTCCGAAACCATGAGCCCTTAAATAAACTTTCCTCCTCTACAATTGTGCTGATCAGGTCTTTTAGTCACAGTGCAAAAAACATGGATAAAATGAACAACATCAAATTTCAGATAGAGCCCAATACAATATTACTGGTTGATTTCAACACACCCCTTTCATCAGTAGATAAATCATCCTGACAAAAAAACCAAAAAAAATATTTCTGACCTAAAAAAGCATGATAAATCAAATGGTTCTAACAGATTATAGCATCCAAAGATGATGAATTCACTTTTTTTTCAGCAGTTCATGGGATCTTTTCCAAACCAAGCCATATTATAAGTCCCAATGTAAGTCTTAGCAAATAGAAAAAAAAAAAAATCAATATAATCTACTGTATCTTATCAGATCATAAAGAAATAAAATTAGAAATAAACACCAAGGAAAATTATAGCAACCATTTAAACACATAAACATTGAACCATACTCTTTTAAATGAATCATAGATGGAATAAGATGAAAACTTTTAAATTTTCTAGAAGCAAACAAGAATAATGATACAGCATACTAAAATCTCTGGGACATTATAAAGGCATTATAAGAGGAAAGTTTATAGCATTAAATGTCAACAACAACAAAAAAGAAAGATCCCAGAAAAACAATCTAATGCTACATCTCAAGGCCATAGAAAATCAAGAACAAACTAATTCCTAAATCACTAGAAATAATTATTAATGAAATTGAAAGTGAAAAATAATACAATGGATTAATGTCACAAAGAGATTGTCCTTTAAAAAGATAAATGAGAATAATAAATCCTTAGCCAAACCAGTCAAAAGAAAGAGAAAAAAAGACCCAAATCAACAAAATTGGAGATGAAAAAGGAGATATCAAAGACATTGCTGAAATCCAGAACATAAAAAATTTTTAAAACTTGTTTTAATTAGTTATACATGATAGTAGAATGCACTTTGATATATCATATATAATGGAGTATAATTTCTCATTCTTTTGGTTATATCTAATGTAAATGGTAGAGGGCATTGAAGAGAGGGGAGGGGTATGGGGATAGGAAGGATAGTAGAATGAAACAAATATTATTACTCTGTGTACATATAAAACTATATGACTGGTGGGATTCTACATAAGGAATATTTCGAAACTTACAATCCAATAAATTGGAACATCTAGGAGATACAGAAAAATTTGTAGACACTTATGACCTACCCAATTTAATCCAAGAGAATATAGGAAACCTAAAGAGATTGATATCAAGCAACAAAATTAAAGTGTTAATAAAAATCCTTCCTTTCTGTGGTGCTGGGGAGTGAATCCAGGGCCCCATACATTCCAGGCAATCACTCTAACACTTAGTCACTGCTTCAGCTCAATAAGTTTTTCAATAAGGAAAAGCCCAGGACCAGATGGATTTTCAACTGAGTTCTACCTGAAGAACTAATGCAAATCCTTTTAAAATTCTTTCATAATTAGGAAGGGAGGAGACAAACTTACAATAATTCTATGATGTCAATATGATTTTGATACCAAAACCAGTTATAGACACATCAAAGAAAGATTATAGACCAATATCTTTGATGAACATAGATGCAAAAATCCTTAACAAATTATTAGTAAATTGCATCCAAAAACACATTAAGATGATTTTCCACCATAACAAAGTGTTTTCATCCCAGTGATTCAAGGTTTGTTCAATACACAGAAATAAATAAGTGTAATTCATCACATAATTAGGATCAGGGACAAAAATCACATGCATATCTCAATAGATGCAGAAAAAGTGTTCAACACAATCTAGCATTCATTCATGTTAAAAACATTGAAGAAACTAGGTATAAAAGGAACATACCTGATATATTCATATGTAAATAACATAAAGGAATAACTCATAGACAACATCATACCAAATAAAGAAAAATTAAAAGCATTTCCTCTAAAATTAGGAATAAACAAGGATGTCCACTCTCACAACTCCTATTCAACTCAGTTATGGAAAATTTAATGGGAACAGTATGGTAGGAGAAGGAAATTAAAGGGATACAAGCAGGAAGAGAAGAAGCCAAATTACCTGTGTTTGCTGATGACATTATTCTCTATTTAGAGAACCCAAAAAAAGTCCTCCAGAATACTTCCAGCTCTCACAAACAAATTCAGTGAAGTTTCTGGATACAACACATAAATATTAATAGTTCTTTTATACTTCAATAATTAACCCATTAAGAAACAATTCACTAAAGCTACTCCTTCACAATAGCTTCAAATACATGAAATACCTGTGAATATATCTAATCAAAAAGGTGAAAGACCTCTACAATGAAAAATATGAAATGCTGAAGAAAGAAATTGAAGAAGAACTTAGAAGATGGGAAGACCTACCATGTTCATGGATAGATAGAAATAGTATCATCAAAATGTCCATATTACCAAACGCAATCTACATGTTCAATGCAATCTCCATCAAAATACCAATGATGTTCTTCAATGAACTAGGAAAAAGTGATCCTAAAATTCATATGCAAGAATATAATATCCAGGATGACTAAAGCCACCTTGAACAACAACAGCAAGGTTGGAGACATCACAGCATTTGATCTCAAATTAGATTCCAAAGCAATACTTACCAAATAGCATGGTATTGGAACAAAACAGGTATGAAGACCAATGGATTAAAGTAGCGGATGCAGACACTAATTCACATACAGTCATCTGATGCTTAACAAACTTGAGAAAAGCATAAACTGGAGAGAAGATACATACTTTATCAAAAAGTATTGGGAAAACTAGATATCCATACGGAGAAGAATGAAAATAGATTCCTACCTTTCAACCTGTGCAAAAATCCACTCTGAGTGGGATGATATTAAGTAAAAGGCTTCTGCACAGCAAAGGAAACAGAGTGGGAAGAAGAGGCCTACAACAGGGAAAAACATCTTTGCTAGCTACTCTTCTGATCAGGATTAATAAACAGAATATATAAGGGACTCAAAAAATTAACACTAAAAAATTAATGACCCACTCAATCAATGGGTAAGAGATGTAAAGAGACATTTCTCAAAGGAAGAAATACAATTGGAGAACAAATATATGAAAAACATGTTTGACATCCTTAGCAATCAGAGATATGCAAATCAAAACTACACTGAGATTCATCTTTTCCCAGTCAGAGTGTCAATCATTGAGAATACAAATAACAATAATTACTGGCAAGGACGTGGGGGGAAAGATACATTTATTCATTGTTGGTTAACATCAGTACAAACATCTTGGAAAGCAGAAAGAAGATTTAAGAAAAGATTAGGAATGGAATCTCCATAAGACCCACGTTACCACTCCTTGGTATTTATCCCAAAACTAAAATCAGCACACTCCAGTGATACAAGCACACCACTGTTTATAGCAGTATCATTCCCAATAGCCAAGTTATGGAACCAGCCCGGAGGCCTGCCGGCAGATAAATGGATAAAGGAAAAATAAAGTTTTACTGAGTCATAAAGAATGGAACTTCGGCATTTCCTGATAAATGGATGGAACTGGAGAACAACATGGTAAGTGAAACAAACCAGACTCAGGAAAGTCGAGTCTCAACTGTTTTCTCTCATATGTGGAAAGTAGAGAGAAAATAGGAATGAAATAAGGGAATCACATGAAAATAGAAGGAAGAATGGTAGAGTAGAATCAGGGCAGAAAGGGTGAGGGAGAAGAGGAGGGGAAGGCGACAAAAAGGGGAAGAAAGTTGACCAAATTATGGTTCATGCTTGTATGAATATTTCACAATGCATTCCAATTTTACATGCAACCAGTTAAAAGACAAGGGAGTAAATAGAAGGAAGACCAATAGAGTAGAGGAAGAGAATCCAGATGTAGGAAGAGGAGGTACTGAGTATTGGAATGGAAAGAGCTGTGTGATATGCATGTCTGAGTAGGTCAGAGTAAACCTCTTATCATGCATAATCACACACACACACACACACACACACACACACACACACAGCCTGGGCCAGCATGCAGGGGTGCAGGGCTGTACCTCCCCCAGGCTGGACACTTGAAGTGCACTCCTGAGAAGACGGGGCACTGTGTGAGCTGCTGCAAACCCTGTTGCTCACTCAGCAGTGCCCCCCCCCCCCCCCCCCCCCCCCAAGAAGTGCCTCTTTGCTCTGCATCCCACCCGGAGTGAAGCCCATGAGCCCTGTGCCTTTAAATGCCTCCCCGGAGCCAGGGGTGATGCTGCTCCTCATTATTTTCCTTTCAAGTGCATGGGACATAGTTCTCCTCATTTTTCCCCTCTGTAGAAACTTCCTATTTAAAATGAGTGCTAGGTCAAATAAACGGAGAAGATTCGAATCTTATTAAAAGGCTAATAGTTAAAATGAAGCTTTTAACTGTCACGGCCTCTTCTTTGCAACGTGGGTGATTTACTTGCGAGAGGATCGGATCTTCCCGCAGGATTGCAAGGCAGCAGGGCCGTTCCCCATTCATTAGATAAGCCGAACTGTATCATGGGGAAAAGTTAGAACTCAGTTCCAGGAATTGAGAAGAGGGACAGCTGCGTGGTGACCCGGCAGGAGGCTGTGAATGGGCTGAACCAGGGTGGCTTGATGGGCGGGTGGGTCACGTGCCTCTCTTCATTTTTCCTTCCTTTTTGTTCTGAATTTAATTTCTGAAACTTTCATTCTGTTACATGGACCCACAGGAGCCATTTTATGTGGAGTAAAATCTAAGAAGAAAGAACTATGAGGCATTTAAATAATTCTCATTGGTTCAGCCTATCAGCATTCTTGGGATCCACACAAGAGCGTTGCAAGAAAGTCGTTCCTATCCACTGGACCAAAAGGAAGCATTGCAGCGTCTCTTCCTCAAACTGCTACCTCGTGCCTCTCTCACTTTGTTAAACATCAACTAGAACCATACCATATGGAGTCATATATCCCCATTGGTGCAAAATACAAAACCCTCAAATGATTGGTGGTCTCGAGTGGTGTGTCCCGCTGAGTGACGCGCTGATTGGATAGGTGCTCAATCAAAGAAGCAGCAGCATCCCCAATAAATGAGTCAGCAGCTCTCGCCTGCTCTTACCTGGCGCCGGTGTCTGGGTGGTTATTGACACTGCGCCCTTCACCCCCCATTACACAAGCCCCCGTGGGATACAACATCTGGCGCCCAACAATCCCCCCGCCGCTGGTCGGCCCCTTTTTTCAGCTCTCACACGAGCTCCCGTGGTTTCTTCGGCTCTCGGGTAAGGGCCCCCTCGACACTGTATGTGTCTCTCGGGGTTGTGTTCTATGTCTTGTGTTATACGGAACCTATAGGGTAAGGTAGGCTCCTTCTTTTGCCCCGTTTTTGTTTGTCTCGTCACATTCTCCCTAGTTTCATTGAGCTGCAACACTCTCAGTTCGTCCGGGATGTTTACTTCGTCGTCCAAATGCTGAACCACCCGCACCTGAACTGGCTTGGGAACAATCGAGACGCTGCAGCAGGCATAAGGACAATGCCTAAAAACCGCTGCAAGTCCCCTGCTTAAGCGTCTACATTGATCCCGCACATTTTTAGGGCTCCCTTCTTTGTCTCCCTTTTTACTTTCACTTTCTCTCTCTGATTTCCTTTCTCTTTTCTGTCGTGCCTCTTCTGTGTTTTCTTCGCTTTTTTTTTCTCTGTTCTCTTCTACGTCCCCTCAACATGGGCAACCTCCTTTCTACCCGTAAATGCCTCAATTATCCGCTTTACAAGTTCTTCTGGCCCATAGAGGCCTTAAAGTAACAACTTCTGACCTTGATACGTTTTGGGAAGAGACTATAGTTCTGGCACCTTGGATTAATCCTGAAAATATTTGGGACCCACAAATCTGGAGCGGGTCTGTCTTTTGGCACAAAAAAGGGAGGTTCATGAAGGTCACTTCCCCCCGCTATTTTCCTAGCTATCATGGTGTCCCTCCAGGGTTCCTCCGCAGAAGCTATACTTCCAAAACCTAATGCTTCCGTGGATGCATTCCGTGGATTAGTTGACTTTGCATTCGTCTCCTTTGTCTTTGTCCTCTAAAGACTCCCCGTCTTCCTCTGGTTCTGAGGAAGACACTGAACCTTCCCCTTCCAACATCTGCATTCCATTCCTTCTCCTCCCCCTAAGCCCCCATGGACTTCTCACACATGTTCAGACAGCTGTTGATAGCAGTGTTTCTGATGAGCTCGTTAAGGACATTCCTGTTAAACAACTTGTTTGGGAGGAAGCCACTACCACTGTTAAAAATGCCATTGTCCTCTCCGAGCTGAACCTGTAGCTAAATGGATTCAAGCTGCCAGAGAAGTTCTTCCACTCCCTCCTTCTGACCCTGGTCTCTCCTTTTCTGCCCCAATCTCTGCTCTTGCTGCATCCATGGGATGCTTCTCTGCTTCTCTGTAGTCTGCCTCTCGCCCAGCCGCTTTTGCTGTTTCACCTACGGGGCTCCTCACCAGCTCATTCTCCTCTGCCTTTAGTCAGGTGGAAAGACCCCATATCATCTCAGTGCCGTGGGCCCCATCCCCTTCCCTCTCAAGGTAGGGGTTATGCTTGTGTCTTTCCAGAAACCAGCAAAACTCCAGTGTGGGTACCTGCGAGGAATGTCAAACCTGTGCTTGACTGAAATGCTTCTAATGATATACCTTGCTATGCTGTTAAGGAAATTCATTACAGGTTCAAGTCAAAGATTACAGGGAGCAGAGCCACCTAATAATGATGATGAGCTCCAGAAATATGATGATGTGCACCAACTAAAAAGGAAGAAAAAGAAACAACAGCAAAAAACTCCAAAAGCCCCTACATCAACATGTTACCTTTATAATATGTGCTATACACTCGGGATTGATGATGGCTGGTAGTCAGCGACAGGTAAGATCTCCAGAGGGAGTTGACCTAAGACAGGCACAGCCGCCTGTCTCCTGCAGTGTCCATGCAGGTTGGCCACCTGGTGGTGTTATAGTGTTACTCCTGGCCAGAGGACACTTAACAATGCACAAAAAAAAAAAAGAAAAAGGGGGAAATATGGGTCATATATCCACGTTGGTGCAAAATACAAAACCCTCAAATGATTGGTGGTTCTAGAAGACTAAATGATTGGTAGTTTAGAGTGGTGTGATGTGCTGATTAACACGCTGATTGGATAGGTACTCCATAAAAGAAGAAGCAGCTTCTGCAATAAATGAGTCAGCAGCTCTTGCCTGCTCTTACCTGGCTCCTGGTGTCTGGGTGGTTATTGACACTGCGCCCTTCACCCCCCCATTACACGAGCCCCGGTGGGATACAACAAGAACCTATGCAATAATTCTGTACCCTTTATGCAATCCATAAAATTAAATAATTGATAATAATTTTATCTTAAAAATAGAAAGTTATTGTACCATTTTCAAAGTATCAATGGAAGAAGTTTATTGTGTTTTATGAAGTGTGCTGTGAATTCAGCTGAGAAATAATATAATTTGATTATTCAGATGAAGAAGCTCATATTTAAGGATATTAACAGAATGGCTAGGTAAGGGTAATCATGAGACAAAAATTCTGATCTAGAGATACCAACACCAAAACATGTTGGGATTTCTATATAATAAGATCACTTAAATTACTGCTATTATTTTTCTTCCATTGTTATTTAAATAATTACATAATCACATTTATATTTTTCCTTTAGGGTAAAGAAGAGAAAAATTTTAAACATTTTATGAGTACAATACAGTGCCACTGATTATATTAAAAATGATGCACAAGTATTAAAAATATCTATTTCTGCAATGTTTCCATCACCCCAATAGAAATTCTTCCTGTTAAACAATAACTCCTAACCGGGTGTGGTAGCACATGCCTGTAATCCCAGTGACTCAGGAGGCTGAGTCAGGAGGATCTTGAGTTCAAGATTACACCAATGGTATGAATCTGCATCATGCACAACCATAGAAAAGGAAAGTTGTACTCCTTTTGTGTACAGTGAATCAAAACGCAGTCTGTAAAATAAAAACAATTTAGAAATCAATTAATTAATTTTAAAAAAGCCAGCTTCAGCAAAAAGCAATATTTTAAGCAACTGTGTGAGACATTGTGTCTAATAAGATACAAAATAGAACTGGGGATGTGGCTCAGTGATCAAGTGCCACTGAGTTCAACCACCAGTACCAAAAAAACCCAAAAACCACCACCAACAACAAAAAACAATAGCTCCTTGCTTTGGCCTGGCCACTGGGCCTGGTGATCTTGATTTGCTTTATGATTGGCACCTCTGCCTCTTCTGTGTTTGCACCTGTGTGTGATCATGCAACACTTGTCCTTCTGGCTTGTCTCACTTAGCAGGTTGTTTTAAGGATCACCCTACTGCAGCATGCATCAGAGCTTCCTTCTTTCTTAAAACATGGGTTCTTTTTAGTTATTCGTGACAGTCGAATCCATTCTGATACAACTGTTCAAGCCTGGGATACACCTTACTTCATTAGGACCCCGTTCTTGGGGATATACACAGTGGCAGGCTTCACTCTGGCATATGTATCCACAGGAAAATTACAGCTTCATTCTTTTACACAACTAAAGGCTTTTCCATTTTGTGTGCATGTCATGTTTTGTCTCTGGTCCCTCTGTTGGTGGATTTTAGGGCCGTTTGCACATTTTGGTTACTGTGAACCATGCTGCTATGAGTGCTGGTGGTATACATATATCTGTTTTAGTCTGTGTTTTCAATTTTTGGCTTGAACATATCTAGAAGTGGAATCTGTGAGTCCTGTGGTGGCCCCATGATTAACTGCTTGAGGGGAGACCTTAGGTTCTTACGAGGACCGTGCCACTGAGCTAGAGTTTCAGCTTCTCGACTCTTGCCAACTGTGTTATCCTCCCCCACAAAAGCAAACACCCATTCCAGCCACACTAGCAGATACTATGTGGTGTCCTATTATGTCACCACAGACTAGTGGTGATGAGCATTTTTCTATGAACTTTCGGGACCTTAATATACCTCTTGGAAAGATGTTCATTCAAGTTTTTCACCATTTTTCAGTCACATTATTTATTTATTTTTGTTCTCCAACTCTAAGAATCATTTACAAGTTCAAAGCATTTAAAGTCATGTCATGTATTTGACCTATAAATATCTTCTATTCTGTGATGAGAGTGTCATCTGTTGCACCAAATTTTTTATTTTAATGAACTTCCACTTTTCATTTGTTGCTATTCAAGTTTTTGACATCATATTTAAGAACTCTGGATTGTGTAGAGGGAAATGGAGGGAGGGGACAGGCGAAGGAAAGATAGTGGAATGAGACAGACATCATTACCCTGTGTACACATATGATTACAGGAATGATGGGAATCTCATCACGTACAACTATAGAAATGAAAGTTGAACCCCACTGGTGTACAAGGAATCAAAATGCAGCTGTAAAAATGAAAATCAATAAAATTTAAAAGTAAATAAAAATAATTTGCCCAAGAAAACATCCCTATAAAATAAATGATAATTCTGTACCTGCCCCCCCAAAAAAGAACCTATAGCTGTATTTGTGGTCATGAGGATTTACCCATAGTTTCCTTCTAGGAATTTTATGATTTTACCTCCAATATTTTGCTGTTGACCTATTTTGAGATGATTCACGCATAGGGTATGAGGTAGAAGTTCAGCCTCATTCTTCTGTATCCTTAAAGCCGCCAGTTGTCTGAGAATCATATTTTGTGGATACCTTCCTTTCCACGGGACAACCTTGTCAAAATCAAATGACCAGAGACAACCTGAGTCTCAGTTCTATTGCATTGTACTATAGGTATATGTTACTCACTATCAAACTGCTTTGTTTACTGAAGGTTCATATTAAGTTTTGAAATCAGGAAGCATGAGTCCCTCAACTTTATTTTTATTAAAGACTGTTTAGATAGCAATTCCGTATGAATTTGAATTTTCCGTTTCTTAAAACAATGTTCTGTACTTTTGAAATGATAGAATTTTGGAAGCATAGCCGTGATATCTTTGCAGTATTAAGTTTACCGATCCCAGAACATTTAGTTCTAAATCTTTATTAATTTACTCACCAATATTTTGTAGTTCTCATGGGGATTACATTTAATCTTCTAAATCTGTTACAACCTAGTTTAATTTGCTACCAGCTCAACATCAACAGCGTACACAAATTCTGCACCTGTATGAACCTTTAATCCCATTGCTGTTATTGCCACAGTGACATCTTTATACATTCATGCCCAATACGATAATCCATAATTATTTTAACATATTTATCCTTTTCAATTTTGTTGGGAATAAAAATTGAACTCATATCAAAAATATCTAATGGTTTTACATTTTCCACATGGTACAACAAAGATTTTTTATTTCTTCACACGGCTCTGGGTTAATGGCTACTGTTCTTTCATTTCAGCCTGGAGGATTCACTTTAACAATGACAGGTTTTTGTTTACCCAGAAACATCTTAATTTCTCCCTCACTTTTGAAAGCTCATTTTGTTTAATATATAATTATCGGTTTACTTTCTTCATAACCCTAAATATGACAACCCATTGACCTCTGACCTTTAGGGATTCTGAAGATAAATCAGCCATTAATTGTATTGACGATCTCTTGTCTGTGAGAAGCAACTTTTATCTTGTTGATCTCAAAATTGTTTTTGGCTGCTAATAGTATATTGCAATGGTCTCAATGTGGACCACCGTGAATTGATCCAACTTTGTGGGGCTTTTGTTTTGTTTTGTTAGTTTCTTGAATGTTTAGATTTGTGTGCTTCATAGCATTTGGGGAGTTAGTGAACATTACTATTAATTTGGAAAGTTCTGGACATTATTTCTTCAAATACTTTTTCTGCCTCTCTTTTCCCTGGGGGTCTCTGGAACACGGTGTTAGCACACTTGATCATGGCCCATGTTTACTTAGACTTTGTTCATTTTTTAAATTTTATTTTTCCCTAGTATTCACCCTGGATGATTTTGATTGCTTTATCTTCAAGTTCACTGTTTATGTCTTCTGCTTCCTCAAATCTGCTCTTCATGTATTCTAGTGAATTTTTCATTTCAGTTACTGGACTTCTCGGTTCCATAATTGTTTGGTTTCTTCAATGATTTTCATCTCAATTTCGATAGTTTCATCTTTTTTCCTAATGTTCTTTGAGTCCTTGATATCTGCTATGGCGTGGATACGGGGCATCACACAAAAGCTCCTGTTATTGCTGGAATGTTCAGAGATAAAGTGATGAGATTATTACAGCTGTGACCTCATTGGCTCATCCTAGTTAGAATGGGATGAGGAGATGGTAATGTAGGCAGGTGGGGCGTGACTGGAGGAGATGGGTCACTTGAGGTATGCCCTGGAAAACTGCATCTTCCCTTCCTTCCCCTCCCTCACTTTACTTCCTGGCCTGAGATGAGATGAGCACCTTTCCCCACCATGCTCTTCTTCCATGATGTGCTGTCTCACTTGGGCCCAGGACAACGGACTTAGTTGTCTATAGGTTGAGACCTCTGATATCATGAACCAAAATTGACTTTGGCTTCTAAGTTGTCCTGTCATGCATTTTGGTCCCAGCAATGCAAAGCTGTCTAAAACAATATCCTTTGGCTTTTCAGGTGCATCTAAGATCATTGTTTTAAAGTCTCTGCCTAGTAAGTTCAATATCTAGTCTTCCTTAAATATGGTGTTTATGAACCTAAGTTTTTCGTTTTGCATCAGGTTTGCTTTCTTATTCCTTCAAAGGTCTTTTTATTTATGTGGGCAATAATGGAACAGTGAATATAATAATGTAAACTCTGGAAATGTGGTGATCCCCCTTCTCCAGGTTCACTTTTATTTTATTTTAAAGCTTGTATTCTGCTTGTCTAGCAACTTTCCCAAAGATGTGTGGTCCTTGAGCTGTTTCTCACCTTGAGTTCACTGATGGTGTCATGAATTCTAGGAGATAAACAATCTCACACATTTTTGTAAGATCAACTCTGTGCTGGATCCTTTCAGACTAATGCTAAGCCAAGGGACACCTCTCTGAGGGAAAGCTGTCGGCTAAGGGGGTTTTTTGGAGTATACACCTTTCCGGTGGCATGAATGTGGCTCCTCAAACTCCCCCTTAGCACACTTTGCCTCTGAGTTCCCTAAGTTTTCAAAGAAACTCTCCAGCTTCTTCATCCCAGGCCCAGGAGGGCTTCCCATGCATCTCAGCTGCCCCAAGTGTCTGTAGCTTGCTTTGTGCACTTCATAATTTTAAATCAATGCCCCTGCTTTCCTGACCTGAGGGTTTGGAATTAGACAAATCAGAATGAATACTTTGCATTTGACTTTTGGGTAGCTTCAGAAAGATGAACACAGAATGAGGCCCACTCTGCCTTCTCTGAAGCTAGGACTCTGGGTTCTCAGGACCAAGCTGGGCCCCAGAGGGCAGGGAAGGGTGAGGGGCTCTTCTATCACTGGCTCTTCAGAGCTCAGTGACTGGCTGCTGGAAATCTCTGGCAGTTCCTCAGAGCTCTGAGAAAGAGAGTCCTGGAGGTTCCCTTGCTTTTCAATGATGTTGTTGGTACAGGAGCTGAAAGTCATCTACTCTGCCACTGGCTGTTATCAGTCCTCATTGAAAATTCATGTTCAACTTCTGTCCACTTTTGGGAGAAATAAAAAAATCTCATGTAGAGAGAACAAAGGACTATTAAGAAAAGGATCTGATTTTTCTTCTAAACTGAAATTGAAATTTCACAACTTAGATATTCATCCAGGGCTGTACATTAGTGTATGCTCACTTCCAGTGTTAGTTTTTCAGTCTTTACTAATTTGTCACAGGTACCTTATGTGCTATTTCTAATACCTCATTTCAGATAGGGGTTTTAATTTGATCTTGAAGAATCTTATAATTTTAATTTTATAAATGCATATTTTAAAGCATAATTTTATTATTCACATTTTCTTAAGGTTTGTCTATTTCGAAGTGTTTTAGATGTAGCATTTTTAATCACTTTCACTGATCACAAACGATTAGTAGATATGAAAATATCTAGCATGCGGCCATGTCCTTAACATGCTAACACAGGAAGAATATGATAAACTACCTGGTACGCTCGCCTCCCAGCCTCAGCCGGGCTTAGTTTATTTGGTTATCACAAGATGCTGATGTTTGAATAAAACTTTCTAAACCCTGAAAAAGTGCAACGCGAACGGCCTGCTTGGGCATGAGTGATTGAGAATGTGAAGCACTTTCCCTCTTCTCCAGAGGCCCGAGACGCTGAGCAGTTACCCGCTCCCCTGGGCAGCTGTGCTCCTGCTTCCCAGAAGGGCCGCGAGGCAGTGGGGCCAGCCCGCGGGGAATCTCAGACCAGGTCCTGCTGCACGTGCAGAGCCAGGAGGGACCTCCGCCCAGCAAGGATCAGGCCAGGGCTGCGAGGAGCCCTCCTCAGTCTCAGCTGACATTCTAGAAAATCTTCCGGCTCTCGGAGCTTCCAGGACCGCGCTGCGCACACCCGCGGGTCTCCACTGCAGCTGGCGAGAGTGAGGTCAGAGAATGTCACGCAGCACGAGGAGGCGGCCCTGCAGCCGGAGCCGCGCTGCCCCATCCCGCACCAGGCCTGTTTTGTCTGCTTGTGTTTTAGTAAATATCTCATTCTAGAAATACTGAGAAAGAAATGAGAAAAAATGTTAAAAAAATAAAAGTGCACGCCCCAGAGCATCAAAAGGCAGAGCCATGAGGAAGGGGACAGTCGGAAGGCTGGGCAGTGGCTGGCAGCTCCGCCCGCAGAACAGACTCGCCGGCTGGGAATCGAGGGCATGAAAGCTTAACAAAGCGATCGCTTTCATAAAGGAGAGATGGCAGGCCCCGGCGCAGGGAGGCCTCGGCGAGCGAATGGGAGCTGGCAGGGCGCGGAGGAGGCGGGCAGAACAAAGCAATAACTGGAAGGACGGCCACGCGGAGGCCCAGCCCACAGGCGACACAGCATCGCTGAGAGCACCGCAGAGGCAGGCGTGGGAAAGCGCCGCCAGGAAGCAAAACAGCATTTAGGTGATAAATACGAGAATAAGTCACCCTGCTGAGGACACGCGAGGGTGCTCCCCATGTCCGCGCTGGGTCCGCCGCAGAGAGAACCCAAGTCCTGGCCAACTTCACACCCGATCATAATGTGAAGACTATTGTCTAAAAGATGCAACGGTTTTTCACACCTTACATTAAATATCTACGCGGCATCCCTTTTAAAAACAAGGCCAAGATGTTCTAGCAGCGTTGCTTCATGTGGAAGTTAAAAGAATTCTTTGTGCGTCGAGGCCATAGGAATACTTGGCCCCTGAGGAGAGAAGTCGACTGGCTTCACATTTCTGGGCAGCAACCTGCGAGGCTTGAGGGTTAAGAGTGCGGCTGCGTAGTTTAGAGTCACCCCAAGGGCCTCTCACAGGTGAAGACCGAGCCGAACCACAAATGAATAAACTCCAGAGATGTAAAGGTAAGAAGCACCTGCCACAGGGACTTCAAGGTGGGAAGACCTGCTAACAGTAAACTCTGGAGATATGATTTATTGGGGGGTCATTAAAATATTTAAATATACAGTTTACATCAATAGAAATAAGCACCCATAGTTACTGTATGGAATATAAATGTTACAAATTCTGAAAACATTTAAAGGTATAGGTATCAAAAAGTTTCATAATACAAATGTAGTTTTCTTAAAAAGCAAGCACTGGAAAAGAAAAAAAAAATCTATGCGATCTATGGAAGGCAGGAAGAAAGAAATAGTAATATGAGCCTGTCCTCACTACTCATAACCTGAACCAACACTGTGTAAGAAAATGCTGAGTACAATGAGGCAAAGTGATCATTGCAGAAATAATTATGTAACAAAATAAACACTCTGCAATTAGAACAACAGCACAGAAACAAAACTGATGTGAAAGCAGAACTAACAGACCCACAGATCAGACTGTTTCTCAAAATCAGAAAAGGCAGACAAGTCGATAAAAGTCACACCAACTGTTTGTGTCCACTCTGGAGAGTTAAACTTGATGTAAGTAGAATCATCCATCCAGTTGATGGAACATAATCATCCATCCATCTGATGGGACATATACACCTAGTAATTGGTGTATGAGTGGAGAAAATAGACAAGAAGAACACAGACCCAGGAAACAGAAACAAAAATCACAACCTTGAATTCAGGAGAAAAGGCCAGGGAGAGGGTAAGAGGACCTACAATTCTATCTGAAGTTGAAACTTACCATGTTTTGATAACAGTGCCAAATAGCTCTGAGTTAATCTTCATAAAGCAATAAAGAGGAGCCACAGGACATGACACAAAGAGCAGGAGGCTGTCCCAGCATGGGCAAGCCTCTGGCCTCTGCCCTGTGGCCTTTGTGACAACAAGCCTTCTAGCCCACCCCTGCACTTCTGCCCAAGGCCCTTCTGTGGCTGAGGGTGTAGCTGAGCCCCCCTCCAGGGCTTGGAGGGTCCACACAGCCTGGGATGCTCACTGTCTGCTCCTGGAGAGAAACAGCTAGTCCACCGGCTTGGAAGACTTAGTCCATGACAAGCAGTAAAGGAATTAAACAATGAAAAGTTGTTCAACAGAAAGGTAAATAATGGAATCAACATCGTAAGTTACGATTCTACTGATTACATTTATACCCATGAGCAGTCTAACACCAGAAAATGTAGTGTCTTTCAGAATTCTGATGAAATTTTCAGAAAAATTAACTGTATGCAAACCTATAAATTAAATGTATTCCAAAAGTAGGAAAGTTGGGGAAATTCTATGATTACAATTCAGTAAGCTGAAAATATTAGCATAATCATAAAATAAAAAATGCTACTACCTGGGAATTTAAATTATTTTTCTTAAAATGAGAAAAATGCCTAAAACAGCATTTAGGTATAATAATGTAAAATGCATGTTATTGAATATCTAGAATACAATCAAAATGGGAAAACTATGTATTAGAAATTGTGGGACATAGCTGAAGTATCACTGAGAGGGAAATATTTGTGCTATACACTTATGTTCTAAGAAAAGTCACAGTATTCAAGGCCTGGCGTGGAGAAAGTAAAGGGTAAAAAACATTAAGAAGTAATTCACTGGGCACAGCAATGAATTACTGTAAATCCAGCTACTGGGGAGACTGAAGCAGGAGTATCCCAAGTTCAAGGCCAGCCTCAGAAACTTAGCAAGGCCCTGTTTCAATTTAAAAAAAAAAAAAAAAAAAGAGGACATGGCACAGTGGTAATGTGCCTCTGGGGTCAAATTCCCAGTTCCCACCTGCCAAAACAGAATCATATTAAATAATCTTACTACTGTTTTTTGACATTTGTTCCTGACTGGTAATCTGAGGCATATTGGAATAAATGAAGAACGTTCATGAACTTTCCATCTTCCATAAGGTTCAGTAATGAATTGAAGATATGAGTCCAAAAACAAAAGTAACAAGCAAACAAGAAATATAGGGTTTTATAAAAAATTAAAACATTATGTTCAAAATATACTATCAAGAAAATTAAGAGTGCAGAATGGGAGAAAATGTTTGCATATCATGTACCTAATGAGAACTTCTATCTAGTACTCCTAAAACTTACATGAACAGCTCTTATAGTTTGGGAGTAAAGAAGAATATAAACAACCCAATTAAAAGTGGCCAAATGTATGAACAGATATTTCTCGAAAAAAGATAGAAGACCAAAAATCACATGAAAAGTTGCTTAGCCTCCTTACTTACTGCAGGATGAAGTCAAAGCATAGTAGCAGAACACTTCACACCCAGGATGGTGGAATAAAGAAGCCAAACAATAGAAGGAGAATCCCAAGGAACCAGCAGCCTGGCACACTGCTGGTGGGAGTGTAAACTGGGGCAGACGTTTTGACCCGTCTTGCAGTTCCCAAAATTCAACCCAGAATTGCCATGTCCAGGAATCTGACAGCTGGGTGGAATGAAACCACAAGTTCACACAAAATCTTATGTAAGAATGTTCATCACCAGTCACTCCCAACGGGGCAGAAATGAACCAATGCCCATCAGGGGAGGAGGGGCAAACAGAATGCTGTGTAAAAACACAATTGATTGTTTGTCCCTACAAAGAAAGGAAGGGCTGAATCAGGCTCAGCGTGGGCAGAGCTTGAAAGTTACCTGCGAAGCAAAAGTAGCCGGACACCAAAGGCCACAGACTGTAGAGTTCCATCTGTGTGAAATGCCCAGAGAAGGAAACTGTGAAAGCTGTAAGGGTGTGGGGGTTGCCCAGGGCTGATGGCGACAGGGATTGGGGTGAGACCTGGACAGCTCGGGCTTCTCTGTGGGGAGGGTGGAGGAAAGCGTGTAGAGCTGACCTGGTGCTGATTGTCCAACTCTGTGACTACACTAAACAAATGGATTGACACACTTGGACTGGGTGAACACTGTGGTCAGTGAATTCTATCTCAATAAAGACATTCCCAAAAAAGGTCTGTATTCGCAATGCAGAAGGTGGACTTGTCTACAGGTGGTCTGATGTCCAAAATTTGCTTCAAGATACTCCAGAACAATCAACCAGGGCTTCGTTATGCTGTGGACTCTAATTGGATGCAATTTAAGAATTGCATAATAAAAGTTAAAAAGAAATTAAGAGGATGCTAGCAATCAGCTTCAGAAAATTTGGTATTATTTCCTAAAAGCGAGAATTCCCCAGTCCTGCCAACCTCTCCTTGCTTATCCGGGTCACTCCAGCATTACTTCAGCAGCACCAAGTAGGAACTTACTTTCAAAGGATGGAAGCAACAAAGTTGGGTACATTCTTGAACAATTGAGCTGGTGGCGGACCTGTCGATGGGATGTGGCGCTCCTGTGCTCAGCTTTCCTTCCTCGCCGGTGGGGACACATTCAGGGCAAGGCTCCGCTCTTCCTGTGCCTGCAGATCTGGGTTATGGGGTCGCAGTCTTCAGTTCAGTCCCTCCAGTGCCATCTTTGGTCTTGCACAGAGATGGCTTCTTTATATCTCACGCAGCCTTCTGCTATGCAAAAGTGCTGCCCTGCTAGGATTTGTCTAAGCATGAGGTATGGGGGAACTTTCTTGTGTATAAGCAGTTGGCTGTGGCTGAACAGAGATCGTGAGGGTGTGCTATATAATACAATACTCTTCCCCGACACCAAAGAGTTAGAAAGTAAAAGTAGAAGAGGGGATTCTTGAACAACCTGAGTGTCCAGAAAGTCAACTAGAGTCACATAAAAATGACTAGTTGGCCTTGAACTGGCAAAATGATTTTCTGCTATCAAGCAAATATGAGGATCCAAAATTTAAACTAACTAAAATAACTCAGTTATAGAGAAAAACTTGAGTGGTATATTTTGTATACTCAAATCTGGCTTAAAATTTATTTCTTCTATATGGATCTGACATATTTAAAACATCTGCTTTGTGCCAAGTCCTATTTTAAAATGATATAGGTAGTAAAGGAAATTGAAAATAAGTTTTATAACACAGAAATATGGTGTGAAGAATAGAGGTCTTAAATCACATCCTAATCTGGTTTCTGGAGAAATAGTTATGAAGTACCAATTGCTCTTCTACCAATGCTACTTTCACTAGACTTTCCTCCACACTTTTATGGTTTGGGAGTGAGGTGTCCCCCAAAAACTCATGTGTGAGACAAGAAAGTTCAGAGGTGAAATGTTTGGGTTATGAGAGCCTTATCCCAATCAGTGAATTAATCCCCTGAGAGGGATTAACTAAGAGGTAACTGAAGGCAGGTAAGGTGTGGCTGGAGGAGGTGGGGCATTGGAGGCCTGCCTTTGGGGTATATATTTTACCCTGGAGAGAGGAGTATCTCTCTCTACTTCCTGGTACCATCTCTCCAGCTGTTTTCCTCCACCACACTCTTTCGCCATGATGTTCTGCCTCACCTCAGGCCCAGAGCTATGAAGTCGGCTGTGTATGGACTAAGACCTCTGGGATTGTGAGCCCCCAAATAAGCTATTCCTCTTCTAAAATTGTTCTTGTGAGGTCTTTTGGTATCAGCTGAGTAAAAGCTGACTAAACCACACACCATTAACCTCCCAGCATCCACTACTGCCCCTGCCTCCTGCCTCCACCTCACCAACCTATCTGCCATCATGGTTACATTTCTTCAGTCTCTGCTTCTACCACCCGTTTGGTTGTCAACACCTTTTCTTAGACACATTGATTCGGACTGGACATGGTCACTCCTGCCCTTATGGTCCAGCACCAAGGTATTTCAGAGATGATGTGGTCCAATATTGTTCTGCAGTAACCTCTACTTAACATCTGAGGACCCAACTTCCTTCTCTCTCTTTCTCTCTCCCCCTCTTTCTCTCCCTCTCCCCCACCCGTCTCTCCAACACACACAAACACAGACACACACATGCATACACACTACACATGGAATGTTAAAAAAAAAAAATCGCCATAAGGGAATTAAGTTCCAGAAGTTGTATTAAATTAAGAAAATGAGTTGTTAACGAGCAAGTGACTAAGCCCCAATCTAGCTTTTTCTGTTGTTTTGTTTTATTCTGGTTTTGATTCTTTTATTCACAGTGTGTGTTGATTCTGTATTCAGAGTTCTCTGGATTTTTCATCCATAATTGGCCTTGTTTCCCTGATAATGAGGACACATGAGTCAGCAACCTATGACAAATGCAGGCTCAGGATGGATATTCTCAGGGAAACTTATCACCACCACTCAGAAAATTATTGTCATTGCAGAAATAAGCATGAAGTCCTAAATTAGCGGGGGTGTCTCTACTGGCATGCTACTGCTTTTTGAATACGCAATAATTCACCCAAGTGCCTTACGTTTAGTATCTGAGATATTGATTTGTGCTGTGAGCAAAACGCTCTGTATTTGCAGGTAAAGAATAGCTGGTTCCAATTTTCTGCAAAGAGAAGAAATGGTCTATGTGAGTCTCAGTGCTGGTGGCTGCAGGTTCCTGGGTGCTGAGCCGTCGTTGGCATTGCCCTCACCTGGACAGCAGGAAGAGCTACAGCTGGGTGCAGTGGACTTGTTCTGGCCACTCTGCTGCCCATCTGCCGTGGGCCTGGGCCTCCCTCATTCTAGCCTTCCTCCCTCCACTGCAGCAGCGAGGCCCTCCTCCGGGGTCGCATCCTTGCCGAACCACTTCCATTATGTGAACTCGTTCCTCCCTCTGCCTGAAGCAGTCTCTCCTCCCGATTCTTACAGACCTTTCTCTCTAGCCCGCCATCTCGGACCAGGCACCACTTCCTCACAGAAGAATTCATAAAATATCCAGTGTGAAGGGAACAGAGCAATCATCACCTCTGGGGCATCTCCTGTTTGTCTTCACAGCCCAGCACAGTTGTGGTTCTATAGTTGCTTGATTTATGCACATTTGAGTTCCCTTGATTGATGAATGAACCCTCACTAGAGAAGCAAGAGTGATGTTTTCATTTGCCAAATATATCTCCTAACATTTTATGGAATTAAGGAGGAGCTCTGTGACATGTTTTAACCAATGAGTGAAGCATTTTAAAGCTACTTGGGCAGAATATGTCTCCATGGGGTCTTTGAATTGAAGAAGAAAATTTCTACCATCTTGAAATAGAAATCCTTTTGCTAAAGATGAGATCTAATAGTCCCTTCATCAAGTTGTGCTGTCTCCAGATTGCATCTTTGCCACTTCTCCATTGTGTGCACGCTTCCATCAACCCTAAATGAGTGACAGAGAGACTGGTTCTCCAAAACAGAGTTTGCTCAGGAATGTCCATGGATTGTGATCTGTGATTCCAGCTGTGGCAGACCAGGCCGACCGTGGGTGTGTCCAGGGAGGCAAAGGAAATGAAGGTTTTTTAAAGGACTAATGAGAATAGTTATATACATTGTTTGAAATAATTATTCCTGGCCACAAGGATCAATAACGGAGAAGCACTCAGTCTAAGGCTGGCCACTTGGTTACCAGGCAGGCTTCCTCTTGTGGGGCGCCATGGTTTTGTCTGTAATCCCAGTGGCTCCAGAGACTGAGGCAGGAGGAACGCAAGTTCAAAGCCAGCCCCAGCAACTTAGCAAGGCCCTAAGCATGTTTTAGGGAGACCCAGTTGAAAAATAGAAAATGAAAAGGACAGAAGGGCTGAGGATGTGGCTCAGTGGCTGAGTGCCCTGGTTTAGTTCCCGGTATCAAACAGAACAAAACAGAGGTGGCTCTTGTGCAAGGCTGTGGTTCTTCTGGTTCTTCGTGGGCTGGAGGCTCTTGTGATCATCTGTGTATGAGGCAAATGAAATGTGCCCGAGGAATCTCCTTCGTGGCTCCACTTTATTAAGGCCTGATGTAAGCAACTCAGTCTTGATTTCAATAGCGTCCACGCATTTGCTGCGTTCGTGGAATCCTGCTCCAGTCTGTACTGCGTGTCTGTTTTCCTTCTCAACTCTCAGCCTACAAAGATCAAGACGGGGTTTTAACTTTCCCCAAGCTCCCACCTTCCACCACACAAGGACCACGTGCTGGTTGAATAAGGTGCTAACCTGACCAATGAAAGGCCGTTTTATTGTGTGGAGAGTTCTCACATTTGTCTTTCAGGGCTGTGGCCTCTTACCCACATAGTCAAAAACGCTGCAGAAACCACAGGCGCTTTTTATTTAGCTGCATACATCGAGGTGCCTGTCCTGGGCAGGGCTCTGGACAAAGGAAAAGTGAGGAAGCCACTTCCTCTAATTTTGGGAAACTGACTTAAAGTAGAAAATGCCCTGATTTTTAATGTCAACCACAATGGATGGCTGTTTGGTCATGAATGTATAAAGCAACCTCTTTGTTGCAATTCATTCATCTGGAAATGTGAAGGCAATGAAATTTGTATGCATTTTTAAGATGTAAAACTGTATCAATTGCATTCGCATCCTGAGCACATAAACTTGATTCATATTTGTTGCGCATCGTGGCTCCAAGGGTCTCTCATTTGAAGACCTGTGTCAGCAGTAGATTATTTGCCAGCAGAAGACCGGTCAAGCTATTCAGGTTCTGTGTTATGTATTAATTTTATCTACTATACTTTGGAATAAAACTTCACTTGCATTGTCTATGTACAAATTATAACTATAAAGAGCACAACCTTGCTTTTGAAAAATACAGTAGATTGTCAGATGTCAGGTGCATAAAGTGAAATAATACATAAGGATAGCAAATCAATTGCTAGTGAAATATAAGGAATAAATCTAAAAATGGCCCAGACTACCTTGAATATTTCTTACACAAGAACACCATATTGCTTGATAGGTGAAGAAATTTTTGCCACTGGGAAGCTACAAATAGCTGAGAACTACGACTCACACACAGGAAAGAAACAAATTCTGCTGGAAGTAATTATCAATGTGAAAGTGAACTGTTCACAAGTACAGAGTCTCCCAAGACAAAGCAGAGACATCAGTCACACTGCTAATGGTAGCTCAGTCATGTGTGAAGAAGAAAATAAACAAGTTCCTAACATTTCTAAGACTCAAGAAATTAACTGTTCAGTTCCCCTTCTGCCTATTAAAACACAAGCTCACATATTTGTGGATCATACTATAACCACATAATAAGCAGAATTATTTAACAAGGTCTCAGGCACCTGGTCCACATATTTGGGAGAGTGCTCTTTCCTGTGATGCAGGGAGAGGTGATAAGCTAAACTGGCAGGGGTGAGTTACCATCTCTTCCACACAAGCAGAAATTCTTGATACAATATAAAATAGCTGCATTTCAAAGGAAAGAAAATATTTTTTCCAGCATGTTTCTCAAGTGTATTCAAAGATACAAAAATAAGTATTTGCTGAAGGAAGTTTAGGACTCAGGCAGGAATGAGGGAAAGGGACGTTCACACCAGTGTGGGAGCCGCAAATGAGACTTTGGGTTTGTGTGGAGCAGGGAGTTGAAACAGGTACACCATGGGGCCTCTGAGGCTGCACTGCCCAGGAGGCCAGGGAGAGAGGCAGGGACGATGGTCCTACGGGAGGGGCAAGGGTGACTGCTGGCAAGAACCTCAGCTGGAAGTGGAGTTGGGGTGAGAAATCAGAATTCAGAGGAAGGGTCAGTTCACAGCATCCGCGTGGCCCAACCGCCTTGTAGGAGAAGCATCAGAGTGAGTCTGTGCCCCGCAAAGTCCCTACTGCTTCAACAGAGGCAAACTGAAAAATATATCTCCGGAGCATTTCCACAGTGAGATTCCACAGAAAGAAACCCCTGCTAATGATGAGGAGAGAGAGAGAGAGGGAGAGAGAAGAGAGGAATTTAAGATTCATGAAAAACAGAGAGCAACTACAGGAAAATAGGAATTTTAGAATGAGATCACATGGGTTGTTCATTTTGTAGACTTTAGAGACTAAAATCTCAGATGGAACCAATATATTGAACTATGGATGGGAGAAATAAAAACAAATCTATTTATAAAATTAGGAGACAAATTGAAACCTCAAAGTCCCAAAGAGACAATTTAGAAGTCAGCAGGAAAAGAGTGAGCTCTACTCTTTCCCCACGTCTCCCTCCCCATCTCCCTGCTGCGGAAGTCTGACCTTGGGGATTGCTCTTTTGTTTGCTGCTCCTGGTTTTCTGGCTGGTGTCCATGAAATCCTTCAGAACTGGTCAGTTTGCCCTGTCACCAAGACCAAGGCCAATTTCAGCAGGTTACCTAGAAAGAGGACATTAGACACCATATGTCTCATTAGAAGCAGGAGACCCCAAAAAGAACGGACTCCAGGGAAGGGATCTCAAATTTGAACTTTATTTCTAGCTGAAATATTGCTCATGAGTAAGCAAAAATAAAGATGACTTATCAAAAAAATCCACAAAGATTTTGCCAACCATCCTTAATAATTTTAATAGGCTAATAAAGAATGTGCTTCTCTTAAAAGAAAAGGTAGTAAAATTTAAGACTCAAAAAAATTGAAAATATGTCAGCTACAAAGTTCTTGACAAAGTCCACGCTACTGGGTGGAGTAAAAAACGAATCATTAAAATGTTGCACATCAATAATGTGAAAGATCAGAGACATGTCTAAGTTTCTTGCACTGTTTAAGAGGAACACAGTACTAACTGTCCTCATTTTTCTCAGAAGCCTTCCACTGAGGACAAATACCAGTTCACAGATGGGGTGGAAAATTGAGGAGGAGGTGAAGAATAAGGCCCTGGTCTCAGGGTCCGTTCAAGACAATCTCAGTGTTACTGCATGGTATTGACCATCTTTAGGGTAGAATATCTGACACTTAAAAGAATTTTTAAACATAATTGTGGATGGGCTTGAGATCTCATGATGTAAACAGGACATAATCAATGCCTGGGAACAGAGGGAAACTCTTAAGGACATTGTTTATTGTTTTTCATAATTGTTGTAAGTTCTGGAACTTATCCTGAAAATCTATGAAGTCTTGGTAATTATAACTTTCTAAATTTTGTGTTTGCTCTTTGTATACACATCATTGAAAAACACATTGCTTTCCCATGCTTCACAAAATTATCATGATATCCTAGAGACAAAATATTTGATAAATAAACAAGACAGACAGTCTAATTTGCATTTCTAAGAAAATGTGATCAACTGATTTCTTACTTTTCAAAAACATCACAAATTCATTTTCTTATTCAAACTTTCTTTACAAAAGGTTCTTCCTCGAGAACCTTTGAGATTATTCTTTCTTATTCTGTGATAACAAAATCAGATTATAAAACAATGGTTCTTCCATGTTAGATATGAGTATTGTTGAGGATAAACTTTTGAGAAACATACTTGAATTATGAAACAAACCTATGAAACTAACTTTTTCCTACTCATTAGACATGATGCATTCATTTAGCAGAGTTTTCTTGATCACAGAGGAAGATTTTTTTCAAAGTATGCTGATTTCCTTTCTGGCACAGGATCCTTGATATAGGTAATGTACCACCAGAACACACGTTAAAAGAGATTTCAAACTGCCTTTATGGCAACATAACTCTGTGTAGTTTTATACAGTTCAGGATTGGAAGTGCTTTTCAGTAATACATATGCAACTGAATAACTCTCTTACTTCTTTTTGGATTCAAATCCCATAGCCTCTTATATAGGCATTTTTGTATTTGTAAAGTTGAAATAATTTTTTTAAAAATCCTTTAAATTTTGGGGGGTATTCTTCAATTATTATCCAGAACCTGAATAAGTTGAGTTACAAAGTCATGGCCAAACAGCTCTTATACCGCTGCATCTTTTTCAGATTCATCCACTTTTGCAGATATCTTTGAGGTAGACCTTATAGGAACCTTGACTGCACCAATGTAAAATACAGAATCCTTGCTTCTATCAGTGTTTTTATTAAACATTTTGATTTTTTAAAAATTCTTTTGGTTTAGAACTTATTTGTGTATTTTTAAATGTAATTTGTGGTTTCATTGATTTATTACCTAATGGATCTTCAAAATAAGAGGATAATTTTAGCATACATTATCAATTGCATTCACAAACTTACTAAATACCACTGATTATAAATCCGAGTAGACTAGAACTTAGATTTCTGCTGATGCACCCCTGTAACACAATGTGATTTATGACTAACAATCATTTAAAAAAGAAGTGTCTTTGCTTGACAAACCTCCAGTGACACTTAAAATACTCTGTATTAGAATTGACAAAGAACTATTTACAGCAGTTCAATAATGATAGATGTAAATTGAACAGAACTGCGTAATTAAGTTTGAAAACGATAGTAAAAATAAGTTAGATTATTATATATATTATTCCCAGATTTTATACCTCTTTAGATTATAGTGAATGACTTCACCTTAAAATAACTCATATTTTCATCCAATAAAATTGAACATTATTGATACCCAGCTATTGCCCATGTGACTCACCAATGGGTTTTGATGACTTCTGAATTCATGTACATATTGAGCAATGGAAAGGTTGATAACTCATGCTTTTAAATGGTGCAGTAATTTCAAGCTGCTATAAAATATTTATGTACCCTTCTGAACGTCTGTCCTTACCTCATGGTGGTCTACAAAGTCTACAGTTCCTGGGCCAGAACTGGCTTTCAGACCACACTGTGGGTTGGCCATCAAGTTCAAGTGGGGCAGTGACAGGAAACACTTCGGGGAGGGAGGTGCAACCTGCAATAGGAACTGCCTTTGGTAGTAACTCAAGGAAGTGCCCCTCAGCAGGGAGCAGGGCTCCCTTAAAGGAAGAGGGTGGAATGATCATCCTCAAAGACAGAAGGACTATAGTACTTCAGGTGGTGGGAATAATGGAGGACAAGGGACAAAGAAGTTTACAGACTCCAAAGACTGAGCAAGGATGTTGATTTAGAGTCTGGGAAGGAGCAGGAAATTTGAAGTAACAGAGATAAAAGGGAAATCAAATTTAATATGGTCTTAACTCAGATATTTCCATTACTACTTTTGAATTTTCTAACAATACATCATACTGACCGGGTCTCAGATTTGTGCTCAAAGTTTAAAAATATGTTCTATGAAGTATTCAAAATTAAACAAACATAGTGATGTCTATCTCATCCATAAAAATAAAGAGAATGCAGGAAAAGTTGTTAAAAATTAACATTTTAAGAACTTTAAATATTAACCAAAGGTCAGAAATGATCCAGTGCACATTCATTAATCACCCCCCACCAAATTTTCTGTCTTCATAAGAAGACAGACGGTTCTCTGTAAAACTGTGAACTCTGTGGCACTTCAATTTACCCTGTGCTCTTTGTTCCTGCCTTCCCCAGCACAGTAGTGGACTTCAAGCCAATAGCCTCAACCATAGGATGAAAACCAGAGGTGCAACCCCAGGATTGGGAACTAGCTATAGTACAGCTCTTTCAGAACCCCTCTACAGAGAATCATCACTATTTGTCATCCTGGAAATCCTCCACCTGCAGAAATTTTTTTTTTTATTGACCCTGACTCTGATCCTACTCAGTGTGCAGACATCTTTTCCCTGGGAGCATCTGTTAGAAACTGTTACTGTTTATCATCACAATTGTCTGAGACTAAATAAATGAAAAGCTAGGAGTGAGGTGATGGAGTACATGTACAAAGAGAGCTCTGAAAAATCTCTGACATATCTCAGAAAATTTAGAAGTTCATAAATGTGTGAAGGTCTGTGTGTGTGTAGACAAAAGCCCTCAGGAGGCCTCTCACTTGACTTGACCTTGAAGCTCTGTGCAAACAGGAAACGGAGGATTAAAATAGAGTCACACGCTACCAGCCTGAGTAAAGAGTTGTGTTCCAAAATGTACCTAGAGTTGACAACCAATCATTATGAGGCTGCAACTTTTAGGGATTTAAAGAATCATGAGCTGATGACCAAACTAACTGAACAGAAAGTCTTAAGGACCACACATAATAAACGAACTTCAAGGAATTAGACCAAAAAATAATTATGCAAACAAACAGCACAAACAATGAAACTAAGAGGTTGGAGGATCTGATTTCCAGAGTTTATATTGTATGTTATTTAAAAATGAAGTTTTCAACAAAAAATTAGGAGATTAGGAGATTTTTTTAAAAAGCCAAATTTTGGTCCATGAAAAGGAAAAGGATCAATAGAAACTGTTCTTGAGGAAGTTCAGATGTTGGATTTATTTGACAAAGTCTTCATATATACTCTCATACTCTTTGAAACATAAAAAAGTGAAAATGCCCAAATAACTCTAAGAAAGTATATTGATGTCTGATCAAATAGAGAATATCAGTATAGAGGTAAAATTTTATAAAATGAAACTTGATAATCATGAGTTTGAAAAGTGAAATATTTCCTAGTGAAGTTCAGCAGAAAATTTGAGCTGGTGAAGAAAGAATCAATGGAATTGAAGATGAGTAAATTGAAATTTCCCTTTATGAGTAAATAACAACAACAACAACAAAAGAATGAAAAAGAGAGGAAACTAACCTGAGACAGTTTTAACTTGATAAAGCATGCACTATACACATAGTGGGAGTTCCACAAGGACAGGAGAGAGAAGAATGGGCAGATAGAACTCTTGAGGAGGTAGCTCAGTGGCAGAGTGCTCTCCCAAAATACACAAGTCCCTGAGATTGATCCCAGCTCCCCATAATCCAAATTTGATGAAAGATATGAAAACACATATTCATTAAGAACAAACATGCCCATATTTTGAGACATCTAATAATCAAATTATCAGATGACAATGATGGAGAATATCAAAGCAACTCATCACTTCAAGTTATCCTCAATAAGATTAACAGTTGCTTTCAGAAAACAGGGGCTCAGTTGACAGAATGCTGAAGGAGGGATAAAACCATTTCTTACTTAGCTCAAAGATGTGTTTGGTGCTAGTATTTGCTGGGGGTGTTTTACACAGACTGAAATATACAGAGCACTGTGCTCCTGGTTGTAGCATTTTGAAGCATGTTACAGTTCCTTAAGGAAGCTGAATGGGAAAGGAAAGCATCCCAGTCACTTCAAGTTGTGCCACTTCTGGGCTGGGGAGACAGCTCAGTTGGTAAAAGTGCTTGCTTGCCTTACAAGCACAGAGCCCTGGGTTCGATCCCCAGCACCACAAAAAAAAAAAAAAAAAAAAAAAATGTAATGGAATAGACAAGTTGTGTCACTTCCATTGTAAACACTTTGCTTTGTAACTACAGTTCTTTATCTCTATGTATGTGTGATTTATGATTGCTTATGTTTCGTATTCAGGAAAAAAATACACAAGCAGTTGAAGTGACCTCCAGGTTAGATCATGTTAGGTCAAAAGACAAGTCACAATAAGTTCAAACAATTGAAATCTTATTTTGTATCCTCTCTGATCACAATGGAATAAAACCAGAAATCAAGAACAAGAGGAACTTCAGAATTATACAAACACTTGAAAATTGCATAACATGTTCTTAAATGATTGATCGGTCAATGAAGCAATAAAAGAAAATTATAAGGTTTGTTGAAACAAATGATAATAGAAATATAATATATTAAAATCTGTGGCACATGGCAAAAGCAGTAGTAAGGCATTTGATAGCAAAATGCACCAATGTTAAAAACAAAGAAACAAAAAATTCAAATAAAAAATATAAAAAGGAAATTTGAATACCTAGAAAAGCAAGAAGAAGCCAAATCAAATTCAAAATGTATAGTGTGAACAAAAAAAAACAAAGATCAGTATAGAAAAAAAGAAAATGGAAACAAAAATTTAAAAGATCAACAAAATGAAGTTAATGTTTTTGAAAAGATAAGCAAAATTAACAAACGTTTAATTAGTTAATTTGTTTATTTTGTAAGACTAACCAAGATAAAAAAAGGAGAAGAAAAAAGTAAAATCATGGAAGAGACAATACCATGAAACCACAGAAACACATAAGGTCACTGGAGACCATTATGCACACTCCTCTGTCAGTGACATGGGAATCTGGGGTAAGCAGACAGGTTTCTGAGCATGCACAGCCTGCCAAAATGGAACCAGGCAGTCACAGAAGAACTGCACAGACCAACAATGGGTAATGAAATTGAATTGATAATTAAAAGACTCAATAAAAAAAAGCCAAGAATTTCAAACTTCCAGCTTAAATTTTACTGAACTATTAAAGAATTAAAACCCATTATTCTCATATAATTCCCAAAAAACAGAAGGGAGACAAGCTTTCCAAACTCCTTCTCTGAGGCCGCCATTACTCCTGTAACAAAACCCAAAAGGAATTCTTATATTCATCAAAATTACACTTCAAAAATGAAGGAGAACTTACAACATCTCCATATAAATATAAACTGGAAAAAATCTTTGGTAGCATTCCAATCCCCACAAAATGAAAAGAAAATCCTGGGAACTGATGGACACTAGGAAAAAAAAAATTCAGAACAGACAGTGTAATGTAGAGAACTGGTGCATGTAACGACATACACTAACACAGAAAATATCACGGAGGCATCTGCTTTGCAGCTAAGTTCTCTGTATGGCACAGGATGAGTGCAGATGTACTATGTAAGAGCAGTCATGCGAATGAGTGAGAACAGAATGGTGCTATACAGAACATGCTAACTGTAATCTCCAGGACAACCACTGAAGAAAAAACTAAAAAATGTAGTGAGACAACCAAGAGTGCAGTAAAAAAAAAAAAAAAAAAAAAAAATATTCAACATTAGAGAAGATAGTAATTGAGCAACATAAGAGTTGATAGCCATATAAAACATGTACAAAACAAACTAATGTCAGACATAAATCCAACTGTATCAATAATTATATTCTGAGTAGATGGATTAATTATTCATATCAAATGTCAGAGGTTGACAGAATGGATTTTTAAATAGCATACTCTGATGAAATATTGTTATGAAACACACACACTTGAGATTCAAACACATTCAAGAAGAAAAATTAAATAGATGTTAAAAACTATATTTAACAACAATGACTGAAAGACAGCTTGAAAAGTACAAAAAAATTAGGCTATTCTAAAGTCAGTTAAGAGACTTCAGGGCAAAAACACTTATTCCTTAAAATCTACCAACACATGAGGTTGCCTCTGCCCATCATCATGGACCTGGAGGTCACCATCCTAGTGTGGCAGCTCCCTTCTTGTGACACCGCCTTATCAAGTACATCTCAGGCATCAGGCTACTGAAGACTAGGAGGTGAGGTATTGGAAACCTGCAGGTACACTACAAGCCTATCGAGGAAACTGCAATACCTTGGATTTGCACTGCTAGAGGGGAAAATCATGAACGACATGAAAAAACAAGGGAAGGAAGTGTCCCAAACAAACCAAGATGCTTGCTAAATCAACAGAATCCAATGACAGCATGGTAGAAGAGATGTCAGAAAAGAAGTTCAGAATATACATAATTAAATTGATCTGAGAAGCAAAGGATGAGATAAGAGAGAAAATGCAGGCAATGAATGACTACTCCAAAAAACAGTTAAAAGAGCAAATGCAGTAAGCAAAAGATCATTTCAATAAAGAGAGAGAGAGAGAGAGAGATCCTTCAAATCAAGGATCCAATAAACCAAATAAAAAATTCAATAAAAAGCATCACCAACAGACTAGATCACTTGGAAGACAAAACCTCAGACAATGAAGACAAAATATTTGGTCTTGAAAACAAAGTTGACCAAACAAATGATGGTAAGAAATTATGAACAGAAGCTACAAGAATTATGGGAAATCAAGAAAAGACCAAAGTTAAGAATTATTGGGATTGAGGAAGGCACAGTGATACTAACCAAAGGAATGAATAATCCATTCAATGAAATAATATCAGAAAATTTCCCACATCTGAAGAATGAAGTGGAAATCAAATACAACAGACTTACAGAACACCAAATGTACAAAATTACATCAAATCCACACCACGGTACATTATTATAATGAAAATGCCCTACATACAAAATAAAAATAGAATTTTAAAGGCTGCAAGAGAAAAGCATCAGATTATATATAGGGGGAAACCAATATGGATATCAGCAGATTTCACAGCCCAGACCCTAAAAACAAGAAGGCCCTGGAACAACATATTTCAGGCTCTGAAAGAAAATGGATACCAACCAAGAGTCTTATATCCACCAAGACTTACCTTCAGGTTTGATGAAGAAATAAAATCCTTCCATGATAAATAAAAGTTAAAAGAATTTACAAATGGAAAACCTTCACTAGAGAACATTCTCAGCAAAATATTCCATGAGGAGGAAATGGAAAATAACAATGTAAGTCAGCAAAGGGAGGAACTACCCTAAAGAAAAAGTCAATTAAAGGAGAAACTAAATCAAGTTAAAAACTAAAACTATAAGTCATATCTCAATTATAACACTGAATGTTACTGACCTAAACTCATCAATCAAAATACACAGACAAGCAGATTGGATTAAAAAGAAAGACCCAAAAATATGCAGCCTTCAAGAGACTCATCTCATAGAAAAAGATACACACAGATTAAGGGTGAAAGGATAGGAGAAAACATACCACACACACAGACTCAGTAAAACCGCAAGGGTTTCCAATCTCATATCAGATAAAATGAACTTCAAACCAAAGTTAGTCAGAAGGGCTAAAGAAGGACATTTCATACTGCTTAGTAACCATAAGTCAGCAAGACATAATAATCATAACTATTTTTGCCCCCCAAAATGGCGCATCCATGTTTGTCAAACAAATCCTTCTCAATTCCAGGAACCAAATAGACCACAACACAATAATACTAGGTGACTTTAACACACCTCCCTCACCATTGAACAGATCTTCCAAACAAAAATTGAACAAAGAAACCACAGAACTCAATAACACAATCAATAATTTAGACTTAACAGACATATATTGAATATTCCATCCATCAACAAGCAAATATACTTTCTTCGTAGCAGCACATAGATCCTTCTCTAAAGTAGATCATATGTTATGCCACAAAGCAGCCCTTAGTAAATAGAAAAAAATAGAGATACTATCTTGTATTCTATCAGATCATAATGGAATTAAATTAGAAATCAATGATAAAATAAAAAATAAACTAACACCTGGAGAATAAATAATATGCTATTGAATGATGCATGGAGAGCAGAAGACATCAGGGAGGAGGTAAAAACTTTCTTAGAGGTAAAAGAGAACAATGATACAACATATCAAAAAATCTCTGTGATGCTAAGAAAGCAGTTCTAAGGAAAATTCAATACATGGAGTGCATTCAAGAAAAGAATAAAAAGTCAACAACGAAATGACCTAATATAACATCTCAAAGCCCTAGAAAAAGAAGACTGGATCAACACCAAAAGTAGTAGAAGACAGGAAATAACTAAAATCAGCTAAAATCAGGAAATAACTAAAATAACTAAAATCAATGAAATTGAAACAAAAGAAACAATTTAAAAAATTGATGAAACAAAAACTCAGTTCTTTGAAAAAATTAACAAAATTGATAAACCCTTAGTCACACTAATGAAGAGAAGGAAGAGAGAAAATCTAAATTACTAAAATTTGTGATGAAAAAGGAAATATCACAACAGACACTATTGAAATACAAAACACAATTAGAAGCTATTTTGAAAATCTGTACTCCAATAAAATAGAAAATCTTGAAGACCGATGACAGGTTTCTAGAAACATATGATCTACCCAAAATGAAGCTGGAGGACATACACAATTTAAATAGATCAATTTCAACCAATGAAATAGAAAAAACCATCCAAAGCCTGCCAACCAAGGAAAGTCAGGGACCAGATGGATGCTCAGCCAGGTTCTGCAAGACCTTCGAAGAAGAACTCATTCCAATACTCCTCAAAGTTTTCCATGAATTAGGAAAGGAGGGAACCCTTCCAAACTCATTCTGTGAAGCTAGTATCACCCTGATACCAAAACCAGACAAAGACACATCAAGGAAAGAAAACTTCAGACCAATATCCCTGATGAACATAGATGCAAAAATTCTTAACAAAATTTTACCAAATTGAATACAAAACATATTAAAAAGATAGTGCACCATGATCAAATGGGTTTCATCCCAGGGATGCAATGTTGGTTCAACATCCAGAAATCAATATGTGCAATTCACCACATCAACAGACTTAGAGTTAAGAACCGTATGATTATTTCAATAGATGCTAAGAAAGTGATAAAATACAGCACTGCTTCATGCTCAAAACACTAGAAAAAACAGGGATAGTAGGAACATACCTCAACATTGTAAAGGCTATCTACACTAAGCCCATGGCCAACATCATTCTAAATGGAGAAAACTAAAATCATTCCCTCTAAAAACTGGAACAAGGCAGGGATGCCCTCTTTCACCACTTCTATTCAACTTCGTTCTTGAAACTCTAGCCAGAGCAATTAGACAAACTAAAGAAATTAAAGGGAAATGAATAGGAAAAGAAGAACTCAAGGTATCACTATTTACCAATGACATGATTCTATATTTAGAGGATCCAAAATATTTCACCAGAAAACTTCTAGAACTATAAATGAATTCAGCAAAGTAGCAGGATATAAAATCAACACTCATAAATCTAATGCATTTTTATTCATAAGTGATGAATCCTCTGAAAGAGAAATTAGGAAAACTACCCATTCACAATCACCTCAAAAAATAAAATAAAATCCTGGGGAATCAACCTAACAAAAGAGGTGAAAGAACTCTACAAGGAAAACTACACACTAAAGAAAGGAATTTAAAAAAACCTTCAAAGATAGAAAGATCTCTCATGTTCTTGGATAAGCAGAATCAATATTGTCAAAATGGCCATACTACCAAAAGCACTATACAGATTCAATGCAATTCCAATTAAAATCCCAATTATGTACCTAATAGAAATACAGAAAGCAATCATGAAAATCATTTCAAAGAATAAGAGGCCCAGAGTAGCCAAAGCAATCTTGAGCAGGAAGAGTAAAGCAGGGGGTATCACAATACCAGACCTTAAACTAACTAAAGAGCAATAGTAACAAAAATGGCATGGTATTGGTACCAAAATAGAAAGGTAGACCAATAGTACAGAATAGAAGATGCAGAGACAAACCCACATAAATACAGTTACCTCATACTAGACAAAGGAGTCAAAAATGTACAATGGAGAAAAGATAGCCTGTTCAACAAATGGTGCTGGGAAAACTGGAAATCAATATGCAGCAAAATGAAACGAAACCCCTATCTTTCAACCTCCACAAAACTCAATTCAAAATGGATTAAGGACCTAGGAATTAGACCAGAAACCCCGCACCTAACAGAAGAAAAAGAGGTCCAAATCTTCATCATGTCGGCTTAAGACTAGACTTCCTTAACATGACTCCCAAAGCACAAAAAATAAAAGTAGGAATGAACAAATGGGGTAGATTCAAACTAAAAAGATTTCCTCAGAAAAGGAAACAATCAACAATGTGAACAGTGCCTACAGAGTGGGAGAAAATCTTTGCCACGCACACTTCAGATAGAGCACTAGTCGTCTCCGGAATTTATAAAGAACTGGAAAAAAACTTTACACCGAAAATACAAATAACCCAGTCAATAAATGGGCTAACGGAATGAGCAGACACTTCACAGAAAATCTGCAAGCAATCAACAGATATGTGAAAAATTGTTCAACAGCTCTAGTAACAAGAAAAATGCAAATCAAAACTACACTAAGATTCCATCTCACTCCAATTAGAATGACGATTATCAAGAATACAAGCAACAATAGGTCTTGGAGAGGATGTAGGGAAAAAGGCACACTCATACATTGCTGGTGGGGCTGCAAATTAGTGCAGCCACTCTGGAAAGCAGTGTGGAGATTCCTTAGAAAACTTGGAATGGAATCACCATTTGACCCAGCTATCCCACTCCTTGGCCCATACCCAGAGAACTTAAAATCAGCATACATACAGAGAACTTAAAATCAGCCACATCAATGTTCATAGCTGCTCAATTCACAAGAATCATTGTTGTGAAACCAACCAAGATCCCCTTCAATTGATGAATAGATAAAGAAACTGTGGTATGTATACACAATGGAATATTATTCAGTCATAAAGAAGAATAAAATTATGGCATTTACAGGTAAATGGATGGAGTTGGAGAATATCATGCTAAGTGAGATGAAGCAGTCCCAAAAAATCAAAGGCCGAATGATTTCTCTGATAAGTAGATGATTATACACAATGAGTATAGGGGAGGTAAAAATAGAGGTAGGATGGGTTGTAGAGAGGAAAATGTGAGATGGGGTGGGGAGGGTTGGGGGAAGGAAAGACACTAGAATGAGACAAACAGCATTACCTGTGTACATGTATGATCACACAAGCAGTGTGACTCTACTTCATGTACAACCAGAGAAATGAAAGTTGTACCTCATTTGTGTACAATTAATCAAAGTTATAAAAAAGTAGAAAAAACTGACAGAAAGGAAGGGAAGCTTAGGGATTTGACAACCATGGCTCAGTAATGAACAGTACTGCTGGAGAGAGGCCAATAAGGCAGCAGCACATGATGGAATCTGTGACCCCAGGACCTAAGGACCTGCAGACCTTGCCTCCCAGCGCGGCCCGGCTGTGCACTCCTCCAGTGAACGTATTTTAGGATGAATAAAATGAAAGCCCAGCATCCCAAATCATAGCATTCGATCCAGAATCATCGTTGAGAAATGAGTACTAAATCCATACCTTAAAAACAAATATCTTAAATTAACTGATTGACATTCAAACTGAGGAAACTAGGAAGAAGGCCAAATTATATTAATGCAAAAAGAAGAGAGAAATAATAAATGCTAATGTAAAAATAAGTAAAACAATGTCAAAACAACAGTGAAGAAGAACAAAAGTTACCTCAACAGATTTTGGAAAAGTTCAGCAAAGTTGATAAATCTGCAGCTAAATTGTCGAAGAAAAAAAACCAGAGAAGGAATAGATTAGTAAAGTCAGGAATGACAGAGTGGACATTACTGTACCAAGATCAGATCAATAAAAGTAATTACAAGGGAATAATATAAATAACTATATATAAAAACAAATAACCTAGATGAAATATATGAATTCCTGAAAAGATAAAAAATATTGAACATCATTACTTAGGAGATAAAAAATTTGAACAATTCTATTGAAATAGTGCTTTATAAATTGATCACTGAGTAAAACCCAGGATGGGATAACTTCGTGGACAAATTTTACCAAACAGTTAGAGAAGAGCAAACACTAACCCTTCACCAAGTGCTGAAGTACGAGAGCAGAAACACTCTCCCTGACTCTTTGAGGCTAATGTTACTTAGATATCGCAGCCAAAGGACTTTGAGAAAAAAGACGCCAATACCTAAAATATGGCAACAATAGACACACATACACATACTAACAAACATCTAGAAACATAACGGGACTTGTTCCAGTAATGCATAGAGATTCTTCACATCAAAGTCATAAACACAGTGAAAATTGTTTCTGGAAAAGTAGAGAAACCACACGATCACCTCACTATACACAAAATGAGCATTTTGCGAAAATCCAGCACCATTTATGATAGGGAAATAAAAATCAAAATGCTAAGTCGCAGGGCACTTGCTCAAGTCAATGAGAGCATCTACGGAAAGCTGACCTCCAGCATGAAGCTCCATTAGGATCAGTGACGAGGAGAAGATGTTCCTCTTGCTTCTATTCACATTTGATTAGTGGTTCTAGCAAAAGTAATTAGGCATGAAAACATAAAAAAGACATCCAGGTTAGCAAGGAAGAAAAATATAGCTGGTGGTATAAGATGTAAATGTATAAATAGAGGAATGCATAACACACACACACAGTATGAAGTAACAAAATCAATGGAATTGTGAGATGCATACTCAAGATAAAATTCAAGTGTGTTTCCATACACAATTGCTGAGATCAAAAATGAAATTAAGAACGCATTTTGATTTATAATTGCATCAAAACATTTAAATATTTAGAAAAACTTCAAGACCTAAATACCCCATCAAAATTTATCAAATAACTAAAAATTAAGAGTTCATATTATAAAACACTCTGAAAAGCTTCAGAGGTGACCTTGAGTTTGACAATGATTCAAAAGTACAAGAAATAAAATAAAATCAATATATTGGATTTCATCAAATTATAAACCTTTTTGCTTCAAAGGACACTCTTAGAGAATTTAAAAGACAACCTAGAGAATGGAGAAAATATTTGCAAATAATATCCCAGACAAGAGGCTGAAATCCCTTACATATGAACAATCCTTACCATTCAATAGCTAAGGGACAAACAACCCAATAATAACAGACTGCAGATTTGATAGACTTTTCTATGAAGAAGACATTCAAGCTGGACATGGTGGTGGCTCACACTGGTAATCCCACTGGTTTGGGAGGCTGAAGCTGGAGGATCACAAGTTCAAAGCCAGCCTCAGCATCTTATTGAGGCCCTAAGCGACTCAATGAGACCCTGTCTTTAAATAAAATATTAAAAAGAGCTGGGTATGTGGGTCAGTGGTTAAGTGCCCCTGGATTCAATCCCCAACACCAAAAAATTAAAAAAAAAAAAAAAAAAAAGGACAATCAAGCAGCCAAAGAGCACATGGAAAGGTGTTGAATCCACACTCCAGAAGGGCTGAGATTATGTGACAACCTCTGTGTGACACCCAGAAGCACATCGGTAGGGACAAAGTGGACTGTGGTAGTTCCCAGACCAGGGGCAGGTTTGTCCATGGGAAGAAGAGGGACTGCTGGTGGAAGCAGGCTCCTTCCAGGGTGGTAAAAAGATTCTGGAATGAGACAGTGGTGTTGTTTGAACAATTCTGTGAATGTGGACTGTGTTGTACACTTTAGGAGTGAGTTTCTGATATGTGGATTACATCTCAAAGAAGTGGAGGGATAAAGAATGTGTACGGCAGATATCATGCCCCTTTGGAAGAAGATAACACAAAACTCCAAATATTTGAGCAATAAAAATTCAAGATTTTAATTTTATTTAGAAAATCCTTTAGTATATGTGAATATTTATACTTTTTAAAAAATAATTTTAGTTATAAATTAAATTACAGAAATGAATGATGACCCTTGTTAAAAACATACTTTATTTTCAAGTAATTTTTTCTGATTATATCCATTGACCATCATACAATTTAATATTGGAATGGTTTGCTTTTGAGTGGACATGTAAACAGATATGTATGCATATGCATATACATAAACATGAACATATTTCAAATATTTTCAATACTAATGTAAACACTGAGAAAAATAGAATACTTCACAAGTCAGGCAATATGTAAAATAACATCAACATTTTAAAAACATGAAATAGTTTTCCTTCTTTATTTGGAATTAAATTTGTTCCGCCATAACTTTATTTGAAATTAAATTTGTTCTATCATCACTCAAGGTTAATGATCCTAATAGATATTAACATAGCCTCAAATAATTAGCATAGTTCTCGAAAGTTTACTTTATGTCTTAGCATATTCTTGCAATTAACCTTTAACTTCCTTAATAAAGTCACTAAATACATTTTAATTTACAACAGGGCACAATCTGCATTTCACTGTGTGTGGCATAATTAAACAAAACCAACAACTAGAGTCTAAAGGGCTCTAGATTTTTACCAAGATAGACTTAGACCCGACATCCGGGAAGAGTATTTTTAAGAGTATTTTTAAGGCAAAAATAGAGCATTTGAAGTCTCTTTGATGCATGCTGGATATAAACGAAGAAAGACGACAGGCCATGCGTAAACACCAGGAGCCAAGCAGCGCTCCAGGGCCACTTCTGTGAGAAGTCAGTGGAGACATGGTCGCTGACTAAATGGAAGAAACCAACCCTACCACGCTAACACTCTTGGCACAACCTTCCAAGATCCTTATTGGTGAAGGACGCCAGGGGATTTGCCTGGAAATATCACTGAAGGACTCGGTAAATGAGGTGACCCAGGTGAGGCAGCGATGGATTGAGTGTCAGACAGAGGAAGAACCTGCAGCAGACAGTATCAGTGACCACTTCATGAACGAGCACAGCTGGAGCTCCCCAGTGAGGAGACACCACGCCAGCCCCTGACCTCCGGGGACCAGGGTGTGATTATCACGTGACTTAGAGTTTAGGTCTGGGATCTACCGGACAGCAGCCCACCTCAGAGTCAGAGGGAGCCGTTTCCCATCCTTTTTCTCTTTTGTTCCCGTAAAAATGGTTATGACCCTCTCTGAGTGAACCAGGCATTTTTAGAGTTCAGACTTATCTGAAGCAGACATTCTCTCAGTCCAAGGTGAGAGGCTCACAATGGACTGAACAGGTGAGGAATGTCCTTCATGGTCTGTTGATCCGCTAACCAGACCTCTGATCAGTGTATTCTCCTGCATTTCCAAAGCAGTTGCTCTAGGTTAGCTGTGAATGTTGTTTTGAATACATTCATTCAAAGCACCCAGTGGATGCTGAAGAAGTGTCTGTTTATGTTCATATGACTCCTTAAAGAAGACTGAAATAAAATCGTGCTGCTAGGAAAAGGTAAACAGTCCTCCATATCTGTGTCTAAATGACTAAGAACTTCAGTATCTCTTTAACGTAGAGTGTTTCACTCACGCAGAAGAGCATAGGGCCTGCCTCAGCCTCGCAAGAGACTGGGTTGGAGGTAAATGCTTTTCTTAATACATGAGTAATTAATCTCTGCTTCCAATTCAAAAGACAATTTTCTCTACAGAACATTAAAAGTCAGAATGACCTATGGTGATGTGGAAAATGGGAAAATGAATAGCAAATTCTCTCTGCTAAAAACAAACACTAATATTGAGGAAACACACTTTTACGCTTAAATTATAACCCTGCCTGTGGCACTTAGCTTAGAGAAGGCAGAAGGATATAGAGAACTGCTAGATAAATGAATGTATAGATAGATGGATAGACTGATAGGTAGATTAGAGACACAGAGAGATTAGGTAGATAGATGGTAGATGTAGATAATAGATGTGGATAGGCAGGTAGAATGAGATGATAGGTGGATGTACGACAGATGGATAGATTAATAGGTAGATTAGAGAGAGGTTGGATAGATGGTAAGTATAGATGTAGATAGGTAGATAGACATAGATGTAGATAGATGAAAGAAAAGTAAATAGGCTAAGATGACAGATAAATAGGTGAACAGATTAATACATGGGTAGATTCGATAGATGATGAATGATAAATAGCTATCATAGATTGATTGATTATTGATTGATTGCTAGAAAATGATTTAAAGCCACAGATGGATGGAGGTGGGAGAGAGAGAGAGAGAGAGAGAGAGATTGGTTGATTGCAGTTTTATCAATGTACTAGAAAGATTGGAAAATTTTTAAAAAGACCTTAGCCCTTATTCCAATAATTGTCATCTTAATTGTAAAATGTTTGGAAAATATAAGCTTTAAATGGAAAAATATTAAATAAAATCACCCTAATTTAAGCATCTTGAGATGTTCACCTTAGCTTTTGAGGTATTTTTCACAACTTTTTTCTTTTTAAAATCATTTCAAAATTATTAAATAATTATAAGTCATTAGAGAAAATTACAGAGTAATACAACCACTTATTCCTCTGGCCAGACCATAAAGTTGACCTCCTTCTCTATTTGTTTTAAATAACATTTGACCAAATGCATTTAAAGTACTTTACAGAAATGGCCCTGCCCCAGCTCAGCTGCATGGGGCTTGCTCCGGCGCGGATGAGGTGTCTCTCCCGGGCTGCATTTCTTCTCTTCCTACACCTGAGCTTTTAAACAATGTGTTGATTTTTGCGCTCTGCAATCTTGAGCTCCACAATAAATGACATCACGGTAGAGCTATCTTCTCTGGCAGTTTAATTTTTGCTGAATTAACATAAAGCAAGCATATCATTGCTACAGTTAGCTCTAATTAGTTATCTACTAATTCTCTGTTCATCCGTGCATTTCAGAGGTCTCCTAATTTGTTTAGTTTTGTCAAAACATTTTAAGTTTTAATGTAATTTATCCTTGTTTTACATAATTCTTCCTGTTTTCTTCTGTTTTAAGTGATTTTCCACATTCTGAGTTTATTTGTATACTGTTTCATATTGTTTCCTATTATTTTTGTCTATTTTTTGCTTGATGATACTTTATTAAGACCAAAGCTTTCCATTGTCTTCCCCTGTCCAAATAAATAAATAAATAAGAATCTGTACATTCAGGACTGTTTTGAGAACATAGTTTCATAAATCTGGGTTTACAATTTGTCACTTCTAAATGATTACAGATTTAGATCCATTCAATCATTAGTCAACACAGGAAACATCAGCCTTAATAACACTAAGAATTTCCACATCTATCTGTGAAACCACAGTGAAAACTTCCATTTAAATTGCACCTTTTAATTTTTAACTTGTCTGTCAATCATGGGGGTATGGAATTTCCTCCTTGGTTTTGGATTTTAATTCACCCACTTGAAAATCTGTTGTTTTTTAAAAATTTTAGATTAGTGCTTCATTTCCCGCAGGAATGCACTCACTGAGTAGTGTTATTAAAGTATTTTCTTTAAGAACACTGAAGACTCGCCCCTTCTGAGAACTCGACCTGTCCCCATTGAGTGGGTTTGCCGCCTCTGTCCTACAAGCTCCCACCCTGGAAGGTCTTCGGAGCACTCCAGTCTCTGGTGCTGTGTGCCCACAGCCGCTGACAGTGGTCTTTCAAGACCACAGCTCCTTGGTAGCTTTGATGTCTGAGGATGAGTTCCTCCCTCCCTCTTCTTCCAGATACACTTATGCTGCTTGGGAAGGGCTTTGTGGGAAAGGAGAGCGCGGGCTGCGGGCCTCGGCACAGGGCAGCAGGTATCAGCAGCCCTGTGCTCACGCAGAACTGAGACGAGAGTCCAGTTATAACTCGCAGGTGTGCAAGTGGCCTGCAGGACAGACAGCAATGCTTGGCACCGCAGGCTGCTGCAGTTCCACCTCATGATCGTCGCCTGTCAGAAGCAGGCGGGGTGAGGCCAAACTCCACTGTAGGGAAAGGAGTTTTTCTAGGCCGTAAGTTACCTAGAAACATCCCTTCTCCTGAGCCACGAAGCAGCTGATTTCTGATGTGCTGAGCGGTGACAAGGTGCTGGCCAGGCCTGGAAGAACCACTGTCAAATGCGCCTGGCCATCCAGTTCAGGGGTGGTTACAGGGGCTAATCTTGCCCTGTAGCTTGTGCTCAGCATTTAGGACAGTGGGTCTCAACATCCATTGTCTGTCACAATCCCCTGGGGAGCTTCTGAAAATATCCACAGCCAGGTCACCCCTGATTAACTAGCTCAGAACTTTCCAGAGTTGAATCTGGGCATCGGCTGCATTTTAAAAATGCCGAGTGGCTCCTAGGTGCAGACAGCCTTGAGAACTGGTCAGCATCATCAGGACCACATGGGCTCAGGCTGCTTTGGGGATTTAATTCTGCAGAAGAAACCCTCAGGGCCATTCAGAAGCCCAAGCACCCCATGGCCATCAGAACTCAGCATGGGACCGGGAATGAGACAGCCCACCAGGAAGGGCACAGCGTGTTCCTGGGCAGAGCTTGCTTCTGACGCAGCTGATGAGCAGGGCACTCGGGAGGATTAGTGGGCTGAGCCAGCAACTGTCGAACTCAGGGAAGATGCTGCCTTGCTGCCCCTTCTCCGAGCTCTGCACGTCGGGCAGACAGGGCAGCCTCAGGCAGTTGGTGCGGAGGTGTGTCCACTTGTACCGCTTGTCCCGTTGGGGCTGAGGAGCTGTGAGACCTGAGACAGTCCTCCTCCTCCTCTAGACTCTGGCCAGCAAGGAGCAGGCAGGGCAGGCAAAGGTCTTCCCTGAAAATGCCGCGCTGTGCCCTCTGCTCTGGCCCTGCAGAGGAGCCAGCCTCCAGTTCCCATCCACTCGCAAGAGCCCCAGAAACATTCCAGAAGCCACAGGTGAGGCTGAAAGGAAGAGAGCAGAAGATACCAGGAGTCATCCATCAGCCGCTCGCCACAGGGGCCCAGGATGATAAAGTTGACAATCTCAAACCCGCATCTGAATGAGGCTGGATACGATGACTGCGAACTTCTAACCTGGCAAGAAGGGAACAATATCTCAAACACCACTCTGATAAGAAACAGTGTTATTAAGTTAATGTTTCCCTTGGACATTGCAATACATAAACCCAAATGTGCATTTCACTGAGTAATATTTCCCATTTAAGTTTCTCCTTGGAGAAATGGCTTACTGAAAGACTGAAGCAGGAAATACCTAAGGGCAGCCCAGAGGATCTTGTCGTTCCCAAAGGTAAGTGCTAAAATACACTTACACACACACACACACACACACACACACACACACACACCATACTTTATTGAAATACTGAGGCAGGGGCTACCCGAGGATAGTTGGGAGCATCTTGTAGGTTCAGAAGTAAGTGCTAAAACACACACACAGACACCCACACAGACATACAGATGATGGGGCTTTCCCAACACGGAGGGCGTCTAGGGCAGCGACACCCCTCTGTGACACTGTAAGGATGGATCCTTGCCATTTTGATGCTGTCCGAACACAGAACATACAACACCAAGAGTGATCCTAAAGCGACCCGGGGGACTGCGTGGTGCTCAGTTGTGGGGTGGTGCACGATGGCCACAGAGGTGGGACTCTGGGGAGCTGCGCATGGGACCAGCATGGGAGCTCCCTGAGAGTCAGCTGGTGGCCAAAGCTCAGGCATTTAGAGCAATGAAATAGATGAAGTAGTGACAGACAGCCCACAGAAAAAATAAATATTGTTGACTTCAGACTGATATAACCAAGTGAAAAAATAATTAAATGAGGAAGAAAAGACAAACCTCATGTGCAGGAGAATTTAAAATAATGTGGGCACATTGCCGTAAAAGGGCTGGACTGTGGTTCTCTGCCTTTAAGTTCAGAGTGCACGCAGGAGTTTCCTCCCACACAGGGTGGAAAGGAAGTGTGGCTTCCTGGTGGAGAAACCAGCAGCACTGTCTAACCAGCGGCCAGGCCGGCCTTGGGGCCCAAATCACACTCAGGATGACACAGTCGGTTGTCCTCAGGTCGACACAGTTCCCATCAGCCAATCCAACCACAGGAATTCTAAGTGAGTTCTCCCGGATCAATATTTTGATACACTGTGATGAAAATGTCATTTAACTCTGGGTCGTCTTCCCCTAAAGCCTTAATATAATGAGAAAAGCAAACAAACAAACAAAAATAACAGACCCATCCCAATCAGGCAAAAAGTCCGGCATGCTGAATGATTTGAAAAACAAATGAACAACTCTCCTAAAACGGGCCTGTCAACAGGTGTGAGGAGACCAAGGACACCATGATAACTAAAAGTGATGTGTACAGCCGGAAAGGACAGCAGCTGAAAGTTAGGGAAATTCAACGCAGTATTTTCATAATAAAATTAATAAAAAATTAACTACAAAGATCCAACATACTAAACGAATAGAAATAAAACTAAAAGGAAGGAACAGAAATATTTGAGTTTATTGGATTTGTAACTGCTTGCAAAGGGGTGAGACATTGTCTCCTCCTTTTAGCACATTTTATCTTCCAAAGTTTCATATGCAGGATTATATGCTCATTGGAATTAAGAAAATAGCATGTAAAGATCTTAGAAATCTTCACCTCCCAAAGGAGAAATACATGTTTGCAAATTTGTATCATCCCTAATCAGCAACTTTTCTCCCTCATCTTTTTTAAAACAGTGGTCACTCTGTATGTCTACAAAAGTAAACTTGCATTTCATATGTGAAGCATATCAATGGTGATCATCGAGTTTAGGGGGACAAATGCTGTTTCAAACAGAAACTCAACCATTGCTGGGGTCCCTCTCTCTTCCCCAGGAAGAGCAGGGGCAACTGGCTCTGTTTTTGAAGGAGACCAAGGAGCAGCTTCCTCCTTCCACAGCCTGGCTTAATGAAGGCATTGATCAAAATGTTAATTTATGTTGATTTATCGAGACACGATGATTGTAGTGATAAGCCTTCATGATTGGTACTTCCAAAGTAAATGTACTGAAATGATAAATGTGTGTTTCCCTCGCCACAGAAATGGATCTTGCTCTGCAGTTAATGTTTCATACAACGCAACTTCATTAGGCAGAACTCAGCTAACGACATCATGAATTTGTTTCATTTTATCAAATTGCATTAATTAGGGAAATGTGCTAAATGTTGATTGTGAAGAAACATGTTCTTTTTCCTTGGAATAACGGAAGAAAAAACAAGGTAATTGGATTAATTTGCCCTTCTTTTTTTTTTTTTTTTAACCTTCATTAACTAGGAATGTGAAGATCCTTTCTCAACATGAAAGCATAAGCAAGTTTGTGTTAACATAATTCTTATTAACCAATTTGCTCGCAGAAACTTTAAGTGAGGATTCTGGGTTAGCGCCAAACTCTGGCAACCTTACTAAATACTGCATCTCAGGGGTCTGAGACAGTTGATAATAAAAGTCTGATGTTTCCTACAATGGTTTAAAAGGAAAAAACAAAAACAAAACAACAAAACAAAAACAAACAGAAAACACAAAAAGCAAGCCCTGAGTTCTTTCTTAGTGTTGTATGAATTATTTATGTTTGCTGTGATTATCATGTTTATCACCCTACCCCCAAAGCTCAGAATAACATTTTTAGTGCCCTAGAAGTTTAGCTGGTGAGAACAGTGCCCAACAGGGTGCACATGATTCTTGGTGATTGACATGAGTTGTTTAAAATATTGTTGCTCTGCACTTAATTACAGAAATAGGTTAGTTCAACATTTGGAAACCACATCATTTGCATGTAATCATGGGTGTTCTCTACACAGGAGGGCACTAGGTAACTTTCCTTAATGAGAAAGCGTGGTCTTGTTACTTTTTTCCACAAAGGACTTGCCTGCCAGTTCATGCTGGAAGACAGCTCATGAACAGGGTGCATGCAAGCAACAGTTGCTCCACACTCACGCCCTATGCCATGAAGCAAATCACGCCCTTGAAAGAAAGTCCCTGCAGGGATCAGAGCTGAGTTCCTCTCCATATTTAAACTCCTAAGATCCAAGATGGAAATATTGTTCAAAACTTGGAACTGGTAGTTGCTTCATACACAAATGCCAAATCTGAGGTAAGATAAGCACATAAACAAGTGTTTTTTTTATATAAAACTATTCAGAAGTGTATACACACATGCTTAAGTGTCAAAGCAGGATGCTCTTTGATCTTTTTTTTTTAATTTGTAGAGTAGAATGTAACAGGCCTATGATGGAATGTATCTTAAAGAAAAATTACATGCCTAATTTTCAATTTAAATTCTGATGTTGCATTAGATGTCTAAAACATTCTGTAGCTTATTTAATGAATTTGGAATCGCCTCTCCTTCTGGATCTCAGTTTGCTCATCTCTAAAATAGCTCCTTCCTGAAATGGAAAAGAACCAAAGTAACGCCATTTTGTTCTGACCTGACTCCGTTGTATGCTTGCTTGTACTGTTTTCCTTTCGGTCCCCTGAAGCTGTGACTGTGTGGACAGTACAGTGGGACCATCCACATCCTGGACTGTGGACCTCAAGTATAAGAAAAATGACTCTGAAATGTATCATCAAAACAATTCTCTCAAGTGATCAGAATATCTGTCTCAACAAGGTCTTTTCTGACCTACGTGTGCCTCCATTGTCCTTGTGGTTTTCGTGGCTTTTGACTTTATAAACTCTACTTCCAGAATTCAGGGCTGGGCGTTCTCTGAGGTGTTACCTTGCTCCCAACCGCCGCTCGCCTGGCATGCTCATTACAAAACCCTTTTTCCCTTCAATTCGGCTCCGTATGTGTGGTGGTTTGTGATTTCTCACGCACTCCAGAACACTTCCCGCCCTGATATTCTATACCTTAAAGAAATGAAATCACCTCTGGTCATCTTGGATCAGCTGTACAACCATGTGCTATTATACCAATAATGCCCGTAACCAAGGAAAGGTTCTTTTAAGTAAATATACTTTCAGTGCCTCCTTAGTCTCTGTAAGGACTAATTGGAAGGATCAATGTGAAAAGCTTGCTGTACAAGTACCAGCTGACTGGGTCCCAGGGATCAGTGGGTCAAGGACACGCCACTCAAGCACAGGGAGGAGCCCTCCTGTTTCCCTGGCTTCCTTTGAGCCTGCATTTTCTGCCTCACGGTGTTTCCCCTTGAGCAGAGTGCTGGGTTTGCAGGTCCTGGAATGATCAGAGAACAGGGCTGCCTGCCTGCCTCTCTGTCCTTCACAACCCCTGCAGGAGGCTCGCTTTGCTTTGAGAGTCGTCAAACGCCATGACAGAGCACACACAGGGTTAATTTGAGCCATTTCCCAAATGCTCTTTTTTTTCACACCTTTGTACACAAACAATTTCGTATTGTGTCGTTATGGTTTGCCTTTGAGCCAAAATTGCAGTACAGTAGATGAAATTATAGTCTCCTACCCTGCGCCTTCAAATAGCTGGCTGCAGTCAGTGGGGACAGGTACCTGCGTGTGTCCACCGCTCCAGAGGTTATGCAACCGCTAGAGGAAGGACTGCCCGAGCCACTGTGCTCCTGCAAAGGTTGTGCTCCCTGGTCAGTCCCCCATCTGCAGACCCAAGCAGGAAGCATCCGAGGGTCCACCATGTCTGAGGAAGGAACAGCCTTTAAGGATTCATTCACTGAAAATTGATTTTAAGACTAAACATGTGGGCAGTGCCCCAATTTAAGATGATTCAACGTAGGATTTCTCAGCTTTAGGATGCTGTGGAAGTGATCCTTGTGCATGTTTGAATTTGGGGCTCTTTCTGGGCTAGAGACATGCAGTCTGACGCTACCTCATGATGCCGGGCAGCAGGGCGGAGCCTCAGGTCCTGTCAGTGGTCACTGCTGGGAAGACAGTGGCCCTCGCAGAGCACTGTGGAGCTCCTGGAAGATGTTTTCTGAGTGTGAAAGGAAATGGTGCACTCTAAGTAGAGCAAGGGAAGCTGCTCGTGGCCTCAGGGAGAAGGAGAATGAATGCAGCCAGCGGTGAAGATGCAGGCAGGAAGGGAGGCAGGCAGGCAGCTCCGGGCGGGTGAGCAAGAATCCTTGGCTTCAGTACTTTGACGACCATAGCAGTCAAGGTCATCCACTGAGAATGACGAGAGAAGTTTCCAAGGTTTCTGAAGAGAGAAAAAGTACTTTGCAATGGTGGAAATGGAAGAAGATGATCAGAAGCACAGTGACGTGACCCGGCCTCGGGGCCTGCGGGAGTCCTTCGCGTCGTGTTTGCTGATGCTTCACTGAGGTGGTGGTAGACAAAATGCTTACATTTCATTTCTCTTCCTGTAGGACAAGAGCCTTTAGTGGAATGAACTCTATAATCCTTTGCATGTCTAAAATTATTTTCCAGATTTGGTCTTAACTAAAGAAAATGCAAACCTCAGAGTAAGCCTCCCAATTTATCAAATATAATCCATTTTCATTCCGTTTCAGCTTTGAAGATATTCCCCAGGGAGGTCCACCTAGGATGCGGTCAGGGGACTCGCCTGAGGGCTATTGCGCCCCCTTCCACACTGTCCTGCTCACACTGGCCCACCAGAGGAGCGTGTGTTGGGCGGAGCTGCAGCAATCTGCAGTGAGGCCCCGCGGGGAACACAGCAGGCCCGAGTTCCCGGGCCCTTGCTGTCAGGAGCACTGGAAGCCCAATACAAACATCGTCCTGTCTGTGTGTCCAGAAGATCAACTCAGGGCAGTGAGTGGAGATAAGCCGACGTTCATCTAACTTGTGTTTGACATGCACGCTCGCTAGCTACTAGCTTCTTGTTTTTATTCTAAGTATTTTCTCTTAGCCTACTGCTGACTGGTTTTCTCTTCTCCCTTCTCCCTGGTCCTTGAAATCTGTTTTACAATAATCTACTCATTTTTAATTCAGAGGATTATTGAGAAGTTGGGCCTGTGCCCTTTGCCCTTCGTCCAGAGGTTGACAAGTTAGTGTAACTAACCCTTCACAACCGTTCACTAGTGACAACCAATCACGAATGGCTGATGCAGTGAGGGGCTGGCAGGCCTCAGTCTTAGACCCCACCCTGAGGGACAGTATTTAACCCAATACATCTTCATGGAATGATGTGCGGCCATTGACCCCATGGGAAGATGCTTTGTCAATGGAGGAATATGTCCTGTTTCAAAATAATTCATAATTTCCTTAAAAACGCCTCTCCTTATGTGAAATGATCACTAAAACTCATCCTGGTGATGTGTGAACTGGGAGATGAATGTCTGCTCCAGCCCAGGAGACAGGAGTCCCCTTCTCTTCCTCCCCTACACCTGGGCATTCGTGGGCATCTTGATCCATCTATTTGAGGCCTCAAAGTGCTAATCGAAAAATCCTGGCCCAGAGGGGAGCAGCCTATGACGGGAGGGACCCCATGAGTATCTCACTGATCCTGAAGGGACACAGAGTCGTTCCTGGAGTGTGAAGAGCAGATTCAGCAGCTGCGTTTCCAAGCTCTAGCCCTCCGCCCCGCCTTTGCAGCACGTTAGCTCCTATGCGGGAAGACCTGCTGCTGCTTTGGGAGCATTAGCCACTGCATGTTAGAATAGTTAAAATGGCGCACTCATCAGTGCCTACCATGCAAACAAGAGCGCAGCCTTCAAAACAGACCAGCTGCCAGAGCCACTGCAGGGCTTGGGACGCTGCAGTGTGTGGGCATATATTCTCTGCTGTCTGGTTCATCCTCCCAGCAAGCAGTGAGTCATCAGCCTCACTGGAAGCTGCTCTGGTCAGCCTGTAGAACTCCATGAAACAGCACTTGTCGATGACGCAGGTGCGTCACTCCTGTATGCTGGCAATGAAAGTCAAGGCCACCAAAGGGAAGGTCCTGTCTCTTCAGTGATGCAGAAACTTGACAGAGTATTTGGGCACTTTGGAATCTTGTGAGTGTAATACGTATTATTCGTGGAGCTTGGGTAAGACTTGTTTTCTTTTTCTGGGGAATATATAAAGGTAAAATGAATCACGCCAACCCCTAATGCATGGGAATAAGTCCACTTCAGTCATAGGAGGATGGTCCAGCAGCCGTGGTGAATGACAGTAAGATGTGCCCCAAGTGCCTGCTTCATGGCAGCCAGTAGGCTTCATCAAAGGCCTCGGCAAAACCTCTTCGGTTCTTGGTCCCTGAAGAACTTTAGCCAAGACGCAGGCATAGCTGATATAGTTTTCAGATATTAAGATGGTTATCAATGTTGGTATCAAATACATCATTGATTTAGGAATCAGGACATGGGGGTCACACTGGAGATGCTGGTATGGATGAGCTGCATGACCTTGGCAAATGCATTTCCTATTTACAGAAAGTAAATGAACTAACCCACAAAACAAAGGCAGGGCCACACCCTGGAAGGGTGGCCACTTTGTTTCTATGTATTTTCTCTAACTATAGCTTTGTTTCTATGTATTTTCTCTAACTATAGTTTATCAACATAAAATGCACGATTCTGCATTTTTCAAAAAGTACGTTACACTACATTTTCTTGTCATAATATTTGAATGCGTTAAGGTACAAGAATTTGAAACAGTGAAATTTGCAACTTCATTAAGTCACTGTGTTAGTTTTTCATTGCTGTGACAAAATACCTGGGAAAATCAACCTAGAGGAGCAAAGATTTATTTTATTTCAAAATTGCACAGGTTTCAGTCCATGGTCAGCTGGCTCCACTGTTTTCAGCTCTGTAGTGAGGCAGAACATCGTGGCAGCACATGGAAGGCAGAGAGAAGTTGCTCAACTCATAGTTGGCAGGAAGCAAAGAGAGAGAGAGAAAGGAAGGGACTGAGGACCAGATAGTTCCCAAGGGCACCTGCCCAAGGACCCACTCCCCCCAAGGAGGCTCCATCTCCTGTTTTCCAGCACCGTCCAACAGTGACAGCAAATCTTGAATTCATTAGTGGATTAATCCACCAATGAGGTTAAAGTCCTCATGATCCCTTTGGATCACTTCCCAAAAACCCTGTGATGGGCTGACAGATCTGGCTCCATGAGAATGTCACAGGCCAGACTCTCAGGGAAGTGACTGAACAGACTCCATTTTGCTCTGAGACTCCATGTTATGTAGGAAATAAGCTTCTCCCATGGGAGCACCCTGCCTCTGTGCCCATCATCAGTTACTTAGTGTGACGTTTAACAATATAGAATGATAATTCCTATGTAAAGAAAAATTGCTCTCTTTTGATCCCTGTTGCTCCTAAACAATGTACCATGTGAACAGTGACTGTGTGGATGTTAGCAACCATTCTTTAGTTTGTACCTAGGTAAGGGTCATTCTGACCCACGTCCCCCTCTGTCGATGATCTCATGATGTTAGTTTGTAATTTGAATCATAGCAACAGACACTTAATGATTGATGTGATTTTTGGTATAAGAACCCCTACAACCCTGTGGTCGGGGCTGTTCTCCCAATAGCCACTTTTGGGGGCATTGTGTGAGACAGTCAGCCAGCTGGCTTAATAAAGACTCTCACATTTGGGCTCTAGTGGTGATCGGTCTGGTCTTAAGTTGCGACCCGTAACACCCCCGCCTCTGAACATGACCGCACAGGGGACCAGGCATGTGCCTTGAGGAACATCCCAGAGTCAAACCAGAACAGAACCAATGCTAAAGCTTCACATGTGGTTTACAGTTTGTGTTTTCATGATTGTGACTTTTTTTTTTTCATATAGAAGTTAAAAATATACTTACTAAGGAATCACATTAATATTAATAAAAATAAGCATATGTTAGATTCTCATATGAGTGTACAGGTTTTATACCAATTTAATATCTAAAATCACTGTATAATATAGATCTATTACTGCATCTATTGTAGTTAGAAGAGTACTTAAACCTAGAAAAATACACATTTGCACATCTTAACAAAGCTGATAAGTTAATTAAAAACAAAACTAAAGATTCACCTCAACATCTGCTTAGTGATACTTAGAGTCTAAATGTCATATAATCCTGCTAGAACTATATAAATGGGCAAGATAGCAATCTACATATTGCAAAACAGACTACATTGTGCATATAAGAAAATGTGATTTGAGGACAATAAGTTTATAAATTTACAGCTTGGGGAAAAAACATCCTGAATTTGAGTTTGGGTAATAGAAGCACCTTTAAAGCCCATGTTACGCACTGCATACAATAAAGTACAAAGTGACAATTTTCATAGGAGACATTAGTCCGGCTGTAAGACAGGCAAATGGACTCTGCAGGAATCCCCCAGATGGAAAGGGAAATAAATTGACATCTGAAGAAGTCACAGCTGGGGCAGCATGTCCTCGTGATGGGACGGAGAGACAGAAGTGAAGAGACAGAGCAGACCAGGCCCAGCAGCAGTGGGCATGCTGGACAGTGAAGCAGGGGTAGCCCATGTTCTCCGAGCAACCAGCAGGGGGAGGGCGCCTGCCGGGAAGCAGGGGCGCGCTCTGCGCAGGTCCACCAGGGACAGGGTTCCCTCAGCGCGCTTAGCTTCCGTTCTTAGGAGCCTCTGCGAGCTCGCCTCCACCCAGCTCTGGATACACCCATGCTGAGAACTCTCCCCAAGGACGTCCCAGTGTGGGCTGTTATTTTGTTACTATTCCAGTGACTTTTTAGGTTCTCTTAAATAGGTGCGTACTTTTTTTTTAAGGTAAAAATAATTTGGTCTACAGAACGCCACTGTTTAGTACATGCACACAGGGTACAGTGAGGCACAGTGGGAAAGGATCTGAATCCTGGGACACAGTTCTCCCCAACTGCAGGATTACAAAATGCATAGATTGCTATGATCTCTTCAAGGGTTATTTTAACAAGAGTATATCACATGTTTGCATTTTATTTTTATTTTTATTTATTTTTTTTGCAGTGTGAAGTTTTTATTGCTGCAAGAGAATTTTTCAACTAAAAGAGCAAATCACAACACAAACAGATCAATACTCTTAACTTATTAACATAAACATCACAAAGTTCTAATGCAATTCTATAATGGTCTTTGTTGGGTGTGTATGTGTTTTCCCATACAATTTGAGAGTGTGACTTTGACCATTTGTGTGTGTATAGTATACACATAAGCATTTATTTTCCAGTTGGCAATTCACTTAACTTTTGACTATTTACATAATGGCCAAAAAGTTTGCAAATCTTTGTTAATTGCATTCTAATTGTCAGTTTTGACATATCAATTAACGTAAAAAAGAAAATATACTTCAACCTACATTTTTTTTTTAATTTATTTTTTTACGTTTACATAGGGTAATGATGTTTCTTTTTTTTTTCCCTTCCCCCCCACCCCTCCCACCCTTTTCCCTTTATACAGTCCTTCTTTCCTTCATTCTTACCGCTCTCCTTAGCCTAACTCTAAACCTAACCCTAAACCTAATGCTAACCCCTCCCACCCCCATTATATGTCCTCATCCGCTTATCAGCGAGATCATTCGTCCTTTAGTTTTTTGAGATTGGCTTATCTCACTTAGCATGATATTCTCCAATTTCGACCATTTGCCTACAAATGCCATAATTTTATCATTCTTCATTGCGGAGTAATATTCCATTGTATAAATATGCCACAGTTTCTTTATCCATTCATCAACTGAAGGGCATCTAGGTTGGTTCCACAATCTGGCTATGGTGAATTGAGCAGCAATGAACATAGATGTGGCTGTATCTCTGTAGTATGCTGATTTTAAGTCCTTTGGGTATAGACCAAGGAGTGGGATAGCTGGGTCAAATGGTGTTTCCATTCCAAGCTTTCTGAGGAATCTCCACACTGCTTTCCAGAGTGGCTGCACTAATTTGCAACCCCACCAGCAATGTATGAGTGTTCCTTTTTCACCACATCCTCGCCAACACCTATTGTTGCTTGTGTTCTTGATAATCGCCATTCTAATTGGGGTGAGATGAAATCTTAGGGTAGTTTTGATTTGCATTTCTCTTATTACTAGGGATGTTGAACATTTTTTCATATATCTGTTGATTACTTGTATATCTTCTTCTGTGAAGTGTCTGTTCATTTCCTTAGCCCATTTGTTGATTGGATTATTTGTATTCTTCGTGTAGAGTTTTTTGAGTTCTTTATAGATTCTGGAAATTAGCGCTCTATCTGAGGTATGGTTGGCAAAAATATTCTCCCACTCTGTAGGCTCTCTCTTCACATTTCTGATAGTTTCCTTTGCTGAGAGAAAGCTTTTTAGTTTGAATCTATCCCAGTTGTTGATTCTTCCTTTTATTTCTTGTGCTATGGGAGTCCTGTTAAGGAAGTCTGATCCTAAGCCAATAAGTTGAAGATTTGTACCTACTTTTTCTTCTATAAGATGCAGGGTCTCTGGTCTGATTGCATTTTAAAGTGGCCTGTATATGTAATGAGCAAGTCATGGAAAGAAAATGAGTTTCAAAAAGAGCACAGATTTAACCAGAGTCCAGAGCTCCCTTGCACTATTTACTGACTATGGTGATTTTGGAAGCATTGAATTTTATTGTAATTATTTTAAAATCAAATTTTTACAGAAACAAAGTAGCAGATTTGCTGTGAAGTTCAATATATAAATAGTAAAAATGAAGATGTAGCATCCAGTTGCTATTCTGACAAACTTAGTAACATTTTCTCTTTTCCTGTGTCAATCCATTGTTTGTAGAAGGCCAAATGTTTTCCCAGATTAGTAGATGATGATATATAATGGGGGTGGGGAGTGGGGATGAGAGAAGAATGGAGGAACTTTAGATTATGTAGAAGGAAGTGAGAGGGTTGGGGTATGAAAGATGGTGGAAGGAGACAGAATCATTACCCTATGTACATGTATGATTACACGAATGGTATGAATCTGCATCGTGCACAACCATAGAAATGAAATGATGTATTCCATTTGTGTACAATGAATCAAAATTCAGTCTGTAAAAAATAATAATAATTTAAAAAAGAATTGCCTAGGTTAGCTTTTTTTTTATGCAGAGAAATGGTTTATTCAACTCTCAGTTTTGCAGGATGGAGATTTGGGCAGCCCTAAAGGAGGCTGCTGGATCATAATGACGGTAGTGCATGTTGGAATGAGTTATCACATCTCAAGCCAGAAGAAGGAGTAGAAGGAGAAAGGAGAGAAAGACAAAGAGATAGAGATAGAAAGGGGAGGATGGGGTGGGGGGAAGGGCTCACATATGGCCTTGTTCTTGTTTGTGGTTATTTTGTTGTTGTTGTTCTAATTAGTTATCCATGACAGTAGAATGCACTTTGATACATCATATTTTGGTTGAGAATTAATATGATTGACTCCATCTACTGCAAATGGAATTTCATTTTCAAAGTAATATTTGTTAGTAAAAGATGATAAAACTCTGAAAAAATTAATCACAATGGAAAGGAATGGTGTAATTTACCCACAAGCTAAGTCTGAAGGCCCTGGTCTTGATTAGAGAATTGAAATGAGGATTATTTTAAATTCCTGGGGACTGCATTTAGATGCTGATGCCGGTGAGAAGGTGACACCCCATGAACACTTACCCGTCCAGTATTGCTCCGATGCTTCAGGAGAGATGTCTTCTTTAGACTGCGGGTAGCTGTCACACATTGTGCACGCTGGAACCAAGTTTTGAGTTACATGACAGTTTATGCATGAAATTAGCAGCAGGTGATGGAGTCTGAGCAGGTGAAAGATGAGAACATCTTAAGGATTTCTTTATACTTAAGATTTTTATTTTGTTTGCTAAGTCACTTTTAACTCAGTTCACTGTTAATATATTTGATAAGTCTATTTGTTTCCTAAGATGGGCATGACCAGAAATAATAATTTTCAAAAAAGAAAAATTGATTTTCTGAATATGTATTTGACATCCAGTGAGTTAGTGTAGTCTCTCTTTTCAGACAACGCATTATTGATAAATTATTTCTTTACTTCAGGAAATGCCAGAAACCTATAAAATGCATAATGTTCTGTGATTCATCATTAATGGTTCGATTTTGCTCTTGGAAACTCTGTTCACTTATTATGTGTGAACTGGGGCAAATGATGTGATTTTTCTGATCTTCATATTTAAGTAAGCAATTATATTACTTGAGTATAGTAAACTTATGATAAAACTATGTATAAATGGATAATATTCAAAATGTGTCCAATGAACCACAAAGCAACAAAACTAAAATATGTTGCAGCTGTGCCCTTCTGTGTTATTTATTATATTCAAGGTGAACTGCACACTACCATAGGGATGTAAGACAAAAACCATAAAGTCATTTTTTTTTTCTAAAGCATGTATTTGTTCAAAATTGTAAATGTTGTTCTAAGATGCAAGAGTAAAGCGTGTGTCATGGGCATCCCTTGGAGGAACAATCACAGCGGGATTCTGGGATTCAGGAGGCACTATTTGATCAGCCCCAGGAGGGTGGTCGGTCATTGAAATGCACCAAGGATTTTACCTCAGGCAAAATAATGACAAGCGAGGATGCAGAACTTGAGAGCTGGAGGAGGTGTTTGGGGAGGAGCAGTCCACTGGCTGAGGAACGGGCTGCACACAGAGAGGCAGAAGAAAAGCAGGGCCTTGGGTAGAGAAGGCTCCTCCTCTCTGCCGCCTGAGGTGGGTGGCATAATTAGGAGTCCAGCAGGTGCCCAGCCTACTCCACTGGGAACTGCTTGCACTGTAGCCTGCCCCCCTCTTCCCTTCCTCTGCACACACCTGTGGCCCGCCCTGGACATCTGGGAGCTTTCCAGCCGTTCCTCCATGAAACTTTTTTTACTGGGGGGCACACGTGTGCCCAAATCAGGACAGGGCAGAGAAGAAAATAAAGTTGTATGTTCTAGCGAAGGCTTTAAGCTGCTTGGAGTTGTCACCACCAAGCACTGCCTACTAAGAATGACACCGAGGACAGTAAGTACCCCAGGCCATGGCTGATGTCCCCGCAGGTCAAGCCACACAGAACACAGAGGAAACGTGCCTGCCCCAAGAATTTGTGACTATGACCGACCCCCAGGGTAGGAAAAATGCAGAAAGTGAAAACATATATATTCTGTTTAAATACTAAGAATGGAAGGTGGATGTAGCTAAATTAATACATAACTAACATTCAGGAAGAACTCGTGACAGTTAAAGGCAGTCAATACATGGGAAATATTAAATTGCCAGAAATATAACACAATCATAGAACTTTATGAACCTCCTAATGTAGCCCCAAATTTTATGAAGAAAAAAAGAAAATTGACAGAACTATGAAGCAAAATTGACAAACCAACTTTTTAATTAGGTAATTTTGAAATACCTCTCTCATAATGGCTATATTAAGCAGACTGAACAGCAATAGGATATATAATGTAGAAAAATAATCAAGGGACTTGAATTAATGGATGTGAGGTAAAGACTGTATCCAATATTTGAATGAAACATATTTCTTTCCTGAACACATAAAAGCAATTCCCAAAACCTGTTTTCAAAGTTAAAATCTCAAAATTGTTTCAGCATACTTGTTAATGATCTTATTTTCTCACAATAGTAATATTTGATAAAAATATATCTTAAAATGATAAAAAACATGCATTTGATAATTTAGCAACAATTTTCTAAATAATAAATGTCAGAAATGATCTCATTTTTCTTTACCTATAAGAATCTGTAGGAAAGTCCTTTTTCAAAGTACCATTTACACAATCCACATCAAATATGGTTTTTTAAAATGTAACAAAAGTCAGAATTTTAACAAAGAATTGAAGACTTTAACAATAGATCCCAAAGAAGTCATAAAGAGGAAATGCAGATCACATTTGTCAAACCTAAGACAGGATGTGGTGAGTTTGGGATGCGGGGTTGAGTGTAGATCATCATCAAAAACTCCCTTCCTTTGGAACTGGTGGATGGCGTCCTGCTTGGAACCAGGGCTTCCTCGGACGTTATGGAGTGGAGGAGGGTCAGGCTGGATGGAGCAATCGCTTCGTCAAACCCCAGTGGCCTTAAGTGCAGCAAGACAGACAGGGAGACGGACAGGAGGAAGGTGCACAGGAAGACAGACCACTGCTGGAGGAATGGCGCCAGCCCAGGAACCAGGCCGCAGGCCCCTGGGTGTGGGGTTCCATCCTCCAGAGCTGGGATGGCTCCCAGATGACTTAGGCCTCCTCCTGTGGGCACGTGCTAGGCAGCCAGGACACCAGTGTAGAGGACAGCACCTCCTCAACCCTCTTAGAGTCAGCAAACCTCCACTCAAACCCTACAGTGCAGTGAGTCTGGGAACTGTGCGCACAGATTTCCAAGTGTTCCAGGTGTTCCCCGCACAGGTGGTCAGCAAGATCTGGGGGGTTGAGCCTGCAGCCAGCCAGGACTCGCCTCACCACACGCAAGACATTGTGAGTTTTTGTTGTTGTTGTTGTTGTTGTTGTTGTTTTTTAATAACGGTGGTTTTGTGGCAGGAACAGATAAACAGACCAAAGAAACTTATAGGTGACTAATTACAATAGATATTCTTATATGATAACTGGATGGACAAGGGTGTGTTCTGCCCAGTGCTGAAGAAAGCCATCCCATAGGCCATCCCATGACAGGTAGTGACCCACCTGGAGTGGTCGACCCAGAGGCAGAAACAATCTCAACTCCACAATGTGTGGTCTCTACTGTGGAGTCAATTCCAGGTAAAAAGCCACATTATAAAATCCTAAAATGGAAAATGAAATGTATTCATAATCTCATAAAAGGAAAATTCATGTTTTAATCCAGATGTGTACATTCTAAAGCATAGATATAAAAAGAGCTGCAAGTTCAACGTCATTAAAATTAAGAACTTTTCATCAAAAGCTTGGATGACATGCATAGACTGAGGGAATTATTAATCAACTTAGGGCTGAATCAGAGCCGGGATTTTTTAAAGGTTTTGTAAATCCTATGAAGTAAGTAGTTAACAAGTTAACAAAACAGTAGAAACAAAGGCAAAACACACAAGTAGCGTTGCAAGAGAATTCGCAACACGGTCCCGGAGGTAGCCTAGGAGGTGATGGAGATGCTGGACCAAAGGAAAGACTTGCGATCGGTGACGCACTGAGGAGCCTCCAGTCATCAATGGACTGAAAAAAGTCGGATTTTAGAACATATAGTACGAATTCGTTTATGAAATATTGAGACACGAAGAGCGAAGCCACAGGGATGTGTGGCACTCCCTGCCAAGTAGGAGGGGTCGGGCCCGCGGAGAGGAGCGCTTTCTCCGGAGCAGGCCGGTGCGCGGCAGCACCCTTAGCGGAGAGCGCTGCCTGCTGCCCTTCCTCTCTTCCCAGAAACAGAGAGCGCTTTCCAGTGGGACCCGCACAGGCTGGCCTTATGCGTGGACTATCTAAATAGTGTGGCAGAGAGATGCCCTGGTGCCACCCGCAGGCGCTAAGCTCTTGCGGAAGAGCAAGGACTGGGGACAGAGCAGACGTGGGATCTGGAAGGAAAGAGGCTGCAGCAGCCTTAGGTCCAGGGCGGCGGCATCACGCATGAGGAACCAGCGGAATAAGCCCAGGGCAGTCGGTTTCTTCCTCTCTGACTTTCCATGGAACCCAGCAGCAGCCCCAGCGGGGAAGCAGCTGTGCCTGGGATCCCAAAAGATGAGTTTCCTGGGGCAGAAAGTGGATGAGGGCAGAGGCCCGGCCAGGTTTAAGTACCCATTCCTACCATCCAGTGTGCGACTTACCTTCTAAAGTGATTTCACGTCTACAGACAGTGGAGGAGGAGAGGCTGGGTGCGCACGGAGTACCTGAGGGGGAACCAGGCAGGAAAAGGAGCAAGGAGAGCCACAGGGCCTGAGGAGGTCGGCGGAGGAGGCCCAAGCTGGGTTGTTCTCTGAAGAGTGGCTTGCAGTCCCCGACTCCGCCTTGCCTTGGGTCCTCACTGTTCAGGAACTCTAATTCTCTAGAATTTTCGCTTCCAACCATTTTGCTGCAAGTATTTAGTTGTTCTGGAACCTCCTAGATTTTGATTTGCAATTTCAGATGATGTTGTTTTATGCAGAACGTCAGAAACTAGGTTAGTAGTTTGTTTCTACAAAACAGTTCACGGTAACTACTCTGAACCATCTTGACTAGAGCATTTTCATGGAGGTCTCAAACGTCTTCCCGCGTCATTCTCTGATGTACCAGGCCTCCCAGAAGCTGGGAGGATCACGGAGAGCACACACTTCTGAGTTTAGAGTTCCACCTGTATTTAAGTGCTGTTTCTTATTTGATGAGAAGGGGACAAGGAAATATTTTTCTTTATTTCTTCAAATAGACTTTTTCCCCCCTTTTTTGGTACCAGGGATTGAACCCACGAGTTATTTACTGGTAAACCATATTCCCAGCCCTTTTTATTATTTTGTAACAGGTTCTTGCTAAGTTGCTGAGGCTGGTCTTGAACTTCTGATCCCCCTGCCTCAGCCTCCTGAGTTGTTGGGATTACAAATGGGTACCACTAGATCTAGCGTGTCCTCCAATAGACTTTGAGAATGGTTTTTGCTCCACTGCAAAATTTAAAAGGAATGGCCACATTCCCCAGGCCCCACCCAGCTGCTTCTATTACCAGTGTCCCCTGCCAGAGGGTGGGCTTGTTCTATCACAGGAACCTGCTCTGATACCACATCTCCACCCAGAGTCCACAGTAGGGCTGGGATCCACCTGTGGTGGCCTGTGTTCCATTGATGTGGACACGTGTCTAAGGGCAGGTATGCACCATGCAAAGCCCTAAAATTCCACTCCGCTCCTTATGTTCTTTCTCTTTCCCCTTAAACCCTGAAAATCTCTGATCATTTCTGTTGCCATAGTTTTGCTGGTTCTGGGATATCATCCAGTTTGGATCTTATAGCAGGTAGACTTTTCAGATTGGTTTCTTTGAATTAAGAATCTGCATTCAACATTTCTTTATATGTTCTGATGTCTTGAAATTTAATTTCTCCATAGCACTGGATAATATTCCACTTTCCCCACAGTGAATCCATTGACCAAGGGCACCTTGGTTGCTTCCAGGCTTTGATAATTATGAACTGAGCTTCTCTGAATATCTATGTGCAGATTTTCGTGTGACAGTTTTTGACTCCTTTGTGCATGCTTGAGTCTGATTGCTGGATAGCGTGTTAAGAATGCATTCGGTTTTGAGAGAAACCAGCAGATTGCTTTGCAAAGTAGCTGCGGCACCTTGCATTCCCACAGGTAGTGCGCGAGAGACCCTGCTGCTCCACATCCTCACGGCACTGGGTTCTGTCAGCGTCTGAAGTGCGGTGATTCTCATAGGTGAGCAGCAGTATTTCACCACTGTTTAATTCTCATTTATCTGACGAGCTCCTGTGTGGAGCCTCTTCACGGTGCTTATTTTCCATTTGTACATCTTCTTTGCTGATGTGTCTATTAAGGTCTGTGCACCATTTTTTATTTGCTGATTTGTTTCCTTATTGCTAATTAAGAGTTCTTTATAAATTGTGGATAACAGTCTCCTTTCAGTTGTATCTGGCAAATATTTTCTCCTGGTATGTGGTTTACTTTCTCCTTTCGTGACACTGTTTGCAGTGCAAATGTGTTTGGTATTAGCAAAGTCCAACACTTCAATTATTCTTCCATGAATTGTGGCTTAGTATTGATTCTTAAAAAGAATGCACAGGATCACTTAGATTTTATCCTATGTTATGTTGTGGGAGTTTTATGGCTCCTATTTTGCATTTAGGTCTGTTAAAAATAAAGAAAAATTTCAATAAGTTATTTTGTATAGGTCAGTAAAGTCATTCCAAGGTTTATATGGAGGGCTAAAGGACGCACAATAGCCAGGTAGACCAGCACTCCTCAACTTCAATTTATTATAAAGCTACAATAATCAAAACTATAATATTTAATGTCTTGGCTGAAGAGAAAAATAGATCTAAGAGAATACATAAACAGATCAATGGAACCAAATAAGAACACCAGATATAGACCCACATAAGAATAGTCAATTGATCTTTGAAAATGAGCAAAGATAATCTTATCAATAACAGAATAGCAGTAAATAAAAATACATAAATAACAGTATTAGAAAAGTGGGATCCAAACAAATTCTACTTCTCTTGTTCAATCTTAATTACACATTTATTTTAGTTCGAGAATTATTTTTCAGTAACTGTGTTACTGGGATAGTCCTAGCTACTGAATATAAAAAACATGTAAAAGTTCCTATAGTTGTAAAGCCAGCAAGAATATACATTGGAGAAAAGATAGCCTCTTCAGTAAGTGGTGCTGGGAAAACTGGAAATTCATATGCAATAAAATGAAATCACACCCCTACCTCTCACCATGCGCAAAACTCAACTCAAAGTGCATCATTAGACCAGAGACCATGTGCCCCTAGAAGAAAAAGTAGGCCCCGCCCTCCATCATGTCGGCTTAGGAACCGAACTCCTCAGCAAGACTCCTAAAGTGCCAGAAGTAAAGTCAAGAATCAATAAATGAGATTTCATCACACTAAAAAGCTTCTTCACAGCAAAGGAAACAATCAGTAACATGAAGAGAGAGCCTATAGAATGCAAGAAAATCTTTGTTACCTTCACCTCAGATAGAGCATTAATCTCCAGGATATATGAAGAACTCAAAAAATTAACACCAAAACCAACAAATAACCCGATCAATAAATGGGCAAAGGAATCGAATAGATATTTCACCAAAGAAATACAGATGGTCAACAAATAAATGCAAAAATGTTCAACATGTCTAGTAATTAGAGAAATGCAAATCAAAACTACACTGAGATTCCATCTCACTCCAGTCAGAATGGCAATTATCAAGAATACAAGTAACAATAAATGTTGGTGAGGATGGAGAAAAGGTGCACTCATACACTGCTGGAGGGACTGCAAATTGGTGCAACAATTATGGAAAGCAATATGGAGATTCCTCAGAAAACTTGGAATGGAATCACCATTTGACCCAGGTATCTCACTCTTTGGCATATACCAAAAGAACTTAAAATCAGCATACTATAGTGATGCCACCACATCAGTGTTCATAGCAGCTCAATTCACAATAGCTAAGCTATGAATCAACATAGATACCCTTTAATAGATGAATGGGTAAAGAATATCCAATGCATATGCACAATGGAATATTACTCAACCATAAAGAAGAATGAAATTGTGGTATTTGCAGATAGATGGATGGAACTGGAGACTTTCACCCTAAGCAAAATAAACCAATCCCCAAAATCCAAAGACAGAATGTTTTTTAATAAGTGGATGGTGACTCACAATAGGCAGTGAGAAGGGAAAGAGTGGAGGTTTACTGGACTGGACAGTGAGGAGTGGAGTGAGGGAGGAGGGATGGGAATGGGAAAACTAGGAGAATGAATGGTGAATGGGACATCACTTTCCCATGTTCATATATGAATGCACAACCAGTGTGATTCCACAGCATGTACAGCCACGGGAGTGGGAAGCTATACTCCACATGTGTGATACATCAAAACATAGTCTGCTGTCATGAATAACTAAAAGAACAAAAAGAGAAAAAAGAAAACAAAAAGAGACTGCAAGAATCCAAATTAAAGTTGATATTGTACCATGAAGCAAAGAAGAGAGCAACACAGGAATGTGGACCTGGTAAGAAATAGATCAACAGTTACTTATTTTCACTTTGACATTTATTTTTTGTCTTTTGAAAGTGTTCACTTCGAATGATTTATCATGTTTTGTCTTGCTTTATTGTTAGTGGACGCATCATAATTGAACAGGCCCGGGGTAAGATGGGATCCCCACGACCGTGGGCGCGGCGGGGGTCAGTCGAACTCCACCCCCACCTCCAGCTCCACCTCTTCTTCACAGTGGGCCATTCACCTCCTCCTTGGGGCTCTTTTGAGTGGGCACTGTGCCACTGCGGGCTGTCCTCGGTGCTGCACAGTGAAACCTCAGGGTCACATCTCCGGTCTAGTCGCAGCTCCTAACCGAACCCCAGGCCTCTCCTGGCCTCGCTCTCCCAGCCTGTGGCACCCCGGTCCCTTCTCTGCCTCTGCGAGCTCTTGGGGTTGCAGTACAGCGAGACCAAATGGCATGGGCCTTCTCTGCTGGCTTCCGTCCCTTCGCATGGCATCCGGCTCCACTCCAGTCTTGAGAGTGACAGGCGTCCATCCTCCTTCATGGCCGACGGGGACACAGTTGCCACGTTTCCTTTGTCCTTTCACCGCTGTGCGCCCTCAGGTGGAGGCGCCCTCCGGCGTCCGTGAGCGGTGCGCACGGGGTGCGCAGGCCTCCCGAGGTGCCCCGCAGCTCTCCGTGCGCTTTGTCACAAGGAGCGCGGTGGCACCTGCAGACTGACACTCGGCTCACTAGAGCCCCTCTTCCCACTGACGCGCGTCACTCTTCCACTTGGGATCCTTCAAGTCCTAGTTTTTCTCCCCCTCTTCCCGTCCTTCGGTGTGATGGGTGCAGCTGGAGCAGCGACGTTCTCGAACATTCTCCCTGGTTGACGACAGGATTTCCTCACCAGCAGTTGATGCTTGGGTCGGTGCCATTTTCCAGATATTCTGGTAGACAGCGTCTAGGGATCCAGAGTCAACATCTCTTCCTGAGACATATTTTGAAATACTTTGGACAACTCTAACGTGGCCGAGACAACGTGAGAGAGGGTGAGGGGTGCCTCAGGCGGTCCTGAGAGCTGGTCAGGCAGCCTGCAGTGAGTGACATGGGGCAGGAGCTTGCCTAGCAGCTGGCCTTCGCCTCGTCAGTGCAGGAACTGAGGAGGCCTTTGTGGGAGGTGGACACTCTCTTCCCGGCTGGCACCTGGGTTGGCTGCATCGTGAGGTTTTGATTGACTGGGGCTCAGCTCTCTGTTAGGACAATACGCTCAGGGGGGGTTGCAGGTAGTTTTCGTATTAAGGTAGCAGTTTGCTGTGTAGGAATTCAAAGCACAGAGGTAGCTTTAGGCCACATTGAATTGAATTTAACAAACGATGACTCAACTATTGACTGCAGCGTGTAGTTTTCCAGTATAATCCAGGAATAGCTGCAGTTGCTTTCATGCGTGATTGGCACCTATAACATTACTGCTGCTGCTGACTGTGCTAATAAGATGCCACATGGACTCCAGAGACCACAATAAAGAAAAAAGTACATAATACACGTGACTTAGTGTGATGATCAACTAAACTATTCTAATCCTGAGAATTGCTAGTCAAATCAGACTGATTTTCTTGCAATAGTGCCATCTGACCTAAAGAGTAATTATCAGCCCCTTGCATCAGCTTGGCATGCTGGGGGAGCATTATAAATGCCTACCTAAGGTGAACTTTCCAGTGTACAACTGTTGTCTCCTACCTGGCCAGGTTTACAGTGCCCCTAGGAATTCTCAATTTTTAAAAAAGAACGTTATCAATAGCTGAAAGAGTAAGTCAGGGTGTCTTTAAGGAGACTCCAGTTTATGTCCCCAGCTTTACAGGTAGGTAATTATTTCAGGAGACTGGACCCAAAGATAAGACTCTACCACCCAGGCTGTTGCTAAAGTCGTATTCGCCAGCACTAGAGAAAGCATGGCGTTTCATTTAGATGAAAGATTGTTCTTCTAAGTTAATGTGGTTATGTGGAAGCTCTCCTTTGTGCATATACACAACCAGCATCAATGCCACCCCTGCTAATGCCTCATTAGCAGAAGGATTTCACAAACTGCTGAATGATGTTAGTTTTGTATTAATTAATTCCAATTATTTTTCTCTTTTTTGTCCAATTACTGAATGAAATGATACTTTTGGATTCCATTCTGCTACACATAAAAAAGTTCTAAGTGCTATCATAAATTAAAGTAAAAAGTTTAGCAATGAAAATGAAATTATTTGTTTTTGCAATGAGGCTAAAAATGAAAAATTTAGTGGAGCACAGTCTCACAAAGCACATTTTTCCTAAAATCAGATACTTATGGAATATAAATGTGTTTGAATTGGTTGTGAGGCACATACAATTTATACTTATTTATACTTTCCTCCAAACAACAGAAATATGTTTACTCAAATATTGAAAATCTTGGGTCTAAACATAAAAGCAACAACTACAGAGGAGTAAAGGCAGCATCCTAACAAGATAGCTTCTGGTCCATAGTAGCCATGTGATGTTTGTGAATGAGCGAGTCTGTGATTGTGTGATTGGATTCTGAACCTTGAGTCTTTGTAGCCTATGTAAAATAAGCTGCTTTCCTTTTCAAAATATATGTACACATTTACCTGAAGTTCTCTTAATGGGCTCTTCCTCCAAAATAATGATTTCTGAATGATGATTTCTCATTTATTGGTTTCCGTTTGTATTTTTCCAACCCAGGCATTGAACCATAATAAGATTCCAGGTTGGCAAGAAGCATATTTATCTTTTGAAAAGAGGGAAAAAGAAAATACAAAGGGGAGAATGGGAGAAAGAACTGGCAGGTTGTAGACATAGCAGACAATGTGAAGAGAGAGAACTGATGGAAATGGAGTGGCTGTACTTGGGTTCCCTGCACTTCCCACCCACTTCCCAGCGGGCAGCTGTGTGGCCTGCGAGTGGGACTGTGCTTGACGACTGAGTTCTGAGATGAGGCTGGGTTGAGCCAGTGAGGACACAGCATGGAACTGCAGCAGGGGCCTCAGGTGCAGTCATTTTAATACAGCATCTGCGAGTTAAGAACCTTCCAAGGAGCAGCCTTCAGCTGGTAGGTTTGGGTAGTTACTGATTCATCATCTGGTCATCTAGTCCTGGAGTGGAATGTGGTATAACCGGAAAGCCAAGTGTAGTGGTGATATGTGAAAGTTGTTACTTAGTGGAGAACAATAATAAGTATGGAGTGAATGACTTCTATTCATGAATGGGATCCCTCTTTATAGAAGATCAGTCCATGATGCAAATTATAGTCAAGATTTGCTATTGAGCACAAAACCCTAAGAAGGAGAAGCACTGAGACATCCTGTTAGGCAACGTCACTAAATCACCATGCACAATGGCAACTCTCTTGACCCTGGGATTAGAACCTGGGTGGCACACAGGTGCTGAAACCTTTGCCCTGAACAGCATTATGAACTTGCTTGCTGAACACACCTGACTTTCAATGTGTAGAGTCCTTGCAGAGCATGCACCTGACTTTCCACGTGTAGAGTTCCTTCCAACACAAAATTTCTGAATACAGATTATATTGTAGCTGTATATGAACTTTCCATATTGCTTTTCAACCTCATGCATATGTGTAGCACCCTCTAAATAAGAGCAGAGTTCAGTAAACAGTGTGCCAAGTGCATCTAAGGGGACAGCAAATTTCACAGGACTTATGTTGCCTGTCTGTTGAAGATTTGAAACTTCAACGGGAAAAATGAATGTGGAGTTATCTTTAGAGTCATGGAGAAAGTGGTCTTGGAAGTCTGGGAGCCCAGGAGTTTGGGACCTGCTTGAAAACTATGAGAGAAAAAATACCTTTAGAGACAGATTGAGAACAATATCTGACTGAATTCTTCCATGCCTTTGATTTGTCTTCAATCAGAAAGTACATTAATTCTTCTTTTAATTAAAATATATTATAATTGAAATAACAAGCTATTTAATTTTGCTATTTTAAAACAACATATGCTTTATATAACATATATATACGTATATACATATTAAAGTAACTTTATTTATGGGAGAAAATACATTAAGCACACACAGGCTGAACTGATATACTAGATAACTTGAAATTTTTCCCAGGGAGACAAAACTTTAAAAATCAATGGATTTACTAAATAAAGCAAAGAAAACTGAATTTGTAAAGTAGACACTTTTGGGGTGAGTGAAATAGTCTAAAATCCAATGGAGGTGATGGTGGCACAACTTTATAATCAATGCAGAAATCATGGAAATGTTCCCGCAAAGCAGGTGACTCTCGTGGTACACAGATTATACCTGTCTGAGTGGTAAAGTGCCTTCCCACCGTGCACGCACGGGAAATGACGGCAGAACTTCAAAATGTATTCAATGCTAATGAGTGGGAGTAAGCTGCAGCCATGAGGGTCCAGAGAGCACCTTTAAGCAGAAGCACTGGTACCTGAGAGGCAGGAGCGAAATGCTCTTTCATGGAAGGTGAGCAAACTAGAAGGAGAGACCTGGGTTAGAAAGGTTAACCTCAACTCCGTCTTGCTTTTAATAAGTTGAAAAATGATTAATTTCCGAAGAGTTAGAAGTTACTGGTGAGAATCAATACTGAAAAACAAATACATTATGCCACTGTAATTAATCTCAGAAATAGTGTAAGTCTGAAAACATCGCTTAGTCTTTCCTACAAGGAGAAACCCCTCTCCTTCCCCTATGATGCCAGAGTACCTCCTGCTCCCTGCAGAGCAGGGTCTGTGTGCGGGACCCCTGCTCCTGCAGACCATCCCGCTGTACTCCTGAGGAGCGGGACCTGCCCAGGTAAGAGGAGCTGACTCTTAATGAGTGACAGACCACGCACGCCACTCTGGGACATTTCTTGTTACGTCAGCAGCAAGGTGCTCAAAAAATTAAGTAGCTGGTGTTAAAATTGAAAGGAGGGGCATGCAGAAGGAAATGAAAGCTCCCGTTTTCATGTCATGGAATGTGTGGCTGCAGGTCCACCTTCTCTGTGTCACATGTGCCTCTAGTGAGGAAGGAAGGTGGCTTGCCACTGCACAGTGAGGGACACCACAAGGAGCGAGGTCCGTTTCTGCTGAGAGACTGTGGAGCAGAGATTGGCTTCAATTCCAGCAGAGAGGATTTAGATTAGACATTAAAAAGAACATTCTTTTATCCAGAGACTGAGCCACCAGACTGCGCCGCCAAGAGAGCTAATGAAAGGCATGGTTCGTACTGAAGCAGGGTCAGGAGGTGAAGGGTCTCTGAGCCTCCTCCGGCTTGAGATTTGAAGATCTGCCTTTTTCACATATGCAGGCATGAATTCAGTGAGGGCTTTCCTCTTATCTTCCACTTGCCATCCTTACTGTATTCTGAGAGCTTGGAGTGCCCTAATTCTCCAGTCATTTCTGATTATGTGGATTGCATTCGGAATGTAGTTAAATGCAATTTATTTCTAGTAAACCACTCATTAGCATTAGCAAGATCAGCATTTACAACTTAATTACCTTTACTGGAGGCATAAACTACAGCTCTATTTGGGATTTCAGCACTTAAACCCTGTTAGAGAAAAAAATTTATACATGCTCGACATGGTCCCAGATATAGAAATACACACACACACACACACACACACACACACACATATACATATATGCACATATCTATCTATATCTATCTACCTATCTATCTATATTCTATCTTTTCTTTTTTTGTGAACCACAATTGAAATATCAAAAAGCTTCACCTAGCATTTAGTCATAATAGTACTGCTGTGATGTTTTATGAAGCAATAATGCACCTCCCCAGTGAATTAGCCAGGGGGTTGATGGGTGTTTTCCACCACTAGGATGCCAGATTATTGTCCCATAAAACAGTGCAACAAGGCCTGTTATTGGCAGTATGCAGTGTCCTTGGAATCCATTTAGCTCAAGTGTTTGAAAGTAAGTTACAAGTGTGAGTGATAACAAACCTGAAAAGAGAGTGTGGGAAAACATTAAATCCACTGTATCCTGATGTCAAAGGCACATTCTAAAGATGGAAGTGATATTTGCAAGTTCAAACTCTCCTGATAACTAAGAATCAAACGATGCTGAGCACAGAGCCTCAGACCCCTCAGGACCAGAGCAATCAGGCGATAGAAAGATCCTGCCAGTGACCTCCCTGCCTCGTGGGACCAACTCCCCTTTCCTTTGCCCCTGTCTGGATGTAAGGTCCACTAACTGTCCTTCTGTGACTGGTGGAGTCCCGCTCAGGCGGGAGGCAGTGGACTCTGGGGCTCTGTCTCCACTTCCATCAGCATCAATCTGCAGAGTTGACCTCTGCAGAGGACCTTCAGCAGGTACCTGGAGAAAATCCTCCAGAGATGAGAACCGAAGAGTGCTGGGCCCCTGTGTGACTGCGGCCAGCACTGGCTGGGCTCATGTCCTGGGCGGCTGCTGCCGGAGCGTCTGTACCTGGATCGCCTTACTGCACGCTCATTGCTGCCCTTCCACACAGAGTCCCCTTGGTCTTCTACTCCCTCTGTCAGAAAGCAACGGTGAGGAGCCAAGCAGGAGCAGGCTTGCCCGCAGTCCCACCTCTGGTCAGTGCTTTGGCCTGGACTTGGGGAGCTTGGGCACTTCCTCTTACGGGATGTGTCTTTGTTCCCGGGGACCGAGTCCCATGGCTGAGAAAACTGCCTTTTCTGCAGAACACGTGGTTACCACTGGGACTAAGGTCCTGTTTAGCACTGAGGTGCTCACCCATCTGCCAAGGCGGAGCTTTGAAACAGAGCTTGAGGCTGATAGCCCACAGCTGCAGGGTCCTGCTCTGCTCGGAAAGCCCCCTGAAGACTGCCTTCCGCCTTTCCCACGAAGAAAATGCCTGTGCTCCGGGAGGTGCCTTGTCTACCTGGGAACCTGAGCCGCCCGCAGCCCCTGGGCTTCTTTACTCTCTGCTGCTCCAGGAAATTGTAGTCACAACTTGGCTCTTTTTTATAGCACTCCCATCATTTATTTTAAATTCATATTTATGCTGTTTTAACCATCTTAACTGTTGAATATAAACAGCATATTAGTATTTTGGGCAAAATTATTATGACTTAGGTTTCATCAAGCCAATACTTGCATCAGGCACTAAGCTAAAACAGGAACTTTCTTCAGGTAAAGGTGTGTCTTTTAAGAGCCTCACCTCTGAGTACATGGAAGGAGGATGGGCAGAGATATTTCCAGATACATCGCCCAGTGAGTCCCTGTAATCATTGTTCGCAGCCCCAAAAATCTAGGTCCATAAATCTCCTCTTGGCTGACACGTTTGCTTCTGCCTCCAAACACCCCTACAAGTGTCCCTGCACCCTAGGGACAGCTACTGGGAAATGAAAATGCAGAGTGCATTTTGCTTTCACCATTTAACTCAGATATTTAGTGTAAATCCTCCAAGAGAGGAATCCAGACTCAAAGGCCGATCATGCAGCTTCCGCGCTTTATGAACTGTTCACTAAGCAGAAATATTTGCCGATGAAGTATGAGGAACAGAGAGGTCGGTGGCAGGTTTAGGGAAGCATTCATAAACAGGGTCAGCGAGAAGCTTCACAGCAGAAATATCCATATGACTCCAGTGATGAGCTTAGCAGTCGTGTGGATGAGCAAGTGGTGGCAAACAGTTCTGCCCTAAGCCAGGAACAGCAAATGCCAGACCGCTGACCAAGGTCACGGGGTTGCTTGCAAGGTGTTCTCTGCACATGGTTCTGCAGGTGTGAGGCAGTAACAGTCAAAATGCCCAGCTTGGCACTGCTTCATAGTGGTACCAGTTTTGCCCTGGATACTGCAGCTCTCCTGCTGTCCCTGAGGATGTCTTTATTTCCGTTACCAGGACTTGTATATTCTAAACTACTGACTGCACTAGGATATGGATAGTCTGGTTACTGGATCTGGAAGACCCAGACTCTCGATACTGTGTATAGGAATGTGGCTATATGGATATATGTTGAGTATTCTGACATCATGTAGGTTGGAAACTTTCCCTTGAAGTATGTACTTGATTACATTGCAAAGTCTGAATTTTCTGTTCTCATAAGTTTCTAAATTGAAACAAAAACAAATCATGGAAAGAATAGTTGGCGCCACATGTCAGACATGGTTCTGAGTCTTTAAACTTGATCTGTGTCGCCTTCCTTTGGTAGGCAATGGGTTACACATATTCCACAGTTGATAAAAGATTGCAAAGTTGTCCAAGTTGCACCAGCTACTCAAGGTTGAGTGGAGTTTTAGATGCAAGCAGTCTCATGCTGACTGTGTAGACCTTCCTTCAATTAACCCTTGAGGGCTGTTACTAAAGAGGGTGAGAAACCAAGCCAGGCTGCAGCCCAGGGTGCCTCTTCCTGGTCCCAGAGTGTGAGTTGCATCTCAGAGTTGTTCCAACCCAGCTCGTATCCAGGGAACTGGGAATTCGCACACCATCGAAAACACTGAAAAGATTTTTTTATCCATTAAGAAAAATTGCCTTGTATTTCCCTGATGGCTCAGGATGCGAATGTTTTGTCATGTATTTGTTGACCATTTGTGTTTTTTCTTTTGTTAAATGTTTGTTTTGTTCATGTACCCATTTGTTGATCAGGTTATTTGTTTGTTTTTTGAATTTTTTATGTATTCTATGTATTAGTCCCCTATTGGAAGAGTAGATAGCAAAGATTTTCTCCCATTCCATAGGCCCTTTATGCATTCTTGTTTCCTTTGCTGTGTGAGAGCTGTTTAAATGAAGACATCGCACTTATTAATTCTTGATTTTGTTTCCTAAGCTTTGGGAGTCTTACTAAAGTCAGTGCCTATGCCAAGATGCGGGGGTGTTGATGCTGTTTTCTTCTAGCAGTTGCAAAGTTTCTGGTCTAATTGCTAGGCCTTAATTCACTTTGAGTTGACTTTTGTGCAGGGTGAGAGATAGAGACTTAGATTCCATATTCTGCATCTGAATGTCCAGTACTACCAGCATCGTTTGTTTAAAAGACTATCTTTTCTCTAACATGTCTTGGCACCTTTGTCAAGGATCCAAGAGCTGCATCTACGTTGGTTTGTCTGTGTCCTTTGCTCTGATCCATTGGTCTTCATGTCTGCTTTTATGCCAGAAAGAATGTGCTGTGTTTGTTACCGTGGCTCTAGCATGATATGAGATCAGCTTCGCTCTCGTTGTTCAGGATTACCTTAGCCATTCTGAGACTTCTAGTCTCCCGCAAGAATTTTAGGACTATTTTTTCTAGTTCTGTGAAGAAGGTCATTGGTATTTTGATGGGGATTGGACTGAATCTGTATAAGACTTTCAGCAGTGTGACCATTTTGACAATATTAATTCTGCCTATCCAAGAACATGGGAAACCTTCCCATCTTCTGAGGTCTTCTTCAATTTCTTTCTTCTATGTTCTACTTTTCATCTTTAGTTCTTTCACCTCCTTGGTTAGATTTATACCCAAGTATTTTTTGTTTGTTTGTTTGAGACTATTGTGAATGGAATAATTTTCCTGATTTCTTTCTCAGCAGATTTGTTGTTGGAATGCAGGAGAGCTATTGATTGTTGTATGTCGATCTCATATCCTGCTACCTTGTGGAATTCATTTATCAGTTCTAGAAACCTCTTCTATGTACAGGATCATGTCGTCAGCAAACAGATCAACTGAGCTCTTCTTACCTATTTGTATCCTTGTGATTTCCACTTCCTGCCTGACTGTTTTGGCTGGAGTTTTATTAGGACTGAAAATTAGTGCAGCCACTTTAGAAAGCAGTGTGGAGATTCCTCCAAAAATTAGGAATGGAACCACCCTATGACCAGTAATCCCACACCTTAGTATTTATCCAAAAGATCTAAAATCTGCATACTATTCTGATACATGTATACCAGTTTATAGCAGTGCAATTTACAGTAACAAGTTATGGAATCAGCCTAGGTTTCCAGCAACAGATGAATGGATAAATAAAATGGGGGGCTGGGGAGATAGCTCAGTTGGTAGAGTGCTTGCCTCACAAGCACAAGGCCCTGGGTTCAATCCCTAGCACCTCAAAAAAAAAAAAAAAAAAGAAAAGAAAAAAGAAAAAAGAAAAAAAAGAAAATGGGGTATATATACACAATGAATTTTTACTCAACCATAAAGAAAAATGAAATTGTGTTATTTGTTGGCAAATGGATGGAAGTGAAGAAAAGCACTAAGTGAAAGAAGTCAGATTCTGAAAGTAAAGGGTCAAATGTTTTCTGTCATATGTGAAAGAGAAAAGTAGATAATTTTTTTTTTTTTATAAATTGAATGAAGAACAGTAGAGGAAAGGACAGAGGGAATGAGAGGAAGAGAAGAAAGGGGAGTATCTATGGAATGAAACTGACCAATCTATGTATTGTGCATGGGTGATTAGATTCCAGTGAATTTCACTATTATGCACAACTACATTGTACTAGTTTACAAAAACAATAATGAAATGAAAGTCCAAGAGCATAGAAGAAGGAAACCAGGGAAAGGGATGAGGAGAGGGAAAGGGGAAGCACGGTTCAGTGTGGCCATTTTGGAAATGGAGCAAAATGTCACAGGCACCTATGAGCATGTTAAAAAAAACCTGTTATGTGCAACTTTCAGGCACTAATAAGAGCATTTTACAAACTGTCCTGAAACGCTCTCTTTCTGCATGAGCATTGTCACTGGATGGAGGTTGCATTTAGCCCTGTGGGAACAGAACTTTCCACAGTTTAAATAACTCGTTTTATTTGCACAATGTCTGGGGGCGCTGTCCACCTTTGAGGCCATGCTGTTCCGCTGAGCTGTGCTGCTCTCTGAAATCCCTTCATCCTCAGGGCCACTTCTCGACTCTTCTGCCTCCAGCTCCCAGCATGCATCCTAGGCAGGCAAAGGAGCCGTGCAGCGAGGAGAAAGCACAGCACTGCGTTAGGAGGGCACAGCTTCCCCTCCAGTACGCAGCAGCTGCCACCCTGCAATCATTTTCCAGGACCCGGTCGAGCTAAATGCAGCTGTGAAGTATGTCTTTTAATTTCAGAACATTCCCACACTCACCCCCCCAAAAATTAAGGAATAAAACACACAGCTATTAGGAAGATATCATAGCTCCACGTCCCCAGATGCAAACCTGAAACACGATTCTGGTGAAAATAATTGACTAGGAAGAATTCCCAGGGCCGGGGCAAGAAGGACGTGAAGTGAACCAGGGACTGATGGCGGGTCAGTGAGGGTGTGGTATCAGGAGAAGACCCAGAGTGCAACCTTGACTTCATCCCGACAAGGAACTCGAGTGACAAGGCAAGGCACACCCCACCATCGTTCCAGTCAGTGGAAAATAAACATGGAATAATTATAGCACCTGTCAATCATTGGTTAAAATCCGCTCTGGAGTGCAAAACTCCCAGGCAGCTCTGACTCTTCTTGCCCATTAGGACGCAGCAAAGTGGATTGCAGAAGGCAGAGTTTGGTGTCCAGCAAAGACTCAGTGCTGGGGCCACGTGTGAGGGGTATCGAGAACCAGCCAGGGATAGGGGCAGTGCACTGGCCTTCCATTGCACAGGGACAAGGACATGTTCTGTGTGTGTACCATCCACGCTTTCCCCTCCATAGGATGACCCAGGCACCTACCCTGAGGCCCAGGAAATCAATACAGAAAAATCCAACACTTTTGCTATTATTTATTTTTATTTTACTAATTCTGAATGTATATCTTATCTCCCCAATTAGAGTTGACCTTTTTGCAGGCTAGCGTTGTGTATGAATTTCAGTGTGCCCTGGGACCATGTGCCTTATCTAACTTAATAGAACCGAAGTCACAGTTACTCGGCTACTCTGGTGGTTTAAGCAATAAATTCACCAGTCTGGACAGCAAAGGTCATGTAAGCCCTCTCTAATTGCTGCATGATTTATTTTGTTATTGTTCTAGGGTTTTTTGAATTTTGTACTATGTCTAAATTTTTTCCAATCAAGTGGCTCTAGTCTCATATTTATTGTGAGTATATCTAGTTGAATCTTCAGCAACATTCTTTCCTGTCAAATGCATTTCTTATGTTAACACGATTAAAATAGTAGTGTCCACATACTGACAAGCTAAATTCATGGGTCTTCTCCACTCATGCATATCAGGAAGGAAGCTATTTACGTCTTTATTTTAACCTCTCTTTATTATAACCTCTCTATCTCTCCCTCTGTCTCTGTGTTGATTCTTTCCCCCCCAAAATTTCTAAGTTGTGATAAGATAAATTGGCATTCTAAATTACCTTTTCAACAGTTCTGACATTTCTACCACCATTACATAGTCTAACTTTGCTTTTCTGACACTTTTACTCATTGCAGTAAATATGAAAAACACCTAAAATTGCAAGAAAATTTGAGGTCATCTAAAACTAACCTCTGGTTTTCAAATAGGAAATTAAGAATAGGTAGTATCTTGACCCAGGTAGCAATGCACCGGTTGTATGAATAATGAATTTAAAAAAGAATTATGTGTGACAGAAGAAAGAGAGCAAAATTATATTGTCTTAATCAGTTTTCAATCAATGGAATGTGACTGATTGTTCAGCAGCTGCTTCCTTGTTGGGTTCACATAGAGAACTTCTCCTATAAGTCCTTCTGCTGTGCTTCCAAGCTCCCGACAGCTCCCCACAAAGCCAGGTGTGCAGAGAGCACGGCGGGTGTAGGACTCATATGGTGGGTGCAGGGACGAGGCTCAGAGGCAACAGAGGGTGCACACCACAGAGGCCTTAGCCTTGAACTCCAGGTGAGAGCTGGTGTGCGGCACCGAGACTCCCGGCTCGTGGACATCTGCTCCGACACATGGGCGCAAGGGGCCTGCATGGCCAGAGAGAGAAACAAGAGAGCCGAACGGAGTGAAAGATGGGTTTCTAAGAAAGGCAACAGAGCAAGAGGAGAGCACCATCGTGACAGCAGGAAGACGTGAGACCTGAGGGGACACCCAGCCGCCAGGGTAGAGTCAGCTCAGCCTCGCAGGGCGGCCAGGGAAGCGGAGAGGGTGACAGGTTTTCAGGTGGAACGCAGACGCTTTTCTTGGTGTAAGTGTATCCCAAATATTTCACGGCGTGTACGTGCACAAGTTTTCAAAATCTGGCAATCTAAGTTATTTTCTAACTTCTAACTCTAAACTTCCCACGAAGTTCAGAGACATTTCTATAGGTGACTTTCCCATAATGAGTAGGAAACGCCTGAGAGGGAGACGGCGTGATCTGGCCCCACAGCCTAGATTTGGAACCCTGTGAAGGGCGCCCTTCTCCGGCTCCCTCTGGAGGGGGTGGAATCTCCTATTGACAATTTGCTTGTGATTTCTCTGAACTGTGCCAGAAGTGTTGTTTTCTTTTTTTCCCCAAAATGATAGCAACAGCATCCTGACGGTCTGGTTCCCAATTACATGTGACAGGGTGGCTGCTTACAGAACATAAACACTGAGAGCCTCATCTCTGCCGCGGCCTCTGTTCCCATCAAGTCACTGAATGCTGAGTGCAGATCCCCTGGAGCAGGTCACACAGGGACAGGAGGAGGGAGCCCCTGGTTCACTTAGGGGTCCCTTCCTTTCCCAAAGAGAAGAAGGTGCCTTGTTACCCGAGGTCCCTAGCTTACAGGTCTAAAAGTTCCCGCTGTTGTGCATGACCTCACTCAGTGGAATCTGCACGAGTCGACTTCAGAGAGGTTGAAAGTAGGCAGTGGCTACCAGAGCGGGGAGGAGGTTAGGGACGGGGGAGAGGCTGACCAGGGAGCACCAAGTGATGGGAGCCGGAAGTTCTGTTGACCTAGTGCCCCAAGGGCGACTTTGATAACAATGATGCTGGGTATGTGTCGCAAAGCTAGAAGGAAGGATTTTGAGTTTTCACCATAAACAAATGATCTTTGAGAAGATGTATGTGTTTAACCTGATTTAAACATTTCATAATGTATCACTGGCACCCCATAAATACGTATGTTTTTTATCTTTTATGTAATAATTAAATAGTTATGGGGTTTTAAAAAATTTGAACGCACTGTCTGCAAAGGTCGTTAGGAAGATGAGGATCTGGTCTGTTCAGGCGCCTCCACAGGACCCCCGGGGAGCCCCTCTAGGGTGCGAGGGAGCCTCATTTGCTGGCACACTCTTCTTCCCTCACTGCCCGACTGTGCCTCCCATGGGGACATTTCCCCACCCTAGCAATGTGGCTTAGTCATGAGATGTTTGGGTCCATGTACTGGGGGCAGAACTGAGCCAGCTCCAATCTGAGCCAAGGTGCCCAGAGTTGCTCTTAGCCCGACGGCACCACCCTTCGCCATCAGAAAAGCAGACCCTGTGCCCCTTGGCCTGCAGCCCACGTCTCAGAACGGGAGTCACCCAGCGGCCACCAAGTGTAGCCACAGCACACACTGGGACATGCCAACTGCTGTGGGGATTCCAGGGTTGTGTGTAAAGCACATCATCACAGCAACACCCTAAGTCATGGGATTCATACTGTCGCGTCCTGACCTAGAGGGGAAGCAGCAGAGACGAGCTGAAGAACTGTGTTTAGTACCTCTCTGCCTCCGGATATACCACACTGGAAAATGTGACTCAGGACAACATTCTCAATGGGCAACTAACACTTTTGAATACTAGTTCCAGGAACTAGTCAGTACAAACTCGAAAATAGAAATCAATTTGTAGTACATCTATGTTATGGTCCTTACATTTTTTCCTGAAATGCAAGTCATAATAATGCATTATCTACCAGTAATCCTTATGTATATGTGTATATAAATGCATGCACATTTTATAGTATACCGATGTATAAGATTTTTGCATATGTCTTAAAATTCACAGGAAGGTTTACAGAGACCCTTATATAGAATAATGGAAGAATAACTTTGAAACATGGGATCTCACTCCTTTAAAAGGCAGAAAAATGGTTAGTCCCACATGGAAGTCAATACTCCCAATCTTTCTGATTGCCAATTTCTTATTTTTTTACATTTGGATGAAAATATGCTAAACCAAACAAGATGTTTGATAAGTTGTAGTTTTGAGAAAATTTTAAAACCATGGAAACGTACTCGAGTAGAATTTTGCTAGATTATTCTGGCAGTATTGATTTATATTTGTCTTTTCAGTGTTTTAAGAGGACCAACTCCACCTTCCTATCGGATCAGGTAACAGATTGCTTTGTGTTATTATTTATGAATGCTGCAGTCCTCATAACTCCACGGCGGGGCAACTGTCAAATCACATAGCCCTGACAAATGAGCAGCGATGCATTTGTTTCTCTTTGTGTTAGAGATACGTGTGTGTGATTTGCACGGAGCAATTATTCCTCGCAAAGCCTTGCTGTGCCTGCAGGGGGAGAGAGCCAGGCGAGGACTTGCCCCCTTCAGTCTCTTCTTAAGGCTCCGCCTGGCCAAAGGCAGCTACGTCACTGCCCCTCCTGGCTCACATTGGCACACGACTGTCCAGAGTGCCGTCTTCTAACGCTGTAGAGTTTTTCATGGGGTTTTGGTTTGGGAGGTTTCAAACTTTCCCTTTTCAAACTTTGTTTTCCATTGTATCAGCCTTGTGTTTGTGAGAATTACCACGTTTTGCACGTACATACCACAAACTCTCCCCAGATTGATGAGGAGCAGTCTGGTTTACAGCTGCTATGGAAGTTGCTGCCCATGGAAACACCCTTGGGTGTGAGCACGTGCCCCTCCTCTCAGACATTCCTTTGGTAGAAGTGCTCTCTCCAGACTTGGGTGTGCTCAGAACAAAGAGGCACTGCTGAACAGGTCCTCATCGTCGCACCCATTTACACACCAGCCAAGTGCGTGAGCGTTCCTATTGCTTTACATAGTTGAACATGACTGTTTTTCACAACTTCACAGCTCTGGTTAATGACACTGAAATGTAATTTTGATGTTAATTATATATCCCAGATGACTAATAACTTTATTTTTTTCAAAGTATTTACTTTTTAACATTTTTCTTTTTAGTTATACATGACAGTAGAGTATGTTTTGACATATTTATACAAACATGGAGTACATCATATTCTAATTAGGATCCCAGTCTCGTGGTTACACATAATGTGGAGATTCACTGTGGCATATTCATATATGGACATAGGAAAGTTAAGTCAGGTTCATTCCTCTGTCTTTCCTATTCTTGTCCCCTCGCCCTTCCCTTCATTCCTCTTTGTCTAATCTACTGTACTTCCTATTTTTCCCTCCCTGTTTTGTGTTAGCATCCACGTATCAGAGAGAACATTTGGCCGTTGATATTTTGGGATTGGTTTATTTCACTTAGCATGGTAATTTCCAGATCCATTCATTTACTGGAAAAAGTCACAATTTCATTTTTCTTTATGATTGAGTAATATTCCAGTGTGTATATATACCACATTTTAAAAATCCATTCATCTATTGAAGGGCATCTAGGTTGGTTCCATAACTTAGTTATTGTGAATTGAGTCTCTATAAACACTGATGTGGCTGTGTGATTGTAGTATGCTGATTTTAAATCCTTTGGATATAAACCAAGGAGTGGGATAACTGGGTCAAACGGTGGTTCTATTCAAAGTTTTCTGGGGAATCTCCGTACTGCTTTCCAGAGTGGCTGCACCAATTTGCCTTTCCACCAGGAATGTATGAGTGTGCCCATTATCCCTGTTACTTGTTTGAATGACCACCTGAATACCATGTGTGTGTGTGTGTGTGTGTGTGTGTGTGTGTGTGTGTGTGCCCATGCAGCCATGTCCTTTCCACCTTGGTCACAGCCATTTCCTCTTCTGGACCCTCTTACAGTACTATTAATCGGGGTCACTGTTAATACCACTATTGTCTTACAGGAGCACAGTCTCTGTTGCACAGACTGCTAGTTGTTTCTTATATGGATCATACATATCATCTATTTTCCAGCTGCATACATATCATATTTTTCACTTTTTCAGTAGTGTCTTCCATGTTTTGCACCCACTTAGTATTTACGATTTCTCTGTTTACATGTTGCCGAAAGTTTTGGCTAATATTTCTCTTATGCCTTTACGCCTGTGTTCCTGAGAAATGTTTATTGTTTTTATTTCTGTAATAGGGTGTCAGATTCTGATATCAGGACTGGGATGCTCCCAGAGCATAGGGTGAGAATTGTTTCCTCCTCTTCTGTGCTCTGGAAAGTTGGTGTGGAAGAAGATTCCAGCCTCCTCATATGCCTTGGAGAGTTCATAGTTGAAGTTGGAGAGTTGTGGAAAGGAGTTAAATTGTGTTTGGTGTGTTTCGTAGAGAGTGGACTACTCTGCTTTCTCTTACGTCTCTTGTCTTCATTTGATTTTCTTCTGGAACGTGTCTACAACTAAATTTGAAAGTCTTTTATTACAAATGTTGGGTATCTTCTCTTTTCTTCTGAATGTCTGAATGTTATGTAAATTACTTTTCTTCTATTTTCATGTATTTCCTTACATTGTCTTCATCCTTAATTTGTCTTTTTACTTTTTTTGAATTTGTTGTCTAGTCAGTTATTATATTTTTGTCTTTCTTTTTTACCTCATTTTACTGAATTTGAACTTACTATATATTTTTCAAATGCTGAGATGGCTATTAATTAATGATCTAAAATACCCTTCATACCTATGCATTTCCATTAAGCACAGATTTAACCATGTACCCGTAGCACTAGCATGTAATTTAAAATATCCTCTATCATCTACCTGAATTCTTCATCAACTATCGCATTATTTGGAAACATATGACTTAAAGTCCACATTTGATGATTTACTAGCTATATTTTTCTTACTGATTATATTTGTGCTTCTGATTATTTATATCTAGCATATTTTTGTTACTGATTTCTAGTTTATTTTCACTGTTGTCAAAGAACATAATGTATTTCCCCCAATCTCTTGAAATTTTGTATGACATGATTTAGTTAGCATATGTTCTGTTTGAAAAATGTTTCATAATCCTTTCAAAATGAGTTGTATTAGACTTCTGTTGTGTGCACTGGTGTCTACAAGTCAATAAAATCAGCTGTGCAATTTATTTAAATTTTCTATATCTCTACTTATTCACATTGTTTTCTGTGGATCACACAGAAAAGGATATCAACTCCACACTCATTATGGCACTGTTTATTTCTAGTGTTGTGGTCTTTATTTTTTTCTTCATTTTCTGCTTTTTGTTTTTTAACACCATGTCATTGTATGAGGTAGGAATATTATATTGTCTGGTGTAGATCACATTGCTTGCTATTAAATAGTCTTTTAAACTTACAGTCTAATTTGCATACTAATGCTACTACAATACCTTTATTTTGATTAGAGTTTGCAATGAATGTCTTTTTTGCACTTACTTTTAAGATTTCTGTATACTTATGTTTGAGAGTTGTTAGTTGTAAGAAGCATAAAATGAAAAAAAAATTTACCAAACCTGTACTGTATTCTTTATCTCTTAATTAGCATATTGGGTTCATTTCCTTTATTATAACTATTGAAATATTTAGGATTCACCATACATCCAAATATTGTTTTGTATTGATTTTACTTTCTCTATTTCTTTGCATTATTAGTCTTCTGTATCACTAAATATGTTCTCCCTATTAGCTGTTGAGTGTGAGCTATTTTATGGTACCTTTTGAAATTGCTTTCAAGATTAACATGAATCCTTGACCTCTCATATCCAGCCTAAGTTAATACGTTTTCATTTTCTGATCATGAGACTTAGCTTTCTAAGCCATGGAAATGATATACTAACCAAGGAAATAGGTTATCATTTGCTCAACGATTCATCTTCACATAACCAAGTTTCCCATAAAATTTGACAGTAGGATTATGTGTATTTTGGAGTAGAATCAAGGCATGAAAATTAAAGATATGCAAACACAAAGCAGAAAGAAATAAATAAAGCAAAGCAAATTTCTATTCTAATTTCAGTCTCTTAAACACTTGTAAAGCTCAAGAATAATTAAATATAAACCCCATTAAAAATAATCCCTCAGAAGTGGTTGATCTACAAAGACATAATGCTAAACTGCTCCACCAAACTCTTCAAACTTTCAAAAGTGGCATGTTTTGTATGACTTGTTTCTTCTATAAAGATCTAAAATGCTTTTAAGCAATTCATTTCTTGTTTCCCTCATAAATTTTGTGTTTAAGATCAATTGAAGATTTTTTTGAGGCTTTTACTCTGTTGGCACAAAATGCTCAATTTCACATTTTTTCTGCTTTTTCAATTATTTACTATTATTTCCACTGTGCAGAATGGGTGTTCTGTCTGTTGTTTGGATTTATAAACATTCCTGAAAATTCTGTTCAGTAATCACTTTGCACGCCTGATCAGTTGTATTGATTTCCTCATTGTGTACCGATTTTTCTGTCAACAACGCATGTGTGAGACCCAGTTTAATTGCTTATCACTGATCTTTTCAAAAGCATTGGGCCATGTGAGTCCTGAATTGTGGCATTTATAAATATTTTCTCTACTCTTAATTTTTTTTAAATTTCACCCAGCTTGGTGGTATTTTTATGACAAGATATTTTAAAAAGAAATTTTATGAACTCTTAAAGAGGTAAAATAAACATGCATTCAGGGTGTAGAAGTGGATGGTTTTCAGTGAGGTTTTAAATAAGTTCTTAGGTGAGTATAACTGTTTTGCCAAAACCCAGAGAGCCTGGGATAGATTCAACTTCACACAAATATTTTATGGGAAATACAATCAAGTATCCATGCTAAGGGAAATAAGCCAATCTCAAAGAACCAAATGCTGAATGTTTGCTGTGATACGAGGATGCTAATTCAAAATAAAGGATGGAGGCTGGGGAAGAATAGAGGTACTTTGGGTCAGACAGAAGGGCATGATGGGTATGGGGGTAAGAAAGACAGTAGAATTAATCGGACTTCATGACTCTGTGCATATATGATTACACAACCTGTGTAATTCTACATTATGTACAATCAGAAGAATGAGAAGTTATACTCCATTTGTGTATGATGTATCAAAATGCATTCTACTGTCATGTATAACTATTTAGAACAAATAAAAAATTAAGTAAACGACTTCCTTATTTAAAAAAAAAAAAAAAAGCAATACCCATTGGTTGAGAAATGGACCTACCTTGATCCCTGTCATCAGTGCTTATGGATCCGTGGGGGTTCTCTGCTGCCTGAGACACACAGGTCAACTGCTGCTGGCCACACTGGACAGATGTGCCTTTGCATCCAATCCCACTGACTCAACCCAGCTGCCCAGCTAGACTGTTCCTGCAGGTTACTGACCCATCTCCCCACCCCATCCTGCTTCCATGGAGAACCCCTTAACTCTACTCCTGTTCTCTAACTATGCAAAGTTTTATTGGGGTTTGTCACCATTGCCAAAACTTCCAGTTTTACCGGTGTAAGGTCAGCCTTCTCACATGGGCACGGAAGGCCTCGGTCACCTAGTCTCATTAGTCTTCCTTATTTCAACCAGGAGTTCTCTCATTTTCCTGCTGCAGATGGTACTTGTCCCTCCCTGCTTCACATTTGTTCACTCAAATCCAAATAACCAAGCCTCACCTCTCTGCCCAGGTAGGACACACCTCTGATTGCCCAGACACCTGGCTTCTGTGCCCAGGTATGCCGTGGAGCCCTCCCTGGTGCTTGTGGGTCTCTGGTGTCGCCTTGTTCATGGACCATATTCACTATTGTGTTGATCTCTTTTACTGGGTACTTGGTACTCAAATATTTGATGTGCCTAGTGTTTTCTTCACTGTTTTAGTCATGCAAGTAACACGATTTTGTTTTTATCAAACTTCAAATTGGGACATGAATTTAAAATTGCTAGACCTTGAATTTTCTAACAATTTCTGTGTCATTCTTGAAGTTCACATTGAACTTCACTTTTTGTGCCATCCGTTATTGGATGTCAATATGTCTGCTTCCCTTTTTAAATTGCCTGTGTTTTGATATATTTAAGAGTAATAAGATGTTTAAGCATTTTACACACTGTGCTCAATGAATGTTGCTTAAATAGTTCTCAGTTGAAATTACAGTAAATTTGAGAATAAAATACTCATTAATTAGCTCCAAAGTATTATTCATGCCATAAGTATCCAGATATATACAATTTTCTTTCTAATAAGGAAAAAAATATAAATTTTGAGATCTTTTATGTAATTCTAATAGATTTATTGAAATTTATGAAGATCTGAGGACTCTGTGTGGTGGATTTAAAAGTCTTTCAAATTCTCAATTAATAATGAATAGCTAGGGGCAAATTCTACTGGATGGAAATACTCCTGGATATTTATAGTGCAGGATGTCATTCCACAGAATACATAGGCTGTGGCTCATCTCCTGGTAACATAATGATTTTGAATATTCAGAGCAGTTACATCCAAGCTACTGAAAATGTCCAAGAAGGGTTATTGTCAAAAGTCCTTGATGCAGCAAGCCTCTCTTTAAAGCTTTGGTTTATGGTTACCTGAACAATTTAGTCCACTCCCTGAGGACATGCTTGAACCCAGCTCATGAAAGCACACAGCTGACCGAATTCCATAAAAGTATACAAATGTAATGACATTTCACATAGTGGTGGTGTATGTTCTTGTTGTAATATAGCATTAGAGTTCTTCTCAAATATATATGTTGAATTGAAAATGAATGCAAATAAATAATGCATTGCTAGCTAATCTAGTTATTTATAATTATAGTCATTTCTCCCAAAAGAAAAAAATGTCAGAATCTTACTCTTATTACAAATGACTACAACATTGTGAAAATTAAATCAGTATGCTGTCTTCAGAGACAGAATATTAAGATCGTTTTTCAACTATATTAAAGGTGAGTTTTCTATAAAAAAATTAAATCACAGTACATATTTTAAATAGTGTATTTTCATATCAAATTAAATATTCTACACAGGAACAATATAAGAAATATAATTCTCCAAATTTTCTCAACTCACTTTTCATGAAATGAAGACTCTCTTTCATGAAAGCCTAATTCTGAGACGCTAGTTGAGTACTGGTATCTGTGGTGGTCATCTCTAAGTTCCGGAGTTAGGCGGGACCACTGACACCCTCAGCCCAGTACCGGAGCGGCCTTGGCCTGCTGGGGTGGAGCCTGCCCACGTGCTCCATGAGGCGGAAACAGGCTCTCACGCTCTGGTCACAGGCACAAGTTCAAGCAAAGGAAAGCTTTCACTTGAGATGGAATTCGAATTTGTTGTGCAAACAACGTGTCTTTTCTTCTTCTTCATGTTTAACAAAAGGCACTTTTAATGCTCATCATTCTACACTGTCATCAGGTCTTGTGATTCTTAAGAAGAAAGGTCCTATGATATTCGCCTTTGTGTCACCAGTGGTATGGGGTGTGAGGACTTGGGGGCTAATAAGGGAAAAAGCTATGGCCAGGAAATGGCAGTGGCAGGCCAAACCTCATGGTGGTGTGTTTGGAAGCTTTGAGCGCAGGGAGGTTCCTCACAGCATGAGAATTTCCACCGCGTGGGGCTGCGTGGGGCACCAGGAGGAACTCGTGGAGGAGATGGGCCCACACAGGGCAGGCAGGCCTAGGTGGTATTGCTCAGCCTTATGGCTAAGAGTGTCCTGGACAAAGAGCCCTGCAGATCAGCAGTGACTGAGGGCTTTCGTGACCACAGAATTAATCTCCTCTGTGCCTTGCAGAGGACTGGTGTGGTTTCGCAAAGTATGCAACATGGACAGGTTCTAAATGACTAAGTATCTGCTAATCCAGGCTCTGTTCAAAGCAATTGGACATTTAACAATTTAAATATGATAACAGTAGGATTTTGAGCCAATAAACCTTAACCTACTATGAAGAAATGAAAAGTCAAAAGGCCAATATACAGAGTCTCTGTGACCACATATAGAAGATGGAGCCTAGCACGATGTAGGCGTAGAGGGGTCAGACACAAGTCTGCCAAGGAGATGAGGTCAAATCATTCTGCACGATGAAATAATTAAGTTTCTCATGACCAGCCACTTTCATTTCATGTGTGGTGGGATGAGGAGGGAACCTGATCTCATGGTCCTTCTTCTCAATGAATATGAACTTTAGAGAAAAATTCAAAAGAACCTGAACTTTATAGTAAGTATCACTAACTAGTAAAAGGTATATGCTGGAAAAAATATATGATAGAAAGTTGTAAGAAGTTTTTAGTTTTTAAAAAAGTGGTAATTTTTCCTAGCAAAGTCTGCTACAAAAATGTTGACAATATTCAATAGTTTATATAGAAATTTGTGGGTCTACACTTGTTTAGAGGTCAATACCCATCTCAAATATTTAAGATTTCTAGGTGATCAGAACCTTGGGACTTAAAATTTAAAAGATTATTGACCTGGAAAACAGAGCACATGTACCCACAACATTATTTCTCTCTCCCAGAGAAAGTAAAATTCTCTTAGGTTAATCAACCTTTCATTAGTATGATGGAAATACCTGAGAAGAACTACTTAGCAAGGAAAAGTTTATTTCGGCTCATGATTTCAGAGGTTCAGTTCATGATCTGTCAACTCCAGTGTTCAGGGCCAAAGGTGTGCTAAAACATCATGGTGGAAGGGCTTGGCAGAAGATCACTGCTCCATGGTGACCAGCAAGCAGAGAGAGAGGGTAAAGGGCTGCAGGGAAGATGAATCCTTTCAGGGCACAACCCCAGGGACCTGCGTCCTCTAGACTTACCCCTTCTGGATGCGGTTACCACCCACTCCGTCCATCAAAGCCAGGATGGGCTGCCTAGGTCACAGCTCCCATAATGCAATCACTTCACCTCTGAGTTTCTTTGCATTAACACAGGAGCTTCTGGGAGATGCCTCATATCCTAATCATAACATTAAACTCCTGACCCCCTGAATTTCAAGTCCATCCCACAATGAAAATGCATTTAGTCTATTTCCAAGAGTACCCACGGCCTCAACAGTTCCAGCATTGCCCAAAAGTCAATGTCAAAAGTTTGATCTGAGACTCAGGACAAACTCTTGGGTATTAGTCCCTGTAAAATCAAAATCACATCAACATATGACCAACATACAATAGCACAAATGGGAGAAATGGGGGCATAGAAAGAAGGAATTGGACCAAAATTAGACTGCAAAACCAACTGGGCAAATGAGTTCTGTTGCTTCACCCCTGCCATCTGGGACACTTGGCACTGAGATGTTATCTCCAAAGAGCTCACACAGCTTTGCTCCTTTGGCCTTGCCAGCTGCATTGCACATGGTCTCTTTTTTAGACTGAATCTCTTTTCTGGATCTCTAAAGTCACGAGCTTTCCTCAGCACACAGTCCAAGTTACTGGCATCTCTTAATTACTGGGGCCTCCATTCCAGCTTTGGCTTCATTTTGACAGTTTCATACATTGCTCTCCCAGGGTCACACCAAGGATTTCTGACCCTGGCACACTTTGTCGAACCTCCCAGGCCTGCCTTTGAAATCTTGTTGGAAGCCTTATGATGCCCCACCTCCAGCACCCTGCATTCCTGCAGAGCAAGCACCGTGTGGATGATACCAAGGTCTGCAGCCAGCTCAGACAGCAGTAAAGTCTCCTGGGATCCTGGCTGCAGAAGCCTCTGAGTGCCTGGGTGGCAGAGCATGATAAAAAAACTTCCTGGGCCCCCATGTGAGCAGGGTGTCTTCAAGGTCTCTTCTCAAAGTAATTCTTACTTTTACACCCTTGAGCCTGCAATGGGTGTGGTCTTGTCAATTTCTTAGATGCTCTCAAGCCATCTTTTTTATTGTCTCTACTAAAACTACTTAGCATCTCTTTAATGGGTTTAATCTCTTTAACAACCACAACTTCCTTGGCTCCCATTTTACATGCACTTTTCTGGCCAAACTTCAAGTTTTTAAAATCCCTCTGCTCTGTCATCTGTTCTGATTCTCACAGTAAACCTGGCTAAAAGCTGAAAGCAACTTTCATGCCACTGCCTGAGTGCTGTGCTGTCTTGAAATTTCCTTTGCCAGATTAATTAGCTCACACCTTTGAATTTGGCTTCATACAAAGTCTCAGGACATGAGCAAAATCAAGAAAAGTTCCTCTAGTCCAATTCCCAATAGGATCCTTGTTCCCCTTTGAAGCCTCATGAGCACAGACTTCACTGTCCTTATTCTTTTTGGCATTCTGGTCTTCTGAGCTCCCACTGAGATCATCCATTAAGCTCTGCTTACAATATTCAAAGGCTTTCCAGCTTCTGTATCTGAACTTTACCAAATTCCTCCAGCAAACCAGTTTCAAAGGCTTCTAAACCATATGGTCAGGTTAGTGACACAACAACCCATTCTTGGCACCAATTATCTGTGTTAATCAGCCTTTCACTGCAGTGACCAAAATACCTGAGAAGAATCACTTAGAGGAGGAAAAGTTTACATTGGCTCATATTTTCAGAGGTTCAGTCTATGGATGTCAGATTCTATTGCTCTGGGACCTTAGTCCAGAGGCAGAACATCAGAGTGGAAGGGCATGGCAGAGGTGTCCTGCTCTATTCATGGTAGCTAGGAAGCAGAGAGCAAGGGGGAGGGACCACAGGGAAGATGCACTTTTCCAGAGCACACCTCCAGTGACCCACCTCTTCCAAGCATACGCCACCAGCCTGTGGTTCTGACCCAGGCAGACCATTCAGAATAGGATGGGCTGATTAGGCCAGTCCTCATAGTCTAACCAGGTTAGCTCTCATAATAAAATGACCCACCTCTGAATATTTCTGCATTAACATAGAAGCTTTGGGGAATATTTTGTATCCAACCACAGTACTTCTTAGATATAAATATCCTCCTCACATTGATTCCGGTAAACCCTCTGATGGAGTAGGACTGTGCACTGAAAAAAAATTTTTTTTCATATTGTTATTTAGAAATCACATGTGCTTATTTCTCTTTGTTCAAACCAGACTAAAATTTTCTTATATGTGCAATTTATGTTTCCTCTACATTTTATCAAAGTAGATTAAACATTTATATATGCCTTTTTGCTTACATATTTGCATCACATATATTAGCTCAACTGATCCTCACAACCACTAAATTAAATTGCATCTCACTAATCATTACTGTGGTGTCTTGAGAACTGGAAAACTGGAGAACTAGAGTTGACTAGATATCTGGCCAAGTCATTGCCAAAGTAATCGGAAAGAGAAGGAATCAGTAGATGAATGACAATGTTGAAACTGAAAATCAAGCCACAACAAAACATTTGGTAATACCGTCAACTACAGCAAACTCTGAGGCAGCCTCCATGCCTTCCAAGCATTCGGTTTTAGAAAGTAAGTTTGAAAAATTAGAATATGGATGTATGTATTGATGTATGGGCTGCTCTTCAGTGATTTCAGCAGTCTATGAAAAAAAAATAAAATAAGGCAAATATTAGCAAGTTTCCAGACCTTAGTATGGAAAATGTTTTAGCACAGCTACATTCCTTTGCATCTCTACCCACAATGCAAAATGCTTAAGTGCTCAACAATATGGGCTTTCCAGGATAGAAAGTCAGCAACTTCTGTACATTGAACAGCAGGAGGTAATTTCTTCAAGCAGAATTCTCCTCCATGGCAGCATACTGTGATCCTAAACGGGGTACTGGGGTTCACTCAGCAGCATGGAAGGCTGCTCCACTGTCCCTTGCTTGGCTGCTCTGTGCTGTCTCTTCTCGACTCTGTCTCCTCAGAATCTCGCCCTTGCAGGCAGCTTTGTCATGGTCTCTCATCCCTCTGCTTCTATCTGACCAGTGGAGAGGAGGCTCTAGACCACTGAGCAAAAGGATAGAGGTCCAGATTTTGAAGATATCTCAGCTACTTCTCAGCAATGCCCCACTATAAGAAGTGCCCTCCCGCTCTGGCAGCTGTGCCCTTTGACCTGTTGCCTAGAGAGTAACACTTTCCTGCTGAGTCCTGGGTGCTTCATCTCATCCCTGCCCACAGCTCTGCAAAGTCCCTAGAATCTTCGGTGAGTTCACTGAGCTGGCCATCAGTCTCCAGCCAGAACCCTGAAAGCAAGCAGTCCTTAGAGACAGCCAGAAGATGGGCCTCAGCAGGGCGAGCCACGGGCCAGTCACTGGCACAGAGAGAGCTTGCGGCTGAGGACACAGTCCTCAGGGACCGAGGACACAGTCCCTGTCCCTGTTCAGTTCACTTTCACTCCTGTTCCTCGTCCTCGACTCTCTGTGCTATTTGAATAATTTTAAGATTTCAATTTCATTTTACATGCTATCTTTTTTATTTTAACTCATGTTTTTCTATAGGATCAATAGGGATTTCCACTGGCTATCTCTAGGGATCAGTATCTATTCTTAACTTTCCACATGCTACTTGTCATGAATATTTGGCCATCAGTGTAGAGTAAGGCCACCTTCAACAGCATCCGTCTGCCTGCCCTCTAGCCAGTCCTCTGAACCAGTCATTATTTATATGGTCCTCAGGCCACCACGCTACAACGTGTGCATTAAGCAATTACCTGCACATTAAAGACCTAGGGGGAAACTGCCTGATAATTTGCTTCTCTGCTTACTATTCCCTGCTCTTCACTTCCGTGTGAGCTCGTAGTTCCTCTGACGTCCTTTCTCTCCAGCGGAAGGGTACCTTTGGCCTTCCTCACATGGCAGGGCTGCCGGCTGATGAGCTCTCTTGGTTTGCATTTGCGGAAACATTTTATCTTGCTTCGTTCCTGCGTGCTGTTTCCTGTGGGAGCGAGTCTGTGTTGGCGGGCTGTACCTTGTGTTCCCTTCAGGACTTCGCAGTTCCCGCTCTGCAGTTGGTGATGACAAGCCCACTCACCGAGCTGCCCGCCCTGTGTGACCTCTCCCAGCCCTTGTGACTTCCTGTTCACATTTGGTTCCAACAATTGAACCATGATTTGCCTGAATTTTGTTTTTAAATTTTATCCTGTGATTTACTCATTTTCTTGAGCCTGTAAATTCATACCACTCTCAAATAGGGTAGGATTTAGACCTCATATTAGCAATGATTTTACCCTCCCTCCCATGTCTCCTCCCTCAGGGGTCCTGGTGGTTGTGTTCAAAGTTCAGACGTGGTCATGAAGGTCACCAAACTCAGTTCGTACTTTAACATCATTTTTCTCTATCGTCAAGTGATCTTTTTTTTAAGTATTAACAAATACATCAAATATTCTCTCAGGTCCAAATGGCAATTAAGTGCAGTCCATATTTTTTTTTTATTTCAAGTTAATTTTTATTCTACCTTTTCAATTGCTTCTTATACCCTCTATTCACTTCTGAAAATTCCTATTTTATCATTATGAGCATATTTTCCTTTACCTTCTTGAGTAATGAGAGCAGGGCCACCCGGGTGGGAACTTAGCTTATGCTGGTCAGGTGTACACCAGGCACATGGTGGTGCGTCTGATTCCTAGCCTTCTCCATTCTTTGGTTTCTTTGGTGTCCTCTGCTGAGTCCTGCACTGCAGGCCCAGGGGGTGGAACTGGTTCATATGAATGGCCTGACATGGGTTCCTCTTGCCTCTGGTGCTCATTCGACTCTTCATCCAGTGAGAAGCTGAGAGGGAGTCTGGGCTGGTGAAAAGACAGTTTGGGGGATTCTTTTCTCTCTTCCTATGTGCATACCTTCTTTCTGAGCACTCCTCACCCAGAATGCCAACTGAACATGGCCCCAGCTCACGTGCTCAGTCAACTCAACCCTTCCCATAGGGAGTGGCAGTGTCTTCCCATCACCACTGCTGAAAGTCACGACTGTCCATCATGATCCTCCCCTCTGGGCCCCCTTCTGAAAGCAATCCCCTCATACAACTCTCTCTCAGACCTTAATATATATCTATAGAGGCTGCAGCCACAGATGTGGATAGATAGACATAGACGTGCAGATACAGAAAGATATATACCATATATGTATGTGTATGTGCAAATAAAACAACATAAGAGAATTAAACATACAAAAATATCTTTATTACTATTACTGTAAATGCATCTGAAACACTCCAGAACAATGAAGATGGCTATGGAGCAGGCTGTATTGAGAAGTTCTTTCATTACCAGTTGGGCATGGCCATTAACCTATCAGTCCTTGGTTCTCCACTTTAAAATTTTCTAATATTAAAACTATCCTCTATATGGCAGACAAATGGGTTCCAAACATATCTTGTCTCAGATGCATATTTTTAAAGGCTTAGAAATATGAAGATGAAATAATTATTATATATATTTCAAGGTAGACAACCTACCCCTCTCTGCTCAGATAAGAAAAAGCACTTGTCCCTCACCAGTGCATATGCATTTCACTCTTCCCTTCGATTCCTGAACTCTAGAACCCTTGGGACAAACCTGGTGTCACCCAAGCATGCTTTTTGCCCCTCTGGCAGCAGAGGCTAGAGTGTGGAGGAGCCACCAGAGCTGGCTCAGGGAGATCATTCAGAACACCAAGACATGTCCCTCATCCTGCAGGACAGCTGTAGCCACGTTCTGTGTCTTTATAATTAGTTGCCTGTAAATGAGCAATAAACCAAGGAGAACAGAAAAGGAGGATTTTCAGATGAAAAGAGTATTTTTTTCTCCTAGTCATTAGGGATATCTCTGACACTCATTTTCCTATCTTTAATCTGTTTCAATTGTGAGTCAGGTAGCACGGACTTGAGCATCTCACTTAATCTCTTGTAGCTACAGTTCTATTCTTGGTGACCTTATAGGACAGGTTAGATAGGTAGTAGATAGAAAAACATGCTGGTTTACATTTCCCACTCTAATGAATGGGTGAAGCCAAAATATGCTGATCTCTGGTCTAAGAGCTGAAAAGAATTTAAATACACATATATATGACGCAAAATAATTTTCCCAAATCATAGTCTTAGTAAAATGTAGAGCTAGGATCTAAACCAAGATATAATTATCAACCATTTTTCCAGAATTGGGCCTCATAAGAAGCAGCAATCCATCTCTGAAAAACAAAATCCCTTACACAAAATGGAACAAGTAGAAATAAAAATACATTGTGCATACACAGCCAGTCATTAATAATTGGAAATGCTGGTCACGTGCTAGGATGCCAACATGCTAAGAATTCAGGGTGCACGTCCGTCTTGCAGAAAATGCTGATTAAGTTTCTGCACTTTACTTGCAGCCTAACTCCCAGTGTCACTGAGGTTTATGTGATGGCAAAGTAGTGGTAGTGGGTGAGGGAAGAGCCTCAGTCTAAACCTCAGTCCAAGGAACCAAGTACAGCTTACATGACAGAACCAGAAACCTCTGCAGATTCTGTCACAGTTCCTTCTAATTCTTAGGAAAATCCATTAACATAGTTCAACTCCCTTTTGGGAAATTGGAAGGTTAAGGAAACCCTTCTCTAACTTTATGTTTAGATTCAGGTACTCACTAAATTAAGGAGTGCAGTGCTTGCCTATTGCTTACATTGAACAGGAAAATAGATGCAGCATTTTAAAATACATATTTTCTGTCAAACACAGTGATAGGCCATTTATAGATTATTTTGTGAATTAAATATCTCCAAATCCTTCAAGGTGAGTATTATCTTCAGTTTGCAAATGAGAGAACTGAGATTCAGGAAGTTACCCAATGTCACACTGCTGGACATGAATATTATGACATGTTATAAAATTTTCTGTGACAAATTGGTCATTATTTCTGAAACCAAGAAAGAAAGTCTTTAATTAGATTTTTGAAATGTGTTAGATAATTCCCAATTTTATGTACCTGGGCAAGAGAATGATCCAATTATGAACAGACTCAGACTTATGAATAGACATGCACATAGCTGAATATGTATTACAAATTAAAAGCCAAATAGAAAACTGCTCAGAATACCTGCTCATCCCTCCAGTTGTGCTCAGCAAACACACTGAATATATAGTATATGATGTCATATATTCATTTATTATTCTATTAATAAATGTAGTGTGCACCTGCACTATGCAACAATGTATTATGCAATATTTGGAGATGAAATGATGGATAACATTTTCATTTACTAAAACTAGAAAGGTATTAATACATATACAAAGTAATACATGTGAAGTTATCTGCAAATAAACAGGAAATAGTAAAAACAAAAAGAAAAGGCAGCAAAAGCTCATGGAAGTTAATGCACTTTGCATGAATGTCAGTGTGTGTGTGTGTGTGTGTGTGTGTGTGTGTGTACATATGCAGTTCTAGGGATCAAACCCAGGGCCTTGTGCCTGCTAGAGAAGTGATCTACCTCTGAGCTACATCTCCAGTTTATAGAAATTGAAATCCAAAAAGCCAAAAACAAAATGAAACTCAAAGTATTTGCTATCAGACAAAAGCACAATGTAATAACAAAAGTGGAGTAGGACACTCAACCAACTGCAGAACCCCAAGAGTTAGATAAGGCTAGTGTTGTCAACAAGGTGGGAGAGGCAAAACCTCACGTATGGCTTCTGGCAGGACACTGGGGACAGTGAGGCTGCACTTGGCAGTGATTCCATTCTTTCTTTAATCCCAAAGAACTTCCCACAGAGGTCCTAAGAGAACACTGACAGTTCCATGGAAGGTCACTGATGACCTTGAGGGAGTCCCTATGACACAGGGTGGGGAGTAAAGTGCAAACACCCCCCCCCCAAGAACAGAGCAGTCTACAGTGAGGAGGAGAAAGAGGAATCAAAATAGAGAACGTGGACAAAAGAAATAAAAGGATGCCATTAGGGACATGCTCAGCATTGATAAAAGATAATGCACTGTGAATTATGGAGTATGATTAACTGAGTACTTAGCACAAGAGGTCAGACTGGAAAATCAAAGTCAGCAACATTCTTTATCCCAGTGAAACCAATTAAAACCAATTTTAAAATGATTTTATTTGCAATATTGACCAAGATTCTCAAGTACATAAAAATAAAAAACACAGGCACACACAATTATTCTGTGACGTCTATAGGAGTGTTCAACGTGTGCTCATATGTGTTTGTCGCAGACTCCAGCACCAGCTCCGGAAACCAAGCCAGCATCTGAAGACCCGGGGTGCAGGCTGGGCCTTGAGTATTCAGCTTTAAGGTCAGTCTGAACACCAGGTCAGTCCCGCAGCCCCAGGTTTCAGGTCAGTCCCCACGAGCCCAGGACTTAGGACTGTCTCCACATACTCACATGAAACTGGGTGATCACACTGGATTTCTTCCTCAGTAGACTCACAATCTAATCCCATCCAAGTTGAACCAACACTGCCCTGGTCCTGTGGCCAAACAACCAGGTAACCCAAGCATCTGAATAGCCTGCACAGGACTGTATCAGCAAGCTTCTGCAAGGACTCCCTCAGGGAGCTCACCTGGCATCTCTGAATGGGTTGACTTCCCTACCAAATCCAGTCAGTGAAAACGGGAAGATACCTACTTCCAGTACAAGGTCAGAAAGATCACGAATAATCAAAGAGACATAATACCACCATGGAAGAAAATAAAACACTGGTAACCTACCTAAGCAAATGGAGATACATGAACTAGTTTACAAAAACCATAAACAATTATTTTTATTTAAGAAGATCTATGGATTACAAAAGAACACAAGTAGACAATTAAATTAAATCAGGAAAACAAAATGTGGACCCAAATGGAAGCTCAACAAAGATATGGAAACCACAGATACATGACAAAGAAATTCTGGAACTGAAGAGCACATTGACTATATTGAAAACTCCAGTGAAGAGTGTCAACAGAAATATCAAGCAGCAGTGAAAACTTGTCACTAAAATTGAAATTACCCAGGTATCATCATTATCATCATCATCATCATGGGATGAAGACAAAGGCCTAGGAAGAGGAGGATGGAAGAGTGGAGGAAGAGAAGGAGGAGGAAGACATGTATGGAATGTACTGGACACCATTGATTTAACTCATATAAAGTATGTTACTTCCAGAAGGAGCAGAGAAAAAGCAGGAGCAGAAATATTATTTAAACAAAGCTAGAAAACTTCCCAAGTCTGGAGAAGGATATGCAGACCCACATTCACAGGCTTGAAAGAATTCCACATCTATTTAACTGTAAAAGGGTATTCATCAAAACACAGTGTAATCAATTTCTCAACAGGCAAAGCCATTGAGAATTGTGGAGGCCTCAAGAGAAAAGGGACTCATAACATCCACAGATCATCATAGAACTAAAAGTATATTTTTCATCAGAAAATCTGATGGTCAGGAAAACATGTAACCATGCATCCAAAGTACTAAAAACAAGCAAATAAATTGTCTAACAGAATTAATATACCTAGTCAGTCTGTGCTTCAGGATTGAAGAAACAAAAAGAATCCCCGAGACCAATGCTGCACTAGATCTACCTTACACAAAATGCTGAATGGGGCTTCAGGTTGTACTGAAAGAATATAAATGACATGAAATATAGACAAAGGTACATAAAACTCATTGCAAAAGTAAAGCATGGTCAAATTCAGAATACCCCTACACTGTGATGGCAGTGAGTAAATCACTTTTAACTACAGGAAAAATTAAAATAAAAGTAACTTTGCTTTTGTTTCTTGTGCTTATACAGTCTTGTCAAAAAATTCCTTGTCTATTCCAAAGTCCAAAGTTCCCTGTTTTCTTCCAGCAGGTTAATTATTTCAGTTCTTATATTTAAGTTTTTAATCCTCCATTTTTAGACAATTGTTTTACAGGCAAGAGAAAAGGTGTAGCTTTATTCCTCTGCATGTGATTATTCACTTTTTCTGGAACCATTTTTTGGATTTATTGTACTTTCTCCAATGTATGATTTAGAACAAAGTTGAAAATCAGTTGGCTGTAAATGCTTGTTTATACATTTTTTTTTTTTTTTTGGTACTGGAGATTGAACTCAGGGACACTCAACCACTGAGCCTCATCTCCATCCCTATTTTGTATTTTATTTAGAGAAGGGTCTCACTGAGTTGCTTGGAGACTCACCATTGCTGAGGCTGGCTTTGAACTTGTGATCCTCCTGCTTCAGCCTCCTGACCTTCTGGGATTATAGGCATGTGTCATCATGCCTGACTTGTGTTTATTCTTAAGCTCTTTATTTTGTTCTATTTGTCTGCTTTTTAAAATTCCAATGCTATGCCTGTTTGATTACTAGAGCTTGGCAGTATATTTTGAAGACAGGTAATGTCATTGTCTCATGTGTTCCTCTTTTTGCTCAAGATGGTTTTGGTTATTTGGGAATTTTTAGAATTCCATACAAATTTTAGCACTGGGTTTTCTAGATCTGTGAAGAATATCATTGCTATTTTAATAGAGTTTGCATTGAATCTGTAGATCACAGGGGTATTATAAACATTTTAACAATACAAGCTTTTTCAATCCATGAACATGGCATGTCTTTCCTTTTTTATTAATCTTCTTGAATTTATTTCTTTAGAATTTTATAGTATTCATTGTAAGGATCTTTTATCTCTTTGATTTAATTTGTTCCTAGGTATTTTATTTTATATGTGTAGCTATTGTAATTGAGTTTGTGTCCTTAATTGCCATTTCAGATAAAGACCTGTTGACTACTGGTGTTTTTATGCTGACTTTGCATTCTGGGACTTCACTGAATTCATTTATTATAATAGCATTTTTGGTGGAGTCTTTGATGTTTCTTATATATAAAATCTTATCATCTATAAACAGTAACAATCTAACTTCTTCTTTTTAAAATTTGAATTCTTTTTATTTCTTTCTCTTGCTTGATTGCTCTGGATAGGACCTCCAGAACTGTTTTGAACAAAAGCGTGATGAAAATGGGCATCCTTGTCTTGTCCCAAGTTTGCAGAGAAAGCTTTAAGATGTTGGCTTAGTGTATACGCCCTCTATTATGTCTAGGTACATTACTGTTACCCAACTTGCTCAGGGTTTTTGTCACAAGAGGGTGTTGAATTGTGTCAACTAACTTGTAAGCACCTATTGAGGTAAATATGGTTTTGCCCATTCTGTTGATGTTTTGTTTCATATGATTGATTTATAAGTGTTGAGACACCCTTGAGTTCTTGGGATGAATACCACTTGGTCATGGTATATGATATTTTTAAGGTTCTATTGAATTCAGTTTGCTAGTAGTTTGTTGAGGATTTTTTTATCTAGTTCATCAAGGATGTGGACCTGTACTATTTTTTTCTTTTAGTTATGTCTTTGTCAGTTTTTTTTTTCTTTTTTTTGTATCAACATAATACTACCCTTTTACAAAGAGTTTAGAAGAAATCCCCCCTTTTTAAGGAAGACAGCAATACAGGAAGAGTGGTAGAAAGGTTCTGAAAAACAGACAAAAACTTTTAAACATCATAATAGTCTGTTCCTACTATCAATAATTAAGTGAAACTGGGTTAAATTGTCCTATGAAACTTTAAATGACTGAAGGATGTAAAACCAAGATCCAATTATGTGCTACTTACAAGAACCTCACTTTAGTTTTAAGAACACAAAAAGCTTGTAAATAAAGGATGAAAATATTATTCTGTGAAAATGATACAGAAAAAAGGAGAAAGAGCACAGCTCTCTATGCTTATACTAGAGAGAGTAGACATTAAATCAAAAGCTGTCGCATAAGTCAAGGAAGGGGTGAATTCATCAGGAATAAGTAACAATTGTGAATATTCATGCACTCGACATTAAAGCATCCAAATATTTAAAGCAAATATTAACAGAAAAGAGAAACATCCTATAGTAGAACTCATCAAAACCCCACTTTGAAAAATGTGTCTATCATCTGTACAGAAAATCAACGTGGAAACATTGGTTCACAGAAGCATAGGCCCACAGCCCTAGCAGACTGCATTAGCTAGCACTCCCTCACTGTCGTGAGATGTCTGAGTCAATGCACTTATGAACAAGTAAGGCTTATTTTGGTTCGTGGTTGTGGAGGTTTCAGCCCAATACTGAAAGACCTCAGTTTATTCTGGCCTTTACTGAGGGCAGCAAATCACGACAGGAGCATTTCACAATGCGAAAGGCTCGCCACACACATGAGGAAGCAGAGAAAGAGGTCAGGTCCCATTGTCCCTTTGATGGCACATGCCCAGTGACCTAAGGACTTCCCACAAGGTACCATTTCCCGAATGTCCCACCAACTCCCAATTACACCACTCTGGGGATCAGACTTTAATCCATGGGTCTTTGAGGGTGGCTCTTCCAAACCATAGCAGAGACACAAACACAGCATGCTATTCCACCAAAAGAATTCACTTGCACTAGGTTTGCAAGCACACATGGAAATTTCTCCAGGATATAATAAGTCAGACAAAAGCCTGAAAAGTTTAAGAAAATTAAAATCATATCAACAATCTTTTCTGACCACAATGACATGAAAGTAGAAATCAGTCATAGGAGAAATCTTTGAAAATACACAAATATGTAGAAATTAAACAGTGCTCTCCAAAACAACCAGTAGGTTAAAGAACAAATCAAATTGGAAATCTTTAAAAATTAAGACAAATGAAAATGACGATAACATATCAAAATTTATGAGAAATAGGAAAGAAGTTATAAAAGGAAAAATTATAGTGGTAAGCACTTATACTATAAAAAAATTAAACACTATATCTTCAGACCTTAAAGAATTATAAATGAAAATGCAAACTAAAGTCAACCATAGCAGAGGGAAGGGAATAACAAAAATCAGAGTAGAAATAAATGAACCAGTCTGATACAACAACAGACTATATAGGCAAAATTAAGAGCTGGTCTTTCGAAAGCTGAGTAAATTTGACAAATACTTCTGTAGATTAACAGCAACAAAAAAGAAAATTCAAAAAATATATAACTGTAAATTAAAGAGGAGATATTGTAACTGATTCCAAAGAAATACAAGAAATCCTAAGAGACTAATACAAGCAAATATATGCCAAAGAGTTGGATAACCTAGAAGAATAGATAAACTCCTATAAACATAAAATCTTCCAAATTTGAATTATGAAGAAAGAGAAAATCTGAGCAGATCATTATCACAGAATATCAGTAAGAGAGAGACAGAGACACAGACACAGAGAAAAATTAAATCAGTAACAGAATCCTTCTGACAAAACACAGCCCAGGATCTGATGATTACATTGGTGAATTCGACCAACTATTTAAAGAAGAATTATCAGCAATTTTCCTCACATCTTTATATGATTGAATAAGGTGTAATAATTCTAATTTCATTTTACAAGCCTCATAATAATCTAATATTAAATCTATACAATGGCACTAAAAGAAAAGAAAATAGCAGGCCAATATCATTGATGAAAAGGATGAAAACGTTCTCTACAAAATACTAGAAAATCAAGTTCAGCAGTGCACTGAAAGAGTTTTCATTGTGGCTAAGTGGGATGTATCCCTCGGAGGCAAGGATGTTCAATACATAAAATCAATAAGTGTAATATTTCACACTATCAGAATGAAAGGCAATCATGATCATTTCAAAATATTCAGAAAAGCATTGAACTAAATTCAATATCCTTTTATAATAAAAGTGCTGAACATCAGAAACATAAGGAATATTCCTCAACCCAATGAGGACCATGAGTGACAAGCCTACAACAAACATACTCAATGGGGAAGGACTGAAATCTTGTCCTCTAAGATCAAGAACAAAGCAAGGTTTCCCTCTCTTGCATTTATAAGTTTTTGCCACATTGAAAATACTTGCCAAAGCGAGTAGGTATGAAAAAGCCATCAAATAGAAAGGAAGAAGTAAAAATACTCTTGTTTACAGATTAAATGATCTTAAACATCGAAAAACCTAAAAACTCCACCAAAAAGGACACACATTCAGTGAGGATGAAAGACATAAAATAATATGCAATAATCAGTTGTGTTTCTACAAACTAATAAGGAACTTCCCAAAATAAATGAAGATCCAATCCCATTTATAACAGCATGAAAAAATGAAACAAAATACTTGGAAAAATTTTAACCAAGTAGATGACAGTATTACCACAAAACACCACAAAATTCTAATGACTGATATCAAAAACAACACAAATAAATGGAAAAATATTTTGTGTTCATGGAGTATTTAATATTTTTCAAATATTCATAATATCACACAATTTGTACATTCATTTCTATCAAAGTGCCATAATATTTTTCACAGAAAGAGAAAAATAATCCTAAAATTAATGTAGAACCACAAAAGACTCAATACCTAATGAACTCTTCAGAAAACAGAAGAAATCTGGAAGCATTAGTCTCTGTGATTTTAAAGTATACTGCAAAGCTAAAGTAATTAAAACTATATGGTACTGACAATAAAAAAGGTATAAAAAATAGGCTAGAACAGAGAGCCCAGAAATAAACACACACATGTACAGTTAACTGATCTTTGACAAACATGCCAAGAACATATGATTGGGAAATGATTGTTCTTTAATAAGGTTTTGGGAAAACTAGATACATAAGTGCAGAAGAATCATACCATGTGCAAAAATCAAGTCAAAATGGACATGAAATCATAGAGTCAAACAGAGGAAAATTCTTTACACTGGTGGGGAATAATTTCTTGAATCTGACCCCAAGTATAGGAAGCAAACATCATGACTGGATCAAACTAAAGTTAGGGACAAATGTCAGAAAAATGCAAGGAATTTGAACTGAAAAGCAGAAAAACAACCTAATAAAAGATGAACAATGAACCCAAACAGACCTCACAAGAGGACATACAAATGACCAAATGGTGCTTGAAAATGCCCCAGATCATGCATCATTAGGAAATTTTCAAGTGGAAACCATAGTGAGGTATCATCACACCGGTTGGAATGGTCATATGAAAATGAGGAGAAGTAACCAGTGTTGGTGAGGATGTGGAGGAAGGAGGACCCGTGCACACTGGTGGGAAGTAAATCAGTATGCAAGACTGTGTGGAGGTTCTCAGAGAAAAGAGAGCCGCAGTAAGATCTGCAAATCCCTCCTGCAGGTAGAGTGTGTGTCCACGGCTGTGAATCAGAACCGGCTGCACTTCCTGCTCAAGGAAGCCTCGTTCACAATGGGCCAGACCCAGGATCAAACTGAGGTGAATCAGAGGCGGGACCAAGAGACAAGAAATCACCACACACTCAGAGCTCCCAGTCACCTGTCCAACATGCCTGCCTCCTCTCAGGTGTTTCAGACACTAGATAGTTGCCAAGTTAGTGATGCAATTGACTACATCATATGTCATATAATAAGCATAAAATTTAGTTGTTTCTGGTGAAGATATTATACCTATTAATTTTGTAACTGTAATTTTGTTGGAAATTTAACTCATTGCTATTAGTTTTAAATCCTATGTTCTAAATGAAGTTATATTTTTTCAATTTCAATATGATTCACAAATGACTAATACAAAATTCAAGTTTATTATCTCTACTATAATGTGACACAATGAAATGAACTTGGAATGTATTCATTCTGATTAATGACTTTCATAGTACATTTATTTATGTCTGATAATCTGTTTATGTTTCATCCCCTTACATTTGACTTCTTTCTTCCTCTACTCAGTATTTCTTTGTTTCTTCCTTTTAAATTTGTTTCTCATCTTTTAAATTTAAGAGCTTAGTCTCTCAAAAATATGCTGACGTAATCTCTCTCCTTTTTATCTGAATGATCTTTATTTCTGCCTTTCCCTTCTGTTGCACTGGGAGATGAACCCAGGAGTTCTCTACCACTAAGCCACACCCCAAGTCTATTTTATTTTATTTTTCATTTTGAGACAGGGTTGCCCTAACTTACCCAGGCTGGTCTTGAACCCCAGGTCTGAAGTTGCTGGGTTCACAGGTGTGTGCCTCCCTGTCTTGCACGCTCCTGTCACAGGTGAAGAAGTTCCTCTGATTGGATAATGGCTCTTCCTTAGAGTCTGCATTCACTTCTTACTAGACTCCTGCCTCTCTCTATTTTTTAAGGTGGACTCTGTTCATTTCCCCCCTTTACTTGGTTTGAAGCTCTGAGTCTGATCATCTTATTATTTTGTTATAATGCTCGCTCTCCCCCTCTCTCTCTCCTTCTCTTCCTCCCTCTCTATACATCTTTCTGTAAATTTATACTGTTAATGTTGGGCTGCACTTTTTCAACCTGACAATTTATGTTTTCCCATCAACCCTAAATATCTCAGTTTCAGTCCACTGTTTTCTTCTATTTTGTCATTCTTTTCTCTGCATTCAGCATTAACTAATTTTCTAAATTTCCATCCTATTCTCTGTGTGCTTTGCCCTGAATAACCTCTGGATAACTGTCCCTAATAAACCCCCTTTTCTCTTTAGCTACATCAAATCCACTATTAATGCATTCTGATTTTTTATTTCAATGAATAAAATATTAGACAAGATAAAATGGAGAAATGAAATTTGAAAAAGGAACAAGATATTGTCAAAACATGACCAAGGTTATTTTTAGACAAATGGCTCACTAGAACTTTTAGAATTGAGGAAAATATGGTGATTTTCTGTTTACATTCTGATTTCCATAATAGTGATGGCTAAGGTTTTATGGACCTCTCACCGTATGGTTCCTCATTTCTGTTAATTCTCACTGGCTAACTAGTGGTGTGTGTTTTAAGTTCGAATCCTGTGCTGATATTTGGCAGGGCTGCATGGGTGAAGATCCGCAGGATAAGGTTCCCTACAAACAAAACAAAACAAAACAAGATAAAACAAAACTTTACCCGGTCCTTTAAACTGACGGTTCAGAATACTGCCCATCAATGCTGCCAACCATGAACTGCTTGAGGTTTGTTCCGAGAGGAGAGATTCCATACCAGACTGGCACACCTCGGACCGAAGCCACGTGAGCACAGACGTCGTCCATTCTTCCATCCACTCACCTGCGGCTGCGAGGCAGCTGGGACAAGCCAGGTTTCCCACGTCCATGTGCTGACCCGGCTTATTCCTCCTGCCCGCAGAGTGCAGCTCCTTCTGCTGGGTGTCCTGGGTCTCAGCCACTGCACGGCAGCGCTGAGCGGGTCTCCAGTCAGGGCCTCCTGCACGTCGGTCAAGGGAAGGGAGCTTTGCCCTGGACGGCGGCAGGTGTCAGTTCTGTGACTGTTGCCCAGAGAGCCTGTGGCCTAAGCAGAGTACCGTGATCCGGGCTGGGAACTACAGGACTTGGGGGAAGAGATGTGAAAGCAGGATGTAGGGGCATCATCACCTTATATCTGTGATGATTTCCAAATCTTAACAGTTTACAAGTGGCTAAAGCAATCAGGAAGTATAGTAACTAGTGGACAGAGAAAGTTTCAGAACTGATTCTGTTACTGTAAAGAAGTCGACTGGCTGCTGGTTCCGGCAACGTGAACCACACCGGGCCAGGTTTAGCTCTTGGAACACAGGTCTCCTATTTTGACGACAACTTGGAGAAAAGTCGCTCTCCTTTATTTTGCAATTTCAGAACCAGTTTTGAGGAACAGGAGACAGCACCTCAGAGTCTTCAAATCAAAAACACACCATAATTTCATAATTACTTTGTTAAAAATGATTCTCATGATCTATTTTTATTATTAATTTTACTCTTGAATGGCAGTCAGAAAATATAAGATTTGGTCCTGTTTCGTTTGCTACTTTATATTGCTGTGTACTTTGGTATGATTAGATCAAATTTTCATTTGTCAAAAGACCTAGTTGGATAATATAATTAGTGATGGGTAATTACACTGAAGGGGAAATACTCCATTTTGCCCTATTTCATTCAGTATAGATTCAAAGGACACAAAGTTGTTTTTGAAGCATAATCTATTCTGTAAAGTGTAATTTTCCTCACATGAACAGCTCAACTAGATAAAAACTGACATTTTCCAATAAATAAGTTTATGACTATTTTTAGTCTTGGTACAATTTTATGTTTTCCATGTCTTGCCAATCATGAGTATCCATTTTTAAATAGATTAAATAGATTGTTTTCTGTAACCCTCTTGGCTTGATTAAAAATGACACTTATTAAATAAGCCACAATATATTTGCTATTTTTAGGCTTTGACCAATTTTCTATTTTCATTTCTAGCAAGTCTCTTCATATAAATTCATCAACTTTAGAACACTGTCTAGAATTGGGGAATACTCAAATTACTTACTAAGTCAATATATGCAGTACTTCAGATTCAAACCAAGTGTGTAGAAAATAAAGGCATGTAGGGGAAGGGGTGCCGGATCAACCCATAGCACCCTTGAGAACAGAGCTCTTAGGGTTGAGTCTCATGAAAGGATGGCTGAGATTTTAGATAAGCAAATGCGCAACTCTTCACACTCGGGATGCAGAACCTGGAATTTGCAGTTATCCTGTTGGCATGCATCATTTTAAAGAGTATTTAAAAGCCACCTAGCATGCCATGCCACTCTCAGCGCCTGGTCTGCCTAAGTCCCTTCTGTGACTGGCACACTAATGGAGAGGCCTGCTCGCCTCCCTGTCCTTGACCTTCCCACACAGATCTTGGTGCTGTCCTAGACTGTCATGGGGGAAGCCGCAGGAGGAGGAGGGAGCCTGAAGTTACTGTGTTCACATTGAGAAAAGTCAGATCTGATGACCCAGAGTGAGGCAGGAGCGAAGGGGCGAAGGAGTGGAGTTCTTAGGGAACACATGTGGGCCCTGCAGAGTCCAACGGGGAGAAGGCCTGGCAGCTCGTCAGACTCCAGGGTCTTCTCCCCTCGCTCTGGAGCTCAGCACCTGCTCCAGGTGGAACCTGGACACCTGTGATCCCTCCACGTTCACTGTGATGTCCTTTTCTTTCTTATAATGCATTGTGCTACATAATACTATTTATTTATTATTAATTCATTTTTATCTCTTCCAAAAAAATAAATGAATGGACTTAACACGCCCCACCACATGTGTCAGTAGAGGCTACTTACGGGAAGCAACAACCCTGAAACTAAGGGCTCGCAAACAGCTTTACCTTTGGCTCTTCTTGCTGTGGGTATGGAGGGAGCACACACTGGCAGCAATCTCTGCTTTGATTGAAGCTAAGTCGGTATGATTCAACAGCAGGATCTGAAGTTTCCCAAGGAAGGAGAAGAGGTGGGGTGGGGGGTTCCCAGTCCAAATGTACACGTCCTGACCCCATGTTTCCACCACTGCCTACTGGCCAGGTGTGGCCTGAGCGCTGTCCATCTGCCAGAGGTAGAGGGTGAGTGTTAGATTGTCTAACACTATGAGAAGCGACTGGCTTTTTGCTTTGACCTGTATTGCATTTGGACTAAAAGAACCACAATAGAGCCTTCACTTTTTAGAAATTATTCATTATGTATTTTCTATTATTTTTTGTTTTCACAGACTGCACTTTGATTCATTGTTCACAAATGGGGTACATCTTTTCGTTTCTATGGTTGTGCACCATGTAGATTCACACCATTCATGTCATCATACTTGTACATAGGGTCACGATGTCTGTCTCAGTCCACCATCTTTCATACCCCCCTCCCTCTCATTGCTCTCTTCGTGATTCAAAGTTCCTCCATTCTTCACTTTTGTTTTGGCTTTGTCTGTTTTCTGTCATTTCAAGGTAACACAAACGTACCGATCAGAACACCATGCAGCCACCATTTTCAGTGTATGAAAAATGGCACAGGAGAGGAGAACCTGCATCTCTTAGGGAAGCGCTTTCCATCCCTTAGAGGGTGGGACTGCTCTGAGCATCACAACCAGAATCGGAGGAAGACTTGGACCGTGTCCTGGACACAGCTCTAGAAGCTGAGGGTGGACGTAGGGTCTGCAAACTCACGGTGGATGACTTTTGTGGAGGACCTGTCTTTCCACATCTCCCAAGTCCCTCAAGGGACCAGCCACCAAGATTCCGGGAAGGAATCTCACCTGGGAGGCACTACTTCATCCTCGTTATTGGAATCATTTTCAAAAGCATGAAACAGTTGCGATTTCAACAGGGACAGAAAATAAGCGTAAAGCCAAATGATCTAACAAAACACAACGTCTCTACCTACGTGTGTCTTCAGAAGCAACCTGAATACGGTGCCGAGCCTCACGCTGGCTGTGGTCTCAGGTATGGAGTGCCCGCTCTATCCTGAGCTCGGCGTAGTGTTGAGGGTTGATGACAAAACAGCAGGAAGAAGACACGACTCCAGGTCAGTGCATTGCTTCACCAACGAGCTGATCCTGGGCATCCCAACCTCACAGACACAGGCACACAGGAGGGGAGAAAGGACGGCCCACCCACACAGTGGGGCTGGAAAGAGGAAGGCGTGGAGCAGGGCGCTCCCCAACTTCCTGTGAGAGCTCAATGAAGAAGTAACAAAGGGCATAATGCTCAAAGGATGTTTGGGTTTCTTTCTAAATAATGAACCCTCTGTACACTGATGATAAAACTATGATCAAACAAACCTCCTTTATGTCAAGTGGAGACCGACAGAGGGTCCTGAATAAAGCCCACAGCAAGAGCAGCAGCACTTGCATTGGGGTCTCCCAGATCCAGGCCTAACCCAGCAACGTGCTTGTGTCTCAAGAGATGATTCCTTTGCAGTAGGAAGAATCCAGAAAAATCTAAAACTTTTCAAAAGTTTAAGGGAAAAATTTCTTCAATTCTATATTTAAAAAAAAGCTGCAAATATATCTTAATTAAAGCATTGCGTGTACAGTTCCTATCCACAGTGCCTCAGACATTTGATATATTTATATGTGAATTCCAGGTAGTATAAGCTCAAAGCCGGAACTTTTATTTCTACCCAAAGAAGGAAGAGAACTGATCAGGATATAGTCAGACGATTTTAGTGCAAGTAACCACTGCACTCTGCACACAACCGGCCACGCCTCTCCTAGCCTTGTGCGCCCCGCTGAGGATCCAGTCACAGACAGCAAGCAGGCTCACGCCCACCTTAGCTGGATCAGCGGATCCAACAACAGCTCCACGTGGGAGGTGGTTTTGCCAAAAGGCAATCACGCCAACTAGAAGGGAGTCTTGCTCCTCGGCCTCTGAAGGAGTCTCGCCCAGGCAGGAATTACCCTCACACAGCTCTTGTCTTTGTACACAGTTGATTTAACCTCCATTCACTTTAGACCAAAAAAATGAATACACAATATATTTTATTGTTTTATCACCTACGATCTCACTTCTGCTTAAGACACATGCTTCAAAACTGTTTCCCCCAGCTGGGCCTGTTGGCAGTTACTCTGGAGGCTGGGCTAGGAGCATCACAAGTTCAAGCCCAGCCTGGGCAACTTCACCAGACTCTGTCTCAAAATAAAAACAGCCTGGGATGGAGCTCGTGGTAGAGAGCCCCTTGGTTCCATCCCCAGTACAGGAAAAAGAAAAGAAAAAAGAAAAAGCATTTCCCACAAACTCATCAATTCTCTCAATTTTCACGGAAAACAAGTTTATTTTAGCAGCTAGACGATACATCATTTGAAATGATTTTTATCTTTTAAAAATGAAAATTTCTAAATTATCATTTGTGGGTAATTTCTAATGCAAAACCATTTCATTGCATTAGTCATGTTCCCATATGAAACTCTGTTTCTAACAATCAATTCTGAGTTTTATTTTCCTTCCTGATGGAGATAACTCTAATGTATTAACATCTCTTAATCCCTTCAAAGGAAAGTTGATGAAAACTATCAAAAATCTTTGGCTGGTCTTAACTATTTATTCATGATCTTCACATAAATAAGACAATGGCATTATTCCTATTTCCTATTTATGTTTAGCTTAAATAACCAATTTTATTATTTAAGAGAGATACTAATTGACCACACAAAATGAAATCCCCAATCTAATTAATAACTGTGGGCTGAAGGGTACTTTAATTTCCCAAAATATGTTGAAGTGTTTCACAGAATTAGTTAGGGACTCCAACAACTTATTCATTTTAAAATAGATATACCCTATTACATCAAAAAATCCCTTGAAGAATGCCTAAAAACTAATTAGGAAAATTAGATCTAGAGAGACAAAAATAAGTGACATTTCTCCAAAGAATCAGAGTAGCTTAACACTCTAGAAACTGCAGGACGACCTCGTAAAACAGCATTGCTCTCCGTCCCTGTCTCTGGTCAGTGTGCAGCTTCCTTGTGCAGTATGGCCTTTAGACCTGTCTTCAGTTTCTCGGCTCTTAATAGCACACTCATTTGCAAGTAAAGGAGCAGGGTTTCACTTTCCACAACAAGTCTTGTGGAGTTGAACTCTAACTGCAGTTCCATTGCAATCTGACACTCTTTGAGTATGAATCTGTTTAGTCTACCCAGATGGAAATGCCTAACTTTCTGTAGGCAGGTACACGATAATCCAGCAATTCCTGTATGTCATTCACATAACTGTTCTTACGAATATATATTTATTCTACTTATTGATTATCAGCAATTCTATGGAATGTTTCTCTCAAAAGTTTGTATATTATAACCTGGATATTTCTTGAAATATTGAAATTAAAAATGTATGAAGCTAACTAAATGAAAAGCATCTACTAGATGATTTGATTGAGACTCTGTCCTATTTCTTGCAACTTCAGTTGGTTTTGAGTGGTACTCATATTTTTTAGGGGCACAAACCTTCTTGACATCTTAACTTTGAGAGCCGAGTTATGTTTTTGGTAATATGTGTAATGATTTTATTGTTCTGTGTTTGCAACACTGTGCTGCAAGGTTTCATGGGCAAATCTGATATTGTGGTGCTAACTGCAGCTCAGGGTCAGAGGGGGATGTCTCAAACGGCCCGGTTTAATAACAGGGTGGCCTCCATTTCAAGGCTTGTCCACTTGCCAGGCAACCTAAGGCAATTTTCACGACTGGGGAGTCCTGTGTCTCCCCCTTTCTAATTTTTGCTTATTTGCTCATTAAACTTATTCTACACTATTGAAATAATTCTTCTGACTCTAACACAAATATTGGATTGTTTTGAAGTGTTCCATTTTTTTCTGCAACTGCAGGATATGTAAGAATTTCTAGTCACGCTGCACATCAAAGCCCTTGGGCATAGCTGCGGAGAGAGGCCTCCCCGGGGAAGCATCTCACGAGCGTGCTTTGTTTTCTGTGGCCTTGAGACTTCCGTCACTTCTCCAGTTGAACTGTCTCAGTGTGGGCATGGTTTTCCAAGCTGGAGAAGTTTTGCAGAACGAGAACACGCAGGAGAGATCCTGGCAGGTCTTACTCGGAGCAGGGAAAGCAGGGTGTATGGTGGGCTCGTTCTGTCCCAGGAAGATGAGCAGTTACCACAACACAGGCAGGAAGAGCAGGGGTGCAGGGGGCCCTGAGTCTTCCACTGCTGAGTTACTGCATTCGTAGAGGCAGTTGTTCGCCATCAGGTAGACCAGATCATTTCAATGAAACTTTTCTAGATTTTCACTCCTAAGATAATAGATTGGATACATTTTTATTCTTTAATCCTTACCATCTTTCTCAAACATTTGTAGTAAAGTTATCCCTTTTTTAAATTTTTATTTGTTCTAATTAGTTGTACCTAACAGTAGAATGCCTTTATGCATTTTGATGAATCATACATAAGTGGAGTATAATTTCTCAGGTTTCTGATTGTGCATATTTTAGGATCACATGGTTCATGCCATCATATATGTACATTGAGATAATAATGTCTGTTTCACTCTACTGCCCTTCCTATCCCATACCCCTTCCCCTCCCTTCACTCCCCTCTACCTAATATAAAGTGACTTTATTCTTCTCTAGCAACCACCCCCCTTATTGTGAATTAGCATCTGAATATCAGAGAAAACATTTGGCCTTTGGTTTTTGGGGATTGGCTTGTTTCACTTAGCATGATATTCTCCAACTGAATTCATTTACCAGAAAATGCCATAATTTCATTCCACTTTAAAGTGGAGATATATGTATATATTCCACAACTTCTTTATCCATTCATCTGATGTTGAAGGACACCAAATTTTGGTTCCATATTTTAGCAGTTGTGAACTGAGCTGCTATAAACACTGATGTGGCTGTGTCACTGTAGTATGCTGATTTTAAGACCTTTGTGTATAAACTCAGGAGTGGGACAGCTGGGTCAAGTGGTGGGTCTATTCCAAGTATTCTGAGGAATCTCCATACTGCTTTCCTTAATGGCAAAGTTATTCTTAATTGACTTAAATGTAGAAAGCAGTGGGATTATTTTCTTTTTAAATTAAGATTTGTAACAACTTAAACAGCATGAAAATTACAACTACAATAGGGAATCCAGTACTGTGCTAATCCAGGTTTGCAGATCTCTTGAAGGCTTGAAGATTCTCTTCCCAGAAGATTCAGCCTGAAGTCTGACATCAGTTTGTAACATAGCTCCAAGATGAGCGTAAGGATTCTACTCTCTTCTTTTAAAAGAAAACAAAACATAATTTATTGTATTTAACAAAGAAAGAAGGAGAAGAGGAGGAAGAAGAAGAAGAGGAGGAGGAGGAAGAGAAAAGGAGGAGGATCAGGAGAAGAAGGACCAGGAGGGATAGAAAATAGTAACTGTATGTTACGCAAAATGTAATTCTGCCTGGTTGGCTTTTCTGGCCTCATGAATTTCCATGTCCATTCGCCCATCAGATCGCCACTGGTCGGTGGAGACTAGTTATATCAGAATGTCTCCAAATTTATTTTTTATTTTTAGTATACACCTTTTGTGGTGTTTGTGTCTTTGGTTGACTGTCTCTTGGTGTTTGCCAAGGTGTCAGAAATTCATAAGATAATGTTTAAGCGATGATCTTAAAAGCATTTGTAGACCATTCAGACTGCACTAAATTTTCAGTTACAGAATTTTATTGAAAGAATAAATTCAAGTTCTTTGGTGAAATGCTCCCTCTCTTCAAGTGTTTATTGAACAAATTAATCACGTAGTATTAACCACTGTCTGTTATGTCCAGTGTCTGGATAATATCTATATCTGTTCTCATGCTGTACTTTGATTTTTTAGCCATGCTATCCTACATTTTTTCATATATAATAATTTCAATTGAATATCAGATACTACATAAAAAGGAAAGAATTTTTTTAATTTTTATTTTTAAAGACTACATTTTGATTCACTGTACACAAGTGGGGTACATCTTTTCATTTCTATGGTTGTACATGATGTAGATTTTCACCATTCATGCAATCATACATGTACATAGGGTAATACTGTCTGTCTCAGTTTACTATCATTTCTTCCCTCATCTCCTCCCACCCCATTTTCCTCTACACCATCCAAAGTTTCACCATTCTTCTCTTGCCCTCCCCTGCCACCCTGCTCCACCAGTTAAGTATCATCATCCACTTATCAGAGAAAACATTCAGTCTTTGGTTTACCTTGGGATGGGCTTATTTCACTTAGCATGATGTTCTCCAACTCCATCCATTTACCAGCAAATGCCATAATTTTATTCTTCTTTATGACTGAGTAATATCCCATTGTGTCTGTGTACCACAGTTTCTTTATCCATTCATCAATTGAAGGGCATCTAGTTTGGTTCCATAATCTAGCTATTGTAAATTGAGCAGCTATGAACAATGATGTGGCTGTGTCACTGTAGGATGCTGATTTTAAGTCCTTTGGGTATAAACCAAGGTGTGGGATAGCTGGGTCAAATGGTGGGTCCATTTCAAGTTTTCTGAGGAATCTCCACACTGCTTTCCAGAGTGACTGCACCAGTAAAGGCAAGAATTTGATAATGCTATTGTTTGCTTATTTTCTTGTTCCAGGTAGTTGGTAGTGTGCAGATTAGGTGCTTTGACCCAAGTGATGCCTCTCTACTCCAGGAGACCTAGCACTTTGGAGTAGCCCTCTCAGTGCTGATATAGTCCACCTGGTACTGTGGACTCTTCACCAGAACAGCTCTTCCCTGGAGAACCATCTCCATATCTCCTGGAAATTTGCCTCTAGGGTGGGTGTCCCTGGGATCATGGGGATTGATAAAATTCACTTCTGGTTTCTGAGACTCAATTTGCTCCTTGGTTACCCATGATCTGTCTAACTCACATATAAATTATGAAGAGCAAGTCGTCTGCATGGACAATATCAGTCTCATTTCTCATCTTCACCCTTCTTTCTGGAACTTTTGCTCTCAAGGTGTAATCATGCCAATGTCCATGAAATCCAGTCTTTTCTATTTCCAGCCCCATGGCAAAGCCACAGCTCTCTTATTTCCATGACATGTGAAAATAGACAGATTTCTGAGAACACCCCTTTGCGTCCTCCTCTCCTGCGGGAACTGGGCTGCTCAGGTGTGGCTTCTGTTGCTGTCGGTGTGGTTTATGTTACTTTATTTGGAGGTTTCCATACTTATATTCATAGGAGGGATTATTCAAATGCCGATTGCATTTCTCAAGGTTCAAGGTTATTTTTTATGTAACTGGAATATTTTCTTCCACTCTTTCTATTTAAGATAGCAAATAAATAAAAGGAAGTAATCGAAATGTTTCTATTTGTTCCTTGTTCTTGATCAGATCTTTGCTCCCATGCTTTAAAGCCTTCTTGATCTAGTTTGTCATTCTCTTACCTGCCATGCTATTTTTCTTCAGCTGCTCAAGTCTAAGTGCTTTGTGATTTATACTGCTAGAGAAAATATGGGCATCTCTGCACACCACTGCTTGGAAATCCACCAACCAGCAGTTTTTGCAGATTCTCAAAGCAACTTGGGAGAAAGATCACTTTATGTTAAAAAATATAGAGTGAATATATATTTGAGTATCTAATGCAAACTTTAATAGTGATTTTATTCAAAACTTCTACATTTTGGCTCAACGTGGTTATATATGAATATATACTAAAGCCTCCTGTTTGTATTAACCCACAAAAATGTCTCCTTTTGATTATCATCATTAATTAGTTATTTCAGTTTAGTTTTTAACTCTTTTACTAGGTGCTTAATAAATTATAGCACCAGTACATCTGTTTTACAGAGTAAATATTAATTTTTCAAATGTGACCACCTTAATATAATTAATCTTTGTGGTACCAGGGATTAGACTCAGGGATACTCAACCACTGGGTCACACCCCCAGCCCTATTTTGTATTTTATTTAGAGACAGGGTCTTGCTGAGTTGCTTAGTGCCTTGACATTGCTGAGGCTGACTTTGAACTCGTGATCCTCCTGTCTCAGCCTCCTGAGCCGCTGGGAATACAGGTGTGTACCATTGTATTCAGCAAAGCCTGTTTTTGTTCAATTCCCTCAAATTAATACTGCTGTCTTTGCTTCCATTTTGTTGGCATTTGATAGACTTTGTAGAAAGAAAATGCATCTTAGACTTTCCTACATATGAACAGGGACCAGTGAAGGTTTGAGTCTTGATGATTTCTCTATGCCTAATAGGCTTGAAAATTTTTAAGATAGGAGAATCCAGCGGGACTTACCTAGATACAGAAAAAAGAAGCTTTCTTAGCTCATCGTGTATCAATTGTTTATTGACCAATATGCAGGTGCAATTGATACCTCAGTGATGTTGGTGTCCTCTACTGTCCTGGGAAATGGAGGCTAGTCCTGTGGCCCTGAGGGGCTGTTGCAAGACCAGAAAGCATAAATCCGGAGGGAACTCCAGCATCGCAGAGAACAGCCAAGGCCCTGTCTCCTGGAGAAGCCTACGGCAGCTCAAGCAGCCCAGGGACAGAGGAGGGAGCCTCCCCTCTGCCTGCCGCACTCCCACTGGGGTGCTTGTTCTGAATCCTCTCTTCCAAACAGGAGGAGAATCAAGCACAACAGCAACAGTGCACACGTGAGTTTGAAGTTCATTTTGAGTGAAGAGAGCTATCGGTAAGTTAGAGGGCCAGGCTGCGCTGTTGGAGAGTGGAAACCAGTTGCTTCTTCTCTGGCAGGTAGGTGGCCTCTTTCACTTGGCCATTTGAAGAAAATGTTTATTTTCCAGTTTGAGGGGACTTCTAAAATACCTCTTCAAATTCTGAAGTCTTGTTTCTGTCATTTATTGGACCATTTTAAAAATTGTACTATATTCATTATTTCCTGGAGGAGAAAAGACTCTTCCCACTGCATTTACCACCGGCAGAGCTCAATCTCCTTCTTCTCGTCCTGAAGTCTGCGGGTGTGTTGGGCACTTTCTTCCCCAGGAGCCAGCCTGCTGCTTCCGTTTCTGCCGGTGCTCGTGCCTATTCCAGGCTGGTTGGCTCCTGTCCCTAACGTTTTGCATGCTCCCTTGGGAATGGGACAGATGGTCGCGTCCCCTCTGAGGGCCACTTCTCTTACTGTATCAAATGTCCCTCACAGCACCGCGCTCCTGGCTGCCGGCTGGAGCACAGTGTCAGGCTTTTCTGTTTGGCTGGTGGATGACGTGAATGCTTTCAGCCAGCCGGCCTTATTGATCTTGTTCCAAGGCACCAGAAGTAGGTTAAAACGCCGTGGTCTGAGGTTCTTCCAGCACCTTCCCTCCCCGTGAGTTCCTGTCAGGCAGATAAGAAGATGCAGCCACTTTGAAGTAGGCCCACGGCATGGAGAGCACCAGGGTAAGCCTAGCAGCAGAGCTTCATGCAGGGGTCCGTCTCCCTGCAACCCTGCGGGCAAGTCCTGGGTGCACAGACCAGCAGCAAGCCACGTGGAGACCCCTCCCCAGGTGTTGGCCTGCGTGGGCGCTGCTGCCGGCGTGTTCCAGACTGCTCTCCACGACGTCCTGTGCAAAGGCCTTGCTTCTCAAGAAAGGAGCCGGGTGCTGGCCTCCAGTCAGCGAGGAATCCGTCCATCCAGCCTTGGTCAGAGCGCTCGCCGAGTTGTGGAGACCGCTTCCAAATGTCGGAGATTACACACTTTTGTAAACTTTGGAGACTTTTGACTCTTTTGTCATTTTGCCAAAAATTTCTTAAAAATTACCTTCCATCTTCTTTTTTTAAAAATTATTTATTAACTTTTTTTATTTTTTACAGGCTGCATTTTGATTCACTGTACACAAATGGGGTACAACTTTTCGTTTCTATGGATGTACACGATGTAAATTCATACCATTTGTGTGATCATACATGAACATAGGATAATGATGTCTGTCTCAGTCCACCATCTTTCATACCCCAACTCCCTCTGCCCTCTCATTTCCCTCTACATAATCAAAAGTTCCTCCATTCTTCTCTCACCTCCTTTCCCATTATATATATATAATCATCCACTTATCAGGGAAAACATTTGGCCTTTGGTTTTTTTGGGATTGACTCATTTTACTTTGCATGATATTTTCCAATTCCATCCATTTATTTGCAAATACCATAATATTATTCTTCTTTATGGCTGAATAATATTCCATTGTGTATCTATACCACAGTTTCTTTATCCATTCATCTGTTGAAGGGCATCCAGGTTGGTTCCACAAAGCAGTGTGGAGAATCCTCAGAAAACGGAATGGACCCACATTTTGACCCAGTTATCTCATTCCTCAGTTTATACCAAAAGGACTCAAAATTAGCATACTACAGTAATGAAGCCACATCATTGTTAATAGCAGCTTAATTCACAATAGCTAGAGTGTGGAACCAACCTTCCACCTTCCTAATGAGAAGTATCACCACATTCCTGCACTGCTTACAACCTCTGACTAAAAATGGAATATTTCTCTGTTTAGGATGAAAGGCCCTATGTAATTTCAACAGTTGTTCCTTATACTAAAAACATTCTCTTTAATTTAATAAAATTTATTTTTAGAATAGTATTTAAGTTACAGAAAACTGTCAAGATGGTAGAGTTTCTGCACACTGCATACCCAGTTTCCACTCTTACTCTGTCAGCATGGGGCATTCATTACATTAAAGGACAGTGTTCATGCACTATTATTGATTAAAATGCATCTGCATAGTCCCTTAGTTTATACAATGTCTTTTTTCTGTTTCAGGATCCCACCCATGATGCCACATTAAATTTACCCACCATGACTCCTTGGGCTGCTGTTGCTAGGACAGTTTCTTATCACTGTGTGCATTGCCCTTCCTCATTTGAGGAAAGCCCAGTTAAGTTTCTCCTCTGCAAAATTCTCCTTTGCTCTTTCCTGATGTCCTCTTCAGAGAAAAGCCAATACCTGCAGGCTACACTTATGAGCTGAGAAATTAATACTCTGTCATTTCAACAGTAGAGGATCTACAGAAACTATTTGGAATAATCCTGCATTGATTTGTTTCTTATCTTACTCTTATTTATTTATTAAGTAATTTGATTTTACTTGATATAGAGTCATGGAATATTTATCTATTTATTTATTTTAGTTTGGGCTGTGAATCCATGCTACTTTATTTGTTTTTTGGTTCACATTATTCCAGCCTTGTGCCTTGGGGTTTTTAAAGTTGGATTCTGTGTCCTTCAGTATACCCGTAACACTGCTAAAATTAAGAGATACCTCATCAGAACACCTTACTCTAGAGAGCAAGATGAAGGTGGAGATGGACAATGTTTTGTTAATTTCTCAAAATGATCCAAACATAAGAACATTTGGTCACACCAAGGACCTTCTGAGTAGATTTGTCATCTGACTCAGACTCCTCTGTGTTTTCACCAAGAGCCACAATAAGAGGTGGCTATGCAGAAAAATTCTGCAGAAGAAAGTTTTACTGATAGAGAAAATCTCCATGAGATGCACAGGAGAGCACAGAGCTTTAAAAGGTGATATCATCAGAAACAGCCAGGTTCCCTGAAGAGGATGGAGGGAGGACACACGAGGCTGTGGCCGCACAGAACTTCCCGGGCAGGGAGCAGGCTGCGGACACCCCTCGCCTGCAACATGTGACGTGTGTCCTGAAAACAGAAGAACACCTCTGAAGTGACACCAGGCACTGGCGGGGACATGCTGAACACGGAAGCTGGAACTGGGAGCAGCAAAGAATCATGCTTGCTTGATTTCCAGGTCCCACCGAGTCAGTAATTCCCTTTTGCCTTCCAGTTTCTCCTAATTTGAACGGGAATGTCTGCATGTGCTGCCCTGCACCAGGCCGATCATTGTAATTTAGAGCAGAGTTTCTAGCTTTTCACGTGGTGACTGTGCCCCCATGCACTGTACACAGAGGCTCCACCATATCTGATTTTGATAAAGGAGATGATGTGCTTAAGATCCAGGAGTAGTTGAAGCATAGATTAGAGTTTGGACTTGTGATGCTGGTGTACCAGTTAAGATCTCCGAGACCTTGGGATGGTGTGAATGTGTTTTTTCATGTGAGGCAAATGTGGATCAGTGGGATCAGAAAACAAACTGGGTCAGACAGAATGATGTCCACCCCGTGTTTCCACAGCTAATGCTGCGAGCTGCAAGCGGGTTACTATCCATGGCAAGCAGGTCTATGACTACGGGATAAGGTAGCATCTCTGATAAGGGGAGATTTTCCTGTGTGATTGCTGACATAATCACAAGGGGCCTTAAAAATGGAAGAAGGAGAAGAGATCTGACTGCAGAGAGAAGGTGTAGGGAGAAGTTTTGATGAGGAGTCAAGGGGGACAATGGCCGAGGGACAAGGGTACCCTTTGGAAGTGAGTAAGGAAAAGAGCAGAGAGTTTTCCGTAGCGCTTCCAGAAGGGAGTGCCCTTCTGTGAACACCTGGATTTTAGCGCATGCTGAACCGTGCTGCTGAATCGTTGAGATCATAAATTGTGTCATTTTAAACCCCTATGACTCTGGTAATTTACTATAATGACAATTTTATAAAGTCAATAGACTGATATGATCTGACTAACACCTGCCATATCTGGGTCTTTCTAAACATTACGTTTGTCAGGTTTGCTTTTCTGCTTTCGTGTCTGCTCAGGTTGGTTGGCCGTATCAGGTAGCTCCATTTCGTCTCCTTATAATAAACCTAGCACACTTCTTTTTAAAACAATCAGTGATTCCCTTTGATTTTTCCCTTTGCGGTTGCAGTCTGTCTTTCAAGCTGGTCTGAGTCCACCCTGGAATCACACGGTGGTGACCTTGTGGATCAGGTGCTGCTGGTCCTGCAGTCCTGTCACTCCGTGCCTCATGCCCCCTCCTGGCCTTCATCCTCTGTCACGCACCCCGGCTCTGCTGTGCCCACCGGCCGTTGTTTCCACTCTAACTCTGACCCAGCGTCTGCCTTTCAGATCAATTAGCAAAAGGCCTCAGTACTTCTCCAGCAGCCCTTTCTCCTCGGAGACCTGGTTCCCAGTCTGCATCGTCTGCTTCTCCTGGACAAACGTGTCAGCGGCTCTTGCAGGGAAGGCATGTAGGCGACAAGCTCTCTTGGTTTTTGTTTGCCTCAGTCTGCTTCTGAAGGCTGGCCTGAGAGCTCTCTCCCCTGATGGGCGTGGCCTCCTGGGTGCACGCGTAGGCCCTGCCCTGAGGCCCTGCTCCTGGCCTCTGCGGTGCCCTGGCCTGGACGAAGCCAAGGCCTCCTCCACCCCACGCTGCGTCAGGAGGTCATTTCATGCTTGCTCTTGCTGGGTGGAAATTCCTTGACGGAGTCAGAGTCACTTTCAAAAAATGTGATGGAAGCGAAAGTTTATAGCACATCCTTTAAAAACTTGTACAAGGACGCAAGCCCATGATGTCATAAATGGCATTCATCACCTTTGAGGAAGAGTACAGGAGTTATAAAATAACATCACACCGCACACGGAATACAGAAAACTCATCTCAGTTTCATGACATTAGAAATCTACATTTTTAATATTAAATTTTTATGCTTTTAAAGTTTAGAAATTATTGAATTTCCATGAAGGTATATTTCTAATTATAGCTAAAATCTGATGTGTTGGAAGAATTCTCCATATTTTAAAATGTCTAATAGTCACATTGTATTATGTGGTATTCCGTTATGTGCCAGGTAAGGCAATTTACCTTCATGACATCGACACCTGTTTTCAAATATTTACCAAATTATATATCTGATTATTGAAACAAGTATAACTTACTTGTTTAAAGTTTCATAAATGGAATGTCTTTGTTCCTATTTCAAATATACTGATCCACTAAAACAACATTTAAGTACTGAATTTTATTTTTAATGGTATGTAATTAATACAAGCAAATTAGCATTTTATTATTCTATGGTATTTATATCTTATAATAAAACTGTTTTGCTCTTTTGTCTTTAGTTTTAGAGGAATTCTGGACTAAAATTTTACATAAAATGTTTTGTAGGTTGAATTAGCATGAAACAAAGTTGAATGAAAGAATAGATTCAAGTTAACAAATCTACAACGAGGCAGAGCAGATAATAATCTACTTTTAAATGAATGTACTTTGAATAGAGCAAGCAACTGAAACTAAGAAATTCTAGTTTTAAAATCTTTGTAATGCCAAGAATACATAAAAAAACAGAAAAACACTTTCAGCAAATATTTCTAAAGGTTGCCATTTAAAGCAACAAAATCCAAAAACTGAGGCTAATGGGGAAAGCAGATAAATTAAGGGTAGGTACAGATGCAATTTACAGCTAAGATGGACTTTTTGAAAGGATAGATCAATACAATGCATTTTGCAGCAACAAAGTCTTTCAAAGGTATTTAAATATGCAGTAAAATAAAAATGCTTTCCAAATGAAATTTATGAACAAGATATTAAGAAAGTTTCCATTGTTCCAATGTCAAATTCTTTTTAAAAGCTGCACATTAGAAGATATTGATTCAAAGTCAGGTTCTCAGTGGATAAGATATTTTAAGTGAGTTAAGTGGGAAATATCTATATATCCACATCTTTTCCAATTATCTTTTTATCTTTAATAATATTCCAATGTAATCACCATATTTCAATTTGATATTAATTTAACTCCCCCTTTTCCATATGTTAATAAACTTTTCATCCTTAAAGCATAAATTTTGATTTAAATCTGAAATACTTTCAGCTCTGAATACCTTTGGAATTTCAGATTAAAATGTAAGCTTCCATGTTTTCTCTCGCTAAAAAGAGCAATGTGTTCTACATTTTCATGGTCTTCGGACACATCCAACATGCGTATTGTTTTTGTGTGACTGAGATCCCACAGGAGCTACAGGTGGGGTTTTGGTCTGTTTCCATGGAGTGTGGTCCATCACAGGAGGAACTTGCAGAACCAGGGAGAGGTGTTAGGAAAGGAGGGATATAGACTGTTGCAGAATCATGGACCAAAGAGGCAAAACCAAGCCAGGGTTGTCGGGGATGCCAGTGTTGGAAAGGAGAAGACTTCCAGCAGAAGTTTGCAGTATCTATCCTGTTTCTCTGTCTGGGGTTTGACTGAAGCACAATGCATAGAAAGGAAACAGCAGGTTCTAACCCTGAGACCACGTGACCTCCAATAATTGAAATAAGACTTGTCTGTATCCATGAACCAGGAAAGCAACCCTATCAACAGGGGCAGAAATGGTGCTGGAGAGGCTGGTAAGGTAGGCAGTGTGTAGGAATTTGCAAGCTATGATAAGAATTCTCTCAGCAAAGGAAACTGTCAGTCATGTGAAAAGAGAGCCTACAGAGTGGGAGAAAATCTTTGCCACTCATACTTCAGATAAAGCACTAATTTCCAGAATCTATAAAGAACTCAAAAAACTCAACACCAAGAATATAAATAATCCAATCAACAAATGGGCTAAGGAAATGAACAGACACTTCACAGAAGAAGATCTACAAGCAATCAACAGATATATGAAAAAATGTTCAACATCTCTAGTAATAAGAGAAATGCAAATCCAAACTACCCTAAGATTCCATCTTACCCCAATTTGAATGGCGATCATCAAGAGCACAAGCAACAATAGGTGTTGGCAAGAATGTGGAGAAAAAGGTACAGTCATACATTGCTGGTGGGGTTGCAAATTAGTGCAACCACTCTGGAAAGCAGTATGGAGATTCCTCAGAAAGCTTGGAATGGAACCACCATTTGACCCAGCTATCCCACTCCTCGGTTTATACCAAAGGACTTAAAATCAGCATACTACAGAGATATAGCCACATCAATGTTCATTGCTGCTCCATTCACCATAGCCAGATTGTGGAACCAACCTAGATGCCCTTCAGTTAATGAATGGATAAAGAAACTGTGGCATATATATACAATGGAATATTACTCCACCATAAAGAATGATAAAATTATGGCATTTGCAGGCAAATGGATGAAATTGGAGAATATCATGCTAAGTGAGACAAGCCAATCTCAAAAAACAAAAGGACGAATGATCTCACTGATAAGCGAATGATGACATATAATAGGGGGTAGGGGGGTTAGCGTTAGGGTTAGGGTTAGGTTTAGGGTTAGGATTAAGGAGGGGAATAAGAATGGAGGAAGGAAAGACTGTATAGAGGGAAAAGAGGGGTGGGGGGAAGGAAAAAAAACAGAATGAATCAAACAACATTACCCTATGTAAATTTATGATTACACAAATGGTATGCCTTGACTCCATGTACAAACAGAGAAACAACATGTATCCCATTTGTTTACAATAAAAAAAAATTATAGATTTTGTCTTGAGTCGTGGCATGACAAAATTGGATCCATGCATGTGTATGCAGTAACAATTACTCAAGTTGTTGGAGTGGAGAAAGACCCTATTGCAAACCTTTGTACAGAAATCCTACCTAATAAAAAAGAAAATACTATTTGCTTGAATTCAGGTAGACGATAGTTAGGAATTATTGTCCTGGTCACTCTTGCCATTTTAACATCAGCAGTGAAATCCTACAGTTGGTCAGTATCATTAGATGCCACCTACACAAAACAAAACCAGAATCCTTGAACTTCCACCTTCTTTGCCTTAACTTATATGCAGTGCTAATTTGGTACTTTAAGTAAAATTTTAAAAATAAAACATTGTATGTACATATATAGATGTACCTATGCAAACAAATGCCTTTGACAAATTTTCATTAGCTGAAGGTATTCATGGAATTAAACACGCACATCTGGCAACAGCCATTTTAATGCCACCAAAGCCCTTGCTTCTGCCTCACTCAGGTCTGTAGTTCTTTATGGGTGACAATTACAGAGTTCTGAGAGCGCCATCTCACTGAGTTTTGTGGAGTACATAAGTAGAATTATACAGTACGCTTCCTCTTTTGTCTTGTTAACTCAGTGACATTCATACATACTGTTGTTTGAATTTGCACTTCATTAATTTTGACTGCTTTGTACACAGCATTATGATAATTCACCACAATTTATTCATCTTATCTACTACTGTTAATGGACATTAATTGTTTCAGTTTGGGGCTATTTAAATGGTTTGCTAAGAACATTCTAGTGCATGCCTTTCAGTAAACATCTGCAACCACAATAACTGAATACATACCTGGTAGTGAGGGGAAAAAAGTGAAGTTGTAAGAAGGAAGACAAACTAGAGCTGAGATTCTAGAAGCCAGAGTCAGAGCCCCGAACAGAGTACTGAGGTAGAGAAATCTAATGTCATTTCCTCTGCTGGATTTCAAAACTGCTTTGGATCAGCAACTCTGTCTAGCCCCCATGCCCAGGCTCTGGAGTCGATGTCTCTAACTGTGGTCCTGTGACTGTCTTGTCCATGTCCTGACAGGATTGGAGGCAGATGTCTTGCCTTGTACTTCACAGGTCTGCAGTGGAAAGGAACTGGCACCCAGGGTATTTCATGCCTAGGAGTTTCATGTGCACCTCTATTTGAGGTGTGTAAGAATTTTGAGGATCTTAGGATGATGTGTGTTAGTTTTTTGAATGTTGTGCAACTTCACTGGAGAGTATAGTCTTGTAGGAAAAAATTCCAAAGATTCCTTCCTCTAATGTTCCTACATGTTGGTTATTCAATAAAACATTAATCTGGGTCAAGCTATAAAGAAATTTTCAAAAGTAATTATATTCAAGTCAGTTGACTTTAATGCATGGGAATTAATGGTGTGTTCTCATCTAGCTAAATGAGCCCTTTATGAAGAGAGAGAATGTTCCCCACTGGTAGTAGAAGGAGCAATGGCTGGCCTAGAGGAAGAAAGCAGACAGCCAGCTCAGTGGCCCATGCAGAGCAGCACCCTCAGGACATTGAGAGGAGTCAGAGGGAGGCCACACCACAGGGCTTCCACCACAAGAAAAACCAGCCATCAGTCTGAGAAGAACCTGACCTCAGATGAACAGCACAGGGTACTGCTGCATCCCCTGAGAAAACCATACAGAGCCTTTGGTTCAGATGCCTGTCTGCGCTCAACCCACAAAGCCTGTGTAGTAATAAACCACATTGTTTGAACCTGATGTGTCTTTGACAGTAGTTAAGATAGCAGAAAACCAAAGCACAGGAAAATCACCCATCAGTCTCTGTCATGAAGACCTTTATGGATGCCCAAAGAAAATGTAGCAAATTAATACAATAATTCAATAAGGGAAATGCATTACTACCAAGTGAGGTAAAGAGTACAAAAGTAAAGTCACTGTAAAATTTAAACATTTATCAAAATAATTTGTCACATAAATGGAAATGTTAAACAGAAATAAAGTAAAAATAATTTAAGAAAATTTAAAGTCAATTTATTAAACACATGCATAAAAAACTAGGGATAGAAATGAACATATATATTTGATGAAGGGCACCAGAGAAACATATAAACAAATGAAAAAAATCAAACTAAAAGCTTAAAGACAATTTCATATTAGCAGGGTATTACTAAAAAGCAACAATAATTTAAAGTAACCATAATGTGTTTGTTGTCCTTAATTGCATTCAGCAATATTTTGTTGTTTTCAGAAAACAGGTCTCTTACCTCCTTGGTTAAACTTCTCAATGTTTGAATCCTTTTGTGCTATTAAGAATGGAATTGCTTTCTTTATTTCTTCTTGGATTGTTCATTATTCAAAGACAGTGGAGAAACTGACCTTCCTGTATTCATTTTACAAAATCTGGCAATGTTGTTCATTCACCCACCAGTTGTTTTCTCTTTCATTTTTAATCTTTAGGGCTTTCTTCATGTGAGATCATGTCACTTGTCAATAGAGACACTTTAACACCATCCTTTCCAGTGTGGATGCCTGTTATTCCTTCTTCTCATCAAATCTCTGGGTCGGTGGGGCGGCACCATACTGCGTAGAAAGGCGATCTTGCTCCTGGTCCTCAGGGAAAGCTGTCAGTGGTATCGTAGAGCAGGGTGCTGAATGTGGGCTCTTCACGTGTAGACTCCCTCATGTTGAGGTCATGTCAGGCAGCTTCCTCCTGTGCCCAGCTTACAGAACCCTGAGTTCAGTTCGCTGCTCTTGCTGGAACAGCTGACGTGCAGCAATGTCAGCCTGCACCCGGGAAGGTGTGTTATACCCATGGCTTTCCCCCTGTTGAGCTGTCTTTGCATTCCAGAGGTTATAATGTCCCATGTGGTCATGGTCATAGCGTGTGACCTTTCACTGTGCTATTGAATTCAGTTTGCTAGCACTTTGTGGGGAGTTTTAACATCATCATTTGTCAGGATTGTTGACCTGAAGTTTTCGTCCCATGCTGTCATCTGGCTTTGGTGTCAGGGTAGGTCTGGTTTCATAAAATGAGAGTGGAAGTATTACCTCCACTCAGTTTTTGGATTATGTGAGGATGGTTGGTATCAGTTCTTCTTCAAGGACAGGTGGAATTCTCCAACAGCAGTAGAATCCCCTGGGCTTGAGTTTGTTGGAGGATTCCCAGGCTGCTCAGTGTTCTTGCTGATTATAGGTGAGAAACAAATGGAGAGGCAAGCCACATTCATGGATTAAAAATGATGTTGTGAAAATGCTCATGCTTCCGAAGCAACATGTAGATTCCACAAACACCTAGGAGGGCCGGGCTTGGTCCTGACCTCTGTGGGCAGAGGCCAGAGATGCTGCTAAACACCAGGGCGCCTCTGGTCATGTCCCAGGTCTTAGTGCTAAGAGAGCTGAGCCAGGCGTGGGAGAGCACGCCTGTAATCCCAGCGACTCAGGAGGCTGAGGCTAGAGGACGGCAGGTTCAAGGCCAGCTCAGATCTGTACTTGTCTTCACCTACAGTCAGAACCAGACCATAACTAACTCTACTGGTCTCTTTATTTAACTGATGACTAATTGCTCTTGAGTAGGTTTAACGGCTTACAGATTACCCGCAAGGCTCAGGCAGGGCTGTTTCTCCCACTTTCAGATGTGTCTCTGCCATTCTTCAGCTGTGAGCTTTGAGAAAGTGCATCTTTCTCTATCTTCCTTTGTGTCCTCATCAGTAAAATGAGGACACAAATATTTCCTGCCAAGTCATAAGATTTAATGACCTTTCCAAACAGACCCGTGCACAGATCCAATCAGCCAGCCTTCTGGAGTCAGCTCGGAGAATCCCGGTATGCAGATGCAGCCTTGTTATTGACTGACAAACAATGCATGAGGTTACCCCCAAGCCCGGCCTGCCTGGAACCTGAGCTGCCTCGCCTGAGGCAGCTTCCTCTTCCTTTAATGGGCAGTCCTCCTCCAGGGAACAAGATCTGAAACTGAGAGCTGACAATTATTATTTGATGAGATCTAAAATAAATGTACGTTTGAGGACTTTAGTTTAATGCGGTATCCAGTGGCAAAGACTTCTGTTTTCCCTTTAATCACCCTCGATGAGTTTAACGAGAGAGTCATCATGCTGCACATCATTCACATGCTAATATTAAATATGGGGCCTATGATTTTATTAAAAATCCCTCTGCACATGCTGTTTGTGCTAATTTTCATCCTAACTGCATCATATTTCACCCAATCAGACCCAAATAAATTATAGTAGAGACAGCATTTCCCTCTCACTATCATTTAGAGCGATTTAAATAGGAGAGAGGATCTTAGGATATTTTATGAAAGTTTTGAAAATATGCACATTTACTACTGGAAGATGCAACTGGTAACATTTTCTCAACTCTGTGCATCAACACTAATTAAATTGCCTTTTCTGGCTCCCACTCCATCGCAGAGCAGCAAACGAACTCAGTGTGCGGGGGCTGGTGGTCTTTCCAGGGTGGGCATAGAGACTGAGCACAATGTGAGGAATCGCAATACATTGCTTATACCTGTAAACAAACGTCTGATTTGGGCTCACAGTTAAAAGAGAGCATATTTAAACTAGAGTTTTAGGACATACAGAATTATCATGAAACCTAGAAATATCATCAAACCAACTCTTTGTTACAATTATTCTTTTGTTCATTTGCTTATCTTTCTAATTAGAATAAATTCAGATGGAAAAATCTTATAAAAATACTATAAAAAATACCATAAAACCTCAGTCAGATTTTTCAAATCTTCTATTGATACACTCCCATTATTCTCTGGTCATTCATTATCCCTCCTGTATCCTCTGCATACCTCCCCACCTATCCATCTAACCGTCTGTCCACCTAGCAGTCATCTCTCTGGATCATACGCACAGGTCTTTTCTAAAAGTCGCAGATGAGATGCTCCTCTACCTGTAAACATTCCAGTGTCACTATGCAGAGACAAGGATCTTCTCTTACACAACCACAGAATGATTATCACAGGTCCAGATATCCTTAGAGACACAATGCCACCGTTTTTATTCAAATGTCACAAATTCCCTTGCTAATGTCCTTGATCTGGTCCAGAATCTAATCCAGGGTCCCAGATTGCACTCAGTTTTCTTGCCACTGAGATTTCTTCCACCTGGAACAGTTCCTCTACTTCTCTTTGTCTTTTCGACAAAGTGCGTAAGTACACAAGCCTCCCGTTTTGTTGATGCCCCAGCTACAGGGACACTGTCTGCCTGGACTCTGCAGTCTCAGAACCAAACATCTGGACACGCATTGTCCACATTGCTACAATGTGGGTGCATCCTGAGAACAGACTTCACGATAAAGGAAATAAGCCTGTCACATGAGGACGGACACTGCAAGGGTCTGCTTAAAAGCAGAAGGATCTACAGTAGTTAAACTTAGAGAAGCAGAATGTAGAAGGTGGTTCCAGGGGTGGCCAGGATAGGGGTGAGTGAGGAGCCGCCTTTCCCTGGGTATGAACTGAGTGTTAGTCATGCATGATGAACGTGTTCTCAGTTTCCACTGTGTAAATGTGTGCACATTGCTAGCAACCCTACTGCTACCCTGAAGAATGGGTTAGAGGGTAGATTCCCCAGTATGCAGAAAAGATAATGCAATTGAGTTTGAATTTCTACCTAGCTAGGATGGAGCAGAGCTTGGAATACATGAAATTTTATTTAAAGCACTGAAAAATATGTGGCTTGAAACTTTTATTCAGATTCAACCTTCAAGCCTAAAGCAAACATTATCCTAAATCAATTCCCACTTCAATGGCTTGTAGATTTGGAAAATTTTCCTTCTAAAGAGGTATTATATGCTTCCCAGAGTTAAGTTAGATGTAAATGACCCAAATAAAAAACTCAAAAAGGACACGTCCTTGTGTCTACACACATGCTCACACGTCCTGTGATCGACTTCTCAACAGAGAGAATGCAGCACTTCACTGACGGCACAAAGCGATGACCTACTGCCCATGAGTCTTTCTGCACATGTCGACTGTGTTCAGCCCAGGGCTGGTCACGTTGGTGACCGTTGACTAGCCACATGGCGTGTGTGTCAACGACTCAGCTCTTGGATACCTGGTGTCCCCCCTCCTCTATCTATCTCCTCTGCCTTTCCCACTCTCCATCACTTGGCCCTGCTGACTTGTCTTTGTCCTCTGATGGCAAGTTTGACTTGTAACCTGCTATTTCAGGGTGAAGCCTGGGTCCTTCTCATATCTAATACTCTGCTGATTTAAATTTTTTCATATTCCATCAGTGATATTTTTCGACTTTAGAAAACTTCCATTTTCAGTTTGACCCTGTCTCATGACAGTAGGCTCAAGATAGTTTTATTGAATATTCTTTTGACTGTCATTGAGAAAATACTGATATTAAGAACTCTGCCAGGCATGGTGGAACACACCTGTAATCCCAGCAGCTCAGGAGGCTAAGGCAGGAGGATCTTGAGTTCAAAGTCAGCCTTAGCAACCCTAAGCAACTTAGTGAGACCCTGTCTCTAAATTTTAAAAAAAAAAAAAAAAATATATATATATATATATATATATATATATATATATATATATATATATGGGCTGGGAATGTGGCCCAGTGGTTGAGTAATCCCTGGTACCAAAAAAAGAAAAGAAAAGAAAAGAAGAAGAAGAAGAAAAAGAAGAAGAAGAAGAAGAAGAAGAAGAAGAAGAAGAAGAAGAAGAAGAAGAAAAAGAAGAAGAAGAACAATAATTAGAAGAAAGAAAGATCTGCTGATTCCTAGGATGCCCAGTTTTTGAGTGTTAAAACTTGGGATTTATTTTTATTTCAATAAACTGGTGACACTTGGTCTTTGAATTGCATTCCAGGTGAGTGGAATCCACGTAGGTCTCTCTAAGATTTCCTTTCCATGAGGAAATGGACAAAAGAGACGGTCTTATTTCTGCCTCTTCTTGCTACACTGGGTATCTGAGAGCTCTGACTGGAGAGGCAGAGGAATGAGTTCTGGGGACGGCAGCACCTTCTCACCTCGCCTGCCCTGGCCAGGCCAGGACTATGTCCCAAGTGGTTGTAGCTCCAACTTCTGGTCACCACCTCCTGCACCTGCACTGGGGTGGCAGGTGAGTCTCACAGAAACAGCCTTGCTCTCTGGGGAGATTTGGGAAGGATGGTGCAGACACATGTGGAGGTGGTCACAGGTTCCAAGTGGGGGGTGTCATGGAGCCTGACTCCTCTACGTCAAGCTCTGAGATTTCCTGCCAGTACTTCTTGTGGTTCTGGGAGGGCTGACGCCTTGGCCTGAGTAGTCAGTGGCTTCTCTGTGCTCTATCTTGTTGCTTAATGGAAAGATCAATTTAATTACATCAGACTTCATATTAATTATGTCATTAATTACATTCAAGGTTACAAAAATCTGAACTAAATGTACATAAATGTGTCCCAGGTTCCCTTTTAGGAAAAGCAATTATCTATCTGTACGCTTCATCCCTCTTCATTCCCTACCTTCCAAAGGTAACTTGGTCTTCACAACCAATTCTAGCTCTTGGAAGAACTTTAGATTACGTAGAGAGAAATGAGAGGGTGGTATAAAAGATGGTGGAGTGAGACAGACATCATTGCCCTATGTACATGTAGGATTACATGAATGGTGTGAATCTACATCGTGCACAACCGTAGAAATGAAAAGATGTACCCCGTTTGTGTACAATGAATCAAAACACAGTCTGTAAAAATAAATAAAACAATTTTTTAAGAGTTTCTAAGCGCTTCTCAAGATTGTCCTCTCTAACGTGAGTGTGACTACTGATATCACACTTCTTTTCTTATGCTTAAGTTTTTATCCTTACTCTCTTCTCAGTCATGTTCCTTTCTAACCTGCTCCATTGCCTTTTCATTTTATTTTTCATATGTCATTGGACAAATCACACAGTATTTTCAGTGTTTGAGAGTAGGTAACAGATCTTTCTTAAACACATGTCTATATTGAATTGGTTACAGCAGTGTTCCCACTCTGCCTCACAGACCCTCTGTGTGCTGCTTCTATAAATCCCCCAAGTCTACCTTTGGCATTGTTGATGCTTGTGTACTTACCCTTCAATGATGGGTCAGAGGGCTTCATTGCTGTTTCTGTGTTCTTCCTTCCCATGCTTCTCCTGGTCTAACCTGCCGTCAGGAATGTCCTCAATCATGGGTCTGCCCAGTGCTATTCCCTCCTGACTCTGGCAGAATTCAAATTCCTCCACCATGAAGTGCTTTTCCAACTGTCTGAACTCCTAGCCAGAGAGGCATCAGCGTATGCAGGTGGTGACCTCTAGGGGCACACACCTTTCAAGAATAAACGATCCCCTCTGCCCAGAGCTCGTTACTCTTCCTCTAAAGTAGGGCAGGTCAGTGAATCTGCCAGCAAGTGCTGCATTTGTTCACTGGGCTCTTCTCAGAAGAAAAAAACTCAGTATAGGTATTTTTTTCAGACTCATTAATCTGAATTATGTTTAGATTATCTTCTCAAAATTTCAGGCATACGTGCACATTTTAAAGTTTAGACAGATATAATTTATTCTCATTTTTGTTTCTATGTGTTGCTGGAGTTGGGAATATATAATCTCAAGTCCTTTTTGTAGAATAAAGCTAAATCATTTACTTTCTGGAAAATCTGAGAGTGTTTGCATATCTTTAAGCAATTTGAACACTAGGGAGTGAATATGTCTCTGGGGTTATAAACATGTGGCTTTTGCTTTCCTGATTCATTTCCTATTTGTGTTCATCAGTGGTCTTCATATAAAGAGAACCAACGGGAGAGAGAGTTGGAGGAATTTTATGGGGCCAACAAGTCTAGGCTTCACAGGGCCAGCTGACCACTGCAATCCCAGCCAGATGGACACTCAAAGTGAGCTGCGGCAGAATTCCTTCTTCTTTAGGGGACCTCAGACTTTTCTCTATCATCTGTCAAGCAACAGGGTGAGGCTCAGTCACACCATGGAGGATCAGACGCTTTCCTCCAAGTCTACCAAAGTGCATGTAAACTCATCTCTAAAAATCACCTTCATGGAAACATCCAGACAGATGTCTGCGCACCACAGCCCAATCAAGGGGGCAGATAAATTTAACTATCATAGCAATGGATCATGAAGCCAGTAACAAAAATACAATTTTTCCTTCTTGAAATTCTTAACACTACTTTGAGCCTCTCGAGACATTCTGGACTTGTTTAGATAGAGACACTCTCTAATTGTATTTTATTTGTCTTATTGCTGTCTGAAATATGAAGAGAGAAAAATGCACCTGTCTCTATGGCTGGTCTAGGTACAGGATTGTTGCTGTTTTCCAACCATGTGCCTCAGCATTGCCCAGAGAAGCACCCTGAGATCATGAGATCATTGAGCACAAACCCAAACGGCCCAAAGTCAAAGGGAAATCCAGTGGAGACTCCTTAGAAAACAAACACAGGTTGCTAGCAATAAAAAAGTCTCTAGAAAAGTTTCTGTAACATTGACAAGGTTGGATTCAATTTAACTAAGAGCTAATTTTTGGATCACTGTATGCAGTTGCACTGATTTTAATGGTTTTGATTTCCATATTGAGGGCTTCTCTAATTATCCACATTCCAAGAGGAAAGATCAACGTAATGCTTGCTCCATGCATATGTGTGAGGAAGTCATAAACCCCTCTTTCCCCAATAGCATCGATACTCATCCGCATCTCTGTAGGCATACCCACCAGGCCCAGGAATCAGACACCCACACACTGGTGTCTAACCTGTGACCCATGATGGCTCAGAGAGGGTAAACACCTCTCACATGCATGACAGTGAATTTTCAAAAGGAAGATTTTACCAGTAGAACAAGTGATACAAAATGAGTTAATACTATCTATAGTCTTCTATTTTATGGACATAAGCATTAACAGATTAAGAAAAAAATAAATAAATAGACTGCTGATCTGATATAAATAATAGAATGTTTTAAAAGGATTTTGGAAATATAAAGTGCTTCCACACTTTAGTGGTTGACACTCCTCAGAACAGTGCATATATAAGCTGATGTCTACTTAGAGATCAGAGTTCTATAGATATCGTGACACATTGCATATTTTACATGACCCATAAGTGATTTTCCAATGTTAAAAGCTCCAGCTCTCCAAGGCATCCTCCTCTTTCTTTCCTTGAGTTTTATTTCCTGGGATCACATACATAAAAACAAGTTACGTCTCCTAGCCACTGTGAAATGAGAGGAGGTACCAGTGATCTCTGAGGAGATGGGCACAGTCAGAAGGCACCCACATATTCATATGTGCAGATTCATGCTCCAAGCAAACACCAGGTACATACCAGGAGCTGGACACTGAACTAAGGCAGATTTGATCCATCAGTACAAGCAGGAAAGAAAGAAAAAAAACATAAAAAGGGAAAAGATAATTTTCATAGAGTTTCTGAGAAAATTCTTTAAAGGCTAAAGCACTGCACTTGGTCTTTGAGGTCCTAGGGTTAAGCCTGGGTGCTGTCCTTTGCTCCTGGTGAGGACTTTGGCAGGTTGCAAGGTGTCAGTACCCCATCTGTACACTGCAGTGGTGCTATCTTCCTCATAGGAATAACACAGAGGTTAAATAAGGCATAGTTTCTGAAGGTAGTTATATGTGAAAGTGCATTAAGAATTGCTAGCCTTGTTCCTTTTAACATAAAGTAATGACCCCATCTTCTCAAAGGCTATGTGAGGGTTTGAAATTATCTAAAAATCTAGTCAGAAAAAATTTATAGATACATAATTAAATGCATCCAAAACCCAAGAACATGTGCTCCAGATGAGGAAAGGGCATTTTATGCTTTTTCCATTGTAGCAGAAGAGATCAGTAAATACTCCACAATGGCAGTGGCAAAATAATTTCACCCTTCTAAGTTCTTTCCAATTCTTCCCTTTGTGTAGATATTTGTGACATTTTACTTTTACTATTTTCAAAAACTAGGGTATCATATCCATCCACAATAAATTCCATGACTTTGTTAGTAGCTTTTGATTCTCATTTAAGTTTCTGTGAGGCAACAGAGTTCTGGTGAAATCCAGGACTAGTAGTTATGTCTTTAGGGCATACCTTCTATACCTTTAATCATCTTTCATCTTGTCACATAAAGATCTGCAGAGTGCTTTTTGAACTCCAACCTAAGGCCCTACCACCATATTGGCAGCACTGAGTAAGAATGTGGGTTCCATGCTGAGCATCCCGGGAAGAAGAGAGTAACTGCTCTTTGGAAGTTTATAAGTGGTAGGTGTAATATGCCCCTTATAATTAGAATACAAATTTCATGCCACATTTGTTTTACAAATCAAATTAGCTCCTAAGATCTCTGTGTGTAAAATACATACTCACTGTGTAACCAATATGTCAACCTGCCTAACATCCTTTTGTAATGTGTTTATTCATCTAAATATAGCAGTAAGATTGTTAGGGAAATATGAAAGCATTTCCACTCTATCAGTGTGATTAGGTAGCCCTGTCATAGGGTAATCTCAGTATGTGATGTTTATGCTGTGTGTACTGATTGACAGGTTATGGACACATATGTATGCATCTTTGTTTCCATGATCATCAAACTTACAGTTTAGCAAAGTTCCTCCAAGGGCACATTTTTGTCTTCTGAAATTCTCACCAAAATGCCTCCCTGAATGTGAGAGAGTTCCAGGAAAATCTAATTTCAGAAAACCATTGTGGTATTGCTCTTGGGAATATACAACAATGTTGGACTTGTATAGAACTTTCTTGTAGATTGCAGACATCATGGTTAGGTATCCTTTACCCAACAGCGCAGCTGAAACAGTGTTTTCAAGAGCAAATGCACAACTTTACACGGTGTTTTAACATGTTTTAGGTTCTGAACACCACATTGTCCATTAAAATGATTTCTGGAGTCAGAATACACCCTACATCCTCCCTCTATTCAATCTCCAAACAGACCAGATTGATGTGACTTCAGACTTCCTCAAATCCTAGCACATATCATAGAAAGAATTCCAGATTCTTCCATTCATTCTACTATTCACAATATTTGAAATACTTGTTGAATAGCTAAAATGGGCCAAAATCTCACAGACTGTGAATTTCAAAACAGAGTTTGGGTTCTAATGCTTTCGTTGAGTATTCATTCACTCTCTATTTGTGTTACAAACTCTTATATATATGGATAAACATAAAGTACATGAAGTTTTAAGATATTCACTATGCTTGCATTTTATGAAATCAAATACAAAAATTTCATGCTCTTAGGAATATATTCAAGATATTCATACATAAAATAACAAAATCTTCAGTGAATTAAGCAATTTTTTCTAATCAAGGAATTCTGAGATACTGATTTTTTGGAGGGGTAACACAACTTATGTAAGAAACTCTTAATTTTTACTTGTGCATTTCCAAAAATGATCAACAAGGTCTTTTATATGCATTGGTAGCTGCTTCTTCACCAGTCAGCGGAATCTGAAATTATGGTTGAATAGATCTTATCTGCCTGAAAATGTAGTTAGCAAATCCCATGGTCATGGAGTGGGGGCACTGTGTGGCTGTGAAGGTATAGAAAGTGGCCTCCCTCTGGTGAGGATGATGTTTGCCCATTGTATTACACACTCATGTGGAACAAGAAACACTAAAATTACCAGAGAATACATATTCAAACTATTTATTACAAAGAAAAATGAACTGAAGTAAAATCCAACATCCTTGATGCATTACTGTACAAATATCATTCTTACATTCTTGAATTCTTCTAATGACTAAAATGGTCTGTCTAAAGCTCCACCTTGGAGAAATAGATCCATCTGAAGACATATTATGGTAACTAATAACTGAATATCTTAACATATTTTGTAGACAATATTTTTTTGTTTGTTTGCTTGGTGTTTGTTTTACAGTGCTGGGGAAGGAATCCAGAGCCTCATACGGGCTAGGAAAGTGCTTTACCATTGAACTACACATCCAGCCAAGGTTTGGGGGTTTGTTTGGTTATTTGTTTGTTTTCAATAGAGAACCTAATTTTCTAAAGGCAAATATTTAAGTCTATAATTGAGTGGGTAGGTAGTGAAAAGCTATTGCAAAACTAAATATTTTCAGATTAAAAAATAATTGACTTAATTAAATAATACAACTTATTTGAAGAAAGCACAATTTCTGGGTTCAAGTTCTTATTTAAAATCATATACTTTAAACCAATTTACTTTAGTTAAGGTCCAATGGGAAAAAAATCTCACTTGGTTTTATGCTTCATTTGCTGTTCACTAAAACAGCAGGAGTCACAACAAGAAGCCCTTAGTATTTGTGTAAAAACTTAAAAATACATTTTTAAGATTCAAACTCACAAAATCAAAGCTATTCAATTTACTTAAAAGCAAAACAACACAAATGGATAACAAAGGTTTGATTTTTTCCTCTAAAAAAAGAGAAAGCTGACCATTAAGCAATCCTATCTGAAGTCTCAGGGCACAGTGCTGCTGACTGCTCAGCCCATCTCTTCCTTCATGGTGCATGGGTTCGTTCCTCTGTGCCACCTTGATTTTGCTTATATTATTGTTTATACTTAGGCAAATTAAGTGTGATCTCTTCACTCCTATATGCTGCCAAATCTTTTTACCATTTACTGCTTTGTGTAAAAAATGGAAGCATTGATAACATTAGACTACCATGTTAAATTTAATTTCCTACACTTGTACAATATAGCACAGTCTATTTTCTATGTTGCTTTTTTTTGGAAAATTGTGTGATTTGCATAGAATATAACTTTTAATGTAAATTTTCATGTGAAATAGCAATGAATAAATTGAGTCAATTCTCTGGTATGAATTATTATTCTTACGAATTTAACACTCAGAGCAAATAGCCAATTGTTTTTTTCATTCACCTACAGATTCAGTGTAGAAATTCATAGTGGAAAACTGAATTGTTTGTAATATTAAGTCACTGGAAAATGATTTCAATTGTCAAACCTAGAAATCTATGCAAGAGTAACCTTTAAAATCACAGAAAATCTGAAAGTTACTTGACAGAATTCCCTTCTAGAAATTTCAGTATGCTAACAAGTCAAAAGATGATACAGAGACTCAGGTTATACTATTATTATAATAAAGCATCAGACATTGTCTCCAATAGCCATTCCAGGAATCTTACATGTCACTGAAGGACCTAGTTATTGAGGTTGATTTACTATCCTTTCCCCAAAATATGAATACTCCAGCATGAGAATTCTTTCTTGCTGGCCCCAAAGCAACACTCTTCACACCTGACACATACCGTCTCTCATCAGTCATCGACTCTTGCTCTATCAAATCTCCCTGCCAAGGCATCTTCAGCACCTTCACATCCTCTGGCCCAGTGGTCCATGCACAGCCGCTCAGACCTCCGGATGCAGGGATGCAGCTGACTGACTGCCACACTGGGATCCACTTCACCTACCCCAACACCGCACCTCCACTTTGCCACCCTCAGTCAACATCTGCATGGAGTTGATGCTGATGCAGGCTCATTCTGTCAAAGGTAGGACTGCCCCAGTGGAAAACTCGGACTCTTGAGCTCTTGCATGGTTGCTCACTGCTCTGTGGTCTTGGGACTGCTCCTTCTCAAACCTCCTTCTTTCCCTCTACCTGCACAGGTTTCAGACCTGCATCACCATCTGAAGTTCTCTTACCTCCCTTGCTGTCTCCCTTATCCAAACCACTTTCCTCTCTTTCTTTTCCTTGTCCTCACTCCTTCACTGTTACAGCTCATAACATTCACCTTTGACTTCATTGAACACTGAAGTATGACAGCTGCCTCCAGCACCTGTATGATTTTAAAACCTTTTCTCTTCAATATTCATAACTTCATGTTGTCTTAATTTCATTTTCTGCCTGACTTTTCCTTCTTACTCTTGCTAGTAATTTCTTTGGATCTTACATAGTCCTTTTCTTTTGGATTCCATTGTGGGGACTTGCTTTAGCTCACTCTGCAGTGTCCCTAAAATAATCTCATCTCCCTAGTGACCATCAGGTTTGCATACACATCCAAGTCTAGATACCCTTCCCCACTTGAAATGAAACCTGCAAAGGCACCCTGGACATCTCTTGTGAGAATTCAGTGTTACACAAAGACAGAACAGAACTCCTCCACCCAGCAGAAGCTATCCCAGCCCTTTTCTGCTTTTCTCACTTGAATTAGTTCTCTCTCACTCTTCTCATTTAGCAGTGACCAATATCTGTAGCCTCTCTCCCTAATTGCTCACAAATCTATCTGCTGCACATACTCTCTGGCACTACTTAAACTTGGGTAATCATCCTTTTTTGCTTGATTTACTGTACCAGCCTCCTGAATAGTCTACTTGCCTGCAATTTTAAAGTTATTGGATCGATTCTCCACACCCAATTTGGAATGATCATGCTACAGTTCAAATCTGATCCTGTCACTTTTTTGGTTAAAGCCCTTAATTAGCTCACCCAGGTTAAATGCATCTGTGGTGGAGAGAGTGGCTCAGTGTCTCAGACTGAGTTGTCAAGAAGTGCACACTGAGACTGCAGTCTATGACACCAAGTTTATCAGGTACTGTATGACATTTCAGAGGACCATTCTCAGAACAGCAGAGAGAGAGACAGAGAGAGAAACTTCTGTGAGAAGAGCCTCGGTTAACCCCAAAGGGAATTTTGGGCCTGGGATGGACCTTTCAGTTATCCCAAATTAAGATAAGGGAGTGAGACTCTGCATGACCATCATGGTCCAATCACTGGGTACCGGCTTGGAGAGAAGATCAATTTGAGGAATTTGGTACCTGCTAACAAAGGACACAGCTTTGGGCCAACATGTATCATTTCTTCCACCAGCAGGGGGATGAGTGTCTGTCTGTGAAGAGAGGGTTTAAGGGAGTAAGCCCAGCACCCATGTCCCTGGACATCTGATTTGACTGGGACTATTATGGTTTGGATGGTGCCCCCAAAAAGCTCACCTGTGAGACAATGCAAGAAGGTTAGAGGAGAAATGATTGGGTTACAAGAGCCTTAACCCAATCAGTGAATCGATCACCTGATCAGATTAACTGAGTGGGAACTGGAGGTAGGTGGGGTGTGGTGGAGGAGGTGGGGCATTGGGGGCTTGGCTTTGGGGTATATCTGGAGATGGAGTCTCTCTCTCTCTCTTTCTCTCTCTCTCTTTCTGTGTGGTCTGATGATCATGTGAGCTGCCTCCCTCTGCCACACTCTTCCACCATGATGTCCTGCCTCACCTTGAGCCCTGAGGAATGCAGCCAGCCTCTTATGGACTGAAACCTCTGAAACTGTGAGCCCCTAAATAAACCTTTCTTCCTCTACAGTTGTTCCAGCAGTTCCTTTTAGTCACAGCAGTGAAAAAGCTGATTACAACAGTCACAAAACTAGGTGGGCCTCTTGATCCTATGTGTTTATGAATCACTTCTGACTCCTCTATGTGCTCTGGATTGAACCACAGAGATATGGTGACTGTATGAGTTTGCTGGGGCCGTGGCCACAGAATGTCACAGATGGATTGGTTTAAATAACAGGAATTCATTTCCTACACTTCTGGTGGATTTTCACTCAAGAGTAGAAGGCCAGTTTCTCCTGAGGCTGCTCTTCTTGGCTGTGGAGTCTGTTTTCTCCTGTGTCTCCTTGTGCTCTTCCCTCTGTGTACATCACTTGTGTCCCCAAATCTCCTCTTTATTAAATTTGTACTAATTAGATAAGACCAAGCCCATGAATAACTTAAACACTGCTGTAAAAGCCGTGTCTCCAGACACAGTCCCACTCGGAGGCCTTGGACTTCAGCACATGAACTCTGAGGGGACATTCCAGGCCACAGCTGGCACCTTTGATTTTGGCTACCATCTTTGGTCTCTGCCATATTGACCTTTTTAGTTTTATCTTGACTTTTATTTTTTTATTTTTTTATTTTTTTGGATACTGGGGATTGAACCCAGGGGCACTTAACCACTGAGCCACATCCCCTGCTCTTTTTATATTTTATTTTGAGATAAGTTCTCACTATGTTGCTTAGGGCCTAGCTAAGTTGCTAAGGCTGGCTTTGAACTTGTGATCCTCCTGCCTCAGCCTCCGAGCTGCTGGGATTACAGGCATGCAGTATTATGTCTGGCATCTCTGGATATTTTTTATACATTCCTCTTTTCCAAGCTACAGAGAGGTACTTATATTTCCCCTAGGAAGCTGCAGGCTCTCTGGCTTTGCTGCTCATTGGCCCCGGGTGCGGCTCAGCTGCGACTTCCTTTGGGAGTGCCAACCTTCCCTTGCAGCAGGGCCTCCTCTGAAGCACTCTCCTGCAGTGGCAGATGCCTTCCTGTTGCTGCCTGAGCCCCACGTGTGCCCTCTGCTGCTCTCTTACCTGGAGCTCCCTGGGCCGGAAGCAAGGACCTGTGCTCATGGTTGTTCCCTCGAAGGACATGTTGTCCCTGAGTTACGAAGGTTCAACTTCAGATTCTCAACTTTTCAATGGTGTGAAAGCAATTTGCATTCGAGAGAAGTTGCAGAAAGAGTTTCCAATCTTGCTCTTCTACCGGGCTGGCGGTGAGTGGTAAGCCACGCTCGGGTGATGTCCCCTGCAGCCTCATGGAAGTGTCTGAGTGCATTGAGGTAGGACAGGGCAGGCCGTGGGGCTCCGCAGGGCCGGCTACCCTTCCTTCTCACCTCGACACTCAGCTTACAGCAGTTTCTCTGTGCACTGCCCCGTCACCAGTTGAAGAGCATCTATTTGTGAATCTCCGTGGGTATCAGGGCTTTGCCCAGGTATAGGCTCAATATGGGTATTCACTGTTAAGGGAAATCACGCTTTTAAATGTGTGTATGCATTTAAAGGAATATAGAACAGCCCAGGATGAGAAACTTGGAGTCGATCGTGGCTAAGGGTCTCCGTGTTCCCCACTTTAAACTCCTAGTCTAACCCATTTACGGAGCCTGAGACAAGAAACTCAGGCTGGTGTCCGGTGGGCAGTGGCATGGTGGCTGACATCAAGAGGCCACCTGTGCATTCCAGGACACACTTCACTCATGTACCCAGCAGTTGTTCAGAGCCTCAAGGACTCGTCCAAGAAACAAACAATAGTAAAATTAGCCAACAACTATCACTGTCAAGAGCATTCAGAACAGGTTCCTTATGAAATGGAGCTCTAGGGAAGGGTGAGGAAACAAGGCACAATTAGTTTGTAAAAAGAAAAGTAAAGACATTCAAGACCACATAGAGAAGACTCCCTGGAGCTGACAAAGCTGACCAGCAGAGGGAAGGGCAGTCACTGCTGAAAAATGGACTGGAGACCAAAATCAGAAGGTGGAAGAGCTGAAGCAAAGCCCAGGCATCCCGGCTGCACACGGGTGGTGCCCGGATGGAAGACCTTCAGGTACCTGGGAAATACATCCACAAAATCAGCCCCTCGCACGTAGGCTTTCAAGGGGAAAGAAACAACTGACAGGTGATTATTTCAGTGACAACACTGAAACATACTAAAAATAATCCTTGGAATAAAACACTCTAAGTCGAGATAGTTCAAGGGAGTGTGGTAATAATAATAATTTGACTACCATTAGACAATTTATCTTTTCCTTGCAAATAGAAGACCCTGAGAAAGAGCTGTAGTAGTAGAATAAGAAGACTCCTTAGTTGCGTGTGGTGGCACATGCCTGTAATCCCAGTGACTTGGAAGGCTGAAGCAGGAGGATGGTGAGTTCAAAGCCAGCCTCAGTAATGGCAAGTCGCTAAGCAACTCAGTGAGACCCTGTCAGTTAATAAAGTACAAAATAGGGCTGGGGATGTTGCTCAGTGGTTGTTCCTGAGTTCAATCCCAGTACCAAAGTAAATAAATAAATACTAAGTAAATAAATAACTCCCTACAGAATCCTCCCAGCCCAGTGACTAAGAACCAGAGCCTGCAGGGAGATCTGAGTTTAACAGGAGAGACAATTCTCGGCCATGGTGACCCAGAGCATGTTAACTAAGTGGGCCAAAGCTCGGTTTCCTCCTCTGTAAACGACACGTAACAGCACCTACACAACTCACAGCACCCACACGGATGTCGACTCACTTCATATTTGTAATGGTCTTGGAAGGATAACTGTGCAACATCACCCACTATATGTTGTTTATTAAATAAGTAAATAATGAATGCATGAAGTCTAAAGGCCCCGGAGAGGAGTGTTCAAAATTACAAATGATCAGCATGCAAGTGGCGCTCAGAATAAGTCAATCAAGATGAACCTATTTCAGGACGCCATGGCGGAACAGGCGGTAGAAGCAAGGGTTCCGGGTGTTGAAGATGGAGGAGGCCGACTGTGGAGAGGCGGGACTTCGCATTGTCCTGAAGGCCTCACTTCTGGGGCTGGTGAGGGAGGGGGAGGCAGAACATCCGCGGGAATACGGCTCTATTGAGTGTTCACATAATGGAGAGATTTTAAGTGGATCACTGTGCAGGGAAGGTGGCTACTAAGGAAACAGGAAGTTCAATAGACTTCAAAATAACAAAGAGAAAGAAAGTCAATTATTAGAACCATGATAAAAACTGCAAAGTCAAAATATCAGAATAAAGGGAACAAAATAAATGATTAACATCAGGTAAAACTAAGTAAAAATAAAACAAAAAGAGCAATCATTATGCTATAATTCAACTGGATTCTCCTTTTAAGACATAAAGACTCTCAGGTTAAGTTAGAATAAGCAACATATTTGCATTACTTTTTCAAAAAAATTCAGTTAATAGGTAGTGTGCACATTTTTAAAAGCAAGTTTTGTTTTCTTTTGCTTTTTTAATGTTAGAAATAAAGAGTGGGGAAATCAATACCAGACAGGAGAAAGCAGGAGAGGCAATATTGTTTTCAGACAAAGTGGAAAGTAAGGTTCAAAGCACAAAAGGTGAATGGTCCGCAGTGAGGAGCACCAAACAGAATAGCAGTAAACTTGCCAAACGGCCTGGGGTTCCAGAAGAAATGCTGGGGCAGCGTTCTGGAAACACCCCCGTTCGACACCCGCAGGGTCGCAGCAACAGTGAACACGCCCCTCGGCTGGCCTGTGGTAAGCGATGAGTCGCCACTCCCCGTGCACAATTGTGAACTGATCATTTGTAATAGTGCAAAAATTAATTTTTAGAAAATTTGATGCAATAGAAATAAGATTGCTCTGTCAAATTGCTATTAAAATTTCAAAATCTATTTCTATGTTTTTGGGCTGCCCTCCTGATGGACAGGTAGCATACAGCCCACACAACAGCCTTCATCTCAGAGGCTGCTGGCAAATCCTCAGAGTGGAGAGCAAAATGGAGAGGTGCCTGGAAGCCCCCATAGAGCCGAGCAGACAGGATTTATGAGCCACAGGGTACACCCTCACTCCCCCACACAGAGAAAGTGACTGCTGGCTCTTCAGGGAATGTTGTCCTGCTGCAAAGAATATCTAAGTTGCAGACATCAGAGGTTTATGGTTCCAGGTGCTCTGAAATAAATGTAAACTCCTCGGGGTAGTGGGGTGGGGGCAGAAATGCTTTCAAATAAATTTCTTAAAGAATTTAAAATCAAAACTGATGTTTCAGGAAAGAAAATATATCAATTCATAATCCATGAATTATGGCCAAAAAAATGTACTCGGAAGAAAATTAAAGATGAAAAATGTCTACATTAATGCAAAAGAAGATGAACAAATAATAAAAGATCTTGGAACTTTCTTTCAAAAATTAGAAGTGTACTTAAGTAAATAAAGAAACTTGAAGAATAGAGAGGAAATCTGCAAATTATAAAATCAAAAATAATAGAAAATATTAAATAAATCAGAGAAATTTTTGAAGTTACAGGTAAGTAAAATAGACTTCTTGTGAATCTATTTTGAAAACAAAAGAAAAAAGAATATATCTAAGAATAATCATAAGACACTGAAGAGATTCAATTTTAAAAAAATTATCTCTATAAAGTAAGTGACAGCCTTGCAAAATAAAAAATTGAATATTAACTAATAATTGCAAAATATAAACAGGACATACCATAAAAATTTGGAAAAGTGGAATCAACATCTTTAAAAAAAACAAAAAACAAAAAACAAAAAACTAGGGATCACTCTCTTAGTGTTAAACTTTCCCAGATCCTGGAAAAATGGCAGAGTTCTATAGTTAATTTTAGAGAGCAGCAGTAATGAATCAAAAATAAGATCTCTTTTTCTTTCCCTCGAAAAGAAAAGAGATTCATAGCAGTTTGATCCATAAACTATATATATTTTGAATATATTTGATTTTATCTATATAAGACATTACCGGCTGCAACAGCAGCTTTAGCAGGAGAGTGAAGCCCCAGGTCTCTGTGCAGTGCCGGGACACGTGGGTAGATCACACGTGAACACCCATGTGTGCGGTAAGAGTGGCAGGTTTGCAGGGCAGGACCATGATCAATCCTGGAGGATCCTGCGTGAGTGTGTACTTGAGACAGCACGCTCACAACTGCAACGTGCGTGCAGGGAGAGCACCCTCACCCTAGTTAGACAGCCGGGCGTGGTGAGCAGGGAGAGATGCTGAGGTCAGGGGCTTCCTGAGACATCTCCAGGGGCCCAGTGGATGACCAGGGCAATCCCACTAAATTATCAGGACTTCTTTCTGCCAGCAGTATTTACACTTAGGACAAGCAAACAATGTCTTCTCAGGGATCAGCTGGCAGTGATCGACCTCAGTGTGCTCTGGATTCCAGGCTGCAGGGAACCTGGGAATTCAAGCTTCTTTAAAACCACAACAAAACATTGCTTAAACCGCGACTAAGCACAGCGCCACCACTCCGCCGCTGAACCTCTGCAGGCCTAACACCACCGACAAGCACTGAGTCTCTGAGCGCTGCAGAAGCCGAGGCAGGCAGAGCCCCGGCCTTGTCACCTGAGGCACGGGGGTGTCCGGTGCCCTCCATGTCCTTACTGCAGAATGCTTCAAGCCTGAGACCTCTATAGCCACAGCAGGCACAGTAAGAGCCTGGGAGAGCCCGCTCCTCTGGCAAGGCAGACCTACCCCACTGCAAGCCCACGGCTGAGAAAGCACCGCCGGCCCCACTGCTGCTGCTGCGCGGGCCAGGTGTGGGGACACGGGAAAGGGAGATACAAGGGGCATCCTGCTTCCCACTGAGTCTTGAATCCTAAGAGTCCTACTAAGACTGGGAGAGTAAAGGAGCTAAATGGAACAGTTTTCTGCACTTTATTTGAAGTGCTCACGTGGCATCTGTACACTGTGACCAGTCATCTGTTACACTGTAATACCTGCTGTAACCCTAAGAAAGCAATGCAAAGCCATAGAATCTAAAGCACTGTGAATAAGTCAAGATACAATCTTGAAAGCTTTCAAATAATCCTGAGGATGTTAAAAGAAAAAAGAAACAATTAATAGTGATAATAATGGAATGGCAGACTTTAACAAATGAATTATTACCTTAAGTGTATATGACCTAAACACACAAAATGACAGAAGTTGGTGGTGTAAATTCTTAAAAAGATACACTGTACTGTTTATTAAAAAAAACATTAGTTTTAAATATAGATGGTTTGAACACAAAAGGATCAGAAATAAGTATAAAGAAAATGTTTATCAAGAAAGGCAAGAGTGGTTATGTTAATGTTAGATCAGGTAGACTTCAGAGAAAAGATTACTAGATACAAGAATGACAACAAAGATCATTTTCCGGAAGGAAAATGTGAGGATCCTATGCCAATATGTGCCCAATAAAAGAGTTTGAAATGACAGATGCAGAAGCTGATAGAGCTCATAGGAGAAGTAGGAAACCCCCCAAGGAGACAAGACACACTCTCCAGTCTCAGCACTCCAGGCGCAATCAGCCAGGGTGCAGGTGTCCTATCTCATCAATCTTCTGTGAGTTTTGCAAGATAACTTTGGGATAAAATGGCAGAGACTACACAGGATCTCTCTGCATTATTCCTTATAACTACATGTGGATTTGCAACCATTTTAAAACTGAAAGTTTCATACAAAAAAAATAGAGAAAAATGAAGTTCACAGAAATTCTGAGATTTGCTCAAAGCAAACATACAAATATCAACGTGTGATAGAAGAGGCATGTTCACAATTAAGAATCACTAAACTTAGGAAACTATTTTACAGACAGTGAAATATAAATGTTAAATGGAGAGGAACAGTCAGCACAAGAAATCATAGATTCCTATGTTGCCTATGGTCCAAGTTGATTCTTAAACATATACTGATCTCTTAAGCAAACCAGGTAGATGAGTGAAAGAATCAGTCACTGACATCAGTGAAAGAGCTGAAAAGTCACACTAGAATCCCAGCCGCGCCCCTGAGATCTTTATCTCTCCCCAGCATATTAAAATCAAGATCATCTCATTTCAGATGAGAGCTGACCCTCTCCTTCAACCCTTGTGCTAATCCATTGACATTAAAAGCAGTTCAGAGTCAGAGAGGCCCTACTAGAGCTCTCTTCTCTATGAACAAATTATGATTATGAAATATTGATAGCTGCTTCTTGCAGGAGTAGCCACTTGGCCCTTGGAAGAGTGCATTACAACCTGTGATGGATGCTCAGAACAAGGGAATGGACCTGGTCAGAGGAAGCAATATTGCTGAGGAAATCAATACCGAAGGGCTTGGCGTGTACCCGCTTGTACTAAATAATGTATAAACTCAAGAGCAAGAGCTGGCAAAGACAGCTGAGCAGGAGGCCATCCCTCTGGATGTTCTCAGGCAGCGGGCAGCGGGGAGTCAGGGTTCGGTCTGAAGCTCCACCTGACTGCATGTCCGTGGGTCCATTTCACTCAGCTGCAGACGCGGAGCGAAGCACTTGCCCTCCTTCCTCAGGTTACCATGAAGGCCGGTGGAAAAGCCCCTCGAAATCGACATAACTCCTAATGGCCCTGTGTTTTTCTTAAGACTCTGAGTTTCCAAGGGCCTCTTCTCCATGTTTCTGGACACCTTTCAAACTATTTATATAGTCACATGTCATTCGGGTACAGGAAGAAAATTATAGAGACGGAAGGAGTCAAAATGTCTAACATCTGCTGTATCTGTTTTGTGAGGTTGCATTGTTCCTTGGGTACTTTTTAGATGGGTCATTTCTGCTTTACCTGGATATATTTGCTCATCCAAATCTTCATGTTTCAACAAATTATCCAGAACTAGTGAATAAACTAATATAATTAAAGTCTCAAAGAGATTGAGAATCCCTCCCTGCTCAATGGTTTCTGGCCTGACAGTAAGTTCCTATCAGGTCAGAGAGCAATTTAAAGGGCCTTACATCTTAAGCAAGGTGCCTTGCTAACTGCGTTGCTCTTTGGAAGCCTCCACACAACAGTGTCCTAAATGACTAGTTCTTGATGTGATTTTAACACCTTTATGAACAATGCTTTTCATTTGCTATGTCATATTTGTAGTGCTAACATTCCTGGTTGATTACATCCATATAGAATTAGTCTTTAATAAAGTTCATCTCTGTTTAAAAGATGAAGAAACAGAATTTGGAAGATGAGTTGAGTAACATCAGGTCATTTCCTTAAGAAAGAGTAAGGAAGCGGCTGGAATCTCAGTGACGTGGCGTTGAAGTCAGTTTCTGCCACCCCACACCCTGGACGTGTCCAATCACACACCTTGAGCTGTTTCACCAAGGTTCCTATGAAAAGCTAATCCCAGGCAAGCAGTCTGGAGTCAGGCACCTTGCCAATCACAGAGGAGACAAAGGACCGTGACTGGATGGTCAGCGTCCGCGTGTTATAGAAAGGGCCCTTTCCAGGTGCCCCCCCCAAGTCTGTGAAGGAGGCAGACATCACCCTAGATCCTCTCTCTTCTTGGACACGCACATGGACATTTGCCTATTCTTCAATAGTGGACATCTGCTTGTACATTAATTTCCAAGAACAAGCATTGTATACTATTTATTTTTATCTGAATCGAATTAAATTCTGATTTACTTTTTCTCTAATATATGTTGAACTTGTGTTTATCAATTGAAATATCTAAGTTTCTTTGTTAAGAAATCAGGGCATTTAAAATTAAGAAATAAAAATGTGATCTGATTTAGAAATCTCAGAACAATTTTTTAAAGATAAGTTATACTTACTATTTGAGAAAAAAGGCAAATAAGCACAATCCCTCTAATTTAGACTATGTAGACAGGCACTGTGCACAAGCGCTAGGTAAGCGGGGTAGAGGAATTCTCACCCTCCCTCTGTCTTTGGCATCCACTCACCGGCTGGCAGGGTCAGAGGTCGGAAAGTCAGTTACATACAGATGCAAACGATGGTGAGTCAGCAACGCAAGAAATAGTTGTTTCCTATGTATTATTAAAAACAGATCATCTAATGGCAATAAGGAGAAACAACTCCCAGGATTTGAGTTTGGAATGTTTGATATACAAGCATAGGAGGCAAGACATTTTAAATAATTTATCAGTCTACCATCAACCACGCTCAGCTTGCTTGCAGAGTTGACACTTTGTATCGGTGGGGTTGTGTCTATGGATTCAAACAAATGAGGATCAAAAATATTGTGAAAGACACTGCCTGTGTGAACATGGACGGACACTTTCCTGAACAAGGCGGTATGATAACTATTGACAGAAACTTTGCACGGTGTCAGGTATCATATGTGCTCTACGGAAGATGGAGCACACATGGAGGGACGTGCACAGGCCATGTGTGAGCACCATGCCATTTTATATGAAGAATCTGGGCCTCTGCAGCCTGGAGGCCAGGGAGCATCCCCCGTGGACACTAAAGGATGCCTGTGATTTGTTTTTCTTTTCTATTTTTGGATTAATTTTTCTCATTATATTCTTATCACATTGGTCTGAAATTCAGCACTTGCACATTGCCAAAATGAGCTGATCCAAACTTGGAGGTGCACAGATACCTTTATGAGCATCAAAACCTCTTAAGCTGCAAAAAATAAGCCAGCACCAACCAGAAAATCACTGTGATTAATCACAGCCTTTCAGACTCCAGGGGGTGCCGCAAAGCCCCTAAAATACTTGGTAATGAGCTATAATTTTGTCAACTTTGGTTTTTATTGTAATGCAATGGTTCCATTATTTAATGTGCTATACCAGAAAACGATTGGTGGATACGTAAATGTTTTCTGAATTTAGACAGAAAAATGATCCTCAAATTGTTAAAATATGTGTACATATATCTTTGTAATGAAGTAGTGTTGCTGCTTTGAAATATAGTTTCAAAATTAAAAAAATGGTTTAATATTTAGTAATTTAAAATGCGGGAGATTATTTTTCACAGTCTCCTTGTTTTACAGTTTAAGATTCTGAGGATAAATAAATGTTCAGTTTTATAATCTCAAAGCAACAAATCTAAGAGTTCGAACAATGCCTAACTGTCATTGGTAAAAATCCATGTTGTCACAAAATGCTTTATTTCTGGGTAAAACTTTGATAATATTCCAGGACTTATTCCGAAACTCTGGAAGTCCTGAAACTAAAAATTTACAATATTACTTTTAAACATTAAAATTTGTTTTTTTGTTGAAATCAGTGATTTGCTGTTTACATTCATAATGGTCCTCCTTATACTGAAGTTATTCGAATATTTTTTTAGTGCATAATGTCAAAGGTTGGTGTGATAAGTTTGGCAGTGTGTAATGTTTTATTTCATTTGATTTTAGCTTTACTTTTTACTTGGAGACTACCATTATGGTCTTTTATTTATTTATTTATTTTTTGTTAAGCAATTAGCTAGGTTTAGTGCTGTTTTGGTTTCACTCACTAATATAACAAAATAAGAAGCTGAGAGGGCAATCAAAGGGAGAAAACTGGGAGGAATGTCGGAGTGGGAGGGGAGAGGAGGATTCCCAGAGAAGGAAGGCACTCTCAGGAAGGAGCTCCAGGTGACGGCCTCCAGCCAGGACAGCGGGACACCTGCAGATGTTCCTGCTGGGTCACAGGAGCAGCAGCGAGGAGCTTGGGCAGATGGCCACCTACCTTGTCCACACATCAGCACATCTGCCCTCAGCACAATGGGCTCCTCTGAGCCTCCTGAGGTTTCCTATAAAAATATCTGATCATACTTGAAATCCATTCTTTATTTCAGTGGGGAGAGAGTGAGATCCATGGAGATCCATGGTGCCCTGGGGGGCAGCGTGGGGGTACAGCTTGGTCATTTTAGAGGTGTCCAACAACATCGCGGAAGCTTGTCCATGGCAGTCATGGGCCTCAGAGCCCTTTCTGGAAAGTGCCAAGCTCCGGCAGAGGGTCTGGTGGTGAGCATCCCCTGTCACTAGGTGGGGGGAACACCGTTTGTGAATTCGAGCTTTTCTCTCAGAATAAAGGAGAGTGGTTCTTAAATCATTTAAAAACAGATATTGCAGGACATCTGTGATTTCCTGGTCAGGGAGGCCGTGCTCCTTGGACACGGCCTCTGATATAAGCAAGTTGATTGTTAAACATTTTTTGTTTTGTTAATGTAAAATAATATTGACTACTTTTAAATACCAGCATATGAAAGAGAAAGATCCTAATCATGATGATGCATTGCTTGTTTGAATTCCCACAGCCAGGGGAGTGTTGTCCGAACCATCGAAATAGAAAACCAAAGCCACTGGGTTTAGTGGGGAAGCAGCGGGGCTAGACGTGCGAATTGGGCTGAGACTGCAGCCCAGGGGGAGCTGCACCCACCAAGAGCCTCCGGGATCAACCTCGCACTGTAGGGACGAGCCGGAGATAAGAAGCACAGGGACTACCCTGAACGCGTCGAGCACATGCCAACACAGCTGCACAATAAATAAGATAGAGACAGTGGGGCTGCCACAACAGGAAATGACTTGGCTGGCAGGAGGACAGGGCATAAACTGCAGCCAGACTCGCTTGGGTCTTTGTCCTGCCCGCTGACCCTCCCCAAATCCATGCCTGCCTTCTGTTTGATTCCCACTTACTCTTTAATCTTACCAAGTCTTGCGATGGATCAAGCGTGATCCTAGAGTCCAGGCAAAAGATGGCGGCAGAGAAAGGTGCCTTTGACGACAGGCGTGTGTGTTCAGAGAACTCTTCTCTGTTGCTACGAGTTAGCTTTGGAGAAGAACTTCACGCAGCCTCGCGTGCCTTTGCATAATTGGAAAGGGAGCCCCTACTTCTCAGGAATAGGTGGAATCTTGTGCTCACGCCACAGCCACCTTTCTGAGATCCTCCAAGCACAGGTACAGCAGTGGTCCCTGGAGATCCTGTGGCTAGTGATGTCACCCGTCTCTGTGCAGCCACACTCTACGCTGTTCAGCAATGAAGAAACTGCCCAATGGCTGTAGTTTAATTCTTTAGGTTGAACATCTGGCCCTTAGTCTTTATAGAAATGGCAGAAATGTTTTATATGATCACCGATATTTATTATTCTCTCATTTATAAATTTATTCAAAAACTCACTAATTACATGTGTTCTCTTTCTCTCTCTCTCTCACACACATGTGCCCTGACTCTCTTATTCAATAAAGTTCAGTATAGTAGAGAATTTGGTAAATAAAGATAGAGGTGCGGCATGACCAGGGTGTAGTCAGCTCTCCTAGACTTCCCCAAACCCCTCTCTGTCATCTTCCCTCACAGGAATATTAGGAGACATTAGTAAACACTGGTTTGGTGACCTCCCTGGAGGCTGGAAAAGTTACTAGTGAAAAATCCTATTGAAGACTACCTTGGGAAGTGCTTTTCACCTGGTAACTAGAAATGGCCCTTTCCAGTTCCAAGGCACATAAATATGCAGTGACAAGGACAGCAGCCATGAGAGCTTGAGACTACTCAATGAGTTTCATGCAGTAAAAACATCATGATCATTGCATAGGCCAGTGGGTCACGTGGACTGTTAGAACCTTGATCATTCCGTTATTACTTTTTTCCATGTTTTTTATTTGTGCATTATAATTGTACATAATGAGGTAATTGTTACATACCACACATGCACACAGCATAACAATGTCATTTGGTCAGTATTACTTCCCAGCAGTGCCCCTTTCCTTCCTCTCTTCCCTCCCCTGGTTGCTTTCCGTGAGTCCCCACCCCCGCCTTTCTTTTCCTGTTTCCTCTCTAGCTTCCACATATGAGAGAAAACATATGACCCTTGAGCTTCCGAGTGTGGTTTATTTCACTTAACATAATGCTCTCAAGTTCCATCCATTCTCTTGCAAATGACAATTTCATTTTTCTTTAAGACTGAATGAAACCCTATTGTGTACCTACACCACATTTTCTTTATCCGATCATCCACTGAGGGACACCTCAGCTGGCTCCATGGTTTTTGCTATTACTTTCTGAGAATTTTTCAGAAACACTCTTTTTCCCCTTGGCCCTGGTGCTGATCATACCCACACTTGAGTTTTGTTATAACTCCCATAGTCCCCCACACTGTTATTTTTCCCATTTTATTTTCTGTTGATTATGTTGAGTAATTTCCATTTTTTCATCTTCAGTTTCTTCGATTCTTTTCACAGTTGCCTCTACTTGGCTGTTGAGTCCATTCACCCTTTAAATTTCATTTCTATTTTCAGGATAAAAAATTCCATTCGGTTCTATTTTGTAGTTTTTACTCCATGCTGGGATTTTCTGTTCCTTTACCGAAAACTTACAGTTTTTTTTTTTTTATTTGATTTAAGAAAAATTCTTAAAAGACACAAGAAAGAAATGACAACTCAAATGACGGGGAATTTCTATCAGGCACCTGGGGGGCTGAGGAAAGTGGCACAATGTTTGCCAAGCATTTTTTAAAGAAAAGAATAAACAGACTCCAAGGTTCACGAAAAATAACTTTGAGGAATGAAGCGGAGCTCAAGAGATTGTCAGACAAAGAAAAACTGAGAGATTTGCCACCAGAAGACTTACCCCGAGAGAACTGGCACTGGGCCGTTTTAGAGAGAGAGGAAACAATTGAAGAAGGGGTCTCGGCTGCAGGGAAGGAGAACATGGTGACCATGACTGTGGATGCACTTAGGAGTCTTTTTCTCCATCGAGGTTTTCAAACTGCATTTAATGTTGAAAACAAAATCACAGCACTTCCTATACAGAAAGGAAATAACTTCCATTACAAATGGGGAAGGATTTCCCCATCTAGGACCTAAGAAGAGGAGCACTCGCTACCCTTTGCTCAAAGTGGAAAAATAACAGCACAGACTGAGCAGTCAGACATTTACAGCATAGAACCTAATGCAACCACCCAGAAGCCATCCAGAGATACACGTGAGCACACTTCAGTTAAATCAGTAGAAATCTAAGAATCTATTTGAGGAACAAGAAGTCAGGAAACTTAAAGAACTGAGAGAGAGAAGAAATCGAAAGCAAAAATGAAATGCAATGCAAAATGGGTAAAATATACAAATATATACTTCATCAAAAAAGGAAATACAGATGAAAAATAAGAACGGGAAAAAAAAAGTTTCATGACTCGCAGTCATTAGGGTGATAGGATCAACACCACAGTGTGACGTTAAGGCACCCTATGAGAATGGCCAAAATAAAGAGAAAAAAATCGCACAAAATGCAGGTGAGAATGCAGACTAGATCCCTCGTGAACTGCTCACATGAATGGGAAGTTACACAGACATGGTGGAAAACAGTAAGGCAGATTGTGCGTAATACTAAACACACAATTAGCACACAAAACAGCAACTCTACTCTTAGTTGCTTGTCCCAGAGAAACCAACACTTAGATTCACACAGAAACTGTATGTGAATGCTCATGCAGGTCCACTGTGGCAGTGGACCTTGAACGCAGTCCACGCGTCTGCGGGTAGGTTAATAGTGGAGCGTCCATGCTGTTGATTCCTGCTGGCCACAAGTAGGGTGAACTGTCCAGGGGTCCAAGGACCTGGTGCATCCCCCGCATCAGGCTGAGTGAACAACACAGTCACCAAAGGTCACCATGGCATCCTGTCTTTACAAAAGACTCCTGCATGACAAAGCTATAAAAATGGAGGCCAGACTAGTGGTCTCCAGAGTGGAGGGTTGGGGGTAAGTCGTGCATGGCATGTGTTCCGTGAGGGCGACGTGACGAGACACAGGCCCTGCATCTGCTGACCTCAGTGTCCTGCTGTGCCATCGTGCTGTGGCTTATGAGAGCCACCCACTAGAGAAGACAGTGAAGGACAGGGAGCCTCTCTGTATGTTCTGTACAAGCAGTTGGAGCTCCAGTTATCTAAAACAATTTTAATTAAAACATGCACACATACGTCCATGATAGTAAAGGAGGCATCCCATACAGTGTGTGAAGACAGCAGACCTTGAAGTGTAGGATTTGTTGAAATTATTTTTACACACCCTGTTATTTGAGAAATATGGAAGCCATGCAGAAGAGAAAGTGGATGATTCTCATGCTAAATTAAATGCAGTCTAACCTGAAGCTATACTCGCCTGAACTGGCATGGCCTGGCTACTAAACCAAATGCATTCTTCTCACATTTACCCGGAGCAGGTCTCAGGTGGCGTTTGTGTCTGCACATCAGCTGCCTACTGTGTGCCAGGACACCAAGGCGCCTGGACTCCAACCATGTATGAGGCTGCACCCTGGGTTGGAAGACCCTCCCAGAGGCCTGCACTCTGGGACTGAGGAGGACAGAAAGTCCAGGTGTCCCTGGACATGACCCATGTACGCATTTTCAGAATGATTGTGCCTTTCCTACTGTGGTCTCAGGGAGCTGCCACTGGTGCAAGGCCTGGTTCCACAGTGCCGTGCAGACTACTTCCTAGGTCAGAGTCCTTCAGAGGGAAAAACGGTATTGTATCACTGCTCACTCCAAAAATCCGAAACTTGAAATGCTCCAAATCCCAAAAGGTTTTGAGCACTGGGAGAATGCTACGCATTGAAAATTCCATGCCCTGAACATTGCTTCATGCTCAAAATGATTTAAAATACCTTAAAATTAGTTTCAGTCTACATGTAGAAGGCAAGTATAAAATATAAATTCTATCTTTAGACTTGTTTCCTCTGCCCAAAGTATCTCACTACGTATATGCAAATATTACAAAATCCAAAAAATCAAAACTCCAAGATAATTCTGGTTCCAAGCATTTTGTACTAGGGATGCTTAGTTTGTATCTCCAACACGGTTGCTGTATTAGCCCAGGACTCCTGCAGCCAACTACACAACTAGGTAGCTTGGGCTACACAAATGTGGGCTTCCACCTTTCTGGAGGCCAGAAGACTGAAATCAGGCATCAGAACAGCCCACAGCCCTGAAGTCTCAGGGAGGGCCCTGCCTCTTCCAGGCACAGGTGGCTCCAGATGTCCCTCGCAGCCTGAGTCCAAACTGTACCTCGGTCTTTACGTGACCTCTGCCGTGTGTCTCTGTGTCTGCACACAGAACTCAAACTCAGGTACGTCGCAGTTTTGTTCTCACCTGTTTCAAGTTATTTTCTAATTTCTCTTGGAATTTCATCTTAACCCATTAATGTCTAAGACTCTTGTTGCTTAATTTCCACATTGTGACTTTCTTAGTCTCCCTTTTGCTGTAGAATTTTAGTGGTATTTCATTATGACTGGGAGAGAAACTTTGTATGATTTCAATTTTTTTTAAACGTACTAAGACGGTTTTGTGGCGTGATCCATGTGTGTCCTGGAGGACGTTCCTGTGCATCTCAGGAAGCTGAATGTCTGGCCTCGAGGATGGAAGGTTCTAAGTGGGCATGGGTGAGGTGTGGCTCAGCTCCTCTGTTGACCTTCTTGGCTTCTGCCTGGTTGTCTTTGCATTATTTAGTGTGGGTAACTGAAGTCTTGAACCATTACTGTAGCACTCTGTCCCTGCCATTCTGCTGAGTCTAAATGTTTATAATTCTTTCTGTATTGAACACTCATCAGCCAGGTCTTTGTAGCCCTATTTTGCTTAACGTCCAGTTTACCTCCACAAGCCTGGCTGCCACTTCCCCACCTGGGGTCCCAGTGGCCAACAGTGGCAGGGGTTCCTGGCACCCTGAGTTCCGTGGGCCCCCAGCAGGTCTGATAGGTGTGCACTGAGTCTTCTTTGGAGGGAGGAACCTAAGACATTGCTCTCCTTTAAGAGCAAGTCCTCACCCAGCTGGAGAGCAGGGGGTACGGGGTGAGTAAAAATGCCACAGATCTTTCTGCCCTTTTACAGTCATTCCTTTGCTGGGTCACTGTCACCTTTGGCTGCATCCAGAGCTCCTGCGCAGGTTTTGCTTTGTCTGTTTTTGAAGGGCCACATGCTCAGAGAGGCCTCAGCTGCCATTTGCTGACACCACTCCAAGAACCTCTTCTTCGAGATTCTTAAGACAAACCTGCGGGTAAGGCAAAGGGAAGTCAAAGTTTGCAAGTCATGCTCTGTCCCACAGAGAGCTGCATTATCTGACCACATTTAGGGAAAACATTCTCTAATGCTGTTCCAGAAGCAGACTGAAAATGACAAAAGGAAGCTTAACAGAAAGTCAAGAGGAAGGGAAATAAGTGTGGCCTACACTTTCCAGGAGAAGGCTCGTGCAGGAAGATAACAACGGCACAGGCCGTGCATGGGCTAAGTGGAAACTCTCAATTCAGTGGTGTCATCTCTGCTAAATTTAAGACGTGAAGCGAGATGCAGAAAGAAGCAATAGTGATCTTCTTTTCCTTCACATATGGTGATGGGGTTAGATCAGTGTATTTTATTTTTTCACATTTGGTTTAATTTTAATCCAGAGCAAATGCAAACCTTTGTAAAAGACTAAATGCCTGAGTCTCTCCCTCCCATCTGCATCACGAGCCGAGGTTTCTAGAGCGTCAGGTTTTTGTGAGGGAGGTGATAAAGTAGGAGGCTGGGAAGAAGGAGCACTCCATTCAAACGCGTCTACCTGGCAACACTTGAGGTTGGCATGGGAGAAGGGACAGGGCGTTAGCTGTTCACCACCGTGGGTGCACAACCCAGGCACCATGCCGGTCAGAATATAGCGGCCTGGAGAGCTCAGTGCTGGGCACCTCCGCACGCTGCTTCTTAGTGTTAAGTCAGAGAGTCTGATGGGTGGCATGTGTAACACATGTGCTGTGCACAATCCATCCGGATCCATGTGTGTTTGGGCATTTGTGTGCATAGTGGTAGACGCTGGAAAGGGTCAGGAAGATCCACCATACATGGGCTGCCAGGGAAAGGGTCTCAGAGAAGCTAAGAAGAAAGAGAGACCTGGGGAATCAAGATTATGACCCCAGATATTCCTAGTCACAAGGACAGTTCCTTAACCGTCCCTGGACAGGAACAACCACAAAGGCACTTCTTCTTGGGCCAACAGACCCTCATCCCACCCTTGTGCTAACAAAGACTTAGAAATCACTTTTCTCCAGATTTGCTGAAGAAGACAAAATAGAGTTGACTGGCTGCTTCCTGAGTCCTGTCATTCCAACAATCAACTGTAGGGACAGCTCAAACCCGTAGGACCCTGGACCACAGATACTCCTTGGCACCCTCTCTTGAGACCCCTCCCTCATCAGGAGCTCTGCTTCTATTACTTTAATAAATCCTGTTACTTTGTTCTTACTCTCACTTCCAGTGGATTTCATTCTTCAAATCCACAAGACAAAGAACCCACCTGACATCCACACTTTGTGTCATAAAAGGAGCTCCCCAGTAGAGATCGTAAAATTTGTGCTACTTGTATACAACAGGACACGACTTAACTGATTCAATGATGATATGGATTTGTGCTTAACATGTTAGTAACATGAAATTAAATGAAAAGTCTTCATGGAAGTAAGAAGCAAATGATTTCAGTGCTCTGTGAACAAATGGGTAGGGTGCAATTCTGCCCTGCAGGGGGAAAGCCAAAGGTCACTGCCCGGAGAGAGGCCCCTTTGTCCTGTCCACTATTACCCTTTTCCTAGAGTCTTGTTGACTTTCATTTTAATTATAAAGTGTTCAACATCATAAAAATAGAGTTCGAAAGCACAGAGTTGGATTTCTAGAAGGGGTAATACACAAATGAGAGAAGGTCACAGACGAAGGGCTGGGGTATAACAACAAGGAGCCAGGAAGAGAGAGTGGATGCTGCTGAAAGATAGGAGCTCACCCAGTGCCCTCAAGGCAGGGGAGCAGAGCGGAACAAACGAGGCTGGGCTTGCAGAGGACTCTCCAATTTGAGGTCGGTAAAGTCCTTTCTGACCACTGAGGGGTGAAAGCGTGACCAGACTAGCAGTGAGCCAGGGTGAAAGTGAAGGGGACGTCTCTACAGACACCTACAGGACACTAATGATGTGCTAGGCCCCGTCCCAAACACTGCACAAGTTCTAAATCATTTAGTTGTTAAGATAAACATTAAAAAAAATTCTATTATTTTCAAACACCAAAAACATGCAGAGATTTAGGAACTTGCTCCAGGGCATGTCAGAGCTGGGACTCCGACCCCAGCAGGGAGCCCTGGGCACGTGCTCAATGGATGCCACCCGGCTGACCCAGCACACAGCCGCTCCAACGGCAGCCTCAGCAGGGTGGGCATCCGGACAGCAGAGTGGCACAGGGCAGGCCAGTGGCACCAGGAAGAGTGGGTGAAGCATCCTATGACGGGCACTCCCCCTGCCTGGTGATCTCATGCACATTTTTACAAGAAAAAGAAAACAAAACCATTTATAGAACGTACAACGTTGAGGAATAATGCCTTCTCTGCTGGCAAATGGATTTACAGATTAACTTTTAGTTGCTTTCATTTTACTCACTTGTATTTCCAATAAAAATCCACTCTAGATATGATCAAGGTCACTAGCCTCTAATGCAAAATGCAAAATCCCCAAATCTCTCTACAAGGCCTATTATCAGACTTTCTAAACAAAACCAACAACTAGGATAAGAAGCAAACTGAATATTGTATTTTTCTTACTTAAAAAAATCTTAAAAAGGAGAACATTTAGGAAGATAAAATTCAAGCTTGTGACCATCCATGGAAAATAGTTCTGAAAGATTGAATTTGAGTTTCTAAAGTTGCACATCCCCCTTTGAAAGTGTGACAGACAGAATTCTACAAGACCTCCTTGATTCCTAACACTGGGGCCATAGCCTGATCTTTCCTCCCCTTGGGTGTGGATCATGTGACTATCAGCTCCCTTGAATCTATTTCTTCATATGTCAAATGGTGATGAACGTGCGTTATGCAGGCAGCATCCTGGCCAGGACGGGAAGTCGGTGTGCATGGTGTGCTCAGCCTGGGCTAAAGCAGAGATTCTTGACTTGAGCAGCTTATTGGGGTCTCCAGAAACATCCACGACTGGCCCTGAAGAGTTGAGAGTGATCTCCAGCAGACAACTGGGGAGTAGATGGGGCCTCGTTCCTACCTCCATGGAGGATGAACTTTGTCGACATACTGAATGAGTTTGGAGGAGGACGTCCCCATCATAAGCTCATCCCCAGGACTTCATCCCTGCTGAGGGCTCCAGTGGAGGATTCAGCAAGTCGTGCTCATGTATGAGATCAGAATGCCTTAGAAGGGGCTTGGAATTTGTGCTTTTTTAAAGCTCTCTAGAAAGTTCCAATGCACAGCCACTGGTTCAGAGCAACAAAACTTCCTTTTCATGCACCAGGATGACTGGATATTTAAATAACAATTTTTTTCTATTATTTCAGCAAACATTTATTAGTGCACTGGTGATTCAGAGGAGGAAAACATTGCCCAGCTCTCAAGATTGTCACAACTGCAGACACCAGCTGTGGTATGATGAGCTAAGTGTTATGCCATCCTGTGGACACAGGGCCCTGGGAACGTCAAAGGACGTTCGTTTGGTTCCCAGAAGCAAGGGCAGCTATTCTCTGCCCTTGCCTGGGGTGCTGTGTTTCTGTGACTCCCTCCCCTTCCTGGCACACCCCTAACCAAATCACGAGCCTCAGTGAACTCTGGGCACAAATCTGGACACTCTCAAAAAGCCCAATTCGCAGGGAAATCGGCTGATTTGGTTGAAATCGGCTGTGTTGTTGCTGCTGTGTCCTGCGCACAGCACTGGGCTCTGCAGTCGACTGTAGGCTGGGGAAACAGGAGGGGGCCCTGCTCTGTGGAGTCTCTGACTGGGCCTGGGAGAGGAGCTTGGGACCCAGGAGGGATGGCACCCCTGTAGCAGAGGGAGATGGCATAGGAAGTGTGTCTGCAGACGTGAGGAGGAGCTTTGCCAGCAGGTGGGTATGTAAGTGAGCAATGAGGACTGGCGAGGGGTGTGCCAGGCAGGCAAGGAAGGCCCAGAAACAGGGCGACCCAGGCAGGGGCAGAGGGAAGCCCAGGGTACCAAGGACCCTGAGTTCAATGCACCGGTTATTTTAGTAGCGTCCAAGACACCTTTCTCAGAGACAGTTTTCTATGTATGCAATCTTTTAGTTATTTCTGGAAATGATTATTTCTTGAATAGAATGTGTGGATAATTTTTGCTGTGGATTTGAAAACATGTAATGAGACTGAATGCTGGCCATGTGGTCAGGCTCTGAGGGCCGATGCAAAAGATGGATCAGCCACAGAAGTGCTAAACCCGAATCCTTTGTGAGTGTGTACGAGCCTCCTGCGTTGCATGATATATAGGGAGGCTATGGTAAGGAATACTTCACTTTGGAGAACTCATTCCCAGTCTCGGAGGTGACTCATCTTACTGTGGCGGCCCGCCAAGGAGGCGGGAGGTGCGGGGGACAGCAGCTCCTCCTCCTCCTCCATATGCTGCCTTTGGGTTTGTTTCGCGCCCTGACTTTTGAGGACCTCTGCATCCAACGGATCCCATCAGGAAATGTTTGACTTCCGCAAGCTGCCATTGTGGGACTCAGGGACCCACGGAGCAGCCTTCATTCAGATGCCATACTGTGTTATCTTTGAGAAAAGTAATTGTGAGGAAGAAATAGCAGAACAAACGAGGTTGGAATTTTCTTTCTTTTTATCATAGAAGAATGATGGTCTCCCTATTCGGTCAGTTTGAGAAGCCAGAGGGAGGTGAGGCCTCTTCCCACACAGTGAATGGGACTCTACCATCACCTCGCTCATCCGTCAGGCGTCTTCCTTCCTGTGGTGGCCATGGGGGACGTGTGCCAAGGGAGTCACAGGTTTTGCAGCAATCATTGCATATAGATGACCGAAAGAGAGCAGTTGCGGGCACATCGAGACGCCCACCTGCCGGGTCCACGTGTGTTTGAAACACAGCCCGAATGGCTCTGGTTGGGCAGGACCATTGGTCTGAGCTCTTCTGTGATCAGGAACACAGGAAAGAAGGTGCTACATGTTGCAGAGAAGAGGGTGTCTTGGCATAGCTAGTGGTCCTTAACTGACCTCATGCTGGGCACAGTGGCTCATGCCTGTAGTCCCAGTGGCTTGGGAGGCTAAAGCAGGAGGATCGCCAGTTCAAAGTCAGCCTCAGCAACTTAGTGAGGCCCTAAACAAATTAGTGAGACCCTGTCTCTAAATAAAATACAAAAAATGGGCTGAAATGTTACCAGTGGTTAAGCGCCAGTCGGTTCGATTCCCAGTACCGATAAACAAACAAACAAACAAACAACACCTCTACTGAAGCAAAGTTTTATGTTGAAATAAATCATTTGGACGTACACTTCTATGTAAGGTTAGTTCAGACAAGAATTAGGCATTGTGAGTAACGGATTCCCTCCCTCCTGACTAAATTTGCCTAGGGATCAAATTATTAGTGACCAACCCACAAATGGGATGATGCAGGGTATCCAGTGGGGTATAACCGGTGTCATCAGAGATGAGTGTAATATAGAGGTAATATGCCATTTCATTAAGCTCCTACAGTGGGGTTAGTTCTGGAGAAACCCTGGCACTGCAGAAGTGGCAGCCTGACCCTACTGTGGAATTGGGGTTTTTCTGTCTGACTCTTCTCTACCTTTCACTGGATATTTTTAGTAGTTCATTTTCTCAGGTTGTATGGTAGGTGGGGATTCCTTTTAGATCCCTTCCCTGGAGATGTCTGGAACTTAAATTTGTAACACATGGTTACAAACCAAAACATGAGTGTGTTTAAAATAAACCTGTGAATTTAGACACAGTTTCAAACTAAAATATGAAAATAACTTAATTATTAGTTTTATAATTCATTTATTTCTTTTATACTTGCAGAATTACATTTTTGGCTATTGTCATGTAAGAATAATTTTTAAATGTCATTTTTAAATAGGAATATGTCATTTAAAGTCCTGTCCCCGAAAGGAAGAACACTTTTTAAATGAGAGTAGTGTGGTTTTTCTATGAAAGATTCATAAATGCTAAACTCAACCCATTAATCTACATTGGCAGTGACTGATGATGTACAAGTAATCTTGACCAGGCACCTGACACAAATTTTGGCACACTTGTGAAATTCTGTCTGAAATGAGTGCATTGCATGGTGATAACGTGGCAAATAATTGTTATTAAAGTTGATGAACACATTTTTTAAAACTGTTACCTTATTCTGACTAGCTGCCAATCACATTTTGAATAATCATTGATGTAAGAGTAATTCTCAAGTCAACACAGATTTAGACTACATACAATTCCCCAAATCTAAAGCACTTTATCACGAATATTAAAGAATTCCTGCCATTCTCTCTCCCTATGAATGTACTCCATTTTACATTTATCATTTGAGAAACGGATATTTAGAATCACAACAAGGAAATCGCCTCGCCTAATTCTTTTTGTTTCAGTAGGCTGTATACAATTAGATGGGGTTTTTAGTAGTACTTCTAATCCCAGGCCTCTCACTTCAATACCACAGACAGCATTTTACATAATTAGCTTGTTGAAACTGGGAAGGCATTCTGACCCATTTACAGGAGTATGTTTCTCCTAAGAAGGAAGGGACTGCAGAGGCCCTGTATTATCTGCTCAGACTCTGAGAGGCAAGATGTCTGCTCAGGCATTTCAGCAGAAAACCTTTGGTCACTGCCTGGTACCCGCCCCTTGTCCAAGTGCTGACAGCTCAACTCCAGGAAAAGACCCTGCATCCCATCCCCAGCGTGATGCTGTCCACGGCTGGTCATTTCATCTTCATGGACATCCACAGAGCTGCTTTCATAAGAGGGCTTATGAAATCCATTTAACCTGGCTGCTCTGGAAGAAAGGTCTCTGGGTTTCTGCTGCTCACCTCCAGGCAGTGACCCCAGTGCCTGTTCTTCTTAAGGATTAGCTCAACAGGTGCTTCTGCGATTTCTGAGAATCCTGAATATATTTCTACAATGTCCCCATTTTCCATAAAATAGTGATCTTCCCCTTCCTTGAAAACCATAGGTTCCCAGGAGGAGAGTGGTTACCAAGGCTGGGGAGCCCTCTGTGTTTAACAGCTGGGACAGTGAGACACCTGCCACGTGGCACCAGAGGGGACAGAGTACCAGCATCCACAGGACCCCCAGCACTGCCCAGAGCCACAGGGTCTTATGCTGTTCAAACCTGGAGCATCACAATAAATTTCATTATAAACAAGAGACATCAGTTAGCAGTAAAAAATGTTAAAAAGCAATGCTGAAGCAAATGTGCCAATTATTCAGCCTCTGTGTGTCTGCAAAACTGAACTACTTCACTGAAACGCGTGAAACCTGTCAAACAGGGAAGCGCGCTTCTCCTGAGGCCCAGGTCGCGTCGTTACTTCTAGCCTGAGTTTTGCAATAAGCACTTCTTCACTTTTCATTCTGTGTGTCTAGAACCTCAGCGGGAAGTGGCCCTGCTGTCACCCTCTTGGAGTCCATTCTGGTTTCTTCTATTTTTGGACCAGTACCTGTTTGTATTGATTTTCTCCAGACTTTCGAAATCAGCTATGCTCTTTTTCCAGACGTGAGGGAGTTGTTTTCTAGGAGCAGAATCCACGTATTCATATAAAAATATTGCTGCAGTGTGAATTCAAAATGAGGTAGAGAAAGGGAGGCCTGGCGGTCACGTCTCCTCCTTACAGTTATGTAATTCCAAGTCGGTTTGCAGACACAGGATTTCCTCTCTCTGCTTTTCCCCCATAAGACTTGCCACACAGAAAGGCAGATTCAGTTCAGGGTTTGGGTGGCCCCTGATGCAGGTCCCTATAGAGGGAGCTGCCAGTCACAGAGCCACTCTTGCCATCACGCAAGGAAGACGGCTGGGCAGAGGGGAAATCTCCCTCTGAAATGCTACAGTGAAATTTTCCAAGAGAAAGTATGGGCTTTGCTTGAACACAGTTCAACTTTGTGCACATCTAAGATTAAGGCTTCTTACTCTTCAATCTCCTCCAACTTCGATAAGTAAAAAGATGTGTTAACATAAAAAGAAGCAGATAGCAAAGGACGTATATGTGCAGTATATGTTTGGGAAATTACTGGAAATGTTTCATAATTAATAAGAAATAATATCTAAAGCACTGTTTTGATAAACTAATAAGCAAGAAGGCATTCTTCTTTAGTGTAAAAACTTTTAAATATTTTTTAAAACATAAACTATGTTTGTAAGATGATCATCAGATGTATACGTGAACAGCATGACACCTTTTAGTATAATACAGAAAAGGTTAAAATATTTGTCTTGAAGAGTCAAGTGCAAACGTGGCTAATTTGAGCTTTACTTTTGTGTCACTTTTCCAGAAATCTCCAATATCTTCTCTTCATGAATTTGATTTCCAAATCTAAGGTGATGAATCGATTGATTTCTTACAGGGGATTCACAACAACCCTATCAGAATAATACAAATTCGTGGTTGTTCTCATTTTTCAAGTAATACTCTTTATTTTTTTAATTTATTTTTGAAACAGATCTTCTTTGTTGCCCAGGCTGGCCTCAAACTCCGGGGCTCAAACAACCGTCCTCCTCAGCCTCCGAAGTAGCTGGGACTATATGCATATGCCACTGTGCCTGATGAAGTTTGCTTTTAAATTGACCTTAAAGCCAGAAAGCACTTAAAGAAGTTTGCTCTGTTTAAATCAGGAGCAATCTAGTTAATGCTCAGGAAGCAAGTTTTGCTGCATGGAGCGAGAAAGAAAATAGAAATAACATCAGTTGTAGTAGAATGTGTTTGTCCGCATTTTGAATTAAGGGAAGTCTGTGGGGAGACAGCATTAGGGTGAGGGTGGGAGTTCCTAAAGGGTCAGTGGATGAGGCATGCATTCAGAAGGCCGAGGTCTTCGACACGTCCTGACTGCAGATGCAGCTACATCTCCAACACTCTCCGCCATGCAAGTTGGCCCGTGTCTCTTGCCTGCTGGCGTGATGGAGCATGCACCCTCTGAGGACTTGCTGCAGTGAGCTTTCTCAGATCACCTTTGCCAAATGCCCCCTGAGCTTCCAGGGCACAGTGCCTGCCATGAATGGAAGAAATGGGATCTGCATACGCCAGCTCTGGGGAGGTGGCAGCAGCCCTGCGTTGAAGCTGGCCTGTGCAGGGTCACATCCTGGGACACTCACTGGTCAAGGCTCTGGCTGGGTGGACTCATAGCTAAGCCTTCCTGTCTGCACTCGAATGAGTGTACAGGTATAGACATTCGTTTCCATTCATAGTCCACAGAAACTAACAGGGCAAATCCTGGACTAACATCAGGAAACACGTGGTAGGTGAATTGTCAGCCAGATCATGTGAGGCATGGCTGTGCTGTTGCCACAGATGATTGATAATCATTCAAAACCTAAGGGAAAAACATGTGGGTTCAGTGCATACAGTGGAAGGTACCCAACCTTCTTGGGCATGTGATTTCCACAAGCAAATGTCTTCATTTGACCAAAATGATGATGTGTTAGCATCACTGAGATGAGAAACTCAGAAGGCATGAAAGTCTGTTTGGGTTCCCAGTTGTAGAAGTTTCTGTCCATGCCCTGGCTCCATACTTGGGGTTCATGGTGCCCCCACTGGAAGGAAGCACGTGGTGGACAAAGCTCCTCACCTGTGGCAGCTGGGAAGCAAGGACAGAGAAGAGCCATGGTCCTGGAGTCCCCTACAAAGGCAGGCCCAAGTGGCCTGCTTCCTTCCCCAGGCCCACCTCCTACAGTCTCCACCACACCCCTGCAGCACGGCTGGGGCTCAGGTAACTTAGGACCTTGGGAGACATTTCAGATCCAAACCACAACCTATGAAATTTATGTTTTGCATTTACCTTAATATCTGCTCCTTACATTTTGTGGTCGCAACTATGCAATTATAGAGGGATCATTACCAGTGTACAGTGATGCTGGCTACCACAGACTTTGTGACAAAACAGGCATAAATAGACTCAGAAGTCTAAACATTCTAACTCACCAGTCAAGCTGAACTATAACAAGCAAAGTTCAGAGTCCTGGGAGGCAGTGTGAACCTGGGCTTACTTGGGGAGGAGAGTGGGGACATCGAGACAGGATTCTAAGTGTCACGGGGAGCTGGTGGCCATGTGGGACACCCAGGGCGTTCAGTCCCAGGGAGATGCCCGTCTGCCTGGCCCATGCTCACCTGTGGCTGCTCTCCCAGGGCAGACACCACAACAGCTGATGTGTCTAGTGCCTAAGTTTCAACTTTAAGAGGAAAAGGAAAGTCTCTGCTTCCTGTCACTGGAACTGTGGGCATCAAGACTTGTATCTGAGAGTCATTCTGGCAGGCAGGTGAATTTGTGCCACCTACCTACAGGGCTGGCTTTGGTGATGGTGCAAACCACAGGCAATCATTAGAAAGCCTGAGAAGGAGTCAGAACCGGTGAAGTCAAAAGGCTGATGCATTTTAATACTTAATCGCTTTTCAAGGTTACAGTCACTGCCTACCAGGGAAACAAAGCCCAGCCTCGGAGAGATGTCACCTGTAAAGCCAGTTTAGCATTTGGGCGAGGGGATGAAGAGGAACATATTCATGGATTCCGTGTAATTACAGAGTCTGGAAAGCAGGCGGCAACTGCCAAGTCACTCTCAGCCTTATTTACTTCTGTGCTAACTAAAAATGGAGACGTAAACATGGCAATTAAAGGCATATTTTTTTTTTTTTTTTTTGTCTTTCACAGTCAAGGATGTTATTACTCAAGATCAACCTGATTTGTATGTGATTTGAGTAAAGAACTGAACACTTTGATTTTCTGCTGTGGTAGAAGGGATCATGGGTGTGGGAGACCCTGGGGCGCGTTCTTAGCTCCACAGGGGCAGGTGGTTCCACATACCCGCACCCATGCGTGGCTCAGGTCCTGGAAGTCTCTTTCACGCTCTTAGATTCATTCAAAAGACTTTTACAGCCCAAAGCCAAATGTTGGTGTTAGGGACAGAAGCACACATGGGCCTTAGAACAGTCTCCATGATTTATATCCTGAATAACATGTGTGCTTGATTTTTCCTATGTCCTTGTTATTGGTGTCCCTTTCAACAATATGACTGCTATCCAGTTTTGAAAAATATTTAAAAATAAAACTTCCAATTTTAGTCTTCTCAAGTGTCCTATCTTCAATCAAGGGAATTGAGATGAAAGATTATTGTATTTTTTTAGAATTCATGTATCTCTATTTATTTTACCAAAATGAGAATTGAAAAAGACTTTGACAAACATGGAGTCGTAATGTGTCACTAAGATCAATGAGAGACAATAAACTGAAACAAAAGTTAAAAATTTTTTAAAAAATGAAATTTACCCCAATACTTGCATTTTGTGTTCTGTTGGGATACAGATGACTGGTTAAAATATTGCTTTGACGCTTAAGACTAAAAAATAAATACATAAAAATAAAGGCTGTATATTTTGCAAAATCACAACTTTTTTTAAACCTGTCAGAGGGCTGAGTGTTAAAGCAGGCCTCCCCCCAGGTCAGAGCGAGTAGGGAGAGGTCAAGAGACAGGAGGGAGTCTCCATCACCACCCAGGCCTGGAAGGGGAAGAAGCTCTGCTGGGTTCACAGCATGACACCCACAGGATCCCCCTCTTCTGCTCTGGAACAAAAGCTTTAAACTACTATGAGGGGGCAGTAAATTCTGTCACCTTCAGGGCAGTGGGGAGACCCAACAATCCTGAGCAGAAGCAAACTAAAAATCAGCAGACAACCCTCTACATCTGGGGCAGGATCCTTATCACCAAGGTCTGGTTGTTCTGCTGCAATTAAAGGGCAGGATCACCGTGAAGATCCCTCTCTGAGACCCAGAGACACATCCCTGCCTGATCTGAGGCTGAACCAGGAAGATATGAAGAAACCCCCTTCTCCCAGTGCCCAGGGGCCACGAGAACCCAGCACTCCTGAGGCAGAGCAATCAGAGAGGGACAGCTGCCTGCAGGCAGATGCACTCGAAGGTCCTGGCACAAAGGGACTAAGGGTGCAGCAGAAGCCTCAAGTTGAAACTCAAACTGAGGCAACACAAAAGGGTTGCAGTCTGGTGCACTGCAGGATAAACACAGCAACAGGAAAACTGAAACCCAACCCAGCACCTCACCAGATTCACTCAGCACCTCAAACTGCAGGTCCAGCCAAAACCTGGGTGTACCATTTCCAGACCTCCATCTACCCTGTCCTTTCAGAAGGGCTAGCTCCCAGCCAATTGTACAAAGGAGGAGGAGAAGAAAAGTGCTCAGGAGGTTAAGTGATCAGTAAAACTATGCAGAAGTAGGACTCAGACATTGATGATCCTGCAGGAGATAAGATAACAACGATAAAGATGCTAACACAGCTCTAGTAGGGAACCAGGCAAGAAGCATGAAGAGACGTGGGACTTCAGCAGAGATGGAATTAGAAGGGTCACCTGGAAATGTGGCGAGCATAATGACAGAGAAAAAACTGCTTTGGGAAATCTCATTACTGAACTTGAATGAACCGTGAACTTGAAGATATGTTAATACAAATTACCCAAGTGAAAGCATACAGATAAAGGATGGGAAAGGCTTTGTTAAAATATCACCCATGAAATAAGCAACTAAGATAATTAAATTTTAAATAATGGTTATTGTAAGTTTGTAGAATGTATAGTTCAAAAGTTATAAAAGCTGGAAACTATGCGATGATTTTTTGGAATATATGTAAGCGCACACACACACACACACACACACATAGTGCTGTAATGAATCGCCATAAGTATACAGGTGCATGGTGTATTTGTTTGCTAGTATTTAGTTAATGTTTTTCATCTTTCCTTTGTATTTTATTCATATTGAGCATATTTAATATTTTTGTGGGGGGCGGGAGTGTGTGGCACATATAATCTTTCCTTAGTTTAGTTTTTTTTTTTTTTTCTTTTTAAGTGATTCTGGTTCATTTATTTCTATATTATCTACTCTTAAACATTTGGTTAAAACTTACCTTTGAAAAAAACAATTTTAGCCTAATGTGTCCTTTCCCTGAGGGATACTTAAATTATTTAAAGAGGTTCTCTTTTCTACTCCTTTAAAAACCAATTTTGGTGACTTAAATTTTTCTATGAAAATATCTGCTTCTTCAAGGTTTTCAAATGTATTAGCTTATGATTTTTCATATCATTATCATTATTATTATTATATTATCATTATTATCTTCATTTCCTCTCAGCTAGTAATTTGGCATTATGAGTTATATGCCTACTCTTACTTTCTGTGTGTGATTCAACTCAGTACTTAGCCTACATATTTAAATAATCATCTGAGTCCCTCTGCAGCCACAGCCCAAACCAGATCTGTATCTGACTACTCAGGAATCCTTTCCTGCCCAAACACTGGTGACACCAGGGATCTAGGCACAGAGGTGTATGGAGGCTGCACACCCTGGTCAGGAGGGCTCATCTGGATTGTGGAGGCAGGGATCTGGTGTACTTCCTCTGCTGGGGTCAGGCACACACAGCCCAGATTTCCAGAGGTGACTTTGGGTTCACTTCCAACCTTGTGCCAGACAAACTGTCATCTGTCACTGCTCCTGGTCTCGCACTTGGGACGTGCGTGCCCACATGATCACTTCTTTCACTGTTGCTGCGTGCGTGGTATGTCATTTGTATGAAGCCCATGAACTGTTTGTATTGTCTTAAGCACAGAAAGTAGTTTTTTTTGGTAGTAGCTTACAGTACAACAGAAAATAAATTCCAACCAGAAACAACTGTTTTCTTCATTAGTTTACTCCCAGTACCTAGAAAGATCTCTGGAGTATGGAAGCATGCATGCAAACAGCTAAATAAACAGCATTATTATAGCATATAAGTATATGTATAATAGGTATATGTACAGCATTATTAACAGCATATAGGTATATTACAATATCTATTATTTGTAGGTATTGTACATATCCTGGGTAGAGGCTGGGAGTGAAGGTAGTGTTTAAGAAATTAATTACAGAAGTAAATAAATCAGTAGAGGAATATAGATTAAGTAAAATCAGGCTAGAATTAAACATGTACTATTTTAGTGACAATATCTCACTTAAATCTATCAGACTTCATTCTGAATCTGACCTGACCTCCTCTTTGACCCCTTCTGTGTGCAGATTCAGGTACTATAAAAGAGCATTCACGTTGGTTTCTGATTTAATACTCACGTTGGTTTCTGATTTAATACTCGTTATCTTGGCAGATGTGTGTATGCACTTGGGATAGACTACATGTGTGTAAGTGCATGTTTACCTGTTTCCATGTACACATTCAGACTTAGCATATGAACGGGATCACCACATCTAGTTTTTGCCACCTTTACAAACCAGGAACTTGCTAACTCCAGCAAGGCAGAGTTCCCCTGGACAGCCCTCCGGCGCTCACCAACCACGCGTTCTAAACCTCTTTCCAGTTTCTCTCTGGCTTGTTTCAAAGTTCATCTTCGCTCACACTTCTCTCTCTCCCAGATTTAGTGAGAGTCATTTCACCTTAAGAGTTTTAGAGCCCAAGACAATTAGGTTGACTGGCGGACGCACTGCTAGTCTGCAGGGTTCAGCGCTGGTCCTGCGGGAGTAACCAGGAGCTACGGCGAGGTGCCCAGCCTGCGCAGGCGCGAGGGGAGCTGTTCCCGCACCCAGGGGCCTTCAGAGGTGGGCTCCGCTGCCTCATGGCTGAGACCCCCGAAATAAAACCTAGTCATAACAACGCCGTCTAACTTGAACTGTGGAAAAATCCTGCAGATGTTGGACCAAGGACGTAACTAGCAGCTTATAAAGGAAATAAGGAAAACCGATGCGGCTAAGATTTTTTTGACATAAAAGAACAAGAGCTAACTCTAAAGAGGAATCTCACGGAGGGCTGCTGACGCGGCATTTAACGGAAGGCGTGTCGGAGGTGCTTCATCTTCTGCAGTGAGCTTCTGAGGTGCAGGCTCCAAAATCTGAGCCTGAAATGCCTCTCATTTCCTGGACCACCGCACTCATGCACTCATCCTAAGAAGCATCAGCGATGACCACAGGGCTGTGCCCAGGGTGGAATGTCTCCCAGCAGCAGGCCGAGCAGAGAGGCAGGGAAACCCACGTCCTTCATTGAAGTTTTGGTTAGGTGAAAATTCTGGGTGATACCATTAAGTTTTTCTTATGACCTTAAATTATGTTATTTGATTTTTAAGTATTTCCACATCCTCAGTGATCATTGCTTCTAAAATTAACCTCATCTTTACATATTCAGATGGAAACCCTACGAATTGCATTTCTTTTCAGCTCATGGCAAGATAGACTGTTTTCAGAGAGTAGCTCATGAGTAACTAATATGGAGAAAAACTGAATAAGGTTCGATTCTCAGAGCTTTGGCATATCATGTTAGAATCTTATAATTATTATACCTGAGAACTCAGCAATATCTTAAAATCAAAGAGGCATAAGTTCCTGTACATATTATTAGTAGTAGCTAGTCTCTGTATTGCTGTGCTCTCATCTTCCAAAATTGAACTATGGTTTTCCTCTATAATAGCTGATATTAATTTGTAGTGACAGTCTCCCTCACAACTATATATAGGCATGATTCAAAATATAGATGTCTTTGACTTTTAAGCTATGAGGTGACTTAGCATTCTACCTTTATTACAAGAAAAGCAAAGGTCATTTTATTTCAAGGGGAAGACTTTAGCCTGCATTAACTTTTGTTGTAGAACAAAAATAATGTTAATTTAACATAGGAAGAGTAAAAGGACTATATGGTATCATGCAAGATATTTGTTCTGGACAGGAATTAATATTAGAAATGCCACTAGTCATGAAATTTTACAGAAATATGAATGCTGAGGAATAACCACTCTATGTTTTGGTATAGTTTCTCCCCACATTTTACTATATATGCGGACAGCACACAGTGGCTGTCCCTTCACCCACTGTGGACAGTCATCTCAGTATAATGTAGTCCAGGTCAGACTAAGAGCTTCAGCTCTGCAAAATCATTAGATAACACACACACACACACACACACACACACACACACAAAGATTGGGATGAGAAGGACGTCACTCAACAACTGTGTCAATGACATATTCAAAGAAGATAGTTATCTAGTGATAATGTTGGAACTGTTTTATTATGTTAAATGGACTTATGTGATTATCAGATACATAAATACTTACTGATAAATTTAGCATTTTACTTTTAAAAATGCCTAAACTTATTTGCAAAAGAAGAGTCTGCTGAAGGACTGTTATTCAAAACGTAAAAAGAACGCTTAAAACCCAATCTTCAGAAGGGCTGGCATGTACCTCTGTGGTAAAGCACATGCCTTATGTGCGTGAAGCCCTGGGTTCAAGTCTCAGTCCTGAAAAAGAAAAGACTTAAAAACGAAAGGAAATAAACAATTAAAAAGGAGGACTTAACTGGTGCCTTATGAAGAAGATGTGGTCGGAGTTGCCTCTGAGAAGCCCCCAGCTGCATGTCTTCAGGGAAATGCACCTGAACCAGCAGGATGCGCTTCATGCCCAGCAGGAGGGCAGCGCCAACCTGACAACACGGTCAGGCGAGAGTGCCGGGCAGCAGGGACAATCGTGCATCCCTGGTGGGGCACACAAGTGCAGCCAGGGTGGAAGACAGCAGGGTGGCTTCTTAGAGAGCTGAGCATACTCCTACCACACGTCCAGTCGGTTGCTCTAACCTTTACCCCAAAATGCCAAGATATCATGTCCACACAGAAGCCTACACACAGGTGTCCATAACAGCCTTATGCATAATCACCCAAACCTAGAAGCGTCCAAGATGCCATCCAGTAGGTGAATTGGACCAACTTGGTTATTACCAGGTAGTGGGATATCATCCAGTGCTAAAACGAAGTGAGCCTCAAGGTATGGAAAGCCATGGAGGAAAGACGCCAATCTGAAAACAGCTACGTAGCATGTCCTAACTGTGGTAGGCCAGAAAGGGCACCTCTGCGGAGATACCTGAAGGTCACTGCTCACCAGGGCTGAATCGAGAGAGCGGTGAATAAGCAGATCACAGAAGATTTTTAGGACACGGAAACTGCTCTGCATGAAGTTACGGAGGTGCACACAGTTCATCAGACACCAAACCCTCAGAAAGTAGGACACCAAGAGTAGACCCTCACACACGCCACAGACTCTGGGCAATAATGTGTCACTTTATGTGCAGCTTCATTGATTGTAACAAACCTACCACTTGGATGGGGGATGCTGATGATGAGGGATGGTTTGACTGTGTGGGAGGTTTGGGGGTCAGAAGGTCTGTGGGCTATTTCTGTACCTTCTGCTAGAACTTCCTAATGATTCTGTAACTGCTCAAAAAGCTAAAATCTATTTTAAAAGGAGGTCTAAACTTTGCACACGGAAATGGGCTTCAGGAGGGCTGTAGACTTTTTCCTTTGTGATGCTGGTGACTGAACCCAGCCTATCACTGAGCTACATCCCCAGCCAAGTAGCCAGTTATTGTGCAGTGGTAGAATAGGACTATCTGAGGACAGAAGTGACAGTCTTGTGGATGCCTGTTGCTCATAATACAAGTGGGAGAGTGAGAGGCAGACAGCTGTTTGAGCCTGTGTGTGCGCTGCCTGTTCCTGGGCAGCTCTGTTTTGCCAAGAGCATTATCCTGCATTTCCCAGACTACCTTACTGAGATTAAGCAAAGTGAATCAGAACCCTGATATCCTCAACTTCCCTAATATATCAGTCATTCTGCTCCAAAAATATGTTTTCAAAATATGCACTAAAGCAGAATTAATTGTATCATGAATCTTGTCATCATTTGGCCAAGCATTTTTCCATGAAAATTATTCTTAAGGACTTTGCAATATTCCAAGAAAACATATACAGTCAACTGCTATTGAACACATAATTCTAAATTTACATTATTATAAATGCTTTAGAATATCTTTGTTCTCATTCACACATGAATATTTATCTGAGATAAGATGAAGCATATATTGAGTAATTAACAAGAACTTTGAAATAAATTCTAACTCTATAACTTAAAATGTATGTGAATTTGTGTGAATAATTAAAAATCAGCAAACCTAAATTTATTTAAATATATAATAGAGATGACAATGTTACCTATCTTTTAGTCAGGTAGAAAACTGATATGTATAACATTTGTAAGACAATTAGCTGAGCATGTTTATGCACTCAGTAAATGCTAGCTATAGGTGTGTGATCCTAGGACTTCAAGAATCTGAGATGAGCTCTAACAGTTTTTAAGGTCTAAATACATTTTAGCAAATGACTCTCCAAAAATCAGAACCTTGGCTTGTGGCCCAGTTTTACAGATGCGGGTGGAGAAACACCGCCGTACTTCCTTTGTGTGAATCATTTGCAAACCAGTGGTTTTCCGGCAGAATCTGAGGTGTGCATGTGGTGGTCATGCGGGCTCTCCATCCCCACACTGAAGGTCAACCCCGTGCCTCTGCTGCTGAAGTACCTTCCAGAATGTGAACTGGTGTCAGGGCCCTCCCTCTTCACCTCAGCATTGAACAGAACTGGTCACTCTACTCAATGGGCAAAGCTCACAGCACGGTCGCAGCTCTGGCCAGCATCCCCTTCACGTGCCATGTTATATGTCTATGTCTACGTGGCTTCTGACAGAAAGGCCAGTGCCCATAGCCTAGCCACTGAGGGGCTCACGTGGAAACCAGAGAGAGATTGAAGTCCTTTCTTCTTTGAGTCCATGAACTGCAGAGACGAGCTGCGCTTACTGACTGTTCCAACAGAGCCTGTGCTACCCTGGAGACCCCAGCGACACCTGCCTCTGTCATCCCCCAGGGGGGGACCTGCTCCCCATGGGGCCCTGCACGGAGTAAGGGACTCTGTTTCTGACAGAGAGGCTGTTCTGCATGTCAGAGGGCTCCCCTCTCTGGCAGGGGAGGCCACTTTGCAAGTCCTGTTGGCTGTGATGGCTCCTGGTATCTTCGATCCTTCTTGGGGCTCTGAGTGTCTCCCTCTGCACAGCTTTTCAGGTGCTGTTTTGCTGTCCCAGTATGATCAAACAAGCCCTTGTAACTGATCTGTGCCATGGTTTCAGCTTTCTGTTTACCGTCTGATTGTAGTGTCCCTTTTATCACAAAAGCCACGTGACAATGGATTGTGAAAATACTCAAGCACTAATCACACACCTCTCATTCATGGGCGTCAGAGGTCCTGGAGAATAGGGACAGTGTCCTCTGAAGGGTGCAGGGTTCCCTTGAGAGATGGGTTCTGCCCTGACTGCATCTGGACAAACTGCATCCTTTCTTCTCTGACAGCGACCGGGCCATCCTGGTTGGGACATCAGAGGATGCATAGGACTCTAACTTCACATTTGTTGAGCCACCTGGGTTCTCTTGGTGGATGGACAGGATCCTCATGATCAGGATGGTGACCACTTGAGTACGCTGCTACCAAGCTGCCCTGCACTAACTGGCATGGGTGAAGGTGGAGACGTACTGGGTGCCTTATGAATAGGAAGCCTGTTGAGGCCCCACACTCAGAGATATTCTCTGGGGGGATTGTATTGACACCCCACTTAAAGCAGCTGTTATCTCACTAATGGTACTAATGCACTTTTGTTCAAACACCTGGCCCTTGTGACGGGGTCTTGTGGCTGACAGGCCCATTTCTGGGCAGTCACCTGGACTCAGGGGCTGACAACGTGGGCAGAACCCAGGGTCCTCCCTCAGCGGGTGGAATGCGGCCGACCTTCTCCTTGAGCTGGCTCTAGCCACGTGAGAGCCCTTTTCTTGCTGAGGCTTCAACTGTGGCAGTAAGAACTGCACACCCCAGCACGGTGACGCCACCATTCTGAGAGAGTGCAGACACTACATCAGTGACCAGCAGCTCAAGGCCACTTCGTTAGGATGCCAACCGGGTCCCCAAAGTTCCTGTCTGGCAAAGCTCCATGTTCCTGAAGAATTTACTGTTTGTTCCAGCCAAAACCAGATGGTAGAGAAAGAAGGACCTGGACACCCTCTTAAAGCAGTTGCTTTCAGCAGCTGGCAGTGACCCAACCCTTTGAGACCCAGATATTCTACACCCAGAGCCACCACGGACTGAGAGCCATCTACCTGACAGCTCAAGGCTGCAACTCCGAGCCCAGTCCCTACCGGAGGGTGGGGACCAACACCAGCTAGTCCAGATAGCACCCCAGATAGCCCCACGGTAACCTGTCCCCTTCTGCTTTTTATAAACTCCCCTCCCCGGTGGGCCCTCGCCCTCCCTCCTTCCTCCTTTAAAGTGCTGGGTGCCCACTGTGCCAGCTGCAGTAAGATCAGCTCACTAGACCGTGCTGTGACAGTGCATGGTTGTGGTTGGGCTAATCTGTTTACCGCTCTAACTAGTATCCAACTTGGTTTATCTTTGGTAAGTGCTGCTGGCCTGGCCCCGGTGCTTGCATACAGCACACCCACATGTTCTGCTGTGGCCTGCTGGGCAGATTTCTCTTCGTGCCTGAGCTTAGGTAACTGACAGTTCTGCCAGATCCATGTCTGCCTTCCGCCCTCCCTCTTCACCTCGGCATTGGCTGCATACAGACGGCCCAACACCACACACACAGACGTTGATCGCTTCTGAGCAACATGCTCCTGACTGCACCCCAACAAACTGGATTCATGCTTCAGGCCACTCTACGTGGGATAGCTCAGTCCCCATTACTGACACCATCCCTGTGCGCCAGGGCCGCTTCCCTGTCCACACAGCAATCTCAGCCCCGTTACTCTTATCTGGGTCTGAGGCATTTGCACCTTTTCACTGATGTAGGATGGATTCACACAGCGGCCATGTCAGTGCCCATTACCCTGGAATTTCTATCCTCATTTCAACAAATGGGCCATGAGTGTCTTCCAGGGATGCACAGATGACTAAAATGAGTGATCTCAAGGCCCTTTTTTGAGGTTCCTGTTCTTTACCTATGTTGGAAGCCCAGCTAGTAAGAGACTTGATACTTTCTCAACCTTTTCCAGGGAAATCTTCCCAGATGGCAAGGCCAGGACCCACCGGAAACCTCTTCAGCGCCTCAAGGAGGTGTTTTTCTTTACAGTGTGGTTAAGTCAAGGCTGGCATTCAGATTGGCGAGGAAGTACCCACTTCCGGAAGAGCTGCCGTGAGTGGGTCTCTATCAGACACATCCCTCAGCCTACTTTATGATACCAGCTTGCCACACATGGCGATCCCTACTCATTAGTGGCAGTGGGGTGAGAAGCCATTGCTGCTGGCTGGTCGTACGTTTAGAACAACACAGTCACTACTTGTGAGCGTGGGCTTCGAGTTCTCCTCGTCCAGATCTTCATTCTCCTTTACTCTTTCCTTTTCTAGAAAGCTATTTTGTTCTCAGCATCCTGTTCTTATGTCCAAAGTATTTTTCCAGCACTGTCAGGATGTGCTATTGCCTGGTCAGCCTGGCCCAGCTTCAGAGATGTGGGCCGAGACACGGATCAAGAAGAGGACGTGGCTATTCACTGGCGAACAGGACTGAAGGGCATCAGTGTTTCCTTGCCCCAGTTCCCTGAGCTTCCTCCCCGCAGGACAGCACTAGAGAACTGAGGGAAAGCTGCCCACTGAGTGAACCTGGTTGGAGAGGCACCGGAACTCTGAAGCTCCCTTCTTTTTCAGGAATTTCCGGTCACACATTCGCATCTGATTCCTGAGAGAAACTGGATCTGCTAAGGCACCTCACACCTGTTCCAGAGCAGGGTCCTGTGTCTCTGTGTGGACAGACTACCTGCAGCACAAGCACCTTGTCAGGACAGTTCAGAGCCAGGTAAGGCCACCTGTCCTTCAAGAGGGCAGAGCACAGGAGTTGGCGGGGATTGTCTCTCAACACCTCGTCACGCTTCCCCCAGGAATTTTACTCAGCTCCAGCTCCTGGAGAAGGACCCATTTAACTGTTTTTCAGGTCATCTTAAGAATCTTTTTCAATTCCTGGGCTGTTCTTCCCAGAAAGTAAAAGGCAAATGCTGACATTACAAAATTGTTCAGCGTTCGGAGTTTCTCTGAAACCCTCGTAGAGGTCTGCGACTCCTGGGGAAGGATCTTGGCCTGAAGGGCTTTCTGGCCTTTCGTGAGCTGTGCACGGCAGCATCCCGTCTTCCTCCGGCAGGCTTGGTAGCACACCAGACCCACCCAGGCGTGCTTGGCGCCAGTGTGGTGGAAGGCAAGGAATAGGCCTGTGAGCCAGGGCACCCACATCACTGCCGGGTCACCACCTCATCAAGATGGCAGCTAGTTTATTCCTTTATTTGCTTTTTCCTTTCCCACTGTGCTTGTTTCTGGAAGCTGGTCTTACAGAGTACCTGAGATATGCATGGCACCCTGAAAGGTCTGTCACAGCTGAACTTTACTGGTTAGTTTGTTTTCCACTCAAGACCCCATCCTGAGGTATAATATGGGCACCTAGATATTTTGACCCCACTTACAGATGTAGACCTTGATAGCCATACTTTTAACACTTCCATCAAAAATATAACAGTTTTTAGGTCAGTGTCTTCCACTAAGACTTGCCCAATGTCACCGAGGCATCTTCGACAACATCAGAGGCCATCGGAGGTACTTACCCTTACACTTTCATCCTGCATGCATTAATTGTCCATTGTTGTTCTTAATGATGAAATAGTATTTTTGAATTTCTCCTTAGTTTTCTTCAGTATTAATTTTTTATGAATGATTGATTATGATGGAGGTTTTGCCTTAAATTATAAGGAACATTGGAGGATTGGTCCATTTTTAGAATACTAACAACTCTAAAAGGTCATGGCAGTCTACAGGAAAATTTGATGTAAATGCATAGAATGAGAAATACAAATGAAGAATCTATAAGGTTTGAATACAGGTTAAGTTGTATGAGAGGCATACTCAACTCGAATGTACTCGTTCAAACATAAAATTACTTAGGGTCACTCAGAGGGAATAAAGTATAAAAATTAATTCAATATTTTTGAAGGATCACTTGAGCTACTTTGATAGATTTAGTTTGATATAATTATACACAACTCCAAATATACTAGGGGACAATATCCTGAGAGCAATACACCACGCTGTGTTGTTTTAATTACATTATTCACCTTCGTCAATGAAAGGGGAGGAAAATGAATCAAGTTGCGGGGCAGCGAGAGCCAAGCCTCTGAGGCTGGGGCGGTCGGGGAACCGGGGCCTCGGCCCCCAGGCGGGGAGCGGCGGCGGGGTCCCGGGAGGGCGCTGGACTGGGCCAGGCGTGGCCGCCTCGGGCACCCGCAGGGGCAGAGCCCTCTTCCCCGCCGCCCCCGCCGCTGATGAAGTCAGGAAGGGAGGACGTCAGGAAATCCAGCACAGAAGCCTGGGACTCGCTAGGGGCGCCCGTCAGAGGTCTCCGCTGTGCCCGAGGTGGGACTCGGCCGGCAGCCCGCGAGCTCGTCCTGCCCGTGCGACGCCCGCTGCAGGTGAGCGCTCGGGGAGAGCCCGCAGGTGCTCTTGTCTTGCCTTCGTGACTTCTGTCTTCCTCTTGGCTCTGCTGGCCCACCCGGCCGTCCAGGCCAGCCAGGCGGGCGCCCCGCAGAGAACGAGGACAGCGTGCAGCGGCCAGGAGGCAGACCTCGCTCTCACCGTCACCCAGTGTGTGTGTGTGTGTGTGTGTGTGTGTGTGTGTGTGTGAGAGAGAGAGACCTGCCCTCGCTTTCATCCGTGAGGTGCTCCCTGCTATGGACAGCATGTCGATGTCTGCCCCAAATTAATTTGCTGAGATCTTAATCCCTAAAGTGATTGCTTTATTGCTTGGATAGGAGGCTCCCCCAGAAACTCCCGTGAAAATCTCCAGGTAAAATGACTGTATCGGGAGAGCCATAACCCAGTCAGCAGGTTAACCCACTGGGTGGAGTAATAATTTGAATAAGTCACTGGGTGGTAACTGTAGGTGAGTGAGGCATCCCTGGAAGAAAAGGGACATGGGGTCCTATATCAGGAATTACGTATTTTGTCTTGGGTTCCTCTTATCTCTGCCTCTGGCCATCATGCCCTGAGCCGTGCTCTTCCTCCATGATGTTCTGCCTCACCTCTGTCCCAGAACACTGGAGCTGGCTTACCATGGATTGAACCTCTGAAACTATGAGCCAAAATACATTTACCTCTGCTGATGTCTTCTTTGCAGGTATCTCAGTCGCAGTGACGAAAAGCTGATTACTCAGTGACAGTGTGGGAAGCTGGGATCATTGGGAAGTGATTAGGGCATAAGGCTGAGGTCTTCATAAATGGGATTGATTCTGTTATCAAAGGAACCCTGGACAACTTCCCAAGACCTTGCTCCATATGAGGACTCCGCCAGAATAAAGCCACCTAAGAACCAGGAAATGGATCCTTGCCAGACACCAAATCGTCCAGTGACTTGATCTTGGACTTCCTAGTCACCAAACTGTTAGAAATATTTCTTAAAGCTGCTCAGTCTGTGGTTCTCTGTTGTTGCAGCCTGGATGGCTAAGAAAATAAGATGCTTTCTTTTCACCATGGAAAATGTGAGCCCTTCTTGGCCAAAGGACATCATTCTGCATCCGGTTATTTGTCCTGAGATATCCACTTGACCCAGAAGATCAGGATCTTCCCCATAGGAGTCTGAGTGTGGAGTGTCCACTTCTGAGCCCCCAAGATCCAAGGACCCACACACCAAGATCAACTCAGAGGATGCAGGTTGTCTTTCAAGACACAGGAGTCCAGTTGAAGCGAGCACGTGGGCCCCAAGCAGGAAAGCAGCTTGAGCTGAAGGGACTAGAGCAATTCCACAAACCTCTCAGGTGAGGGCAGAAACATTTTCATTTTTTTTTTTTCTAAAATGAGTGAGAGTGGACCTCTCTCCTTCCCTGGCTATCTCTTGAACTGATGGTATCAACTTGGGGATGTCTAGTCCCAGGAGTCGGACACTCCCTCCATGGTCCAGGCTCCTACCTTGTGGTCCTTCTGGATTCTGGTGCTGGACAGGCAGCCTGAGCTACTGAACTCTGGAAGTAATGTCACTTCTCTCTTCATTCCTCTGTTCCCAAGGAACTTTCACCTTGGTTTCAAAGTTACTTTGATGTTTTTATTTCTAGCTAATCTAATAAATCCCTATCCTGTGTCTGGAATGAGCTCCAGTGTTCTGTGTAGATCCCAGCAGATCCAGAGAGGTCGTCACCTGCAAACTGATTTCTTAGGAGGCAGGAAAGATGGGGCGATGGAGATTTGCAGCGGAATTGTAAGTTCTCTAGATTTTCTGAAGGGGCATTTCATCCAAATCAAATATATGAAGAAAGCACACATTTAATATTTGACTATTTATGCATAGTTTATATTCCTGAGGTCTGGACAAGGTCTTAGATTCATATATTCTGACTGGTGAGAATAAACCATAAAACTAATGCTAAGATTTAATGTGTCATGAAATGAAAATGTGGAATTTTTACTCATTCAGAGCATGAAAGAAATGAAAGGAGAACATCTTAAGCAAATCAGTGCCTTCAACCAGAGAGGTACTGCAAACCCAAGATGAAAACTGGTCTTCCTTAGGCTACCGTTAGACCAATTGTCCCACTATTTGCTATGACACATTAGAAAATGGAAGACTGAAATTCAGGGAAGTTGTCATTGATGTTTTAAAATCATGCTTATCGGTATTTAGTATTTGTGCAGTACACATGAATAAGAGGGAAGATATTACAGACAGGACGTTTTTGGAGGTTACAGGTGCTCTTCCATGATTTCCTCCTCATTTAAAATCCTCTTAATGTCTAGCACATAAATTTGTGTGAGGTTCAATAAATTTAGTTTCATTCTCACTTTTACCTTTTCAATTATTTTTTTCTTCCGTGTTAATAAGTCTTCAGTCACTTAGGAAGTTAAAGAGGATGAGAGAACCTGAATATCAGCCTCAGAGCTGAGCCCCTGCAATCCTGGCCACGGCTCTGCCCGCTCCGCTCTCGCTCCTTCCCTGTGGCCGTCCAGCCCGTTCACATCACTCAGACACTGGTCTCTGGTCTCCTCCTGCTTCATGGCCCCCTGAAATCTTCAACCGTTAAATTCATGGAAAGTGGGTTATCCAAGTAATCTTATAGATGAATCACACAGCCTAGTTTTGAAATCAGAAAAATTGAGCCTTAAAAGACAGAAGAACTTGCTAATTTATATAGAAAATTAATAGGAGAGCTAAGGTCAGGATTTTCTTTTTCTGTGCCTATCTTTCAGAAAAAAATGCTTCCCATATCCTCCCAGAACCCACCATACCAACAGTAAATACCACACCCACACAGCCTGACAAATTGAAGGATCAATATCTAATGTTTAGTTTGTGAGCTGTTTGAAAATTCATTTGATTGTGATATGTATGTATATATATATGTGTGTGTATATATAGTCAAAGGTTTTATATATAAAAAACTACTACTCAACCCTAAGAACGAACGAAATCTTATCATTTTCAGTAACATGGATGATACCAAAGGACATTTTGCTAAATGAAATAAGTCACTTCAAAGAAAACAAAAATGCTGCATGTTCTTCCTCAAACCCGATATCACAGAGGTGGGAAGCAGAAGGCGGTTGCCCTTCCGGAAGCGGGACCGGGCGTCATGGGAGGCCTAACAGTCTGGAGGAGGAACAGGTGGCATTCCACAGTGCCACAGGGTCACCAGGACTACTGCAACCTAGTATGTGGCTTACACATAGCTAAAAGAGGAGTTCGAAGCGTCCAACACAAGGAAGAGTAACGCCTGAGGAGAGGGACATGCTAACCCCCCTGATGTGATCGGGGAACACTGTACACAGGGACTGAATTCTTCCACTGGGAACCCATAAGTGTGTGCAATTAAAAAAAATAAAAACGCAGAATTCACTTTGAGCTTGGACACTGGGAAAACAGAAATAGTAACTGATCTCTCCTTTTATTAAAGATAAATGCAAGCCTTTAGTCCATTTTTCTAACATCACATAATTGTTGAATATGCATGATCATTCTACGCTCAGGATCTAGCTCATTACATTGTGTAGAGGATAATTAATAAATATTTATCAAATAACATAATAGTTCTCTGTATTAGATTGAGTTCCGCCGGCAGAGACTCGGTGAAGAGGACGTGCGGAGGCCCTGGAGGGTCCCTTACAGGGCGGTCTTTAAGGCAGGAGGAGTGCAGGATGGGCGGAGGGGCTGGCCTGCTGGTGGCTACAGGGAGAACTGGAGCTGGAACGTCACAGCAGCGTCCCCAGCAAAGGCCAGGGTTGGACATTGAAACCCTTTGGTGATTTGCTGCCATAAGCCACCAGGAGGAAATGCCAGCATGGGCTGGACAGCGGGAGGCAATGTCCAGGGAGTGCTGGAGCCCTCTGTACCCTACCCCGAGTCTCGGTGGAGGAGCCAGCCCTGGAGGGGGCGTCTGGCTGTGGCCCCCAGTACATACTCTTACTTAACTTCATTTCCCCTGTGTCTATGAAGTTTTTAAAGAAAACAAGAAAAGCACAAAATCAGCCATTGTCAGTCTAAGTTCATCTTGGAAGACTAGGAGTGTGAAATCAAGGAGAAAATCAAAGCCTCTCTCTCCTTCTTAAGAGAAGCTTGTCAAGGCGTAACCGTTAGGGACACCAGTCCATGTGCGTGGCCACTCTGCAGGGCCCATGTTTCTGAGACCACATTCTCCAACCCACTGCCAGTCTGGATCATTCCGGCACACGGATCAATCCATATGTACAAGTCCTTGCAAGGACTGAGAAGAACCTCATGGTCAACCTCATTTTACAGATTGTGAAGCCAAGTTTCAATTCTAAGGTTTCAAAGAAGTAGTAGGCAGCACTGGATGAGTGATAGAAGCGTCCCTATCCCAACTCCATGTCACTACAACACTTCCCGCTTCACTCCTGATAACGTCCAGCCAAGACTCTTGTCCCTAGTGGGAGAATGTGCCTGTAACCTAGGTGCGTATTCTAAGCACCCGGCTACTGAGAAGGTAACTGTGAGGAAAGGGAGGTGCGCAGCTGCTGCCTGGGTTTCGAGGTGCCCTTCACTCTGGCAAGTCTTATTACTGGGGCTGCTGTGGCTGAGGCCACTTAGCTTTCTGTTACAGGCTGTGTGGTTTCTCAACAGTGTCATTTGTTGAAATCAGTGTGTGTTACATTTTGTTTGAGATGGGTTTAGACTGTAGTTATCCCTAGAATATTTCTGTTTTCTTAAAGGAATTTTTAGCTAAAGCAGAAAATAAATACTACAAAGAGAGCCTTTTTGAGAATGGAATAGATATCTAGGGTACAGTGAATATAATATTTTACTTTTTAACATGATCAACTACTCTTTTAGGTTTTTCATTAAGACCAATCTCTCTCTCTCCCTCTCTCTCCCTCTCTCCCTCTCTCCTTCCCTTTCCTCTCTCTTTTGTTTTTTTCTTTTCTTTTCCTTTTTCCTCTCTGTTCTAAGAATTGAAAGACGATGGGAGAAGAAAACAAGAAGGATAAACAACTAAAAAACAAAATCCAAAACAAAAACTCTATATCCTAGAATTTCAATAAGCTGTCTTTACCCTGGGCTTTTCAGGGAAGTTTTAATGAATTTAGTTTCTACAACATGAGAAGAGTGAAGGTGTCACTGAGCCATACATTTCTTAAAGGCATTTTATGTTAAATCAGTACGAGTTAAAAGTTACAATAAATTAACTTATCGCTCCTTTATTGGAGATCCAAAGAGTGAGTTTTGCACTTCTTTAAAAGGTAAGTTCATCATGAGTTATAGTTATAGATTTTGTTATTTATAGAGTTAGTTATAGATTTGTTATTCATTTAACTCTGGTACTGCACAAAGTATTGAATAGAATACAAATAAATAGAAAGTTCTGGGCTTATTTCCAACCAAGTCTTTGACAATCATGGCCAATCACCAGGAGCAACGGCTCCCATCGGCTCCCTAGAAACCCACTTCTAGCCTTGGCTAATACCTAGGTATCTCGATTTCTGTGGTGGTAACCACTGGCCTGCCTACAGGGGAGCAAACACTGGACAAACACAAAAAACACCATCACGACCTGGTGCTCACAACAGTGCTCTGCCTGAGGTTCTCAGGGTCTGTGGTCGGTGACACCCGGCTGCTGTGTATGCTCTGTTGAACAGGCTTTTTGAATCCCACTGAGCAGAACGATGGGCTAGGTGAGCCCTGTCTACAGTCAGACCAGTAAATAAGTCAGAACTTGAAGTGTTCACAGGGGCTGCACTGAAAGCAGCCTTGCAAATTCCAGTATGGCCGATCACGTTAGAAACCTGGGTAGAAGTAAGTGACAAAGAACACTCTGGTCTCAGAATGTGTATGCAGGGCCCCTTAGACATCAATCAGCAAGGGAGAGGATTTATATGGCAGTCGGGACAGATGGCAGCGGCTAAAAGAGTGGCCAACAATTGCTGCTACTGTACCAGGCATGCATCCCAAATCTTGGCAGTGGAAGGAAGTTGGCAAGCACTGATACTTGGCCTACTGCTACTGAAGTCTGATACTCCTAAGCTAAGGGCTGTCTCTTCAAATTGTGAGTAAATTAATGCTAATCAGGCAGGGAAATTTGGCTGGAATTATTTCGCCAACCCCCTATCAGGAGCTACTGCTGAATTGCAATACTTGCTTTGTGTGTATCTTTTTATATATACACCACCCATAGGACTTGGCTATTCTTGTAGTTTCAGCTCTAACATCTAAAGCTTGGAAGCTGTCGCTTGTATCCGTACAACAGGAAAACAGGGAGCAAATTGAAAATCGATGACTTTTTATGAAACATCAGAAAACCAAGATTTCAAAAGGAACCACCACCCTAAAATCTGAAGGCACACCTGAATACAGAGTTAGCTCTGAGATCTGCCTACAGAGGTACAACCCTGCACACCCTGAGATAGCAACTGTGGTGGAATTCCCAAGGCTGAGTGTGGACGTGCATCATGAAAACCTCCTACAGGTGCCATCTAGGGGCTGGCCCCCACTGTTGATGGTTTTTTTCTAGTAATGCCACCCAGTTCTTGAGATAGAGAGCCAAGAAAGATCTCTAAAGGGCCATGGAGGAGGAGAGCAAAAGAACCCTTCTGCGGGATGCAGTAGGAGTTGTCTCCATAGCAAGACCTACTCTCCAGAGACAGAGACTCAATCAGAGCCTCCCCCAGCTCCAGAAAGGGCTTTGAGGGTTTCTGCTTTTGTCGAAAAGACCCTGAGAAACTCTGAGGCCAGAGGAACAACTATGAAGTCATAGGCCTGTTAAAGACTTAGGTTCAATCACAGATGGGGGAACTCTTCCTTCCCCGTTTTTCCCACCACACTGACAGGGATCCAGGGTCATGTGGCTGACAGATGACAGTCCAAGTAGCTGCAAGACACACTCTCTGGGAGATGTACCTGGGGAGCCCAGAGTCAGCAGGCTGGAGGAACCTGATGTCTCCTGTGCCTACAACCACAGCAAATGTTAAGCACATTCCAGTTCCTCGCCAGGTTAACAGGAAGCCGTAACACCTAAGCAAGTTTGCACCAAGGGTGAACCCACCCCAGTCTCTCTCACCTGGTACATCAACCCATCTTTCAAACACATGGAGACTGAGGAAGTGACAAGAATCTGGAGAGATCAAGGTCAGAAATAGGCTCAGGGGAAGCACAGCCATTGGTGTCCTCAGAGCAGACAGGCAGAGTTTATGATTAGTCTCTTAGGGAGAAAAAAATGCAGCGACCTGAAGAACAGACCAATTAAGTGACCACAAAGGTGCACCCTGGAAAGAGGCAGCGAACCCAAGCGCTGGAAAGCACAGGGCTGCCGCCAAAGGAAGAATGACCGATGGCTCCTCAGACTGGACACCGCCCAGGGGCGTCAGGGATTTGCTTCCTGTGTGAACACACAGAGAGCAAGGGCTCCAGCAGGGCAGAGCATCCAAGAGCAGGAGCCCGATTTGAAAGGTGACCAGAGCATCCAAGTAAGAAGACAAGCAAGAGTGAGGACCGAAAAGTCCAAGGAGGTGATCTGGAACGTGGGACTGTGGACACTACCAACAGCACAAAGCCCAGACATGCAGGGTGCTCCGGACACACAAAGCCAAGGAGATGCGAGCGCTCCTCCTGGGCATACCTTATCCGTCTGCGTGACCTTTGTCAGTCTTTGCCAAAGACAAAGAAAAACTTCAAAGAAGTCATGTTTTCAAAAATCTACCTAAACAGACACAAGCATGAGAATAACAGCAGATTTTCATTGGCAACTGTACAGCAAGAGTCTACTGAAACATTTAAAGTGTTGAAGGAAAAACAACAACTAGAATTCTATACCCAGCAAAATCAATCTCTAAAGGAAAGAGGAAAGCAAAGTTTCTTCAAAAAACTGACTTCTAGGAAAGAAATGCTGAAAGATTTTTAGGAAGAAGGAAAATTATGTAAATCAGAATCTTAGGTGTGCACAAAGAGAATAACAGGGAGGGAAATTACAGTAAAAAACGTTTTATTCTTATTTTTAGTTTATTTTTGTTTTTATTGTCATGAAATATGTATAACACTAAATTTTGCCATCTTAACTGTTTTTAGGTATGCGTTTCAGTAATGCCAAGTTTATTGTCCTTGCAACATACTGCTAAAAATCCTTTCATCTTGGGAAAACTGTAACTCTGCCCAAAGACAACTCTCTATTTCCCCTAGATGGTAATGCCACAAAGTTTGGTTAAGTGGTAGTGTGTTAATTGTAAGTGGACTAAAATTACTTAAAATCTGCACTAGAAACATTAAGAGAAGCACTACTGGAGTTTTGAAAACCAATGTTCTTGACGTGCTCAGACATGAGAGAAAATAATCAGGTAAAAAAGGGCTCAACTATACCAGAGATGGAACAAAAACCCTGGGCAAAAGAAATAAACAAGTACAAGAAGAAGATGGGAAGAGGACTCAAATCTATCAATAGTGAACTTAGGCATGAAAATTCCAAACCTATCCACTAAAAGATGCAGGTGGTCAGAGTTAATGAAAACATTCTAGCACACGTTGTCTCCAAGAAAGTCACTTTTAATACAAAGGAATGGTTAGTATAGGAGTAAAAGAACATGCTGTGCTGGTAATAATCAGGTGGGGTCGAGGGGCTACTTCAGGGTGGAGCAAAGCAGATTCCAGAACAAGGACAACTGCCAGAAATGAGGAAGCACACCTTAGGACGCTAACAGGTGCCTCCTCCACAGGGTCTAGCAGTTCCCACAAGTGACGCCCAGCCAGAGCTTCAAATGTGTGGGCAAAGCTAACAGAACTAAAAGGAGAAATAAGTGAACTCACCATTTCATTGGAATTTCAACATCCATGGAAAATCATGCTGTGGAAAACCCCTAAGGAAAGAGTGGACCTGAACAGCATGTGCCACCAACCAGATCTAAACCTAGAATCAAGTCCAGCCACAGCCGAGGGCAGAATTTGCCTCTTCTCAACTCACAGGAAATATCCCCCAAGGTAATCCACACTCTGGGCTGCCAGACACACCCCTAAAGGCTTTAGAAATCAGAGTTGGAGATGTAGTTAAGGGGATGGGCATTTGCCAAGCACACTCAATTTCAATCCCAGCACCACAAATACAAAAATTGTAAAAATCATCCAAAGTATATTGTCCAGCCACAGTGCAGTTAAACTAGAAATCAACACAAGACAGCTAGTTGGCAAATCCCCATGTGTTTGGAAATAAAATAACATACTTCTAAATAACAGAGGAACCAAAGAGAAAATCTCAAATTTCAAGAAATATTAAACATTTTTTTTTTGAAAAAAAAATAAAAATAAAATTACAATTTCCTTCTTACAATTTGTGGGTTGTAGAAAAAAATGATAGCATTTAAAAGCATATGTTGATAGAGAAGAAATATTTGCAAGCAATAACCTAAACTTCCACCTTGGGAAATTAGAGAAAGAAGAGCAATTTAAGGCAAAAGCAGCAGGAAAAAGACTACTGCATAAATCCATGAAATTGCAAACAGGAAACAGAAAAATTAACAAAAGCAAGAGCTGGATTTTTGAACAGTTCAGTGAAATTGATGAACCTCTAGGTAGAAGAGCTAGGAATCAAAAGGGGGAAGTGAGGAAGTATTAATGCCAGAAATTAATGTTCTGGCCACTGATCACATGGACAGCAAGAACTAATAACAACAAAACACTGCTTTGCTATATGCAGATAACCTGGATGGTTTGAATAAACCTGGTTTGGAAAGACTCAAACCACCAGAGCACACACAAAGAAAGGAATTAGTATGAATAGACTTATAGTTACCAAAGAAAATGAATAATTGATAATTATTAGCCTTCTAAAATATAAAATGACTCTGATTGTTTTATTGGTGAATTCCCCAATCACCGAGGAGGGAATTTTATCTATTTTCTGCATTTCTTCTTTAAAATAAAAGCAAAAAGATTACATTCTCATTTATTCTGAGGCAAGCTTCATCTTCATGCAAAAAGAAGATGGGAATATTGCAAGTGGGGACAAATGTATGTGTGAAAAATACTCAACGAAATATTGCCTGGAAGGGTTCAGAAGTGCACAAGGAGAGTTATATGCCATGAGCCCCCAGAATTTGCCCATGTCCAAGGCTGGATCGGCAGTTAGAAATCTGGTCCTGCAGTCCAGGGTGACATGCAGAACCTGATAGGCCAATGTCACTGTGCTGTGAATGCATGAAACACCTCCCTGTGCTGCGGAAGGCAGGAAGGGGCCAACGTCAGCAGCAGATCTGAGAGGAGGTAGCTCAAGGCCAAAGAAGCTGCATACGCCTGCTATCCTCTGGCAAATCAAGTCCTTTCTCAAGAGTTAAAGCTCAGCAGTTGCAGCTCTATCACTCCTTATCCACATGCTGGTGGTTTCTCACTAATGCAGGGTGGTTTTGCCGTAAGCCAGGACAGGGGCTGGAATCATCCCCCTGACTGTAGGTTAGAACAGGAGACATCAGGAAGAACCGGTGTTTGGCGTCATGGATGCAGTTGTTTGCATACTAAAATGCTGCACATTTGGGCACACCCCTGGGTTCACGCACACACTTGCTGTCAGTCAAGAGAGCCTGGAGGCCATGACACCATGCCCGTGAGCACACCAGGCACTCAGGTCTTGGTCTGAATGTCATTATCCAGTAAAAATGACCAATGCTCCTTGGACCATGGGTATTGGAGAATGTCCAAAGGACTTGCAAGCCACCATAGCTCCCTGTGGCTGAGGTGGAAGCTCTTTGGACCAACTGAACCAATAAAAGATTCTTATTCCAAGCACAAAATAATATCTATGAGCCCAAACTCATAAAATACACATTGAATATGTATCTAAATAAATGGGGGAAGATACAATCCTGTGCAGAATTCCTAATAATTTATATTTTTTCACCAGCCTGCGGTGTGAAGCTAACTCTTCACTCCTTACACTTCAGCTGTGTATAGTGACGTTCTTCTAAAGGGTAAGGTGTGGAAAAGTAAGGAATTTGAGGAGAAACCTGAAGTTCTACCTGAGCCAGCTCGTCAGGTCCAGCGTAGACTGCCTGGGGCATGTCGACACTACTAATCCTTGACGGGACGTGATGACAAGGGAAGTGTCTCTCTGAAGATGCCAACAGCAAGCCAAGGAGACCTGGCTCCACCCGCCCGGTGAGCGGAGAGGGTGCCAAGCACTCCTCCGCACACTTGCCATGTGCACGCACTCAGGCTGTGAGGCCCATGGAGACTCTCTCCATCCACCTTTAAAACCAGCGTGTTCCACCGTGCTCAGCATCATCACCACCTGATCGTTCACTCGGCACGTGGCGTTCTTCATACATGTATGAAGGGACACAGAAATTGTCTTCTAATCCAGAAGTATCCATCTGCAGGAAAAAGGCCACTGAGGACTCGTGTCCTCTAGTTGCCTGTCATTTGTATATTTGTGATATCTACATCTTCAGCAGTTAAGCATTTTTAACGTATTTGCTAAGATACCCACATCTGCCGCTGTGTGGGCAGTATCCCTCTAGTACCAACCTTGCATTCAATTCTTTGCCTTCTTTTTAATTTTCAGGAATTCCACCAGATGATTTCCAAAAGCCTTTAACTTAATAAAAGTTCACACTGATTTAGATGCTGTTATGCTAATGTGACTTTTTAAAGTAGCTCTTGGTTATTGAAAGTAAATCAAATATTCCACATTACCAGAGACGCAGGGACTTAGGATCAGGCATGTATTCACACCAGTGGTTTTCATCTGAAAACAGGGCAAGTCCCTTTCATTGTCTTTGCTCACTCACATGGTTCATCCTCTTAGAAAATATTTACTCTGCCTCTTAATATATTCCATTTTTCCATAAGGTTTTGTTCAATTTAATTTACTATGTGATGAAAATTACATGAAATTCCTGAAACTGCACACCAGGGGAAGAGCTCATTTCAGTCATTCCACTGGACTCCGGTCATTCATTCGGAATGCTTAGCATCTTCGTGTACCTGGTTACTTACATCTTTATAAATTTATTTTCATAGTCCTGAATACACACTGTTCATGACACATTCCTTTTATCATCATAGCTCAGCGTAGACTTCATCATTATTCTTAGAAAGTATGTTTTCTATCATTACTTTTAAAAAGATGTTTGGTTTTGGACTCCATGCACGTGGGATGGCAAGTGCAGAACATTACCGTGATTTGGGGAGAATATAAAACCTAAATTAAATATTTCATAATTAATATCATAAGGGGCTATTTACTCATTTCATACATTTGAGGTATACAAGGTGTATTAAATATAGATAAAATGCTGTCAGTTTCACTGAGTTCTTAAAAAACTACCAGACATTACTTACAAATGTTTACCAAGGATTATTCAAGAAAATATCCACAGTTTATTTCAAAATCTATGTGGACCGCATATTTATTCACTCATGAAACAAGAACTTATCACCACCTAAAAAGAAGGACCTCTCTTTCCAGCAGTTGCCTACAGAGGATGGGGTGAGGGAGTCTCCACTGCTGGCCTGACCCGGACACAGGCGTCCCTCGGCCATACACCTTCAGTGGAATGGCAGAAGCTGCTAAACTTGCTGGTTCGTGATCCATCCCCTAACAGAGAAAATCTCCATGTTACAAAGGTAATGATTTGGCTTATGTGGAAAGTTGCATTTTCTAAACAAAACCCTTAAGTAACTGACACTCTTCAGACGTAGAGCCCATTTGGAATTCTGCAGCATCCTTGTGGTTTTCCAAGGACATCCTATGGAGATGAGAGGGGGAGAAGCAAAGGTCTTTTATTCTTGGCTGCGAGTGGAGCACCAGGTCAGCAAAGAACACCCTCCAAAGAGCCAGAGGTCAATGAATCAGCGTTTAATGAGGAGAGATGCAAGTCCATTTATTCTAAAGTTTTAACTCTAAAAGTCCAGAATGTCTCCTGCATGTCCTGGGACTCCTCCGCTCACTCCGTGAAGCCCTCACGTGCTGCTCCTCTGACCTGTACCTGCTGCACCACGTGAGCCGCTCCTGCCTAGGAGCTCATCTTTCAAGGTGAGGACGTGGAGTTCCGGTGGTCGAAACCGCCCTGATCATTTACAGAACCCGCGAGCTGGACAGGTCGATGCCGCGTGTATTCATCCGGAGGAGCAATTCCAGCAAGAGAGCCATTGGGTCCTGGATGTGAGAATGTGTGGCAAAAGCTGGGGCCAGGGACAGGGTGGAAGGAGAGCGGAGGAGGGCAGGGGAAGAAAGATGAAGGTCGTGTTTGTGGGAGTGTGTTCTCAGAGCGATGAGAACATTCTAGAACTCACTGCAGTGCTGGCTGCACCCCTGGAGCCCCTGGCAGTGCATTTTAATAGGTGGGTTGCAGGATGTGGGGGGACAGCTCAGTGAAGCTGGCCACACACGAGAAGCAGTTTCAGTAGGTCGGCTTCAAACCCAGTGCCTTGCGGCTACAGGATTCCTGGCTCACCTGAGCAGGTGGGCTTCTCACCTTCTTTCCCTCTCCTCCTTCTTGGGGTGCCCTGGAAGAAACTGACCTAAAATAAATAAAATTTACTTAAATATGTGTTGAGTTAATTTTTGACTAAAAATATCTTTGAAACTCATTGTTCAGAACTGAGTTCCTTTCTTAATTTAACTTTTCGTGAATGCAAAAAACCTGATTTTCTCACACTTAAACTCTCACTTGCTCAAAACCTGAAGAGTAACACACTCAGATTGACTTCCTGTTTATTATATCTTTGGGATAGATATATAAAGAACAACTATTTAGTTTTATTTATTTTGAAATTACATAAATGAATGTGATCTGTATGGACTTCTGTAACACTTTCACTCAATGTTTTGTATCTAATATTAAATAATTTTCATTCATGCATGCTATTCATTTATGCGTACGACACAATTTATTAGTACAATCTTTGACCAGGAGGATTGGGGTGAGTATAATTGTGGCACATTCACGAGTGAACAGAACATATCTGTAAACTATTGCAAAAACCTCTTCTATTTGTGGATTAATTTTCATCTCTCTCATGGTGCTTTTTAAAGAGCAGAGACGTTAGGTTCAGTGTAATTGGATTATGATCCAGACCTGTAATGTTCCAGGACTTTTTCTCTCCAGTGTTTGTAAACAGTGTATCCACTGTTTGAATTCTGAAGGTTTTCTTATGTTTGTCTTTCCACACTCTATTTTCTGTTATGGCATGATGTAAGGGTTCAATTTAATTCCTTTCCCATGATAATGACCTATTTTTCCAGAACCATGTTTAATTTCCAGTTATTGTGTGATGTGATTTTCCTGTATCTGTGGATCTCTTTCTGAAGTTCTGTCTCCTCCCTCAACCTCATTAGCATTCTTCAAATTCACTACATCATGACTACAGGTGAACTCATTTTTGCCTTTCCTGATGTGGCCATGTGTTTCCTGACTCTCTAGTCATCTTGATAATGTTGCACGAAATGTCCAACCCTCACGCCTTCCAGTCTTCTCCACCCACTCTGCTGCTCCTTCCTCGATGCCCCCAATCCCCGTAGTAGCCTGTCCTACTCATAGCAACCTCCTCTCTTACCCTCCAGACCTCCTGCTTCCTTTCTGTCATTGCTGGATAAATTTTCCACATCTACCTTAGAGTTGACTTTTTTTTGTTGCTTTTTGTCTTCATACTCACCTTTGTGGCTTGCTCATTGATTTTAATTCCTATTTTTAAATTTCTGTAGTGGTTGCTTTGTTTTTATCTTATACTTGTAGGTGGAACCTTACACCTTGACTCCTTCAGAGATGGTCATTTGCTGTCCCTGACTCTCACTCGTGGTGGCTTCTCATTATGTGTGAGTGATTTGTGGATATGCAGCCATAGCTACATGATTTTTCTCTGCAGGAATGCTGCTGGTTAGTCCCCTTCACAACTCAGGTTGTAACTCAGAAATTTCTAATCTAGCTCCTCAAACTTGTGATGGATCCCAAACATCGTCTGGCCAATGGGCTGGCCCTGGGATCTGTCTCCAAGGTCTCCTTGATCTGCCCTGGGCTTCCTGCTCTTTTTTCCTACTGCTCAGAGCTGCTCACTCTTCAATTGTGTCTTCTTTTGGTCTTGGAGATGGTACTAGTTTCCCATGGCTGCCATAACAAATCCCCATAAAATGAATAGCTAAAAATAGCAGGAAATCATTTCCTCACTAAAATAGGAAATCATGGTGTCAGCATAGCCATGATTTGTCAGAGACTCTAGAGAAAAATGTTTCCATGCCTTCTCTACTTTCCAGTGGCTGATGTCATCCCTGTGCCTGCATGGATCCAATCTTGGCCTCGGTCCCCACTTGGCCTCTTCTGTTTCTCACAAGAAAGCTTGTCATTGAACTTAAGGCCACCCACATAATCCAAGCTAATCCTGCCTCAGGATCCCAACTTCATCAGACTACAAAGACTCTCCCAATTAGACCCCTTTGTAATTTTCGGGGGTTAGCATGCGGGCATATCTTCTTGGGACCAGCATTTAAACTAATCCATAGACTGTGTTTCCTGTGAGATATGTTCTATCCTGGACCTGGTCTCATGATATCAAGATTGCTCTTAAGATTCCATTGATTATCTAAAGCCCTTTGGTATACTGCTTTCAGGAGTCTGGGTTTTAGGGTCAATATTGTTTCATACATTCTGCCTCTGCTTTGGGATAAGATTCTAGATTTAGAAATATATATGGATAGAAACAGAGCATTGTATTCATTCATCCATTCTATGAACACTTCTCATTTACTGCCTGTCCCCTTCTGGGTACTATTTTACCAGCTGAGAACAAAATTGTATATTGTGCATCAATCAAAGTTCCTTTTGAGCATGTCCAGAGAAGTTTAAGAGACTTGATCATATCATTGATTTTATAAATTAGCTTTGAATCCTGAGATCTTCCCAGCAGCGACTCCTGTTGGATGGGAGCTCTTGGCACACAACACGGGTCACACTGACGCCCTGATCATGACACCCTTCAGCGTACAAGGTCTTCATTTTGAGTGCGTTTGGACGGATAACCAAGAATGTAAACGTTCGTATTAATTCAATCTACACAGGCAAACTGGGTAACTTGTGAGCCTGACTTTTGACTTCACGGGGCTGGGATTTCACTTGTGTAGAATGAGAAACAAATGAGAAGCTGAGTCAGGGCTTTATTGGCTAGAAGTTTTAGGACAGTTTACAAAACAAGCACTAGGGAGGAAATGGCATTTGCAGGTGAGATTAAACCAGACGTTGTGCAGACATGGCGGGCAGGACCCAACTCCCTCCTGGTCACGTGCAGCTGTCCTCTTTCCTCTCTGAATTCAGAGCTACTGAAGGCTCAGCTTGAAAAGAGCCCGTCGCAGCTCCACAGAGGGCTGACTGTGCCGTGCAGTTCCTGTGGGCTCCAGCCACTCCCAAGACCGCCGCCACCTGAACGGAGCTTAAGCAGAGCCCAGCTCCAGCTCCCCCTCGGTTTTCTACTTAGGGAAAACCAACAAGCCAGAGAGGCACAGCCGTAGAGGGCAAGGTTCAAGCGGCCCCCGTGGCTCGGTTCCCCTCCAGAGTCTGCCGTCCTCCCTCAGGGGCCTGGAGGACACTGCCAGGTCTGTGAGGCCAGGAATGGAGCTCGGAGGACTGGCCACTCTCATCTTAATCAACTAAATCTAACTGAGCAACTGAGCACCACCCTGCCTGCCTCACTCCATCTCATCCCCCAGGATACAGTGTATGGACGTGCCACATGTTGTCATCTTGGTGCTGGGATGCAGCACCATGGTGGCCACCGATACTTCACAACCTAAATGTGCCAGTCCAGTGACCCCTTGGCCACGTAAGACCATTCAGTGAAACACTGCACGGGGCAGAATCCCAAGGCAGCGCAGGACCCTGCGGGCATCCAGGGAGCCGGTCACTGTGGTAACAGTAACTCATAGCAGGTTCTCTTTGAAACACAAACACAGACTTTGAAATTCTTACGTAGCCCACTAGTTTGACCATGATATAAATACATGTGAAGATGATTCCTACCATAGGTCACTAAACATAAATCGAACAATGAAAGGTTTGCTAAAATTACTCACCATGACTATTACTCCTGTGGTAGTGATTGGGGCCTTCTGCTGATGGCCAGCTCTCCCTGGGCACGTGGAAGTCTGAACTTCTTGACCTTTGATGTGTTTAGGTCGGGAGACTAGTTCTGTTGTGTCTCCTCTTAAACATAATTGATTTGTAGATGAAAACTCTTGAAAGCTCTCTGCTTTTTCTTTGTTGACTTTCTGGGTCCAGATTCACATTATTTACTTATCCATTATTAATCGAGCCTCAAATACTAATTCAGTCATTTTATTAAATTTAAGATATATGTTACACACACACACACACACACACACACACACAGTCCTCCATTCTTGCTGGGAATGTGCTAGGCACTGTGGTCTAGGAGCTCTGGTCGTGCCCCTAAAGGACGTACATTCTACTGCACCTGCAAGCGTAACCCCTGGACAGGGATCAGGATGAACTGCACAGGGCGAAACAATACAGAAGGTATTTCCATCAAAAATAGACCCTCCATGAATAAGGGTTGAGCGAATGAAAGACAGTCTAAAGGATGGCCTTCCAGATCTCAAAAAAATGGAGCAAAGAGAGTATTATGGATAATGGGGAGTGGGGTGGAGGGGACACCAGGGTTATCCCCTGCTGAAAATGAGTGGGCATGTTACATCAAAACATGAGAGCAACACATGCATACAGTGCACAATACATATGATGCAAATCTACTAGTACTGTATAAAAATAACACATTCATATACATTGTATAGAACAATGATGCATTAGAGTACATGTTTATATAAATCATCAGACCACTGAATATTAACATAAATAGGTGTACTTCATATATTCCATGACTATGTGATATATTAATGCATAGGTTAATATAATGTGTAATGTATTATGTAAATTATTATGAGAAATGATACATAGAAACATTATTTGTACTCTAAAATTCCCTGTCTGGAAGGGGAGTCTGGAGAGTGTGTCCACAATGTCCCCTCAACAGAAAGGGCACTGCCCCTGGGGTTCTGTCAAGCGAATCACTGCATGGAAGACTGACAAGCAAGGGACAGATATTGGAGAAGAAAGTCATAAGCAGCCGCGATTCCTGTGCCTCAAAGACAACAGGCCCTTCCTGATTGCTTCCCACCCCTGACTGCTTGATGCTGGTGACAGGCTCTGGAGGTCAGCCAGGGCTCTGATCACCACCCCTTCCTGGGAGGACAGGGGAGAGGTTGAGGTGGAAGCCCCTCCACGCTGGTCTCACCTTGCAGGACACCACCACACCATGCCACACAACTCGAGAGCAGGTGATCTTCCACTCACAGGGACCCAGCCTGGGAAAGATGCTGACCGAGGATGTTTCGGCAAGCACGCAGCCACATCAACTTCCCTTTTTGTAGACCTTTAATGATTTTTCTTTCTTTATCTTTGGAGTCACCCCTAATAAGCAGTATTTTATTAAGAAATAAGTATAGTGTGGGAACCCAACCTAACTATGTTTATATTAAACATTTTTAAAGTATCAAGATTACAATTACCAAGTATTTATTCCAGAGGTGACTTTGAAAAGATAAATTCTCTTTTTGTTTTTGCCTTAGGTGCAAATAAAACTATTTCAAATTAAAAAATAAAATACCATTTCAGACTACAAGCAGAAAATTCAGACCATGTATTTGTAGCTTAAAGATGATTGCTATTCACTTATATTCACTACAGTATTTTCAAATGTGAAGTCAAATTTTATTAATAACACAGAAATGATATTTTAAATTACATCGATTTTCATGTAATAAATAATAAGCTTCCCATATGAGATGTTGGTTAAATGTTTATTTTTATGTGATTGTACTTTTCATGTCGTCTAATGTTTTGATAATTACGGGTCAAGTAATGATCTAATCAGAAGCGCCATTTCTCTAGCGGGGCATGGCGGTGCACACCTGTAGTCCCAGGTGCGCAGGAGGCTGAGTGGAAAGGACCATTTGAACACAGGAGTTTAAAGCCAGTGTAAACAACATAGAAAGACTGTCCAAAAATAAGGACCAAAAACAAAAATAAAATTTCTCAAGTTATCTTTGCATATGTTTAAAAAGGATTTCAAAGAAAACTTATAATAAAAATGACCTCAAAAAGATTTCACTGCTCTTTTCAATTACACTCTAGGTCATTCTAAGTATCTTGTAAAATATTTTACACAGGTGTGCTTTCCACGTGCAGAAGTTTCAGAGATAAACATTACCTATTTAAAAAAGAAACTGCTTGTACCTAGCTAGAGTCGAGGAGGAAACCTCAGACACACTCACAGGACAGGGCCCTTGCCCCGAGAGATGACTAGCAGTTTCGTCCTGAGAACACAGAAACTCAACGTGCAAAACAGACGTGCCATGTTAATGTGTTCTTGTCTAAAACCTCCAACTCTGTAATTAGACTTACCTGAAAAATGTCAGATGGTCCACACCTCCAAGACCCTGAAAACCAGATGTTAGGTCTGGTCTCTCCAAGCACCTGAGTCGGGATATTTAAATTTGAATTGTTCTTTCTTGGTTGCAAAGTGAAGCAAAAATTACATTTACCTATTATTCTGTCATGTACATTTAGACTACTTGAGTATCCATTACTTGAAGCTAGAAGAGAGCCTTAGACAGGATTTCTATCCCATTCCCTGGACAGGAAAGAAAACTGGAAATGAGGCATCAGCCAGTGGTCTAGAACCACTGTGTCCCTCCTGGCACTTCTGAACTGAGCCCAAGTCCTCCTTGGCTGATGATCAGAAGGGGCTGATGCTATTGACTGGGTCTTTAGTTTGTGTATTTCCCTGTTAATTGCTAAAATTTTGTGTAGGGTGAAACTGAGGATTTCTTGGAGTTGGTTGCAATGCTTTCAAGATAAATTTGCGTGAAGCATCAAGAGCGAGGGAATAAAAAGTCCGGGCAGATCCACTGTTGCTGAGAACCGCATCCCGATGGAATGCAGGAGTTTGCCGTGCACACCGAGCGGAGGGGACTGGGACAGGACCCTGCTCCACACACTCGGAGCTTGGTAACCTTTCCCGCTTCTCCTTCTTGGTCACTGACCCATCCGTTTAGCTGGAGGATGGGGAGGTAAAGCAGGGAGGTTTGCTCAAGTTTTCAGGAGTCAAAAATGGAAGAGGCTGGTGAAAGACGCCCAAGCCCCTGCGGGCTCATCATGGCCTCCTGTGTTTACAGGGAGGTGACTGCCCAGGAGAGGGGGTGGAATACCGGGGACACAAGGACGTCTCTCCCCTTCCAGAATATCAAAGGAACCGACCAGCACTTACTTACTCTGCCATTTTCATGATGTCGTTCAGGTCTCAAAAAGAGTTTAAAATAGTTTAATGGGGGAGAATAAAGGATTCAGAAATAAATACAAATAAATCTGTGAAGTTGACTTTTTTAAATTTATTTTTATTGTAAACAAATGGGATACACGTTGTTTCTGTTTGTACATGGAGTAACAGCATATCATTTGCATACTCATACATTTACATACAGTAATGATATTTGATTCATTCCGTTATTTTTTTCCTTCCCCCCCACCCCTTCCACCTCTCTTTTCACTCTATACAGTCCCTCCTTCCTCCATTCTTGCCCCTCTTCCACCCCCCATTACGTGTCATCATCCACTTCTCAGTGAGATCATTCATCTTTTGGATTTTTGAGATTGACTTATCTCACTTAACATGATATTCTCCAATTTCATCCATTTGCCTGCAAATGCCATAATTTTATTATTCTTTGTAGCTGAGTAATATTCCATTGTATATATATACCACAGTTTCTTTATCCATTCATCAATTGAAGGGCATCTAGGTTGGTTCCATAGTCTGGCTATTGTGAATTGAGCAGCTATGAACATTGATGTAACTGTATCTCTGTAGTATGCTGATTTTAAGTCCTTTGGGTATAGGCCGAGGAGTGGGATAGCTGGGTCAAAGGGTAGGTCCATTCGAAGTTTTCTAAGGAATCTTCACACTGCTTTCCAGAGTGGCTGCACTAATTTGCAGCCCCACCAGCAATGTATGAGTGTGCCTTTTTCCCCACATCCTCACCAACACCTGTTGTTGCTTGTATTCTTGATAATCTCCATTCTAATTGGGGTGAGATGGAATCTTAGGGTAGTTTTGATTTGCATTTCTCTTATTACTAAAAATGGTGAACATTTTTTCATATGTTTGTTGATTGCTTGCAGATCTTCTTCTGTCAAGTGTCTGTTCATTTCCTTAGCCCATTTGTTGATTGGGTTATTTGTATTCTTGGTGTAGAACTTTTTGAGTTCTTTATATATTCTGGAAATTAGTGCTCTATCTGAAGTATGAGTGGCAAAGTTATTCTCCCACTCTGTAGGCTCTCTCTTCACATTTCTGATAGATTCCTTTGCTGAGAGAAAGCTTTTTAGTTTGAATCTATCCCAGTTATTGATTCTTGCTTTTATTTCTTGTGCAATGGGAGTCCTGTTAAGGAATCTGATCCTAAGCCAACAAGGTGAAGATTTGGACCTACTCTTTCTTCTATAAGATGCAGGATTTCTGGTCTGATTTCAAGGTCCTTGATCCATTGTGAGTTGAATTTTGTGCAGGGTGAGAGATAGGGGTTTAGTTTCATTCTGTTGCATATGGATTTCCAGTTTTCCCAGCACCATTTGTAGAAGAGGCTATCTTTACTCCATTGCATACTTTTGGCACCTTTGCCTAGTATTAGAAAATTGTATTTATTTGGGTTTGTGTCCGTGTCCTCTATTCTGTACCATTGATCTACCTGTCTATTTTGGTGTCAATACCATGCTGTTTTTGTTACTATTGCTTTGTAGTATAGTTGAAGTTCTGGTATTGCAATACCCCCTGTTTGATTCTTCCTGCTAAGGATTGCTTTAGCTATTCTGTGTTTCTTATTCTTTAGGTGAATTTCATGATTGCTTGCTCTATTTCTATAAGGTATGTCATTAGGGTTTTAATTGGAATTGCATTTAATCTATATAGCACTTTTGGTAGTATGGCCATTTTGACAATATTAATTCTGCCTATCCAAGAACATGGGAGATCTTTCCATCTTCTAAGGTCTTCCTTAATTTCTTTCTTCAATGTTTTGTAGTTTTCATTGTAGAGATCTTTTACCTCTTTGGTTAGATTGATGCCCAAGTATTTTATTTTTTTTGAGGCTATTGCAAATGGAGTTGTTTTCCTCATTTCCCTTTCAGCTGTTTTGTTGCTTGCGTATAAAAATGCTTTAGATTTAAGCGTGTTGATTTTATAGCCTGCTATTTAGTTGAGTTCATTGATGAGGTCTAGAAGTTTTCTGGTGGAGGTTTTTGGATCCTCTAAATATAGAATCATGTCATCCGCAAATAGTGACAGCTTAAGTTCCTCTTTTTCTATTTGTATCCCTTTAATTTCTTTAGTCTGCCTGCTAATTGTTCTGGCTAGAGTTTCAAGGACAATGTTGAATAGAAGTGGTGAAAGAGGACATCCTTGTCTTGTTCCCATTTTTAAAGGGAATGGTTTCAGTTTTTCTCCATTAAGAATGATGTTGGCCATGGGCTTAGCATAAATAGCCTTTACAATATTCAGGTATGTTCCTGCTATCCCTATTTTTTCTAGTGTTTTGAGCATGAAGGGGTGTTGCATTTTGTTGAACAGTTTTTCTGCGTCAATTGAAATAACCATATGATTCTTATCTGTAAGTCTATTGACATGATGGATTACGTTTATTGATTTATGAATGTTGAACCATCCTTCTATTCCAGGGATGAACCCCACTTGAATGTGGTGCACCATTTTCTTAATATGTTTTTGGATACAGTTTGCCAATATTTTGTTAAGGATCTTTGCATCTATATTCATCAAGGATATTGGTCTAAAATTTTCTTTCCTTGATGTGTCTTTTCCTGGTTTGGGTATGAGGCTGATATTAGCTTCATAGAATGAATTCGGTAGTGTACCCTCCTTTTCTATTTCCTGGAATACTTTGAGAAGTATTGGAATGAGTTCTTCTTTGAAGGTCTTGTAGAACTCGACTGAGAATCCATCTGGTCCTGGGCTTTTCTTGGATGGTAATTTTTAATGACTTCTTCTATTTCATTGCTTGATATTGATCTGTTTAAATCATGTATGTCCTCCTGGTTCAGTTTGGGAGGAGCATAGGTCTCTAGAAATTTGTCAATATCTTTGGTAGTTTCTATTTTGTTGGAATACAGATTTTCAAAGTAGCTTCTCATTATGTTATGTATCTCAGTGGTGTCTGTCATGATATTTCCTTTAGCATCATGTATTTTAGTAATTTGAGTCTTCTCTCTCCTCTTTGTTAGTGTGGCTAAGGGTTTGTCTATTTTGTTTACCTTCTCAAAGAACCAACTTTTTGTTTTGTCAGTTTTTTGAATAGTTTCTTTTGTTTCAATTTCATCAAATTCAGCTCTGATTTTAATTATTTCCTGTCTTCTACTACTTTTGCTGTTATTCTGTTCTTCTTTTTCTAAGGCTTTGAGCTGTAATGTTAGGTCATTTAGTTGTTGACTTTTCATTCTTTTCTGGAATGCGCTCCATGCAATGAATTTTCCTCTTAGTACCACTTTCATAGTGTCCCAGAGATTTTGATATGTTGTATCATCGTTCTCATTGACCTTTAAGAATTTTTCAATCTCCTTGCTGATGTTTTTTGTTATCCATGTTTCATTCAATAGCATATTATTTAGTCTCCAAGTGTTGGAGTAATTTCCCTTTTTTATTTTGTCATTGATTTGTACTCTCAGTCCATTATGATCTGATAGAACACAAGGCAGTATCTCTATTTTTTTGCATTTTCTAAGGGCTGCTTTGTGGCATAACACGTGGTCTATTTTCGAGAAGGTTCCATGTGCTGCTGAGAAGAAAGTGAATCTGCTCGTTGATGGATGGAATATTCTATATATGTCTATTAAGTCTAGGTTATTGATTGTGTTATTGAGTTCTATGGTTTCTTAGGTTGGTTTTTGATTGGAAGATCTATCTAGTGGTGACAGCGGTGCATTAAAGTCGCCCAGAACTATTGTGTTGTGGTCTATGTGATTCTTGAAATTGAGAAGGATTTGTTTGATGTACATGGATGCACCATTGTTTGGGGCATAAATACTTACAATCGTTATGTCTTCCTGATTTATGGTTCCCTTAAGCAGTATGAAATGTCCTTCTTTATCCCTTCTGACTAACTTTGGCTTGAAGTCCACTTTATCTGATATAAGGATGGAAATCCCTACTTTTTTTACTGAGTTCATGTGTGTGGTAGGTTTTTTCCCATCCTTTCACCTTTAGTCTGTGGATGTCTTTTTCTATGAGCTGATTCTCTTGCAGGCAGCATATTGTTGGGTTTTTCTTTTTAATCCATTCTGCCAGTCTATGTCTTTTGATTGATGACTTTAGGCCATTAATGTTCAGGGTTATTATTGAGAAATGATTTGTAGTCCCAGTCATTTGTCTTATTTTTGGTTTTTAACTTGGCTTGATTTCTCCTTTGAGTGTTTTTTTCTCTAAGTTAGTTCCTCCCTTTGCTGACTTACATTGTTGTTTTTCATTTCCTCTTCATGGAATATTTTGTTGAGAACATTCTGTAGTGCAGGCTTTCTATTTGTAAATTCTTTTACCTTTTGTTTATTATGGAAGGATTTTATTTCAGCTTCAAATCTGAAGGTTAGTTTTGCTGGGTATAGGGTTCTTGGTTGGCAACCATGTTCTTTTAGACCTTGAAATATGTTGGTCCAGGTCCTTCTAGCTTTTAGAGTCTGGGTTGAGAAGTCGGCTGCTATCCGTATTGGTCTCCCCCTATATGTAATCTGATGTTTTTCTCTTGCGGCCTTCAAAATCCTATCTTTATTTTGCATGTTAGTCATTTTCATTATAATGTGCCTTGGTGTGGATCTGTTGTGATTCTGTGCATTTGGTGTGCTGTAAGCCTCTTGTATTTGATTTTCCATTTCATTCTTCAGGTTTGGGAAATTTTGTGATATTATTTCATTGAATAGGTTGTTCATTCCTTTGGTTTATATCTCTGTGCCTTCCTCAATCCCAATAATTCTTAAATTTGGTCTTTTCATGTTGTCCCATAGTTCTTGGAGATTCTGTTCATGATTTCTTACCATCTTCTCTGTTTGGGCAACTTTATTTTCAAGATTAAATATTTTGTCTTCATTGTCTGAGGTTCTGTCTTCCAAGTGGTCTAGTCTTTTGGTGATGCTTTCCATTGAGTTTTTTATTTGGTTTATTGTCTCCTTCATTTCAAGGATTTCCGTTTGTTTGTTTGTTTGTTTGTTTGTTTGTTTTTTTGAGAATCTCTATCTCTTTGTTGAAATGATCTTTTGCTTCCTGCAGTTGCTCTTTCAACTGCTTATTGGTATTATCATTCATTGCCTGCATTTGCTCCCTAATCTCATCCTTTGCTTTGCGAATCATCTTAATCATGTATAATCTGAAGTCCTTTCTGACATTTCGTCTAACATACTGTCATTGGATTCTATTAACATAGAATCTAGATTTGTTTGGATCATTTTCTTCCCTTGTTTTTTCGTGTTGTTCATGTCTTCCCCTCTAGCAGTGCAGATCTGGGGTATTGCAGATTTCCCCCTATAGGCTTACAGTGGCCCTATAGGTTTCCAAAACCCTTTCTTTAAGGGGAGATCAATATTAGCAGTGCCCAAATCAGACACTATGCAAATCTAGACCAAATAGCCCCTATGGGGACAATAACAAAATTGTCATAATAAACAAAATGAGTTCAAATATTATCTTCGGTAAAAGAAAAACAGGTTTGCAATAAGGTCTGCAGTTTCTAATGGAGGTCAAAGAGGATGCAGAGGGATGTAGAATGTGGCTGTTAATGGGATAAGAAAAGAATATACAGAAGTTCTAGAAAATAGAAAGGGTGAGAGTGTAATCAAAAGAAATCAGATGTTAGCATGCAAAAAAGGGAGAAAGAGACTCTGAGGGAACAGGTAAACAAAAGGAAAAGAAAGCAAGAAAAGTAAAGGAATAAAAACTTAAATTTTTTTAAAAAGGAGAAAAAATAAAATCTACTGTATAACAGTCATATACTAATGAAGCCTCCCAGTGTTCAGTAGCCTGATGCATGAGAGGTACCTGACAATGAGCTTCAAGTCTCCAGCAGGCGTCTCAGGATGGGATTTGCCCCACCCAAAGATCGAAGCTACGACTTCCAGGATTATCCAAGATGGCCACTCTGGCTTCGAAATGTGTTGGCAAATGGGGAGCTGCAGCTCAGGGTGTGGCCGTGGTCAGCTGGAGGTCCTCGTGGCGGGATGCGGTTGGTTGGCAGGGGTCCTGGAGGTCTGGTGTGTTTGGTGTGGTTATGGGATCCTGGAGGCCAGGTGCAATCAGTCGGTCTGGGGGTCCTTGCGGCAGGGAGCAGTCAGTCGATGTGAGAGCCTCGGAGGCAGGGAGTGATCGGTCGGGCTGAGGGATCCTGGAGACGGGGCTCAGTCAGTCCGGCCAGGGATCCTATGGGCCTGGCTGTTGTCTCAAAAAGGCAGCAGCCACGTGTTGCAGCTGACTTTTGACAACGGGGCCAGCACAATTCGAGTGGAGACTTCGACTTGCCAATGAAGCTCCAGGTCCAACACATCCACAGACAAAAGCAAACCTCGTCTGAACCTTGCACTTCACTAAACATAAGCTCAAAAGTGATCACAGGCTTCAATGTGAAACTGTGAGCATTTTACAGGGGAAACAACCGGGGAAATTTTCAGGATCCAAGGGTGGGCAAGGAATTTACAGTCTTGACATGGAAAGCGTAAGACATGAAAGGGGAAAATGGGCAAGCTGGACTTCACTGAAATAAAGCTGTGTTCCACAAAGACCCGAGTGTGAGGCAGAAGTGAAGAGCCACAGATCTGGAGAGAGCATTCACAGAGCACACCAGCAACGTACAGTGTGCACTGTATACAAACGACTCCCCAAAGGCAACAGTCAAAATGCAGGGGAAAAACTCATGAGAAAACAGCAAAAGATGCAGGGTAGGGAGAGAAAAGGCAGTATGATTTCCTTACTCAGGGCAAGGTTCAGGGCTTGTATCAAAAGACACCTTAATAAGAAAGGAGCACATACATTTATATAACATAAATTCTGTGAGATTCGGGGCCCTCAGAAGTGCCCTGAAGTAGCAGGAAGTCCATGTGTCTTACGTTAAGATTGCTGTGGCGGAGAGGATGGTACCCAGGATGAGACCTAGTGGTGACAACCTGGCAGAAACATCTGAACCTTGTGTTCGGATTCCTCCCAGCGTCTCAGTGACTCTGTGTATAAGGAGGCTTTTCCTCCAGGTGTGAGGTGTGGCCTTCTAGAACAGAAGTGCCGGTGATCCAGGGAGAGAAGCCAGAGCATCCTCGATGGCCTGCTCAGGGGAGACTGGCGAGGAGAGGTTAGAGTGACCTTCCCACTTGTGCTGTTTCCTCAAATGGCAGGATGGCACAGCTTGGGGCATTGTGTCCCCAATGCTTCATCTCACTGAGGCTTTTCGATGCAGAGGGTATACGTACGCACTAGGGGGAAGGCAGCCTGGTGCAGTCCTATGGGAACCGTCTGCAGATTCTCAAAAACACACACTTGCCACTTGCACATGGCCAAGACTCACATTCCAGGGCACGTAGTCCATCAAAATGAAAACCGTGCACTCACAGAGCCTCGGAAGGACTACTCATCACAGTGTAAACTCTGAATAACCCAGATGGCCGTCTACAGGTGAAAGCCATGGCACAACCATACAGGAAATTAAAAAGCATGAATTACAGACACACAACCTGGGCCCGTCTTCAGAGAGTAGGGTCAGGTGAAAAGGCTGGTTAAGAGGCTCACCCTGTGAGAGCCCATTTCCAGGACAGCCAGAAGCGATTAATCCACAGCACTGGAGAACAGAGAGGTGCTTTCTAGGACGAAGAAATGGCACCCAGGAGAGGAATGGGGAGGAAGAGGCTTTGAAAGGGCACAGGGGTTCCTGGGGACAGAGCCGGAGCCCATGGGCACAGCCTGCTTGCCACTGGGTTGTGTGAGAGGTTACCTGGGTCAAGGGAAGATGGCATCTGCTTGATCCGTGTCTGACCGCAAGCAAAGCTACCGTCATCACAAAACAGACGCTCGTTATTAAAGCTTTAACCTTGCTAGGGAAAAATTAACATCTAATAAGTTCTTTAAATATGCCCACATTTTAATATCACTCATGTTTAGTCAATATTTAAGATTAGCTGTCAAACATTCTGACTTTTACACTGCATTTATTACATCTTTAGATTTAAACTAGACAGATGTTGAATTTTCATCTTTAAATTTATCCTTCTGAAACAGTACCATGATTTTCTCCTGAATAGTATTTACATTTTTATGTTTCTAGTGAAATTTCAGATTGCCTATGTAAAACCTAAGAAATAATTTACCTAATTTCACATATAATATTTGAGTAGTGCTGAAAGGAAATAGACACATACTTATTCTTTAAATCTCAATTGTAAGCTTTTTAAAATATATATAAATTTATATATATGTATATAAATATATATATATTTATATATATGAAGCCCATTGAAGAAGAATAAAACTGAAGGGAATTAGGTCTCCGTCGTCTCTCCTCCAGACAGGTGGCTTCTTTGCAAGTGCAGAAACACTGGTGTGAAATGTTGGCCTCTTATTCTCCTAATTTACCAATGGAATGTTCTCTTGCTCATCCTATAATTTGATAAAGCAGAATTCTGATGTAAAGTACCTATTGAAGTGATTTGGGAGCACCCACATTTACCTCAGAGTGGATTTGTCACTTCCTATCCATTTTACAAAAAAAAAAAAAAAAATGACATATTTCATTCTGAGCTACTCCAAAAATAATTACATTTTTGTCACATCAGAAATAGTCACATTTGCTTTTCATTATCAAATTTGAATGCTGTCAGAGAGTATTACCTTTAAAAGTCATAGAAGTTTCCACTCCTGAGCATCTTTAACAGTACTTTCTTTAAAAATAAGTTACTTTTGAATCTTACGATTGCACTTGGATTGATTTTTTTTAAAATTGTTTCTTCGAAAAAAATTTTTTTGACTTGTATCTGCTTCTTCGTGTCCTTATTGTGAAATTACTCATGGTCTATCTCTCTTACTTACATTTCCTTTTTCTCTGAAATAAGGGTGAGAAAATAGATTTCTAGACATTGTATGATTTGTAATAAACGTACCCAAGCAAGGCTCTTGGTGCTCCACAGAGCAGAGGCATGAGCCCTCTGCCGAAAGTCTGCAGTAAAGGTCTCTGGCAAGCTGAGCTCCTTCCTTTCCTACCACTTCCTTCTTTCCTCTCCTCCTTCCTTGCCTCTGCTGGGTGGCGGCCCTCCAATCAGAATAGGCCCAGCTGAAAGGGCAAGGCCCACACAAAGCCCAGGGTCGGCCTCAGGGAAAGCTCAACCTCAGAGAATCAGAATTGGAATTGGAATGACAGGCGAGAAAACAGCTGCCTGACAGCTGCAAAGTTTTCTGCCTCTCCTCTAACCCTGGATTCATCCTGCAACGTTACTAGAAATAAAACCAATTCTGTTAATTTATACTATTCAGTACCTCAATTCTTACATGAGAGCTTCTGCTGCAGGACAAGGGCAGGTCCTCGGAAGACGCAGGGCCTGCACAGTGCATTGCTCCAGAGCACGGCAGTCAGGAGGCATGGCCTCAGGGGTTGCTGCTGCTTATGGGCCTTCGCCTGGGAAGATACTCTTACTCTCTGTGCCTTTTTCTAACCCAGGTTAACATGCACGCTGACATTTACGTCCTTAGTGTTGCAGGCTCTGCTCTGAGCTTTTACATCAGTCCTCGTCGCATATCAGTTTTAGACCTATTAGGTAACCACTATTATTTTCACTGCTGTGTAGATAAGGAAAGCTGCGAGTACAGAGGTTTAACCCAAAACCTCCAAGGCCGTTAAGAGAGGCACCCGGACTTTGAACATGGATCTGTGTGCTGTAAACTTGTAACAACCTCTGTGCACCCTGCAGCTCCCATGAGGTTCCACGGGTGAAGGGATCGCCCCATTTTCAACACTCAGAACACCCTTCTGCTGAGGAGCAGAAGGTCACCCTCACCTCCGCCCTGTCACCTTGCTCTCCAACGCTCTGCCCCACGCCCAGCCCATTCCCAGTCTCCTCACCCATGTCTACATAATATGGTCGCCTCCTCCTCCTTTTTCTTTCTACACTGCCTTCTCCCCAGTTTTGTGTCTTCATCTCCTTTGATGTGGGAAGACATGGGCACTTCACAGAGATGCCACTTGGGAACCGTTCCTGCCCTCAAAATCTTGATTCCTTACTTCCTTCCATGAACATTCCCTCTGGTCTGTGATACTGGCCTTGATGTGATGTGGATGCAAAGGAATTTTGAATGAAGGGGAAATCTAGATTACATGTCGAATCCTGCACCTTTGGCAATCGTCAGTTGTCGGACAACTAGAATAAAATCTGAGCAATGTAAAGATTTGTAAAGGAATACCGTACATGACAGATTTGACTGTCTCTGAAATTCTACAGTGAAGGCCAATGGAAGTTATTACATATATGTGTTTATAAGTAGGGGGATTTTGTGCATAGTAGGGCATAAAAAATGTACAAGTTAGCAGTGTGGTATGGGGAGTTAAATATTCAGTTAATTAAAATTTTCCTCAAACACACTTGAGGTAGTACAAAAAGGTTATGAATGAAGTTGAATTCTCTTGCCCTAGGAATTAATGGTTACAAAGTTTCTTTATGATGATAGGTGGCTCAAAAGAGTACAATACTGACAGAAAATTCTTAAGATTGGAGAAAAAAAATAAATTTCTCTTAGTTATGAAAATAGCATTCAATAATATATTTGAGACAAATAAAAAGGATTCAAAACTTCAGGGACTAGCAATACAGAACATTGTGACAAAGACCTCTGAGTCCTTTGAGCATCTCTTGGTTTTTGTATTATATTTATTTCATTTTTGTGGTGTGTCCGTGATGCTATCTCACCAGTGTGTACAAGACGCTGGGGACAAGCAAACATTATTTACCCAACCACGGCAGTTCAATTCAAAGTCTCCTCTCCACACACGTGAGGTTTTAATTGGAGTAAATACACCAGGTCTGCAGAATCCAAACCATTCAGAGGCCTGGATGGAAGGAGCTCGGGGCTGGCATAGTGTTTGCACTTCAGACTCAACATTCTGGAGAAGGAATGGACCAGTACTCAGGGCGCTTAGTCAGCAGTGCTGTCTCCCCAAAAACATCACTGGATGGTTTTCTTTTCACTGTCAAGTGGAAGGGGGTTTGATGCTAGGCAACTTAGGGAAGGATGGCCTTGCAAATGTTTTTAAATTAGCCAGGAACACTTGAGGAAAGGACATATTAGCTATTCAATATATGTATATATATATATATATATATATATATATATATATATATATATATATATAAATTCCTGGAACACATTACTAACATCTGGCCTATATTTTTACAAATTTACATATGAAATTTTCATGAATTACCGATTTTTAAAAATTATTTTTCCTAGAGGACGTAGAAATGCATTTAGCTTCTCCTCTACGATTATTGGCTTCTATGGATGCTTCAGTGCATGAATCATGCCACGTCACTCCGTGCGCCGTTTACCTTAATCACCGCAATGATCATAAATAGAGAATCTTTTAACATCCGTCAAAAAGGAAGCAATTGTTGTAGTTTAGCCATTGTCACGATAACACTTTATGATACAACCATGAAAAGCCATGACTGGGTAAGAATTTCCACCCTCGTGCATCTACAAGGTGCTGACACTTGGCTGGCCAGGTTGCCCCAGCGACTCCGCTGCTCAGTGAGGTTCTGGCGGCTGGGTGGTGCTCCTGCAGCTTGATCTTACTGTCCTGTCTTCTGAGCTAGCAAGGGCCTGTTTGGTTCATGGCGGCAGCAAAGGAGAGGCAAGCACAACGATGTGCCACCTCTGAAGACTCAGGTGCACTTGAATCTCCTGGCTCTGGGCAAGGTGAAACACAGGACGAGCTGAGGGCACAGCAGAGACGTTCAACGTGCCTGTAAGGAGAGCAAGGCAAGAATGCTGTTGCCGAGAAAGGAGCGGGAGGGCTGCTTGGTCTATCGGCCCAGTACTGAATGACTAAGCATGTCTTTATAGGAGACAACTTCTGCTTCAGCCATTCCTTTTACTCTGTTATTTTTCTATAAAAATCGATGAAAAATATCCTGTGGCATGCTAAGTTGGAAAATGTTTGCAACTTCAGAACTGACTGAAAATCTTGGGGGGTCTGACGTGACCTCCTCTCTCCTTCCCAAGCACAGGGAAGCGCCCTGCCCACTCTACAGTTGGACCATCCCTGTGGCTGAGGAATCCCACCTGCAGACACAGGAAAGAGCGGTGCTGAGGACAGAGACTGGGAACACTTGGCTTCGGCCAGAAGCGGACCTTCTGCCTATGTTTTCACACATTTTACAACTTTCCATCATGTGCTGTTCCTACTAACTTGGTCTTGGGGTCTGTCGAGAATGGCATGAGCCAAGACTGGAGCTGTCCAGGGGATCCCTGACCAGAACCTTGGTGGCAGTAAGTCGGTGTATATGCAGGTGGGGCACGACAAGGAGGTGGAACCAGAGTGTGAAGCAGAAGAAACGCCACCCCTGTGGATCCCACAAGCACCAGCTGCTGATGGTAGGCACGAGGGCAGCCTGAGGGCAGCAAGTGGGCATGGGAGAAGGGAGTGGCGGGAGCAGGGGGCGGGGCCTTGTCCAGATAGGGGTGAGGTCCCTTCATGTTCCCAAAGGGCTGCCTGCGGCTCCACTTAAAAAGCACAGGTTAGGAGGAGAACATAGTCACGTAACTCTGCTGTGGGCCACCAGGGTTAAATGTTTTTAAATCAGCTAGAAACTCTTGAGGAACAGACATATAGGCTATTTACATATATAATACAGATTACATATAATTTATAAGCCATATATATTATACATGTAATTACACTATATGTATATATGGGGATGATGGGATTTGGGTCACAGGGGCAGGTTCTACTCAAACGGTCCCACAGATAAAGTGAGTTTAAAGCCCCGTTAGCCAAGGGAGCCATGGCACAATTAGATTTCAAATAGCTTATGTCTGCTTAGAAATGGAAGCTGAGGCAGCAGCCCTGCTAAAGGAATCTGATAGTTCACGCAGTGACTGCACGGCTTTTCCAAGTCCCACGGCAAGGTGCAAGGTTGTCCTCTTCTCCTAACACGTTTGCAACCTCGGGTGGCCAAAGAACATGTCTGCACAGTGGCTCAAATCTCCAGGGGCCCGCCTTCCTCATGGCACTGCAGGGGTGGACCCCAAAGGCTGAAGTTCTCTGCAGTGAAGGAAATGACCATGGTCGCCTAGTCACACTGGTGTATGCTCAGCTCAGTTTCCCTAAAGCTGGATCCTGGAAATATCAGTAGCCACAACCCTTCCTAAGCCCCTAGCACAAACAGCTCCTATGTATCAAACACCGAAGGCTCAACCTAATTCAAACAGTTATGCTAATCTACCATACACAAAATGTTAGGTGAGGATACAGTGGTGAACAAGCCATGGATTTTGCCCAAAATGAGTTAACAACTTTAGACAGGCCTAGATGTCCTGGGGAATGGTCCAGGAATTAGAAGGCAAAGTGTTGATGAAGGTGTCTCTCGAAGTTGTCAGAATTAGGGAAGACAATTTTGACTGAGAGTCCTCTATTCACTTAGCAATATTCAAAGTATATAGTATTTCTTATTTAATTTTAGTCTGTGCAGAAGCTTTATGAGTCTTGAGAGCTAAAAAATGGTTCATCATTACACTTTCACCTCCCCTCCTTGGGAAATACCTTATTTGCTTGTAATTAGTATAAACTTCAAGGCACTAAGAGGTTATTACAAATGAAAAAATTTAATGTGCATTGTTTCTTATTGAACATAAAGCCCAGTGTTTACCCGTGTCTCTCCTTAGCACTGTCTTGCCTCTATCTGCAGGTGGGATCCTTCAGCCACGTGGGTGGTCTTACTGTAGAGCTGGCAGGCACAGCTCCTATGCTTGTCAAGACAGAGGAGGTCACTTAATACCCACTGAGTTTTTCAATCAGTTTTGAAGTTGCCACCATTTTTCAGCTTGGTATGTGACAAGTTTTTGTCGAAGTTTTATGGAAAAACAATAAAGCACAAGTCAGGGCTTTGAGCAGAGGGCTCCTTCCTTACCACGTCAATCCATGACGGCGGGCACCCAGACCTAAGTGCGACTCACCAACAGTCACTACAGTCACAACCGTACCCCTGATCTCATCTGCTCAAGGGAAAGCAATAACCATCCCTGTTGAGACCTGGCCTCTCCAGGTGCCACTGAAGGAATCTCCTGAGAGCCCCTGTGTTCTGTACAAAGAATGAAGGATCCTGGAGATCCTGAGACTTCTCAAAGCCACACACTTTGCATGTGATAGGTGGAATCCAACTGAGGCAGAAGTGTATCAAACCATTTAAAAGAAGGTGGCACCTCCAGGACACCAGTCTAAGAAGATGCACTGTTAAGTGGGACCTTGAAGAGAGGAAGGAAGAGGTGACTGGAAGGAATGCTGATGAGTGGAGGCAAGGAAATGTAGGTTTGTTTCCAGAAAGAAATGGAGTCCCCTGTGAAAGCATCCGCTACGCGGAGCATGCAGAGGAGTAAATAGCAGTCAGATAACAGTGGGCGGAGGCAGGGACGGGAGCACACGGTGGAGGAAGAGCCCGTGGGCCAAGCCAGGAGCCTCCCGCATGGCAGGCGTGCGGACCAGAACGCCGACCCGAATTACTCTGGGTTGGAAGGAAGGTTTTCCTCCTGGCAAGGTGATAGCCCTATTCAGGAGTCTGAGACAGAAGCAGCAGTTAGTAGACCTTTAAAAGGATTCGTCAAGACGTGAGGAATTAAGGCACATCGATAGACTTTGGAAAGATGAAGATGGGAAAAAAATATAAAATATAAAATATAAATATAAAATATAAAATATTTATAAAATATAAAAATATAAAAATATAAAATATTTTATAAAAATATTTTATAAAAATATAAAAATATAAAATATAATAAAAATCAACAGTAAAAATTATGTGTATATATATGTCTGTGTGTGTGTGTGTGTGTGTGTGTGTGTGTGTATAAACTGGTCTCAGGAAGCCAGGAAGTCAGTGTGGTCAGCAGCTCCCTGGGAGCTGGGAGAGCAGAGCCGGGTGGTGAGGAATGTGGGCTTGGTCGTGGAACTGAGTGAGACGCGATTCTCCCCCTCGAAGCTCGGGCATCCACTGCATTTCCTGCTTCACCTCCCCCTTGTTTTGCTTATCCAAAAAATGGGAGCCAAAAGACACGTGCCTCTTGGGGTAGTTCAAATGAAACATGTAAATTGCTGAGCAGGCGCCTGTGCCTAAGCCAGCATTGTTTAAGGGGCTGTTAGAAGAGCAACCTGCCCACGGTGTGGGGCTGGAGGAGCGGCACTTCCCACCCTCCACAGGGACCGCAGCCCACAGGACAGAGCCACTCAGCCCACCTTGGGTGACGCAGGAGGCTCCAGAAACCAAGACCCCAGTCAGGGAAAATGGTCCTGAGGTTCAATGGACAGCTGTGACTGGACAGAACTTCATGCTCTGGTAGCAACAAAGGAAGCGGACCCAGCAGGACTGAGGGTTAGATTCTTGATGTCTGTGCAGTTTTCCTGCCCCTCTTCCCCATATGAGGAGGAATGAGGAGAAGGGAGGGAGGGAGTGGACTGTCCAGGTTCACCAGGGCCTTTGGGAAGAGTGGTGGTATTTCCTCTGTCCTACTCTGGGGAAGAGGGACACTGACTTACTGCAGGGGAGAAACGGGGGAAGGACGGAGGGCTGAGGAGGCACAGCATCCTCCCTCTGGGCCCTTCCGCCCTCCTGCCCTGCGGAGCACAGGGCTGGCCACAGTGCCACAACTTGGGGTCTCATATTTTGAGAACTGGCAGTGGCAGGTACCAAACTCTCTTGAAAGAATGAACACTTTTGCCGTCGCCCAGCCAAACATGCGGGTCCTCCACCATGAGCAATTCCTAAGACGGTGGTCATTCCTGAGAGGTGGGAAGGGCAACCCCCTCCCTGCCTCCCAGATGCCTGTGCACTTGGTGGAAACTATTCATGTATCACATGGTGTTCCAGACAATCTGAACATCAACCTAAGTCTCACCGTCAGAAGGGAAGGAGAAAGATTTTACGTTACAAGTAAGAGAACTTGTATCTAGAACTAGTTACTACGTACCCAGTCATACAGTTGGTGCGCACTGGAGCCCCAGAACCCAACTTTGTGCCCACATCCTCTGGCTCCGCCCCCTGTCTCCTCTGACCCATGGGCCAGCAGGCCGCATGGTTTTCCAGCATCCCTTGGCTTGCTGTCCGTCCGTCAAGTTGCGTACCCTAAAGAGATACATGATGCTGCTTTTGTTTTCTTTGTTTTGTTTTGATGTCATGTTTGTATCTTCTCAGAGGGTCATTTCTGAATTAAATAGCTTAGTTTCATAGTAGAACGAGGAACAGACTGTCCATACTTTAGTTTAAAAAAAAAACTTCTTTACTTCTCAGCGGAGAGATGCAATAATTCTAAAATAACATTTCCAAGGTGTACTACATACTTTTAAAACCATCCTTTGTAGATTAGTTGACAAAATCCATTTCCATTCTCCTAGTGTGTTCATGGGAAGATCTGGTTGGGAAATCCACCACAAGCAGAGGGTCAGCCCCATCGCCCATGTGATCACCAACAGCCCAGGGAACTCAGGGATTTTGTTGAATAGCAGCGTTGCCCGCAGCTGAACACTGGAACACTGGCCTCTCCATGGAAGTGGCACCAACCCACCTGCCCTGGAATTCAAGCTCTGAAGTTGAACTTCTGTGTCATTTTGTCTAAATGAAGTGGAAGTGGCTGCCTGGACTTTCTGGTATTCCATTTGGCATTTAATCAGTTGGAAGTTCGTCCCCATTCTTATATAAACTAGAAAGCCACGCTGGACCCCTAGAGACCGTTCCTGTGTGCTAGTGAGTTCATGAGGGATGTGCGTCTGGGGAACAAAATGCTGCCTTCCTCATCCATGAACCTTAAACATTTGCAAAACTTCTTACCATTTACAGAAATGGAGGGAAAATATTTGGAGATCTGAAGGTTAGCTTGTCCCTAAGTTGACACTAATTATAGAACATGATTCCCTCTCTACACTATTAAATTAAACTTTTATAGTTTAGTGATAGGGAAGAAAATTGCAAACACAACTTCGCACTGAGAGCAGGACCCGCTTTCCTGCATTGGAGAGGGTAACTTGGAAAAGTAAGATTCCTGGCATTGTGCTTTCCACTTTCATGTTCACTTTTTTTACTTATCTCTTAGCAGGTTATGAGGATGTATTATTGGACACACAGGGCTCTTCTTCAGACACCGCGTGTTTGATACTACTGAGGACACTGACGTGAAGTGGCGAAGCTTTCCGCCTTGGAATCAGCCAGATGTGCGAGGCAAGCGCAGTCACCTCAGCTTCCTTACCTCTGGCCCTGGGCAGTCAACCTCAGAGGGTCAAGGGCGGGTCAACCCAAAAGCCAGGAAGCATCCAGCGGAAAACAGCAAGCAGGTGGGATGAGCTGGGATGAAGGATCCCGAAGGTGATGACAAACGCTGAGTCCCAGGCACAGGGGAGGGGACCAGAGTGCTCCTGCTGGTGAGGACCTGGGCCTCCATTTGGAACCACGGTGAATCTAGGCCTCCGCCTGCACTGCCTCACTGCTCAACCGGCCCAGAGCAGCAGGGGACCCAGTGGGCAGGATGCCTGGTCACATCAGCGATAAGGCACGAGGGGGTTGCGTTGGTCACCTCGGAGTGTCTGTCTGCTCCACCCCACAAAGCATGTTCCTAGCCTTTTTATTTGGGGGCTTGGGACAATTCTCCCCAAGATATCACGGCAGGAAGCAGAATTTGCCAGGCTGGTTTATCCTCTATTTTAAAGGACAAACTCTTCTCTTCCCTTAAAAGGTTTAAAATAAAACGTGATACTTCCCCTTTTGAAAAGGAGATTTCCATCTGCACTAGACTTGTCATCAGTAAGGTGTCACGCACCAGGAAGGGGACTGCTCAGAGAGGGTCCTGTCTGCACAGCAAGCCACAGGCATTCCCTGGGTGACACCCCCTGCCTGCCAAGCCTGGCCTGCCCGGTCCCCTCGCTCCCAGATGCCCTGGCCAGGACGGCCCGCTCCCTAGCTGAGGCCGTGAGCTTCAAGCTCCTGGCCCTTTTCTGATTCTCATGTTTACGTACCCCTGCTTACGGACATTACTGGAAATTTTGTTTTCTGTTAGTCTGACTTAATGTCAAGCTACTTCACAGCCCGCTGAAGAACCGAGGCGGGTGGAGGCCGCAGGCTTCCTTCCCCAGGTCTGCCTCTCGTGGATTTTGTCAGCCCACTCATGTAGACAGGAAGTTAGCCAGGTGCAGGGACCTGCACAGAACCTGCGCCAGGGGCCTTGGAAACGGCTCCCATGAGCCTCCAGTCAGGAGTGGGTTGTTCTAAAGGAGCCCTGATGCTCTCTCCCCGCCTTCCAGGTGTGGCCTGCAAAGCAGAGCGCTCCTGACCTCCCTCTCCTGAGCTCTGGACAAGCCTGGGACAGGCGTCTGACAGCTGCCACGGAGGCCCACTGCCCCTGCGGGGGGCAGATCCTGGCCGTCGGGGCAGATCCTGGCCGTCGGGCCAGCCTGCCCACAGGAAGTGGGAAAGCGCTCCCACAGCTCCAGTTCTGAAAGTGAAAGAGCAGAGGGTTGACTTCGTTCTGCCCCTTTTAGGCTGCAGATTCCTCAGTAATTTTAAAATGCAGAGTGAATTCTATCTAAAATTCGCATGGCAGCTTAGAAATGCTGTCATGGTGGTTCCCTGGAAGTGGCCCCGCAGCCACCGAGGAACAGGCCTGGTTCTTGCTTATCACATACTAACCCAGACTAAAACTCAGAGCTGTGCTGCCCTCCCTGGCCATCTCCAAACCACCTGGGGACTGTGTGCCTCCTATGGTGCAGGTTCACAATGAAAGTTATTGTGAGCTTTCATAAAAACATGAAATCCTGAATTCCGGGACTACATGTAAGTACAGATTTCTTAATAGGGCAAATAATGAACAAATAAATGTTGTTTCACAAAATATGTATTTAGAATGTATGCTCTCGTGGCCCAGTGCAGTGGAGCACACCTGTACTCCTAGCAACTCGGAGGCTAAGAGGGGAGGATAGCAAGTTCAAAGCCAGCCTCAGCAACTTGGTGAGTTTCTGCCTCAATTACAATCATTGGCATGTAGGCAAACCCCACCACCACACATCAGCCAAGCAGCCAGTGTCTCAGTGGTGTAGAAGACAGGAACAGGATTCTTTAAGATGACCCAGTTATCCCACTCCTCCATTTATACCCAAAAAACTTAAAATTAGCATACTACAGTAATGAAGCCACATCACTGTTTATAGCAACCCAATTCACAATAGCTAGATTGTGGAACCATCCTAGATATCATTCAACAGATGAATGGATAAAGAAACTATGCTATGTGTACACAATGGGATATTATTCGGTCATAAAGAAGAATATATTATGGCATTTGCAGATAAATGTATGGAATTGGAGAATATCATGCTAAGTGAAATAAGCCAATCCCAAAAAACCAAGGCCGAATGTTTTCCCTAATAAGTGAATGATGATATATATATAAGGGAGTGGTGGGGTGGGGGGGTGAGAGAAGAAAAGAGGAACTTTAGATTATGTGGAGGGAAATGAGGAGGAGGAGGGGGCAGGGGTATGAAAAATGGTGGAATGAGACAGACATCCTTACCCTATATGTACATGTATGATTACACGAATGGTATGAATCTACAGCGTGCACAACCATAGAAAGGAAAAGATTTACCCCATTTGTGTACGATGAATCAAAACAGTCTGTAAAAATAAAAAAAAAAAGTTTAAATACTGCTTCAATAGCAAAGATCTTCAAGTTAGACATCTACAATATCAGTAAACACGTGCACCTTTCTCAAGAACAGCAGTGTGTTTACTCTTGTCATGCGACAGTCAGACCAAGACTAGAGAGCACACTAGTGTAGTCAGGTGTCCATCCCTCCTTTCAGCAGACTGGAGTGATGGAGTGATGTCCAAGCACCAACACTGCACCGAGGACGTTGCCTGAGGGGGCAGGTCCAGACCTGCACCTTGGGAAACTCTCACAGGCAGGAGAAAGAGTTACATAGATCGGCAGTTAAACATAAGGTGCTAAGTGTCATGGGGAGGGTCTGGAAGCCTGTGTCACCTGTAACGGAAGAAGGATCATAAGTTCCAGGTGGCCCTCTCTGAGTTGACTTCATGGAAGATCTTTGGAGGATGCAGAGCCTTTCCTGGAAGTCTTCAGGACAGACAAAGGTGGCAAAGGGTGTCAGCAGAGGGTGCAGTGTGTGCTGTGGTCCAGCAACAACCCCTTGGAGGCCTGGCTGCTGTGAGTGCCCAGGAGCAGCACCAGGGACTTGTGGCAATGAGGAATCAGGTAACGGGTGGGCAGGTGAGCAGAGTGTGACCAGAGAGGCCTCAGGCCAACTTCACGTCAACGATGCTCACATTATGGAAGACGGATTCTAGGCCAGAAGAGCAGGTGAGAACCTACCTGAGATGATCGCCAAGGAGAGTGGGGGGAGGAGGCCTCCAGGGGCTCCTTGGAGAAGGGCTGACTCAGAATGGATGTGAAGTCAGACATGAGACACAGGCTGAGCAAGAAGGATACTGGGTTTCTGATAGCAGTGAATGAGTGACCACCGACCCTCCAGTCAACCAAACTCCCAGATTGTGGGTGGGTAGGAAAGGACCTGGAGAGGGAGAAAGAAAGACCTCCAGTGTACATCTGCTGTTAACCTACATGCTCAACACGGTCTGGAGTCTAAACGGCAAGGGAAGGCAGAGGTAGGGAGATGAGGCGGTCCCTCCGCACGGGTCATGTGGCATCATGAATGGTCATGTGATCACCCGAGGGAAGAGAAGTCTGAACTGCAACAGTGCCTGTCAGAGTGTTTACAACCCAGCTCATTAGAATCAGCTCCGGCACAGACACCAAAGTAAACTGCACTCACAGGGCTCCCCAGGATGCACGTCGATACTGAAGCGCATGCAGTTCTTTGCTGACAGTTTGGGACACAGAGTCTGCTGAGTTATAATAACCGGGCTCTGGGGGAGACAGGTTGTGGGAGGGGAGCAGAGGGTACGTGTTAGCAAAGGTGCTGCTGCGCAAGCCCAGGTGTGGAGCGTGACTTCCCTGGGGAGCCGTCCTGCACGGGCGCCAGGCGCTTCCTTTACAGACGAGCGCTTTACAGAGCTACTGCTGTGTCTTGGTTCTCTGAATAAGAGTGAGAGTAATATGCCAACAACGAATATTTTGGGGTGGTACACCCTGAGCCCCAACAGCTGCCATGACCACAGGCTCACACTAAGGGGCATGAACTCCCCCGAGCCTCTACATTTCTCCTCTGGGAACTGTCGAGGCTCCAGAACATGCCCACAGTACGGCACGTGGCCTGATGAGCAGTCAGAGTTGCAGAAATGAACAGGCCTGAGAAGCAGCATCCCTGACCAGAGAATGTCTGTTGGAAGTGAAATCAGAACGCAGGGCTAAGGAAGGACCAGAGAAGAAAGACTGCAGAGGAAGGTGAGCCCGCAGTTCATAGCTGAGGTATAGCAGAAGCTTTCGCAGGAACCAGGAAACGCGCTGGAAGGTCTGAGCTGTGGACCCCAACGCCAGCAGGTTCTCATTCATAGAGGAACATCCTTGGCACCTTATCTGCTGCACAAAACTCCAAGATGAAAAAGGACACCAACCTACGTCTGAAATGCACCCTCTCAGGAGGAGCCCAGGCAGGAGCTGGTGGCTCCAGGCATGTCACTGTCCTCAAGACTTCCTCGTGGGACAGGAAGTGAAGGGAGGCAATAATGTTGATAGCCCTGACCTGGGAAGTCCTGGGATAACATGGGAGTTTATATTTTTGATTTTAACAAAAATGTTTCAAAAAAAGTTAAAAATCAGAAAAAATAAAGTTTGCAGAAAAAAATATAAAGATAATATTTTGTACTGCTGCATAATGTGTTTGTGTATTAAGATAAGTATTATTGTGAAAGAGTGAAAAACAGAAAAGCAAGCACCACATGCCCTCTCTCTCTGGTAGACAGGTCTCTGTGGACTCGGGGGTGCTGGTGCAGGTGGCAAAGGGGACCAGAGTTGATCAGGCACGTTGTATATCGTATCCTAGAATGGAAAAGCACGTTTTACCCTTCCTAGTGTGATATTAATATATGTTAATAACATTTTTAAAACTAGTCAAAAATTAAAGAAAATTAGTTTATGAAGTTAAACAGTCCTGGTAAGCTTAGGCTGGTTTATTATTTAAGGAAGAAAACTTGTATAAATTCAGCACAGCCTAAACATAGTGTTCCTGGTCTGCGGCCACTGCGCCAGCGAAGGCTCCCCCAGCTTCACATCCCGCCCCTCCCTGGCTGACCCCAGAGGCTCCTCCACTCCACCAGCTGCACTTGTGCTGAGGGCCTCTGCAGCATTCAGTTCTGCCCTGCCACACGGGCTTGCTGCCCAGGAGTGACAGGCCAGACCAGGGAGCCATGGGGACGCTAACCAGTTAGGCCTGCGTGAGGGCCCCCGGCTAAACTAAGGCAGTTCCGGTGAAGTCAGCTTACTTCTGATGGACAGACTTGCAGCAACTGTACCATTCAGGTGTGTGTGGGGCCACTCCGGGAAGTCCACCCAATGAGCACTCACCTGATGATGGATTTCTGTGAGCACATCTCCAACATTAAGCAGTGCATAGCGAGCTATTTTTAAGTTTGTTTCAAAAGTGAAAATTTAACACGTTGAGCATCAGAAAGGATACATCAGGCCCTCTCTGGGGACTCTGAAGTTTTCATTGAAATCAAATGACTCTTCTAGTCAATTATTTCATCTCATTTCCAATTCAAAGAGTGCATTGGAGGCAGCGATGCATATACGGGGAGTCCAGGAATCATCCCTGACGTGCAGGCTCAATTAGCAATGGTGCAGCCTCACAGACACGGAGAAAGTCGTCACTGCATAGCAGTGTCTGTCAAGGAAAATGTCAGGAAAATTCCACCGCAGATTATTTACGGAAGAAAAGAAAAACTCTTGAAAATTTCCTCTGTTTAAGGTGAAAGAAGAGAGATGACGGCGAATACAACAGCGGATTCTAAAGTTTAACTTCAAATAAGAACATTAGCTGTTTTGGAAGCAAGTAAAATGTACAAAGATTTTCTCTTAGAGGAAAAAAGGCATATACTAATCCAGTAGTCTTACTAAATTAACAGGGTTTATGAGTCATAAATGTATTTGAAATGAGTTGTGGTTGAAATGGTTAATAATGTCATCCCAAAGCATCTCAAAACCAAGCCAAACAAAGATTTCAAATTCCACAACCCTATGTAAACTAAGAAAGTATTTGTGACAATGCTGACGTTAAATACAAAATCAGCTTATTTCTGTTTTTATTTTTACTTCCTGTGATTGGTCATATTTTATAAACACCTGCGCTTTTTAAACACCTACTTTATAAATCAGTTTTTGTACCCTAGACAAATGTTTGAAATGTTTTGTAAATGTTTTTTTTTAATTTTATATCTTTTTATGAATAAGTTCTCTGTATTTTGGTTATAGTTTATAGGCAATCAATTAAAAAGAGTTAAGAAATAAAGCTCCAAACTCAGCTTGTGATGCTTTTTCAAGATTGTAATTTATTAAAACGAGTCTAGCAAACAGCATCAAGGCCCAAACCACCTAGAATATTAGATCCCGATATTCTGTAATTGCTCTGTGGTATATCTTAACTTGTTTGATGAAGCTTCTAATTTTAGTTGTATCTATTTATATCCTGCACTGCAGCTGAATGAAAATGTAAATTCAAGCAAGCCTATGGTATTCATAGTGCTTACATTTGATGGAACTTCGAAAGAATTATAGACAGATATAACTTTTTAGATGTCTTTTATGTTATAAAAATGTTTCTTAGTGGAAGTTATCATAAACACACACAAAACAAGACACACTAGGCAAAAATATTACTTCTTAAATCACTGCAGATTCTCCTACTGAGACAGAAGGAAAGGCTGAGGTGCACTCAGGGGTGGGGCTTGCTGAGGTGAGTGAGGCCCTGGGTCGCCCTCCAGCACCCCTCCCAACATGACAGCTCCACAGAACAGGAGGGAGGAGAGGGCAAACTAGAGGATCCTGCTCTGGGCCTAACAGACGCCTGTGCGCACGGAGACAGTCCCCTCTATCGACAAACACAAAGCTGTCAATTCAAAGTGTCAATTTTTACATGAAATAAACATAAAATGTAACTTGAAGATTGAAGACAATTTCATTTAAAAAAATCTCTAGACAATGATAGTGTCAGATAACAGTAAGAACCCTGAAGTATTTAAATAGGGAACAAGATAAATCACTCTGATTAGGCTTCTATAATGGTGAAACAACCAGTAATAACAAATCATGCTATTATTTTGTTTGAAAGTGTGTACGTGTCATTTGGGTTCTATTAAAGAATCTGTTTTTTAAAGTGTTTTGTGGAGTTATTTTATATGTGTACAAATACAATAAAAAGACCAGAATTTTGATTCTTGCTTAGTACATCATTTTGTTATGGGCCAGGCTATATGGGTAATGACCAAACAGACTCCATTTGTCCCTGAGAATCCATGTCATGTAGGACGTGCTTCTCCCGTGGGAGCACCCCGCCTCTGTACCCGTCAACAGTTGCTTAGCACAGCATGTTTGGCGACACAAAATGGCAACTTTTATACAATGTAAAATTGTTCTCTTTTTGGTTCCCATTTTTCTTGAACAATGTGCCCTGTTACAGAACAATTGCCTAGATGTTAGTAACTATTCCTTAACTTGTCCCCGACTAAGGTCGTTTTGACTCACTTCCCCTTCTACTTACGATTCTAGATCTCATGATGTTTGTTTGTAGCTTCGATTCACAGCCACTTGTGATCAACGTACTGACATGCTTTACTTATGGTATAAAATGTGTACTCTGACTCCGGGAGGGGTCGAAGGGTATAGACTTGCAGCCTGCCCCTCCGTCCCACCTGCTGGTGAGTAAAGATGGTTCTGTCTCCTGCTTTAAGATAGACTCAGTGATTTATTGCAATCTCGCCATAACAATTTCACTTGCAAAACCTTTAATTTGAAAGTTGTTCTAAATTTTACAGAAAAACTGAAAAAAATAGCACAGAGAGTTGTACCTCCCGCGCACGCAGCTCCCTCTATCCTTACACCCTCCACACCTGGTGTTTCTTTTCCATACCAATTGTGAGAAAGTCCCAGGCACGGCCACCAGGGAGGAAAGATCATGCTCCAGCAATGAAAGAACAGATTTTAAACCATTTGAAACTATTTTATATGGGAAATTTGTCTATTTTCCACCATTTTTTATTGCATTGTGGACTCATAGCTATTTGTTTTATTATTTGGATTAAGATCCAATAAATTTTCATTTATTTTGTTAATATTCCAACTTTGGAATTGAAATCTGTTAGTCAGTTTTGTGTCACCATGACCAAAACAACGGACAGGAACCACTTAGAGGAGGAAACGTTTACTTTGGCTGGTGGTTTCAGAGGTTCAGACCATGCGCTAGTCAGTTCTGTTCTTTTTGGCTGGAGGTGTGGCAGAGCACCATGGCCAAGTGACATGGATAAGAAGCCCTGCTCCCTTGCTCATGGTGGTCAGGAAGCAGAGAGGGGGAAGTGGGAGGGACCCCAAGGCAGATGTACCCTTCCAAGGCAGCCCCAGCGACCCTCCTCCTCCAGCCATGCCCAACTGCCTCCAGTTACCATGTACATTCAAGGCAGGATGAAGTGTCCAGCTCTCAAGTCCAAACATTCCTGCTGACCCTGGGGGGTGGGCACCTGGTACCTAAACTGTAATGAGTCAGTTGTGTAAGTCCCTGTGTCCTGGATGTAATCACCAATCACCACGAAGCTTCTATCTTTCTGACTGAAAAAATCAGGCATCCATCATTTCATGTGATATGTATTGATGCATTTTTAAGGAAGCATCGAATGTCCTCCATAATATCACCAAAAATGAGAAGAAGGTTAATCAAGTTGCTTATCATTAATTAAATTTTGCTTTATTGTTTGTCTTACTACATAATGTTCTTTATTTTATATTTCTGTGGTCCATATTCCTTCTAGAAAACTAAGGTTTCCTCTCCTCTTCAGCCTGAAGTCTTCTTTTGCCAGTCCAGGTGTAACTCCCCGTCTGCTGACTCCTGAAATGAATTCTGTTCTTCCATCATTGCTTGGAAAAGTCTCTTTTTTGTTGTTGTTTTCATTCTCATTCTTCAAGGATGTTTTTGCTGAATATATAAATCCTGGTTGACATTCTCTTTCATCAACTTAAACACTCTGCCTCGGTAGTTTCCAGTGGAACGGGACAATAACTCATGTGAGGTTTCTCCTGCGTGTGCTTCACGGGCTTTCCTCAGAAAATGTATCTGTGGTGAAATGTCCAGACCTCAGGCTCCACCTTGGGTGAGTGTGATACACCTGCGACCCCACCTGAAGACCCAGAAAATCCCCACTGCTTGTGGGAATGCCCTTATGCTCTTTGCAAGAAGATCCCGCTGCATTAAGCCACCATCGCTCCAGTTCTGTTGCCAAAGGTCAGCTTTGGTGGTTCTCAGGTGCCTGTAAATGTTCTTCATTGGTATCTGACATTACAGGTTTAAAACAATACTATTTGATAGTTTCCCCTGAATTTTCACGTGTTAGCAGATTATGGCTGAGCTGTATTTCCTTACCTAATTAAACTACAAAGTGTGTCATTGGCTCTTAACCTGATGGGTGTATGACTTGTTTCTGATTTCTGACCAATATTTGACCAATAAATCACGGAAGATTAAATTGCTAAGAACAACACAGATGTGTCATCATACAGTTGTGAGAGACGGCCAAGAACGTCTCGCGGTAAATTGCAATGTTGGTGTCCTGCATTCGTCTGTGGAAAGGACGCAGGGGCCTGGGCTCCCCGGCTTTGCCAGCTCCTGGTGCTCACGCAGTTCCTTGCCAGTCTGTTCTCCGTCTTCAGAAGCAGCCTGTGCAGCCTCTACTTTTCCTCCTGCAGTCGCATGCCTCCCGTCCTGAGCTCAGGAAAAGTTCCCTCAAGAGCTCACCTGATGGTGTCGCACCACGCAGACAAGCCAAGCCCACCTGCTCATCCAGGTCCTTAGTTGAATCACATGGGTACATGGCTAAAGTCACCTTTCCTACAAGCATCAGCAGGTCCACACACTACCAGGCTAGGGCTGGCTTTCTTGGGGTGGGGGTGCTGGGGAAAGTGCCTGGAAGAGTGGGCCCCGGGTCCACCTCCGTTCACTTTACCGAGCACAGCCAGACTGTTCTTGCACCCCCTTCGGAAACTAGGAGAGGCCCACTGGCTTCAGCACCCCACAAACATTGTGGGGGTCCATCTTTGTATTAAAGTCCAGCCTTTCTAATGGGTGTTAAAGTTATCTTACTGTAGATTTCATTGTTTTTTGTCTATTTGTTCATAAAGTTGAGCATTTTTTCTCATATTAATTAATTGGATTGCTTATCTTTTATTTTGTATTGAGTGGTAGGAGTTCTACTTGTATTTTGAATGGAAATTCTACGTGATACAAGTGCATCCTGATTATATTCTGCCAGTTCAAGATTTACCTTTTCATTTTTAACAGTGTTTGCACATTAGCATAATCTTCGATTTTGTGGAGACCCTATTATTCAGTTTATCTCCCCCCTGGCTAATGTTTTTTACTATTATAAAAAAATCTTTGCTCCATCTGATTGTTGAAAACAGTTTTCTAGTTTTTCATTTCCAGGTGTAACTTTTTAGTATGGGGTCCAAGATCTGCCTTAAGTTGCAGCAGTGATGTTTGCTGTGGAGTGAAGTGGTTCTCAGGTGCCTGTAAATGTTCTTCATTTGTATCTGACATTACAGGTTCAAAACAATACTATTTGATAGTTTCCCCTGAATTTTCATGTGTTAGCAGATTGTAGCTGGAAGGGGTTGAAGGTCATCTTTCTGTGAATTTGCTGAGGGGCTGTCCTGGCCTGAGTTAATCACTGGACTCTGGTCTCCTCTACCGGCAGGTTTGTCCTTATGCCAATGCTATACTCTTGATTATTCGAGCATTACTCTATGTTTTGAGATGATATAGAGTTTTAAGTCTCCGTTCTTAAATCTTAAGTATTGTCTTGAAATACATTCACATTTTAAAAAAATGTTTTATGCAATTTTATATTCTCTAAATTTGAAAACTGATTAGTCAATTTCTAGAAAATAATCCTGTTTAGATTTTGTTCAAAATCATGTTGAATATATAGATAAATAGGAAGAAAATTGATATTTACCAATGTCGAGCTTTCTGATTAAGGAGTATAGTTTATATCACCAAATGATTAGGTTTTTAAAATTTCTCTTATCCAAGTTCAGAATTCACAGTGTGTAGGTCTTCCTTATTTTTGTTAAATCTCTCTGAAATATTTTACTTTTTATGATAATATTTTAATTATTTTTCATGTTTTAATGTGAACTTATAAATTTTTACTTTCAAATTCTAACAAATAAAAATGCAATCGATTTTATTTATAGACCTTTATAACCTTCCTGAGAGGTCTAGTGTTTGTTTTATAGATGCTGTAAGATTGTCCACAGGAGTCATGCTTCTGGGACTACAGGTAATTTTACTTCTTCATCTCTGAACTGCATTCACGTGGCTTCGTGTTCATGCTGGGCTCCCTGGCTCTGAACTCTAGTGCAGAATCAAGTGGAGGGAGAAGAGCAAACTCCTTAGCACCGTCCCTCGCCCGCAGCATCTCACCACCATTTGCTGCTGCTTTTTAGAGATGCTTCGTCATATCGTAGGTGCTCCCCTTAAACATAGTTCCATGAGATAACTTTTTTATCATTGGCGAGGTGTTACTAGAGACTGTTTTAGAACATCTACTAAAATTATCACACTAGCCAGGTGTGGTGTCTCCTGCCTGTAATCCCAGTGACTCGGGAGGCTGAGGGAGGAAGATTGCAATTTTGAGGCCAGCCTCAGCAACTTAGTGAGAACCTGTCTCAAATTTAAAAATAACAAAAAAGATGGGTGAGGATGTAACTCGGCAGTTAAGTGACCCTGGTTCAATTTCCAGTACTCCCCCGCAAAAAAAAAAAAAAACATTGTTTTCATATTTGGTCTATTCTCATGGTAAATTACATTAATTTGTTTTTAAATTTTGAGCTAGTTTGTCTTCCTTCAGATTAGTCCCACTTGATCATAAGCCATTAATATCTTAATAAATTGCAGATTTCAATTTTCTGTTATTTTCTGGGTGATGATGATTTCAGAGATATTAGTCAGGAGTTTTCTTTCTTGAAAAGCCTCTGTTTTATTGTATTTCAGTTAGTTTGTTTTTCCACCAGAGCAGAGTTTTGTCTCATCAAATGAGGGAGAAGCCTTCCCTCTTCCTAGTCTGGGAACCACTTGGTGGCGGCGACGCTGCCTCTTCTGTTAGTGATTGAGAGAATTCGCCAGGGAAGCCATCTGTGCTTGCTGTTTTCTTTGTCGGAAGTTTTCAAAACAGGAATTCTATTTATTTAACAGACTTACGACTATTTGAAGTAACTGAGCTTTGGTGTCACGTGACTTTCAAGGGGTTTGTCTGCTGCTCACGAGTGGTCAGGTTTGGGGTCCTACGTCCAGCACGGCCTCCCCCTGTTGGGTTTCTGCTGGTAGTGACGGCCCTGCTTCACCCCATGGTCATAGCCGGTGTCCTCTCTCCCCAGTTAGGCTACGGTGTGTCAACGCCATTGACCTCCGAAGGACCAGCGGGAGTTTCACCTGCTGTTTTCCAATTATCCGTCCTATTGATCAGTTATCTTCCCTGATTCCAGTGATCTGATTGCTCTGTGTTTAATTCACCCTATTTTTTCTTGCTATTTAAAGTTGAATCCTGACTCCTCGGCTTACCATGTTCTTCTCTATTACAACAGCAGGCTCCTCTAAGCGCCACCTTGACCTCGTCCTGCAAATCTAATGTGCCATAGTTTCACCCAGTTCAAAACTTTTCAAGTTTTCAAGTTGTCTTTGTGACTTACTTGATCCATACTTTTTATTAGCATGCTAATTCTTTCATAGTTTGTACCATATAAAATTAATCCAAATGATGGACAAAGACCTTCATATAAAACACGAAATTTCAGAGAGGAAAAAGAGAAAAATACCTTTGTAAACTTAGATTTTCTCCAAACAGAGAAAAATACATAAATAAATTTGTTGCCACCAAAATTACAAAACTTATTTTTAAAAGTCAATATTTAAGAAATAAAATAAGAAACCACACACTAGGAGAGTATGTTTGCAAAACTTCTACCAGCAAAGGTCTTACATTCAGAATATTAAGAAACTCTAGAAACTCTTAAAACTTAGTCACATGAAAATCAAGTTAAAGAAAATACTAAAAACTTGAAAATGCAATTCACAAAACATGATATGTAGATGACAAAGAACTATATAAACATGGTCAATAAAATCATCTGTGCCAGGTGTGGTGGTGCACGCCTATAATCCCAGCAGCTCAGGAGGCTGAGGCAGGAGGATTGTGAGTTCAAAGCCAACAGCACTAACAGCGAGGCTCTTAGCAACTCAGCGAGACCCTGTGTCTGGTAAAATACAAAACAGGGCTGGGGTGTGGCTCAGTGGCTGAGTGCCTCTGAGTTCAATCCCCAGTACTCCCTCCCACAAAAAATATTAGTTATTTGGACAATTTAATTTACAACTGTAGTAAAAAAGCTCTACACATACCTGATAATGGCTTTTGGCATCACAGATCCAAGGAGGTGCTGGCAGCAAATGTGATTCTCAGACATAACTGGAATGAGAATATAGTACAGCCGCTTCAGAACGTAGCTGGTAATCTCTGCAGTTAGGAACACATGTTCCATATGCCCCAGGGACCCAGCTCATACCTATTTACACAAACAAAATTAAAACGATGTCAGCTGTCAGACCTACTCATGATGTTCAAGATCACAGAAGAAAAGCTTCTAGAATCTACCATGTTCAGTAAAAACTTACCTGAAGAGCACGAGGGCTCATCCAGTAGGTTCTAGATCTGAGGTTATCAGTTGCGAGATTGCCTGCAGCTGAACTTGGATTTCTAAAGCAATTCAGTTGGCCGTCTCTGAGTGCCACATCTAGCCATTCGCTCCAGCTTCCCAAGCCCACACACTTGGGCTGCCCCAGGAACACAGCTTCTGGTGCCAAGATGGAACCCTTTCACTCTGCAGTACAATCGATTTTCACCAAAATCAAGGTTAAGAGGTATCGTCTGGTCCTTTGTGTGCTCCTTTAGCTAGTGGACCATCAAGCAAAGGAAAGAATCCCTATTTTAATTGGCAAGAGTTCTTTATTCAGATGTTCCTGGACTTGGGGGATGGGGTTCCACCTTTCAGCCCCTTCTTAGGTGGAAATACCCTCAATGAGACATGCATCTAATACCTCCAGCATGCGGAGCACCAGAGCTCACACACACCTTGGCGTCTGACCCTGTGGACAGCAGGGCCCTGTGCCGCAGTGCCATGCCCCTGTGAATTGACTATGAACGCAGGCTGCAGCTAGCTGGGAAAAGACTGAATGTCAAAAGTCAAAGTACACTTTCTGTTAAATGTATATCATTTCTGCACCATTATAAAGTAAAATAATGATAATAATCATCATTCAATTCAGTTCAAACACCTTATTTTTGGGGGGGCAGGGGAGGTACAGGGTTTGAACTCAGGGGTACTCCACCACTGAGTCACATCCCCAGCCCTATTTGGTATTAAATTTAGAGACAGGGTCTCACTGAATTGCTTAGCCCCTCACTTTTGCTGAGGCTGGCTTTGAACTTGCAATCCTCCTGCCTCTGCCTCCCAAGCTGCTGGGTCAACCATCTTAATTTAGGGGTAGTCTGTGAAACATAGGTACCAGTCATTTCAGATGCCAGCTGGAGAGACAAGTAACCTTGTAACAGCTTGTAATGATGGTTACCAGGTAGTGACTTCTGACTCCCCCTCTGGTCTTTTACCAGCAAATAAAGGAACTAAGGTCCCTGAGCCACCTCAGCTGTGTCACCGTCCATGAGCTCACTTTTTTTAACCCACAGAGTGCTGGGGGAAGTCAGCTCCCGGGAAGGACACAGGTGAGCTGCGACCTGGTCTCGGGCTCTCCCCATGCAGAGCCGTGTTAACATAAATGGGTTAACTCTACTAGCTCGCTACTTTTTTTTTTTTTTTTTTTTGCATGTTCTTTTCTAAGTCTCCATTGTCTCTTTCTCTGACTTTTTGTTATAATAAGGTTCCAGAATTAACTAATCAGCTATATTTGGGTCTTGCTGGAAGCCGAGAATGAATCGTGGGCGTGTCGGAGCCCCAGGAGGAGGCGAGGCCCTCGAGAGTCTGGGTGGCCCTGCGGCTGGGAGGCTGCTGGTTGCCTTGGCAGACATCCTGCTCCAAGAGGACCCTGAGTCCGCGGAACCTACCGGCTCAGGCAGCCCCAGCTCAGAGGCACCGCCCCGAGGTGGAAAGAGATGCCGGCCCCCAGGAGCTAAGGCCCCGCGGCCTGGAGGAGGAGGGCTTTCTGCGTAGGCGCGAAGGAGCAGAAGGGCCAAGTCCTCCACGGCCTCCCCTCCTTGAAGAGGCCGCCTCACGGTGGAGCCCTCAGGGCTTTTGCCCCCGTCCAGCCCCTGCCGTCAATAGATTTCTTGGCCTTTATTTCCTAATGTCACTTTTTCGGCCTTTCATTTCTAGGCGGCCCACACCTCCAAGGGTCCCTTATCCCCTGCCGTGCAGGCCGCGGGTGAGAGGGTGTCTGTTCCATTTGGTGAGACTTTTTACAGGGGCAGCTACGTCATTTGTAACACTTCTACGTCATCAGCCGCGTTGATCTTAGGCGCATCCTGTCTTCAACTATGTTGGAAGAAGCTCACGAAAGCATGTGTGCTTTTCCCCACTCTCCTCCTTTCTTTTATTGCCGAATATGCACTCATGTTTCCGTGTCTTTCGGCTCCGACATCAGGGATCCTATTTGGCATCAGTAGTCACTTGTATTTTCAGGCCTCAGCCTCGGGAAGAACTCTCTCGTCTCCCCTGTCTGTAAGGGTCAGGATGCGCTTTTTACTTACCACTTCCTGTCTCTTCAAGCCCTTTCTCCTGAAGAAGGGTCTTTTGTAATCTTGTGGCACAGCTGCTGGTAATTAATTCTTTCAGTTTATTTTGCCTGAAGTATCTTCATTTTGATTTCATGTTCGAAGTAGAGTTTTGCTAAGCACACGTGTTTAAGTTCACAGCTTTAGGCTTCTGGTACTTTAAAAGTGTCAACCCATTGATCTACAGCTTGCATGCTGTCTGATAAGTGCAAGTGGTTTTTTTGACTGTTTGCAAACCTAGTGTCTCATTTCCTTTCTGGTTGCGTTTTACATTTTCACCGTTTTTTGCCGTTTTTGCCAGAAACTTTACTGGAATGAGTCATTGTACGATTATCTTAGGTTTCTTGTGCTTGGAAACTACTGAAGACTTGGATCTTCTGAGAATACTCTTTATCATCTAAGGAAAAATTTCACCCATCATTTCTTTAAGTATTATTTTTCTAGATTTTAATTTTTCCTTCTTTCCTTTGAAGACCCAAATTGCACATGTTTGTGACTAGTTGATATTTTCCCAAGGGCCAATTATGCTCTCTTTATTTTTATAATGATAAAAATCATTTTAAATGATAATATATTTTTCTGTTGGTGTGTAATTCTTGAAAGGCTCTATTGCCATTTCTCCAGATTCACTCATGCTTTAAGTTTCTGATCTACTGTTAATTGCATCCAATTTTTTTTATTTTAAATATTAAATTTTCATCTCTGTAATTTCCATTTGAGTTTTGTTGTTGTTGTTGTTGTTGTTGTTGTTGTTGTTGTTTTAACGTCTTCCATTGTTTTTTCTTACCACACAGTTTCCTTCTACATTCTGGACTATCTGAAACTTATTTATAATAGGTGTGTTGACTGTCACTTCTACTGATGTCATCATCTTTGTTTCTTTTTATTTCTGGCTTATCTCTTGGCTGGGGAACTTAGATTTCCACTTCTCCTCATCTTATGATGGTGACCTTTGATCTTACATTGCTGAAATCTGAGCTGTGTTCTGTGGTTCCCTTGGGTTGCTCATAGACAGTTTGACCCATTTGATGGCTACTTTTAGGCTTCATTTTTGCAAAACCAGAGCACTTTGTGTTGTAGGGATAACATGGTCTGGTACTGTGTTGGGAGGCATCCACCTGACTCCATGCCATGTCCTCATGTTCTGTCTCTAGGAATGCAACTGTACCCCTTCTCTGTGGGCTCTGAAGTATTATGCCTCTTTCTTCCCATGATTTGTTCACTGATCTCATTGAGTTTCCCTTCCTTCATGCAGAACTCAGTATTCAACCAGAGTCAAGAGATCCTCTAAGGTCTCTAAATTCTGCCTAGATGCCTGGTCTCTGGTGCCCCACCTCACACACTCTAACCATCTCAGCCTCTGTGAGCTCTGATCTCTGTCTCATCACTCCTGAGATCAATGGCCCGGTGGTGTGGGTTTCCTTCCGTGTACTCTGCTTTGGAGATTGTCTCCTGGCCTTACACCGGTTCTTTTACAGGAATTTCCTGATTCTTCCCTTTCTCAAGACTTGCAATTATATTTTGCCTATTGTCCAATTTATGAAAATAGCTATTTCATATCATCTGTCTAGTTTTCTAGTAATTTAATGTAGAAGAATAATTTCCACAGCACTTGATTGCTCATAGAAGTGGAAATCCATGTTTCTGTATTTTGACTCAGCATATAACATAAACCCCAATTATACATTACTGTTTTTTAATTCATTGCACACTTACGAGTTTGTAAGTAATTTTTATGGACTTTATTTTTTAAATGTAATTGACAAAGTTGTAAAACTAATTTTTTTGTGACTAAAATATATGGTTGAGAATTTTTCTTACTATTTATGGTAACAAATGGTCTAAAAAATTCAGCAGTGGGTAATAGTTTATTCTCCTGTTTATGTATTTTTAAATTTTGGAGCCAGTTGAATGGAGCAGTACACCTGAGAGTGCCACACCTTCATTATCTCTTACTTCCTCTTCATTATTTTCTTAAGATTGCTTAGATCCATGCTTCTACCTTCAGGTGGTATTTCTACCCAGGGAACACCCTTGACACTCAGAAGGTGGGCGAACACCCACATCAACTCCGCTTTAAGAGCTAAGTGCCAAGAGCTGCGCTGGCCAGTCAGTGCCCCTAATAGTTCTGAACATTTTACTATACATTCATTCAAAATACCACTCGATATTTTCTTAGGTCTGTCTGACATTCCAGCAGCTTATTTTTTTCTTACTCTGTGTCATGCTTTTGTAATTTATGGCTTACATCTTACATGTGTTCTCTATTACCTTGTATAAAATATCAATTTATTTTTGCATTCTCCATGGAAGGAGATTGGATTGTTTCTTACTTTTGATATTAAAATCCCCATTGCACTGAACTTCCTTATGCATTTCTCCTCACGTAGCTTGCTGAGAGTTCCTCTTAATATTATAACTTACACCAGAACATCCTGGCTGTAGGATGTAATCATCTTCAACTTTACTCAAAATTGCCAAATTTCTCGACAGAATGCCAGTCATTACTCAGGTTCACACTGGCAGAGTGCAAAATTTCCCGCAGATCTGAATCTGGCCGGCACATCCCAGGGCTATTATCTAAAGGTGTGTGCAAACGTGCACGGACCTGGGAGAACTGAGCGATCACCTCCTACGTCTGCGTTTTCAAGGAAACCGAGTGAGCCCAAGTACTGAGCACCTGGAAGAAGACAGGTTAGCAGGAGTGAAGAGGAGGCCTTGGGGCACTAATGCCCGCAACCCACAGTTTTGCTGGCAACTGCGAGAGAGAAGGAAGTTGCTTTGAAAGAGTGGAAATATAAACTGACACCAAATTCTGTGACTACGGAGCTCGGGTGGGTGAGGGCCACGGACCCACAGAAAGGACAGAGGCAGGAGCAGGTGTGTATAGTGCTCATGAGGGAAGTGTTTTGCTGAATAAGTACACACAGGTTGAGTGTCCCTTAGCCTCTAAATGCATGGACCAGAAGTCTTCAGATTTCTCAGATTTTGGAATATTTGCATATACATAATGAATTGTCTTGCAAATGGGACCCAAAGGTGAACATGTAATCTTTTTATGCTTCATACACATTCGATACATCCTGCAGGCAATTTTATAAAATATTTTTGATGCACCAGCATTTTGAGTGTGACCCATCACTTGAGGTCAAGCATGGACTTTGGCATTGATATTTTCAGATTGGGGGTACCTCACCTGGAAGATGCATGAGCCCCTGAGACTGTGTATGTGCCAGTGCTTTGGAGGTCTGCAGCTTCCTTCCACATAGTATGAGTGTTTTAGGCACACTGGAATTTCTAGGACTGATCTACATGCTCCAAAGACCCTTCCTTAATTTGACTGGGGAAGAATATTTCAGAAAGGAAATAAAGAGAAATATCAGACTGTGATAATTGAGATGTCAGCCAATCCATAGATAGTGCTTGAAACTTGAGACCTGCATGTCAGGAGTTTCCCCTACCAGGGATGTGATTCATTGGGGAAAATAAATAGAACAGCGAAATCGCTACACTAATTATGTGAGTTCTCACTATAATTACCATGAAATTATAAGTTATAGTAATTTTCAGTACTCCACCAGGGAAAATGAAGTTACTTTGAATTATAATGGCAAATTAGATGGTATCTTACAAAAACATGAAACAGCATAAGCAATTTGGGTCACTGTAATACGTGGTGTCCTGAAATGCATCCACTTCATTATCCGATTAAATAAAACCATACAGTCATGCTTGTACTGAAGCCTCCTGCCTCCTGAAGTATGATAGATGACAGGACTCTGAGAATGACAGGAGGAATATTAAGTTAAGAGAGTGCCCTGTCACTCAGGAGATTCCTCCCAGGGGAGGGGGGGCGAGGAGATGAGTTTCTCGCCTTGCCTCTAGAGCAGAGGTGCTAATTTGCATGTGTCTCACTTCTTTGAGATGACATCCTTCCTGTGCCCTCTCTTCCCCTCCCCTCTTCTCTTTTTCTTCCAGAAGCAGCACCAGGTAGTGAGGAAGACCTAGGGGTTGGCAGAGCCTCAACAGGGAAAGAAATCGGGATACCAGTCACCATGATATTAAATGAGAGCTACCCGAAGCAAGGATCCCAAACCTTGTGTTGCACTCATACTTGGACAAAATGCCTGTTTCTATTATCATGAAAACCTAATTTTGAGTTTTGTTATCTAGTATTTCCTTAAGGAATACACTGAGTTCCACTTGTACAAGGAATCCTAAGGTGATTATTAGACACAATGCACATAATATGGGGCTCATGTTTTATGAGTTGGTACTTGAAGATTTGTTATTTGCAAAGATTGTATACTGCACAGAATCATCTTAGTCCCAAATAAATATATATATAATTAATTTTTGGTTTTGCAGTGATAGGTGTGGAACCCAGGGTCTCACACATGCTGGCCAAGCACTCTACCATTGAGCTCTATTCCCCAGCCCGGATCTTCAGCAAATGTACACACACATGCACACAAGTACATATTAGCAACTATATTTTAATGTATCTTATTTTGCCTTTAAGCCAACAACAAGGCATTTAGTTGTTACTGGTGTGTGAAAGAATTCAAATTGTTTTATTTTGCTCCTGCAAGGAAATGTTACATGGTACGAAAAGTTCTGTAAGTGGGAGGAAAACCTCAAGTTTAGCCTCTGGCTTTGACACTTCCAACCATGACGTCCTAAATGGCTATTCAATTGCATCCTGACTTCTTCCATTTGTGGAATACTAGGCAAGGATAGATTTCTTTATCTTCTAAAATAAATGAGATATGTAGGAATTAGCACCCATGCTCTATCTCACATGGTGTTGATGTTTTTGCTCCATTTTTAAATATTATTACTAGTAGCACATTCTAATTTATAGCCATGTGACCACTGTATAATGCACTTAAATATATGCACATGCTGGTAGACATTATGGAACCTGCAGAACCTAAGGGTTCATACTATAGCAACCCTGCAATCCATGCCTCATGGCAACGTCATACTAATAAGGCGAGGTCCACACTAGCTGCTCATCCTAGAGTATATTAGGGCTTAAATAGAAACTTACCTTCCACTCCTCCTTTCATTAGTCTTCTTGAATTCGCATAAGACAATGGACATTTTCCAATCTGTCTATTTTATTTCTGGAGCATCATCATCATGTCACCATGTGCTCTTAATCCCAAGACAAGCATGCGGAGTCAGAGGTGGGGAGTGCATGAGCCTGATGAAGACCCCGACCTGAGAGCCCCGAGCTCCTGGTCACAGGCCTGGGTTCCTCTCCCATGGGACACCTGTTCTCGGCCTCCCATAGCCCATACTCCTGGGTCAATCGGCAGTGTGAATGCACGCCCTCCCTCGGTAGTGGGGTCTGCGTAGTTCTGCAGGTTAGTCACCAGCCACCAAGTGCTCATTTCTGTGGGTTCATGCATAAAAGACCTGAGGATCATGATTGCACCTGCAGAAAAGAAATTAGCCCCAAACCCTGTGAATCCATGGGCAGCAAAGGCCTGGAAGCCTTCACATACACACCCACCAGCTGAGTGGGACAGCATTCTGTACACACCTGCACATGTGCACACTATATGCTTGTTAAATGTGTGCATGGTCTAGGTATACACCTAGGATTGTGTGTGTATCTCATGGGTATATACCTATGTAATTACAGGGCCTTATAGAGACAGCAGCCTTTCTACACTGTGCTTTTTCTTTCACACATAATATAAAATCTGGTGACCGTGAAACCTATACAGATATTTGCAGACCTTCCATCCTACAGATAATGCAGAGCAAATCCTGAATTCATCTAGACTCTCTGGGATCTTTCTTGGCTGGTTCTTTCTTGGGAGCATAGAGGAATTCTGGATTTATGAATTCGGTTTCTCTTTCTGCCTAGTTTTCTACCCTTTAGAACGATTTTTCAGAATCGGCCTGAAAGGCAGGACGGTGAAGTGGACATGATATAACATCTCGAGTTAGTGTCCCCTCGCATTCTGTCACCATCGAGGGCACGCCTCTGGTGCAGCTGCATGACTGCCTCAACCACCTGGTGCATCTGTGTTTCTACGCCAGCCTCGTGACCCCACGGACATCTGTAAGAATTCAGATTTTCTCTCACATTCCCAACAGATCAGAGGTAAACTATAGGTCGAAGTTTCTACGGCTATCAAGGCCTGATGGGCTTGGTTCTGTCACCTTTAAAATTAAGACCACAGTAATCACTTACAAAATACAGAACAAGTTAGATTGCAAAAATAAAAATATTTTAAGGAAAAGCATGCTGTTGCCTATATTGTTGTTGGTGTATATGTACATATTGTGATAGTTCTAAAATGAAATATAAATAAATATAAACTATGTGTAGGAAAGTATTTGTGATTTCAGGAGCTAAAGTTGTTGGATTTCCAAGAGCAGGAAGTAAACTATTCTCTTTACCAAAAGGAGCAACATCTCTGCATTTAGCATGGTGCATCTGAACGCTTTAAACTGCACTTTAAATCTTGCATTTTGAAGCCACGGATCTTCCTGTGTGACAAAGCCCTCTCTCTGTGACACTGTGATTCTCTCCCAGTGCACCACGCCCCGCCTCTCTGTGTGCACTTTCTTTGATGGAGAATATCCCCTCTGTGGCACTGCCTTGGAGGTTGAGAAGTTTGGATCCTGAGCAGTTGCCTCTCCAAAGTATTAAGGTACATTTTAAGATGATGAAATGTGTCCTAGATGGCAGAGGAGTCCCAGGTCAGTGGCTCTGGTCCTCAGAAGCTGCGGCTGGTAGTGAGCGCGTCCTGCAGGAACACTGAGCCCTGAAGGTCAGCCAGGTTAGCACAAGAAGCGCTTCGTGGGCACATGCTCCCTTTAAAGGCTTGCTTTGGACAGATCCGGTCTGTGCGCTCTCACTGCCCTGCTGCGTGGCTAGGGCCCTCCCCTCACCCTTCTTCTACGGGGGCTTCAGAACTGCCAACCCAACAGAGTAGCACAGGAGACTTTTTCATTTCTTGGAAGAAGCCTGGCGGGTACAGAGAAGACTGAGGAGGGTATGAGAGGACACTGCTCTCCCTGGACCCAGCCAGTGGACAAGGCCCATGCGGCACCATTCATTCCTGTCTGGACCTCTCGTTCCCTCTCAGGAAAAGGAGGTTTACGAATGAGATGACTCTAAGGCCCTCTTCAACCTTAACATCAAAGTAGCTTCTCTTGTCTAAAAACTATTAGAGAATTAGAATTTCTATGTTCTCCACCCCATTTAGAAAACTTTCTGTGTATTATAGTGAGAATATAAATTAATTACTTTCTATTGGATTGCTATGCTATTAGGTAACTGTAAGACCACATTTATAATGTGCATAATTTCAGTGAGTTAAAAAAACTAGAAGGTCTGCCTCTAAGGTTTTTTTTTTTTTGATATCTTAAAATTATATGATTTCCATAACTATGTCATTCTCAAATGGAAAAAAAATCTTTTGACTGAATTTACAAAAAAAACTATTACCAATTTCTTATATTCTATAGTCATCTTTCTCTAGCAACAACTTTTTAAAAACCTGAAATCTTCTAAAGAGTGCTAACAAGAAGTTACACTATGTACATAATATATGTCTGTATATGAAAAAATGTCACTAACATACAAAGTTTAGCATTGTTTTGAAAGAAGTTCAAGATGGTGCATCTAATGCTCAATTAGCAAGAAAGTGCCACAGTTAAATACTAAAGTTACATAAAAAGAATGAATAAAACATACAACAGTGAACAACAATCAGTGTGTGAGAATTCTGTAATGATAAAACAGATTATACACACTGGGTCAAAGTTACTCCATGAGGATGCTAAAATCAATTAGTTATTTGGAAAAACATGAAATTAGACTCTGGCCTGAGATCATCCACTGTGTTTAATTGCACGAGTGTTTTAAAAGGCAAAAACTTGAAGCCACAGGTAGCAGGAGCAATTAAGGAATATTTGGAATCCCTGAGGACGGGGGTTGGTAGATTTGTAAATGTTAAATCCATTGTCATGAATCACCCTGGAAAGATCACCCAGGCTTGAATGACTGACATATGGATTTGCAGCTCCTTTGCTACACCTTAGTGCTGCCTGGGACTAACCTCAGCAATCAATCCCCTGTTGGTGGGGATTGGGTCCTTTCTAGCTTTTGTTTTTACAGATGAAGTTGTCATACACTTTTCAACAAGTTTGTGTGCGTGTGTGTGGTTGTGTGATTTCTTTGTCTTGTGTAATATCTAAGAACTAAGTTTTTAGCCCACAGGTTAGTTGTATATTTAATTCATGAGAAGCAGCCAGGCCTTTCTTCAAAGTGGTATACCCACAGGCACGAGCCACATCTGCAAATGCCCTGTTTGCTGCCCATCCTTGCGAAAGTTCTCTGCGTAAATTGTTCTTCCTTTGGGCATTCCAATGGTGTGTATTTCCTTGTGGATTGAATATGCATTTTCCTGATTAGTAATGACCTGGGACACTTGCTGCTCATTTGTTTTGGTACTGGGCATTGAACCCAGGGGCTCTTTACCTCTGAGTTGCATCTCTAGCCCTTATTTTTAATTGTTATTTTGAGAAAGGGTTTTGCTAAATTGCTGAGACTGGCCTCAAACTTGCAATCCTCCTGCCTCAGCCTCTAAATGTCTGGGATTACAGGCATACCACACCATATGAGGATGCTTGGGGCAATCTTTCAGTTGGTTAGTAGGCATTCATAAAGTTTCCTTTTGAAGAATTTCAGTTCGAATATTTCCTACTTTTTTATCGAGTCATGTATATTTTTTAAATACTGTGCTATATATCTATATATCTACAGATATATCTATATATATAGTTGTTGTTTTTAAGTTGTCATTTTATGAGACCTAAACATAACCTAACAAGAACTGCTTGCTTTGTGTGTTCCTCCTTGTGAAAGATCTTTCAGGAAGCAGCACACAAAGGCTTCCTTCCACTTCCTGGACCTTATTTAATCCCATGGTCCAATTTCAGAAGTTAGCTACAAATATTAGTATTTGACCAATGCTGTCTCTTCCAGGAATTGCATTCAATTTTTTTTTTTCTTGCGGTGCATTGAGTTGAATGAGAAAAATATGAACCAAAAATTCAAAGGTCCCGAGTCTGGGTGTACTTTAGGAAGTTAATGGGAAAGGTCCTGCTCAGAGCACGGATGTCAGTCACATCTGCAGTGAGGAAGCCCAGTGCCACTGACGGTTTCAATCCTGCAGTGCAGCCAGAAAAACCCCAACTCAGATGCCTCCACTCTCACTGAGCTGGTGAAGTGAGGGAGGATGGATTCTTCCATCATTGCAACAAAGAATTGCTTATTTTCTCCAGATTTGCAGTGTCTGCAGAGCAAGAATGCTGCCACGTAGGGTGACTCTGGCCATTATTTATTCATCAGCCTGGTAGAAGGTATAATTCTAAATACAGCGGACAGCTGCTGTTCTGCCTGCCCATCAGTCATTGTCTCTCCTTCTGTTAACTTTACTGATTTTCTTGAAAACCACCTTCTTCCACGTTCGGCCTATGCAGTTTCAGGTGTTTGATCCCTTCTCTACAGTTTGAGAAGGAAAATCCTGACTCTGACTTGGAACAGAGGTTGACCCTACATAGGTTCCGTGTTCTCCTGGAGCCACAGGGGCAGGCCTGCAGGTATGGATGAGACCCCCTGTCTGCTCAGGTCGCTAGCTGGTGCAAGGCAGGGCCGCCGCAGCTGAAGGCAACATGGGGTCGCCTGTCAAGGGCGATCCAGGCCAGGGAGAGAGGACAGAGCCCAGGAAGGAAGGCCTGACCTCCAGGCCCACTTTTCTGCTCTTCCCTTTCAAGTCAGTGTGAGCAGGGTTTCTGCTCCTATGACTGAAAGTGTCCTGAGCAGTAGACAATCAGTCCTTCCCTTGATGAGACGGGGATGGCCAACAGACACAATCAGGAGGGTTCAGAGAGCAGACTGCCTGGCTCTCCCGCCCTGTCACCGTCACAGTGACTGCAGGTATACGTAGACAGGGGAACGGGTTCGGGCTGTCAGATTCTTAAGGATACGAGCAACCATTTCTTGAGTACCCCTGTGTTATGGTTGAGAGATGAGGTGTCCCTCAAAAGCTCATGTGTTAGACAATGCAGGAATTTTCAAAGGTGAAATGATTACCTTGTGAGAGTCTCCATCTCTGCACACCCTCTGCCATGATGCTCTGCCTCACTCAGGCCCAGAGCTATGGAGTTGACCGACCAAGAACTGAACCTCTGAAACCAATCGTGAGCCCCAAATGAGCTTTTTCTCCTCTACATTTTTCTTAGGTTTGTTGGTCACAGCAGTCAAAAGGCTAAGTCATCAGGTGTCCTTGCTTTAAACAGAACAAAAATCATATAGAGGAAAGTTGCTTGGAACTTCCCAAATTACATACGAGTAATAGGGGGCAGAGTCAGATTTTAAAACCAAGTCTCCGGACCTGAACAGACAAGTCCATATGCTATCCACCTAATCCCAATATTAGTGACACTAGTTATTTTACCAGCTCAGTTAAGCCCAGGGCTAGAGATACTGACTCAAAATGACCTCATCCACCAACAGCCCACTGTGCCTAAAATCCTCACTACTATAGCTTCCTTTGAATTCCAATGTCCTTAATTTTTGTTTTTAGGAAGAGTGCTTAAAAAATGTCTAACTATGTTGTATGGCATATATTTTTCAACCTGAAGGGCAGTTTTGTAAGTGTTAAATTCTTCAGGTTTTTTTCATGGCTCTACATTCTATGTAGAGTTCTTTATTTACAAAGATTGATTCAGACACTTGAATGTGATCCTCACCAGGACCCTGTGTGAGGCCCCCACACACATGACTTGACTGAAGGCTGGGAAACCAACGCAAGTTGGGAGTGGCAGAGCTTTCCCACGAGAGGCTGAGAGTGGTGGGGGACGCAGCTCGGAGCTGAAAGTGTGACTTTGCTCTCTCTGTAGTCCATGGGGAAATGAACCTTCTAGAATACTAGAACATACTAAGCAGGTTCTGCTGTTGAACGGAGAGTCACATGAAAGGTGTAGGGTAAAAGGAAGGTTCGCCAATTCACCGGGACTGTGAGGGTACTTTTGAGATACACTCTGTAAGACCAAAGGATCAGATGAGCTCTATGAAGAACGAGGAGAGCCAGGTGGTTGCAGAAGTCCTAGAAGAACGCTCAATTCAGTTAATTCATGATGGGCTTCCAAATGGCAACGAGGCTGCTGGACTGTGGTCAGTGGCTTCTGAGGAAAGGTGAGTCCCAGGACTGTGAGGGCCGGGTGGAGCGGGGAGCCTTGGCTCCTCTATGACAAGCAGGGCGCCCACTGCAGCTCGGTGTGTCCCTAAGGAGCCTAGGAGAAAGGCCGCGGAGCACGGACTTTTAACATCACGCTCCCATCAGAATCACCCGGTGGTTTTTTTTTTTTTTTTTTTTAGTTTTATATTTTTATTGTAAACAAATGGGATACACGTTGTTTCTCTGTTTGTACATGGAGTCAGGCATACCATTTGTGTAATCATAAATTTACATAGGGTAATGTTGTTTGATTCATTCTATTATTTTTTTCCCTTCCCCCCCTACCCCTCCCACCCCTCTTTTCCCTCTATACAGTCCTTCCTTCCTCCATTCTTACCACCCTCCTTATCCCTAACCCTAAACCTAACCCTAATCCTAACGCTAACCCCTCCCACCCCCCATTATATGTCCTCATCCGCTTATCAGCGAGATCATTTGTCCTTTAGTTTTTTGAGATTGGCTTATCTCACTTAGCATGATATTCTCTGATTTCATCCATTTGCCTGCAAATGCCATAATTTTATCATTCTTCATGGTGGAGTAATATTCCATTGTATATATATATATGCCACAGAGTCTTTATCCATTCATCAACTGAAGGGCATCTAGGTTGGTTCCACAATCTGGCTATGGTGAATTGAGCAGCAATGAACATTGATGTGGCAGTATCTCTGTAGTATGCTGATTTTAAGTCCTTTGGGTATAGGCCAAGGAGTGGGATAGCTGGGTAAAATGTTGGTTCCATTCCAAGCTTTCTGAGCAATCTCCATACTGCTTTCCAGAGTGGCTGCACTAATTTGCAACCCCACCAGCAATGTATGAGTGTACCTTTTTCCCCACATACTTGCCAACATCTATTGTTGCTTGTATTCTTGATAATCGCCATTCTAATTGGGGTGAGATGGAATCCTAGGGTAGTTTTGATTTGAATTTCTCTTATTGCTAGAGATTTGGAACATTATTCATATATCTGTTGATTGCTTGTACATCTTCTTCTGTGAAGTGTCTGTTCATTTCCTTAGCCCATTTGTTGATTGGATTATTTGTATTCTTGGTGTAGAGTTATTTGAGTTTTTTATATATTCTGGAAGTTAGCGCTCTATCTGAAGTATGAGTGGCAAAGATATTCTCCCACTCTGTAGGCTCTCTCTTCACATTACTGATAGCTTCCTTTGCTGAGAGAAAGCTTTTTAGTTTGAATCTATCCCAGTTATTGTTTCTTGCTTTTATTTCTTGTGCTATGGGAGTCCTGTTAAGGAAGTCTGATCCTAAGCCGACACGTTGAAGATTTGGACCTACTTTTTCTTCTATAAGATGCAGGGTCTCTGGTCTGATTCCGAGGTCCTTGATCCATTTTGAGTTGAGTTTTGTGCAGGGTGAGAGATAGGGGTTTAATTTCATTCTGTTGCATATAGTTTTCCACTTTTCCCAGCACCATTTGTTGAAGAGGCTATCTTTTCTCCATTGCATATTTTTGGCCCTTTTATCTAATATGAGAAAATTGTATTTATTTGGGTTTGTGTCCATGTCCTCTATTCTGTACCATTGATCTACCTGTCTATTTTGGTACCAATACCATGCTGTTTTTGTTACTATTGCTTTGTAGTAGAGTTGAAGATCTGGTATTGCAATACCCCCTACTTCGCTCTTTCTACTGAGGATTGCTTTAGCTATTCTGGGTTTTTTATTCTTCCAGATGAATTTCATAATTGCTTGCTCTATTTCTGTAAGGTACATCATTGGGATTTTAATTGGAATTGCATTGAATCTGTAGAGCACTTTTGGTAGTATGGTCATTTTGACAATATTAATTCTGCCTTTCCAAGAACATGGGAGATCTTTCCATCTTCTAAGGTTTTCTTTAATTTCTTTCTTTAGTGTTCTGTAGTTCTCATTGTAGAGGTCTTTCACCTGTTTTGTGAGATTGATTCCCAAATATTTTATTTTTTTCGATTGTGAATGGGGTAGTTTTCCTAATTTCTCTTTCTGAAGATTCATCACTTATGTATAAAAATGCATTGGATTTATAAGCATTGATCTTGTAACCTGCTACTTTACTGAATTCACTTATGAGTTCTAAAAGTTTTCTGGTGGCACTTCCAGGTTTCTCTAAATATATAATCATGTCATCAGCGAACAGGGATAGTTTGAGTTCTTCTTTTCCTATTTGTAGCCCTTTAATTTCTTTGGTTTGTCTAATTGCTCTGGCTAGAGTCTCAAGGACAATGTTGAATAGAAGTGGTGAAAGAGGCATCCCTGCCTTGTTCCAGTTTTTAGGGGGAATGCTTTCAGTTTTTCACCATGTTGAATGATATTGGCCATGGGCTTAGCGTAGATGGCCTTTACAATGTTAAGAAATGTTCCCAGTATCCCAATTTTTTCTAGTGTTTTGAGCATGAAGGGATGCTGTATTTTATCGAATGCTTTTTCCGCATCTATTGAAATAATCATGTGATTCTTAACTTTAAGTCTGTTGATATGGTGAATGACATTTATTGATTTCTGGATGTTGAACCAACCTTGCATCCCTGGGATAAAACCCACTTGATCGTGGTGCACTATGTTTTTAATATATTTTTGTATGTGATTTGCTAAAATTTTGTTGAGAATTTTTGCGTCGATGTTCATTAAGGATATTGGTCTGAAATTTTCTTTCCTCGATGTGTCTGGTTTAGGTATCAGGGTGATATTAAACGAGTTTGGGAGGGTTCCCTCCTCTTCTATTTCATGGAATAGTTTGAGGAGTATTGGAATGAGCTCTTCTTTAAAGGTTTTGTAGAACTCGGCTGAGAACCCATCTGGTCCCGGACTTTTCTTTGTTGGTAGGCTTTTGATGACCTCTTCTATTTCATTGCTTGAAATTGATTTATTTAAGTTGTATATGTCCTCCTCGTTCAGTTTAGGTAATTCATATGTGTCTAGAAACTTGTTGATGTCTTCGAGGTTTTCTGTTTTGTTGGAGTATAGATTTTCAAAATAGCTTCTAATTCTGTTTTGTGTTTCACTCGTGTCTGTTGTGATATCTTCTTGTTCATTCTGAGTTTTAGTAATTTGAGTTTTCTCCCTCTTTCTCTTTGTTAGTGTGGCTAAGGGTTTATCAATTTTGTTTATTTTTTCAGAGAACCAACTATTTATTTTGTTAATTTTTCCAATTGTTTCTTTTGTTTCAATTTCGTTGATTTCGGTTCTGATTTTAACTATTTTCTGTCTTCTACTACTTTTGGTGTTGGTCTGCTCTTCTTTTTCTAGGGCTTTGAGCTGTAGTGTTAAGTCGTTTATTTGTTGATTTCTATTTCTTTTGTTGAATGCGCCCCATGAAATAAATCTTCCTCTAAGTACTGCTTTCATAGTGTCCCAGAGATTTTGATATGATGTGTCTTTGTTCTCGTTTACTTCTGAGAATTTTTTTTATTTCCCTCCTGATGTCTTCTGTTATCCATTCATCATATAATAGTGTATTATTTAATCTCCAGGTATTGGAGAAGTTCCTGTTTTTTATTTTGTCATTTATTTCTAATTTCAATCCATTATGATCTGATAGAGTACAAGGTAGTATCTCTATCTTCTTGTATTTGCTAACAGTAGTTTTGTGGCATAAAATATGGTCTATTTTAGAGAAGGATCCATGTGCTGCTGAGAAGAAAGTGTATTTGTTCTTTGTTGGATGGTATATTCTATATATGTTGGTTAAGTCTAAATTGTTGATTGTGTTCCTGAGATCTATGGTTTCTTTATTCAATTTTTGTTTGGAAGATCTATCCAGTGGTGAAAGAGGTGTGTTAAAATTGCCTAGTATTATTGTGTTGTGGTCTATTTGATTTCTGGAATTGAGAAGGATTTGTTTGACGTACATGGATGAGCCAATGTTCGGGGCATAGATATTTATGATTGTTATGTCTTGCTGATTTATGCTTCACTTAAGCAACATGTAATGTTCTTCTTTATCCCTTCTGACTAGTTTTGGCTTGAAGTCCACATTATCTGAAATGAGGGTGGATACTCCAGCTTTTTTGCTGTGTCCGTGTGCATGGTAGGTTTTTTCCCATCCTTTCACCTTTAGTCTATGGGTATCTCTTTCTATGAGATGAGTCTCTTGCAGGCAGCATATTGTTGGATTTTTCTTTTTAATCCAATCTGCCAGTCTATGTCTTTTGATTGATGAGTTCAGGTCATTAACATTGAGGGTTATTATTGTGATATGATTTGTATTCCCAGTCATTTGACTCATATTTGCTTTTCGACATGATTTGGTTTCTCCTTTATTTGGCTATTCCTTTAGGCTAGTTCCTCCCGTTGCTGTTTTGCATCATTGTTTTTCATCTCTTCCTCATGCAATATTTTGCTGAGAATGTTCTGTAATGCTGGCTTTCTTTTTGTAAATTCCTTTAGCTTTTGTTTATCATGGAAGGATCTTATTTCGTCGTCAAATCTGAAAGTAGGTTTTGCTGGGTATAAGATTCTTGGTTGGCATCCATTTTCTTTCAGGGCTTGGTAAATGTTGTTCCAGGCCCTTCTAGCTTTTAGGGTCTGGATTGAAAAATCTGCTGATATTCTTATTGGTTTCCCCCTGAATGTAATTTGATTCTTTTCTCTCGCGGCCTTTAAAATTCTGTCTTTATTTTGTATGTTAGGTATTTTCATAATAATGTACCTTGGTGTGGGTCTCTTGTAATTTTGTATATTTGGAGTCCTATAAGCCTCTTGTACTTGGTTTTCCATTTCATTCTTCAGATTTGGGAAATTTTCTGATATTATTTCATTGAATAGATTGTTCATTCCTTTGGTTTGTTTCTCTAAGCCTTCCTCAATCCCAATAATTCTTAAATTTGACCTTTTCATGATATCCCATACTTCTTGTAGATTCTGTTCAGGATTTCTTACCATCTGCTCTGTTTGGTAAACTTTGTTTTCAAGATTAAATATTTTTTCTTCAATGTCTGAGGTTCTGTCTTCCAGGTGTTCTATCCTATTGGTTATGCTTTCTATGGAGTTTTAAACTTGGTTTGTTGTTTCCTTAATTTCAAGGATTTCTTTTTGTTTGTTTTTTTTCAGTATCTCTAACTCTTTATTGAAATGTTCTCTTGCTTCCCATATTTGCTCTTTTAACTGTTGATTGCTGTGATCATTTAATGCCTGCATTTGCTCTTTCATCTCCTCCTTCAATGCCTGCATTTGCTCTTTCATCTCCTCGTTTGCTTCCCTGATTGTTTTAATTATGTACATTCTGAACTCCCTTTCTGACATTTCTTCTGCTGTGCGCTGTCATTGGGTTTTATTGATATAGTATCTAGGTTTGTTTGGGACATTTTCTTCCCTTGTTTTCTCATATTGGTCAGATGTCAGTGGGACTCTGAGATATTGCAGATTTCCTCTATTGGCTTATAGTGTCCCTGTAGATTTCCAGTGTATCACCTCCCAGCCTTCAGTAGTCTGAAGTCTTGGAGGAACTTGATAATGCAGTGCTTCTGAAGAAAGCTGCCCCTAGCCCGCTACTGGTTCCAGGGCTTGGAGCTGGCTCTGTGCGGAAAGGCTCTCACTGGGTTGTCTGCTCTGAGAAGTTGACTGTGAAAGGAGCCTGCCGCCGGAGGGAGCCAGGCTGCTTGGGGAAGTCCCTGGCTGCCCTGTCCTGGTCCCTGAAGCTGCCTGCGGGCTGGAGCTCGCCACTGGCTCTGGGACTTGGAGCTGGTTCTGTGCAGAAAGGCTCTCGCTGGGGGACCTGCTCCGAGAAGCTGGCTGTGTGGGAGGAGCCCTCCGCCAGAGTGAGCAGGGCTACCTGGGGAAGACTCTAGCTGCCCTGCCCTGCTCTGATAAGCTGCCCCTATCCATGCCTGCCTCCCAGGCCGAGCTTCGCCCGGTGGGGGAGACTCACCCCAAGGCTCTATTTTAGTCCGAGTCTCTCAATGCCTCCCCTTCTTGAATCCTGGGTTCTGGAGTGACTGGAGATGCAGTCACCCTCTAGTCTGCCATCTTGGATCACCCTGTGGAAAGAGCCTGTGACCGGAGGAGGCAGGGTCACCTGGAGAAGTCTCTGGTTGCCCTGCCCTGGTCCCAGAGGCTGCCTGGGGGTCGGAGCTCTCCGCTGGCTCCAGGACTTGTGGCTGGCTCTGTGTAGAAAGGCTATCACTGGGCAGTCTGCTCGGAGAAGCTAGCTTTGAAAGGTGCCTCCTGCCGGAGGGAACCAGGCTGCTTGGGGAAGTGCCTGGCTGCCCTGTCCTGGTCCCTGAAGCTGCCTGTGGGCCAGAGCTCGCCACTGGCTCTGGGACTTGGAGCTGGTTCTGTCCAGTGGTTTGTTTAGAAATAACATTACCAAGCCTGGGAAGAGGGTCAGAAGGCCCAGGATGGAACCCAGGAATCTGCATTGTCCTTGAATTCCTAGGTGATACTGAAGCTGTGAAGGTAGGAAAGAAGCACAGACGGGAGTCACTGCACATGGGTGGGGTGCTGGCTGACCCAGCCAGTGTACGTGAGGAGCTGTCCAGGGAATCCAGGTGTTTGTCCCAACTGTCAAGCTGCATCTTTCAAAATCTGCAGGTCAGCTTGACCTAACAATCTTCCATCAGAATTGAACTGTGCCTTTGGTGATATAAGAAGTCTTGACATACAGGAACTCTTTCCAAGTCACAAAATTGAGCGATGCATACACCATACTTGCTATTTGAATTCACTTTCTTAACTTTGGAAATGTGAAACTCACTCAAATAGTTTAAGGAGAAAATACACTTTTTAAAGCTATGAATTAACAGAATTGTTGGGTGGGCTAAAGGTACCCACCTAAGGATAAACTCACAGGGACAATGTTCACATCCATACTCCCAAGCTGGCCTTCTGCTGTGTCCTGCTGATGAGGCTTAATGTGTACCTCGCTGTCATTCCAGAGCCACCTTGTTCATTAGCCTGCTCTCAGAACTGCAGGCGTGTCCATAGCTGCCCACCTTGAGTAGCAGAGCAAATTCCCCATACAGAGTCTTTTGTTCCACTGTGGGACAAAATCTAAATGTACACACGAACCTAGTTCACAAGCTATTATCCCAACCATGAGAGAACTGAGAAACGCGTGCTTTCAGACTCCACATTAGAAAGGCATTACAGAGAATGTGGGAACATATTCAACTTTAGGGAAATGTTCCAAAAATGTAAAATAGTCTTTTCAGCTATCACTTGGCAGTCTGCTCGGAGAAGCTAGCCTTGAAAGGTGCCTCCTACCGGAGGGAACCAGGCTGCTTGGGGAAGTGCCTGGCTGCCCTGTCCTGGTCCCTGAAGCTGCCTGTTACCTGGCTTATTGCTAGGTAACAAATGATGCCAAAGCTCAATGTCTGAAGACAACAACTTATCATCAGTCACCGTTCTGTAGATGGGAGGATTGGAATGAGCTATTAGGTTCTTGATTTACAGTCAACTGTGCAGCCTGAAGGCTGAGTTAGGATGGAGGTCCAAGCAGTTGGGTCATGTGGGGCTTGTGACCTGGGTACTCACAGATGTCCTCACCTTCAGGCATGGTTTTCTCATAGCACAATGACTTAATCTAACATTGAAAAAATAAAAGAGTGAGTGTGATGGGGGATACAAGGAAGACTTCAACTGGATTTGAACAGAGTCACAGATTCTGTATTCTGCAGATCACAGATATGCCCCTATTGAAGACAGTGGCAATATCACAGTGCAAATAGCATACAGCATGGGAGTTGCTTTTGTGGCCTTCTTTGGAATATACATTCTGCCAGAATTCTGGTTGAAATTGGAAAGAAGATGTTTTGCAGTTAACTCAAAAGACAGACACACACATACACACACACATGCACATACATATATAGTCACACAATCTTGCTATTGAATTAAAGTTTTCCTGTCTCAACTTTAAATACTATGGCGATTATCATCACTACCAACTTACCTGAATCAGAAGCCAGAATTCAACTCATTCACTATGATAGAAATAGGAAAGAGAAAGGGGTTTGACAAAATTCAATACCCTCTCAAGATAAAACTCTCAGTGGGCTTGGAGGGAATTCACTTTGACACAGGAAAGACCATACATGACAAATCCAGAGCTAACATGGTGCTCTATGATGAGAATCTGAAAAAGTTTTCTCTAAGATGAGAGCCAAGACAAGGATACCTACTCTCAAAAGTTATTTTAATCAGAGTAATCAGACAGGAGAAGGAAATAAAAGGTAGCTATAGGGGACAGAAAGAAATGAATTGTCTCTTCTAATAAATTAAGACCTTAAAAACTATTAGTACTGACATGAATCTAGTAAAGTTGCAAGACACAAAATCAGTATATAAAAATCAGTAGTGCTTCTAAATGCTAACAATAAATTATCCGAAAAGTAAATTAGAAAAATAAGGCCCTTTACAATAGAAACATTAAACACAAAAATATGCATTGTTGTAAATTCAACCTAAGGAATTGAAATACTTGTATACTGAAAACTATGAAATATTTATGAAGGAAATTGAAAAAATAAGTTCAAGGATATACTATGTTCATGGAAAAAATTTTATTAAAATATCCATACTATCAAAACATATTTTTTCAGAAATACAATACTTAAATTCATATGGAATCTCAAAAGATCCCAATAACAAAAACAATCTTGAGTAAGAAGAACAAAATGGACTTTGATATCATGGTACATGACTTCAAATTATATTACAAAATCATAATTGTCAAAACAGCATCGTACTGATCTGAAAACAGACACTCTGACCAGTGCAACAAGTTAGCACATACACCCATGCAATTTTAGTCAAATGGCTTTTGAAAAGGGTGCCAGACACATATACCTGAGAAAGGACAGTCTATTTAATAAACAGAGTTCAGAAAACTAGCTGTCCACATACAGAAGAGTAAAAGTAGACCTTCATTTTACACCATGAACAAATGTCAACTCAAAATTGATTACAGGCTTACACATAAAACATGAAACTATAAACCTACCAAAAAAAAAAAAAAAACCATGAAGGGAAAATCTTATGACATCTGCATGGCAAAAATTAATTTGGAAGTATCCTTCAAATCTTAGACACAAAGGAAAAATACAAAAAAAATGAGTTTCCATCCAATTTAAAATTTATTTACAGCAAAGGAAACAGAAAAGTGAAGAGACAATACATAGCCTGGAAAAATATTTGCAAATCATGTATCTGATAAGGAGTTAATATCCAAAATATATAAGGAACCCAAACACCAACAGCAAGACAAGAAATAAAACCTTTCCTGGGTATGAGGGTGCATGACTAATCCCAGTCACTTGGGAGACTGAGGCAGGAAAATTGCATGTTCCTGACTAGTCTCAGCAATTTAGAGAAGTCCTGCCTCAAAACAAAGATCAAAAAGGGCTGGGGATGTGACTCAATGGTTAAGCACTCCTGGGTTCAATTTCTGGTACCAAAGAAGAAAAAAGAAAACAGAAGAAAAAGATATAAAACCTTTCACATCTTTTCAAAATGGGCTACAGTTCCATACAAACCCTTCTCAGGAGGATATACAACTAACCACGTACAAGTGACCAAAAGACACATGAGAAAATTCTCAGGATCACTGATCCTTGGGGAGATGCAAATTAAAATCACAACGAGATGTCACACCACTGTTCCGATGACTTTTATAAAAAGTTGAAAGACAACAAATGTTGGCAAGCAGGCAGGTGACCTCTGTACACTGCTGGTAGAAATGTAAATCAGCATCACTGCTATGGAAAACAGTGCAGAACTTCCTCAAAAAATTAAATTTTGTGATTAATACTTTATTTGTTCTAATTAATTATACATAACAGTAGAGTACATTTATGCACCTTGATCTCTCATACATAAATTGGGTATAGTTTCTCATTTATCTGTTTGTACATGTTGTAGAATGACATTTGCAAGAAGTCATATATGTACCTAAGGTAATAATGTCTGTTTCACTCTACTGTCTTTCCCATCCCAAAATCCCCTCCCCTCCTTTCACTCCTCTCTACCAAATGTAAAGTAATTCTGCTCTTCCATAGCATCCTTCCCACCTTTTTGTGAATAAGCATCCTCAGACCAGAGAAAACATTCAGCCTTTGGTTTTTTGGGATTGGCTTATTTCACTTAGCATGATATTCTCCAACTCCCTCCACTTACTGGCAAATACCATCATTTCATTAAGCCTGAGTAATATTCCATCAAATATCACCTTTTCTTTATCCATTCACCTATTGAAGGTCACCTAGGTTGGTTCCATAGTTTAGCTTTGTGAATTGAGCCGTTATAAACATTGATATGGCCACCTCATCCTAGTATGATGATTTTAAGTCCTTCGGGTATAAATCAAGGAGTGGGATAGCTGGGTCAAATGGTGGTTTCATTCCAAGTTTTCTGAGGAATATCCATACTGCTTTCCAGAGTGGTTGCACCAATTTGCATTCCCACCAGCAATGTATGAGTACCTTTTTCTCCACATCCTTGCCAAAACTGTTGCTTGTATTCTTGATAATTACCATTCTGACTGGAGTGAGATGAAATCTTAGTTTTCATTTGCATTTCTCTAATTGCTAGAGATGTTGAACATTTTTTCATATATTTATTGATCAATTGTATATCTTCTTCTGTGAAGTGGCTTTCAGTTCCTTAGCCCATTTATTGATTGGGTTATTTGTATTTTGGGAGGTTAAGTTTTTTGAGTTCTTTATATATTCTAGAGATTAATGCTTTATCTGAGGTACATGTGGTAAAGATTTTCTCCCACTCTGTAGGCTCTGTCTTCACATTATTGATTGCTTCATTTGCTGAGAAGAAGCTTTTTAGTTTGAATTCATCCCATTTATTGATTCTTGATCTAACTTTTTGCATTTTTGGGGTCTTGTTTAAGGAAGTCAGATCTTAGGCCAACATGGTGAAGATTTGGGCCTACTTTTCTTCTATTGGATGCAGTGTCTCTATTTTAGTGCCTAAGTCTTTGATTCACAGTGAATTGAGTTTTGTACCTGGTGAGAGATAGGGGATTAATTTCATTTTGTTACATGTTATTTTCCAATTTTTCCCAGCACCCTTTGTTGAAGAGGCTCTCTGTTCTCCAGTGAATGTTTTTGGCACCTTTGTCTACTCTGAGATAACTGTGTTTATGTGGGTCTGTCTCTGCGTCTTCTATTGTGTACCATTGGTCTACACATCTATTTTGGTGCCAATACCATGCTGTTCTCATTACTATAGCGCTGCAGTATAGTTTAAGGTCTGGTATTGTGTTGCCTCCTGCTTCACTTTTCTGGCTAAGGATTGCTTTGGCTATTCTGGGTCTCTTATTTTTCTAAATGAATTTCATGATTGCCTTTTCTAGTTCTAGAAAGAATGTCCTTGGGATTTTAACAGGAATTTCATTAAATCTGTATGACACTTTTGGTAGTATGGCCATTTTGACAGTATTAATTCTGCCTATCCAAGAGCATTGGTGATTGTTCCATTTTCAAGGGTCCTCTTCAATTTCTTTCTTTAGTGTTCTGTAGTTTTCATTGTAGAGGTCTTTCACTTCTTTTGTTAGGTTGATTTCCAAGTATTGTATTTTTTTTTGAGGCAATTGTGAATGGGGTAGTTTCCCTAATTTCTCTTTCAGTGGATTCATAGCTGATGTATAAGAACATGTTTGATTTATAGATATTGATTATATATCCTATGACTTTGCTGAACTCATTTATTAGTTCGAGAAGTTTTCTGGTGGAATTTTTTGGATCTTCTAAATATAGAATCATGTCATTGGCAAATAGTGGGAGTTTGAGTTCTTCCTTTCCCATTCATATCCCTTTTATTTCTTTCTAATGTCTAATTATTCTGGCTAGGATGATGTTGAATAGAAGTGGTGAAAGAGGGCATCCGTGTCTTGTTCCAGTGTTTAGAGGAATGCTTTCAGTTTTTCTCTAGAATGATGTTGGCCTTGGGTTTAGCATAGATAGCATTTACAATGTTGAGGTATGTTCCTACTATCCCTAGTTTTTCTAATGTTTTGAATATGAAGAAGTGTCATACTTTGTCAAATGCTCTTTCTGCTCTATTGAGATGATCATATGATTTCTGTTTTCAAGTCTATTGATATGATGAATTACATTTATTGATTTCTATATGTTGAACCAAACTTGTATCCCTGATATCAACCCTGCTTAATCATAATACATTATATTTTAATATGTTATTGTATGCAGTTTGCCAGAATTTTATTGAGAATTTTTGCATCAATGTTCATCAGGGATATTGGTCTGAAGTTTTCTTTCCTTGATGTGTCTTTGTCTGGTTTTGGTATCAGTGTGATATTAGCCTCACAGAATGAGTTTGGAAGGGTTCCCTCCTTTTCTATTTCATGGAATACTTTGAGGTCTATTGGTGTTAATTCTTCTTTGAAGGTCTTGTAGAACTTGACTGAGAATCCCTCTGGTCCTGAGCTTTTATTGATTTGTAGGTTTTGATGGCATTTTCTATTTTATTATTTGAAATTGTTCTGTTTAAATCATGTATGTCCTCCTGATTCAGCTTGGGTCGGTCATATGTCTCTAGAAATTTGTCAATGTCTTCAATATTTTCTATTTTATTGGAGTACAAATTATCAAAATAGTTTCTAATTATCTTTTGTATTTCAGTCATGTCTGTTGACATATTTCTTTTCTCATCACATATTTTAGTAATTTGAGTTTGCTCTCTTTTTCTCCTGGTTAGCATGGCTAGGGGGTTTATCAATTTTATTTATTTTTTCAAAGATTCAACTCTTTTGTTTTCTCAATTTTTTTCATTTGTTTCTTTTCTTTCAATTTCATTGATTTTAGCTCTGATTTATTTATTTCCTGTATTCTACTCTTTTGGGTGTTGATTGTTTCTTAGGACTTTGAGATGTGATGTTAGGTTATTTGTTTGTTGACCTTTCATTCTTTTAATTAATGAACTCAATGCAATAAACTCTCCCCTTAGCATTGTCTTCATATTATACCAGGAATTTTGGCATGTTGTATCAGTATCCTCATTTACCTCTAAGTGTTTCATTTATCATTCAATACTGTGTTATTTTAGTCTCCATGTGTTAGAGTAGCTTCTATTTTTTATTTTATCATTAATTCCTAATTTCATTCCATTATGATCTGATAGAATGCAGGGTATTTTCTCCATTTTTTGCCTTTACAGAATTGCTTTGTGGCATAAGATAAGATTTTGAAGTACTATAGGATCGAGCAATCCCACTTCGGTTAAAATATCCAAAGAAATCTAAATCGATTGGTCCAAGGAATATCTGTACTCCCTTGTTGATATATTGCAGCATTTTTACAATAGACAAAATATGTAATTAACCATAGTCTATAGCAACCATTGAATAAATTAAAAAATTGTGGTGCATATACATAATGGAATTTTATTAGGCCTTTATAAAGAATGAAGTTTTGTAGTTTTGTAGGTAGACTTTAAAGAACATTAAGTTACACGAAATAAGGAAGGTACAGAAAGAAAAATGCCCTGTGAATCACTTAAATGTAGATTCTAAGAAGATATAGTTCGACTTCACAGAAATAGAGGGTAGGATAGTGACCAGAGGCTGGGGCTGAGGGAGGGAGGGAATGAAGTGTAGGAGAGTAAGTTGGAGCTTTGTTCCACAGCAGGGGACTAAGATCACTGATAATGTATTGTATTTTCAAAATATATAGGAGAGTAAATTTCAAATGACTTGCCACAAAAAACACTAAGTGGGCTAAGGTACATGTCAGTAGCTGGGTGTCTCCATTCCACACAATCTACATACATGGAAGCATTGCATTTGCTCCATGAATGTAATGCAGTTGTGATTTTTCAATTAAAAGTGATATGTTTTTCTTCAAGAGACAGGGGACAGGTCGGGGTGGAGTGAAAGATACAGAACTTACCTCTCGGATCACAGTGAAGACTGGAGCCCTGGCCATGGTTTCCATGGTGATGCTGGCTCACTGCTGGGCTTGCTTTGCTCTATCTTAACACAATTTTCTGGAAATGGTTGTGTTACAAACATGGGGCAGACTGGATTGTCAGTCAGACTCTGACATGTTGAACTCAAACTGTCCAGATGAATATCCCCATGAAGCAGTAGGTTGCCATATTTGATAAGTTGTGTATTAGAGTTGATCTTCAAAAGCTAAAGGTTCCATTCACCCTCCATCTGTGATCTCAAATGCAAGGCTATTTTTACCTTAGAAAGAAAACGTACTTTCTTAGAAAGAAAGTGTACAATGTCACCAACACAGGATCCCTGGAGACCTTCCACAACAGGAGAGACCAGTGACCCTCATTCCTCCGTCTGCATCTGACAAACCAGGGCGCCCTCACTGGCGGGCCTGGTGAGAATCTCTGTGAGCACAGTCCTCCTGAGGGGTTGCTACAGCGCTGGGGGAGCTCCAGACTTACCAGGCCTCTCCAAATGATTGCAGCAGGCTTTCCAGGGACACCCTCTATGGTCCTTTCGAGGACTCGCAGAGACCACTAAGAACTCACTCCAAACCCAGGAGCTCCTCTGGTCTTGGAAATGCTTCCAAATCCCAGCAGTGCAAAGTTCTTTCCCTCTAGAGCTTGTAAAATCGTCAGCCCAAGCAGGGAAAGAAATTCTGGGTGGCATGGTGAGTAGTACCCGGTGAAGGTCGCCTTGGCTTGAATTAACTAGGGGAAAGGTTGAGGCCTGCATTCAGCCTTCCTCCTTCTGCAATTTCCCATCAGGTCCTGTGAACACAAGACGCCATGAGTCTTAAGCAGACCCTTTGAAAATGGGAGTGCGAACGTTCAGGGTCCTAATAGAGAAAGTGGTGTGGTGTCACAGCCCTGGGGGTTTATGCTCACCCAGCTTCTCTGCTTTCACGGTGAAAGCACAGCTCGGACGCAGCCTGGTGTCCTGAATTCCAGGTAGCTGAGATGCCTCTGCCTGGGAAGTGACAGTCAGCAGAAGACAGAAACTGGCCTGTAAGCTGGGGACTTGGGGGTGTCCAGCTGCTCCCCAAACTCTGGTGGGCCTTTGTTTGTATCCCTGCCTTCTTTTCCGACTTCCAGAGAGTTGGGAGCTCTTCAGCTGTGGCTCCTCCCCAGGCTGCCCCGACGCTGGGGAAGATTTGAGGAGTCCATGAATCAGTTATCACTCTGTTGTCTTCTTTCTGTATTACTTTTTTCTTGTAATTGTGACCTCTCTATTTAGGTTTCTTTGTTGAGTTTTGACTTTAAAAATCATTTAATATATTTTCAGGATGTTTAAGGAGTAACAAATGCAAGAGAATACCATGGAGTCTGCATTTTTACCCTTGTGAGGTCTTACCCTGGATGCAATTCAATTTCCAATTCAGCATGCTGAATGGCTGCTTAAATATGATCTCTGGGTAAAAAACATCAAATCAACAAATTTCATTAATATAATTAATTTAAATCTACTGAGTCAATGCATGTAATCCAGAGACTAATTTGCTTGCTTCAAATGATACCATTGTTATGAAAATATAAACTTTTCAGAGTCTAAATATACATGATGAGGGTAATGTAGTTGTTACTGAAGACCAAGTAAGGATTGTTCCATAAAGGAAAAGACAGGTTATTTCAGAGATGCTTGAAGAAAACCAGGAGAGTTCTGGGAGTCCACACTGACAGCCTGGAGGCGATCACAGACTTAGAGAGCATTTACAGGCTCATGCCCAGGATGCTTTGGGAAGACATGCTGGGATGCTGGGCACCGTGGAGTTAAACCAGATGTGACGGGGGATGGAGAGAACCAAAGCCATGTTAGGGAATCCCACAGACTCTGCTCACTGCCGGCTGTGTGATGCTGGCCAGAGTGACTCTGTGCATCAAGCCTGGCTAGCTCAGCTGCAGGTTCACTTGAGTTCTGCCCTGAAGACTGGGGGTGAACTGAACCCAGCAGGGGCTTAGGGAAGCCACCCCAGGGCAGGTCCGCCCTTCGCCTGGAGGACTGAGGCCGCAGTTCTTCACTGGATCTGGATCACACTGAGGTCCTGGCCAGCTTTCCTTTGTCAGAGGTTCGGGAGGAGCCCTACCACCCCGCCCCACCTCCCAACCTCCCTAGCTGTCACCAGCCTGAACACTCTGCCTTCAGGAGACCTGCCATGCCTGGTCCCCCATTTCATCAGAGATCCATGAGAATCTTCAGGATCACATTCCACAAATAGCTCATCTCGCTCTCTGAGCCCAAGGACTGGCCCTCGTCCTGGGTGGGGTTCTGCTGGAACACCACCCACAGAGGCAGCAGGACCCGTCTCCAGGCCTGCTGTCTACACAAGCACTGGATAGTCTACCTAACACTTGCATGTGACAGTGTTGCTGTTGAAGTGGATAAAAATAAACCATCAAAAAAATTGAACGGTGAAACCATGTCCCTAGGCATGCCATGGCAGGACCTCAAGGCTGGCCGCGTCCCATCCATCCGTGAACGACCTCCCTCCCGCATACTCCACTTGGACCCAAACGCCCCATGCAGGGCTTCGTTCAAGCTGTGATGTTCAGAAGGCCGACCTGCCTGCTTTCAGTCTTCACAACCCCTGCTGGTCAGCTCGTTGAGGATTGGCCCTGGTGTCACCTCCAGAGGTTCTTCCTGCACCCACCTGTCCTCGGCCCCAGATAGTGCTCACCTTGTCGATGATCCCACGAAACCCTGGGCATCTCTCCAACAGTGCCCGGAGCCCATTTTATCGTTTCCTGTGGAGTCTGTTTCTGAGACCAGCTTGGACATCTTCAGAGGGCAGGGAGCACAGTCTATTTGTGGGTATGTCCATTGCCTCTAGAAGTCATCAATAAATACTTGTTGAATAAATAATTATTTCCTCTTCTTGATCATTTCAAAGAAAACTCACATTCTTAATAGGATATTCAGTATTCTTTGTAAATGTTCTAGCACACAATTCAAGCTACTCTGGGTTCATTTCCATCCATTTGCTAAGGTTTTGAGTTTCATACCAACATGAAAAATAATAAGTGAAAGAAAAAATAAAGAAATAAAAAAAGAATCCACAGGGCCATGGTGTGGTAAGTACTTGCTAATTTTTATTCTAACATACCGTGACATCTTTGCAGGAAGAGCTCATGTCCCCATGGAAGTTAAGGCACAGAACATTTATAAACTCTGAACTCTTTAATCTTTATTCAACACAACAAAAGCAATTTCTACCCAAAGCAATAAAATCCAGACACACTATTCCAGAAGGTTGTATATTTTTAAAATTCTGAAGTGATTATCATTTGGCAGGTCGGTGACTCCCAGGGTCCTGGGTGCTTGGAGGCTGTTTCCCGGGCCCTCAGGCAAGAGGAACATGCTCAGGAAACAAGCGCAGCGCTTTCAGTTGAAGAGTCAGCAGGTCACTTTTGCCAGTGTGGAAATCAGCTGCCTGGTGCCAAGGACGTGATCTCTGCATGTGCCCCCTGCCCACCAGACTAGTCAAGTTGTGTGACTTTTGCCATAAACCTCATCCCAACAAGTACTGGCAAGTTGATAAACTAAACGGCCGAACCATGAACAATGACGCAGACAAAGCCCCTGGGAATCGCTGGTTACAATGCACGGGCGTTTAACAGAAAGTTCTATTAGAATCTTGGTTAAATTGTGCTCACCGATATCTCCTCCTAACACATGTCCTCGGACATCGCGTGTGAACAGGAAGGGCCAAGGGCCTGGTCTTCCTGGCTCAGCCACATGTCTTCAGCTCATCACTGCATCTCAAAGGAGAAAGCAAGATGGGGAAGAGAGAGTTTGGCAAGAGATGAGCAACAACCCAGCTTTGATTTTGTTCCCCGCTCCTAAGTGCTTAGCTGAGGCACTCGGCTCGTTAAGTATTCATGAGGACACGTCATGCTGTGTGAGCTCACCAGTGCTCTTGATTCAGACCACAATGCCCTGACAGTGACAGGCGACACTCCAAATTTAAGAAGTACCAGGACATGCAAAATTCAAGCCCAGGGTTTTTTGATAATGGAATTTCATTTAGTTTTATCATTAAAAAATGAACAATAAAGCAGCAGCTTCCAGTTGCACTATCAGGAAATGACTGAGCTGTAGCAGGATCACAAGACAAGTTCACACACTGATTCAGGAATGGCACACATCACCAATTTTAGACACATGACTTAGAAACTTGTCTCCTTCACTTTAAGAAGCAGAAATGTCTTCATAGCTAAAGTATGAGGTTTGTTCAATCACAAGACTTGGGGGGAAAGAAACAACAGCTTTTCTATGTTTTATATCTCCAGGGCAACAAATTGTCTTTGGGAACAATTTTAATGTATGCCACTCTGAGTGTTTATCAAACGGATGCCTTTCCTAGAGCCAATGCTAAGCAAAGCTGCCCTAAGCGAAACTCTCGTTTGACTCATAGGACTTAGCTCAGCCAAAGGGAAAGTTCAGGTGCCTCTGGTGGCCTCTGAACCCTCGAAGTGCCTGTTGATTTCACCTCCTAGGATGAGTACAGACAGAGGGCTCCTCAGGAGGACATAGCAGCTGCTATCTGCGTGCGTAACACAGCGCTGAGCCCTGTGCTGCCTGCCACAGCCATTTCCCAGAACCTGCCTCTACCAGTGACAGGCTGAGCAGCCTCTGGGAGGCCAAGCTCTCCTATGCAGGGAGGATTTGTGACTCACCTTGTCATTGGTCTCCACCACTTAATAAAATCAGACATGACGAGACAGGGTTGCAGTGAGGGAAATCCGGGTGGAACTTCTCCTGGGCTTGTGTGGCTCCTGTTGCTATCACTCTCTCCCACTGTCCCCACCGCTTTCCACCTTGAGAAGTTAATAATGTACATAGAATAATTAGTGGATTCGACAGAGAAGTTCCACTCATTGCTAAACAGGAGGTTTGGGACAACTCCTAGATTGTATGGGAATCTTTTGGCCATGGAGTGTAATCTTCCCTGGATGTGTGGAAGGTCCAGATATACCAATCCTGTTCCAGGACTCAAAGTTCTGCAGAATTCCCTGGGAGCTATGGACGGTCATTTAGATGTAGAATGAGGAATATAATGAGCAGGTAATTCTGACTCTTGTCTTCTCATTCTTAGGAGCTTTGTAATAGGAAAACAAAGTCTTCTATTTTTGAAATGAAGCTAAATTTTACCCAACCTTTCATCACTGTTAATAAATTAGCAGCATCCAGAAATGCTACAAAAAGTGTAATGCTAGCAGATATTTCCTGATATTTTGCATTGTATTTTTCTGTTGTGCATTTTCGAGTATAATGTTAACTTGAGGATCTGAGAGCCCTGGCATAAATCAAGAATGAATTCATGGAAATAGACTTGGGGCAGCCCTCAATGATCAAACACAGATAGTCATAATGAATAAGTAATTATCCATTTTGGCTGATTGGTAAAGAGGGCAAAAATTGAATTGCCCTTGGGTCTATATTAGCAATATCACCCATGAAGTGTATGAATAGACCAACACTTTGATTCTCTCAGGACGCTTACAAAGGATACGGTGTGACTAGAAATCAACATGCATAAAAAGGGGAGTCCTGCTGTTTTGTTTTGTTTTGCTTCGCTTTTGGTGGGGGAGGTCCCGCCATGTTGTCCATCCTGGTCTCGAGCTCCTTCCCAGTTGAAGCGATCCCCCTCTCAGCCTGCCAAGTAGCTGGGATCTAAGGCTGTTTGTTCATTCAGGGAAACAGAGTAAGGCTTTGGCCACCCAGCGGTGCCGAGCCTGCCCTGAGAGCATGGGAGTGCAGATAGCCAGGAGTGGTGCAGTGGATCCGCCACTAGAGCGTGAGATGTTAGAAGTCTCCCTTTATCTCAGGTAGAAATCCTTGAGAATCTCATGGGGCGCTGGTGTTAAGGGCTTCTGGGGCTGGTGACCCCAAGGAAAGAGTGATTTGCTTTTATATGTGGACTCTTTCTTGCTTAAAATCTTTAGGGGCCTCTGACTTTGTGTATTCTTTTATTGCTTGAATCCTTTCTTCAGTTTTTTATATTTTGTGTCTTTTTCACCCTCTACCACAGTCCAGCACGTAGCAGTGCCTAACACATAATAGGCACTTGACAGGTGTTTGCTCTGTGATGAATAAATGTTGTTAATGAGAGAAGCAGATCAGATTTTATGAACAGAGACTTTCTGGCAAAATTTTGACTATATGGATAAGTTCACAATGTATTGCTTACATTCTTCATTGGTTCCTGGGGTGAGCATAGACCTGCCAAGAGCAAAGAAGTCACCTTTCAGCTTTAACTATTAAAGCAGGCTTTAAAAAACTTCTGAAGAGGGACTGCCACCATATAAAACTTAAGAGAAAAGAACTCCTCTAACCAACTTTAAATATCAAGAGAGAAGCAGATATACTGATCATAAAATTTTACTATTACCTGCAGCACTAGTAAGATGAAAAATTGAAAAAAAAAATCAGTTTTCTCATTCTTTCCGGAGTTCATGGAAGACTTTCTGAGCTGGGGCTGGGATGAAGAGGTATGAAGAGGTATGAGAGAAGAAGAGTATTGGAGTGGGACATGACCCCTCTCTCAAGGCCTGATCTTGGTTAAAAGAGCCCAGTGGATTATATGGGAGTTAGAAACCTCAGGTCAATTGTGTGTGTGTGTGGAAGTCAGGAGAGTCTTTCTGTCACTTTCTGTTTGGAATTCTCAGAGGAGACCACCCACTGCAGGATAAAAATTGCAATGTGATGTGTATACATGGAGAACCTAAGAAATCTATAAGCCCAACCCCAACATTGCATCTCTCTTTCTCCAGCATTCATGAGAAAGAACTGATAAAACTCTCCTGGCCCTCGGAGGAGACACAGAGGGAAGACAGCTAGAAATTGGGGATTCATGCATGCCAAGGAGGTGCCATAATAGAAATCCAGGAGATTCCAAAGTTAAGTGTAAAGGAGACAACCCAGTGCAAAGGAAAAGAAGATGCCCTGGAGCCCTGGTGCCCAGACACATCCCTGAGAGTTGGCAAGAGATCTACACTGGCTCTGTGGGGAGATCAGACCATGAGTCCCTCTAGCCAGGGACTCCTTCAGCAGTGGGTCAGTGAGAACTAGGAGAAATGTACAAGGAAACCACAGAAGACACACCTTGGTGGGGTCCAACAAGGACATGAGGCAAAAAGGATCAGGATCTCAGGACTAAGCTAGCATAGGAAACTGATCTCCAAATTCTAATCAGAGAAGTGAGGTGATGAAGTTGGGCAGAGGAAGAGAAGAAGGCCAGGAGGGACCATGAATTTGCCAAATCTGAATTTGTTAGTTAAATAATTTATCCTACTTTGTGAATTAATTGATAGAATTATCCTAAAAATAAATAAGTCTTCCATCTTTGGTGACCTTGATGTTTCCAGGACTAAACTAAATTCACTTATCAAACTCAACTGGGATGTGACAAATCCTAAGCTTGCCACAGCAAAGTTGAGAGAGGACACCACTTCTTCAGTAATCTACTGTGCTCACCTCAGGGACTAAAGATGTGAAATGATGGGTTAGAAGTAGCCATTGTTTACCTTCAGGAAGACTGCAAGCTAATGATCTCCTTCTATCTAGCTACACAGATGTATATCTAGTAGGAGACATGTACACACACACACGAGATAAAACAGGAAAATTCCTTAAGGAAATGTTGGGAAAACATCAAATATGTAATTGCAATAGCCCTATTAGTTGAAAATTAGAAATTGTAGAGCATGGAGCTGCTTTTAAATCTCATTTCTGTGTTAGCATCCCATAGCAGTCGAAGAATTGTTAGGTGGGGAAGAATATGAGTTGTCAAGATTTGCATTAAAGTGGAAGAACTGGAACTTGATGAATACAAAGGTATCATTTCATCACTTAAAATACTTAGTTTTCTCTAGTATAAGATTATCACCACATATGTTGAAGATAAAATGCTACTTTAATCAAATATTTTGTAGAACACTGGTATGTGGGAAATAATTAGATTGTTAGATCCTCATTGTTTCAAATTAATCAAGTATTTGGATATTTTAACCAAGAACATCATAATGATTTAAAAAAATCATGCTTTTAACGCAATGCCTTTGGATTTTGTTTGGATTTTGTATTAAAGTGCCCCCACCCCACACAGTTTGTCTTCACATCTGTTTTCTATGTTTCAGTTAACCATGGTCAACCATGATTTGAATATCTTAAACAAAAACTTCTCCAAATGAACAATTCATCGATTTTATTGCACATTGTTCTGGGTAGCATGGTGACATCTCACGCTGTCTCACTTTGTCCCTCCTAGGAATGAGTCATTGTTTTGTGCAGCGTGTCCACGTGATACACTTCCCACCCATGCCTCCCTCGATGGCTGTCTTGGGTATCGATCAACTGTCCTGGTGTCACAGTGCTGTGTAGATGTCAGTGCTCTCTGCGTATGTGCCTTTGAGTAGTTGTGATTTGATACTTTGCCATTGTTACCTGATGTGGAAGGGACTCGACAAATGTGTGGATGGGTGTCACTGTGATGTTTCTGGAAGGGTCTGTCATAACCTATTTTCAGGTCCTGAAAATACTACCATCAGGATGCATTTCTAATTTCTAGCTGTGACCATCTGCTACATACAAGAGAAAAATCATTCTTCACTTTAATGAAGTTAAAATGAGTTGTTATGAGAAAATTCCAGTTATTGAAATCTGTTTGGAAAATCTGGTGTTTAGATTCCAGAATATTTCAGCTTCTCTATGGACAAGTAATAAATATTTGGACATTTCCTTTCTTAGAAATTTCACCTAAGTGTCAATGAGACAGGAACCTTGTGAATGATCTTATATAAAGAGAGAATTTGTGGCCAACTTTTAGAATCCTAATAACTCCAAATCTACAGATTGACCCCAAGAATACACTTTATCTATATGTGAAAACTGAACACTTTATATTGTTTAAACATAGAACCAACCCTTATGAAAGAAATGCCAACTTCATATTTAAGATAGTTGGTAGAGATTTGCCTACCCTTTATATAACATGGATGATGTTTGCCTTTTAATGTATATATGAAGAAAGATATACAAATGCTACTGATAAATAGGAGCCTTGAAGCAGTTGAGTGGATTGAAGAACTGCGTATTGTTTTCCAAAAGAAGTATACACCCCCCCATGTATCTGCAAGTGGAAGCTTATGAAGGGAAAACAATGAACACAATTCCTTTTCCCAGTCTTAAAACAGCATTGCCAAGACAAATTTCTTATTGATTAAATTATGGTTACTTATTGAATGCTTTGTCTGAAATGCCTAACAGTCCCCATGAGTTGGTAAATAGGACAAGGTCCTGGCTGATATCTGCTTTAGCCCCATGTGGTTTTTTTCTCAATTCTTCAAAAATTCAATAAAAATTGTTGAATTAAATTAAATCAGACATTGTTCTAGGCATTGAAGATGCAGTCCTGATTCAAACAGAATTTTAAAAATGAGCGAAAAGAGGTTAGAACTACAGCATTTCAAGGTACTCCTTCCAAAGGGAAAGAAATTGAGAGCTTGCAACATAGGGACTTGGGCATATCCGTGGGTGAATTAGTCACTGAGAAAAGCCCAAAATGGGAGACCCTGCCATGTGATTTGTTGCTTGTTCTTTGAGGTGTTCGTGACTCTTGAGGCAAATCATTTCCCATTGGTACCTGGGGTACTGTGTCAAAATGGACCTCCTGGCCATTAAAACCCTGCTATTGGCTTTGTTTTAATGTGAAACATTTGATGATAGGTTTTTATTAGGTAAAGCTTTAGTTAACATTAAAACAGTACGGTGTAAATTGCCTATTTAAAAACTTTACCAATCATGCATATGTTTGTTAATTGGATGAAGACTAATAGCTTATGAAAACAGAATTTTGGAAAAGAGTGGAGGGTCATACTGCATTAATTCAGGATTCAGTGTGAATTTCTTATCTCTCTTTTCCACTTAGTCAAATTTATAGTATGTGTATGAAATAAAACATATTTATGCATTTTAAAATTTTATTAGAATCTCCTTATAAATGATGCATTCCAACTTTGATGAAGAATCAAATGCCTTTTGAATATATTTTGAGCTCCGTGTAATAAACTTCATCATGATTAGGTACAATTTATGTGGAACTTATCAGCCACATTTTTATTTCTGCTTATTTCAATATAAAACATGTCCAAAAGTAACATCGAATCCTTAGAAGACTGTATACACACTCTGCCTTCATTCATCCTTATTTTGACTGATTAGAAAGGGCTTAATAATGTACAGCAAATGCACTTTAGAATACAAATCAAGGTAGAGGCACTGTGTTTGTTTATTCCCTTTTTTCTTGGCTTAAAATAATATCCAATTCTGAAGAAAATTCTCTTAGCATTATCTGAAAAAAATACCTACTTTTCCCAACCGGCTGTTTCTCCACACAGTTTATGCTCCTGTGGGTTGTGAGTTTGACTCCAGTGTTAGTGAACCTTGTAGATCAGACCATCCATTTCACTCAAGAGGAATGGGAGAGTTTGAGTCCCCAGGAGCAAGTGCAGGACAGGCTGACGAGGAGGACAAGGAGGACGACGGCCATGTTTGGCCATCAGGAAAGCTGAGGGAAGACCAGCTGGAGATCAAGTCTCAGGTGAGCCTGGTTTTCTGCGGTTACCATGCTGGCTGGTGCTACTGCCAGCAGCACCTCGGCCAGCTACTCCTTTCCAGGTTCTTGCTTCACGAACTCAAAGACTGAAATCCAGGGACAATGAACAGTGAGTGTGACAGCATACACTTAATTCAGGTACGAAGGAAAGAAACAGGGTTCTCTCGGAGCAAGACGGGTCCTGATAGCAGGGTGCCAAGGAAGTGCCCTGGTCTAGGCAGCCGCTTATGTGGCTGCTGGGTGGGGGCATCACTCAATATCCATGCCAATTGGGTATCAGAAAGCACCAAGGATGTTGGTCCTAACTTTTATGCTTTTATGATAATTAGGTGTCTCAAAGATGACTTGGTGGGGAAAATATTGTGATTGGTTTTGCTGTTTTAGCTGTTGAATCTGAAATTCTCCGTAGTTCTGACTCAGTCCGTCCTTCCTTCCCTTTATCAACTTTCAAAAGGTCTTGGTGGATGACACTTTCGGAATGCTTCTACAGAGCAATCCATTTGGGGCCCATGGCCTAAGTGCTCACCTCTGGCTTACTGTCTGACTCTCCTCCCTGTTCACTGGGACCAGGATTTAGTTGCTTGCTGCACCTTGATCTATACTGTCCTCAAGTCTACCTGGAAATGATCACCTAACGTCAAAGGTGTCTGAGAGTCAGAACACATTTTGTGACTTCAACAGGAATTTTCTCTTGATAATACAAAGAAGGGTGTCCTAGGCCTCCAGACAAAGGTTATCACCTCCTTGTCTCCAGAAACTATGGGAATGGAATGTGCCTTCACAAAGGAGACCCTGGAAATTGAAGATCTCAAGTATGTTTTATAAGTCACTACTCCAGGGCTGTTAAAGAAAAAAACAAATAATTAAAGACCCCAGTTTATCAATTAGAAAGGTTGAAAGGAAGGTACACCGAAAAGAGTCTTGGGTCTGCCTTTTATCTTCACCTGGACAGCAGAGCACCCCAGGTCACAAAGGTGGCCATGGCAGTCAGAATGAATGGTGTAGTCACACCCTAGCACAGAGCCCCGTGTAGCCAGGAACCATGCTCACGGTGCAAGATGAGATGTCCCACCAAGGAAGCATGGAAGCAATCTAGAGAAACGTGCCCCAAGAATGCTTCATAAAGGAGGGAAAATAAAGACCCAGATGAGGATCTACAGTCCATGGAGGGAAAAACTCAGGAAGGTGGTGGGTGGGTGGCAGGTGTGATCTGAGTTGACAGTCCTCGTTCACAGCCCTCTCTCCAGGAAGAAATTCAGTGAATGATGGCCATCTTGCGATGACTGTGCCCAGTCCTCCTATCTTTGTGAACAAGGGTGTAGAGTCGTCAGACTCTGAGAAGGAAAGAAGTAAATATTTTATTGTTTTTATTTGTGCATTATAGTCATATGTAATAGTGGGCTCCCTGTGACACATTCATAGGTACATACAACCTACTGTGCTGTTTCAGTCCTCACTGTTCCCCAGACCCCCTTTCTGTACTTTCCTGGTCTTTCCTCTGTTTATTTATTGTTTTTTCATTGGTGCATTTGAATCATACGTAACAGCAGAATTCATTGTATACTTGTACAGAGCGTGATCTGGTTAATTTCATTCCATCCTTCCTCTCATAACACATTGGTATTTTCAAGAAATTCTCAAACATGTAGTTACACGTTTGTTTTTATGGTACTACACTGTATATATAATTTTATAAAATGCTTGTTACTTTTACAATAGCTTTAATAGATTTCTTATAAACAGATTTGTAATATATAACATTGTTCACTGTTTTCAATATTTCTCTATGCATAGTAAGAACAATTGATGAAAATTATTATGAGTGAATGTTTCCTTATTTAATTCTATCTTTGTGACCAATGGCTTCAGTATTTCCCCCAAGTAAAAGAATGTAATAATGTAGTAAGAAAACATTTAAGTTAATGTGCCTACATGTCTTTCCTGAGTCCTGCTGGTAAGTAGTAGCAAACCTATATTTCTTCATGTATGAAGAGTTAAGTTCTCCTTTGAAGGGTAAGATCAGATGGGAGTATATAGAAAGCCTTCATCTCATTAGCACAATATGTCAAACATCAGAGATTCTTAGCCTGTGTTCTTCTACTTTTATCTTCTTTACTGAGGAATTAGAATTTTCTCATTTGTATGTTGAAAATCACATTTAAAAAGACAGACACATGCTAACTTCAAAAGACACTAAAAAACATCAGTTTTAAACTAATGTAATTTAAAAAAAAATCATACAGTAAGAAAATTGGAAGTCATGCTAAGTTAGTATTAGTATGTTTTTCTAATAAAACCAATTGCCATTCAATAGGTATGTTCCCAGAAATGCCTTTTTTCCCCATCTTCTCACTCAATGTTTAAAGTAACACTGAGACCTGCCCATTTTTAGGAGAGGAAGATGAAGCTTGAGAAATTAAACAACTGAGCCCAGGCATCAGAGTTAGGAATTGGCAAAGTCAGTCTTGAAATTATGTTCTTCCTTGCCCGGAAGCCCACTCCATTAGCTCCATTAACCCCCACAAGAGGGTGAACTTGCTAACAGATGTTTTAAATCTTGAGAATTGCTAAAGAAAATCATTCCAGTTGAGTAATTTTTCTCAAGTTGTCTCTTAAAGGGGGGAAACGTGGCATTGAAACGTTTTTCCTTGTCTTCACGAACTTACGAATCTCTAACAGAAACTTACCTTCTCTGGTTTACTACCAGGGTGCTCTTGTGTGATGTCTGATCCCTTTGTGAGTGACTTCACTCCAAGTCCCTGCCAACAGAGACAGAAACCACCAAAGCTGACAGGTCCCTCCCTCTCCCCAGCCTGTGTCCATGGACCCAACACCAGCTAGCAAACTTGAGTACCGCCAGGTAAATCTCTCACACATTTTTAGACTTTAAGTTTTCAACGTCCTTGGCAATTCCTTTTTTTAAATTTATTTTTTCTTTTTAAAGACTGCATTTTGATTCATTGCACACAAATGTGGTACAATTCTTCCTTTCTAAGATTGTGCACGATGCAGATTCACACCATTGGTGTAATCATACCTGTACGTAAGGTATGATGTCAGCCTCATTCCACCATCTTTCATACCTCTGCTCCCCCCTCATTTCCCTTATGTAATCTAAAGTTCCTCCATTCTCCCCACCCCCATTATGTATCATCATCCACTTATCAGGGAAAACATTCGGCCTTTGGATTTTTGGGACTGGCTTGTTTCACTAGCGTGATATTCTCCTTGGCAATTCTAATGCAGCAGTCTAGCTCGGGGATGCTCACTGAAACACGTCTTAGATTGCTCTTACTTTCCCATCACTACAGGGTCTTGGGATTTCCTGTATCCAACTTCAGCCCCCGCTCCCAGCTCTGGAAACCCTCAACCTCTGGACTTGAAAGCGCTGTCCGAGGGACTGACTGCATTGCTCAGATGATGGGCCACCTGGCTGCATGTCGTTCTGGATCCGCTTTTACTGTTTCTTTCTCAGGGGTCTTTTTATGTGTTTATTTATTTTTGATACTAGGGATTTAACCCAGGGGTGATTTACCATGGATCTATAGCCCCATCTATTTTTATTTTTCATTTTGAAAAGGTCTCATTAAGTTGCTTTGGGCCTTACTAAGTTGCTGAGGCTGGCTTTGAACTTGAGATCCTCCTGTCTCCACTTCCTCAATTGCTGGGATTACACATGTGGGCCACAGCACCCAGCTCAGGGATACATTCTGAGGCTCAGTATAATTTTCTGCAGTTAATATGACAAGCATTCTGTTTCTGGGCAACCCATCCAATCAACTGTGATTTGGGATAATTGTTTGGGTTCCAATGTGGATGCTGATAGTGAAGATTTTAAGACTGCTGGTTCTCTGTACCATGTAGCCTTGCTGAGCTTGACACAGTCCCCAGTACCTTGGAATGTGACTATTTGGATAGAGGGTTTTCAAAGAAGTGACCAAGTTACAATGCAGCCTTAGAGTAGATGCCAGTCCCATCTTACTGATGCCCTTATGAGAAGAGGAAGTCTGTCATGAGTGTGAGAAGACACAGGGAGAAGACAGTTGTCTACAAGTCCAGGACAGAGGACCGCAAAAAAACCCACTCTGCTGACGCTGACTCCAGAGACTGACGTTTCCTGCCCCAGAGCTGTGAGAAATCGCTTCCTGTTGGTAGTGTAGCTGGTTTGCGTTGTTTGTATGGAAGCCTCTGCTAAATACCTCAGGCACCAGCCTTCCCTCTGGGCAAACCCAGTGCAGGCTTTGGAACTGCGTGCCACAGTGGCTCCTGCAAGGACGACCCTCTCCATCGTTAGGGGCTAGTGTGTTCCCTGTCAGGTGATTCATGATTTCACCCTCTATATTCTCTGGAGATGGGAGTAAGCGGGGTAGTTTCTGAGGAATTTCGCGGCTCCCTCAAGGCAGAGGTCTCTGCACTGTCCTCACACACGGGAGTCGGGCTGAGCACCAGCCTTTGTCAGGTGGGAGTGGGCCACTCTGTAGGCTCACAAGTTCAGGGGCGGGGAGCTTCAAGGCGCTCAGCATCAATCCTGACTGCACCACCACGGCCATCAGGATCCTGTTCCTTCATCCAGGTTCCTGACTTTGGTATGAGCATTGCCACATCTGATGCGTCATCTCTCACCAGGGCTCTAGGTCCCTTGCAACTCAGTCCTGGGCCTGACCCTTCCAGCTGCAGACTGGTTCTATTCATGAGCTGGCAGAGATGTCCAAAGGACAGCCACTCCTTAACTGGTTATTAATCACTCTTTCCTTTCTCCATTGAATTCAAAGACTAGCAAAAATCACCTAAAACTCTTTATTTCTTCTCAGGAAGTGCTCAGGTGATATCGCCTCTCCCAGCATACCCTCTTCCACCAAGGAAAGTTTCAAACCTTCCTGGCTACCCTGTGCCAGGGGCTCCCAGAACTGCACTTTGTACCCATGGGTACCAGAAAAACATCAAAAGATGTGACACAGCTCTAAAAGCTCACTGCAAAGTCATCTCTGTCAGATAGTGCCTAGGGTCACTGCCTGAGGGGTGATCCCTGGGAATCGGCCTTCGAGCAGGGGTGCTCTCTAATGGGTATCAGGGAGTTTGTGAGCAGAGGTGATCCAGAGGGAAGCCTGGATGCCTTTGCATTAAAATCGCGCTCAGCCCCCAGGGATTCGAGGGTTGGATGACTCCATGCTGGTGCAGAAACGGAGTACCCTCTCCACCCGGATAACGTTATGATGGCAGGTTTTCTGCAGGGAGAAACCAAACCTCAGGTCAAAATGCAGTCTTTGGGTCAGAGGGATTCCAGAAGAAAGGCCGGGCACTTTCCTTTGAGACTCGGCTGGGCGCCTTCAGCTGCCAACACTGTCCATGGTTGGGGATCGCAGTCTTCCACCTCGAGTAAGGGACCAGGCAGCATGCACAGCAGCCATGACTGTTAGGACCCCAAGAAAACTAGCAGAGAGAAAGCCTTGGCTCACAGTTACATGAAAATGAGACGGAGTCTCTATCTGCTCTCTTGTCCGTGAGAAAGGTGACACAACCCTCTGGTCCTAGTACAGGAAGAAGTCTCCCATCTTCCTTCAGCCACATCATCCCATCTCCATGCAGGGTAAGCACTGCCCCACAGGGCACCGAGGACAGAACGTTCTGCTCTGGTGCTCCCAACCCTACCACTATTGATACTGATTGAAAAGTAAAAAACATTTTTAAATGGTGGAACACAGAAAACCATCACCATTAACATTCCAGAATTACTGTCTTGTCTTCAGTTTGATTAATTCTTCATCTACCCACTTAGGAACCAGGACTTTTTACATTGTTGTTATTATATTCAATTTTGCCTCTTGACTTTTGACATTGCCTTTTAAAACATTCAACTTCATCGAAATCTAATGGAGGTGTAAAAATGTGCATCAATTCAAAATGTAGACTTTGGTGAGTCTAAGAGTTATGCACACATAGGAAGTCAACTCCACAGACAAGAGAGAAGGCAGCTCCATTCCTGAGACATTCCCTGGCCCCTCAGACCTGTCTCTTCCCAGTCCCAGGCTGCCGAAGATCCCCCGTGTGTCCCCACTAGCTTGTGTCTTCTATTTTACGTAAGTGCAATCATCCTTCATGCACTCTTCCCACCGGCCCCCTCCACGACACAACCTGAGTTTGAGGTTCTCGCGGTTGTTGCACACACGGCGTGCCTTCTTTCCAGGGCTGTGAAGAAGCGTCTATTATGTGGACACACCACATGTTCACATCCACTCACTGGTTGATGCTCAGCGCGTTCCTTTCAAGTTTTGGACACTGAGGAATAAATGTTTGTATACGAATGTTGTAGGAATGTAAGATTTATGTCTGATAGAGAAACCCATAGAAGTGGACTGCGGGGACGAATGGCAAGGGCCCTGTCCACATTTTGAAGAGCTGTAAGCTGTGCTCGAGTCCTAGGAGTGGTTCAGACTCTCTTCCATAGCGCAGAGTGTTCCCGTCCCACATCCTGGTCAGGAGCTGGCCGCGCTGGCTTCTTAAGGCTTGCTGCTGTGGTGGGTGTATGTGGATTTCCTTTGGTGGTTTTATGTTGCCTTTTTGTTTTTAAATTTTATTTTATTTGCTCTAATTAATTGTACATGACAGTAGAATACCTGTATACATTTTGATAGATCACACATAAATGGAGTGTAATCTCATTTTTCTGATTATCTATATTATAGGATCACATGGGTCATGCAGTCATATATGTACATGAGATAATAATGTCTGTTTCACTCACTATCATTCCTTCCCCCAAATCCCCTCCCCTCTCTTCACACCCCCTACCTAATTATAAGGTAACTCTTCTCTCTTCTTAATGACATAGTAAGCGTATCTGACATGCTGGTTAGCCACACATCTTCGTTTGTATATGTATCTGTCTACTCAGATGTTTCTCCAGTTATTTGAACTAACTGCCTTCAAAATATGGAGTTGTGAAAGTTTCACATGTAGCCCTTTTCAGGTATACTTATGGTGACAGTTTGCCCTATTCTATGGTTTGAATTTCACTTTTCTCAAGAGCTTTTCTAAAATCAAGGCAGAAAGTTGATGGGGTGCTCCTGGGTCCGGGGGTGCCATGCCTAGGATTAGGGCAGTAGCTGGTGCAGAAACAGAAGAGAGCAGCAAGACAGAGATCCTAGTTAGAGCTGGTTCATTGTGAGTCAAGGCCAAGAGAAGATAAGCCCAGAGTGGGGCGCACCTCAGCTGGGCACCAGCGTGCCTACGTGGTTGGGCCTTGGGCTTTGCTGGAATGGGTGGAGTAGGCAGTGGTGGAGACCCTGGAGTGGCAGGTGGCCACTCTTTGGTGGGTACTTGCAGAGCTGCCATCTGTTTGGGGAAGACACAGCCTCCACTGTGAGCCCCGAGGGCATGCACCAGGTGCTTGGGTCACTTCATCCTTCATGGCTTCGTGCCCAGGCTGGAAGGGGCACTGGTCACCTGACCTGTGGAGCAGCTCGTGAGTACGTGTGACCTTGGGAACATACTGTGTGCCCTTACCTGTGGGGGAAGGGATCGGACCCCCTTTGTGGAATGTGGGTGCCTTTGGGAGGCTCCGAGTAGACTCTGGCTTGCTAAGATGGAGCTCTTCCACAGCCCAGCCAAAGGGGAGAGGGAGGCGTGTCCTTGGGCACAGCATGATGGTATTGAGGCTCTGGGCCGTCTGCCTGGCAGGGGCCCTGAAGCAGCTGCCCCTGCTCCTGGACCCATTCTTGACCCCATGCCTGCCCATCTGTAATTACCTGAGGAGCAAATGTATCTAATTTTGATGAAGTTGAATTTAACCTATAGCCACACTTTTAAAAAAAATCGCATCCAAAAAGAAATATTATCAAAGTTGCAAACTTTTGTCTCTTGTGTTTTCTGTTAGCATGATTATAATTTTAACTTTTCCTTTTAAGTCCAGAGTCCCTTTTGCATTAATTTGTTCTCCCAGAATATTGTTGAAAATATCTTCCTTTCTTCAACAACTTACTATGCCACCCTGACTAAAAACCAGTTGTCCGATTTTGTGGATCTTTTGTTTACTTAGCAATCTGCTCGATTAGTCTGTGTATCTCTACTTAAGCCCATATGCCACTTTCTGGCTTATAGAAACTTTAGAAATCTTAAGATCAGGGTAATTAACTCCTTCACATTTGTTTTTTGTTTAGTACCAAATGCTTGGCTGCTGGAGGTCATTTGCATCCCCATGCCAACTTAAGAGTGAGCTTGACAATTTCCACAGAATCCTGTTTGCATTTCATGATTGCCTTAGGTCTGGTGATGAATTTGAAGACCGATGACATCTTGTTAACGTTGCAGCTTCCATCCACACGCAAAACCTCAACCCACTTATGCATATTCTGTCCATCTCAATGGAGAAGTCTTGCACTTCTTCTGTTAAATTTATTCCTTTAAATGTGTAATGTTTTTTGATACTACCATAAATGAAATTATTCATTAATTTTGTTTTTCAATCATTGGCTGTCATACATTTTACATTTTAATCTTGTGACCTTTATAAATTCATTTCTTAATTCTAGTGCATATTTTGAACTGGCTTAGTATAAATGCCACAAACGACTTTGATATCTTCCAATAAAGAATTTTATTTCAGATACACCTGACCTTAGTGTGCAAATTAATTCTTGTTTTGAAGGTTATATTGCATTTAGAATTTAACCAAGATATGTGGGTCATGTCACAGACTCCACAGCAAGCTTTGAAAATTAAGACCTATCTCTGGTCATGCTCTTAGCAAGAATTTTCAAGACCTTTTACAAGTGTCTGGCAGTCCTGCTGCCTCAAAATCTTCACTGGGCTCTATGTTTTCTCTCCCATCACCCCAATTTTATCCTGTTTCTAAGTGATAGAAGACATTTTAAACATAGCAGGTTACCACTATCCCAGCTCCCAAAATGCTTATGTGTCCCTATCATTTCAACAAGCCAATGACCCTCCCCAAGGAACCAGAGCCACTTAGAAAACAAGAGGAAGTGAGAAACACAGCTTGATGTTCTGTTATGTGCACACACACGCATGCTAGTGCAAACACGAACCTGGACTCATGGGAACAAGGACTGGAAGAGAATACGCACTAAATGTTAACAAAAACATCTGACTGAAGATGCAAGCAGACTTACTTCCTTTGTGTATGTGTGTGTGCATTTTGTCTGTGTTTTTCATATTTTCTTTAATAGAGCATTATTTCATGTTAATCATGAAAACTGAACACTTTTTAATAAGAAGAAACATAAGGAAATTTATAATAATTGTTTTTGAAACATGTTACAATTATTTTGTAAATCTGGAAAATAAACTTTTGTGTCTTATCTGAGCCTGCAGGAAGTACCACATCTCTTTTATAAGCCTGTTGGAACTATCTTTAAAATTATCACACTTATCTGCAGAAATTTCAGATTATTTATGCTGAAGATATTTCAAACGATAAGTAAATTTTGGTGCATTTTTAGTGATGTGTTTGCATTCAAAGATTTTGACTGAGAATATTGTATCTTGAAATTATACACCTGAAATAAAGTAAAAATTAGATCTAACTGAATTTCTTTAGTATGATCTAAAATTTTTTTAAAATACTGAGGTTCACATGTGGGTAAGCAAAATGTATGTGGTTTCCTCAACTTAAACATAATAATACCAACTTTTACTAAGATTGTTTCCTTAGTTTCTAAGTGATGTGTTTACTGTTTTGTTGAAGTGTAAATATTTGTATAGATTTACAATATTCAATTCTCTGCAAACAAATTAATTCTAAAAGCATTTCTTTCATGTATTATCATAGCATGCACAAACTTCCTAATATTTTCACCATTAGAATGACATCCCAGGAGAGTGACATGTTTGGGATACGAGAGAGACAATCTCTGGAGGGCACACAAATGTACCTGACTTATGAGTTACTGTGGGGCATGGACTGTTATGTCCAGTCATGCACAGTCCACTGAACTGTGCATTGTGGACTCTGCGTTTGACCAAGCCACCTTCTTGAGGAGCTGCACTGACAGGTCTTTGATTTCCGCACACCAGCCCACCTGACTGAGCAATCAGACACAATAGTGAGGGCTTAAATCTGGCTTAAGGAAAGGTCACTTAAAAATCAATCCTCGGGAGTTTTGAGTAGCTACAACCTTGGGTCCAATGCTTGACAAAATCCCACCAAAACTTAGGGGGTATTTGTTGTTGTTGGGTCTAAATTCATGTTAAAACCACAGTTTGAGGGACCAAAGGTAATGTGAATGCTGGGCACACTGCATGGCGATGGATCACCAGAGGGTAAAATGAGCCATAAAAGGAAAGAGATGTCCTGCAAGGGACCTAGTAACTGCCCCAAGGGAGGAGTGGTAAAATGTGGACTCGGTCCCAGGGAAAGCTGGGTGGATCTGCCCACCTCAGGTAAGAGGTCCTGTCCCTCGTGTGCAGGCAGAGATGCTGTGTCCGGGAACATCTGCACAGTGAATCTCTCAGTTCCTTCTTACCTGATTTGCTCCTCTGCTTAAATTTCTATGACTTCAATATGAGAAGGAAGAATTTGGAAGCAATCCGACAACCTGGAATCCAGTGAGAAAAAACCACATATCGGGAGCAAAGAGTCTCGTTAGTTTTCGAGGACACGGCCACCACATGCAAATCCTCACTTCCTTTCAGGGAAAATCAAATACAAGTTCTTACCAATACATTGCCCTCCTGACGCTCCAACCACATCCATCCTACAAATATCAGTGGGAAAACGACCACTTAAAGACGGGGACAGAGTGTACAGGCACTGCCCGACATCGTCCTTCCTGCTATGGAGCAATGTCACCTCTCCCATTTCTGTTCCTTTTAAATACCTTGAGCCTGAGGAACACATGGCACGGAACACAAACCCTTATTTTTGGAATAGACGATCATCAGAATCAGTGACACAGAGCGCATCTACAGAAGAGGCTGTGCGGAGTCATTCAGACCTGGAACAGATTTCAGCACAATTATTTGGGACTCTGCGAGCTCTACTCTTTCTCCATCTTTAAGGCAGCTTTAAGGAGACTACAGCTGGTGCTGGCATTAGGAACAAGGATAAGAGACAGAGAAACTCAGTGTGTCAAACACACCCACTCGCACACACCTGTGACTGTCATGTTAGGGCCACACTCCAGCAAGCAGTGGCAAAATCCGATTCGCGTATGCCACTGAAGAGACCTGATGGGTGGGAGGCCTCTTTCCCTAGTTGTTCCCTAGGTTACGGGCACAGTTCTCAGATAGCAGCCTTTAAGACTGAGAGATCGATTCAAGTAAGATGAATTCCAATAAGAATGTTATTTAGTGCATTATGAAGCCGGGGTTAAAGAGACGACCTATCACAACTTCGACTTACGAAGTCCCATCTCACTTAGACGTGGGGACAAACAAGTAAAGAGAGAAGATAATTAGAGATTTGAAACCAGGGCCTCAGAAAAGGCAAACATCTGGGACCCATAACAAAAGGACAAAGTTGGATACCACGGTTCCTCATGCCCTTGGTAGATCCCAACCAAACATTTCTGTCCTTAGCTTCCCTAGAGAGGCGCCCTGGCCTAAGTGCCCCTTGAGTCAAGCTCGGAGGAAGGAGCCCCTTGGTGGCTCTGGCAGCCATTACTAAAGAGTTACCTGCAACCTTTGTGTTCTAGAGACTCAAGTTGGTAAGATGCTAAACACAAAGAATTTTTGTGAAGTCAAAGAAAAAGGGTTCAGAATCAAGTCCATTGCCCATATGAAAAAACCAAAATACACAGACTCCTATTTAATACTTAGAAGAGGGCAGCACACCCCAGGTCTTCAGAGAAAAGGCTGGTGGATGAGGGTGAGCGCCACCTGTGGGAGCATCCTCATCAAACACTCACGTTCACAGGTCATGCTTACTTAGTGAGCCAGTCCCAGAACACCGGGGACATGAGGACCAGGACAGAGGTCGGGTGAGTGGTAGAGGCCGGCAGCCGGGATGGCCGGAGGGACAGGCCACACAGGCTGAGTCAGGGCCCCTGGTCTTCTCCTGCCTCTTCTCTGGGAGTGCTGTGGCCTGGATCTTGACTTCCTCCAGGGTCTCGGGGGCCTCGGGCCTGGTCCCAGGGCAGCAGTGCTCAGAGGTGGTGGGGAGGTAGGCAGAGGCATGTGACGGAGGGTGCCAGTCGCGGGGCCTGGCCTGGCACTGCCTCTGGCCCCTCCCAGCCTCTCTGCTTCCTGACTGTCCAGCCGTCAGGAGTCAGCAGCCTCCTCCACCAGCCACGCGGCTGCGATGTTGGGTCCTCCCCAGCCCCACACTGATGTCAGCTAGTTAGCTGACCAGCTGACCACGGTCTGAAAGCCTGAAGTCACCAGCCAACCCAGACTTGCCTCCTCTTAGTTTTCTGTCAGCTGTTTTTCACGGTCATGGAAATCTGACACACACACGGGGATAGCAACTGGTGGATGTGTGTGTTTGTGAAGGAGAGTCACAGTCAGACATGAGGGTGACGTGTCGAGTACGCAGGAGGCAAATCACACACACCCACTCTCACACACTCACACACTCACACTCACACTCACACCCACACCCACACACCCACATCAACACTCACACATACACACACTCACACCAACACTCACACACTCACATACACTCACACACACACATACTCACAACCACACCAACACTCACTCACATCCACACTCACACTCACACATACCCACACACTCACGCACACACACCCACACACCCTCACACCCACACCCACACTCACACACTCATGCACACACACCCACACACCCTCACACCCACACCCACACTCACACACACACTCACACCCACACTCACACTCACACACACCCACACACCCTCACCCACACTCACACACTCATGCACACACACACACACCCTCACACCCACACCCACACTCACACTGGCACACTCACTGCTGGCTGCACCTGACGTGTGGGAGGGGAAGTCAGCCTTCTTTCCACAGGTGTGAAGAGCGCTGGAGAGGGAGAGCTGTCACGTAGGAACATGCGATTCTCTGACTGCCTCTGGGAGCCGTTGGCGAGGTGTCCCCTGATGCACAGTTGCACTCACTGCACATGGTGAAGGCGCCCAAGCCACAGGTTCCAGCCTGAGGAAACGCCTGTTCAGGGCCACCTCACCCTGGCTCAGGTTCAACTTAAATTCTTTTAATGAATGGATCCCGAGACCTTTGAGGAAGGCAATGCCAGCAACCCCTCCCTGCACCGAAGCAGCTACAAAGCCCACCGTTTCCTCATGGCTGCTGCTTCGCGGGCACAGGCTGCCCCTGTCTGCCCTCGCCAGCCTCCTCTGCTCTCCGTCACTTCTCCACCAGGAGCCCAGACAACTCGTCCAGCTCTGGTTGTGGAGGTGAAGTCAAACCTGTGGTGTTGGCCACCATCCAGGTTCATTCCTTCGTCTTACAGGAAAGGCAACAGGGGCCCAGCTGGTGTGACCACCTCGGCAGTGCAACTAAGAGCTAAGCAGCAGAGGAGAGAGAGCAGGTGCCCTCGCTTGGCCTGCTGTAGGCCCCTGGCTCTTCTGCATTCTCCCAACAGAAAGGCCACTCACACAACTTTTGCTATTTTGTGTGCTGTTCTGGTTGTTCCAGTTTATTATTTGTTTTGGGCAACCTTACCATGCCTACTTTATTAACGGTCACAGGTGCACATGCAGGAGGAACATGGTGTGCACAGGGTCCTGTGCCACCTGCGTTTTCTGGCTTCCACGCTGGTCTTACACCGGGTCCCCATGGATAATGGACACAGCTAAGCGCCCAAGTGTTCCTGACCCGTCATCAGCTTTGCACAGCTGGCCACACACAACTCACTGGCAGTTAAAAGGCAATCACACGGGTACTTAAAAAAGATGCCCTGGGAAGTAACTGGCCTTCAGAGTCACACTCCCTGGGAAGTACACTGGCCTTCAGAGTCACACTTCATGAGTGTGAAAGCAGAGCCCAAAACTCAGAATCCACTGCACCACCCTTCATGTCAGGGAGGGGTTGGTTCTGAGCAGGGGAAGCCAGACACAAAGTGTCACCATGGAGGTCGGCTGGGGACAGAGCGGGAGAACCCTAGCTTGGCAGAAGGCCCGGCCTCCTTCCAGAGCGATTATGTGTGAAGGTCACAGGGTCCGATGATGGGGCTTCCCTGTCATGTCATCTGCAACTTCAGCCCAAATAACCATTTCAAGTGGGGTGAAGACTTCAGAACTGCAGCCCACACCGGGAGGCTCCCTCCAGGTCGCCTTTCTCCCCTGCTGCATGGGGCCCACGTTATTCGGAAAACCTGATTTTAAAAAACCAGAGACCAATTTGAAATAAAAAGTAACACAAGGAAAAGAGCTGAGAGAGGAAGTCATAAAAAAAAATACAGTGTGAATCTCATAGAAACAAAGACCTATAAAAGCCACGTTTAGGGCCGTCCCACTTCTGCTTTGCAGAGGACGAGTCTGGGGACCCTCGTAGGCTGTACTCACATGTCCCTGCACCCTGGCATGTCTCTGATTCATGCTCTCAACCTCAGACAATGAACCAGGGGATTTGCTCTCAGGAAGGTCTAGATTCGTAAGCCTCAAATCCAACTGGGCTCTGAGTCCCAGGGAGGCAAGTCCATGAGGCCGAGTTACTTCATCAGGCCATTGGGCACAAACGAGCATAGATGGGGATGGAGTGTTCTGAGCAGGAAAAGTCCATGGAAACATGGTCACAGTTGTTTTCCCAAAAGAGGGAAGAAAGGAAAGGAAGAAGCAGAAGCAGAATCTGCAGGGCCACTCTCACGGTGACGCCCCTGGTTCATCTCCCACCCAGTGTGCTCCTGCAGGGATCTAACACATTGCTTTTCCACAAGGCTTTATATTCATGCAATAAATGCTTTTCAGGCAATTCTCAAACTGGGAGGCGTTTTCCCCCAATGTGAACACCTCAGAGGACGGAGCCACCTGACAGGTCCACAGGCTTTAGGAGGATGCAGCAGGAGAGAAGTCGCATTGGTCAGGCAGGAGGGTGGGGTCACTTGGAAGGCAGCTGCGGGAAGCCTCGACCAGTGGTGGGATCTCACAGCAGGCCCCTTCACAGCAGAGCAAAAAGACCAGTAGGGAAGCCATGAGGGAGAAAATCCCACAGGGCAGGCCCTGTTGAACCTGTTGGGAAAGTCCTGCGGGTCCTGAAGGGAACTGACTGAGGCAGGGCCCGGCCCGCCTCGTGACTTGTTGATTGCATCTGCCTCTGTTGGCAAAGTCGCTGACTACGGACTCGGGCAGTCATTTCTAAATCTGGCATGGAAAACACTTTCCGATGGCACGTCTTGTCTGGATGCGGAGCACACCCGTGACAAAGCACACGTGTTGTTCAGAATGAACCAGGCGAGCTGGGTGTGGTGGCCACTGGTGAGCCTGAGATGGGAGGATCGCGATTCCAGGCCAGCCTGGGAGACTCAGCAAGACGCCATCACCAAGCGAAAGAAGAAGGGCTGGGGTGTAGCTCAGCGGTAGATACCTGCCTACCAGGCGTGAGGCACAGGCCTGCTAAGAGAGGACGAGCTGCTGACAACCCTGCCATCTCAGGGGCTTAGAGACAACGTCATCGCTCGTTCACTTTCCTGTGTGCTCTGAGACCAAGGGCGCTGAGACACCCTCGGAAGTAAGGCTTGCCAGCGCAGGTGAGGGCGGAGTCTTCTCTCAGAGGCGAGGCTCCTGTTGGGGTCTTCAGGCACAGCCTCTTCCTGGAGGACCTCTCCACCAGCATTCCCAGCTCCTCGGATCGCTATTTTCAAGATACTTTTACTAAAAATAAAGTCAGACACTTAAATTTCTGATGCATGAATTTGGGGATGTGGTTTTTCCAGAAAGAGTTTAGCACAACTATAAGTCTCTCAAGTTATGTAGTAGAGGATACGTTTACTGTAAACCATTGAAAGCAATGTCTTCGACACTGAAAACTCCATCTTCTGAAGGCAGCTTTTTCTTCTTTAGATGTCTTCCCTGGGAGCAAGCTCAGCTGTCATCTTCCTTAACGGATCCCACAGGGTTTTACACTTTCTAACTGAACATACACACAGGACCCGCCGCAAGGGCAATGAGTTGTACCAATTTAGGGGGCCATAAATAATGGAAGCTCCTTCTCCTGTGCGGACTCCGGCAGTTGGGCCATCCCACGACATGCATATGGAACAGCTTGCTGAATGATTAACTCCAAAGGCATCTAAAATCATTTTCCTAAAGTAGAATAATGTCGTTTGAGGACCTCTAACTTTTAAGTAAAGCTGTGGAGTTTTGTGGCTTTGTAATTGAAGGGCAGTTGGTTACGTCATAGAGACGTCACCTCAAGACCTCCTGTGGCATGTGTATAGATTCAGAAGAAAATAAGATCCGAGTAAGAGCAAAAAATCCAGTGCACACGAAACAATTCATTCCTAAGTTGAACGTTCTGTCCTTCGCTTTTAACCCCAGCTTATCCATCCTCGAAATACAAGCGTTGACCATCACAAGGAAGTACAGATGCAAATGACTTTATCAGCTAGCCAGTTGTGTGCTTGTGGGCCACAGGTTTAAAAGAGTCCAAACGACCCCCCAAGAGGAGTCTGTTTAGACACCGGCATGCTGAGTCTTTCACAAGCACATGTTTGTTTCTAGTTTTGAGTAGCCACAGCACAGCCAGCGCCATCCAAGGGCACAGAGGAGGTGACTGCAAGGGGCGTGATTCACCAGCCTTATTTCTTTATTCTAATCACATCGACACACCTCGGGGGAAGGCTCAATAATCGAGGTGATTCTATACTTCCTTATCCCAGGCCTGGCTCTCGGGTGTGCTTCTGGTGTCTTCTCGTCAGCCATAATACCAGCTTATGGATGGCACACACAACATCCTGTGATAACAACCACTCCTTTTAGGGTGTGTTACCAGACACGGGGTTTTATCAAAGCAGTTTGGCTCCTAAAGAGATATTGTCATCCTGCCAAACGTTATTGTGACTTCTTCTAATAGGTTTCCAAATAGTACATTGATTTGCCCATGAAAAATGTTTTAATATCTCACTTAAAGCATCGCTTCAAACGTAGGACTGAGGCATGTACCCAACACAGTATGTTGAGCCAGTGTGAGAGGAAATTCCCTCAGTACAGTCAACTAGGGTGAACTGAGCAGAGTGAATTATGAAACGTGTTCCTGCAAGAGTGTTTTCCCCAACCAAACTTTCTGCCCTCGGAAAATGGACGTCAGTCCTGCTGCAGCAAGCTCAGCAACATCTCACCTGGTCCCCGGGCGTGGAAACCTGAATCAGGAGCTCGAGTCCAGTAGAAAACGAAGCTGACCTTGATGCTCACAAAGAAATACATCAGCTAACCAGGAGAATAACTGCTGGCTGGTAGCTAGGCCACTGCCACATTCCTCTCAAAACCCACCCACCAGTGACTGTATCGCAGAGACGGGAATTTGAACAAGTGTGTGTATAAAATATTTAGAGCTATTTAAACTGCCTAACACCTGACTTCAGTTTAGGATTCTTCTAGGAGAACCCCTGACACAGTGTCCTGATCACAGCCACAGACTGTATCTTCATAGCACAGATGTCTGGGTTTTCCACCCAGCGTGCACGGAGCTTAGAAGCCATCATTCCCACCCACACCAGAAGTGAACGATGGGTGGTCGGCAACTCTTCTCGACCGGCAGAAAAGCAAGGCCACACAGCAAAGCCCTCCAAACCGGAGGGCAGGGCGTATATGGAGAGCAGTTCAGTAGAGCTCAATGCCAGGACAGAGAGGATCCCCAGGGAGGGGCATCGGAAGTGCACGTCATGAGTCACCCAAGGCATCACCAAGTCTGTGGACAGGTCCAAGAGAGACTCCAGGAACACCCAGGGATGAGGGACCCCACACGTGAGTGTCACTCCACAGGTAGAGTGAGTCCTCGCAGGGAGGACAGAGGAGCCTCCCGTGCTTCTGGCAGGGGAGGGAAAGCAGTCAAGGAGACCTCCTCAGCGAGGCCTGCCCTCAGGGACCCGCTACCAGTCAGGTCCCTGGGGTTCAACCACAGCCTAACGGATCCGGGTAAGAGAAACACACAGTTCTATCCCTCACCTTCCTGCCTCACCTGGGAGGTGGGAGGAGGTATGGAGAAGAACTTGTGGAAGCCAAGTCCAGGCTCACAAGCTCTGGAAAAGCCCAACAGCCACAGTCCTACTATAGATGCCACCTTAATACTGGGGCTCCTAGAGAACAAGACAGAACATACAGGAAAGGAGCCTCGAACTGAGACTTTACTGCAGGCTAAACTCTATAGGGAAATCCAAAGACAACAGGGAGAACAAAAGAAGGACATCAGACAAGGTTCTAGCCCCAGGCATGACAGTGAGGCAAACAATGAGCACAGCCCAGCTGCCAGAGAGACAGACATAGCGCCTCACAGTAAAAGCCTCTCACCAGGGTTCCTTGTACCCAGCACATGCCAAACTGCAGACGTTAATAAAATATGACTAGGCGTACTGCAAGAGTAAAAAGCATAGTATGAAGATACAGAGAATCAGATGTGAAAGAAATATTGGAATTAGCAGAGAGAATTTTCTTAAAAATGACTATTTTGTCATGAGTTTTGATAGAAAAAGTGGATAATATGGAATAACAAATGGACATGGTAATCAGAGGAATAAAAACTTTAGGAAATAATGAAAAGTAAATATTAGAGATCAAAACACTGTAGTAAAAATGAAAAATGCCTTTGCAGGGGACATCATCAGACTAGAGGAAAAAGTCATAAGTGACCTGGGAGAGAGGTCAATAGAAACTTCCCAAACTCTAATGTAAGGAGGAAAATACAGAGTAGAACACCCAGGAGCCGTGGAGCAGAAGAGGTATAGCCTCCTCCTGATGGGAAAGTACGAATGAGACAAAGGAGGGAAGAACAGAAGGCACATTTGACACATTCACAACTTAGTCTCCCCAAGGTAATGACAGCTGCCTAACAAAAGATCCAGGAAGCTCAGAGAAGAGCAAGCAGGATGAGTGTCCCAAACTACCCACCCGCGTACATCATGCTTGAACTTCAGAAAATCGAGGCAAGGAGACAGCTTGGAACAAAGAAAGGAAATAACACCTTACGTATAGGAACACAAGAACAAAAATCCCATGGTCTTCTCTTTAAATCATTTGCAGTCAAGAAGAGAGTGAGAAGACATGTATAGTGAAGGAAAAAAAAAAAAGATCCCAGCAAGCTAGCATTTTCTTTCTTGCCAAATTATCCTGCAAAAATGAAGAAGCAATAAAGATTTTGTTAGACAAACAAAAACTAAAGCAGTTTTTACCAGGAGAATATTTCATTTCAAAGAAGATACAGAAGTTCTTGTGAATCAAAAGGAAATAATATGGCAGAAACCTGAGTCAGGTTCATAAAGACTGAAAAAAAATGTGACTACCCGTGAGCCTGGGGAACAATGGAGAGTTGTTCTCAGGGTAAAAATTTTCACCCTGGGAAGATAAGAAAGTTGCTCAGTAGTACACGTGTTCTTAAAGTCAATATGCTGCACTCCAAAATGGTTAAATAGGACTCGGGGCTAGGCCCATGGAGAACTGTTACCTACCATGCCTGAGACCAGGTTTGATTTCTTGCACCACAAAAAAAAAATTTTTTTAAGTTTTTAATGGAAACATTTACGTACATTTTATCACAAGTAAAAGATGCCAAAAAGTCTCAATTTAACAATAAATTTGAAACTACATATAAAGAAAACATTAGAGAATAATAACTGAATGTAGAGTAATATATATTTTCTTATTTTTAAAATAACAGTGGCATGTTAGAGTAATAATAGCAACAACTTACTGGTAATTAGAGATTATAGATAAGTGAAGAGGTTGAGAACAATAAGAAATGATGACAACAATATCCAGTGAAGACAGAACATATGGATTAAAGGTTTCAACTAAATGTAAATATGTAGTAAATGCTCAAAGACATCCACTCATAAAGATAAAAATGGAAATATACTCAGTTTGTAGAAAGAGGAGAAAATAAAATAATATAGAATACTCTATCAGATTCCAAGAAGACAAATATTGAAATACTGTTAGACAAAAACAAAACAAAACAAAAAACAAACAAACAGAAAACTGAAAAGAAAAGAATAGAGGTAGCATGACAGATAGAATTCAGGAACAACACATGGTAGGTATTGACCCAGCCATATCAATAATCCCCACAGCTTAAATACAGCAACTGTCTGCGTGGACACAAACAAGGCAACAACATGATCCCCAAACAGTATTGTGCAGACAGTGCCATTTTAAATGCAAAAACACAAGTAGAATAAAATAGAGGGATGAGAAAGATGCATCATCCCAACCCTGATTTAAGTGCCAGAGCAGCTGATTTACTATCAGAAACAGTAAATTCCACAGTACTAAAAATACACCAATGTCCGGAACAAGAGTCCCTACACAGAGACACATGCTATTCATCACCTGAGAGTTGGAGGGTGAGCTTCTTTGGAAATTAGAATACTTGAAGGTGATCCATACAGAAATATTTAGAAATCCATATGCATACCTAGGCAAGACACATCCTTAAATCTTTTCAAAAGTACTCAAAAAGTTTACACATACACAGTGGATCCGCCTACTTGATATATGACTAGTGATCTGATAAATGGTGAACTGCAAAACTGGAGAGGTAGTTGCCACTACCTGCTCCCCACAAGATCCCCCCTTTTATATTTTGGTTTTGGTTTTGGTGTTATTGTTGTGTGTGGGCTTGTTTGAGTCCTTTGTCTGTTTTAGCTCTAAGCACTGAAGGAAATCTCCATCAATATATTAGGTGGAGATGAGCTAAAAGAACAGATTTTACTAAGCACATAATACGAGAAATTTTCTTCATAAAAAGTTTTGGGGAGAATCTCAAAATAAATGAATTAAAGTCTTCATAAATGAGAAGGGATTCAGAAAATATAGAAAAGGGGAAAATCTGACTTGCAGTTTCCAGGATTTTATATTAATTCTGATTTCATAAAACACACCAGTTATGTAAAGAAAAAGGAAAATATAGGTCCTTTAAAGAAACAAAATACATTGCTAAGTACCATCCTCAGAAAGCCCAGACATCAGACATTCTAGAAAAAAGACTTTAAAATATTTGTCTTAAAGTGTTTAAAGGAATAACCAAAAATAAAGAAAATTGGAAAGTCTATAAAGACAGCAGATGAAAATATAAGCAAGTAGAAATCATAAATTTAAAATGCATTAATTTTGGCTCTGAAATTTATAATTAGTAAAATGAATATTTAATTAAAGGTATTCAGAAGAAGATTCCAGTAGACAGATGAAAGCATCAACACATTTGATGATAGGACAATTAAAATTATTGGAACTGAAGAGCAGAAGGAAAAATAATAAAGAAAAGTAAGGAGAGCCTAAAGGACATCATCAAGTAGGCCAACATACATAGTATGATGAAAGATATGAATCTACAAATCCAATAAGCACTTTAAATATGAGGAAATCACACCAAGTGCAATCATGCAGTAAAAAGAGAGGATCCAGAGAGCAGCAAAGTGACTCATCATGTACATGGGAATCTCATTAAGACTATCAGTGGACTTCTTAGCCAAAACCTGGGAGGCCAGAATCCAGTGCAATGATATACATAGGTGCAGAAAGGAAAAAGGAAAAGGAAAGCCATCAACTGATAATTCTGACTCTGTCAAAACACTTTTCTCAGGAGGGATCCAAGATGATGGACTAGAGAGAGGCTGCATTCCTTGTCATTCTGTAACTCTGGTTTCAAGCAGAGGATATCTGTTTCTTGCTGCCAGCAGACTGACTACAGACTGCCAGTGGAGTGCCACCTGACTGCTGTTGCCTGGAAGTTTTCTGCCAGAGTACCTGCAGATTTGGTTGCACCTGGCTGCGGCATTTTGAGATAACAGCCAGGCCCCGTAGGACCCCTGGCTGGACTGACTGAGCCCCGTCTCCAGGATCCTTCAGCCCGACCGATCACTCCCTGCCTCCGGGACCCTCACATTGACTCACTGCTCCCTGCCGCCAGGACCCCCAGACCAACTGACTGTGTCCTATCACCGAGACCTCAGACCGACTGATTGCACCCAGCCTTCAGGATCCCGCAACCACATCAAACACACCTGACCCCCAAGATTCCTGCCTGACCAACTGCACCCCGCCTCCAGGACCTCCAGCTGACCACGTCCACACCCTGAGCTGCAGCTCCCCATTTGCCAACACATTTGGAAGCCAGAGGGGCCATCTTGGATAATCCTGGAAGCCATAGCTCCGATCTTTAGGTGGGGCAAATCCCATCCTGAGATGCCTGCTGGAGACTTGAAGCTCATTGTCAGGTACCTCTCATGCATCAGGCTACTGAAGACTGGCAGGTTTGAATACTATATGACTATTATAGTGTAGATTTTCTTTCTTCTTCTTATTGAACAATTTTAAGGTTTTCTTTACTTTTTTTGACTCTCTTTTCCTTTTGTTTACCTGTTCCCTCAGAGTCTCTTTGTCCCTTTTTACATGCTAACATCCAATTTCTCTTGATTACACTCTCACCTTTTCTATTATCTAGAACTTCTGTATATTCTTTTCTTATCCCATTAACAGCTACATCCTACATCCCTCTGCATCCTCTTTGTCCTCCATTAGAAACTGCAGACCTTATTGCAAATCTGTTTGTTATACTGAAGATAATATTTGAACTCATTCTGTTTATTATGACAATTTTGTTATTGTCCTCACAGGGGCTATTTAGTCTAGGATTGCATAGTGTCTGAATTGGGCACTACTAACATTTATCTCCCCTTAAAGAAAAGGTTTTGGAAACCTATAGGGACACTATAAGCCTATAGGGGGAAATCTGCAATACCCCATATTTGCACTGCTAGAGGGGAAGATACATGAACAACATGAAAAAACAAGGGAAGAAAATGATCCAAACAAATCTAGATTCTATGTTAATAGAATCCAATGACAGTATGTTAGAAGAAATGTCAGAAAAGGACTTCAGATTATACATGATTAAGATGATTCGCAAAGCAAAAGATGAGATAAGAGAGCAAATGCAGGCAATGAATGATAATACCAATAAGCAGTTGAAAGAGCAACTGCAGGAAGCAAAAGATCATTTCAACAAAGAGATAGAGATTTTCAAAAAAAAAAAAACAAAAACAAAAAAAAAAAAAAACGGAAATCCTTGAAATGAAGGAAACAATAAACCAAATAAAAAACTCAATGGAAAGCATCAACAAAAGACTAGACCACTTGGAAGACAGAACATCAGACAATGAAGACAAAATATTTAATCTTGAAAATAAAGTTGCCCAAAGAGAGAAGATGGGAAGAAATCATGAATAGCATCTCCAAGAACTATGGGACATCATGAAAAGACCAAATTTAAGAATTATTGGGATTGAGGAAGGCACAGAGATACAAACCAAAGGAATGAACAACCTATTCAATGAAATAATATCAGAAAATTTCCCAAACCTGAAGAACGAAATGGAAAATCAAATACAAGAGGCTTACAGAACACCAAATGCACAGAATCACAACAGATCCACACCAAGGCACGTTATAATGAAAATGCCTAACATTCAAAATAAAGATAGGATTTTGAAGGCCGTGAGAGGAAAGCATCAGATTACATATAGGGGGAAACCAATACGGATAGCAGCAGACTTCTCAACCCAGACTCTAAAAGTTGGAAGGGCCTGGAACAACTATTTCAAGCTCTGAAAGAACATGGTTGCCAACCAAGAATCCTATACCTAGCAAAACTGACCTTCAGATTTGAAGATGAAGTAAAATCCTTCCATGATAACAAAAGTTAAAAGAATTTATAAATAGAAAGCCTGCACTACAGAATGTTCTCAACAAAATATTCTATGAGGAGGAAATGAAAAACAACAATGTAGGTCAGCAAAGGGAGGAACTACCTTAGATAAAAAACACTCAAACCCTTAGACACACTAACAAAGAGAAGGAGAGAGAAGACTCAAATTACTAAAATTCGTGATGAAAAAGGAAAAATCATGACAGACACCACTGAGATACATAACATAATGAGAAGCCTCTTTGAAAATCTGTATTCCAACAAAATAGAAACTACCAAAGATATTGACAAATTTCTAGAGACATATGCTTCTCCCAATCTGAACCAGGAGGACATACACAATTTAAACAGATCAATATCAAGCAATGAAATAGAGGAAGCCATTAAAAACCTACCATCCAAGAAAAGCCCAGGACCAGACAGATTCTCAGCTGAGTTCTACAAGATCTTCAAAGAAGAACTCATTCCAATACTTCTCAAAGTATTCCAGGAAATAGAAAAGGAGGGTACCCTACCGAACTCATTCTATGAAGCTAATATCACCCTCATACCCAAACTTGGCAAAGACACATCAAGGAAAGAAAACTTTAGACCAATATCCTTGATGAATATAGATGCAAAGATCCTTAACAAAGTATTGGCAAACCGTATCCAAAAACATATTAAGAAAATCGTGCACCACGATCAAGTGGGGCTCATCCCTGGAATGGAAGGATGGTATAATATCCGTAAATCAATAAACATAATCCATCATGTCAATAGACTTAAGGATAAGAATCATATGGTTATTTCAATTGACGCAGGAAAAGTGTTCGACAAAATATAGCACCCCTTCATGCTCAAAACACTAGAAATAATAGACATAGTAGGAACATACCTGAACATTGTAAAGGCTATTTATGCTAAGCCCATGGCCAACATCATTCTTAATGGAGAAAAACTGAAACCATTCCCTTTAAAAATGGGAACAAGACAGGGATGTCCTTTTTTACCACATCTATTCAACATCGTCCTCGAAACTCTAGCCAGAGCAATTAGGCAGACTAAAGACATTAAAGGGATACAAATAGAAAAAGAGGAACTTAAGCATCACTATTTGCTGATGACATGATTCTATATCTACAGGATCCAAAAAACTCCTCCAGAAAACTTCTAGACCTCATCAATGAATTCAGCAAAATAGCAGGCTATAAAATCAACATGCATAAATCTAATGCATTTTTATACACAAGTGATGAAACATCTGAAAGGGAGATGAGGAAAACTGCTCCATTTGCAATAGCCTCAGAAAAAACCAAAATACTTGGGAATCAATCTAACCAAAGAGGTAAAAGATCTCTACAATGAAAACTACAAAACATTGAAGAAAGAAATTGAGGAAGACCTTAGAAGATGGAAAGATCTCCCATGTCCTTGGATAGGCAGAATTAATATTGTTAAAATGGCCATACTACCAAAAGTGCTATACAGATTCAATGCAATTCCAATTAAAATCCCAATGACGTACCTCACAGAAATAGAGCAAGCAATCATGAAATTCATCTGGAAGAATACAAAACCCAGAATATCTAAAGCAATCCTTAGCAGGAAGAATGAAACAGGGGGTATCGCAATACCAGATCTTCAACTATACTACAAAGCAATAGTAACAAAAATGGCATGGTATTGGTACCAAAATAGACAGATAGATCAATGGCACAGAATAGAGGCCATGGACACAAACCCAAATAAATACAATTTTCTCATACTAGACAAAGGTGCCAAAAATATGCAATGGAGAAAAGATAGCCTCTTCAACAAATGATGCTGGGAAAACTGGAAATCCATATGAAAATAACCCCCTATCTCTCACCCTGCACAAAACTCAACTCAAAATGGATCAAGGACCTCAGAATCAGACCAGAGACCCTCCATCTTATAGAAGAAAAAGTTGGTCCAAATCTTCAACTTGTTGGCTTAGGATCAGACTTCCTTAACAAGACTCCCATTGCACAAGAAATAAAAGCAAGAATCAATAACTGGGATAGATTCAAACTAAAATGCCTTCTCTCAGCAAAGGAAACTATCAGCAATGTGAAAAGAGAACCTTCAGAGTGGGAGAAAATTTTTACCACTCATACTTCAGATAAAGCACTAATTTCCAGAATATACAAAGAACTCAAAAAACTCTACACCAAGAATACAAATAACCCAATCAACGAATGGACTAAGGAAATGAACAGACACTTCACAGAAGAAGATCTACAAGCAATCAACAGATATATGAAAAAATGTTCAACATCTCTAGTAATAAGAGAAATGCAAATCAAAACTACCCTAAGATTCCATCTCACCCCAATTAGAATGGCGATTATCAGAATACAAGCAATAATAGGTGTTGGTGAGGATGTGGGGAAAAAGGTAACCTCATACATTGCTGGTGGGGCTTCAAATTAGTGCAGCCACTCTGGAAAGCAGTATGGAGATTCCTCAGAAAGCTTGGAATGGAACCACCATTTGACCCAGCTATTCCACTCCTTGGCCTATACCCAAAGGACTTAAAATCATTGTACTATAGAGATACAGCCACATCAATGTTCATAGCTGCTCATTTCACAATAGCCAGATGGTGGAACCTACCTAGATGCCCTTCAATTGATGAATGGATAAAGAAACTGTGGTATATATATACAATGGAATATTACTCAGCTACAAAGAATAATAAAATTATGGCATTTGCAGGCAAATGGATGAAATTGGAGAATATTATGTTAAGTGAGATAAGCCAATCTCAAAAAACTAAAGGACAAATTATCTCGCTGACAAGTGGATGATGACACATAATGGGGGGTGGGAGGGGGGAAAGAATGGAGAAAGGAGGGACTGTATAGAGGGAAAAGAGGGGTGGGAGGGGTGGGGGGTAGGAAAATGTAACAGAATGAATCAAACACCATTACCCTATGTAAATGTATGATTACACAAATGGTATGCTGTTACTCCATGTACAAACAGAAACGACATGTATCCCATTTGTTTACAATAAAAGTAAATTTAAAAAAAAGAAAAAAAAAACACTTTTCTCCAAAGTGAGGGAGAAATTAAGACATCAAAGAAAAATGAAAGCAATCGCTACTTATTACCAATGAACCTACCCTAACAGAGAAACTAAAGACAGTCACTCCGGTTGAAAGGAAATACCACTGGAGTTAAGTCAAAATGGTTGAATATATGACAATCTCAGTTAAGATAACTGTGGGCAAATGTGAAAACTCGTGCTTTTATAATCTTGCCTTATAAGGCTATTTTTTATTACCTTTGGGACTTAAACAAGTATTAAAAAGTAATAAGTTCAAAGCCAGGCTCAGTCAAATTGAGGCACTATGCAACTCAGTGAGACCCTGTCTCTAAATAAAATACAAAAAATATAGGGCTAGGGATGCAGCTCAGTAGCCAAGTGCCCCTGAGTTCAATCCGTGGTACCCCATAAACAAACAAAAAAGCAATTCTAAAATGAAGTTGGGCACCTAATGTATAGATATTTGTTATATGAATAATATAAAAAGGGTAAGATGGACTGTTGTAGGAATACAGTTTTCTATGTAATTGAAATTCAGTTGGCATTAATTCAAGGTGGTTGTGAGTCAAATAACCAAATTTTAGAATACTATGACCTACAGTAACCATAAAGGAAATGCATGTATGTAGACAAAACAAAAGGAGAGGGGAACCAAAATATGTGACTGTACCAATCAGCTAAACACAAAGGAAGAGGGAGGAAACGAAGGTCAAAAAATACAAGGCATAAAAAATGCAAGTAGAAAAGGTTGCATACGTTCTTCTTGTCAGTTACTTCAATTTAAATGTACAAACTCTTCATTGATCGGCAGTGTAGCAAAAACATGTGGTCCAAGGGTCGGCATCGGTCAAAAGCTCTGAAGGTCCCAGGTGTATGACACCAAGTGACTATCATGGAAAACTGTTATGAAAGACAAATAAGGACACTACATAGTGATAAAGGGTCAATTCATTAAAAACATGTAGCAATTGTGAACATGTATGCAAAAATATCAGGGCCCAAAATATGTGAAAAAACATTAACAAATATCGAGGAAGAATAGAACAGTTCTATGATAATAATATGAAATTTCATATATTGATTTAAAAAATGAATAGAACAACCACACAGAAGGTGAATAAGGAAATGGAGAACTTCAACAGAACCACAGGCCAACTGGACCCGACTGACAAACTTGAGCACTGCCCAGCGCCAGCAGAATACACATTTTTCTCCAGTGCACATGGACATTCTCCATACGTAACGTCAAAAAATAAATCTTAGTAAATTTAAACTGATAGGAAATAAATTAAAAATGCAAAATGTCTTCTCTAATCATAACAGAATAGGAATGAAACTATAAGGAAACAGGGAAGTTGGAAAATCCACACACATGTGGAAATGGAATGGCACATTCAATTTAACCAACATGTAATTAGGAAAATCACAAGGAAATTAGGTAATACTCTGAAAGAAACGAAAATGAAAACATAATATACCAAAACTTGTGGGAGGCAGAGAAACTATGCTAACAGAAAGCCTATAATTGTGAACACATATATTCAAAAAGATCTATATGGAAGGACCCATTTATCTTTGTATCTTAAGACACTAGAGACTAAAGAAGAGACTAAACACTAAATCTGGCAGAAGGAAGGAAGTGTAAGGATTAGAGTGGAGATTTATACTTAAAAGTCTAGCAGAATGGAAATCAGGCTGTGTAGAAACCTGTGGAGCATCATTTAGCTGTTGTAGTTTGCAGACCCCAGGATCAAGTTCCACAAATGATTGAGAAATTGAGACTGTGGGGGCTCAGCCTTTGGGGTTCTAGGTACTTATAAGGTGTACCTAGCAGGCGATATGAGTGATGTAGTAGTAGACATGTATTAAGCCCACTATCACCCTACTCTATCACTCATATAGAGTGAGGTGTCAACAGTTAAAAAACAGTGACATCAAGGAAGATGGAACCTGTTAGAGTCAAGAGCTTTTTCCTAAGAATCCAGCCAGGTGTGACCATCCTCCAGGATAAAAATACTTATTAAAATCTGTCTAACACACACTACCTCTCAGCTATAGATTATTTTGGAGTTTTTTCCTAGTGTTTGCATAAGTTCCAATAAGATGAAAAATGTACATAAACAACAGAATTTTGAGGTGGGTATACAGAAGTGAGTTGCATGCAGAAGGTGACCATGAATCTGCTAAAAGTGTTGATACATTCAAAAATCTGTTGTCCTCCAATTTCAGACCTGTTCTGAGGCCTCCATGAGCTCCGGACTCAGCAGGTACCACCTGGGCATCTCTTTCCTGGGCTGAGGCCTGGAACCTCTGGAACAGACAGTGCTCACCATGGTAGCTTCTTATCCTTTCAGGAAATTCAGGCCTTTGTTTTCTGGACCGTAGTGTGAAAACTGTCATTTCACATATTTTGCCTGTTTTTTTTTTGTTTTTGTTTTTGTTTTTGTTTTTTTTTGAAAGAGAGCTTTAGAAAGCTTAAGTCTCAATGCATGATTAAAATCAATCAAATTAAATTACTCAACCTTAAAGAAGAATGAAATTATGGCATTTGCTGGCAAATGGTTGGAACTGGAGAATATCACGCTAAGGGAAATAAGCCAATCCTGAGAAACCTAAGGCTGAATATTCTCTCTGATAAGCAGATGCTAACACACATTAAGGGGTGGGAGGATAGAAGTCCATTGAATTAGACAAGGGGAATGAAGGGAAGGGAGGGGGAAGGGAACAGGAAAGACAGTAGAATAATTGGACGTAACTTTCCTACCTTCATGAATGAATACAAGACCAGTGAAACTCCACATCATGTACAACCATAAGAATGGGAAGTTATACTCTGTGTATGTATAATATGTCAAAGTACAGTCTACTGTCACGTATGTCTAAAACGAATAGATAAAAAGGAAAAACTAGTCAAATTCACAGTCATCATAGTTAGACTATGCTAACTCGCCATGAGAACTTCCATTGGCAAGAGACCTTTAAATTCAAATCTCTCCCTACAGGGAAATGATGTCAGAGGACAGAATCAGAAGGCCATTTGTAAATCATAGAATCAGAAGAGATAGAAAAAGATTTGAAATTCAACCTCGAGGTGCGATGCCAAGGCAGCAAGCGCTGGGGAGTGGCCTGAAGACTCACGCCCGCCTGGCCTGGGCCCGGCGTGGGACGCGGCAGAGCTTCTCCCGGCCCTCCCCTTGGCGGGCCTCCCTGGGGTTAGCATGGACTCCCACAGACCTGCGTTCCTCGTCCAATTTCATATTTAGCTATTTGCACATTCTTTTCAGGATGTCTCCGGGCCTTGGTCTCCTGATTGTCATAACCTTTGATTTCTATTCGAATCTCATCTTAACATGAAAGAACAGTTTCATTACCTGATTTCGATTTTCATTTTGCGATCCTTTTTGGGCTTCTCCAGGGGACCTCGGCGCTGGTGCTGTTCCCAAGCCTGTCGCACGTCCTGGTTTTCGCCAGAATTCCTTCACTTACAGCGCCTGCAATACCCAGGCGTCTCGTTCCTCCCACAGGTTTCCTCGTTCTTGGCTCTCAGTCAGGCCTGACCTGGTGAGTGAATGTCTACATGTGTTTCCTTTTCTTCTGCCTCCACCTGAAGGCCCACCTCCCGGAATCTGACTAGTCGGCAACGTGCAAGTCCTGACGTTCTCTTCCTTCATAGTGACAGCATTCTTCCTCAGCGGAGGCTGGTCACTTGCTGGGGAATCCTCACTCATGTTCCCTAAAACCCCTCTGCACTAAATTGCGTGAGACTGCTGTTTTGTCCTGCACACATTTTTATGTAGAGATGCTCCTCCTTTTGCTGAGACTCTAGAATGGCTTTAACTGGCATTGTGTACATTTTCTTTGATGTTCACTCTCTCCTTCTGATTGACGGCAGCCTCTGAGAAGGTCCGAAATCATCTGGTCATCTCTCCACTGTGTGTCCATAAGCCTCCTGGAACTCTCTGCTGTGGCTTCTGTGTTTAGGATCCTCTCCGTGTGTGCTGCCTTTGCCTGTTTTCAATATGCTATCTCCTCAGAAGTTCACTTGTCCTCCCAAACTTAGGAAGATATAATATGAAGCTTCCTGGTTCATTGCTTTTATTCTGTATTCTCAGTATAAAACACAGTGGTAGACTAAAAATAGCTTCATCGACCATCTCTGCCCTATTTTGTGGAATGGTCCTAACTTTCTCTTGTTTTTTCATGGACCAGATAACGCCTTAGGAAGTTGAGGTCCCCTTGGGAGGGCTCCAGACAACCATTGGCGGAACATGCATGACCAGCACTGTAATATCCAAGCTTCATCTCTCAGGCATTTCTGTACTCTTCCTGTCAATCCATGCATTTGGGTTAGTCATCTTTTGTCAAAGTGTGCCAGAACTGGTTCCATTACTTTTCTGACACTGTTCATCCTCTGTACAGTGTGGTGAGACTGCAGCTGAGCCCTTGGGTGACCTTCACTACCCACTCATCCATTCTTCCCCATGACCACAACCCCAGCCTCATTGGTGGTGGGAACACAGCTTCCCATGGAAGGCTACAGTCCCCTCCTAACAGAGTACGACTGGTTCCAGGACTCCCAAGGACATCAAAATATGCTGGAGCTCAAATCCCTTACATGAGAGGTGTAGCTTTTGCATTTAGTCAATGCACATCCACCTGTACACTCTAAGTCTCCTGTGGATGACTTACAGTACCTCACGGGGTGTAAATGCTATGCAAACAGCTGTAGTGCTGCACTGTTCAGGAATAAGGGCAAAAAAGAGTCTAAGAATGTTCCGTACAGATGAAAACTCTTCTCAGGTACTTCTGATCTGCCTTTGGTTGAACCTTGGTTGCAGAAACCCCTACATACAGAGCTGACTGCACAACTTAACTTCCTTTGCATCTGTGGATGGTCAGAAGGAGGTGAGTGGAATTTGGGAGGAAGATCATTCAGGCCCCAAACTAACTGATGTGGACCCATTTTACCTCCTCTCCTTCCTCTGTGATGTGTGATCAAGGATAGAAATTTGACAGGTAAAGTGGCATTACAAAACTGGAAGTGGACGTCTCTAAGGACTTCAAAGCATTCATCATCTGTTTTCATCAGTCCATGTTGTACCAGTAGAAAAATTAATACGTGAAAAGTGACTTTGGGCCAGCACGGCTGTGTCTGATGCTAGGTCAGCAGAGTTCCCAACAACAGTGTTCTCGCGGGTGTATCTCTGTGTCATGCTCCCTGGTCCTCTGCCCTCAGGAGACCAAAGCTGCCACCAACAACTTGCCCGCACACCATTCTCAGCTCCTGTCCCCTGACACACACTAAGAGTGAAGCTTAGCTTTATTCCCAGGACTGCCATAAAACTTTGGGGTTGAGTAGTCCATGTTTTTGTCAGAATCCCTTGGAATGATCTTCCCATTCGCACCCCACTGGGGAGGAAACTGAGACCTCAGGAGGTTCACTGTGTTTAAAAAGGTTTCTGAGGACAGAAGCATGATTCAAATTTGGGTCTGACTCAGAAACTGAGAGTTCAAAGTGCATCAAGTATTTGACATCTGCACTCCACTGTATTATATGCCATTATAATCCATTTTATATGAGGTAGCCTTGGAGGCAGGGGGTAGGAGTCTCCTCTTGACTCTCACCTCTCATGATCGGAGTGAGTGTATCTGACACGTGTGTCCTGAGCTGCTCAAACCAGTGGGTGCTCACTCTGATGTGCCCTGGACTCCTCTGGCAACTGGGGTTCCCTTGCTCAGTCACAGCAACCGTCATGAACTTACCAGGGTATCAGTGCATTTCAGCTGCCCTGACACTGCAATGACTTTGCAAATAACCATCATGATGTATGCAATAAAATTATTTTTTTCCGAAAGTAATATCACTGCTATTCCTTTAAGTCTGTTCTAGACTTCTCTTGAGCTCAGGCTGCCATTTTCTCTCCCCTCTCGTAAAATGTCATATCTCGACCTGCATAATAACTACTTATTTAGCTTCTGCCTGGGAATTCACACACCTCCGTACAGACACCTCGTCTTACCCAACCTCACCCGGGCCAGTCCCTCACTGTCCCATCTGCAACAGCACCCTGAATCACTTCCGCGTCATTGTCTTCTTAACAACAACTGTCCTATTAAATACCTCTCAGTCTGCCCCGGAGCTGAATTGAGTCCTTCGAATGAGCAGATTCCTCCACACTCACTTCCACATCCTCTGTCCACAGAGCAGCGCCCAGCACCCCGTGAGTGACGGTCACAGGCATGCTCACGAAACGAACCTTTGCAAACACTGAGACTGTTCAGCGAGAGCCACCAGCACAGAGCCAGTGAGCTGCATCTTGCCAGGAGCACGAGGCCGATGAGAGCGGAAGATTTTGCTCGATTTCAAGCCACGAATAAGCACAGTTTAGAATTTGAGCCTAAATCTTTCTGTTCTAAAAACCCATGAGCTTCAGATTACGGCAGGAGCAGAACTCTGCCCAGAGCCTCACTGTGCTGCTCAAAGCCACGTCCCCTCCCATCAGCTCCGTGTCTTGCTGCCCACCCCCCCAGGGTGACATCTTTCGCCCTCCCCCAGGGTGATGGCTTTCACTCTTCCTCTGGGTGACATCTGTCACCAGCAGGTCCGTTCCTTCTGATGGTGCTTCCCATGAGTGGTAGGTGCCATCTATCTCAGTCCTGAGACCCTCCCACTGCCTCCCATGCACTGCTGGCCCTCTGCCACAGGAGCTGTGACCACCAGGCTGGCCCCGCCTGTCCCCAGCGCTCCCGCCTCACTTTGGCTTGCTCTCCACCCCCAGCAGGAACTGTCCTCGAGGTACTTTTTTTTGTTTTTAATTTTCACTCCATATTCACTTCCTTTCCTTGAGGCCCCCCTTCTTTGAGTCTATAGATTGTAATAGATAATCTGCTCTTTAAGTGGGTCTATCCGTCCCTTTCCCGTGGTCCTGTACTTGCCCGATTCTTTGTGCATTCGTAATGAAAGGAAGTGTGCTCCTCACTCTGGCCTGGCCGGGACCACCCTCTGCTGTCCACGGTTCTTGACAGCCACCGTAGAATCGTGAATGTCCACTTGACAGCCACCGTAGAATCGTGAATGTCCACGTGGCTCCTCTGGCAAGCCACCGGGAGGCCTCCTTCCTCCTCACCTGCCTCTCACACGTTACACGTTTTGTCCTACACCGTGTGGCTTCCCTCGATTGTCTGAGCCGGGCCCAGTCTCGAGAGCCCCTTGTCGGTCGGCTTCTCCGGCAACCGTGAGTATGTCTGTCCCTCTTCTCTGCTCCAGCGTTCTGTCTGGGACCACCGGAGGCTGTGCCATTTCCAGCCACGTCTTCCTTCATCGCCTCAGTCTCACCCCTCTGCACCCCCAAGGGAAGCCGCAGCCTCCTAGCAGCATTTATTCTGGTGCAAAGGCACTGTGGGCTCAGATGCAGCTGTTTTCCTTCTTAAACTCTCCAAACTCTAATTTGGCCTGAAGTCATCCTGTGATCGCGTACATTCTCTCATCTAGTGGCATGACTTCTAGACCCCTGTTCCTTTGACTAAATTCTAGATCCTGCCCAGGACCGGCTGCCTTCTCTCTGGTTTCCTGGCATGTCCAGGCTTTCTGTTTTCCACGTGCGGACCTGTTGATCCCCTTCCTTTCTCGGTCAAGGCTCTTCCTCTCCCGTCTCAACTCCCACCACTTGACATCCACCATCCTCTCTGCTCTGCAGCCTGCCCACCCGGCCACCATGGGAAAAGCCATTGGGTACCAATGGCGCTCTGGTTGCCCATCAGGCCTTGGAGGCTCTGCAGGCAAGAAGCCCTTGCTTCTGCAGCTTGACCAAAGGCCCAGATGTGTCGCCACTTGTGCTCTTTATCATTTTTGCACTCTCATTTCTCTCTCCATCTCTTTTCAGCTTGTCTTTTCTCTTCCCATTCTTCCCATTTTCAGGCAGAAACCAAAGCCTGAAAACGACTTGACTTTGTGCATTCAAATCCCTCCAGGACCCTCCTGCTTCGTCTCTCATGAGGGCCTTTGTGCCCCAGCCTGCCTGCTTTCTGTCCATCACACCCAGAGTCTTCTTCCCTCTTTGATTTTCAATTTCTACACTGGCTGCAAAGCCTCCCCTCCCCCTTCCAACCATTGCCCCTCAAACCTTCCTTTCCTAACATCTCTGCTCAGCACCCTCAATCCATCCTCTGAGCACAGGGGAAGGGGCACCACCCCTGCTAGAGACTCCCATGCTGGCCACAGTGCTCGGCCGTCTGTTGTTGGTCTGCAGGAAAACAATTTAAACTAAATAAACATTCCAACTAGGGTGAACATAAGAAACCATTCTCTTTGAAATTTGCTTGAATACAAATCCCTGGATGGTACAGACTTCTTCGCTTCTTTAAATGAGTATAATGGACCTGGTAAATGAGCAGATCTAGCAGTAAATTCTGCATCCCTTGTCAAACTTCTCTTTAATCCCTACAGCAATGGCATTGATAGGGTCAAGCAGTACTATTGCCAAATTAGCATTTCATTTAAAAGAGAAAACACATGCTGGAATTTTCTCTCACATCTGTTTTCCCAGCCTGATAATTCGGCAGACTGGGATTATGATGAGGGACCATCATATGATAATAGCTCAGGGAAGCTGTTTGCACGTATAGAGATATCGCTCTAAAATTTAGCTTTTGGGGGCAAGATGCAAAGGACAAGAGAAAAGGAATTCAATTTTAAATATCATGGCAATTTGTTTTCTAATAGCCATGTTATTCAATTCTTTATAGAGACTCAAAAATATAAAGTTAAAACCTGCATAAATCCAGTGAGACAAATTTTCTAAACTCTCCTTTACTTACTGTATTCTTGCTTCTTTAAACCTGTTTTTTTCCTGCTCTTTGATGTGGTTGTGTTAAAGACTTCTCTTTCCTCTAATGATCATTGGCAATAAGTTCACTGATCACCATCGGATGATCACTACCTTAAACCATCTGTCCCACGTACAAAGATAATGTGGAATAGCTCAACTTTTTCAAGAAGTCCTGGGGTACCACATTCTTCTATGATGCCTTTGTAAAATGTGTAAATCTTAAAGTATGAAAAAGTCAGTGCATGACCATTCTTGCTCAGGCACCCTGCCTTTAGTGATGGCCTTTCTGGGCAGCACTATGTCTGTGGGTCACACGGGATGTCTGTGTTAGCCTGCACATCTGATAGACACCACGGATCCTGTCACACCTCAGGGCAGGCGGAGATTTCCCCATGTCCTATCCAAACCTCTTAGAAGCCACTCTTGCACTGTACTCAAGACGTGCCTGTGGCCTTTAAAATAAAGCAGTGATGAATTTTGCAGCTACATCTGGATCATATGGCAGCCCAAAATGAGCAGCCAGTGACCTTCGCATCTGCTATCTCATGCTTTCTGACGATCCCAATGATGTCAATTGATTTTTACACACAAAGTAAGCCTCTATAAGTAAACCTATGATGGGCATTTTATGTTTTTAAGCTGACCTCGGGAGACCTCGCCCTGGCTTGTGCCCTTCTGTTTAACACCCCGCATGCTGCCAGTCATTATCCATGCCCCCCTGTGTCCCCAGGCCCCGGGAAGAGTTCATTTTCCCAGAAGGATGCTTTAGAGTCCAGTCATTAGAAAGATGTGAGCCTTCGTCCAATGCTGCCAGCTTTGAGGCTTAGTTTTAATCACTGTTAATGAAGGTAATGATTTAGTGGGTGGAAAATGAGTATTAGAAAGAATGATTAGACTCTTCACGAGTTTCATAACTGATCTCCACAGAAGCTTATTCTGTGTCTCCACTGATCCATTTAATTCTATGTTTGGAAATTATCTCTGAGAATAAAAGGAGATTGAAAAAAAAAAAAAAACCTCAAACCCAAGACACGTTATCATCTCTCTCTCTCTTTTTTAATCAAGCTATAAAGTTTTAGCATTAGTCCCCTCAAAACTTTGTGAGTCTGTAAGTAAGGTCAGAAAACACTAGTATTTCATGCCAGAAATAGGAGTTTCTGGATAATGTGAATGGATCATTTTCCAGAAGTCCTTCACGATGTTTAAAAAGCAAGAGATAGAACATAGCACTAGAATGCCCTCAGTACAAATCTGGGGGGAAACGTCCCGCAGCGCCTAGAAAGAAGATGCAGTTCTACAGCAGGGTACAAGAGGAGGCCCCGCCCTTACCAGCCCTTCAGGCCCCTCACAAATCTGCCTCTGGCTTATGGGTTACTCAGGCAGAAAGAGATGTCTGAAAACAGAGCCCATGACCAGAGTGAGAAAGGTAACGAATCACAAATTGTCTGACTTTAAAATTCAATAACTCAGCAAAGAAGACTGGACCAGCCATGAAGGACCAGAAGTTGCCTCATGGTCTCTTGCTCCCAGGAGGGTCTTTTTCTGGAGACAGGAAGGGCTTCCCTCTAAGACCAAGAGCTGAGCAAGTCTCTAAACTTGGGATAGTGGGAATAGTGAGAGATAGTGGGAACTAACACTCTTTCTCCTCTGCCTGGAAGAGGAGAATCTGCTGAGTGTTAGAGAGTTGATCAATAAACTCGGACCTAGTGCAGTGTGAAAGAAAAATCTGAATTTCTAAAAGATTTTAAACTGGCTAAATTTGTTTAAGGAACTCTGCTATAAGGAAATACAGCACTCCTTTGGTAAAACAACACATACGAAGGTCTTAGCATTTATAATAGCATTCAAGTGTGCATGTATGAACACAGAGTTTTTTGGAATACTGGACTAAATGTAAGAAGCTTGCTCTTTCAAATATCAGAGAGTGACTTACGAAATTTATCTAACCTTGACATACCAATATCATAAGGAAAATCTTTGCTAGAATAAGGAAACAAATTGTAAATTCTTTACAAAAGAATTTAAAGTGTTTGAAGTGAGAACACAATTGCTTTGAACAGTGTGTGAGTGAACACAGATCAAATGCCGACAAGCCAACTTTGAGACTTCATATAAGAAAAATCATTTTAAATACCTACGTTTTTCAGCTTTTTGTCACTTTGACCAAAATACCTGACAAGAACAACGTACAGGAGGAAAAGTTTATTCTTGCTCAAGGTTTCACAGGTTCAGTAAATAGTTGGCTGGCTCCAATCCTTTTAGCCTGAGATGAGACAGAACATTATGGCAGAGAGATGTGGTAGAAGAAGCTGCTCAACTCATGACAACCAGGAAGGAGAGAGAGGAAGGAGTCAGGGACAAGAGTAGAGTCCAGTCCACAAACCCAGTGACCTACTTCTTTCAAGCAAGCCCCACCTGCCTATAGGTATCACTCAGTAATCCTTTCAAATTATTAATCCATCAAATGGGTCAATCCCCTGAGGAGGATACGGCTCTCACCATCTACTGATTTCACCTCTGCCATTCCTGCATTGCCACATGAATTTTGGGGATACCTCCTATCTGAATGCATATATTCTTGAGTTATAAATCTGTATTTTACTTAAAAGTGGGAACGAGCATCATTCTCCCTGTCTATACAATCTCGGAAGGATAATGATGAACAAGGAATTCATGGTTCAGGTAAGTATTGGGAAGGAGCTGTTGCTCAAACATGAGGCAAGCTATTGTCTCCAAGAAAACTCCTGAAGAAAAGTTATTTTTCAGGTCTGTCTGGAGTCTAGAGTAGGGTTAAAGTGTGAATGCTGTTTTATCAGGTGTATGTCTATCTAGAGATTGAGTTTTATTGGTAAAAAAAATGTTAACCAAAGACTTACTTTCCAAGACATGGTAAGTTTGAACTAACTATTGAAGGTTTACAAGAAAGCCACAGTACTGGAGAGCTACCTACCGGATGCTGGCTAGTAAGGTAAGGGTGCAAATACTTGACTTACTATTTGATTTTGCAAAACTTCTAGTTGCATTTCTGAAATGACTTTTTTTTTATTTATTTTTGTCAACCTTGAAGAAAAGTGCAATAATACTTACAGGTTTAATTGGTCATATAAACTGAGCTCCAACCAAAAATTAGAGATGACTGCATTTCTGCATGCAGGAATTTGTCACCTTGTGGTTCTCATTGCGTTTGGGAGAAAAGCTTATTTGTGCATTGTACATTTTTCTAGAAATAACTGAAAAATGGTACCCTATTTCATCCCTGTGGTAGTTATTCAGTTGCTTAAATACAAAGTGGAGTATGCATCTCACTCCAGTCAGAATGGCAAATATCAAGACCATAAGCAACAATAAATGATGGCGAGGAGTGGGGAAAAAGGTGCACTCATACATTGCAGGTGGGACTGTGAATTGGTGCAACCATTATGGAAAGCAGTGTGGCGATTCCTTAGAAAATCAGTGATGGAACCACTGTTTGATTGAGTTATCCCACTCCTTGGTCTATACCCAAAGACTTAAAATCAGCATACTACAGCAACACAGCCACATCAGAGTTTATAGCAGCTCAATTCACAATAGCAAAGCTATGGAACAAAACGAGATGTCCTTCAACAGCTGAACAGATAAAGAAAATGTGGTATATATACACAATGGAGTATTACTCAGATTTAAAGGAGAATGAAATTATGGCATTTGCCGGTAAGTGGATGGTGCTGGAGACCATCATGCTAAGTGCACTAAGCCAGTCCCAGAAAAAACAAAGGCTGAATGATATCTCTGAAATGCGAATGCTCATCACATTCCACAACAAGGAACAGGCGGAAGGGAAGGATGGAAATTCACTGGATTAGACAAAGGGGAATGAAGGGAAGCAATGAGGGAGGGAATAAGAGGGACAGTAGAATCAATCGGACGTCACTTTCTAGTCTTGTAATTTGAATGCATGTCCAGGGTTACTCAGCGTCATGTTCAACCACGAGAATAGGATCCTAATTAGAATAAGTTATCGTCCATGTGTGCATAATATGTCAAAATACATTCTACTGTCATGTATATCTAAAAAGAACAAATAAAATAAAAAATTTAAAAACTAAAATTATATATATGCATACATATCACTCACAGGCACATATATCTTCACATATGAAAATCTCTGAATGATAATGATAATGAGGGCATTCCATTTAGCAGCACTCCAAAAGGAAAAGGAGATAAAAACATGAATGTGAAATTTTAATCAAGTATAATCCATAACATAAGACATAACAACATAGTAATCATTTGTTCATTTTTTGGTGTGTTTGATCCCTGAGTGCTTAAAAAGCACCGTTTTGAGTTGTTCATGATTTGATTTATCCATGTTGCACAGGCATGTGTGGAAATATTCTTTCTGACCACATATTTTAATTTAATAGGTTTCAATTTAAATAATAAATATATTACTCATGACATTGGTCTGGAAATTGGTTTTCTGACTGTGAACCCAAACACAGAGCAACAAAAGTAGAAATAGACGAACAGGATCACATTGAACAAAAGAAATCTTCTGCACAGCCAGGGAAATAATCACTGGGATGGAGAGCTAAACTAAGGAAAGTGAGAGGATGTTTTCAAAACCATACATTTGATAAGAGGTTAAATTCTAACTCTAAAAGGAACACAAATAATGCAGTAATAAGAAAACAAATAACCCAATGAAAAAATGAATGAATGTGGAACAGACATTTCTCAAAAGAAGGCAAATAAATGGCCAGCAGGTATATGAGAAAATGCACGGCATCATTAATCATCAGAGAAATGCAAATTAAAGCACAGCCAGATACCACTTTGCGCCTGTTGGAATGTGATCATCGGTGAGCTGAGAGGTAACAAGTGCCGGGAGGACATGGAGAAGAGGGACCACTTGCACAGTACTAGTGGGCGCGCAAATCAGTCCACCAACGTGGCAAACTGAAAAGGGCTAACTCAGAGAAACAGAGGAGCGCGATGGCTGCCGAAAGCTGACAGCGGGACACCCGGGGAGGCCGCTGGTTAAAGGACACGGAAGTTCAGCTAGAAAAGAAGAGCAGGTTCAAAACAGCCATTGTATAACACAGTGACAGTAGATCGATAAATAAGTGGAACAGCGTAAACACAGCATGTCTGAGGAATTAAAATGCAATGTTTTACCGAAGGGCACGCAAGGCCTCCAATGGTCCCCAGAAATGAGGTGCCATTAGGATCTAAAAGCAAGTTTTTGCAGTGAGCCTTTGTTGTGTGATCCTTTTACTTTCTATATGCATGCATCTCATCTGTGGGCAGAGTGGAAGTTTCTAAAAGAAAAAAAAATGTATATGTTATATATGTATATATAATATATGTATGTGTGTGTGTGTGTGTGCGTGGGCGTCTGAAGAGGAATCGCTTCCAGTCAGGGAATGAGCAATGGCAGCACAGGAGCAAGGCTCTGGGGGAGGAGTCAGGCCCAGTTAATGTGCTCCAGAAGAGGCAGAGAGCCGTGTCCTCCCTTCCACCAAGCTCTTGTTCATCGCTGGCCATTGTGTCAGGTGGACTGTGCCGGGAACGCTTTGCAGCACAGGTCCATGCACATCTTCCCGCCCCTCCAGAAAGCCTCCTCCCTTGGGAGCCACTCCCCAGCCTTCCTCCCGGAGGCTCTCCAGTCCTCCTTTGTCATCTCGATTGCACACTTCCTGGGTGACACTTGTAGTCCCATCTCCACTCCTGATCCTTCCCCTCACTGATCCTACCAAGGTTCAGTCTTTAATGACTCCTGAATCTGCTCCTCCAGCCACACATCTCTGATGAACTCCAGAATCCTGCATCCAAGCTTCCCCAACCTTCATGCTGCATATCTAATATGCATCCTAATCCCATGCCCTGAAAGGAGCAATAGGTATCACGCACCTGCTCACTGTTCCTTCTCCCCTCTCAGGGGAAGTCACCTTATCCTGCACCTGCTCAGGCCGGGAAGCCTGGAGTCACCCCTGGTGCCCTCTCTCCACCCCTGTGATCTATCCACCTGGAACCCCTGTACTTTCACACTAGATTTTCTTGAAACAAGGATGGCAGGTCTTAGAATCCATCAAGGTGCTAAAAATAATACATATATTTATGTCCTTCATATGAAATATGAAAAATCATATAATATATGATTCAATTCCTTCAAGCTGTTTAGATGGTCCCCAGAAATGAGGTGCCATTAGGATCTAAAAGCAAGTTTTTGCAGTGAGCCTTTGTTGTGTGATGTGTTTACATTCTATATGCATGCATCTCATGTGTGGCCAGAGTGGAAGTTTCTAAAAGAAAAAATATATAATATATGTATATATATGTTATATATGTATATGTTCTATATGTAAATTAAAAGAGCTGACCTGTTGGTGGTTTATACAGGAATCAAATGTATTGTTTTCAACATGTAAAGTATTCTGTGTATGTCAACTGCCTAAAGCCTGACGCCAGCAAAGGACAGGGCCCTCAGCACTGTCCCCTCCCCTCTGACTCTGGGTCTGAGGTTTCTTTTTTAGTTGTGACAAGGACAATGTGGTATAGCCTAAGAAGGGAGGTACAGGGTGGCGGGGTGCTCAGTGGTAGAGCACTTGTCCAGCATGAGCAAGGACCTGGGTTTAAACACACTGAAAAGAGAGAGAGAGAGAGAGGAAAAAATAAGGTTTAAGAATTCTAGAGCAATAAATATAAATACTCCCCAGACGATCGTTTTGAGAAGCCCAACATCGCGGGGCGTGGAATAAGCAGTGAGGAAGTTTCCGAATTAAATTGTGCTTGGAGCTGGCGACTGGAGGCGGAAGTCCCTGCAGAGACTGAGGACAGGAATTCCTGCAGTGGAGCTCCCGCCCCTAGACAGTCGCTGTCCCTGGTGGAGGGCGCCTCCTCGGCCGTGAGGCCCTGCACTCTGAGCACAGGCAGCCATGTGAGGTGAGCTGAGCCTGTCGCCTAGAAAGGTCTTACCCTCTGTCTCCGTTTCCCCTTGACTGACACAGTTCTTCTCCTGCGTCTCAGGAAAGGGTCAGACCAGCCAAGGTCTTCAGTGCCTCCTCAAGCTCTCACACCCTCTGCGAATGTGAACGTGGGGCAGAGCCCCTGGGAACGGGCCGCTGACCATGCAGTCCAGCCTGAGAGCTCCACGGGAAGAGGCCGTTCTGAAGGCATTTACCTCGAGGGTTTTATGTCACTGGAGTGAGTCCGAGAAGTCATTGAGGCAGCATCTCACGCTCACTTTCCTGTGTGCATGCAGGTGTGCATGCGGGTGTACAACATACGGCCACAAGTGTGTAACATACATGGCGCCAGGAGTTGTGCTGGTTGGTTACGTGTCACTTGCCTGGGACACGAGATGCACAGAAGACTGGTGACACTTTATTTCCAGGTGTCCCAGGGTGTTCCCGGGAGAGACTGGCAGGCGAGTCAGTGGACTGAATAAAGAGCACCTCCCCTCCCATGGTGGGCGGGCATCAACCAACATGCTGAAGACTAAAGAAGAACAAAAGAGGGAAAAAGCGCAAATTTGCCAAGAGTAAACTTTAGAAGTGTTACCAAATGCACATTTAATAACACAAACTGTATCGATCCTATTTTGTCTGTTAATGTAAAAGCTTTGATTGTGTTTGCTGACACAGAAGGGCAGAAATATGAAAAGAGACATAAAAACTGTCATCCTTTTTCACATGATGAAAGTGGCACTTTGCAAAGAGCATACCCTCAAATGCACTCAAGTCATCAGTGCGAAGATGCGCTAGGCTCTTCATTGTTTTGGGTAAACTACAAGGAACGGCTTCAGAAGATTATCTGACTTGACTGAACATACCCTGATTACTTAAACAAAACTTTACTTAATTCAAAATTTGGAATGAATTCCTCTACTAGACCCTCTAGCAATAGCAGTCCTGCTTCCTTTCATTGAAAAAAAAAAAAAAAACAATGTCTCCTACAATTGTCCTCATTAGAGTAAGTAGCTTCCTAAAGAGTCAGCGAATATGCTACCAGATAAGGAAAATTCCAGCACCTTTATAATACTCAGCTGCAAAGTGAAATGCATCCTTCCTTTGCTGTCCTCCTGAGCATCAGGCAGCCCACACCTCCAGAGCTGGGTCTCTTTCAAGTCTGGCCAAGTCCTAAGGACTCCCAGGCCTATGAGTGAGTGGGGCTGTTGCCTGTGACGCTGGCATCCCGGCAAGGAAAGGGACCTGAAACAGAGTAAATGCAAACCAAGAACCTGGGACAACAGAAGACAAACCTATTTAATATTTTTAATTCAGTAATTAGAAAACAATTAAGAATATTTGTTTAATTCCCATTTTATAGTCATCAAATAATGTGATTTTTTTCAGAACAACTCAAAAGTGATAAGTTGAAGAACTGTTAGTATATACTCACTCCCCTGAAAATAAATTCTCTTGAAATTCAAGTCATCAGACTTGTACTTGGACCAAATCATGAAGAATTGAAAGATGTATCATATTTCTATTATTTACATGCATATAATAAAGAACCAGTGCTTTATTTTTTTTTTTTTACGTAGCCTCTTTTCAAGTGTTCTGTTTCAGTCCCCAATGAAACTGAAAATGTATTAGCATAATAAGTATTACTATAAATAGAGCGCTGGCTAGAACTAAATGAGAAAGGCCAATTAGTTAAAATGCTGGGGACATGAGGGCAACTTCTTCATGGAAATGAATGCAGGACCTGAAAGAGGAGGGAGATGATTGGCAAATAAGAGGGTGAAGTCCCGAGGTTGAAAAGCAAGTTTCTAGGGAAAATGGAAGACCAAGGATGTGTTTTCTAAGGCACTTGTGGAACACAGTTCCATCCAACTAGAGAAGTCTTCCAGTGATTATCCACAGACTAACTTCTCCTAGTATCAAGGTGCCAAGGGTGATGGAACTAAAAATTTTTAATCCAAATGTATAGCTAAGAACTGCTGAGAATGAGTTTCCTCTCTGACTCATGATTCTGTAGTTTCCTATGAGCGTCCATCTTTACTATTGTTAAGAGCAATACAAGCTGCACTTCCTTTGGTTTTATTTTCTCTAATTCTTATAAGCAAGTTGAAAGATTGAATACAAACCCTTAAAAAAAGGGGGGGGATATTTTAAATTTTAAGTAAACTTTAAATTTAAAAAGTGATCTCATTCTGGGCACGGCAGCGCATACCTGTAATCCCAGCGGTTTGGGAGGCTGAGGCAGAGGACTCCAAGTTCAAAACTAGCCTCTGCAACTCAGCAAGGCCTTCAGCAACTCATGGAGACCCTATTTCAAAATTAAAAAATTTAAAAAATGGTTAGGAATGTGGCTCAGTAGTTAAGAGGCTCTGGGTTCAAACAAACAATCGACAACAAAAGTGATCTCTTTAATCACAGTCCCGGTGGACTCTGAGATCTGTTGTTCCACTTCAGCTTTGGTCGCCAGAAGTCGTCATCTGTCTTCCATTTCAGGACGTACAAACAGAAAGGCCTGCAATGCGCTGGTGACCCAGACCCGCGGCTTCTGGAAGCCTGCACGCTGAGGAAGAGCCTCGCTCCATTTCCCAGCAGGGTGCGAGCCCGGAGGTGGGCACGTTCACTCACCGCTGGATGACGCGGCGTCTCCCGCGGTGGCCTCGCCGCTGGGGACCTCGCCGCTGGGGACCTCGCCCTGCGTCGGTCCCCGCACACACGGGTGCTGCTGGCGCTTCCGTGGCTGGTTCTCCAGCGAGGGAAGCAGCGCAGCGTGTCCCTGCAGGACAGATGAGCTGGCCACGGGGTGGGCCGGTCAGGCGCAGAGCGGCCCGCCGAGTGACCAGCCGTGGGGAACGCCGAGATCGCTCCGCAGCACCGCCGGGAGCTCGGCGCGGTCAGGTGGTCCACCCTCGGCGGGCTCGCCCGCACACGGCCATGAGGACCGCGTCCTAGGGGGCAGGATGCCTGATGCCTCTGCACAGCCCCAGGGACCACCGTGGGACGTGCCGCCCGTCATTGGCCAACACCATTGTGCCACGGGAGCGTGTATGGAGGCCTGGGCCTCGCCACCTCCTGCTGGCCAGGGCCCGGTGTCCGCCCCCACACGGCTGGTGCCGACCCCTCGGCCGCGTCCTGCCTGGCCCAGTTTATACCCTGCTGAGAAGGCGCAGCTCCTCGTCCCTCCAGGAGGAAGGACGTCCAGACGGCCTCCTGCCGCTTCGCAACCTGCCTGTGGGAAGCTGGACTCCTAGGAATTCTCCAGCACAGGGGTGCCTCTGTGCCCCTGCCATCCAGGGACTTCCGAAGGGACCAGGTGGGGATTAGCCACGCGGACAGGTGGAAGGAACGCTGTCCCGTGGTTCCGAGGCCTGCTTGGAAGTGAAATAGTAAACCCACCCCATACGAAATCTCAGCCCTAAAATCTTCCTGGCTGCAGTGAATACTTGAAAGACCCCAGAAGCATTGCTTCTGCAAATGAATGATTATAACCCAGAAGGGGAAAGTGTTTGATTTTAATGTTAATGGAAGGTGGTCTGCGTTACAAAGGGTTGAGAAACACTAAATAGGAAACTCTGAGCTTTGACAGCTTGATAACGATTCCTTATTATTTGGTTTAATATAAGAAAAATATATTTATCCTTGATATTTATTTATATATAATACACATTATACATATAACATCAAATAATTAAAATTTTGTAAGTATAATTTTTATAATCTTTTAATAGTTATGAAGGAATGCTGCGTGTCCGAGTCACGTGCATGAGCATGAATCTGTCCAGTGCTGTCCCTTCTTCTCCCAGTGTCTGCAATGCATTTTTTGAGATTCTGGTTATGTCTGCAATCAAGCTTGGTCTGAAAACATTGCACAGCTCTGAAAGATATTTTAAGAGAAAGAGAGAACACATTCACATAATTTTTATTACGATATATGGTTATAGTTTTTCTCTTCTATTATTACTTGTCAATCTCTTCTTGTCTCTAATTGATAAATAATTATCATACAAATGTGTGTATGTAGAGAATTCTGAGCTGTGGTGGTTTCAGGCATCCACTGGGGATTTGCCATTACTCCTGCAGATGAGGGGGCTTCGTGAATGTCATGCACAGACCACCTCAGTTAAGTAATCCTGGTGGGGAAAATTTGAGGCTCCCTCTAAGCTTGCCTTAACTAAAGCCTTCACACTTCCAATTCAACCTCTGGACACTTGGTCTCTGTAATTGCCTCACTGGGATGTTCTGGGTACTGCTGTTCCTACTTTACCCATGGACGAGCGATATCAAATGTTGAGGGCCAGGGCTCATGCCACTGAGAATCCTACACAATTCCGAAGTTTAGTCAAAGAAGAATTATGGAAACCTAGTGTCCAAGATGATCAAACTTTAAGAGTGACTTTTGCATTATCTTTTATTTTAAGGTAGGTATTATCAATAGGAAAGCTACCTGAAGATTCCTTGTAAGTGATCAGGTTTTCTTTAGGGGGGAATTGTGTTTTATTACTGATGAAAATTGTGATGTGATTAAACCTAAAAGGTTAAATCTGAAGGTATTCTTTATTAGGATAGCATTATTGATCTCCTAGAAAGTTCCGAATACTAGTCAAAATATTTTACCCATGTTAAGCCTTAGAGTGTTCAAGATCAGACAGGTGAGCCCTGATTTTCAGATGTGCAATGGAGGCTCCATGTTTCCCACAGGTGTTCTGAGACTCACACTGTGAAGGCACTGGATGGAAGGGGTCTGTGATTCTGTCCTGAAGCAGAGCACAGGTCAGAACTTAGCACAATAGTGTAAGACTCCTTTGGAAGAAAGCGTCTCCGGAGGAGGCAGACTGTCCTATCACAGACTTCTAGGGGTGGCTGGAAGCCGTCGCCTCTCCTTCAGGTCCCTGCAGCTAACATCAAGGCTTCAAGAGCACGGGAAAGCGCCTTTCTCTGTCGGCGTGTCCGTGTGTCGGCGTGTTCAATTCCCACTTAGTTGAAAGACTCTGTGGAAGACCTGGTTCCACCTGTCACTGTGGAGACTCATCCGGTGCTGGACCGCACGAGGTAGACAGTTAAAGAGGAAGCTTATTGGAATAGGTCCAGAATTTCTCCTCTCTGATGCTACTTCTCAGCCTCCATTTCTTTCAGGTTTTGTTATTGTTGTTGTACCACAGATTGAACACAGAGGTACTTTACCACTGAACCACATCTCTAACCCCTTCTTCTTCTTTTTTTTTTTTTAATTTTGAGTTAGGATCTTGCTAAGTTGTTTAGGGTCTTGCTAAGTTGCTGAGGCTGGCTTTGATCTTGTGACCCTCTTCCCTCAACATCTTGAGCTGCTGGGATTACAGGTGTGTACCACTGCACCTGACTCTCAGTCTCCTTTTCTTCGATCAGCTATGCCCAGGTCTGTGGATGAAGTCAAACTGAGAGCTGTCTCCTGGGGAGAGTTCTCCCTGTCTCTTTCTTTATGCCCTCACCATGAGAGATTCCATCAGTTCTTCAGGATTCTCATGCTATCATAGTTATCAAATTCTCACCTTCATAATGTCAATCAAAACCTTGCCTTCAGGCCCCAACTGGCATGTATTATTAAAATCTTTTTATACTTGGATGCCACTGTTTTTTTCTTCCTCTAGCAAACATCTTAATCCCTACCCAAATCTATTCTCCACTCCATCAAATGTATTCATCAATCTAGTCACCAGAATCACATATTAGAAATCTTTGGTTCCTGTTCATCTCGCTTTTCCTTTCAAATGTGCATCAAATGTCCTGGCAGTCCTTCCACCAAAAGATACTTAAACATGCTTGAATTATCTTCATCTCAACTTCTAGCAACTTACCCGTTTATCTCCAATCCACTCACGTCAGGAAGGTTCCTACAGCACCTTCCAGGTACCAGGTCCTGTGCTACCAAGGGGAAGGGATGTGAAGGAAGTCAAATTATTCTTTTGGAATCCACACTAAACACTTACGGAGCACCGTCCATGTGAGGATACCCAGCAATAGTTCCCTCGAAGGGAAGAACATAATCCAGAGACACATTGTGCTCTGTGCCAAGTTCTGTCAGCAATTATTCTCTTCTTTGCACATTACAAGGTACAATCAAAGTCCCTTTTCATCATGTAACTAACTGGGCTTCAGGTAGGTGGCAGAGAATCATTCGTGAGCATAAGACCAACCGTGGGCTTTCACGGTACTTAGGCTGTTCTTTGAGGCTGCACATCCTGACTTGGAGCACACCAGTGCTCTCCTCCGATTTCTTAAGTCACATGTCATTAGGATAACTGTCTTGGCTTAATACTCCTGTCTCTGTTGATTACAGCATGATCGTTTCAAAACAACTTGCATTATCACTTGTTCTCAAAATGTGTGGTTAACCAAAAAGGCTTTAGGATTTCAGATGTCAGTCAACCCAGGAAATATGCCAGGTTTCACTGCTTGAGTTCCAAAGCATAGAAAAAGTTACTCTGACTTTTTTTTAATTTGTTTTAATTAGTCATACGTGACATTAGAATGCATTTTGACACATCATACATGAATGGAGTATAACTTCTCATTCTTCTGGTTGTATATGATATAGAGTTACACCGGTTATGTAATTCTATATGCATATAGGGTAATAAAGTCCAATTCATTTACTATCCTTCCTACTTCCATGACCCCTGCCCTCCCTTAATTCCTCTCTGTGTAATCCAGAGTGACTCTATTCTTCCCTACCCCCCTCACCCTTATTGTGAATTAGCATCCAAGTATCAGAGAAAACATTCAGCCTTTGATTTTTGGGGATTGGCTTATTTCACTTAGCATGATATTCTTCAGCTCCATCCATTTACTGGCAAATGCCATCATTTAATTCTTCTTTAAGGCTGAGTAATGTTCCACATTTTCTTTATCTATTCATCTGTTGGAAGGGCATCTAGGTTGGTTCCATAGTTTAGCTATTGCAAATTGAGCTGCTATAAACATTGATGTGGTTGTGTCACTGTAATATGCTGATTTATACTCCTCAGGTATAAACTGAGGAGTGGGATAGCTGGGTCAAATGGTGGTTCCGTTCTAAGTTTTCTGAGGAATCTCCATACCACTTTATGAGTGTACCTTTTTCCCCACATCCTTGACAACATTTATTGTTGCTTGTATTCTTGATAATTGCCATTCTGACTGGAGTGAGATGGAACCTCAGTGTAGTTTTTTTTTTTTAATTGAAAACAAGTGGAGTACAACTTGTTTCTCTGTACATGAAGTAGAGGCATACCATTTGTGTAATCATACATGTAATTAGGATAATGGTGTTTGATTCATTGTTATTTTTCCCTTTCCCCCACCCCTCCAACTCCTCTTTTCCCTCTATACAGTTCCTCCTTCCTCCATTCTTGCCTCCCTCCCACACCCCATTGTGTATCATCATTCGCTTATCAGCGAGATCATTCGTTCTTTGGTGTTTTGAGATCGACTTATCTTACTTAGCATGATATTCTCCAATTTCATCCATTTGCCTGCAAATGCCATAATTTTATTATTCTTTATGGTGAAGTAATATTTCATATATATATATACACAATATATATATATATATATATATATACACTATATATATATATATATATATATATCACAGTTTCTTTATCCATTCATCAATTGAAGGGCATCTAGTTTGGTTCCACAATCTGGCTATTGTGAATTGAGCAGCTATGAACATTGATGTGGCTGTATCTCTGTAGTATGCTGATTTTAAGTCCTTTGGGTATAGGCCGAGGAGTGGAATAGCTGGATCAAATGGTGGTTCCATTCCAAGCTTTCTGAGGAATCTCCACACTGCTTTCCAGAGTGACTACACTAACTTGCAGCCACACCAGCAATGTATGAGGTTACCTTTTTCCCCACATCCTCACCAACACCTATTGTTGCCTGTATTCTTGATAAACACCATTCTAGTTGGGGTGTTTTTAGGGTAGCTTTGATTTGCATTTCTCTTATTACTAGAGATGTTGAACATTTTTTCATATATCTGTTGATTGCTTGTAGATCTTCTTCTGTGAAGTGTCTGTTCATTTCCTTAGCCCATTTGTTGATTGGGTTATTTGTATTCTTGGTGTAGAGTTTTTTGAGTTCTTTATATATTCTGGAAATTAGTGCTTTATCTGAAGTATGAGTGGCAAATTTTTTTTCCCACTCCATAGTCTCTCTCTTCACATTTCTGATAGTTTCCTTTGCTGAGAGAAAGCTATTTAGTTTGAATCTATCCCAGTTATTGTTTCTTGCTTTTATTTCTTGTGCTATGGGAGTCCTGTTAAGGAAGTCTGATCCTAAGCCAACATGTTGAAGATTTGGGCCTACTTTTTCTTCTATAAGATGCACGGTCTCTGGTCTGATTCTGAGGTCCTTGATCCATTTTGAGTTGAGTTTTGTGCAGGGTAAGAGATAGGGGTTTAGTTTCATTCTGCTGCGTATGGATTTCCAGTTTTCCCAGCACCATTTGTTGAGGAGGCTACATTTTCTCCATTGCATGTTTTTGGTACCTTTGTCTAATATGAGAAAATTGTATTTATTTGGGTTTGTGTCCATGTCCTCTATTCTGTACCATTGATCTACCTGTCTATTTTGGTGCCAATAAAAATTTTTGGTGTTTTTGTTACAATTGCTTTGTAGTATAGTTGAATTTCTGGTATTGCGATACCCCCTGCTTCACTCTTCCTGCTAAGGATTGCTTTAGCTATTCTGGGTTTTTTATTCTTCCAGATGAATTTCATGATTGCTTGCTCTATTTCTGTGAGGTACGTCATTGGGATTTTAATTGGAATTGCATTGAATCTGTATAGCACTTTTGGTAGTATGGCCATTTTGTCAATATTAATTCTGCCTGTCCAAGAACATGGGAGATCTTTCCATCATCTAAGGTTTTCTTTAATTTCTTTATTAGTGTTCTGTAGTTGTCATTGTAGAGGTCTTTCACCTCTTTTGTTAGATTGATTCCCAAGTATTTTAATTTTTTTGAGGCTATTGTGAATGGAGTAGTTTTCCTAACTTCTCTTTCTGAAGATTCATCACTTGTGTATAAAAATGCATTAGATTTATGAGCATTGATCTTATATCCTGCTACTTTACTGAATTTACTTATGAGTTCTAAAAGTTTTCTGGTGGAATTTCCTGGTTCCTATAAATATATAATAATTTCTTTAGCAAATAGGGATAGTTTGAGTTCTTCTTTTCCTATTTGTATCCCTTTAATTTTCTTGGTCTGTCTAATTGCTCTGGCTAGAGTTTCAAGGACAATGTTGAATAGAAGTGGTGAAAGAGGGCATCCCTGCCTTGTTCCAGTTTTTAGGGGGAATGCTTTCAGTTTTTCACCTTTTAGAATGATATTGACCATGGGCTTAGCATGGATGGCCTTTACAATGTTAAGGAATGTTCCCATTATCCGTATTTTTTCTTGTGTTTTGAGCATGAAGGGGTGCTGTATTTTATCAAATGTTTTTACTGCATCTATCAAAATAATCATGTGATTCTTGACTTTAAGTCTGTTGATATGGTGAATTACATTTATTGATTTCCGGATGTTGAACCAACCTTGTATCCCTGGGATAAAAACCCACTTGATTGTGATGCAAAAAGGCATAGACGAATATCTTAGCTGAATTATTATTATTTGTATTCTGGCAACTCTGATTTAACAACCATTAGGGTTTTGATGGATATAATTTTTTTTTTCAAAGTTACAGGAGTAAGTTAATTAGGCAATACACAGCATTCCCATTAAAACTATTTTCTCTAAAATGATTTCTCCTATCAACTTTCAACATCTGTTAGTTCTGAAAATGATGGAGCAAATATTGCATTGATGTTTAATAGATAGTCAAAGAATTTAAAATCTTAAAGTGATTAATATTTTTGGAACAAGGAAAATATAAATTTAGTTTTTATCTAGTCATCACTTCGTAAGGTATAGTTTTATTATCTTAAATGGAGTCTGGCATGATTCTTATGGAGATCTTAATTTCTAGAACTGGACTTTAAATTTCACATTGCATCTGATCACTGAAAACTATTCAAGTAATAAGTATTTTTATTTTTATTTGAGTACTTATTTTAATAATTCCCCTATGTGTTGAACACCTAGTTAAGCTTTATAGGGTATGTTTTCAGGGTGATTTTCTCCCTTTAAAAGAACTGTATACATTCTGACCACATTTGCTTATAAAATATACAACTTTCCCAAATTTCCAACTATTTCACTTTTTTCTAAAAGTGAAAATTTGGACAGAGCAGCTCTGTGCCTCTAGCCCAGCATATCAATATCACAGAGCCAAAGAGAACCCCTCCCTCTGCATAAAATTTATAAGTATAATCTATACTGTTAAACTGATCTCATATATCTCCTAGCTTCTTTCCAAGGCCTCAGCAGTACCTGGCAAGTTTTTGGCACTTCAAAATTACTTAGTGCATAAATTAAAGCACCCAGAGTTCACTTCTCCTGTTATGCATCATTTCACCTCCTAACGACTTTCTTTTACTTTGGGAAATATGTGCAGTACAATTTTGAGTGATGAAAAGGGGATACATATAATTTCGTGACTTGAAAATATGATAGTTGCAATTCACAACATGTTTTGTGATATTTCCTGTAACTGGACTTGTATTTTCAATTTTCTTTTTTTATTCCACTTCTCCAAACTTCACATGAAGACCAAAAAATTTAGTAGCCCAGAATGTGAACAATTTTCTTACCGTTAACATTAACTTCTGCTTGTTTTCCATTTTTAAATTCTCACATGGGTCTTTTTTTGTTTTAACCAACAGGAAAGATACTGCATTATTCAGAGTTTCACACCCAAATGGCCCCATCTCCTCCTATGTGCAGTCCGAGAGCGGGGGTGGCGGAGGTGGGAAAGCTGTTGGGAGCCCCATATCACAGCCCGTCACAGCCAGAGGTCTCCCTGTGGAGCAGGAACAGTGCCTCCAGCCTCATATTCCTAACTTTCCGTTGATACCTAGTATATGCTCAGGTCCTTCTTTGACTTACAAAATGGTTCCTATATGTTAGACTTGTTTGGATCCTGATTCAGACTAACCCATGGTAATATAGCATAAAACTAGAAATTTCAAAAAAATGTGATCATGGAAGGGTAAGAAAGAACTGTTTTCAGTTTTATTAACTTAAGAATGCATTCTGATTATAAAAGAAAAGAGCCAATTTTTATAGATGTACATCTTTCATGCAGGCATGGATTGACATGATAACTAGTCAGTCCTCTAAAATATATCACAAAAAAAAAATCGGACGGATAAATCAAATTTATCCAATAACAAATTTTCAAATTAAATTCTTGAAATAAATCCAGAATAATAGGCATATGAACTCATTGTATTAGTCTTTCTAGTTGTGTGCATATCTGATGTTTTTCTAAAATAAATTCTAAGAAACTTGCTTTATTGTGATACTTAGAAAGCTTTGGCAACCATCCCGGAGCAGTTATTAACCCATGCACACTGGGGACTAGATAAAGTGACCTGACCATTACTGAAGGTGAAACTACAGGAGACACAAACCACGGACACGTGTCCAGACGTCCGGCGTGCTGAGGTTGGACAGGTTGAAGTGCGGGACATCCCGCGACCCTCGACAGCGGCCCCGGCAGCACGGAGGGGCCGGTCCCCGCACAGGAGGCTGGCATCTGGGGACAGGGCCCGAGGCCGGCCCAGTGCGGGCGCTGCCGGGTACCCACAGCGAAGGCCGCTGAAGCCAGGGACAAGGGACCGTCCACGAAACCCGCAGAATGTGTAATTTGTGTCCAAAGTAAACTCGGTGGAAGGTGAGCACATGCCGTGGTTCGCGGCTTCACGCGGACAAAGCCAGGAGGACGATCCTCCCGAGACCAGGGTCCCGGCAGCGGCCCCACGCCAGCGCCACCGCCCAGCGGCCGTGCAATAGCCGGAACTGCAGGGGCACAGGCCGGCCACCAGCCCCCTGGCCCGCGCCCACCGCCAGGTGACCAGGAGGCTGGGAGAGGCGCTGGCCCCCGGCGGTCCTGGCTGGGAGCTGTGACCCTGGCGGCCAGAGGACGGGACCCGCCCTGGTCCCAAGCCTGAGCTCAGGGTTAGTGCCCAGAGGGGCTTTGGGACCAGAACCCGGTGGCCTCGCCCCTCCTCACTCCTTCCTCTGCTTCTTCAAATGCCTGCTTGGCTCGGCGCTGGCACTGCCCCGTCGGTTTTCCATGGCAACGGCCGCGGTGCTCTGGTCGCAGGTTCCCTCGGAGGAGAAGCTCCTCCCTGTTTATTCTTGTCTGCGTCGTTGTCCTGTCTCAACCTCTGCCTTCCCTCTCCTGCGCCTTGGGTCGGCCTCGGCCTCCTCAGCTGCAGAGGTGGGATGGGGGAGATCCCGCCACAAAGCCTGCGGGCACCCGGTTCTCCTCCTGTCAGGGAGTCCGTTGCTGTCCGGGCTGCGGCCTCGGCAAAGCAGCCAAGTCCTCTGCCTCTGGCGGCTCCTGAGTCTAGGCCTTGCGTAGATTCTAAGCAGTTCTGCTTGGAGGACCTGGGGGACATCCTTCAGTTAGATGCCTCAAAGCACGCCTTATCTGCTGCGCCCGCACAGAAGGCCTCAGGCACAGAAGCTCAGGTACAGAAGCTCAGGTACAGAAGCTCAGGTACAGAAGCTCAGGTACTGAAGTCTTAGGTACAGAAGCTCAGGTACAGAAGTCCTCAGGTACAGAAGCCCTCAGGTACAGAAGTCCTCAGGTACACAAGTCCTCAGGTACACAAGTCCTCAGGTACACAAGTCTTCAGGTACTAAAGTCCTCAGGTACACAAGTCCTCAGGTACACAAGTCCTCAGGTACAGAAGCTCAGGTATAGAAATCTCAGGTACAGAAGCTCAGGTACAGAAGTCTCAGGTACAGAAGCTCAGGTACAGAAGTCCTCAGGACTGCTTTTAGAACTCGAGGAAAGTCAGAGCCTGAGAAGTGGTTTCCAGGGGGTAGAGTGGTGGTCAGCAGGAGATGTGAGCCCACTTCTCTTGTGGCCACCAGAGGAAGGTGAGTGGGTGATATGCAGCCTCCCTGTCCTGTTCAGAACCTCCTGTGAGTCTACAGCAACTTCAAAACCAAAATGCTTCAAATCGTCTTTTACTAACAACAACAAAAACAAAAACAACAAAATTTACAAAGTTGAAGGTAAACAAAACCCAGGTCAGGAAAATTAAGTTCATATTTCTGTTTTACAGGATTTATTTCAATTATTTTTATCAAGTGTCATCCCTAAGCAAAAAAATTTATTAGAATTGGCATTATAGTTTTTATAAAAAGTAACAAGTGAAATGACCAGAAGTTTGTGAAGTTGAAAAATACTCCCATGAAAATGTTGTGGTACATTATTTCTATATGAAAAATTAAGTATTTCCCATTAAAAGTGAGAGAAATTATTTACTTGCAATTAAAAATATAACTTTCAAGAAAGTTATGTGTGGGTGCAAGTTTGCATATGTAGTGTCTGTCTGGTGTGTCTAGTATAGTATGTGTCTCTGTGTTTACCCGTTACGTGTGTGCTGTGTGTGTGCATGTGGGGAGTGCGGCATCTGTGTGTGGTGTGTGTGTGTGTGTGTGTGTGTGCGTGTGTGTAACTGTTTGGAGCAGAGGCAGCCGGCAACTGGAACTGAATGCAGAGCACTCACTGACTTCAGACTCTCGGGTGTGGGGCAGTTTCTACATCAAGGAGATCAAGTAGAAATCCCTGGTAATGACAACTGTACCTCACTGCTACATGCCGTTTAATCCCACCTTCTGCTTTTGAAATATTTGAAAAAAAAAAAAAAAAAAAGAACAGCTAAAACATAAATAAAATTCTTAATTATTTCAAAAGATTTGTTTTCCTCAAAAGATTAAGAAAAGTTAAAAAAAAATGGCTTGTTAACTAACGTCAGTCTGGTGTTGAGAGAGATGGAATCTTTGGAAACTTCTGCCTTTGATGTTCTGCAATTAAACACTTACACCTGCTTAGTCTTGATGTGGGAAAGATGTGGCTTTGCTCGATGGACAGAGCGGGGTCGCTGAGGACAAGGGGTGTTCAGGGTTACATCACCACCCTTCGAGGGTGGAAAGGTCTGCTAGGTAAGTACCTGAAATATCTCTGATGACGTATTTACTTAATGGTCACCAGATATTGTGGATCAACTCAGAAAAATAGACTTTTCAGGCAAAAGACTATCCTGAGAAAATGTATAGAAAAAAGACAAGACTAAGCCACCAAGGGGCAGCCGTGGGGAGTGTCCACTTGGGTGTGGACTGCTGGGCTCCAGGGTGCCTCTGTGCCTGGCTGCTGGTGTCTGCGGCCAGCCCTGCAGGGTCCCCGAGACAGTGTCCTCTGCTGCACAAGAACAGCGGCAGGGCCCACACCCTAAGCTCCATGAGCACTAAAGGAATTAGCATGTGGGGTACTTGGCAGAGTCGCTGGCCCTTACGAGGACGGGACAGTTGTTAGATCCACTCTCCAGCGGTGCATTCCCCGTAGCAAGCCCCCGTTTTCTGTGACAGGTGCTTTCCTGTGGAGGTTAGCCCTCTGACTCTCTTTGTGTGACTCCGTTGCCGTCACCCTACTTTCCAGGCTTGGGCAATGGCTCTCGGTTAGCGGCGGCCTGAGGAAAGTCAGAACACTGCTCCGCCCCAGCTGCTGGAGACACTGCTGCCGACGCCTTGCTCAGGTTCCATGCAGGCACTCGGGCATGGGGTGCTCGGCATTGCAAGGTCTGCTCCATTGTCTTTATAGATCTCCAGGACCCAAGCGGGCCCTCAAGAAACCTTGCAGGATGGATGTTGTTTCAAAGAACCCCGCCCTGGACGGGTCAGCTTTTGAAGTTTGTGTTATCCACCCACAGAGGGAAGACTCGGGCATCATCTGAGGGCATCCGACTGGTCTCTTCTTGCTTGCGTCCCTCCTTCCTACAGTTGACCCATAAACTCTTCGTGTCTTAATCAGAGTGTGCCTCAGCTTCCTTGCCGGGTGGACATCAGGTGCGTGCACATGCAGCCCAGCTCAGTTTCTTTTGTAGAGAGCGCTGAGTGCTGCAGCGCCCATAAACAGGCGTGTGGCATTTTAATTCACTGTGTGACTTTATATGCATTTAGTGCTGGATCTGTCCAAGAACCTTATGACGTAGACAAGTGTGGGTTTTACCTTCTTAGTGCAGTCATAGAAATATTTTCAGGAAGGACTTATGAATTACAGCAAGGTGGTAAAATAAGAAATGTTGTCCTCCTACTTCAAGTCCACTGTCTTCCTCTGTGGATTTTATCCAGCTGTGTCTTCAATTTCCAGATATCTGTTGTGTTGTGGCGGCACTGGATGAGCTAAGTGGAACAAGAGCCCCAAGCACACCGAGGGTCAACCCTCTCAGCAGGGTGGCTGTGTGGCAGAGGAAGAAAATGCTGTAGACTGCACAGGTTAGAAGTTCTCACATTTGCATGAGCTTCTCTTCCAAATATAACGTCTTTAATAAATGCTTTATAGAGGTGGGTCATTGAAAATCTGTAAAAGAGGAGAAGAGGAAGAAAAAAGGGAAGGAAGGGAGGAAGGGAGGAAGGGAGGAGGAATCATCTACATAGACCTTAGCTCCCTGCCTTGGAAAAAACGGGTCTATGGAATTTCCCCAGAGGGACTGGAGGGATGGTGATCCCGTACAACACCTGCTTGCGGGAAGCAAGGACCAGTACAGCCGCTGCGCCGTCCCGCCCTCCCCCACCCCACTCTTGCGCACGCATTTCTTGTAGTAGATGTTGCATTTTATTCCTCCACCCTTTCAGAACTGTCCGTCAGAGCAGGTGGAGGCCCCCAGGAAACAGCTTTTTCACTGAAGGCGTGCAAGCCAGACCCTGCCTCCAGTGTAGTGTCGCTCAGGAACAATATGGACTAGTCTATGTGCCAGACCCTGCAGGCAAAAGGAAAAATGTCACCCTTACCCACGGGGAATTCACAGTTAGGGAAAAATAAGATAGATGATTTTGTCACCCTATGATGAGGACTAGGAACACAAGCAGAGGTTTCTTGGGAACGTCTTGCTTCTCAAGGTATGAGGGCCAATGAGGTGCGGGGACCAGGTCGATGGTGCTGAAGGCCTTCTGTGTGAGCAACGAGTTGATCAGATTTGCCAGGTAGCAGGGGCTGGGCTGGGGTGTTAAGGTGGCAAAGAGCAAAGCCTCCGTGTGGGCATCAGCAAGGGCCATACCTGGGAAGAGATGTACATGCCATGCGGAGCATACTGGGGGGGTGCTCTAGAAAACTAGTGAAGAACAAGTTACATCATGAAATGAAATGGCCAGGTGTCTGCTTTGAAATGTCACTCTGAAAATCAGAATGATAAGGAAGGAGAAGTGAGAAGCACATTCCATGGGAGATGCAGGGAAGCCCCGCGGGACGCACAGAGCGCACCAGCTCCTGCTCCCTGCCCAGCCCACTCCTCTGCGTCCTCAGAGGGGTCCCCTCTGGCTGCACACCACATGAGACAGGATGCATCCACGTCCTGCTCAAACACAGAGTGACGTTCCCCAAATCTAGAAGAGAAGCCGTGTCTTCTAACTTTGTTAGACGCCCACCCTGGACAAATCAGTCCTCAGAATACTGCTCTATGCCCACCCACCATGTGTGGGTTCTTGGCTAGTGAGGCAAAGCAGCAGAATCAACCTCGTTGACTCAGAAAAACCAGGATCTGTCCCTGCACCTAAAAACAAGGAAAGGTCCTATAGCCTCATGACTTCCATGGGCAAAGGACAAAATCAAGAATCTGTCGCCAAAGGTGAAATAGATGCTGAGAAGGAAGAAAGAGTGCCCACTGGGGTCCATAGTCCACTAACCAGCTAACACTGCGTGAAATCCATAATTACTGTTAGCTATTTATCTAATATATGCACATTAGTACAAAATAACCATATGTATACATGTACATCTACACGATCTTCAAATGCCCATATATTATTATATATGGATCACACATAGTACATAACAAGTGTTATCAGAGGATTTATAAATTGCAACACGGCTGGTGAAAGAGTCCGTCTGTGGTATGTCTACCTATAAACACACGTGTGTAGCAATGACCGATCATGACAGCAAGATCCTTCTCAAACGTGTGCGGCAGCAGGTCTCCACCTACAAGAACAGGTTCAGCACCCGGTGCTGATTATTGTCCCTCCACCTCATCTCCCTCCAGACTTTCTTGTTTCCACGCCATATTAGTCACATTAATTCAGGCAAGTTTCCCCATAAATACTGATTGTTATGAGCTCTTAATTAAAGAAAGGAAGAAAAATGAGTGAGAGAGAAAGAAAAAGAGAAAGAAAAAAAGAACAGAAGGAAAGAGGAAGAGAAGGAGGAAGGGAGATATGCACAAGTGGACAGGGGACAAGTGCCAGATGTCCCCCTTGGGCCTGCACAGCACTCCCAACCCCTGTGGCCTCAGCAGCCCAGAGCACCTAGTGTTCTCCGCTCTCCTCCTGGGAGCCTAGGGGACAGCTGCCTGCAGGGCCCAGACTGAGCTTGGGCAGCAGTGGGGGAGGGTGTGGGCGGGGAGTCCTGGTGATTCCTAGTGCGTGACAGGCAGGATGTGAGCACCTCTTCTGTCCCCAGGGTGATGTGCTTCAAGGTCATTGGCTGAAATCCACTTTGCTCTTTTCCAGCCTATTCTCAAGGCACCACAGAGACACACCTACAGATTTCAGTGCCGGCTTGACGAGCCGGACACAGAACAGCGCCAGAAGTGACCTAAAGGGCAAAATGAGCCACTCGTGTCCAGCAGTGAGATCCGGGGAAGCAGGTTTCTGGGGCGTGTCTTGGAAGGCTCCGGCTGTCCCAGTCATTCTCTCCCTCCCTCTCCCTCTCTCTTTCTTTCTCTCCTCTCTTTCTCTCTCTCCTCTCTCTGTCTCTATCTCTCTTCCTCTCTGTCTCTGTCTCCCTCTCTTTCATTCTCTCCTCTCTTCTGTCTCTCTCTCTCTCCCTCTCTTTCACTGTCTCTCTCTCCCTCTCTTTCTCTCTCTCCTCTCTCTCCTCTCTCTGTCTCTGTCTTTCTCCCTCTCTGTCTCTGTCTCCCTCTCTTTCATTCTCTCCTCTCTTCTGTCTCTCTCTCTCCCTCTCTCTCTCTCTCTCCTCTCTTTCTCTCTCTCTCTCCTCGCTTCTGTTTCTTCTCTCTCTCCCTCCCTCTCCCTCTCTCTTTCTTTCTCTCCTCTCTTTCTCCCCTCTCTCTCCTCTCTCTGTCTCTATCTCTCTTCCTCTCTGTCTCTGTCTCCCTCTCTTTCATTCTCTCCTCTCTCTGTCTCTCTCTCTCTCCCTCTCTTTCACTGCCTCTCTCTCCCTCTCTTTCTCTCTCTCCTCTCTCTCCTCTCTCTGTCTCTGTCTCTCTCCCTCTCTGTCTCTGTCTCTCTCTCTTTCATTCTCTCTTCTGTCTCTCTCTCTCCCTCTCTTTCACTGTCTCTCTCTCCCTCTCTTTCTCTCTCTCCTCTCTCTCCTCTCTGTCTCTGTCTCTCTTCCTCTCTGTCTCTGTCTCCCTCTCTTTCAATCTCTCCTCTCTTCTGCCTCTCTCTCTCTCCCTATCTTTCACTGTCTCTCTCTCCTTCTCTTTCTCTCTCTCCTCTCTCTCCTCTCTCTGTCTCTGTCTCTCTCCCTCTCTGTCTCTCTCTCCCTCTCTTTCACTCTCTCTCCCTCTCTTTCTCTCTCCTCTCTCTCCTCTCTCTGTCTCTCTCTCTCTTCCTCTCTGTCTCTGTCTCCCTCTCTTTCATTCTCTCCTCTCTTCTGTCTCTCTCTCTCTCCCTATCTTTCACTGTCTCTCTCTCCCTCTCTTTCTCTCTCTCCTCTCTCTCCTCTCTCTGTCTCTGTCTCTCTCCCTCTCTGTCTCTGTCTCCCTCTCTTTCATTCTCTCCTCTCTTCTGTCTCTCTCTCTCTCTCTCCCTCTCTTTCACTCTCTCTCCCTCTCTTTCTCTCTCTCCTCTCTCTCCTCTCTCTGTCTCTATCTCTCTTCCTCTTTGTCTCTGTCTCCCTCTCTTTCATTCTCTCCTCTCTTCTGTCTCTCTCTCTCTCCCTATCTTTCACTGTCTCTCTCTCCTTCTCTCTCTCTCCTCTCTCTGTCTCTGTCTCTCTCCCTCTCTGTCTCTGTCTCCCTCTCTTTCATTCTTTCCTCTCTTCTGTCTGTCTCTCTCTCCCTCTCCCTCTCTTTCTCTCTCTGTCCTGTCTCTCTCTGTCTCTCTCCCTCTCTGTCTCTCTCTCTCACTCACTTTCCCTCTATCCTCTCTTCTGATTCTCTCCCTCTCTTTCTTTGTCTCCTTCCCTCTCTTTCCCCCGCTCCCTCCCTCACCAGTTCTGCCTCCTGGCTGTCCTCAGGTGTGCAACTTTGCTCCCCATGATGTTCTGCCTCATCACTGGCTCAGAGACAATGGATCAACCAACCAAGGATTGAAACCTCTGAAACTATTATCTAAAATAAATCTGTCTTCTTTTAAGTTCCTTTCCTCAGGTCTTTTATTACAGTGATGGAAAGTTGACTAATACAGTAATAAACCCAATGTATTAATTCAAGAGGTCCAAAAGTTAATATAAAATAAAAGCATAATATGCAGAAGGAAGTAAAAAACACATGTATACACATATGTATATACACATATTCTTGGGAAGGAAGTTCTTTCTATTACTACTACCGTTAATAGTATCTAAGCTATATTTAATACCTGTCATCATCCGTGAATTATTCTAATTATCCTAAGGACTTTAACATTAAAAAAAGCTTCCAATAATAATATTCCTAAGACATTTGCTGGGGAAATTCATAAATAACATGAATTCCAGGAGATGCATAACAGTGAGTTGTTTCTTTATTAGCAAAAATTTCAGGTAAAACCATAGTAAAAGGAAACACCCTTAACAGAAAAATAGGAAACTTATATGGACTGACAGTTCACAGAAAAGGCAGAGAAACGGACACTGAGCTTATTGAAAGATGCTAAACTTTGGAGAATCTTTCGTAGGTAAACAATAAATGCTAACAATGTCTTTACCAGCAGATGTTCCATAGGATTCCTGGGGAAATTACCACACCCATGCACTTCAGGGGAGAGAGCAATTTGGCACAAACATTTCAGAGGACAACTGCTAATAGATATCTACATTTAAAATGCATATTAAACTTTGATGAGCAATTCTAGTGCTTGGAATTTAAATTATGGATATACTTCAAAAAAAAAAAAAATCCCAAGACATACAAGCTAGAGTGCCTGTAAAGCATTGTTTGTAACAGGAAAAAGATAAAAGAGCAAAAATACCCATCGAGAGTGAAATGGATCTTCAACAGATGACTCACCTCGTGTTAGCATAATGTGGAACTGCATGTGTGGCTTAAAAGGAGGAAATGGAAGTTTATGGTAAGAATTGGAAACTGTATCAGTAGGTACTATGGCCTGGCCCTTTCCCTCTCCAGCACTGGGGACCCAACCCAGGGTCTCAACCACACCCGGCAAGCGCCCTGCACTGGGACCCTCTCCGGCTCTGCTACGGCTTGTCTGTGTCCTCCCCAGTTTCTCTTGATGAAAGGCTGGTCCTCACTCAGTGTGGTGGGGTGGGAGGTGGTGGAACCTTCAAGGGCTGGAGCTTGGTGGAGGTGCTTAGGTGCCTGGGGTGTGGCCTCCAGGAGTGTCATGGTAGTTCTACGAGGAACCCTAGTTCTTGCACGAGTGAGTCATTAGGAAAGAGAAAGCCTGGCCTCTCCATCTCTATTGGCCTCCTGTCATCTCCTCCTCCTGCACTTGCTCCCACCATTGTGATATCATCTGCATGTGGTCTCACGAGGGTCATGCCAGTGCCATGCCTTGAACCTCCAGAACCGGAGATGAATAAACCTCTTGTCTCTATGCAGTACAATAACCTTGGCCATTTTCTTGTAGTAACATTAAAGGACAGATACAGCAGAAAAAAATTTGTCAAACAATATTGTTGGCACCACATGTTCTGTGAATGCTAAAGTAAAGAGAACATAGTTGTTCTTATTGTTTCATTAAGAAAAGCCTCCTGGGAGTAGGCAACGTTGATTTCCTTTGGCTGAGTGTATATGTTGGGCAGTCAGTGTGGGGGTCACTGTGGGCGGTGAATTTTGTTTGGAATTACTCTCCTTGTGTATGCCCACCTTTTGTTTATAGAGTTGGGAGTCACCATCTGTACTATGAAATTATCAGACACATTTTACTGCCCCCATATTTTTCTACATAAAAAGAGTAAATGCTGTTTTTTAAAACTTGGAGAAAAAAGTATTAAGAGTAACCTGTCACTGTATAGCAGAGAATGAGACCAGACTGATGTCAGGATCCCAGACTCACAGAGAGGATCTTAACCTGTGATTGCCATCAGTTCAATCCAGATTAATTTTGTGGTTCAAACTGTGTATATTGAAAAAATGTATTTGCATAAAATTTTAGTGTAATGTACAATTTTGTATTTTCAGGTATTCTGGGAAAAGCAGTGGTCCTCCTCCATGGGTCGGCATAACCTCAAAGCTATTGCTGATTAATGACTACTCTCTGCTGTCCTGGGAGGTGCTGGCCACCCTCCTTGTTCACGTCTTATTGACTATGCTGGGAACTGGGTTTGAAATACCTGGACACCAAGACCTAGAACTTAGAACCTGATTGTGTGTGTGTGCTCTGTGTCTACAGCTCTCCCTGCATGTGCTCCAAGGTGGTTAAAGAACTTTGTCACCATCTATTAGTGATTGGGAACACACCTAGTATTTTAAAAATAGGAAGATCAAAAGAGAAAAGAAAAAAATTAGAAAAATTCCTAAAATTGCATAATATTAAAAAATAGCAGAAGACTTTGAGTTCTTCTCATCATGCATACTACTTAAATTATATTTTCAGCTATCATGCCTGTAGTTCCTACTATCTGACCTATGTTTCAAATTTGTTCCAGGGGAATCGGTCATAATTCAAATTCATAACTAATTTAAAAGAAGATTTTAGCTAAAACCTTCAGATACTTTCAAAGAAGCAATGGGTCACAAAAGGATTTGTTTCTCCTTGTTACTGTGTGCTTTCCAGTAGAGATTCTACTAAAAACAGGCTTCTGAGGGCAAGAGGTGGGAAGAGACCAGGTAACCCACGAACTGGAAAACGGTAGCTGTAGGTATCTGCAAGCAAACTCAGTTGTAGGTAATCTGTACACATCTGGAGAAGGATAGAGTCGTACAGGTTTGAAAATCCAATATCCAGACTGCCAAACCACATGATGACTTTGCCGATCTGCACATTGTTGAGAAAAAGGAATGCAGCAGATGCTGAGAGTTTGGGAAATCATTCACACCTGAAAAATGAACACCTCTAATGTTTTCCTACATTAATTCAGATCACTTCATATATTAGCTCCCCAGCCTGTGGGCTGAAAGCTCAATGAGAAACTGATCTAAAAAGTGATGATAAATGATGCTGAATTAAAGCAAGACGGAGATCCAGGAGCATTTGGTGCCGATGCTGGTTTGCAGGAGACGATACACATGAGCATGATAATTCGCTTTGATCTTTCTGAATCCTAGAATGTTTTCCTCAATGTTCACATAAAAAAAGCATAAAAGGAGAGGAGAGCAATTCACTTTTTTTGTTGTTATTCACTAAATTTTGACAGCTAAGAATCCACTGCAGTTCTTTGAAATTCCTTTAATAGGTTTATAAATGTGGGAGACAGGAGCAGGACTCCAGGACGCACGGTCACTTTCTCACCACCTCGGCAGGGCCAGCTCGGAAACCCCCTGGATGGTGGGGCCAGGGCCTTTCATGATCAGCCAGTCTCGTCTATGGCATGCTGACCCAGGACCCCCACACCAGCTCCACATCTCCACGTATTTACCTCCCGCCCGAGCAAGCCGGGCTTGGCGAGGTGAAGGGGCTCGCCCCAGGGCAAGGGCAGAAAGCCCACCACCCAGCTCTTCTCACCACCCAGCTCCCTCTTCCCAGATGCAATCAAGGAAAGTCCCAGGGTGAGTTGAGGGTCTGCTCCAGGCTGGCTTCCTGGAGGCCCTGCTGTACCTGTGTCCCCACCAACTCTCAACCCAAGAAGCCAGCTGCTGGCACGAAAGGAGGCAGCCCAGAGGCCACCCCTGCTCCGTAGTGTGGCCACTCAGGGAACCACACTCCGAAACTTTACTATTCGTCTCGACTCTTTCAAGAGACAGAGAGTCATCGTTCACACGCTTTTATGACAGTGTATTATGTGACGTTGTTCTATTTAATGATTAGTTATTGCTAACTTCTTACTGGACCTAAGTCATAAAACAAACTTTACACAGGTGCCTGAGCACAGGAAACTGGAACATGCAGGTTTTGGTACTCCAGACAGTCACTGGGCATCTTGGAACTACTGTAATAGAAAAAAAAAATTCCATCTCCAGAACACTGTATAATTTACAAAGTACCTGGCTGCACTTTATATTCACAGCGGTGCTGCGTGAGGGAGGAGGGCAGGGGTTATTAACCTGTCTGGAGATTTTACAGTCCAGTGGAGGAGATAACACCTTAACTGGGTCCAGATATAATCTGCTCTAAATTTTATTTTACCCAAAATGGCACTCTGCTTTCTTCTGATCCATGCCTTCACTCTTGATGGACCAGCTAATTATTTCAGAGTGCACTAGAACAAAGCCTGTATGGGCTCAGCCGCACGCTTGGGGACTTCGGGGAGAGGATGATGGCCTCTTGGACGTGGGGTGCCTCATGGAGCATTTGTCTACCTGCTGCCTCCCGAGACTGTTGGGAACCACGCATTCTTCTATTATTTGGCAGAATTTCCGTATCACACGTCTCTTGAATGATCCGTGGAGGTGACGGGTTTCAAGGGAGTCCACGTGATTTCCAGAGCCTCCTGTGAGCTCAGCCATGTGCTGGCATCTGAAGTGTCTTTGGAAGGGGCCCTGCCATTCCCATGAGAGATCGTTTTAAAGCTTGTCCACGTTTCCCCGTTGCCATTTTACATGAACAAAATGTGTTTTATTAACAGCACCAAATATTTACCAAGTATCAATACTTTGAATGATAAGGTGATAGTAACTCTTCTAACTTTAGTTATGTGAAAAGCTTGAATCTTCAAGAAACTACCCACCCTCAAGAAAAGCCATGCCGATCATCTGATAGCTCTTACGATGCCGCAGACCCCACTGTCTACCCATGGTGCACCCTTGCTATTGGCACTAGGAGAAGGATGTCCCTGTTAGAATAAATTCCACGTGATTAAGTTGCTGTTTCATTTTTTAAATTATAATCTCAAGATATTTTCTTAGATTTTGTAGACTCTCTGGAAGAACATTTCATTTTTATGCACTTATGATGAAAAATAGTTTGTATTAAATTTACCCTTAACTTTGCCCTTTACGGCATTGCATAAATATGCAAAACACATTTAAAAGAAAGTAGTTAAAATTTGAAGTTTGGAACCATATTTTTAAATGTAAACATTTTAGCCCATCTCCGTTCCAGTCCCTCTGACTTGGCCTGCCTTTTCCTTTTCCAGTGTAGGTCCCTGAAGTGAGGTTTACAGGTCCCTGGTCCAGTTGATTTTCACACACTTGAACAGAGAAAGCTATCTGGCTGAGCATGAAAAGAGTATTTTCCCCTCTGCTCACATATCTTTAAAAATGAAAATGATTTGCCTCTGGTTCTATTCCATTTCACTTCACATTTCCCATCTCTTTCCTTTCCCCTTACACATCAAAAATAATTTTAGAAGATTAGAAATTGAGCTTAAAGAGTTGAAATTCAAAACAGTATTTCAGAAGGCATACTTACTTGCAGAAGTGCTCTACATAGTACTTTCCTGGGTCCCTCAGTCCATCTGCTCTATCCGCCTTGGCAGGGGCGTCCTGGGATCGTGGGGCTAACTGCACCTGTGCTCTTGTGGATGCTGCAGAGATGACAAGTGTACCTGGCCACCCTTCCCAGCCACTAGCGATGGACCCGCCGTGCTCTGCAGCCCTCGCAGCCGGGACCCGCCCAGCTCGGGACCCAGCTGACCCTGCCCCGCCCCCTCTGGCCTCCCTGCCCCTCCTCTGTCTTCTGCCCTTTGATCTCTTCCGTTCCGCGTTCCTCCTCTCCTCTCAGTCTCCCTGCCCTGGTCTGGGCCTCATCGTCTGCCCCCAGAACTGTCTCTCCAGGCCTGCTTCCGGCCTCCCCCGTGCCCCCTGCCCCCTCACACGGGCAGCCTCCTTGCACGCTGAGACTCGAGCAGACCCACCACTCTGCCAGCCACAAGTCTCCCTGGCTCAGAATGGCCCACACAGGACAAGATCTCAACTTGTCCTCGCATGAGGTGCACAGGCTGTGACCCCTCCTGAGAGTCCAGGTCCGTGCTGCTCCGTGCCGCATGCTCCCCTGGAATTTCCGGCGCAGAGCTGCCAGTCCTTGCCCTCCCAAGACCTGCCCTCCCGTTGGGATCATCTCCCACCCGGTGCACCACCGATCTTGGGATGGAGGGTCCCTCCTCAGGCTCCTCTCCCGCTTCCAGGCGGGGTCCCCACCCCAGTATCCCCTTTGCTGGGAAGCAAACAACCCGGCTGCCTTTGGGTGCTCACAGGCGACCCACTGGGCCTCGGCCCTCACTCGCTGGGCGTTTTCGAGTCTGGAGTCACTCTTGGTGAAGCGTGTGGCATGTGCACCATGTCTCCCCCAGCACCTTGGTTCCCTGGCTTCTCACCCATACCTGTGTGGTCCTCCCTCCTCCTATGGCCACCTGTTCCCATGGGTACCCCCCCCCACATCTCCACCTTCCCAAACCACAGCCCCTCGCTCCCCGTGGGTCCCTTAGGTGCCCTGACTTGAACAAGTACTTACCGACCTAAGACTTGCAGTCCTGTGACACATCCCTGCCTCCTTTCCACCCCTCCAGCCAGCACCTTCTTTATCATGGAGTACCTTTCCTACTAGTGTGTCCCCACTGATTCCCAGCTGGACTTCGCCCTCTGTCACTTTCACCACCCTTTCCCCTTGTGACGCTTTCCCTACACTTGATCTCCATCACCTCATCCGTAGACCTTACTTGGGTGATTAGGAAATGCTTGGAAAGACTAGGGGTGGAGAAAGGCCAGGAGGAGGAACACCCTACCGACGCGTCCCATCTTAGGCTCGTGACAACAGACTGCACGTGAACCCTCATCATCTCTCAATGCTGCCATCTTTTTGTCGCTAGCCGGTTGCCCTTGAAGTACTGATTTCACATGATTTTCTCTCTGAATCACGAACGTCTCCCATTCTCTATCTGATGACATTGAACCTTATTTAATAGAGAAGCACAAAGCCATTGTCAGGGTCCCTCTGCACCTGATCAGTTTTTTAGTGAAACTCGTCCTCAACCACCCAGTGCACTCACACCTGACCTCTGACCCCTGCCCTCCTCCAGCCTTGCTCTGCCCTTTCCATCATCCTCTGGATCATCAAGTTTCCTGTCCTACTGGCTTATTCCCAAAAGCATGTTCCAGTGTCTCCCATATTTAAAAAATGCTTATCCTCAAAACCTGTTCAGCTTCTGCCCTTTTTTCTTTCCCCCTTTAGAGCAAAACTTCAGAATGCACGGGTGTGTCCTCATTGTCTCAGCTTCCTCACCCCCTTCTCTTTGAACCCATAGTTTCATAATAAAACACCTTTTCCAAGGTCACTGGTGAATTACAAGCTGTTGATTCCAATGATCAAGTCTGTTTTCATTCTATTCTGCATTTTCCTATTTGACCTGGGTGGTTACGTGTTGTTTCAGTTTAAACATGTTTTTAACTTGGTACTGGGATGTCACATATTGTAGATTTTCCTCCTATCTCGTGGCTTACTCCTTAAAATCCTAATGAGATCACCTGTCTCTTCCTAGCCTTAAGCACTGAAGTACTTAGTACTCTCTTCTCTCTCTTATCCCTGCTAACACTCTCTGTAAGCCAATCCCCATTCCTAGGAGCTAAATGCCATCTTTAGATTGCCACCATTTCAACTTCCCATCTCCACCCTAAATTCCAGGATGATACTTACAATGGCCTGTCAGACATCTCCACATTGATATCTAATTGTCATCTAGAGACACCTGGGCAAACCAAGGCCTATGACAGTTCTGTGAATCTCCCAGCCAGTGAGATTGGTAGGATTCAAAGTCTGCCCAGGATCATCTTTTGGCCTGGCCCAAAGTCCATGAGGCAACCCAATCTGGTCACGGGCACCTCTCTAGAGTGTCATGCCTAAACCTAGTAAGGAGCCACCCACACTTAGTTCCATCTCTCAGTCTGCCCTGCACCTTTCACAGATGGAGTCCGTCAGTGAGGAGACATCTCAGTCAGCATTTTTGCCACTGTAACCAGAAAACCTACAAGGACCAGCACAGTGGAGGAAAAGTTTATTTGGGCTCATGGTTTCACAATTATCAGTTCATGGTTGGCAGGCTGACTCCATAGCCCTGGGTTCAAGGTGAGGCAGGACATCATGGCAGAAGGGCATGGCTGAGGAAAGCAGCTCAGGACATGAGAGCCAGAAAGGAGAGAGAGAAAGAGAGAGAGAGAGAGAGAGAGAGAGAGAGAGAGAGGGAGAGAGAGAGGGAGAGAGAGAGATAGAGGGAGGGAGAGTGAGTTCTGTTCACCAGGAATGAAGTATAAACCCCAATGGAAACCCTCAGACCACGGGGCCTTACAGAGTGGCCCACGAGTTGGGAAGGCTGCTGTGTCTTTGGGCTTCAAGTTTACCCAGTGTGGAAGGAGGTGGGGTAGATGCGTGAGTGCTGTCGCTGGTCCTCAAAGCCCTACTGGGCCTCTAGCTCTGAGTCTCCTGGGCGTGCTAACGACGGGTGCTCCAGGTCCTCACGCCTGGAAGGTCCTGCATGCTCTTGATCTTCCACTCTCATCCCATCTGTTCTCACCCAAGCCCTCCACCAGCCACCCAGCATGCGGGCTCCTTGCTGACCCTCAATCACTTGCCAGCCTCTCACACCTAGGCCACTGGAGGACCGCTCCCCCTGCCCAGAAGGCCTTCCCCGCAGGTCACCTGCCTGGACGCTCCCAGCCTGTTAGGGTCTGCTCCAAGGTTATTCTCACCCCTCTCTCCACACCACTCCTCTCACCAATTTTTTCCTTCCTATCATTTGCTGCTTCCTTAACTTGTCTATTTGTTTACTTCTTACTGATTTTTTATATTCTTCTATAAACAGAGAAAGTTTTCCTTTTATTCTCAGCTATTTCTTGGTGTCATTTCAGTGGTTCTCAGTGTATACGTGTTGAACGGATGAATAGATGTTATGGCCCTACAAACCTCCACACTGGGCGGTATCTATACAACTCAAGCCAGAGCAGTGTTATCTATACAACTCAAGCCAGAGCAGTGTGTACCACGGAGCAGAAGTAGGAGGGAACAGAAGCAGGGGAGGGCTGTTCAGAAAATTATTGCAGTAGTTCACAAATAGGTTGATCACAACCAAAATCACAATATAGAAGTAAAAATGTCAAAAGGAAGGTAGTACGTTTAAATAGCAGAAGATAATTTTTGGTTATGTTTTTAAAACTTCATAACACTGATTCCAGGCTGAGAAGATCAAAATAGATGAAGCAAAAACCCAAAATTTCTGTCTTCAGTAAAGAAGGAATGAGCCACAGTTCACAACTCTGATGTCTGCCTCCTGATGCTGGGAAATGTGGGCCAAGAAAATAATTCTGAGCGAGAATACAAATCTCAAACCTCAGGAAGAATGTACACATTTTCTTAAACTAAGGACCATAATCCTAAAATGGGTGATTGTTGTTTAGAAATCACCATTGTGGTATTCAAGGGTCACAAAGCAGTGTGTGTGGATTCCACGGAGTACGGATGGGGCCAGGAGGGTGTGGGCAGTGGACTTGAGAACTTGCTCCGCCAGCCGTTTCTGGCTTTGAAGGTATCAGCATCTTTCTCCAGGGGTTTTGCTGTAAACTTTGCCAATTTCTTGAATGTCAAGTCCTAAGGAGGTTTTCTTTTATGTCAACTACTAGGCATTTCACATAAATTATTAGTGACTCGCCCAAGTCAACATTGCACATGGGGTTCACCGTGCTTCCTCTCCTCCGTTCAGAGTGGCCCTCAGCTCTTAAGCTAAATCATGCAAAAATGAGAGGTGGGCACATAGGAAGCTCTCAGAGACTTATCCATGGACACTGAGAGGTAACTAAGTCCATCAGTTCATAAATAAATAAAGGACAAAATACTCCTATGGAATAAAAACAGACATAGAATTCTTTGTTTTCCCAAAGAAATGTAGGAGAAACTATAAAAATTATGCTTTGTGAAAGAAATTCTTCAGCAAAAATCAAAAATCTCCAAAAGAGATATAAGTCTTCAAATGCATCAAGAGAAAAATGAAAGTCAATAAATGAAATTAAAAGGCGAGCTGGCAAAGCATCGGTCCAATTGGAGCACGATTCCACAAACACGGAGATGAAAGGGTGAAGAGGCTTGGGAGGCTGAACCCGTCATGGAAACAAGGAACCCACGGTGGTAGCAATGTTTAAAATCCGATCCTTTGGAAGACAAGGGAGGTGGAAGTCTCCATCTTCCCAAGTGCCAAGTAAGACAATGGCACAGAAAAAGGTTTGGAGATACGAGGGACGAGACGTTCCTGAAACCACTTGCATCTTACAGGAAAAGAACACAGAATATTGCAATTTCTCAAGAAATTCGGATACAGAACCACTGATTCTACAGGAAACATTTCACTGTTAGACCATGTTTATCTGCTATAGCTGATGTCCTCATCTGAAGAGAAGACTGGGACACAGGAACACACAGGGGGGGTCAGGTGAAGACAAGTGAAGCAGCCATCTGCAAGCCAGGGGACAGACCCCCGAAGAAACCATCGCAGCAGACTCCTGGGCCCGAGCTTCCAGGATCCCAAGGATGTGCACTGCTGTTCCCAGGCTGCCCGGTGGGTGCTTCTGGCCTTGGCCACGGCAGCCTCCTAGGACAGCCAGCATAGTCAGCCTGCCTTCCCTTAGAGCAACCTGGACCCCGGGCACGCCTCCTGGTTCAGTCTCTGAGTTTCCCTAATGGCTCCATCTTAAACAGAGTCTGAGCCTTGCACATCTCATCTCTTCATCTGCAAAGCTCCGTGACTGCCAAGATCACTGTTGATGGGGTCATGATGGGTGGAGGTAGCAGTCTTTCAGCAGGCTGAACCCAGTGGGGCTTCTGGTTACAAGCCACATGTAAGTGGGCTTCTAATCTCTTGCAGTTTAGTCAATGTTCAGTCTCCAGTGATATCGACTGCCACTCAGGTCCTCCAAATGGGCTCCAGCGGAGGGTCTCTGCATCCTCCTGTCTCTCTGGTGTCCATGGTGGTGGTTTACCTTGTGACCTCATTTTTCTGATGATCTATAAAGACTTGCTGATTTTCAGATCGTTCAGCCATGTGTGTGTGCGTGTGATTTTATGTGCATTTGTATGTATGAGTGTGAGTGTGTATGCACGGGAGGGTTGATGATCTGTGGAGACGTGCTGGTTCTCCGTGTGTGTGTGTGTGTGTGTGTGTGTGTGTGTGTGTGTGTCTTCACGCACCCACACACAGGAACAGTGATGTCTAAGCTGTTTGTATTTCAAACCAGAAGCTGGTCATCCAGAAAGGTACTTTAAAATCGCTTCTGACTAATATTTAATGTGTGTCTTCCTGCTGCTACCAAACTGGGTGAAAGGCCGAAAACAAAGAGTGGAAAGTTGGCTTAGTGTATCGGGGTGTTGGGAATGTTGGGGAGAACCAGCAGCAAGGGCATAGCTCTTCCAAGGTCTGCTGCAGCGGGGAGCCCCCGTTGTTAGGAACTGAACGTGCAGAGTCGTGTACAGCAGTCAGGCATCCCTTTGCTTCTATCTGGGCCTGGGGCGCATTCTCTGCAACCCCACCCTGGGAGTTTCGGAAGCAGGGCTGCAACCTGAATGCAGCGTGGAATTGCCTGGCGTTCTGCAGAAGCCCTGATGCCTGTTCGATGCTCCACTGAATACATCCACAGTTAATTCAGGATGTCTGGGTCAGCGTGGTTGACAGCTCCTCCGTCTTCAGCTCAGGATGACAAACCTCCAAGGTACCGATCTAGATCACCAAGCATTGGACTTTATTTCTTACAAAAGTGGCACAATACCCAGCTCTGGAGTGGAGACACTAACGACACATACGCCAAATCTCTGGCACACTTTTTGGATGTTTTCGTCTTGGTGTGGTTTTCGTGGTGAACATGAAAAGCTTGCATCTCTGCTGCAGGGAGAGTGAGCAACAACCCAAATGCATGTGACCATCGAGCTTGCTCCAAGGCTTGCCCCACATGAGCCGCATTGCCTTTGCCATTTCATTATTGTTCCTTTTGAATGCCTTAGGGACTAGCTTTCCACTGTGATCCCTTGGTCTTCTTCTGACATCCCAAAATAAATCTTGATAGAAATTAGAACCCCAGAAGTATCGCCATGTCAGTTCAGACCTATGTGATAACAGAGCCTGCCCGAATTCCTTTGAGGCCACTCAAAACAAGAGTTTCCCAAATGCTTCCCTTAATGGCTGTCAGTGGTCATCGATGTCACACTCAGGGTCTTCTCTGTCAAGACTAATCATCTATCGCTCATGCCATGCTCACTCCACCGCTGCTCAGCATCTGAAACAAAGGCCCCGCCCACCCGCTGTGTCAAGGGAGCACAGAATGCATTCCTAAGCACCAAGCCAGAGCTTGAATTCTGGTACTTGAATTTGGTAGATGCCATGTTAACAAAGACACATGCATTATTTGTTGATGAATCTCTGAAACTCCCGACACACTAATGTGCATGGTAAACCACCAAGACAGTGGCACGGTGTTCAGTCTTCAGGTTACTCACCCCAGAACTAATGATTGGCTCATAATCTCGCAAATTCATGAGCACTTTTAAAAACCTTTCCTTCCTACTGTACGTGATGGCATGAATGTTCCCTTTTCCTGAGCGCAAGACAGAAGAGGGTCAAGATCTAAATACATCCTGAAGGCTGTAGGGAGGGAGAAGCCGGCAAGCCATGGGCACACTATCGGGGACAGTGCTGTGAGGCCCAGGAGTGGATCAGGCCCTGCAGGATGCAGGCCGCCACCTCCAGGCCCCAGGACCACCGGTGCCCGTCCTGCAGGAGCAACTTCCTGCAGCAACAGTGCTTTCCAGCAAACCGGGCAGTCGGGCAGCCCAGCTCCTCAGGTCACCCATGATTAAATCACTGCAGGAAAGAGTTTGCATACTTCCACGTCAATGTGGGGCTCTGTGCTAATGAAACCATTCTTATCACTAATCACCTGTGTGTTTACAAGTTGAATACCAATCTGTTTTAATGCACAATCTAGTGCAAGTGTGTGTGTGTTTGTGTGTGTATTAAATAAACTTCCTAAAATCTATGGGATGCATTGAAAATGAATTCCTCATTAGGCATTTAATCAAGGTTCAAAAACATGCCTAAGAAGTTAAAGCAGTAATAAGGCCATTTAAATCCATTGAAGATCAACTGTGTAAATAACTGTAATAAAATGCCATATTAATGCATCTTATTTATATACAAAATGTAAATGATAAATGGCACATTTCATAATCAGTGGATTAAGCTCAGAACATTATTAGATATGATTAGATGTTCAATAATTTAGTAAGTGAAAATGAGCTAAAAGCAGGTATAATTTCCAGAAGCAGTATCTGGAAGGTCCATAAGTTACTGTCAATCTGATGAGAAAGTCCTCTGGATTTTATTTGTGTGGGTGGAAATTCAATGGGATGCAGAGTGGTGCCCAGCATGTGCGGTTGGTTAAGTGAGGTCTTTCTCCTCTTGGTCCTTCCACATTACACGTAGGAGATTAAAATTGGAATGGAGATGCTGGTGCCTTCTGGAAATATTTTGTGCATTAAAACGACTGATCATGAACATTGTGCCCCAGCACCTCACAAACAAGAGTCCCCACAATACTTTATCCATCCTGCACATTTTCATTTCCTTCCATGTGCCCACCAAACTCCATCCTGGACCAATTTCAGGTGCATGCTCCCTGTGGGACAACAGGGTCCCATTCCAGAAGGGCCTCATGCTTATTGAACACCCTTCCAGCCCCTCATGGAGAGTCTATATTCTTTCGACAAGGGCTCCTCATTTTCATTTTGCTCTGAGACTCACAAATTACAGAATTGATCCTGCTCATGCTTCATGTCCTCTCCTGGGCTGGTCCCAAGCTGAAACCCTGAACTCCAACCTTATGTTCAGATTGATGGAATACTTTCTTAATCACCTGGTAAACACCATGTGGCAGTGACAGAGTATCCATCCACATGTCATGCCTGTTCTTTTGCCCTGGCTCCCTGCAAGTTGAGTGTGCATCAACATGTCCATGAACAAGTATGTGCGTGTACACACACACAGATGCTCACATACACAAGTAGTCCAATCATTTATTTAATTATTTTTGTGATCTATGGGTGTGACATTTCTGTCTTTGTAAACATCCCTCTTTGTCTCAATAACTTCCCTCTTACGCAGAGTTTTTATTTCACTTGCACCCCAGACAGTACAATTTAAAGGTAATATGAAGGGTAAGAAAGAATATATTTTGACAAATAACTAAGCTGCGACATAATAATCTGATATCCTGAGCTTCTATCTGTCAGATGCAATCCTAAGTAAAAGACAGAAGGAAGCAAGGGATTGCTTTATAAGGATATTAAATTAGTATCTGGAGACTCTTTCAAAGTGTGACTGCAAAGGGGGAAGATGTGTACAGGACTCCAGAGTTGTCCAGGTCCCACAGTGAGGTTGGGCGAGGGGATCACGGCCATGGGCTCCTCCAGGTCTCAGCTGGAACCCTGCGTGTCAGGAAGTAAGCCTCTCTGAGCACCAGGCTTGCTCAGGCCCCAGAGCAGCTGGGCAGGCTGTGACTCAGGCTTTTAAGGTGACTCACTCCTTCACTGGTTCGTCCACCCCAGGCTCTCTGGAGCTGCGTGCTATGCTCCCTCCTGTGCTTGAAGGGTTTCCTTGTGATAATTAAGACAGTAACTAGCACAACATTTTTAGGCATCTGCCATACAAATAGCTCCTGATGCGATGACTGTGGATGTCTTGAGGTTCTGTGCATTTTCTCAGTGGGCCAAATGTCAAGACACAGAGTAACAAAGTTCTGAATTCATTGGCACAAAAGGAAGAACAAAATCTGCAACCTTGCAACTCAGAAATGGAGATCTGATAAACAGGGAGCAAACTGACCGGTCAAAGATGTGGAGTCGGTGCTTTTGTTTAGTTGATCTTGAAGGCATTTTGCCATGCCTACATAGTTAATAAATTTGAATGTACTTCTTCCAAAGTCTCTGACTCAAAGAAATTTGTAGAGTAAGATTCTTACCAAGTGGCATTTGGCATTTTGTTCTGTTCCATGCTGTTTATGCAAAAGCCAATGGATATTTAACCTTTGAGAAACCTGCATTAAATCAATATTACATTAGTGTTTTAATGCCATTAGCTCAATAGCCACATGCCCAGATATTTTCTCCATTCAGAAATTTAGGAATGAGTAAATAAAAATGAAATAATTAACGATGAATACCTGCTACACACATTTGCATGTTCAATATCGTCCCTTTCCATTCAGACTTGACATTGACATTTCCGCCTATCATGCAAGAAACAGAGGTGCACATTCCACACATTGCATAGCAATGGGGCTCTCCCGATGACCTCACATGTTTCCATGGCAGCAAATTCATCTGGAAATAGCACAGCACTTTGATTTATAGTTGGTCAAAGACAGACTCTTGAATTACACACATTAGAAGGCCAGTTTCAAAAGGAATTCTTTGGATGAGACTTTTGCAATGCAAGATTATGAGTAACTTGGTATTTATATTTTTAATGATTATTCATCTCTCCTTCTGAATTTGAACAGTGCTTTCATCAGTCAAATGCTGAGCGATTAGAATATTTACAAGGTAGACAAGGCAGACAGGCATCCCCACCAGGGCGGAGGACTGCCGCTGGGGCAGCTCAGCACTCCACAGGCTACCTTCCTACCTATCCCCATCTGTCTCCTTCTGCCAGGGCTGCACTACACGATACCTGGACTGGGTGGCTTTGACAGACTTTTTTTCTCTCCGTTCTGAAGGCTGAAAGTCCAAGGTCAGGGAATGAGCAGTTCTGCTTCCTGCTGAGGACGTCTTCTTAGTTCACACTATGTGATCGCATAGTGGGGAGAGAGTTCCGGAGCCTCTTCTGAAGTCCCTTGATCCTATTGAATCAGAGGCCCATCCTTAGAACCTCAAGAGGCCCTATCTCCAGACGAGTCCCACCGGGGTCCGAGCATCAGCACTGGCAGCCCGCAGGGACAGACACAACGAGTCCATAGCACCACGGCTCATCTGCTCCATCTTGCCATGGCCCACGCATCTCTGTGTCCACCTCTAACAGAGAGGGGATTTGGCAAGCATGCCAAGTGGCGTGTCTGGTCTCTGGGCATCTCATCTCATGACCGATCATTTCATGGAGCCAAAATCACTTTTAACTTCAGCAAAGCAGTAACAAACTAGAAAAGAATGTTGGTAAAAATAAATCACACATACTTTTGATAATCCCTCTTCTTCCATAACCCCTGGCAGAAGGTGAAGGAGAGCACGTGTTCTTCTACCTGAGGGCTTTTTCAGGTCTACAGCTCGAGGAAGAGGCAGGAAACCAGAACCTCCAGCCCGCACGCTGCCCTCCATCCTGTTCCCAGCTTCTTGCCTGCATTGCTCAGGGGATCCAGAAGGTCCCAGCACCCAGACCTGCCATTGCTCCTGCAGGCAGAGAGATGAGAAAAGGGGCGCAGGACCCAGCCTTGCAGCCTCCCCAAGCAAACACTGTAGCTCAGAATCCTGCTGCACTGCTTAAATATTGAAGGCTGCCTGTGAGGAGAGACAGTGAGAGGTGGAACGTGTTGGGATTGTGGCGTCCAAGGAGTGGCCCACGACACCCCAGTGCCGTTAGTTCAGTGCCGTGATCTGCAGGGCGATGGGCTGATGGGTCAGGCAGATGCTCACAAACCCTGCTCAGAGCCCTGGTAGCAACCACAACCCCACACGTGTGCCAGTCTTCTCCACCAGCTCCGCAGCCCCTAACCACCACTGGCCCATCCTGCAGCTCCCCGGGCCTGCAGGACTCAGAGGACACTCATTTCAAACAGAAACCTTTCATCAAAATCCAAACTGCAACCCCGGGTAGCCTTCGCCAATTAGTGCTGTAGCAAGGAGGGTTTCTTCGCCGCTTCTTTACTTGCTCCTGCGGTTTCCTCTGACCGCTTGACATACTGGAAAATCAGGGCTGATTCAACATTTCTTTCAGTCAAGGAGGATGTCTCTGCAGGGTTTTGCTTCTTGTTGTGGTGGCTGTTGTTCCTAAGATCTTCATTTATTACTTTAATCCTGAGAAAACCCAACTGTACACCCTGGCAATTATTAGGGAAAATCATCCATGAACCAATAGACCTTCTAAAAGCATTGTTTTCCTACATGTGCATGTTAATTTGAATCAACGAAGTGCATACTGCCGCAGAATGGACAGCTTTGGGGGTGATGGTGTGGTGGGAGCACATGACCCCAAAGTTCATATGCTGGAATCTTAATCCCTTAATAAGCTAGTGGGGAGATGGGCCCACTGGGCCCAGCAGGAGATGGAGCCCTTGTGAGTGGATTAACACCTCTCTAACCAGAACAGCTTAGCTCTGTGGCCCTCCTTTATCCCTTGTCCCCAGGACCCTTGCTTTTCTGCTTTCCGGAGTTGAAACAATGCAAGGCCCTCACCTGGCATGACCCCATCATCTTGAACTCTGCAGGCTCCAGAATCATGAGCCAAAGGAAACCTCTCTCCTCCAAAGCACCCAGGCTGGGGTATCCTGTTACAGTAACAGAAAACCAATTAGAATTGAGAGTGAAAAAAACGAAGGGAAGGTCCAGAAAGAGCAAGTAAAGGAGAGATCACCATTGCCCTGTGGACAATACCTGTGCTCATACAGGGTACCTTCCCCGCTGTTTCCACTCACACTGCTGTGCACACAACACACACACACGTATCTGCTTCCCTCAGTGCCTCACACTCCGCATCTCCAGTGTGAACTTTGTGCCTGCCCTGCCCCTGGCCCTTCTCTCCCCCATTTAAAATTTTATCTTCCCTTAGGTTCAAACCACTGCATGAACCAGTTCTCTCCTGATGGTTCACCTTACGCCCCAGCCTCTAGAGAGTGATTGCCGGATCTGTTCTGCACCGGAGCTCCCTCTAGGCTAAAGTCTCAGACCCTTGGCCTCTCTTTGGTAGGAGATGAAGATGAGTCTTAGCATGGATTGCAACACCCCAGAAGGCAGAGGCCATGCACAGTATAAAGACCTGAAGACTCAGTTATGGACTCTCAGCACCAAGCAGTTAACATGGCAGGTCAGACTCAAACTTCTTGGATTGCTATGGCAGAATTTCCAGAGATGGGAAGAGCTCCTTATAATCTCAGCAAATGTGTGAAGGAACCATGAGGGCCTCTGAGCAGCAGGGGAGTAAGGACAGACCTGAATCCCGACAGGCAGAGGGGGACCCTCCAGGACCCCCTGCTCAGTCCCTCAGGGTGCAGAGGGCACAGTAAGAGGAGACCCAGGTGGGGACGGGAGCCTCTGCCCTCTCCTCTTCTGGGGACTAGCCACAGGAGCCAGGGTGGCTCACACCCAAGTCTCTGCACTTCTAACCAACGTTTCCAGCCTGTGCTGAGGCGATGTTCCTTGTGCTGTTCTGCCCATCCCTCCAGGTCACCTTCCTCCTGAGAAGTGGGCATAGCATCCTCGTCCTCTCCTCCTTGTGCCCCCCTCTCCTTCCTGTGTGCAGTCTGCTGCCTCCTTTTGCCAACAGGAATCTCAAATTCCTTGGGGCCCTTGCTCTTCTGGTTGGTCTGGAAGGCCACCCAAGGCTCCTGCGTGGAAGGCGGTCCCCAGTGCAGCAGTGTTCAGAGCGGGTGGATCTGGTGGGCTCCGACCTCAGCAGTTCTCCATGGGCTTACTGGGAGGTGGAGGAAGCTGTCAGAGGAAGGGCCTGGTTGGAGGAAGGAGAGGTCTTATCCCGAGTCCCATCCTTGCTCTCTCCCTCTTCCAGGCCACTACGAGATGAACAGCTTTCCTCAGCCACAGGCTTCCATTATGGTGCTTCTGCCCCTTAACAGACCTAAAGGCAATTATCCAGGAGACCATGAATGGAAAACCCTGATGCTATGAGCAAAAATAAATCTTTACTCCTCTAAGTTGATTTTCTCAGGTGTTTCATCACAGTGAAGAAAAGCTGACTAACATGCTTGCTTTATTATATTCCTTTTTTCAAGACTAGAGTTCAAGACCCCTTATTGATAAAGTCCATTTATTATTATTTTTCCAAAAAATAGTCTCCTCCATGGCCAGACAGAAGAGGCGAAACAAGCTCTTTTATTCCCCTACCTGTACACATCACATTCAATCTCCTCTTTATCCTACGCCACTATTGTAGTGCCTCTTCACATCTTTCCATTACAGTCACTTACAAGCTGCCTCAGGGACCCATGAGACAAGACCCCAAACGTATCACACTTGTTTCTGAGGCTTTGGAAGAAGATGAGAAAGAATATGACTGGTATGTGAGAAATTAATGGAGGAAAACTTCCCAAATCAGACAGAAAATAGAAACCTACAGACCTAAGGAACTGGATAGACCTAAAACAGAATAACCTCTTCTCCCAATATTGTGTTCCTGGAGGTGTCTAGAAGTTTGGTCACTTGTAATTTGAAATTCTTGTAAGTTGCTTGAGAATGAGCAGCTTGTTAGAGAACAACTCTTGGTAGGATACTTTAGACAGTTGGGCAAGATGTAGAAATGCCAAGAAGCAAATGTTGTCTATACAAGACTAGACAGAGGCCAGTCCACCTCCCTGCTAAGAGGAAAGAAGGAACCTGAAATGAGCTGTCAGGGAGGTTTCTGTAGTTTCCTGCAGATCAGAGGCTATATAGGCTTATGTTCCAAAAATTTAAAATAATAACAAATCTGATAAAAGAACAGCGATAGCCCTGAAGAGAATTGCTTGGTCTCTTTGATAAAGGGACCTCAGATCATGGAACTACTGAGTTAGGACTCAATCCCAGCAGGTTCCAGTCAAATAGAAAGAAATGCAGGCTCAGGGAAAGAGGGGCTTTATTTGAAGAGTGTCGAGTAGGGGGAGGGGCCTTGCCAGTGGGAACACACTCCACACGTAGGTCAGCAAGGGACCCTGTGGGGAGGAGGAAGCAGGTCTTCTTGTAGGGAGGAGGGACAAGGAGAGAGACCCAGGGCATGCGCAGGCAGAGCAGGGGGCAATGTGTGGTCCATCAGGCAGCACTGCTCCCTGGTCAGCCAGGTCTGGGGAGGTCCCCTAGCAGGGCCCCAGTCTGTGTCCAGTACTCCAGAGTGCGCCCAAGTTCAGGAGCCTGGGAGATGGTGCCAGCCTGATTCAGGGTGGGTCAAGTCAACTTAGCGGGAATTTGTTCCAGATCCATCCATGGAGACAAAGTGTTCAACTGGCCATTTATGAGACACACCACAAAAAGTTTGAACTTGTCCTTGGTCGGGACACAGCCTCCTGAGTCTTATCTGAGCTAACTGGGAGAGCTGGTTCTTCACAGAGGCGGTTCCTGAACACCTGAGGGTGGGGCTTCCCACAGCACAGGGCTGGGTGGAGCTCAACCTTGGCACTAGAACTTCCTGCCTAGATCCTGCATGCAGGCTGCTTCCTGTCCTAATGGCAGCAGTGAAGATGGCCAGGCAATTAGAAGGCACAGTGAAGTCACAGAATAATGGCTCCACAAGAGGGGAGGGTGTCAGCTAGTCCGTGAGCGAGCCTTGGGTAGGCGCCAGGCCCCACTAAGCATTGCACAGGGGGCGAAGCCAAGGTGGCTCTTTAGTGGCTGAGGGTGAATGAACCTCGGCTGGTGGTTCCTCCTCTGCGGGGCCTTGAGTTTTGCCCTGGGCCTCACGTTGGTAGGGGGAGCGATCTCTCTGATCCAGCCGTGGATCCCAGCGCTTCCACCCGCACAGACACACATGTCCAGCTGCCAGAGACCACTGATGCAGGAAAGCCGGGGGCTACCAGAGGCCAAAGTGGCCGGTGCCCCAGTTAGTCTGGGGTTTCTCTCTGGTGAAACTGGGGACAGCCAGCCTCTGTCTCAGGATTATCCTTTCACAGCAGGATATTCCAGGAGGAGAACCGCTTCCTAATAAAAGTGATGGAAACTCAGTTGCTTTGACATTTAAAGCTAGACTGCACCAAGCTCTGGAATTGTGATAAAGGAAATTCTTGTCCTGGCAGCAAGAGGGATTAAATCAACACACTGTAAGAGTGCGCGAGGAAAGCAGTAATTCTCTCAGATGCCTTCTCAGGCGGCTCCCTTACCAACAGGGGCGTGCATTATTTGCAAAAGTTCTGGGCGTTTCATTTTTCTTAACCTAGATGAAGCTTTTCTTAAGAAAAGGAAGCAAAATTCATTACTAGTTTTATTTCTAAACAAAGCAACTTCTCATACCAGGATGGCTTAACATTCCGGGAGCTAGGGACCATCTCCTCAGAAAAATGAACACATGTGCACACACACACAATCGCAAGCCATCCACCAGTCCTTCAGTCCTCTGGGACTGTCATGTATAGAAACAGGTTTAAATCCCCTTCCCTACACTATCTACGGTCTCTATCCTGATTGTTCGTCAGAAGGGGTATGTTTTTAATAAGCCGAATATTTTTATATTTTGTAGGAAGATGTTTTATTGTAGTGTCCACCAGTTTTTCTTTCAATTGCCAGACATCTTCACGAATCCACTATGACCTTCTGAAATCTGCAGGCTTCAGCTCTGTTTTCAAGAACAAGTCCTAGTTTGGGGACCAACACTGTGATATGGACTGTGGACATGGCAGGTCACTTGTCCTCCAAGCCTCGTTTCCCTGCATGCAAATTGCCTTCCTTCAGCCACAGCGTCCTACTGTTTCCTGAGGCCACACCTGGATCTGCAGGCTCGCTGCTGTGCAGAGGAGAAGTTTCCCTCGCTCTTCTTCATGGAGCCCAGAAGTTCATTCCAGATCAGGTAGCTGCATATGACGAGGACCTCTTGCTGCATCATCACCAGCAGCGGAGGGCTTGTGAGAGCGGCCGCCAGCAGGTGGGGAAGCTGGCCAAGTCCGAGAGGCCCTGTGGACGGCCACCCGCTCTTGCAGTGACTAATCCCGTCCAGGGAACCTGGCTCAGCCTCTCTGGGGAGTCGCCAATCCATCAAAGGAGTGCCCCAGGACTTAGGCACCCACAAAGCCTCACCAGAGGCTTCCCCAGAGGTGTGGCAGGGACACATGCCGTGGCCCAGGGTCAGCCTGTGGGCCAGGGGAGGCTGAGAGCGCAGGTGCACCTGCGGGTGTGGAGGGCAGGGGGAGAGGCCACCCTCCTCTTCCTCACCCACAGGAGGGAGGGGCGGGACTGCCCGACTTCTTCCACTCTTGCTGACTTTTCGTCTCATTAAAAATAATAACAATGTATAGCAGTTGACGGTTAATAATAAGCAGACTAAAGTCCATTATCTTGTTGGCTGCCCCTGTACGGGGCGTGTTGGCTGTGTTAATTCAGACCTCAATGTCTGCAGTGACAAATGAATGGGAACAACTTCCAAATCTCTTTGTTAATGAAATCTGACTGTATCAATAATAATAACTGATATTGGTGCAAACCATTTTAATTTAAAGTCTTTCCTCCTACGGTATTTCCTATTCCCCTAGAATGACCCTTGTGGCGTGTGGGACAGGTGTTATTGGCATAGTGATTAAAGAGCTAATGGAATGAAGATGGAGCCAGATTAAAGAACTTTCCCGAGTTCACACAGCCGACCCTCGGGCACCAGAGCTGAACCAGGATTGCCTGTTCTGAGTTTGTTTTCTTCTCCTCCACCTCTCCTTGTCACGACTCTACCACCTGAGGTCAGCAGGTGCCAGGTTCATTCCTCCATCCTGGCTCTCCACTGCATGCTTAGAGTGAAAAACCAGTGACTGCTTTCCCTGTGATCTGGGATATTGCATCAGGCCAACCCACCCTTGTTTCCTCACTTGAATTTCCAACGAAGATCTCAGAATCACATTCGACTAATATCTGCAAAAGTCCGTAAAAGACCCTGACCTTCTACAAAAAAAAAAAAAAAAAGTGGTCAGGCATATATACCTCAGAGGTTATTTTTGTTTGTTTGTTTTTGTTGTGTGTGTGTGTGAGAGAGAGAGAGAGCGAGAGTGCGAGTGTGTGCCTGTGTGGATGTAACTCTGATGTACATATTTTTAGTCAACTTTTCACTGCTGTGACCAAAAGACCTGACAAGAACAATTTGCAGGAGTAAAAGTTTACCTTGGCTCGGGCTTGTGTTTTCAGAGGTTCAGTCCATGTTGGGTAGACTCGACAGCTCTGGGCCTGAAGAGAGGCAGGACATCACGGCAGAAAGCCATGGAGGAGGAAAGCTGCTTAGGGTGTGGCCACCAGGAGCAGAGAGACAGCTCTGCTCACCAAGGACAAAATAGAGACCCAGAGGCATGTCCCCAGGGGCCTGCTTCCTCCAGCACACCCACCTGCCTGTGACTACCACCAGTTACGCTAGTCATCATCTATCATCGCACCTCTGAAGATCCTTGCATTGCCCCATACACGGTTTTTGAGGAACACGCATATCTAATCCATACGCGCTTTGCCCATTGAATCTACCTATGAGAATTAGGTTCTGCTACTTAGTTACAGGAAATGACAAACGGTCACCCTTGTTATGACAGGGAACACATTCTTGAAATCTGAAGGAAATTAACTGTGGGAGCCTTCCAACCCAACACAGGGTCTCTATTTACTTTCTCCCTTCCAGACTTGTTGGTCAGGGTGGTGATTTGGATCATTCCCACATGTAAAAGGAAACCTCCACTTTTAAGCCCACTGTTCAGTTAATTTCCTGACAGCTGCAACATCAAGCCCCTTCTTTGATCTTCTGAATTAGCTTTATAAACAAAACAAATTGGGAGGGAAGAACTCATTAGCCTGGGGATGAAGTCTCAATTTCTCTAGCAAGGCTTCCTTAAAAATGACTCCAGCAGCAAACTGCTGTGATCAGGTCTCCAAACTACAGTGTACCTCGGAACCGAAGTCTTTCAAAGGGGTACAGACACTTTCCTCCCCTGCTACAAACACCAGAGACGGTTCCGAGTTGAGAACTATGGAATGGAGACCTCCCTTCCTGGGCTAGAGGCCTCACGGCACGGTGGTCCCACCCAGCTGCTGAACGTGGGCTCCAGGACCCTGAGAAGCCCCATTCTCACTCTCAGCAGAGTCTGGCTCCTCATTGCCAAGGGCTTCCTGGGTCTGCAGAGGAATGGACGCATCCTTAGTGGCACTCTGGAGCCTATGGCTTCTGGTCTCTTAGAACAAGCCAGGTTCGCGGGAGTCCTGCTACACATCTTCCACCTGCCCTGCTCCTCACAGAATCCCTTCCTGCTCCCAGGGCCCTCGAGCTTCCTAAGAGGGTGTGTGTCCTGGAGTGTGCATTGGGCACTGCCTCCAAGGGAGTGCTGGTTCATCCTTACCCAAGATTGTCCTCCTAAGTTCAGAAAATGCTACAAACGCCTGCGCTTTCTGCCAGGTCCATTGCTGAGCATATGCTCACTGATAGCGCTGCCCGAGAGGACCCGACCTCTCCATGGAGGGCCACCTGAATGGAGCCAAGAAAACAGACTCTCCCCAGGTCAAGGGAGCTGGTGTGGTCTAAGGGGAGACTGGACCCTGTCAATGGTCCTGTACAAAGAGCCAGAACATCCGAGGCATGGGGCCCCCTGTGCTTCTGGAATGCAGGGCTCTGTCCTCCGGGTGGGCTCACCCCTGGACAGCAGGAGATACCTTGGTCTCATTTCCATAGCACAGCAATGCTGGCCGTGAAGATCTGTCTTTGCATTCACTCTGAGGAATTCAGTCTCACTCAGCTTTTCCTTGGTCTGACGGGGTGAGAGGTAACCTTGTGCCTGCACAGACCGGTTTCCACCCCACCCCCACCGGCTCAGGCCCCCCCCCGAGGGCTCAGGTTCACAGGGCTTCTCTTGGCAAGGGACAGACACCTCGGAATGTCCCACTGCAGCCAATTCTGTCTGAATAGCAGGTTCTCCCCGTCATTGGGATGTGAATTGAGCATCCCGGCTGATGCTGATGAAGAGCAAGTCTTGTGTCAGAGAACACAGAACACAGATTCAGAGATGGCAAACAGGAGGCCACTGGCCATCTCCCTGTAGGGAGTGCACAGGAGGAAACAGGGACACGTAGTAGGACAGCACAAGGAGAGAGAAGACAAGGTTAGCTTCTTGCTAACAAAGATGCTTCAAATGTTTGAAATCTTTAACTGATGCATAATAGTGTACTTATTTCTGGGGCAACATGTTATAATTGAGTGCACGTATACATGTGTAGTGATCTAATTAGGGCAATTACCACTTCTGTCTCTTCAAATATTTTTGATTCTCTGTGTTGGGAGGCTTCAAACTACCGTCTGTGTATTTTGAAAGGTGCTGTTCCCCGTTGAGGACAATCATAGCCCACCCTGCTACAGAACATGAGGGTCACACCCCACCCCTAAGGGTACCCTGGCACCGTCACCACAGACCCCTCCAGCCCCAGTGACCTATGTGATCTCTGTGACCCCTCTTTTAGCTTCCACCAATCTGTGAGGACCTGTGTCAAGTTTACTTCATTCAACATAAGGCGCTCTAGTTTCATGCACATTGCTGTGAATAATAGGACTTCATCCTTTTTATAGCTGAATACTATTTCCTTGTGTACACAGACCACATTTTCTTTATCCACTCTGCTGATTATTTATTTTGGCTATTGTGGACAGTGCAGCAGTAAACGTGGGCATGCAGTATCTCTTTGGTGCAGGAATTTCATTTCATTGGGACACATGCCCAGAAGTGGTTGATCTGGATCTCTGTAGATTTTCTCTAGTGTTTTGAGGGCTCCCCAGGCTGTTTTCTGTAATGGCCGCCCTTCTTTACCTTCCCACTGTTCTCTTCTCTTCATTCTTGCCAGCACTTTTTGTATTTTTGATTATAGCCATTGTAACCGGAGTGAGAGGATTCTGCACTGGGGATAGGGAACATTTTTTCACGTAACTCTTGACCATTCCTAGTAGCAAAGATTTTGGTGTCAGGGGAGGAAGAGCCGGGAGTGCCAAGATGGCTGCCGTGGCCTACGGGGAGGGGCAGTGGGGATTCTGCCACGGAGCAGCCACATCCTATGTCGTCGTTCAAACACTCCCCTCCGAAGCAGCACAATCGCGTGAGGCTCCTCCATTGACTGGTACACATTCTAAACCAAATGCGGGTTGAGCTTAGTAAAACTGGGGCCAAGCTGGGAAAGGATGTGAGGAAGGCCCTCACCTGCCCTGCACGCCTGCTCACAGGCTTCCCCTCTGCCCAGGATGCCCCGGGCTCTGTCCAGCCCGCACCTGGCTCGCACCTACCCTCAGGCTCTGGGCATCCTGGAGGCAGCAGCACGGACTCCCAAGGCAGGGACTCCGACTGCTTCCTGCTTCCGTCCGCTTTCTGATGATCATTCACAAGACCCCAGATGTGCTCGTTCATCGTCCAGCTTCTCAGCTTCTGCCTGGAGCACGCGTGGCTCCAGCGGCTTGGCGTCCGCTCACATTCCCTCCTCTCCTGTCAGGATGAGGACCTCGCTCCACACCTCCGTATCCCAGCACCAAAGGCAGAGTCCCTCCTGCTTCAGACGCTCAGGCCAGCTCTAGCTGCTGACATGCAACAATCTCCATTTTGGCGTTGACTGTGGCACACTCCCCGTTTAAAAGGGGTAACCAAGAATTGATGGTTTTGCAGTGGTTCAAAGAACAAGGATGCGTTCTACAGAGATTCTTTCCCCCAGGGAAGATTTTTGCATACACAATATCAGGAAATATTTTAAAGGCCCTTATTTCAATCAATAAGAAAGGAGTGACAATCCTCCAGGGGATAAAAATCAAAATACATTTAAATTCAGAGGTAAAGCTAAAAAGAATGGAAAGAAAAGCAACTGATCTTTTACTTCTTTTCAAATTCAAATTCAGCATATTCCATATATCAGCTTAATCTCACAACAATCATGAGTTAAAAAAATGGATCTCTTAAAAACAAGGCGATCCATTCTTGCACTTAGGGTACTACACAGGGCCACCTGGCTAGGAAACGGAGGAACTGACACATTAACTCAGGTTAGTGAAAATCCATGTTCTATCCACAGAAATCATTTCTCCACGTATGAGACATGGACAGGAGCAGGTGAACTGTGGCCAGGAGGAAGGGAGGGTTCTGGGAGGGAATTCCTGGGGTGCCTTCTCCATTTCGGAGGCCCTTCTGGGTGCCCTCCCTTGCTCTGCACCCCACATCTGGTCTGCAGCAGCAGAGGTGAGGGGCCTCACCTCCTCAGCACAAGGTCATGTGGGGCGCCAACTCTCAGATGTCAAGCCCAGGAGCACCTTCAACACAGTGCTCCCGAGCACTGGAAAGCCTCCAAGACCAAGAGAGCAGCTGAGCAGTCAACCTGCAGGCGTATCGACACACCGAGCCTCGGTCCGGCAACCCTGGCAGGCACACCACACACCCTCAGTGTCAGACGGAGGCCACCAGCATTGGGGCGCCACTTCCCCGTGCTGGGACGGCTGCTCTCCACATGTCCTGAAACCAAACAGAGGCAACACCGTGGTGACGCGTTTTGTCGGTATTAGGACCTGCTACAACCCCAGGGGTGGCACCTGTCTCCTCCTGACATCTGGGTTCAGGGTATTTGTCAGTGGAATGGCCACTTTTAACTGGGGAGTCACCCCACAGTTCACTTTTGTGTGTGTGAAGGAAACGTAAGAAACTGGAACCATTCATTCAAGTTTTTGGATAGACTGGTGCAGCATGTCCCAAAGTCACTGCAGAGATGGTGTATGTGTGTGCAGATGTGTATGCTCGTGATGTTTCCCTGGAAAACATAAAGTTTTGCCTTTTAATCCTGGAATGTCTTTCCTATGGGGAACTCACTGAACTTACACAGGTGCCAATATGTGGGCTTTGGAGTAAGTTGAAACAGGAAATGTTCGAAATCCTAGGACATAAAAGGAAAGAGTAGAATTTGAGATACACCATAAACACTAGCCCAAACTCAGTGATGCAACAGATGGGAAACTGAGTCACAGGGGTGAAGTGGCTTTTCCACAAGGGAGAGAGAGAAGGGCATTGAGTCTAGCCCTTCTGAAACCCAGGTTCTTGGGAGACAGTTGTCAATGGATGTCCCTGGAAAACACCACCAATTTCTAGTAATCCTGCAGCCGTGAGGCAGGATGCACTTATTTGTGTTTGCATGACAATATTTAATCCTAGAAGGGTGACTGAAGACTCATGATCCCCTCACTGATGTGCCCACCTGCCCATCAGACCCTACTGATAGCATTCAGAGCACCTCTGCTGCGGGTGTTCTTCGGTGACAGATGAAAACATTAATGAGTGTTCAGAGTGTCACTTCACCTCGCCCCAGATGAGCTTTGCAGGCTCACTAACGTTCCGCAAGCACAGGGAAAGAGCCAGGTATGAGGCAGGCTTTCAAACTGATCTTGAAAGTCATGGTCAACAGAGCCAGGCTTTCCCGGCGGGTTCCTGCTGGATTCACCTTGAGGCAATTCAGGAGACATTGATTGAATGTGCTCTTATCTCTCCCCAAATCCAGTGTGCACTCCGAAACCACGGATTAGAGCAGATGGAAATGCCTTTCCCCATCTGGACTTCTTTCTTCTCTTCCCTTTCAGAGACTGACTACACAGAAAACTAAAATGATATTTTGAGGATTTCCTATGTATCCGGCATTGTGTCTATATCGTTTGGTTTTTCCGACAGATCCGTGAGGAAGATCTCATCATCTGCATTTCAGATGAGGAAACAGGCACTAGTATGAGTTGGTGCTGTCACGTTTCTCTGAGGTCTCTTGTCTACGTATGTTGCTGATAGAGGATCCAAAGCAGGTCCTTTTGGCTCCAAAGTCAGCCTTCTGCACCAGCTTTTCTCTGATTCACCCATGTCACCTTGGAACTTGCAGAAATGTAAATTCTTGGGCCCATCCCAGATATGCAGCCTCAGCCTTGGGGCTGGCTCAGCAGTCCTGCTCTGTGGAGCCAGTGATTGTGATGCACACCCACACCTAGGTTGACTTGCTACCCCTCTGCCAAGCTACTTAATTGTGAACATGGAAAACGCACAGTTGTCTCCCTTCCCACTGGATCATTTACAGTGTGAGTTGTTTCCTGACTCCATTAAATGTGTCACATTAGTTTCCTATGTCCTGTGTGTGTGTGTGTGTGTGTGTGTGTGTGTGTGTGTGCTATTCATTAGAAAAACACCGGGAGGTTTTCAACATTCACATGTAAGTTCAGCCAATGTGAGAGTTATAAAAACCTAGACTTACTTGAATAAACAGTTGCAAGTGGTCACATGTCCCTTTGCTTTTTGATTGTGGTCTAGGAAAAGTCCATCTCAGGCTCTTGAGAAGCACCTGCATCCTGCCTTCCCGAGTGGGCATTCCATAGCTGTCTAGCTCTGTTCTCCTATGAAGCAGCACACAGATCCATGTATAGAGCCCCTTGGCCTCTGGGCAGGGAGGAGCTGCAGGGGAGGGTTTTCAACTTTGATGCTGCAAAAGCCCTGACACATTCAGCTGCTGGCCCTTAGTAAGGTGTGCTCCCCTACCCATCCCTTAATTCCTCAAAGGTTCCTTTTCTCATCACTCAAGGGGAGATGAAGGCAAACATGGCTTCCATGAGGTCATCAAACATCTTCCAAGATAGCAAGTGCTAGGTGCAACTTCTGCTTCTTTTCTTTAAGTTCCTTCTTTCTTGATTCTCTCTGAAGACAGGTACTGCATTTAGGGAAACCTGAATCATGCAGCCCTGATACTGACCCCTTTACCAAGGAAAGACTTCCTCCCAACTGTTTCTTTGCCATCTCCATATATACTTGGCAATACACAAGCCTGACAGTGACAAAATTGACCATCCTGCAACATACTACAATCTCTAAGATTTCCACACATGTACAGCTTTGCTAGTTAATGAGCATTCACATCTGTGCACTTTTCTGAAAATCCATGTTGATCTCAAGCACCCATCCACATTTTCTGTCCCCTCCTTGGAAGACTTAGCCTGAAGGCGCCCTCTTCCACAGCAGCGTCTGTCGGATGCACGTGCTGCCATCTCTGCCACAGGTCTTCCTTCAGTTGTCTTTATCCTTTCCAATGTGTCAGGGTGGCTTTGATTTAATCACCGTCCTCCTCGACTCTCTCCCCAGTCCTGAGGGCAATAATACTTCTACTGCCGCTTAGCCAGGGTCCAGAAGCATCGTGCGTGTCATGCCTCGGCTGGGGAATGGAGTCAGAAGCCAAGTGCAGAAGTGCAATGAGGCCTGCCTGCAGACCCTTGGGAAGGAGGGCCACCGGGCGGCCCACCTCCCGCTCACACTCTATCGAGAGGAGTTCCAATTCTGAGAGATGTCCAGCTTTCACAAACATTTAAAAGTCAAGAGGGAAAAACAGCTTAGAAATAAGCTTTGTATGTGGCCTGATCACAAGAAGGCTTTGTGTAGTGGTGAGGGGGTCTTTCAAAAACCAGGGTGAACCCCAGATCAGATCAGAGAGAGGAGACCCAGGCACCACCAATTTCCCTGCAAACCCTGAACAAGAAGAGCTGAGCACTAGATGGCAGCAGTGCCCCACGATTTCTTCCAAAGCGAGCTGGTCTTGAGATTGAGGGGAGGGGGTCCTAATACTAACACATAAACACGACAATGTTACAGAATCAACCCTTCTCTTCTGAAGTCGTTTTTCATCCTCCTCAAACTTACCATGAAGGAACAGCTCACCACGAATCATTGCAACATCCTAATAGGTGATGTGGCCAAAAATAAATGGTACTCTTATTTGTTGATGACAGGAATCAGGGTCTTTGTATTCTGGAGAAAGAAGGTTTTGAAGCACACCATCATGAAGGGTGACTTCAACTTAGTGCCCATCACAGCTACACTGAAGATGCTTGATTTGCCAGGTAATATTCAGTGATCCTGATTGGGAGCCTAATAACCTGAAAGTCACCTGAGTCCCAACCTAGGATGGTAAGATTTTGAAAACGGTTTTTAATGGCAGAAATCTTTCTTGGTGACAGGAGTCATTAGGAATGGCAGTGCAGAAGCAGGACACCGTTTCTCAGAGGCAGCTCTTTAGCTCCTGAAGGAGATCAATGTCTTCTGAAAGGAGCTCCAAGCAGACTGTGGGAGCACTTACTGAGCCCAAAGCAGCATCTTTGTTCCCTTCCTGAGCCACACGGAGCCTCTGAGGTGCAGTTGAAATCACAGAGGGGGGCCTCTCCTCTCCATGCCCAGCTGGTTGTTAAGAGCAGGACCCATGGTTTTCCAGTGTGAACTCCCATTTTATTGAGCTATTTTGTCTTCTTAGACCACCTCCAGGGACAACCAAGACAAAATATGACTCTGCCCTTGGAAAATCCAAGTTCTTTCTAGGATGGCAACTCTCAGAGAAGCCAGTTGGGCGCCTTCAATTTAGGAGCTCTCTAAATATGAGAGAAGAGCATTATTGGAGGTGCGTTCCATTGCTCTTTGCAGGCTGTAAGCAGACAGTGGATCCTGCTTTGTTACTTCCACTTCAAGACTGTAGTCCTCTGTTTTCTGGATTTATCATCACGTTTTTAGGTAGTCTAGAGACCAGCACTGTGGGCAGGAAGAATCTAAGAAATCTACTGAAGAGATATGACACACTATGAATCTGTCAACCTATTTAATCTCCAAGACCAACTAGACCAAATGCAGGTATAATGGAGTGGTGGCCGGCTGCTGAGGCATCTCCCCTGGACAGAGTGTAGTTGGTGTGTTACTGTGCTTCCTGTGTGGGGTGTGATGGATCCTTCCTCACCAAGCTGTGCCTTCCACCTTCCTCTCTCTCAAATCCTCTGAAATTACCTAAATCTTTTTGATTAGGAATGATGAATCCTTGAAATGCCCCTTGTGAAAACTAGCACCCACCTGAGGTTTCCATTTCTCCATTACCTCACCACCATTCCCTAAAAGTCTTGCCTTGTGCCCTGGTTCCCTGGACCTCGTATGAGCTCTCCTGCCTTTGGGGAGCTGGGTGAAATGCAGCTCCTGGCATCAACCAGTGCTGTCTCAGAGCGGTTTCTCCTTCTGCTGGCTCCATCCCTTTGCACAATCGGAAGGAAGCTCTGCTCTTGTCTTGGAGGCCCTTCCCCACCACTTAATGTGACCTTAGGTTTCACTGAAGTGTGTCAACATGCCAGCTCTCACACCCAGACCAGCGTATCAATTCTAGAAGCTCTTCCTCATTTTAAATTTCACCTGGACCCGAATCCTGTGCACAGGCAACCCTAACACAACTCAAAGTGAGGAACTGGGAAAAAATATCTCCCTGTAAATAGTCACCTTGCTACCGACTATTCCCAAAATTAAAGAAGATACACCTTCTCTCTGGGATCAGAGCTGTGTCCTTTGCATTCCACCTGCATTTCCTTCCTAAGTTATACAAGGGGCTTCGCTCTGGTCAGCTATGAAAGCGAGATCAATAGATGGAGACCAGCCAGCCTCTGCCCCCGCAGAGCCCTCGGGTTTGCCGGAGTTGCCAATGCATGGTTTCTCCCCCGTGCGCGGCGTGGGCTTCCCCCACCCGAGCGCCCAACAAGTCTCCTCTCTCCAGCCTGCGCGCTGACGCACCGGAGGCCGAATGGAGCGCAGCACCGTGCGGGGAGCCCGAGGCCCCAGGCTGGGCTCTGTCTGGGATTGCGCCGTGCCCAGCCTCGTTCCCCTCTCTGTGGGTAGGGATGGTTGAGTCCAGCCGCCACGGCAGCGGCTCCTTGCGCCGCTAGCAGCCTGTCTTCTGCGCTCTCCGCCTTTTTCTCTCTCGCCTGGATCTCTCCTCCCCCCGCGCCCCTCCCGCATCTCCCACTCGCTGGCTCTCTCTCCAGCTGCCTCCTCTCCAGGTCTCTCCTGGCTGCGCGCGCTCCTCCACCCGCCTCGCCCCCTCCCGCAGCCTCGCCGCCTTGGTGCCTTCCTGCCCGGCTCGGCCAGCGCTCGTCCCCGGCCCCGGCCCCGCCATCCCGGGTCTCCGCTCGGAGCCGCTCAGCCCTGCAGTGGCTCGGGACCCGATGCTATGAAAGGGAAGCGAGCCGGCGCCCAGACCTGCAGGAGGCGTCGGATGCGCGACCGGTCTCGGGACCGGGATCTCTCCGGCTCGCCTTGCCCTCTGGTGATTATTTGGCTGTGTGCATAGCCCTGCCGTTCCTCGGAGGAGACGGGCGCATCTAAGGAGAGCCATCGGTGTCGTGTGCGTGTGGAATATCTGCAGACATGACTGCGTGGAGGAAATTCAAGTCGCTGCTCCTGCTTCTGGTGCTGGTGGTTCTGTGTGCGGGGCTCCTCACTGCAGCTAAGGGTAAGAGGCTGACTCGGTATCGGGGGAGACCGCCGAACCCTCGGAGGCCCCGTTTGCGAACGCAAGTGTCTGTTTTGGTCACGGCAGGGTACCGAGTAGCGGGCATCCGCCCGGTGGCTCTCCATCGCCGACGCTTGGGGAACGCGATGCCCGGGATGAGCCTCCATCGCTCCCTTCCCAAGCCTCGTCTGCTCCCGCCCCACCCCCGCCTTCCCTTCCCCTCACTTGGGCTCAAAGGAGATGCTTCTGTAGTCTCAGTGGTGAGCGTTGTCAGGGAGAAAGGAGCCAAGCGCGAGTTGGGCTGAAACAGCGCTGTGGCGAGGTGGTGCCGCCTCCTCCGAGATGTGGGCATGGTGGGTCGGGTGGCTGGGACTTTCTCCCCGGACTAGGGCACCTGGGAGAGCGGCCGGGGCAAAGTCGGCCTTGCGAGTTCGGGTTCTCTACAGGGGTTTGGGTGCAGACAGGCAAAGCGCCTGCCAGTTGGCTTCTTCGCACCCTTAAGCCCCCTTCCTCTGTTCCTCTACTCCGCTCCAACGGACTCGGGGAGCGACAGTAGCTACCTCTGTTAAGGTCGCCCCCTCTTTCTCTCCCCCGGACTTTGCTCCTTGCAAGTTGCAAGACGCTGGGGAGGTGAGGAAAGCAGGCAGGGAGTTGTGGCCGGGCTTCCATGCCAGATGTGTTCACTGTAGACAGGGTTAGCATCGCCCCCACCGCCATCCGCTCAGGGAAGGGGTTCCTCTGGGTGCTTCCTGGGGCTCCAGCTCTGTGAACTTGGTTTTCTCCTTGAAATGAGTTAGGAATGCTTTGCCCTAAGGAACCTACAGGCTGCACAACCGCTGGGCTGGCAACAGCTTGTGCACTTGTCTGTTCTGTGGGAAGGAAACCGAGAGGAGAGGGTGAATATGAATACCGATTGATTTTCACATTGGGAAGTAGCTGCCCCGTTTCCTCATTTTCACCCTCCTTGGATGCTTCCCTTGTCAATCAGCACGCTATCGTCTTGCTCCTGGGAATGAGTATATCTATACAGATTTTTTTTTTCTTTTTCTTTTTAAAGGATGCAATCGAATCTTGTAAAAAAAAAAAAAAAATTGACGATCATTTGCTCCTTCCCCACCTGAAATCACCCTTTCCCCTCTAGACTTTTCCATATTCTTCTTCCCTATGTTCGATTCCTCCAGTGGGCCAGATTCGAGGGTGATTGAGAAGGCGAAGAAGGACTCTGCTCCGAGAAACTCCAGATCGGCCTAGAGAGAGCTGGAGAGGACTGCAGGCGGGCTTCTGCTCCCGGTGCCTTTCTCCCCTTTGCTTGCAGGGCTGGAGCCCAGTCGGACTCCTGCACCGGCGGCTCCAAACAAGCATCTGCCCTCACAAAGGGTGTCTGCGGGATGCATCCCAAGACCCCAGGGAGAGGAAAGGTGAATCTTAGTCGTCCGAGTTCCTGGTCCCTCGGGTTTGGGATCTTCCCGCAGACAACGACCCTCTGCCCACCTGCCCAGCGTGGTCAAGACGTTGTGTCTTGTTTTATCGTCGCCGGATCCACCCGCTACCCAGGCACCATCCGCCAAACAGGGCCCGGTTGTTAGCGGCCTCCGGTCTCACAGGACCAGCTGGGAATTGAGAGGGAAGCAGGAAAAGTCGAGGGCAAAGAGGACTGCATCCTGGGAGGTGTGCGCGGTTATGTGTCGCTGGGAGAAGTGGAAAGGTGCAGGGGCACGGGAGCCGGTATTGCCCAGCTGAGCCCTTGGTGGAGCGGAAACACCTGCCACTCAACTCTGCAAAACTTCCCGCCCTTTCCCCGCACTCTGGGACCATCCAGGCCTGGGGCTTCCTCCTTTGGAGGCAGGCACGTCGGCCTCTCAGCGCATTCTCGGTTCCCCGGAGTTCCGCTCACTTGGATCTCCCTTCCCCCGCAATTAGCAGGGGTTGCTGCGTGGAGACAGCGGCGGCCCTGGCTCGCCTGCTTAATAATCCGCACACGTGTGTGCCGGGCGGATTCCGCCCCCACGCGGGTGGGCTGCCGCGCTAGGCTTAGGCGCAGGCGGAAGGGAGGCTGTGGAGGGGGCTGCTTTGGTCGTGGGCGGGGGCTGCTTTGGCTGATCCTAAGGCGAACAGGGAAGGAGGGCACAAAGTCCTGGTCGCCCCGAAGCCTGGAGGGGCAGCCCCAGGAGGAGAGTGTCTCCTGCCAGTAGAAGCCCAGAAGTAGAGCCCAAGGTCCCAGGCCCGGCGAACGTGTGTGTGTGTGTGTGTGTGTGTGTGTGTGTGTGTGTGTACGCGCGCGTGCGCGCGCGCTAAGCGGGACCTGGACGCTGGGATGCCGAGCTCACTGCGCTATTGTCTGGCCCACGCGGCGGTGGTTGCGCGCCGCTTGTTCGTTAACCCCCGCGAGGCCGAGGCCGCATCTCCTCCGCACCCGCGAGGTCAAGAGCGAGCGCGTGGGGCCGCGCGGGAGGAAACTGCGGCCAAGCAGGACGCTGGTGACGCCAGCGCCTGAGTCGCTGTTGGTGCGCTTGGGCAACTGGGGCGGGGTCGCATTCCCCTTGCCAAGCAAAGACCTAGTGGCGAAGGTCGGGCCTCTGTCCGCGGACCTCGCCACTTGGTTGCAGGGCTTAGCTGCCAAGAACCGGTCGCCCAGAGACGCCTGCGCGCCGTGGGGTTTCCCCGGGGAGGAGCGCTCGGGCGGAGGGCGCCGGGCGCCGGGCCACGGCCGCGGGCAGCTGCGTCTCGCGCGCCCAGGTGGCCGCTCGCGCTGTGGCGAAGGCGAGCGCCGAGTATTAGATGCGTGGGGCATAATTCGTGACCTGTTTGCCGAGTCGTGAGAGGCTGGAGGCGGCAGCAGTTGAGGTCACTGGAACCCAGTGTTGCCGTGGGAGAACTGGCTTAGTTCTCTGTACTCCTCAGTGAAACGTTGAGCGAACCAGGAATTCGCGGCTGATTTTCATTTTCTTTCTGATTATTAACGGCATTGTAAAGGTTGAATCCCGAGTGTATGTGTCTTTCAGAAGCACCACATTTTCAGGCGTCGCAGCAAATTGGGAAGGCTTTCAGCAGGCTCATCTAGTTAGTAGGTGGAATGGTACGGTCTGTGAGCACTCGCTCAGATCTGCGCCCTTGATGCCGGCTGGTCTTCCCGGTGTTTGGGCCAACAAAGTTTGTTTTCAACCTCTGCCTGCTTGTGTGCAGCCAAGAGAAAGCGGGTATTTGCAAACATTACTCAGAAAGCACCCTAAGAGAAAGCATACAGAAGACCAGCCCGAGGCAGTCTCACCTGAAAGGCCAGGAGGGAAAGGTGGAGGCTGCCCAGGTAATGCCAATGTTCGCGCACCTACTGAGCGGTGGGATTTTAAAGCACACCTTGCCGAATTTCCACAGAAAACATAACTCAACAGCGAAGTAGAAATGTCCTCCCCAAATTGCACGCTTCTAGATGCGTTCCCTTTTAAAAACGTAATTTTGCCAAAAGGATGCTAGGAACTTTAATATCCTTGCCAATTCATTTACAGTAGGGCCACGGCTCTTCTCGGTTTCTTGAGGAAGCCCGGAGCTCCTGGGAATAAGAAGCTCCACAAAAAAAACCCTCGACCCATCTTGCATTACAGGGTGAAGCCCTTAAAATGCAGGTATGGTATCTGAACTAATGATTTCCTTATCAAATCAACTTTTAAAATTTGTCAAGGTTATTACATTTTTCAAAACTCAGGATAAATCAAAAGCTTTTGGGTGTTTCTAGGGCCCCACCTAGTTGATAGTTTGGAATTTTAAGTATCTGTAAAAGTAAACAAAGAATTTTTTTTCAGATATGACAGGTTTTCTAAACTTGAATACTAGGATAATGAGGTCTCCTGTTCAGAGAGGGAAGGAGCAGGTGGCATCGGGTGGCAGGGTCTCAAGCACCTCTGCTCATGGAGGCCTAGGAAGGAAAGGGAATGACTCTTTTCACATTGGCTTTCAGTTGGCAGTCATGCTTGGTAAGAAGGCTGCCTCAACTCCAGAGCGCCAGCGTTCCTCCAGGCAAAACCAACTTCTCCCAGGGGCAAGACTTCCTTAGTCTCCAGTTTATCATCTCAAACAAACACCAACACAGTTCTGAAAATGTCAAGAAAATGGTTCTGCTTCCTTTAAGAAGTAGATAAACAAAGGCTCAGTGGCCACTTAGTGCTTATTGCAGAGGATCCAGCAAATCCAGTGTAGACATTTCTAAGCTGTCAAAATGCAAATGGCATATAAATACTCGATGCTCTACTGAATTCTAAATGTGCCTCTGATCATTTTTTTAATGTTTTCTTTTTCTCTATATATTTTTTAAACTCTGAATCACAGTGAAAATAAGTTGCCATAACTGGCATGCATGCAATTTAAGCAACCCATTCCCTTTGGCCTTTTATATTTCTTCTGGTTGAGTACATTTCACTCTATGAGGTAATTAACAAGTTGCATGGATAGTTCTTGCACATGGATGGTGGTAATGATGTGTCTTTTATTTGCATTCTACTTGGTAATTAACAAACAGAGGAGAGTATCCTAGTAAAGGCGTGGATGCTCTGTATTGCCATTATTACATTATTTGGACCTTTTTAGTGGGGTGTGCATATTGAAGGCCTGTTGGCCCCTGGGTCAGTTGAGTAGAAATTTGGTCTTTGAGACCCGCAGAGGTAATGATGGACTCCACCCAGTTAGATTCTGTTGGTTGGCTACTGTAACCGCCGGAGGCAGATACAGGAGGGCTGACTTGGGTATGCAGCCTAAGGCAAAGAAGCAGATAGATGTTTTGGTTGTCGGGAGATGAATTAATCCTAAAGGAAATCATCCCTTCATGCTGCCTTCAGATACCAGCCACTGTGCTTGGCTCACTGTGTGGCCAACCTATCCATACAGAAATCACATAATGAAAGTAGGTGTTTATGGCAAGTGCAAGGAAGTAGTTCTCCTCCACCCAGAATTTATGACCTTAAATGACCTTTGATATTGTCAAGTCTGTATTTTGGATCAAATTTAGTCCCTAGCACCGAAGTTGATAAGTAATAGAATTAATATTTCCTTCTTATGAAAAGGACAGAAGAACATTGTGTAATCAAGCTGGTTACAAGTGACTGCTTGCACTGCTCTGGAAAAATAATGCACACTGTCATCACCCAGCAACCCACACCCTGTGGACGAGAGTAGGAAGCAGTTCTCTTTCTGAGTTTAGCTTCAGTGGTCTTTAAACTACTCATATCAACCAGGACTTTGGAGGAGAAGTATCATCAATGCTTTAGGAAAATAGTCAGGTCTTTCTTTATCCTCAAATATCTTTGTTCCAGGTGGATGAAAGATGCTATCATCATGAAAGATGTTATGTACCCTTTAACAAACCCTCTCTCAACCTGCAGTAAACATTTCAGGAGGACCAACCTTCCAATATGCTGACTTGAGTTAGTCAGTGTTACTTTGACCTGCATTGGCAACATTTTATCTCCATCTACAACTTCTTTGGTGGAGGAAACAAAACAAAGCAAAACCAACCCAGGAAGGTATAGACAACCATTAAAAATAACTACTGTAACTTTTATGTGGCTCATACATTTTGCATTTTATTGGCTGAAATCTTTCTGCTTTATATCGCACTACTTTTAGCTTGTGGAATGTCACGCAAGCCAGAGGATGATTTCAGTATTGTCATCCCATCTTAATGTATGTAGAAGGAAAAGGATACTTCTGTCACCATGCTCATAACCTTGATGCTATTTCCCTTATCATTAGTAAGGTAGGAAGTCATGAAAGTAGTGCCAGTGCCGCATGATTTAAATATCACCATTGCTACTGACAGGAGGTCAAGAGAAATACAAACATGAAGGAATCAAGTCTTTGGTGCCACCTTCCAGTTTTTTCACCAATGAGTCACTGTTAGAAAATGATTGCAACCTGAGAGAAGAATTTTATAGACTATTGACCTGATTCTAAGTGCCTTACATTTTTTTTTACCTTTGGTTTTATGTATTTTGGAGACTCTCCACTTCCATAAAATTCAAGAAAAACTAATATGACATGAGGGTGTTATAGAAATAAACCCATGCTTTTGTCTGACTCATCCAGAAAACTGTAGGCCACAGAAGCCCCACTGGAACTGGAGAGCTTTGGAATGGAGTGTCTGGGCAACTTTGAATACCAGTGTCCCTTGCTCTCCCTAGAAGGCCACATTGCTGCCTTGGCGGAGAGCTGCGGAGAGCTCCTGTCAAGGTGCCAGTGCCCAAGAGATTGCTTCAGTGTGGCTTCCGTGGAGACTCCATGGGGACTTTCAAAAGTGAGTGCTGGACGGTGGGAGAAAGCTGCCCTTGTGTATTGCCCCCACAGACCCATCCCCAGGAAATTCTTAGAGAGCACAACTCATTAGCAGAATGCTGAAGTGCATAGTGAGCAGTGAGGGGAAATGCGATTTCTAATTCTAAGGGAGTTAAAATTCAGTATATATAGATCCAAGAATATATCTATATCAATCAACCTAGCTATCCATGCATGCATATATATTAGTACATTATACATTTAGCTATATAATATAAATTTTATCTATATGCAATATGTTTTTATGTTATATATGGGTAGATTTTATCTATTATCTATCAATCTCTTCCTCCATTTCAATAAAAGGCATGGAGATCTAATATAATAATCAATTCATTAGTCCTCCACAGACTAATTAGCCCCCACTGATTTCATGATGGATATCCTATGTTCTGAAGTTGTGCAATTCTCTTGGGACTATCAGGGCCTCCGCCATTGGTGCTTATCCTTCTTTGCTGTTTAATCTTTTTAAATCATGAACTTACCACAGGCTGAGATGGGAGCTTCTTGTCCACAGTGCTTACATGATGGGAAGACTTCAAGGGACAATTATACTCTTTCATATAAAAATACTGTTCGAATGAATTATTTTATTTTTTTTCTTTTACTGTTTAGTATACTCTGATGTGATTAGTGTTATGTAAGGAAAAGTTAAATGTTAGATTAAAATTTGAATTATGTGGGGAATGATCTCTAATGAATTAAAAGCCTTTGAAATTAATTGTGAATTCTAAGCACTCATTTTCCAGATGCCTGGAGAATCCCTATGCCTTTATTCTGAGAAACTTATTTCTCCTCTTGTTTCTAATAGGAAGTGTCTCCATGGATCTCCACAGGCTGGTCATTTTCCTGGTGGAGTTGATATTCATGCAAAGGCTGTGCAGGACTCTCAGCATGCACCCCTTGTAAAATGAGGCCTCCCCATCACTCTGGCTCCTCCTAACCCTTGTGATGGCTCTCTGAGGGAAGTTCCACTTCTTTTCCCATCAGTAAACATCCAGCCTTTCACTCTTATGCAAAGCGGTCTTTAGGGTGCAAAGCTGAGCAGCTCCCAGAGGCAAGGGGTGCTGGAGCCCAGATGCTGCTTCCCTTACTGTCTGAGAGCAGACAGGCAGGAGGGTCCCAAGGCCTTCAGCAGTTTGTCCCATGTTCCAGCTACCTCTCAGTTGTTAAATTTTACTTTCTTGGTGAGGGCAGAGTTGTATTTCCGAGTAGCACAGTGTCCGATAGGATAGTTCTGATGAGCAGGTACTTCATATGGAAAATGAGGGGCCCTGACCCAGGAAGGGTCACAGGTTCTCAGGAAATCCATAGAATCAACCAGCTGTGCTCTTCTTGAGATGTAGATTTCTTCAGCGCCCATTCCGAATTTCTCCTTCAGACTCAATCTTTTTCTCCCTTTCTTTCGAAAATATGATCATTATGGGCAACTGAAGAAAAACTCAGCTGTTAGGGTTTTCTTTTGTTTTATGATGTCATCTATGTACAAAGGTGGCCTGTTACCTGCTCAACACACATGCTTCACTCCTCATAGAACAGGATGAATTTAAAAAGATATTTTTAATACCATTAAAACTTTTGTACATAATATCAAGAGAAAGTCCAGTGAAGAGAGTTATCTTCTTAAGAGGAATTATTTTTCCTGACTCATGCTGTTAAGTATCTGTGAGGAAGACTATCATTGGCTAACATATATGCTTATTTTATAATACATATAATTTTGGGTATTTTAAAAATATGCATCACATATATTTAGTTTGTTATGATCTTTAACAATGACTTGGGGGCCAAGCAAATTTGAGACGTTAATACTCTTAAATAGGAAACAGGAGTCATTCCATGCACTTGACCCTGTCTGCTTCACCCCAACTCATCTTTAACAAGGCATGGACCCTCTTGGCCTCCAAGAAGCTTTCGATGTGACTGTAGCAGAAAACCCAACTAGTTGACCTAATTGGCACGGATCCCTCTAGTGGTCCTTGTGATGGACACTGAGTCAGGCCAACACTGGAGAGGGATTTTACAGGAGGTGAAGTCCATGTGGCCTCACAGAGCACAGGAGGGGACGGGGGAGGACCAGGGAGCCAAGCAGCAGTTGGAGGGCCAGTTGAGGACCAGCCGCAAGCTTGCCTTTCTGAAGAGCACCGTGAGGTCACCCTGTGAGCCAGGGTCACCCTCTTCCTCTGAAATTCATCTCTGTCTCCTTAAAGCTGACCATACAGAGGCTGGGGGACATAAACTGTCATCCTGGGACTGTTTCCTGAGCCAAGCAAATTGTTGTTTCAGGCCTTACTTCCTCTCTCCTCACACAACCAGGGGGCCAGCTCTTACTTGAATGTCACTCGTTTTCTAGAAAGTAGACTTTTGCTCTTTCTAAGTTCTTTTCTGCCCAAGTGCAGAGCTCACTGCTCTCACCCTGCCGAAGTTCTTGCAATGACCTGTGGGATGCGACTCTGACAGGATGCCTGGCCTGGAAAGGAAGCCCTTGTGGTCTGCTGGCAGTGTGTTCTGGCCTCCGGAGGGAGGCACCCCTCAGAAGGCAGCCAGCTCCCCGCTCCGCCCCTCAGGGGCTGCATCAGCTGCTCCACTTAACAGGCAGAGCCCGCTGCCCTGCGCCTCTCCCCACGGGGGGCTGGTGACCTTCTCCCAGCTTTGTCCCAAGCCCACCCAGCTTTGAGTCTGCTTCTGACCATCTTTCCTGTAACCAGGTCACCCAGTCCTCCACTGACATTTCTTTGTCACGTACAGCACTTAATAGTCATTAGTATAACATAGAAAACCACTAGCTTAGTTGCTTTGCCACTCTTTAAGGAATAAACAGGTAGTCTGGATCCATGTAATACACTTGATTCTGCACATTCTTTTTAGTGAGTCAGATCACTGTGTTGTCAACGTCTTGCTGAGACACTCACAGAAGAGAGATGGCCCACAGGAGTCAGCCATGACTTCTTCAAGCCAGGAATACAACTTACTCACTTTCTGAGAACGCAGCTTGTCAAAATAACTAGCTTGGAGAGCTTTTGTCCTGGTTGTTGTTTTGCCGCGAGGATCTGATTCACTTGTGTTTTCTTTTCCTGTTTCTCTTTGTATACAAAGTAAAGTACCCAGGTGTTTGCATTTTCTTTTCTGGGGACAAAAATTTAATATCAGAACTTGCTCAGCAGATATGTCAACCTACAATTGCCACTTTGATCTTTATGACTACTTTATCTCTCAGCTTTTTAATTTAAAAGAATTACATAAGAGGATTATGGAACGAAGGAGAATGACTCCTTCTTCTTTTTTTTTTTTTTTAACAACTGCAATTACAAAATTACCCTGGAGTTGTCTAGTGGCAGCAGGAGGAATGCAAGGGGCAGGTTGCGAGGCACCTGTGACCCAGAGCACAGAGGGACTGCCACACTGAACTTTGGGCTGTGATTGATATCTTTCAATTTTCTTGATGGATGGACAATAAGAGACCTTCTAAAAAGAGTCAGTGTAAAAATACTCCATAAAGTGGTGCATGTCGAGGCGAGGCGCTATCATTTCTTGTCTGGTAGGTTCTTCAACATTTCGCTTTAAGAACAAAACCCACGAGGAGCAAAGCATGCAAGTTAGAGATTCAAGGCCATTTATTACAGCCTGAAAATCAGAATGAGATTGGAGGCAACCTGTGTGCCCCCAACGCTGCACTCAAGCTCTGTCCTCGGAGGAGGACGGGGGGGGGGGGCATTGGTAGCAAGAGAGCTCTGTGTTATTCTCTGTCCCATGTTCGTCCTCTTGGCTAGCTGGACCCAAGGCCACCAGGAGCAGCTAGAGAGGTAGAAGAGGGAGGGAAGGGTGGGCAGGTGGGCCAGGCTTCCCTTGGGATTCTCTCTGTGTCCCTATCTGTGGCCACATGACATTGAGGACAGCTTAGAACTCCCCTCACTGGCTATCTTACATTTTCAGGGGTGAGGGGTTGATGCCCAGCTGAGCCTGGTCCCTGCTCAGGACCTCACGAGTGTTGACTGGAACTTCAGTCTCACCTGAGGCTCTGCTGGGGTGAGGCTCCTTTCCAAGATCACTCAGATGGGTGGCAGAATTCAGTTCTTGTGGATCTAGGACTGAGGGTTGAAGTGTTTATGCTGTCTTTGGCCAGAATTCACCCTGGTTTCCAGAGACCATTCGATGTTCATTGCCATCTGAAATTTCCCAAGAGGCTCAAAACTAGGGCAGCGGAGGCCGGACAGGCAAGAGGAAGAGAGAAAGAGCGACTGGGCAAGATGGTGGACACAATCCGACCAGCGATCCCACAATCCTATGCACATGACCAAGTTCCGCCTGTCATGCCTGCCCTCTTCTGTGGTCAGCTGTATGTCCCAGGCACATGCATACTTGAGGACTCATGCTAGGGGAACCCAGCAGGCAGGAGTCACAGGGACGATCTTCTAAGCCTCTTCCCCACACTTGTAGAAAAATAAGAGGGACTTCTCACAATCAATAAGCCAAGAACCTAGGACTCCAGTAAATATGCTCAGTAGGTATAAATACACATTTTACACAAAGAACCAACAAGTAACAAATGCAGGAAAAGAATCCTACATTTATTAATCAAGAGCTTGCAGGTTAAGCACTGCTACTTTTTCCCAATGCGTTTGCAAAGACAGGATTGAAGGCATCAAGTGTTGAAGCCGGGGGTGGATCAGGGGAGCAGTCCAGTGCCTGATCGGGCCACCTGCAGAGGTTAGGGTGTGGCCTGAAGATGGTCTGGTCACACCAGTCAAAACTCTGCATTATCAGACCTTTCTTTATTTTTTATTTTTTATTTATTTATTTTTTTTTAACCAAGAAGCGTGCTGTATCCTGCAGCCCTCTCCCCAGGACTGGACAGTGCCCCAAGCTCAGATGGTCACCATCTTGAATGACCTAGTGGGTTCCTGTGTAGCCCAGTGGACGGCCTGCATGCAAGTGTTTTCATGGTCAAGTGTTGAGTTAAAAATCTGAAATAGTATGCACATTTCAATTCCATTTTCATGTTGGGAAAAGGCAAGCTACTTTTGCCAGGCACATGTGAAATATCTGAGAAGTTACGGGAATTATGGTATTGGTATATAAATCTTGTTCCGGGTTTTGAATGACTTTGTCATGAAACAAGTTCTTCAATTAAAAGGGATTTCCTGAAAGGAAGAAATGGCTGCATATTGCTTCTCAGGCCAGGTTGATGGGCAAAGCAGGGGCAGATTATAAGATACTTGGACTTCAAGGGAGCTTCAGTTGTATAGGTCCCCCGGGTCTCATTTCATTTATATCCAGGGTGAAGTGTCCTGCCTAAACTAATAGAGCAAACTGAGGCAGATGTGGTCTGAGATCCCAGGCCAGCGGGCGGATGACCAGGACCCCACCCTGTCCTCTGTCTGTGACTACCTCTCATACAGCTGAAGCACCATCTCTCCCTCCTGATGGAAGGCTGCTCTCTGGGAAGAGCAGTATGGCTCGGAAAGGTCTGGGCTTAAATTTAAAGCCTCAGATCATCCTGGCAGCTGGAGAACACATACTCAACCTTGAAGCCCAGGAGAGTCCCAAGCCGCTCCTGGCGCTGCAGAGCCCACAGTAGGATGGAAGCCTCTTAAAGGATTTCTGTGCCTTTGTTAAATATTCCACTACAGTAATTTCTTGTAGACCACTGAGAAACACGTTGCTCTGAAGCTCTGGTGGGGCTCATTTGCACGCTCAGAGCTGCAGAGCCCGAGCCGGGTGCCCTCATCGCAGACACTTGGTTCTGAAGAACTCAACACAGTGACTTTCATCGCACCAACTTACTCGATTTGTTAGGCCAGTTCAAATTAGGACAAGACAATTGCATTTTTTAATTTCTTAATGATTAAAATAAATTCCATGATGAACTGGCATGAAGGTCAGCTCATTATTTAGCTTGGCAGTTAATGTCTCCATCATAGAAACTCTTCTTCCCAGTTGAGGTGTGCTCAGGAGTTCATTTTGGAGAGGATGACTGAACAGGAAGTCCGTGTCAGAATTTGACTACCTCTGCTATGGGGTTGAGAAGTCAGGCCTCCCTCCTCTGCCCTGGTGTGCAGTCACACAGAATATTACAACCTGAGCCCCAGAGTCCTTATCACTGCAAAGGGGCTGCCTTGAGATCAATATTGTAAGGATTACATGAACAAGCATGTGTTTTGATAAGCACAGAACAGTGCCTAGCACTTACCAAGCTTGAATAAATGCTAACAACTATTTTATTATAGCACCTAAAAAGTACACTCTTAATACTATGAGATGTGGCCTCAAAAGCAATATTGGGGTCAACAATATTTTGAAGGAGAGAAATTATCTGTAAATGGAGTTTAATAATTAATTATATTTGGATATAGTGAATATTAAAGGGTTTAAAAGAATAGTCCCAATACCACCATCTGGAATTATCTGAGAAGTACTAAATGCTTTTTCCTTGCTTTGTTAATAGGCAATAAAATACACGTTATCAATAAGGTAAAGTGGTAGTTTATTGAGTTAATAATTGGAGCTTGTGTGTCAAATTCAGTTTGGAGAACTTGAAAGGTTCAGAAAAATCACTTAGAAAGATGTTTTTTAACCTCATTTAATATCAGGAAGCCATGACAGTTAGCAATGACCATGAGAGGAACAATAAAAGAAGATAGCAGAACTCTCCAGATTTCCTCGGAAGAGTAAATCCGTTTGAGGTCTGTGCTTGTTGGTGTGTTTCCAGGAGCGGTGAGGTAGGATAAATTCATGCATTTTTCCAATGATCTAGTTTTTGCCCAAGGAAAATATCTGAGGCTACTTTCAAAAAATAATGCTTGAAATGATGTGACTTGCCAATTAAGCCCCTTGAAAAGCACAGATTAGTTAATTGCTAGGCAACATAGTACATCTATTACATTTCTGAAGGTGAAAAACAATCAGTAGAATTGGAGTCTCTGGGTGGGATTGATGAAAATCTTTAAAACGGCTCTGGCCATTCACCAAGGAAACGATCCTCGCCCTGCCCTCCTCAGGGAGAGATGGTGACGCAGTCAGTGAGGAGGACCGCCTTTTTCCCAGTCGGACTCACCCCTGGGCTGACAGGGCTGCCTGCTGCTCTCCCTTGGTCACCTGTGTGAGGTGTTCACAGTTAGGTTCCCTGTGTGATACCAGAGCTATGTTCCCTCCAGGGCCACAGGATGGGGACGTTCTCAGCAGGCTACCTGGAAATCAGGTGGCCTCCATCCAGATGCACGCCTCTCCAGGTCCGTCTTTCTCTTGCTCTCTGGTGTGGTCTCTTCTAGCAAAAGCCAACTCAGCAGGGGTCTGGCCCGTGGTCTTGCCTTCATTTTCAAACGGGGCCTCCCCAGGCCTCCCTGGAAGATGCTCACTCAGCGTCACTTCAGCTAGAGCATCCCGAGAGCCTGGGTCCACACTCAAGAGAGGAATGCGGCATTGAGGGCGTGCACGTACAGGAGGGTGACATCCGAGGGCCCAGGCATTAGGCCCATGGGGAGTCGACTGCATCTCACGAGACCACGAGAATTCACGTCTTCATGCCAAAAAGAAAACCGAAGAATCCAGGGAGGAGACGTTCCGCGTAGTGTGCAGGCCCATGAGTGTGCAAACGCCTCTCACACAGCAGCCTCCTCTTGCTTGAAATCCTGGTGCCTCGCCGTGGAAAGAGCAGCCTCTGTGAGCTTGTGAAAGTGGCCTGTATGTCTGCTAAACAGTGAAGTGGCGGATCCCTGCTTGTCCTGTTTCAGAGGACAGAATTCTAAGTTCTAATCCTTATCGAGTAGGTCATGCTCCCACGGGGTCCCTCTGGAGGAAGCTGTGTGATCGATTAAATGCAAGTATACCTGTGTATATGTTGCTAGAAAATAATCAAAAAATAAGAACACGAAACTAAAGATCAACATTACCTAAAAAGTTTAAGGGCGAATGGTGGACAGACAAGGTCCACCCTGACAAGAATCTGGGTGAATGTCGGCATGAACAGTGTGTGAAATAGAGCCCTTTCCCCATGGTGGTGAGGTCAGTCCAAACTCTGACAAGCTGCAGGAGTAGGAAGAAAAGAGTCCCCCCCACCCTCATTCCACTGCTTCAGGAGTGCTCCCTGCTGCCCAAGTCTTCTTCCTGCCCACAGCTGATGAGCGGCGCATCTCTACACATCCTTAAGCACAGTCGCAATCAAACGCTTAGTGTTTAGTACAGAAAGAGACCAGGGGAAGACATGTCAAATTCGCAGCTAAAGCAAAACTCATCTCCATCAAGGACAGGCTGGACACGGGATGGGGCTCGTTAAGGTGAAACACCAAAGCACAGCAGCGTCTCGGCTTGCTTGGGCTGGTGGCAGAACTGCAGATGAGTTTTACATATGGCCTGCTTACTTTCAAGGTATGTCTAAACTATTGGATTCTTGTGGACCTACTAAGAAAGTCAGTCTGAAGAGTTTTATATGTATCCAACTTTATTCGTTCAAGGGCTATTGACAAAGCACTAGGTAGTAGTATGAGCTCATTTGCATATATTTTTATTAAATTCTACTTAAGGACAATTTTTTATACTTTATTAAGATCCCTTCACTAATTTAGTGAAGTATGTACCTGGAGGAAATAAGTATTTCAAGGCATATTACAAGAAGCTGACATGAGGCATAGCTGCATCTGTTCAGGCAGCTAGCCCAGATAGCTGGAAATACATGATTACAGAAAAGCTTCGTGATCTGTGATAACTTCATATTTAAAATCAACCAATTATGCTGGGCATGGTGGTGCACACCTTTAATCCCGGTGACTTGGGAGGCAGAGACAGGAGGATCACAAGTCCAAAGCCAGGCTGGGCAACTTAGACCCTGTCTCAAAATAAACAATAAAAAAAGGGTTGGGGATCTAGCTCCTTGGTAGTGCACTTGGGTTCATACCCCAGTAGCAAAAAGAGTACTGACAACAACAAATCCCAGTACAAAAAAATAAAAATAAAAACAAGTCGAGTATTGACTCTTATGTTTAGGGTGCTGTTTCCTGCGACTGTACTAAAGCTCCATTCCAAACCAGAAAGACATAAATGTCCCCTGTGCAGCTTCTCTGTCTTCAACCAGATTTTCTCCATGAAAATAAAATTATTTTGATCAGGTATGGCTGATCTCAGAAGCACAGGAAGTGATATTCAATCCTTACCTGCCTGGCTCGTCTTGGACTGCTCTGGGCTCCCTGAGCAGCGTCTGCCCTTTTTCTTTCCCAGTAATACAAATACTGTGCAAGCATTATGGGATTCTGTCGCCGGATTCCCTTGCTCCTCACTTCCCAGGTACTTTGCCATTGCCTCTGTGGACAGCATGGGAGTTGGCCCCACGGAGAGCGCAGGGGAATGAGCCCACTGACCCACTTCTCAGACCACCCTGAGGGCATTTCTGAGCACCACCCGTTTTGTGCAGATGCAGGCCTTGGAAGGCTTCATGTCAGGCTCCACCCATCCTTCTGGCTTGGGAAACTTCCTGGGCTCTACTCTCTTCATTTAAAAGAAATGGTCTCAACCTTTCCCTTCCGGCCCTGCCATAGTTTGACTTCTAGTCTAAGTCTAGTGGCAAACCAACAAATCAATGAATACTGATAGGATTGTAACCAAGTGGCCTAAATTCAAAAGGCCGTGTGTGTGTGTGTGTGTGTGTGTGTGTGTGTGGTGTGTGTGTGTGTTTGGTTTCTTTGTTTCTTATTTCTAGTGTATTAAATCAGCAATCTACGGTTTCTCTCCAAACGTTACAGGCTGCAGGTATTCCCTTTAACTGGTGTAAGTTGAAATTAATTGCCCTTCAGTCTTCCTTTCCTGGTATTCTCACAACCCCTTTGAAAATTGGAGGTAATCTTGGCGGGTGAGAGCTGTGGCCTTGATCCCAGGCTGGTTCCCTGGGGCCCTGAGGTGGCACAGATTATGTTTATGATGTGCACCTTGCCCTTCTCAGAAGCTGAAAGCTTATTGTGGCTTTGGGGTGGAGCCTCCTGTTCCAGTTTGTCACTCTAGGTGAATTGCCTCCCAGCAGAACCATAGGAAAGAGCCTTATTCCCCAGAGTCGGCCCTACTTGGATCCACTGTCTAATAACTTTCTCTCTTTTTAAACCCCAGCATCAACATTAGCATTCATATAATATTTATGAAGAAGTTTATACAGTCACAACATATTTAGGATACTCAGTAGCATACAGCATCTTTGGGAGCTAGCTCAAAACTGTATTTTATCATATCATATTTTCCTGACAGAGAATTTGTGGCTCAAAAAGTCACCTTGTCTGAGCCAAATGTTCTTGGTTGCAGAGCAAAGACCAAGGACGCTATTCTCCAATTCTGTCTTATTCTTCAGTTTCTGAATCTAATCATTATTTCTCTAATAGCAGAGTCCTACTACAATATGAAGAATTGAATCTATGTTAGTGCCTATTTGTTACACAACAAGAATCAACTAGAATATTTTTCCTAAGCACCTGTACATGTTGAACTTGTTGATACTTGGGTTATTTTCCTTGAAATCCTTTCCTGTGGTGATCATTCTCCTTCAACACCTAATGATGTGTACAGGGTAATGTAGAATCTTCTTACATTCTGCCAAAAATGTAAATATATCAAGACTCCAATATACATATTGCTAATACTCCAGAGTCCTTTATAATGCTGCAACTAAGCATTGCCTGGCATGCTAAACCCAGAGAGACCAAAGCACCATCCCTGGAAATAAAACTATGCCCAGAGAGGATAATGGAAAACTTCTCCTGGCTTTGGATGCTGCACTTCACATTGTCTTCCTTTTGAAAGCTTCCTTTTCCTGTATTCTCAGGGAAACAGTGATTACAGTAATCCAAAAGCACTTAAAAATAGTGTGTTTAGAGATATTGGAATGTCAAAGAAGCAGTGCTCATTTCTCGGCGTGCTGTGACATTTAATAAACATGACAGCATCAGTTCCCTTTCCTTGCCCAAGCATCTGGATAATTGAGGCTGTATGCACTGTTGTGACTTGTTCACGACATCGGTGAAAAGATACAAAACATGAAATGATAGGATCAAATCATACAGAAAATCCAAGTGTTTTTAATCTTCAAAATGATAACTTCCCTGATGAGGGAAAACACTATTTATCAGAGCACCCTCCAAAAAACAGGTGTCAGTGCCTCTGTTCATCCCGCAAGCACCTGAGACGCACGCGGATGGACGGCACATTCAGGAGAGTGACTGACAAGACCACGCCCAGCCCCGCCCGTCGCTGCTCGGGTTTAGGAAGCGAGGCGGTGGGTTTGTAAGAGGCCTTGTTGGGAGAGCAGCTCCTTACCTAGTGCAGGACCTCCTCACTCCTGGTTCTTGGAAGAACTGTCCCTCTTTGGACATTGGTCAGCGTCCGATTCCAGGTTTCATGGGTCCCGCAGGGGACAGTGTCTGTCCCTGTGGACCATCCAGTCTCCCTGCCTGTCGCTTCCTCTGCTGAGGCCCTTTTCTGCCTGAAGCGGCAGCCCCTGGATTACTCCTCATCAGATGGTCCCCAAAATACTCAGAATCAGGGACCTTGCCTTTTGCCTCCTCTCCTCAGTTTTGGATCAAGTTCCTACAGACTCTCTTTGACTGCTGGCCGATGACAACTGCTTGTTCACTTTTAGCTATTTGATACCCCTAAAATGCACGATGTCAGTTCCCAACGAAGCGATTTTACAGAAAACATGTTACAAATCATCACGTTCTGGAATGTTCGAGCTATCAAGAGTTCACTGACCAGTTCTCTCCATAAAAGAAACAATTAGACAAGTCAACTTAATTTGAACAATGTTTTCACTGACAGCAATGGGAATTATCTTAATTTTAGAGTAAATATGACATAAAATCAATAATATTTTTATAAAGAATGGGGGATGGGGATATAGTTCAAGGGTAGAGCACTTGCCTACCCTGTATAGGGCCCTGGGTTTCATCTCTGGCACCACAAAGAAAAAAAAAAAAAAAGAGAGAGAGAGAGAGAGTTAATCATTTGTAAAGAATATGATCATAGAAATCAAATTATATTTTTCCAAAATATTTTTCAGTCATATGTGTGTGAGGAAGTAAGAAAAATGCTATGAATTTTTATGCATGCGTTTTCCATTAGGAATTTTAATCTTTGAATGTGTCATAAACACAGCCTGCTGCTAAATACATTTCTGACTTAAAAGTCAAGGGATTATGCCAGGTAAAACTCAATCTTCCTTCATTTCCCTTTTAGTTTCATAATATTTATGACAAATTGCACCTGTGGGCCAGTGTTCTGTCCGGAAGTTTAGGTTTATGGCAACCTGAGTCACAATAATGCCAGGAGAGCTCTGTCTACACTTTCCTTCCTAAAGTGGATTCTGGTTCATCAAGGGTGGCTGTGTCAGATGGCTTTGTGAGATCAGTTAATGCTTGATTCAGGAAAAAATGTGGAGGAAATCCTTGTTGGAACCATTTTTGGTGGTGGGGCACTGGGGATTGAACTCAGGGGCACTTTACCACTAACTTAGATTCCCAGCCCTTTTTATAGTTTTATTAATTTTGGGACTGGGTCTCAAAAAGTTGCTGAGTCTGACCTCAAACTTGTGAGCCTCCTATCTCAGCCTCCTGACTCTGTGGGGTTAAAGGTATGGGCCACCATGCCTGGCACAAGGTTATAAACATTTTCAAGAACTTTATGTAAACATGACATTTAGCCACTATGAATGTGTTATCGGTACTTGATATCTCTAAATCTCATTTTGCAAAGTCGCCATTTTTGCATTAGTCTGTTCTTATTCTTTGAGCTCAAGTCTATAAAACTGGAAGAAATGTTAGTTTAAGTGTGCTTGAAGTCAATTTGGCAATCAAGAGGAATCAAGAGCCAATGACAGATACCACAAAGACCAAAGATACAATGAATGCTCAGGTCTTGTAGGTGGCTTCTGACTCGCACCACTAAGCATCTCTGTAAGGAGCAGGTGTGAACTTCTTAAGATTCTCTTTGAACAAATAGTTATCACAGGAGTACATGAAACTTTATTGCTTCATGCAGCATTGTGTTATTTTTTCTTCTAGTCATATATTGAATGTATTATATATTGAATATATATTGAATATATTTTCTTCTAGTTATATATTGAATAACTACTATGATTTTGGTGACTAGAACTTGTTCTTGAGATTCTGGAAAATTTGTAAGTAACTCTTCTTTGATTTTTGTGAGAAAAAAACCACAAATCATTGACATTTTCTTTGTCAGAGTCAGTGTTCTGAATTAAAATGGCTCTCATCAGGCCATTCACTTGTGAGTTTTAAATATCCCATGGTATATTTAAATGGCATCATCACACAAACCTTCTGTGACTTCAAATAGTAAAGCTATCACTGTGCACAAAACCAAAACCATTAGCATTTGTTGTTCACACTGTGTTGGCCCAGGGTTACCATGATATGCCTACAATTGCAAACAGTCTTTATTATGTGAGAAGAAGGCTGTAACGGAGGTCATCTATGACCGTTACGTTTTGGTCACATGGACATCTTTCAAGGATTTTCAAGTTGATGAAGATAAAAATAATGAAAATATCAGCAAGAACAGTTGGTAGCGCTTCTTGGATCTTTTGTTCAGGATGTCTTAATTCACATTCTCTTGCAACGTTTACTTATCTCTTTTTTGGACAAGAACACTGCCATCTTGCAGATAGAGCCACAAGGATCCTGTCTTTTCTAGCTCCGGAAGTGAGAGAATGAGAGAATTGGGGGTAGAATTTAAGTCTGAGATCAGGTTCAGCTACCTTTTACCTCAACTATGGAGGCACTCTCCACTGCTCTAGCATCTCAGTGTGTTTATTTTCCATTTCAGTTTTACATTAAATGGAATAATACTGTCTTTTCTGTGTTCTATTATGGAGTATTAAAATTGTGTTTATATTCATAGGTATTGAAGTAACTGAAGTGTAGACCATAGGAAACATGGTGAACATCTGAAATCCGCAAATTTTTATATTCGTATTCAACACAATACACTTAAAATAAAATCCCATATTAAGTAGCTGTTTCCACAGACTTTGCTTGGCTCACTCACAGGAACATTATATTCTAATGACTTAAATAGGGATAAAATTCATTACTACTTGAGCAAGATTTTAAGAGTAGACTAAGTTCAAAATCTAGACAAAAGCCTCACTTTCTTCTCAGAGTGGGTTAGAGCTCCATGAGCGGGAAGAGTAGGGCATCTCTGGAGACATAGCTGTGCTGAGGGTCTCCAGGTTCCCAGCACGTCTAGACATGGGTGGATTTGGAACAAAGAACGTGTCTGATAGCAATCCCATGAGTACTTTAATAAATCCTAGCATTTTAAGATGAAAGTTAAGCCAGACCCTTTTGAAATAAAAAAGAGAAACTACCCTCTTTGAGATCGACTTTCTTACTACCGGGGTGAGGAATGGGGGATGGATGGATGAATGGATGTATCCATGATAGGTAGATGCATTTTCTATAATCTGGCTCCTAAATATGATACGTGTCAACTTGTCCCCATTTGATCCGATATGAGTACATATCAGATTAAAGATACATTAAAGAAAAAAGTCATTATTTAAAGAATATCAATATTCCAATATTTAGTAATTCATTATGTAAAACATTCTTTACTAACGAATTGAAATTCTTTAAATGTCTCCCATAGAATATCAACTTACTGAGCATTGTATCTGTGTCTGGGTCAATGGCATAGAGATTACTAGGGGACCAGCATTGTATGTGGTCATAGCATCCTGTGTCCAAGCATACAGCAAGTATGTATAGAGAGATCTGGGAAATTGGAAAGAGAACCAGGAGGTTGATGATCTGGGCAAAACTTCACATGTGTGACCGTACTCATGAGGAATTCTGAGGAATTAATATTGGTTTTCAGGAGCTACAATTCTCTTGATTTCATAGAACATTCTACAGAGAGACTGAAAGCCATAGGCTTTGGTGGAGTGGTGGGGAAAATGGTGTGTGGTATACATGGAGGAGGTGGACCAGGTCCCAAGGAGCCAGGGGCCATCTGTGCAGCAGCCTGAAAGCAATCCGGGCCTGTGGGGTGGGGAGATGGGAAAGGAGGCACCCCCACGCATGTTTAAGTAGGGGGAAGATGTGATCGAGTTCAGATAAGCCAGCCATGCCTGCTGCACCTGGGCAGAGGAGTATCCAGAGCAGAGCTGATGTGGACTTCTGGTCTGGGCCAATCATTGGGAGCACTTGAGATTGACACTCAGAGAAGTGAGCAGAGTGGTTTTGATTAAGGAGCATTTCCATGGGTTCAAGCAGGGAGTTTGCACCTTAGCAGCTGTGCAGAATCTCTCAGATTATTTCTGGTGTGATAGATAACGGAGATTCAGGTGCTATGGTTTACTCCCTTGCCCTTGACAAGGTACCCCATGGGAGATGAATAGGCATTGGGAAGATTTGTGCAGGCAAGAAAGTAAACCACCCATAAAATGGTCTCAGGGAAAAGTAAAGACTGAGCACAGTCATTTTTGTCTCTTTATATAGAATTTGACCAATTTGGATCAGACTCATATTAATCAGTCCATAGGCTTGCAAGTGAAAATGAACTTTGGAATTTTCAATTTTCATATATCACATCAAAACCTATTCAATAAAGACCTTTGCACTTACAGGTTCTTCTTTTGAAATATGGCATTTGTATCTTTCCTGGTTTATAAAAATCACTTGTCTTTTGTATTTGGATGGAAATCCATCATGAAACAAATGATATTTCTCGGCTTACCTAAGAACTCTAATTTGGATGGCTTGGTTTATCTTTCAGATTCAATTGTACAAAACAATACCGCTTTGAAGCTCTGAGCATGTTACATCTATCATTCTTAGTAAGAAGAATGCATTATTTTCAATTATTTTAGAAAGTTTGAAATGCTCGGCTTTCACACTGACAGCACTGTGCCAAGGGCAGACACATGTCTTTTGAGGTGTGAAGTTGTTATTTCAATTGTTACATCTTCCTTTTATGCTTTGGGTTCTCACCTCCCCAAATCCTAACAGTTCTTTAGCTATGTGAATCACGGGACCAGAGAGGTTTCACTGATGATGTGTTAGGGGAATGTGGGTACATAATGCCCCTCGGAGCAAGAAAAGTCACCCCGGATTATTGCTTGTTGGAAGCAAGAAACTAAAATCACATAGATCTGAAGCAGTGTTGTTTATAATGAACTGTTAAATTAAAAACATTTGATAGGAATATTCAAACTGGCATGAGAGGAAGCATTGGCTCTAGATTCAGATGTAAAGATGGAGTAATACTTTCAGGAGAGAATGTGCAGAAAACACCTGGCATACTCCTTGGCATAATGATAATGAAGTGCATCTATTTCTTCAGTGGTACTTATTAATCATGTAATTATTTTAATATGTTGTAGGTACAATGGCTTTATCATAACAGAGCTTATTATTTTGTTTGTCTGAATACTAAAATATCTCAGAACTAATTGTTCAGCATAGGAAAACTCAAAGATGATTGAAAAGGCTTTGGATAACAGAATTGATAGCACCAATTTCAGCATGTTTTCTAGCTATGATTCCTTCCTTGCCTCTGTGCAGTCTCTTTGCAAACAAATGAGAAGAAACAGCTCTTAGTCTTTAAATTAGTCTCTGAACACAAGGAGTCTATTCCTTTGATTGATTCCTGAAAATCTTTTTTTGAAGACAAGTTTATTTGCTCAGACATTTCCATTCAATGGTTAATTCAGATGCCCCTTCCCCTCTGGAGAACTCGGGAATGTCTGGTCGATTTCCTTCCATGCAATAACATCAGAGGTATGAAATGACAATAAAGTAAAATGGCAGTTTGTAAGAAGGAAAAATTCTCAACAGAATCTGCAACACCAGATTGCCAATGCTTCAGTCTCTTTGGCTGGTATTTTTAACTGAGCTTGTGAATAAGGAGAGGATGCTCTTACATAATCAACTTCAGTTATTTGAAGGGTATGTTGACAGTGTACCATAAATTCCTTGGATTTTTACAGTTTAAGAAGGTCTGAGTTATTTTTAATCAAGGCACATGTTAAATCCATTCTATAATTCTTTTTAGTCCTTTTCCAAATAAAAATTATTAGAAAGATAATTTTCATGACCTTACTTATGAATTCCAGCTTATATTTGCTTTGTCACCATCCTTTGTTTCTCTTTATCAATGACGAATGTGATTCAGAGTCCAGTGTGTTTGCCCCTTGTCAGTTGCTGCAGAGGCCCTGTGAGTCTGGCTGCCAGAGATCGGCAGCCCTGACCGCACTCGACTGCGGGCCTGGAAATGAGAGTCACCAGAGGCTTAACAAGTAAACTTGGATCCGAGGAACAGGACATCATTCAGAGATCTTCCATGTTTAATTTCAGTCATGATCATTACTGTTCTGTTAAAAATAATTGCAGTATCCACCACCTGACCCTCCAATAAAAACAAAGGCTTTCCTGCTTTTTAAAGAAGTACACACACACATACACACACACACACACACACACACACACACACACAAACACACTCCTATATGTAAACTTTTCTATATCTACTTACATATATACTTTTATATAGAGGCTTTTTATATGTACTTATAGATACTTTTCTACATATACTAATACACAGCCTTTGCATATTACATACTTCTATATTATTTATAGTTGCATTATCAAGTGCCCATCAGTCTGATTTGCATGCCACATGTAATGATCATGGTGTGAATGTGGGTTATGTTCACAAATGCAAAAGGACCATTCTCTAATTGCAAGTAGGTCCCACTTTAAATGTCCTTTGCCTACATGACAAACATGCATATTCTTTCCATTTCAATATGTTCATCCTGTAGTCAACTTGATAATTCATCTGTTTGGTCCCAGGTGCCTGTGGAAATCCATGGAATTTGATTTAATTCTAGATAATGTCTCCTTCCTAAATAATCACCAGCGTTTCACTGTAGAAATTTTAAAAAACTGCGTCCACACTTACGATACTATTTGAATGTCTAAACGACCTCGTGGGAGGACTCAGAACGTGCACTGCCAGTACATCTGTACCCATGCAGGTCGCAGCTTGCCTTTTGCTACTGTAACAGGATGCCCCAGCCTGTGTGACCTTCAGAGCTGAAGTCTATCCAGGTCAGCTCAGGGGGCTGGAAAGTCCCCTGGCATGGCTCTGGCATCTGGGAAGGCCTTTGTGCTGCAGAAGATAGTCCAGTGCGTGGGCAGTGGAGGGTGAGGTTGGGCTGACTGTGGGCTAGAACCACTCCCAGGAGCACCCACCCAGTCCCTGTGAATAAGCATCCACGATTCACCAGGGCAGAGTCCTTTTGATGTGATCATGTTCTGAAGGTCCCACTTTCCAGCACCCTCCATGGAAACTGGATTTTAGCATGAGTTTTGGAGAGGGCATTGCAACTGCAGAGTTCAGGAAGAAAAATTAAGAAAACTTCAGGTATAAATCTGGTGCTTTCATTCATAAAGGAAAAGTAAAGTGGCCCTCAGTGAAGTTATATGGCTCAGCAAGGCCACAGGCCACTGTGAGGTGAAGCCAACTCGGACACTCTCCTGACTCTGAGCATCCTGCTTTTTCTCTCCAACAAGTCATCTATCTGAATGATTGGTGGCACAAATCAATTGGGTGGATAAACAAAATGGTTGAACAAGTGTCCCCTGTGTAGAACTGCTTCAAATGGATAGATCTGACTTTGCTTTAAGTAATACATGTAAAGGTTCAAATGCAAATCATTGTGTAACTATGCCTAACACACAATAAGTGCTCAATAAACGTTAGCTACCTCTTATCAACAGATGCTTCATTTAATTTGAAATATCTAAAAAATTCTTATTTCAGAAACCAGAAACACTTTTCTTTTCTAGGTCAGATACATAACTCATGATTTTCTATATACTCTACAAAATGTTTTTATGTACCCCCAAAACAGAAATACATACTTTCACTATTTAATCTACTTGCCTAAAGTAGATGTTTTTGAGGCCTATGAGACATGTTTTCTTCCTTCCTTAAAGTAAAGCAAAGTACATGGATGCGGAAGATGGTTTTTGATGTAAAGAAATGACCCAAAGTAAAATGAGTCTATAGACTAGTGGCCAGGGAGGCAAGTGGGAGACCAGCATCTCAAGAGCCCATGTGTGCCAAATTCCTGGTCCCCAAATTCCACTTCCTAATAACAAGGAATAGTTGATGTAACCTTGGTGTTCAAATAAAGCCAGCAGAGGCCATGCAACAGCCAAGCACCGGTCAAAAGAGCAACCGTGTCCATAACTGGGTCTTTGTCTCTTTGGGCAACAGGGCTTTCATTTATTTTAACCTGGTTTGATTTTCTAGAACCCAGAAAAGGAAGCATCTCTGAGAAAATTTTAAAGATTGTTGGATGTTTCGTGTGGGAAGGACCCTGTGTTCCTCTGGTGACAGCTGAGTTGCGCAGGGCCTTCTGTGGGCTCTACCTTCTGCTACCTACTCCTTCTCTGTGTTCCATGTTCATTTTCCCTCACTCACATCTACAAGTGGATCCTCAAATAGGGGGAAAGATTGAGAAATGAAGATGGTGCCCCTAGAGAAACAGAAGAGCAAACCAGAGACCCCGAGTGTCCTGCCAGATCTCCCTGCCGGCAGGCCCAGGGCACAGCAGGTGGTGTGCAGGAGCCACACCCAGAGCCTCTGGGATCTGGCACACTCAAGCTGAGGCAGCTCGGCTGGGTCTGAATTCCGGAGTTAAGAGAACAAGCCCTTTGTTGAGCATCAGAAAGTAGAGGGACTTCTGTCGCTGTCTGCGAGGCAGTCCCTCTGGGCGGCACCCCACAACGAGCAGAGTTTCAGTGATTAGATTGCTTGTCAGGCCAAGACTGCCATTAAAATCATGCTAATTTGTCAAGTGACCAAAAGGAGGATCTCCCAGAGTCTGAGGATGACATTGTTGAGGAGGAGCTTTGGGACGCTGGTAGCTAGGCAAGATGCTTTGAAGTTAAGTCCCGCCCGAGACACCCTCAGGTACAGCGATTAGAAAGTAAGAGCACAAAGGAGCACAGATTCCCCAGGACAAATGGGACAGGCAGAACAGCACGTCAGGGCAGTCTCGCTGCTCCTCGAAGGGAGAGTGAGGAAGGGCTGCGCGGGGTCAGCAAAGCCTGGGAGGCGGAGCAGTGCAGTGCCCTGGGGAGCAGCCCGGCACCCCTCGAGGAGGGGAGAGGGAGCTCGCCAGCTCGCCCTGGTCCCACCTTCAGGGACATCACTTCATGCTGTTCCAGGTAAAGTGCAAGAACTATAAACTCCTGTCTGAGAACAAGTGGTGTTCCCAGATCAGACAGTGTCGGGCCAGGTGACTCTGCTCCTGGTGCTCTTCATGGAGATCCGCCCCCACTCCGGTCTGAGACCACTAGATGGAAGCTTCCTAAGTGACACAGAATCCTTAGGAAAGAACGAACGCGTTGGAAGAATCTAATGAATTTTAGAAATGCTGGATATAATTTATTCTTCCTAAAAGCATGTTCCTTATTCAGTAAATGACTTTGCAGTTCCGGGGTGCTAGGCAGTGCCCTGGGTGATTGGGATGGGTACTGTGCTCTTGAGCGGGTATTCCACTGAGGGAGACGCAGCCAGTAACTCCATACTTGATTGAGTACACTTCAGCATTTTAGAGGAGAGCGTTATTTTAAAAAATGAAAATGAAGAGTCGGGTGGAGGGAAAGTGGTTTCAGTTCCAATGAGGGAGGTCCTCACTGAGAAAGTGATGCTTTGACAGAGTCGGAGAGGTCTGGTTTAGCTCTGTGGCTTTCTGGGAAAAGAACACCCTAGCAACAGGAAGCCAGGTTGCCTGCAGAAAGACTTCTGGGTGAGTTGGTGGGATCTGGCCGTGAGTGAACAGAAAACCACTGGAGGGTTTTGAACCAAGGTAGACGGGATGGACTCAAGGGAAGACTGCAGGAGTCAGGCAGGTCCGAGGTGCCAGTGCCTTGGCCAGAGTAGCCACGGTGAAGCAGCTGAGAATCAGTCAGATCAAAGACATGCCTGGTGATGAAACAGACAGAACAACTTCAGAACTTTGCATCCTAGACGTGTTGTTTAATAGGGTCCTGAGAAGTCCTGCCACGGAAAAACTATTACATTAGTTTTCCAAAATGTGTGACCTCTGAATAGCTGAAAACACATGACAATCCCTATTTTGTGGTACCAATTTTGAACAGAGCACTTTTGAAAATGTTGTCATTAGAAACCAATAAAATCTGTAATTTCTTTCTAAATTGTCACGTAACATTTAAAATCTACATTAAACCAGGCAAAGCGGGAACTCTTCTCCTCCAGGTAAGCCATCATCCGTGGAAGGGTGAATGCAATACAAGTTTGATCATCTCAACTAAACTGTGTAATTCAGATTTAAGATTTCACAAGTTCCTAATTTTAAATGTCATGATTCTCACAAATTCACAAGTCCTAAGGCAGTAGAGGGCAGCTCTTTGTCTATATATTTTTTTTCTAAAAATATTCTTTTCTCTTTGTTGAATGAATGAGAAGTCAATAAATTATCTACTTGCTTGACTAAAGGACATGCATTTTTCAGATACTTGTCAAGAGTATAGGATATATTTTCTGCATGAAAGCTCTACTTTTCTCAGTTCTAGTTTAAAACAGGGGAAAATTACTGATGACTTATAAAAAAGCTTCATTTATTTATTGAGTCACTAAATCTAATTAGGTCTATTATTCTTAAAAACTCCATGGTAACTCACAGAACCTGAAAGCCTGATTCACGTAGCTCCGCACTTGAATAGCTCCTTGTTACTGCAGCAGGACTCAGAACCCTGCCTTGCTTCAGAAGCTGTCAGAATTTCTATTCATTCCAGGAGTTTATAAATTAACTATGGGAATATTTCTGGCTGAACCATGGTGTGCTCGATTCTGTGAGCCTTGGAATCTTCGATATCTGCTGCATTTTCTCATCAGCACCCTGAACCTTCGCATACCTTTAGTGCCGATTCAAAGTGCAAACACGCCCTCTGGTCATCAAATTCATCAACTGTGGTCTAAAACATAGAAACCAGTCAGGTTCAACTTCAATTCGATTTTGACAATTAGAAATGTCTCAAAAAATTAAAACAAATGTGTCAAATGTGGACTTTTTTTGAACCTGATTTTCTAATCCTGTGTTGAATATGTTGACTATTCATAAAGACTACAAAGAACAGAACCTGGAGACGGCCTGTCAAATACGAGCCAGGGAAGGAAGCCCTGCTTGTAGGAACAGGGTCCTGAGCTCACAGGAGACCTCAGGGAATGCCAGAGGTCTGCAGTATGGACTGGGAGTTATCAAGTACCCACAGTTCCATAAAATCAGGGGAGTGCTGAGTTTTCCTCCCCAACTTATGACTCGTACCATCTGTTGACATCACACAGCTATGGAGAAAATAACATCATCCCGAGGAGAGAGAAGCAGGAGGAGCATTTCAAGTAGAGGACTCCAGCACCTGTCACGGGCTGTAGCTTCATCAGGTCATGCTGCTGTGTCTGGACCTGCTGGGCCGTCGGCGTCAGAGGAGAAGCCCACAGTGCTTGGGGCTCCATGGCTCACGCTTGTCCAGTCTGGTTGGATGGCGAGTTTCAGCTTCAGTGCAGAGAGCCTGGGTAGGGTCGTGGAGCAGGCGTGGGCTGTAAGACAGGACCCCACCCACAGCAGCTGTTCGATGTTCATTTTGACTGGAGGAAGATAAACAGAAACCAACTCTTGGATGAGTTTTTTTTCATTTGAGGATCTTTTACAAGATTATTTTTAATCTTCCACAAATACACTGATATCACAGTTTCTCCCTTTAGAAGAGTTAGCAAAAAATAGTTATCTCCACTCTCGTGTATTTTTCTTCGCTGAAACTATGGAGGGAGTTCAGGGAGCTGAGGCATCCGTCTCTGCCCACTGAGACCCTGGCTTTGTACTCAGCGGCTTTTCACAAGTCCACTTTTAACACACCCCGATTCAACTTCTGCCGCTGATGTGCTTGCATCATTATTACCTGAGTCGTCAGGGCCGCCGGCCCGCTGCGGGTGAAGCGCTCCAGCCTGAGCCCAGGCTCCCAGAAGGCCACACAGGGGAGCCAGGCCCCCTGAAAACAGGACCACACTGCAGCTTCAGGGCCGCAGAGCCATGCCCCAGGTCCAGAGAAGTGTTTCCACAGGACTAGGTTGCACAGGCTTTTATTATTCTCCTTATTACTTTATTATTATAATACATTCATTACCAGTGTGGGAGTAGCCAGCTTTACCAGGCAGGTAACCAGGCCATTCTGTGTCCCAGGGTTCTGTCACCGGGGGCAACACTCAGGAAGCTCTTTATGCTCAACCAGGCACGTTTTAACAGAAATAGTCTGGAGCCCTTTGGTGCACCAAGAGCAGATGGTAACCCTGGGCTCCTCAAGCTCCAACGCAGTAACCCCGGTGGACAGCTCTCCAGACAGAGGATCGTGCCCTGGGCAACCCTGGTATATGTTGACCAGCCACTTTCTTGAGGGAAATGACTGACTCCTGTATTTGCCAGTTTCCGTGGTGTGAATCCTCCCATGAAGGCTGTTTCAAGCTATCCTCATGTGACCACTGAAAGTGGAGTTTGGAAGAAAACTCAGCAGCACAGAATTGTGTGGTCTGTCTGCCAAACAGACACACAGGTGTCAGAAACTTTGATGCAAATAACACAAATAAGAGGAAAAGTCACTAAGATGCACAAAATGTAAAACATTTCGAGTATTTTTGACCTTAGTTTTTATAATCAAATTTATTAAGGCTGATTTAATTTTTTAATTTTTTAAATGATTGTCATGCTGCTCAAACAACTTGCAAACATTTTGCAAATTTTCTGAGAGATCCTCTGTGCTGAGCAGAGAGAAGCCAACTGAGCAGCCCACAGGGTTTCTGACACGGTGAGAAGGTGGCCCTGCAAGTTCCCTTTCTAATGATACCCCTGGTGCCACACTGCTACTTGTCCTAGGACCCAGGTGACAGAGCAACAGAGGCCCAGAGACCAGAAGTCAGTTTTCGGAGAAAGGATGGGAAAAAAAAAGAAAAGTGAAAGGGGACCATTTTTAAAGGAAAAATTGCTGAACAAACAGGAAGTACCATTTCACTAATCATTTCAATTGTATATTATGAAATAAAGTTTCCTTGAATTCTAGCACTGGTTGGTGTGTAAAGTCTTGTTAACAACAAAAGCAAAAGAAAGAAAATGAGGATTTTCTTCTGAGAGGCACATGTGGAATTCGGGGTAGAAGTGAGTATTGCTGATGTGATCCCAGCCTCCTGTTCCTCTGCATCTCTTCACGATGTCTGTGAAGTTCACTGTAGTTTATGAAGGGTGCTCACAGACACCCATTCCTACCAATGCGAATTAGGAGACTCCAGGTAGGATGCTCTTCTTCAGTGCATCTGCTTTCGAAACTTCTAGGTAGATGAGATATGTCTGTCAGGTAAAAATATTATTTATAAAAAGAAAATTTACTATGGATGAATTGAAGGTTTACTTACCTTCCGATTTTGTCATGCCAGATACTAGTTTTCAGCTGTCATTCAAGAGAACAAAGGATGTCAGCTACCCCAAGGGTGTGACCTGCATAGAGCACTGTTCTCCATGGGACAGCATCAATCTGGAATAGCAAGAAGGAAGACTCTGTAGTTCTAGAGTCACAGATGGAGACATCACCTGACTTAACCACAAGACTCCTTTATTTAAAGCCTGTTGGTGGTAACATTTACCACGCCATGTTGTAATTGCTGAAACTCCTTAAACCATGACTCCTTGAGTCAGGAAGCAGATAACGTGTTCACTGTTTATTCCACTTACAGTACCAAGGAGCAGGTTCCTAACCGTTGACTGTTTGAACAGGCACATGTAAGATTACATGAAACATGCGTATGTATTTGGAAAAGGAAGAAAAAGTGCTTCTTCTTGTAACTGCCACGTGAAGGCATAAAACACTTTTCATTTATGCCCTGTTTTACTTACTGGTGTTTACCTTACTGGTGTTTACCTTACTGGTGTTTAAATTTAGTGTGCATTAGATGCAACAGGGTTTGTTTGTTTTTTTTTCAAATATCATTATATTTGACCTCTGTTCCAGGCAGTCTGACATATTAAGCCCACTGTGGCAGGATCCAGGATTTTAAACAGGATCCCAGATAAATCTTCCTGATGCAGGAGGCTCATAAACCACAATTTCAGGAAATTGCAGAACACAGAGTGAGATGGATTAGCAGACAGGCAGGTATGGATCTCCCTCCGAAGGAGGGTAGAGAGATAGACAAATTTAGCATCATATATGATGGTATATTGACAATTCTTTTTGTAAAGTTTAGCATTTAATTCTGACAACTTCTGTGTGTTTCCAAGTATTACCAATTTTTTATTAAATTTTAATGAGCAGATAACAATTATTTGTCCCTAGTCGCTAACAAGTTGAGGTAAAGCTTTATAAGGCATCTTTCTCATTGTGTCACTTGTCCCTGGGGATGACACTGGGGTCCTCAGGTAGTGCTCCCGTAAGGTCTTCCTGGGCATGTGCAGCATTAGGCCAGTCATGATGCCATCCATCCATGACACAGGACTTCCCCAAAGTGCCACAGGGCTGGATGTGATGATAGCTAGGCCAGTTCCTTTTCTATCTCAAGTTGGCACCTCACGTCCTCCAACAGTGCAGTTCTTAGGCCATTTAGAAGTACGTGGTCAGACCACAGGGCTGGAGACCATGAAAAGATTGTTAAGAAATAAGATTCCCCCACAGCATGTCTCACTGTCTTTGGTCTTGAGAATATCTCTTTCTCTGAAATAAAATCCAACCAATTCAATTTGAGTCAATATTTTTTTCAATCTGGTTGAACTGATATTACTTTCAAGGAGCATAATTTCTTTAACCTTAACATCCGCTTATATATCAATGTAACTAACATGTGGAAAGACGTAACTATAAAAATGATTGAATGATTTGGAATAAAAATACCCTCTATTTTTGCATCAATCACTATAATGCCTAGTGATATGTAGAATTGAATCAAAGTTCAGTAAATATTTCACTTCTAAAACATTTCTTTGTTGCCTCACAAACAGCACCAAACAAGCTTAATTGTAAATACTCAGTTATTAAAATCACTGGTTACTAAAATCACTGGTTCAACTTTTGAACCTTCCTTAGCACATAAGTTATATGTTTAAATTGCATGAAATTTCAAAGAGGAATATGTGAACCTCTCAACATTTGACCTTCCCACAATGGATTTGAATAATTTTTCTTGCCTTTCTTCTGATGGATTTTAAAATTCATACTTGAACCTCTACTGGAATAGCTTCATACTAACTATCTCTAAGTGTAAATTGAATACAAGTCCATATTGCAGACCATTTTAAAATTCAAATTTCAAATTTTACTTCAAAATATTGGAGAAAATTAAGTTCAATAATTAAAAAATAGGGCTGGGGAGATAGCTCAGTTGGTAAAGGGCTTGCCTTGCAAGCACAGGGCCCTGGATTCGATCCCCAGCACCACAGAAAATAATAATAATAATAATAATTAAAAAATAAACAGGCATTCTTTAGAATCTCGTGTTACATTTTCTGTATGTTATTGAAGTCAACCAAGTGTAACTCACTAATGTAAATAATTCTATTTTATGATTTTTAAATGTGCAATGGGTGGACCTTTGGATCCATGCATGGGTTATCCCGTGCTCATGTGTCACTGAGAGGGGCAAACATTTTCAAATGTCTTAATCATTAACTTGGTAAGAAATGGACGCTTGTTTCCCCTATAGATCTGTGAGGTAATTTATACATTTTAATATCTATAGTAATTTTCTCTCTTTTATTGAAAATATATTATCTAAACTAAAGCTCTACAGTATAAATATGCTTTTATTTCCATTTCAATCAAATTATGTTTTTCTATATAAGTTAAGTATATATACTAATCACAAGACAGTATTTTAGGCAAGATATTTAATGACATTAAGACTATTCAAATCTGTTTGCAGTGTGTTAATATTTATATACAGCAGCAGATTTGTCCACAGCATTGTGTGAAGCATATAAGTATGTATTTCTACATGTTGTATATAGTTAAAACCTTCTGAGTTAAATAATACCGAATAAACAATTGGACTCTCAGGGATCTGCCAAATTTCACTCTGAGCAGAAAAACCTTTTCTCTTTCATTCTATGAATAAAAAGAATACTAGTATTCTATGGCACATAGCATATTCGAGCTCCCTCTAACAGCTTATTAACTGTTGATCACTATAATACAGACTGTGAGAAGAATAATGCTCTGCTCTGATATATCTTACACAAGGGGTTTTAAGAAAAGATCCAAGGAGAGGGATGGAAAATATCTGTAAATAACTAATCAATAACGTAAGGAGAATCTGCCAGGTAATTTTTGATCACGGATTGCTCATTTTCAAGTAAAAGTAAAAAAATAAAAGACAAGTCATTCACAGGCATGTCTCAACAGACTTGTGTGTGTGTGTGTGTGTGTGTGTGTGTGTGTGTGGAACATTTTTGGAGGAGAGTCACACTTCTGGCACTGGGCTGTTGGAACAATTAGCAATTAAGAGCAGAAATAGCTCAAGTGATAGAAATATGGCTAGGGATTCTGCACTTCTAAGACTGCAAACTCTGAGCATCTCCGGCAGAGGCTGAGTCACTATCAACAGTGACCTAAGAAGGACGTGATTTATTTCTTGACAAATGTGGACCACTGTGGAATATGGTGCCCCCGCATCAAGCCAAGATGCCAGATGGCGAGATGCTGAGCGGTGTAGAGACAAAGAAACCATGGGATGTCCACACCGCTTTCCAGAGTATGATTACACAAATGGTGTGACCCTACTTCGTGTACAGCCAGAGAGACAACACTTGTACCCCATGTGTGAACAAGGAATAAATAAAGAAATACAATAAAGTTGTCACACACACAAATAAAGAAACCATGGAAGAAGAGGGTGACTACCGAAAGGACTGCACCGTTGTGCAATGTGTGGCCCACCATCAACCCAGAAGCGAGCCCTCAAGTGGCATGGGGGCAGGGAAGAGGAGGCTGAAAGAGGAGGCCGATGTCAGGAAGGTAGCATTCTCTTCACAGGTGCTTTCATAGAGTTACTTACGGCTATCTATATCTATAGATAATTATATCATCCGAAATAGTTACACTCTTTGCTTATTATTTTAATATTTTGGAGTCACTTCTGGGGTTAAGCTGTTTATAGACCCATTCTCCAGCAACACCTCAAATTCAGCCTCAAGTTTAGTTATTTGTCAGGAGTGCTGCTTAATATATGAACCTCTTTGGCAGAAAAGGTATCTCTTCTGAAGACCAGGTAAGGCGGAGCAGTGCGACTGAATGGTGCCTCACGGGGGGGACATGAGCCAGATGCTCCTATAGATGACCACAGTGCCATACAGCCTGCACGGAGAGAGCAGTGCGCGTTGCCGTCTGCCTTCTTGGTTCGTGTTGACAAGGCATCTCTGTATTCTGTTCCCTGAAGTTCTTAGCCGCCAAAAAAAATTCACAAAATGGCTTCATTTTTTTCTTAAATCATGTAATACATTTTATAGTATCAGTAAAGCAACCACATTTTTAGTCTTTGTTTAGTAGGTTGAGGATGATCCACATCTTAGTCCTACCACGAAAGTGTACTACTTTGTAAAAGTTGAATTGACTCATCCAAAATGATAGAGTCTTAATACTTATTTTATGTGATATTGTCATTTGAGTTAACCATCTTCTGCTTCATTTGTTTAAAGAAATTATTCTTGTATGGGCAACTGCAAATGCATCGTGGACGAACCACCCACCTATTAAGCAGAAGTAAATGTACAGTAGTGGAAATATTTTCTCAGCAGAAACTATTGATTTTGTATTTTAATTGATGTAGGTAATTATAAAATACATAAAATACTTTTCAGAGTACTTTCATAGAAGGGATATTGATAACTGATCCTTCCCAAAAGTAGCCAACATTCTACGAACGGACATAGAAAAATATTGTGATGTTGTTGAGTTGTGAGGTTTCGTCTCCAGGCATTTCCCTCAGCAATTACTTTACTTTTCTAAGCGTTTTACTTTAATCCCAATCAATAGTCACAATGAATTGAATTAAAACAATCTTCACTAACTGTTGTCATCAGGACAGGTGATTTGTTTATATGCCTGTCCTTCAGGTTTGCTCAATATTGCCTGAAATACAAAGTTAGAGAATACCACTAAACCTTATGCCAATATAGTTAAAAATCGAGGTAACATAGACTGAGTTCCAGAAACTGCAACTTACTAACATGAGGTAATTAACGTTCTCCAATGGCCATGAACACAGGATCTTTCAGCTTGTCACTGCTGGCATTGGGGCCAGCTCCTTCTAGGCTGGTCTGCAGCAGTACTGAGGGGCACTGCCAGATGTTCTCCAGCACCACCTGTTGAGACATGTGACAATGAAAGACATCTCCAGATGTCCTCATGTGACCTAAGGGAGGCAAGATTGTCCCTGGCCGAGGACCCCGAACATGGAGAGGAAGTGGTTGAATGTTTTCCTAGAGAGGATGCTAGATACCAAGGGCTTCTCAGCAAAGTGCCCCCAGGTGACTACAGTTTTATACAAACGTGTCCATGGAATTGAATCAGAGGAATCGATGCACGAGACCAAGGTAACTTGGACACCAAAACAAGTGGATGATATGGGAACAATTCCAGATCACTCTCATCTGTGGGATGAGAAAAATTCCAACATGCTTATTCACAAACCAAACACAATACCATGTAAGACAATTTTACAGCAGGTAAAATTAAGTTTATCTCAAGAATACAAAAGGGTATTTGCCGGGGTCCGGCCCTAGCAGGGGTCGAAGTGGTTACAGGCGATGGAGTAGGCGTCAGCGTGGTGGAGAATGTAGTAACACAAACTCAAGGAATGGATGCTAAGTTATAAATTTTATTTTTCTCAGCCAGCTTTTTATACATTAAAAGGTTGACAGTTACACATGTTTTTCCAGAACAGAAAAAGATCACAAGGAAAAATAACAAAAATATCTTGTATAATCATTACTAGAGCAGGCAATGAAGTATTCTAATTATTTTTAGTCATTGCTTACTTGTGATAACCTGTAACTAAACAATAAGATATTAATATTGCTTAACTAATCATAAAGGTTAAAGCAAGTTCAGCAGGGTTGAGTAAATGTCAGTTGTGTGGCTACTGCTGGGGTTAATAAGTGCCAGACAGTTTAAGCTAACAATAATATGACATCATCTTCTACTGTGTGAACTTAACATTGAGGAACTTTTTCTCTGGGGGATAGGTGGCCAATAATATTTACAGCATTTAGTAAATCCTAATATTTAAGAAATTGAATACCTCGCACTCTTGTATGTACACTTTCAAACCAGATTATAACATGTCCTGATTTTACATCTAAATATCCCGTGGGAGATAAAGGAGGGTCTAAATCCAGGGGCTTAAGAAGCATCCCTCTGTAAGGATGTCATGGCTTTCCATTAATTAAATAAGCATTGTCATAAGGTGTTTTAACTGTAGGAACTCTATTTTCTTTATTTCTTCTGTTCCTGTTAATTATTCCTGATGGGGTTGGAGTTATTTGCCTACATACTTCAGGTCATCTGAGAGTAGTCAACAGGGGATCGGCAGCTAGAATCTATTTTTGTATTTTCTCATAACATTCTTGGTTACTCAAAGTTTCATTACAAATGACTAAATCTGAAATCACTGTTCCATTAAAAGTCTGGTTTTTATGTTTTAACCATGGTTTTGTTAAGACCCCTGTTTTCAGGGAAAACACATAAAATATTAATAGTAAGCCTACACATATTAAGCAAGCAAGGAAGGAAAGTCCGCAACCAAATTCCCAATACGCTGAGACTTTGCAAACATCTTTACTACTCAGCGGAATCCTTGTCAAGCACTGAGGGGAATTACGGGTGGCATAACAGGTATTCACATTAGTCCTTAGATTTACCACATTTATAGGCAAAAGTCACAAAGAAAAGTCATTATGACAATTCCAATAAAAGCAAGAGACCATGTGATAGTTTTACACTCTTGTAGAATAAAGACATTTGGCAAAACTGGAGCAGAAGGAGCCTTCCTTAAAGTGATAAATTATATCAGTCTTTCTATATAAAGTGCACCTAAAATTATATCTACCAAAAACCTCCAGAAACATTTTTCTTAATGGAAAAACATTTTTTTTTTTCTTTAAAATCAGAATAAAAAAGTCCTCTACCCACCTTTTCTAAAACTCTTATACTGGAGCTTCATGCTAGGGTAATTAGGAGATTTAAAACTCATGAAGAATCTCAGAATATTAAAGGAAGAAAGCAAACTATAATAATTCTTAAATATATAGGTGCCAACATAGAAAAATTCCAAATATTATGCACACAATTATCATGATGGCAAAAATTATGTATTTGTGATTCTTTCCTTCAGCGATCATTTTAAAAATTGAATTATAAAAGACACCATTTAAGTGGGAGTGAAATCTAAAATTACTAGAAAACATTTTATAATGAATTTACGAGAGCAGTTTCCAAAAGATTATAGATGAAATTCAAAAGTTTATTAATGAAAGATATTAAAGAACCTAACTAGACCTTATCAACAGTCTTATGTATGAATATTCACTTTCAAAAGTTCATCAACTCTTCCAAATAAATTTATAGATTCAGTGTCATTAAAAAAAATAACATGGGCTGGGGAGATAGCTCAGTTGGTAGAGTGCTTGCCTTGCAAGCACAAGGCCCTGGGTTCAATCCCCAGCACCGCAAAAAAGAAAAAAAAAAAAAAATGTGTTGTCAGTAATATAAAGAAGTTAAAAAATTAAAAAAAAAAAATAACAGGCATTTTTATTGCAACATGACAGCAATATGAAAATTTGATTAGAAAAGATTTTGTGAAAGGATAAATTGTCAATAATATCCAAGAGAACCATGAGGAAGAACAGCAAATTGAGAAGGTTTAGATTAAAAGTCTACTATGTGAAGTTACAGTAATTAGTAGGGAACATTTTGATAACAAGAGTGAATAAGCCAACCAAGGAGACATGTGGCAGGTCCACACTTACATGGTTTAAGTCAATGAACAAAGAGGAACCTTTCTAGCAATGGTTTTGGGATAACTGGTGTTCAATTCATAAAGAATGGGATTTCCATTTCAAACAACTCATAAACAGCAATTCCAGGTAAATTACAGATTCAACTATGAAAAGCGAACTTTAAAATTTTAAAACAAAACAAATAATACGTATGTCCTTAACAGAACAATTTCTTAAAACACAGCTGTCAACGGCACTAAATATGGCAGAAAATACAATAAATTGCCATTAAGAAATTCTAATTTTCAAAGATAAGAATTACAGAGCAGAACAAATCAGATACTCCTAACATATGTTACTGACAGGTGATTAGTACAGAATATATAAGTAGGAATTGAAAGAAATTCATATAGAAAATCAGTAGAAGACTATGCAATATACCCCATTTGTGTACAGTGAATCAAAATGCAGTAAAATAAAACAAAAACAAAAACTGGAATTAAAGAAAACTTAGGAAAATTTCAAAAAGAGAAAATAAAACTATGCAATATTGTCAATTCAAGCATCATAAAAATCAAAATAACAATAATATTCAACATGGAAATATTAAATGTCGTGAGGTATCGAGGTATTGAAAATTAAAACCTTAAATACTGCTTAATGCCCACTAGATTAGCAAATAGGACTTGTGGGAATAGTGAGTGTTAAAAATACGTCAATCAGTCAGAAATTTCACACCCTGCTGTTGAAGTCTAAATTGACACAACCATTTGGAAAAACAATTGACTTTTAAAAATCCAATCTCCTTATGATTCCACTAATAGCCACACACATTGCTAGAGAAACAATGGCACACGTAACCCCAGAGGGTTCCACGTAGGTAACACGTAGAGGGAACTCCACGGCAACAGCCTTCCTCATCTATAGCACGTGGTTCAAACAAAGCAAGCAGACTAGAAATCTGGACATCTACAAAATGCCAGCCAGGAAAATGGACACACCCATCAAATCGTGTTTACAAAATGGCACTTTTATACTAGTGAATGTGAATAGGGTAGAGTTCCTTGCAACTGAGTGGATCTTAGAAATATTGAAAAAAGCAAATTTGTTATTGTTTGTGTTCTTGATAATTGCCATTCTAAGTGGAGTAAGATGAAATCTTAGAGTTGTTTTAATTTGCATTTCTCTAATTACAAAAGATGTTGAACACTTTTTCATATATTTATTACTCACCTGTAGATCTTCTTCTGTAAAGTGTCTGTCCAGTTCCTTGGCCAATTATTGACTGGGTTGATTGGGTTCTTTGTATTTTTGGTGTAAAGTTTTGTAAGTTTCTTTATAAATTTTGGAGATAAGTGCTCTCTCTGAAGTGCGTGTGGAAAAGAATTTCTCCCACTCTGTGGGTTCTCTTTTCATATTATTGATTGTATTCTTTGTGGAGAAAAAGCTTTTTACTTTGAGTTCATCCCATTTATTGATTCTTGCTTTGATTTCTTGTGCTTTGGGAGTCTTATTAAGGATGTGTGATCCTAAGCCAACATGCAGAATGTTTTCCCTGATAAAGATGATGACATATAATGGGGGTAACGGGGTGGGGAATGAGAGAAGAATGGAGGAACTTTAGATTATGTAGAAGGAAATGAGAGGTTAGGGGTATGAAAAATGGTGGAATGAGACAGGCATCATTACCCTAAGTACATGTGTGGTTACATGAATGTTGTGAATCTACATTGCATACAACCATAGAAACAAAATGATGTACCCCATTTGTTTACAATGAATCAAAATGCAGTCTGTAAAAAGAAAGAAAAAAAGAAAGAAAAAAGGAAAAAGCAAATCTGATACAGTACTAATTTTATAAGATACAAAGCAAGCAAACGGGAACCATGTGTTTTAGGCAAAATAAATACATTAATTAATAAAATAGGTATATCAGAAATGACAAATCAAAATTCAAGGCAGTGGCTACCTCTCCCTGGAGGAGGTTGAAGATCGGCCCTTCTTCCAGATGAAGAAGAAAACTTACAAAGTTTTCATACAAATTAATTTATCTTCCAAGAATTGTCATGTCACCCCTTTGGCCACATGTGTGATGGATGTTCTTAGAACAGATTTCTCGTTTTCCGCTTTTTTTCAATCACAGCGTTCCTCCCGGGTGTGAGAGATGACTCGTCATGGCCTGGACCTGCGCTGCCCTAGTGCCAGTCGCACTGAGCGTCTGCACGCACACGTCAGCCAGTGTTACATACACTTACCACCAAGTTCCTACTCATTTCTTGTGTGTTCAGCTTGGCTTTCCAGGAAGAAAGTACCCTTAGGTAAACAACCTCTAACTCTGACTGATACATTCTTTATGTTTTCTCAAACTCTGAGGCATTTGGATGAATCAGATGAAGATGTCAAGACAGAGTGAATGTTGTGTTCCAGTAAGATTGACAAGGAGAATTCCATTTGATCAGGGTACTGAACGATTTTGGGTGGACCTTGTTTACTTCCAAAGTCACTGACAAAGGTGTCTTGTTGTGTTGGATTTGCCTCTGGAATCCTCAGGCTGCAGACCCCTCAGGCTGCTAGGCCCCTCCTCCTTCTACACTCTTCTGGTCTTTCTCAGGTGTTTCCGGAATTTCAGAATCTAAACCTCTGCCTTCCTCTTTCATGAGTCTTCCTGGAACATCAGATGCCTAACAACAGAATTTGGACTTGAACTTGTCTGCTCTTCCACACCAGTTTCTCATGTCTTCCAAAGGTCTACTCAGTCCAGTTTCCCCAGACTTTAACACTTTGCCTCCTGTTCTTTTCACTTCCCAGAGGACAGAGCAACAGCCCCATCTGCCTTCCTGCACAGTGCTCTCTTCTCCTGAGCCCGTCCCCCATGCCCTCGGTTCCGTGTGCATTGAGGACTCTTGTCTCTTCCTCCTCTGTCTGGGTGCATTTGGGGTGTCATTGGTTCTGAAGGCTGGTATTGCCAAATCTGGCTTCATAAAGGATTGCTTTTATTGTATTCTTCTCTTGATAAGCAACTTACAGAAGTTTTGTCGGTCATTTCAAGACAGATGTCCTTGGTATTTAAAGCCATTATATATGGAACTATCTGAGCCTTAGTTTGCAAAGTTCTAGAGAGGATAACTTGGATAGCTCTGTAGAAATATAAGAGGCAATTTTTACTTTAGGTATAGAATATATATAATTTTAGAGGTATTTATTAATACTATTGGTTGCAGAGAAATGGTGATTTTCAAAGGGCACATGGCTTCAATAAAGGTATATATGATAAAGAGCTTACTCTCTGAGCAGAAATGAAATTAGCCCTCAATATCCCTTCAAATTATGAACACTACAGAGTCCTCTAAAATCTCCGTTTTCTCTAAATAATTAATTTCATGTTACATTATTTCGTGACCTGCCCTTCCTGAAAGAAAGCCCAGCTCATCACTGGGTCTCCAGAGCACACTGCTCTCTCTGAAACCTCCTTATCAGGTCACCCTCATCCTGAATGCACACCCTCATCTGCGTCCCAGGTGGGTCAGTATTTCATACAGAGCTTTGCAAAGAGCGTTCACAGAGTGCCGTGGACACACAGATTTTGCTGTCTTGGAATCCTTTCACATGTGTGATCACAACTTAGTGAGTGTTGATGGTTGCAGTTCAGCTGAGTCCCCCACGTGTGGTGGTCTCCATGGCTGGTTGGTAAGGTCCATGACCGGACTCTGTGATAATTTTGTCCTCATATCTCCAGTCGTGTTACGTGGTGCCTCAGTTGCATATTCCATGACTAGCTGGTGAAATGCAGCTAAATGTACCTTGGTACTAGTTCTGCATAACTCACTCATTCCATGGAGTCCTGCTTTACATGTGTGAGGATCTCTAGCCCACACATTAATAGGGGAAAACATTTTAAAACTAATGAATTTGATAAATGTAAGCTAAAATGCTAAAAAATATATACACATCATGTGTGTGTCCCACTGGTATGGGAAGGAAGTGCAGATGTGTAGGAACTGATCTAGTGCATCGTGGTGAGCCAGAACACTGGTCAATAAGCCGTGAGTTGTGAGGGCAACGGGCCATCCTCACTATGGGCACAGGATTCATGGGCACTAGTCAAGGACTGTGCTGACTCAGAGAGGGTCATTCAGGTGCAGGAGGGGAGAGGCAATCTTGGAAAAAATGAGAACAGTGAAATCAACCTTGTGGAGTTGTGTGTCTGTGTTGGATGAAAATAAGTGACTTAAAAAAGAAACAAGTTATTATAACTTCATTGAAACACACAATATTTGGGGCCCATGGGATGATATTTATAAAAATAGAAAGCAAAAAATTAATTAAAGTAACAATGATTCTATTTACTCACAGTAATTCTGACAAGTATGATAGTTTGAATCTTGTTTTACTTGGCATTTAAAATATAATGCAAAATATACATAGACACATATTCACTCATTCAAATGCATGGATTATAGAGTGTCTTCTTTGCAAATTTACAGTTGTCAAATTTCCAATGGTTTCCATTAACAGACTAGAAACGAGAAATTTGACAAACACTTTTAAAAAAAATGAACTCATATATATATATATATATATATATATATAAACAACTGATTTTTGAAGATTAATTCTTCTCCTTTTGAAATTGTGGAAAATCACTGGAAAATATCGCTTGTAATGGGAACATCATTGGTACAGAATGTCAGAAATATCTTAGACCACCACAATAAAATATATTTTTTAAATTTGAAATGTCATATTTTGGTACTCAGAAAATAAAACATTTATTCTGAACTCTATACTTTCGAAAAATGAAATACATATCAACACAAGATTCTGTTGAAACAACTAAATAATGTAATAATATTTCTGAGTAAATATTTTTGTTTTTATTATAATACATGCTTTGTGAGATGATTGAATAGATTGTGAAACCAATTAATTAAAAGCAGAGGCCAACGATAACTCTGAGTTTCAGTATAATAATGCCAGAGGTGGTTTATTTGCCAGTTTATCAAAAACCAGAATAACTCAAATGAAAAGACTTTTCCACCCTCAGGATAGATGGCTGTTGTTTATACTTTTGAATAAAAAGGTGCCTCCTTTAGACCCAGCTAGATCTAAGACCTGTGAAAGAAATATTGCCAAACTGTTCCTCATTTTGGAGACCAAAGTGACGGCCACAGAATATCCAGAGGAAAAGCCACTGAAGGACCCAACCCACAGCCATCAGCTGGGGCTGCTGAATGGTGCAGGGATTGGGGTTTGACATTTTCCTTGCCACCTGACTATGGCATTTATTCAGCCGTTACCATGGGTATTGCTGGAGACTTTGTAAAAAAAAAAAAAAAAATGAATATTTTGGGTGGTTGGTGGACTTTGAGGAATGTTGGTCTGTTTGATGTGTTGAAGAACATAAATGCTTTTAAGATCTGAGAATTTATCTCTGAAATAAACAGAGGCAAACACCAATCTGCCTCTCTGAATTTCAGGAGGACCGTTGATACTATCTAGGTGCATTTTCAGGTTGAGCCCTGCGAAGTCAATTTCTGAGACCAGATTGGCAGGGGCAGGAGTCACGCTCCTGGGAAGGGCTGGCAGGAGGCTCACTAGTCAGGCGAGTGGAATATGCACATTTTTCACACAACTGAGTTATCTTAACTCTTACGATTTGGTTGTATAGTTCCATTTAATTCATATATTTAAAAATGTGAAATTTCATGTAAGCAAATTAGAAAATAACTCTGAACTAGTAGACACTCGTATTTACATTCAATGGCTTCTCGCCTGCTATTTCTGCTCTTGTTCTTCTCAGATACTGTCTCGATAAGACAGCCAAGATGATCTTAACATGGAAATAGATCAGTCCAGGCTTTGCTCGCAGGTCCTTTGACCTGGTCTTGCTGTCAAAGCAGGAGCCAAATGCTTCACTGTGGACACAAGAGCTCTTGCTCTGAGGCCTCTACTTGCTTTTCCTGCTTCTCCTGCTTGTCACCACCCACCCCAACCCTCCCTAGGATGTGCCCCCAGCAGCCTTTTAGTTTTCCCGCACTCTCCACCACAGCTTCCATGAAAACTTTTCAAATTCTCTTCTTTTCTAAAATTAAATTGAATTGAAAAATTAGCTAATCACAGGTTTGCCATTTACATTTGGTGATCAGAACACTTAAAATCAATATGTTGTATGTCCCACATATACTTGTATAATCACCCTATTGTACAATAGCTTGAAATTATTCCTCTTGTCCAATAGTAATTTTGTAAACTTGGATCAATACCCACCCCCAATTCCCTTACCTGCTGACCCTGGTGAACCCCTTTCTACTTTCTGCATCTATCAGTTCAGACTTTGTATATTCCAAGTCTAAGTGAGGTCAGCTGGCATTTGCCTTTCTGTGCTGGCTTATTTCACTTAACATCGTTTTGTTCAGGTTCACCCATATCATCATGGATGCAGGAATTCCTTCTTTTTAAGGCCAAATCATATCCCATTATGTGTATTTATCACGTTTTCCTTACCATTCACCCTGGATTGGTTTCCGGTCTGGGTATTGTGAATAATGCTGCCATGACTGTTTGAAGGCAGCTCCGACTGCATTTCCTGTGGATCACCCAGCAGTAGGACCCATGCATCGTATGGCGCTTCTATTTTTAATTCTCTGAGGCGCCACCATACTGTTTCCTTGATGGCTGTTCCAACTTTCATTCTCACCAACAGTGTGCAAAGGCTCCCTTTCCTCCCCAAACCGAAAATAGACAAATGGGATCTCATCAAACCGAAAAGCTTCTGCACAGCAAAGGAAACAATCCACAGAGCAAAGAGACAACATATGGAATGAGAGAAAATGTTTGCTAACCATACATCTGATAAGGGGTTAATACCCAAAATATATGAGGAACTCAAGCAGTGCCAGAGAAGGAAAACAAATGATCTGATGAAAAATAGGCAGAGTCTGAACAGATACTTTTCCACAAAAGCGCATATAAATGACCAAGAGGATATGAAAAGGTGCTTGACATCAGCAACCTGCAGAAAAGCGCAAATCAGGTCACAGTGAGACGTGAACTATGTACAGAAAGGCGGGAAGACAGCAAGGGCTCCCTCTCCTGGGGCACACAGGCTACCCGCTTCCCACCCCTCTGGGACCTCGACTCAAACATGCCACCAGGTGTCCTCATTAGCCCCGTCCTGAGGCTCCAGCCCTGCCAGCAGCGTGGTTTACAGGCGTGCGATTGTGTGCGTGCTCATGCCAATGTGTTCTCCTCAAGCGTGGAAGGCCACCAGGGCAGCTGCCTCGCCATCCTGTGCAGCACAGGGCCTGGGAAGTCACTGCGCATCTGCAAATCTATTCACTTTCTGAAAGTTCTTAGCAGAAGTTACGGGAAGAAAACTCAGTCTGCATACATCATGTGTTCATGGGAAGTAAAAGTGACTTCATGAGAAGTTGTAATAATCATAGGATGAATGCATTAGGAAGCATTTTGGAGTTCTTAAAACTTCCACTTTATGGACTCATTGCATTTATTACCCCCCCCCCATTTCTAGCCCTTTGAAGACCAATAAAAATGGTCTTAAAATCATTGAGAACTATATTCTAGTCTACCAATCTCTCCAGAGCTTCCCAAGAAACCCCAAACAAACAATTCTGTCTGATTTTGCCTTTCTCTGACACTCTCTTTGTTATGTTTTGAGGTTAGTGTGAAAATGATATTTTCTGATTATTTACCTGAAAATCTAATTAGTTGTCACTAATGGGGTAAAAGTTTGATATTTTGAAAATTTAAACTTTTATTATACTAATATTCTGCGTACTTTTATTACAAAGATAGCTTTGTGGAGAATGAATCACAAATACCAAGAGAACTACTTTAGAAAACATAGAGTATGATTTAGAAAGAAAATTTGGAGAAGTAGAGAGCTGGTCTTTGGAAAGGAGGGGCAGCGGGTGAGGTGGTGACTGCGGCTTGAACACCTTCCTGCTCTGCTGGGGCTCCGTGATTCCCTTCTGACACTCTGAGGTTGCGTGTGTGTTTGTGCACTCCTGTGGGCATCTTGCTCCTGGTCTGCACAATCGCCTTACTCCCGGGCTCACAAGGCAAGACATCGCTCATACCCCAAAGAAGCCACCGCTTCACCTTAGAAGGAAGAAATAACTGGGGCTCTCATTTCCCACTTCCTTCAGAGGCTGCCCGCAGAGTGTTTGGAGGCCCCTTCCTCTCTGCTCTCTGCCATGCTGACAGGATGCGGGCCCAGGTGCAGAGGTTACTAGCCATCGTCTCTGCCACTGTTCTCTGCCTTGTAAGTCCCTTGCCACCCAGCACATCAGACATTTCTCAGGATTACTCGGCACAGAAAGAGAAAACCTTCCCCAGGACATGGCAACCTACAAGAGGTCCCGAGAGACCCACCCCACACCCTCAGGGTGGTTCCCCTACCCACAACCCAGAAACAGAGGAAAGTGAATTCTAGATTCCATGAATGTGTACAATCAAGATGGGACTCTAACACCTGGCTTTTCCTTCTATTTTTACACAAATCATGTTTTGTTAATAAAGCATAGGAGAAGATAATAAAATTTGAGCACAGAAAGCAATAAAACTCATATTGAATATTTATGTGACTTTGAGTAATTTTTATTAAGTAGTAATATTATGTTAAGGAAGAACTAATTTCTTTTATTTTAGTATGATTTTAGCAGCAACTCATACAAAATTTATATTGTTGATTTATCTAGTTCTGTTAGCATTGATGTTTAAAGAATTACACACAAAGATTTAGTAGTCATAGGTAATGTTTAATAAATATAATAAACTATTATTTAACTAAAATTCACCTACTGGTTCTATGGGTCATTTAAAGTGTGTGTATGTGTGTGTGTGTGTGTGTACACATATGTATATACACACATATATATGTATACATAGGGAGTTGATGGATATACGTGAAGATATATGTATATAAGTATACATAAGATAGATTATATATAATATGTATAACTATGAATATATGAATATATATGAATGAGCAGTACCAAATAGTTCTACCTAAAATATTTGAGATCTCCCATGTCCAAATATTTATTTGGAGGAGTATAATGTATAAAACAAAAAACATACTTGGAGAAGGAAAACAAAAGTTAAGAGCCTCGTAATGCCAATGTGTTTTGGAAAAAAAAAGACTTCTTTATTTCTTCTATTTACATCAATTTGAGCATGTCCTCATTTTTAAAAATCACATTGCTACAGACATCATTACCCTATGTACGTGTATGATTGCACAAATGATATGAATCTACATCATGTACAACCATAGAAACAAAATAATGTACCTCATTTCTGTACAATGAATCAAAATGCAGTCTGTAAAAATTAAAAATAAATAAATTAATTAATTAAGAAAAATAAAATGTTCAAAATTTTAAAAAATTACATTGCTGCCAACCCCAGAAGCCTTGGGTGGGCCGACTTAATATTTCAATAGTTGCCTACCCAGACTCATTTATACATTTTAGGAATTTAAGTTGCAAAGATAAACTATCTGTTATCTGAAATGAAGTCTACGGACACATCGCAGCTTATCTTTGTCATATGGAAACACAATAGCTTGTGGCATCTAGATTGCCGAGTTCTCCTGGACCAGGATGGAGCAGGGAAGATTATGTGCAACAGGACAGAAACCATTTTTATAGCTGTAATTACCTCTCCTGCCTGCCTGTGATTATTTCAATTCCCCTTTGCTGTTTCTTTGATGAAGCCTTCACTCCCTAATGCATTGTACTTTGGATTCCTATTATTCCTGGCTGTTTTGCTGACTCTTCTGTGAAGCTGCTGAAGAGGCAGCGTAAGTACTAACTGTTCTAAGAGGCAGCGTGACATCCACCGACTTCCTATCGAGAGTGGGAGGAGGCACCTAAATCACAGGCGTGCCCCTCCCATCTGACGGCAGTGAGTCTGCCGTTGTAGACACTAAGGGCACAGGCACTACAGCCGAAGTCCTGTTCTCACTTCCTTCTTCTGGATTCCTAATCACTCGAGAACCTCTCAGATTGCATTTTCTCCTATCAAATTGCCTACAGGTCCCTTCTCCATTTTATTTTACCAAGATATGAGAACCTATCTAACTTATTTCTTTAATTTTAATGGTGATACCTTCCAGAAAGACTGAATCCACGTATTTGAATATGAGAGCACATGAGAAGAGGCTCGTAGCTTTATTGTTTAAAGTACTGCAATTAACAAAATTCACCATCATACCACCATCAGGGGATAGACATTTGAGTACCAGTCGGAAACAGACACTGTTTAGCTGAACAGCTTTGTAGATCTAGGATTAAGGGATAATTTTTCTTCAGAGTTTATAGTCTCATTCAAGTAATCTAAGTGAACCCAGAAGTACAGCAGAGTAGCAGGGCTTTAGAATTGTGTGTATGGGAATTGTGTGTGTAGAACTGTGTGCAGGCACAAGCAGGAGTGTGCCTGCATCCAGAGAACGCGAAAGTCTCCTAATGAGCCTTCTGCCTGAGCTCAGTCATGGCTTGAGGAAAACTAAACAAAGAAGGAAAGTTGGGGTGGGAAGCAATCAACATCCGTGAATCACAGAGGAGGGCAGAGGTGAGAAGGAACATGGAGTATTTAGGGATCATAAACTCGTCTGTGTGAGTGATGTGTGTAGTGAGGGGGCAGCCTTACCTCATGAAGGCTGGATACTGGCCACAGGCCAGATGGAGACGTAGGTTTGAACAGCACATCTGTGTGCGTGCATATGGAATCCATAAGTCATACACAGAAAGGGAAAGGGTACAGAAGTAGGACAGAGGACAGCTGAAAGGTTAGATACATGTATACATACACAGATGCCAGGGACAGGTAGATGGATGGATGGATGGATAGTGGGCATTCATATGTAAATAGATGATAGATAATTGATATTGATAGATGATTGATAAAGACAAATGGGTAGATATAGATAATAAATAATAGATGCATAATTATAGATACACATAGCTAGGTGATTGATAGAGACAAATGGACAGAAATAGCTAGCTAGCTAGATGATAGATGAATAGATTAGATAGCAATAGATAGATGATTGCTATAGGCAGATGGATAGGTAGATTATAGATAGATGACAGAGATGGATAGACAGATGGATAGATGATTGCTAGATGACATGTAGATAGACGATAGGTAGGTATACCACAGATAGATAGATGATGGACAGGTCCACTGGTGGTTGGTTGCTTGATACACACATGAAGGTAGGCACCTATGTAGATGCGAGACGGAGTGGTGCCTCTGTGAGTTCTGCTGTCTGTCTTGCCCAGCATGCACAGTCTCCAGGGCCTGCACCGGCTCTCTCTGGCAGCTCTTTTTGGTTGATCTAACTCAGTGGGGCCTTGACGTGAACATAGCTTGGAGATTGCTTTTACTTGCTGCACCATAAAGTAGCATCTTCCCCCTAAGACAAAAGACTTCAACTCCAGGGAGAGTAGCAAATTAAGGTTGCTGTGAAGTGCGCACAGATCTGTTGACTAGTCAGCAGGTGCCTTGGGACATTCTTTCTCGACAGTGGGCGTATTGAGGCAGGGCTGGTTTCCTGTGGGCTTGGGCAGCCTCTCTGCTCCTTGTGTGGTCCTCTTCCTGAGCCTGGGCTAACTTCCTGCAGGAGGTGCTGGGCCCTTGCTGCCTCAGGCCCAGTGTGGGGTCTCCTTGCCCTCATGCCTGAGTGCATTGTCCCTGGTCCACACTTGCATTTATTTAAAAAATAAGAGATAATCAAATAAACATAAAGCACCTCTGTGGTGCGAGTTGGCCGTTAGGCCAAGACAATTCTGGCCATTATGAAAATCCAACCGATGAGAACCGTCCTGGAATTAGTGCTGTTGCATCTGAGTCTGTCTTTGTGAAGGGTCATAGCAATGTTTTCGTGCAGGGCAAACCTAAGGGCCTTACCCTGGTGGCCCCCGCAGGCAGGCTGGGGGTGGGGAGCAGCTGTCGGCACCTTTGGTGGTGGTCCTCCCTGCACCCACCCACTTCCCAGGCCTTCCACAATGCTAGTGAATGCAGATGTGGGTACCCATGGGGGTCTGCCCACACCGGGGAGCACTGGCTGCAAACCCTGCAGGACACTTGGACCCAACTACAACTTTCCAAAGGCGCTTTTGTTTCTGTCATGAAGTCATGGAGCAACTGCTGGCATTTACTTACCTTCCGCACTCAGAGTTCTCTCCTCGTTGGTTTTGAAATTAATTTTTGTTATCTTGACACAAAGACCCAAAATATGACTCTTTCCCCATAGGAACAGCCGGTGAGGAGGCAGCAGCACTTACAATTTACCATAAGGGGGGATACTATATTTAAGCGGCATATTAATACACAGTTATGCAGCTGGACAGATTGTGTTCTTCTGAGAGAATGTTGCTGTTGCTTTTCTAAAATTTACTAGAGCCATCGAAACAGTCTAGTGGAAAACGCATCTCAGAGCAAGGGAGGCAGGAAGCAGGGGAAGATGGGGGAAAAAGAAGGATGGGAGGCCGGCCCTGGCCGGAGTCCAGTCCAGGCAAGGACTTTAACTGAATAAATATTCCAAGCTGCCAGAGAAAGCACTATTAATTAACAGATTCCTCAGAGTGAAAGGTAAAAGGAAAGACAATCTTTTAACGCATCAGCAAATGAAAATATTTATAGAAGGTGTTTTCAAAATTCTGCCTCCAGCTCCTGCATCTCAGCTAGATACAAATGTAGCACCAGCAATATTGTCCTTCATCCGGCAGCAGTACGTCACAGCCAAAAGTTGGTATTGCCTTTGTGGGGACAGAAAGACCTGCGGTTGAATATTGGAACTTTTGAGCAGAAAGGGAGGATGCAAACCCCTAAGAATTTAAAAATTAGCATTAAGGTGCTTGAATCTCTTATCCTACTGAGGACGAGGGTCAACACTGTCCGTTCAGCGTTGGGGCGCTGAGCGCAGCTGGCATTCTCAGACCAGAGTCCCACTGGGGCCTGGACCCGCTCCTCCCAAATCTGCGTTGCCGGTCACCTTGCAGGACCACTGGTTCTGTGTGGTGTGCCCAAATGTGGAGCTCCTGGGCTTCCAGGCGGGGCATATGTGACAAGCTGGGAGCTTTATTTTCAGTTAGTTTTTAGCTAAAACCTTTCATTTATATTTCATTTTAATTGAACTAAGACTTCGTGAGGAGTAGATTTTTTATGTTTAAAACAAACTGCCAGAGTTTGGAAGCCTTTGTGCCTTCAGCTACAGAAGGAACAGACCAAGGCTGCAGATCTTGTCTGAAATCAGACACTCGGTGGTATTTTTTTTTTTTTTTTCTAGAAATATGTCAAGTGGGTAGTTACTTGATACCAAATGTTACTTTTTAAAACAATTTTATGTAAAAGTCACTCTTTTAACAAGAGACAAGTTATTTTTAAAAGACTTCTGAAAATGAAACGAAGGGAACAAATTCAAAGTTTACAATTTTAATTATAGCAGAGTTCTCTCTGTTGATTTAACCAATCCATCTAGAAGCAATGGAGCCGTGCTGAAACACTGAAAAATTTCAAATGCAAATTGCTTGAATAAATGCAGCCATACCATTGTTAATATGCAACATGGGAATGTTGATGATATGCATTTTATTCATTGATACCTATATTAATCTCTCAAATTAGCTGTAGGTTTTAATTTTTACATCGAGTCTGAATAACTGATACACATCGTGCCAGGATTTATTGTACATCCAAAGAACATTTGTAAAACACATATGCCCATGAAGAATCCATAAAGTTAGGACTTCTGAAAAATACCCTAAAATATACCACATTTTAAAACTCTTAACAAGCTAAAATATTTACAAGTAGGTTTCTGATCCCCGCTGAGCCTTGCAGGATAGACATGAGCTACAGATTGGGTGTGTGGTGTGGAAAAGTCTCAATAATTCATCCTCAGTTTTATTTTACACAGTTCTAAACAGAACTGTGCATGCAATTCCTTTCTCCAATGGAGATGGATTTCTTATGAATTCCTGATAAAGGTAGTTTATAGTGTGCCACGAGAGGATCCCTAGCTTTTTCTTGTGAATCCACTGTATGCTGTGATTATGTGGCAGCTGCCTGCAGTTGCCTAGCTCAGCTTGGCAAGCCACTACCAAGGTGCGTCTCTGTGAAGAATCATATACCTGACCAGACGTATTTTCCACAGAAGTGTTCGATTCTCTAAGGGGAGAGACTTATCCTCTAATCTCTTAGGTCTGCCCCAAATAACTTTATTACATGCAAGACAAACTAATAAAATCAGTCACATTAGACTAATAGGAAATAGGATTTCCAAGGCCAATTTCTATAGACCAATTAAATCAAGAGTATCAGAGGATAGATTTACTTTTCCTATGTCTTCACTGATAATAAGCACATCGATTTGTTTTGTTTATTTTCAACTGGAAGTTCCCTAAGCATCCCCGCGTTTGAGATTCTGTCCAATGCCCCCATGGCGTTAGATGGCAGAATGCACAAAAGAAGCAGACACAGAGCCTAGGAAATTCTAGGAAATTTTTATCAGGAAGTTAAAGATACATCCTATGTGTATGATGGGGACAAGCCAGGGCAATGTAAATGTTCTCTAAATTTAGCCTGTCTCTATGTCCAGATATTCAAGAGTCCGATAACCTTCCTGTATTTAAAGCTAAACTTTAGCTGAGATCATTCACAATATTAATGACCTAAAAAGTGACACCTGGGGTGGGGATATTAGTGTTTCTGGATTTGGCAGGAACCAGTCTCTGGAGAGACAGGTGATAAATGTAATTGTGTTCTTATCCTTGCCAATCCTAGCGGGGGATCCTAAAGTAGGTAGGATGCAGGCTGGTGGGAGGAACTGGCAAACGCGGCCGGCCGTGGACTCAGATCGAGCGTCTCACACCACAGCACAGCTGGGCTGAGTAAACAATAGGTGAACAGCATGTGGGCCTTCTCTCTAAGAGCCCAGTCCTGGGTCCCGTGTGCCTGTGTGTCCTGACGTGCGCAAGTTCACGGACTAACCGTATTTCTGAGCTTCCACTGTACAGCAGTTCTAATAACTGGAGACACATAAGGGACAACAGTGAAGTGCCTATTCTTCGAGGAGATAGTAAATGACTAAACAAGCACAGAGTTATTTAGTAAATGACCACAGGACCCCATACAGATAGTGGTAAAGACTGTGAAGGAAAATGAGGCAGACATGACGGGATGGTCAGGGGAGTCCTTCTCACACAGGGTGTCTAAACTGAGGCCAGGGATGCAGGGGAGTGAGGGGGCTGGTGGCCTGCTGGAGAAAAGCACCTGGCCATGCAGATGGTGGGTGGACTGCCAGGCAGGGTTGTGCTCAGCAGGCCTGGGGTGAACCCAGGCTGGGGAGGCACGCAGAGCTCACTGAGAATAGAATTCTGATGGTGGAACTCAGAGAGTGTTAGTCAGTTTTCAGTTGCTGTGACAAAATACCTGAGATAAAATTTATAAGGAGGAAAGGTTATTTTGGATGACAGTCTCAGATATTTGGGTCCATGGCCACTGGACTGCATTGCTTTAGGCAGAGGGTGAGGTGGGGCACCATGGCCAGGAGCGCATGATGGAGCAAAGCTGCTCACCTCATGGCAACCAGAAAACAGCGTGAGAGGGAAAGACCAGGGTCCCAGTACCCCTTCAAGGGCACGCCCCGTGACCTCGCTTCCCTTCTCTAGGCCCCTCCTAAAGGTTCCATCTCCTCCCTGTCGTGTCTCCAGCTGGTGACCAAGCCTTCATGCTCCCCTGGGGGAGCATCGGACACCAAGGGGAGGAATCTGCTTTTGCCGCTAGCGTCTCAGGGAGTGGCCGGGTGTTGGGCACTGGCATCTGACGGGATCCCTGGCTTGTGTGGGGAACAGCGAGAGGAGTTTTCACCCCAGTGCAGCTGCCGTGCACCTGATGAGGTGAATCGCAGTCAGCTTCGGGATGACCGAGGTGGAGGGTCCAGGGCTCTCTGGGGAGTGTGCAGAGACAGGAGTGAGGTTGGAACCCAGGTTTCCAGGCTGAGCAAAGGGACCCCTGCCTGAGCCTGGTGCTGTTGATTTTGTCCTCCAGACATGTCTCCTTTGACTCTGTGCACCCCACCCGAAGACCATGGCTCCCATCGCATCCCTGCCAACCACATTCAGGTGCCAGGGACGGCGGTCCTCCCCAGGCCTCCCTCAGCTCTAGGACGCGTGACGGGAAGTTCGGGCTTTTCCTGAAGTAGGTGGACATGCTCGCGTAGCTGTTTCTCAGAGCTGTGGAGAAGCAGAACAGGGAGTCCAGAAACTCGGGTTCTGAACCTACAGCCAACTTCCACTCCGTACGTCTCTGACACACTGCTGGGCCTCTCACACAGCACCTCCCGTCGGGATTTAACTGAGCAATGTCTTCAAATCAGAATGCAGGTCCGCTTTGCCCTTCTCTGAAGCTACAAGGAAGGATGCTCTTGAGGTGCACAATGTCTGTTTCCCTGGGTCTTGTGGGAAGAAAATGGCATGTTCTATACTGAATGCTTTCCTTTGGTTTTAAACTGAAATACAAGTGAATGGTATAAAAGTCCACCAAAATGCAGATATCTTTGAGTATTACATTCAAAACTGGAAACAACTTAAAATCTATTGACAAGACTTTGAAAACACAAACGCAGACACATCTAGAGCGGAACCGTAGGTACGCCTCTAAAAGGTGGGCCAGGAGTAGGTGTGCCCGCACAGAGGAGGACGCAGAAAGGAAAGGAAGTGCAAATGTAGACCATGGAATTCTGTGTAGGCCATTTGTGCTACTCATGAAAAACGAACGAGCAAAACAACAAAACCAAAGCAGAACACAATGCCACAAATCAGAAAAATGCTGTCAAATACGTATGTGTGTGCGTACATGTGTGTATATGTATATATTTTGCAAGGAGATTTAAGAATTAAGGGGTTATCTACTTTATCTAGTTCTATTTTTTTTTATTGTTTGAGTTGGTTTTCCCCTGAGTAAGTATCCCTTTTGTAACCAAATGAAGTGGGCAATTAAAAACAAAGAAGATAATGGAAGTTTATATATTCACATCAAAAAATTATCTCCAGTGTTGAGATTCAGAAGTTTCTAGGAGACATAGGTGCTGACATTAAGCTGGGAGAATTGCCAAGACAAATGTATATATCTCACAAATAGAGGAAATACGGCAAAGATAAAGAGCTCATGACAGCATCAGAGGAAAGGACATTACCCCAAATGATAGGTGTTTTATTGCTTCCTTTAGTCAGGACCATAAACAAATTCATGTTTACATCTGATACATCCATTTATTCATTTTTTCCACAAGAAAAAATAAATGCAATGGCAGTCTCTTTTCTTACCCTGTAATTTGAATATTTCAAACTTGATAGGCTTGGCTGTCCTTTGGATTTATGATACGCCAGTTTCATGAATATCAGTATTGATGTCATAAAACAACTTTGAATAAAATTCACAAGCACAAGTCCACTTCTGAAATGTGCATTTGTTTGCTTGTCTATCATCCAGCTCAGTGCGTGAGCTTCTCTTTTGTACTCATTAAGTATAATCTGCAAAGAATAAAGTGCTGTGACTGTAGGGTGACTGCAGACTATGGCCCTCTGGCTGTGAGTGCATTGCATGCGCAGGGAAGAAAATCACGAAGGTGTCTTGCACGTTGGGGATGCAAGATGCCCTGGGTACTGAGGAACCGTGAGGAAGAGCATGCATGTTGAAGAAAGCATCTAAGGTGGCTTCCACAGGAATGACATGTTCTAACAAGTAGTACAAAATGCCAAGTCGTCACTTGGCTACCATCTGCCATGTCTGGAAATCAACCCTCACCGTGAGTTATCCGAACCCTTTCCCCAAGCAAAATGTGGGCCCTACTGAGAAAAATCCTAAAACTGGTAATACCAACTTTTGTTCTCTGGTGAACCCTTGCTGGAGTGGCCCTTCCTGGGGCTACTGCTTGGTCTTCATGCCAGCCTGTTCTGTCCTGTTCAACTTCAGCCTCCTGATCTTACATCTTGGGTTTTACATTAGACATTTAAATGCACCTGAAAATAACCTAAAGTATTGGATGTAGGTCACTCATTCTTTCATTACCAAAACATTGATTTCATCTATTTGTGCAATGTATACACTTTGCTGGATGCAAAGATTATTCAACTTCCTAGTACAGAGAGAGATAGGGTCTGCAGAGGGAAGGGCTGGGTTTGTAGCCCTGCGGTGTCCTTTGTCACTTGGTGAGACTTGGGAAGGTTATTCTTCTCCCTTAACCTTAAGAGTCCTAATATGTAAAATGGAAATACCCTGCATAATATGTCAAAGCTTCGAGCAATTCTTAGATAGTATTTCACTTATGGAAATTCTTCGTACATGCCCCGTGTTTGCTCTTAAATCTTCTATCAAAACTCCATACAGGTCGTTTTCAGTAGAATACAAACAATGTGGCTTTAGTTCAAATCCTTATGAGGACTGCATGAAGATAATTAAGGCATTTGGACTAAATTTTCCTTCAAAAAATATTTTAAAACTGTGTTTGCACTCCCTCATCCTGGCCACATTGCTACAAGCAGAACGTACATGAAGCAGCTCTCCAGGATGGTCACACGTTCCTGCTTAGCAGAGGCGCCAGATCCTCTCCAATGAAGAAAGTGACTGGAGATGTCCCCCTGTGTCCTGGTGCTTGACGGAATCGTCAGAATCACGAGGACAAAGCCTGTCTCGCTCATCCCTTTGCTTCCCACCATGCAGGAGATTTTAAATATGTGGTGCTGTGGCAGAGGACAAAAGTATGTTAGAAAGTTCTGCAACGATCTACATTTTCAAAGTTGCAATTAGCTTTCTGGGCTACCTTATTTCCAAACCAAAGGAAACTATGCAAATAAGCCAAGTTTGTATAGTGCATATTATAGACCAGTTGCTCCTTCTTTATTGTGTTTGATTATTACAAAAAGCTTTTGTCATAGTTATTACCAACCTAGAAACCGGAAGCCTCAGAGTGTGGAGCAAGTTGTTCACGGTGAGCAGGTGAATTCCAGCAAACTCTAACAACAACCGTGGCTGTGCCCACGTGCCCAGGCTCTGGGTCAGTGTGCTGAGGGAGCTCCTGGTGAGGAGGCTGTGCAGCAGAGTGTGCTGTCTGCAGGGTCACACTGTGTGTAAGGTCACCACGAGGGGCTTCCGCGAGCACTGCTGATCTCCAAGACAATAGCGGCTTGAGAAGTAGCCGTTTATCCCGCAGCCCATGCAAAACCACCAACTCATGTCGCCTTTGAGGAGGCGCCAGTGGGCCCAGGGCAAAAGGGCAAGAGGCAGAAACTGTTCTGTGGGTGAACAACTGACTCCACTCCTGTGTAACTGTTGGCAGGAAACCTTTCAAAACTCTGTGAGGAAATGCCTCTGCTAATTAGCTAGATTTAGACACCCCAAGACGCATGTGTGCTTTAAAATATCGTATGCCTTGTAAGGTGAAAACCTGCGAAATAATCTGTGATTTAGGAAATTGTTGCTAAACAATTTGGTGGTGGGAGGAGAACAATTTTGGAGGCCATCCAAAGTGAAAAATGGCATTATATATTTTAAAATACTTAATTTAGTTCCATGCTAGTACCACTGATACCCCTTATCTCCTGTCTTATCTAAGATCTCTCTGGTCTCTGCGTTCTCAGAGGGAGCCCACAGAACGCCTTCCCTCTGACTCGGGTAGATGGGCAGGGTGGCTCTTGTGGCCCGAGCACGTTCTTGTTCTGGAAAGCACTACACACGCACACGCACCAGAGCTGGAGTCAGAGGGGAGCCTCCTGAGTGAGGCCGGAGCCGCGGGAAGCCTCGCGGGAGCTGCTCCAACGCCGCCTCTTCAGGAGGAGACTCTTACGGGGTGACCTGGGAGATGTGGCCTCCCAGGGCGCCTCGGATAATCCAGGACTACGTGCGTACATGATGGGAAGATCGGTCACCTGAGGGGCCAGGTGTGCGGGCAGGCAGTGGCTGGGACTGTGGGGGGACTGCGCCCGGTCTGGACAGTTGTCTTGTGAGTGCTGTGAATGACTTTTACAGAACATGAGAATCAAATGTTGACTTAAAAATGGTTGAGAACACGTCAGATTTTAAGATGGGAAGGGGGCGTGTAAGTCACAATCATAAGTTATTAGATTAGAGGTTATTATTGCTAAATGTGCCTTTGACCTTTAATTTCTAAAGTTTTCTTGTATAAAACATTAGGTTGCAAAATATGTTCATCTTTAAAATAGTGGATGATCAGAAACACGAGGGAGGTGGCCAGGGACGGGGAGCGAAACGGCTTGGCGATGTCCTTGGCGTGTTTACCATCCTCTTCACAACGACTTGGGCCGTGCTCTGCCTTTGGAACCAAGGGCACAGTTAACAAGGAAAAGCACCAGACACGTGCACGGCTGTCCCCTGCTGGAACACACAGCCTGGTGGGGCGCCCACAGGACCATGAGGTCCCCTGGAGCACCTGCGGGGCGTTGACCAGAAGGCCCGCTGGACGGTACATGTTAGGGGCAGTTTGCTCACCTGGGAGAGTCTCGGAGCGTCCCCAGGGAAGCCTGCGTGAGCAGAGCTGGCCGAGCGAGGAGGGGCACACGCCACGCCCCAGACCTGGGAGGGAAGAGTCCCTCCTGGGGCCCCCGAACCTTCAGGAAGCCACCATGTAGGAAAAGGCAGTGGCAAGAGAAGGGTCATTACTCAAAATAACGAGAAGCACCTTCTCTCGGCGTCAGTAAACATCAGCACACACTCCTGCACCCACACATACGCGAACCCTTGATCCTCACAGTGAAATAAAATCTACGAAGCTTAAAGCGCCTTCTCCATGTATATGCATATGGAAAAAACTGTTTCCCAGGACAGTGTGTAAAAATTCTTATCTTTAACATGCATCTAAAGGGCATAAGCTCCCCTAAATTCCTGTCCATATCTCAAATAAAATGACAATAATTTTTGAGACAGATTTGGGAAATTAAAACAGAGTTAGGGTGGAATGTGAGTTTTCCAGAATCCATCTTTAAAGTAAGAATGTGTCCAGCTCCTGTTCAGACGGGCCAAGAACAGACCTTGCTCCTGGCTGACAGCAGAAACTTCTAGGTGGCGGCGAGGGGAGGTGCAGAGGCTGTCCCCAGGTGGCTGGAGATGACTGTCTCTGACCCTCAGCCATAGCCAGTGTCTGAGAGGTGTCTCAAGTAGCTTCAGGACCTCCGAGGGGGATCACAAGGACCATACTGCAGAGGTATACTTCTCTTGGAACATAATTTTATCCAACCTAATCTTTAAAATATAACTTCATTTCTAGATGCATAGTTCAGCCTTCCAGTGTCTTTTTCCCCCAAAGACTTTATTATTAATATTCTAGTTTTCCTCAGATTAGACTCAAAAAAATCCGTCTCCAGAGCCAGGGGATTCAAATAATCCTGAGAATGTCATTACGCGCCACGCCGTGAGTGGAGCCAGGGCGAAGCGCTCGGCCTATTTAACGGTTGCACCTCGTTAGAGTAAGGTTCCTAGGCAAGGTGTTGATCCAGACTTGCTGACACTACTTGTGACCTGGAATTTGCTGACAAACGACCTCCATTGATCTCAGGTTGTGTTCTGCTTGTTGTTTTCTATTTCTCCACTACGTTTATTACTGGTAGAAAGTGTTACAGTAGTATGACTGAATTCCTCCACATCCAGGTCAAAATTGAGGCCATATTTAGAATGCTGGGTATTAAATGTTTTCATGTTTGCCACCATCTTGCAAATGGTGTTGTATTAATCAGCTTTGTGTTACGATAATGAAATACCCCATGCAGATGGCAGCACAAGAATCAGTTTATTTAGTTCTCAGTTTGGGAGGCTGAAATCCCAAAGGGCACAGAGCAGCCTTGCACCCAGGCAGGAGTTGCAGATCCCCAGTGGCAGAGGACCTCCCTAGGCCTCCTCCTAAGGTCACCACCTGCCAACAGCAACACCCTGTGACCAAGCTCTCAATGATAGGGACAAGGTGGGGGTAAGACCATGTCCCAACCCAGCGGATGTCAAGATAAAGCCAGCGTTCACTACTTGTAATGACACTAATGTGGCATGCTTTAAATCACCCTACAGTACATCAGAGATAACCTAAGTAGAGACCCCATGAGTTTCTGTTGCTGTATTGAAGAAATTAGTCATATTCATATGGTGCCAAAATTAGTGGATCATTTGTGTCTGCTAAAATTTAAGAATGAGCAAAGTTTACGCCTACATTGTGATTCTGTTTATTTTTGATTAAGAGATTATATCTCTGACTAAATTACAGTGTATTTAATGTCAAGCGTACCTTAACTTTACAGGATTTTAATTTTATATCAGAGACATTATAAATACATTTATGTGCTAAACTTTTGCAAGTGAGGTACAAAATGGTATTTAAATAAATACGTCACTATTTTCTCTATTAAATTTTTGCTTCATTGAAGGCAGGGGCTATGTTTGTATTTATCCTAAGATTACCTCTGGTAATTATTTGCAATTTCATTTTATTTTTTAAAAAAGTTCATTATTTTAGCCAGCTTTTGTGTTATTGTGAGCAAATTATCCAACAAGAGCAACTTAAGGAAAGGAAAGTTTATTTGGGGCTCATGGTTTCTGAAATCTCAGTTCACAGACCACCAACTCCATTGTTCTGGGCCCAAAGTGAGCCAGCACATCATGGCGGAATGATCCAGCACGGGAAAGCTGCTCAGCTTATGGCATGGTCAGGAAGCAGAGAAAGAGGGGGGTCCTGGGGCAGATGCACCCTTCCAGGGCGCGCCCCTGTGGCCTTCCTCCTTCAGCCATGCCCCACCTGACAACAGTTCCCACCCAGTCCTTTCATGCAAAGTAGGATGGGCTGATTAGGTCACACCTCCCTGCTATAGTCAGTTTTTGTTCTGGTTTTCATCACTGTGACCAAAAAGACCTGAAGAGAACAATGTAGAGGAGGAAAAGTTTGTTTTGATTCATGGTTTCAGAGGTTCTGTCCATAGACAGCTGACTCCATAACTCTGTCTCCCAGGTGAAACAGAACATCATGGCAGAAGGGTATGGAAGGGGAAGTCAGCTCAGAACATGGCCACTAGGAGACAGAGAGAGCTGCACTAACAAGGGACAGAACAAATGCCAAAGGCAAACCCCCAGTGACCTACCTGCCTGCAGACACACCCTACTGCCTACAGTCACTGCAGTTAATCGACATCAGGGGATTGATCCACTATTAGGCTGTCCTGCCCATAACCTTATTATTTCATCTCTAACCTTCTCACATTGTCTTACACAGGAGTTTTTTGGGGACACCTCATGTTCAAACCACAACAGTCTCATAACCTAATCTTTTTGCCTTGAGTGTTCCCGCAGTAACAGGAGCTATGGGGGGAGACTCCTCAACTCCAAACCATAGTACTCACTTTCTACTGTACTTCTTAGTTGGGTGTGCACACACATACACACACACACACACACAATTAAAAACAGGAGGTTATAAATATATCCATGTGCATTCATGCACATATCTGTTAGATTAAAAGTTTTTTGATGAATTCATGGGTGATTTATCATTCAAATAATAAGCTTAATTCACTGAAATAGCAAAACTGGGTAAAGAAAATGTTTATCAATTTGAAATGACCTAATGCAGATATCATTTTTTTTTAACCTTTGTATCCTTTCAAAGCACAACTTCACTGTTCTGGTCTGGGCATCAATAATAGGTGTTTTTAATGTTTATATCCTTGTCATTTTGCTAAGAAAGATTTGAGCAGACAAACAGGTCATGAAGTGTGTGAGACAATGGATAAGGAAGAGAAGATGGCTGGGCAGCAAGACAGGAGTGGGTATCATGTAGGAGGAAGGTCAAAGTCTAAGAGGAAATAACAAGAAATCCATTAAGCAGTTGGTGCGACTCATAACACAGAATGCGTCTCTGGCCTCTGGGGGCAGCCTGGTGTGGGGCAGAGCGCTCAATCCTGGCCCGTGAGCCAGTCTGCCCCGCGAAGGCTCTACCCAGCCACAGCTTGAGGCCAAAGCTGGATATTCTGGGGGAATGTTTTAAATAAATGTTTGGACTATTTTTATTCTTTAATAATAGGTACTTATCACTGTAAAAATGGTAAGACATTTAAACATCCCATCACCTTTATGTGTATGTAGAAAGTACCAATTAAAAATAAACAAACAGAGGAGTGAAAGGAAGATCCGCAGAGCAGAGGAAAGAGAAAGCGGGGGCTGGGACAGGGGGAATGGAGGTCGAAATCAAATTCCTTGTACATATAACTTTGTCAAAAGGAACCCAGGAACTATGTATAATCATGATGCTATAACAAAAACATCAAGTTTAGAATTATTTCGATGCTCATTTTTTGTTTTTTCACCTCGTTACCACATACAGGAGTAGTCACTTTCCTAAACACCTTTCCCTGTCTCCTATCTTGTTCCTCCCACCAGTAAATGTGGCCCCACCTGCTCTCAACCTCACCTCCCTTTCAACAGCTGCGGCTTCGCTGTGACCTCAGAAGCCCGTCCTGTCCTGCAGCGCCTTTGATTCTTGTGAGCTGTGGACATGATTCCCTTGGGGAGACAGTCGCATTCCAAGGGCTCTTCTGGAGCCCTGTCCTCTTGGGAAGCCCAAATAAATGCTGCCCCTCCTCTCCTCCTGGTGATTCTGACCTCAAAAGCAGGAGATGGTATCTTGGAAAAGGCAGCTGAAAAGAATAAGCACTCTGCAAAGGGTCTCCTGTGTTCTTGGGGGAGTGCTGTGCTCAGCTGAATCCAGGCGCAGGTGGGCAGCAAGCCTCACCTTTGCTAAACAAAGCTGGCACCTTCTCCCTGGTCATGACCAGATAGCCCTGTGCAAGAGGAGACCTGCTTAAAAAAAGGCATCTGCGAAGGCAGTTCTTAGACTTTGCATGTCAAATAGTTTCACTGCAGAGCTTCCAGGAAGGATGATCGGAAGGTCCAAACCACACTCGACGCTCCCGAGTGTCCTGAGGTGCAGGGCAGCCTTTGAGAGTCGCATACACTGTCTATTTCTAGACCACTGCCTCCAGCCTTCAGATCTCAATGAGCCAGAAGAACACGTGCGTTGCGAGTTGAGCAAAGGCCCTTCATTGACAGACAGGCGACTTCGAGTGAGTGCCAGCCACTCTGTGTCCCCGTGCACGGATCCCACCGGCACGGCAGCTTTGTCCGAGGACTGCGAGGTGTTTGTAAGGTGCCCGCAGCGCTGTCCACAATGACCGCTGGTGTTAGAGGAGTCCTAACGTGATAGCAGCCCCTGCTCTTGTCAGCCCGAGGTGCCAACATTCTATTTAGTTTTAAAATGGTGATCATAAAGGCGCTTCCTCAAGGTGCTCCCACAGAGAGCACTCCACTTTCTCTTATGAAAACATTTTTATGCCCTGAGTTATCTTCCTGACTTCATCAGACGCCTGCTGAATCACCACCTGCCTTCTTGGCATCGGAACATGATTTGAAGTGCTGGCTTTGCCTTTCCAGGGCAAATGGAAGTCTGTTCTATGCATAAGTGTCAACAGGTGCGGCCGCAGGGAAGCTCTGGGCCCCCGTGAGGCGGGCAGGAGAGAAGGGCTTCCTGGGACGAGTGGACTCTCGTCGTCCCACACAGACTCCCCGTGAAGATGCCCTCTTGCAGGGCTGGGCCCCTGCTTGCTGCAAACAGCCGACCAACTTAGAGGTCGGCAGGATGCCACTCTGACAGATGGGTCTCCCTGTGGCCAGGACGCCAAGTGTTCGGTGCAGCAAGTGTCTCCGCTAGAAGTCTCTGTCCCTGCCAGGAGCATCCAAAGGATGTCTGTCTCCACACCTGACAGGACGTTTGAGACTGCAGCTTTTCCCAGTCCACTGTCCTGCTCCTTAACCACCGTGCTCACCAGGCTGGGTGGGAGGACGTGGGAACTGACAATCCAGGGTCGGTCACTGGAGGCAGGCGGCAGCCAGGTTTCTGGGGATGCTAGTCCGTCAAACCCGAGCTGTCTCCTCGCCCTGTGCTCACGGGAAATCGAGGGAGAGACCACCAGCCTGGAGCAAGGAGGGGTAGATGGTATGCAGATGAGCTGCTGCTGCTTTGTATTTGGCAGGTCAGTTTAAGCGCCTCAGTGTCTAGACCACCTGCAGTTGTAGAACACATACCATACGTTTCATCAGCAAATGGCTCTTTACCTTTACAGTAAGTCCATGTAGAAGAGTCTGCTTTGGGAGGTTGGGGTGGGGTTTATGTCAGTGTGTAGCAGTGTTTGTGCTTGTACACATATCTGTGGGCATTATGTACAAATACATGTGTGTGTATGTGTCATTCTCCTATGTGTGAGGGTGACATGCAGATTCTGTGTTCACCGTGCAGCCAGGATTTGTAAGAATGGACGTGGTGTGACCATGTTAGACATGAGGCACCGAATGACCCTTAGAATATTTATTCAAATGAAACCCAATGGCTACTTCCCAGCAATTTGGTATGAAAGACTGTGCATCACCTTCTTTGGGTACATCACTCTCTCCCCATGTTCTTTGGCTTGAGAATACTCCATGTCCTTCTTGTGATCCCAACTAGGGTGTAGGCAATAGTGGCAGGCCAACTCTGGGTGTCCACAGCCCACCCCCTTGCACCGCTCTTAAGCCTGAACCTAGGCTGAGAAAGCAGGTCTGCAGCTGAATCTGAGAACATCTGACTTTGATGTCTCTTTGCTTCTCAGAACGTATCATTGTACTACTATCTAACAGGATCTGCTAGAAACTTTCCAGTTGTGACAGGGGTTGTTTGATTCCTATTTTCTGATTTTTAAAATGAAATGTCCCTTGCCTCCCCAGACGTGTGTGTGTGTGTGTTACACCACATATTTTAACAGATTATAGATCTACAAATACAATAGATGTTCATAATTTTACATTTTAAAAATTTTACCTTTGATGTATTTTGTAGAAACAAACTATTCAAGGGAATTCAACTCAAGTTAATCATCCGTAAGTTTAAGACTCTCTCTCTCTGCTTAATTCATGTATCAAGTTGCCATTTGACTTTTCCAGAAATGTTTTTAAGAAAATGCAACATCTCACCTAATCTACGAAATAATAATCATAGAATTTTGGTTGAAAATCTTAATTGGTTACAATTAATTAGAGTTCTATTTGTATAGATTCCTTTGATAATTGCATTAATTAAGAGGGATGCACAGTAATTGGGCTCTGTCCAAATAGTAATATCCCTGCAGCTGCTGGCTGCAGAAGCTCCTCTCGTTACGATGCCCCAAAGAGTATGGTGGGCAGGTTGGCGTGCACCTTGGCTGCGTGTGCCTGACTCTGGAAACGCGTGCAGGATTCCCTCCCTTACGGGTTTGTCGGTGGTTCTTCTTAAGATTAATGACAGCCAGGGAGGGTATGGGAATGGAATTCTAATCTACAGAACACAGTTGGTCGGCCTGGAAGGCAGGGTTGGCCCTGAAATGAGGCCTGAGCCCACAGGCCTGGAGAAGCGCGGCTGAGCTGTGGACCCAGGTGTCAGTGCCACACCCCTGGGGAGTGCTTGAGGGCAGAGATGGTACTGGAAACTGGTCTTCCGGGCCGGCCTTTGTTCTCTACTTCCTGCTGGTAGACAAAGAGTCATTAATGACATTCAGCAGAGAAATATTCACCGGGTGTCCAAGTCATCCACTGGGCATTAAGGGGAGCATAAAGAGGAAGAGAGGGTCCCAAACAAAGGGTGTACAGTGAGAGGAGCCGGGCCATGAGTGACCACAGAGCCGCGACAGAAGGCTCAGGTTGGAGGCGCCAAAGGCAGGAACAGCCCGTGTCCTGAGGAAGCTGCAGGCTGTCCTCTGCCTGCTCTGGGCTGCCCTCTCTCTGCCTGACTCTACTCTCCCTCACAAGTTTCATTCTCAAATGAGCTGCTTTTCTACATCATTTGACCTGCAGAACTTTCAAACTGATTGAAATTCAGTGGTGGTTATCCAGTTTCTCTTGGGCCAAAAAAAAAAAAAAAAAGTGCTAAACTCTTTAATACTTGACCTAAGTATAGCAGGTACTTAGCAAGGAAGCAAAGAAAAGGGGCTGAAATAGCTAGGCCAGCTCTGGAAAGTGCTGACCCAGGCTTCTGCGCACAGGCTGAGAAGCTCTCTGGCTTCTGGCTGAGGGCTGCGGCGTCCTGTTCCCGAGCCCAGAGGCTGTTCCACACAGGCCCTCCGCTGGCTCCCACCACTTTTCCTGATGAACCTTCTCCACTATGGCCTTGACCTCCACAAGCCATGCAAGCGCTCTTGTGAAAGAGCAGCAGAAAGTATCCCCCAGTCTGATCAAGCCTTCCCTCTCCTCTCACCCAGCTCTGGTTCCTGCCTTGTCCGGTTAGCACATCTGAGTCCCTTTGCATGACCTCGCCAGAGAGGTCAGTGCTGGCTCTGAAGGCGCCTCCATCTTGCTCAGGGAAGCAGCATGTCTGGTTTTAAACAACATCTTACTTTTTTTTCTTGGGAGTTCTGTTGAGTACTAGCAACGCATAGGCTCTACGACTGGGAAGAACTGGAATTCATGCTTTTTCCCCCTTAATAATTATTTAATTTCTCAGAGCCTCAGTCTCCTCATCTAAATATCTACCAAAAAAAATTCTGCAGACTAGGCGAGAGTTAGAGATTTTAGATGGCAAAGCTGAACAGAGAGTCTGGCACATTGTCGACGCTCAACGAATGGCCAGCATTCATTTTCGGGGTTGACTTCATAATGACACCCTCTTCCTCCTTCTTATTTTGGGGTTAAGGGAGCGTTTGCCTCTCTGGGCTCCACTTGTAGGACCAGAGTGAAGCACACCCTTTCAGAAGTGGCAGGATGAGACAGAGTCCCTTGGTGCGTGAGGCCCTTGCGTGAGTTTGCTGCGTCACAGGAACAGGTCCCGGGCACTGATAAGTGACAGTGCTGCACAGGTGCCAGACGCTCCGGTTTACCAACCGCCATGGTGGCCCACCAGGAGGAGTAAAGACGCTGGGCGTTGTCCTCACACACGGAAGAAAGGCCCTTCCATCCAGAGTCCAGGTCGGCACCACACCACGTGCCACCCAGCACCTTCTCAGCGGAAAAGCAAAGACCAGAAGACTGGGAATGGCCAACGACTGCTCCTGTTCCCCGACTGGAGTGGAGTGGCTGTATCACCACGTGTATGATATTTAGGAAACTGTAGAGACGACGGTTGAGAAATGTCCCTGGCTTTCAGCAATAGCTTCCCCTTCAGCGATGCCTGAGCCAGGAAAACCAGCCAGGCATCCATGAGTGCACGAAGGTCCTTTTCCACATTTAGCTACTGCTATCCGCCTCTACACACTTCCAGTCTGCATAGCACCATCTTGCTGGGAGAGTTGATTCAGAACTTCTTTAGAAACCCCAAGTCTATGGTCACAGCGATTTTCCAGTTAAAGCATTGTGCCTGTATATAAATAAATATGGTCACTTCCGCTAATTTGCAATTTATTGTTGGCTTCAAACACACGTGAAGCATCACCGGCATCACTCACTAAGTGCAGACGAAATCTTTCTGCACCATGGCAGTGATGGTGAAGTGGCATTGTCCTGGGGGAGTTAGAAACGTACGCAGCCAGGGGCCAGGTCTGCGGTAGGAACCTTGCCATCTCGTCAGACAGGCAGGAGCTGCGGGGCCTCCGGAAGCCCTCTCCTGCCCCACAGCCTCTCACACCACGGTGCCCCGTTCACCCTGGGCTTCCTGGGACTCGTCTGTGCATTACCGTGCACACAAAGTGTTCCCGGAGGAAGACAAAGGGAGAGTGCACTTCCAGTAAAGTTACCAAACTGAACTTTCTGGGCAGGGCTTAATGTTGTGCAGACCAAAAGGCAAAGCCATAAAATAATACTTAAGCAGAGGGAGTCCCCTGGTGGCCTGGTCAGAAGCCTCAGAGAAGGGGGAGGGGACCTGCAGGGACAGGGGGAGGTATCCTGAGGTGCGATGTAGTAGTGCATTTGGGGGGGAGGCCGCCGGGTTCGACCCCTGAGAAGACCTTCTCCAGCTCCTTGCTAGGCTTGATTTGGTTTCAGGTGGTCACAGGACTTGCTCATTCAGCTCATTTATAGAGTTGAAGGAGTTATTTATTCCATAGATTATATAATCGTTTCCTCACAGGAGCTCAAAACGCTTCTGTCGGGAGGGCTCTGTGTCCCCTGGAGGCAGTGAAGGGCAGGTGTTGTGGCAGATTTTCACTGACTAGATATTAAGGAAATTACTGAGGAATGTTAATAACACAGGGCATGGATCTACATATTAATCATGGAGAATCATGAGAGAATGTACCTGGGACCTGCATAGATATGCTGTGTCGGAGGTCAAGGGAATTACCTAACACATCCACAAAACAACCACAGTGCATTCTCCTGCGACTTTCAAAAATAACCGTTGTCCATCTGCATGTGCACTGGGTCACTCCCTCAGCACAGAACGGAGCTCTTCCTCCAGACTTTCCAACAGAAAGGACATTGATGACAGGTCGATGGGACATTTGATGCTGGTGGAGCAGACAGAATTCAAGGAAAGGAAAAGACCTTTAATTTGCATTATCAATCCCATGGATACATAGTCCCATTTTGTAAAAAAGGTTTGTCCTGTTGGAGAAACACATCAGGTCATGATCTCCTGTCTTAGGATCCTAGCTTGTCTCATAGAAAATCCTGCAAAAATTCATATATTGACCCTAATCACCTAGATGATGATATTTGGGGTTAGGGCCTCTGGGAGCTGATTAATTCATAAAGGTAAAGCCTTCATAATGGAATAAATGTCCTTAGAAAAGAGGCCTAGGGGAGCTCTTTAACCCTCTCACCATGTGAGGACACATTGATAAATTGCCATCTGGAAACTGGGAAGGGCCCTCATTAGACATCAAATATCCCAGCACCGTGAGCTTGGACTTGAGATCTCCAGAACGGTTAGAAATACATTTCTCTTGTTTATAAGTGACTGTGTCTATGATATTTCGTTACAGAACCAAAGAGAATGAGACACATTTCGATATGTGAAAAACTTCTACCTTGGGAACTTGGGAAATGCTACAGTTAGAATGCATTCTTGAGCAGTATGTGAATTTGTGAATCATCAAAAGTAGGGCTCTGTACCTAAACTGAAAAAAGGTTAGTGATTCACAGAGTTTAGTAGAGGGTGTATCAGAAAACAAAATTTTCCAAGACTTGAGTTGTAGTATGACATTCAAAGGACTTCAATTGTTCCTCATGTTCTTGCAAAAAGAAAAAGTTGAGTAAACTAAAAATCTATGATTGTTCTGCACCCACCAGAGAACTGAGGTGCAGAGAAAGCTGCCGCCTGAGACTGGTGAGAGACAGGTGTGAGCAGAGCCAACCTGCATACACCCAGGCAGAGGCCACCGGGGCTGTGCGGCAGGAGAGGAAAGATGGTGACTGTGGACTGCTCTGGGCTGTGTGGCCTAGTGGGAGAGGAAGAACGTCTGGGGGCTGCGGTGTCAGAGGAGCCCTGTGCTTCGGTGGGTTCGGCCCCATAAACTCCATCAGGTTCTCAGGGCAACACGCTAGACGCACCGCCCTGCGCCTGCCCGCCGGGCGGACGTGTTCCAGACGCCACCCGGCAAGACAGGCTTCCTCCCCGCCATGCGTCTCTTCTGGAAGCGAATCGGGAGAAAGGGTCTTCCGGGGGCAGAGTCCTTAGCTTTCCTGTCTCACTAGTGGAAAAGTCAAATCCGGAGGTGTCAGGGCTTCGGGGGAACAGTGGGCACTCCACCAAGGGGAGCGTAGTTGGAGGCACGAGTGGAACGCGAGCTGCGTTGATGACAAACAGCAACCAGGCCTCGGGGCGCCGACCCGGCCATGCGGAAAGACGAGGAGGCACTGCCTCTCCTTACTGCCCCTCAGACGGGCCCTGTGTGAGGGGGTCGCCTGCGACCGCTCCGCAGGCCCTCTGAGGAGGGATTCAGGCTCCGACACCTGCCGTCACAGCAGACACCAAAGCAGCCCCACCTAGTCAGGGGAGGAGACTCTCTGCACCAACGTCCTATTCACCTCGGTTCCTTTTCACCAATAGGGGTCAGGCTAGCGTGCTGAAGGCAAAACAGTAAAAATAAATGGAAAGAGACAAAGCAATGATAGGACTGAGATTGAGCAGCGATGTTGTCATTGGGCAGGGAATGTAAAATGATTTTGACTTACCAGAGACAATATTTAAAATAATTCTGATTAATATGCCAAGAGTAGTAGTGAGGAAAGTAAAGAAGATGCAGGGGCAGATGAGCTATGTAAGCAGACTCTCAGAAAGAATCAAAGGAAAAAGTGCTAGAAGACAAAACCACTGTGAACAAGATGAAAAATGTGTCTGAGGGCTCTTCAGGGAACCAGACAGAGCTGAGCTGAAAAGGGGCTTGAACACTGCTTAAAGAAACTCCTCAGGCTGAAAGAAAAGATGCAAGAAAAATAAAAACCAGAATAGAGCCTCCAAGCTTTGTGGGAAGGTTTCAAGAAAAGGATGAATAATTGGAAGAACAAAAAAGAAGAAGGAGACGACTGAGCAGAGCAAGTATATGAGAAATATGCTGAGATCTTTCCAGAATTAATGATAGACACCAAACTGAGGAACCAAGAAGCCCAGAGAACACCAAGCAGGATAGCACCAAAAACTACAGCGAGATGGGTCATACTTAAATAGCACTGAAGTAGAGATCAAGGGAACATCCCAAAACAAGTCGGAGAAAGGAGGAAGCTCTGTAGCTTCAGAGGAGCACCGAGAAGTAGAACACGAGCAAGCAAGGACAGAGTGGAGTGAAAGACATAAGGAAAACTTCCCGGAAGAAACAAAATCTGCCAGGGTATTCATCCCTGCAGACCTGCCTCCTAGTTTCCCCACTCATGGTTTAAATGTTAAGCTTCGATTTAGTTGGACAACAGCAGCGAGGCACTCACTGCACGTAGATGTAGGTAACTGGAATGGATGTCAGGAATGCCACAAAAGACAATGGATTGGGGATCTCCTATGGCAAGTGTCTGAGCTCTGTGCAAAGTGGTAGAGGATCATCTGGTGATGGACTTAGGTTGTATAAAATATTTAATCTATATTCTCTGGCTGCCATTAAAATGATTTTCAAAGAGAACTATAAATCATATAGACTGAAGGCAAAAACAAATTCCATTAGATGCTCTATTGAAATCAGAGAAAGTAGGAAAGAAAGGAAGAGAAAAAACAATATGGTTATAAGGATTAGAAAGCAATTACAAATGTGGTAGCTATTGATCCAACAATACATGTGAATGATCCAAATAAACCAGTCAAAGTACAGAGATCCCCAGAGTGCGAGAGGAAAGCAAAACCCAAACAAACACCATGTACAACAATCTCGCTTTAAGTCTGAGAACTTGGGCTAAAAGCAAAGTGATGGAGAAAGGTGTACCATGCTCACATTGCTAAACACACAGCCAGAGAGACTGGATCAATCATAGGGAAAGACTTCAGAAGACGGAAACTTCCCAGGGACGAGGATAAGAAGAGTCCTATTGCCCAATCATAAAAGGACAGATTGCCTGAAAAGAAATGTCAAGCATGAATGTGTCCGTGCTGACAACAGAGGGTCCACATGACCGAGGCAAAATCTAAAGCCGCTGAAAGAAGTGGACACGTTCACCAGCACAGTTGGAGACTTTTCCTTAGTGATCAGTAGATCAGGAGGCAGAAGAAGCGGTGAGGATACAGTAGGACTGAACAGCACCATTAGTGAGTCACATCTAACTGAGATTGATAGGCAGCCCCTCTGGGGAATATCAGAATACACAGGCTTGCCTTGCTCACGAGGGGTGCTCACGAGGAAAGACCACATCGTAGGAGTTCATACGGAGTGTCTTCTGAGACCACACTTGAAGTAAACTAGAAACCAATATCTTCCAAATATTTGGATTTAAACAACACACTTCTAATGATACATGGTTAAAAAAGAAGACACCTCAATAGAAATGAGAACGTATTTTTTTAATTAAATGAAAATGGAAATGCAAGGGTTCAAACATGTAGGTTCCAGGAAAAGCAGTAGTTAGAGGAAAATTTATAGTATTACATGCATATATTAGAAAACAAGTCTAATATCAGTAACCTATGTATGCAGCTTGGAAATAAGAGAAGCAAGGACAAAGGAAACTTAAAGCAAGAAGGAAAGAAAGAACAATGATTAGAGAAGAAGTCAATGAAATTGAAGGCAGGGAAGTAACTGAGAAATCACTTAATCCCAGAGAAGGCTCTTTGAAAATCTCAGTAACAATTGATAACACTCTAGCTAGACTAATCATGGATAAGAGAGGAAAAATACAAAGTAGCAAATAGCAATATACAAAATGCTCACATGGACACTAAAAGAATAATAAAGGAATATTGCAAATGATTCCATGCCCACAAAATCTGATAACTTAGATGAAATAGACTAACTCCTTGACAGGTGCAAACTACCGACTCTCACACAAGAAGGATGTAAACAGAATAGTTACAGATCTTTTATATAAATAATAACCTTCCCAGTAACTCATCAATAGTAATATTGGGATTAGAAGAAAAATCCCTCATGGATTATTAGAATTAACCTTATGGGCTAATTCTCACATGGGTTAATTTTACCTGTGTTGAACAAGAGCAAGATTAATGGTGAGGACAGATTGCATTTGCTGACATTGGTCTTCAAAAAGTAGGTGTATGGAATGTTCTGGAACAGACAAAGAACTTTCTTTTTCCTCATCCTTGTTAAAGTCAATCTGACAAAACAAGACTTAAGAAATGAATTATCTAGGGACCCATTGCATTTAACATAACCCAAAACTTTGAGTTGTTAGAGTTAAAATTCACTTTAAGAAGATATTTTTGTGACACATTTTCCTATGGGAAACTTTGGTATCTATTTTGGTCATGTCAGAAAACAGATTATTTACGTTTATACTGACGAAGGGCAGAAAAGAGGGTTCTGGGTGTGAGGTTTGCAGGAACAGGAAAGGAGACCCACTCTGGGCTCAAGACATGAGAACCATAGTTGGAGAATGTCCCAGCTCAGCCCTTGATGGCGATTATCCCACACAGTAAGCCACTATTGTACAGATGACAATCCCCACCTGGCCCTGTATGGGGTGCCACTGCCCTTCATCTGGGGCAAGGCCTGACTTTCATTTTCTTACAAATGTTTTTGACACTGTTTCTTAAGAAGGTGCTCATAGTCAGGGTTGGATTTGTGTTGTGTGGCTGCAGTTGTTGTTAAAACCATGACCAGGCTGAAATCTAGCTGAGTGCTCTGGGGTCAGCACTGTGAGCATCTTTGTTTTACGTGGTGAGGATCGTGAAGGGAGGTCGAGTAGTTCCAGAGCTTGCCCGATACCCACAGCAGTAATGGTCCTGGAGGGATTCATACTTGGGCTCTCTACTTAAAGGCCCAAGCCTGGAACCACCATGTCTAACTGTTAACAGTGGGAAGGGTCTTTGGGGGCTTTGTATTAGAAGTCAATATTGAGGTTACATCATGAAATAGATTATAATCTATTCTAAGGTAGGGAAATATTTTCCACTAGCTGGAATTCAGAGAGAGCAGTACTTGGATGAAGCAGAAGCACAGAAAGGTGATCTAGCAGAACCCTCCGCCCTCCCTCCCTTACTGTGGCACAGAGGGTCTGCAGGGCAGGGAGTTAGATACACGGGGAAATCTCCCACCATTGTGCCAACTCACCATTCTGATGGCATTAAGACATATAGATAAGCCTTGAATAAATACAGCAGTACTCTATTTAGTAGGAGAATCATTTAGGAAGAACTCAGGGGAAAATGCCTGATGATCAGGTAAATTTCTGCATTCTCACCCCATGGAACTGAGGGTGCAATAAAGAAAGAAGCTTGAAATGTACAAATTACTCTAAAATGTCAAACCTTAAGGTATTTAAAGAGGATGCAAAACACTGGCAAAACTAAAGCAAGGTATGGGAAGTACTGTCAGAGTCTACCTTGCTATTCAACGATGCAGTCCATTACTCAACCATTCCATGTGCCATTAGCTTCCTGGGGCCAGGTCACCTCTATTAATCCCATTGACTTCTAAATGGCTAGCCCCAGTGCCCTGTGCTACATGCAAGAATGTGTTTTAAACTAAGATTAAAACCAAGTAAACAAAAAATACAGGAGCTTGAATTCAGTGATGGGTGTTGGTTCTGTTAGCTCTCGCCTTGAAAAGAGCCGAGCTGAGCGTGAGCACTCCCCAGGCCTTACACAGTCCCCAGCTCCTTCCACTGCCAAGGATCATGGTACAGACAGGTGTATTCCACAGTCGGTTCCCCTATGGACTGTGCACACAGCACCCAGGAACCCTGTGAGCACCTGCCTGGTGGGTTACTTGTTGGTGAGGTACGGGGCCCAGGGGTTCTCACAGCTTTATGCAATGCACTTTTTTTTTTTTTTTTTTTGGTACCAGGGATTGAACTCAGGGGCACATGACCACTGAGCCACATCCCCAGCCCTATTTTGTATTTTATTTAGAGACAGGGTCTCACTGAGTTGCTTAGAGCCATGCTTTTGCTGAGGCTGACTTTGAACTCGGGATCCTCCAGCTGGGATGACAGGCGTGTGCTGCTGCGCCTGGCTTTCAATGCACTTTCGAAGAATACTTTTTCATGCGTCATGTCAGACTTCACTTCCTACCAAAAGTGAGGTCTCTTTAATGATCTAACAATAAGAAAAGCTAATTGAGAAAGGTGGCGACTAGTAGAAAAAAGGAGTAGATCTGGGGAGGGAGTAGAAATAACTTAAAAGGTCACTTTTCTTTAGAGAGTTAGGGACACTGAACCCTTCATTATGTCAAAATCTCATTTCTTGTAAGTGTCTGTGTCTACCGTTTCATATCTATGTACTTATCTAGCAATTGATTTTCATCTATATTACAAATAGTAAAATGATAAGAACTTTTGACCTTTCTGATTTGTTTTTTAATTTCTGAAAGTGTTTTTCTGGTCAGTGCCTTGTGGTCGGTTCCCTTGCAAGCTCGAGCCTGTGGGCTTTTCCCCCTAGGGCAGCGTGGTTTCCATGGTGCATCCTACCTGGGGCCGGGAGGCGAGGATCATCTAGACTCTGCAGACCCTGAACCTCAGGCGGTGTGTGGAGATGGCTGGATAAGGTGTGCTCACAGAGGCACTCAAGCCAGGATCAAAGTCGCAGATGAGATATCAAATAGGACTTCTTTTTTTTCAGGGATGTCTTCGAATAGTACTCACAGAATTTTATTGCTTATGACATTTAAAAGCTGAGTGTATAGAGCACTAAAAATACACCACAGGGAACAATCCTATGCTGGCGGAAAAATGTTCGAGAGCTTCAAAAGGTCCCTGCTATTTTTAATTTCTACTCTCACACTACCATAGAGTGAGTAATACCTTGCAGATTCCACTATGGTGGGTAAAGTGGTGGCAAAGTTCCTTGGCCCCAAGGAACCCTGGACAATACTCAGGAAATCACCTGAGTGCTCTTCCTTATTGGGAGTAAACATCTCCAGTAAGGGAAGATAGCATTTTTTAAAAAGGGTCACTGATGCGGATCTCTATGTCAGAGTTTCTGTTATAGTTTACTGTAACTCTCCAGGAAAACCCTTGAAGGTTCTATGTGTAAAAGTTGTGTTTCTCTAGAAATTTGCTCTAAGACTATTTGCTAGTGCTGCATCCTCTCCTCTGGTCCACCCCTGTCCTGGGTGTCACCATGCTTGGCACTCCTGGCTGACCATGCTGGGGAGGGCGCACCCCTCACGTCCACACCGGCTCGCCAGTGCTCTGGCCATCTCGGTCTGGTCCCTGTGTGACCACAGAGAAGCAGTGCCTTATCTTGAAGGGGTGCTGGGCTCCAGGCCAGGAAATGTGGGCTGTACCAGATGTTTGACTTTGAATATCTCCTCTCCAAATCATTAGTTTTTTTTATATGTAGGATGCAGGTTCTGTTTTCTTCGCCAGGGAATGGTGAAAGGATAAAAATTCAAATAAAATCATTTCTGCCGGCTGGCCTGTCCTTATAGGTACAAGATTTCATCTTCAGTTTTATACAAAAAAATGGACTTATAGACTTCCATTGTTTCTGAAGTTAACAACTTAAAATCCATCAGGGAGTGTGCTTGGTATCAGGACTAAACTTAATTGATTCTTAATTGTAATTTAACTGGAGACCAGAGATTGGAAGGACATGGAGCCTGCCATGCTCTCCCACCCTGGGAAATTCCAGGCCAGCTCGCCTCAGTGCTCAGTCCCTTTCCACAGGCAGTGCTTTCTCCAGTCTTAGCCTGATGTTGGTCCTCCAAGCGAATGTTGCAGAGCACAGCAAGCCAAGAGGGGCACAGTATGGCTTTAATCCTTCTGGAAGCATCACTCACTTAAGTCTTTTTTTTTTTTTGGTACCAGGGATTGAACTCATGGGCACTCGATCACTGAGCCACATCCCCAGCCCTATGTTGTATTTTATTTAGAGACAGGGTCTCACTGAGTTGCTTAGCACCTCATTTTTGCTGAGGTTGGGTTTGAACTCTCCATCCTCTTGCCTCAGTCTCCCAAGCCACTAGGATTACAGGTGTGGGCCACTGTGCCTGGCTTCGCTTGAATCTTAAGAGCAAATTCGTAGGTTTGAGGGCATCCACACAACTGATGGGATCAGCAAGGAGATGGGAAGCTCTTCTTGTCATTTAAACAGGACAGTCTCCATCCAGGGTCCCACTGCTGAGGACTGAGACTCCTTGCATGAAGCTCTGTACGGACCCCAGCTGCTCCATGCTGCTGCTCCTTTGGGCTGCAGGGACCCTTTAGTCCTGCACACTTTAAAGAGGAGTGATGCTCATCAAAGCTGACTTCCCTGTGTGATATAATGTGACACACTGAGGTTTGCAGGTATTCTTAATTGCCACCAGATAGACCACGCATTGCTAAATATATCTCCAGTTTGAGTATTTACATAATTTTAAACAAAATAGTTCATAAATAATTAAAGACAAGCATCGCTACAGCCGCCATATGCTTTATCACAGTGTCATCCTCAAGAGGGAAAATCACTGAACTACTCGGACATAGCTTTAAAACCAAGAAGCCTCGGGAACTGAGACCACAGGCACACATTTAGGAACTAAGTACCAAAGATGGCAATTTTCTCTGTAATGCTGTTGCTAAATGGAAATCAAAAAGGTCAGTTGCAATTTCCCCGAGGGAATGGAGATGATGCGCTCGGCAGGCTGCAGGTGCTGGGCTGGTCAGGGGGATGTGTTCCAAAACGGACCAAGGGAAGACCGCTCTGAGTCCTGAGCTGACCTGCTCCAGCAGGACCCACCTGCCTGTCCTCGGTCAGGCCTTGACCTGCGTGCCCATGTGCTCAGGAGGAGATGCCATGCCAAGTTGTGAGGGACAGAAGCGGCTGCAGCCTCAGCTCCCTTTTCCTGCCCTTGCTGGCGGTTTGCACCCATCACTGTTTCCTTTTATAGCTTCCCGCGGTATCTGCAGCGAATTAACATCAGTAAGGGACTGAAAATGTGAGATAGTACTTGACTGCGTTTTCCCCTTTTCTGTTTCTGTTTTTAACAAACTATCACTCAGTGTGTGTTACTATTGGAACTAAAATGATTCTTGATATTGTTTTACTTTTATCATGATTTTCAATTTGGACTCTGGTTTCAGTTTACAAAGATACTTTTATATATATATATATATATATATATATATATATATATATACACACATACATGTACATATATATGTAGCCACCACATGCCTATAGAGTTTTATACATTAACTTCATGGAACATTAATTTCCTGTCAATAACATAAGCAAAAATTTTGCATATTTTCCTGATAATAAAAGCAAACTGACATTCATTTTGTGGTATTCCTTTAAAAGATTAGCCTGGGATTTTTTGCCAGTTTATTTTTGTTAGGAGTGTTGGTTTTAATGGATACAGCTTTTGACAAGGAGATGGTTTTGAAAAAAAGATGCCATTTAATATGTTTCTCAGTAAGAAGGACTTTTGTTTGGTCTGGGTCACTACCTAATCTTAATTTTAATTTTCTCTAACATATAATAATTTCAGATTATTTTAATCATTTAAATGACCCTAGAGAATGCTTGATTTTGGAATTTTCTTTCAATTGACAGACTTCAATTTGTGGTGTGTTTTAATTTCATTTTCATTAAAAAAAATAAAGTATTTTAAAATCAGTTCAACTAGAAAATCCAATTTTTCATTCCTGACTCTGTGCCTCTCACTCTCATTCTTTCTTTCTCTAACTCTGTATTTGCAGCAATATTAGTTTATTGAGAAATTTGCAGTATTTTTTCAAAAATTCATATTATTGATGAGGTTACTTCTGTAATATTTTAAATGGTCAATAGCAACATCAAAAATCGAATCCTATGTTCTTCAAGAGTTCAGATTGTGTGTGCGTACAGCAACTCCAGAACCAGGGCTGGAGTGACTCAGGGGTAGAGCACCTGCCAAACAGGTCAAAGCTCTGGGTTCAATCCCTGGGGTGGAAGGAAAAAAACAAGAGGTATTATAACCATAGTTGAAAACAAAATGAGTGTTCGTCAACACAGCAAAGACTGGTTCCTAGCAATGGAATACTCCCTGACTCTCTGTGTCTGATTTGGAATGGGTCTGAAGTTTTATCTGTAAATGCAAAAAGCAATGTGCTAAGTATGTGTATGGTAGTCTATTGCTTGTATTAAACACATATAATGCCTATGGTTGTATAAAATATTAAAAAGTAAATGATCATTAAAATTAAAATGTCTGTTTGTTCATATCTCACTAAGAGGATAAATAGAAAACAGGCAACTGTTCACTTCCTGGCCAGTTAGCTTTCAGAGACACATGTATTTTCCATTTGAATCTTACATGTTGAAGAATATATGTTGAATTTTGTAGCATGTGCACATACTACTTATTCCCAATAAGTTGATTAAGCAGTGGAAACATTGTAAGGGCTGCTCAGAAGTAGACACAGCTGTGATGTGGCGATTGTGATACTGCAGTGGCGAAGGCCGAGAACAGGCACAGCATGGGAGCACTTACTGAGCAGCAGAGTCGACACTTGAGTGCATCAGGTAAAATGTGACGAAAATGTACCGTCTGCTCCAGAAACGACATTACATTTTCACTTATTCCTGAAAAGACCGTTGAGTACATTCCTTTTCAACAAACTAACTATATCTATTTATATGTGCAAAGGAAAGATAAAATCCATGTTGGCACCTGATTCCCTAATGCAGGGCCACGTCACCACTGCCGTGGTGCCTTTACCTCACGTCTGGTTTCCCTGCACAACCCCCTTAAACAATGTCCAAGGCCGACACTGCTGATTTGCATTGGCGCTCCATCTGTGAAGATCTGCACTGGACTGACAATTATTTTAACATATTTAGGTAAATGCAAGTGTCCTCATGGCTAGGAAGAAGTGAATACCTCAGTGTTGATACTGTTTAAACAGATTTATCTGATTTCTTTGAGAATATGTAATCAGCTCTGTGCTTCCCTACAAGGAAGGTACATCTTATCATTTCTCCTCCGTCCTCACTGCAGTGTGAGAGCTGATCTGGACAGTGCAGGTTGCATTTTAAAAAGCTGCAAGGCGCTTTGAGAACACATTGGTTTTAAAATACATATGCAGTATGGGGAAAGGGCTAGCCAAAGTGCCAGGGAAAGACCAGAAATAAAGACTGCTCTTTTCTTTTCTTTTTGGTGTACAGATCATATAAATTCTTACAGAGGATCATTTTAAGCTAGCAAAGATGAAAAAAATAATTGATAGAGCTTTATGTAAAAATAATTCTCAACTTTCCATTAAAGTCTATGCAAATTCAAATAATGGAAGAGTCGATTTCAAGTGCACACCTTGGCAGTTCTGTGTGGATGACTACACTTCCAACACCAGCACACCTGGTACGTCCTCTTCACAGTGTGAGTAAGGAGACAGAAATGTCTCAAAAATTTCAAGTGACCAGGCTCAGTGGCGCAGGCCTGTCATCCCAGCCGCTTGGGAGGCTGAGGCAGGAGGATTGTGAGTTCAAAGCCAGCCTCAGCAACGGGAACATTGTGCAGGAGTCGGCGCTGGCCGTGAGGCAGCGACGTGTGGAAGGAGGCTAGTCAAGGACAATCCAGCAGTTCCGGCACGTGGGTGACAAGTGGCCAAGCTGTTCGTGGAGCCAGGTGACACGGGAGGAAGGGAGTTGCACATGCCCTCCAAGGGGAGCTGGGGACAAGGAGCATCCACTTTGCCTGTTTTTTATACCCAAGTCAGTGGGGACTTGACCAGTGTGAGCTGAGCCGAGGAAGAGCCAGAGGCCCACAGCCAGCAGCACGAGGCAGGGCCTGCACAGCAGCTGCCAGAGCGGGAGTGGGCAGGGTTGGGCTGGATTTCCAAGTGAGCCCGGGCACTGTAAGGAGAGAAGTGCCCCGCAGAGGAGGAGTCCCTTACCCAGCAGCTGCTTCTCGGGGGCCTGGAGGTACAGACCCTGCAGCGTGGAACAGCAGATGGGAGCAGAGAGGTAGCCTGCGCCTGGGTCTGCCCCGCTCCAGAGAAGAGCCCTGAACCACGGGCTCGTTACCACCCCGCGGCCCTCTGCTCTGTCTGCTCTGCATCCTCTCAGATGATGGGACCGTAATGCAAGAAAGCCTCCTTTTTCCTAGAGGAAAAAGATCCACTGAGATATGATGAGAGATTTTAAAATTTATGACTTTAAATGAGAGTCCATTGAAGTCATGGTTTTCTCATATTTTTGACAAAACTGCAAATGAGACCCTGTGATTTATGCAACCAGAGGTAACTGATACAAGTAAAAGAAATATTTATGCAACTGCCAGACAGTCATCATAGGAAAAGGTGACTGAGATATGTTCACACACTTCTTCATTGTTTTTTATCAGACAATGAGATCTAATATATCATGGTCCCTTCCATTTAATTGGCTATCAAAATACTCATCTGAATTTACTTTCCATTTACATAAAACATGAGAAAATAATATTTATATTCTTTCAAATGATTCATCAAAATACACATTTTTTTTACTATTGTAAGCTATTTCAGTTTAGGGAGTGAAGAAAAGATTTATGTTAGCAATAAATTCATGTTTTGCTAGTTACACATGAATGGCAATATCTCACAAGCACAACCCAAACTTTTCTGAATATTAAATCTAATGATGCTTCTTCCAAAGAAACATATATGTTGACCACACATATGCAGATGGGAGGGAGGTTTTAGTTCCAACTATCTATATTACATATATAACCAACTCACCATACCAGATATCTGGTAGCTAATCTCACTCAAGTCACAGGACATCACCAAATGTTAAAAGATTGAGTTGTCCCAAATTGGAGGAGTTGAATTTAGCACACAACTCTCTCTCTTCTACTTTAAGTAGACATTATTAGATCAATGGTTAAAGACACTTTATTGACTATAGCATTAGAAAAATATATTATTTCCAAATCTAATTTCATCAAATTGCAATTAATGTTTATGCTATGTTAATTAAAATCAGCATACTAGAGTGATGCAGCCACACCAATGTTTGGACCAGCTCAATTCAGAAAAGCTAAGCTATGGAGCCAACCTAGGTGCCCTTCAAGAGATGAATGAATAAAGAAAATGTGTTATAAATACACAGTGGAGTATTACTCAGACATAAAAAAGAATGTCTTTATGACATTTGGCAGTAAATTGATGAATCTGGAGACTATTATGCTAAGTGAAGTAAGCCAGTTCTCAAATAACCAAAAGTTGAATTTTTTTTTGATGGGTGGAAGCTAACCCATAATAAGGAAGGGGTGAGGGGAAGAATAGAAATATAGTATATTAGACAATGGGGAATGGAGAGAAGGGAGGGGCATAGCAAAGGAAAGACAGTGGAGTGAATCTGACCCAGTTTCCCCGCTGACATATACCAAGACAGCATAGCAAATCCCACCACCATGTACAGCCGTGAGACTGGGACTCCAACGAGAACAAGAGCTATTCCAAGCCTGCATAATTATATCCAAATGGATCCTGCCATCATGCATAACTAAAATGAAACAATGAGTTAAAAAAACAAATAAATACACCATAACCTGACACTGCCAAATTTTTAAATTTATATAAAACATAGCTACTTAATATTAAATTTTTTTTGGTGACTTCCTACCCTTCTCTGACAGAAATAAATGAAGACCACACTGAGAGTGATGTTGAAGAACTCCAGTAAAATCTATTCCATTTCATTTGCTCAGACTTTCCTACTGGTTTAGTTTGCCAATTTTCATAAAACTTTTTCATAAAGAACTTCGTTGAACGGACGGTGTTTATTAGCCATTCGAAGCACCGTGACTGGATCTGTGAGCAGCTCCACCTTGCACTTGGAGGAACAGAGGCCTGAGGACACGCGGCTGCCCGGGTCCTGGGAGCCAGGCGGGCGCGGCTGGGAGGGCCGCCTTCGCTGCCTGCTCTTCCCTGGACGGTGCTTCTGCTCCTCGCCTCGTTACGGTGGCCCTGAACTGCTGTGCTTAACTCCAAATAATCGGGTGTGACAGAGGCATTACAAGGAAGAATGATAAGCCACGAACGGTGACATGTGTCTTAGAGAAAATCTGGGTATTTCACTTGCAGCCTGGAGGGCGCGGGTGCACTGCGCAGGCGCGCACTGCAGGGGCTGCGCTCCCCGCGAGGGGCCTGCGCCTCCCTCCTCCAGCGCCTACCTGTGCGGTCTTTATTTACTCAACAAGCTGTTCATTTTTATTTTACAGATAATTTATTCTTAGATATTCACAACTATTTTAACTTTTTAATGTTTCATTCTTTTTTTTTTTTTTTTAATAAATTAGGGTCAGTTTTTCCAATGCAGAGTAAAAAGAATTTCTTTAAAATTTTTAAGGAGAACAACTTGAAGCTAAGCATGTCATAAAATGAACTTATGTCAAGAAATACAGTGTCCTGGATTAATGAAAGGCAGGCATTCACACAGTTTCCGTGAGGACCCATGACGACGTCGGTCAGAGCTCTTTGAGAGGAAGCAGGAGGTGAGGAGAATGCAGAGTCCCAATACCAGATTCCTTTTCTCATCTCAGTATTACAGCAAAAACTTGAGCATCTTGTCTCGTCTTTCTCTTTCTACTCAGGAATGTATGATTTCAATTCTCAAAATAGATCAAAATAATACAAAGTACAAAAAAGTGGCAAATTGCAATTCCGTGTTTTTTCTGTGTAGATTTAATACTGGTAGGCAAGATGTTAGAAAAAAATGGTACTTGGGCTGAACATGTAGTATAGGTCGTAACATATTATAACCATAAGCCTGATGGCAAAAATGAGCTTTAAGATTTGTGATTGAGAGTTTCTCAAACTGAATAATATGTTGCACCCTGTGAAATAACACCAGGTAAATAATTTAATTTGGTGACTAAATATGATGGTAGAGGTTAAATCCAGGATCTACAGGTCTGTACAGTAGCCCGCATCACTTTTCAAAGATATTCCTATCCGTGGTTGCAAAGGAACATTTGTTTTCTCAGTAGGTCTTATTCATTGCAAACTTGCCATGTGGAAATGGATTCAATCAGCGTCTTCCCAGATCAGGACCTACACAAAGCATAATGGCCTGCTTGGCAAAACTCTATTTGTTTTATCTCTTTCCCATTCTTGTTTTTTCTTTCCTAATTGAACACTTAAAATTTGTTTGATGTTATCAAAGGGGATTTGGTCACAATGGAAACAATAGAAGCTGAATGTGAATTTTATTCTACCACCTCTGACCCTGAAGTTTCCTCTTCTGCATGCTGGAGATAGAGGAGGCATCTGTCTTGGTCATCAGTGCATTTGAAAGAAATACCCAAAGCCAAGTCTGAAACAGCAGGAAAACCAGCCTTGATTTAACTCCCACCCAGCTTGTAAAAATTGATCAAGTTGTCATGCCAAAAGAGAAGTCCCAGTATAAGAAAGCAGAGAGATCATTGAGACCTCAGAAATGTGAATGTAGATCCATTTCTGGGGTTTGCTACGGGAGACTGGCAAGAAGGAAGAATAAAGCAGCCTGTCCCCTTTGCCTTGGCCAGTGTGCCCAGCAGCTGCTCCAAGTCCCTTGGTGCTCAGGAGATAGCTGCCATTCCCTAGTGCCCCCACCCTCCCATCCTGTGCGGCCTCCTCTCTGCTCCTTCAGACTGGGAGTTGGGCTTCCTGCTGCTTGGCATGTTGGTGGCCCACTACCCCAGGCCTGGAGACTGCATCCTCCCTCACCCATGCAATCAATCCCCTGGAAAACAATCCCCAATGTCCAAACACTTGGAATGGTTCCAATTGTCCTCTAGGGACTGAGAAGGAAGCATCAATGGATATGGCTGAATGTTGAAATAGTGTCTATAAAGCTGGTGAAGGAAATAACCCAATTCATAAAGCAAAGAACAGAGATTGACAGTACAAGATCAAAATTCAGAGACTGCATTCAGCCCAGGAGCTCGACATTTGCTAATAAATGTTCCACAAGGAAAGAACTGAGAAAACGTGAGTAAATAACTTTTAAAATGCAGAAGAAAAACTTCCTGTGCCAAAGATAAACTCGAATGTTCAGATTAAAGAGCTAATTAAATATTGAAAGGCATGAATGAAAAGAGACCCACAATTAGCAACACACTAATGAAAAACTTACAAAGAAGGACTAGAGGAAGGTGACTTGCAAAGTCAAAAGAACTAGATGGAAAAGTCACTTCTCAATAGTCATGTTAAATGCAGAAAGCAAAAGAGAAATTTCTTCACATTTGAAGAAAAATTATTTTGAGGCTACAATTCATTAAACCTAGCAGCATGAAGATATTTTTAGACAGGCAAAGGCCTTTAATTGTGCAAACCAGACATTGGTTAGGAGGAATCAGGCAAGGAATCCTTACCAAGATCTCTGTCAGAACAAGGTGAGGTGATAATGGTGAGACGTTAAGCATCAAAGATCAGAGTTAAGTCTAAATAAGTAGAGGGATGATTTTACAAAGATTTAGTAACAATCCTGAACCAAAATCCAATATAATGATAAGAGAAAGCTACGACAGGAAAATGGAAGAAAGATAATATGCTGAAATTCTCATTTCATGAGGGTGTTTTAGGGTGGCTGTAGATGCTGATTGATTCTGATCATTGCTTTAGAAAAGTTTCATGATTTAGTAAAATTAAATTTTAATTCCTGTAGAGCTAGACTGTGGAGCTTCAAAGCTTTTGAGGGAAAGAACACCAGCCATGGGGTGGTGGGTAGCAGGTGGGAAGGAGAAGCCCACCCTCCCAACAAGGGCAGAGCAGGGTACGCCAGGGTCAGGAGGAACCCGAGCAAGCCCATCCCCTGTCCCTGGGTCAGCACAGCATCCTCGCTAATATGACACAAACCCTGGATGTGGGAGATGTGTGATGTGCGTGGCCTGTGTGTGCAACACTCACTGACCAGTCAGCTTCCAGACACGTGGGGAGGTGTGCAGACTCAGGAAGGAAATGTGCCACATGAAGGCCAACGGTGGTGGTCCTGCCTGGGGAGCAAAGACCACTGCTCCCCCAGTTTCCAGGAGAGGGACAGCAACAGGGGATGTGGAGCTGGACACGCTGCCAGGTGATCTGGGGAAAAGGTGAATCAGTGAGCAGACAGCAGACCTGACATGGCCATAGGCCTAAAGCACCTCCTCAGTGTTGGGGGGCGTAGGCGGTGGAAACAAGGGGCCGGAACGTGTGGAAATCACAGTAACAGAAACATCATGGTGAGAATGGTGATGAAAAGAGCCAATAATCATTAGCTGCACACTCAGGGTGCCAGGTGATATGCTGGGCCCTTTGCAGGGTTGATTGGCTTTGTTCATAAACCTGGGAGCTTGATTCTGAACCCACCACCAGCTGAACTGCTGAGGGAGCTGCCAATTCCCGTGGTCACAGTGTGCGTCTTACAACCCTGCTCGTCTTGTCTTGACTGTGCAGAGTCAGTTAAGCGCTTCCGTTGTAGTTCTTGAAGCTTCTAACAATAGCCCTTCTTTTCTGTAAAGAAATGGAAATGATCCAATTTTTTGAGCAAATTTCTTTAATGATCGATTCCTGAGAGTGAAGCATATTTAGAGGTTGTTTATAATGCAAAAATAAGTCAAATGTCTTATCAGTGAGAAAACTGAGGCAGAGAGGCAAGGCAGCCTGCCAAAGGCCACAGAGGAGGAGCACAGGGGAGCAGGGTGGAGTCCCTGCGTCTCAGCCCCTGACCCCGCGTTCCAAATGCCACCCACTTGAAATGCACATTTTGGCAGGGATTCGTGGAGCAAGCACATGGAATGTTGCACAGAGAATCTCAATGAAATTCAAGAGCAAATCAGTAGTCAATTCACTATCTCTGATAGAACATGCAGAAAAATCATGAACTGATTTCTCACAATTTCACACCATGAACACAGGCACATTCATGCGTGCATGCAGATGCACAGATCATCCAAATAACTAGGGTCTACCCAAGCATGCAAACCGAAATTAATATGTATTCTGAGATAAGTGATAATTAGTCCATAGGGCATTATTTCACCCAGGACCTTGCAGCTGTGGTTCAGGTCAGTACGTAACCTGAGATGCAGGGCAGGGAAAGAGTGATGGAGAGGGAGAACAGCAGTCCATGCATCCTGGGCTTTTAAGATCCTATGGGCAGTACCGATTATGAAAGGAAAGAGACATGCAAATACAGGCGGAAAGTATATAAAAGTTAAAAAACGAAAGAGAAGGACTGGCAGGTAAAAGATTAAAGCTCATTCTTCATGTATCCTAAGTTTAGCATATCTGATGAGATAGATAGATAATAGATGATCCATAAGTAGGTTGCAGACAACAGATACAACAAACTACCAAAGAAGAGAAATAAATATTTTTCTCATTTAAAAACAGGACAGCTTTTAGAAATGTATATGATATAGTGCACAGTTTATGCAAAGTAATTAGGTAAACTAGCTAAAATACATGATTCTCTAGGAACACACAATTGAATCAAAATAAATCAAAGCAAAATCCAAAGGCACTGATCACAGATGCTGGAAAAGCTGTCAGGGTTCCCCAGCTAAGCAGTCCAGCAGGGCAACATTCCCACATATGTCAAAAGAAAACTTTGAGGAAAAGACACTGTTCTGGTTGTTGAGTGAGCATTTTCTCAGACTTAGGGAAGCAGTGTAAGAACAATGGACTATGACTCCCCTTGCCAGATACAGACAGATATTAAAGGACACAGAAATGGCAATGTGGCATCAGCTCCGAAAGAAGCCAACGGGTCATCCAAGTGAGGCAGGCAGCCCGAGCTGCACTGTGCAGCTGAGATGCCCCTGGCCTTTGGTCTGGGCTGACTCTGAGCCTGCTGGAAGAAAGCTGGCTGATTCCTCATATTGGCAGATTACCATGGGCACTGAGGAAAAGGTAATTTATGTAAATGCATTGCACCATTTACAAAGCAATTTCCATCTGGAATTAAAGACCAGAAATACGAAATAATTATTAAAATACTTGGAGAACAAGGCAAGATATTAACCCTGAAGTCAAAAGGTAAAGCCTACATATAAGACAAAACCCTTCTTAAGAAAAAGCTTGTCAACAAAAACATAGCAAAGTGAAAAACAATAAAGAAAAAATATTAAAAATGTACAGTAATAGATGACACTACAGATTTTACAGTGAACTTCTATAACTCAGAAACAGACAGTTAGAAACTTTGTAGAAATATAACCAAGCAATTAAAAGAAGATACACGAACACTAATGGAGCTATTTTATTGAGGCAATCCACCTGATTAAAATCAAGGAAAGCAAAATTAGACAACAGTAAGGTTCATTTCTGTACATCACACTGTTGAAAATCAGAAGAGAAATAAGACCCCGTACTAAAGATGGTAGAGGGGTCCTTGATATGCCATCTTTCCCAGAAGTCAGCCTGAAAGAAACTGTGATTTAAAATGCAGAAGTAATTCCACACCAAGCAACTTTATTCCTAGAGAACATGCTCATAGTCATGCAAAAATAGACATATAACATATATTCATTGCATTATCAGTTCATCAAGCAAAAGTGAGAAAGACTGATGCCTATCAACAGGGTAGTTGTTAACTGAGTTAAGGCACACTATCCTGTTGAGCGGGGCTGACCTACAAAGGAGATCAGGGTATGGCTGCTGATATCACTAAGGATGAAAAGAAGAAGCAAATCAGAATCTAAAATATTGAAACAACATGTCAATAAATGTACAAAAATCATTATGTTTTATTTAGTTTATGGTGCTGGACTTTGAACCCTGGACCTTGTTCATGACAGGCAAGCACCCTACCACTGAGCCCTATCCCTGCCCCCCCAAATCTATGCACATGCATAGGAAACATGCATCCAAAGAAGGAAGCATGGTGGAGCTCAGTGCTCCCCTCCAGGGAAAGAGCCGGAATTGGGGCTGCTGATGGAATGGTAGACAATGGATGGCTTTCTTGTTTTTTTAAACACGATTCTGTATTGACTTTTAATTTTGCTATTAAAACACACCTAATGCTAGTACAGATATTGGTGCATATATCATCCTGTGTCCTTGAAAGCATTTGTTATATTTTTCAGTTAGGAAAACTAGACTCAAAGACTTACGTGCCATGTCTTTTCTAACCTACATTTGCAGCAGTTGGAAACAGACTCACCCAAATTCTTGGCAGCCCAACCATCCTGTTCACACCCTTCTTTCCCGGGGATTGACTTCGGTGCATGAGTGAAATAAGTAGCAAGCATTGGTGGCCATGATTGATTTCTTATTAAGATAAAGGGACACCTGGCTACACAGGTGATCTTAATTTAGAAGAGTGATATTTTATTGACAATGTATTTTCATGCCTCAGAAGGATCTTGAAACATTTCATATATCTAAATGGAAGTACCTTGGCTCAACCTGCAGGTGAGAGATGGGAAAAAAGTTCACAAGTGACAGAGAGGAAGAAAATAGCCCGTTCTATTTCTTCATCCCTCCCTCAACTGACGCAGGGAATGTTTATTTCTACATACGGGGCTGTTAGTGGAGAACTCGGCACGGTGTTTAAAGTCTATTTTGGTCTTACCTCTTTTGGAATTTATGTCTCTGAAGGCCATCTTATTTCTGCTCCCATCTTTGATAACCTACCATCTGTTTCTTTGCTAAAATAGAAAATAAAAGAGTGAATGTCAACTGATGCAATCAATGAATAAAACAAGGTTGTGTCTAAACAAATAATGTAGACACATTTAATTAAGTTAGATTTCATGGGTTGCTAATTAACTGCTTGATTAAAATAACCAGAGAGCTTTAGGAAACAACTGGGTGTTTTCTTTGAAAACTATTAAAGTGATTTGTGTGCATTGACATAAGCCCTAAAGAAAATATATATCATATTTCCAACTTTTGAAATTTGGATTCAGCATCTTTCAACAAAAGACCTGATTATGTGCTTTAAGACATTCCTAAAAGAGATAAAAATAACAAATTGTAAGATGTAGGATTCTCAAGGCAAGCTGCCTACATATATTTTTAGCAATGCACTAATATCTATTTCAATTACAATTTTTTAAATTAAAAAATGTTATAAATATGTTCGCACATAGTAGCCTATATTAGCGTACGGAAAGCCTACCTTACAAATCTGATCAAATGTTAATTTATTTAAGAAATAAAATGCTTTCTACTAAATAAATGTGCTCTGTCACACTGAGCTTTTTAGGTAAGGACGCACATTGCTAGCTGGGCCTCTCAGCTGGGAAGGCCATTCTCCTTTCCATAAGGTGTGCAGAGAGTGTGATCATTTGCACATGGAATTTCACCTCCATCCAGCTCTTGATGGCGCCGTGTAATCGTCACATGTTCAGCTTTCAGAAATATTTTCAGAGCTCCCATGGTCTTGGAGAAAGAAACCAACCTGTGAAACCAAGTAAAGGGCCTCTCTCCTCTCCTGACACACGCCAGGGTAGGGTGTGACCAAGCGCCAGCCAGCGTGGCCACCAGGGCTTCTCTGCAGCTGGAAGCTGTCCACCTCTCCTCTCCGGACACACTCTGCCTCTGTCTTGCTGCACCACGTTGCTCTGCTCTGTCCACACTAAGGCACTAGTCACCTGGGGCAAAGGTTGTCTTTCTCCTGCGAGCCCAGCTTGTGAAGAAGCGTTTACCAATTCGACCAGACCTGCCTCCTTTAGAGGAACTGAAGGGCAAATGCTGTTTCTCGTGGGGGGAATCATACGGTGAACATTTTCATTTCTCAGAACTGGTTTCTGATTTATAGAATGGTTGACAGTGGTTTTAGCACCTATACTGTCCACATGACATATTAAATATCAGGGAAAATGCCAAAATGTATTTTGTTTTGTAAGTACAATGAAGAAAGGTCCTAAGTTCTGGTAGTGAAGAGGACCAAACTCCAACATCTTTCAAAGAACTGTGCATTTTGCTTCTGTGAATGCACGGAGCCAAGAGCACCTGTGGTGGTGTGGTTTCCACACAGGCTTGGACATCACCGGCTCAGGAAACACCTCCTCTGCTCTGTTAGAGTGCCAGGCGCCCCGTGTGAATACCTTGTGCCCAAATGCTCAGTTAGGCCTGCTTTCCTCTCTTTCATCTCCTGTACTCCTGTTTCCTTCCATTTGTCCCTCTGTCTTGTTACTGTGTGTGTGTGCGTGTGTGCATGTGTGGTACTCTACCTCCCCAGCCTTCTTGGTTTTATTTTAAGACAGAGTCTCACCAAATCACCCAGGCTGGCCCCAAACTTGCCACCATCCTGCCTCAGCCTCCCCAGGAGCTGGGATTATAGGCATGTCCCTCTGCACCTGGCTTTCTTTCCTATTTTCAGTAAGATTGTGTATTTGCAGTCTCTGTTGCTACTCATGCCCTTAAAGCTGCCTTTTATCTTTCTATTTTTACCTTTTCAAATGCATGAACACTTGCAAAATACAAAGAATGCTTGCGTACCCTGCCTCCAACCTCCTTTAATGATAAGACCTAATATAATCCTATCAGAATGGTGGGTACTAGGAAAATAACATGGGTGCAGGATACTCTCATCACTTACAAACCTTAGTCAAATGTGGACAAATTTCCAAAACAGGAGAATTGGAGAATGCCCAGGTACTACATTGGGTGGGGCCTTCTTCAGACCTGTCGAATGGGCAGGGGCTCCACAGTCCTCCCTTGTCTCTCAGCAGGTCACTTCTTGAAGAACATGTGACAGAAGGGACTCAGTGTGGGTCTGTGTAGTGTCTGCTCACACTCAGACCTCAGCTGTGCAGTTACCATGGCAACAGAGCTAACGTTGATCCCTCCTTGGTCCGAGGCGCTTCCTGACCTGTAATGGTAACTGCGATGCCTTGATCTGCCAGGTTTCTCACTCAGAGTTACTTTTCTATTTGTAATTAGTGGAAATGCTGTAGGCCCTATTGTGAGATTTTGTAAATACCCTGCTTCTCATCAAACTTTCATTCACTGGTTTAACGGGCCCCGATGCTGCTTGCCTGGGACAATTAGTATCATTGTGTTCGCAAAATGGTGTTTTTTATATTTCCATCATGTCTTTGATGATCAGTAATTGGAATTCTATTTTATGTAGGATTTTCCTGTCTCCTCATTTATCCATTAATTTGTGTGGGAGCATGAGTGGTAAATCATGGCGATTACTGTTTATTGGTTGCTGAAATTGTGGCAGATTTTCTACTGGGAGTCCCTTCAAGTTGACCCTTGTGTCCTCTTGTTGTGTCCCACAATTTTTTGGAGCATTTCTTGCTTTCTAAATCCAACATAAGGTGTAGGCTTTGTTGTGTTTCCCCATCCCTGGAAGTGATCACTTACCCAAGAAATCCCTGTTTCTTTTCTTTTATTGGAGGATTAGACTTATAATCAAGGTCTGTGCACTAAATTTGCTCGTGGGAAGCCAGGTTTCATTGCTAATAGACCCTTAGCACACAGACTTAGGATGGAGGCGTGTTAACCCTACAAGTCCTACAGCTGACATGCCCCTACTCCTCCCTACAGCTCTGAGTTCACACTGGCACCTCGACTTTGGCGATCGTCACGGAGTTCCTTCTGTTCCCCCTCCCTCCTTATTTCATCTCCTTTCTTGCACTGAAAGTCTGGTCCTCACTATCCGGCATGTATTTATTTAATTATTTTCTAGAAAATAGAGTACACAGTCATTCAAGAATTGCTAATTACACTCATTTAAGAATTGCTAATCCATACTCCATGAAAAATAAATGTGTTCTATAGAGTGCAATACTTTTGCTATCAATTTCCCTCTTAGACATTCAAAACGTTATCAAGGTGTTTAGATGGGTTTTTGCTGTTATTTTTATCTTTCCCATCCAGTGTCCCTGTGCTGGACATTTGGGAAACTCCTTGTTACTCTTACGGCTCCAGTTGGCCCTCATTGGTTTATTGAGTCTATTTGAGTAGGTAAAATGTCACAGCACCGAGGACAGAGCCTGGCAAACAGTGGACCCGGAGACTGCCTGAGCTCATCCTTGCGCTGTGCTCTTCAGCTCCTTCTCCGACTGCTCCCCACCACCTCCAGGGCACCCTTCTCCGTGGCTTTGGTTCATATTTTCTATATTTTATTTTTTCACAAATAAGTATGCACATGTATGGTTTTATATTTCCTGTTTTTAATATGCAAATAGTAACATACTATTTGTGTACATGAATATACAAACACACACATACATATATCTAAAATTAGACTCTGAAAAGACTCCCTATGAATTCTTAGAGAATTTCCTCTCTTATTTAGTACATTATACTCTGTTTATTCACTCACTCTTTTATGTGGTATGCTATAGGTTATTTCTAATACTTAACAATCACAAAAAATTGTATTTCTGTGTTACTGATGTTTTACCTTCAGTGGAAATTCCTAGAAATAGCATTGAGAGGTAGCAGAAAATGGCATATGTACTTTTGTTAGACATTTTAATCTAGCCACTTAAGAGAATTGAAATTAAATTCCTCTTTGAAGATTTTATTGCACTATATAAATGATAATTTCTTCACAAATTTAGATACCCAATGTTCTCTTTTCTTCCTGAAGGTCCTATATTGGTTGATTTAATACAATGTAAGGGTTATGTTTATGATACTCTATGTCACTTTCCTATAAGTATGCTTAGTTATGCAAATGAGATAGAAATGTCAGATATAAAAAATTATCTGTCCTAAGTTCATTATGAAAAATATAAGTTGCCAGAATTATATCTAACACTATTCTTATATTTTCCAAATGCCTAACCTTTTGTACATTTCAAATATATTGACCTTTAGTTTCAAACTTTCCAAATTCAGTTTCTTAGGTCATGTAATTTTATTAAAAATTTGCAGATATTTTATATTTAATAGAGTTTCATAGTAAGATAACATGTCAATATTTTCTCTAAATATATTGACACACAAAGGACTATTGCTTGTCAATAATAAGAATGCAAAGACTATGAAAACAAACAACTCAAAGAAATGGGCAAAGAAACCAGACACCTCCTCCACAGACATTCTGATGGTAAAGGCACACATGAAAAGATGACTCATATCCAATGTCATTAAGAAAAGCAAAGGCAGAGAGCAATGAGGCACACTGCACAATCATCAGAGTGTCCAAAGCCCAGAACACTGACACCACCACATGCTGAGGAGGATGTGGAGCAATGGGAACCCTTAGACTCACTGTTGACGGGAATGTAAGGTGACACAACTCTTTGTCAGTATCTTACTAACAAAGCTCACTCTTATGCAACCTACCATTAGCACTCGGTGGTATTTATCTAACCACTTACATCCACACAGATCTGCACACAGATATTTGTAGCAACTGGATTCATAATAGTCCAAATGTGGAAGCAACCACCATGCCCTTAGTGGGTGAAGAGGTTCGTAAACTGTGGTATGCCCAGAAGATGGGACCATGGCCAGCACAAGAGGGTCTGCACTCACACCACGAAGTCGTGCCTCAAGCACATAGGACTAAGTGAAGGAAGCCAATCTTAAAATCTTTAGGGCGGAAAACTCTTCTGTGTGATGCTAAAACAAGGGTACACGCTCTACACACTTGTCCAAACCCACAGAAGGACCAACAGCAAGCTGTGGGTGGTAGTGGTGTGTCAATGCAGGTTTGACCATTGACACGCTCACGACTGTGGCCCAGACGTCGACAGTAGGGGAAGTCGCACATATGTGGGTCAGGAGCATACAGGAACTTGGTATTTTCTACTTACTATTGCTGGGAACCTAAAACTACAAAGTCATGTCTGAGGAAAAGAAAAAACGATCGCTGCCAGGAGAGTTCCGTTTCTGGAAACAGGGTGAGGAGCTCTCCAGTGAAATAATCATAGATTCTAAAAATCATCAAGACTCAAGAGAAACTCTCCAGAATGCTTCCATTGAACTAGACGCAGAGGGCAGACGAGAAAGCAGGTATTCAAGCTTGTCTACCTGCTCAGAGCAGCGAGATCTGACGCTTGAGCCTCAGCCTCTCCTCCTCCCTCACACTCCAGCTCCACCCTGAGTGAGGGTGGCCATGGCAAGGGGAGCTCTCTGTCCTCAGGTGGTGGTCACATGGCACGTCCCCAAGCCCTGAGGTGCAGAGCTTCTGTGCTCACTGGGCGAAGCTGGGGGGGGGGTCAGGGGTACCCTTCACCCTCCAGCCCACTCGTAGGTAGAGCCTCTAGCCCAACACAGCCCCTCCAGGAATGCGGAGACTCCAGCTGCCCCACAGCACCCAGCAGAGGGGTGGAAGTTCCAGGTCCACATGGACCAGCGAAGGAGAGCAGACTACTCTTATTGTCCATGCTATACTCATAAAGCAGCTGTTGGTCAGCAAGAAGAAAACCCCCATTCTAACTACAAACTGAATCTGGCACTCAGGAATTTTAGCCATGAAAGAGGCATTACTTTGAATCTCCTCCCAAAGAAATAATGTAATTTATACCAGTAAGGGTAAAAGCAAGCCCAAGGCAGCTCTCAAACACACACTTTTTGTGTTGATAAGCAGTTAAGACAAGACTGGTAGCTGAGGGGAGCAAAGAGTGAGAATATAGGGCAGTTATGCATCACACAGAACCAGGAGGAGGAGCCAGGAAGAGCAGCATGTGATATAAACAAGGCAGCAAGATAAACCGAGGGGTCAGGAAAAGAGACAGGAGAAAAGGTCCCCACTAGAGTCACTGGAGTGTCAGAAAGAGTGTACGCCAGAGGATGCACCTGCTGGGGGCCTCATCCCAGACTCCACACTTCAGAGGACGTGGTCTTCAAGGAAGCACTCAACCAGTTCACTAAGCAAGTAGCAAGCAGGCAGAGCAACACCCGCGTGATCATGTAAGGAGACACATATTCATAGGGACTGTGAAATGCAAAGAATAAAAGTTTTAGAAACAGAGAGGAAGACCAGAACCTGAGAGATATGTGGCACTGTCCAGCACACCAGAATGCTTGCCTCTGGAGTACCAGGAGTGACAGACAGGGAAAGGGGTGGAAAAACATGTTCAAGGAAATCATCTTCCCAGTTGTGACAAAAAGTAAAAGCATCAATCTGCACTTCCAGAAACCTCAGTAAGTTCCAACTATAAAAATGCTAGGATAGCCACAGCTAGTCACAATGTAGTACAATGCCAAAAGTATAAGACAAAGAAAAAGTTTTAAACCTGAAGAAATATAAATACAGGACAACTAAACTAAGATTAACAGCTAATTTCTTACCAGAGATAATGAAAGCGAGAGGCAATGAGATATCATATTTAAAATGTTGAAAATAAAAATATCAATGAGGAATTTTATATTCAACAAAAGTATCTTTTTTTAAAAAAAGAAGACATTTTCAGTTAAACTCAAAAGGAAAGATTGTATTGCTCTCAAATTCTTCTTACAAGAAATACTAAAGAAAGTTCTGCACGCTGAGAGCAAGTGATTCCAGACAAGTTTCCAACACTGGTTAAAAAAAAAAAAAAGACAATATAAATATATAAATGTACATTTATTCACTTTTCTTTCCTAAAATATTTGAAACATTGTATGAAATAATATGTACAAACTCACACTTTTAAAACTAAAATATAATAAATGTAATATATTTGACCATAATGGCACAAAAGATTGAACAAACCTGGGTTGGAATGTGGACTACCAAACATGAGGGGATTCCAAATACAGGAGCGTATCAGGACAAGGGAACTGGCAGAGTTGAATAAGAGTGTGACTATAACTCTATAAATATGCTTGATGTTTCCTCTTCTCTGAGTGTCTTGAAGATACTTAATCATATTTGAATCATTATTGCAATGTATTGTTGGGTTTGTAATATATAGATATGGTGTTGTGTTAAAATAGAAATAGAAAGGGTAGAGAGAACAGAATTAAGTAGAATCGATATTTCTTTATCATACCAGACTTAGGTTGATAAAACCTGAGGTAATTATGGCACATGTGTGTGTAACACTCATAGTTGTCAATAGTTATCTTAGTGATGTGATATATGTGTGTGTGTGTGTGTGTGAGAGAGAGAGAGAGAAATTGTTACAGAAATTTCAGTGTTACAGAACATGTTTACTTAATGTGAAAGACAGATGTAAAGGAGTAATGAGGGAACCAAAAAGTTAGACATATAGAAAACAAAAATAAAATGACAGATCTTAATGCAACCATGTCATTCATAGTGGTAAGTGAGAAGGGATCAATCCATCCATTTTAAAGGCCGGAATCAGAAATGACATCCAACCGCACACTACTGGCAGGACACACTTCACACACCAACATACATACGCGTTCAGTAAAAGAATGGAGAAGATTTATTTTGCAAAAACAGTTTTAAGGAAAGCAAAATGACTATACTATATTGGTTAAAATGGAAATAAAAACACGAATACAGAAATAAAGAGGAATATTTAAAATGATAAAATTGTTAATCCTTCACAAAAAATATAACAATGACAAACATATACACACCTAACAACAAGTCACAAATACATGAAATAAAAACTAATAAAACTCAGAAATAGAAAATTAAAAAATTATAGTGGGAGACTTCAAAACATCATTTTCACTATTGAATACAACTCTACAAAAGCTGAATAATGAATTAGAAGACATGAATAACATAAAACATTTATAACAAAATCATCCATGGATCCAGTCCAGCAAAAAATAACAATACATTTTTTCTTACTTGTACATGAAATATTTTCTAGGATGGATCCTAAAAGCAAGTAATTTTAAGAAGATGAAATACTACAATGTACTCTAAGATAAGCCCTAAAAACTTTCAGCCCTAAAAGCAAGACTTGATTAATTTAAATGAATAAAAATCCATAAAATGCACTATCCAAACACAGTATTAATCAAATTGAAACCCAGAAATTTGTGAGGCTCAATGTGTAGAAATTAAACAATGCACACCAAAATAAATCATAAGACAGAGAAGAAGTCATAAAGGGAATTATGAAACATTTTCAAATGAATGCAAATGAAGACACAGCATACCAAAACTTAAGGGATACAAATAAAGCTGGTTGTACAAGGATATAGAGAGCTGTAAGTGTCAATAGTATAAAGGAGGAAGAACCCAATTACCTAAATTTACCTCTTAAGACACTTGAGACAGAAAAGCAAACTAAATTCCAGATTGGGCACAAGGATAAAAATAATGTAAATGGAGTGGAAATTAATAAAATAAAGGATAGACAATTAGCAATTTATAGAAAATTAGCAAAACCAAATGCTGATTCTTTGTGGGCAATAAAATCTTAAAAATCTTTAGATCCACTTTCTAATAAGAATGTAAAAATTAAAGGTATTTAAATCAGAAATGTAGAATCTTACTAATAGCTTTACAAAAATTAAAATATTCTAAAAATATCTTTATGTCAACAAATCAGGTAACTTAGGATAAATGAACAAAATCTTAAAAAGACAGAAAGCACCAAAAATGATGTATGAAGAAATGTGAAATCTGAATAGACCTTTAGCACGCACTGTTATGTAATTACTAATAGAAATGTCTACTCACAGGGGAAAGTCAAGGCCTCAGCAGTTTCACTGTTCAGTTTTAGCCAATACTTAAAGATGAATTAATACCAATGCTTCAAAATGCATTCTACTGTCATGTATAACTAAAGAAAACAAATAAAACATTATCAACGCTTCACATTCTTCTAGACACATCCCATCTCATCTTATGAGTTCACTATGAATTTGGTGCCACTAAAGCACAAAGACATCACATAGAAATCTATAGATCAATATTTCTTGTGAACATAGATGTAAAATTTCTCAGCAAAACATTAACAAGACAAGTCCAGAAAAATGTTAAATGTTTTATGTATATATAATAAAAATTATATATATGGTATAAATATATATGTATATGTGTATATGTGTATATGTGTGTGTGTGTGTGTGTGTGTGTACATGAGACAAAGATAGCCAGGTTGATTTAATATCTAACAATCAGCTAATATAACAACATCAGATCTCACTTAATGATGGTAATGCATTCTGAGAAATGTGTGGTCAGTGATTTGTGTTGCGTGAACATCATCGCTTGTGCTTAGACAAGCGAAGTTGGGGGCAGCATCATTGGTCTGGTGGCTGTGCATATGCTCTTGCACTGACCAGAACGTCATTACGTAGTGCATGACTGTACACTGTATCAACATGATGAAGGATCAAAGCTGTAGTACCATCTCAACAACGCAGAGAAAGCATTGACCAAAGCCAGCACCTCTCTTTATAAGAACACTCAACCAGTTAGGTGTAGGAGAATGTGCTCAACCTAATGGAGGGTGCATGTGAAACCTGTCCAGGTGACATGCTGAAAGACGGCGACACTCCTCCTCAGATGAGGTGCAAGACAGAGGTGCCCTCCTGCTTCTTCTATTCAAGAACACATAGGAGGCTCTAGCAGCTCATTAGGGAAGAGAATGAAGAAACACAAAGGCTCCAGAGTAGATAAGAACTGAGACCGTCTCTCGCTGCAGATCATACTCCCTGGATATGGAAAATGCTGAGGAATCCAATTAAAAATCTATTAGAGTCGAAAGTCAAGTCAGGGCTTTCAGGTTACCAGATAAAGGACAAAAGCCAATTTTATGACTCTACACTCAGAATCTGAAATTATAATTAAGAAGAGAGCTCAATTTACAGTAGCTTCCAAAAAACCCAGCAGTACTTTCACCTAAACTAAAGAAGTTACAAATTATACTCTCAAAAGTACAAAAACTTGTTTAATAAAGTTAAAGAAGGTCCAAATAAATGAAATAAAATCCAAGTTTTTGAGTCAAAAGAGTTGATGTCGTTAAGAAGAAAACTTTCCTGGTCGGGTTGCAGTGTCAATGTGACCCAGCTGGCTTCCTTGAAAACAATTACCGAGTTAATCGAGGAATTAATGTGGAAATTCAATTTCCCATAGGTCTCAAACCTTCTCCAAAGAGAGAATGACATCGTCAGACACACACTGCACCTTCTCACCTAGCCACAGGGTCAAGACCAGGCTGCTCCAATTCAGGGTGGCCGTGGGGTTCAAGACAGGAAAATGAGGGTCTAAAGTAAATCCTCACACTTCGGGTTAGTTGATGTTTGATGAGACCATTTGGTGGGAGCAGTGTCAACAAAGAGCCAGAACAACTAGACATCGTGTGCAAGGCGACAAAGCTCGAACCTGACTTTGCAAAAACTCCCAACGGCTCAGACCTAAAGGGAAGGGCTGAGCAGCACAGCGTCTTACTAAGAAAGCGCAAGCTTTAGTGCCGTCATGATTGGGTAGATATGCTTTTTGCTCTTTTCTTTTCCTTTTTTTTTTTTTTTTTGTGGGAGTGGGGGTTTAGATGAGACAGCAGAATGACAAGCAAAAAAAGAAACATATACAAACTGGGCTTCATCAAGACTGAAATGCGCCTCAGGGGACACTTTGGGAAGTGCAGAGATGACAGAGACCATGAGGTATGAATTTGGCGAATCTCACATCTGACAAACACTGGTACCCAGAACACACTGAAAAACCCTTACAGCTCAGTAATTTTTAAACATCTTTAAAAATGAGTGAAGGATCTGAGTCGACATTGTGCCCAAAGGATAAGTAAGTGGCCTGGAAGCTTCTGAAAAGATGTTGAGCACCATTAGCCATCAGGGACGTACCCAGCAGAGCCATAAGGAAACTCCACTGGACGCTCACTGGGACCACTGCTTCAAGACACAGGGACAACCGTAAGCACTGCAGGGGATTGGAAGGAACCGGAAGCCTGGTACAGGGGTTCAGGGGATGTAAAATGTTGCGATGTCTTTGGACTTTCTAAAAAGTGCTAAACATCAGGGTCTCTTATGACCCAGAAATTCCACTCCTGGGTATAAACCCAGCAGAACTGGAAGCAAATGTCCACACAAAATCTAGCAAATATTCTAGTTTCAAATGTTCATGCTGACATTATTACTAATAGCCAAAAAGTGGAAAAACCCAAGTTCCCATCAACCAATGAATGAATAGGCAGCATGCAGTATCTCCATGCAATGGGATATTGTCCCACAATAAGAAGATGAGTACTGATACTTGCTAGGACATGAATCAACCTTGAAAACACGCTAAGTGAAGGAAACCAGTCACAAGGTATGTTGTAGCTGCATTTATGAAATGCCCAGAATTGACAAATGCAGAGAAACAGAAAACACATATTAGTGGTTGTCAAGGGCTGGTTGATGAGGAGTAAGGGGATTGACAATTAGTGGTTATGGGGATTTATTTTAGGAGTGATAAAAATATTCAGAATTGGATGATGGTAATGGTTTACATCTGAATATACTGACCACCATCCTTTATAATGGTGAATTTTACAACACATAAATCACATCTAATAACTGCATCTAAGTTGAAATGTCACCATATTTATCTCTGTATCTGTATTCTATATGGGCATCCGGAGCTCTACCATCCGTCTACACTAGGTTTCCACATGCCTTCTCATCTGATTGTTGTTAGAAACCTACCGTGCTGCTCTGGTGGATGTCACATTTATGAGTGTCCTACAGGGCACAGATGTACACCCTGGTACATGGAAAAATGATAATGCCCAGCCTTGATACTGAATTTTTTAAATACATATTTTGTGTTTACAATAAAGTATGATTCTAAATTTTCTGTGGTAGCGCTCCCAAAAAGTCCACAGCACTCCGACAGAAGATGTTGGGGTCTTAGGGAGAGAACTCTGGGCTACGTCTCTCCTGCTTCTGGTGCAGTATTTTATTACTTTAACTTGCACTGACATGGCTGGCTCCCAGGGTGGCCGCACTTAGCCCAGTCATAGAGTTCGCCATTGGACGGTCTTCCTCCAGCTCGCTCTTTCTCCTTCCAAAGTCTTAGTCTCAACTACTAACTACAAGGAAAGTGGGAAGATTCTCCTGCTCACTTTGCAAAAGAGACAGGAGCCATGTGTGCGGCACTGTAAGCAGAAAACGTGGTTCTTGCTTCATCATGAAGATGCGTCCATCTCGATCCTCAAGAAAAAGTCGGCACACTCACACTGGAAATCGGAAGAGCGTCTGCAAAGTTGTGCAGAGTTTGGGAAGCTCAGGGCAATGCCACAATTCAGAGGGCCCTTTCCTATCCCTACGGGCGAGGGTCATGGGAAGAGGAAGTCACCTCATCAGAGACCAAGGGTGGCGGAGACAAGGCAACAGGAAGCCAGGAGGAGGAAGGTAGCTCCCCACTCCCTCCCAGTCCCTCTCCACTCAGCCAGGACTCCCCACTGTCCAGCAGACCAGAAGCCGACAGTCCTGGCAGGCAGCACACTGGGCTGAAGGTGGGAGGAGGGGCAGGTGGCATTGATCTGAAGGGCAAATAGAGGACACTTACTAGAATACGAATGAAACTCGAGCACGTCAGGAGAGCTGGCGCTTAGTCCAAAGAGACTGAGGAGACTCGAGCACTCCTGCGCCATAGACTGATGCGCGGCACAAATCGTGGCGAAGTAAGGACTGAATACTTACCTCCTCTCTCAGAGGTTCACGAAGATGGTCTGTCCAGGCTATAAGGATGTGTTTGGCCAGCACCGAGGTTCCATTCAGGGTCTGGCCAACCCCAGGGCCTGGCCGACCCCAGGGCCATGTCCTCTTTTACACAGTCCATCCTCACCTTAGTCAACAAGATCCAGCACCAACTTTCTCCTTCCTGAAAATCATTGATAAATAAAACAAGAAAATGGTGCTTAAATACCTTGGTTTCTGATCACAGGCCATAAGTGAACTTACCCCAGTGGGTTAGGGGACCAGGTGGTCTAAGAGGTCAGCATGTGACCCGAGTGGTGTGATGAAGGAGGGGCTGCCAGTCATGCTTCTGACCCTAAATGTCAGAGGGGTGAGCTCTGCCCATCTCAGAGGACCCTTGTTACTCAAGCTCCTGTGGAGAGATTTTGTTATGAGCCAAACACAGTGAAGCAATGAAACATGAGTTCATTAAGACTGAGCTTATCAAATATAGAGCGGGAGGATCAGGATTCAAAGAATAATATGATACCGAGTTCCTGACCTCAGGGAGCCTGACGCTGCAGGCAGGAGCCTTGTGCATGTGGGGAGGCAATCGAGCCAGAGAGACAGGCAGACGAACAGGTGGGCAGGCAGAGTGGCACGTCCCAGGTAGACCCCTTCAAGTACTTGTCAGCGACTTGACTTGACCCCCGAGTGGGCACTGAGTTTCTAGAGCACGCTGTTACTATGTGTTCAGAGACAAAGTAGGCCTCCCCCTACCACCGCGGGGCGCGGTCTGGAAATGGAGTCCTGGAGAGACAGTGTTGACGGCCCAGTGAGAAGGTGGAAAGGCCTAGGGTGGGCCTGGTTCACGCAGCACAGCAGGGGCCTGGGTCAGATGCCGCCGGCCGGCCGAGGACCAGAGTGGAAGGTGGGCTCCAGGCAGAGTTGGTAGCTGAGCCCTGAGAGCAGAGAACTTGGGTAGTGGACAGGAAAGGAAAGGGGCTTCCTCTGGTTTCAGTGAGGCCGTGGCTGACTCCCTGCTCACTGTGGGTGCCTGATTAGTCTAAAGACAGCGAGTCAGGGATGTGACGTTCCTAGAGTTTTCTCTCGGCAGAGTCTTATGAAATAACGTGGAGCAGCTTTAGTTGGGCCCTTTTGTGACAAGGATGGCAGCAGATGCTAGAATTTTATTCTGTGTACAGAAATGCACAATAAAAGTAAATGCATTGAAGACAAAAGATTTGTTTCAAGTCATCTTACCATGTATACACGTGGGGTATTTATAGAGCACACAATGCCAACGGCAGGCACAAGAGAAAGGAGACTTTCCATCTCCATTTCCAATTACTGTGCTCGAACACTTCAAAGTAAGTAAATCTAAAATCCAATACAGGCTGGGTGAGCTTCGTGAACACAAGAGATGTGTCTATTTAATAAAGAGGATTTCCGAGGCTGGGGCTGAGAAGAAAGGTGGCATTTAAAGGCGATTGTTCTGTGCGAGAGAGTTCCCTGGATAGGCAGCGCCCAAAAGCACTCTCTGCAGGAAGCATCATCGGCTCCCCAATGTGGCTAAGTTCCCCCCCAACACTGTCCTGTCCCTTCATACCGTCCTGCCTCCTGTTCCTGAAACAAACAAGTCGCTTGTGCACTCAAACTTCAAAATACACTGGACTCCCTTTGCTGTGGCTGATGGGTTGGCAGTGGAATCGGGGTGTGGGGGAGGCCCAGGACTCCTCCTCCTCTTCTCCATCCTTTGTGGAATAGTTCATTGAATGAAAACCTGCAAGAAGAGAGAGATGGCCGCGCGCTCTTGCGGACCTGGCTCCTGGAGGTGGGATTCAGCTGCTAGGGTAGCACTTCGCATCCTGTTCCATCAGGAGGCAGCGGGGGTTAGACCACAGTAAGATCATGACGGCCCAGAACGAAATCCAGGGGAGAAGTGGGAGGTTATGTTTAAAGCCAAACGAAGCAGCATTAGGTGGTTCCAAAGCAATGCTACTCTTTCATCAAAGGGAATGAACCTCAACAAAAAACGAGGTCTGATTTGGATAGTTCCCGAGATCAAGGCCAGAATTCCAGGAGCGCTAAGTGATTTCCCAGCTGTTGTGTTTACTTACTTTATTGAAGTTGACAATTATAAATTTTATGTGTGCATGATGTACATTGTGATATGTCTGATTTGTTAGTCGACTTCACTGTCCTCCTACCCCGCAGTCCTGGGTCATTGTAGAGTGTCAGCCTCCCTTCCCGGGGACCTTGTCACTGCACGGCATTCCCTCTGGTTCTCCTTGCTTCTCTTGGCCAGTTTAGCTCAGATTTTCCAGTGGTGGCCCCTTAAATGACATTGCTTATGGAGGTTCAGTTTTTCCCAATGTTTTCTTCTTCTTTTTATAAATTCACCCTGCAAATTGTATTTACTTCCTTATTTAAAAGACGCCAGTTGAGTATTTCTGTGCCTTACATTCACCATGCATTTCAAACTCATGTTTCCTACCACTTAGCAGCTCCTGAAATCTCATCTCAGTCCTCAAGCCTTGTCCAGGTCCTCTTGACATCTCTGGTTTCACTGCGAGCAGCCAGCTCCCGCAGGAGGCCTCAGCCGTTCCTGACTCCGGTTCTCCTCTCTCCTCAGCCCCTCTCTTCTGAGTGCTGCCAATCACACCTCGCGCACGTGCCCCGAGCCCCTTTCCAGTGTTCAGCTCCCTCAGGCTTCCCGAGTGGAGAGCCTGGTCTCTTCCCATGGACTGTTCCCACAGCTGCCTGCGCGTCTCAATGGCCTGCATTTTCTCCTTCCTTAGGTACAATTTTCATGCAGCCACCATATTTTTTTTCCAAAGCACACAAATCATGTTCATTTCTCACTGGTAGCCTTTGCTCGGGGTCTACAGTGTCAAGGCACCCTCCTCAAGCCCTGAAATCCGCCCTCGGAGCTGGCGCTGCTTCCCTGGCTTGCTCTCCCTAGGCTCTGCCGCTTCACACGGAGACCCAACCAGCCCTCCCTCCACCTCCTCTTCCCCGCCTGGACACCATCACCCCACAAGGTTCTGGGACGTATTAATAACTCCTGCCCTGTGCTGATCTCCAGCTTCTTTCAGGAGACATAAATCCATGCTATGTATGATCTTAAATCATCAAATCCACCGTGGATGTGTCCCACAGGGAACACACTGCTGAGTGCCATCTCCACTTTTAAAGTGGGTAGAACACAGAATACAGTCCTTAGGCAAATAATGCAAGTTCCCTCAAAAATGTTGCCAGTAGCTTCACTAACTGGTGATAACTACGCATCATTTCTATGATGATTGTTTAATGGATTTCTTTTAAGACCTGTGCAACCTCCAGTGACCAAGAAGGCTGAGGCCCAAGGACCACAAGTTCAAGGTCAGCATGGGCAACTTAGCGAGGTCCTGTCTCAAACAAAAAATAAAAAGGGCTGGGGTGCCATTCAGGAGTGGAGTAGTCCTGGCTTCGATGAACAACAGTGGACAAAATTTATGACCCTGGAAAGTCAGTGGGATAATATTTTGAAGAGGTAGTGATTCTATTCCATTCCCTCTGTACCTGACTTTCCCAGAGGACGGGAGGACATGTGGGGCACACCCTGTGTCGTAGAACGTAGAGGTACGTGCTCTGACCCTGGAGGTCAGGTCTTGGACCCCTCTCTAGGGAGGTGCCCGCCATGGGCCCTGCGTCTCGAGACCTCAGGAGAAGCTTCTCTTGGCCCCTGGAAGTGACTTGTCAAGGCACCACTGACAGTCTCCTCCTCTGCCCTCCTGTTCCATGACTGTCCCATCTTGAACCTTCTTCCTAATGCTTCTTGGGATCATCTCCAGAATAACCTGCTCACTCTCCAATCTTTGTCTTAGAATCTGCTTTTGAGGGAAACCAAACATAGCACAAGAATAACGACAAGTAACAGACAAAGGCAGCAGGTTAAGGGGTTTTGCCCTCAGAGATGGGGTGGTGGGTTCTACCATGATGAATCTGAAAGGCACTGTTGTTGTTTCTTTTTAAATTTTTTGTGTGGTTGTAGATGGACAGTATGCCTGCACTTACTTATTTATTTATTTATTTATTTTTATGTGGTGCTAAAGGATCAAACCCATGCCTCACAACTATTAGTCAAGTGCTCTGCCACTGAGCTACAGCACCCGGTCTAAAGGCGCTGGTTTTGAGCAGGACCCTAAGGACATCAGAGTGCCCATGGACATTAGCAGCTCCCTATTTAGGAGCTCCTTTCCGAAGAAGTACTTTAATACTTGGTCACAGTGCTCCTTGTTCCCAAGCTGCAAAAACCTGGACTCTTTAAACATTTTCACTTGAGGGAAAGAAAGTGAACCTGTTAGTCGCAAGATTTGAACCACCAAGTTATTAGGCTTGTACCTCCCAGAGCCAGATCTGTGCCCCTTTAACAAGCAAGCAACTTGCCAGTCTGTTCTTTCCTTTGAAGAGAAGACTTTAAGTGATTCTGGATAATTCCACGAATTGCCTTTTTCTGTAGTTTCTTATGGTCAGCAAAAATGTAAAGGACCCTGGATTCTTTTAACTCTCACTACCATAGAGTTTTAAGGCACAGCAGATTTTATATGTCTTCTGGAATTCAGACCCTGGTCACAGTTTGGAATCTTTCCATGTCGATCTTTGGGTTTAGTTCATTTAGCTATATTTCACTCTCCGCAGGGCCTTTGACGGTAGACAGACCTCTGAGTGGCCCTGCAAATAAGAAATTACAAGAAAACCGTAATTCTATATAAACAGCAGTCACGACACTGTCGACTTGGAACATGACCTCTTAAAAACCAATCACTAAATAAAGAGTACAATTTGGTTTTATTAAGGAGAATCACTTTGATCTTTTTGATATTTATTATATTCTTAACATGTTTCCATGAGGTTACGTAACATGCAGTGTGTGTGAACTAGGAGAAAGTGAGCCTTCTCATATTAAAGTGTCCTTTGCCTTTATATCTATTTTCTCCTCCAAGGCTTCCTACAGCTTCTTATTCTTGCCTTCTATTACGTGAACTCAATTAGGCTCAAGAAGATAAATAAAACTCTCCTATAAAACTGAGAAATGACCCCAAATGTAAACTGGTGCAGCCAGCCCCAGGAAAGAGGTCACAATTGTTATCTTGCAAATTAACACAGGAAGAGCAATGCAAATAGAAATTAGCATGAAATACAAGACATCTCATTGGACGTCTCCTAAATAACCAATTGTCACCTGATTTGCTAAATAAAAAATAGGATATTGTATAAACATCCTTGTACAGTTAAAATTGAGGAGGCATTGAAATATGCTGATTTGTTTGGATGTTTACAAGAGTCTAACCAAAAGAAATCTATTTCAAAAATTTCACATGTGAAAATTAGTAAACATTCTTAATCAGCAAGTACTTAAGATCTTTACAAAAGCAGGCCACTTGTGCTTTCTGACAATCTGCTCTGAGTTTCAAAGAACTAGGAATTTTGCACAACCACTTTATAGATTCTAGGTGAACTGTGTTGCTCATGGGGGCGACTCTTTTAAGGAAGTAATGATTACGATTTGTGAATTCTCTGGTCTTGGAGGGTCAAATCCTATCACAGTAACAGATGCGTGGAAGACCGAGTTCTAAAAGTGGCCTACATATTTAGTTAGATTCATGCTATTACCCAGCAGGGGAAGAGAGCTGCAGCCATTTGTATTCCCTAATTTTGCCATTGTTCAAACCAAGCTGAGCTTACTTTACTCTTGTTCCAATCATTATGTGATGTGCTAAGGGATCTGAATGGGTAGTTTATTCCCCTTTTACTAAAATTCTTTCTTTGTATTCCTTGTTCTACTAAGAAAAATCTTATTCAGAAAAAAATATGAAAAACAGCATCCTTTATCAATGAAGTAAATTGTTTGGGTTGTTGAAAAAAGTGTATTTGATGAAGTACTGACTTAATGACGACAGTGAATTGTGTAGGATGGTTTGTGTGTGTGTCTGTGCGGGTGTGCAGCACATCACTATTTCCTGGGAGTCTCTGACCTCCGAGTGTATGGTCATTGACCAGAGGATGTGAGGTTCCTGAGTGCTAATCTTAGCTTCCCGGCTCTACCTGAGGGTTTTGTCTCCTGGCTTCTCCAGCCTTCCTTTGCCTAATTTCTCTTCATTTTTTCCGATCACATCTGCTGCAAACTGCGGAAGCTCCTGAGGCCCAGGGCCTACTTTGAATCACAGGGACGAGCTGCTGCTCCTGCTTCACTTGGGCAGCAGATGGCGCTAGACAAATGCCGAAGCCCCATCTCAGGGCCCCGCTCCGGGAGATGCCGCACAGCACGGATCTAAATTGCTCTGCACTTTAATTCGAGTTTAAAATAAAACCTATGTTTAATAATTCATTCTAGAGAAATAATGGCTTTGGTAGAATAAAATAGGTCACTTTTCAATTCCAAAATATTAGATGACTGTCACATATTAGGAGCCCAGAGGCTGTTTTCAAAGTGAGAGTCAATGAGCTTGTGTACTGCCAGTTGACTTGGGCCTGACATTTGCTCATTCACAATTCTTACTCTTATTTCAGTCCTGAGTTTTCAAAGTTCTAGTGTACAGAGCACACGAGGAGAACCCAAGCTCTGCGGGCAGAGAAATGCCTCGTAAGATGAGGGAAGAAGGGCACCAGGCCATGTGCTGAGTTCTGAATACCAAGGCAGATTTCCAAGACAGAGAGACGAGGGAGGAAAGAGCGAAGGGAATGAAGAAGACAGAGGGGGAGGGGCAGGAGGAGGAGGACAGGAAGGGGAGGAGGTCAGGAGGAGGGGGAGGAGGAGGGGGAGGAAGAGGGGGAGGAGGAGGAGGACAGGGAGGGGAGGAGGGTAGGAGGAGGGGGAGGAGGAGGGGGAGGGGGAGGGGCAGGAGGAGGAGGACAGGAAGGGGAGGAGGGCAGGAGGAGGGGGAGGAGGAGGAGAGGAGGAGGAGAGGAAAAGGATGAAAGAAGAAACATGAAGCTTGTGGAAACACGGAGATTCAGGGGATGTCTCCTAAAGTGCACTGAATCTCATTATGCCTGCATGTCAGTAGTACGCTGTGCATATACTAGGTTCAGTCTGCTAGATATATCATAATAATTGACCAAATAGGGTTGCATTTGTATATCAAGGTATTGAGAATTCAGATATAATTCAAAAGTAAGTAAGGTGACACTTAGGCTTTTCTGTACAGTGAGATGAGTTAATTGGCAAGGAATCTCTCCCATCATCCCCATATTTTTCATTTTATATTAATAAATTCTAAAATCATAATAAGCCAGATGATAAACAGTCCCCCCAAAAAAAAAAGTCAGATCATAGATGAAAGGTAGTAATATCATTCTTTGATCACAACTCTGGCCCGTTGACCATGGACTCTGTCAGTGCTGCAAATCACACTTGCTCACGGGCGTTGATTATAACCTTAGTACGAGAGTCTCGGTGCCCAGTAGGGCCTGATCTGTGTGGTCCTTAGAGCGCGACCTACGCTGGAGCTCTGTGAGTAGCCAGAGACAGAGGAGTGAGAGCCTGAGGGAGGGATGGAGACACGGACGACTGCAGAACACAGCGGTGGTCCTCGGCAAGAGGCTGCGCGCCTACTCTTTGACATGCTCTTGGTTCCTTCCTCTTCCATCCTTCCTTCCTTTCTTATGTCCTTCTAGTGGCCTCATTTGAAAGCCATTGTTTGCTATTTTTGAAAGCAGTTCAAATCATTCTTCATCTGAGCCCCTGAAGTGGAGGAGAGCAGCCAGGCTTGTGGGACACTTCTGTGGCGCCTTCAGCTCCCGCACAGCGGGCTTCTCTGTCTGCAGGTGCCTCCTCCACAGACGCAGCCAAGCTCGGAAGGCGAGAACTCAGGACACGGGTAGACCCTTCTTTCTTCTCATCAAACAGTGCAGTCTAACAGCTGGTCGTATAGAATTTAAGTATTGTGACTAGTCTAGAGATGGCTTACAACACATGGGATAGGGTATATTCTAATATACATATATATTTTGCCATTTTATATAAGGGATTTGAACTCTAAGCATTTTTTCTTTTTAATCCCCAAGGGTTTCTGGATCCAATTCTCTGAAAATAGCAAGGTACAACTGTACTGCTTTATATCAGATAGGTACTCTCAATCTTTCTAGATTGTATGCTTCTTGAACTAAGAAACTCAAATATTGATTAGATTAGTTATCCACTGTATCATCAATAAGTACTGGCTGATAGATGAATTTATCAATTATTAAGAATCCTTGTCTGGAAAGAAGGATTTCTTGTTATCATCAGGAGATTAACCTATTCCCAGGTGCTGCTAAAGCAGTACATAAAAGCTGAATCATATCCAGTCGAAAGGCCACCCTCAATAAGTAGAATTTCTCTCCATTTTTTTAAGAAGTAAAAATTATCTCAAATTCTAGAGTTTTATTTGATTTGCTGCTGAGTGTCCTGATATCTCTGCTTTATGTCACTGTGGGCATATCAGACATATCCACACGTTTCCACAATACATACCACACTCACACATGCACACCACACATGTATACCACCAACACACACAACACACATATATGCACACACATATACACACCATGCATGCCCATACATACCCCATACACACAGGCACACCACACATATGTGCTACACACACACATACCACACACATGCACACACATGAACACATGCATATCACACAGATACAACACACACACACACACTTTTTGAAATAGAACTAGAATGTGAATGATGAATTTTTTGATATTTTTAAAGAAATTTTGATTTGAGTAAATCTATACAAAATACCAGCAGCCAACCACAAGTACTGACTACTGACTAGCATTTCCCCTTTCCTCACAATGTCTAAGCAGATCACAGCAGCGCAGCCGTGAACCCGTATCACAGGTGCATCGCCCGATTGTGGCGGCCTTTTCACAACGCGGGCTTAGCCCCAGCTGAGGCTGCACGGTTCTTCTCAACCATCCTCCAGTAAAGCCGGATAAGTAAAATCTGCCCCTCAAAAACCTCAGATATCACACAAAGAATTTACCAGTAGTACTGCAATATCATATGATAACCAGGAAGCATTTGATATTGACTAATTTCTCAAAGGTTAAAATAACTTATCACCTGAGCTCGGATCCCAGTAAAGGATCCATGGACGGCATGTGTGTGGTCCGTCTTGATTTAGGGATTCCTCCTCTCCCGCTCCGACTCCATCCTCTGTCTCTAACTTCACTTTCGCTGTGATTTGTATTATGAGTGCTACTCAGGAGCCTTTTGAGACAGTGTTGCAAAAAGACAGAAAGACAGAGAGAGAGAGAGAGACAGACAGACAGACAGACTCCAAGGCCCAAGCTGCCCTGCCCGTCCCTTGCTACCTGTGTGGTGGCCTAGGCAAGGCAAAGTTGACCTTGACATCTCGATTTGCTCTGTCTTTGCGTGGTCTTCGTCATGTGGCAGGGGAGACACTCAAACCAGCAGCAGGAGAGCGCAGGTCAACCACAAGTCCTGGCTGCCCTGGTGTGCAGGCTTGGGTCGCCTTGGGCGTGTGCATGGGCATGCTTCTTTTCCTGGGCCAGGTGGAAAGGCCACTGTACTGAAACCTGCGTTCCATGATCTTTTACAACACCTACTGGATTAGAAATGCCTTTTATACCAACAGGCATATCTGGATGCATATGAAAATGTAGTTCTATGGACAAAATCCATGAAAATTAAAACTTTCCTAAGACAACGTCTGAGAATGACCAGGTTGTCACAATGGCTGTGAGCAGCTGCAGACCTGGGAGCTGCTCTGCTGGGACACAGTCCCGTGGGAACACTGGCACCTGCGGCCTGCACAGCATCACAGCTCCTCAGATCCCCATGCTCCCACCTGTCTCTCGGCCCTCGCGGCTGCCTTCCCCAATACTCCAGCCGAGCAGAGGCCACCAGCTGGCCCGAGATCACCCAGCTGCCCAGCTCCCAGGCGAGCGCAGCCTCTGATGCCCTGGGCAGACCTGCACCACAGTGACTGACTCTCTGGGCACCTGGGGTTTGGTTGAGGCTCCACCCTTGCAGTGCATGATGTTGGGCTCCCTCTTTGCAGCCCTCAGGGTCGGGTGATGCAAACAGGAAGCATGGGGCAGAGGGAGCCACCTGAGACAGAAGGGAGCCAATGGCTATGCTCTCTTCCTCAGATGCAAGACTCTGGCACGGAGTCTCTGCACAGCTGTGTGAGCAGTCTCTCATCTAAGCCAGTCTAGGACGCCGACCAGCTGTGGCCGGTCCCGTCTGCCTGTCACCTCTCCTGTGCTCCATTCCCTCTGCCCCCATGCCGGATGTGCTGGAACTTACCTCCTGATAGAAGGTGACCATGGAACGTACAACTCATCCTGGGTTCCAGGGAAGGCTGGCTGGGACACACGTGCCAGAAGCCAGCGTGCGTGATGTCCTGGGCTGCATCAGGCTAATGGACAGTCTGGAAACGTCCATCTGAATAATAATATACATATTTATTTACCAGTTATCTGTGGCAATGCACTTAATGTGCAACTTTGTAGGAACATAAAATATTGAGAATATGCCGCATGTATGAAAAATAATACATTTATTACCATGGTCGATAATGGGATTGTCTAAGCCACCAAAACACAGGGTGCACTGGTCACGACTGTGGCACCCGTTTGGGAATTTCCACACAGAAAACAGGGTTTCCAGGATGCAGGTCCCTCACACCACCCCTCCATTTCCAAGCTTGCAGATGGACATCCTAACATCCAGTGCAAGCTGATACAAAATGCAGCATCTATGGATAAATTAAAAATAAAGCTGTTGTGGGACTTTCACTTGCAATTTGCTTAGCGCAGAAGTAAAGAAAGTTTAAATCATTGATTGGCCTGCATGGAAAGCTCTAGCCCCAGATGATTACTGCTCACTCAACTACGCCTCTCCGGAAGGTCCTTCTGTATATGGGATATGTCTGGGTTCTTCCGATGGTCATTATTGTCGCCGTTATTATTTTATGTGTGTGGTGTGGGGATTGCATCCAGGGCCTCCAGCGAGCTAGGCAAGCTCGCTCCCACGGAACTACGATCTCAGCCCCGAGTCTGCTTTTTAATAAGACCTTTCAAATAATCGTAGTCAACTCTGTAAAGAAAAAAGTTAATCAAATGCTCTTCCATGACAGGATGTAAATAGCAGGGCAATTCATTTTCTAGACATAAATTGATGAGTAGGGAGGGTCATCAATTTGCACAGCATTTAGCAACCACACACCCTCCAGCTTCCTGAGCCTGGCAGATGATTAGAAAGATGTACCAAAAACTTCCAGCTTTCGCAATGGTTGATCAAGGGTGAACATGCATCACAAATGTCCAGCTAGGAGAACACGTATTCTTTTGTTTCACTTTTTAATCCCATCCGAAACGTTATTTCCTGATGGGTTTAGAAAAGAATAGCAACCAAATCTTTACAGAACTGACGGTTAGCACTAAGTCCCGCCTCTGAAATGCCCCTAGTCTTCGATTAAGCTGCACATTAAGGAGCAAGACGACAGCCAACGCGTGTTGTCTCTGGATGAAGAGCAGAGTCAGGGTGCTGCCTCCTTGGACCGTGCATCTTCTGCTTCCCACCCATCACCTTATGTTTATAATAAATTACGTAGAAAATAAGTTAGAAAGATTGAGTTTGGAAGTTATTTTCCACCTTCAAAATTTCATCTTCTTTTTCTTTCTTTCTCAGTCTGGTAAAGGAGAGAGAGCATGGGAGCCAGCCTTCCAGTTTTATTTTAGTTTCTGATTCAGCTGCTTACAAGCTGTGTGTCATGAGGGAAATAGCATGGCTTCTCTGCGCTGCTGTTCACTTGGTGGCAAAAAGAATTAATAATGCTTTCTTGTTGGGAATGTAAGTGGCTACCATGAAGTAGATGTTAAAATACATCTTTAAAAAAAAAAGAAAGGAGAAGCAGACCAACTCCTTTCATCAGTATTACCTTAGAGAAACAATTAAGAAGGTGAGATCTGGAGGAGCTGTGCTTCAAAGACAGTGGTGGTTATTTTTCCGTGTGTCGGTTGGGAACAAATCCCTGGAGAAGCCAACAGATTCTGGAATGTGTACAATATTTGCAGAAGGATGAAGGATCAAGCAAGTGAAGAGATTCAGGGTGAATTCTGCGCAAGCCTGGTATTTGGAGCTTCTGTAGAACGCTTTCCCTGTGAAGGGGCCCCACCTCCAAGGGATGCCGTGGCCTCGCTGTCCAGGAGGGCGCAACTGCAGCCACTTTGGATCCATTGACGACGGTTCACGTGGACATAGCGCCATTAGGGTGTCAAGGCGGGGCCCCTTGGCAAGACACTCCCGGCTTCCTAAGGCAGCTCTGGCTGTTAGGTTACATCTCAAGGATTTCCTGTGTAAATAGACGCCGACGGAAACAGATTTTTGAAATGAATTTTCAAATCATCTGCACAGGAAGATTAAAGCTCTTGGCAGTGATTTTTCATTGAACTCATGATTGAGTTCGCTTAAAATTAAGGGGAGAAAATGTGCCCTAAAAATGAAGGACAGTTGTTGAAGCTGGACCTTCCGGCGAGGTGCTGCTGGCTCGCTCGCCGTTTGGGGCTGTGGAGGGGCCCTTCTCTTCCAGCGGGCAGTACGCTGTGCCAGGTGCGGGGCTCCCCTGCCGCCCACCGCCGGCCACCCAGCTCTCCAGGCTCCTGCGCTGCTCCGACGGCCCGCGGCAGAGCCAGGAGCACGCGGGAGCTGGCGCCAGGGGGCGCCCGTGAGCAGCCGCCCTCCACCACCGCCAGCTCGGCTTCATCTTCTGCAAGGGGAAGGAAGACGCGTGTGGAATCTGCTCCCTGTCACTCAAAGTCATCGCTAGGAGCTTAAAGAAAGCACAGTCACTGACTTCAGCTGCTGACGTCAATGCCACAGATTAGAGAGTCTTGTGTGCTTTTATAAGATATGTAACTGCAAGTGTTTTAATTTGCTAATTGAGGGGTTGCTCCCAGTGTGAGAATCATTTCAGTGCCCGTTATGAAAATAAAACACGAGTCAGAAGGGTTAGGTAAGATGCAAAGACATTTCGAATTTTTAAATTGCCTAAGGTGTTATATGCAAAACTTGACAACACGTGTATTTATAAAGACATATAATTGTTAGGTAAAAGTGAAATATGCTTTTCTGAATGCCAATGTGGCCGGACAGTTGTATCCAATGTTTGTGCATTCATGTGTATGTGTGCATGGCACTCGTGTGTATGTACACACGTGTGTCTCTACGGATGGAACTGGATCTTCCAGGGTAGCAGGCCAAGGCTTTGAAACGTTAAATGAACTGAAAACATCATCAAGATGCATGAAGATAAATCTTTATGATCTACATGGAAATTATTCATTGAACTTTTCCTAAATCACAAGGTAGTTTCCTTGGGTCACGCAAAGGTTTTTAGTTATACAAATTATTAGAACTCTTTATATTTGCTTTATACTATATCCATTGAATAACACTTGTAAATTAATAAAGTCAATAATCAAAATAACGTAAAATAAAAACCATTAATAACTCTGGCAAAACATTATTATGGTGATGACTTTACTCATTTAAAAAAAATCACATTTGCAAAAAACCAAATTAAATCAAGTTTTACATCTTTTGGACAATAACTTCCAACCATTAAAGCAGATAGTTCAAGTCAAATTATAGAAATTACAATTTTTTTAAAAATATGTTTTATAAAGAGCTACAAGATAAATGTAATTTAAGTCATTGTCTTTATTAATTTGGCATTAGTACTTCTTAGTTACACATTGCACATGTGTGTGCCTATGTGTATACTTTGAAAAAATGATATGTATGCTACTTTGGACACTTTGATAGTAATTTGTAATTCCATCTGTCTTGTGTGCACTGTATTGCTCTCTAGTAGTACTTGAAATAAGTCTACAGAAGTAATAAAAAAAATCCAAGATGAAGTTTTAAATTATGATTATATAGGCTAAACTCTATAAATACAGTATCATTCCATATATAACACAGTAAAGAGGATTAATGGTCCAAGAAATAAAAATGCTATTAATATAAAGCATGATAAGATTACCAAATATAGTTAGGCATTGGATCAAATACAAGTCAATTTGAAAAATTTCTCCACGTTTATTTTAGGAAACATTTATGAAGAAAAGTGACATTTGACTTGTTCTTTGCTTTTATTTTAATTTATGCCATTTTAGAAAGACAGTTTTAAATCAAGAGTATATGTACGTAATTTTATTTCCTAAAGGGCTTGCATATTCTGTTCAAATTTACTCCAAAAAAGGGGAATACATAAAATAGCACAGTCATCAAAAATGTAAATTGTATTGCCTAATTTACCAAACTAAATGTTCATTTCTGATGGAATGATGGTAAGGTTTTCATTATCAATTAATCCAGTTTGAGAAATGCACTTGTTTAGATCTGAACCCCAGGCTCTGCGGGGCCCCAGGGGAGACAGGAAGGGAAGGGTTCCACATGAGGAGACGGCAGGACTGGAAGAGATCACCTCTAAAACTGCAAGCATGAGAGCGAGATAAAAATAGAAACGAGATGCCTTCCACTGAAATATTCAGTCGAGAATTGAATGTTACTAGATTGTGTGTAAGATTAGAACTATTGTTCTAGAATCTGAACACGGGAGTCTATCAGCTCTCATGGGGAGATAAAGATTCTCTTTACTTGTGCTCATATTAATGTTGAGCAAGGACTCCAGGGACTGTGTGATATGAACTTGACAGGGCCTGTCTCTTGTCAACAGCCTGTGTTACTCCATGTCCTCTTTTAAGTTTCTTAAATATTTATTTTTCTCAGATAATCTTCAAAGCACACTCTTAGATCCTTTTCCCCCATTTTGTAGATTTAAGAAAAAAAGACTGAGGTGAAGGGTAGTGACACTTCTCTAGTTTATGTCGCGAGTGGTCTCCATAAACCAGTCACTAATGCTTTCTCACATTTTATGACCTCGGCCCCTGAGCATCCACAGGGTTCCCCCAGATCCCACCAGCAGACAAACAGCTCTTGCTTCCAGATGTCAGCGAGTGCTGCACAGTCGCCCTGCCATCTCCTGACAGGGTTGGTGGCTGTCCCCATCCGACCTCTCCAGCTACAGGGTCTCCCTGCTCTCTCTAAGTCACTCCTCACCATGAGTTTTGCTTTCTGAATCTCCCAGGCCTTTGGGATCAGACGTGGTCTTCCCCTCTCGAGCTACCCCAAGCCCTTTTCTGTTATTCCTGATCTTATGGCTTCAAGAACCTTGAGGTCGTCGCCTACCACCTTTGTATTTCTGGACCAGAAGTCCCTCCACAGTTTATCCCCATGGTCCTTCTCTTGCTAGGAATGGTAATTCCAGGTTCTAATTCAAGAAACTTGGAGTCTTTGTTGACTTCTGTTTTTCTCTAAAATTGTTCTTCAAAGGACTCACCTCTATTGTTTTAACATCAAAATATGTCCATGATCTAGCTGCTTCTCACTGACCCTGCCACTGGTCCAAGCCACCACGACCTTCCCCTGGTTCCCAAGATCACTTTTACCCATTTCCTTGCTCTTCCTTTGGTCACCGCTGATCCCCAACAGTGTCAAGTACTTAAAACTGCAGTGATTCCTTGAAAGACCTAGCCCAAGTCAGAGCGCCTTCGCTCTGGGCCAGCCTCTGAAGGTCCCATCTCATTCAGAGTGAGCTTCTGACAATGGCCACCCCAGCAGTACAGTAGGCTCCCAGTCTCCCTGCCCTGGTGCTCAGCCACCCTCCCTCCCATGCGCTGCGTCATGTCACCACGGCCTCCTTGCATGCCTGGAACCCATCGATCCCCTCCCAGCACAGCTCCCATGCTCTCCGGACACCCTTCATCCCCATTCACGTAGAACTCACCCCTCCTTCCACGCAGTCTCTGACCTGAGCCACCTGATGCAAAGGAAGCCACTGAGCCGTCTCTATCACTATGAAAGCTCTCTTGCTGTGTCTCCTACTTATTTTTAATACATAACATGTGATACTCTATATTTATTCGTGTGCCTATTTTTTATTTCTTAATTCTGAGGTATCATTTAAGCAAAGTCTCTCTCTCCCTTTCTCTCTCTTCTTTTTACCCAGGCCCACTAATTATTCCTGACCCATATTATACATTCAATAAATAATGCTTTAATAAATTATGAAGAAAAATCCTTTTCGTCCTCTATGTTTTAAACTTGTACCCTCCAATTTTCTTTATCTTATGTAATATTGAAAACAAGTTAAAAAGTTGCTTGGAAGTGTGTGGTTATGTGGCGGAAAATGTCATGTAGATTGGGGTGGATATGTAATTAGACAATTTTTGACTCGCCATGACCTCTATCAAAGAGTCTCAGCTGCAGGCTGTGAAGTGGCTTCCCTTTCCTCTCTGACACCCACTGGTGCCACGTATTCCAGTCTCCTGCAGGCACCGGGTCCTATGCTGATACACACCTAGGCGGTCTTTAAATTCCATACGTGCCACTCCAAGAACTCCGATTCCCTTCTTCGCATGTCTGCAGAGCTCTGAATTGGTGAAGCTACTGTCAGGCTTCACATTTTGCCTGCGTGTATAAGTAATTTCACAATTATGCACACGCCATGCATTGCTCGCTCTACCTTTCTTGATGTGCAGGGGGGATGAAGTATTCCTTTCTGTACCCATAGAAAATGGATTGGAAAGGGCTCTGGGACAAGTGTCAGAACCCACCATTAACTTCCATTCATACATTTGTTCAGCAAATATTCATTAAGTGGATGCTGAGGGCAAGGACACGTCCTCATCCTTGCAAGTAAGATAAGACTCGGCCATCAAGGAGCTTTCCCAACAAAGGACGGCAGGCGTGAGTACCCAGGGTGCATGGTAAAGAGCGGCAGGCGTTTGGTGAACACAGACTCATTCCTCAGCCTGACGCGGCAGAGCTGGAGTCTGGGGGTGAGCACACTCACCTGCTGAGCAGAAGTGGGTGCGGAGTTTCAGGTGGGGGGGATCCTGCCCGGGCGGGGACACCGCAGAGGACGACGTGGCCGGGACAGGATCACACTGAGACGAGTGAGACAGGAGTCTAGGGAGGGAAGGCTGCATCAGGGCGTCACGGTCCCGTGGGGGTGTTTTCCCTCTGCTGGGCAGTGAGGGGCATTTCAAACGTCCTCAGTAGATGAGTGATAGAACCATGTTCCCTGTGAAAGGAACCATCCTTTCAGCAATAGATTGGAGACAAAAATTCTATAGTCTCAGTAGGTAAAAATAGTAATACCACAGGTAAAACACCAAGAGGGTCTGATCTCAGGAAGTAGATGGACTTGGGACCCACCAGGGACGCAGACAGGCCAGATGTCAGCAGGAGACTAAAGGCCAGGGAGGGAAACACGAATGTCAGCTGGGCCTGAAGGGGTCGAGGGAGCCTGGGTGAGGTCCCCAGGGTTCTTCATGGGGTGGGGAAGGGTTCCGAAATCGGATTCTGGAGATGGTGGCGGTGGTAGAAAGCCTGAATGGCACTGGTCAGAGGGGTTTTCCAAAGTCTGTTAGTCTCAATAAAGCCGCTCTCCTTAAGAAGTCCCACAGCTCTTGCGTGACTGTGTGTGACTGCTGAGCAAGCTGGCTGGAGACCTCGGCATGAGCAGGTAGGGAGAGGTGGCTCTGAAACCCCAGTGGGGACAGACCAGCAACCGAAAGCCTGGGGCTCCCCTTCCCGCTCAGAGGCCAGGCCCTGGCGTGACCCCAGGGTGATGTCTGAGTGCCGCCCTCTCCCAAGTCTCTGCAGGCTGATGTAAGGCCTCCGACTACAGAACACTGATTAAATGCTTACACAGTAATGGATTCTAGGTACTTACCCATGGAGCTTCCGCCTTTTCCAAGTTGACTGATGTCCATTCCGGAAACACAAAGTTAAGTAAGACTGCTCACACTGTTGTAGAAGCAATGCCCATGCATTTCTTAGTATCCTAAGGTTCCGGAGACTGGTTGGAACTGTTGTAGAAGTCAGGAAACTGCTCGTGGATTTGTCCGGGGAATTGCTTAGGCTGCTGCATAGATGGTCTAAACAGTCATGGTCACTCCGCTTGGTTCTTGAGTCAAGGATGATAATGAATGGATCCTGCTTCTTCCTGGTGCTGAAAGACCTCCTGTAAGGCCCTGTAGCAGGGAGGCTTGTGAAGTGCAGATCGGGAAGAGCCAGCTGTGTCCCTGCGGTCTACATGCCCCCTTGGCGGCCCACTGACTGGCAAGGTCGCCTGGGCAGGGGTCCTGACCCTGGAGCAGGAGAGGGCTGGCCGAGGCTGTTGGGAGCAGGAGGATGGCATTGTGCTGAGCAGGTAAGAATCGCACAGGAACGGCGTGGGTGAGAGCAGCAGCCTCCGGTGCAGACCCGCTAATTTCCTTAGGGAAGGGCAGCAGTCCACGCCCACAGATGTACTCTGCAATAAAAGCTTCAACCAGAGGCCTGAGCAGTGACGCTGGGGACGTTCGGGTAGTCATGAGCACAAGTCCAGAAGGGCTCCTGCTGGTAGGTTGTGACCCCGGGTACCGCTTGAAATTTCCAGGTGGCAGTAGTCCCCACTGTCCCCGCCCCCATATATATAGTAGAACACTGTATATAGTAGAACACTGTATATAGTAGAACACTGTGCTTATTTGGTTGGGAAAATATAATTTGTAAACCAAACCATGTCATGTGTTAGATAGGCCCTGTGTGGACTGGTTCTCCTTCTCTAACGGTTCTAAAGCTGAAGCAGTTGACAGGGACACTGCAGGCCTCACGCTGGGGTCACCCTTCTCAAACCAGGCCCGGCTGCCTCCCTCTGCTGGTCAGGAGAGGTGCAGGTGTCTCCTGAGAGCAGCTTCCTCCACCTCAGCACCCAGAAAATGGCTGGCTGGTTGTGGGAGTTGTGCTGGGGCTTCGTCATGTCACAGTCGACTCCAAAGGCATGTTTCACATCTCCAGAGCCTCCCTGCTCCTATTTTGGTCTTTCAACAGATACTTGCAGGAGACATTCAATATGCAAGCTCAAGGCACTTCAGTAGGTGCTGTGAAAACAGGAGAAAGCATTCTGGAGGAGTAGATGACATGCTCCTAAGGTAGCCATTGTCGTTGCTGTAAGACTAGGTAGAGGCACCTGGGTCCCCAGGAAGTGGGTCTCCATGTTGGAACATGGGCCTGTCTCATGCAGCTGGGCAGCAATGTTAAGTAGGGCCTTCGTCAACAACCAGGACTTCTGGAAATGGAGGAGTTGATGGAGAGGTCTTTCCTCTTCCCTTTGTAGTCACGATTTCTTTCCATTTCTTTGTTCTGGTCTCTCCAAATGCATTGTCAGGGAAAGATCTTGTAAACACTTGAGAGCAAGGCTTCTTAAGGTGCCCATCTCCACAGGGCAGAGAATGTAACGAACTATTAACTCCGAAGCCTCAGAAGTGGATCTCTAAGGGTAGAAGCACGGCCAAGTCAGAGGCCATGAACAGGATATTCTTCCAGGGCGACCTTCTCCAAATGCTGGGTGAGCTGCATTCTCCCCTAGATCCAGGCAGATGTGCAAGCTCCTCGTGTTCATTACCTTCTTTGTCCCTCCACCTCTCACGCTTACAGATCACTAATGCCATGTTCAGAGGCAGAAGGGCCCCTTAGCATCTCCTGTCCCAACTTGAGGGCATTGGCGGTGAACTCCGGACACGGCGTGAAGGCCTCGGACAGCACCTGCCAGCTTCTGGACACGAAGGAAAGCTGCTCTTTTTCAGTTTTCACAATCGCTGCCCCACGGGTTTCCTGTGTAGTTTCTGACTTCATTGCCTAACCCTAAACATTCACTCCAGTTCTGCATTTCTGATGTGCTATGGGTAAAGCACCAAGTCTCATGAAAACTTTGAGTTAGGCAGCACACCACATTTTTGCTTTGAGGAAGTTTCTTAATAATGTCAAAACTGAGTTATAATTTATGTATACTGCAATTCTTAATTTCTGTCTTCAGTGCTATCTCCAGGAATAAGTACTAGCAGATGGGCAGGAGCACAGGCTAGTTCCAAGTATATGCAAAGAGTTCAAGAAGTGAATTCCTTAGCAGAATTCCTGAGCTCTGCAGATGCTGCTGACCAGCTGAGCAAGAACAGTGCTAGGGTTGCTTTTATGTCCAATGTTCCCCTGCCTCCAGCAGAGACCTGCAAGCTCTCTGCCTAGTATGGCTTCTGCACTCCCGCCTGCTGTGCTAACTGTAGGCGGTACTTGATACCCCCTTTCAGGAAGCTTTTCTCAAATTATCCATTGCATCTGCCGCAAGATGGGAAAGGTTAATGAAAAGTAGTTCAGGTGATAGAAATCACAGAAATTGGGTTGTATTTCAAATCTTACCAACTGCCAAAGCTAAAAGGAACAACAACAACAAAAAGTGTTAGATTTAAGCCAAAGTCAAATATGAAATTCTGTTCTAGAATGCTGGCAAAGAATTTCCAATGGAAGGCCCAAGTGCACATTCACACAAAAATCATCCCCTTGGCTCCCTCAGTTCCCAAGCTGAAAATTTCACCTCTTTACTCCAGATGCCTTTCCGTAGATCAACAGTACTGCCAGTTCTGAGAAGGTCCCAACAGTGACTCCAGAGGGCTACATCTCTAATACAGAGTGAGCACCCAGATGGGTTGTGGGACAGACTTAGGTGCTGATTGAAACCATCTCTTCTGCTCAGGCTTTTCTAGGTCTCCCTATCCACTGAAGGAAGGGCGAAGACATTCAGAACAGTAATATCCATCTTCTCATAGACACATTTTAATAAGCATCTCCCAAGAGTATGCAGGCACAGGAAGCAAATACTAGATTCACATTAAGCTCAGTTTAGGGTTTTCTAGCTCTCATCCTAAAGTTGAGGTTCTGAAGAATCATGAGGCAAACATCTTAAAGCCCTTATTTATGGTGTAGCATTCACACCTTCGCTGGTGGACCTTCTCATACGCATGGCCCATTGCCTGTTAGAGGCTCCAAAGACTTGTCTAACCAGGTCACACTGTCCCCCCTCGCTTTGCCTTGACCGAACACCTGACATGGACTAGCAACTTGGTACATATTTAGAAAAGAAAAGGCAGAGGACTCCTGCCATCAGGACCCCTGTGGTCCCTCCACCTGGGCCTCTGGAACAGACTGGTGCAGAGCAGAAAGTCCTGTGATCATGTTTTCAGTATTTTAAAAGAAGCTTAAGGAAGATTATTCACGGATCAATAACCAAAGGCGGCATCAGCAAACTGAAATATAACATTTCTTTTGTACTAGATTCATAACTGATGCAACTTAAAGTATCTGCTTTTGCAAAAATAAGATTGTTCATATTCGTGTTCAGTGATAACAGCCATAATGCTCACTAGTTGAAATGCTGTTCTGCCTAAGCAGAAGTTCTTCACCACAGCACTCTGCTCATGGTGGGACCAATTAAAGGACAAACGTTGGTGATGACAAGGTGGAGCCTGGGAACTCACTGCAAACTTCCGGTTCGGAGGCCTTGCTGCTCATGGGTCTAGGCAGTGGATCTGATATGGGGACATTCATTTATACCTTAAAGTATCTGTGGTGAGTGTGACTGGTAAATGTCACACTCTGTAAAGTGACATGGCACATGTCACTGTGCCATGTCCACTCAGCCCACCATGCCGGCCTACCAGGAGCAGCACTCTGTGCGTGGAAGACTCTGACCTGACAGCAGCTTAGCTCGCCAGTGAACCAGAGACCGCCGCCTCCTCCACCACCTGAGTAATCATAAAGACATGGGATGTGCCACTTAGAAGGCGTAGCTTCTTTGGTAATGTCATTCTGTCTTTTAATTTTTATGCCATTGCATTTGTGATATTTCTACACATGTCCTTTCTCTGGGAATTTTATTTGGAAGGCATTCCCCCAGCGAATGTCTTATTGTTTATTTTATTTTTGGTACTGGGATTGAAACCAGGTCACTTACCACTGAGCCATGTCCCCAGTTCCTTGTCTTTTTCATTCCAAGACAGAGTGTCACTAAGGCTGGCCTTGATGTTGGGATCCTCCTGCCTCATCCTCCCGAATCGCTGGGAGGATGTGATTATGTTCAGGTGTGCCCACCGTGCCCAGCCGAACATCTCATCACTACGTCTTCATTCAACGTTGGTCGCTGACTCACTGTGGGAGTTCCGGCACTGGGCTCGCTAAGCCTGGTGCACTGTGCAGAGAGACGGGGACACAGGGAGAAGGAGAGTGTTCCTGACACTTCAGATGCTTCCGACCCTGTGGCCAGCAGAGGAGCACCGAGTTCTAACTGGATGGGAACGCAGCTCCCTCCTAGGCTGGGCGGACGACAGGGCCACATTCCATGGCGTTCTCACCCGGCCTAAACAAATATTTTATTGTTTAATTAAGTTTCAAAATGATCATGTAATTGATATTACCATCCCAATTCAACAAGGAAGCTGAGGCTTAGGGAGGTTAATATCTTGTCCAAGATCCTTACGGTGATGATCAGTGGTATCACTTAGATGAAAATCCAGCTTGCGTCCATACACTCTGCTGCATGGTCACCTTGCTGAGTGGCCCCACACTCAGGGCACTGAAGAGACCAAAGCATCAGTGGCCTGAGGGAAGGAAATCCATTCTGGATCACAGGAGGAGTTTGATTGTAACTAAGAACCATCATGGGTCACTTATGGTTTGTGAACTCTAAGTTTTCCACACACTTTCTCCCCAACCTCATTAGTATCATGTGGATGGTTAGCAGGACCTTCCTCCTAAGATGCTGTTGGTGAGGCTCTGAGAGCTGGCTGGCTCACTCACGTCGCCCAGGAGTCAGGCAGGACTGGCGTGACCCGAGGGCTCTGGTGCATTCTGTGGTCACTCCAGCAGAGCTGCCTTTCCATGAGTGTCTGGAAGAGGAAGGGCCATCAGAAGTGGCAGAGAAAACAGGCTTTGACCAGGGACAGATGGGAAGCCATGGGAGGGGTGCGTGAGCTGCACAGCAGCCCTGGGACCCATGGCTGTGGCATGTCCTTGGGTTCCAGGTAGGTGGGAGGCTGTGCCATCCCAAGGATGTGGGGGGCACACTGAGGAGGAAAGCAGCAGCTGCAGAGCCCAGAGCGGACGTGCTTGCAGGACAGAGCACCCAGCTCCACGGGGCAGATGCCACCTGCACACACCACAGGCTGTCCCCACGGGCTTCTGTGCAGAGGCCCATCAGTGAGAGGTACAGGGACGGCGTTTTGCCCAGAGATGCCAGTACTGTGCAGGGAACTTCTCAGCATGCAAAGATCGACTCCACTGAGAAGACTTTTAACGATAAATATTTAATTAGGGATGTTGCAGTCTGTTGTCTATGGTTTTCCACGGAGTGATCAAAACAATTTTTGAGCATGGCAATCTTTGTAAACAATAACTCTACACAGAAATAGCATTGGGTTTTGATTCCATGAGAGGTGAGGACTCAGTGCTGATGCCACACAGCCCTGTGAGCAAAGGTGAGGACAGAATGTTCCAGCAACATTCAGCAGAAATCATTGCTCACCTCACTCTGGGGCTGGAACGTGTTCGTGTCCCCGGTCCCTCTTCTGGGAAGGAGGAGCAGCACCCCAAAGGGCATGAGATCACATTCCTCAGCATATTCAGGGTTGTTCAGTGCTTCTGGAGTTCCATTCCAAAAGTCACTGGCCATTTTTGCAGAGTTGGAGGGGAGACGCATACAGCAGGCTGAGCTGAGTGCGCCCCCTTGCTGGTGCAAAGTCACTGCACAGGCAGGCTCAGTTCTCTTCTCTTTGGCCGTAAACAAGTAGATGAAATGACACCTGAGTAAGGTGGGATTGAAGTTAGACGGTGTTGCTAAAAGGAGATTTGCATTGAGAGAGAATCGTGTTTCCTTCTTTGGACTTGATGGGGGAAAGTGAAACAGCAGGCAGCTCTGGAGGAAGTCACAGCACTGAGGTGGGCACGCTGAGGCAGAGGTGGGAGGGAAGGCCAATCGGAAGCGGATAGTCGAACACCGACTCCTGGCGGCACCAGGGACACCCAGGTGGAGTGTGCACGAAGAGCAAGCCGTCTGGGGTGATCACTGGAGAACATGATCATGGAGTTTTGAGCACACTGAAGATTTATGATTAGTGGAAGCAAAGCGTGATCTGTGGGCACCAGGGAAGATGAAGGAGATAGAGCTGGAAGGCGAGAAGTGTCACCCTCAGATGGAGCCCGTGTGGGAGGGCGCGTCAGTCTGTTGGGGTGGAGGTGGGAGGGAGGTTGGCCCAGGGGCCGTGGGCTCTGGTTTGAGCCAACATCATGATGTTCCACAGGGAAAGGGGGAGCAGCGCCCTCTGAGAACAAAGCCCCCCGACAGGTTCTTCTCCTCCCACCACAGTGGGCCGCGGACCCACAGTAAGAGCAGCCCCGCGTGCTGGTGATGGACCCCGTGGCAGGCGGCTGTCAGGGTAACACGGCAAGCCAGCATGGCCTCGTCTGTGAAGCACCCCCTCTCGGGGCCGCCTCGCTTTCTCTCCATGATGTGACCTGGTTGTTTGTCACACATCTGTGCAAGTAGTTCCACTCCATCCACAGCTTCACTTCCCATGGTGTCCCGGAAAGTAGCAATTCAGACGGCTCAACTGCTTGTCCTTCTGAGGAGCGCCCTCTGTCCTGCCCAGGATGCGACTCACCCCTTCTGTGGTGTGTGCACCGTGCCTGTGCTGCCCGCCCGTCGGTCACTTGACAGTTACCTGGTTTCAGAAGCACTGTCACTGTAGGGCAGTGCTTGAACTCAGCAACTCTTACTTTACTTAATGATGGTCCCAAAGAACAATATTGGTGGTGGCAATTCGGAGATGCCAGAAAACCCAGTGAGTGCTTTCCTGTTGTAAACATGTCAGAGTAACCGACTTAATAAGGAAAGAAAGGAAACCATATGCTGAGGTGGCGAGGTACCCGATAAGGACAGCTCTTCCATGTGACTGTGAAGAAGGGGAAAGGAGTCTGACACTGTGGACTGCAACAGCCGTGGCCACAGCGGGACGGCTTAATGAGGACAGGAAAGGTGCAGAACACAGGCTTCGGGGTTCCCACTCTTCAGATGTCCTCTTGGGGTCGCGGAACCGTCTCCCAGGGGGAGACTGCCGTGCCACTTGGGACCCTCCACTCCTCCTTCTGTCTCCACCGTGTGGCTGCATCTTCCAGGCAGAGCTGCCCTTTAGTTTTATTTCCATGAAATTGTGTGAGGACGTGGGCAGCATGGGCTGGCCCTCGGCCTGATCTTCTCAGTCACTAAGTGACTCGATCCTGGAGGAAACTCCTAGCGAGAGCGTCAGGGGTGGAAGGGAGAGGGAAAGGTCTGTGCATAAGCAAAACTCTAGAGGCTGAAAAAGTTTCACGTTTCCCTGCTTTCAAGCCATTCTGCCTTCCGGAAGTCAGCTCCCGGGGTCAGGTGAAGGGGAGAGCGGAGCTGGCACCCCGCAGCCCCTTTGAGATGTCAGTCCCTGCCATTCGCTTTAGACATAAAATCATTTGGATCTATTGGACTTGAGATTGCCTATGGAAGCCCTCATTAGTGAACACTGCTTTCTGTCCCAGAGCCCCGTCTCCTGTGTGATCTTTTCCAAGCTCTCCATTTTCATGAACTCTACTTCGTTTCTTACTGAAAATTCAGGGTAGCCATGCACCAAGAATCTTAATAGAAAAAAAAAATGTTTCCCATGCTGAGGAGGACGGACTTGCAACACTCCCTGGGCGGACTTCCCTGGCCAGCACCTGCACTGCCACCTCTACAGGCAGGGAGGGCTTCCGGCATGAGACCCATGGACCTGTAGAAGGCACCTCTCCTCACCTGGCAGAGTGCTGACGTGGGTGCTGCCTACACAGTGATTCCCAGCAGGAGTCAGGGTCCTTGTGCAAGCACGTGTGTTGATTTAGAGGCCAAGACTGCATGACTTCTCTCACAGATAGAAAAGTGGATTCAGAGAGATGAGCGAACAGCTGTAAAATTTCTGTAAAATTTCAAAGCATCATTTAGTAATGACTGCCTTTTAAGACTAAGAACAAAAGCAGAGTATACAGCTTGCACTGCATACTAATCAAAATTTATTCATAAAGTTCAAGTTCAAACCTCACTGTGTCTAAATATTTTCATTATTTATTACAATTAGCATATGCATGATTCATGTTACCTGTCTGCCTTATTTTAGAGCGCTAGTCCTGCGGAAGAGCACTTGAGGAATTGGACAAATCTCTCCCACTAGCTTGTGATAACAATCCCAGCTGAGCTGAGTAGCTTCAGTCAGCAAGGTGCCAGGCTGTTCTGCGTATAAATGCTCATCGGATGGGGAAACAGTGCGATGCAGAAATGTATTAATTACTATCTTAGAGGCAGAAGGTAAGGAAAATTAGTCTTCATGTTATAATTTGAAAAAATGAGTCATGGTAGTTAATTAAGCTATCTAATACCTCAAGGCAAATGAATGCCTGAATCAATTCACAATTAACAATTCAAATAACCCCACTTTTAAAGTAGCCTTATAATACCTGCCTGTAGTTAAAATTGGAAGCTGAGGCTCTCAGCACTGATCTTCGCTTGCCTATGTGTGCGTGCGCAACGTGTGTTGAGCTTCGAACCTTCTTCATGTCCTACTTGGAATCCAGGAAGACACTGCACACCTAGATGGCACTTAATGCCTTCTCAAAAACCACATTAGATTTCTCTTCTTTGTGATCATAGTTGATTATGAAAATTTTCCCAAAAAGAATAGGATGTGGTGTTGAACACCATCAGTACCCAGTGACTGTTGTGGTGCACACTGGCTCAGTCTGTGACCTGAACCTACAGGAGACACTGGTGAGAGTCACCCATTTGTTCAGCTCAGGCCTAGCACAGTGTCTGTCCCTGGGAGGCATTAAAGTGAACTCAACAAATTCAAAAGAAATCTGCTTTGGCAAATAACAGAAAATAGAGCTTTAATTGTTAAATGTAAACTAACACATTTCATGAAATTTCATTACCGGAGCAAATCTGGTTTCTCATGTGCAAAACACAGATGATAAGCTGTGTGTTCCCATAATTCCCAATTCTCTGTCTCCTAACTTCATATCCTTCCAACTGTCCGTGGATCGTGCACCTAAATGTTTGAGGACTCTCAGATTTCAAAGCGCACGCGCCTGGATTTTCAACTCCTCCCTCCATCTGCAGACTGGCAGCTTACGGTTCTTGCTTCCTTTAGTCTAGCTAATGATGTGCTTATGTGCTCAGCTTCCCAAGCATCTGTCTCAGAATATCCATGCCTACTGGCTCTCTGCCTTGTCCCTCCTGGGGACCAGACTCATCACACCTAACTCAAAGGCGTTTCACCTTCTCTCCTGCCCAAGAGGGCAGGCCCCACCTGCGGTTCCCCACGAGCCCCTCCTGCCTCCGCCTGGCTGCACCAGGCTTCTCCAGTCACCTTCCTAAGAACAAGGACTCCCAGGTCCACAGTACCAGGGGGCCAGGCCCAACGTCTGTGTTCCTCGCCTAAGATTTGTGCGGTTCCCACTCTGCTGCTACCTCCTCCACCATCCTCCACTAGGGACATTTCCATCTCATCTGGTTCAAACTCATCCCTTCTGTCCCTTCCTGAAGCCCCTGGCTGGTTCTCAGCAGACTCACTGACCTTCTCCACCTCCTGGTCTCTTGCATGGCAGCTCAGACCTGGTCAAACCTCCGGCACGCCTCAGGCATCAGCCTGCTTGAGCCTCCTTCCTGTCACGCTGTCCTCAGGATGCACACCTGCCTGCATGCCCATGACTCTCTTCACTTGTCTCCTTCCACAGATGATGCGTGCTCACTAGTGGGTGAAATTCTTAGCTCTCCTTCCATCCCCAGTACCTAATGTGTCTCCCTGTCATGGACGCGAGGGAGATAGGCCACTTGCCCTCTGACCATCTTTTCACCGATTTGCCCTATTCAGAAGACCGACTTCCTCCAAGGTTACGGATCTGTGCTAACCACACACTCCTGTTTTAGCTGCATGAGTTAGATGCTTATAAAATTAGGCACTGTTTTAGGTCATCTGCATAAACAAGCATTGAGAGCATTTGCTCAAACATATGTAGGAGTCAAACTTTTTAAATCATGTGGTTGACGGTGGCACCTACTGGCCATGTGCAATATTGCATCCAGGATCTATTGTGTTTATACAAATTGGGGCAGAAGACAGTCTCCTGGGAGGGAGTCAAGGTGATATCATTGACCACTGGTGTGGAGTTGGGCACTACCTCAAGAAAGCCTCTTCTAGGTCCTTTGAGAGCTGAAGGCCAGCCTAAAGGACATTGACTCTTGTGTGTACACCCCTTACTAGGGTGGTGGCTGGCCATCAGAGTGACCTGCTCTTCACCAGAAGCTTCCACTGTAGTTGGTGGGTACAGCATGGGATCACATCCTAAGACAGCCAGAAGACCTGGCACTCAGAAGTGGCTTGAGCGCACACGGGGAGCGCCCTGCCTTGGGCCTGGTATCCGCTAGCCCACACACGGCAGTGCCTAGGAGGACCTACGCACACAGTATCCCACACGCTAGCATTTCAAGTCTTGTGCTCCGGTGGAATCTAACAATCGGTTGATCCCAGTACCTTGTCTACTCTAGGTAGCAAAACTTATTTGGTATCCGTTCACTGGGCATGAAGAATACGTAAAAACTCATATACATATGTAAATGCAGTAAAAATTGGAATTGTTGAAATGATGGTTTCAGCTTGATTATCCTTCCTCAGGGATGACGACCACGACAGGCCAGGAATTCCCTCCCTGAAATCAGGTTAAGCTTTCTGGGCCAAAGAAAGGAGCTCAGAGTGCATGAACAGAAGCCCTCGGCTTGCCATCTGGCGCTTCCCACCTGTGCCCTGCAAACGCACTTGCGAGAACAGGAGTGTGCTCCTTGGCTCCAAGGGCAGGCGTCCAACTAGTGGTCCATTCCTCCACGGTCATGCCGCCCTGCCAACCAGTGATCTCTGTCCACTTTAACTCCTCATCAACAGAAGGGACATCACGACCAGTACGTAACGGGTGTGTTTGACACTTACTATAAACTCAGTAAACATGACGGTTTCCATTTCCAACCTCCAGTGCACAGCCAGTCATTCCCACAACATCCTGGGGACTCATGCCTCAGTGCTTTAGGACTGTCCCTTCCTCCTTGAGAAGCCCTCCTTACTTCTTTGTGTGGGCGGGATTCCTATTTTTTCTCCGGGCCACACCAACTCTTCTGTCCCCCTACCCAACTCCCACCTCTCCCTCCCAGCCTTGCACACACTGAGCGTTCCACACGTGCACCAGTGAAACTGAACACAAAGCAGGTGTGTGGAGAGATGGAGAAAAGAGGAGCTGGGTCAGGTTGTCACCCTGGCATGGCCTCTGGGGACTCTCCCCCAAACTGGACATCTGACCAGAGGACTTTAACTTTTGCCGGCCTTGCCTTTGCAGGGAGTGGGTCTGCCATGCCAGCTGCCTGGCCTTCTTCTCCCATCAGCTGCTTCTGCTGGGGACACACAGGGAGGTCGGGCTCCCTGACTCGCTGGCCTTTCTCCTCAGGCAGCAAATAACTCCCGCGAAACAGAAGAAGTTCACTGAGAGTTCGTTAGAACCTCCTCTAGAGGCATCTTTTGATCTTCTGATGTTTATTTTCCAGAGCTTCTCCGCCCATCTCATTTCTATTCGTCCTCCCTCTTGGTCATCCCTCGTTCATCTCAGAGTACCCTGAGGACTCTGGTGAGCGGGGCTTTCATTTCCTAAAGTGGCAAGATTCCCAGGCCGCCAAGATGCATGGGCACACGAGGTGACCTAGAGTGCTTTCCTCTGTGACCACTGGTAATGGGGACCTTCGCTCTCAAAGCATGGCTCATTCTGGATGTGACCAGTGCACACAGAGTCCATGCAGCTATCGCAGGGACCTTCCCTGTGAGGAAGCTGTACTCGAGTTTTGTTTCCATGGCTGAAGGCCTTCAGGCAGCAATGGTGGCGGCCTCCTCTGCACTACCCTGAAGCCCTGCCCCCCAGGTGGAGCACACACAACTCACTTCTTGCTGTCAGAGCTGTTCAGTCCCTTGCTGGGAGTGCGTGAAGGCTGGTGTCTGCTGCAAACCTGGGCTTTCTTTGCCCCGGTCATTATCTCGTCTCCGTCGTGTTGGCTCTCAGCACAGCATGCTGCTGTTGCACATCTCCAGTACACGCGTGGGTTCAATGAAGAAAGACTTGAACAGAGAGCCTGGTAGGGTAGAGCTCAGGGGCGAATTCTGTAAAGCAAACTCTTTCACTGAAAAAGAAATGTTAAGATGGTCTCAGTATTTTGCAAAATTGGGTCTTGCCAAATTGAAAAGTCCTTGTTAAAAGAGTGAAAGGAGAAGTTATGCTGGATTTGGGTTCATGATAGGGGAACTCGGCCAGGAGACCCAAGGACTGAGAGGTTTTCTAACCCTCAGTGGTTCTTTTGTTAAGTTCAGATCTTATTGGAGAAAGGTAACCTATTGAATGATCATTAGGTATCATATCATAGTGTGATTCTAATGATCACTGGCACTTTGAGACACCCTCCTCTGTCTGGGCAACGCAACCAGAGCGACTGTGAGTTCCACAGCCGGGCCAGCCGTGTCCTCTTGGAGGCGCAGCCCTGGGCCTGGCCTGCAGACACACTGCGAGTGCTGCTTTGCAGGTGTGAAGATTGCATCGACCATCTTGCTCGTCCAGGTCCTCTGGGGCCCTTCAGAGCTGGGATCCCACTAACTTCACAACACAGCCAGCCTAGCGGCTACATCCCATTCTTAAGCGAGGAAACTGAGGCAGGAGTTCGCTGACTTCCTGAGAACAGAGCGAGTGGTGGAGAGAGCTGTGACTGCTGAGCTGAGTGCCAGGGACATTGCCAAGCCCATGACAAGTAGCCCTGGAGGTGGCCCAGGCTTTAAACAGCAGGCTGCAGGCGCGGGTCTCCATGGAAGGTGGCAGCAGGACGGTCTGCAGCGGGGGCGTCCTCGGGGCGCGTGGCCAAGAGTGCCCCGGGGTCAGACGCCCAGACAAAGGTCAGCGAGAAGGAGCCTCCCTTCCATCGCCTTTTGACTGAGGGAGGATGAGGTGCCGCCGGCAGCCCTGGATGAGGGTTTCGTTGGGTGCCTGGCAGAACCATTCCCCAGGCTCCTCGCAGCAACGGGCTCGTCTTGCCTTATTTGCTTAGGCCTGTAAGAAAAGTCGAAAATGTGTTGACTCACTTCCACTGAAGTTAACAAAATACCAAGGGCACGGAGTCTGTTTTTCACCTAAAGACATGGACTTGGCGTTGGAACACTAAGTGTTGTCGGTGCTGCTTTTCAACACTTAGGTGAGCTCTGTGTTCACGACTGGCAATCAGTTACCTATGGCTTCATCTGCAGTGTTGGAAAATCAGCTGCATAATTTTGTCCAACAAAGTTGAAAAATATTTATCCATAAAAAACAAACGACTAGTAAATTATTTTTGATTGTAACTGAATGACATATCTAAAATGCATTTGCAATACAGTTTATCATTATGTGATGGTTAAAACTTGGTATTTTGATCTTACATTCTTACAACTCACAAAAAACATAGGATTTGTCATTATTTATTGTGCTTTGAGCCATTGTTTGAGGAAAGGAGAAAAAATATTAAATACCCATGGGTAAGTCAATTAAGAAGTTGAATAGGTCATACCTGTGAATGGCACTAACATTTCTCAGCAGGTCTAAGCTTGAGCTCGGGTTGTAAGGCTTAAATACAAAATCTTTGGAGGAAACAGCATGCACACAGGTATAAACACCACCTTGCTGGGTGTACCCCCCAATGAGAACCGGTTCAACTTCCTCCATGGCAGGGTGCAGTGAGTCAGAGTACAACCCATAAGCTGGCAGTGCCTGAGGACTTAGCCTTGCAATCTCTGATACATAAGCCCTAAGATGAAATGCGGGTGACATCTTCTTTGATTAAGAAGTCCTTCGGGGCTGGGGATGTAGCTCAGTTGGCAGAGTGCTTGCCTTGCTTGCATGAAGCCCGCGGTTCATTCCCCAGCACCAAAAATAAAGTTAAAAAAATCCTTTATATGTTTATAGAAATGTTCTAAGGAATCTTGCAGGAAATGCTTCCGTGTGTTTTGCAAACTAGTCAACTTATCTTAAGTGCATTTAATTTTACTTGACTGAAGAGATAACCTCATAGGAAAGAGAATTTCTGTGGTGCTGTCTGCTCATTTGAACAGCCAAGCATTTGGGATACGGGGACAGACTGCTCTTTGTCCTAGTGCCCAGGCTTAGAGCTAGGATATAATGGAACTTGATCAATGAAATAACTATTGTTGTTATATTGATATAAGTTACCAAAACAAATGCAAAAAATAATAAATGTGGGTGGATAAACTTTCAGTTTTTCATTCCATATATTGCACAGGAGTGAAATCTTTGCCCTATTGTAATTTTCTTTAATTATTTAATTATACTGGTTGCTTAATTGTAAAGACAAGGGCATTCCTAGAGCATGAATTTAGACTTTTTTCCATTTTTAGTGGATTAGAAAGCATTAAATACAACAATGTGTGGCTAGTGGGAGATCCTCCAGTTCTCGATCCTCAAGCCATCTGCTTTCCTTGCTCACTGTCCTGTGGCACGTCGAGTAGACTCCAGCCCAGGGCCAGAGTCAAGCCAGCCTGGGCTAGACTCAGTTCTCCAAGTCCTGTTCTCTTACCTGAAAACTGACAACAGTGCTCTCAGGTCACAGGGTGGTGGCAGGATCTGGCACACACATTAGCACGTACATGTACATGTACACACAGCACAGCGGGAGTCCACCTTGTGTTAAGGACAGGGTCTTCCTATGTTCCCCAAAGCCCACACGTTTGAATCAGAACTGATTTTTGACCTTGGCTCTGGGACGTGGTGGTGTCAAAGACTTGACTAGAGAAAGAAGAGGAAGTAGGGGCTGGGGTCAGAGCAATTACCTCTGCCTTAGCTCCCCTTCAATCGCCAGCCAGTGGTTCACGAAGGCCATGCTTGGATGATGGGCTTAGCATAATGCCTTCCAGGGTCATCTGCCTTGTTGTCCATGGCAGAATTTTATGAATTATTAAGGTTGAATGGCATTCTCTTGTGTACCAGTTCCCATGCTTTAATCTGCTCATCCAGGATGACGTAGGAGATGCTTTTGTTTCTTGGGTGCTGTGAGTCATGCTGCAGGGACCCTGGGGAACTAGGAACGCTGCGAGATCCCGGGTTCTCTTCTGCTGGTGTCTGCTCAGAAATGAGATTTCTTCATTACATGGTCACTCTACTGATTCCAGGAGCCTCCATTCTGCTCTCCAGTGGGGATGCACCACCTCATACCTGCCAGCTGCCCGCAGAGGCACTCATCTTGCTAATCCTCAGCGCTCATTATCTCCTGTTTTTATCATGGCGCTCCTGACAGGAGTGAGCCGATCTCTCATTGTGGTTTTGCTTTGTGTTTCCCTCATGCTTAATGATATGCAGCACCTTTTTGTGTAGTGTTGGCTGTTTGTGCATCTTCTTTGGAGAAATGCCTATGCAAGTCATTTGCCCATATTTCATTCAATCAATTGTTTTCGATCACGTTGTAGGAATTCCTTGTATACCTTGGATATCCCCTTTGTCAAGGATACGGCTTGAAAATACTTTTCCCATTCTGTAGCGCTCCTGTTCATTCTGTTGACTGCTCTCCTGTGCTGTGAAGAGCCATTTAGTGTGATATAGTCCCTCTTATATTTTGCTTTTGTTTCCTGTGCTTTTTGATCCTACATGGATGAAATATCTAAAATAGGCAAACACCCAGAAGCAGAGAGAGGAACCATGGTTTCAGAGGCTGGGGAGGGCAGAATGGGAGAGGAGGGTGAAGGGATGTGGACTGAGCAATGCATGAGGCCCTTCACTTGGGAGTAAGTGCTGGGGACGTGCTGTACAGGTCCAGACCCAGCTCAGTCCTGCAGCCCTGCATGCTGAAACCTAAGAAGATTTAAAAGGGAGGGAATAAACTGCCAAGAAGCTTACCTTTACAAAGTTGAATGAACCTGAGTGTCATAAATACAGCATCGTGTCCAGCACGTCTTGCTTTCAACCAGTTTTTTCAGTTACTTCAACTTCCATGTCCCACGAACACCTCGGCTTTACATTAGTATTCACGTGGCAGTAAGAGCCATTACCCTGTGGTGACAGTCTATTACAATGACATTATTTCACTTGGAAATACTGATTGTTTCTTAAATATGGACTACATACCTGGTTGTTTCCAGTAAGCTATTAAAATATGAATTACTTCTTGGTGTTTGTCTCTGAGTGACAGGTTCCAGAGGCACTGTTCCAGGGAATATCATAGTGTCCACTGCCATTTATTTGGATAAAAAAATGTATAAACAGACATTGTCAATTTTGCAATGAGACTCCCTTTATTTGGTACAGGCACATGCGCGTGCACACACGCACACACACACCTCACAAACTGTTTCTCTGAAAGAAGACTGCTTTGTTTGAGATTATTTCTGTGGTTTAATTGTTAATAAAACCAAAATATTTAAATTGGGATAGTTATGTTATCACTCTGTTTACAAACCTCCCCATACCTTAGACAAGAAACGCATTCCTCTTAATTATGTGATTGCCGTGCTGAGGACCGGAATAGGTTGGAAAGCACGGGTTTCGTCACTCTTCACGTTAAGTCAAAACTTGGCAAATCGTGCATCTTCCAAGTGTCTACCTCACAGCCAAAGAGCAACAAGGACTATTCCAAATTGGCCTGTGCCCCAGGGAAAACGGTCTGTTACTCACCCAGAGGCAGTTCCTGCCACTAGTCCTCTTCCCTGGCCCATCTAGATACCAGGAGAGAATTTATTAATCTCCACGATCCAAAAACATGTATCTACAGGCAGCAGCTTTATTCCTCCACTTTCCTGCACCACGCGTGCGCTGTGTGTGTGCATCTGTTCGTGTGTGTGTGAGTGTGCTTATCTGCCTTGATTTGAGCCATTTCTCAAGGTGCACCTTCCTCTTCTTCACTTCCGGAGGTTCTGTTTAGCTTCTGAAGTTCGGCTCTGATGCTCACCCATGTTCTCCTCTCGAGCTCACACGCCTGTTCCTCTGCTGTTCCCTTCCTCGCCCACCACCCAGGAGACACCGGCCACCCTGGCTGCATTCACTTCTTGGTGCCCGTGCTCCTCGCGTCAATTCTCTTACAGAACGACTTGCATGCCATCATCATTAGTGTCCCATGGAGGCTGGGGCTCCCTGTTGGATCTAGAGCCCGAGGGCATGTGCATTCTTGGACAAATGGCCCTCGTGCTGTTTCACAGGTCCAGTGCTGTTGTCCCACCACCCCTTCCTCAGGTCATTGCTAATGACTTCATTTGCATTGTTCTACTTAATCCTCAATTTCCCTCAGCACCCAGTTTTACCAGGGAGGAGGCAAATTAAGGTTAAGAACATTAAGGTAATTTTTTCCAAGGTGACACCTCCATTAACTAAATACCAGTTGGTCCCTAACCACTGCCCCACGCTCTGGCTCCGCTTATCGGAAAACTCTTAAGATTAATGGTCCCCTAAGGCTACCAATGGTCATGAAATACATCAAAAGCCATTTAACAAAAACTTCATTTCAATAAGTATAAAAACTTGATAGATTTGCATTTGCAGAATATAGGGTTAAAACTTACAGAGGAAGAGATGATTAAATTCATGAGGCAGAACCATGAGAACTCTCAGTGAAACTTCTTAACTCTTTTACGAGTTCTCTTTGTGAAGTAACAAAATTATGAATGCAGTATTTTAATGAATCTTTGAAAGTCAAGTCACCAAAAGACTAAAATTTGGAAGAAGAAATTAAAATTCACACTTATTTTATTTCTAATTTTCAACTTTAGGAAACATAGGTTTGAGCTTTATATGACTAAAGAATTTAGTCATTTGAATTAAATCCTGTAAGAGCCTAGGGCTTAGCAGATCTGACAGGAGCCAGAAGTTGCCAGAATTGGTGCATCAACCACTCAGCAGCTTTGTCCAGACATCCGCATGCTATGCTCCATCAAGACATCATTTACATGAAGCTAGTGGACGGACGGAGCAGCAAAAATTCATTTCACAGACACGGTGCTGGAATAAGGAGTGGATACTGTGAAATAAAATTAATTACTGGAGTCCCCAAATGGTTGTCAGACAGGATCATCAGAGACAAAGTCAGAATAAATTAATTATCAAAACAAAATATAGTCACAGAGGTACATGGTTCCTTTCACCAGTTGGCATAAATGTATAGGCAAAGAGACAAGACTATGATGGAGGATAAAATTATTTAAGGGACAAATCACATATGGTTTCTTAAAACTGAGGGATGTGCTCTGGAGAGACTGGATGACCAAGCAGAGGTAAGAAAAAGGCCGCTTATGTAATTATCAATTTGTCCTTGTGAACTCGGTTGTAGGAGACAACATTGCATGCACTTGATCATATTTCCAGTGAAAACAGTGGGGAAAGTCTCTCAAATATCTTTATTTGTTCATCTTTGTGCATCACCAAGAATTCAATTGATCTTAACCTTTTTAATGCCTATTGCTTTTACAAATAGTTTGTTAATCCAAAAGCAGGTTAATTGCCTGGTAATCCCCTAGCCCGTGTAAACATGAAAAATCTCAATCCAGTCATAATCCTTTTACTCATAATCCTTTTACTCTTACTCTTTTTTGAATCTTCCCAAATGCATGTACAATATTGTTTGAAAAATTGTTAAATTATCAGAGGAAGTTGAAGACGCCAAACACTGAGCACACTTTCCCCTCACCAAACAAAGGGTAAGACCTCAGTGGTATGCAGCTTGTAACACAGCAGAGCCATCATCTGACCCTCTTCAGCATCTGGCACGATGAAAATCAGTCACCAACCACCCCAGCTCACACACGACGTTCTCTTACTTTCCTCGAACGCATTGACTCCCAGGCAAACACAGAGGACTGCAATGTTTAACCTGAGAAAAAAGACGACAGTATCTGAGTGCTCAGGTAGTTTTTACCCTCTCTGACACGATGGGTCACGTTCAGGGTGTAAGGCCACAGACAGGAAATGCAGGGTAGGAAGAAGGAGGAAGGGTACCAACTCATCCTATCAGGCAGCATCTCTTCACAGCATTTTTTTTTTTTTTGATGCTTTATTCAACTTGACTTTGTGTATTCCTGAAGTCAACCAGCAAACCTGCTGACCTGCATTCGCAGCTTGGAGATGGCCGCTGCAGAAGCTGCGTGTGGGAAGAGCTGGGATAGGAAGCGTCCCAGATTGACCTGTGGCTCGGCGTTCAGGTAGACACTGCACTCGGCAGCGCATGCGCCATTGCTGCAGAGTCCTGGAGTCCCATGCATGCTGCTGGGGAGCCACAGCATTGTTAGAGCATGAGAGTTTCCCTTTAGCTGGTATTCAGCCAGCGCGGATAGAGCACTGCCTGCCACGTGGTCAGTGTCGCCACTGCTGCTTCAAATACAAATTCCCATTAGGTTGAGTAAATTTACCTACTTTTCTGAATAGCAAGGGCTTCATAAAACCCTGTAAGAATAGCCCTGATTACTAGGGGATTTCAACAGTGCTCTGAGCTCTTTCCATGAATTGCTCAAAGAGGTTTCATAATACAGGTAGAATGTGCATGAAATAGGAGAGAAGTTTATCTTCTATAGCGTATTTCACAGTGTGACATTTTTTAACTTAAATTGCTATGGAAATTCTCAATAAATAGTACTTAAATTTGCTTTTGAGGGAGATATGCTCCTTTGTGAAGCCCATTTTATTTTTAAGATAAAGTTTGTGTAATTAATGGTTTCTTAAACTGATGGGAATACATTGACACATCTCACCAAGCTATTCATATTTACCTCAATTCAACAATATTTCCAAGTAGAAGCTGCATAATAGTCCTTGATATTGATAAAAATCTTTGTGCATCCTTGACATGACGGAGGTGTCACAGCGACCTGGTTACAGATGAGAGGAGAGGAGGGGCAACTCAGAGGAGGCTCAGTGTCTTCACCCGACACCGCTCAGACCTGAAGCATCAGTTCCCTGTGTTTTCATGTTGGAGAAGGACTCGTCCATTGCCGGCCAGCCTCCTGGGTCAGCGGTGGGCCTGTGATCTCAGACAGCACACTCTTTACGGCAGAACTGTTTCACCGCTTCCCCAGCATTAGGAAAACAATGCTCAAGGGAAGAGAGGAGCACCCCCACAGCGTGCACCCTGGGATCAAGAAAACCCTCAATCGCACACACAAATGGGAGCGAAAACTCCCCCTCTCTTAGTGACTATGGTCACCAGGGGCGCTGTCCTTGCAGGTCAGCGCACTGAGTCTCCTGTCGCTCAGAAGCGGGGTCAGTGCCTGTGCACCTGAGCACAGAGCTGGGTGTGAGCTTCCGTCACAGGACTGTCCAGCTTTCTTGGAGAAAACTAAAGGACAGAAAGGATCAGGAAGCACCTTCTGGAATTGTTCTGAATTTCACTGAGTAATTTCAGTGAACTTCTGCCTGACTCACTTGTTTTTATGCATTCCTTTGGTTAGCATTGTTGGGCATTTTCTTATTATCTCTCTGTCGTTCTAAGAAGAGGCTGACCGTTCTCTCACAGTTCTGTGATGGGCTTTCACTTGCTTCCTACAGGAAAACCACAGAAAGAGCAGTTAGGACTTACCCGCTTCTGTTTGTATTTTAATTGCTAAATAAGCTTTATTACCGTGTGCCCACAAGGACAATGTGAGTGCATTTGCCTTTAAGGAAGCTTCTCACTGTGCTCCTGGTGTGTTGGCAAGACTGTGTTGGTGCATCTAGGCCGTTGCTTCTGTCAACCCACAAAGAACGCTCTCCCCTCTTAGCCACGATTTTGCTTTCCATGATCTCAATGACCCACACGCAAACAGGATCCAGACGCAGCTATGGGGAATCCCAGAACTAAGCAGTTCCCATGTGTTACAGTGCATCTCTCTCTTAGCAGCACAGTGGAATCTCCTGCAGGCCCATTCTGTGCCACCCAGGTCGTGAATTATCCTTTTTTTGAGAGTATCCAGACTGTATATGCTACCCACCTGTTAGTCATTCAGTAGCCATCTCAGTTATCAGACCAACAATCATGGTATTTCAGTATTCGGGAAGACTTTATTTTATTTCAAAAAGACCCCAAAGTGAAAAAGAGGCGATGCTGGCAATTTTCTTATAGTATAGTCTTATAGTTTTGTATATTACTACCTGTGGTTGTTGACCTCTTTCTGTGCCTAGTGTATACATTAACCTTTATGAAAAGTATGTATGAACGGGAAAAATGTAGCCTGCATGGAGCCTGACACTGTCCAGAGTTTCAGGCATCCAATGGGGCCAATGGGGTCATTGGGGACATTGCCACAGCACATCACCCTACCCAAGCAGAAGAAGCTGTTTGGGGAACAGTTCCAGTCTGCAGAGACATGGTGGAGGGTGCCCATCCAGTCTCAGTTCAGGTTCTCAGAGGCCAGACGCACAAAGCAGGGGGCGTAAGTGTTGCTCTTGCAACAGGGAGCTTCATAATTGGAAACCTAGGTACTAGTGAACAGAGCAGCTTTACAGGCCTGCCAATTACAACGAAACCAATTAGCTGCTTGGCTAACAAATATTTCAGTGTTTTCAATTCAATGTTGTTTTTTTTTTCCCTGAAAGAACTCTATACAAACATTTCCAGAAAATGCATTCATTGCTTAGCACAAAGAGATCCATAGAGAGACGAGACAGGAAGATATTTGATTGAATACATGATATCCCAATCTTATGAGGGGAAACTTGGAAGATGCTTACCAGGATATGTAGAGTCTTATTCGACAGACATAGAAAGCTAAAAGGAAAACAAAGTCAGAAAAAATAAGGGATAATATATAACATAGATTTTTGTTCATGTTGGGTGTATGTTTAACAGTATTATTTCTAGAAGGGACTTAGGAAATTTCATGAGTCCTATAAACATTGCAAAATAATTAGATATAATAAAACAAATTTGAGAAGCCAAATTTATTTCTGCATCAAACAAATGATATAAGTTCTTCATGTGAGTGTGAGATGTATTGTCTGATGTAATGTTTAGAACACAAGAACAAGTTTTCAATGACATGGTTTAACTTACCCTAACTGTGAAATGCTGAATAATATTAATAGTATGAGTTTTTATTATTACTTCTCTTAAAAATAGTGTATATATGTTGGCCAAAAAAAAAGCAAATATTTGATGGCCAATGATACAACAGAAGGAAGTAGAATCCGTGTGCTGGGAATGCTTTCAGATATAAAAACCATGGAGGTGCGGAGGTGCCGGCTGCTGTTAGATGTGCTTCTCTGGGGGTTTTGTCTTCTCAGCCTTTATTCTTCATCAGCCTTGGGAAGCAGCTAGCATCCTCTTCCTCCAGCTTCCAAAGGAGGAATACAAGGCACAGACTTAATACAAATCAAAGCTTGGGAATCAGAAACACAGAAACACACTTCCAAATCTCACCCTCCCCACGTAACAAACCAAAACTTGTTTAGTCAACAGTGTGACTCCTTGAATTTTATCTGTAAAGTGGAAAAACTTGAAATTGCATACATCCTGTGGGGACGCAAGTACATAAAAACACTCTGCTGTACAGACCCCGAGCTGAGCAGCGGGACAGTACTGTATGGGGGGCAAGGGTGGTGGGAACGCGGCTCCTCTCCCACGGGATCACTTTTCTACCTAAACATTTATTCGTTCATTCAGGCCTCGGCCCTTCCTCTGTGGAAATCGCTTCCTTTTAATGATTTTGTTATTGACATAGAGTTGAAAATGTTCAATCAGGAAGACTCACGGTATTTGAGGATTTACAGATGACATTAGTCACAAAGATCATGCAACTTGTGAATTGATACAGACTTTCAGTTCTGTATCTTGTGTGTTTGGTTTGGTGTGACTCCTGGATTGATTACAACACATTACCGTTAGCACTTAGAAAACACTGGTCACCGCAAAGCTCGCCCGATATCCTTATGAGTGATGTATGACACCTGAATGTGAAATTTAGCTTTTTAACACTACTATAATACTGGAGTTGACAGGGTAAAACATGGTGTTTGAGCAGATGTTATTTGTGGCTGATTGTTCTAATTTCCTATGCCAACACTACATCAAATCATTAACTATTTTCAATCTTCCCAGAGTGATCCCATAGTCCAGGCTTCCTGCATTACCATATTACTCCTGGGGATTTATTTCTAATCACATGGAGAGTACATATTCAGCGTGATAGCTGGATTGTATTAATTTGACTACAAACAAACGACACAGTTTAAAATATTGATTGCAATAGGGTTCTCTCTTCATAAATAAGCCCTGTAAGGCTGTTGATTTAAGCGTGTGATTAAATTGTTTGGTTTGATTCACAAATTGTAGTTTGATTATATGAGAAAATGGAAAAAGTAAGAAATTACAGTTTAGGTTGAAAAGGAAACCAGGTCCCTAGGACAAAGCGATGGCGCTGGGCCTGTCCTGTAGGACGGGGAAGGGCCTGCGGAGTGGGCACGCCTGCCTGGCCTCCCCCTTGGGGTGCCTTTCACTCCTGCCTCCCTGAAAGCACATTCCCGGCTGTGACAGTGGACACCAAGTGAGTTCCCACTGGGCATCCCTTTTTTTACTTGGGGTATAGATTTTTCCTTTAAAATGTAAATATGAACACAAAGAAAATGACAATTTTTTTGATACACAGTGTTTGGGCAGTCCTGGTACATGTGAGTGGGTAAAACCTCATATTCCACCACTACACAACTCTTTGGTTTCATTTGTTTGTTATTTCCACAATCCCACAGTGCTGGGGACTCGAACCCAAGCCTCCAGCATGGGAGTCAGGCACTCTATGTGATGGGCTATATCGCCAGTACACTACACAACTCTTGATTAAAACTGCATTCCTACACATGTCCACATGGACATTACGTGGGCATTAAAGTACACGTCTATGCTTATATGCAAATGCAGCATGCGGGCACATATGCAATAAAATCACGCACAAGGAGTGACTCCACATGCGGTGGGTACTGACACACCTCCACCTGGCGCCTCAGGCTCCTGTCTCTGAAGTCTCCCTGTCCTGTGGGATGGTGGCCCTTTCCACGCAGCACATTGACTAGCAATAAGTAGCAGTGATGACGTCGAAACCCCAGAGGAGAGGGGTTGTTTCTGAGGCTCCACGTATCGTCCATGGTCAACTCCAGGGACTCACCACCTTGGCCCTAGTCAAGTCCTGCATAGCCTCCAAGTGACCTGTGCATCCTATGGTCCTCCCCTGCAGAAGCTGTCTCCCTGCTGATGGGTACTCCCTGGTTGGAGCCTGAGGTTGAGGACACAGGCTCCCACTGTCCACCCAGTGACTTAACACACAGAAGGCCCGGATGGATGGACACTCAGCTGAATGAGGAAGGGAATGAGGCATCAGTGAGTGACCACCCAGCGCAGATGCAGGTGCTGCCTCGTCAGCAGAAGCTCCGCCTTCTGACCTCAGAGGCCTCTGGGTCAGCTCAGCTCAGCTTAGCGCGTCTCCATCTGTGCACCTGCGGTCAGTGTGGGCATGCTCTTTCCGCTGGCTTCCCGGGTCTGAGCACTCCTTCTTTGAGTAACCAGCCTACCTTCCACACCTGTGTCTTGATCCCCTCTCAAGGCTGGGTTCTGAGGGTCCCGCACTGAGGGGTTCATGACTGCTCAACACCAAGCAATCTCACTTCTCCCCAGAACAATGCCAGCTCCTCTTGGAGCTACTATTTAGGCACTGATTAATTTTAAACTTAAAATTGACAAACATCCACAGTGTGTGTCAAACTCCTTAGAGTCAAGATGGAAGCCCCGTGCAGCTCTGTTTCCTGTGCCCACGGCCAGCCCTGCTGAAAAGGAGACGCAGAATGTTCTGCATGCGACATCAAGGACCAGATGGGAGTCACTTCAAGTCTGGCCAAATGAGTGTTGGGAGACATCTCTTCTCTTGCATCACAAATGACATTATTCCGGTTTTAGTAAACTATGTATTCCATACCAAAATGTCCATTAATTCATTCTATGTTCCCCAAATCCTCAGAAAACACATCAGAATCAGCAGCCGTTCCTAGATGTCCCTGGGGAGTGGTGCTGGAACCCACACTGGACAGCACAACCTTTGAAGCCGGTGTTCTTGTTTACAATGGCATAGTATTTGCCATGAATTCTAGTTGCATATAACACCTAATATAATGAAAATACTATGTGAGATGCTATTATACTGTATTATTTCATGAATATTAACAAGGAAAATTGTGTTCAGTACACACTGTTTTTTATTTCAGATATTTTTAATCTGTGATTGACTGACTTCGAAGATGCAGAATCCAGGACCTGGCGTCCCAAATGGGGCACTATGTCAGTCAAGTCATGACATAGAAGGAAAGTTAAGCTACGCTTGTATAATTGATACATTGTAAAATGAAAAATAATTTATGTGAGGATTCATCTACTCCTACAGCAAACAGATAGAATATCAAATTACGGATTTCTTGAGAAAATATACAGTTGTGTAACTAATTTTTATGCTTTAAATATGAGCTAGCATTAGCCATCTAATGATTAGGAGTTCCCGACACTCTAATTTGGGCTGCTCTCATTTCAGTGAGCTAACCTTAATAAAGATAGCTTTTGGTAGTTCAAACAATTCTCCTGAAAATTCTACACTGGAGCGAAATCCCAAGGGAACCTGGCACAGGACTCTGCATGAGCTGCGGGTGTCCATTATGTTCACCTGTGTCTACCTGATCCAGCAGCACCCTGCGCACAGTAGGCACTTGACATATGCAGGTTAGAAAAATGCTTCACTATTTTCCAATGCAAACTTTCAATAAAAATTACTATTTTGAAAATATAAGTAATATAATATCCCTGTAATAACTATAAAACACATTCTATATTCCAGGAAATAGACTAAAGTTACAATGTAGGTACTTACAAGTTTTGTTTGAAATTATTTTCTAAAGGTTATTGAAGTTGAAACAATTTTATATAGTTTTCTTTTCTTATTTATTTATTTGTATTTTGGTACCAAGGATTGAACCCAGGGCTTTGTGCATGCTATTGAAGCACTCTATTACTGAGATACATCTCCAGCCCGCCCCCCTTTTTTTAAGAGAATGAATTTAAGATTTATTTTTTAAAAACTTTATAATTTGTTTTGATTATTTATACGTGAAAGTAGAATGCATTTTGATACATCATATATAAATGGAGGATAATTTCTCATTCTTCTACTTGTACATGATGAGGAATTCCACCGATCGGATACTTATATACATACATAGGGTAATAATGTCTGACTCATTCTACTATCCTTCCTATCTTTAAACCCACCCTCCCTTCACTCCCCTCTACCTAATCTAAAGTATCTATATTCTTCCCTAATCCCACACTCTGATTGTGAATTAGCATCCACATATTAGAGAAACATTTGACCTTTACTTTTTTGGGATTGGCTTATTTTGCTTAGCATGATATTCTCTAGCTCCATCTATTTACAGGCAAATACCATAATTTCATTCTTCTTTAAGGTTAAGTAATATTTCATTATGTATATATACCACAATTTCTTTATCCATTCATCTGTTGAAGGGCCTCTCGGTTGGTTCCATAGTTTAGCTGTTGTGAGTTGAGCTGCTCTAAACATTGATGTGGTTGCCTCACTGTAATATGCTGATTTTAAATCCTTTGGGTATAAACTAAGGAGTGGAATATCTGAGTCAAATGGCAGCTCCATTCCAAGTTTTCTGAGGAATCTCCAAACTGCTTTCCATAATGGTTGCACCAATTTGCAGCAATGTATGAATGTATAAATGTGGCTATTTCCCCACATCCTCACCAACATTTATTGTTTGTATTCTTGATAACTGCCATTCTGACTGGAGTGAGATGAAATCTTAGAGTAGTTTTGATTTACATTTCTCTAATTGCTAAAGATGCTGCACATTTTTTCATATATTTGTTGATCAATTGCGTTTCTTCTGTGAAGTGTCTGTTCAGTTCCTTAGCCCATTTAATGATGGGATTATTTGTTTTTATGGTGTTAAGTTTTTTGAGACCTTCATAAATCCTGGAGATTGATGCTCTATCTGAGGTACATGTGGTAAAGATTTTCTCCCTGTCTGTGGACTCTCTCTTCACATTGTTGATTGTTTCCTTTGCTGGGAAGGAGCTTTTTAGTTTGACTCCATCCCATTTATTGATTTTTTATTTTACTTTGTGTGCTTTAGGAGTGAAGACAGATCCAAGAAAACATGGTGAAGATTTGGGCCTACTTTTTCTTTTGTTAGGCACAGGGTCTCTGGTCTAGTGTGTAAGTCTTTGATCCACTTTGAGTTGAGTTTCATGCAGGGTGAGAGATAGGGGTTTAATTTCATTGTGTTATATGTGGATTTCCAATTTTCCCAGCGCCATTTGTTGAAGAGGCTCTCTTTTCTCCAGTGAATATTTTTGGCACTTTGTCGAGTATGAGATAGCCAAATTTATGTGGGTTTGTCTCTGTGTCTTCCGTACCATTAGGCTTCATGTCTGTTTTGGTGCTAATGCCATGCCATTTTTGTTACTGTTGTTCTGTAGTAAAGTTCAAGGTCTGGTGATACCTCCTTCTTCACTTTTCTTACAAAGGATTGCTTTATCTATTTCTGATCTCTTATTTTTTCAAATGAATTTCATGTTTCCTTTTTTCTAGTTCTATGAAGAATGTCTTTAGGATTCTAATTGGAATTGCATTGAATCTGTATAACACTTTTGGTAATATGACCATTTTGACTATTAATTTTGCTTGTCCATCTTCTAAGATCTTCATCAATTTTTTTCTTTAGTATTCTGTAGTGTTCATTGTAGGGGTCTTTCACCTCTTTTGTTAGATTGATTCCCAAGTATTTTTTTTTTAAATTAAGGCAATTGTAACTGGTGTAGTTTTACTGATTTCTATTTCAGTGGATCGATCACTGATGTATAGAAACACATTTAATTTATGAGTGTTGATTTTATAACCTGCTACTTTTCTGAATTCATTTATGAGTTTTAGAAGTTTTCTGGTGGAATTTTTTGACTCTTTTAAATATAGAATCATGTCATTGGCAAAAGTGACAGTTTGGATTCTTCTTTTCTTATTTGTATCCCTTTAATTTCTTTCTCCTGTCTAATTGCCCTGGCTATAGTTTCGAGGAAGATGTTGATTGGAAGTGGTGAAAGAGGGCATCTTTGTCTTGTTCCAGTTTTTAGAGGGAAGACCTTTTTTTTTTTTTTTTTAATCTCCATTTAGAATGATGTTGACCTTGGGTTTAGCATACACAGCTTTTACGATGTTAAGGTATGTTCCTATTATCCCTCGCTTTTCTAGTATTTTGAACATGAAGGGGTGCTTTATTTTGTCAAATGCTTCTTCTGAATCTATTGAGATGATCATGTGATTCTTGTTTTTAAGTCTACTGATGTAATGAATTACATTTATTGATTTCCATATATCGAACCATATATCATATATATTGATTTCCATATATCATCCCTAAGATGAACCCTACTTAATCATGGTGAGCTCTCTTTTTAATATATGTTTTTGTATGCTATTTGCCAGAATTTAATGAGAATTTTTGTGTATATATATTCAACAGGGATACTGGTCTGAAATTTTCTTCCTCTGATATGTCTTTGGTTTTGGTATCAGCCTCATAGAATTAGTTTGGAAGTGTTCCCTCTATGTCAGTTGTGATATTTCCTTTTTCATCACATATTTTAGAAATTTGAGTTTTTTCCCCTTTTCTCTTCATAAGCGTGACTTGGAGTTTATCAATTTTATTTATTTTTTCAAGGAACTTTTTGTTTTGTCAATTTTTTGAACTGTTTCTTTTGTTTCAATTTCCTTGATTTCAGCTCCAATTTTAATTATTTCCTGTCTTCTGTTTTTGGTGATTTGTTCTTCAATTTTCTAGAAGCTCCACCTCAAAATTTTATTTTGAGACAGTGTCTTGCTAAGTTGCCAAAGTTGGCCTTAACCTTGGGATTCTGCTGCCTCATCCTCCTGAGTAACTGGGATGGCACGGGCCACCACCCCCAGCCCAACACTGTGCATGATTTTCTCATTGAAATGTGATGGAGTCTAGAAATGTGTCCACCAGCTGTACGGCCATCACTATTTAATTAATCATTAGTACTGGTGCATTCCTGAATTATTTCATCAATGATATGGAACTACTAACACTGAGGAAATTTTGAGAGAAAGAGAAGACCTGGTTGTAAGTGCTTCCTCGGGCTTGCCCTGCCTGTGATGATGTACAGGTGAGGCGTCCTGTGGCCGAGGACACAGGGTCACATTCTAGAATGGTTTTGCTGTGCTGGGGAAGTCCAGCCACCTGCAGGACGTGGTCAGGCTTCAGAAGTGCCACGCACTTCCCTGAGAGGTGGCATGGCCGTGGTGTGTCCTGCCTCTGTCTGTCCTGAGATGCTGAGGCTTCTTGGGTCCTCCCAGTGCCTCACTTCCTTTTGCAATGGGGAAGCTCAAGTTCTGGAGGCTCTGGAGACCCTTTGAGGAACACAGCAAGAGGTTCTCCAGAGACCTGAACTTTAAGGAAGGAGTTTCTCCAGGGCTTCCTGCAAGAACGTGTTCATTCACTGGTGTTTCTCCTTATGATTAGGGTAAAGAGCAAGTCAAAAAGCTGTGGTGTTTATTTTTAGACCCTCTATGTTGTGTGGAGGAGGAATCCAGGAAACGCGGCCTGTTCGTAGGCTGAGTTCAACAACAGTAAACTTTTGTTTTAAGATGGAGTAGGCGAGTAGGTGGCAGTTTTATGTTCTTCTGATCTTTTTTTCCCCCGGAATCTTTGCTGATTTTATTCCTCTTCACAGTGAAGGCTCTGGATAGGAATCATTTGTTTATTTTTTTAACAGAAACATCTTCACTAGCATATCAGATTTTATTTTTCTAAGCACATTTTCTTCCTGTATATATATTCCCAAGACCAAAAACATGCAGCGTTTCTTTCAACCCAAGAATTAATCAATGAAACCTTTGTGTTTTTGAAAGGACTTAACATATTTTTGGAAACAATTTTTCTCCACTCTGTAAATCATGCATAAATATCCACATCTGCAAAAGCGACCTTAAAAATGAGCTTATCTTGTGTTGCTTCTTGTGGAACCCAACATTGATGGGGATTTTGACAAACAGAGGAAGGCTTTTCTGGGTTGGTGTGTGGAATTGTCCATTCTTCTTATTTCTTCAAGAAACATGAGGTTTAAGATGGCGACCTTCTGATCATAAGCAATGCCACTTGGTTGCCCAGGGTGTGAGGAAGTAAGCTGAACACCCGTCAGTGAACACTGACTTCCTCGTGAAAGATGGGGTGGCAGAATGCTTTCCCTCTCGTGGCATTCAGAAAAACACACAAGAACACAAACATAGGGTCTTTGTGCTCCAGTGACTTTGGGAAGGAAGGCATCTCCTGCGAGCAGCATCTTGTGCTTTACACCCTGTTCTTTAATAGACGGCTGTATACAGGGTAGGTGAGGACTCTTTGCTGTCATGATCTAGGCAAGGGCCCATGTAGATTGGAGTCACAGTGAAGGTGACAGGAAGCCTCTGTCCTTGATGGAAGCAGACACGATCCCGAACAGGGAGAAGAAAATTCCCCCTGACCTAAGCAGTTCATCTGTGAAGTACAGACTTAGCTGTGATGGCGTCTCGCACAGGAGAGGTGGCAGAGGGACCGCTGAGTTTATCTCGCTCCTGCACACGGAGCAGCCCCAACTTCTCAGAAGGAAATAATTGGTCTTGCTGAGGCCTCTGTCTGGCTGTGTAGGCGCTACTGATGTCACGGTTGTGTAAATGACAGGGCAGGTGGAACCTCGACTTGCTTTGGCCTCCTGCTATAATGCAAGGCTTCCATTTTCTCTCTCTGTTTATTAATGAAAAGCATCTTGTATCTGGATGGCTTATTCTAAATTCACTCTCAGAAAAGTGTACCAGGAGAAACCATCAATTCATTAGGGAATATTTCTCTGAATGGAAACAGCTGTGGTACTGAATTTCACTGTGTGTTAAAAACCACATCTTTTTCTACTTCTCTGAAAAACTTGGTGTTTTAAACCATATTCTTAAAATAATCTGGGTCTTGGAAAGAGCCAGAAAAAGATTTCAAGGAAGCAAATAAATGAATGAATCTGAATCTTCCTCTTGTTTGTGTAACTCAATGAACCTCTAGAAATTCTATCAACTTCAAAACGCAGGTCTGGTTACAAGAGCTTCCTCAATATTTTCAAGTAAGTCACAGGAATCATGTTTTTTTATCTTAATTCATCTTAAAGCATAAAAGTTGGACTTATTTCCTCTCTTCCAAGAGTCAATATTCACAGGTAGCTCTTGCTCCTGTGGGTCTGAGGTACTGTCGGGCCTCCCCAAGGTTAGTAAGTCTGCCTCTTTTGAAGCAGCACTAAAAAGCAGTCATACGTCAATAAATGCATGTGGTTCAACACAACATGTAATTTCCAAAAACTAGCGCTGATGAGTAAAACTACAATGACCGATGGTCAGGGTGGTTTGAAAGAAGGCACTTCTAGGATCAGGTCAATAGTCTCAATTAATATCAGTTCCTGCATTTCTTATTTAAGCGGGTTAACTCGGAATTCAGTGAGGACAGACGGCTCTGGCGCTCCCGTTCAGCCTTCTTCCTCACAGCCTGCGGTCCTGAGAAGAGGCTAATGGGCCATGATTCTTGATGCCACCATGTCATCTCTTTCCTACTCTGTCTTCTAAGTTGGAAAAAGTGTTTATCGTGGACAGCCCCTTTCTCTGGAAGGTCGTGTCCCGGTCAGCGGGGATCTGACTTTTCCGCTGGTGTGGTGGACACCCACAGGAGGTTCGTGCAGAGAGCGGGCCGGGACCCTAACCCCTCCCTGGCTCCGCCCTCCCTGGCTCCGCCCTCCCTGGCTCCGCCCTCCCTGGCTCCGCCCTCCCTGGCTCCGCCCTCCCTGGCTCCGCCCTCCCCATCCGCCCCACCCCTGAGTCTCCAGTTGGTTTTATGTGACTCAGGATGGAGTATTACAGTTTCACGTATGTCCTGTTCTATCTGCGACCTGATTTACAAAGCTCCCGTCTCCGTTTTTTACTCCATTTATTATTATGTTGCTGATATGCATGCAGCTTTGTCAGGCTGTTTCAATTTCTTCAGAGTAAATACATTGTTACATATGAGTTATGAAAACTTCCAGTTGACTGATTCTCATTAACTCACTGGAACAGGATAACGATTCTATTCAATTACCTATGCAAGACAAAATCATATTATCTGCATATTTTCCTCAAATCCCAATTAGAAACGAAGAATCATCTATGTAAATTCTACCAAGTGTTACGACAGCTTTTAAATCACATCAGACACGTGCCGGGAGGCACCATGAAGAGAGGCTGTAATGTATCCACTGTTCAGTTTCCCTGTGTCCTTCAAAGGCGGCATCAAATCGCTAATGGCTACGGACAGAGAAGACAGAAATGGCACATTGTTCCTTCACAACAGGAAAATGAAAATTCAGCCAAATTTTAATTCGACTATGAGTAAAACAATTGGAATTTGGTAAGCTAAATTGTAAATCTGAAAAATCACTTCCTTAATCAAATGAAGCTAATTTGCTATTATCAGTTATTTGCAGTTTATGTTAAGATATTTTAAAGTTATACAAAGTGATAAGGCTCAAACACTTGGTGCAGGTTTTGTGTATGTAAAAGCTACTGGAGTCCTGAGTAGATTAGTTAATTGTATCTTTTGGAGGGAGGAGTACAGGGGATTGAACTCAGGGGCACTTGACCATGGAGTCACATCCCCAGCCTTATTTTGTAGTTTTTATTTAGAGACAGGGTTTCACTGAGTTGCTTAGTGCCTCGCTGTTGCTGAGGCTGGCTTTGAACTCTCAATTCTCCTGTCTAAGTCTCCCAAGCCTTTGGGATTATAGGTGTGCACTACCTCGCCAGGTCTAATTATAAAATTTTAACATAACATCAGTGCTGGGTGTGTTAAACTCAATTCTAGGCACCTTATACATATTAATTCACTGATGTTCCCAACAGCATTATAAGGGAAATACTATGATTATTCCTACTTACAGAAGAGGAAACTAATAGAGATGGGAGGTAACTGGTTTAGGTTTACAGAGTTGATAAGTGACTGAACTTGGAGTCTATGACAATTTGTTATGTTCCCTGTTAACTAGAAGAGAGAAATACACACCAGACTTGAAATATCTGCCACAAAAAATAGGATGTAAAATATTTCACTAATAAGTTCTACATTGGTGACATGTTGAAGTGACACATATTTTTGATACATTAATATTAAATGTTAGTAAGTTCATTTTTTCTTTTTAATTTTTTAAAATATGCAATTAATCAATTAAGATTGTATATGTGAATTGCATATCATTTCCATTCAGGGCACAGATTCACGTTTTAGTCTGGCTCTAGAGATTGGATCCATAATGCCTCCTAGTCAAGAAAGAAATGAAGTTTGAGATTCACATTTGTGACACTGACAAGGTACTAAATGTCTCTCATTAATTCTTAGGTTGCAGGTAGTGTTTGGAAATTAGAAGGGTACTTCTTCCTGCTCAAGATGGGGATTCCATAGAGATATTGGAGGCAACTGATTCATTCCATGATGATCCCCTGGAAACTCTATACTGATGCATAATATCATTAATAAGTACAATGTATTTAATCGATGTTCTTAACATACTTCAAGATATTTTTTCTAATTTATAAAATCATGTTTTTACTCCCCAAGAATAAAGTCTTTGAATTCAGATCATAAGGAGACATGCTTTTGTCACCAATGGACCTGACAGTTGTCCCTGAATTGACAGCCACCAGCTTTACCGATACAGAGGTCACAGGGTTCACTCTCGGTTAGGCCTGGTGACCTGGGGCCCTGAGTCTAACTCACGTGCTTAGAACTGGGAAGCAGATGTATTGAAAGGTGCCGCGCAGGAGGGGCACAGGTCACCCTCAGTGACACAGGCCAGGTTCTGTCGGGCGCTCGAGTTCCAGAACAACGATTTTCACCCCGGGCCAAAGTAACTCGGCTCTATCATTTGAAAATGTGGGTGAAGTGTTGTCCTTACACTCACTTGAGCTCTGGAAAGAAAACTTTTGAATCACAAGGGCAGTGTCACTTTCCCCATGAATACAAGAATATGAAAGGCCTGGAGAATATGAAAGACCACCGGAGACTCTGAGTAGATTTTCACTTCTGTGTTTCAGGCCACCTTACTGAGAGGTCACAGCTGGGAGAAAGGTTTTAAAGTCCAGATGGTTGAGCTCTGAGACTGTCCGACTGCTGGCTGTGTCTCCTTCAGGGTCTTCTTGAGCTAGCATCACATCTGCATGACGGGTGTCCAGGAACACATGTTCTGAACCTGCCTCAGGCACAAGGAGTCGAGGTGGACATGCTTTGTTCCCATGGCAATTACTTGGGACTGAAGGAAGGAGCTCCAGGGAAATGAGGGAGCTTCCTGTCTCAGGCCCCTTGGTTTTCCTTTCCCTTTGAGCACGGAGAACGTAGCAAAAGTCCCTGTGAGATATTCTACGAATGTCTGCCTCAGGAATAGGGGATGGAAGAGGAATTCGGACACTTTCCATAGCACAAACAAGTGGCTCCATTTGCACAACTCACTCCCAAGGTCAAATTGGGTGGCCCTTACTCCCCACAGAGCAGCCCAAGATCCTGCTGCCAGAGGGGTGGTGCCACCACTCTGGCCCTCCAGGACTCCAGGACTCATGGAGGTGGCTCCGGGGTGGGCTACCAAGGAGCCTGACTGCCAAGGGCCCACGGACAAGGATGAGGGGTTGGCACTGCCAGCAGTCAGTCAGGGGCCCGCCCACCAGTGAGAATAGGGGTAAAGAAGGGGCTTGCACGCTGTTTGGGAAGTGCTTCCTGCAAATTCCTGCAAGCTCTGGGATTTATGAAATGTAAAGGGGCATTAGAAAGAGAGCTTGTGGAGATCATTAAAAATATACACAGTTTCTTAATAATATTGTTAGCAATGAAATAGTTTACTATTAATATTGTAGCTGGCTTTTATTGACCTCTTTCCTTTTTTCAAAAATAGAACTAATCCTTTAAGTATGGATATAGTTTGATTATTAAACTAATAAAGCTATAGAATAATTTTTTTTCTATTTAACATATGAGAAGACATCTTTACATGCATTTATCCTTGTATGTGTACATACATGAAGATATATGTAAAGGCATGTAATGGACATACATGCACAGGTTAATATTGCCCATGGACTACTAATGTCACATTCAACCATTGCCACAAAATTCCTGAGTAACCAACTCAGTGTGACAATTCTCATCTCAGGCACCTGTGGTTTGTCTGGGCTGTGGTTGGCTCTGGCTGGCTGGACTCTCAGCTCCCATGTGCACCCCGGTCTTTCATTTGTGTGAGATGAGCAAACTGCCTGGTGACGTGGGAAGCTCAGGAGACCGACACCTCTGAAAACACAGGTTGGAATTGTGATGGGGTCACTCATATCCTGGAGCTCAGCCAAGGCTAGTCACACGGCTTGCCCAGATCATGTGGCTAGTGATTCCGGAAGCAGTTTTCTTGTTGTGGAGGAAGCAGTGAAAGGCAGGGACAGAGGGGGTGATGGAACGTGGGAAGGACAATGCCATCCACCACAATTATACACTCAGGTTTCCTAGGTGCTCCTACATTTCTGCTCATTTGCTAGGAAAGCAAGTGACTTCTGTGATTTAAAAAAAAAAAAAGGAAAGTGTTTTATTCTTTCCATATTTTAAGATAACTTTATTTAGGCAAGATGATCTTTTAAGCTATTTTTGTTATATGAATCTCACTAAAAATGAAAGCATTACATAGAATTGAAAAATACATAGCAAAGGATGTGAAAGTCTTTCAGCGGTTACTTCATTATTTTTTATGATATTTTCCTTTTTTATTCCTTTCCCTGAAATCCACGGACCAAGAATTCAAGATAATTACATACAATTGGATTTGGGGGATTAAATGGTTGGTTTTCCAAATGGAATTCATTGGTTAATGAATGGTTTTAACAGAATGTAATCCACATCAACCATGAAGGAGATGGAACCAGTGTAAAAAGACACCTATTCTTTGTTGAAGAGGGATTTTAATTACTGCTTTTGGGTGAGAATAGAAAATTAATTTCCTTTTACAAAAGCTCATCATATTTATTTTCGGGTTTTCCCTCACTGTTAATCTGGTAGTTAGTGTCACCCATTGAGTGCTCTAGATGAGGGTATAATTCAGTTTAAACACAGTTATTGCCATCTGGGTATGGGAAGGAGGGATGCCCACTTTGGTGAGGGACTTCTGATGTTGGAGGCCTCTGTCCAAGGCTGGGGGTCACAGACAGACCTGGTACACACTTGCAGAGTGGAAGGACAGGACTTCCCATCTGGCGGGCCCTAACCACTGCCCCAGGGTCCAGTGCTGGGAAGCTAGTAGGTTTGCAGCTCTCTAGGAGTTGGTGGTGTTCAGTGTGTGATTGGCCATCTCATATAAAGTTGAGACACCACTTTCTAGAAATTTCTACAAAGTCAAGTAACCAAATATCTTTGTTGTGTTCCTTTCAAAATTAGACAGAAGGATCTGTGGATGATGCTAGAAGTCCACGTTTCTACTCTCTCCCTCTCTGTTTCATCAGGAGGGCTTGGGTAATTCTCTTGTTGATTACTAAGTATGCAGTTAAAAGCTTAGCAGTTAAAAGTCTGGCAAAGGCTCGTGTTTCCTCTTGAGGTGTGCGGCTACCTCGTGTCAGTCACCCTTGGTCAGACTCACGGTCTTCCTGTCGTGGTGCGGCTGCTCCAGAGGGAGCTGGGTTCTGGGTCTCCCGCGTGCCAGGCCTTCCTCTCCTTGGGAAGGTGTCCTTCACACCTCCTCCTGCGTCCCATGGAGTGGGGCAGAGTGTGAATCTTGATTAAGTTACAGTAGGAGTCCTTAAAAGCCAGGCTGTTCTCCACCCGCAAATTATTTTACTTTCAAATAATGTGTGCTGTGGAGGATGCATGGGCCCGACGAGGGCAGCGCCCCTCTCTCCCTGCTCAGTGTCTTCATTCCCATTTCAGAACATAAGCAAGAGGGAGAGAGGTTGAAAGGGGTCGTCAGCTGAGCATGCCAGAGTGATGGTCCCGAGGACCAGAGTAGCAGGGCTGGACATCCAAACCACTAGGCCTCCCAGCCACACCAGGAGAGACTTGATCATGCAGAGGAGGAGACACCATGTACACGCTGGTCCCATAAGGACACAACCACAAATGGGAATGCCCCTAATGGTACTCAAAGGACATTACGTTGGTGTGTGAAGTGCACACGTACAGATGATAAACAGCACTATGGATACAGCACACAAGCTCTTCAAACACGACTTTAGGGCTAGAGTGATCTCAAATATTCCCACAGAAGAAACTGACATTCAACAGGCCCCAGAGTAGACGCAGGGCCACTCCTGAGTTGCACGTTATATGGCCATATCAGTGTGACAAATGGGTACTTTAAAGTCTCCAAATTTGAGTTACTCCACTATAAACTTGTTTTCTACTTAATCCTACCTTCCTCAGATGCAAAAGTATTGCACGTGTGCTTACCTAGAAGTCGAAATTAATTTCAAGTTCACATCTCTTTTAATCATTGATGTGCTCTTTTAACTGGTTTACATTTTAAACCAGTGCATGGAGGGAAAGATTGCTTACACGGTGTATTTGAGAGTGAACTGTTCTCTGCATTTGTCAAAAGGATCAAGTTTTATATCACTATATTATATTTATTAAAAACCTATTGTCTCTTGTAAAACCAATGATTCTGAGACACTTTCTGAAAGTTTGCATATATTTCAGGAAGCAGTCATATCACTATAATGTATGGCATGTAGTTTTTATGTTTTTTATTTTTCATTACTTCACTTTAGTTATGCATAATAATAGGATTCATTCTGACATAATTATAAAAGCATGGAATATAATTTGCTCCAATTCAGTCCCCAGTACGTCCCTTTCCTCTTCCCTCCTCCTTTTCCCTATTCCTTTCCCTCAACTCTACTTTACTGATAAATCTGCTCTTTGCTGACAGGTTTTGTTTTATTTTAACTAGCACCCCGTGAGTGTGCACAATGGTGAGGTCCACGTGGTGCAGTCACATATGTACGTAGGAAGGTGAGGCCAGAACCATTCTGCTGTCTTCCTTACCCTTCCCTCCTTCCTCCTCCTCAGCCACTCCTCCCCTCCACTGATGTGTCTTTTATTTTGACAGAATCCCCCGAGCCCACTTTTCTTCTCTCTCTCTCTCTTTCTTTTTTCTGTTTTCTTCCTTATTTTGGACTAGCTTCCACATATCAGAGAACGAATTCAGCCTTTGACTTTTGGGGACTGGCTTAATCACTTAGCACAACAGTCTCCAGCTCCATCCGTTAACTGGCAAAATGTTGTAAAGTCCTTCTTCTTTATGGCTGAGTGAAAACTTCCATTGTGTGTATGTAGCACATTTTCCTTATCCACTCATCAGTTGAAGACACCTAGGTTGGTTCCATAGCTTGGCTATTGTGAATTGTGCTGCTATAAATACTGATGTTGCTGCATCACTGTAGTTTGCCGATCTTAAATCCTTTAGGTATAAACTGAGGAGTGGGATACCTGGGCCATATGGTGGTTCTATTCCTCCTTGTTTGAGGAATCCCCATACTGCTTTCCAGAATGGTTGCACTAATTTGCAGTCCCACCAAAAGTGAATGAGTGTAACTTTGTCCCCTACATCCTTGCCAACACTTACTATTATTTGTGTTCTTGAGAACTGCCATTCTGACTTGGTGAGATGAGTAACAATTCTTTATAATTATGTCTTTCTTAATCTACTTTCTTCCTCTACCCCCCTCCCTCATTTCTATCCTATTTTTCTGGTGATAATATAAAGTAAGTAAGGAGTTCCTTCTTACACTAAAATCCCAGTTATACATGATTAGCAATTTATCCAGTAATTTCAGAGAAAGATCAGTGATATGTTTTCTTAAAATACTTGCATTGAAATCAGTGGATTCTGTAATATATTTTTAATATCTGAATATCCCCCAGCATGAGAGATTTTTCCATTTAATTGCTTCTGTTCTGCTCATTTCCTGACTTCAATGATTCTAATCATTGGGCCCATATTCCCAGAACCTTAGAAGATGTTTATTCTCAATCATCTGCTCAGATGGGCTGAATTTAGTGCAATTTCAGTATTTGCTTCCTCAGGACAAACAGGGCATCTACTTGTAAAGGAATCATCTTTCAAGGTGTACGTCTAAGTCCTGAGCAAAGAGCCAGGTAACCCTGAGATGCAGGCCCATCCTGAATCCATCCTGTGGATGTGGAATGTGACTTTCTAATACCTGAGGTTGGCTTGCTGTGTCTGAGACACAGGAAGCAGCCCCGGGACACAGGGGCCCTCAGGAAGGACACACAGGATCCAGTGTCCATCTCATTATGGGCCAAGGGTGGTGCAGCCATTTTCTCAAACCCCAGCACAATGCTGTCACATAACCCTCACAAGTAACCCACAACACAGACGCACTTGAGGGATCACAGACGTCCCCTGAGATGATGGAGGTCAAGTAAGAGTACCAAGGAGCGGAGCACAAAAAACCCCCATAAGGTGCCATTCTAGGAAAGGAACTCATGCTGGCAATTCAAAAGTTTGCAAAGTGTGAGTAGGTGGCAGCGGAAATGTCCGGAAAGAGCTAGACTCAATTTCATTGAAGGTGCTTATTCGTTTTATTTTGAGTAGAATTAGGTGGGGGTTCAGAGGATATAGACCTTTCAGTAACTAAGGTCTATAAAGGAACCTATCAAACCAGACAGCCTCTATTTTATGAACTAAACAACCGAGAGTCAGTGCATCCAGCTTGCTCCTGAAGAAGTTTCTTCTAAAGAACGTCAGGGTGCAGCTCTGCTCCCCTCAGGTCCCGTGAACACGTCATAGGAGACAGGAAGGGCCTCCGGCAAGCGGATGCGGAATGTCTGCCTTGACTAAGCTCCTGGCAGGCGGTAGCAAGCGAAGCCTGGTTGCTGTTCCCCTCCATGAAGCCATCTCTGTGACCTGCGGAAATAAGCCCTGTTAATGATTTTCTGGGAAACATTCTGAGTAAACTGTAAGCCATCACATTCGCTTTAATAGTTTGAAATTCATTCTTGCATTGGAACATGGAACGAGCCTACTGTGTATCAATGTCCAGCTGATACTGATGAATAGCCCATCTCAGGGGCACGAGGGCACCATGCCTGCATGACCTTTCAAACAAGGCCAAGAGCCAACTCTTCTGAAATATACCTTCTTGTGGACGAGATCTCAGATCCCTTTCTGTTGAGTCAGAGCTGGCTCTGGAGCAAACAACATGACATCTGGGGACTTCAGGGCCAGATCTAATGGCATAAGGACTCTGAAAATAGAATCCACTGCATAAGCCAGGACCAAGAGCAGCCCATTGCAACTTTCTCCAGTGGCTAAGGTCAAACACTTTGAAAAGACTTGGATTCCATATCAATTTTGCATCTGTAAGGATTCATTTTTCCAGAAATAAGTGTAGCTCAAATTGCCTCTACCTATGCAATCATAGGTCTTCATGTATCAGGAAGCAGGGACAAAAATAACAATAGGAGTTTGCTCAAATATTAAACTTCATCTCTGGGAGAGAAAATCAAAATAAGAAAAAATCCTCTTATAATACTCCTAAGACATTACAGAGTTATCAGAATCAGGGAAATCAAGGTCAAGAAATTAATAGAATACCTATAGACATGCTAATTAAGTATAGGAAAGCAAATGTGAATCCTTTATAAACTGTTTTGAAATGATGGACTCTCCAATTACTTGGAAATTCACCTTCTGTTCCTTTCTTCTTAAATAGAATCTTATCGTTGTTGCTTTGCTTTGTTGTTTTTTTCTTTCAGAGTCTAGGTAAGATCGTAAATGTGGTTAAAGTCAGTCCCTCCAGCTACCTTACTATCGGGTGCTCCTGAACACCCACACATGCATGCACGCGCGCGCACACCCGTGCATATGCATTCCCTCTCTTCCTCCTTAGACTTGGGCAGAAGGTTAAGGATGAGATGGGAAGCACGGGACCCTGGCTAAGGCAGTGTCCTGGAAAGGGGATGTGAGGCACTGGCCCGAGCCCATGTGGCTGAAAGTGAGCATCTCATCCTTCAGCAGAGCAGATCTGGAGGAGCTCAGGATGCGGTGCCTGGGGGGGAGTACCTCCAGATAGCCTTAACTCTCCAGGACAGCCGGCAGCCCCTGGCTGTCGCAGTGCTCAGACCAGCTCTGAACGACATGCACGCGGGCACTCTGCAAACTTTTGTCTAGGACACCTCTGCACCAAGGGGATGGAATTCAGAGCTTTGCTTCAGTTACAGACACAGTGAAAGTGGAAGAAAGAGGAGGGGACTAGAGAGTATTTTGGGTAGCGGTGGGAATACTGCCCTGCAGGAGCACCGGTGCGTGGCCTTGCTGACCCCTGGATTCTATTCTTGTCCATTCTAGAAAACAGTAGCTCTATTCATCTCCCATTTGACTCACAGATTTTCATCTTTTCTTCTGACTTCGTGTTTTGTTTCACAGGCTTTTTTCATTGTTTCTGTTCTTGAATGTTTTAATCTTTGCAATCTTTGTTTTTTAATTGTGCGTTTTTCTGTAAATACCATGTGATATTTCACCACATCACACTTATGCACTCTGCAATGTTCAAACCAGGGCTCGCACGTGACTCAGTCACTTACCACTTCTTGGAGGTGAAAGCATTCCAATTCCTTTCTTCCACTCTTTGCAGTTCACCATGTGCTTTTGTCCACAGTCACCCCGCTGAGTTCAACAAGGTCTGGCGTTTTCTTGGGAATGCAGTTGGTGAGGGTCGCACGGACCTGTGCAGAAGGGTCTCGCTCAGGTGCTGGACAAGCTCATGACGTCGCTGCAGGACAGGGGTGGCTTTGGAGCCTTGAAGGCTGTGAAGTGCGTGCACTCGCCCATGAGATGTGCAAGAAGCACATGGGTGGGGTCTGTCCCTCAGCTTTGAGGACTCACTCCGGCCCCTTAAGATCAGCCAGGAGGTCTGCTCTGTGTCTCAGGGGCAGCTGGGGAGCGGGCCTTGGGGACAGCGTGGCCCTGCCCCAGCCTTCCTTCCGGCAGCAGCGGCCCCTCCCAGCGAGCCTCCCTCTGCTCCATCTCTCTCCCTCCCTCTCTCTCTCTTTCTCTTTCTCTCTCTCTCTCTCTCTCTCTCTCTCTCTCTCTCTCTCTCTCTCTCTCTCTCCAATCCCATGCTTTGTTCTGAAGCTGAAGATGATCTGCAAATGCTTCCCAGGGATCCCTTAGCTCTCAGGGGCTGCATGCAGGGAACAGGGAAAGGGCGGCGCCTGAGGCAAGGATTCCGGGAAGACTTGGGGCCAAGTGTGGCCTTCCTGGTTTTCTCCCTCATGAACTCCCTCCATTTGCTCCTCATTTAAGGATCTTGGAAAGAGCAGGCCTGAGACATTTAAGGCCTAGGGGTCCAGCAGTGTTGCTCCTTAGGAACAACTGGAGGAAAATTAAGGGAAGGGGCTAGGTTTTAAAATCCACAGTGCAGAGCTTTATTTCAGATGCTAAAACGTTGATGTGATCAGTTCTAAATTGAACTGGGTTCTGACCACCCTAACCAGCACCTTCTTCCCGCCATGGTCCTTCCCAGGGGCACCTTCCCCAACTCAGGTAGAGCCTTCAACTCAGCAGGTGTCTGCAGCAGGAGCCCACCTGCCTCAGCACTGAGCTGGAAAATTCTGGGGTTCTGATGACCCTGGGAGGTGGTGCTGGAGGCCCCCGGGTCTTTGCACCTTCCCTAGGCTTCCTTCCCGTCTCCCAGTGCACACAGCGTGGTCTTCAGAAAGTGCTTCTAGAAAATCCATTTCACAGGAATGCTCATCTCAGGGCACATTTCTGGTGAATTAAACCTCAGGCAAAAGTTAATCATTTTTAATTTTCCTTTTTTATATTAAATTTTAAAATACCTACAAACCAACAGAAATATATACTTTATATGAAAAAAAAAACCAACTGTTCAATTTTCTACAATTCAAGACAACTGCAGTCATCATTTGATCTTTCTTTCCATGGTTTTCTTATGCTGATTAAATGAGACTGTGCATCATTTTGGAAAGCTGGACGTGACAGGTGTCACTCCGTGCCTCTCGAGTGTCTGTGTGGCTGCTTGCGTGGATGTGATGCACACCATGCTGAGAAGAACATCCTCAGACACGCCTCTTGGCACCCGCCACTGTATTTATGATCAGGTCTGTTTCACCTGTGGTGCGGGTAGAACCAGGGCCTCCTGCACCTGCGAGACAAGGGCTCTGCCGTTGGCTCCATCCTCAGTAGCCTCGTTCATTTTCTACTGTGAAATACGTTCCTATGAAGGGGCTTCCAGGTCATTGCGTGAAGCCACTTGGCACACAATGCCAAACTCTCTAGAGAAATGGTCACCGTCTTACTCTTCTGAAAGCAGTGGACACGAAGTCTCAGGTGTTCTTGTGTCCCAGTGAGATGCCTCTTTTAAATCTTAAACGTTTAGTGAGCCTGACCTACACCCCAGGGTTCTAATTGCTTCTTAGGTTACAAATCACGCAGCGAACTTCCTGGGGACTCTAGTCAGGTGTCCTTCCCTGGATGCATTGGTCAGTAACCTGGTGTTACTGCCTTCCATTCACCCTTCCATTTACCTTTCTCTCATTGATTTGTGAGCTCATCATGCAGCAACCTTACTAAGTTGTATCTTCCACGTTGATGTTTTTCTTTTCCTTATTGATTTGTGAGTCTCTTCTTACAGTCACCTTATTAACCTGTATCTTTCATGTACTGAATTGGCCAAGATCCAGAAAACTGGGAAGGGAGGCAGGTATTCCCAAGGATGAATTGGTTACATTTTTTTTTGGGGGGGATGGGTACCAGGGATTGAACTCAGGGGCACTCAACCACTGAGCCACATCCTTAGCCCGATTTTGTACTTTTATTTAGAGACAGGGTCTCACTGAGTTGCATAGTGCCTTCCCGTTGCTGAGGCTGGTTTGAACTCTCAATCCTCCTGTCTCAGCCTCCCAAAAGGTTGGGATTATAGATGTGTGCCACCACTCCCAGCTCCCAGGGATGAATTGTAGTGCTGAATGATGAAGGACTGCAAAGTCAAGGGTAGGGCAAAGGCCGCTGACCCAAGATGGCAAGGTGAGCCCAATGGGTGACGTTGGCTCATGTTGGCTTCATGGTGGACTGCAGGAGTGAGGTGTTCTAGTCCAAAAGCACTGTGGGGCCAGTGGGAGAACACCCAACAGGAGCCTTGGCCTCTGGGAACTCAGCCACCTCTAAAGAGAGCCTGGTAGGTTTGATGGGCAGAGCTTGGATCACACCTGACCTCTGCCCCACTTTACAAGCCTGCTCTAAAACCCAGCTGGCACTTGCAGGACCAGGATCTTACGTGGCTGTGCCAAAGCAGATGCAGAAGCCACAGAGCAGACTCAGAGGTAAACCAGGAACGGCCAACACAGGCATCCTGCTCATGGTTTTGGCCTGAGATTCTGCTTTACCTTCTGCTTTTATTTATAAACATGGTGGTTAAAAATAACTTGTGTTTTATAAAATGATTTGTTTTTGCTCTAACTTCTATTTTGATGCTGTGTTCATCAGGTCTTTATCGGCGTATTGCATTAACTTAATACATATAAATTTGTTACTTTTTGAAAAAAGATTTTTTTTTCTAGAAATTATTTTGGGATATGCTAGAAGACAGTATATTTTTCTTCCAAAATTCTAGCTAGGTTTTGGAATCAGTTTTCATTAAAAATACCATTACCATATATATAAGCCAGTCTATTTTTGTGACACTTTCCTGTAACTTATATGCCAATATCAAGCTGTTTTCAATTTTGGACCTTCTAACAGATGTTTTTTTATTGTGAAGTCTCCCTTTGCCATTACATAGTTTCTCCCTTAAAATTTGGAATGTTTGGAGTTATTAAGAATGCTCTGTGATTTGGACCAGGATTGCTTTGCATTTATAGATTCATTTGGGAAAACTGCATTCTGCGAATACTATATATATCGCTATTTGTTCAGACCCTTCTTGCCCTCCAGTGTAATTTTATAAATATTTAAGATATGACTTTCTTCAAATCACTGAGAAAATGGCTTTATAATTTTCTTACTTGAAAACTTGTACTTTTGCTGGATGAATGAGTCATCTTGTGTTTTTCCAAATGATTCTTTCTGGATTCCATAATGGTGTGTGTTTCGTGCGTTTATTTTGTACCTGTGCTGCTTTCGGAAGCCTCTTTGTTGCTAAGCAGGCACGGGGAAAGCTTTCCTGTCACAGCCAAATAATTTTCACAATGCCAACAGCCTCTCATTTATCAGATCTTAATCTCTCTCCCCGCATCGTCCAGACTCCTACTTTGGAATTGTGCTTCCTGGCATAAACACCAGCTATGGTGCGCTCTAGTGTCCTGACCTTGAATTTTAGCTTTTTAGGTGGCAGCTTCATTCCTGGGATGCAGACACAGCCCCCATAAGCAGATCCATCCTCTCATTTCAATCCAGGGCGCTCACCACTGCAAAGCCAAGTGCTCTATAGCTTTTGATTAACAACTTCAACACAGGCGTGGTGCATGAAGTGTTGATTTTTTTAATGCACCATCTGGGATCTGTCCCACTCTTGTGGTCTTCAGTCAGCTCCCTGCCCTGTTTCCACTGTCTCCTTTTCATTTATCCTCTGGACCTCTCAGTAGTCTCCGTGGGCACATCTGATTCCAGCCACACTCCACCCTGGTGCACACAGAATCTGTTACATCTAAGAGCCAACGGAGGGGCTCCCTTCCCGAAAGGAACGAGATAGTAAGAAGGCTAAGGTGGGTTCCCCTGTGTACTGTTGGTGGGAATGGAACTGAGAATGGTCAGTAGAGAAAGATTATGGAGGTTCCTCAAAACGCTAAAACTGAAATTCCTATACGGTTCACTACTGGGCATCTACCCCAGACATGAAGTCAGCATGTCAAATAGACATCTGCACTCCTGCACTGGTCACAGTGGTGAAGATGGAGAAGTCACCAAGTGTTCATCAGTGGGTAATGGATAAAGAAAGTCCCACAGGCCTACCATGGAATGCTGCCCGGCCTTTAAGAAGTAGGAACTCTTGTCATTGACAACATGGCTAAGCCTAGAGGGCATTATGTGAGGTGAAAACCCTCTACAACAAAAATTACAGAAGCCTGAAGAAAGAAATCAAAGAAGACTCAAGAAGTTGGAAAGAACCCCAGGTTCATGGATAGACAGAGTTAATATTGTCAAAATTGCCATACTACCGAAAGTGTTATATAGATTCAATGCAATTCCCATCTTAATTCCAATGACGTTGTTCACAGAACAAGTAAAAGATCTTTAAGATCATTTGGAAGAATAAGAGACCCAGACTAGGCAAAGCAATTCTGAGCAAGAAGAGCGATGTGTGGGCATCACAATTCCAGAAGTCATTTATACTACGGAGCAAGAGTGACAAAACAGCACAGTACCTGTGTCAGAATAAGCACTGCAACACAATAGAAGGCACAGAAGCAACCCACATGGTTACAGTTACCTGACAAAGGTGCCAGAATATACGTGGAGAAAGGATAGGCTTTTTCACAAATGCTGCTGGGAAAACTGGATATCCACGCACAGAATGAAATGAGTTCCCTACCTCTTACCCTGCACAAAATCACCTCAAAATGTATCAGAGACTCAGGAATTACACCAGAAGTCTTGCAACTGCTCAAAGGAAACAGGGTTGACACCCCATCATCTAGGTGCAGGAACTTCCAGAGCTCAAGAAGTAAAACCAAGAACCAAAAAGTGGAATGCCACCAAATCAAAATGTTTCTGCACAACAGAAGGAACTATTCAGAGGGTGAAGAAAAAAGCTAGAGGAAGGGAGAAAGTCTTTGCCAGCTGCTTCTCTGACAGGGGATTACTATTCAGAATATATAAAGAACTCAAACAACTTAGTAACAACATCAAAAAAATCCAACAAGAAAAGGACAAAAGAACCAGACAGGCATTTCTCAAAAGAAGCTCATAAGGTTAACGAATACATAAAAAAAATGTTCAGCATCTCTAGCAATCAGGGAAATGCAAATCTAAACTACACTAAGATGTCATCCAATCAGAATGGCAATTATCAAGAATACAAATAACAATAAATGCTGGCGAGGTTGTTGGGGGAAAGGTACACTCAAACTTTGTTGGTGGGACTGCAGACTAATATAGATAGTCCAAAAAGCAGTATGGAGATTCCTTAAAAAACTAGAATGGAGCCACTGTATGACCCCACTATCCCACTCCTTGGTATCTATCCAGAAAAACTAAAACCAGAAAATTATAGCTACACTGCCCCCTGAATTTATAGCAGCACAATCACAATAGCTAAATTATGCAGTCAACTCAGATGCCCATTGATAGGTCACTAGATGAAAAAATTGTGGTATACATAAGAAATGGATTTGACTAAGCCATAAAGAAGAATGAAATTATGGCATTTTTGTTAAGTGGATAAAGATGGAGAACATTGTGTTAAGTGAAATAAGTCAAACTTAGAAAATCAAGGTCAAATGTTTTATCTCACATGTGGAAGCTAGAGCAAACTAAGGATAAGAAGGAGTGGGAATCAGATAACCTAAAGATATAAGGATGAGAGAAAAGTAGAAGTACATTAAGAGGTAGAAAGAAGGAACAGGAAGATGGAGGATATACAAAAGGAACATTTAAAAATCATGCTATGTGCATATATAAAAAATCCTCAGGGAATATCACTTTTATGTATAAATAGAAAGAACTAATAAAAATAAATACATAAGTTTGCAAAAGGAAGATCAGCAGAGCAGAGGAAGGAGAACGTGGGCGGGGAAGGAGGGAGGAAGGAAACAAGGGAGGGGAATGTGAACTGAAATCAAATTCCACCCAACTACTAATATAACCATAATGCTCTGATTTAAAAAAAAAAAAAAAAAAAAAGAAGAAGAAGCCCAACACAGAAAGACAAACAAACCCCTCAGGTTCTTACCTACGTGTGGAAGTTATACATCGTGCACAACCACAGAAACGAAAAGTCGTACCCCATTTGTGTACAATGAATCAAAATGCAGTCTGTATAAATAAAAAATAAAATAAAAATGTTAAATATGTTGAAGTCATAGGAGCAAAGAGTAGGGGTGTTTTGGGGACATATTTGTCAAAATAATTTGCAAATGTAAGTTTTCTACAGCTACTGCTCTAGAAGAAGGCACAGGAGTTAGAGTCCTGGGTGTAGAGGAACCCATCTGTGGCTTAGTGCAGCTGAGGGCGTTACACTTCTTGGTCACCTGCCATCTTCCCTGCTGGAATGCCATCTGCCAGATGCACCAGCTGGACCATGCTTTGAGCCTCACAGTGAGTGACACATCCTCCATGTGGCCTTCCAGAACAACCCGAGGCAGCCTGTGCTGCTCTCTTGTGCACCCGCAAACACCAGGGGGCTTTAGGGTTTCGGAGGTAGATCTCTCTAGACTCTGGAATGAGGGCAGAGGATATTCTCATTCTAGAAAGTCTAGAGAGATTTACAGCAGCTCTCCTGGTGAGCTGTATCTCCAGGACCTTGAGTCCTTTCATCAGATATATTTGTTTTGTTTTATGAAACAGGAAAGGCCATGTTTTAGGTCTTGCACAACGTAAGAGCAGACCTCGGGTTCCATTTGCAGCTCATTTGTGCTTGATCTGAAGACCCATCACCTCAGTGCAGCACTTAGGTGGTTTGCCAGTCGGACACTGAGGGCCTGAGTGCACACAGGAGCACTCAGCTCCCCGGGACAGAGGGACCCTCCTCACCGGGTTCTGCCTCCCAGTTCAGCACAGGTGATGAGCTCTCCTGTTCACTCACCTATTCTAGAATTTCTAGTTTGAGAAGCAAACGCTTATTGCTGGGCTCCAAAGAAAAGAAAATTTGAAACCCTGCTTATGAAAACCTTGACAAGGGTCAGTGCAGAAGCCTGTTCCCGTGGTGACCGTGACACAGGCTTCAGTAGGGAGACGGCTCAGCAGCCTTCTTCTGCAGGCCGGGCATGGCCACCACCGCCCCGCTGGTGCTTCCTCTGCTATTGCTCTTTCTTCTGTACTTATTCCACCCCGTTCCTCACTGTCCTTAATGTCCTCAAGACTGAAGCACGCTGCACGCGCACACACACGCCTGTCTGTCCTTCCCACCAGCTTGCTCAGTAGCCACTCTCTTCCTTCACCACCGTCATGAAAATGACAGTGGGGTCCTCTTCACCCCACCTTGGTGACTGGTGCCTGCTGTCTGAGACCAGCAGTCACCACTGACTGCAAGCCCTCTCCTGGAGACCAGTCTTCCTACCTCGTAACTTGAAACACAGAGAGCTTCTGCTCAACCCTTAACCTGGGACTCGGTGTCTCCAGAACTGGGTTGGAGGTCTGCTCCTGAGGAAATCTACCCGCCATGTCCTAAGGCTGGCAGACTAGTGGGGAGTCAGAAGAGGGACGGGGTGGAACGTGGACCCGCCCCAGCATAGCGCGGAGCACAGGGACCGGCTAGGCCTGTGGACTGAACATTAAGAGCAATGAGGAAGCGTTCTGTCCAAAGGGTGTGGTAAATAGGACGATCGGATTTGAGGCACTCTTGATTTTCAGAATTATTAGAAAACAATTTTCTTATATATGAGGAAGTCAGTCATTTGTAAGGAAATGAAGAGACCATGTTGCAACGACAATCCCAAGGATATTAGATGGTATATAAAGTACAGGTTTTTTCAGAGTATTACTAACCAGAAATGTGATCAAAATGATTCAAATGGGGTGCAAAAAGATATAAAAAGTAGCCTATTATTTAACAATTGAAGAGAACAATATAAAAACTAAGTTTGACCTTTCATTAAAGAAAATTTATTAGGGAAAATTTCCATCTGACTTCTCCATTTTGAGAAGAAATATAAAGCCAACATTAAGGAAATTACTTCCAGGACCTCAGAAGTAGCTTTAGAAGAAGCTGCTTTTGAAATCTGTGCAAAATACCCCACAAGCCTTTCCGTGAACTTTTCCTTTTTCGGGTGCTGTTTGCTTCTCAGAACCTCAACCTGCAGAGCATCTATGGTTAGCACCCAACCTAAGCTTCCTTCCCAGCAGACCTGCTCTGCAGCGTGCCCCAGGCTGGGACTGCTACGTCCTTCCCAGACGACACAACGGACTGGTGGGAAGGAAGCCTTTCTCGAGAAGGAGAAGGAATGCCCACATCCTAATGGGTTTTGTTTCCCTACAAAAGCAGCTTTTATTTTCAACTTCAGTTTAGCTGTTTCCTTCTCCTGTGCTTAGAAGCTGAAATTATGACTAGCAGCAATCGTTAGAGCTTTGTTTCCCTTTGAAAAATATGGTCATTAACAGTGCCCCAAATTAATGCAATAACTTTTTGTCAACAAGTTTCAATGAAGCATCACACTTATCTCTCTGCACAGATGTTTGGAGTACAAGGAGATAGAGTGGGAGACTGTGGAAGGAAAGACAGGCAGGGGTGAGGATGGAGTAAGGGAGGGCCCGGAGGATGGAGAAGATCCGGTTCATCGCTAAGTTCTTATGAAATCTACAGACACCACATAAGTCATTGTCAAAATGTTAATACTATAGAAAATATAGGAATGACAGTGCAAAATGCCTCTTCATGTTATCATTTGATATAATATATTTCTCAACTTTAAACAAATGCATAGGTCAGACCCTGCAAGCAGAGTGGGAATTAGCAAGCGTGGCCTGCTATGCTTCCTTTCATGTTTTTTTACACCTGATTACTAAATGCTCAAGGACTCCCAAGGTCAAAGAAGTCCGTTCTCGCCCTACCTGCTTTTCTGTAAGTTTCGTGTAGCAGTGCCTTTTCAACTTTTCAGATGCTTGATGCCAACTCTTGCAAATACTGAATCTGAAAATTGCGTGTACACTCATATTTCTTCCTCTGCTGGCACCAGGCAGAAAACAAGTGAGAAGCAAAGGTTCCCCTGACTTTCCTATTAAAATGGAACCTCAAGAGTTCTCGGCTCTCTTCAACGTGGCGACTGTAGCTGGGAATGTGGCACCGGGTGAAAGAATGCCCCTTGCTGAGGAGCATCTGTGCGACTGAGCACAACGTCTTGGCAGCACTTCCCGGAATCGTTCCTTTTGGTTCTGAACACATTGGTTATAAATGGAGTCTTCCGTGTAATGACAAACAAGTAGACAGTAGGAGTCTGGGAGACTGTCGGAAGAGGTCCTGCTCTCTGGGTTCCCTGCATGGAGCCGCTGTCACCTGTGGAGTGTGGCATGTGGCTGGACAGGCGCACCATCACTCTCAACAGTGACAGGATCCACAGGCGCTGATGGAGCAGGAATAGAAAATTTGGAATATTCAAAACAGCTGATGAGTTCAAATATAGAATGATCTGATGTACTACTGCTGAATATTGAGTAGATGTGCACAGATTAGATGACTCGAGAATTAAAACTTGAGTGCTGATTTTTTTTGAAGCCGATTACTTGCTGCCAAGTGGACTATTTTAAGAATTTGGGGTTGTTAAGACCATGGTTTTCTATGGGGGCAGTTGAGGGTGTCCATGTGCTTTATTGTTGCATTATTTTCAGTTATATAAATTTAAAATCTAATTGTGCTTATCTTCTAAATACCTATAGGACAGAGAGAAAGGAAGGAAGGAAGGAAGGAAGGAAGGAAGGAAGGAAAAAAAGAAAGAAAAAAAGGGTGGATGGTGGGAGACTGTTAGAAAACACACAGGAGGAGATCTCAAGAAAGAAAGGATCGGAGCCTCTGAGGATAGAGTTTCTTGCTGACAATTGTAACACCAACGCTGGGTGGAGTGGTCTAGTGTAAATGTCACCACTGCGAAATGTTACCCTCAGACGTTTACCTTTAGAAGAATTTCTGAGAAATCATGACTTCTACTTTCTTAAAAAACAGGTAGTAACAATGAGTTGTAGAGAGAAAATGTGTGTGTGTGTGTGTGTGTGTGTGTGTGTCTATGTGCCTGTGTGTGGGGGGCTGTGTGTATGCATCTGTGTGTCTGTGGCTGTGTGGTGCACCTGTGTGTTAGTGTTGGTGTGTATGGTGGTGGACTGATGAGCCATGTGTTACCCCTGCAGGTGACATAAAGGAGGGATTGCTAGCCTCATGTGGACTCACATATACTATGGTCACTATCTTGTTCATTAAATCTACAATTTTTCTAGTTTTATGTATCATTTTTAGTGTGCGGTGCTGAGGATTGAACCCAGGGCCTTATGCATGCAAGGCAAGCACTCTACCAACTAAGCTATATCCCCAGGCCTTGTGAATCAATTTTTTTTTTTTAATTTGAATTTAGAGAAAAAATACAACTGCAATAATGAATTTCATCTTTCCTAGGCAAGAGAGTTCACTGGCATGTCACTCGGACCGTCCCTGGTGTGGTGCCCGACTGAGGCTCGGGTCCCTGTCTCAGTGTGGGACTCCTGCAGGGCTCTCGGGATGCTGGTGGCTGCAGCTTCCTTCTGAGTCTAGTAGGAAAGCACCTGCCAGGCCCAGCAGACTGCAGGCTTGTCAGAACTGAGCGGGCGGCCAGGCTTCCCTTAACTGCAGTTACGCCGACACGTCTTTATAAATGCGCTATTAGTCTTTTACCTGAGTGTTTGCTTTGCGGTACCCTATATTTCAAGTTCAATGAAACATCAAGTAAACTAAACATTACTATTAAAATTCATGCTGTAAAATTTCCAAAGCCAGAATAATCTCACTGCTTTGAACTCCCTGTATTTGCCGTATCAGTTTGTCAAAAAGAATTGAATATTGACTACATAATAGGATGCAGCCTAATACCTTCACAGAAGACGCCATGGTGTTGGGGCTCCTAGGGCTCTCTGGAAGCAGTCAGGAAGTCTCCTGCTTGTCCCCCCACTGCCGCTCCCCCTATTGCCTTGAACCCTGGGGGAAGTGTGATCAACACTTTCAGAGGTCATTTTGGGGACACACATTTTTCCAAGCAGAACAGATCTGGTGACTACCATAAAATTTTGTTTCGCAGGTTGGACTGAAAGACAAAAGCATACCAAAAGGGAAGAAAAAATTCAGATATGATTTCTGTAATCACAATATCATGGAACACAATAGCATGTTTTCCTAGATCATGTTAGCTTCTGTAGAGGAAGAGAAATCATCTTAACATGTGCTCATGAACAACATAGTCTTCATTACAAAACAATCTTTTTTTTTTTTGGCACCTGGGATTAAACTCAGAGGCATTTAACCACTGAGCCACACCCACGTACTATTTTGTATTTTATTTAGAAACAGGATCTCACTGAGTTGCTTAGCACCTTGTTTTTGCTGAGGCTGGCTTTGAACTCGAGATCCTCCTGCCTCAGTCTCCAAGTTGCTGGAATTACAAGCATGCACCACCATACCCGACTATGACACAAGCAACTTTTAACTCAATTACGCTGCACCATTGATGAGACTGTTCTGGAATAGGTGATTCTGGACTATGGCTAGGGTGCTAGAATCCAACAATGAAGCACCAGGGTGGTATACTATGAACAGTGGTGCTCGTGGGTCCCAGACACTCATTTCTGGGTATGGTTACGGCTATGTATGTTCGAAGGCAATTAGGAGAAAAGGCACTGGCATTTATTCAAAGCAAACCAGGTGGCAGGCACTCAAATGTTATCTCATCAACTCTATCTGTGCACATCGCTATCAATTCTGAACATGAGCATATGAGCAAAGTTGCCTCGGTGCCAATCAACTATATAGAAATAGGGCTAGGATTCACTCTCCATTGTCGACCTTACGGCCTCTGAACCACAGACTTTGCCTTCTACACCAGGCATCAGAGACCAGGGACACCATCATGAGGGAGGTCGCCTTCAAACTTGAAACGGAGCCAGGACGGGTTTGTGACTTCCACCAGGAGGAACACTAGTTGAACGTCCACCACGTGTCAAGCATTAGTCTAAGCACGTTACAAGCTATTTCATTTTTCAATTAATTCTTACAAGAATCCTGTGAAGCCATTTTCTTCTGATCACCTAATCCAGTGTGAGGGGCTGAGAAGCTAAAGAATTTGTGGGGTGAGGAGCCGGACCCAGGCAGTCTGACACCGGAGCTGAGCCTGCTGGGATCGCTGCCGTCTCACCTCGGGCGGCGTCGGTAACCACTGTCCGTGTTGTGTTCCTGTGACATTCTGCCAGTCCTCAACACATGCAGTCCCCAGGCATGTGCTAGCACCAGGGTGGGAAGGAGCAGGGTGCTCCCAGGGCGCAATGCACAGAATCTGCAACACGTCTCAGATACAGATGCCACATTGAGTTCAGTGGACTACGTCCCATTTTCCAGTTGAGCAAGCTGAGGCCCAGCGTCTCCCCCACTATCAGGAATGAGCTTCCCTATTAGGAGTCATCAGTACTTAGGGGTGATAACCGCAGTCTCTAGTTCATTCCTAGGTGCAACAGGAAGGTGAGACTCTCTAGGCTTTAACAAAATGCCCAAGACATTGCCTTCAAAATATTCCAATAAAAAAACCATCTCTGAAACAGGTACTGGCTAAACTAGATTTTTTGCTATTGCTTATTGCTTTGTTTGAAGAACTGCTAATTTTTTAAAAAAAATTCTTCTATGATCTGAATTATATAAACCTCTATGTTTTAGAATTTATTGCCAAGTCTATGTATGACTCTAGGTTTGGGGCAAAGGCTGAATATGTGTTAAGGAAAAATATTCTTCTATTTTGAAGAAAACCAGATAGAACAGAGCTGTTTTTTTTTTTTTTTTCTTAAACATATTCTAAATTGGATTCAAAACAGAGACTCAAACATTATGATAATAACATTGATGTTCCAAATGACACACACTGCTGTAGTTTAAACGGTCCCTAAATATAAGTGGCTTGCCTAAAAACAGAACGCAACCAGCTGCCAATTTTCACCTCATTGCCAGTAAGTTAAAGGAGGCGTCTGCGGTGTTCGCAGAGTCGGCAGGAAGCTCCTGGAGGCCCAGACACCACGTCAGAAGTGAGTATTTATTAATTTCCTTTACAAATGCCTTTTCTGCAGCCACCCCAGGAGCATATATTTCTAGAACAAAGAAAGAAGGAAAAAAAAATTCCTAAGTGGACGTGTTTTAACTCCTTAGAGAACTGAATTGCTGCACCAAGATTCTTGCTCAATGCGGCAGGGAGGAGGTGGAGGCTTGTAACTCCTCCTTAAAATCCACGTTCAGAACCAAACGGGCTGTTTGCCCCTCTCCTTTCCCACCCGCTTCTCCGCAGCATGGCTGCCTTATTAGTATTTGCAGGGTTTGCTCTGTGCGAGACGCTGGCAGGCCTTCCTGCTCCCAGTTCCGGTAACCTGGTGGAGTCACACCAACAGACCTGTGAAGCCTGGGTCTTTCCTGTCAGTGTTGGGCAACTCCAGGCACAAGAGTGATTCACAGGTGTCAGGTTTTTGGTATTGTCAGTGCCAGGGTTCAAATCTAAGCCTTGCTGTGTCTTAGGATTGGGAAAAAGAGCTCTCATTTCTAAGTTCCAGTTTTCCCACTTATGAATCATTGCCTGAGGTTTTTGTGAGAATTAAAATGCCGTAACACACATGATGAACGGGTACCAAGTGTGGACTTCATGAGGAAGAGTCCTCCCTTCGTTTGCTTTCGGCCTGCGTTGCTTTTGAAAGCACGCTCTCCACCACAGCAAGCAGCAGGCAACGTGCTCAGGGGCCAGCCAGGGGCCCATCGACCTCGACAACTTTGCCACCAGCTTGGTGTTGAGGAGAGAGTTATGAAGAGCTTAGCAACTCAGACAACCCAGCTCTCTGGCCACGGTCAGGGTGGCCAGCTTCTCATGCCTCTGCGGGTCTGTGGCTCTGGAAGGGCAGGGGACTTTGGGAACACCACTGCTTCCAGACCGCATTGGCCCTGCAACACCAACTCGGACCATCCCCAGACCAGCTGCCCAAGGGCCAAGGCGGCACCCATGCCTTGCTTCCTCTGATCCAGGCTGTGTGCTCCTTCTGGAAAACACGGGTCCCATCACCTACCTGGAACCAATGGCTAGGTGGCTTGCTCTTCAGGAAGGGGCCTGACGGGCCAGGTGAGGAGTCCTGGTCAAAATGGTTAGGAAACCTGTTCTTGTCTTTTCGTCATGCTTTACAAAATCCCCTGAGAGATGAAGTCGTGCTGGACCTGGAGAAATGGTTCTTACTGGCGATTATATAAATACCCACTTTTAGTAATTCTATGACCAGAATTGATTTCAAGATTTCCAATATCAGTTGAAACTTGAGGACTTCCATTTCAGTGTTGAATATTTTACTACTTGCGAAGCTAATTTAGTCATCTTAACAAACATAAATTTCCAATACTGTCAGTAAAAGATCTGCTCAAGGGCTGGAGAAGGACCTTGGTAATTTCAGTCTCAATGACCTCGGCGGATCCTTCCAGTCTCCCTGCCAACCTAGACAGAGGCACTTGGAGTCTTCTTTTCATGTTATCTGAAGAGAGTATTGTGGTGATCTTTGCAGCAATGTCGATCTAAAACCAACGCAAACATACAAACACATCACCCTTCATTCTGCCTACCAGTCCCTTTGAATGTGCGTGAAGGTCTGTACTCCTCTTGGTACAGGCTTGATGGGTATTGAGAAACAATGGTGAAGAATGAGGTGTAAGAGAGGGTAAGTCACGACAAAGGGAAAGGACAGAGCGTGGAAAGTTGGAGGGACAGCCCCCTGCCATCTAGTGAGATATCCGTTCTGTCCACCGCTGTCAACAGTCAAATTCTAGGGGTAAGAGTTATTTTAGCTACTCTTTAGAAATTAAAAGAACAAAAACAAAAGCCCCACCTCTGCGCCCTTGAGTTTTTCTTCCCTTAACTGTTGCTGTTACAATGCAGCACAGTCCATTAAATGACCCTGCTGGAGAATTTTCCTCAATAGAAAGGTCTATGCTTCTGTACTTGAATCAGGGCCAGAACACCTGGTTGTAGAATTGGAGGGAAATAAAGCGTGTTGACTGAGCCCGACTTCAGTTACAGTGCACCACGTTGTCCACCTGTCCTTAGTAAAACAAACCTGTGCTCCAAGGCACAAGTCTTGATGGAGCAGCTGTCCTTTGTCCCATGTGCACGTGACGGTCCTTCAGTAGCTCTCTGGTTACAGAGACAGAATCCTGCCCCACTCCCTCACAAAGGCCGGAATGATCACCGTGGTCCCAGGTGCCTTCTCAACCCCACACTGTCCATGAGGGGCCACGCCAGTCATTCAGGCTGGCCCTGCCCAGCTGTGGGGACCCGGGGCTCTCCACCTGGCCCTCGAGCCACGTTTCATTCCTGGTGCAGTCCCAGGCACGGAAACCATCAGGGCAGCACACCTGAGCAGATCCCATGGAACTGCTGGGGCCGAAGCCTGCGACCCACAGTCACCTAAGAGCAGCACCAGCATGGCTCCCACAGACTGGACTTCTTCCCAGGTCCTACTGCCGTTCGGGGCTTGGTGTTTGACGTGCCCTGAGTGCAGCTGTGGACCAGCTTCTTCATGTCGTGTGAGAGATGCCTGGAGCAGGGAGCTGAGTGATGGGAGGCACGGGCTGCGACACTGCCCGCCCACAGTGGGACAGCTCCTAGTGAGGCCTCCCGGAGGGGCAGGGGCACCCGTCCTCCTGAGACTTTCACTGCTTCTCCGATAGTTTAATGGCGACCCAGCGATGGATCTCGGGTGCGCTGTTCTGACAAGGGTCAGCAGAGGGTCTCATCAAAGCTCCAGGAGGAAGATGTCCCCTTCTGATGCAGTTCCACTCTCTAAGCCTCTGGCTGGGGAGGCCCCAGCTGGACAGCGCCGGTCCTGCCTGGGTGGTGCCATCACCACCGTGACTCCAACTTCCTCCCACACACCTCAGCTTTGGTTCCTCTTCTGACAATCCGCGTCCTCTGGCTTCCAGCCGAATAGAATTGTTCTTCTCATACATGCAAGGCCTGATGATGTGCATGTTAAGAATCTATAAAATTTCAGCGGGGGTGATATGTGTGAGGAGTACTCACGACTTGCTAAATCTGTATAAATCTACATAAATAGCTATGGATTTTACTGATTTTATACTCATTTATAAAAATTTGTAAAAGAGGTCTGCCGTTACCCTTAAAGTAAATGCTGTGATTATCAGACTCACCATATGACCTTATGACTCAACTGTTTCTCATCTGAAATTATCATTGATTTGAAAGTAAAGAGAAATTTTAAGAACTTTTCTGTTTTTGCTAGTGAGAATCTAAATATGGTACTTTTTGCCTCTAAAATTGAAACATGCATATCATAAAACTTTGTGGTGTTAATGTGCTCATTAAGAAAGAAGCTTGAGTGATTCCAAAAATCAAATCGGTGGACCATGTGAAAATGAGTATTACCAGGAATTTTGATAACTAGTACTAACTAGAAAATGATGGAATCAAAATCTACACCTTTCAATTTTTTTTGGTTCAAATTAAAGAGAATTATGACAAGCTCATCTGCAAAAGTATGAGTCACAGTAGCTACACTGTGCAAAAATATACAGAAAAAATGGCTGTACATGCATGTTTTATAATCAACATCTGCAAAAAATAGGTATTTCTAAGCTCAGTAGTGCAAAACTAAGATGTCTTAGAATATATTAATAGTTTATGTATGGGTAGATCAAAATCTGCAATTCTCATTCTGAAATGAGATTTCTTTAAACTAGCAACATTCAAATTTTCATATATAGCAAAAATAAAAAGTGACGTCATTGTGAACCCATGTCTGAGCTGCTCGTATTACTTGAACCTTAAAGAGTTGGTGTGGAGTGGGCCATGGACAGCGACTGACAGGGTGAGGGACAATGGGACGGCAGCCCAGAGTCAGAGTTATGTTAACATTGCTTGCACATTTTTAGAGTGTGTTCTACGTCTTGATTTCTGGTTACTCCTTGAGCACCTGGGAGAAGTCACTCCACAGTCCTGAGCCTTGGTTTGTCACCTGTAATATGGGATCCTCGTGGTGGGTTTCCTGGTCTAGCCAGAAGGTACTGATCCTACAAAGGTGACTGGCTGTGATTAGGAGTGGTCATCACACAGACAGCTCTCACTGTACGCTAAGCTCTTTCCATGCAGAGTATCACAATGGCTCAATGGCTCTTCATGGCGATCTCATTGCACTCTTGGATGAATGGAGGACTCTTGATTAAGTATAGGGTCACAGGTTGAAAAGCAGGGACAACAGGCACAAGAAGCCTGTGCTGAGATGAGGTCCCCTGGACTGCACTTCCGTTTTCTGCTGCCCTTCTGGCTGCATTAGCTCTATGCCCGGCACCTGGTCTGTCTGTGAGGGCCTGGCCTCTGGGCCACGTGCTTGCCTTTGAGCTGACGAGATGAGGAGGTGGTCACATCTCCGGTGTGCACGGGCACTCTTGGACTGGGAAGGAAAGGTCAGACTGGAGAGGCATCTACCTGAGCGGAGGCTGCTGTCCTCATGGGAAGCCGGCTGGCTCTGGGAGGAGTCCAGCCTGGTGTGCCTGACGCCCACCGAGCCCAGGGAGACTGATTCTGCACAGGCTCCGGCCTCACCACACAACCCTGCAGGCCACTGTCTTGTCTTGGGGACACACATCACTGGGTTGGGCAAGAAGCACAGTCACCATCATGGTCTCAGGTGACACCAACACGCATCCTGACCCTGAAGGCAGCACCAGGGGAGAGTGCCTTTGCTAGAGTGTGGGACCAAGGAAGGAGCCCAAGCCAGCAGCGGGGAACGTGCTGGCAGACGGCAGCTACCTTATCCAGGTACGCCGTCAGTCCTGTGAGTAAGGGCGGTAAGAACTGTGCACCACGTCGGGCTCATCATGGCTTATGGTTTTGTTTTATACATTTTTTTTTATTTGTTCTAATTAGTTGTACATGACAGTAGAACACATTTATATATTTTGATAGATCATATGGAAATGGAGTGTGATCTCTTGTGTTTCTGATTATCCATGTTGTAGGATCACATCGGTCCTGGCTTGTGGATTTTAAAAACAAGTACACTATTCAGCCTTTGACTTTCGGGACTGGCTTCCTTCGCTTAGCATGATAGCCTCCAAATTGATCCATTTACTGGCAAATGTCATAAAGTCATTCTTCTTTATGACTGAGTAATACTCCATTGTGTGTGTACACCACATTTTCTTTTTCTACTCATCTCTTGAAGGGGGATAAAAAAAGAATAGAAGTTCAGTGGAGTGGACAAGGGGAATGAAGGGAAGGCAGGAAGGATGGGATAAGGAGTGACAGTGGGTTGAACCTGACGTAACTTTCCTATGTGCATATGTGAATCCCACCATCATGAACGTCCACAAGAAATCAATTTAGAAATAACTATGGGTAAATGGCAGAAAGATCAGTAGAGCAGAGGAAACAGCAGGGCAGTGGGAGGGAAGGGGAGGGGGAGGTAGAGGTCTGAATTAGACATATTCCATGCCTTTATCATCATGTCAGAGTGCGTTATACTGTCACGTGTAACTAAAAACAAAACAAACAAAAAGAAGACTCACACCAGGACCTTGCTAATGTGAACAGAGATAGAACCCCTTTCCTTTTTCTCTAGATAAAGGATCTCTGAATGAAACATCACTATGGGCAGCAGACAGCTCTTTGAGTTCTGCACTATCGGGTGGTGACATTCAAGCCCTCCGCCGTGAGGTCCTAGTTAGTTAAAGATAATGTAGTGGAAACACAGTCGGTCTGGGGGAGGCACAGGCTGGACTCCCAGGAAGGCCGCAGCCTGCTCCTTCCAGGGCCGCTAGAAAGATGGCTTTCTGGGTGTTTGTGTCCACGTACTTTCCTTTTGCACACCTAGTAGATCATGAAGGATGCTGGACATCTGCCCAAGGAGCCTGCGATGCAGTGAAGTTCACAGAACGCAGCCCCGTTGTGTCTCGTCTCCAGTACACACGCCTGAGGAAGCCCCCCGGGGTCGCAGGACTGAATCACTGGCTGCTCCTCCTGCTGATGGAATGGAAGGGAAAAGGGTGTTTGCTTAGGAGGAGGCACTCGCGCAGTGACCGCTTGGAGGAGGTCAGCTGTACTTACTTAATTCAAAATATATTTTATAAAAGAGGCAGGGAGACTCAGAACGGCCTGGAGGGCGGAGCCTGAGGACCCCAGCATCAGGCCCCTGGAGGGCGGAGCCTGAGAACCCCAGCATCAGACCCCTGGAGGGCGGAGCCTGAGAACCCCAGCATCAGACCCCTGGAGGGCGGAGCCTGAGAACCCCAGCATCAGACCCCTGGAGGGCGGAGCCTGAGAACCCCAGCATCAGGCCCCTGGAGGGCGGAGCCTGAGAACCCCAGCATCAGACCCCTGGAGGGCGGAGCCTGAGAACCCCAGCATCAGACCCCTGGAGGGCGGAGCCTGAGAACCCCAGCATCAGACCCCTGGAGGGCGGAGCCTGAGAACCCCAGCATCAGACCCCTGGAGGGCGGAGCCTGAGAACCCCAGCATCAGGCCCCTGGAGGGCGGAGCCTGAGGACCCCAGCATCAGGCCCCTGGAGGGCGGAGCCTGAGGACCCCAGCATCAGGCCCCTGGAGGGCGGAGCCTGAGGACCCCAGCATCAGGCCCCTGGAGGGCGGAGCCTGAGGACCCCAGCATCAGGCCCCTGGAGGGCGGAGCCTGAGGACCCCAGCATCAGGCCCCTGGAGGGCGGAGCCTGAGGACCCCAGCATCAGACCCTTGGAGGGCGGAGCCTGAGGACCCCAGCATCAAGCCCCTGGAGGGCGGAGCCTCAGGGCTGAAGGGCCCCAGCAGCCGCCGACCTCAGTGAACGGGGTTCATCCCTTATTCACACTTAGTTTGGGTTTTATACGTTCACATCTGGATCTCTCAGGGTTCATCTCTCATTGGCACTTAGTTTGGGCTTTATACGTCCACATCTGGATCTCTCGGTGATGGAATGTTGCAGCAGAGACAATTCACACAAGCGCCAGCCCGCCTGCGGGAGATGGCTGAGCCTGCTGGAGGGCTGGGCTGCCGGTTCCTGGGTTCCAGTGATCCACACAGGATCCAGGTTTGCTCTGGACATTTCCCAGTCTTGCGTGAGGGGCCTTTTCCCTCATGCACTGGTTTAGGGCTGTGCATAGGAAACTGAGAAAAATTTAAACAATGAGCTTCCTTCAGTGCCCATTGTTGTGAGTGTTGGTTTTTAGTGATGAGGGTTTGAAAAGCTTTATCCATTCTTCTCGGGAAACTATCCTTTGATCAAGCCAGTTTTAGTTTCACTTCATTAAGAAAAAAAAAAATCACATATATGTGAAAATATTGGTAAACCTGGAAGAATTCTACAAATACAAGGCACTGAAAAGTAACGTTAGGTCCCACACAATGCTGGAGAACTGTAACACAAAGACAGTGATAAGATGGGCTAGCATCTGTTTTCTACCACTGGAGGATATTTTAGAGCAGGGATCTCCGTTAAATGCTAAAGAGGGATTCTGAAGGTTTTAAACTGAAAACAGGTTTGAAATGCATATGTAGCCTCAGGGACTTTGCTTCCAAGTACAGGTATTCATCCATAAGATATTAACAAAAATATCAGTCTGGAAGTTGCATATCTGTGTCATTATATACTAGCATGTAGAAACACTAAAATGAGCATCATGGTTGTTTTACAAGAAAAGCAAGTTGTCTTCAAATATTGTGACAATCTCAGTTTATCCTCCCCCATATATAAGTATACTTTGTAGCCGTCCCTAAGGAAAGTGCATTTCTTCTGCATCTCTTCTGCGCTTAGAAGCATTTCTTTAAAAATGCGCAATTCATTTTCTTAGAAGAACCGCTGTAAGAGCTTTCGATTCTAAATAGCAATACTGTAAAACTGAAATAGATTGACAGGAAGCTGTTCAGTTGGGTGAGCTGGTCATCCCAGGTTCGTCATCCCCAGAAAGGTCCTAGTCTCCACCGTCCTGAAGGAAGTATTACATGCACATAAACCCTCTGTAGGGAATTCCCAGGGCAGTTTTCCTTGCAGAAAATATCACTAATGTATAGAAGGATATTTGCTATGTGCCTGTGCTGTGCCAATCATGGTGGTGAGGACTTTGCATTCATTTTTTCATTGACATAGGAAATGCATTAAAATTCATGACCAAATTCCAGGGACCCCAAGGAACCACAGGGTCTCCAGTAAGAATACATGCAAAGGAATTAGGCGGAAAGAAACAACCAAGGTTTCTGGGAAACTATTCAAAAGAATGAAGGCATGAAGGGCCATGTATACTGTTACCTAAACAACTCTGAGATTTTTATTTGCAAAAATAGATGAACGGCTTATGCACCATACTTTGCCAACCCTGATCTAGATTCTTCGCTAGTGATGGTAAATGAGGATATAAATCCATATAAATAATCTCAATAACGTGATGGTATTTCATAATAACAAAACATGTAGTTTAGATTTGAGACCTATTTCTACTTCTTATACATATATTTTACATGTATATAGTAGGCTTACTAATTTGTTAGTAGTGCAAGTAAGTTTAATAGGTTTGAATGTTAACTTTGATTCACCACCTAAATGGGTATATACAAGAACTGGCCGAAAGCTTAATGCAGTGGTGTTGACCACCATCCCTGCCACCGCGCCCGCATCACAGAGCAGAAGTCCGTAGTTCTAGGCAGGAGGGTCCACTCGGTGGCTCAGGAGTGGGACACACACTCGCACTTGCTTGAGATTCCTGGACATAATTCCTAACGCCCCAAAGACACGGGCTTCCCTGGTCATCTTGACTCTGAGTCTGTGTGTGTGTGTGTGTGTGTGTGTGCATCTTGCATTTTTGAAACACACATGTATAATGTTTTCGGAGCAATTCTCTAAAAAGACTCCATAGCTTGTTGCTACATATGTAGAACTAGCTGATTAAAAAGTAGCAGTGTCGTAAGCTATTTTTCATATGCCACGCTTAAGGATAGAGTTGTCTGGATGACTATGTATCATTCTGATTTTATTCCAATAGCCTCAGTGCCCCTCTTTCCCTAATAGCCGAAACCTAACAGGAGACACACTCTGGGCCACAGGCTCCCCATCCCTCCCTCCCGACCTCCCTCAGCTCACAACAGACATCTCATCTGGCAAAGGCACTCCCATTGACTAGACCCAGCTCTCGGCTTGACCCACCTGCTGAGTCAATTAGACTTAATTGTTTCTTTCCCTGCCTGCCTCCTGCTCCTGGGAGAACGCTCTGCTTTTCAGGGTGGTTTAGCTCTCTCTGGAAAAATAACAATCACAAGGTAAAGCAGGAAGTGTGAATCCAATCTGTTTAATTATCTATCTCAATGTGGAGCCCACTGCGAATATATTTTCAGGCAGCGCCATTATGAAGGACTGATCTAAGTAAAATGTTTTTAGTTAAACTGGGCTGGAGTTAATCATACACAACACAGAAAATGTACTAGGCAGGAATTGGTCCCACATTTTGTAAGGATCGACTATATTTATGTCTTCATTTTTTGCACTGCTAGGGACAGAACCCAGTGCCTTGGGTATGCTGGACAAGACCTCCCCTCTGAGGTACAACCCAGCCCAGGAAAAGCTAAATGTATATTGACGAATAATTCTTAGCTTATCCAGTGCTGCTACAAACACCAATGTCTTTACTCTTCTCAGTGACTTTACAAAAGAAGTGTTACTATCTAATTTTAAAGATGCTAGGCTGAAAATAGGTGATTTGCAGAAGCCACAAAATTAGAAACTGGAATTAGAATAGAATTAAAAATCAAAATTGCCTGACTCTGAAATAATACTCTTTGTATTTGATAACTGCTTCAAAAATATAATACTGAGAGTAATTTTATTTTGCAATATAATTAAAATTAGAATTAAGCCAGTGCTCTGTAATTCAACCTACCTGATTTTCCTCCTGGCTTTTATGAGCTAGTAACCACAGCATCCTGTTAAATATTTTCATGTAATGATACCTGGAAGTGTGGTTAAGCTAGCTGCTTTTTGCAGAAAAACAATAGGGGCATACCAAAAGTCCCCATAGGTGCAGTGCTGTCTTTCTTAGAGGGGCCCTGGGACCATCCATGCTGGGTCCTCCTCACAGATCTTCTTCCTACCCCCAGCCCCAGATCTGCCTCATAACTGAAGGGCCATAATATGTCACCAAAGTGTGATGATAATAATTTAATGGCAGTAAAGCAGTAGCACAATGTGGTCATTCAACAATTAGTAGTTGCTATGGTGTAGATAACAGTGTCCCCCAAAATCTCCTGTGTGAGACAACGCAAGGAGGTTTAGAGGTGAAGAGGCAGGGTTCTGAGAGATATCTTGGTGGGGGATTCTTGTCATCATGGAACAGGTTGCAACAGTTGGAATAAAAGACTTTTCTCCTCTAAAAAAAATTAAAAAGCAAAAACAAACAAACAAACAAAAAATAATCAATGGATTAATCCCCTGACAGGGATTAACTGAGTGGTGACTGCAGGCTGGTGGGGTGTGGCGGGACGAGGGGGTCACTGGGATGACCTTTGGGGTACACATTGGTGAGCTGAGCTGAGGGCCTCTCTGCTCCCTGACGTGTTGTCTCCGGCTGGCTTCCTCCAGCACATCTTTTGCCATGATGTCCTGCCTCACCGCAGACCCCAAGGGGTAGAGCCGAACATCTATGGACTGAGAACTCCAAAACCATGAGCCACAAAGTAAACTTCCCCTTCTCTAAAATGCTCTTGTCAGGTCTTTGGTCACAGCCATGAGAAAGTTGACTAAAACAGTAAGAGTGTCGTCTTTTACTTCCTGTTACTTTAAACTCTCAGGATCCATTTGAATAAGTCCAGATTTCCCCTGATCCAGACTTTATGAAAATACTCGATGCCCCCGCAGTGGCCATGGCTCTTTTCTAATCCCACGTGGCCAGGGTCTGATTCCTCTTCAAAGGTTTGGTTGCGATTTTGACCTCGAGTGTCCTACGGTGCAGTCTGCTCCCTCTTCTCAGGCTCTGAGATCCTGAGACCCATCTTGTGGAATCTCGCTCCTGCGGATTCTCCAGGGGGACTGGAGGACTGGATTTGCTCCGGCCTTTCTGGGGGTGCTGTGCTTCCTCCAAGCCCCAGGGCCGGCTTACTGGCAGCTGCTGGCTCTCGGTTGACTGATCCAGAGGACGACTCTTTGCCTCTTCTCTGCGACATTCCCTGCTACTGAGGGTCGGGGGTTGCTCTCCTGCCAATATCAAGTAAAGCTTTCTGGTTGAGTTTTAGAGATGCCTTCTTAAGGGGACCACTCCCCAACCCATACGCATGGCAGTGATGTGTGGTGGACAGGACCCTGTCTGCAAATGAGCCTGCCCCTGCCCAGGTCATGCCACTCGCCACCTCGGTCCAGCGGACCCAAAGAGAATGGGAAGGGCAGAGTGCCAACCCTGACCAGCTGGGGAAGCAGGGGTCCTTCCTGCTGCTGTGTCCCCCCTGCAGCATCACCTACGCTCCACCTAGGAGGCAGGGCCAGGAACTCCTGTGTGTACCTGCCCACATTCGACTTCTGCCTGAAGGCCCAAGCACCCACACCTGATTGATTCAGATCTTGTTCCTCTCATTTTCCTTCTCATAAAAGTTCAGAAATTCTCAAGCTACCTTTGAAAAACACTTTTCCAAAAAAATTACAGGGGTCCTTTCCTCGGCTCTCTGCAACTGTCACTTTGATTCCTCCCAAGACCTGCTTCTTGCCCTGATTTGATCTTTCTCATTTCTCTGTGATTCATCCTCAGACTCCCTCTTTCCTACTTTAGTTATAGTCCCAAAATTGGAAATGACAAAAAGATGAAATTCTAGTCTGTGTTTAAAATAACGGGGAAATGACTGCAGGATTCCCAGGGCAGTTTGCCTTGCAGGTGTTATTTAACTCTTTCTCCTCCTTGTTCCTCACTGTGTAACCAGAACTCCATGGGTCTTGATTTGGCCTATTTATTCCCCAATCTATGTATTGCATCGAATCTATATTACTGTTCTGCTCTCAGGACATAATAATGCTTAAATCCTTCCAGCACAGTACTCTGAACTTACTTCCAGCTTTATGGTGTGTGTGAATGAAGATCAAGCACATCACCACAGCTGGTCCTCATTGACCCCTGGACTTGGCTACCAAGATCGGCTTCTATTTCTAGGTTGGTTTCTCCAGACTGGGCAGGAGTAAGACAGACTGCTTTTTCTGATCTTACTCATTGTTTTCCTTCATTTCTGAGAAATCTACCTCAATTACTATAACTCACTAAGGAAAGCCAGTACACGTGTGACCATTTCACCTGTTAGGGCCGCTGTCCGTTAAAAAGGGAAGGCAAGGGGAATGGAGGGGTTGGGAGTCACAGACTCCATAGAAGGAGACCTTGGTGAGTTTCAAACCGTCATGATACAATTTCTCTCTAGGTTGTTTTTCTTTCTAAGATTTCTTTCTTTCTTTTTTTTTTTTTTTTTAAGTTTCTGCATCAGGAGTTTACAGCATGTCATGCAGACTGCTGATATGAGTTACATCATTAATGTAACTGTATTTGTATTGGGTAAAAGCAGTCATGTTCACGGTGATCGCTCTACTTATATGCTAGTGTGCAAAGAACGATTATAAAGGTGACATGAAAGCAATCATGTCACCGCAGTAACCCAAAACCAGAAAGACAGACTCTCCCTTGGTAGAGATGCAAATGAAGAACTCAGTGCGAAAGCAAAAGGAACTTTCTCAAAACAGAATCATAAAAGCTGATTGAGGAAGTAATCCAACAGGATACCCAGTCCAAGAACACCAAGAATTTCTGTGCCATGCGGCCCAGACTCCCAAGAGCAGCAGGGTATCTGTTGAGCAGTTAACGTGAAAACAAGATGCTATTGGGTTTGGTTTAATTTCTGGTTTTCTAGGACCAAAAGCCACCAGTAATTTTTGAAGGCAGGACTTCTATCTTATAAAATGCACTGATAGGCTGGTGTGGGTACCTCTGTATCATTCACACATCAGTTTCAGAAATAACATGACCCGAATCTGTAAGCAGCCTGGGTTTTATGTACAGCAACATTACAGGGAGGGGTGTTTTAAGAAACCAAATTTCTTACCTTATTCATCATGGACAGAGATTTAGTTCCACCTTTCACTGAACAACTCAAGGCCAGTCCCAGTCAAATCCACGAGTCAAATGCAAGGTATTTTATGATCCAGAATGTGGAGATGAGGTCACCCAGCTCAGGCGACCCCACCAGGAAGAACTTACAGTGGATGGTATGGAACCAAGCAGGAGCTGAGCATGGCCTGGGCACCCACACGGCAGCCCCGCCTTCGTCCTGGTTGAATTTTCTACCATTATGCATGATAGGTCCTTTATTCTGAAACTGTTTATTAAGGGACGTTTTCAGTGATAGAACACTCTTTAATAGTTTTCTCAATACCCTTCTTTCAAGGATGTATGTAACCCTTAACAACTTGACCCCGTTCAACCTGAGAAGCCTTTTCAGGTGAAGTCACACGTGCCCTCCAGGCCACACCCCTCGACTTCAGTGATTCCGACTGCAGCGGAGCTAGCATTTCATCAATGACCTAAATAATTTGTTACCCCGCCACCCTGCAATGTCTTCAATCAGCGAGAAAGCTTGGAGGTTGCAGGCAAGAACTCCTGTCTGTGTACAGGTTGTAAGATGTGAGGCTTTTGAATCCTTAGAAAATAAGCACGCTTGGTAAACGTATCCTGAGGCTCATAAACTATCTTTGGGAAGATCAAACTGAGGAATATCTAAGAAAATTTGGCATAAAATAAAAAGAATGCTTTTTTTCTATATAGTCCTTTTATTTATTTATTTATTTTTATTATTATTGTATACAAATGGGATACATGTTGTTTCTCTATTTGTACATGGAGTCAAGGCATACCATTTGTGTAACCATATGTTTACATAGGGCAATGATGTTTGATTCATTATTTTTTTTCCCTCCCCCCCCACCCTTCCCATGCCTCTTTTCCCTCTATACAGTCCTTCTTTCCTTCATTCTTACCACTCTCCTAATCCCTAACCCTAAACCTAACCCTAAACCTAATGCTAACCCCTCCCACCCCCCATTATATGTCCTCATCCGCTTATCAGCGAGATCATTCGTCCTTTAGTTTTTTGAGATTGGCTTATCTCACTTAGCATGATATTCTCCAATTTCATCCATTTGCCTGCAAATGTTATAATTTTATCATTCTTCATTGCGGAGTAATATTCCATTGTATATATATACCACAGTTTCTTTATCCATCCATCAACTGAAGGGCATCTAGGTTGGTTCCACAATCTGGCTATGGTGAATTGAGCAGCAATGAAAATTGATGTGGCAGTATCTCTGTAGTATGCTGATTTTAAGTCCTTTGGGTATAGGCCAAGGAGTGGGATAGCTGGGTCAAATGGTGTTTCCATTCCAAGTTTTCTGAGGAATCTCCACACTGCTTTCCAAAGTGGCTGCACTAATTTGCAACCCCACCAGCAATGTATGAGTGTTCCTTTTTCACCACATCCTCGCCAACACCTATTGTTGCTTGTGTTCTTGATAATCACCATTCAAATTGGGGTGAGATGAAATCTTAGGGTAGTTTTGATTTGTATTTCCCTTATTACTAGGGATGTTGAACATTTTTTCATATATCTGTTGATTGCTTGTACATCTTCTTCTGTGAAGTGTCTGTTCATTTCCTTAGCCCATTTGTTGATTGGATTATTTGTATTCTTGGTGTAGATTTTTTTGAGTTCTTTATAGATTCTGGAAATTAGCGCTCTATCTGAAGTATGGTTGGCAAAGATATTCTCCCACTCTATAGGCTCTCTCTTCACATTGCTGATAGTTTCCGTTGCTGAGAGAAACTTTTTAGTTTGAATCTATCCAAGTTGTTGATTCTTACTTTTATTTCTTGTGCTATGGGAGTCCTGTTAAGGAAGTCTGATCCTAAGCCAACAAGTTGAAGATTTGGACATACTTTTTCTTCTATAAGATGCAGGCTCTCTGGTCTGATTCCAAGGTCCTTGATCCATTTTGAGTTGAGTTTTGTGTAGGGTGAGAGATAGGGGTTTAGTTTCATTCTGTTGCATATGGATTTCCAGTTTTCCCAGTACCATTTGTTGAAGAGGCTATCTTTTCTCCATTGCATATTTTTGGACCCTTTGTCTAGTATGAGAAAACTGTATTTATTTGAGTTTGTGTCCATGTCCTCTATTTTGTACCATTGATCTACCTGTCTATTTTGGTACCAATGCCATGCTGTTTTTGTTACTATTGCTTTGTAGTAGAGTTGAAGATCTGGTATTGCAATACCCCCTGCTTCGCTCTTGCTACTGAGGATTGCTTTAGCTATTCTAGGTTTTTTATTCTTCCAGATGAATTTCATAATTGCTTGCTCTATTTCTGCAAGGTACATCATTGGGATTTTAATTGGAATTGCATTGAATCTGTATAGCACTTTAGGTAGTATGGCCATTTTGACAATATTAATTCTGCCTATCCAGGAACATGGGAGATCTTTCCATCTTCTAAGGTTTTCTTGAATTTCTTTCTTTAGTGTTCTGTAGTTGTCATTGTAGAGGTCTTTCACCTCTTTTGTGAGATTGATTCCCAAGTATTTTATTTTTTTCAATGCTATTGTGAATGGGGTAATTTTCCTAATTTCTCTTTCTGAAGATTCATCACTTATGTATAAAAATGCATTGGATTTATGAGCATTGATCTTGTAACCTGCTACTTTACTGAATTCACTTATGAGTTCTAAAAGTTTTCTGGTGGAATTTCCAGGTTCCTCTAAATATATAATCATGTCATCAGAGAACAGGGATAGTTTGAGTTCTTCTTTTCCAATTCGTATCCCTTTAATTTCTTCGGTTTGTCTAATTGCTCTGGCTAGAGTCTCAAGGACGATGTTGAATAGAAGTGGTGAGGAACGCTTTCAGTTTTTCACCATTTAGAATGATATTAGCCATGGGCTTAGCATAGATGGCCTTTGTAATGTTAAGGAATGTTCCCACTACCCCAATTTTTTCTGTAATTTTGAGCATGAAGGATGCTGTATTTTATCGAATGCTTTTTCTGCATCTATTGAAATAATCATGTGATTCTTAACTTTAAGTCTGTTGGTATGGTGAATGACATTTATTGATTTCCGAATGTTGAACCAACCTTGCATCCCTGGGATAAAACCCACTTGATTGTGGTACACTATCTTTTTAATATATATTTGTATGCGATTTGCTAAAATTTTGTTTAGAATTTTTGCGTCGATGTTCATTAACGATATTGGTCTGAAATTTTTCTTTCCTCGATGTGTCTCTGTCTGGTTTAGGTATCAGGGTGATATTGGCTTCATAGAACAAGTTTGGGAGGGTTCCCTCCTCTTCTATTTCATGGAATACTTTGAGGAGTATTGGAATGAGCTCTTCTTTGAAGGTTTTGTAGAACTCGGCTGAGAACCCATCTGGTCCCGGACTTTTCTTTGTTGGTAGGCTTTTGATGACCTCTTCTATTTCATTGCTTGAAATTGGTTTATTTAAGTTGTGTATGTCCTCCTTGTTCAGTTTAGGTAATTCATATGTCTCTAGAAATTTGTTGATGTCTTCAAGGTTTTCTGTTTTGTTGGAGTATAGATTTTCAAAATAGCTTCTAATTATGTTTTGTATTTCACTCGAGTCTGTTGTGATGTTTCCTTGTTCATTCCGAATTTTAGTAATTTGAGTTTTCTCCCTCTTTCTCTTTGAGAGTGCGGTTAAGGGTTTATCAATTTTGTTTATTTTTTCAAAGAACCAACTATGTATTTTGTTAATTTTTCCAATTGTTTCTTTTGTTTCAATTTCGTTGAATTCGGATTTGATTTTAACTATTTCCTGTCTTCTACTACTTTTGGTATTGGTCTGCTCTTCTTTTTCTAGGGCTTTGAGCTGTAGTGTTAAGTCGTTTATTTGTTGATTTCTACTTCTTTTTTTGAATGCACCCCATGAAATAAATCTTCCTCTAAGTACTGCTTTCATAGTGTCCCAGAGATTTTGATATGATGTGTCTTTGTTCTCGTTTACTTCTAAGAATTTTTTTATTTCCCTCCTGATGTCTTCTGTTATCCATTCATCATATAATAGTGTATTATTTAATCTCCAGGTATTGGAGAAGTTTCTGTTTTTTATTCTGTCATTTATTTCTAATTTCAATCCATTATGATCTGATAGAGTACACGGTAGTATCTCTATCTTCTTGTATTTGCTAACAGTAGCTTTGTGGCATAAAATATGGTCTATTTTAGAGAAGGATCCATGTGCTGCTGAGAAGAAAGTGTATTCGTTCTTTGTTGGATGGTATATTCTATATATGTCCGTTAAGTCTAAATTGTTGGTTGTGTTATTGAGATGTATGGTTTCTTTATTCAATTTTTGTTTGGACGATCTATCCAGTGGTGAGAGAGGTGTGTTAAAATCGCCTAGTATTATTGTCTTGTGGTCTATTTGATTTCTGGAATTGAGAAGGATTTGTTTGACGTACGTGGATGAGCCAATGTTCGGGCATAGATATTTATGATTGTTATGTCTTGCTGATTTATGCTTCCCTTAAGCAGCATGTAATGTCCTTCTTTATCCCTTCTGACTAGTTTTGGCTTGAAGTCCACATTATCTGAAAGGAGGATGGATACTCCAGCTTTTTTGCTGTGTCCATGTGCATGGTATGTTTTTTCCCATCCTTTCACCTTTAGTCTATGGGTATCTCTTTCTATGAGATGAGTCTCTTGCAGGCAGCATATTGTTGGATTTTTCTTATTAATCCAATCTACCAGTCTATGTCTTTTGATTGATGAGTTCAGGTCATTAACATTCAGGGTTATTATTGTGATATGATTTGTATTCCCAGTCATTTGACTCATATTTGTTTTTTGACATGATTTGGTTTCTCCTTTATTTGGCTATTCCTTTAGGCTAGCGCCTCCTGTTGCTGATTTGCATCGTTGTTTTTCATCTCTTCCTCATGAAATATTTTGCTGAGAATGTTCTGTAATGCTGGCTTTCTTTTTGTAAATTCCTTTAGCTTTTTTTTATCATGGAAGGATCTTATTTCATCGTCAAATTTGAAGGTAAGTTTTGCTGGGTATAAGATTCTTGGTTGGCATCCATTTTCTTCCAGGGCTTGGTAAATGTTGTTCCAGGCCCTTCTAGCTTTTAGGGTCTGGATTGAAAAATCTGCTGATATTCTTATTGGTTTCCCTCTGAATGTAATTTGATTCTTTTCTCTCGTGGCCTTTAAAATTCTGACTTTATTTTGTATGTTATGTATTTTCATAATAATGTGCCTTGGTGTGGGTCTGTTGTAATTTTGTATGTTTGGAGTTCTATAAGCCTCTTGTACTTGGTTTTCCATTTCATTCTTCAGATTTGGGAAATTTTCTGATATTATTTCATTGAATAGATTGTTCATTCCTTTGGTTTGTTTCTCTAAGCCTTCCTCAATCCCAGTGATTCTTAAATTTGGCCTTTTCATGATATCCCATAATTCTTGTAGATTCTGTTCATGATTTCTTACCATCTTCTCTGTTTGGCCAACTTTGTTTTCAAGATTAAATAATTTGTCTTCAATGTCTGAGGTTCTGTCTTCCAGGTGTTCTATCCTATTGGTTATACTTTCTATGGAGTTTTTAACTTGGTTTATTGTTTCCTTCATTTCAAGTATTTCAGTTTTTTTTTTTTTTTTTTCAGTATCTCTAACTCTTTATTGAAATGATCTCTTGCTTCCTGTATTTGGTCTTTTAACTGTTGATTGATGTGATCATTTAATGCCTGCATTTGCTCTTTCATCTCCTCATTTGCTTCCCTGATTGTTTTAATTACGTACATTCTGAACTCCCTTTCTGACATTTCTTCTGCTGTGCTGTCGTTGGGTTTTATTGATGTAGTATCTAGGTTTGTTTGGGACATTTTCTTCCCTTGTTTTCTCATATTGGTCAGCTGTCAGTGGGACTCTGAGATATTGCAGATTTCCTCTATTGGCTTATAGTGTCCTTGTAGATTTCCAGTGTATCACCTCCCAGCCTTCAGTAGCCTGAAATCTTGGAGGAACTTGATAATGCAGTGCTTCTGAAGAAAGCTGCCCCTAGCCTCCTACTGGTTCCAGGGCTTGGAGCTGGCTCTGTGCGGAAAGGCTCTCACTGGGGGCCTGCACCGTGCAGCTGGCCGTGTGGGAGGAGCCCACTGCTGGAGTGTGGAAGGCTACCTGGGGAAGACTCTAGCTGTCTTGCCCTGCTCTGATAAGCCACCCCTATCTGTGCCTGCTGCCCAGGCCAAGTTTCGCCCAGTGGGGGAGACTCACCCCGTGACTCTATTTTTGTCCAAGTCTCTCAATGCCTCCCCTTCTTGAGTCCTGGGTTTTGGAGCCACTGGAGATGCAGTCACCCTCTAGGCTGCCATCTTGGATCGCCCCGTGGAAAGAGCCTGCAGCCGGAGTGGGCAGAGCCGCCTGGAGAAGTCTCTGGCTGCCCTGCCCTGATCCCAGAGGCTGTTTGCGAATCGAAGCTCTCCGTTGGCTCGGGGACTTGTGGCTGGCTCTATGTAGAAAGGCTCTCACTGGGCGGTCTGGTCCGAGAAGCTAGCCTTGAAAGGCGCCTCCCACCGCAGGGGTCCAGGCTGCCTGGGGAGATCTCTGGCTGCCCTGTCCTGGTCCCTGAAGCAGCTTGCAGGCCGGAGCATGCCGCGCTGGCTCCGGGACTTGGAGCTTGTTCTGATCAGAAAGGCTCTCACTAGGGGGCCTGCTCCGAGAACCTGGAGAAGCTGGCTTAGTGGGAGAGGCCCACCGCCGGAGTGCGCAGGGCTGCCTGTGGAAGACTCTAGCTGCCCTGCCCGGCTCCGATAAGCCACCTCTATCTGGGCCTGCCACCCGGGCCGAGCTTTACCCTGTGGGCAGACTCACCTGTGGCTCTATTTTAGTCCGAGTCTCTCAATGCCTCCTCTTCTTAACTCCTGCGTTCTAGAGCGACTGGGGATGCAGTCACCCTCTAGTCCGCCATCTTGGATCGCCCCCTATAGTCCTTTTAATGTTAATTTATTAATTGCATATAAATTAATCTTTGCTATTAAAATTAAATATGGATAGTGTATTTAAAATTTTAAGTAATATGTATAGTCTAAAGTTATGATGGATATTATACAAAATTGAAGAGCAGGTTTTGGATTTTAGCAGGAATTCAAGGATAAAGGGTATGGGCAAGATCAACCATGATGCCTGCCTACTAACCCAGTTGGTAGTTGAGACAGGATGACGGCTCATCTTTTTAATTGTGTTTTTTCAAATCATATATGAGTTATCCTGGCACCTGATCTGCAGATGTTGTCCTGCATGCCTGCAGGGTTCTGTGCAGGTAATGCAGTGTCCAATCTCCGCCACCTGCAGCCACCTCGGGGGAGAGGGGACTGAGCACAGCTCAGTTGGTGGGCCTGGGCTGGGGGCTGGGTTTGTGGTTTTACTCTACTGTGCACCTGAAGCTATTCAGTCTTGTCTGAATCTCAGTTTCTTTTCCCTTTCTTTCTCTCTCTCTTTCTGCATATTCACTTATTTACGTTGCACTACTGGGGTTGAACTCAGGGTTGCTCTACTACTGCTGAGCTATGCCCCCAGCACCCCCCCCTTTTAATATTGAGATAGAATCTTGCTAAGTTGTCCAGGCCAGCCTCACACTTTTGATCCTCCTGCCTCAGCCTCCCGAGCCATCAGGACTATCGGTATGCATCACCTTACCTGGCATTATCTCAGTTTCTTAATCAGCAAATGGAGAATGATAGTGTTGGTCTCATGTAGCTGTGATGTGGACAGAGAAAATGATGAATGATGCTAGATATTTCTTAAATTGCTAGGCAACTTTTGGACTGGATTTCAATAACAATTCTGTTCACATGGAGTTTTATTTTTGTGGGCGGGCTTTCTACTGAATAACCAAAGAAGAGAAAACATACTCTCACAATTGTAACACAGTTGTGGAGTAAACAGTAATAAATACAAATCCTCAAAGGTAATATATAATCTCAGTCCTTTTGTTCATCTGTTCAAGCAATTTGATTTCTTTTATGTTCCTACCTTTGAATATTTTTTATAAAAAATGGTTCTTTCTTGTTTAGATATTAAACTTACCTTCCACTTGTAGTGGGTGGGACATGATCCAGAAGGCAAGATCTGCCTGTTGCTGTCTCAAACATCTCTGTATCTTTCCTGCCCTTGTAGGTGAGCAGCAGACCTGGGAGGTGACTTCTTATCAGGGTGAGCAGGACTAAATAGCCCAAGTCACAGTCCGTCCATGATTTTACAACATGCAGGCCACTGAATCTCTTACTTTCCCCTCTTATAAAGCTCCAGGGAAAATAGAAGATTCTACCGCAATAACGTTAGAATTAAAAATTGTTGCATAACACAGTAAAGATCATGCAACATTAGTAAAAGTAATTTGTTATGCTAGATTTTTGTTGCTCTATTTTATTATTTCTTTGGGTTCAGCTTACTAAAACTTCCAGAAATATGTTGCCTGATTACAAATTAATTCAGATTAAAATAAACATTCACCTGATAAAAGTCTACTTAATATTGTATTTACTGATGCTGTTAAGAGACAGCTGCCTGCCATGTTTTTGACAGCCTAAGATGACCCTTGGTGTGCTGGCCACCTCCCATGGTACGCCCTTCCCACCCCACCCCATACCGTGTCCCTTGATCTGCTGCAGTTCTTTGCCCTTTTTCTCTGTGCCGAAGACTTAACATGTGTCTGCATACAAGCTCATGTTAATAATTCAAAGCAGCTATTTTTTTCCTTGTTCTCAGATTTGTTTTTTGGTTTTTTTTTTTGGCACCAGGGATTGAACTCAGGGGCTCTGGACCACTGAGCCACATCCCAGACCTATACTGTATTTTATTTAGAGACAGGGTCTCACTGAGTTGCTTAGCATCTTGCTTTTGCTGAGGCTGACTTTGAAATTGGAATCCTTCTGCCTCAGCCTCCCGAGTCGATGGGATTACAGGTGTGCTACCCTGTGCCCAGCTGACTTTGAAATTTTGAATCCACTAATTTTTTAATCAAAATTTCCCCCACAGTGCACCCCGCCATTCCTAGAAGCAAGTAGCACATCTTCTGGTGTGAGCTTTTACTCTCAAGTGATCAGACGGAGCTGAACGCCATCTCTGGAGTCCCGGGACTCACTGCCTGTGAGCATGGGGTATGCTTGACCTTGGGCTTCATGTGCTCCCTTACTGGCCTGGAAAATGGGAAACCAAGTGTTCCTTCTTCCACTGGGTTTGGTGAGACTGAGGGGTTGATCCTATTAGGCAGGAGCTCAGCCTTCCTCTGCGCTGAGGCTGGGCCCCTCGAGGACTCCATGAGCACACAGGTGTCTCTGGTGACGGCACTGTCCCTCTCCTGCTGAACATGCCTGCTGTGGCAGTCAGAGCCAGATAGTCAAAGTTCCAGTCCTGACTTTAATTCCAGTGTATTCTGAACTTCCCGCAGTTTTGGATCTCAGCACCCTATTTGTAAATATGCACAGGAGACGCCAAAAACAACAACAGACCTCTCATTCTCTGATTTACGTTTGTTTAAATCCCCTCCTTTTTACAGACGGTATATCAGTGTCATAAAAATCACAACAGAACCTAATTCTACATCTACTTGTGATCTTAACCACACTGTGACGATGCTGTGGATGATAGCACTTCAATGCCCATTCATATCCCATGTAAGAGCAGACTTGACGACTTTGCTTTCTTTAAAAGTAATAATTTTAAAGTCATAATTACTTTGAAATACAGCATAGTCTTCTCACAGTTACTTCCCTTCACGCTGCCTTGACACAAATGTGGACCTCACTTTACTGCACCCCTCAGGTCTCAGCAACCCCCTACGGTCTCTCCCTGTCCACCCCACCTTGCAAGAGACCCCATTGGACAGCAATATGAGTCTACTTCATATTTAAGTATTTGCATTTGATGCAAAATGTATCCTTTCTGTTTCTGTTGTAGTGTGGTTTTCTTTGCATTATAATCTTAGCTCCTAAGTTAGGAAATTGTAGTAAGTCAAAAAGATGCCAAGGCCTACCCCACAAGGGTCCTTAGGCTAAAACCCAGGTCTGCGACTCTGCTGTGAAATGCTGCACAACAGGACAACTTTCAGGATAGAATTAGATACAATTCATGCTTCAGACCTTCCGAGTCTTCCAAGGGTCCCGACCCAATCACTGAAGCTCTAAAGGCAGAGGCCTTTCTCTGAGTGGAGTTAGAAGGAAGCGAAGGTGCAAGAGGCAGGGCCTCCTCCTGAAGCCGAGGGAAGATTCCTTGCTGGGAGGACTGGGTCCCTATTGAGGTTTCCAGGTTGGGGTAGCAGTCGCCCAAGGAATTTAGCTTCTTCCAGAAACGTCGGCAGTCAGCTGGGAAGCAAGGCCTCAACGCTGCAGCCTCAGGTCCCCGACCCCAAGCACACGGAAGCCCACGCTCCCAGAGCCCGCAGTCAGGACGCAGCCTGCCAACACCCTGGGCACAGCCTGGGGAGGCGTGGAGGGTCCTGTCACCTGCAGGACAGGAGAGACTCACGAGTCTTGCGTGAGCCATTGCCTGTGCTGCGACTGTCATGAAGCACTGGCGAGCGAGCTCCAGGTGGTGCCCCTCGATCCCTTCACACCACAGCAGTGATTACAGCCCACCAAAGCTAAGACCTGGCGAGGAGGCGCGCAGGGTTAAGGAAAGGAAGGCCACTTGCGGGCCCTGATGAGCAGGGAGACGGTGACCGTTGGCGCGAGCTGAGGACCTCTCCAGTCTCACACAGGGCACCCCCCCACAGGCAGGTGCACGAGTCCCAGGGTAGGGTGAGTTCGACTTTGCTCTCTGCCAAACCCACTGGATAAAACGTGCAGCATAAATCAGGACTTCATGTAAGTTCCAGCATCGAATTACTCAGCACTTAAACACTCTGAATCTTCTCAGGATTATTTTCCTTGGAGTGGAGCATGCCTAGCGGCAAACTAATAACTTCTAGATTAATCACTAATGCAGTGCAAGTAGCTTGGTCACCAGAGCCACTCTAGGAGGACTCCTATTTAAAATAACATTTCCATTGCAAATTTAAAAAGAAATGCAAGTGTTCCTGAAATAGCAATGCAATTGCCTGTAGCCAGTGTTTTTGTTTTTTTTTTTTAAATCAATTCATTTGTTGTCAGCTGGTAGAGACCCTAATGCTACCTGGATATGGTACAGAGGGTTGGGGGAGAACAGGGGATTGGTTGATGGTGGATTTCTTTTCTATCCAGAGCCTCTAGAAAATTCCCCAACCTCAGGCAAAGCACCTGCTATTTCTGCTCCGGGGTCTTCTCTCTGCATAGTGGGCACTGACTAATGTCTATGGAACCTTCTCCCAGGCATCCACTGGACCTGTGTTTACTCGGCTGACACATCAGAGAGTTAACTGTCTATAGGGTGAAAAATTGACACAGTGTTTGCACTGTAATGAAAGAGAGGCATTAATCAGAAAATGTATCCAAACTTTCTGTTGGTGGGGATGTAAATTAGTACAGTCATTATGGAAAGCAGCGTGGAGTTTCTTGATAAAAAGTAAAATTAGAACTACAACATGAGCCAGCAATTCCGTTTCTGGGTGATAGTCCAAAGAACTGGCAACCAGAGTGTCCAAGGGACAGCTCGCTCCCAGGTGCATTGCAGCACTGCTCTCGATAGCCACGGCAGGGAATCCGCCCTGGTGTCCGTCACCTGACGAGTGGATGGAGAAAATGTGGGAGACAGGCTTGATGGGACCCCGCTCGCCCTTAAATGGGAAGGAAATTCTATCTGCAACAGCACGGATGTGCCCAGGACCCTGCGCCGGGCGAAATAAGCCGGGTGCAGAAAGACACGCCAGGAGCTCGCTGAGCTCTCGGATGTGGAACCTAAGGGTGTGAAGCCAGAGGAGCTGTGTCTGTTGGTCCAGGGTGTGGGAGGCTTCAGTCCCTGGTCAGTCGCCTTGCTCCTCTGGGGCCTGTGGGGAGGAGCAGGAGGCAGAAGCTGCTCACCTGGCACAGCCAGGAAGCAAAGGGAGAGGAAGGGGCCAGGTCACAGGGCCCCCTGCAAAGGCCCCACGACCTGAGATCATTGCACTAGCCTGGCCTCTCAGGGTCCTGCCACCAGGACGCGCCAGCAGGTAGCACAGGGGCCACCGCAGGACACTCAGGAGCCTCGGGCAGCACCACCGAAGAGGACAGGGAGGCACTGGTGGGGGTGGCAGGCGACAAGGTGCACCAGAGGAATGGCCGGCAGGTGAGCAGAGCCAGGAAAACAAAAGTCAAAGCCAACAGAGGGCAGGAGGGAGAGTGAGGGCAGGCAGGAGCCATGATGGGAGAGCGCGGCCAGAGGGGAGGCAGGTCCAGAGCCAGCCCCAGACTGCGCAGCTCCTGGTTTCCAGAGGGAAAAACTTCCTGTTTTCTTTCTTTAATTTCTTTCTTTTCTTTTCTTTCTTTCTATCTTTCTTTCTTTCTTTCTTCCTTCCTTCTTTCTTTTTCTCTTTCTTCTCTTTCTTTCCTTCCTTCCCTCCTTCCCTCCCTCTCTTTCCCTCCCTCCTTCCCTCCCTCTCTTTCCCTCCTTCTTTCCCTCCCTCCTTCCTTCCTTCCCTCCCTCCTTCCCTCCCTCCTTCCCTCCTTCCTTCCCTCCTTCCTTCCCTCCTTCCTTCCCTCCTTCCTTCTCTCTTTCCTTCCTTCCTTCCTTCCTTTCTTTCTTTCTTTCTTTCTTTCTTTCTTTCTTTCTTTCTTTCTTTCTTTCTTTCTTTCTTTCTTTCTTTCTACCAAGCATGAGGATTCGTGACTTTAATAAAGAAGAAAAATTGGGGGAAATGTTAGTTATTTTTAAAAAAAGCATAGTAAATAAGATAAATGTCTTTAAATATCAAGTTGAAGTCCCTGAGTGGGCAATGCACATCCTGAGAGGCATCCCAGGGGCCGGAGGGAGGCTGCAGGCAGCTCCTGCTCAAGGAATCGTGAGGCCCGTTGGGCGGCCCAGGACTTGGCCCGCTTTTCTACCAAGTGGGAATTTAGATCAGAAATTCTCTTATAATTTTTACTAGCAATTCTTTGGCATGGAAAAAATTGCTCTTTGGAATTATTCCAAATTATTCTTTGATAGCTATTTTTATTAAAAAGAAAATGTTTGAGGTATTGGTTCATAATTTTGTCAAAAATAATTATACAGATTATTTTGGTAAGTAATCTTCTGATATTAAGTTATTCAAAGTTTCTCATCTTGGAATTGAGGCTACCGCTGAACTCAAACTTAGCAGTACTGCTTTGTGTCCTGTCTTATGCGCCATCTCCCCACTGAGTAGAGAACACTCTTCTTCATGGTATTAGTGAATACTACTGATAGGCGCTTACTAAGCATCCCGATGACGATTCCTACCCCTCGGGTCTCAGGTAGTTGGCCTTTTGAGTTCCGCATACACTTGGCTTCTCCTCATCTTATCCACCAGGACACACGTGTGCAACGTTTCGATCCATACCTCACCAGCCGAGCTAGACTCCAGCAGCAAGGGAAGCAGTCAAGGTCATGGAGCAAATGGGTTTGAGTCAGATCTGTGCAGCCACAGCCCAAGGTGCTCACCATTTTGCCTCACAATCTCTGAAAGATGTCAGCTCTAAAGGCTCTTATCTCTAAAAGATTTTATCTTCAAAGATTTTGTGAGGACATCACTGTAAGGCAGGTTGAGCATCTCTAATCCCCAAATCCAAAGTCAGAAATGCTCCAGAATCTCAAACTTTGAATGCTGACATGATGCTGAAAAAGTTTCAGATCTGGGAGAATTTCAAATTTCAGATTTTCAGGTTAGCAATGCTCACACCAGAAATGTCTAAGCAAATGATCCCAAACCTGCAAAACTACAAAATCGGCAACGCTTCTGGCCACATACCCGTTCTGTGATGTTATCATGAGTGTTCATTTTACTCTTCCCATTAACTGATGATTCAGCCACACATCAATGAGGCATCAAAAACCTATATCGAAATTACTGGCAGGTTCAGGGACAGAAAGCACAGGAAATGGGAGCCTCTGTCAACTGCGTCCCCCTCCCATTTGCGTTATCCTTGCTCACTTGGAAGAGGTGAGCCTGAGCAGAGGAACGAGGGGCAGAGGAGTGCTGAGCGCCTCAGTGCTTAGCTCTTCTGGGACACAAAACCCCCTCCGCAGTGTGGCGGACCACAGCTGGCAGACATCCATCCTTCCCTGCAGAGAAGAGCAAGCAGGGTCAGCCCAAGAGGGCAAGGAGCTCCTGCAACCACAGCACTTTCTACACAAGGGGCACAGCGTGTGACTGTGTCAGACTTTGATTGTGAGGAGTGCAGCTGGGTGTCGGGTCCACAGGGCTGAGCCGCAGGTTGGGCTGTTTGTTTCCCTTGTCAGCAGTCGCCCGCCTAGCAACCGCAGAGAGGACGTTCTGAGTGGAAGAAAGCACCTGAGGCTTCCTTCCTTGCCTTCCCCCGCTTCCCTGCCCCTGGGTTAGACTCAGCAAGCACGCGGGCATGCACAGGGGGGCCTACCTGCACCTTCTTGGTGACTAGGGGCTGCTGCTGGGGATGGGGTCAGAGAGGGACAACAGGAGGCTCTTTTAAAAGTCACCTGTCAAAGGCCTGCTAATTTCCTTACCACTCCAGTTTTCTTTTAAAAATCAATTTGTAATTATTTTTTTCAGATTGTAATTTAACCTATAACTCTGAGAACTTTCTGGATATAAGGTCCTGTTTGAAGTCCCAAAGACATTCAAAAGAAAACTAAATCGAATCTCATATCTGGTATGCTTGAGTGTGAGTCTGACTCCTAATACTGCAAATGGGGTGCCGGGCTCACCTGTGACCTCATTGGTCTCTGAGTGTGGGCATTTGCAGATAGCTACGTGGACGACCAAAAAGTCAGAATCAGGCTTAAGCTGCAGAGCTGTGCTTCCCTCGCCCAACCAGGTATCCGCTGGAACCTGGGGTTGCCTCTGTCCTTCATGGTGCTCCGGCGGACAAACTTCTCTGTGCTGTTAACCTAGGACATCCAAATTGTTCCTTGGCCATTACATCCCTTTGCCAAACTCCAGATTCCCTACAAATAAGAAGGCAAAGAAGATTTCTACTGCAGAGCTAATATTTTAAAGCAGTATTTGTCAAAGTGGCATTGATTTGTATCCATGTTACATCCAAACCAACAGGACAGCAATTAGGAAATATTTTCTAAGCATACCTCTTCCTTTCAAATGCCTGTTTACACAGGGCCTAATTTTCAAGGCATTTGAAAGAAATCAGTATAAGGTTATTAAATACATGCACTCATACATATTAGAATGCAATGAATCAATAAAGGCTGAGCATCCCTAATCCCAAAATCTGAGACCTGAAAACCTCCAAAATCCAAAACTTGTTGACTGCAGACACGCCGCCACAGGGGGAATTCCTCATCAGCCCTCCTGCGACGCACTGCAGCCAAAACTGAAACAGCCTCTGAAAGTACCTCCCGCCCCGTGTAGAGCCGTGTGCAAAACCTAAACCAAGCTCATGCTAAGACTTGGGCCCCATCCACGGGATTTCTCACTGAGTTCCAAAACCCTAACAAATTAGAAATCTGAATTCTTTCTTGTCCCAAGTCTTTCAGGTGAAGAACACTCAGCCTGCATAATACCTATCAAGTTCCACAGGATCTTGTTCCTGTCCCAGGCCTGTATCTCCATAGATCAGTTGGAGAAGAGCTCAGAAAGAGCAAGGGGGCCAATTAGTCCAAAGCTGGAGTCGAGCACAGCCCTCAGGGCCACCCGGCCCCTGGTGCCTGCACTCACTGCCACTGATCTCTTTCCTGGCTTGTTCATCCAATGCGCTCAGGAGACCTTGCGTATGTAGGCGAGGTTCCAGGAGACAGGCAGCAGGGCCATTTCCCAAGCATCCTGGCCAAGGATTGCAAAGAACCTACACCACGGAGCTCCCTTTCCTCATGGCAGCGCGTCCTCTTGTCTTTTCACGTCTTGAACTCAAGAGGACTTCATGCAGTTGAATTATTCGTGAGGCACTGTAGCCTATGTACACCAAGAGCTCTGTCTCCTGGCTTTGGAGGATTCTCTCCTTCCATCCACATCCCACATCCTTTCTGTGTCCTGAAACCTTGCTCCAGACCCCCAGAGCTGTCCCTGAGAATGACAGAACAGCCGCAGGTAGGATGTCCATGAGGTAGCTGCACTCCACGTGTTCAGCACACACTGCCGCTAGGCACCACAGGGTTGAAAAACGTGCTGCATACCTTAGCAAATATGTATTAAGCATTTTATTTTAAAATAGGACACAAATATTTCTTGAAGTGGATTCACTAAGCTGGATTCCTTACACTATCTTTGCATTTAATGACAAACATGGTTTTAGATATACCAATAGATTGGTAAATTATTCAAGGAGTATGTGTTAAATGTATGGTCTATCAAATTAGCCTTGGGACCAAGAGCAATAGTCCAGCCTCTAAGCTCCCAAGATGATTCTAAACATGATTAACTTCATGTCCATCTATCTTTTCATCAACCCCATAGTTGCTCCATGTTATGGAAATTCTCCTTTTTTTTCAAAATCTAACTCAGATTATGATCCTGATGTCTGTCCCATTGGACACAATCAGAACCAGCATCTGCTTCTTTTCCATACCATAGTATGGTTATTTGGATGCATGTTTAGCAAATTTCCACTCTTGTGTTGTGTCAGCTGTTCCTTAGGCGATACCATGTTCCACAATCATTTGATGAGTTATTCAGTTATTTGCATTCCTCTCTCCACTCTGTCTATTTCCTCCCCAGTATTATACTTTGGAACAAAGTACGCTTTCAGCAAGCAAGCCCTTATTGAACTTAAGTGATCTACATGCAGTTGAATTATGCTTTGGGACACTACATAAGGAATTATCCTGAGAAATTGTCACCTGCAATCTGTCATCTGACCATCTGATGGTGTACTCTTTCAGTCTTTTGGAAAAAGATGAACTGGAAGCTGCCCCACTTGCAGAAGGATTTGATTCCAAAAATTAGACTCCTTTATTGTCTTAACTTTGTTAAGAGTTGATACAGAAAACCCCATTGTGACCTGTAGGATAGGTAAGAGATATACTTTCCTATTGCAAAATGGAATAAGAGGAATATTTTTAAAGCCAAATAAAAATAATCACAGAATATTCTGGGTATAACAATTTATTTATTTATTTAGTTAGTTTTTAGACAGAGTTTCACTAAGTTGCTGAGGCTGGCCTTGAACTTGTGATCTTCCTCCTTCACTGAAATGATGAGTGTGTGTCACTGTGCCTGGCTGGCTTTCAGAATTTCTCAAGCATGTCTCATATGCTCCAGATACATGAGCATCCTTCTGGTTTGAGGATAGTGTTACAGAGACTTAAAGGAAGCAAGGGACACAGTGTCCTCATTCTTTGGAATTCATCCCCTTTGGGAGAAGCAGTGATGATGGCCATAAATCATGCACTAAGCAATAAGTTACTGAATAAAATAAAAGTCAGAAGGTGGAAGAGGTTCACTGGTCATAGAAATCCTGACTCTGGAGAGCCGGGAGAGTAAGAGCCTTGTGAGTGGTTCAGGACCCACAGGATTTGAAAGGATCTTTCCAGGGACACAGATTTGGGAACAGCAAGTGAGGGAGACTCCCTTCCAGCAAGGGAAACGCAATGGCTGCAACAGATGAGCAAGACAGACGGGGTGGCCAAGAAGGCGACAGATCCAAGAGAAGAAGAGGGCTTGCTTGGTCATAGATCTGTCATAAGATGTCAGAATATGAGGAGATGTGAAAAACTGAGATTTAGAATTTGTAAGAAAAAGAGAGAGAAGAAGTATCCTCTAATTGGATTAAAAAATGCTTTTTACCTGTAGGAAACATGGATTAGAAAGGAGAGAGATCCAAAGTGGATGACAGAGAGAGGCGATCTCTTGGGGCTTTCCCAGGAGCAAGAGCCACAAAAGGTACAAATCAATGGTGCACACTATGTGCTGATCAGTGTAAGTGACACAGAGACACTTCTCCTCCAGGAACCCTTCCAGGAAGATGATACTATGGAGCTACTTCTGTGTTATGTGATGAACACGAGGGTTCACAAAACCAGATCTACGGGTGTGAGCAAGACCCTCAAGACGCGAGCCCGCTCCAGGCCCTGCATTCTGCATCCTACCTGCACCCCAAGCTCAGCTCTCTGCTGGATGCAGGAATGTGACATGGAGGAAGGGTTGCAAGAAATGCAAAACATACTCCAGGATTTCAAACAGAAGGGGTATACAATAAAGAGAGTGCCTTCAAATACCCCTCCTAACAGTGGTATTTTAAAAACACTAACTTTTGCTCTCTAGTCTGCTTCCTTGGATATGTAGAACAATAGCCTGCATTATTCTGTTTCTGCTATGAGCAGGATTAGACAAAGGATGGGAGAAGGTTGCATGGAGTGTTGACTTTGGCCTAAGATGTAAGGCTGTTCCCACCACTCTTGCTGACGTGAGATAGCGCCTGGGAATTTGGAAACATGCTTAGAAAGGAATGGGAAACAAGCTGCTTCTGTCATGTACTTTTTCATGTTGCCAACCCAAACCAAAGGTGCCATTTAAAATGTAGTTAATATGTAAAATTTTAGTCATATTCCTAGTTATATAAGAACAGGTCATACCTTCAAATTTGTAGTGTGATGCAAATTCCATTTTATTTTATGCAGCATACAGGCGACAGTGCTTTCAAGTCCATAGTTTACTTTGTAGTTCTAGCTATCGTCTGTCTGTCCATCCATCATCTATTACCTATTCGTCTCCCCATCCATCATCTTTCTTTGATCTATCTGTCTGTCTATCTATTCATCTATCTATCTATCTATCTATCTATCTATCTATCTATCTATGTGTACCAGGAAATGACCCAGGGGCACTGTACCACTGAGCTATATCCTCAGTCCTTTCTATTTTTTATTTTATGACAGGACCTCAGTAAATTGCCCAGGCTGGCCTCAAACTTGTGATCCTCCTGACTTAGGCTCCCAAAGAGCTGAGATTACAGGCATGTGCCACCACACCAAACTTCTATCTATCTATTAATCAGGAGCTATTCTCCCATAAGTCTAAAATATGATTATTGGAAAAGGTTCACACTCTCCTAGTTTGAATCTGTAATGTATGGTTTGTGAAAATCCTTACAATAGTAACTCCTACAAGGGTAGAAATATTCATGATTTTCATGAGCAGATTCCCATGGTGACCTCCCACATGAAGATAAAAACCAAAGCCACTAAAGAATCATATCGTCAAAAAGGGTAGATTTTTAAAGAAAATATTTTGCAACACAAGTGAAGCAGTTTCAGGATTAAAATTGCTCAAAAAAAAAAAAAAAACATTTACTGTTATCATTCTCGAAGCTCCATCCCACAGCCGACATCACGGTAGCTTCACCATTGATTCCCATGGGTGATCCAAGAGGCTGAAAAGAAAGAAAAGGAAAGATGCAGGAGAAGACTGGTAGCTGGGGCATCTCACATGCAATGGGAGCTGAACACAGCTGAATGTGAGAAGCAGGTTAGGACGAGGGAATCATTTGCATCCAGCAAAGATCTTCTTTTCACTGTTTTAGAAAGCACTGGTTTTAAATTGATATTTTTAGAGAGTAGTTTGGCTGGTTTCCAGTTTGGGCAGAACATTTAATTTGGAAAATTTCTATTCCCTGGAATGCTAATTGTCTTTCAGCTCAATACTCTTAGAATACAAAAGATAACGTGAAATTATCTGCAATTTGTTTGGACCCAAACTTGATAAAATTGTAAAAAAAAGCAATATGACATGAACTTATTAACCCCGTGATCGCTCCTTTGTGCATGGATGCTAATTTCTAGATCCCTCCATCTGTATGACACGTGTGCAAAGGAATGGCCTCATACCCACTTCATTTCCCTAACCTCTGCGCAGTGCCACTAACAGACTGACTTCCATTAGCTGCTCTGAAAAGGGCACCATCTCCCACCGCTTCAGAAGTGGAGGTTTCACAGAAAAGGCAGGAATAATGTGGAATTTCCTACAGAGTTTATTACTCACATGGAGATGGAGGCTGGACAGAGGCTGCACAGAGAACAGTCTGCTGGCAGCTCCGCTCTTTGGCAGCTGTCGGCTGCTGCTTATGAAACCTAAATTAAAAAGTGGACGTTGATTTTTCTACCAGGGACTGATGTCTTGACACATCACAAGTGGCATGAGGCATGTTAGGATTTGTTCAAACTTAATATTTTAAGGAACTTTGGGTTACTTAGTGGTGGCTCAATCTCATGTTTTGTTTAGTTCTGTTTGTTTTCCGACAGGAAAATATTTCAAGTGGAAATTAGAGTCCAGGTATTTAATAAAATGAATGCTAGTCTTTCAGATACTGCTCTCTGTATTAGGAGACCATCACATATGACTCTTAAATGGTATTCCAGAAGTATTGTGGCATGTTTTCTATTTACTTAATAACATCTTTAAGTCACAAATTATGATTCAAGACTCAGGGACCATTTAATCCTTTAAATGTGGTGGGAACAAGGGACCAAATGTCAAGGATTCATTTATTAAGGGAATAAGCAAGGAGGGTGAGTACCTTTCCCCCCTCCACAGTGCCTGGCCCCACAGAACATGAGTGGCACCTTTGGACAGTCCTCAGGACGTCACCAGATGATTGCAGGGCTGCGATCCTATCAGGAGGATAATGCGCCGTCTACACAATTGACCTACATCTTACTCTCAGTGCAGGCTGAATTAACTGCCTGGAAACTTGAAATAGGAAGGACTCCAGACAAACAGGAGATCTTGGTGTGATAAGGGTTGGAATTAGCCTGGAGGAAAAGCACAATTATTTTATGTTTACGAAGCAGAGGGAACACAGAGGGCTGTTCTGCCCTTGTCCAAAACAGTTGTCAAAGAGAAAACACAGAATGAGAGTCCTGAATTCAGTAGTTCCCCAATTGTTGAGCTGGCTAGGGATTTTCTTTTTATTTCTCATATCCCCTTGGTGTTTGGAATTTGATTCTAATGTTGGTTTCCTCTCTACTCCTCCAATGGTTTTCAACACCTGCTCTGGACCCCTCTGCCCTGGAACAGTCTGTCTTTGCAGATGCCACCCTGATCTGATGCCCCTCTGTACACACCACCAGATTCTGAGAAATGCAAACCAGTCTAGACTTTTAAAATTACCACCTTGAGATGCCTAATAAATGGCATTAGCTCCTATACATACCAAAGAAAGATCTTTTCTTCATGTTAGTAAATGGTGTAATTTAGATACAATTTTTGCCTCATTTCAAAAGCTCAGAGAAGACTCAGGCGGCAGGAGCACTGAATTAAGATGGAGGAAGCACAATAGACAACTCCAGGGACACATCTGTGCCCTGAACAATGACCGTATTGACTGAGAGCTTGAGGCTGAAACAGAGCTTGAGGACAGTGTCCTACGCAGACGTCAGGCTTGCCCACCCACCAAAAGCATCAACTCCTTCTGCATTTTGAAATGTAGGCTGATCCCTCTCTTGAGTCTTCTTCTTTTTTTGGTGGGGGGCAGGGAATGTATATGCTTACATATGTAAAATTAAGGTGGCTGCAACTTAAATCCCAGCAAGTTAAAGGACAGACGGAGGCCCTGGAAAAGAGTAAGTGTTTGGCAGAACATGAGACATATTAATACCTCAGGATTCAGGCGGAAGGCGTTTTATTAAATCCTGCTTTACAGGGAAAAGTGGTCACTCACTGGATCCCTCCCCCCATGTAAAATACACACCGGGGTCGGCACACCATGGTCTGCCTGGCTCAGGACTGCAGGTGGAGAGCTAACTAGGAGGCGCGCACGCTCACGCTCACTGGTCGCTGGGGCCTGGAATGTGCAGGCGTCCCTTGCCTTACGCTGGGCTGGGGAGTGGCGTTCCATCTCAGATCGGTTTTGCTGTTCTGTCTCCATGAGGGGAAAGTGGGTTAAAGCACCAGTCCCTGGACTGTGTTGTCATCAAGTGAGACTTCTTTGATCTCCACCAGCCTCCTAACTGCTCATATATTATTTAAAGATCATAATCGAAATTTCCATGTTAACTTGGGGGACTTTTCCACTGAGAATCTTTTTATATGTAGTTTTTCATGTACTGTTTTGCTGTTTTATTTATTAGCAGAATTATTCACAATATCAAAACAAAAAAAATATGAAACAAATTATATGCCCAGGAATTAAAAAGAACTCTGCCCTAACTTGTTACTATGGAATACATAATTATTTGGATCATGTGATTCAGCAAAAAAATCCAATGCTTTTAATAAAAGAAGTTTATATGATTTTGAATTTTATCAGTCGGATTTGGGAACATTAAAAGATAGGCAGTCATGTACAACTAATTAGGACAAATAAAATGAAATAAATTAATAAAAAGATAAGCAGTTTATAATTTTGAGGAAACAGCCTCAGACATGTTAGCATTAGCAATTTCAAAGTCTACCCTCAGTGCTGTCTGATTATGTATTGAACTTATGTCCAAATCCACATATGTGATTTAAGAATCCTGATATATGTATTAAAATTATAAAAGAAGCAGGGAGAATCTTAGTAGTATGCTGCAACCTAGCATATCCTATGTGTTACCATCTCACCAAGCAGTTAGTGAGATTTCCATGATATCTTGTCCTAAGTCTTCAGAACAGGTGTGCATCTCCAGGGAGGCACAGCTGCCTGGGAAGGGCCCACGGCGTGCAGTCTGCAGCCCCAGAGCCCTCCTGGCTACTGGGGACTCACTCCAGACTGGCCTCAGATTCCAACCTCATCATGCTGTGTTTGCACTCCCCTTAAGTGTATAAGCCGCTTTCACTTATTCACTGAATAAACATACCTTCAACCTGATTACCAGCCAGTACTTCACCCTGGGTGCTAAGGTACCACATGCTGCATGTGCGAGGGGCAGCAGCTGCGTGCACCCCACATTCACCAGGTCAGGGATAGCAGTGTGATGCACAAGGATGTTCACACCACAGGTTGGTCTAAAACAGTCACTACCTTTATAAATAAGCTTCAGATAGATATGCTGTGACTCTGTCCTGCACACTTTCTGAAAGACAATGAGAAGTGTTGTCATAGGTATTATAATTATTCCTCCATAATTCCTGCCCAGTGCAGCAGATCTTAGATTATTTCTACAACTTAGTTTACCAAAATACATTCTCCAAGTGAAATCGTTTCCATTGCAAAATACACAACAAATTTGAAAACTATGGAAAAATAAAAAGTGAACAAAATCGTACTAAGGTTGTCAACATACTTAATGATAATATTTCAAAATAGTTCCCATCAATTAATTTTCTTTTTCTACTTTTTCCATATAAGTAATTGTCCTCGAAATCAGAATATCATTCCTGCTTATCGATAGTGTGTGGCTAAAACAGGTTTAAATTAGGACACTTTTACTTACTGCCTGGTGGCATCGCCAAGTGTCCAGGAGCGGCCTGGACTCCTGGCCCCAGCGCCCTTGTGAACAGCTCAGGCTGCAGTTGTCCCCAGATGTGTCCTCCGTGCACCTTCACTGGGAGCTCACAAGGAAACCAACCGGGAGGGACTGTCCTGGCAGCTGAGGGCAAGTGGCCATGGGCTTTCCTTCTCTGTCAAAAAGGGTTCTAATGGTAACCAAAGCAGCAAGGGATGGGAGTTAGGACTCCAGGGGCCTCTGGCCTGCGGAGTGAACCCTGGGCCGCCTTTGGTTCCCTCAGCACCATGCTGAGCACCACTCAGAAGGTCAACAGTCACTGCCTTCTCTTTGCACAGGGCCTCCTGACTCCAACGAGGTGGCCCTGTTGGCTGCTCGGGATCGGTCAAGGCCTTGGGAGCCCCTCCCCCAGGGCCTGTGGGAGCTGGCATCCAGGGATGGGGTGGGGGCTGAAGGGGCCGGGTCATTGTCTCAGGCGCAGAGCAGACAGCCGCGGTCTCTCCACACCACTGTCCCAAGGCTGACCTTCCTGAGCCCAGCTCCACTTGCCTTGATCCTTCATGGTGTTGTCCCCAGGGCCTGTCCCAGTAACTCGTAAGCACATAAACTGCATCTCCACATCTGCCTCCTCAGGCACCTGACCCACACAGTACTTACAAATCTCGCCCTAGACGTCTCCTCTAGGGGACGCCTCCACCTCCCACCGTGGAGACCTCCCTATCTTGGAGGTTTCTGTCCCCGAGGCCTTCCTTCCTGAAGGTTCCTGTGCCCAGCACAGCCCCAGGAGTCTCTTATCACATGGAAGTCTCTCTCTCCTTGCTCAGATGCCTCCTGTGTCCCCAGTAAACCATCTCACATTCTAGAAAGCCTGGGTTCTTGCTCACTTCACCGGATTCTCATGCAATCTTAAAGGAAAACTCTTAATTAATCAAGGAAAACACTAAAAAGAAACTAGAATTCTTTTATAAATAAGAATCAAAAATCCAAACTAGGAAGTGACTTACCAGTACATCCCTAAGACTTTTGAGTTTCCTTCCCATCAAAGAAAAGAGTACAGGGGAGCCAGGTAAGTGTCGTCTCCAAGAGATAAAACCCTGGAATGATCCCAGGAGAAGCATCTGAGTTGCTTGGTGTCACCAGCTTTTCCTTCAGTAGATTCTGACAGAAATTTCTCATGGAGACTTGATAAAGCAGCACTCAGAGAGGGAAAGAGCAGGATCCTCCAGAGATTGGCACAGCGGGTCCTGTACCAAGAGTCTTACCTTTCTGCAAAGATCACATCCGTTCTTAATGAGCGCTGATGAGCGAGCGCTCCTGTGGAGTCCTCTCCCCTGCAGGCTGAGTGCGGCTGAGCCTGTCCAGAGAGGTTCTGGACTCCTGGCTGATGGGGGAGCTGACCCCATTTCTGCCCCTGATCTGTGCCCAGTGGAAAAGCTCATTGTCTGCTTGATCTTGAGTAAGGGCAACCTTCATGTCCCCAAGTGCCATAGCTCTTGATTTCTAATTACCACACATGCTAAACATTTTTGTGGGTATAGAATGATTACCCGCAATAAGTAAGGGCTAACCAGCCCACAGGAGGAATTCAACACATGTCACTAGTAATCACGGGTATCATTTGTTTCAGCTCTTGTTTTGCAAAGGTCTGGTTAGCAGAAAATTATTATCCCTAAGGAGAGCCTAAAGTAAAACACGTGACTTAATATTAGCCAACTACATCCAGCAAAGTATCTGAGAACTCAGCGATTTCCATCTATTCTCACTACGAATGCGATCAATGCATCTTGTTCAGTCTTTGACCTGCCTCTCCTGTGTTTCTTCCTCATTCTTGTACAAAAGGCATTTATGCCTATGGGGTAAGGATCTTCTAGTAACAGTGTCTAAACGCTTCCCACATCTGCACTCCCCGCTGACCAGCTCATACATCTGAAGAGATTTCTTGCTGCTTGTTCAATGCAGCATTTGAGGTGTTTCCAGTAAGAGGGTGATTTGGTCTGTCAAACTTGCTTTACAGTTGGAAGCACTAGCCCTGCACCTTCTGGATCCGCATGTTCCATGCTCTTCCATTTTCCAATGGACTTAGGGAACACAGACCAAAAAGGCCTGACTTGATTCCCAGAGAGTCACTGCAACTCTTACCCTGTGTCCTCTAAGCAAATGAAACAGAGACACAGCATGAAGAGGTCACAACAGCTCGCTATTATTTGTCAACTTATTGTGGCAAATTAAGAGACTGGTACTTTTAAAACATGGACAGTATGTTTGATAAGTTAGGGATTTGCTGAAATTTTCAATAAAATTCATCTGTTTTGTACTCTGAAGAGGTGATTTTTGTATTGGTTGTTTTCTGTGTAATTCAATACATCATTGTAATGCTTGGTTCCTGTAGGTGTTAAATAGATTAGCAGTTTTCAAGATATGTGCTTGCAGTTATGGAACTGGTTAAAAAAATTGAATATATATAGAAAAATGTGCATACTAAACTTTCCTGTCAAGAAAATTTTGAGAAGTGTGTAGGAGAGATTGCTTAGTTTCAAACATATGGAGGACCTAGGATTTGTATTTCTTTTACTAACTAATCAGTTGACTCAAGAAATAGTGATTAAGTACTCACCCACAGTGAACAATGGGAATCCAGTCACCCAAGGCTAGATTAATGATCTGATGGGAACAGAAACCTGGGAAGTGTATGGAGTTCATGGAAAAACCTGAAATCCAAGGGATCAATCATGAGCGAGTGGAAGAGCTGAAGTCCAGGAGTGGCCTGGTCACCTGTGAGGTGGCATCTTTAGGACTGAAAAGAATGGGACATACTTCAAAGAACTTTGAACCAAGATTCTCAAGTATACACTATGTAAATGTACATCAAAGTGAGAATAATAATCAAAATATTGAATGAAATTCAGTTCAGACCACTAATACTAAAGCCATGGATAGACTTATATTCTTATATTTTGGGGACTGAAAATAATGATAAGTAACTTTTAGATCTGTTAAATGACCAAGAAAATTTATATCTAATAGGAAAGCAGAATGGGTCTATAAAATAGATCAGAGAGCTGGAAGCATCAGTTTGAATGTCAAGCAAAAGAAAAATGTTCATCAAATAAATAATAAATCAAAATACATTACCAAAATAATTATCAATGGCATTACTATACTAAATTAAATAATGAGATAATCAATCAAAATATTGATCACAGAAATAACTAAAGCCTTCGGAACAAAGTTCTCCAAGCAAGGCAGGACTTGGAGGGTGATTCTTAATTACAATGTAGAAAAATGAACTCCTCAGAAGAGAAGGGAACATGCTGGAGTGTCTGAGAGATAAAGGAGGAAGTGTCTGGAATTGGGGGTGAAGTCCTTGGGGCTGTCCTGCAGGAGCACGGACAGGGACCACCCAGCACTGTGGGGTAGAGGGTGCTTCCTGCATGGACGTCAACAGTCTGTGCATTTATGTGCCTGCTTACTGGTATGTGACCATTAGGACCCAACATCCAAGACCAAGAGATGCCCGACTGGGAGGGGCAGCACTGCAGTTTAACGGGGTCCCACCAGGCACTCCCCCGCCCCAGGCAGCGTGGCTGCTGACCTTTCTCCTTGCCCTAAGCCCATTTCCTCCTCTGAAGATGGAGAGGCAGGCCCTGCCTCTCAGATGTGGGGATGAGGATGTGCAGGCAGAGTGGCCCACGATTGTGTTCCACCAAGAGCTGCTTTCCTGCTAGCACCAGGAGTAAACTTGCGGACCACACAGTAGGCATGTTCCACGTTTCTAAATTTCTCTTTTGTTATGTCAGAGTTAACAGCCTTCGAGGAAAATCCTTGGCTGGACAGACTATTCTAACTTCTCGTGTCCTTGCATCTGTCCATTTCCTTTTTAAAAGTAGAAGCATGTGAGCCTCTCCACCAGCTTGGGACAGATGAACAGGACAGCAAATCCCTACCTTGTCCTCACTTAGGAGGGGAAGAGGTCTACCTAAATCATGATAGTTCTAAATGATTCACAACAGGACAAACATAGGTCATGGAACAGAGCAGGACAGTGGAGGCAGGGTCACTTCCCACCAGACAGGGTAACACGCTTGTCCCCATTCTGGCCAGGCCTTGGTGGCAGAAGTAACTGTGCAGGGCCGAGGGTCAGCAGACAGCAGCCAGCACATGAAAGGCATGTGCATGAGAGGCCAACCTGTGCAGGGGGCTTGGACACTCAGAGGGTCAGCGCCTAGAGGATGCAGAGACCCAGGATGGGCACAGCCAAGAGAGGACCTGGGACCACAAGCTCAAGGCCTGTGCGCCTGGTCAGAGTGTGGCTTGGAGGGAGTGGGGAGGCAGAGAGGGGAGAAGACACAGGAGACCCAAAGGATCAGGGTGCGTGCGTGTGTGTGTGTGTGTGTGTGTGTGTGTGTGTGTGTATGTGTGTGTGTGTGTGTGTGTGTGACAGAGAGAGAGAGAGAGAGAGCACTCGAGCAAGTGAGAGAGCTCCCACCAGATCGCATGAATGAGGGAAGGAGGGTCCCCACCACCTGACCTCACCCATTTCTACTCATCCTGGTCTCCTGTGTCCCCCTGTGGCTTCAGCAGCCTTCTTGCACCCATTAGTCCAGCCCAGCAGACCAAAATGCTTTCCCACCACGAGGACCTAGACTGCTCCTCCTTGCACCGTTTGCGGCTTCTGTGATCCGGCAGGTTTCTTACCTGCCCAAGCTCCATTTCTATCACACGTAAAACACTTACAGGAATGGTGAGTGTCTTCCGAGGAGACGGCGAGGGCTGAGTGAGATAAAGCAGCCGCATCCTTCCTTATCACAGGAGGAACAGGAGCTGGCATCACTGCTCTGCAGACAGTTCCCTCCTCTGTCCCCGCCGTCAGCATCCGCTGCACCCAACAGCCCACGGCAGCCTGGAAACCCGGGCACACAGGGTCCTCATATGGGATGGAACGTGGCAGCCTCCGTCCCTCAACCACCTTCCGGGCCCCTCATGGTCTCCCAGCACCTTCTTCCAGGCCTCCCCCCGGTGGCTTTCACCTCCTCCCTCTGCTTCCAAGGAGGAAGCCAGGGAGCACGTTCTTGCAAGTCCCCTGAGCAAAGTCTCTCTCTGTGCACAGAAATCCCAGAGCTTGTCTCTCTGAGCCAAACATGGCAAAACCGGTGCCCCTTTCGCTCTTGACCCTGTCCTCGTTTGGAGTCTCACCGTGCATTTGGTTTTTGGGCCTCACTGAGTGCTTCAAGGCTGGGGCGTGGACCCTGCAGAGGCACTGGGGTGTCCCCCTTCCAGCCCTTGTACTCAGAACCACAAGCAAACTATCTTCTCCATCACCTAGGAGAGCCCACAAGCCATCATGCGGCTTCTGTCACAGGTCGAGTCAGTATCTACCACCTGCCGGAAATTCACAGCTCTTGGTTTTGCCTATTTTTCAAAAGATCCCTTACTAAGAAACACATAAAACAAGAGCCAGCCAGGTGAAAGAGGATCATTCTAAATGGCCCTAAAGGAAATTGCATAGTCATGACCACTGCAGAGGAAGCCCCTGAGGTCGAGTTTCAGCCATGAGAGTGTTACTCTGGAAATAAAAGGATGTGAGCCAGGATTCTGAAGACAGTGGGTTCTCTCACCTCAGCATGTCACTCAAAATGAGAAAATCAAATTTCTACTTTTTAAGAGACAAAAACAATTCTTTTCTGCCTATTTCTCATGGGCTACAAGGAAATAAATATAAGCTGCATTGAATATGTACATGGGTGTACAGATACATGTTAAACATACATGAACACGCGTGTATACACACGTGAGCATGCGTGGTGTCCGTGTGTGGGTGCACATGTGTGGGAGCGGATGCATCCCATAGTGTTCTCACTCAGTCGTGTCCTCATCCTTCCCCTTTCTGAAGCAGGGCCTCCCTGGTGCTGCAGAGGCGTGATTTAGGAGACTGAGTGGTGTGAGGACCACCAGCGCAGCAGGAAGCTTGGCACAGGTTGGTTCTGCTGCCCTGGGGCAGGGCTGGGACCCTCAGCCAGGTGTCTGACAGCAGGCTCCTCGTGCCACAGCAGGCCAACCAGGAGTGGAATTGTTCTGTGCAGGGACAGCCGAGCTGAGCATTATGCTGAAGTAACTAGCCCAAGGAGGCGTGGCTTTGGCCAGGAGGCAGCCGTTTATTCTAAACGGGCTGCTTGATCTGCAGAGGAGGTAACCTCCTGGGGTCCACCATCCTCGGAGTTAACAGGAGAAAGGAGACTTAAAAGTCACCTTGTTCACGGTCCCATAAAATGCGGACACGGTCTATGCTCTTTAAGGGTGATGAGCCGTTTAGGAAATCAAGTTAATTTTATGGTCCCACTTTCTTAAATGATGCACACATATAAACTTGGCCCTCCTTCAGGAGCCTACTGAAACATTTGATTATCTTAGTAACTAAGCACCACTCAAGGGCTCAGGAGCCCAGGCTGAAGCTTTGCTTGTGATGCCATTCAGAGCATACATGTTGGCGCCTACTGCATACCAGGCAACAGGCTGGACAGATGAGATTAGTAAGGCCTAGTCCCACTCTTCTTTGTGTTCACCAAACCCCAGCAGGCCACCAGCTACAAACAGGACTTTGTACTGAAACCATTATACAGAAGCAGCCAGCTAAACTTTCCATGCAAATCTTACCCTATTTCCAACAATGAGACCTCTAATAATGAAGGTCAGGTTTGCTCGAGGAATCTGTATGCACTGTGGAATTACATCAGGGCTAGCAGTCAGTTAGAATCCTGAAATTTTAGGTATATGTGTTCTTGCAATTCCTTAGCCTCATTCCTTGATCACCAACCACTCAGAAATACCCATAAAGTCAATAGCATCTGATCTACACTGATGAACTTTCACAATTTAAGAGAGAAAACAATTATTAGGAGGATTTTCTATATCATTTAATTAAAGGTTTTATAAACCACCTAATTATTAAGCATTTATAATAAATTTGAATGTTTTATCTCTGAAATACTTTTAAAAAAGCATTTCTTCAAAATTTTGACACCTTCTAGACTGTTGAATAAAATACTAAACAGCCTTCTTAAGAAACCAGACTCATGAAAAAAGATAGAAGTATTAAAATTAAAAGAACAGAACAGGGGTAGGGTGCACTCAGTGGCAAGGTGTATGCTGAGCATGCACGAAACCCCAGCTTCCATCCCTAGCACCAAAACACCAAAACAAGACAAATGACACTGAAGGAACAAGGAAGACCTAACCTTCTCTTCTAGTGGCCACGCTTGGACTCTAAGGAAGGAAGGGGACAGGGGAATTGCCACGGTCCCAAGTCCACACCCGATTTCCCATCTAACCAGCAAGAGGTCTTGTGCTTCAGAGAGTATCACACACAGGCCCCAGCTTGCAGATTTAGCACAGCTAGATAGCTCTTATTTATTACATATTCAATTATTAAAATTATTCAAATGAAAATCTTAAATTGAAGTTGCTAACTTGGTAAAATAGTAGATTGAATATTATTAAACTAAAATAATTAACATGAAACTCTTGATAGAGTTACTCTATGAAGCGAGCTGCTCTCTCCTCTGTGTAAGATCATTGGCCTGTGACTGGACAGACACCATGTCCAGCATGAAACAAGAGCAGAGTGAGCTGGAGCTGACCACCACGAAAGCCGGCCTTCCTTATTTCCATGCCCCTGTCCAGACCTCTAAGTGCCTTCTTGCAGGGGAATCCATTCTCCACCAAGCACCAGATGCTTGGCCTAGCACTTAGGTGGCTCTGTGTTTAATTTAAGATGTCCTGGTACTTCTTCGATGTTAAACTAAGAAAATCTTTTGAAATAATCATATAGTGAGATATACAAAATGGTCTAATGTGTCCCCTCCAAAGATAGATGATGCTTGAACCTTTATTCAGTAACAAAGTTTTCAGAATTGTTAAGATTCTTCTAATCCGTAATAACAGACAGATTTTTCTACTCTGGTATGATTGACCTAGAACTCATGAGAATATCAATGTGGCATTAACCTGGGGGAAGCAAAGCAAGTTGAAGCCACGTGTGTGTGTGTGTGTGTGTGTGTGTGTGTGTGTACATGCATGCATGTGCGTGCATGCATACAGGAGTTGCAGGTCAGAGTGGGCACCTCTGGCAAAGGCCACATCTAATTAATGCCAGTAGCTTCTTACTCACTAGAAGAGCTGGTGGTCAGCTAGAAAGCAGAGGCACTGAGAGGGCAGAAGTTCACCTTCAGAGAGTAGAGTCAGAGTGGTCATGGACTAACCCTCCCTGCATGCCCACAGGACACAGCTTCCCTCATGTTTAGGCAGCAACACGAAGATGTTGGTGGACACTGGATGCCTTTTCACTAATTAACCAGAAATAAATGATACTCCATAAAATTCATTTTCATTTACAGACACTCTTTTGAATATCTCCAACTCAGGTGTGAAATATGCTTTCCTATACATTGAATATTAAACTAAATTAAAATGTTAAATTCTTCAGACACTTCAACTAATAAATAATTTACAGTGAAAGCACTATGATTTCCCCCTGTGAACCCACTCAGATTCCTGAACCCAAGCATCCTGAGGTCTGTTCCTTGATAAACCTTATCATGAGCAACAGCAAAGAAAGATAATCAGACCTGGAGGCTGACACGCAGCCAGCCTAGTCTCCAGATTGTCATACTTACTTGGCCATGAATACTACACTATAGCAGCAAATCAAATGCTTGGTTACAGATTCTAAAACTATGCAAAGGAACAGGCTCCATGCTAAGAAACCCATTTGCACATACATCCACTTCCAGCATAGCATATACCATGGGCTTTGCATCTTGCAGAGGAGGGATCATGACGGGCTTGTCTGCTTTTTACATTTTTTGAAGGTTCAAATTGCCTCTTTTCCTTTTTGCATTAAAGAGCAAGCAAGTTAAATGTTCTGTTCATAGGCTAAAGTGACTCAGTAGTGAGGGTCCTGCCCAGCCACAGCACCTTGACTGGGGACCCGGTCAGTGGGCTTTCCTCAATATTTCACCAGTGGGACGAGGGCAGAGCTGAATTCTCTGCTTTTGTTCCCACTCCTTCATGGAGGTTGGAAGATGGATAACTTAACTCCGTGAAAACACTCTGTCAGCAAGGCCAGCAGACGGCATGGCGAGGAGAGGACAGAACATATGGTAGGTTCAGCAAGCAATGGCGTGTATGCTATTGATTACTCTTTCCTCAGAGCAACAACGAATACCCTGGTGTGCCTTGTGATAGAATAATCCTGAACACTCAGTGGCTGGAAGCACTTGCAAGTGGTGTTTTGGCTTGGTTTGGATGCTATTTATTAAATAAGCCCTTGTCCCAGGCTTTTAAAGAGTATTTGAGGGGCTTGGGCCATGGGTACCCATGTCTCATTCTTCTGGAGACAAGGGTGAAGGTAGATGGAAACGCACTGGGTGTCCCAGCACACGCAAGGTCCACGGCTGCAGAGAGAGCCGAAGGACATGGCAAGGCCAACTCTGGAGGAATACACCACCAAGATGACAGCATTCACATCATCTACCAGGTGGCAGTCTAACCCCACAGCAGGACCATCAACAAAGACAGATGAATGGATGCAGCGATCTGCTGGGATGCACAAGTGTGCACAAATGCCTCCACTCTTCCTGCTTGATTTTCCCCAACATGAGTGTTAATGTTTCATACACTAGCATTGTACTTTTCCAATTTCTGCTATAAATCATCTGCCCCATAGAGACCTTGTCCTAGAATGCTAATTATCTTGAATTATCCTGCCATATATAAAGTACTCAATAAATGCTCATGGAATGAAGGCTTATTCTACATTCCAATTAGTTATCAACTGATTTTCAGTACCATATTTGAAGATGTGTCCTAATAAACTGTGCAATGCTAAAGGCAGAATTGCCCACAGCCCTGTGATCCTCTGAACTTCTCTCTCCAACTTATCTTATTGAGGAGGAACCAGGAAGCACCTGCCCAGGGCCCCCGGCGCAGGAGACCCTCCTCAGCACCAGGTCCCTCTGGAGCAGTGGGGGCTGCTTCTCCCTGCCTCTGATCTGGAACCACATTTGAATCCTCCACACCTCTTTTTCAATCTAGGTCAGTGTTATATTTAAAGAATATTGTTGGTGGGATTTGCCGCAAGCCAGACGTCTTCGTTCTTCTGGCAAAAGGCCCACAGTCATCTGTGAGACACCACAGTGCCTGGGCGAGGTCTCACCGTGACCCTTTCTGGAGGGGAGATGCAAAGGCCCACCACCCATGGACATCACGCAGCCACACAGGAAAGCCTGAGCTACGTGCAGTCAGCTCCTGGCTCAGTGCTGAGAGGCCGAGCTGGAGTCTGTGCTGGACCTGGACCTGAGCACTGGGATAGATCCCATGACCTCGCTCAGTTGGCCGAGTCCTTCAGCTTCACTGATAAGAAAATCAGACCTTCGTGTGCTCTCATCTGAGGAAGTAGACACACATCCATCATCCTCGAGAGAGCCTGACACTGTGTGAGCAAGTCTAGTCTTATTCTTAAGCACAAAACGCCACATTTGCCTTAAAATGAGCCCTGAGGGATAATGAAAGGCTGCATCACTCAAAAATAGAGCCCTGAGTCCCTGCCAAAGTGCCCATGTTGCTATTCTTGGCGAGTCCTTCTGAAAGGACCAGTGCTGGGGACAGGGCTGTCACCCTGTCCCCAGGAGCACAGCTGCTCCACTGGAGTGCCACGGTCAGATCTAGAAGGTTCTGTGGGGAAGGGGTCCTCAGCACAGAATCCAGACAGGGAACTCGGGATGAAAAGGTGCAAAGTCTGGCAAACTGGGCCCAAGAGGGGTCAAGGCCACGTGGAAAGGACAGTGATTCCGGGTTCTGGAGGGTGAGGGAGGAAGGCTATCCCCTCAATAGTCACAGTTCATTCTCAGGGTCGGACAGTGTGCAAGATCCAGGCAGACAGATAAGATCCAATGACTGCTAGCATTGTGCCCCTGAGACGCTGCTCAGGGACTTTCCCTGATGACCCAGGAAGGGGGGAGCTCTGTCCAGAGGAGGCAGCTGGGAAACCCCTCCATGAGCAGGGTCTTATTTCTCCACATCCTTCCACCTCCACTGCATCCGACATCTCAGTCTCCACACAGCAGTAGTTAAAAAGCATTTTCTTACACATTTCAAGTGTTTGAGTGCTAACTTCCTTGACGGACACTGCAAAGGCAGGAACTCTGCAGCTTCCTCCCGTCCTTCCTCCCTCTCTCCTTCTTCCCCAGCTCTCTTTCTCTCTTGGGTGTAGGGTTCCGGGCAGTAGCTCCTACACTCCTGATGGATGTGGTCATGTTTCTGTCCATGCTGGGCTTGTGCCCCCATGCAGCATGGCTGAGTTCCTGACCAGGCCGGGAGCTCCAGGCTCCAGCATGGAAGTGCTGCAGGAAGCAGCCCCTTTGACACCACAGGCTCTGTGCAGAGAGCTGCTCCTGCCTGTTGACCACACCCATGCACTGAATACTTGCTCACTTTAACAACATCGCACAGCTTCCCTGCCTTTCCGAAATTAAGACAGTGAAAATCCACTAGGCTACAATATGTTAATAAAGACGAGAATTTCAGAAAAAGCACTTCTAATTTTCTTCCCAGAGGAAAACAAATGGTTCTGTCTGGGAGCTTAAACTTGTTTAGAAAACTAATACCTGTCACTTAGTATGTACACAAAAGTAAAGCCACATTGATCAGAAGCTATCTGCATAGATAAATATGGTTTCAAAGTTTTATTTGAGTTAAGTTTTGATATGGAATTTTTCTACCTTTGTCAAGATTTTACTAACCAAAAAATAGGTCTATATGTATAAAAAGAAAATTTGAAGTAAGTGATTCACTATAACAATACTTTGTTATGAAGCAATAATGTTTAATATAAACAATGTGTTTTAAATACATCTGATTTGAAATGGTTGAAGGAGAGCTTTGGCAGATTTCAATTTGAATTTTTGAATATGCTAAACCATTAAAATTATAGTTAATAAATCTGGTTCAACCTTAATGTCCAAGAATACTAAATTAAATATGTGTATATATTTTTAAAAATAGTTTGTATTTTTTTTTTTTAGTCCTTGAGGTTAATCAGTGAAGGAATTCTACTATAAGATTTCAATGAACAGGAATTCTATCTTCATTTACTAATTAGCATAATGATTCTTTTTAAAACATGCTCTCAGAAAAATATGACGTAAAATGATACCTGACAAGGTCTAAAGACTCATTTTCAAATCTGAAAATAATAACACTGTCAAAAAAGTAATGTTTACTAGTATTGTCTGAAAGTAGATATTAATATTATTGTTTCCCTCTTATTATAAATCATTGAGCTACCTACTGTGCATACAGAGAGAAAGAAAATATAACAGCTCACTCATAAAGAGCATTTCTTGTTTTAATTGACACCGCATAATTGAGCTTATTTATGGGATGCGCATGTACAGAATGTGTCCTGACCAAATCCAGGTAAAAGGCATTTCCATACCTCAAGCATTCATCATTTCCCTTTATTTGGAATGCTTAGAATCCTCCTCCTAGCTACTTTGAGATGTGTACTGCATTATGACAAGCTGTAGTTCCCACACGATGTGGCAGGACACCAGATGCCCCAGGCCCTGGAGACCACTGTCTGGTCTCGCTGCTGGAGATGGACTTGTTCAGGCTTCTGAATTAGGGAGCTCACAGCAGTTCTCGACCTTCTCTGCCTGGTTTGCTTCACTCAATGTAAGGGACTCCAGTTCTGTCCCTGGTGCAGCCGGTGGCAGGATCTCCCTCTTCACGGCAGAACAGTATTCCACTGCTTACAGGACCACTCCTCTTTACCCATTCCTTGCCTGCAAGAACCTGGTTGCTGTATCCGTTGGCTGCTGTTCCCAGAGCTGCAGTGACTCTGGGACTTTGGGTGTCTAGGAACCCACTTGTCTGTCCCACACTTCTGAAGGCCAAGGTGGTGCAGCCCAGAACCAAGGGGGATTAATAGCTTATGATACAGCAAACAAATCGACCAAACCCAGGAGAGCCAAGGCAAGAGGGAAGGTCAAATTCAGAAGGCAAAGCACAGGACCTCCTGCGGGGTGCTTCCCAAGCTTCGTGCCTGCAGGCCCCTCTCCACTCAAGAGGAGACCCCTCAACACTCAAGAGAAGACCCTGCAACGGTCCCAGCCCTCAGTCTTGTCACTGGAAAAGATGAGTCCCCGAAGGTGTGTCCCAGCACTTCCCAGAGAGAAGCTGGAACTCTGCTCAGGGCCAGCTGGGTTCTTGCTCATGAGATGGAAAAGAATCTCAGCACACATCAGTCAGAAGCAGAGACAGGTCTATTTAGGGAAGCAGACACACATTCAAGGGGCATGGGGCAGTCCCAGAGGGAGAGACCGCACTGTGTGGGTGTGGAGCGTTGGTATCCACCCAGGGGCGGTGCTACGGGCTGCATTTGCGATGAAGCCAGGCTGGGGCACCACAATCTCTGGCCAGGTTTTCCTGCCCTTCTGTTGTGAAGGGGAGGGTCAGGTGAGGACCAGGGGTGTGTGCTCAGGCGCTGCTGTTGTTCCTGGACCTTGCTGCCTTAGTGGCTCCAGGCTGTTTCCTTTGAGACTGGGTAACTCCCCCTTTATTTCCAAATTCCTTCCTTAGCCCCAGTTACAATGGTTGGTGAGGATACCACAGAAGATGGTTTCACTGAGCGACCGCCCTCTCTGAGCACTGAACTTGTCCTTAGACACAGACGTCTGTACTGTCACCTGAGGCCGTCAGAGCTACGCATTTTATCCACAAGTGAATTGTGGAGGTCGGTGCCGCAAGCTTGAGACCAGAGAAAATTTCATTTATCCATCAATAAGTGATTAGGTTCAAAGGAAAGCTTCAACTAATATGAACTAAACTTCCTAAGGATTAATGTATAAGTCAGACTGACAATTTATAAAATTCTAAGAGCATGAGACGATTCAGAGAAATCACCCAGAGCGTGGGGCAGTCCCTCTCAGTGAGCAGCCGGGACTGAGTCCAGCGTGGAGAGACTGGGTCAGAGCAGGTGGGGAAGGAATCCTGAAGGCCAGTCAGTTGGAAGCAGTCTACTCTGGCCCTTTTTGAAAAACAGGATCGTGCCTGGAGGGAACCATTTCCTGGGCTTCCTGAGAATGATTTCCACTCCGGCTTTTCTCAGGGACTTGTTTGTTTTAGTCCATTTAGTATTCAGTCTTATAACGCAAATGTACTAACCAGACGCTGTTCCTCATCAAAAATGCAAGTCTTCTTCCAATTCTTGGCAATCATTTTAAATTTCTATGGGATTGTGATCACCTTAAGCTTAACTACATTTGGCGACATGTTTATTTTCAGGTAGGAACATTACCTTCGGGCTTTAGAGACGTCAGATCCTGACTCCAAATGCATCCAGTGTTGTTATAACACAGACCCCAGTCGTCCCTGATCGTGGAGAGTAGAGTAGGTGGTGACTGAAGGCTTCTTCCCGAGAGCCAGAGAAGGCAGCTTCTGATGTCATCTACACTTGAATTTATTTCTAGATTCACTTAGACAGTGCTGAGAGACACACATCCCTTGAAAGAGCAGACTACAAAATTAGAAGCATAATTGAAATTGGCCATATCAAAATGCGCAGCCGGAGGATTTTCTGAGCTCCCTGTATTTTGGCGTTTGCGAGATACCACTTAGAGGATCACAGGTTGGTTTGTCTCTCTTCCTGTGTCACTTTCGCAGTTGCATCATTGATAAAACCAACTTGACTAGCAAACTAAAGGAATTCCATTTTAATATTGTACATCTTTCACTTTGATCTCTTCCACAGAAGCAACCTTAACATGAGAGTTTCAACTTACAAATAATAATGACTAAGTAGAGACAAAACATTTTCTATACATGCTCCAGATTTTCCCTTTGCGTAATATTTTTTCCTATGCACAGGTGCGAACCAAAAGTAAATTCTAAGTACCTCTAACTTTAATCCAGAGGAGAGTGGATGAGTGCATTAAAGCTGTGATCCTACACTCACTACGGTACAGCTGGTCGCTTGCTGGTGGACTTCTCAGAACTTAATGTGGACCAGGAACCTGGGAGCATATTAGAAGCGGGTCTTCATTCTGCAGGTCTGGGAAGGGACCTGAGAGTCTGTATGTCTAACAGTTCCCACTGTGCACACCTACTGGGCAGTGGAGATGTGGAAGATGCAGCTTACTCAATGGTCCTCCTTGGTGAAATAAGTCATGTATGTTCTTGTCACATACTGCTTCTCAAAGGTCCTCCAGGCCAATCCTTGAGGGAGGCACATGTTAAAAATTCATGACCTCTAGCACATTTGAATTCAGAGGATTCCTTTATTTTGATCCTATTTACAAATTCTACCAAGATTTTTGTGTATTTTTATGACGGATCTAAACGATTATATTCAGAATCTAAGAATCACAACGTATTTTATTCCTTGTCATTTATTATTTAAGTCATCTTGTGGTGTGAGCAATGGTTTGCTTTCAACATGCCAAATTAAAATATCGCAGAACAAGGGGTCTGAGAGGGAAATGCAGCAATGACATTCATTAGGGTCTAATGAAACCCACCACCAGGCTGATGGTGGTGGGGTTAATGAGAAATGCTGATGGTGGCCTTGTTAATGAGAGACGAACCAGCAGTGTGTCACCAGAGTCCCTGCTCAGGGTCCCCTCTGACAGTCACAGTGTCCAGTGCACTTGAAGGACAGCAAATCCACTTGAGGAGTGAGGACCACAACAGAATGGGGCTCCAAGGAATGTGGTATTTTCATTCCTTGAGTCCTAGGAATTAATGGCAAAATTGTCTAAGTTGAGTGACAGGGTAGTAAATTGCCTTGTGTACGTTTATTTCTTTATTATAAGAAATAATGATAAATGAGGAGCACAAACACAGGTGGGAAGTCCTTGAACCCCTTTCTCAGGGCTGTCAGGGCCTGCAGCACCCTGCACCTACACCTGAGCGAGAGCCAGCCGCGGAGCTGTGAGCCCTCCTCACAGCTAGGCTCTTCCTCCCACCTTGGCTCTGTGCCATGGCTTTTTATCATACAGGGGTGGTTCTGCTGAGGCCACAATAAAAATGAATTAAAATATCTTCTTGGGACATTCTAGCACGTTTCTGGAGACAGAAGGTGCATTTCTACCATTCGCCAGCTGTTTCCTGCTGGGCTCTTCCCACTAAGTCCCCACCCCAGGCTGCCTTCAGTGTCAGAAGCAGAATTGCCACTGTAGAGGAAGGAGTGCAGCCGTGACCTCGGGCCAATGCTGTAGTTCTGCAGGAAACCCTCGGAGGAGATGGTTATATTCTGATGGTTGCATCCCAACATTGACTCAGATTGTTTTTATTTTCTTTCATGTTTTTAAAATTAAATACTCTAAACCTTTTACCAAACTAGGCTTCAGCCAGATCTTTCTTGTCTTTGAACTTGTAAAATGGTCTAGTTGCTATCGAGGAATATTTCCTTCAGTGTGTGGATATAACTTAACGGTGGTGATACTTCTTCTTGTGAAATTGAACTTGGGACATAACCAGAAACAATTTGGTTGTGGGGGTAGGAGGGGATTCCGATATTTTCATTCAAATGGATCTGCAACCCTTTCCATTTCCCCTATGTGAAAGAAATCTCATCCTGATGTTGGCCAGAGTAAATGAAGTATTAACGTCTCAACCAAAAACCCTTCTGCACCAGAATCACTGCATGCGCCATCTTGGTCCACACCTGGCAGAGTCTTCTCTTGGTTGCCTATCACAGAGGCCAGCTGCATGTGGTGGGGTCACCCCAGAGCGACGAGGGCTACAGAAGGGGATCCCTGCTTCTGTCGGAAGACCTGACTGGATGAGAGATAGGGAGAGGGAGCAAAGTGGAAAGGCCAGTTTATGTTTTTGTTCCAAGTATGGTATATAGTGCATGGTTTGTTGCTCATTAGACTTTAAAAAGCAAAGAAAAAAGACTAAATTGGATCTGAAGCCCCAACAGACTCTGAAACAACATATCATTCATGCTGTTTTCAAAGCAAAGTTCACTCCAGAGTAAACCATGCTCATATTTCCATAATACAAACATCAAGTCCTTCAGGACTTCACCCCTCCAAATGTGCATTCCTGTAAAACAAACTTGGTCCTCTGTAGTGGGAGCCCCCAGCCTGGCTTCACGAGCTGTGCATTAGAACCCAAAGATCAGGATTTATTTAGCTGTGTCCTTGCCTGCCTGCCTGCCTGCCTTTCTTCCTTTCCGTCGTCATGCTGGGATGGACCCCAGGACCTTGGATGCTAAGCATGTGCTCAACCACTGAGCCACAGGCCCAGCCAGATTTCTTTATTTTCCACAAATAAAAATAGTAGGTTTTTTTCTCTTTAAAATACTCAAAAATAAAATTGTCTAAGACTGACAACTCCAACAAATTGATAAAATTATTTCTCTGAATTTTAGATAAAAAGAAAGCATGCCATAATATATACATTCATAATAATTCTAATAGAGTTAGTCTTCCTCTTCTGAATATTTTATGCCATTTGAGATACTTTATTGTTGAAAATAGACCAGAAAATCCAGTGATGGAGTCACTAGCCAGTTCCACCTCCTCCTTTCTGGGCTTCTGCTGTGTTGACAGAATGGATACCCGGCTGGTTCCAGGGCATGAAGTTCAAAGTCAGTGGTCTCAGGGGTTGATTTAGTGGCTTGCTTTGGCCCCTCATTTACAGTTCTGGGTGAGGCTCCAGCAGTGTGTTCTTGTGGCCATATGTTCCTGTAACTTTTGAAATATTATGATGTGAAAGCTGGACATGACTCAGACCCCCTCTCTTTCCATCTGACTTTTCTCTCCTCCATCGCCCCAACCCCATACAGTCAGGGCAGTGGGTTTGAGGGCAGAGCAAAGGACCAGCTGACTGAGGTTGCACTTTGCTTGTGTTTGTGAGACCTATTTGTGGGTTTTCACTTCCATTGTGAAGAGTCAGCTGGACGTCCTGGTGGAGACTTGGCTCCGGGGACTCCCTGTGCTCAGTGCACTATCACAGATTGGCAGTCGGAGACCGTATCAGAGTTTGGCACAACGAGCTCCTGACCTGGCCTGTGGAGCACGTGAGGGGGTGGGGAGAATGAGGATCCACATGGCTGAGGCCCAGAGTCTGTCAAATCATGAGTACAGTTACAGTCAAATTCTACGTGGGGGATAAAGTTTTATTGGAGCCTATTCATGCTATCAGAAAGTCTCGATTTTTATATTATGTGTGACTATAAACAAAGCACAGTTTTTCTTTAAACTTTTTTTTTTCATAGTGGCATATTTGATAATCCTCCAATCAGAAAAGGTGTTCATTTGATAAAGCTCAAATATGCCATTTTATCAAGAATTTGGGCAGTGGATTTAGAACATCTCAATCAAAACAAGTGAGAAACCAGTGTCTTCTGTTTGGGGTGTTTTTGGAGAACTCCATCTTTCTCATTCTTAAACTTATAAAACAGTTATTAAGTAGCAGAAAATTCAGACACAATCAAGACAATAATGATTAGTATTGAAATCTTTGGAAATTATTCTACTACAGAGAGAGCAAAGACCTTTAATAACAAGTAACACATACAACAAAAATCAACTACTCAATACTAAACCAGTTGCCTCTCCTGAGAAAGAGGTACATTCTGAAGAAAAGTAAAGGGTAGGCTCATGTTGGTCCATAGCCCATTAATGAAGAGGACTGAATTACATGCTGCAAAAAGATTTTAATTTCTTGCTGATTTAACTCCAAATACTGATACTATCGGACTGCCTATTGCTGTCAATTTCCTAGCCAGGCGGGAATTTATTTATCTGTGTGTTTTTTGGTTTGCAGTATCTGACCCTCCTCCCCATCTGCCGTACGCAGCCCAGCCCTACTGATGTCTGCTTCTTCCCTGGCCTTGTTTCTTGCCTGTGAGCTAATTCAAGCCCTTACTTTATTCCTTAGGTACCTCAGTGTCCTAATTAAGAAATCCGTTCATTTACTGCATCCAGCTTAGTTCTCTGTCTTCTCATCTTCTGTGCACGTATTTATTAATGTGTGTGTGAGCACAGTCTATAACGCCCAGTGCTGCTGTCGGAAGGGCGAGGGACAGCCTGGGTCTTGCTAGCAGAGAGCTGAGCATCTGTAAGAGACACTGTCAATCCTGTGCCTGGCTATGACGCTTTATGTGAGATGCAAACATCCAGACATGAGCAAGTTTCCATGAGAGAATGATGAAGGGATGGCGCGTCATGACGGCGTCCTAGAAGAGTCCCAGGCTGCTGATGGCAGCCGCTGACCAGAGTCCTCACACATGGGCTGTGTCTAGGCAGGTGCATTTTCCTTCACCTGCACATGAGAAGACTGGGGTGGACCAGAGAAGGAGCTCGCCTGCTGGTCACAAGGACCCAAGTGTCCAAGCTGGGTGAGCACAAGGGTCCTGCTTCCCCAGCTAGCGTTGTGCTCTGTGAGCTGGGACTTGTCCTTCCTGAGATTCTTCTTTGATCATGCGATTGACCTCCTAAAACAATGTTTATTAATTATTTCATCCGAAAATTAGGTCTGGCCTTGGAGGCCCACTCTGCAGCCTCAGAGCAGTATGTGCCTACTGCTTTCCTGGGCTTTTAACTGACTGTTCACCGAACTGTTCACCTTGCCAGGTATTTCCTGACAGCCCACCTGGCCTGTTGCCCACGCATGGGTAAAAGTACGTGAGATGGACCTGCTCAGTCGTTTCTTCCATGGTGTTGAGCCAGTGGGCTTCCAGTCCCAAAGTCCTTCCTGGGCAACACCAAAGTTGCAACCTTCTTATTAGCTGACTAGAGTACCACCCGCATCTTCCTGGACCCCATGGACGCTGCTGCGGCCTCGGGAGGAGACGCGTGTGAGAGGGCTCATTGCTCTTCTGATTTTTCACAGCCTTTTCCTCCTTCTGTGCAGGGAGGACTGAGCATAGGGCAGGGGTGAAGACCGAAAGCCCCAGTCCAACAGGACACGATCGTGTCTTAGAACAAGGCCTAACAAAGCTTTCCAGCAAAACTAGGTGTCCCCAAGAAGGCTGGCACAGAGCAATGGCAACGTCTAAGGGAGCCAGCGCCTCTGGCAGCTCTGCTGTGATACAGGAAACCGAGCTGCAGTCCATTCAGGAAAACGGCAAGGCAGTGGGAATCTGCCTGAGGCTGTGACTCGTCCTTGGATCCCAGCGACGCAGAGGTGTGCAGTGTGTAGGCTGGATGCCTGGCGTCCAAAAGCCCTGATGTGCCCCCAGCACCGGTTCCTAGGCGTCATAGGACCCTGGACACATAATCCAGACTCCAAGCTCCTCTGCTGAAGAACAGGGGGCACGGTCGTCCCTGCTCTTAGGGGCCTTCTGAGGACAAAAGCAAGAGGCCAGCCAGGTTCAAAGCCTGGCACATGGCGGACAGGACATCGGAGCACCAGCTCTGTCAGCCCTCCTGCCGTCAGCATGGTGAGTGTCATTGTGTTACTGTGGCATTTAGCTGGACTCCACTGCTCTTTGTGGCTATATGTGGGCTCCTCGGGGAGAGGTGCTAAAAAAAAAAAAAAAAAAAGTAACATTGTCCTGACCTTTAATCTAAATTGGATGAAAATGTTGCAGAAAGTTCAACATTTCAAAGGAAATCTGTCTTCCTACAAACCTTGCAGACCTGCCTAATAACGCTCCTGGTTGGAGAGTTTATGCGGGTGGAGGAACCACTGGTAAGCAGAGGATTGCCGTGGCAACGTGGTCCAGGCCTGCATCCTGGCTTGGCAACTCAGTAGCTGGCATTTCAGAAGCAATTAGGAGAGGCTGGGAGACCTGGAAGTGACGACCTTTGCCTTCCTGTGCTGAGATGTGTGCAGGGTCCTCGTCACCACGTCAGCTGTCAACCTCCAGAGAGAAGCGCATGCCCCGGAAAAGGCACACTTACCTCAAGCAGAGGAGGCCTGGAAACCAGCCCCCAAGCCTCGCTTGGCCTCCTACTCTCGCTCCCCCTACGCTTTTCCAAATCTTAATGAGAAGCATTTGCTGCCCCTGAACCAACTTGTTCTCCATCGACCTTGGTGTGATTTCACACACCCCAGAGCCCCGCTCCCTGACCCACAAGCTTTCCCAGAATCCCATGGTGCAAAAGCAGTGTACTGAGGCCTGGCCTCCACAGAGGAGGAAAAGCCAGCACTGCAGTTGCCCAGAGCAAATGTACCCACAATCTGCACCAGTCAGAAGCCAGCCACACAGCCAGGCCTGAAGACCCAGGGCCGGGGAAGCCTGGGGCGCGGTGAGAGGCACAGGCAGAGCGTCTCCAGAAAGCCCAGCCTTCACTGCCCTGCCTTTGAAAGCAATGGGTGTCTCCTTTCCTTCCATGGATAAGAACTGAGAATCATTATATAATAAAAGCAAAAGAAAATATTCCCAGCACATAAAAGATGATCTTCCGCACACTGAAGTTGTTTTGTTAAACAGAATACATTTTCATGCTCAGCATTTATTTACACTTTTCTCCCAAATGCCTTCCCAAGTCTTTAACAGCTCTTCTTCTTCTTCTTCTTCTTTTTTTTTTTCTGGAAATAAACAGTGCTAGAGCTTCTCACCTCATGAGGAAACTTTACAGCCAGAGAACCTGATTAAACTTTACCTTTCATCTTTTCCTTTCAGGACCTCACTAAAATTTAACAAAAAGAAAATTACACAAAGAGGCATAAAAGACTCAGAATGAGCTGCAAATAGCTGTATAATAAATTTTGCTAGGAAATTCACATCCATAAGTGGGAATTTGCTTTTGTTTGTACTGTACTGCAGTTAGTTGCATCTTTAAAAGGAGTTTTATGAATTTCTTGAAAGTTAAAAAATCAAACACACATCCTTATGGCCTGCAGGGGAATATTGCAGGTAAATATATTAAGTCTCAATTTAAGTACTATCCTATTTTAACATAGCTTATAAATATAACAGGAAAATGAAAATTACCTTATAAATAAAAAACGGTATTGATCACCAACGTAGGCAGAAGTGACTCATCATGTCAGCTTCTCCAATCTATGAAAATGTTCTTGCGAATGTTTCTGGAGGAGGAAGATCTCTTCATTTCGGTAAGGAAGGATTGAACTCCTGTATATAAGGGACTAAATACAATTTCTCTCCAGCTTTTGTGACCACAGTATGCCATTTTTGTTGTTGTTCTTACCCAAAGTCAAAAAGCTATGGGGTCACTTCACACGTCCCTCTGAGCTCAGGTGTCATTTGAGACAGAAGTAAACACAGTCCACAAAACATACTCTGTACAATGTAGTGGCAAACCCCGCCCGGTTTTGGTTTGTTTCTGCTGTGACTTCTGTTGCTTACTCAGGGATGGGAATATACAATCAGACAGCCAGTGAGCAAAGCCCACATCCCTCCCTTGAGGAATGCAGTGCATTGTGGGACAGGACACTAGGCAGGCCTGTGCTGGGGTCAAAGGTGAGTCATTCAACCTCCTGTCCCAGGTGACCTCTTCTGCTTGAGTGGGGAGTGTGCTGCATATCTTTTTGCCTTATTGTGAGAATTAACACAGCAAATACGTATGGAAATGCCAGCCACGCCACAGACACCAGCTGACATTAAGTTCTCCGCCTCCTCCCCCGCATCCCTTCTCCCCCTCCTCCTTCCCTCCTCCTTCCCTCTTCCTTTCCTTCTTCCCTGGAAGTGGTCAGTTTGGGCCTAATTGGCTCTAGTCTGCTGGGGCACAGGCTGTGGTCAGACGCATGGTCACCTATGTGACTAACTTGCACTTGTTGGAAGGCAAATACCACTAGGAAGTTGATGTTTGTTTTCTTACTTATTTCATTTAATTAAGTTTTAATTGACACATAAGTCCTGTTTATGGGATGCAGTACGATGCTCCACTGCGCGTATGTGTCGTGCCGTTGACACCAGGACAGGTATGTCTGTCTCCTCAAACGTTCATCACTTACTGGGATGGAAGCCCTCTAAATCCCCCCTCCAGCCTTCTTGGAATCAGAGCACATTTCCACGAGCTGTGTTCACCCCACATGCACAGAGCCGAGGGCTCACTCCCTCCTTCCCACTCACCTAGCTGGTGCCTGGACCGGCCCTCGCCTCTCCTACCCGCCTCTGGGAGCCGTCCTCCTGTCCGCTGCTGTGGGACCCACGTTTCCACCTGCACCGGCGAGTGGGAACAGGCGCTCCTTGGCCCCCGTTGTCTGGCACTTTTCCACTTTAGACAGTGACCTCAGGTGTATCCACAATGTCACTCATGACCGTGTTCCACCCTTTCATGCCTGAATCAAGCTGCAGGGCATGAGCGTACCACGTGGATGTAGCCGGCCGCCCGCTGAGGGATGCTGCAGTTAGTTCCGGTCCTTCTATGGTGCCGAGTGCAGGAATACTCGCTGACTGGTCCACTACTGCTTGCTTATGGTGGCCACATGCAGTAGTGGGACTTCCGGGGCAATGGCGGGTCCACTTTCCCATTTGTGGGGAGCCTCCTACTGCTTTCCATAATGGCTGTACTCATTTACATTCCCGCCGACAGGGCAAGGCCCCCTCCTCCAAACCCTGGCTGGGGACTGGTACCCTTCCTCGTGGGAGTTGGAGCCTTCCTAACTGGAGAGGATGACCTCACTGTGGCTTTGACTGGCACTTCCCTGATGAGAGATGTGGAGCATTTTTATACACTTTTTGGCCCCTTGTATGTCTCCTTTTAAGAAACGCCTATTCAGTTCCTTTAACCATTTTACTTAGATTATCTGTGATTTTTTATCTATTTTTATTTTTTGCTATTAAGCTGTTTGAGTTTCCTCTATATTCTGATAATAACCCTTGTAGATGCCCAGTTGTAGATGATGTCTTCATTCTATTGATTGTTTCCTTTGTTGTGCAAAAGATTTTTAGGGTACTTATATTTTAAATGATGCATAATAATTGCACATATTCATGGCATACAGAGTGATACTTGAAAGGACATATATGATGAAGGATAATTGAATTAGAGTTTTTAATTAGAGTTATTAGCATTTCAATCTCCTTAAATACTGCTCAGTTTTTTCCCTTCTCATTATTTTGGAACACACAGTGACCAGTTGTGCACTCTAGTCATCCTGCCGAGCTACAGAAGCCCACGACCTACCTGTCCTACCTGACTATTTTCCTTCGTGGCCCTTCTCTGTCCTGCACCAGGTGCCTCCTGCTCTCCAGGGACCACAGTGCTACCCTGTGTCTTCGACATCAACCTCCTTAGCCTGTGTTTTTCCTCAGTACAGCATCGCTGCTTCCGGGGTGCTGGGTTTGCGAGGTGAATTTTGAGGGGTCCCTTGGCATGCAGTGCTCCTTCCTTGTTTTGGCTTTGCCCTGCACCATCACTGGGCAGGCACTGAGTGGACAGACGAGCAAGGGGTCCAAGTCTGTTCTGGTTTGCCATCGCATCTCACTTCAAATGCCAACCTCCATTTTTTTTCTAGTATCTTTTGTTTTGGGCAAAATTTATTTTATTTTTTTCAAAGAAACACAGTGGAAACTGGAGGGAAGGAGCACAAAGCCAGAGGCTGGGGCCTGAGGCAACTTTCCACCTCTGTTCCTCTCTCCGTCCTTGGCGCCTGCCCTCGCTCTTCCACCTCCCGGGAGGGTGGCATGTTTTAGGGCCCCTGTAAATGTTTGCTAAGTGAATGAGTGTGGACATCAACTAGTCTGCAAAGAGGTCCCATCTTATTTACTGCCTGGAGTTACTAAATCCTGGAGGATTCGAGCACCGTTAGAGCTGTAAAATGCCTGGTAGTTTTTATCATGCCAAGAGCTAAAAACGACATCAACTACAAGGGAAGCCGCTTAGTCAGAGCAAGGACTCAGCTGGGGCAGATGTGCCTCTGCCCAGACATGATTGCAATCCCAGGGGGTCTGATTTACTGTCCTCTGCTTGTTTGGGGTGGCCGGGGAAGAAGCACGTCTCTGACAGGCCACTTTCCATTAGTACAAATAAAATCCAACAGCATTGCAGGACTGTGATTTGGCAAAGTTACTCAAAAGCTAATAGATTGTAAAAGATGAAGCCCTGGTAAGGACTTTCTGTGCACATTTCCAAGTGAGAACAAGGTCCCAGAGTCTGCATGTCCAAAGAGGGAACGTCAGGAAAACCACCAGGATTCTCAATACATTAACTCCTCAGGTGTCTTAATTTAGCATTGAGGTTTCCAGATTCTAGAAGAGTCTTTCAATTTTGGTAATTGCTAATTTTGCAGTTTGCTAGAGTAGAAAGAACTCTGTCCATGGAGTCTGATAAATCTGAGTTGTTATCCGCATTCTGCTACTTAATACTTTTTCACAGTGGGTCTTGGGCACATTATCAGAGGTCTCTGACTCTCAGGCCTGACATCTGCAAAATGAAGATAAGGGTGTGGGGCTGTGGTGGGATGAGCAGGAGAGGCGTGAAGCTCAGGTTCGGGTGGGCCTCAGTGACTCCCCATTCGTCTCCTCCTTTCCCTCCTTGTCCTCCGCCTTGCTCTGAGCGTGCTCAGCACAAACTGTCAGTACCGCCGCTACCGTTGCACTTCTCGTCACTCATGTCACTTCGGGCCCTTTAAGAATCCAGCATGAGGAATTTAGAGTAAAGAGTCATACAGAAGCCCCGTGACAGATCACAGACAGGCCTCACCTGGTAAGGAGCAGGCCCTGGGGCGTTCCCCACCCCAGTTACCAGGGCTAGTACCGCTTCCCCTGGCAGAGGAACCTCTGCTGCCACTGTTGCCTTCTGGACTTGTCCCCTGAGGGCTTCTTGTCCCCTGAGCTCCTTGAAGGCAGCAATGGGTTAATTTGTGCTCAATTTTATTCCTTATGTTTATCAAAGTATAAAATAAAATGTTTTGAAGCATTAAGAAACAAATTAAATAATAGGCAAAATGAATTTTATGATGTGATGCATCTGCCTGGGTATTTGTCCCCTTCCAGGGAAAGTCACCTCCAGGAAAACTAGGTTTGAAGGAACGAGATGCCCTCAGCTGTGGAGAGGGAGGAAGGAGGCCAAGGAGAGCAGGCAGAGGGAGGTGGCACGGGCAGCTCCTCCATCCCTGGAGAGGGCTATCTGTCATTGGTGAAGAAAAGGATGCTGATCCCAAAGATGGGACCGCGAGGGAGGTGGCCTCCGACCAAGCCAGAGCCCGGCCACAGCGACCTGCCCTTGTTGGAGGCCAAGTGGGATGAACTGCTTCTAGCTCAGCTGCAGCGGAAGACCGCTCTCCTCCCAGATGGGGCTGGAAGCATAGTCCCTCAGATGCGTGTTGTGTTCTCATCAGTGCAAACGAAGCCCAGAGTCACCAAGACCAAGTCGGAGCAGGTGAAGTCTCTGTGGCCCTGCTTCCACAGTCTGCATCCATTAGGTCCTGGGCCTGGGCCTGCGCCTAGGAGGGTGAGCCGGTTCTCCGGGTCTCGTTTCTAAGGCACTGACCTCACTCAGCAGGGCTCCGTCCTCATGACCCTCTTACCTCCCGAAGACTCTCCTCCGAATTCATTCACCTTTCAGGTTAAGATCGCAACGTGTGGATTTATGGGACACAAACATTCAGAGCACTGTGGCTACTGATTAGGGATCAGTGCTGCCCAGAGGTGGTGCACATCTGCTGACTCAGGTAGATGGTAAGGGAGGTTCCGTCCTCGGCCGGTCCCAGCTTCTTAGCCTGACACAGCAACCAGCAAGCTCTGTAGTTGCCTCCAGTGAAGCTTCTCGAAAACCAGTGTGCTCACTTTTTTATCATATTCCACTCTGTCCCTGGGGTCTCACTGCACCCCCCCAATTATCCACATACTTCTTCCACACACGTGCCAGCTGCCCACAGGAACATAAAATGCTGCTGTTCCAGCTCTTTATCTCCAGCAGCATGTTAAGGTCTCTCCTCTGTTGGCATTTTCAGGTGGTTCAATGTGTTGTCATGGTTCCTAACACAGGACTAGGAGCAGGAGAGACTCTGTCCCCCAGGCCCAGGCACAGGAAGCTCCCAGGAGGAAGAGGAGCAAAGCTATGTGAAGACAGCAGAGCTGCAGAGCAGAGGAGGCCCGAGAGCCTGCCGTGATTATCCGAGGTTTCTCATGCTTCAGGGTTGAAGGGAAGCCCCAGAAGTGTCACCTGGCAGGCACAGAAATAGCCCTGCTCCTACAGCGCGTGTCCTTTAGGTTCTGATTAAAGCTCTGTCAAGTGGGGTCTCACTTCTAAAAGGAATTGAAGAACTTGAAGCAGGCCTGAGAGCACAAAGCCCCATGGCGTGAAGACAGGACCCGGCAGCCTCAGGGGAAGGGGCGCCCTATTTTTAGTCATTAGGTGAGAGAGCTTTGGGTCATAATAACCATCTTTCAGAATCTGAAAAGCTTTTTCTTTATTTTAACGAGTACACTGCCCACTTAGTCTCCTTCTCCACAGAAGATCAAAGAAGGGGGTAAGCCTAAGAAGACCAAGAGTGCTTCCCGATTCCCACAGGTGAAGCCGAACAGCCTTAGTACAAACGGCCCGGGGACCTGCCCTGGTTGTGGCGTCTCTCTCGGGTGACGTGGTCCTGTGCAGGACGCACCCCCATGCTGTCCCCAGGGGTTAGGTGTCAGGCTGTGGACCGTGTCTCACGTCACTAACCGAACACAGTGTGAGCTCATGTGGGAACAAAAGCATCTGTCACCGGAAGTTCCCCAGCCTGCGGAGTGTCAACCTTCAACTCTGGAGCTGCGTCACTTCTTGATGAAGAAGGCCATGGGTCGTTTCAATCTGCTAGGATGGGCTAAAAATCCAACTCCACAATCACGAAGTCTGCTGGGGATGGAGGTAGGTCTGGAGACTCCCTTAGCGACACGTTCAACATCACACTCAGTCCCACTCTGGCACCTGGAACTGTGGGACCTGTCCCTGGAGGGAGGCCTATGTAGCATCCTGCCGGGAGACAGACACGCCGAACAGAACAGGCTGCTCGGGGACTGGGGCTCTGTCCTGCCCCCTGGAAAGAGGTCAACGTGGTGTGTGCCTTTCAGGCCACTCAGGGACTAGGGCCCCATACCCCTTTTCCTGTGCTCCGTGAGCAGGATGTTCTTCTACGGTCAGTAAAACAGTTCCGCTGTGGTCTGTGAGCCTGTCGCCTCCAGTGTTTGCAGAATTGCTTGTTACTTTCTGTCACCTACTGATAATCTGCCAAATATGCTATAGTACCTGCTTATGCAAGGCTTGCCCTTTAGAGCGTATGGCCAGCCTAACTGCAAGCAGATAGAAGACAGTGCTACATGCAGTAAAGGCAGAAGCAGCTTCCTCTGCGACAAGTGCTCCATCTCCCCCAAATAAAGCTCTTCTCCTCGGATCTTTGGCAGAGACTGAGTTCCTTTGCCCCTTGTTGCCTCAGTATTGCAAACTAGGAGAGTGCAGCATCCTAGGGACCCTTCACCATTGTAGACTGAGTGCAACAAGTGACAGACCCTCCAGCATTGCAAACTAAGGACAACGTGGAATAGCAAGCAATGCAAAGTCTACACGAAAACGCAAGCAATGTTAAATAATCCAGGGAAAATTGTCCCTCTATTATTTTGGATGAGTGGAGATTCTCTTCTTAGAGATTTGCATGAGAATTCAAAGAAGTGACTGAACTCTGGCCCATGGAGGAGGCAGCTTTAGCAAGTGGAAGTTTCGAAAGTATGCCATGTTGCTTCTGAAGTTGAAGTTACTATGATCTTTCACCGAGTCAGTCACTTTCCACCACTGTGGTGAAATAATTGAGGCAGTTAGCTTATACAGAGAAAAGGCTTATTTTGGCTTATAGTTTTGGAGGTGTCAACACAGGATCAATTGGTCCAGTTACTCTTGAACCAAGATGAGGCAGTACCTCATGGCAGAGTGCATGGCAAAGTGGAGTCCCTCACTTCATGGTTGAGAATCAAAAGAGAGCAAGAAAGAGGCTGTGAGGACCCCAATCAGCTCCAAGGTCATGGCTCTACGAAGCTAAAGCCTCCCACTAGTGCCCCTTTAACATATGGCCCTGGGGGACAGTCAAGGTCCAAACCGCTGCATTAGTTGTTTCTAGAGACATGGGGCTCTATGCACCGTGTCCTCTTGGGCAAGTTCAGAGAATGGTCGTGTTTTTTTGTTTTTGTTTTTGTTTTTTTTTCTAATTTATCAAAAGAAAAAAAAAATAGGAAAAATGAAAAAAATACTGTACTTAATTTACAAACCAAAGCCTCATCACCATCCCCATTGTTATTCACTTTCTGTGGACTTCCTGGAACTGAAGGAAGTCAGCAGATGCTGGGGACTCTCCCTGTCAAGGACTCCCGCGGAGGAAAGCTCAGCCAAGTCCCCTCGCTGAGGAACTACAGCTACTACTCGTGATGCCCCATGGTTTACAATCACCCTCACCCTGGCCTGTCTCTGTCCTCTGGGTTCCATTCTGGTCTGTTGTTTCTAGTGGGACCTTTATAAAGGGAAAAACGCCCCACAGGTATATATTTGATGGGAAAAGTCGGGATTGCAAGTAGCAAAGACCACAAGTTTCCTTTTCGAAGTGTAAAATTAAAGTGCAAATATTCAGAACCCTTTTCCTTTCAGTGTTTTCTTTCCTGCAAAGTTCTATGTGTTTAAATTTTAGAATCTAATTTCCTAATGATATTCATCTTTTGTTTTGAATCTGGAGGATAATTTTTTAGCAGTGACATATGCTGCTGTCACATTTCACAAGTAGACATGCAGCAAAAGTTTACCCAGCCTACACCTATAAACCAGATTCCTGCTACAAGGCAGGACCAGGTCTTCACTTTTTAAAATTGTGCTAAAAGCGTGAAAGCTGATCATTGACTAGATCTTGTTTCATAAGGTTGTTCAATAATTTTAAATAAAAAATACAACTTATCAAGTATTTATATGAAACTCAGTTATTTTCCCAAGTAGTTTCTTACTATGTGTCAATTCTAAGGGCTGTGATAGACTTATGTTGCTAGTGTAGGTTCATAGACACAACTACCCAGTGCAATAGTTTGGTGATGTGGATGTGCACTTGAATCTACTGCCTGTGTATCCCTCTCCGTGTGACTTTAAAGCACACCAACATGTTGTGAAAAGAACAGGCCATGTTGGTGTCCTCTGCTGAGCATGACCCTCCGTGCAGCCAGCAGTGGGCTGCGTGGTAGATGTGCTTGCACAGGATCTAGACACGTCAGTTATCCAAAAAATATCACTGTTGCTACAACTCCATGGTTGAGATTTTCCTGTGAGACAATGGTATTTCAAAAACCATAAAATCATGAAAAGCATTCCAAAGGATGAGTGCTTTCCTTTGTTTATTTTTCTCCCAATAGGAGGTCTAGATGTCCTCTAGGAAAATGACAAGTTGTGGAGTCTCACGTAAATGCAGGAACTTGTTCCACCATCTCCAATACAACAGAAACGACTCCCTTGATTCCCAGATGCAGAGTTGATAGTGCTGTCGTGGAGGGGGCAGTGTAAACAGGATGACCTCCGTGTTCTTCCAGAGCAGAGCTTCAACACTCCCAGGAGCTACAGCTCCTTCCTTCAGGTTCCTGTTCAGCAGAACAATCCCAGGCCCTGGAGAGTGCGTTCTGGGAAGGCCACGGACACCTCTCAGGGTCTGCAGCGAGGCAGATGCTGCCTCTTTTCATATCAAAGCTTATTTGACAGTTGTATTTTAGTTACTGACCAGCATTATCAAAATTATTAAATACACATGCTTGTGTGCCATTTTTATCAGTTTCCAAAAGACTGATAGGCATGGCCTATCAGGCAGATTGGCATGGCCACCAGCTAATGACTGCTAAATCAATGATTACTTTTACATCAAAAGTTTCTTTTCTTCTTTTCATAAAAATTACAATATTAGATATTTATTTTTGGCCAGATAGGATGTATCCCACCCAAGAGTGCATGGCTCCTACAAGGTATAAAGTGGACATTGTGTTGGGTTGTCAACTTAGTGACTTGACTTCCAAGACAATTTCCAAGTGTTTCCCTGCTCCACAATATTACCCTCCCTGTATAATGAGAAAGGGTGACTTGTTTTCCTTTGTCTTGCTGATCTCCCTCGTTGGAGAGCTCTCCCAACTCCAGGGAGTTGATCCTGGGTATCTTTGGTATTATAATCTGATTATCTCCAGTTAGCCAGGGGAAATGAGGTTAAGGCATGACATGAAAATTGCCTGAAACGTCATTAAAATTACCCGTCAACATAATGCATATCACTTCCTTGTGAGTCCCCAGGAGACTGGATAATAGAATCCATTTCCACTAATGCACTCAAATAGGTTTTAATGGTGTGAGGTGCAGGAGTCAGATCCACGTGCGTCCAGAGAGAAAGCTGACCTCTGCCCAGCCTTGGAAGGTGATCGATGTTGTTTCATCAAGACGCCACACAGCTGCGTCTCTCTGACATGCTTACGATGCCAGCAGTGAGCAGCAAGGATCTCCATCGTTCTGTGCTGAAATCCCTCTGAGTTCAGATTTGAAAAGATCCACCATGTACAGAAAGTAGAAGTCAGGTCCTTGCATTTGACAAAGGGCAAATTTTATTACTGAGATTTCCCGAGTAGTTTCATGTGAGGAGTGTTCATGAGTTTGTTAAGAAGTTGAGGAAAACAATTAGTCCTGAAATATTCAAGTGCCTGAGTTCAAGTTGGTGCCGTCTTCCTGCTTGAAGACCACTAATCTCATTCTGTGAAGATCAGCCAATTCATCACATCCACCTTAGACACTCCTCCCTGGTGCACGGCAATGAGAAGCGGAGGTGATGCCTCTCATTCTCTTCTGTCTCACACACCCTGCAGACTAGGGGTCCTTAAGGAGGGAAACTGAGTGTAAGCACCAGATGTATCTGGGAACTGCAGATCATCACCCCAAAGAGTCAGCAAACCCCAAAGTTTAAATAGAAGCGAGATGCAGTGACTGGACAGTAGAACCAAGTGCACCGTCATTGCACTGGAAACAGAAGGCATAACACGTAGCTCAGCCCGGGAAGGCACAGCACGGACAGCAGCTGGGTGGTCAGCTGCATTGCTCTGGGTGGAATTAAAGTGTGTATGGATATTAGATACACACATGCCGCATCATCCTTCTTCCCCCTAAACTACTTCCTTGTCTTTTACCGCCTGTATTCAAGGTACACAACACGATGTTTTGATGTGTGCATGCACATACTGAGTTAATATTTGCTCCAGCAAATCACCATACCATCACCTTACATTCTTACTTTGAGTGGCAAGAGCATCAAAAATTTACTCCCTTAGCAAAATTTTGGTATGAACCACAATATCATCATAGGATATCAATTTTGACCCATCTCCCCATTCCTCACTCATTTCTGGCAACTGCTTTCTTACTCCATGCATCTGTGATTTCAATTTTTTTATATTCCACATGCAAATATTATGAGGCCTCATATGTCCTTCTGTGTCTGGTTTTATAATCATGTAGCAAAATGTACTCCAGGTACAACCATGTTGTCAGAATGACAGGATTCCGTTTCTTTTTAAGGCTGAGTCATGTGCAGTGTGTCTGTAAGGCACGTGTCCTCATCCACTCCGCCCCGGGCAGGCGCTCGGGCCTTCCCAGGCTTGGCTCTCGTGAGCGGTGCTGCCTGGACGCAGGAGAGCAGATGTCTCCGGGGGCACTGATCCCCTTCCTCTGACTGTAGGCTCTGAGGAGGGACGGCTGGACCGCAGGACAGCTCTGATGTGAGTTGTTTGAAAAGCCACCACTCCGTTTCTGTCATGAGCTCATGTGCCTGTCGATGGCAGGCCGGGCTTCCCTCTTCTCCACACCCTCTTGTCAACACTCGCTGCCTCTCGTCTCTATCAACAGCCATCCAGTAGGTGTGAAGTGATGTCCCAATGTGGTTCTGATTTACATGTCTCTGATGGAATTTATATATTTCAAAATGATTTGAAATCTGTATGAATTTTAGCAGTCATTCTTTTTTCCATTTGATAATTCTTGAATGATTCTTACCCTTTATTAGGCAATGGAATAAGATGAAAATGTTTGTATTAATCAAATCACCCAAAATTCTTATTACAGAACTCTGAAATCAAATTTATTTATTTATTCCTTCAACATGAGGAATGTCATACTAGGCATACTGGGGGATGTACGGAGAAAGCACAGGTAGGGGCAGGTGGATGGATAGCTGCAGCTCACCTGCAGTAGTTTGTGGAGGTGAAAGAATCATGTTACCAGTAATTGTGCACTCTGATGAGATCTTGGCTGCAAGTCTGTGTCATTGAGTGGCAAAGTTTTTTCATACTTCCTACCTAAAACTCGTTAACCTTGAGATTTTTGTTACATCATGTTTCTATAAGTGAGCCTGGAAACATGAAACTCAGCTATATATATAAGTTCAGGTCAAATAAAAAAATATCTTTCTGTTATCAGTGTGGTGGTGCATGCCTCTAATCCCAGCAGTTGGGGAGGTTGAGGCAGGAGGATGGCAAGTTCAAAGCCAGCCTCAGCAACTTAGCAAGGTTCTGGGACAGACGTCATTACCCTACATACATGTATGAGCACATAATGGTGAGAATCTACATTGTGCACAACCATAGAAACGAAAAGTTGTACTCCATTTGTGTACAGTGAACCAAAATGCAGTCTGTGAAAAATAGATAAATGAGTAAAAATGTTTAAAAAATAAAAGGGATGGGGATGTTGCTCAGTGGTTAAGCACCCCTGGGTTCAGTTTCTGGTACTCCCTTCCCCCAAACTTTGAATACCTATTAAGCAGACAGGCTGAGTTCGTAGCTGTGAGTCACAGCTGTGTGGAAGTTAAGACAGGCGATCAGACTGCAAGCTTTCACAGGGATTTGGTGCTCTGCTTGGTTCTAGGTTCCTTCTGTCCCCCTGTGCCTGTAAAAGCACAGTAAAAGCACCTGGAGTTGGAGAACAGCATGCTAAGTGAAATAAGCCGAACGCAAAACAAAGGCCGAATGTTCTCTCTGGTATATGAATGATAATTCACAATAAGGGCGGGCACTAGGGAAGAATAGAGTTCCTTTAGATTAGGTAGTGGGGTGAAGGGAGGGAAGGGGCACGGGAGGAGGCACAGTAGAGTGAGAGACATTATTACCTCTTATACACGTATGACTGCATGACCCATGTGATCCTGCAATATGTATAATCAGAAAGATGAGAAATTATACTCTGTTTATGTATGATTTATCGAAACACAAAAAGCATTCCATTCTCTTGTATAACTAAATAGAACAAATTTAAAAATTTTAAAAAATATATGATACCCATACCAAGGAATGCTGTCAAGAAAAAAAAAATTACTTCCTTAGCAAACTTTTGGTATGCTACATAGATAGGAACAGGTTACATTGATGGCAAAATTATCTGTATGGAATTTAAAGACATGAAGTATTGACCTGCATGATCTTTCAACAACTGCTGTTAGGAAAATGATTTTAATTTTTCAAATGGGAATGGCTGTTAGCTTTAAACTTAATTTCATTTCTCTTACTTTCTTTAAGATAATTACTATTTCACATTATTCTACAGCTACAGATTGTATTTTGAGAAGAAACAATGTCACATTAGTTTCTGTTCTTCAGATTTTCCAAAAATGGTATGTTCCCTTTATACACTAATTACTAAAACACAGCAAGAGTCGAAATTCTCTTTCAAATATACACATGCAGTCATTTTGAGAATCCCTGACGCCTGAATCCCAACCACAGAGCCAAAGGTGGTTTTCACATCATCGAGGGTCTTTCTTTTTATAAAAAGCTCACCACAGGGATCATTTCTTTAAAAGATTTAATGATCTGTAAGTAAGCACTTGAATTCAACAAAGTGTTTCATTATTTTACATGCAAAATAAAGAAGGGGGAAACAGTGGAGGTGTTTTAGCTATCAACAATTGGAAACATCCATCAAAATTGGAGTGGAATGTGCATATGTAAGACCTATAGAAGGGTTCCTTCTCAATGTTTTATTCCAGTTTAATGAGAAGAAATTTTATTTACGGAAGTGAAAGGCAACAGTTCAGGCTCTCAAAGGGAAACAGTAATTTATCCTTTTAAAGTCACAAACACATATTGGGAATGCTTTAAGTAATTTAGCACTCCCTAGCTCTTACTAAAATTCATAAATCAAATTACTTTCATTGGGGATTACAAAATAAATGGAAATTTAGCTTGTGAACAAATAGAAAAGGAGCCAAATTTGTATTTGCCTTACCCCACCTAAAGCACCCGGGGCCCCAATTCTACAACATCTCGTAAAGACTTCAATAATTCTTACAAATATTTGAGGAAATTAGTTGTTAAAAATTTTTTAGGGACTAATTTTTAAAAAAAACTCCATTCAAGTCTATTTATGTACATTTTAGCAACAATATTATAGAATTTTCATTACATAAGAAATCAGCACAAGTGTTTTTCCTTCCTTTGATAAATGTTGCACATGTCTCTGTTGTTTCCTGCTCTCTTGCTAGTACTGTCTTGTATCCAGATGTTAGCAGCCCTATGTGCTGCTACTTAAATGAACAGAAGGTGAGACCCTTGTTCCTAGGGTGGAGGTTTTCCTCTGGGGTTGGAGGAGAGCCCTGGAGCTGTCAAAGGGTTATGGTTGTCCAGTCTGAAGGCTCTTGGTCTCAGAGGTGGCTCCTGCAGACCTACCTCCTCTGTCTGTCATTCTTTGGGTCACCTGGGCTCCTCTGAGCAGCCCTGTCCCTGACCCTCCGACTAACACCAGGTCTCCCACCATTTCTCCCCAGGTCTTTCTCTGCCACCTCAGAGTATCTCACTCTTGTGCTTGTTTGCCCCTGAGGATCATGTCCCTTGTTTGGATAAAGGCAGCATTTGAGGAGGTGTGGTAGTGAGTGACAGGCCTTCTTCTTGTTGACATCTCTTGACATTTAGGAAGGAAGAAGAGACACATCTCTCTCCAGCAGTCCCGTCCTTATACAGAAGAATCAGTTTTTTTTTTTTTAAATGGATTTATGCAAAGTTGTTTAATTAACTTATTAAATTTCATTTTTAAAATCTAGCTGTCAATTTTTCTCCTACTTTTATGGAGAATCCATTCCAATCCACATGCACTTAAGACTTGGGTCTTTCAAACCCATTAGTTGCTAAGATATTTCTAGAAATGAGAAGCAATCAAAAGCAAGAAGTGTGTTTCCTGCCACACTTGTTTATTTATTCTTCTTTTTTAGTTAATTCTCATAAGACCACATGATTAAAACCATCCCGAACAGTGCTCTAATTGTGCTGACTTACTTAGTATTTAAAGTAAACACTGTCTTCAAATGCTGAATAGGCCAGAGATTCAGGACACGGTGTTTAATGTGCCTCCTGTTAGTTAAATGTAAAGGGGGGCAGTTTTGGTTCGTCGATAACTCCCAGAAAAGACGCTCCGCAGATACAGGTCTCACACGAGGAACGGACAAAACGTGTCCGCTCTGGGGAAAGGGGAAAGGGAAAGAGAGCAGAAGAAGATGGCGCAGGGTTCTTTGTATTGGAATTTCGCGGGCTGGGAGAAACCAATTGCGGAGGAGAATTATTACAGACTGACTGATGGACCAATGACATATTGGAACGTAATGTGTGGTGGGGGGCAGGAAGGTTACGGCAACGTAAGCCAGAAATTCCTGTAACGGGAGAGGCGGGCTTAACACAGATTGACAGGTGATGCCTGTAGCGGGAGAGAAAAAGGTGGCTTTATACCTAACATTCCCCCATTTCCTTTTTTATAAAAAAAATTTTTTTGGGTACATGGATGAAGGTCAGTCTTCTGTAATTACTTCCTGCTGGGGTGTGGACGTAGAGCTGGTATCATTGTGACAGGAAGAACTGGAGACTTGATAGTTTCTCTGGAGGCACATTTGCAGTCAGGCTCCAATTTTTGTGAGATCCTGATATTTCTGCAATACAAGTTGATTAATTGACATGGAAGTAAAGACAGGGGGCTCCCCTCCTCGGCTGGCATTCTATTGGAAAGAAAATTTGGTGGTTAGGAAAATTGTAAGTAGGCCTCCGGTTCTCATGGCTGGGCATGGTTGTCTGGTATCGTCTGGCTCCCAGTTTCTGGAATGGGAGGAAGGGTGGAGGGCTTCATGATCTTCAGTCTGAGACGAAGGGGTCCCACAGGAGTGACTGAGTATCGGTTGGAAGAAGCCTGTGGATTAGGAACTGGAGAAGGGTTAGTGGACCGAGAATAGAGTTTAACCCGAGAAATGTGCAGCCATCCTGGTAGATTTTGTACCTTGACAGCTGTTGGCGTGGTTAGGATTACTGTATGGGGTCCCTGCCACTTGGGAGATTGTAGCTTCTTGAGGAAGAGAAATAAGAACTTGGTCTCCTATTTGAAGAGGTTGGGTAAGGAGGCCAGATAAAGGTTTGGGTAGGGTGGAGTCAGCATAACCCCATAGAAATGCTCGAATGTGATTTAGGAGAGGAATGGATATTTGAGAAGGAAGAAGGGAAGGAAGGGGCACTATCCTGGGGACAGGATGGGACGACTGTACATTAACTCAAAAGGGGAAATATTAGTTGGTTTCTTTGGGAGTGAGTGAAGATTCAGAAGAGCGAGAGGCAGGAGTTTAACCCAGTCGAGGTGAAGTTCTAAAGAGAGCTTGGTTAAAACATTTTTAAGAGTTCGGTTTGCTCTTTCTACTTTGCCTGATGACTTTGGGTGAAAAGGGATGTGGAAATGCCAAGGGACCCCGAGAGTCTTGGCAAGTTGTTGGGTGACCTGGGAAATGAATTCAGGTCCATTATCTGACTGGAAGGAAGTAGGTACTCCAAAGTGAGGGATGATTTCATGAAGGATGAAGGTAGAGACAGTTATTGCCCTTTTGTTGGAGGTGGGGATGGCTTCAATCCATCCTGAAAAGATGTCTACCATAACCAATAGGTATTTAGACTTCCTTACTGTGGGCATGTGAGTGAAGTCAAGCTGCCAGTCTACCCCTGGAATGGTGCCACGGGCTTGGTGAGTTGGAAAAATGGGAGGCCTGACAGCTGTAGGATTTGTTCGCAGGCAGACTTCACATGAGGAAGAGAGTGAACAGCCTCAAGGAGGTTTAGAATGTAACTAGAGTTGGTGATGGAGTTTCCTCTTGTACTAAGAAGGCCTCTCTCTTTCCAGATAGAACATGAGAGAGGATAATGTGAAAAGCATATTTGGAGTCAGTGTAGACTGTAAGGGATCGTCCCTTTGCGAGGGTGAATGCGCGGGTAAGGGCAATTAGTTCCGCCTGTTGATTGGTAGTGTTGTTGGGTAGTGGTCCCGATTCTATTACCTTTTTAAGAGAGACAATGGCATATCCAGCTCGACGGATTCCTTTATGGAGAAATGAGCTTCCATCAGTGAACCATACGAAAGTAGGGTTGCGTAGAGCTCCTTCCTGGACGTTAGAGGGGTAGGGAAGTAAATCTTCCAGGGTCTCAAGGCAGCTGTGGGTTGCAGAAGTATGTATATTGGAAGGTAGGGGTAAGAGGGTGGCTGGATTTAGAGGAGAGCATGTTTTGAAGGAAATGGAAGAGTCCTCAATAAGAGTGGTTTGTAAGGTTAACACCCGGCAGGGTGGTAGCATTTGCAGACCTTTATAAGTAAGAAGCTTAGATAGATGATGAGGTGAGTGCACTTCTGTGGGAGCCCCGAAAGGAAGTTTTTTTGATTCCTGAATTAAGACAAATGCTGCTGCTAATACTCTAAGACATGGTGCCCAGCCCCTTATAGTGGGGTCTAACCTCTTTGACAGGTATGCTATTGGTCCAAAAGTAGGACCAAACATGTGTCCTAAGACTCCCAGGGTGAATCCACTTTTCTCAGAGACAAACAGGTAGAATAGTTTGGTTAAGTCAGGGAAATGTAGGGCTGGGGCTTGAAGAAGGGCTTTCCTTAAGATCTGGAAAGGGGCTTCCACTGTGTCGAGGAGAGGTTCAGTGGGAGTACCCTTTGAAGCCTCATATAGGGGAGCTGCTAGGATGGAAAAATTGGGGATCCAGGATCGTAAATATCCTGCTAATCCCAAAAAGGAAAGGATTTCTTCTTTGGTGGATGGAGTGAGCATGTCCTATATTAACGCTTTTCTCTCTACAGTGATGGCTTTAAATCCAGGTGAGAGGCTGACACCTAAGTAAACAACCTGAGACTGGGAAAGTTGCACCTTTGCTGGAGAAACCCTATAACCCCTGTCAGCCAGAAAGTTCAAAAGCTTAATTGTGTCCCTTTGAGAGTCCTCAAGAGAGGGGCTACATAGAAGATCATCAACATACTGTAAAAGGAAGGAGGAAATGAATGTGAGAGAAGCAAGATCCTGAGATAATGTTTGGCCAAAGAGATGAGGACTGTCTCGGAAACCCTGTGGGAGAACTGTCCAGGTCAGCTGAGAAGAAACTCGAGTGAAAGGGCAGTCCAAGTAAAAGCAAAGAGAGCCTGTGAATCAGGGTGAAATGGGACAGTAAAAAACGCATCCTTTAAATCTAGCACTGAAAAGTATGTGGTGGAAGACGGGATAGAAGAAAGCAGGGTGTAAGGATTGGATACAATGGGAAAGATGGGGACCACTGCTGAGTTAATGATGTGGAGGTCTTGCACTGGACGGTAAGATCCATTAGGCTTCCTAACAGCCAGGATGGGAGTGTTATAAGGTGAGTTGGCAGGGCGCAGGAAGCCTTTCTGTCTTAAATCCTGGATGATTGGTTGAAGTCCTATGAGGTTCCTTTGGGGAAGGGGATATTGGGCCTGGGCTGGGTAGGATGTTGGGTCCTTTAGATGAATGAGTACAGGTGAGCATTTAGCTACAGAGGGTGTATGAGCCACAACCCTGGCTCCAATATATTGTCTTTTTATATCATTGTATTCTTTTTAAATTTTTTATTTGTTTTAATTAGTTGTACATGAGAATAGAATGCATTTATGTGTTTTGATAAATCATACATAAATGAAGTATGATCTCTCATTTTTCTGATTTTACATGTTGTAGGATCACATGGGTCATGCAGTCATACATGTACATGAGGTAATAACCTTCCTACCCCCACACCCCTTCCCCTCCCTTCACTCCCCTCTACCTAATCTAAGGTAACTCTATTCTTCCCTACTGTCCCCACTTATTTTGAATTTCTTAACATTATTAAATCCTTAAATGAAAACAAAGGTATTAACTTTCATTACTCAACTGCACATCAAGTTAAGTAGTAAATGATATTTAACTTACATTTTAACACAAATAAATATAAAAAATAAACCTTTTATAGAGCTGGTATTCATTCCTCCCATGTAAACCCTTAACCACTCACCCAATAGTTTATTTTAATAAATATTAACAAAAGAATTTTTTTAATGTCTAAAACAGTCTGACTATAATCTAATTCTGGCACTTGAGGTGATTCTTATTTTCTCTTAAAAACAAAGAGTGCTCCTTTCCCACTGCCCCTGGGTGCCCGGGGGGGGCCAGGCTCCTCTGGTCTTGTGGGTGAGGGATCTGGGCAAGTTGTCCTCTGCTCTGTCATCGACTGTGCTCTTTAAGGCAGCGTCCCTCCTTGGTGGCGTGCCCAGCCCACACAGGGCATGGCTGCCACTAGCAATGTGCTCACGGCCCTCCTCCCTGATGGACAGCCACACACCACCTGCAGGGCCAGTAGTTGCCTGCCACCTCTCCCTGGGTGCGTGGTCACTCCAGCCTCTGCGCTTCAGCAGGCGGGTGCAGTTTGAGCAGTCATGGCAGATCTGAATGACATTTACAGAGATGATTTGCAGGATAATTCCAGTTAACATGCCAAAAATAGACTCTGGAGGGACAGGTTAGCAGCAAGGACACCTTGGGAGGCCATCGCCAGTGTGCAAGCCAACAAGACGGGGCTTGAAGTGACAGTGGTTGGACAGGGTGAGAGGTCCTCCTTCCAACAGAACATGCTGATGTTGGACAGGTCAGAGAGAAGGAGGGCACCCCTCTTTGAACTGAGCATCCGGATGAATGAAGGACCATAATAAGTCTGGAGGAGAAGGGATTTTGAGGAGGACAAAGCAGGAGCTGGCACCTGTGCATGTTTTTAGGTGTGCACAGGTACCCACACAGATGGGCAGAGGAGGCCCTGGGGGTTCTGAGCAGGAGATATCAATTTGGGATTATCACTTCCCTTGTGTACTTAAGCCTCAAAACCAGAGGAGATTGTCCAGGGGAAATGAAGAATAGAAAAGACAGCAAAGCTGTATCTTTTACATTTCTAGGCACTGCTTTCCAACAGGGCATTAACTGTTGGATTTATGAGTACTTTGTGTAAACAAGAAATCATGTCAAGTTGGTTTCATTTAACCCTTAACATCTTTGTCACAGCTAAATCTTATTTAGCTCATGAACTCAAATCGATGTACTCAAATGTATATCACATTTTCTCTTTGTAATGTCCCTGTAAAACAATAAAATCACTAAAGCATAGTTAGCTTACAGTTATATTTGTCTTATTAGCTTTTGGAACTGAGCTATAAGGGATTTGAGGATTGGAGTAATTTTGAATCATTTGCTAGACTTATTCAAATAACGGTTCCCTGATTAACATAAGAATTATGCTTGAATGTGTAAATGATATGGAATTGTTGCCCTGTAAGAGTGCACAAGAAACAGTCTAATTTTATAAAAATAGCAACTGAATATATGTAGACAACTTTCCAAAACTCTGCTATATCACAGTAAAGTTAGATTGTACTCAACTTTTCTTCAGAAATTCTTTGAATAGTTTTGAATTATGTTGGGTATGTTGTCATTCCCACATGATTTTTCTTCTTATTTGGCCAGGATTAAAGTGGCATAACTTATACAGCCTTAGAACCCTTTAAGTGAAATTAAATGAAGACAACTATGTCCTCCTGGGGCGAGCAGTGTGCTTTGGTTGAACGGATATGGTTTCGGATCTCAGCTGTAGCATAATCCTATGAAATTTTAGACGTCTCTTTTCCTCTTTGAGCGTCCTCTCTCTGTTATGTTTGCCTGAGTAAAATCATAAAGGAACTATTTAAAAATTAAGCAAACCCTTGTATACAGCAGTACAACAAAGCTTTGACTTAAAACCTCTCTTCTCCTTTCTGCTCGGGTTCCATTTCCCCTCATTCTGTGCACAGGCCCATTTCTGACCCGTGCGTATGTGTAATGCCTATTTATTGGCTGTTTCCCAGTCCCCAACTCCTGACTTTAGCGGCATAAGAAAGGTCAGATTTCCTTTCCAAAGACCCTCTGAAGTCAGAAGTCAACCAATATCCCTGCAGTCTGTGGAAGGAGAACCCCAGAGGGGCAGCTCTGCTGGGCAGGACTCCCAGGCCCTCAGGCTCTGGGAGAAGTGCCGCCTGCAGCTGCCATTCAGAGGAGGTCCATCGGGATCTCCTGGGTCCACTCCTGGAGTCCTGTTGGCTTCCCTCCTTCTTCCTTAGAACCGTTTCTAGGTAAACTTGAAGCCTTGGGAAACGTCCTACTCTCCGTGTGTCTAGGCTTGGGGCAAACGTCAGGGACGGCCTTGAAGAGAGGAGGGTGCCCGTCACTCCTTTGAGGCAGTGTCCTTCCCTGCCTCTCCGGGACGGAGGGTGCCACAGAGGAGCCCCCACCTCCCACCTGGAGCGGGCTGTTGGCAGGCGGAGGGCAGCAGGGCTTTTTGGGAGCTGCTCCCCAGGGCTTCACCGCCACCTCCACTCTGGCTCCCACCCTTCTTCAAAATTCAGATGCTGCTCAGCTTAGGGTGGGGTCGGTCCCCACAGGCCCACTGTGAATGGGAAACACCGACCTCCACACACCTTTCCTTGTGGACATGAAATGCTGCGTGCGTGAGTCGTCCCCTCTGCATCCTGTGGCTGCCTCTGAGCTGCCGGAGGGAAGGTCCAGGCTCCACCCACATTCTTCATCCCCACCCTTGCAAAGTGCAGCAGGGTAAGTGGCCTCTGTAGGAAGAGGCCGAGGAGGACAGGGCGCTGGACAGAGAACCTCACGCAGGCTCCACGCCACGGTGGGCAGGGCTTTCTTTCAGGCCATGGGACGGAGGCAGTGAGGAGGAGGTAGGAAGACAGAGCCCAGGGACTTCCCCTCTGTTTTGTCAAGAGAAGTTTCTCTTTTTGAAATTTTTTGTGAGAATTTCACATATTATTTTATTTCAAAGGCATCTGAATCATGCAAAGTTTGAAGGCATGGCGAGACCTCACTGGGTGGCTCTTCCCTTCTCCTGGGTCCCACCAAGCCAACTTAAGCTAACCTCTCCTGCACGGTTCTTCTGCACTTTGAATAATTGGCTAATAAATCTGAAACTAATTTGGTCTAAAGTGTTAATGGCGGATAATGATTTAATGTGTTTCCCCACCCAGGGAACACATTTGCATTTTAATAGAGGTCTTACCAGCAATTTTCTTAACTCAAAGGAATGACTTTAATGGTGGGCATTTGAGGTGCATTGGGGATCGATTTGGGCAGAACTTTTCCAGTATCCCTAAAATCTCATGTCGTCAGGCAGCCTAATATCGCCCCAGCATCTGTGGACTCTGTAGGAAATTTTAGGGGTGTGTGTGTGTGTGTATGTGTGTGTGTGCGTGCTTTGGATGCAGATCAACTGTGATTTTGATTGACTTTGTTTTTGAGTTGGGGTCTCCCTTGTTGCCCAGGCTGGACTGGAGTACCCGCAGGGATGCTCTTGCCACAGCCTCTCTGTGGGCTAGAACTGTAGGCATGTGAACAGCCCCGGGGATATTTTGAAGAATACTGTTCCCTCATCTGTAAATGCAGATTTCTGTTAGTGTATATCTGCTCTGAAACAAAATCTCTAGATATCATAGTCATGTACGTGCTTTGGCATTGAAACAAGGGTTACCAGTTCAAACACAAGGAAGGAGTAATTATCCTTCATATTGCAAGTTGAAACGGAAAGGTACAGTCGTTCTTATCCTTTGATGGAATTTTCATCAGTTGCTGAATTAAGGACTAACAATGTCGTAAGTCTAGTCACTGAAAATTGACCACTCTTCGGTCTCTGTCCCTCGGTACTGTAAGCCCTGCTCCTGCTGACTTCTGCTTCACTCACCTGATCTTCCCTCCGGTGAGGGAGTTTTCCCAGGCTGAAGGAAAAAGGGAAAAGGAAAAGCAGTTCAAAGAAAGAGCTGGGTGTCTTGCATCCCTCTTTTGCTACATTAGAGGTGATTAAACAACTCTCTCCTGGTCATGTGCTATTTGAAGTTTTTTAAATACTGCAAAGAGTGAGTGGAAGTAACCAACATAAATTATGTTCCCTACCGGGAAATCTGTGCCTGCTCTGGCTTCCTCAGTCCCTTGCGAGGGAGGCTGTCTCCTGGAATCCCCCAGCACAGGTCACAGACTGAGCATGCAACACATCCCAGCAGCAGGGACAGAGCAGAACAGGCTGCCTGGTCTCTGACCTCAGGTTCAGTCACAGTCAGCCTTGGAAAATGACTTTTCAAGGGGGTCACCCAATATTTTCTTCATGGCTCTTAATATCCATTTTGTAGAATTTCTTATGAGAAAAATCCACCTGTGAGTTCTTGTGAAGTCACCCAGTTCAAATTGCACATTCGAGCTGAAGTCAGATGCAGGGTGGCTCTGCGTGCCCAGGGCTTCCTGCAGCAAGCCGCCAGCGCAGGAGCGTTATTTGTGACATCCTCATCACCCACACAGTGAGAACTGCCATAAGGTAGCAATGCTACGCGGTCAGGAGTTCCCTTAGTTGTCTGAGGACTGTCCTCTGAGGAAGAAGAAAAAAATTTTGAAGAAAATTCCAGGAGAATTCTGAAATTACTTTTCTCTTTCCCATAACACTGGGTATGGAACCCAAGGACTCAGTCATGTTGGGCAAGCACTCTACCCCTGAGCTCTGTTTCTGTCCCTGAAGATATTACTAAGTTCAAAGTCATCGATAAAATGTAAAAAGAAAAGAAAAATGATGATCTACAATAAAGAAGTATCCATGGCCTCTTTGTGAAAAAGATATTTTCTGATCCATAATACATCAATTTAGTACCAAGTTTTTATATATTTTAGTTTTATCTCTCCTCTGTTCAAAAACTAAAATAAGTTTCCATTATAAATGTTTTAAGACAGTAGTCCCCAAAATAATTCTCTGAAGTCAATTTCACTTTACAAAACAGAAAGCGCTCCTCATATTTTGGTCTGAAAGCACAGCTCTCCCTGGAGAGCCTGTTCCCTGGGAACAGTGGCTCTAAGAAGCAGCCACTTGCGGTGAGCATCCTGAGGGGATGGTTGTCCTCAAGTGGCCGGCACAGCTTACCTGTGCCTTGACTTGGTCCTATGAACTGTGAGCTACGCGACCACTGTGTCCCAGGTGCCCTGCAGATGTGTGGGCCACCTTATCTGGTGGCATGATTGCATATTTACCCCATGGTTGATGTTCAAAGTATGATTAAAGAAAGGAAGATTTTTCTGTGTGAGAATTTCATCCATTCGCCCAGACTTCTCCTCTCCTTTGCTGTTTAAATGGGCTGCTTTCTGGACTCACGTTGTCATTTGTCTCAGCTTTCCTTTGCCATGAGCTGCTCAAATGCCTGCTAGCCTTTGTCCCTCACCCTCCTCATCTCAGGGAAGGTTCCAGGCCTCCGGATCTGGGTTGCTCCTGACCTTCAGACACAGGTCCTATTCTAGTTAGAAACAACTTTGCAACATTTTTTTTCAGTAATCATTGCCTCCATTCCTCAATTTTTTTCAAACTTGATGTAATCTGAAATTACCATTTTATCACCCATGACTTTTAGCTCTTTCTAAAAAGATAGCTTCTATTTTATGGTCTTCCTGGACTGTGTTGTGTGTGTGTTTCCCCAAAACTTCCAAACCACTAGTTTATCAGGGTCACATAACTTTCCAACATTACTTTTATTGGGTGACCTGAATTTTTATTACTAGAATTTCTAAATCAACCTGATATTTTCTCACAAGACTTTGTTTATTTTTATGGTTTCTGGGATTTCAAGCTTTGCCCATTTCAAGCATGTTCCTTTGGAACATCTGTTTCGATGTTCCCCTTTCTGTGAAACACACACTCACTAGGGATCATCTCAGAGTTTATCCAAAGGTTTGTTGGAGAGATTTTTCTACTGAATAGGAGACTCCACTAATGGAGTCATTGAAGTGAAGTTTCCAATGGTGGAATCAAGGAATCTCTGTATTTTAAAGTTCATGTAGGTTGTTTTCGGATCAGTGGGTCCACTGAACAACATTTCTCCTAGAATTAAGCACTAAGATAGAAATTTAAAAATTCTTATTTTCAGTCAAGTTTCAAAGTTTAGATTTAATGGTCTAATTTGTAAATTTCATAATTTTTAAGGTGAAACACAGAATTATTTGAAAAAATAGAGCAGAATCCTATTTATTTTCAGCAGTTACAAAGCCAGGCCTGTGTTCTTCACCCAGTGTGCTGCTGGCGGCCAGGTGGCTGTGTCCCCTCTCTGCAGGAGACAGCTTCTCTAGCAGCCTGAGCAGAGGCAAGGAGAGCGTCCCTGTGCCCACGTGCTCACTCACAACCCGCTGAAACCGCTCTGTCCTCTTCACACCAGGAGAGTCTGGATTCTGGTCTGCTGAGTTCCCTCCTCCAAATGTTGACCCAAGCTATGCTGATAGATCTGCGACCTCTACCCAAGTTACGGCTGGCCAGCCTGTAACCTGAACCTTGGGGCTCTCACGTAGGAAAAGGGAATCTTTACTGAGAAAAGTATATTAATGATGCAGTGAGGGGAATTTGAAAGACAGAAGTTTTTTATCTTCTAATTTTTTAAAAATATATGGGGCTATAACCATGGAAAAATCATAAAAACCAAGTATTAACTTCGTGATTTCCAATACTGTACTGGCAATTAAAAATGGTGATGTGTGGTGCTCACACCCTGTTGCACATTTCTTAGGTGGAAAGGTGAGCTGTGCAGGGAGGAGAAGTAACAATCCAAGGCAGCGTCAAGAGGTTGGAAAGGGGCAGGGCAGCCAGCGTGGTCCCGTGCAGGTCTCTGGCTGCATCCTGGGTGGTCCTGTGTCTGTAACTGAATATCAGGCAGCTCCGGTGAGATTCTACCTCACTGCATCTGTTCTAGATGAAAGGCGGAATTCTACCCCATTGCAATTGTTTCAGTCAACTTTTTGGTTGCTGTGACCGAAAGACTTAACAAGAACAATTAGAGGAGTAAAGGTTTATTTGACTCATGGTGTTAGAGGTCTGAGTCCGTAGACAGCTGACTCCACAGCTCTGGGCCTGAGGTGAGGCAGGACATCATGGCAGAGGGCATGGAGGAGGAGAGCATCTCAGGACAGGGCGACAAGAGAGCAGCGAGCCAGCTCTGCACATCAGGGACAAAACATAAACCCCAAAGGCACATCTGCTTCTTCCAACCACACCTACCTACCTATATTGATGTCCCAGTTAACCCACATCAGTGGATTCGGGCACAGTTAGGTGAAGCCTCTCATAACCCAATCTTTGTACCTTTGAATCTTCTTGCATGGTCTCACACATGAGCTTCTAGGGGACATCTCACACACAAACTATAACAACTGCGTTCTGTAGGGACACCTGGCCCCAGACCAAAAGAAGCGTGGGCATGTGCTCTCAGGGAGAGGGGAGGCTGTGGTGTGTGCTCCCTGCTTAGGGAGAGGGCAAGCATTGGCCTGGGACAGGGACACTGCAGGTGACCATGATCGTGTGGAGGGGCCGGGAGGTCAAGGGGCTGGCATGGGATTTGCATCTTCAGATGATGCTACCTGCTCCCGTAGATGCCTTACACTACAGTTTCTGAAAGTATGTCCTCAGGGTGGAGTTTCCAAAACGCAGAAACTTTGTTCTTTTTAAGGACCTGATGTCATCTCCATTAAATTAGACTTCTTTAAAGAAAACTTCAGCAGTGTTCTTGACAAAGGGACCTCTTGGAGCCTTCTCTGAGCCACAGGGTGTCAGGACTCACCGGTACAGGCAGCGTGGCACGGCTCCACACTGCTCCCCGGTGGAGCTACTTCCATGTCCCCTGCCCTGCCACACGCACACCCAGAGCTCTTCAGAGGACAGGCATTCCACCAAACAAGCAAGAAGCCAAACACACGAGGAAACGTGTTTTTGTTAAACAGGCAGCGGGAGGCAGGAATGATTAAAACGCACAGAGCCAGAGCGTGCAGAGCGGGTCAGTGTGAAGCCGTTCTGTTGAAAGTGTTCTGCAATCAGGAGCAGTTAGAACCTCTGTCTAATGACACTGAGACATCAGATTAGAAAAGGAGAGAAAGCGCACCAAAATCCAGCGTGCCGAAATTGAATTTCATTCAAGCAAATATTTATTGAAATCCTGCCCTGTGCCAGACACTACATAATAAATAAGTAAATACACAAACAAGGTTCATACTGGGGAAAATAAGTGCTCTAATCAAGTCCCAGCAGAAGCATTTTCATATGCAGTTCTTGATGTGGAGCTGGGGACAGTGAGCAGCGGGGATCACCAGTGGGGCAGGGAGGCGTGGCTGGGGAAGGGAACGTGGAACGCGAGGAAACGTTGCTCAAGAGCCTGTGGGAGAGCACTGGGGGGAGAGGGCCAGTGCAGGGGATCTCAGTGTCAGTGCAAGCCACTGGTCACATTCTAAGCTTGAGAAAAGAGCACAGGTTACCATGTCCGCGGTTCTGGAAGAAAGACGCCGGAGGAGGAGGTGGAACACCCAGCTGGCACTTCAGATCTCAGGTACCCTTGTACCTTTGCGTACTTGCACTCTCTGAATCTCAGTAAGGCCCCTTGGAGGTGTATTTCAGGAAGTCTCACAGCGAGAGAAACGCTAAGTCTACCACAACGGTCCTTTAGATAATTTTTCTTGAAATATAGCAGATTTCCAGTCTGAAATAATTCAAATATTTCCTTAATGCCAAAGATTTAGGGTTACTTTTTGTGAATGTACTCCATGTCTAATTCAGATAAAAGCGACGCTCAGGTTTTAAAATTTCAATGAGATAGACAAGTTCTACATAATTGTGAATTTTTGATATTTTGGAAATGTGAGATAGACTTTGCACACAGGGTCTGACAGTGAACTGCAGTTGCCTGGAAGTGACTTTTATTACTTATATGACGGGAGGAATCCTTCAAGAAAGGACTGCAGAACAAACTGTATTTGTAAGATCTCCTGAGAGGATTCTGGCACATGCAGGAGCACACACAACCTGATTCCTTCCACACACATTCACCTCCACTACCTGTGGCTGAGAAGCACTGATTGACACTGTAGACACTCCAAAGAAATCTTGACTCTCTTTGAATGGAAGTATACCATATTTTCCCGACCTCCAGATTTTGCATCTAACTGATACTATGTATCATGGTACAACTCTCAAGTGCAAACTATGGGTGTTACAAAATAATTAAGATAACCACAAAATGTGACTAAGTGAAATCAAAATATCTCCCAATAATTTTCAGAATTTCAAGTAATCATTTATCTGAGAGTGTGCATTTTAAAAGTGTATTTTGAGATTCTAGGGGTAAATTTCTCATTTTAAAATATTTTTAAACTACGCAATCTTGATGGAAATGCATAACCTTCAAGATCCTTTCAAATGATAATAAAAACTTATTTTAAAACCATCATTTATTAAAGTAGTATGAAAAAGAGGATGTGATGAACTCCTGGATTATTATTCAACTTTTTCTTTCCTTCCTCAAAATAGACAAGAAATTTCATGTGAAAGAATTTCTTAGTGATTAGCATAAGGAATGTTTTTGTTTGTGGTTACTGGGAAAATTTGCTAAAGAGCTGGGCTGTAGCTTGCAGGACAGCACAGTCCAGCATGCACTAGCATGCAGGAGGCCCTGGGTTCCATCCCAGAACCACAAAAAAGTGAAAAAATAAAAATAAAAAATGTTTCTTGGAAATCCTTATTTGTGATTCTCAATTTTTCTTTTTCTTTCTTCTTCTTCTTCTTCTTTTTTTTTTTTTTTTTTGTTGTTGACCTGTCATTTTGTGTAAAGGGCAGTGTGTCCTCATTTGAACATGCCCTCTTACTATCAGATTACTCGTAATCCATGAAGGAGGTCATCGGAATGCTCCACTGAAATGTATCTCACATACCCTTGAGGTTGTCAGACAAGGCGACTCAAGCCCACTCTGAAAGTTGCTCTCATAACCAGAGCTACCTGGTCTGTGCAGATTGCTTGCTCAGGAGCAAGGTCACAGGCTGACCTGGGGTGGGACTGGGTGAGGTTCTGCCCCAGGGGAAAATGGCAGATGGTACATTTTCATGAAATCTTAACCCAAGATTTTACAAAACATGTTTTAAGGAACTAAGGTTTGATTTTTGAGTACTCCAACATTAGGGACTGTGGTGTTCTGGATGGTGTCTTTCCAGACTATGGCTAGTCCTGCATGCAGTCATATTAGGAGGCTCCTGATGTCTCCCTCCTGAGCTCCTGTACTGTAGGAGTGATGGCAAAACTCAGGAAGTAGACCAAGAAGGACCCTGAAATGCTATTGAAACACTTTCTCAGCTTTCTGAGGAAAAGAGAGCAGTCTTTGTCCAAAGTTTAGAGTCATGGATCCTCAAGTTCTTCTTGTTTCTAAAACTCTGAGAAAATGTCAATTTAAGTGGAAATAATAGTTTGTAGATGTATGTTGGTTCAGTTTTTAAATAATGATGTCTACAAGCTTAAATTTCTTACTGCTTATATAACTACGTCAAGGCTTACATAAATTAAGTCAGTTTCAATAAAACTTATCTTCTTCACCAAGAATTATATTTAATAAGATATTTAATTCTGTAACATCAAACTTATAATAGTAGAGCTGCATATTTCTTAAAAGTATGTTCAAATTTTTATTGAATATAAGCTAGTATATGAAGAGAATAATATGCATATAATTTTAAATAATAAAGAAATAGAAATCGGGGTAATTATTGTTTGGGGATATTTTAGCATGCACATCTTGAAAGATTATATAAACATAGCTATGTAAGAAATCAAATGTGCATAAACGAGAGAGACACTTTTTCCCGTTGCCAAGGAGTGGATCTGTGGGCTGTTGGGATCACCTGTCCATTACTGCTGAAGAAATATTACTAATTTGATGGTTGAAAGAGCATCCACAATTCTACTGAAAATTCTTTAGAAAAATTTAACTTCGTGATGATTTTCCTCCTTGTTCTCCTCCTTCAGCTGTTCCTCCTTCGTACTTATTACCATTCCATTGATGGGTGGACATTTCAGAGATATTTCTCAAGATAACACTATGGGTTTCCCAGGAACACATGCAGAAGCACATATTGGGGAGTGGCTTACTCATCACCTTGCCCTAGCCTGGGGATATTCAGGAGACAGATGGCGTCTCTGACCTTCATGTTCTTGCAAGTTACATCAGGAATGAAAGATCTGTGTGTGAGGGAGAATGTGGGAGATGGCAATGGATACCCAGAATTTGCTACCCAACCTTGACTCCTGCTGGGACAAACGAATTTGAGAGAAATTCACTTGAGAGAAAATCCAACCAAACCTGGGTCTTGACAGCATAACAGAGTCCTGAAAGAGGACGGAGAGGTCTGTGGAAAGAGGGGCTTGTGGTCACCTCTGTCAGTAAGATTTGCAGACAGCTGCCACAGGGAATGCAAAGGACAGAAAATAAAGCAGTCTGAGTGAAATAGAAAGGTCCTCTTAGCTGACATGGAGGAAGGAGAAAGGGGTGGGTGGAGGTCAAGGTCGACTCAGGGAGGTCCTCTTAGCTGACATGGAGGAAGGAGAAAGGGGTGGGTGGAGGTCAAGGTTGACTCAGGGAGGTCCTCTTGTCTGTCATGCAGGAAGGAGAAGGAATGGGCGCCAGTCTAGATCAACTCAGAGAGGTTCTCTTAGCTGACATGGAGGGATTAGAAAGGAGTGAACACAGGTCAAGATCTACTCAGGAAGTTTCTCTTGACTGACATGGAGGTAGGATACAGGGACAGACACAGTCAAGATCAATTCTCGAAAATTATTCTCTAAGTCTAGGGATGTATTTGAACATTGACTATAGACTTTGAGTCAGTTTTGAGGGATCTATATTGAAAAAGGCATCTTTCCAAACCTAACATCTTATAAGTGATCTGGTGGGAAGAAAGCAAAGGTCCAGAAATCTAGCAGGGTGTCCCGATAAGGCTCATGTTTTCCCAATACCGTGCCCAAGCTTTCAGCCAGTCAGGTGGTCCTTGTAGTGAGAGAGAGAGGAGGACACTGAGCAGAACTGGAGAGATGATAAAGTTCCAGCAGCATGATTGTCTGCATGCCTGTGCACATGTTTAACCCACTAAATCCCATCATCCCAGATGTGGGACACCCACAAAATCTTAAATCAAGCAGAAAAATTCACTTTTATTAACTTTTGAAATAAATGTTTTTCGAGTTCTATTCATCTGAGCAAAGTAATAGGTGTGTAAGTTTTATAAATGTTTCATATATATTTCATATGTGGAACAAAAACATAGGAAAAGGATATGTAAGTTCCAGGTCATGGTTTCCAACCTATTTTAAGGCCCCTGTGTTAATTCGTTGCAATATTCACAGAACTGAAAACTGGGGAGTGAACAGGTTAAGGTTAGGATTGCAGAATGGGACCGAGGAAGCCCCCCGGTTAGGTTCTTCAGGTTTGGTGGAGAAGTCCCACTCTCAGGAAACAAGGAGTGACGCTGCTGTTGTAGGGCAGGGATTTTCAGATTTCCTTATGCCAAGGACAGCTGGCACCTGGCCGTGGTTCAGCCAGGACAACATAATCGGGTTCAAGAGGGCTCCAGTCCTCAGCAAGAAGCCTGGCCCCTGCTCCTCTGGCCACCCCTGGGGGTGCCTCTGCCGCTGCCTCTGTGCAGCTGTGGGCAGAAGCGGATGTGCGACTGGTCTGCACGCGCACCGTGGATGGAGGGCCGACGTTGGGGGAAGTGCGTGTTCTCTGCTCAGTGTGTGCGTGGCAGGTGTGCAGCGGGCCTCCCAGGGCAGAGGCCCCAGGGAGGCTGCTCTGGGGAAGGGGGCAGGTGAGTGCAGAGGAGTCGCTGGAACACGGGAGTCCTGAGCTGGCCTGGCTCTCAGCCCCCTGCTCCAGCCCGTTGGAGCGTGTGCATGAGCTTGCTGACACACCCCACCCACCAGACATACTGCACATGCACACCCAGACCACACACTCACAGACCATGCACAACACACAACACACACATAGGCACACTATCCAAGCTGAACACACCACACACCCACGCGTTACACTCACACATGGTCTACGTGCACATACACACAGGCACCCCACGCAGACACCCCACCCCACGAGCTCACGCGCCTGCGGCACACACGCCGTGTTCCACTCTAAGGTGCTTTGCCATCCATGGTTCCTACCAAATATTTCACACCTACATAGCACAAGTCACGACATTTAAGTGCATTCGACTTTTCTCTTCTTGTTGTCTCTATCTTCTCCAAAGGAAGGCCAGGTCCAGGAGGCAGGGCTGCCTCTGCCCTGCCCCCAGAGCCTCGAGCCACACTGGGATTCCCACATCAGCACTGACTGACCGGCAGCTGGCGTAGGGCCGCGGGGTGCACGCCAACCCTAGCTATTGATGTGCGCGGCAGTGAATCCTGGGATGTGAGTGTGTTAAACTCGGAGGGCAGTCTGGATTGTTCTTAAGCTGAGAATGTTCTTCTGTAGACCTGATGGAGGAGACTGTGTATCCAGTGATCTGCTCACCCTGGAAGGACGGTGGGCGTGCCTCCTCTGTGGACGTGCCTGCCTGCCTCATGCTTTGCTCTGACTCATGCGTCTGGCTGGTATGTGGGCAAACTTCGTGCCTTCTTAGCTTTTCTGTGAACCTAAAAGTACTCTAAAAGTGGATTTTAGCATAGCCACGTGAATGATCAAGAGACTCACCTGGGATCTGAACTGACATCATCAGTCTTTCAGGGCGATCAAGAATTTCAAGCTAAATAATGTTTGTGCACACAGTGTGAAACCAGAGAGCAGGCCAGGGAGGCCATCCTCACTTCCCAGTCTCTACCCACCCAGCGGCCTGCCTTGGATACAGGGGTGTCCTCAGCACCAGGTGTATGCAGGAGTGTCAGAGAGAGCCTAAGAGAGTGCGGAGTTTGGAACTGGAGGGGCGGGAAGATGTCAGAGGCCGGGCACACTTTCCTCGGGGAAGCTTGGACGACTATGCCTTAGACAGGACACCTGCTCGTGCTGCAAACATCAGCGCTTGTCGAGCCGCGGTGGTCAAGACCCTACGTTCAGCTAGATGAGCACACCAGCAAACAGAGATAGCCCAGGAGAGGGTGGGGAAACCCCGGGGTGCGGGGAGCTTCCTTACAGAACGTTCCAGAGCTTGGAACTGTGGAGGAATATGAGCACAGAGACAGTGCTAGGGAATTTCCTTGACTCTTGGCCAGAGGGTATATTTCAGTGCAAGATCTGGAAAGGCAAAATTTTGTCCAAGAAGCCCTCCAAATGCTGACTGTGTGAGACAACACGGCAATATGGAATCATGGGTGGCCTTCGAAAACCACTGCAGGCTCTTCCACTGGTGTGGAAAGAGAAGTCGGAAAGGGCGTGGGGAAACACAGGGGTCCAGTCATGGAGTTGCTGAGGAGCTTTACGTACCTGGGGGGCTCTCAGGGACCCAGCCAGCTCAGGTGTCTGACCTTGGTACCTCTCTCCAAGGACCCCCTGTGGTCTGTGCACTTCTAAAATAAGAGCAGACACCTGAGCAAAACCAAAGGAGTGGCCGAAGGAACAAAGAGGAATTGTGTAGGGTCCCTGCAGTGAAGAATGGGCCCTGGCGGTGGAGGTCAGGGCACCGGAGGCTGCCCCCAGTGCATGCCTCCAGAATTCCCTGTGCCCAGGCTCCTCTTGGCATGCTCAGGTGAGCCCCTTTCCTCTCTGTATCCCACGGTGTCAAGGTTGGAGATGGTTTATGCTTCTCCCTCTTCCCTTCCTGTCTGCTCTTTGAGGACACCACCTTGTTGCAGACCAAGAGCATCTCTTGCTCATGAAAGTACACCAAGGACTGACCACAGCCCCTCATATTTCAGAACTCAGGTATTTGCTAAATGAATAAAAGACACTTGAGGACTGAGCAACAGCAAGACTCAGAATTGCAAAGGAAAATTAGTAACTTCGGGAGGAAGTGTGCTTGCAGAATATGGCAGCACCCAGCAGGTGTTTATGGCTGGACAGAACTTGAGACGGTCTGCTGCTGCTGATCTTTGCTCCAGGAACCGCAGAGGACAGAAGATGACAACCTGGCATGGACTGATGAGGTGTCAATGGGATACGGCTGTGGGACCAGTGGATCAGTAATTAACCGAGGGGACTAGTAGTTATGTCTAGCAGAGAGCATCCTGATGGGGATATGGCACGTGGCTGCCAAGGTAGAAAGAGAATTCATGGATTCAAAGGAGGTGCCGTTAGAGAAGCAAAGGAGAGGGCACCATATTTGACATGCGGGTATCCTGGTGTGCAGGTAGCTGAGGGCTTCCCAGGCACGCAGGACTCTCAGATATAAAATGGTGATGCTCAGGGCGAACCAGGATGACCAGTGGCCCCTCAGCTCTGTGACTGCTCCCACCCTGTTCCTCAAGTGCACATGCTCTGCAGTCAGAGCTCCGGAGGGTCCCTCCATGGTCCATAAGCCCTTCCCCACCTTCCTTCCCTCCCGCCTTCCCCTGGCTGCCCCTGTCCTTCAACTCAGAAGTCACTTGGGATTTTCTCATCCACCACTTGACTCCCATGTCCCAGTACAACCACGAAGCTCCAAACCACTTCTTCAACATTTTAAAATTTGGCCACAAAGAATAACCAGAATGTGTATTTGGAAAGTAGAGCCTAAGTTTTTGTTTCAATTTTTTCTTAGTACTGTCTTCTTTTTTTCTGTACTTTTAATTTTCTCTCCGAGTTTAAGCCTTTCTCGCAATTAAGAAATTTATCATGTTAAGACTTCAGTTTCAAGAGCTGCTCCTTGGCCAAGTCCATCAGCACAAGTCCCCTGTGGGCCCAGGAGAGAACAGTGGTTTCCAGGGAGGGCCCCGGGGAAGGGGCTAATGGGGGACATCACCAAGCTAATGGCAGCTGGTCTGTGGACTGGGTTGTATGCCCAGGTTTCAGTGTCCAGGATGGTGTGACTGAGCCCTGAGGGCAGGAGGTATTTGGATGGATTTCACAAGGTGGCAGAAGAAAAGAGATGCAGTTTATATGCAATAAACTGAATATAGGGAATGAGGTGAGAAGTTTCCAAGACCTAAGTTCAAGCTTTCTGCCAAATTAGAGAAACGTCTTTGAGAAATGTGAAAATACTGGCTGATTTAAAACCTTTTGGACTTTATCTGTTGTGGTTAGATTTGAACAAAGATTTATAGGTCAAGAGTTGAGAATTCCAATCTACACAATCCCAGGATGGTGCACCTTAACAAAATTGGGTTGAAATAAGCCCAGCTGAAGGGGCAGGAGACCTTCCTTCCACTCCATTAGGGCAGTCTTGACAGGTGAAGATGCATTGCAGAAAATAAATAAATTTTTGCTGCTGTTTCTGGAAGAAGAAATGTGCCGGTTTCATAAGATAACATAACAAATGGAGTTTGCAGGACAGGACCCTTGTCGCAGAACTTAAGGTCAGAAGAGGGGAAAAGTCCAAATGACCTTCGAAGGTGTTGAGCTCATCAGTGATAAAATTGTCAGGAGGGGTGTTATCAAGATGAATATAAGGACCAACACCTTGCAGGAAGCTGGTTGCTTTCGTAATCGGTGTCTGTTTAGGTGAGTCGGCCGTGACTTTGAAGTAACAGCCCAGGGTGGAGGTTATCAGGAGAGAGAATTACAGGCAGGCTTGCAGCTGGAGTGCTGCCTTCCACCCATTCATTCTGCTGACAGGCTGGCTCCCAGTTTAATTTCTGCTTAGCAGTACATCACTAGGAGTTTGTTGCTGATTTGCAGTTTCCTTTGGTGACATTCTTTGATTCTTGAGCTGCCTTCCCTGGCAGTGAAGATGTCCCGTACTACTTCATGCTGACATAAAAATGAAAAAAATCATTAGAAAATATCCAGGCACCGTTTTAGAGGTGCATCTTTCAAAGCAAGACCTAATAAGTATTCCAGGATCTCAGATCCCTTTGAGAAGACTGTGACCAAGTGACAGGACTGAAGAAGTCCAACGGCAAGCGCTGCGATTCTTTTGCTAAGGTACTAATGCTTATGTAAACAATCACATTCGCATGATTTAGGAAACAGCATCACTTTTACTGATAGATAACCCCTTGGTTTACTATTTATCCTTTCTCTGAAATATAATTTCATGACATAGTAGATAGATAGAATTCCATCCCCTTCAAAAAGTCACAATGATTTTAATTTATTCTGCAATAAAAGTTTTAAACATAAAACTTCTGATGTTTCCTGAAATCTGCAACCTTTTAGCTTGGCTCTTTGATCTTGGGAATCTGGATGTGCTAGCAACATGACCCAGTTTGATTTATTCAAGCACAATACAGAGAAAGAAGCAGCTGCTTTAGTTTGTACATTGCTGCTTACCTGAGTCAGGCCATTTAACTGTGTCTGGATGGTGCCGAAAGGTCAGGAAGTCTGGAGAGCTCAGAGGGCTGCAGTAGTCATCTCGAATTCCCAGCCTGGCGGTCAGAGTCAGCATGTGACGTCCTTGAGTGGAACAGAGCGACAGACTGCTGGCCGGGGCTGGGCAGCTCCTACCCGCAGGACATCTGCGAAGCCTCAAGCCCGCCCTGCCCTGTAAACTCGCTTCTGCACATTGACGATACCTGCCACTCTTCCTTGAATGAGGATTCTTCTTTCTACCTGTGGAGTGACTTGAACCATTCATGAGAGCGTTCAGTTCCTCGGCATCTAGGGTACCATGCAAGGTCCTACTGGAACCCCACAGAGGATCTCCACACGGGGAGGACTTATCCATGGTGTGTTAAGATCGTGCACAACCTCAGAAATGAAAAGATGTACCCATTTGTGTACAATGAATCAAAATGCAGTCTGTAAAATTAAAAAAATAAATAATTTTTAAAAAGCTTGGGTACAGAAATAGCCGTGGTCAAGGGTGGCCTGTGTGGTTCCTGGTGGCAAGAGGAGAGCGAGGACATTGGGCAGAAAGTGACTCGACTTTGGGGGCTCAGACAAGTTCTTCTCTCCATCTTCTTGTTCTTTAAAGGACAAAATCTCTCACTGGATTGTGCTTGGAAGTTTTTCTACAGTTTGTATTGAACAAAGAATATTCAAAATAACACATACAGTACCTGAAAAATAGTCCATGAAATTGTTCAAGAAATATTTCAGGAAGTAACCTACCTTTTTAAACAAATGTTCCAGTGTAAACGTATACCTAATAAATCATGTTTTTTGGTTCTTATGTAATGTACGGACAACTTAAGATGCCCAGGTAACATTCAAAGTAGAAAAAAATCATCCAGGAAAGTATTATTAGAGGTTGAATCTTAGCCAGTAATGCCCACATGTCCAGTTCCATATGTCCCAAACTAGGACACTGGTAAACTGTGCCTTAATGGGTACTGTTATAACGAAGAATACTGCATGCCAAGTCATCCAGCAGTTAGTCTTGAGAACAAAATCACGCACACACTGAAGTTCCCAGATCTGGGGCCTGTTCCACTGAGGAATCCAGGAATCATGACCGACTTCTCTATTGTTGAGAATGAATTAATCCATAAAGATGCAAAAGTCTTCTTTGGCTGTTTCTATGTTTCTCAAATGCTTGTATTCATGTGAGCAGACGACCTAGTCTTGTATCTTACTCTATATGGTTGATATCAGAATTGGAATATGGCTATTTTTTCAAAAGTAAGAAAATGAATATTTTAATGGGCGATCACATTTCCGTGTCGTTAAGATACTGATAGGAGTCGAGGAATTTGAAACCTTATTTCTCCTGTCTGAGGCTTATGTGACACCGGACCATCTGTGATGGTCATAGAACCATTCTCACAAATAATGGGGAGTCGTGAGTTAGGGGCTCTCCCTGCTCTAATTGACATGCTCTGCAAGGTAATGAGATGGTGTTTGGAAAGCCCTGCAGGGATCGCCAGGGAAAGACATGTAAACAGGAACATTGTTGCCAGCTACCCCCACCCCATAGGCCTCGGATGCTCTGTGGAATAGAAGGCGGGAAGGCTCACATTTTGACTGCTGCTTAGCTGGAGACCATTTAATTAAGAGCCATTTTGGAGGGTTTTCCTTGGTATTTTAATGAAATTCAATCCATCATGCTTATTATCACAGTGCCAGCGTTTGGGCCTGCTGGCAGCGGGGAACACGGGTGATCTCCCTCTCGGTATGGCGTCCTAGGTGGCACTTCATTAATTAGGCTGTGATCAGCATCACAGCCTAATCATTCTGAGCATCCATAGCTTCTTAGTTAATGGCAGTTGATCTTCAGCCCAAGTTTATGCTTATTTATTCCCACGAGAGGGAAGCGTTATGTTAGATCAGTCCTCATATTGGAATGTGCATGAGTCTGAGAATTAGGATGCAAGAGTTGATATTCAACAGCCAAAGAACCTATGCTCTTCTAGAACATTCTGAACCAAATTCTATAGCCAAACAGCTTTAGAAGGCCATAGAACTGGGACAGAGAGCAAGGTGACCTTAGAACAATCAACTAGGTGTCTTCCTAGGAAGGAGCAGTATATGTGAATGCAAGTCAGATGGAAGCAAGCTGAAGCAGAAAATGCTCCAGGCACCACGAATTAATAACCAGAATGGAAAACGGGGGCCACCGCATTTCCTCCTAACTTATTCAGATTGACTCCTTAATACACAGGACACAGGTGTGTGTGTGTGTGTGTGTGTGTGTGTGAGAGAGAGAGAGAGAGAGAGAGAGAGAGAGAGAGAGAGAGAAAGAGAGAGGCATTAATGGGGGAGACTCAGAAGTGTCAGAAGGACCCAGGTATGAAGAGGGAGGTGCCTTGCAAATGTGACTGACTTGGAAGATCATGGAGATCTTCAGAATGAGCAGCAGCCCATTCTAAGCCAGTAAAGAAAGTCATTACCCTCACAGAGAAGGTACTTACAGAACAAGGAACCTCGCTTGTTCCACTCTCCTGCTGGTCGTATACAATTTCTCCAACTTTCCCCCATATGATCCCAGGGACAGTGCCAGAGGTCGTGCCCCTCAGTGTATTCTCCACAGTTTGCTTCTAACTTGACCAGGTGGAGAGTTAATATTGGCTAAAATGATCATGATTGCATTAAAGTTCTTTATTTCCTGTTTTAATAGGTATTTTTCTATGACATTTGCAGGATACAGCACATGACTTAATTGACTTAAATCCAATTGAATTGGCTGCACCGCCATCCATCTATCTGCCTCCTAGTGTTTACACACTGTCCCCAGCTCAGCTCCTCCTCCCACCTCTGAGGGTCAGCGTCTGGGTGGCAGAAGGCCCATCCCTGGCTCTGGGCTCGGACCAGGCCTGCTGCCTCCCTGGCAGTAGAGCTGTCTTGGTACTGACGGCCCATCTTGTCTGTCACAGCAGTGACAGCTCCAGTGACCCCGGGAGCTCGGGCACGGGATCGTGCCAGGCTCAGTCGTGTTCCCTACACCTCAGACGTTGGTCATGGAGCTCGCTGGCCACCTGCCACCTGCCAGTCTCTTGAAGGGTCAGGCACCTCCCTGCACGCTGCCTAGGACTGGGCACAGGGCTCGTCCACGTCCAAGAGTCTCCTCCCTGCTTACAGTGTGCTTCCCGCAACCCACCTAGGGCTTCATGGCCCTAAACTTCCAAGTAGGACTGAGGGCAGGAGAAAGCCCTCCTCAGGTTCATAGCTGTGGTCCCTGCAAAAAAGGCAGAATAATAAGAGAAAATGATACAGACGCGTTTGACACATGTCGTACACGACGCAGGACCTTCACATGGAAGTGGAGACCCACAGACACAGGTCGACCTGCGTAGCTTCATGCTCGGGTTTGGTGGAGAGGGGCAGCTGTGGTGTGACGGCAGACGGGCGAGCTAATGGTGACAGACGGGGACCTGGCGAGGCCTGTTAGTTCAGGCTTCTCTGTGTCCTGTGTCTGCAGAGGTAGGGGTGCTGCTTTCCTTCGTGCCGAGGGAGGACGGGCCTCCTGTGCGGGTCTTAGGACCTGCCCTGGGACAATGGGAAAGTCAGGGAGGTCTCTGCTTCTGTGTTTTCGTGACAGCACGTCCTGTTCCCCATTGGCTGGGAAGGATGTGAGGGGGGGGTGTCTGTTTCACCCAGCCCCTGAGGAGGAGGCATGGGATACTTCTCTACACCTGACCAGAGGGAAGGCCAAGGCCCTGGGGTTAGGGAGCCTGTCCCAGCCCTGTCCCAGCCCTGAGGGAGGGAGACGGGGAGGCAGTCCTGACTGTTCCTCTTGTGGAGTTCTGAGGAGAAGCTGGAACTGGGCACCTCAGTGGGCAGCAAGTCCATAAGGAAGCAGTGGTTGACAACCAGCGTAGTCCAATGTCCCTTCGTAGGAGACCTTTGAATTAATGCTGAGAAAATAAGGGTTTAAAGCCAGCAGGCCATGCAGCTTGACTTGTGACGGCATTGTGTCCTGTGCTTGTGAAGTTAACGCTAAAGCCGCGACTCCTGTTCTCCATGGTGGACATCCAGGTCCCTGCTCAGGGCAAGCAGTCTCACCCACCTGACACGAGCATGTCGCTCTTGCCAACAGCTGGAAGGGCAATTCCTACAAAGACTGTGAAGAGCATATAGGAGACCCTCACTGAATTTTCAGATATGGTCCATTTCACCATCTTATTTCAACTAAGAGCTACTGATCGACCTGGTGTTAATGAGCTCATGTTTACATGACTTGATGGTGTGTGTGTGTGGTGTGTGTGTATGTGAGCATGTGTGTGTGCTGATTGTCTCCTACCCATTGCTTTCTTAGCTGCTCTGATTCTTAGTTTCCAATGTCTGTTCTTGTCCACTAATACGTGTCCAGGATGTATATCTATGATATACAATGTATATCCTTCTCCTTTGGGGCTCTATTTTTGTGATACTCGGGGGCAATATGTGTGTTAGCCCTATTAGATAACTAGGTAAGGGCTGAGAACTTCATGCTTAAAGCTGCTGCTTTTCTACTTAGTGCTCAGTTCCCTTTTCTTTCTCCATTACTGTCAGATATTTTTCTGCTGTGAGAGCAAAACAGGGTTTTATTTCAGAAATTGATGAAACATAGAGCATTATTATTCCTGCGTTTTGTAGGGTAGTTCAGTTCGTGGTGGGTGTGGAAAGAAGAGGAGCGCAACTCTTCTTCTCTCATGTTCTTTAACGTGAATAAACACGTATCTCCTTTTCACTTACTATTTTCAAGAACCAAAAAATGTAAAATCAAATTACCTGCAGTTTTTGATCCATCATTTATCATTTAAAATATTTTTTCCTTCATTTTCCTGCCCCTGAAGGGGACAAGGAATGTACTTGGGTGATGTCTAACACATTCTTCCACATGCTTACCTTAGGAACCCTCAGATTATAGGTAACCAGGTAACTGAAGTCAGTGAACTGCAGGTGATCAGGTAATGTCCTGATTTACAGAAAGTGTTCAAAAAGATTATGGAGTCTGAAGCACCCAGGATTTTATTGGGGATACTGGATTTGATCTTAGTGCTCTGGAAAGACAGCACCAGCTTCAAAATTCTTTGTAACTAGTCTAGTCCTTGAGGAATGTGCATTATATGTAAGCTAAGTAATTAGCAACTGCCTAGTTATGGTAAGAAAAATGTAATCACTTCCAGAAGCAAGATGCCAGCTTTGAGCTTGGGAAACTACTGGAATTTGGAGAATAAAAGCAGATGGGAAGAAACAGGCAGGTTATGCATTGTGAAACAAAAAGAAAATTTATTTTTGTCAAGTCCGTTTTCCTATTTTTGTATGATTAAAAACCAGGGCATGTTGACTGTAGAAAGTTATTCAGTGAAGAAGGAAACATTACCGAAGCATCCTGACTCAGAAATGATGTCTTGGTATTTATCGCACTCTTGTATTTGTCTGTGTGCATGCAGACATGAAAAAGTCACCAGTTTATATCCTGACCCTGCTTTTTTCCTTATACAAAGATCCACATATTTTTACATGTTTTTGGCAAATCATTTTAAACATTGTGAAACGCCACAATACTAATGTACAATAATTCCTTTAACTAATACCCATTCAGTGATGTTGAGAGTCCCTTAGATTTCACTATCAGAAATAAACTTTTGATTAAAATTCTTAAGTATATGACACTGGGCTCATTTTTCTAACTGGTCTTCCCTATGAAGTTCCTGAACGAGCTTAGTGATCCAAAAAAGGAAATAGCAGTCCCAAGGCCTCAATGCTCACTCCAGTCAGAATGGCAATTATCAAGAATACAAGCAAGAATACAGTTGAAGTTCTGGTATTGCAATACCCCATGCTTCACTCTTCCTGCTAAGGATTGCTTTAGCTATTCTGGATTTCTTATTCTTCCAGATGAATTTCATGATTGCTTGCTCTATTTCTGTGAGGTACGTCATTGGGATTTTAATTGGAATTGCATTGAATCTGTATAGCACTTTTGGTAGGATGGCCATTTTGACAATATTAGTTCTGCCTATCCAAGAACATGGGAGATCTTTCCAACATCTAAGGTTTTCTTTAATGTCTTTCTTTAGTGTTCTGTAGTTGTCATTGTAGAGGTCTTTCACCTCTTTTGTTAGATTGATTCCCAAGTATTTTATTTTATTTTTTTAGGCTATTGTGAATGCTGTAGTTTTCCTAACTTCTCTTTCTGAAGATTCATCACTTGCGTATAAAAATGCACTAGATTTATGAGCATTGATCTTATATCCTGCTACTTTACTGAATTCACTTAGGAGTTCTAAAAGTTTTCTGGTGAAATTTCCTGGTTCCTCTAAATATATAATTACGTCATCAGCAAATAGAGATAGTTTGAGTTCTTCTTTTCCTATTCGTATCCCTTTAATTTCTTTGGTCTGTCTAATTGCTCTGGTTATAGTTTCAAGGACGATGTTGAATAGAAGTGGTGAAAGAGGGCATCCCTGCCTTGTTCCAGATTTTAGGGGGAATGCTTTCAGTTTTTCACCATTTAGAATGATATTGGCCATGGGCTTAGCATAGGATAGATGTTGGTGAGGGTGTGGGGGAAAAGGTTCACTCAATCATTGCTGGTGGGACTGCAAATCGATGCAATCACTCTGGAAAGAGGTATGGAGATTCCTCAGAAAACGTGAAATGGAACTGCCATTTGACACAGCTATCCCACTCCTTGGTTTATACCCAAGGGATTTAAAAGCAGCATACTACAGTGACATAGCCACATCAATGTTTATAGCAGCTCAACTTATAAAAGCTAGATTGTGGAACCAACCTAGGTGCCCTTCAACAGATTAATGGATAATTAATGGTATATATACACAATGGAATATGACTCAGCCTTAAAGAATGAAATTATGGCACTTGCTGGTAAATGGATGGAACTGGAGACCATGATATTAAGTGAAATAAGCCAATCCCAAAAAGCAAAGGCTGAATGTTTCCTCTGATATGTGGATGCTAATTCTCAATATGAGGGTTGAGAGCTAGGGAAGAACAGAATTATTTTGGATTAGGTAGAGGGGAGTGAGGGGAGGGGAGGCTGTGAGTAGGAATGACAGTAGAATGAATCTGCCATCATTACCCCGTGTACATATGTGACTACACGACTGGTGTGGTTCTACATTGCATACAACCAGAGAATGAGAAAGCACACTCCATTTATGTAGGGCCATGGCTTTCCTCAGAGCCTGGACTCAGGAGCCTCCCCTCTCTATGAGAGGCAAGATCATTTCCTGGCTCTGAAGAAAGAGCTTCTCAACTTCTCCACGGAGGACAGTTCAGCAGACTCTCAATGCCCAGGTCTCCTGTCTTAGCTCAGTGCCCAGGAGAGTTGGGCCATCTCTCCATGTTGAGACCACCTTTCCAGGAACTGGGCAGCTGGCTCCCCTGGTCAGGCATGCCCTATAGTCTGTGAGGAGTGTGTGGTTGTGGGCTGGGCCAGAGGGCACTGGCGTGGGACATAGCTCCACAGGGGCCTGGTGTCTGGTAGGCGCTCGGGTCCCTTTTGTTTCTCTGTGCCTTCATGCCTTTAGCATACATTTCTGAAATGACTCTTTTGTAATCCTAACTGTTTCATGAACTTATGGCCTTAGAAGAAGAAAACTGTGCAGAAACATATTGGCACATCCCAAGTAGCAGTTCTGAGCGCTCAGCTTTAGTCACAAGCCAATAGTGGCAATATAACTGGAACTAAGTTTCTTATTTTTCACTGTCCCCCCTCCCTGATATGGTGGGCTGCATTTATCCTTCCACTTTCATCAGAAGTGAGAGCGTGAGTGTGCAGATGACGTGTGAGGACATGGGGGTACAGAACAGTGCTTCCCAGAGGAGTAACCTCTCCCTAGAGACCACCCAGAGCTCCTAGACTGTAAGTGGACATGCATTCACTACTGATTACCTTTTGAATAAGAACATCTTAATACATTGACCTAATGAGAAATCATATTATTATATAGGTTCTTCATTTAAATGCACTTATTAAGCATTTAAACCTTTCCTAACATTAAGACAGCATGAATAGGACCAATAGTACAGAATCAGGGTAAAATTTTGCCAAAATAAAAAACCACTTGCTATTGTTGTGTATAGTATCTTAAAGTCAAAATACTTTTAAAAATACCACGCATGTATGTGAAACTTTTCATATTGCATAGTGTGCTCTTGCACTAAATTATTTTCTTTAAATGTCATTGTAGGAATTGGGTGTCCTCCGTAGACCAAATATTAACAAAAGTTATAAGAAATAATCTCAATTTGAAAAGTGCTAAATGCATGAAGGACAAATCTACATAACAATTTGTTTAAATAAATTCTGCATAATCAAAAGTTCTTTACTAATGAAAGGGCATTCTAAAATGCAGAGAACGCTTGTCGACTTAGGCTGGTTGACGTGGTGCTGGAGTGAGTTCATCTTACCAAAGTCCAGTGACTGGAAGAGCTGGGATTTCGCTAAGAAGGGGAAAAGCAGGAAACAGATACAAGGAAGGAACAATAACACCCACTAAAATCAGCAAATCCTCTTGGCTGCTTCACCTCTTCTCTATGGCAGTACCTTTTGCCAAGTTCAAGACCACAGGAAGGAAGCGGCAAGCAAAGCAGAGCAAGGTGACCCTCCAGTACCTGGTCAGGGTCACGGACTCCTTCATTCCCTAAACCGAAGGCCACTCCCCTGCCAAGGAAGGTGCACCACCTCCTGGGTTTCCTTGGCAGCTCCTGCCTGTGGCAGAAGCTCTGTGGCTTCACCTTCATTATTCAGGAGGGACACTGAACATTTTTGATGACATAGCCACAAAACAAGTAATTTTTCTGACATCACAAATGCCCTTCATGTGTGTCTGTGTGTGTTCTGAATCACATTAAAAACTGTCTTCCACGTGCCGACCGGCAGTCAGGAGCTCACTCCCGGGGCTCCACATTCTCCCCTTTCCACCCACCCCGAAATCAAACACATTCGTGCCCCAAGAGACATCAGGTGTGGAAGTACAAGGGTGAGCGCATGGTCCTCCCTGGAGGTAGTTTCAAAGGGTGAAGGAAATTCACCAGAAAGTGCACTCCTGTTGGCGAGTAATATCAGCGAGGAAAGATCTGAGGTTGGATGCTGACCTGCGCTTCTGGATCCCTACTACTTTCTAGGCTCATTTGGCTAGGTAGCATGTCCCTGTGAAATCTCAGTGATCACTTAACACGTATTTGTCAGAGTCTGCTGAAGCAGGGGGACAACATGCACTTTGCAGTGCACAAATTGATCTGGATACCTTCCCGAGCACAGGGCCAATTTGAACAACAGGGTGATGTATGTTTTCAGTTGCCCATTGACCAAATATTACACAATTTCTAAATGATTTGGAAACTATGTTTAAGTCATGCTAACAGTATACATTTGTACACATCACTTGCATACATTGTTCAGAATAGAGTACTTGAGGAATTCTCAAATAAATTACAGACTTTTATAGCTGATATTTGGAAATATGGTTTTGAATCTGCATTGCTATGGAGAAAACAACTAGTAATTAATTAGGGGAATAGCCATCCATCTTCAAAATCAATAAATGAGTCTTTCAACTGCATATGCATTTTATATTATTTATGCACATATTACTTAGGTTTAAGGCTCATTTAAAAAATAAGTAGTTACAGAAGCCAATAAATTTAGACCCCAGAAACATTTACTGAGCACCTGGGTTGGTTTAGACATTATCACTGAAGAATAAAGATGATTAAAAGGACTCACAACAGTCTTCATACTGAGAAAACAGATTTCCCTGGACCCAACATAGACATTTTGGGCCCAGTGTCAGAGGAAAAGTCTAGACTCATCAAATTCCAAAGTAGTTTGGAATGGATGGAGACAAGGATAGCCAGTGAAAAACAAAAACAGATCTGAATCATTACTTTGACTTGCTCCTAGGCACAATATCTATTATATTTTTAATTTCAACAATACCCAAGAAAGGTATAATTTTTAAGGTTTATCAAAAGTTGGAGATGAGCTAAAAATAATTTTAAAGCATTGCTCAGTCAGAAGTTGTTTCCTGAGGAGAGGGTGTTATGCAGAGATAGTTAGTCATAGGCCAGGGCCACTGGGTAAGAGCAGTAACTTCTATGGTTCCCTAGCCCAGTAAGACAACCAAGGATGACAATTAGCCGAATATTTCAAATTGCTAGTAGAGAGGATTTTGACTGTTCCCATCAAGAAGGATGCATGGGATATGCCAACCCCCGATCTGATCACTGCTTGTGGCGAGCTCCCACTGAAATATCACACCGTACCCAACGAATAAGTGCAGCTGTTCCGTGTCTATTACAAAGAAAGCTAAACTTAAGAAGCTAGTTTCCAAAAAAGGGTTCCCCCAAGAAAGCTTACGCCCTGGCGGTGAGGCCAGCTCAGGCCCTGCCCTCCCACTGTGGGTGGCGCCCCTCAGGCCGCAGTTCAGCACGCCACCTCTAGGAGGCGGTGGCAAGGTGCCTGTGCCCGGCGAGGCAGGCACAGTTAGCGTTCAGGGGAGCTCAGCTGGGTTCAGCCTTGCTGGTCAAGACAGAATTGCAAGAGAGAGGAGGACCCCTTGCCGACGACGCTGCAGGTAGCCCTGGGGCAAATGGGGGCCTGGGCCCGGGAGGATTCCACCCTTCTGCCAGGAGGAATGGAGGGCATCCTGCAGACTCACAGTACCTAAGAATCATCACCTGGAGTGGTCACCTCGAAGTGGGCATGATAATAAACGCACTACAAAAGTAAGATTCTTCCCCTGGACCTGTGACTCCACCCAGTCAGATCAGAGTCCATTTATGTGTATGAGTGTCCGTATATTGTTTCTAAACCAGTCTTCACATGGCCTCATGGTCACCAGCTTGTCCTTGTCTGTGATGGACCGAGATGTGGAAGGCAAGGCTTGTGCCATCTAACTGTATTGCCTGTAGCGCTTTATACCTAGGGGATCAATACGTAGCTCATTAATCTCAAAATTACTGCAGAGCATTCAACCTATTAATGAATTGCTTTTCCCTTTCCTTCCTGCCTCCTTCCTCCCCTCTTCCTCCTACCTTCCTTCTTTCACTCTTTTCTTACCACCTTTCTGTCCACACGTATATGAAGAACAGCTATCATGTACCAAGAACTCTAATGTGCTTGAAGAATAGTGTGGTAACAAAAAGCGGAATTTATGAAATCTATAATTAATTGGAAAGAGATTAGTTAATAACCATATGAAGAAATAGAGCACTGCAGCAGTGTTAAGTGCTGTAGAGAACTTCCTGGGGCAACCGACCTGACTCAGTGAAAGAGCCCTTGCCTAGCATACGTGAGGGCCTGGGTTCGACAACCCCAGCACCACAGAAAATTTTGAAAGGAAGAGAGAGAGACAGAGAGAGAGAAAAGAAGGGAAGAAATAGAGAGAGAAAGAGAAAAGAGGGAAGGAAGGAAGGAAGGAAGGAAGGAAGGGAGGGAGGGAGGGAGGGAGGGAGGGAGGGAGGAAGGAAGGGAGGGAGGGAGGGAGGGAGGGAGGGAGGAAGGAAGGGAGGGAGGGAGGGAGGGAGGGAGGGAGGGAGGGAGGAAGGAAGGGAGGGAGGGAGGGAGGGAGGGAGGGAGGGAGGAAGGAAGGAAGGAAGGAAGAAACGAAGGAAGGAAGGGAGGGAGGGAGGGAGGAAGGAAGGAAGGAAGGAAGGAAGGAAGGAAGGAAGGAAGGGAGGGAGGGAGGAAGGAAGGGAGGGAGGGAGGGAGGGAGGGAGGGAGGGAGGAAGGAAGGAAGGAAGGAGGGAAGGAAGGAAGGAAGGGAGGGAGGGAGGGAGGGAGGGAGGGAGGAAGGAAGGAAGGAAGGAAGGGAGGGAGGGAGGAAGGAAGGAAGGAAGGGAGGGAGGGAGGAAGGAAGGAAGGAGGGAGGGAGATTGCTGAGGCACTGTGAGACGTGGAGGTCAGTCCCGCGCTCGAGCAGATTCCCATCTCACCTTGAGAGCGCGGTTCTGGCTGGGCCTACAGACGCTGGCAGGAGTGAGCGGCTGCTGGCCCAGGGAGGACAGAGTGAAGAAGCTCTTGCTCTGGCAGGAAGGGGGGCCTCCGAAGGGCATTTGATAGGGAACCCACAGCAGAGGGAGCAGAGGGAGCCTCCTCCCCAGGGAACAGACTGATGGAAAGGGCAGGGGGAACGCACCAGGGAGGGACCCTGCCTCTGGTGGGGGTGGACACTTGCTGCAGGCGAGGGAGGCGAGCAGCATGGCCCATGGCCATGCCCAGTCGGGGCTGGTGCTGGGGGAGCAGACAGAGTGGAAGGACTGAGATAAGCTCAGGAGGCAAAGAGAGCAGGACCTGGCGATAACTGAAGAGGAGAGTGGAAGATAAAAACAGGGACATGGCACAGCTGCCGATGCCCGGGAAGTGGCCAGGGGTGGAGAGGCGTCAGGAGGAAGGGCAGGCAGCGTGGGGTGGGGCGCTTTCAGGCGGGCGATGCAAGGGCTTCTGTTTCAGTGCTTGGCATGAATGAGGAACATGGCTAATTTAGTCCACACGTGTACAGAGGGTTTGTCATAAGAGGGGAGAAAAGGCACTCTAAAGAATCTTCAATCCCAAGGACCAGGGAACTGCCCTATGCCAAGGGCCCTGTCTATGACCTCAGAAAGGCTCAGAATGCTTGTCTCGGTGTGTCGAGAGTTCTGTGTGCAGAGCTGAATCAGGCAATTATCACTCAGCAATATGGGTCATCACTTCCTTATCTACTTTCTAGGACTGCTGTAAGGATCAAAGGAGATAATTTGCTTCAAAAACCACAGAGTCTTATGCAAAACAAATGGGAGGAATTGCTATTATCTATCAAACCCAGACACAACCACAAAACAAATGATTCAATTCAGGCACAACATTTCTCTTTTGTCTTTCGCTAGTGGTCTGATAATTTAGGAACTTTGTGTTTAGGAAACAATTAGACACCTTACTACACCCCAAATGCAATCATGAGAGGAATGTAGTGATTAGAAAACCGTGGCTTTCATTTGGAGAAAACAAAGCCCTTGAGTCTGGATACAGGCGTATGGGCTGTGGAAGGCAGCTAAGGTGCCCTGCGTGGGTAGGAAGGACTGCAGACACAGGTCCCTACACGTGTCCCTCTCTGAGTTTCCACGACCATGAAGTGCCAGCAGGGTTGGAGAGGTTGTCTCCTTGACGCTCCCGGCTCTGTCGGGATCTCATTGCAGTCTCTGGACTACTGCTGCCTGCTACTGCCTCCGCCTGGGCTTCCAGCTCCATGCGAACAGGCAGGCATCCTCAGCTCTGCTTCCCACCACAGGACCTCGATTCTGCTTCAAACTGGGCTCTGCTCTATTTTGCTCTTATTAAAATTTCCCCCCATTCATGAGACTTTGGGGACTTAAACATGTCAATAATGATCAATTACCTCCTGAGTGGTAGAATTCAGCTTCCCCATGTCTTTCAAGTGCCAAGTCATATGTTTTATTACATTCATCCATTTACAATTTTCTGAAGTTGGTCATTCTTCTAGGTTCCAGCATTGTCCCTTCACAGGGCCTAAGGCTTCAGAGCAAAAGCAGTTGGTATGGCATGGTGGATGAGCATTGGGAAAGAATGTTCAGCGAGAGAGATTAGCACCTGCAGTTCAACCTGAAGGAAATAGGACCATTGTGAATTCTATGTATTAGCCCACTCAGCTGCCTTAACAAAAGGTCACTCATAGGGCCTAGGTGGTAGTTTGTATTAGTCAACTCAGGCTGCCATAACAAAATACTGATTGTTAATATATACTACAGGTCGTTTCTGCCCATACCTCCAGTTCTGCTTCTAAATTAGGAATGTACAGATCCCACATTCCATTCCACTTCCCTCTGGTCAGAGTCTGCCCCAGGTTGGAATGGGAGATCCTGGGAGGTTTTCCCTGGGGGCATGTAAGAAATGTATACTGATGACCATTCAGATACCTGTGCAAATAACCCCGAGGGCCTGTCTCCCTCATTTGCTGAGCTCCAAGGGGCACAAGGACGGGAATCCAGCAGGCCTGAGGCCTCGGGACAAAGGGGAGATCAGTTCCCAGGCTCTGACACACAGAAATCCTGCTCTCTCTGGGCAGACTTCATCTACTGACAAAACGAACCCACTGCCCTTGGTACGAGGGCTGCGGTGCCCTTGTGAAGCGCCTGCCCCACCTCGGATGATCTGAGCCAGCAGCACAATGCCCACCTGCGCAGGCGCTGCTCCCTGCCGAAGAGACAACCCACTCGGGCTGTTCTGGCAACTGGCGGGGCGCTCTTGTGCTTTGCTTTCAGCGCAACATGAAAAGGCAGAGATGAAAGACTTCGAACACGGGCATTTCCTGGACAACCTCAGGCCAATGGCCTCCTGGAGAGGAGAAAGAGAGAAAAAAATATATATGTATATGTCTCCAACAATACTTTCTGACACATGTTCCTTAAAAGGCAAGATAAAATGGATCTATTAATTAGACCCAACTGTGGAAACTGTTCCATTTTAAAGCCTTTCAGTCTGATCTCTCCCTGCTGAGAGAGGCCCTATTGAGGATGACATTATTTGCGTCTCTTAGAAGCGTCTGGGATTCAGGTGGGGTGACCCTGTTTGGACTCCATCCAGCCACATTCTGTGGACCTGGCTCCTATTGTTCCAGAGCAGCAACTTTGCTATGTGCTTCTAGAACTGTCCCTGCAATTCCACGAGCAAGTGTTCCCTCTTCTCCTCCTGGGAAGTTGCCACTTGATTCACAGACTCAGGACTACAACGTGTTTCTGTAAAAGTAGATGAACAGCATCAATTGGGGTTAAGAAACAGGAGTAGACATGAGCTGGCTGTGTCCCCGAGGGCCAGCCTGGCAACCTGCACTCTGGCTCAGGAGATGATTTAGTAACACGGTGGTGAAAGATGGACTAGCCATCTTCAAGTGGCTGCAGCAAGGATGCTGCAGATGCAGAGGAGGCTGCTCCCCTCGGGGCTTTGTCGCCCCAACTCAGAGGGTGGCCTCTCACTGGCAACAGAGGCTCACGATGTCCCTGAGGGCCAGCGGCAGCCTGGAGAAAGTTTGCTATTCACAAGGTCAGGCTCCTGCACAGGGTCAAATGGCAAATGAAGCCCGAGATGGTGCTGGGGAAGGTCCACTGTTCCTGGTGGGCTCATGCAGGACACGTAAGACGACACACAGGAATCCAGGAAGGTGCCTTGGGCAAATTAAAACTGATAGATCTCTGACATTTCCCAAATCAGGAAGCTCCCTTCCTATTTGTTGATGTCTCATATTTGCACCAAGCCAGTGTCCCTGGCTAGAAAGAGCTTGTGATAACAGTGACTCAAAGGGACACATTTTTCCAGGTGGGGCAGTGCCTCACAGACATTCAAACAGCTGCTAAGCAGCTCCAACATTTACAAAGCCCGCAGCAGGATTTCCAGGGGGCCAGGCACACTCAACACTGGGCCTCTGTCCCTTCTAGCACTTCTAGAAGCCTCATGAACGTCGTGATCTGGCTTCGAATACACAATTCTTTCTGAATGGTCTTCCAAATACTTCTATTTGAATCATCCTCCCTCTGGAAAAATATTGCAGCACCCCAGCCTCCAACCCCCTGAAGGCCAAAAAACCCACGAAAAGATGGTTTAAAAAGAAAAGCAGACATTTTCAAGTGCCTTATACTTTTAAATTGTGTAAACTTTGTTCAAAGGTTTAAATGTTTCTGAAAGGAAATACATTGTCTTCCCTAATGTGTCCAGGGTATCTCTCTGGAGAAGTAAAGAAATCTCCAAGAAATCTCGCTGACATGAGGCAGCCATGAAGAATACTTGCAACATCTCTCTGCATCCTGGAGGTTAAGTTGAAACTTTCCAGAAACTGAAAATGACTGAAAAATAATTACAGGCACTTTTCTTAAATGAGGACAGATCATCTGCAAAGTACCAAAACTGCATTTGTACATCTGAATTAGACAAGTATTTGCAAATTGGAGTCTCCTTCCTGGGTAGATTAACCTTCATGCAGAGATTTTAACAAATAAACCTAAAGGATAGCAGAGGCAAATTCAACAAGGTGGATATTCTCAGCCTCCCTCCCTGCCTCCTTAAGAAAGACAAAAGCAAGAGAGAAGGCAGAGCTGGTGAGATGTTTACACCACAGCTCTCAGGGTACAAGGGGATACCGGAGAAATACTTGTACTATAAGTGGAGTTTGAAAAAATCAAGGTGAAGCTTTGCATGTCTTTAGAAGCCATGTGAATGTCACAAAATATAAAATGAGAGTGGGATCTCAGAATGCAGAAGGTTCAAAGATCAAAGTGCTAGAAATGTTACTCTCGTGAACAACTGAGGATTTGAGAGTGTGGCACACGCACACTGACTGGTTTGTCCCTCTGTGGTTCAGGACACTGGTGACTGGATTGGACCTACATGTGATTCCAGAACTATCTTCCTATTTATGCCACGTTATTAGCAACCTTGATTCTATCTGCCACCTTAGTTCCCTTTTAGTGCATAAAGTAACCTGTCTTCAGTGTCCAGGGATAAGGACCTGGACATCATTGGGAGGCCATTGTTCTGCCTTCCACACTCAAAAGATGCTGGACATCATTAGATGCTACAGAAAAGTAACTTAAAAAGCAAAATGGGATTCTACTCCGCACTGCTTAGCATAGCTTATGAAAAACAAAGGCAAAGACAACCTGAGAAACCACGTGCTGCTGCTGCTGCTGCGGAGCTCATAGAATATTGGACATTGACAACTGGAACGCAAACCCCTGCAGTCACGTTGGAAGACACTTGGGGGCTTTTCTCCCACAGTTTCTTCTACTACAGTGTCTTGTGGCCCCTCTGGGTGATCGCTCAAGAGAAATGGAAACTTAGATATGGATAAAATCACATGCATATTCACAGCAACTTTATTCATAATAGAAATGAAAAAAACACACAAATGTCCCTGAATATACAAATGGGTGGCCATGCTGTGGCCCATGAATCTAAAATGGAACACCACTGAAAGGAAGGAAGGGTCAGAGGGTGGTGGCTGCATGCAAAGCAAGCTGAACCCAAAGAGAACAGGGGCATGCACCCACATCGCTCGTGCCAAGGCAGAGCTAGGTGAAAGTCAGAGCCTGGGCTGCAGCTCCGCCAGGGGAAGGCAACCACAGAGGGCAAGGAACTCTGTGGTGTGACGGGAAGGTTTTGTGCCTTAACGGTGGAGTTGGATGCAGGGTGCTTGTCCTTTCAAAACTCATGGAACCGTTGTCTAAAATGGGTAAGGTCACTCTTTGTAAGCTAGCCATCAATGAATTTGTCATAGAAAATTAAAAGTCAGGGAGGAGGAAGGCAGGGAAGATAGCCCCTGGCTGAACATGGAGTTTTGGGGAAGGTGATGGTGAGGAGGGGAAGGCAGGGGAAGGTGGAGATCTGGGGAGGGGCCCAGGCTTGGCACGTGGACACCAGAGGGGACCCAGAAGTGCTGGGGCCATGAGGGAGGGCAGCCCCGGAGAGCAGATGTAAGCCCACACTTTTCCACCAACAAATTAATTAATATTTAGAAACTAAACATAAGGCTTTAAATAAAATGGGGCAAATGATGAGATATTCTTTTTCTGAATGCTTAAATTTATGAATATACCTCAAATAAATTCCAAACACATTCACAGTATAACTCACATGAACCAGCTATGATGGGATAATAGTTCTGCTGTGTACGCATTGTGCTTAATAAAGTCTGAAGGGTTTTTACCCCACAGTGAAGAGGTCATAATTGTCAACCTTCAAACTACAGAAATATCTGATTGTTTCTAAAGAACATTGGTATTAGAACATTTGCTAAAAGTAAAATTTTGTATTTCTCTAAATTTTTATGCATGGCTTACAACTTATAATACGCACCTGTTGATCAAATCTGGCCATTTGAAGGACTCTGGAAAACTCTTTGTTAGCAATAGCACAGAAATAATACTTTAGAGTTTCCTGAAAGTCCCCAAGGTAGTGCCAAGACGCACACCACTTGCTGGGCCTCCGAGAGGGGAGGAACAGAAGACTGGTCCTCACCCTGGATGCACAGGACCCTGCAGGAGCTTAGCAACCCCAAGGGGGCTCTGCACAGGGCTGGCCAGCTCTGAGCTCTTGGCGGTGGCCATGTGTATAGCTCTGTCAGAAAAGTGTTTTCCTGAGACCAGCCACTGGAACCATGGAAAGAATTCCCCTCCTCCACTCCTGGTGGCTTACAGGGATCAGATCTCCCAGCTCTGTACCAAAGAAGTGATTGGGAGAGAGTGGATTCCAAGAAAAACCCTGGGACGTTTTTCCCGATGCAGTAGGACCTTTGTGAGAGTCTGAGGAACCCCTACTAGGGTCCTGGCATTCGCTGTGCCTAGAGCCCTAGATACATCAGGCAACACCCCAAGTCTTCCACGGACTCCCCTAGAGGAAGAAAGCACACCTGCCCCTCCTGCAAGTTCATGGTCCCTCCTCCTTCATGGTACAGGCTTTGGCAGAGGCCGGGATGTCACTGAGAGGCCTACCCTTCTGGTATTGTGTGCAGATCGGTAATGAAGAGTGAGAAGCAAGGAACTGGCCCACGCAGCCCCCGCTCCCTTTGGCAAGGGCACCCGCCTAGGGCAGTCACCCCGGAGGGTCTCCCCAGGACACCAGTGCAGCCCTGGGTCTCTGTTCAGGAGCTGGCCTCCTCCTGCCTCCCCCCATTCTGCGCCAGCTTAGCGGTGCTGCCTGCTGGAGGCACCTGGACCGGCATTCTGCAGGTGGGCGGGGAGACCACCCCGTGGAACTCCCTCGCCCGCCTCCTGTGCGCTTCTGTCTTTTCTCTCGGATTGTGTTTGTCCGACTCATTTAGAGTGCACACTGGCACCGTGTTTCAGCACCAGGACAATGTCCTGTGACAAAGGAGGATGAGGCAGGGGCGCTGCTCAGTGAGTCTGTGTCCCCAGGAGGGAAGGGATGGGCCTCCATCAGCGGGAATAATGGAGCAGAGGTGTGTGTGACAGGCGACTGCCTGAGATTTCAAAGCGCGCGTAGAAACGCTCCGAAAATAGAACACAAAGGAAGCCGCGGCTGAAAGGGGCTGTAGGTTTCCGAAGGGCAGGACGAGAGAGCTAGCAGCAGTCAAGGCCACGCTGCGGGGCTTACCGGGGACAGTGAGCCCGTGCAGCCCCCAGATGGGCCTGTCACCGTCCGACAGCAGCATCCACAGAAGCCACCCAGCAGAAAACAAAAAGAAATTAGTGTTATTAGAAGAAAAGTGTGCCAGGGAGGCCTTTTGTGAAACCTAGTTCTTTTCCTCAGCAATTTCAGGGACAATGCGTGTTCCTATAAATGGCCCCCGGCTCTGCCTCACTTCCTCTTGCTAATTTAGTGTGCCAGTATTTTTAGAAACCGCTTATTTGTCTACAAAGCAAGGATGTTTATAATTTAATAAATTATGCTATTAATTATAAAAAAATCTTGCAGCATAAATTTGAAAACATGTCATTATTAGAAACTGTTTATGTATTTATTTGGGGTTTCATTTCCTTTGAAATGCTCACATTTCATGTCGGTCTATTAGGAAAAGCGGAATATTTAATTTATGACTACTTTTCCCTTCCCCCATTTTTTTCTTGATATGAAATGCAAACACATTGGTGCACTTGGTTTGGGTATGTTCATGATGGATTTGTTCAGGGACTGCGACCTCTCCTCACAGAAATCATGTGGGATGTATCACAACAGCACGTGGACCAGTAGGACCACCCAGCTGTCCACAGGTGCACGTGGTGAAGGACCTGTTCCTGCACAAGCCCCTTTATCTCCACGCAGGCTTTGGGTCTGGGACCCTTGTCCTACCTAGTCCTCGCTGGTCACTCATTCCAACAGTTTTTTTAAGAGGGTTATCACTATTTAGTGGTCTTATTAGAAATAAATTTGCCTTCGTATTTTCTTTTCTAATTGTTTCTTATTTTAATATATATCTCTCTATATATATGTAGTTCTAAAGAAATAAGAGAACTCCTATGAACTTCACTCAGTTCCCCTGGTGGGAAGTGACAATAAATAACACATTCAGAGTATTGACATAAATGTGGTCAAAATCAGAATACTTCCATTACTGCAAAGATGCGGTGACTCACGGATGACCATGCCCACGCGGCTCTAGGTGCCCCGACACGGCCCTGTGGAACTGCCCACCAGGGCTCCTCATCTACCTCAGGAACGCCCTAAGACGGAGTTGTACAGAACCGGACTGGATTCTGCCCCCAGCGTGGACACCCGCTCAGGTGGCTGCGAGTCCCCCGGCGCCAGCCTGCCCCCTGCGTTCCCCAGGCAGTCCCGCCCCCTCCCTCCTTCTACTCGGATGGCGATTTCCCTTGTGGTTGATGATGTTCAGCAGCCATCTCAGGGGTTTATTTGCCACCTGTGCGTCTTCTGTGAAACGCCTCTTCATGTCTTCTGCCCTTCTTCTGTTTGGACAGTTTGTTTTTATGGCTGATTCCTCAAAGTTCTTCATGCACACTGGATGCTCCTCCTCTGTCACTTCTGCCAGTCTGCCGCCCATCCAGTTGGTTGTCTCTCTCTCTCTCGTCCTCTTTTTCAATTTTTTTTTTCACAGTAAGTTTCACAAAGCAAAATGTTTTAATCTTGATGAAGTACCTTTTAGCCTGCTTTTCCTTTTCTAGATTGGGATTTGGGTGCAAATTCTATAAAATTATTCTAGTCATTGAAGTTCTTTTTCCTTCTCATGTAAACTTCCAGTGAGGCTGGGTTCCTAATGGAATTGCAGTAACTGTGTGTCAATGCTGGTGCATTAATATCTTTACATGTTGAGTCTTCCAACACCACACAACTCTCCATTTATTAGATTTCTTTAATCATGTCTTCGGAGTTTGCTAGACTACAACCTTAATATTTTTGAATTAGGTTAATGATACTGTATTTTTATTTTTCTGTCCAGGTTGCAGACTTACTGAAATCATATATTAGTTATAGGGGTTTCTTTCTATATTGGGGGATTTCTGAGCAGTGAGTCCTGCAATCTCTACATATGAACCAGCTTGTTCCCTTCCTTCACATTGGTGTGGTTCTACTTCATCTCTTACTGCATTGTTTGAAAATGTCTTCACATACTGGATGAGGGTGTGGAGAGTGGACTTTCAATCTTTTTCCTGGCTTAGAAGGAACACATTGAGTCTTTCACCAATAAGAATAATTACAGTTACAGAAAATTTTAGTATAAACTCTCTATCAATTTAAGGAAACCCTCCTTGATTCCCAGTTTGCTAAATTTTTTATCCATAATGGATATTGAATCATGCCAAATATTTTCTTAATTGATTTATATTATTTTTATGAATTGCACAATTTGTAGTCAACAGCCTTTAATATGGAGCGGTGCAATGATTGATTTCAAAATTACTAAAATGAGCAGCACCTAACATAAAAGTAACCATTTTCAGGTGAACAAACCAGTGGCCTCAACATATTCAGGAAGGGAAGCACCACCTAGTTCTAACTCTGAGACTTTTTAGCACCGTGAAGAAAATCAGGCCCCACTGAGCAGTCACTGTCCTTCCCTGTAAGAGATGGCCTGTGTCCAGGACAGACCTGTGTGGATGTTCTGCACCCAGGAGGCAAACACTGGAGTGTTTGTGCCTGGTTTCTTTCAATTAACATAATGTTCTCAAGGTTTACTCACTTCACAGATTTTTTTTTTTTTCTTGTACCAGGGAATCGAACCCAGGGTGTCCTTTCTATTTTTTATTTTGAGACAGGGTCTAGCTAGGTTGCTGAGGGCTTTGCCAGGTTGCTGAGGCTGGCCTTGAACTTGTGATCCTCCTATCTCAGCCTCCAGAGTCGCTGGGGTTACAGGCCTGCGCCACCACATCAGCGTAGCTTCTTATTTTGTTAGTGTTTTGTTCCTTTTCGGGTCTGATCGCAGCCTTTGCCCAGGTGTGCCTCAGTTAGCTCATCTATCAATTCTCTTCTGTTCTACTCTGCATTTCGTTTATCTCCACTGGATCTTCCGGTCTTTTTCTGCACCCTTGAGCTCCAGCTCTAGCTTCTTCTTGCTCTCCTCCTTCCCCCTGTGGGTTGGAGACCATCCTCCTCTGCGTCACTGGGTGGCACAGTGGTGCTCGTGCCCTGAGCCGGCTGCGCGTCAGGTGTGTTTTGTGCGCTGGGCTCCCGTTTTCGTGTGTCTCCAGGTGTTGGCTATTTGGGTGGCTGTGCATGGGCCTGCTTCCCCGGGGCTGGCTTCGCTGACACGTGCTGATCTCTGTTACTGATCTCTGGCGTCGATCCGTTTGGATGGGAGAAGACAGGCGCTCCTGGGATCTCTGTGTTCGCGATGCCTTCAGACTCGCTGGAGGTCCAGCCTGGAGCGTCGCGCCCTGTGTGTGAGGAAGGCGCCCAGCTGCCCCGGGTGCTGGGCCCTCAGGGTGCACTGCTGCCCCTGGCTTCCGGTGTTGCTCGCCCTCCTTCTGAGGCTCCCTCTGCACTGCTCCTCCGGCTGTGACTGTGGTGGACTCGGCCTTGTGCAGCCCTGTGCACCTCTTCTTCATTACGCAGCATCCGCCTTGGTTCCCAGGTCAGTTCTGCGTGCAAGTCCATCTGTCTAACATCAGTGTTACCGCCCTGCTCTCTTGGTGGACGCTTTACATTGAATATCTTTTCCAGTATTTTAATTTCAACCTATTTGTATTTTGGGGTAAAAAAAATCAGTCTCTGATAGCACAAAGTTGGACTGTGTATTTTTAATCCATTTTTCATTCTCTGACTTTTGAAAGGCGAGTTGAACCTATTTGCACTGAAAACAATTCAGTTCAAGAGGAACTCCGGTTGCCATTGGCTCTCCTTTGCTCTGGGTCTCTCTACTTTGGGTTCCGCTTTTCTTTGCCACTGCCTTCCTTTATGCTTGATGTTCTGAAGTGTGCCATTTCAATTTCTCTCTTGAATCCTTTTGTGTATTGTTTTCAGTTATTTGCTTAGTGTATACTGTGGGGGATTATTACTCACATGAAACATTAAAGCAATCGAGTTAGAATCGATACTAATTTTCTCTAGTAAGTATAAAAATTCTGATTTAGCACAGCCCCAAACTCCCCTCTTCGTTGACAGTAACATAGGTAATGTTGCCATTAATGCAGATTCATAATTACTGGGTTATGTATTGTCTTTTAAACCACATAGAAAAAGAAAAAAAAAAAGACACACTAAATGCGGTGATAGCAAATCTCAAGTTTACCTATGTGGTTGTCTTTACTGGAATTCTTTATGACTTACAAGTTTTGACGTGCTGTCTAATGTTCTTTTCTTTCGGCCTTGGAGTTTCCCATTAGTGGTTTTTAGGGAATTCCAGCTTCTGCCCATTTGTGAGTGCCTTCATTGCCACATTTTGAAGCACAGCCTTTCTGACCGTTCTTTGATTCAGTGTGTTAGGTATACTCGGTTCCTTCTCCCGCAGCTGTTTCTGGTGAGCACTTGGCTGTGATCCTAAGGAGGAGTGGCTCCCTCCCTCTGCCTCCACCTCGGGTCTCTGTCTTTCCGCAGTGACTGTGGTGCTCTGGTGTGCTCTGCTCAGCTTCTCACTCCTCCAGGGACTGAGCTTCTGGCATGGGTTGGTTCACCCCGGTAGCAGATCTGGGGAGTCCTCGGTCCTCGGTCCTCTGTCTTCAGTATTCTTGTGTCCCCGCCCCTTAGCGTCTGGAGTCCTCACTGAGCCTGTGTAGTAGTGGCTGAAGCCTCTCCCGGGTGGCCATGCACTGCTTAGCTTTCCTCAATCTTTGTGATTTCTGCTCCTCAAGCAAGGTATTTTAGAGTTTTTCAAGTATGCTTCATTCCCCCCCCCCCCGCCCTACCCTGCTGTTAAATCCCTCTGGTGAGGTTTTCATTTCCGTTATTGTGCTTTTCAGCTCCAGGATTTCCATGGATTCCTTCTCATGTCTGAGTCTTACTGATTTTACCTGTTTGTTCGTCCATCATTCTTCTAGTTTGCTTCACCTCTTGGTCCATGGTTTCCTTCAGCTCTGTGAGCATATTCAAGATGATGGTGTAAGACTTTCTCTACCAAGTTTATGTCTCTACTTTTTCATGGACAATTTCTGTGAGTTTCTTCTATAAATGGGCCATATTTTATTTGAATGCTTTATTATTTTTGTTGAACCTGGAGAGGTTTAATATTATAATGTGGTAGCTATGGAAAATTAGCTTTTCCTCCTCTTTAGGATTGTTTTGTGACTTTGTTACTTTCTAAATGACTTTTCTAACCTAAAGTTTTTTGAAGTCCATACATTTTGCATGTATGTTCATTGACATCTTTGTCCCTTAGCTTGAGTTCAGTGTTTTGACACCAGCTTCCTTGAATGTGGAGTTATCCAGACCCAGAGAGTCTTGATAGGAGGGAGATGGAAAAGAGAAGAGAAGCAAAGGGGAACTCCCCTACAGGCCTGCTCCCTGCGCAGGGCGCCTCCGGGCTCCACGCTCTGCCAGAGGCTCCCAAGTGTGGCGAGTGGCCAGGCAGGACAGACTGGGGCCTTCCAGGTCTTCTCCAAGACACGGTGTGCGACTCATGTTTCCCATTCACAGTCCTCTGACCGCTCTCAGCCCCAAGGCAGACCCCGCCCAGCTCTTCCTTACGGAGTCACCGCCACCATCAGCTTTTGCCCCAGCCAGTTTGTGGTTGGTTCTCCTCTCAGTGCTTCTGAGCGGTGCCCATCCACTCTGCCCTGACTGGTCCTGGATTAGATGAACTGTGTGACCTCAACTTTCAACTAAATTGTAAAGGTGGCTTCCCTGTCACGGTCTCCCGTGACCAACACCATAGTTACTTGCACAAGAGTTGCTTGACAGTTAATTAAAATATTTATTTCTCCTTAAAATGTGAATGTTAGCAATTATTACAATTGGAGTCTCTTGTCGATACTGATCATCATAGGTTTTGCTTTAATTAAAAATAGGCAGGAGTCAGACTTCATGCCTGTAGCCTCACATTTCCATTCCATATAGACAGTCGCTGTTCCTCAACATTGACCTCCCATTACTCTATCTTGTCCTGCTACCCCAAGGCCATTTCCAAAGCCTCAGAAGGAAGGCTGGGGGCAGGTGGCCTTTGGGAGCTGGACGGTATGTCCAGGTGCCGAGTGCTTGTGTCACCTGATTTTCAGATGCTGGTTGGTCATCTGTGGTCCTTGAGGTAGAGTTCTAGAGTGACCAAAGACCGCCTGCAGTTGTCTGCCTGTGTTCCTAGAGTGACTGAGAAGGCAGCCTCGCTTGCTCAGGAGATGAACACACGGAGAAGTAAGCCAAGTCCAAAGGCAGATGGGGACCCGTGAACAAAAGCCGGGGCCGGCTCTTACCAAATGGGAGTGTGGATCCTTTAGTGGGCACTCAGGCAGGTGGCCTTTCCTCTGCGGGGCTGTTGAATTAGGGCCACCTCCTTTCTGTCCTCCCCCTCTCCATGAGCGCCATGCTAGTCCTGAAAGAGCACAGCAGCCTGCTGCCTGGGGCTCCTCACTCCCGGGGAGGAAGGAAGACCCAGGCTCCACGTTCCTACTGTCTCCTCCAAGCTCTCCTGGCAGACGCCCTCCTCCTTCCCCTGGAACAGAGTACTTGAGAGGTGGAGAGAGGCGGGGCTGTCCACACAGGAGGAGCCACACCCCGGCACCTTTCGTGCCTCTTACCCATCCGGCTGCATGCATTTGAGATTTGCCTGAGCTGCTGCCTGGACTGAGTTTCTGAGAAAGGATTTAGATATTTGGGTGCCTGGATCCAGAATAGTCCAGAAGAGTGGCTCACAGAGGAGACAACAGGAAGGCCGCAGACATCCACAGGAAGTGTACCAAGCTCCTGTGCCGTAAAACTGGCTCCACGTAAACAGGGAAGAACACCAGGACTCCTGTGGGAAATAGGGGCGTTATCTCTGACCTTGGATAACCGGGGTCAGTTCACCAGTAGATCTGCCCTTCGTACTGGAGCTGAAGAACCTGCCGTGGGTAAATGAAGCCTGCCCCACCCTCCTCCATCCTCCATGACACCATACCTTGGGGAAAGTGGCTACCGAGGACCTTTTCAAGACTAATGTCACAGAGAGTGCAGGTCTTCCGCAGGCTCCCAAACAAGGGGCCCCTGACAAAGACACGTTACGTGGCCGCGCCTGCGTTGGAAGTGACGGTGACATTTAGCATGCTGTGCAGGGCCAGCGCGATCCTTACAGAATGGATTTCCATCCACACTTCTTCTGCCCATTTGTGCTGTGATTATTTTCAGCCTGGGGCAACTTTGCTGCCCGAGTATCACATTGTGCTCAGAAACCCTGCCGTTGACACGCTGGCTCTGAGTTGCTATCTGCGACTACTTTAATGCATGTCATAAATCACAAAGAAGAGTTTCTATTTTGAAATAAATAGAAACAATTGTGATCATGGGTTTTTAAAGTCTATTTCAGAAAATCTGATGCCTGTAACTCTTCGCTTCATTTAAACCTCAGATGTTTAGAACTTGCCTGGAAAGGAAGATCACATCATCAGCCTCCACATAGTGACAGACAAGCCACTGGTGTGAATGAAGTCATAGGTTGAACTTCTCAGTAGTAGAGAAAAGATCCTGTATTTCCTGTGTTTATGCTGCTGTGTGAACAAACAGCATCCATCTGTGTGTCAATGTAAAGCTCAACTCTCAGGGGACTTGTGCCTTTGCAGCTCAGATGGTTGCCTGTGGCCCAGGGACTTGGTGAGCCACCCCACACGCCACCCCTTCCTGTGGACCAGGTTCTGTAGAAGGCAAGTCATCCGCAGGATCTCTAATGCTGGCTCTTGTGGTTTTAAGCTGTTTCATAAATGCCACAAAGTCAGCTTTGGAAAGTTGTATTAAATGGGCTGAATTTCTGTTGCCCATAAACTCCCTGTCTGTGTCGAACCAGCCTGCCATTACCCCGGCTCCACGGGGGAGCCTGGCCAGCCCGCATGTCCATCTCTCTGCTGGTTGAGGGCCTCTGCCCCACTTGGCCCTCTAAATGCAATCCCCATTTTCCTCCCAAGGAGAAAGAAACAGATGACCAGTCAGAAAGATGTCTCATGTTTGCTTCAAAGGACTCACTAATTTTATTAAATTAGGCTAACAAGAAATGTCAAATGGCTTCTCGCAGTTACCTCATCTCTGAATATAAATGACACAGGATTTATTTTCTTGTATCATTTTCCCCAGTCCCCTCCTTAGATTTTTGTTTAATGGTTCTTTGGAAACTCCTATTAATGTATTTCTTAATTCTGTATAATTGGGAATAGAATTTATTGCTTCTTCCCCTGCCTCTTCTCATCTCCTTTATTATTAATTTGACTGAGAAAATGATGGTAACAGATTGACAATTCAAGTTCTTTGACAATAGCTCAGGATATTGAGGCTTAGGGGCCTTCTAGTTACAGAAACAGAGACAGAGACAGAGACAGAGGTAGAGGTAGAGATGAAGAGGCGGAGATAGAGACAGAAACAGCTGGCTGTCAGGTCTCTGGCTAACACTGGCAAGTGAAGAATGGCCCAGTGTTCCCAAGATCTACACTTTGCCCATTGAATGCACAGACACAGAGAAGGATGCTCACCTGATCCAGTTCTTAAAAAGGTGGATCTCAGTGTCATGTTGAGGTAATATGTCCTTTCCTGGTGTCAGGAGTTGGAAGAAGGAGCATTTTTCCGGGGAGTACAGTGTTAGGTGGATGGAGTTCTGCAGGCCTCATTCTGCAGCTGCTCCTCAGTGTGACTCTGTGGGAAGCTGCTAGACTTCAACTTTTCTTCTCTGATCCTCTTACATTTATTCACAGCTTTTTCTCCATAAATGAGTGTCACCAAGCTCCTGGGGAAAAGCGGAGCTGGTTAACCCAGTGCCGGCACACAGCTCAGAGGTGGAAGCAGCCTCCCAGGCCCACTACCCGCATATTGAGGCTGTGGTAGAGGGTGGTTTTACAGCTTTTATTCTAGAAGTGCCGACATCAAGTCTTGATAATTAAATACATGCTTTTCATCATTTATTAAAATGCTCCTTGCTGTATACTGGATATACGGCATTCTCAAGTTCATAAGCGTTTGATGTTAAAACATCTTGAACGTGAGCTTGGATTTTGCAGTTGAACGTCAAGTGCTTCTTTTGTCCTCAGCTTCTGTACTGCCATTCACTTGGTGCCAAGTTGTAATTTCCCAAGACTTCACCAATAGATCTAAAAGTTCCGACTCACTGTAAAGCTTTGATCAGCGTACGGGCAAATGGCTCCTTGACTCCAAGTCCAGATTCCTTCTTGTTATAAATATTTACACTCCAAATGTACGCTTCTGGTTCATTTGCAATGGTTAAAGGACAGCAAATCAAATTAGTATTTTTCTGCAAAAGAGATCAACTCCGTGCTCAAATCTATTCATCTGTTTATCTAGCAAGCGCTCTTCCTCTGTGGTCTTGTTTCTGCTCCTCAACCTTGAAAGCTGAACCTGGGTACAACAAAGAACCAAATCTCAATCAAACTGAGAAACTACACTTGAAGGGAATGCCTTTTATGCTCTCCAAGCTCTAATTAGAAATCAGTAAAACAACAACACGTTGCCAACCACAGCCTGCATACTGCTAACTCAAGGCCGCACACTTGAAAGGACGTCAGTTCTCTTTTGTCAAAGTACTTTGTACAACAAATTCTAATTCTCCATGGAATTTCAGTATCATGCATTATTGCTTCAGAAACATCACAAAGCGTAGGTAGAGTGAGGGGCTGAAGCCAGGGCTTTGAGTCCTTGCCCATGGGTTAGGAGCAGCTTAAAGTCGAGGGGACACAACGGAGGTGGATAGCTAGCTGAGCTCCGCTGCAGTGGCGGCTCCGGAACGCAGACTTGTCCGGGGATCATGTTGCAGCGGTTGTTAGGCAGTGTGACTGGCCTTCCTGACACATGTTCAGATGTCACTCTATCTTGTCCCCAAGGTGAGACATTCTGACAGCAATCAATCAAGTCCAAGAAGCTGCGTGTTCCTGTGAACAGCACTTCAGAAGTGACCCAGCCCGTAATCTGTGCATCAGCATCAGCACCTGGGCCTCCGTTAGCCACCAAAACCACGATCGAAATCTCAAAAGGTCTTTGTTATTTAAAGGCACAATTCAGAGGGTAGCATTGGGTCGAAAAGTTAAAAAATAAACCTGTAACTTGAAGCAATATTATTGTTTCATCGAAAGCCCCACAAACAGACCAGTGGACAGAATGAGGTCTTCATAGTGTGGAGACTCCCTGGAACACTGGGAGTGGACCCACCATTTGACCCAGCTATCCCACTCCTCACCATATGCCCAAAGGACTTCAGATCAGCACACTACAGTGACAAAGCCACAGCAGTGTTTACACCAGCTCAATTCACTATAGCTAAACTGTGGACACAACCTAGATGCCCTTCAACAGATAACTGGATAAAGAAAATGTGGTACATATACAGGATGGAATATTACTCAGCCATAAAGAGAAATGAAATTATGGCATTTTCTGGTAAATGGATGGAACTGGAGACTATCATGCTAAGTGAAATAAGCTATTCCTCAAAAATCAGAGGCCAAATGTTCTCTCTTATATTCAGATATTGACTCATAATAGGCAGGGGTGAGGGAGGAGCGGAGGTTCCCTGAATTGGATGGAGTAGGGGGAGCAGGGCTGAGGGAAGGGCAATGGGAATGGGAAAGACAGTAGAATAAATGGGCCATAACATTCCTATGTTCGTCATCAGTACACAACATGTGTAACTCCATATCACAGAGAACCACAAAAAATGGGAAGTTACACTCCATGTATGTGTGATATGTCCAAAGACTTCCTACTGTCATATCTAAAAAGAACAAATAGAAATTTTGAAAAGAATGCAGTCTTCAGTTCAGATACACAGCATGTCTTTGTTTCTTCCCATGTGTAGGTCGTTCCGTGACTCCTCACAAAGAGCAGCAAGAGAAGCGTCACCGGTTCAGACTCTGCCCTGTGTGTCTCAGCACACTTTGCAGAAGTCGTTAATTTCAGGATGTAGATGAAAACCATCTGGGTGCTTTACATGTAGCGTAGTAGCACGAGGCCTGGCTTCCACGTCATACCCACGAGGGCTCATTCTCCAGTCCTGCTCTGTGCGTGTGACTCTGGACAAAGCACGACCTCTCAGTTTCTTCACCAGTGGAATTAGCAGCTAATGTCTTAGATCACCCAGAGGCCTAGAGAGCAGGGCCACGCCTGCCTCCCCGGGGCGTTCCAGACCTGCCCACGCTCGTTACTGTAGCGGGGAATGAGAGGCCAGCCGGTCCTGCCCAGTGCTCCTTGGGCACTGAGCACCTGGGGGGCAGCACTGGCTCCTGGGCAGGAGTCTGCCCGCCAGGTCCTGTCGGGAGCGCTTGTTGGTGCTTCTGAGGGAGGTGACGGGGTGCCAGCGATGCTGCTGTCCCAGGCCTGGCAAGTGCAGCAGCCGACTCCTGCAAGAAGAGATGAAGTCCAAGGGGATCAGACGGCCACAGGGCGGACACGTGCTGTCTCCCTGGGTCGCTAGGGTTCTGGGAGCCAGACCTAAGTAGTCAGCACTTGCCGGGGTCACTTGGACTGCGATGTGCATGGCTGTATGGAAGCCTCTCCTCAGCACCGTGGGTGTGGGCAGCATGGTGGGCAGGTAACACTTGCCTTTACCAGACAGGGCGCTGCACAGGAGGCTGGCGCCAGGAGGAGGCTCTGTGACACTTGCCCCTCACGACTGACTCTCAGCAGAGCCCGCGCACCACCTAAGCTCACAAAGATGCCGAGGAAAACGTCACAGTCTGCTGGTGCTGAGATGCGGAGTACCTGTGAGTCAGCCGTGCCAGCGGGACGTGGTCTTGGTCTCACCTGTGAGGCCAAGGCACAGGTCTCCTTTTATCCACGTAGAACTAGACACAAGTGTGAGATCCAGCATCCTTCCCCAAGAGGTGGCCACCAGTCGATCAGTGACTAATGGCCAGGCACAACCAGGGGCAGGTGGGCGTCCGAGACCCTCCTGCAGGCCAAGAGTATCTGGTCACAGCTTGTGTCCAGAGTGATTCTCGTTTGGGGAAATGAGAATAACAGCTTTGAATGAGGCTGAGATATTTGGGGATTTTGTCTAACCTCATGGCCTTCCAGTCCAGAGTGGCTAGAGAACCTGACTGGGTGTCCCACAGATCCATAGATTTAACTGCCATTCATTGGTGATCAATCACTTTGCATTAAACTTATATAAAAAAAACATCTTTCAAGTTCTGCCATCTTACTCCTCCTGGGTTGCCCACAGGAGGGTCTTCTTCCTGGGAGTCTCTGGGTAGAAACTTAGCTGTGTCTTAAGGACTTGCCCAGAATGGGAATGCATTCCACTTCTAATTTTTAATATAATTTGCTATCTTCAAACTGCACATGATCATCTCAATATACACAGAAAAGAACCAATCTCAAATTATACTACCGTATAATTTGTTACATACAGTAACAAAAACAGTATGGTATTGGCATCAAAGGAGACATGAAGACCAATGGAAGAGAAGAAAAAACACAGACCAACCCACATACTTAACAGTCATCTGATACTTAACAAAGGTCCAAAAAATATGTTGGAGAAAAGAGAGCCTTTTACACAATGATGCTGGGAAAACTGGATGTCTACATGTAGAATAATAAAATTAGATCCTTATCTCTTACCCTGCACAAAAGTTAATTCGAAATGGATCAGAGACTTAAGAATTTCACCAGAAATTTCGCAACTCCTAGAATGAAACATAGGGCCAACACTCCATCATATTGGGGCTGACACTAAATCCTTTAACATGGCCCAAAAGTGCAAGAAATAAAACCAGGAATCAAGAAATGGGATACCATCAAATTAAAAAGCTTCTGGGCAGCAAAGGAAACTAATATGTGTGAAGAGAGAGCCTACAGAGTGAAAATCTACGCCAGCTTCTCCTCAGATAGGGGACTAATATTTAGAATATATAAAGAACTCAAAAACGAAATAACAAAAAAATCAATAAATGGACAAAAGAACTGAACAGACACTTCTTCAAAAAAACACACATGGCCAATAAATCCGTGAAAAAGTCATTCAATATCTCTATCAATCAGGGAAATGCAAATCAAAGCAACACTAAGATTTCATCTCCCTCCAGTCAGTATGGCAAGGATCAAGTATACAAATAGCAATAAAAGCTGGTAGGGGTGTGGGGGAAAGGTACCTTGACACACTGTTGGTGGGACTGCAAATTAGTAACCACTCTGGAAAGCAGTGTGGAGATTCCTCACAGAACTAGGGGATGGAACCACCATATGATCCAGCCATCCTACTTCTTCGTATGTTCCCAAAAGATCTCAAATTGATAGATATACTATAGCAATACAGCCCACTCGATATTTATAGCAACACAATTCACAATAACCCAATTATGGAATCTGCCTAGATGTCCATCAATATGATAAATGGATTAAGAAAATGTGTACAGTGGAATTTTACTCAGTCATAAAAGGAATGATATATTGTTACATATGTGCATATATGGATATGGAACAACAAATCCCATAATTATGTATAACTATAATGCACCAATAAAAAATGTGGAAAGAGAGGGAAAAAAAGAATGAAATTCTGTCACTCATTGTTAAATGGAGAACATCATGCTAAGTGAAATAAGCCAGATTCAGCAAATTAAAGCTTAAATGGTTTCTTGAATATGTGGAAGCTGGAACAAAATAAGGGAGAAAAGGGTGTTCGATATCATAAAGACAGAGGAAAGATCAGTGGAGAACAGGAGGGAGATGGAGTGGAGGGAGGAAGGACAGGAAAGGCGAGGGAGTTCGGAAAGAATTTAACAAAATCATGCTGCATGTGTCTGAATAAACATGGTAAAGTCCACCTTTCTGCACCTGTATGAAGGAAAAAATTAAAAATAAATTAGTAAACAAGTGAAAGGAAATCAGTGGAGTAGAGAATCAGAGGAGGAGGAGGGAAGGAAAGGCAGGGCACTGGGGACTGAAATGGAGTAGATGAAACTCCATGCGTGCGTGAATCTGTCAGAGGGAACCGACTACTGTGTACACTATGATGCACTATAAAGCTCCACTTGCTATTTGGATGAGGCTAAAAAATACCTGTTGGCTCTCTGTCCTGCATGCGTCCTCTAGGCCGGTGACGGTTTCTGTAGAAGGCCTTGTCACTGGGAAGGTCCAGCCTCAGCTCAGCTCAGGCTTCCTGTCAGCTTGCTGGTGATCAAGGCCAGGGGCTCAGTGTGACCTCTTGACACTTGGGCTGCTCCTGGGAATCAGCATATCTGGGCCTCCCCCACACTCGGGCATGGACTAGACTTTAAATGTGCGCGCCGTGCTGACCTAGAAATCACCACTGTCCAGGACATAAAGGGAGAGACCCAGAGCATGGCAGGACGCACGTGTGCACTGAGTCCGTGCATTGCCAGAGGGCATGCGGACCCCAGTGGACTCCAGACCCCCTGAACTGCCCGCTGTCTGCCTGCCTTTTCCCTCGCACGGCGAGCGACACAGAGCTGATTACAGCAAGACGAAGCTGCGTGGACCAGCATCAGAGGCTTCACATGCTCTGCTGAGGGAAACGACTCCCACCTGCTTCCCCACCAGGCCCACGGCCTCACTGAGGCTTCCCTGGGCTCTCCCGGCTTTAAAGCTTCAGTACTGTGGAGGGTGACTGTGTGTTTGGGGAACAAGTCAGTCCTACTGACCCTTAGTGATCAGGAGGCGTCCTGGCTGGGAATTTCCTTAGACAGTAAAGAAATACCTGACATCCAGCTGAGCACGGTAGCGCTACACTGTGTGCATGGGGCGACTCTTCCCTGGCAATACTTCTGAATAAGTCGAGTGTTAAAACTTGGATTTCAAGTCTTTGAAGCATTTAGATTGTCATTTATTTTGAAAACATTAATGCGAGTCCTAGGGACCATGGTTCAAACTGCTTGTTTTGTTTTAATTTAATTTGGTTAGTGATAGAACAAACTTTATCACTCAAAATCCCTAAACTCAAATAATTTGGCCATTGTGATCTAATATTTCAAGGACCACAGAGGAAGTCAAGGGGCTCAGGTCAGGCACCCAGCAGGCTAAGAACGTCCCTGAGGACCTCTCAAAGAAAGAAAAGTTGTCCAGCAGGACTAGTGGACAGGACAGGAGAACAGAGCCAGGTTGGGGTGAGGTCCCACTCCTTGATGTTTTACAGGAAATGTTCTCATACTATTAGGAGGATCATTGGCAAACTGTTCTTTAAAAATAAATGATAGTAATGATCTTCTTCCGTCTCAGCCTCTACCCTCTGTTCAGTGAGCTTTATCTGTAATTACTACAGTTTGCAAAATGGGCCTGGTCGTCTCTCACATCTGGGAAAACAGGCTCATATCCAGGAGGCAAGTTCAAGGTCCAGAGCTCCGGCTGCAGATGAGTCAGTCCACAAAGTCCAGGGCTTTTCTGCCCCTGCACCATGCCCGCTGTCCTCCCCGTTTGGCTCTGGGGAGTGGGCAGACTCTGAAGGACTTTATTACCACTGGTGCAGTAATGTCTCTGCAGGTGGGGGTCTCACAGCACTGGGTCTGACCACAGCTGCTCCCCAGGGTGAAATAGCAAAGGAAGCCTCACTGTCCTCACCCCCACTGAGCTCCAGGTCTGACTCATTGCTGTGGCCTGGCCCTGGATTGTGAGCCCATTCTGCCCTGAGAAGGCCGAGATGGGAGTGGACACAGACGCTGCACGTTGGAGAAACTGGGGCTTCACATAAAACAGGGACGTTTCAAATCTGCCTATCGAGCTGTTGATGGCCAGTGTCCTGAGACGCCACCTCTGTTTGCAACGAGCACGGCAGCACCTTATTCCCACCCTCTGAGGCGGTGCATGTGACACTCCTGTTAGGGCCACGCTTTGCCGTGTTCCCACGGAGTGTGTATGCAGGTTCAGTCTGCACCGGCAGCACCCCACGCGTGTGCTCCCATGCCTGGGCAGAGTTCTACACACTATGCGGGAAACAGGGAAATAGCAGGGCACGCAGTACCCTGCTCTGGGGAAGTCTGCAGAGAAGTTACAGAACAGATACACCATGAGTAAACAAGTGGACAATGATTTCACAAAGTGACAAACGTTACCCAAAAATGAAACACTGTGTAGCACAGTGTGCGATGACGGAGGTGGGCCACTCATGGAACTGTGAATGTTGGGAAAAAGAGACTTGCCCCCAGCATGCGTGAGAATGGGTTCAGACATAGGAATATCTGGGGAAGGGATTCCAGGATACTGGATTTGCATGTGCAAAGGCCCTGAGGCAGGGACAAGGTTGGTGACTTCAAGGAAGGGAAAGAATCTAAGCAGAGCAAACCTGCATGTGGTTGTGAAGACAAACATCAGGAATTGGTTACTCAAGTTTGATCTGCAGGGTAAGGGTCACCTGAAAGGCCTGTTAATAAGCAAAGGACACAAAAAGGAGCACCAGGTTCCTGGTCGTCACTCAGGTTCATGCGCCTCTAACTTCATGACTTTCTTTCCACTCATGTAGTGACTGTTCCCCATAAATACTTGGGATTAAAATTCAACCAACTACCCTAAGGCTCTCAGCTATAGCAGAGATTAGTCTGCCCTTGGTTTGTTGAGAAATAAGGTGTTTTTACAATTTCTTTCATGTTGTTCCTGCAAAACGCCTGAAGACTTTAATTTTGAAACCCCTTAATCAAAGTCCTAGGAAGAGCAATTTAAGTCATGGTCCTTCTATAATTAATTGTTTTCCAAGTAATGCAGAGGCTGACGCAGCCTGTGAAGCCTAGAAGACGATGCGGAGGTTAATGCACATTTGATTTGCTTACCCCTCCAACACTACTTATCTGATCAGGGAGGCGTGCGCTGCCATTATTGAAATTTGAGATCTCTGATATTTGAAATTCTGGAGCCACTTAGTCTGCCCTATCCCTTAGTCATTAAAGAACACAGACAACTCCCGAGGGAGCCGAGCAGACTGTCTTCTCTCACTGGAGGCAGTTCTGGTGTCTGCAGCAAGCCCACAGGTATGCAGTTCAGCCTGATGACCATCGGTCAAAACGGGAGACTCCAGAGGTCAAAGGTCTGATTGAAAGAAGGTAACCAGATTTTCACCTGCATAGTGATTTACATAAGATGTGGAAACCATTGATTAAGATTTTCACTGAATGGATATAAGACATGAGAGGAGACGGCCACTGGGAGTAATAAGTATTTCAGTCGTAGATTCTCCCCCTTGAATTGTGTTATTTAATAAATAAGCTCAGTAAGATGACGTGAGGAATTATCTTTGGACCTAGGGCTTCAGCGACTTCAGGTTCTAAATGCTGAGATAATTTGGGATGGCAGGATGTAAGTCCTAAAGGCTGTTGTTCTGAAGTCCCGGTGCTTCTATAGCTTGGGTTCTCTCAGTTAGATGGTGTCTGGTCCCACATTGTGGACGACCATGTCTGCAGTCTTCTCTTCTCCCAGCCCTTCCAGTGTGGCTGTCCTGTCATATTCCACTATCGCGTTCCCTCTGCCTGCAGAGAGAGACACGACAAACGTCTGAAGCTTTGGAAGTTTATTGTGCACAGTCTTCCTTTCTTTCCCTCTTTTCTATCCCCTTCTCTCTTTTCTTTCTCTCGCTCTCTTTCCCTCTGCTTAACTCTCGCCTGCTTCGGCCGCTCCGCTTCTCCCGCTCGGCTCACGCCTGCTTCGCTCGCACTCTTCTTCCTCGCTTCTACTCCTACTCTCAGCTTCTTTTACTCTCAGCTTCTTTCTACTCTCAGCTTCAGCTTCTTCTTACTCTCAGCTTCTTTCTTACTCCCAGCTGCTTCTTTACTCCCCCACCCACCAAGCTTATATACACTTCAACCAATCAGGGGAGAGCACACGAGGTAAACGCGCGGACAGCTGCAGGCATAGAATAGGTACACGAGGGGGGCATGCTCTAATCACATCGTTAACTAGCCAATCATTGGAATTCGCTGGTTGTTTACTGTATAGCTGGCCGCTTTTGGCTCAGCACCAGGCGCCATCTTGACCGTGCCCAAGGCTGGGGGGCCCGGAAACCCCGACATTCCACGAGATGTGTTTCCTCGTTGGTGGGATCCAGCATGGGTACCGCTTCCTGCAGGGCCTTCTTCACCTGCAGAATAGGCAGTCTCTTACCACAGTTCATTACCTGAATAAAGACTCCCACAGCTAGCAAAGCACGGGCTGAGCTCTCCCCAAACACAAAGGCTGTACAAGACTTAAATGAGATAGCACATTCCAAGTGCTTAGCACATGTTTTTAAATAATGCGTCCACCACTCTCTAAGAATGGGCCACTAGGCACATAATTGGAAACCCGACAATACAGCCACAGGTGGAATCCAGGAGCCTATCTTATGCATACTTCCATTCATCAAATGCTTGTAATGAGTCAGGATGAATCACAGATGAATCATCCTAGCAAACACCTATTCTAGGAAATGAAAGGTATGTATTACTACACAGCATACAAACCAAAGACCAAAACCCAGGAGAGCAACAGATCAAATGTGGGGAACATTCAGAGCAGAGAGGTTGGTGCATCTATGACGTGGGCACAGTGCTACTTTCTCTGCTGAGTGTTTTCAAGACTAACGTTCAAAGTAGAGAATCTTTCCATGGCAAGGAGCCCCCTCCACTGGAATGTGTTTGGGGGAGTCAAAGATGGTGGTACTGTCTTACTATCATCAAATTCTGACCCACCAGGGCCCAGGGGTTCTTCCCAGGAATTGGCCAGCTTGTCCTCCTCAAGAGAAAGAGCATGGTGTGCCCCAGGCACACTAGGTCATCCTGAAGCAAGAGACCCGCCCCCCGCCCAGCTCCAGCTCTCGGGCTACTGCTTAGTTCGTAGCATTGGCAAATACATCCTCCAAGATCAAACAGCCCTGTGACACACCAGGCACTAGGCCAGTGCAGAGGTGTATGTTAGGGCCCAGTAAGATGACATCGGGAGCTATCTTTGGTCCTAGGACTTGAGTGACTCCAGGTTCTGAATGCTACTTGATGGAACATCCCTCATCCGTGTCCTTGGGCACATTGCTAGCTTCACTCAACCATGGATAGAAAGCACTTGGGGAAATTTGCATCTGTACTGAACATGGGCAGACATTTTTTCTCATCATTATTCCTTGAAGATTACAGTCAAACCACTATTTACATAGCATTTGCAATGTGTTAGGTATTAGAGGTAGAGAGAACGCAGAGCATACAGGATGATGTTCTATGCAAATACCCTGCTGGTCTACAGGAGGACTTGAGCGTTCATGGACTTGGGTTCCCTTGTGGGTCCCTGAAGTGATCTGCTAAGATACTGCAGGCTTTACTTTCCTGCAATGGACGCCAATTAATTTTACAGAAAAGCTGACATTAGAGTAGGGCCCCAACAGTCTGGGGTTGGCGGCTGTTTTGCTTTGTGGTTTAAGCTGCTCCTTACGCTGTGCATTCAGGATTTGGAAAACACACTTGATATATGTAATGCACGGCACTTCCCAGGGCGACCGTCCGCAGCAATGCAGCTGTGCTTTGGTGTCAAAAGGCCCTGCGTCTCCTCTGGGAGACTTGGGCAGCTCACTTCATGTCTGCCTGCATTTCTACATCCATGCCATTAAGACGTGGGACAGCTGTGATGGTCAGCTAGGACGAGGGTGAAGGATGATAAGGAAGAGTCCAAGTGATTGCAGTTAGCGCTCTGCATTTTAACTGTGGACTGAGGACCTCGGTGTCTGGTAGAAACCTGCACAAACCATGCTGCAGAGCCCCCTGTGCCTAACCGTTTGTCCACTGTCTAAGAACCAGTGTTTCATGGTTTCATTTAAGTACAACAAGGTTTACATACCAGTTTCTTTAAATCATGGCTTGTATTCAAATGTTTTGATTATAGCAGCAAAAACTTATCTGTACAATATCCGGTGTGTGTCCCTGCGTCTGTGGTTTCTGGTGTACGTGCAATGTTGGTGTTCACGTATGTGTATCATATGAGACCAAACATGAGTGTCAGTGGAGGAGCAAGGGTACCTGTGCACACACATTACACAACACACACGTCGTCTCTTTTCACATTGGTATTAGTGTCGGATAGCAAGATAGCTTCCAGCATTGGTACTGATAGAAAGAAGGCCATTATTCTTTTTTTTTTTTTCAGTGATAATTGAAGTTTTCATCTTTGTAAAATAAACAAATCAATTTCAACTAAAATATTAAAAACATTCCTCAAACACCACAGAATATTTTGGTGCCTGAGGAAATATAACTTCCAAAAAGGTACAAGAGGTTCATGTGGAGCAACATGTAAAAATATGATTGTGTTTGTTGCATTTAAAAGTCTGTAGTTAAGATAATCTGCTTGACTTCTTCTAATATTTCAGACGAATATCTCATTTTTTTTAAAAATTAGAGTATTACATTTATATATAGTAGTTGGGTTCCTTTTGACACAACCATACATATGAGGGATTTATTTCAATCCCATCCGCTCCCCTGTATCTCCTACCTCCTCCCTTTTCTCTCACCTCCCATCTGCCAATCTTCTGGTTCTGTGTCTTCCTTCCCTTCCTTCCCTCTTCTCATTCTTCTGCTCCTCCACGGATCTTCCCCAGACCTTTGGGATACCTGACCCTCCCCCACTGCCGACTTTCCCTTATTTTGCTCTAGCTTCCACATATGATACAAAATATTTGACCCTTGATACTCTGAGTCTGGCTAATTCCACTTAGCATGATTTTCTCCATTTTGTCCATTTGCTGGCAAATGCCATTATTTCATTCTTCTTTGTGGCTGAGTAAAACTCCATTGTGTCTATGTACGTTTTCAGATCCGTTCATCTATTGACAGGCATCTCGGTGGATTCCTAATCAGGCTATTGTGAATTTTGCTGCTATGAATATTGCACTTGTTACATCTCTATCGAATGCCTCTTTTGGTTATATTAGATAAATACTGAGGCTTGGGATAGTTGGGCTATATGGTGGGTGCATTCCTGGGTTTTTGAGTAACCTCCACACTTCTTTCCATAGTGGTTCTATTAATTTTCAGACCCACCAACAATGTATCAGTGTACCTTTTCTCCCATATCCTAGCCATCTTCTATTATCATTTGTATTCTTGAAAATTGCCTTTCTGGCTTCAGTGAGATAGAATCTTCGTGTCGTTGTGATTTGTATTTCCCTGATCACTAGAGATGCTAACCTTTTTGCATATTTTTTTTTTTGCCACTTGTGTTTCTTCTTTTGAGAAATTTGTTTAGATCTTTTGTCTATTTATTGATTGGGTTTTTTTTTTTTTTGCATTAAAATTTTTGAGTTCCTTGTGCATTCTGCACACTCACTCTCTGTCAGATGAGTGGCTGGCAGAGATGTTCTCCCATTCCATAGGCTCTCTTTTCATGCTCTTAATTGCTTCTTTTACTGTACAGAAGCTTTTCTAGTTTAATGGTGTCATACTTATTGATTCTTGGTTTTATTTCTTGGGCTTTAGGGGTCGTGTTGAGGAGCTTGGTGTCAGCACCTTCATGATGGAGGGTTGACCCTGTGTTTTCTTCTAGTGATTGTGAAGTTTGGGGTCCAATTCCTAAGTCTTCGACCCACTTTGATTTGACTCTTGTGCAGGGTGACAGGGATTTAATTTCATTCTTCAGTTTTCACAGCAGTATTTGCTAAAGACTGTCTTTTCTCCAACACATATTTTTGGCGCCTTAATTAAGTATCTGGTAGTTCCAGGTATGTGGACTTTTGCTGCATCTCCTGTTCTGTTCCACTGGTCTTCGCGTCTGCTTTGACGCCAGCACTATGCCGTTTTGCCACTACGGCTCTGTAGTACGGTTTCAGATGAAATGACGTGAGGCCTCCTCCATCACCTTTCGTATTCAGGCTGCTTTGATTATCTGGTTCTCTTAACCTCCAAATGAATTTAATAATTGTTTCTTCCAGTTTCATGAAGAAGGTCATTGGTGTTTTGATGGGGATCGCGTTTAATTTGTGTAGCACCTTAGGTTGTATGGCCATTTTGACAAGATTAATTCTGCCTGTCTGGTAGCATGGAAGGGCTTCCATCTTCTGAGGTCTTCTTCAATTTATTTCTTCAGTGTTCCATAGTTTTTATTCTAAAGATCATTCACTTCTTTGGTTAGATTAGTTCCAAGGCATCTGTTGTTGTTGTTGGAGAATTTTGCAAAGGGGATGATTCCTCAGAAAACTTGGAATGGACCCACCATTTGACCCAGCTATCCCACTCCTCAGTTTATACGCAAAGGACTTAAAATCAGCATACTACAGAGATACAGCCACATCAACGTTCGTAGCAGCTCAATTCACAATAGCTAGATTGTGGAACCATCCAAGATGTCCTTCAATTGACAAATGGACAAAGAAACTGTGGTATATAAACACAATGGGGTATTACTCAGCCATAAAAAAGAATAAAATTATGATATTTGCTGGTAAATGGATAAAGTTGGAAAATATCATGCTAAGTAAAATAGGCCAAGCCCAAAAAACCAAAGGTTGAATGTTTTCTCTGATAAGTAGATGACAATACATAACAAAGGGGAGTGGTGGGGGTGGGAGAGGAGAATGAAGGAACTTTGGAAGGTGTAGAGGAAAATGGGGTGGGAGGGTGGGGGATGGAGAGATAGTGGAATGAGACAGACAGTATCACCCTGTGTACACGTATATGAATGGTGTGACTCTACATTGTGTACAACCATAGACATGAAAAGTTTTACCCCATTTGTGTACAGTGAATCAAATGCGGTCTGTAAAAATAAAAATAAAGAATTAAAAAAATAACTATATTGAATAGAAGTGGTGAGAGTGCACATCCTTGTCTTGTTCCTGATTTTGGTGGAAATGCTTTCATGTTTTCAATTTGTCTCTATTCTCTGTGATGTTGGCCTTGGGTTTGTCGTATACAGCCTTTATAATGTAGAGATGAGTGCCTTCTATCCCTAGTTTCTCCAGCATTTTTAGTAAAAAATGGGTCCTCTATTTTATCAAAGTCTTTTCTACATCTTTTGAGATGATCATATGATTCTCGTTCTTATTTCTATTTTAGCTAGATTCTATTTATATCTATGTATACCAATAGATGTAAATAAATTACATATACTAATTTGTGTATATTGAATGAACCTTGCATACATGGGATTAAACCCACTTGATTGTGGTATATTATCTTCTTGGTGTGTTTTTAAATGCAGTTTGGCAATATTTTATTAAGAATTTTTTGTTATCAGGAGGATTAGTCTGTAGTTTTCTTTCTTATATGCTTTGTCTAGTTTTTGTATCAGGGATCCACTGGTTTCATACAATGTATTTGGTAGTGTTCCTTCTCTTTCAATCTCATGGAACAATCGGATGAAGACTAGTTAGCTCTTCTTTAAAGGTCTGGTAAAACTCAGATGAGAGTCCATTGGTCCTGGGCTTTTCTTTCTTAGAAGGGTTTTATTTGCTGTTTAATTTCATTCTGTGGTATTGGTCTATGTAGGGTTTCTATATCTTCATGATTCAGTTTGGGTATGTTGTATGTGTCTAGAAATTGGTCCATGTCTTCTAGATTTTATAGTATACATTTTCAAATAGTCAATGATACTCTGAATTTCAGAGGTGTCTAGTGATTTCTTCTTGTTTATCTCTAGCTTTGTTAATTTATGTCTTCCCTCTCTTTCTTTTCGTTAGTTTGGCTAGGGGTTTAACCATCTTACGTATTTTTTTCAAACAACCAACCATTTGTTGCATTGATCCTGTGTATCACTTTTTTATTCTCAATTTCAACTCTGATTTTTTATTATTCCCTGTCTTCTGTTGACTTGGGGATAGTTTGTACTCCTTAATCTAAGGCCTTGAGGTGGAGCATAAGCTTATTTATTTGATATCTCTCTAGTTTTTTTTTTTTTTTTTTTGTGGTGCTGGGGATTGAACCCAGGGCCTTGTGCTTACAAGGCAAGCACTCAACCAACTGAGCTATATCCCCAGTCCCTATTTTTTTAATGTAGGTTCTCAATGCATAAATTTTCCTCATAGAACTGATTTCATATAGTCCCAGAGATTTCAATGTGTTGTATCATTGTTTTCATTTGTTTCTAAGAAAGTCTTCATTTTTTTCTGTGATCAAACCTTCATTTAAAAGAATACTATTTATTCTTCATATGTTTATGGGGTTTCTATTATTTTTCTTGTTGATTTCTAGTTTCTTTCCACTATTATCTGATAGGAAGCATGGGATTATATCTAAGATTTTTTTTTTTAATTTGCTGAGTCTTACACTGTGACCTATAATATGGTCTATTTGGAAAAGATTCCACAAACGGCTGGTAAAAATGTAAATTCAGTTGTTTTGGGGTGAAATATTTCTATTATCTATTAGGTTCATTTGATTTATGGAATTATTTATATTGGATATATCTTTATTGATTTTTATGCTTTATGACTGGTCTATTGGTAATAGGAGTGTGTTAAAATCACCCAATATTATTATATTGGGGTCTAGCTGGGATTTAATGTCAAGAAGTATTTTTAATGTAATTGGGCATGCTGAATTTGGGGCATATATAAAATCAAATTTGTAGAATATGAAAAATAGCTAATCCAGCTTGTTTATAGATTCCATTTACATGGAATAACTTTTTCCATTATTTTACCTTCAGTCTGTGGGTGTCCTTGTCTATGAGTCTCTTGTAGACAGCATTATGAGTCTCTTGTAGATAGCATATAGTTGGATTTTTTTTTTATTCATTCTGTTGATCTATGACCTTTAATTGGGGAGTTGAGACCATTTATGTTCAGAGTTATGTTCATGGTTTATTGCCATTTTAATTTTATGTTGTGTTTAATTCTGTCTTGATTCTCATTTAGATGATTATTCTTCTATGTATCTTTATCTATTTTGGAGTTATTGGATATGTTTTTGGGTTTCTCTGTGTAGTTTATCTTTGGGAAGTTATTTGTAGTGCTGGCTTTTGTTGTCAGAATTCTTATAGTTTAGCCTTGTCATGGATTGATTTTATTTCTGCACAGAATATGAAGGAGAACTTTGCTGGATAGCAATCTTGGATGGTAATTGTTTTCCTTTAGAGTTTGGAATATCTTATTTCAGACCCTCCTTGCTTTTCAGGTCTGAGTTGGGAAGTAAGAAGTGAACTTCATTGATTAGCCTCATTGTTTTGTAGCTTTTAATACTTTTCCCCCATTTTCTTTTTAGGCAATTTGGTTGTGATGTGTCTTGGAGAACGTCTCTTCTGGATTGGTCTCTATGGGGTCCTGTATGCCTCCTATATATGAAGGTCTATTTCATTTCTGGTATGGGGAAAGTTTTCTATGACTATCTCACTGAAAATTTTCATAATACATTTAGCTTGTATCTCCATGTTCTCTTCTATCTCAAGGATTCTCAGCATTGGTCACTAATTCTTACCAACAACATCCTTAGATTACTTTATATCCAGGTCTGGGTCAGTTACCCACTATAATACAATGAAATGATGTTTGAAAATTTTTTAAAGTTAAAGATTTTTAAAAAACAATGAATAGATTCAAATATAAGAAGAAAAAAGTGAGGAAAGAAAAAACAAAAATAGAATAAAATATAAAAAATGTAAAATCTTGCTGAGGAATAAAGGGCTTATTCCTGCGGACGTGGTCAAAACTGTTGACGGGAATGGCTGTTCATCTCTGCTGGTTGTTTTGGGGTTTGTAACCTTGGGTGGAGGGCCGGGTTAATAAGTCCACACCTCTGTGTTCCTCTCTCAGCTGCCAGTCTGTGTGGGAGACATGCTGGTGGGTGGCAACAGATCTCAGCTCGGTCTCCTGGCACACAGTGGGGTAGCACCGTTCCGTGGGACACCTTGCGTTTCTGGGGCGGGGTGTTGTGGGGTTCTGCACCAGAGACCCCAGGGGTAACGGGTTATCTAGGTCAAGTTTCCGCCGTCTGTGGGCGGGTGCTGGAGAACCGCTCCGCGCTCGCTGCTGGAGGAGATGCGGGTGCCACAGCGTGTCTGGAGCTTTAGGTCTGGTGAATTCCACCGCTAGGGTGCAGGACACCTCCTGGGGTTTCACCCTCAGCTCCATGAACATAAAAGGCTGGGATCTGCCCTGGAGTGCAGAAGCCCCGAGGGGTAGTATGGGCAGGTAGGCTTGGTGATCAAAGGGCTCTGGGGACACTGACAAGCCATTTCTCCCAGGCGCGGCCTCTACCTTCCCAGACTCCCATGGCCTCCATTTCCTCCATTCAGCCCGGTTCCCTGGTCTACACTAATTGCCTATCCTGAGTTCTAGCTTTACGGCCCTCCCCGCTGCCCTCCGGGTTTCTCGAAGGACTGGGTCCACGTCTGGTCTCCTGCGACTGGACTTCCCAGGGCCCAGGACAGGGTCAGGGAGAGGTCTGTGGCCACCTGCCCCAGAGCTGACCCCTGAGCTGGCAGCCTGTAGGGACGCGTGGCCCTCACCAGGAGGGGACGACCTCCAGAACCCTGGGCACCCTCCGGGGCAGGCGGGGAACACAGCTCACAGCGCTTGAGCGGAGCCCAGGGTGGCGCGGCTGGGGGCCTGTGCGGAGCCCCCGCCTTCCTTTGTTTGAATAGCACGTGGACCGAAGGGTTGCACAGATGTCGCAGAGTCGGCCTGCGCTCACGGATGCTTTATGATGTTAGCTACAACCCTTGATTCTGCTGAATCAGTCTTTCTTCAGACTATATATTAGCATAATACCTGAATTAAATTGTGGCATCAGTGAAGAAAATAAACCGAGGAGTGCTCACCCGTTCTCACGGCTTTCCATCTTGGAATTATCCGTTTGGAGACTCATGTAATTCCAAACGTTATTGGCCATTATTTTTTATGTGTGCGTTAGGAACCATGGACGTTATATAGATAATATCAGTGCTACAACCCCCGGTTTCAAAGCTACTATTATTATTAAGGAGTATTCTTCAATTCCACATTAGTTTGGGTGCAAGGCTAATGCCATTTACCCTGAGCGTCTTTAGTTAATACTATTGTAGTAATGTTGTTTAGACATGATTTTAATGTAGCTCCTGTCATTTATAGTTATTCTAATAAAAAGTGTGATACTTTACATAAGCCACGTATTGACTAACTTGAGAGCAAGTAGTTGCTTCTCTAAAGGAACAAAATCTGCTTGGAGTGAAGCAGGGTGGGACTGTTTACTTCCACTAAGAAAGGTCAAGGAGGTTGCTAATTTTTACATTTTGTAGAAAACCCTATTTCCTCCTACCTCCAGGATGTGCCCTGAGCCAGGGAGGACCTGGCAAGGGCAGAGCAGATCTCAGAGGTCCTGCTTCATGAGGCACTTGTCTCTTTCCAACATGAGAAACGTCCCTCTCTGATTTGGCATCTTTAGCTGCCTATGTGTTTCTTCTATGCCATTGCCTTATTCTTGCTAATGTGCCAGATTTATCAATTGCTTTATGTATATGGCATCTTCAAATGTGTGTATTGCCAACATCTTCTCTTTTCTTGGATTTCCTGCTAAATCATTGCTCTTATGATCATTCCTTTATGTGCTCAATTTAAGAAAGGTTTGCACGAAGCTGTGAAAAATATATTTTATTTGATATATTCTGAAAGCATTTTCATTTTGTATTTTATGTTGAGGTACACAGTTAATTGGGGATTGGTCTTTGTATATACTGTGAGATGAGAATCAGAGTTCATTTTTCCCATTTGGAAATCCAGTTGTCTCAGGACCATGGGTTGAGAAGCTCTTTCCCTTTCTAGGCAGTGTGTAGCTTTGTCATAAATCTGGCTTCTGTAGCTGGGTGGGTTTTGGACTTTCTCTTTGGTTCCACTGGCAATTCATCTTGGCTGGCACCATTCAAACCCTATTTTAGCTACTGTAGCGTTACAATCAGAGCATAATAAGCAGCATAAGAGCTTCTATTCTGTTCTTTTACAAGATTGTCTTGGTCGAAATCAAGTGAATCAGAACCTATTTTAGGCATAGAAACTTTAAGAACCTCATAGTTGATGAGAAAGTAAGGCCAAGGCTGAGGGTTAGCCTGCTAAGAACTTTTGAGCAGCTCCTGAAGGTTCTAACTGGGCTCCTGGAAAAGTAGGTTCTGATCAAACATGACTCATTCTTCAAAATGCACTGTCCTAACTGGCACCCTAAACGCATCCTAATGCTGTTCCTGGGAGAAGTCTTAATTTCTGATAATCTAGCTCAAAATGATGGGTCTATAATAGTAACTCCTTTCCAGTTGACGTTTTTCCTTGAATTTTTCTTTTCTCCAATTTATAATCAAGTCTTCACTTTTTTTGATTTACTGTGAAGGAAGAATTGCTAGATAAACCAGAAAAGCTATTTTCTTTAAAGACCTTTCAAAACCCCACAGCTTTAATATCTACTTGTTACAGTGTTATTGTTAGATTTAAATTTAGTGGAAAATGGGCTTCTTATTAGTTCTTTGGTTTTAAACTCATAAATCCCTTTCATTAAATCTTTTTTATTAAGATTTAGCAAACTCCCCCAAGCATTTGATAATATTACTGTGAACGATTTGAGCTCACTAAGACCTACTATTGCAAAGCATTTTTCTAAGTGCAAAATGCATTTGGAAAGAATTTTTTCTGTTTGCAGTTCAACAGTAAAGGCTGGGATAATACTTGTGTTCAAGGACTTGCACTGCATGCAATAATCTGAGTACATCCAAGTCCCTTGCAAATTTTCTTAGAATTTTCTAGTGTCTAAATATTTAAATTTGTTTCAAACACATTGGTAGGAAATGGCCAGATGGAGATGGAAGGAAAGACCCCAAAGAGTTTCCAGGAGCTACTTAATAGCTTACTTCAAACCAATTAAACACGGGAATGATTTGAGAGGAGTAAATCTGTCTTCCTATGCTGGTGATATTTACAATAGAAACAAAGTGCCGCTAGGGCATTGTGAATAGTCTGTGTTCTGATCTCAGTGCCTGCTCTTTGTCATTGAGGTGCCTCATCCCGGGTGCATAACCACCACGGCTGGCTGTTGGAGGAAACTGAAGAGAAAAAACTACACTCAGGCAAGGAATTAGCCTGGTCCTGAGGGCTCCTCTAGGGCAGTGGTCACCTGAGAGGGCAGGGAGATGGACTTGGCCCGGAATCGTTGAGCAAAGGCAGAGGATAAAGGATGAGGTGGCAGGAAGAAATGAAGAGGTGCATCTGGGAGGGGAGGGATCTGTTAGTCCAGGATTGGAAGGAGATTGAAAGGTCATATGGTTGCCCTCGTCTCCCAGGACCTGTCCTTCGAGCTGAACATCCTGGCAGGAAGCCTGAGCCTATTGTCACTCAAGGACCTGTTCCATAGAGGATTACTCCTGAAATCTGGTCATCACCCGTGGAGCTGAATCGCAGAGTTGCTCACACAATCCTGGGAAGCAGAGGCTGAAGGGAGTCAGTTCCTCGTGCTTCCAAAGCTCAGCCCTACACCACTGCTCCTCACTCTCTCTGCATCTCAAGGAACTTACACACCAAGAATATCCTCGTTTGCCCCACAGGCAGACGAGTGGGAGGTCAAGCAGAGTGTGGGATGACTGAGAAACTACCCAGATAAGCTCCCCATGGCTTATATTCTTCTGCATTGTATGACACTGCAACCTGTTCATATTATGACACATGGAAGTCATTCAGCAACAGTGATACCTGTGTGTGTGTATGTATACATTTTAATAGTGTTTATTTTATGTGCAATGCAGTTTCCCCCAACAAGGACGGTATGGACTTAATGCTTGCAGCAAATACCTGTGCAGATAATTAGCACCAAATTTCTTCCTCCCGTATTGGAGACCCTATGGAAAAAGTTTATTTGGAAGTGACATTTCTGTCTCAGTAGCAGAGTTCCCTGCCTTTTCATCCTGGTTGCTGAGACTCTCCCCCTGCTTCAGAACTGCAGAACACTGATGCAGCTTATCACTCGATAATCTTGCATGAGAATTATGCAATACGTCAGTATAAAATTGACCAAAAGTAGTTAAAGAATTGCAAAATCGGATGAAAGATGGCCAAACCAATACAGTTTTTGTGCTTTGTTTCCCAGGTCAGAATTGCGGAGGCTTGGTCCAGGGACCCAATGGCACCATCGAGAGCCCTGGCTTCCCCCATGGCTATCCCAACTACGCCAACTGCACCTGGATCATTATCACAGGGGAGCGCAACAGGATACAGCTGTCCTTCCACACCTTCGCCCTGGAAGAGGATTTTGACATTCTCTCGGTTTATGATGGACAGCCGCAGCAGGGGAACCTGAAAGTCAGGTAAAGTGCCCGCTCTTCTTACTATGGGCAAGGTAGAAAAATGTTCAAGTGCCCGGGTTCTGAAATACAATTGGAATTCATGTTTGAATCTCATCATCAGAACAAATCAAGCTACTATAAAGAAAAACTAAAGGTTATAGGTTTGTGTCAAATTGTGCACCTTTCCCATACTTAAACTTCCTATTGAAGCAATCCTTGACTTCCTTTATAGATACCTCCTTGTTCTAGCTCTGCAGAACAGTGTTGTCAAGGTAATTTAAGTGAAGTTTTAATACACCATTGTTTTTAAGCAACTGTGAATTTAGGGAAAAGTCAAAAAGATAAATGAGGGAGTGCAATTCAGATAACAACAAAAGGAACCTTTATGTTGTTAGAGAATACATTCAGGAGGAAGACCTAGGAGGTGGGTGGAGTAAGAACATTCAGGTATGCCAAATTCTCTGGAGGCCATTGGGTTTAGACAATCATAGTATATTCTGTTCATCATTGGTTTTGTCCTTTGATCTATGATCTTTACCATGAAGAAAGAAATAAACAAAAAAAAGTACCTGTACAAGATTTTTTTTTTAATTTGGCAATGGAAAGAGGACTATCCCTTTCAAAAAATAAGATTTTCTAAACAAAATTGATGAACATATTTAAATATATACATTTATGGCAAACCAGGTCTTTACATTCTGCTTATAAAGTTCTACATTACTTAGAGATTATGTTCAGTATCTGTTAGTTTATAGAAAAATTGATAGAAGGCAGCAGAAATTGCTTTGCATAAATTTAATGTAAAATTCACATTAAGGCCAGTAGGAACACACACACAAAAACATATCCTATTCATGAATTTGTGAAGTGAAAAAAATCACTAATTTCAAAAACACACTTCTATTTGTATATTTAGTTAATGCATTTATATCACTATACAATATATAACTATATTAAATATAAAATATATTATTAATACATTTCCAAATATATTTGATTGGCATTTTCATTATGCATTTTCAAATACAAAATATCTTCTATTGTTTTCTGGGTCATCTACCATATCTGTTTTCTTTCCATACGTTTATTTCCATTTCTGTTGCATATTGTGCAATAGCTGACTCTTTTCTGAACCAGGTAAGTAAATTTTCTTTCTTTTTAAATAGCATCTGTGGTCCCCATGCTGGATGTTTGAACAAAGTATCTATTGTATGATGATTGCTCATGTGATATAAGAGTTCCTCTCAACACTCCTGCTCTTCCAAACATTGCTTTTTTATTTGTCTTCAGTTACAAGTGTTGACACTCCCAGGGAATAGCAATGTTTTATAAAGGCAAAAAGAATTATAACAAAGACCATAGTTGTGACAAAGCAAAACAATGACAACAGCGAAAAGAATTAGGAAGTTCAGTTTATTCAGTTACCATCACATATGTGTTAAATCTAGTTCTTTGACATCATGTGTTAAAACTAGTTCTTTCTCTTTCCATCTAAACACTGTTGTAAACATGTGCTCAATAATACTTCCATTTTCTTTCTCTTAATATTTCCTTTTTCTGTAATTCTTTCAGGTAGGAACACCTGTCTCATATGTTAATTCGATTGACTACTTGCCTTGCAACCATTTTCAACAATCTGTTATGCTTTCATGTTCTTAATGTGATGTTAAGATCATTTTATGTTAAGGAGCATAAATCTTAGAACACAGCTTTCTGGTCTATCCACTATTTTAATAGGATCAACACTGGAAATATTTATGCTCATGGTATTTTATTTTGAGTTTAATGTACAAGTTGATGTTTGTGTCTGGGAATTCTCATAGTTGTTGAGACAGATGTCGGTCTCTGTGGTCCTCCTACCTTCTTAGATACTTTTAGTCAGGAAGAGAGATAGGTCATTCTCTTGGAAGAGATACGGGCTTCCTGGAGTCATTCAGGGACAGAGACCGCAGGGTGTATTTGTGCTCGGTTCTTGAAGTGCGGAGTCTTCTTTCTACTTGGTGCTGATTGCACGGTCTCCGCCTGTCTCCACCTTGACCTGCCTGTTTGAAGCACCATTCTATGGGTATGCAGTAAGTCTATGGGGAGCTGTTCTAGGTATTGTATGATAGAAAAACTGTACCAGTAGAGTGCTTGCCTTGCAAGCACAAGGCCCTGGGTTCGATCCCCAGCACCACAAAAAAAAAAAAAAAGAAAAACTGTACCAAAGGCCATAATTCCTCCAATGGCGGCTTAGTGAGATGGGTCTTTAGTAATGTAAAAATCTGAACCAATAACAAGGTGAAACAGGAAAGTTTGTATTGTCAGGGAAAACCCAGAAGAAAGTGTTTTCCTGTCAACGTTCAGCATCGGGGCTGATAGGCAGAGTGGCTATGAGTGGCATCAAATCCTAATTAATCAGAGAGGGGAGTACTCACTGATGTTATCTGTCTCCCCGTTATATCTGGAGCCATTGTTTATTTCTCAAACACAATTGACTGACACTACTTAAAGCAGCTCTGGAATTCAAAGAAGAGCAAGTTCGTGAGGGACAATGGATCTTAGGACACAGAGCTGCCCAGAAACGGTTATTAAAGGCTGCCAAGGACTGTCCTTTCACTGTGGCTGCTGCTCGTAGCTCAGAACCTGCTCTGACTGAGAAATAATGTCTTATTACACAACTTGAGCATCTCATTATGAAGACATTTGTCCTGTTTATCCACAATGAGAGATAGTTTGTGAATAAAAATGTGGATTTAATCCCCAACAAGCAAAACATGGAATTTGTAGTTGAGAATTCTTCACGATTATATTTTAATTTGGACATTAGTCAGAAATATATTATTCACTATATATAAAGAGATCTTTAAGATCAAAAAATGACATGTATAACTCTGGTATTATCTTGGATTATGTCTTTAATACAAGCATAACCACGAAGCAGAATAACCTGCGTCTTCTCAGTAAATATGTAGATAGCGTGTGGATAATCTAGACTGTAGACAGAGACATTTTAATATGCAGACCTGGAGAGCCGAAGGGAAACCTACCTTGGGAGAACGAGAGGAAAGATGCAATCAGTTAGAAGTCCAGCTGCTCCTGGGTGCCTGGCCGAGGAGCTCAGCGTGGCCCGCAGTCCGAGCACCGGGGATGGTGGGACAGCTGAGCTTCTTGAGGTGGCACCAGCTCTGGCGCCTCAGTCTCCAGGTCACAGGTCGCCAAGTCCTGCAGTTCTTATTTTCGGCATCTCTCCATTCGCCATGGCCTGTTTAAACCTCTCATTGGTGGAGAGGTGCCCAGGGCACCAGAGCAGTGCCAGTCTGCCCCAGCATCACCCCTGTGACGCCCAAGCGCTGGCTGCCTGCTACCCCTGGTTGGCACTGCCACACGCACGCTCCTGGTCGACATGGCCAATGGTCCAGGAGCACAGCATGTGACGCAGGCACCCTGGCCAGGGCTCCCTGCTGATCCCCACGCGAGTTCCGCGTTCGGTTGATGGATCTATGGGCTTCTCCTTGACCGGACCTTGTGAGGCAATAGGACTCTTATCTCTGCTGCTGCACCCGTCCCTCTGCCCATCTAAAGGAGGTTTGTCTTTCAAAACCCAGTCCATATTATATTTACCTCAGGAAATCTTCCCTGGGTACCCAAGTTAAAAACCAAAGCTTTCACCAAAACCCCTTCCTTTTCTCTGGACTCCCTGGGAGTTCCCGGAAGCCAGCCTGTGCTCCCTTGAACTGCCTCTCTGGGACCTGTGCCCCTCTGTGTCCCAGGACGTCAGGTAGAACACAGGCACGCCGGCTGAGGCTTGGAGAGGCGGCCTGGGCGAGCCTTCTCCTGGAGTGGCAGGTGTGGGCAGTAGACCTGAGGGTCATGTCCTGCTCCTGTCCTGCCGCTCACGGCCGCCTCCCTGTGAGTGCGGCTGGGCCCAGGGTGACTGTGCTGAGTGACTGACATCCAGCTCGTGCTTCCTGAATTCAAAGTGGAATTCATTCGTCCCAAATCAGAGAATAATTGAAATTGACATCAATTTCCAACTGTGGTAACTTTATAATCATGAAGGTCGAAAATAAAACCCATTAGGAACTCAAAACGTGAATAAAAGTGAACCCATGAAGGGAAATTAAACAAGGCAAGGTGGGAAGCCAACGTATAGTAGTGCATGATTGTGCTAGAATACCAGGCCTAGGACAAGAGCGTGGGCAGTCATCTCGGATTTCTCATCCTCTCTTTACAAGATCACCCCTAATTTTCTGCAGGGGTGATAATGAAGAGGTTAGAGAAGAAAGTAACAGGAACATGAAGTCAGGAAATCATGAACACCTGTTGTTTACATATCCCAGTGTTTCCCCCAGTTTTCCAAAACCGCAGTAACGTGTTGGAATGCCGTAAGCATTTATTAAGAAACCTGCAGAATATTGACTCTGTCTGGTGATGCTCTGAACTGACAGACTTTTAAGGGCCGCAAAAGGGTTTCAGCTGCGTCACAATCATATTAGACAAGAGACCCAGTGCCGCCATGATCCTTCCTTCCTGTCCTCCCTGACTCCATGAGTCCTGAGGCAGCCGTGTGTGCACCAGGGGTCACCTGTAAACCAAAGTACCAGACTACTTTACAGTGACTAATCCCCAGTGAGGGCTCTGGTGCTCATGGGGTGGAGCTTCTAGAAAAGCAGGCCTTTGGCTTGTTCGACCCACGCAGGGTGAGGGAGGTCCAAGGGTGAGGGAGGTCCAAGGATGAGGGGCGTGGGGACAGGCAGAGGGAGGGAGCGGAGGCTGTGCTCCACCCAGAGAGGAGGCCTTAGCCGCCAGGCACTTGGACATCAGGGCCCAGTAGTCCAATCAGTGCTTGCAAACCTGATTAATCAGGTTATTACAGCTCAGTGAGGACCCCGAAGGGAAACAGTGGAGGGGCTGATCTCTTACATAGATCTAGAACATTCCCATAGTTATGATTTGCTCACTCTTCTACATATTTTGGGATGATTACAAAAAAAAAAAAATGTCTCCCATATGTCTTCCAAATTTATTTGGTTAATGTAAACTTTAAATTAGCAGTTTGTAGATAAGCTGAATAACTATTGGTGTAGTTTTGCTTTGCTTTTCATTTAGCTGTTTGCAGTTGGTGGTGAGGACCAGGTCAATTGAATCAGAAATCCCAGCATGAACTGGGGCCTCGACATGGGGCACATGATTCTCCCCACCCTGTGTGATTTTAATATGCAGCCTTGGTTGAGAACAACTGCATATATGTCTGTGTTTGCAAAATTCCTATTTATTAAGAAAGAAGATTAAACTGCAAGTGACTGGAAAAATCCTGGAGACAAATAATAGAGGAGACAGTAAGAATCTAATCTGCCGTGAGCAGTTTCAGCATGCTTGACTTTGGACTAGGGCGCCTCTGCTGTGGCCAAAGGTCTGTGACTCATTCCAGACCTTGGCTATTGTGAAGTGGCAAAGCCGTATCCAGAGGAGCGTATCCAGAGGAGCGAGCAGCCCTTCAAGACTTCCTAAATAGACACATAAGGAAACTATTCAAATAGTTGCCCCTCCAAGAAATTGCCCTTGTAAAAATACAGACCTCCAGAAAGGCATTTGGATTTTTTTGAACAGTGGAAGAAGAGGAGATGGCCAAAGAGTTTGCAGCCCTTCTCAGCTTTTAGCAGAAAAAGGTAATTTGTGGAGTTGATCATATGACCTGGAGGAAGACACAGATTTATAAAACTGTAAATCTTTACTGTGTATAGCAAAGCACATGTTAGATCATCAATTAAAACACTAATATGAAAGTAAAAAATATTAAAAACAAATTTGTGTGTTTTTTTTTTTTTTAGGTAAGGCAATTTTGAAATCATAAAGTGAATGAAAATATTCTTCTCCCCAAATTTAAATCCTAATAGACAAATGGTAGATTGATTAAAAAGTACCTATAATAGATTTGAAAGTCAAAGGGCTGGTATCCTTAAAGTATATACTTTTAGAACTATAAGATAATGAAGAAAGCCATTCAATTAAAAAACAAGTGAAAATATGAATAAGGACTTCAAATAAAATAAATTCATGGTAACAGGTGTATAAAAGGCAAGTGAAAACATCAATGTAATTTAGTAGCTCACTATTCTGAATGGCAAAATTTTGATAATTCAGAGTTTTTGAGGATAATGGCAAATACCCTTATAACCCTTTACATATAATATTAAATTGCTACTATTCTAATAGAAATTTGGAAATTTTTCTCAATATAAAAGAATCCATTATATAATCTTTTGTATGTTATCATATCTATGTATCTATATAAAGAGATTAGTTAAATAGGATATCCATGTAATACAATATACCTTTAAATCAATGAGGGAAATATTTTTTTGCTTACGTTAAAAGATGCTTCTGGTACATTTTGCACTTGAGAGTAAACACCGTGTCAGATTGTCCAACTCCTCTCAAGCTTTTCTTCTTCCTAAATAAATGTTGGGTAATTACTCACAATACAACACCACTCAGGGGGTCTAGGAACTGGTGGGCTCTGGGATTCCTGACCTTCAGGGAACCCTAACACTGTAGCAACTTCCGCAGGTTGGTGGGAAACTCAGGGAAGGGCTTCTGCACAGCCCTTGGGTTTCCCAGTGCCTTGTGCCGGCCAAAGCAATTTCAATCAAAGCACAGAGTTGCCTTAACCTAGAGAGTGTGGGCTATTTCTGTGTTCCTTGCAGGTCAAAGGTGAAAGAGGGATGAATTTTATTTTTGGTATATGTTTTCTGCCTGTGAAATTCTTGTAGTCAGTTCTCTTTACCAGTCTGTAAATCCCTCTCTCCTGTTTATCTGTCTCCACTGGGGTTGATTTCATCTCTCAGGAGAGGTGTGGCAGCCGGCAGATCTGAGGGATGCTGGGCTAATGAGGGACCTGGGATGAGAGGCAGACTCATATCCTGAAAGCCCAGGAGTCGGAGTTCCACGGTGCTCCACATGGCCACATTCCTTCAAGAATCATTTGTACGATTTCTCTCCAAAGGGAATAAAATCTTCATTTCTATCATAATTTTAGTCCTTGTTTTCTGGGAAAAGGAACATAAAATGTCAAAAATTCAGTAACATTTATTCGTCATGGTGGTAGATGTGGGAAAACTTTTAAGATGGCTTATTTTGGGGAACTATCCATGTTAATAGAAAGTAGTTGCAAATAAACATGTTCCTAGAATTTACAAGATTTTTCTTAGCATTTCATAGATTTATGTGGAAGACCAAATTTGAAGCTGAATAGTTATTTTTTGGGTTTGAGATTTACCCTTCTTCCCTCCTTGGTTTATAATGCTTGGATGGCAAAGCAAATTGCAGATTCATCTGTCCTTTTATGTCCTACAGTAGCTTAGCATTAAGAATGGAGTAACAAATGAATTTTAATAAAATAAATATATTAGATACCTTACAAAATAATTTTAAAGTGGTGAATGCCATATACAAAATGTTAATTATCTACTTTTAATTCACAAAATGAAAAAGGAATGTGATATTATTTAGCACACGAAACAATTTACTTTTCCCTAGTAAATACAACTTCCTTTCCCTTTGGGTAGAAATAGGATGCACTTTGTGTCTGAAATATGCTGGAAATCATAAAAAGGGCACCAGGTGGCTTGGGCTTCTCCTGGCTTCCATTTCTCCTGGCTTAACTCTTAAGACCTCAAGTCCTAACTCGAGCAGAATTCAGACGTCTGCCCCCAGTTCTGGGTGGGAGGCATCAGTGAAAAATGCTTCAGATCTTCTCTTCAGACAGCACTGACCTGAAGGGTGCTCGGTAGGGAGGGCTCTCATGGGAAGCTGGGTATCCACCCTCGGCACTGGTCTGTGACCCCCGCCCTTACCTGGCCGCTGTGGGATCTCCTGGGCCCTTACCTGGATGCTGTCAGATCTCCTGGGTCCATGCCTGAGTCCTGTCGGCCTCTTTCTTACAGCCACCTTGGGATCAGACGATGACTTTCTCTCTGGGCCTTATTTTCAGCCCAACTTCCCAAGCTCAAAGACAGTATTGATCTCACACTGAACTCTCAAATGGAAGATACAGGGTTACGACTGTTTGACTACGACTTACCTCCATGTAGTTACAGCCAGTATCTGTTCCCTTTGCCTTTAGAAATCACTAGTATTAAAAAGAAATTGTGTGGCTGACTCCTAACTTCAAGGAAACTGTTCCTCCATGAATAGGGTGTTTGTTCCATTTGAGAGGGAGAATCAGAGAGTAAGCAGAAATAATAACGTGAAATGTTTCACATGACCTGTCACCTCTCAGCTAAAAGAAGAAAATTGAGCTAAAGAAAACCTTGGCCTCCTGAAATCTTCTAAAAATGTCTCTCAGAAGGAGATGACTTCTCAGTTTCTCGCAGTCTGTACACGGATTCTCTGTGGTGTTTTTTTCTGCTTGTAGTAGCACTTACAGGTCCACAATCACTCCATCAAAAGGTTCTGTTTTAGTCAGCTTTGCATCACTGTGGCCAGGACCCCTTAGAAGAGGGAAAGTTTGTTTGGAGCTCATGGCTTCAGACATCTCAGTCCATAGATGGGTGACTCCATAACTCTGGGCCCAAGATGAGGCAGAACATCATGGCAGAGGAAAGCATCTGTGAATATGGCACCAGATGGGGAGAGAGAGAGAGAGAGAGAGAGAGACAGACAGACAGACAGACAGACAGACACAACAGGGAAGATGCACCCTTCCAGGGCCGCCCCCAGTGAAGCACCTTCTGAAGCCACGTGCTACCTGTCGATTCAAACTAGGATGGACCGATAGGTTATAAGCTCTCACAATCCAATCATGTCACCTCTGAGTATGTTCAGTTAACAGGTGCTTTGGGGGACACCTCACATCCACCAAAGCAGTTACTGAGCCTGTAACAGATGTGTTCGTCACCCTGTCTTCAAGCTGAGGTTAAATGGTACCTGAACTTCATATGTCTGTGCAGCAAGTTTTATGAGATTACTTTTGTCCTTGGTACATGTAGTATTTTAGTTGTTTATTTTTTTTGGAATAGAGTTGGGAAGAATCTACCTTTGACTGGTGAGGGTGTGGGTGGGAAGGAGCTATGGTGGTGGAGTCGCTGAGAGTATTTACTATTATTGCACTATGCTCATTAAAATCAAAGACACCACCAAAGAGCTGAGTGCTTTCAACTGCGGTGATGCTACTTACATAGTTCTCTTGAAAGGATTATGTGAGTTCTACCTTGGACCTTTGCCTGTTACTTATGAGACTTTTAAAGTTGTACTATAATGCATGGATCCCATGGTTTAGGATATAATATCATCCATGCCTTTTGAAATAGATGAGCACCGACTGGCAAGTTTCACTGCAAACTCTGTGTTAGTGGCCCCATCATCTTTTCTTCAATAGCATGTTGTATGACACATTTCCATTCAGGATGGCAGATCAAAAGCCCAGGTGGAGAGACGCTTTTCACTTGACACTAAAAAGGGCACAGCTGAAAAGCAGAGGGGAGTCTAGGAAACGGCCACAGCAGAAGGCTAGCTGGCTTCCCGCAGGGTGTTTGGGAGGTGCTACTTAGGCAGTAGACATTAGGGACGGGGTCAGCGGGAGGATTTCCTTTCCTTCGGTGATTTCCTTACCCCCAGCTCCCCTGCCCCGCGCAGATCTTCAATTTCTTCTCACTAGCGGCATCCTATTTTGATCCATTCATCTTAAAGTCCTCTTTCAGAATGAACCTGCCTGCCTTCCCGATTTCGCCTGTTATAAATAGTGTAAGCTAGGTGCTGAGTGACGAGTGCTGTGCGGACAGCAAACCCTCCCTTCCAGGTCGTTAATTTACCCTGTCTGCTACCTGCTCTGGCCACATGTCAGTCATGGCTCCACACCCCTGACCGCAGTGGAGTCACCTGAAGGGCTGAGGTAGGTGAGCTCTGGACGGAGGGGTCTTGGTCCCTTCCCGTCTGGGCCAGTGTCAGGATCCTGAATGCTCCTGGCAGTCAGGCCAAGAGAGCTGGCCGGCTAGTGAACAGACCGAGTGTGAGAGGGGAGCGAAGGGGATTGCAGCAGGCTGGAGAATTGCCTTCCCTGAGCCTGGGTCAGGGGCAGCGGGGCTCCGGTCCCCTTGCCAGCAGGGAGAAAGCCCCTCCTTTTAAAATCCAGTGCTGGCCAAGGGAAACACATCTGGGGAGCAGCAGCCTGCAGCCTCCGCTCCAGGAGGTCAATCAGCCATTGCAGCCGTGACGACTCCACATGGTGGTAATTCCAGAGCCATCAGAAGAGGCATCCAAAAAACTCCTGGCCCCCAAAGAGCTCGAGTCTCTCTAGGGTTCAGTTACTTCATGTTGAAAATTGAGAGACTGGGTGAGACCTCAGGGGTTCTTCTGTAAGAGAGTTTACCCTTTGCTGTGACCCCGTGCTGTGCTGGCTGGTGCCAGGCACCAGTGGTGGACGTGCTCACTGTTGCCCTCTTCACAGGACGAATGTTCATGCAATTATCAGGAGTCAATTTGCCAAGATTTTCCTGCAAATCTACTATTTAATTTTCCTGCATGAGAACTCTGGTATATAAATAATCCAACTTACATAGGATGCATCTTAGATTTCTTTACACAAATATTACAAGATAATTTTTAAAACTAGGTTAGCAAATTAATCTCTGAATTACAAAGTTTCCTATTTTAAAATATAGTTAATAAACAATAAAGTATATGTATTGAAAAATTTAAATTTGGTGAGTTTCTACATACAACCATGAAACATCTGCACAATCAAGATGACAGATAATCTCATCACCCACAACAATTTCCTTTGTGCCCTTCAAACTCATTCTTTCTTCCCTTTGTTGCCAGGCAACCACTGATCTGTTTTCTGTCACTATGGATTAATTTGCATTTTCTAGAATTTTATCTAAATCAAATTATATATATATTCTTTTTGTCTTAACTCTCTTCATTCAGAATAATGATTATGGATTATATTCATGTTGCTTTATGTGAAACGGTATATTCTATTTATCCAGTAAAATCCACTATATGGATATGCCACTTCTGGTTTACTGAATGATGAAAAATTGTTGCTGTTTTCCCAGTTTTTAGCTATTAGAACAGAGATCCTATGGTCATCTGTGTAGAAGTCTCTGTAGGGACAACCATTTTAATTCCTCCTCGGCCACTGTGTAGGCCTGCAATGGAAAGTCCAGGTGGTCCGTTGAACTTCTGAAGCGGTAGCCACTGTTTTGCAATGGGGTCGTACCGCTTCACATTCCAGCCCTTACCACAAACGCAGCTGCTCCATGTCCAGTACGCACCCCAAGTCTCCTGTGTCAGCCATTGCAGATGTGACTAGAGGAGCGAGATCTTACTGTGACTTTAGTGTGCACGTCCCTGCTGACGGATCATGTTAGCACTTTCATGTGCTCTCAGTCATCCAGATACCTTCCTTTGTGAAGCACCTGTTAAAACCTTTTCCCAATTTTCAGTAGGAATTTTTACTTCTGAGTTATGAGTTCTCTACATATTCAGGATATAAGTTCTTTGACTGAAATATATGTTGCAGGTCATTTCTTTCAGATTCATTTAAGGGGGCATTGGGGTGGTAACTTGCAGATCTGCCTTGCTATCCAGTTGGCACTGTGTCAGGCCTTGTTGGGTGGCACTGTGTGCACACAGCAGGATGGGGGACTCTTTTTTCTGCTTCCGAGGTGTGTGCCATCAGCTTCAGGTAGAGCATCCTGAGACAATCATCTGTGAAGGGCTGTGGGTACCTGGAGTGCAGCCTGCTAGAGGGTCTCCCAGACACTGGCCGGCCTTGGTGCCTGACAGTTCCAAGTAGGAGTGTGAGTCTCGGCGGGCCTTTCCATTGCCCACGAGTGGCGCCTTCCCAACTGGTTCTCAATCTCAGGCAGGAAGACCTTATCTCTGGGATTCCTGTACTGTTGAAACTCTCCCTCTTTGTAGTCAATCCTCTTCTAACTATTTTTTAAAATTTATTTTATTTTATTTGTTCCAATTAGTTGTACATGACAGTAGAATGCATTCATACATTTTGATAGATCATATGTAAATGGAGTATAATCTCTCATTTTTCTGATTATACATATTGCAGGATCACATGCGTCAGGCAGTCATGCATGTACATGAGGAAATAATGTCTGTTTCACTCTACCATCATTCTAATTATTTTAGTACTACTTTTTTTGTCTTAAAATTACTGATAGAGTCTCCATCTCCTGACATATGTGAATCGACTGAACATTTTGATGTAGATCCTTTATGTCTGTTAAGGTTAGAGGTTTGCTGAGAATTTTATTATGAATAAATCTTTTGTTTTGTCAAATGTTCTTTCAACATCAACTGCAATGTTGGTATTTCTTCTTTTTTTCTACTAGTATGTGCAGTTACACAGAGTAGTTGTATTTTTAATGTTGATTCAACCGTGCACTCTAGAATAAAGTCTACTTGGTCATTACTTTTTAAATGTATTATGGTGTTTGACAATACATTTCTTGAAAAATTCTTGTGTTTATAATTTGGTCTTTAATTTCCATTTTTGATAAGCTTTTACAGGTTTTGTTAAAATAGAGGTATTTAAAAAAACACAACAGAACAAATGAGTAGAAGTTTTCCCCATTTCAAGAAAGGGCTGTATGATTGGGCATCATTCCTTAGGAGAAAACCTGTGCCTGATGTTTTCTTTGGGGAATCCTTGAAAATGGATTAAATATGTTGTACAGATTTAGGACTGTGTACACTTTCTATTTCTTCTGGTGTCAATTTTGGGAAATACTATTTTTCAAGTTAATTACCCATGTAATCTCTATTTTCAAACCTGTTGCTATAGAGTTACTAATAGAAAGTCTTCCTCTTTGGATCTCTAGACTCAGTGCTAACAATTGTTTTTTTTTTTTTTTTTTTTTCTGATATTGCTGATTGGTAGTCTTCCATTTTTTCTCTTTCAAGCCAAGAGTTTGTCAGTTTTCTTGATTATTCAAAGACCAAATGTTGCTTTATTTTCCCAATTATTTTTGTTTTAATTTCATTCATTTCTTCTCATTTTTATCCCCATCCCCATGACTTATTTTTGGCTTTATTCTGCTCTCCTTGTTCTTGCAATTGAAGTGGAATGTAAGGTTACTTACTTACTTCTGTCATATTTTAATATTAGGTAGTTAAACATATAAATTTATCTCTAAATTCTATATTATCTATGTTCCAGTTTGTAGTTATTTAGTTGTATTTTGTGATTAGTACAGTTTTAAATATTTTTGAATTTTCTTTTAATTTCACTTTTATAAAATACCAAGAAGAGTGCTTTATGATTATGATTCCAATATTTGGGTTTTCACTAGTACTATTCTGGCTGTTGCCATCTCACTTAATGCTGCTACAGTAGGAACATGCTCTGTATGATTTCACCCTTCACACTTACTGGAACCTGTTTTGTCTGTGTGTTTCTTGTCTTGAGGTAGCTTTTCCATACTTGAGCCATTATTAAAGTGAAGAAGGCATCAGCAATGGTGCTCATTCACCAAATGTTACACTCTAGAAATGCCAAATGTCACATTTCTCAACTAACTCATTGTAAAATGAGAATCTTTATCTTTTTTAGTGGTCTATTGAGAATGTATACACATATATGTATATATAAATATATATCATTATAAAAAAATACATGTTTATAAAACTTGAGTTAGCATATATGCATCTGTATATGTATCTACAATTTCCTGCATATTTTGAAACAATATGCTTACATATTGAATATTTGTTATTGCTATATATAATTGCACTCACGAGTTCATTTTTCAAACAATTCTGCACACGTTTTAAATTTACTTTTTTCTGAACTTCAAACAAAGTAGAACTACTTTTTTTTTTGTACCAGGGTTTGAACTCAGGGATGCTTAACCACTGAGCCACATCTCTAGCCCATTTTATTTTTTATTTTGAGAGAGGGTCTCACTCAGTTGCTTAGGGCCTCACTAAGTTGCAGAGACTGGCCTCAAACATGTAATCCTTTACCTTAGCCCTCTGGGATTACAGGTTATAGTCTTACTCTAGAAGGACAAATACTCCCATAACATTTAATAGTTATGAACACAAAATGTTCATATGAATAACTGTGCTCATTTTGTTAATAAGGATTTAATTCACCTAGAGCTTTTATTATTTAATAAAATGTGTGAAATGAATGTTTAGGAACATATGTATAATTGTTCCCCTTTCAGTAGTCTATGTAAATTCCTCAGTTTTTAAATACAAATATATTACTAAAACTCAACATTGTTTTGTGACTGACACAGTTCTGGTACTAATATTTATTAGGGTTTTTATTGTTTGTCCTAAAATAAAGCCAAGGACTTAATTTTCTTCTGAAGTCATTTTATTCCAAATAGACTCTATTTCTTCAATCAGTTCATGCCAAGTGACATGACCATCATGATTATTAGGACAACGCTATTTTCCAAGATCCTCGTCCTGAGAAGAGATAGAGGGCTTGAACTAAATCGGGGAACCATAGCCCAGATGTTTCCTAGGTAACAGGCTTTGATACCTCATCCAGCGGCACAGGGGGAGCATCCAAATGCTGCTGCGTGTCGGGGGAGTGGCCGAGGCTCCACCTGCCCTCCGGGGGGCTTCAGGACTGAGGGAATCTGGACGGAGTCTCGCTGTGGCTGTCCTTCTTCAGCAGGGGCTTTTCCCTCTCAGCCCCTGTGCTACATTGGCTGTCTCACTACGGGAACTTGTGGGAAGCCTGAACTGATGGCTTCATGAGAAGAAAGGCTGGTCCTCGCTCACACCTGCACATCTGTCTGGATGCTAACTATCGCCAGGCCCTGAGATGGTCACTGAAATGATGCTCATTTTGAGCATGTTTTGCAGCCTCTGCAGATTTAATTTTATTATTTCTGTGTATTCAACAGCATTAAGATGTAACACTCTTTAGTCTTTGGAAACCTGAATAATACAGACATTCTGCACCCCCCCACACACACAAAAGTGAGTAAGGGTTAAACATATTTTCATCTCATGTGAATTAAATTCAGAACAAAGAAAGACTAGTGAAATTCAATTCGGGATTTGTTATTTAATATTTTTGGCATTCCCACTGAGAAGAAATGCTGGAGCAGAGAGGTAAATAGGCAAATCCTTTCTGAAATAGAATTGCATTATTTTAATCTCCTCCTGACAGCACCGGAGCTGGCGGCATCTCTGTTAGAATAAAATGTGAATTTGCTCTTGCAGTTTCCTTTGTGAAGGATTCCGTCCAGCCCTCTCCATCTATTCCTCTGCACGTCTTGTGCTTTATACGTGGCACCTTGAAAATAAGGTAAAGCAGGTGATTCTGTGATATTTTCTCCAAGCAGTGTGGTCAAAAATGCATGTGGGGCATCCCCAAGATTCTACAGAAGTGGTGACACTATTTTGCCCAAGTTTGGAAAACAAGAGAGCCCATAAACTGCCATTTGGATCTATTAGTTTAGCAACATAATGCTTGATTGAAATCTAGCAAATAATTTAACTCCTTCCCAAGGCAATGCCTCTGGCCATGAAGTCCAGGAAAACATCAAAAGCCTCACTGTTGAGTATAGGAGAAGCCACGTTGCAGATGAGAGGAATCAGGACAGAAATACACAGATGATCGAAGAAAAGCCGACCCTCTGAGCTCTCCACTCAGTCCACAGCCAGAATATAAATGAAGGGTGAGCGGAGCCTCGGCACTGCCGGGCTGCTCTCCCTGCTCTGCGGACGCCCCGGGATGTGTGCATGTGCAGCAGGATGCTGCCTCCGGCCAGAGGGAGAGCTGCTGATGGATCCCTCTGAGCTACCAGCCTCTCATCTCTGCGTCTCTGCGTCACTCAGCATCTCAGAGGGTGAGCGACTGAAGGGCGTCTCATCATGGCTGTGCTTTCTTCAAGAGGGGATGTGTTGGTCTCATAAAAGACCTTACGGGGGTCCCCAGGTCTCTGTTTTGCCTTTTGCTTTATGTTGTTGAGGCAACTTGGCAACTTGGCTGTTTGTGTAAAAACGAAAACTGAAGTACAGTTTCACATGTGTTGACTTGTTGTCTTCGGGCGTCTTCTATGTGACTCCGATAGCACCTAAGAGATGTCCACAGAAAAACTGCTGAAAAGAAACTTCACCCCAGTGGTAATTAACAAATCAAAGGTAGTTTCAAAGAGCAGCATTGCATCTTCACTTCATTAACAATGTCATTTGCGTCTACTGAGTTTGAAGTAGGTCCCAGACATCTGTCTAGACACGGATAAAGTGTGAGCAGGAGACACAGGCTTTGGGTCCCTGGAATAAATGTCCTCATGACAAAGACAGGGAAGAGGTCCTGCTGTAGCCATGAGCAAGGCAATGAGCCATTTCTTGATAAGGATAGTGCCACAGAGATAGTCCAAGAAGACATTGGGAGGAGAGTCACAGAGGCCAGAGGAGTCACTGACTGGGGCCTACGCCCTGGGATCAGCCGCTTGGGGACATGGGCGGGGCACCTTCACAGGTCTACAGTCAGGCTCCTCTTACTTTTGAGTGGTCTATTGGCTCTTTTCAGTTGTCCCTGACAATAGAGTTCATTTTGACCTACGGATAAAAGCACGGGATGTAATTTGCTCTAATTCAGTCCCCTCTCTTTCCCCTTCCCCCTTCTCGCACTCCTGTTCCCCTCCCTCCATCTCCGTATCTTCCTGCTCTTTACTCGTGGTTTTTAATTAATGTCTTGTGGATGCCCGTGGCAGTGAGGTTCGCTGTGGTAGATCACCTATGTACGTGGGAAGTCATGTCTCCCACCCCACCCGCCTCCCTTCCCCTCCTGCCCCTTGGTCTGCTCCACTGATCTTTTCCTTTGTACAAGGACCACTCAGGGTAGATTGCAAGGACAGATTCCGCCCATGGAGTCAGAAGTAAATCCAGGACGAGTCGGCCGCGGGTCTGGTTGGCAGTGTCCCTGGATGTCCCTTTCTGTGCTCATGGCAAGGTGTTTGCTGTACCAGAAGATCAGCCTAGTTCTCTTGCATATTTAGAAGTGTGAGAGAAAGACGCGGCTGCCACATTCTGCATGATGCTAAGTAACACAGGAAGCCACCCTAGCTGCTGTTCCATCCCTGTTTTAAATTTGAATATGTATTTTTAAAATCTGTATCAATGTCTATACCAAAGGAGGAAAGGTAAAAAAGGTGAAGTTCTTGATAATTTCATTTATTTTTGTTAATTCATTTGTGCAGAAATGTGAACAGGAGCTTTAATACATCAAAATGGCAAGAGAGCAGGTGGTGATAATAAACGTACAGGAATTTTAAAACATTTCCTATACTTTTTGAAAAATGTATAGTCATAATATCTATTATTTTTTAAAACAACAGGCCTAAACTATCATCAATTAATATAATTTTAAAAACAAATTAGAGGCGATTTATGGAATATTAAGGAATCTCTCAGATAAATTTAAAATAAAGTTGCCTTAAACAAATGGACTGTTAAAAGGTCTACTGTATTATTAATATCCAAGATACAGTTAAAACAAATTGTAATTTAAACATCAACCGAGCAATAAAACAATGAACGAACTTAGAAGAGTAAAATGAGTTTGTATTTAATTTTTTCCTTTGGATTCTAAGAATGCTGAAGGCTAGATGTGAATCCATGCTGGTATCCTGGGAAAATATCCAGTGATGTTCTCAGCATTTGAAACGTGACAGATGAAGCCAGATGCTCCCAGAGTTTTCCAGTTTACATGAGCCAAGTGCAGCCTTGGGGTGGAGAGTGAAGGCTCTCTTTAGCTGCTGGGGTCCATACCTAATATCCTAGTGTTTTATGTTCTGTTAAGCCAGGCTATTGAACGTTACCAAAAAAATGATAGTCTGCTGACATACACGAATGAGGAAGTCTTGCTTTTTAGTGTCCTCACAAAGAGGGAGCAGGAAAGGCTGGCTTGCGTTCAGTTGAAACAGTTAATTTTGCCCATACGAATTACTGACTTCTGAGCTGTGCCAACGTCAGGGTTTGTGAATGGCCTCCTCTGGTCGTCTGCATGAGATGCTCAGAGTTCTTCAGAGGAAGAGGCTCTGTGGCACCTGGGTTCTTTTTCTGGAAAAAGAACTCATTCAGGAGCGCAGCGTGGTTTGTAGGATAGTCAGCCCTCCACGTTGCCCTCTCAGTCCTCCAAGTGTCTAAGTGTAGGACATGGTACTTTATTTTATTGTATTTTATTTCTTTTGTACCAGGAATTGAACCCAGGTGTAATTAACCACAGAGCCACATCCCTAGCCTTTTAATTTTTATTATTATTATTTTTTAATTTAAGTCAGGGTCTCACTAAATTGCTTAGGGCCTCTCTAAGTTGCTGAGGCTGGCTTTGAACTTGTGATCCTCCTGCCTCAACCTCCCAAACTGCTGAGATTACAGGCCTGCAAATGTGGAACTTTTTAAAAAATATTATTTAGTTGTCAATGGACCTTTATTATCTATTTATTTATGTATTCACTTATTTATTTATATGTGGTACTGAGAATCAAACCCAGGGCCTCATGCATACCAGGCAAGCACTCTACCACTGAGTGACATCCTCAGCCCACAGATGTGGAACTTCAGAAAGAAAAGAATGTACATTTCAAGTGTTCTATGGAATATGTTTGTCTTTATCAGCAACAAGAGGAACATGTTATAGCATGATTTCTGAGGCTTAGGCAAGTCATGTTTTGGTAAAAGAAAAATCTAGACTGTTGAATTACGGTTCTTTCCTTCAAAACTTGTTGTGGGAATTATCTAAGCAGAGGGCAGTGTGGCAATGCGGGTTTACAGAGGAAGTCAAGTGTTCCGAGGACTCTCCATACCGCCTGCGGGAGTGCAAAATTTGCACCCATTTGCATTCCCACCAGCAATGTATGTGTGTGCCTTTTCCCCCACATCCTCACCAACATTTGTTGTTGCTTGTATTCTTGATAATCGCCATTCTGACTGGAGTGAGATGAAATCTTAGAGTAGTTTTGATTTTCATTTCTCTAATTGCTAAAAATATTGAGCATGTTTTTCATATATTTGTTGAACAATTGTATATCTTCTTCTATGAAGTGTCTGCTCAGTTCCTTAGCCCATTTATTGATTGGGTTATTTGGTTTTTTGGTGTTCAGTTTTTCGAGTTCTTTATATATCCTGGAGATAAGTGCTCTGTCTGAGGGGCACGTGGTAAAGACTTTGTCCTGTTCTGTAGGCTCTCTCTTCATGTTACTGATTGTTTCCTTTGCTGAGAAGACGCCTTTTAGTTTCACTCCATCCCATTGATTGATTCTTGATTTTATTTCTTGTGCTTTAGGAGTCTTGTTAAGAAAGTCAGATCCTAAGCCAACATGATGAAAATTTGGACCTACTTTTTCTTCTATTAATCCAGGGTCTCTGGTCTAATTCATAGGTCCTTGATCCACTTAGAGTTGAGTTTTGTGCAGGGTACAAGATAGGGGTATAATTTCATTTTGCTACATTTGGATTTCCAGTTTTTCCAGCACTATTTATTGAAAAGGTCCTCTTTTCTCCAGTGTATGTTTTCGGCACCTTTGTCTAGTATGAGATAACTGTATTCTTGTGGGTTTGTCTCTGTGTCTTTTATTCTCTACCGTGTCTACATGTCTATTTTGGTGCCAGTACCACGCTGTTTTTGTTACTAAAGCTCTGTCATATAGTTTAGGGTCTGGTATTGTGATGCCTTCTGCTTTACGCTTCTTGCTAAGGATTACTCTGTCTATTCTGGGAGAATATCATGCTAAGTGAAATAAGCCAATTGCCCAAAATCCAAAGGCAAATGTTTTCTCTAATATGCAGATGTTAATTCATAATGGGGGGGGGAGGCTAGGGAAGAATGGAGGAACTTTGGATTGGGCAGAAGGGAGTGAGAGGAGGGTAGGGAGTGTGGGAGTGGGAAGGGTGGTGGAGTAAGATGGACATTATTACCCTGTGTACATGTATGATTGCATGGACAGTGTGCCTCTGCATCATGTGCAGCCAGAGAAATGAGACATTGTGCTCCATTTGTGTACAAGGAGTTGAAATGCTTCCTGCTGTCATGTATAACTAAAAAGGGCAAATGTGTTTACACACACACACACACACACACACACACACACATATATATATATAAATTTTTAAAAAGAGAGAAATCAACTGTTAATTCAAAAACCAGAGTTTCTAACTAGTTTCTCAGTCTGTTTTTAAAGGGGCCTGTATAATGTATAAACACACTCTTAGGGACTCCAAATTTACCCTATATGGTGACAAGAATCCTTTTGAAAGAGTGATAGGTTAGAAACAGGATGGATATTATAGCTTCTTAGAAACAAAATGAAAATACTCATGTGACAAACATTAAATGCCATCAACCAAAAGGGAACTCTTTTATTTTTGTATTCATAGGATGAGGGCAAACTGTTATAAAATTAACCAAACGGTGATGCTATAAGGAAACATAACATATTGAAATCATGAAGATTGTTCATTTAAGGACTTTTGGGTGTGGTACCTCTTTGATTTGGATTAACTTTGCATTTTCTAAATGTGAAGACCTCTAGTTGGTCCTCAAACATCTGCTGAGTATTGATTGACTCTTTGGCTAAAATATTAGGATTTGGAAATGATTAAGCAGTTAAGTTGTCCTGACCGACAAGGTCAGGAAATTGGACTGCATTTCTCGACACCTGCTGTGCTTGGTACAAGTCTGGAGCTGCTCTCCCCGAGGTGTACACTTGGAAGATGGGAGCGAGACCGCTGCAGCATTGTGTGCTGGAGAGCTTCCAGCCTCTGGGGCATGCGGTGGACGTCCAGTGTGCAGAGATGGCTCAGGCAATGCTCTGGCTGCTCCAGGCTCTCCTAGATGTGAGTGCCTATGCACCAAGAAGCGCACACACTGACCTTTGTTTCTCTCTTTGCAGCGAGCATCCAAGGGCAATCACAGATATAAAGTAGGCAACTTCTCTTTCCCTTCACTTTGCCCCGTTTATTTATGTCATGGAGTCATGGAGGTACTAATAGATTACATGGGTTAGTAGACCTGAGACAAATTGGAAATCTTTCTTATCTGACAATAAACGTGAAATCATTTGAGTCCACCAATTGTAATTTTCAGGTTAAATTACTTGGTGCTGCAAATATGATTGTTCTCAAGATAAATCATAGAAAATTTGTAACCTGCTAGAAAATTGTGTGAGATTGGCAAATGATTTTTACCCCAAGGAATAAACATCTTGTAGCTTTTGATTTTCTCACAACTAAAATTATTTTTAACAAATATGAATATTTGAGTATATTTTCACAAGATTTATGCATTTGAAATTCTGAGGACATATTTCATATTATTCTCTTAGGTGAAAACCTATGATCTTTCTAACTCAACTGAGTATTCTGAGTGCCGGCTCCATGAAGTGCACGCCTACGCATGCATAAGTGTGTGTGGGGGTCTGCCTGGAGTCATGTTCAGGTGATTTTCAGCTGGCGGTTTCTAGGTTCTAGAAACTTTCCCATGTGTCATCTTGCACAATCCTCATTAGAATCTCAGTCTTAAAAATGAGGGAAATGGGTTACAGTTTGCACAATTTGCTGAGGCACAGATAGGATGCGTGTGTTAGCGGCCTGCTGAGGTTACGGGTGCTCTGACTCTCCTGCTGCGCCCATTGCTGCTGACCTCACCCTTTCTGAAGTAGCCACGGTAGAAGGGTGACAGCATCACCCAGGAGAAGATTCTGCCCCGGTTTCCACCTCTGCCTTCAGTCTCCAGGGCGAAACCCAGATGTGTGGTGCCCTTTGGTGGGCCCTGCAGCCCTTTTGCTTTCCAACACAACCTATTTCTTGTGTGACTAATTCATTTTTATTATCAGATCTCACACATCAGAGGTCCGTGTCACCTCTCTGTCAAGTTCTCATATTTGTTTGTCAGTAGACGTTATTAAATTCTTACAATACCTTTGCATGCAAGACGTTTACGCTTCATCTTTCCCTTGTTGTACATGAGGACTCCTGGCAATATACATCTGTAATACCAAAGAAACGCTTGCAAATGGAACATCGAAACCACAGAAACAGAGTGAGGAAGGAGGAAGGGGTTTCCAAGGCACCGTGCAGTCCTTCTGCCTTGGGAAACATTGCCATTCTATCTTTCTCTGCAAAACCCAATCTCTGTGTGGTCCTGATGTTAGAAGTGAGAAAAAACGCCAGGGAAGGAATCAAATTAGTATTCAGTCTTCTACTTTTTTCACTTGGGAATGAGTCACTTCTGCCTTTTGACAGAAAATTGACTTTTGTTGCATATAATCTATTAAGTACTGTCAAGCAAACCTTGCTGGGGTTGCTTAGCAAAGAGGAAGTGGGAAGTCCAACCCCTTGGCTAGCAGACTGGGTTGGTGTCGGGCGCAGGCCAGTGTGTGTGGTTTCCAGCTGTGTTCTCCGGTGAGACACTCCTAGGTGCAAGAAAGGCACAGCAAACTTGATTCTGAGGGCAGAGCCCTGATTCCCAGTATTCTCAGAGTGGCTCCAACAGGCCTGACTCTGCTTGGGTGTCCTTACTTAGGCCTGGAGGTGGAAGAGAACAGCACTTGGCCTTCCCTGCCAGGGGATCTACCCCACAGTAGAGGGGGTTCTGAGGCATAGCAATTGCCTGTTGTAATTGCTGTCACTTAAATACGAGTCATAGCTTTGACATAGCCTACAAATTTTACAAATTGTACGAATAATTCTCACCAACTGAGTATTATTTAAATGTAGAGGGCTGTTATTGTTTTATTATGGAAGAGGGCTGGGCTTCCATTTATAATCGTGTGTGTGTGTGTGTGTGTGTGTGTGCGTGTGTGTGCGTGCCTGTATGTGTATCCAACTATAACACAAGCCTGGGAAGGAAGGGCACAGAATCCCCACCTGATGCACAGCAAGCCTGCGGAGTGGGGTCCGTGCACAGTTGCAGTGTATCACCATCATGGTCTTTATTTCTGGCACAATCCTTCATGCCTGACCTTTTCTTGTCTAACTTTTTTTCCAGGTTTCCATATTTTCATCATTCTAACATTGGCAACTTTTCTTATAAGATGTGCGCCATAAAATTTTTGACTCAAAATGCTTCTGTGGCTTTCCATACCTTCTGAGAAGCCAAACTCCTTGCCTTGCCTTGCAAAGTCCCCATGTCCTGTCCAGGCAGGCCATCCTCTGTGGTCTCTTGCAGATGCCTGGCCTCCTTGCTGGCTCACTTCAAGATGCCCAGTGCCGAGCCTTCTTGGCCCTTGACAGGGAACCCTCTCCTCTGGACAAGGACGGGCCTCACGCCCTGGTTCTCTTCAGACCTCTGGCTGCATCGCCTTCTTGGTGATTTCTCTGCTCTCTGTGCACCGTGGCATCAGTCACCATCCTGCCCTCCTGAGTCCTCTAACATTAGCATATTTTCTCATCTGTGATTTTCTTTATCAAGCTTCTCAGCCTTTTGGCTAAGATCAGGTGTAGTGGAGTTTTCGGTTACATATTTTCTTTCACATTTTTTCCTCGTCACTGACAAAATGATTATATATTTGCTCATTCTCTACCTTCTCACTCCTCCACTGGAATTCAAGGTCTTGTGGCAATAACCAGGTCTTTAATATTCAGTATGTTCCTAGAATTAAACAAAAATTAAGCACAACGAGCACCCAATGAATATTGGTTGAATGAATGAATGAAAGTACATGAGCATGAATAAAATAAATCTAGCTGGGGAGCAGACACCCTATTTCACCCTTCACCTCTGGGTTTCTTTAAAGAGGGTGCTGCATGACCAGAACTTACCTTGTGTCCTAGCGTGCCTCCCAAGCATGTGCACCACACCTAGAGGCATCTCCTTTCTAAAGTGAGCTGAAGCCACGCTACAGTAATGGGGAGCACGTTCAGGGTTTGAGAGATTGTTGTGAGTTTACTTTTAATTAAACACCACGTTATTTCTGTACGTGTAAAATTGAAGTTGTATTTTTTGACATGAGCTATTATTTCCTAATGGGCATTTCTGGGACTCCAGCACATGATCCTGAGTGCAGGTGAATAACCCGGCACGGCCCGGCTGGTGTCTGCGCCCTGAGCCAGCATTTGCTGCCCTCCTGCTAATTCAAGCGGCTCTCCAGCTTACCCAGCGTCTCAACTCCAGCCTCCTCTGGCTGGACTCCGGAACAGAAATTAAACCTGAGCACGTCACCACCGTCAGATTTCACCTGCCAGCCTTTGAGAGGAGGGGTGAATTTGGAACAGCAGCAGTAGTGAACTTCCAAATTTAGCAGTCACAGCTCCCTGGGATGAGGAAACCATCCTTTTTGCACATTTTAGAAAGGATAGATTAAAAATATATTTGAAAGCATTACAAGGAAGACTATTTTTAAAGTGTGCTAGAAAATGCTGTGGCTTGATTTTATTGAATTTTGTAATTTTGCCTCCCTACCTGTTCAGGAAAGGATTATCTATCCTGTTCAGATTTCCTGATCCATTAGATAATCCATCAGAGCAGAGCAGAGTTAAGATGCAAGATACCAAAGAGGATCATCCCCTGGACATTGCAGTCATTCCAGTGGTCCTCACTCTTGGCCTGGTCTTTAAGGGTGCAGGGCTGCACCTCTGGCTGGCTCCCAGGGATGAGTGTGCAGCCGGAGCCCACATGTATGAGCCCCACCCGCGGTCTAGGCATGTCCTTGGGTCCTCTTCTGTAGGCTTCTGGCCGGTGCACACCTCTGTCCTGGGGCTCGTTTCTCCTACTGAGGCTTTGGTCACCCTGCCAGAGGTTGCCATGAGGAGTGGGTGTTGCTGCTCATAGCTGCAGCACACACCTTGCCCTCTCCCCTTCACCTTGACCCTGGTTTTCTGCTGTCTTAATGACTTCTCAGGGCCTTGCCCCAAGAACACAGGGCTTGTCACAGGGCAATTATGTTAGATTCTTTGGTTAAAGGGAGTCACCTGTGGAAATATGGTTTTCTTTTTTTCTCAAGGTAAACTTCATTGGTCTCAGGTTACTATTTGTAGGTTAATGTGTCCATATTATTGCCTTAGACTCAAATTATATTGGAAGTTGCACTGTTTTTTGACAGTTGTGATCACAATGATGTGATTCCCATATCGGTGATTTTAAAGCAGTGTTATTTGTCTTGGTAACCAAGTTCTGACAAGAGCTTAGTTCAGCTGGATATGGGGTGGGCAGCCAGGACACCTGGTCATGTTGTTGCTTAGTGCCCTGGACAGCAGCACGGGAGGCCTGATTCATCTCTGACCTGGACCCTCAAGAACAAATCACATCTCTGGCAAAGATTCTGACATATGCAGGCATGATCCTGGGCCTCAAACACAATCAGAGGCAAAGTTAATCATAATAATTACCATTTGATATCAGAGTCTTTCATCCTTAACAGAGCTTTGACTGAAAAAAAAAAAGTATATTTAAACATTGAGCAAGTTATTTTTTTATTCAAATATCCCAAAATTACCCACAAGTATATTGTGCATAAATATTTTCATTAAAACCAATAAGAGACATGATTTGGGAGGACAATGAAAAGATCGTTCATTTTTTTTTTTTTTTTGCATTTCATTCTGAGACTTTTAACTCTAGATTCATGTACAAATAGTTGTAAGCTAGATTTTCAGTGGACAGTTGTAAATCTAGAAAAATTTTGATTTTCACTTATTCACAGCTGTTATGATCATAATAAAGTCAAAACCTAATAAGCCTAAGAATTAAAAAATGGGTGCTAATACAGTAATGGAAGCATGTGAACTTGTTGGTGGTCCTTTGTTTTAGATCTTCCAGTCTTTGACCTTGATAATGGTGCAGTGTGCAAACAAGAATACTTAGTGATGAGTCACAGAGATGTAAGTAGACTTCAATGCCTTGAATCCACTGGATTTAATTTCTATACTACTTATAGTAAGGATGCTACCCAATGAAAGCCAAAAGACTTAAGGACTGGGTACTTATGCCTATGTTTCTGATTATAGGAGAACTTTGAAATTCATTTGCTACTATAGAGCCAAATTTCACATATAAATGTAAATGGAAAGAAAACAATACAATCATTTATCTACCTAGGATACAAAGTTAATAGTCAATGAACTATATCCTTTCAGTTTCATTAAAATAATTACATAATGATTAGGCTATAAATTTTTTAAAAATGACCCTTTCACAAATTGAATGTGTATAGATTGCTCAGATGATGGTGATTTTTGTGTTTCATTCCAACTTCATTGATAATAGAGATCATCCTAAATCTTCTCTTGTAATCTCCTCATTAGAATGCTAGTCAATGTCTAGAAATGAAAGAAAATCCCGGTTTTTGATATGATGATCCATAGTACTTTGAGATAATTTTGATTGAGATGATTATTTTCATTTTGTTTTCATTTGTTGGCACTAAATGTTTTGCAAAGTCAAATAGAAGGGATTTGAAGTCACTTAACAGTTGTTTTGGTTTTTTTTTTCCTTTTTTTCTTAATCCATTGAGTTTCTTTTGAAAACAGATTAACTTTATTATTTATTGCACTGTTTTTGGGAATCAAACTTATTAATTCAAGTACATTTCAAATGGAGTTATGGCATTTGGATTGATGCTATTTTATCACATTCCTGTACTTAATGCATAAGGCTTTAATAAAAGTTTAAAAAAATTTGGTAGGTTGGATTTTTAAAAAATGAAAGTGGAATTGAATATGGAAAAGGAATTGATTGAAATGTAGACAGAATTTTAAATGCTATGAATATCGAAAGATCCTAGTTCAAGAACCAATCTCTTGCCGTAGGGTATGAGAAATCAATATTTGCATGTGATTAGCAGGTGTATTTCCTTTAATTCATTAATGTAGCCATGTGTCCATGAAAATATTGAGCCCAAACTGCTCTAATCATATCTCATCATACACTGAACTTCATTTCCTCATTAGTTATTTGGAATGAGAATCATTCTTACAATGTCTTCTTTAGAATTTCAGTTGGAGAATCAATAGTATTTAATTTTTAAAACATCGTCATGAATGCAAATTACAAATAATTTGAGTATCAATACCATGTTGTACATCAGTCTTTGTAGTTCCCATAATAGTCAGATCAAAAGGTGACCCTTCTTGCCATTCTTTAGGAATAAAGCCACCTCGCCTCTCTGTAGGAACAGTAGTTATGAGGCGTTCTTTACCAATGTTTACTATCAATTTCTCTGTGCTCTCCCTCTAAATGCTGGTGGCTTCCCTCTGGGTTACAATGAAAAGGAAGGGCGTAAGACAATTAAAACAGTTCAATCAAGAAGTAGTCGCTCCTGTCCTGGCATGAAAGGAAAGTGAACATTCTGATGCCCTGGGATTCGTACACGTTCCTTTACCTGTGGATCTGTTGATGGTTTCCCAGCTCACCTCCACAGCTGCAGGAAGACATCCAGCCTAATGTTTGCTGTCCACCATGTTAAGTGAGTCTCAGCCCTGCTGCTCATAAACATCCCTAAGCCCAATGCCACCCAGCAGTCATTGACTTCTCCTGGCTGCAGAAGCTTCTATTGCAACTTCCTTTTCTATCCTGGGGCATAGTTTCCCACCTCTTGAATGCCTTACGTATACAGAGTTCCTTTCCTTTTCTTCCCCACTGAGGGTTTTCAACCCATAGTACAACCCAACATCAACTCTCAGAGGCATAAGGTGGAAATGCAGGGTCTCCAGGCAAGGAAGGGAGACCCTCTGAAGATGAGCCTGTTCACCATGGAGAGCTGGGGGCGGAAGTTTCTTCCTGAGACTCTTACCCCAGTGAATGCAGTCGACTGTGCTGCTGGTCCTTTCTCAGCTATTGCTGTGTGCCTGCTGGCCAATGTCACTTGAAAGGTAGAGATAGACAGGTCCTGAGTACCTTCACTGTCTCTGAGGAGGCTGTGCCCTCACACCTACACATGACTTCTGCAGTGGATCTGCCGCGTGGTGCCTGTGCAGACTGCTTTGCCCAGGGTGGACGGCTTCCCCTGGCCTGCGTCATGCTGAAGCACCTGGGATGTGCCATTGTTGAAGCAAGACAAGGGAGGTGAATTGCCAGAGGTGCCCAATCTCTCAGTTTTCCCTCATAAATGAATGAATCAGGCTTTATATCGTTCCATTTGGCCAAGGTTGACAGAGCAAATTTTTTTCTGCAACTACATGGAGGTACTGTGAGTCATGATGTCAAAAATGGAGAATCTGATCCCCTTCCTGGCCAGGATGTGCAGAAATATTGGTGAAAATGATACCATCCCCCACACTTTGTAACTCCCAACTGGTCAGTGTTGGTAAGCAAGCCCTGGACTCTGGATCGTAAAGTAACCAATTGTTAATACCTCGCTTCAGCTGTGTGACCACCGTACGTTGCTCAGTATTCCCCACCTCCTTTCCCTTTTGTGGTGCTGCTCCTGTCCTACACCTGAAGGTTCAAAATGAGATACTCCATGTGAAAGTGCCAGGGACTGAAGAACTGGACAGATACAGGTTATGAAATTGCTGCTGGTATCGAACCCTTCAGAGGTGCCAGGGGAAGCCTCACCCTAAGCCGGGCCCCTAGGCTGTACGTAGCTTTAACCTCATTGTGTGAAATCAGGGTCAAGATGAGGGTGGCTGACATTTGCCCCTTGGAGCAGTTTAAGCATAAGAGGCTCAATCTTTGAAAACAAGAGGGTGCTAGTTTTTTCAGCCTTAAAAACTAATGGAAACACCCTAGAGGATCCCCAATCTACACTTTTGTTGTTACTCTTGTCCCTGTCTATTCTTCAGCTTCTTTATCAATTAAAGAGGGAAATATCCTTGGGACACATTTACACATCAGTTTTTGTCTTAGGAAGATATTCTCAAAAATCAAAATCGTGTGATAAGGAGAGCTTTTGGATTAAAGCAAGATAGAGTTTCTTCTTTCAGACATATAAACTCTTGATATCCAGAGAAATTTTTCCCAAGTTGGTGGCTGACAACTTATTCTCATGCGTGGTTTCCAGAAAGAAAAGCTGATCCTACAGTTCCTGCCTTTCTGTGAGCGGAGAATGCTGGTCCCCACGTGGAATACTTCTGTCAACTTCTCATTCATTCTACAGTAATATTTTGATATTCAACTTGACAAATAATCTTTGATGTTGAATTCAAAATTGGTTTATTTAGGAAAGAAAGCCCTTTGGGAAATAATTACAATTCACTGTACTTAGTATCCACTGCATACTATGTAGATACTATGTATATTTAACTTATTATATATGTTAACAGAATTTAGGAAAAGACATTGATCATCTGAATTTATTTATTTATTGGTTCTTTTTAGTTTTACATAACATTACAATTCATTTTGATATAACTATAAAAGCACGTAATATAATTTGCTCTCATTCAGTCCCCAGGACTGACTTGCCTTCCCCTTCCCCCTCCCTCCTCCTGTTCGGTTCCCTCTATTCTCCTGATCTTTCTGCTATTTACTTAGTTTTTTTTTAATTAGTGTCTTGTGAGTGAATGTACATGAGGGTGAGAGCCACTGTGCTATATTCACATATTTACATAGGTCAGATTCATTCTACTGTTCTTCTCTTCCCTTATCCTGCCTCTCTTCTCTCCACCTCAACCTCCATCCTCAACTCCACTGATCTTCTATTTTGATGGATGTCCCCTCTCCTTTTACTTTATTTTTTATTCCATATTTTGGACTGAATTCGTTTTTTAAGCGAAGGACGTTCCATCAGCAGCCTTACCTTTATATCGATATCAATAGCTATGCATTCAGACGTTTTTAGTGTCTTCAGCTGTAACTAAGTCTATGTTTCTGTATCTTCAGCTTAGAGCTTCCAAGAGCATTCTGGAAGCAAAGCCCAGCCAGCAGAAGGAAAGAAAGGGAGGGAAGAAGTCTCATCTAAGATACTGCTCAGGGACAGGGGTGGAAGTAATGCCTGTGGCCAGCACCCTGCTGGCCATCTCAGTCCTGGTGTGGGCTGCTACATGCAGGGGCGACCCCAAAGTACAGAAGGAAAGGACATGGGAACCGTCTATCTTGCAGATGGAGAGAGAGGTGGGTGTCGGGCTTTTGTGGACATGGGTGTGCGCCTCCATCCGGACACACCTAAATTGCATTATTAACTGTGCTATTCTGAGCAGTTTATGGGGACCTCTTTGAATGTAACTTCAGTTCTAAGATGGAAACAATTTGCTTGTGTAGGAGGGTTATTATGACAAATGCTCTATGAATAGCACTTAGCCCGTGGTAGCCACTCTGCATGGTGACAATTACTGTTATCGTTGTTTCGAAAAAGAGAATCTCATTACTGTCAGCTCTCAGTGGTCATTGCCTGGGTCATGTTTAGTGTATCATTCCTGCAAGTAACCAAATACATAAAAATAATCCCTTGGAATGTATAATTATGGTTAAGTAGAATTCATTTTCATGTTTGTTGACTCATTGATGAGATAATTTTTCACGATTTTATATATTTGTATTACCATGTAGACTCATTCAGTGTAAAAGTTGATAGTCCAGTCTGTAAAATTCACAAGTTCCACTCAAATTTGAGCTTCTGCTCTCTCCTCTGTTAGTGATACAGGGTCTACCCCAATGAGAGAGTATTGAGGTTTCCACTGCAGGGTGGCCAGGTCAGTCTCTGCTGCAGTCTCTCTCGGAGATTGCAGCCATGTGTCGCTGTGGTCCACCTCACCGTGCCCTTTGGCTCTGCTTCCAGACCCATGGTGCTTTGTCTTGTTGTTCTGTTGTAAACTTTAAGGCCTCCCTGGAGATTCAGTAGGTTGGTCCTCTTCTAGAACTTAGACTGAAAGCATATTCTAAGCTTTTGAGGTGGAGTCTAACATTACAGTTAGATGAGCTTATATCAATGATGTAGGAATAAACAAAATGCATAAATGAATTTCAAAATCATTTTGGAATTTGTCTTGCAGATTTATAGCCTTATTTAAAATTGACAATTGATTTAAAATGTGATTTACATACAACTAAAATTATGGTTTATTTGAAGATCCTCATTGTGTCTAGAAAAAAAAAGCCATTTCCTTTTATAAATATAATAATAGCTATTCCTTATTTCAGTAAACTTGCAGAAGGAAACCCTCCCTCATTGAAACTCATCCTATTCCTGTGGTTAGGTAGAATAAACTTCCTGCTAGTTTACAGCTCCGTTTTGCTTCAGCCAGCAACTCCACCTCAGTCCCCCACCAGCACTGAAGCGTATTGTCAAGGAGTGGAAATCTTTGTTACAGCATTAGGGAACTGAATTGTTCATAGAGTTAATTTGTATTGAGCTTATTTAATATGGCAAGGAATATATCTAAAGTGGATCTTGAACAGCTTCCGAGTTTCCCTTAAATTGCTTTGGTAAACACGCCTGACCCAACAGTCAGACCCGTGGCTGGGATTTGGCATTCGGAGGTCATGGGTCATCCACCATCTTCAACAAAACACCATGGAGGGCAGACTCCTTTGCAAGTGAGCTTTCCTTCATCTTGGGTCCCAGGGTGGCTTACACATGCCATGGCTAGTACCCAGCCATGGCCCCCGGTCTTCAGCAGTATGTCACTACTGACAGGCTGGGGCCCAGGGGAACAGGCAGCTTGTGGCTGTTTGAGTCGGCCTGTGCTGCACCCCTTAGCCAGGAGAGTGCTCCCACAGCGGAGGCCATCGCTCTGCTAAATGCCACTTATCCACATCCATCGCTGTTTGGGCTGGAATGGCAAAGTGATGAGGGGACATGCAGGCTGCATTTCCTTCCCAACTTGATTCTTTGCTGTTCTCCTCTGTTTCTCATTAAAAACATCCTCCTGCAAATCTGAGGCAGTTTCCCAAAGAATCTCCAGTATGACCATCTCTGTGTGTATAGATGCTGACCCTGACGCACATCTCTGTGTGTGCACCTACTTGAATATTAGAACGTTTACACTCTAACAGCCTCAGAGGCGACAGCAACTGCTGTTGGAGTGTCCATCCCGGACACCTGGGCCTCTGATTCTCCTGTCTCTTACCACCTCCTGCACCGCCCTTGGGTGAGGCCACGCCTGCCCATCTCTGAAGCTCCAGGACAGCACAGTGACTGGTCTGAAGTCACTCGATTAAATTTTAACTGAAATAAAAGAAAAGCTGCACTGCACGATTTCTCAGATGATAGAGCACGGTGGTCCAGAGGACTCTGACATGATTCTTTAGGACACATGTGTTCTGTTGTGAGGTAGCGTGCTGAAGTGCATTGAGATCCAGTCTTCACTGTCTATTACTTCTATACTTCATGTCACTTTTTCTCACATTCTGTTGGGGGGGGAAATTTTCATTTGCAATGGTCAGAATTGGAAGATACAATATATGTATATTTAAAAAAGCAAAAGAATGTAGTTTAGGTGAAAATCATTTAAAAAGATTAACTGAATTTAAATTTTGGGTGTGAGTATAAACCTTGGCCAGGTCAACATGCCTCAAACTGGTTAAGGTCTGGGAAAGAGAGGGCCAGTCCTCTTTCTCTTTGAATGAGTTATTTGAAGAATCTAATAAGAAAATACTTTACATTAATTTTTCAAATCAGGAAGCAAAGGCTATTTTAGTAATACCTCACCACTACCCTTAACAGAGATGACACACCTTATTCCACATCCTAGAGTCTTTATTAATGGTATAAGTTGGTTGAGGAGGGAAATCTGCTTATGGCAGTTTTCATGCAAGAAATTAAAAAAAAAAAAAAAACTTTGTGCATTTCAGTTACTGCTTAATGCTTCTTTCCAAAAATGAACAGTTCTGAAAGAACTACAGTTACCCAGGCTAGAGAGAGCAAATGGCAATGATAACAAAAAATTAACAAAGAAAATGCTGCATCGATTCAGTAAGGAAGTACTCATTTCAGAGGATTGTCTTAATTATTATAATGTTTTATCAGAGTGGCAAATTGTTTGACGAGAAAAATGACTAGTGTTAAGGAACAATATCCTATGCATTAGAGGTAAAATTCTGAGTATTCTATCTATGGGGAAATGAATTTGAACAGTGGCCAAAATTTCAATGTGAGTTCAGATATGAACCTAAAAATCTGTAAGGATTAATCCTAGAGATTTTCATTCTGGATTTTTCCAGAAAATCTTCTGGAGCCCCTTCATTTTGCAATCTGCTCTAAATTGAATCCTGGAAACTGGACCAGGTCTCCTCCCATGTGCTGGTTTTTAGCAAACAGATCTCACTGAATGGGATGTGATTTCCCTCCGTAGGTTCCCAGGGCGGACGCCAGGGGTCACCCACTGCTCCAGAGTCGTGGACGGTGCCCAAAGAGGCCTGGACCACACTGGGCACTGGGGTCAGAGTGGCGGGCAGAGAAGCTGGCTTCAGCAGAGCAGCAAGGAGGCCCCTGGTGCAGCCGCAGCCAAGGCAGAGCTTGCCCTGTGTGGTTTGGTGGTGGGAGGAGCAGGTGTCTGGCTTTGGCACTCTGGGGTGCTACAGTTCATAAAACATGTGACGGCAGGAATGATCCTGGGACCCTTCGTGTGACTGGCTAAGTGCAGTCACCCCACATGAGGAGGTCGGGGATTTGAGGAGTCTGGTGGAGGGAACACACATGGTGACCGTCAGTGGCCAGAGGGAGGAGGAGCTCTGCAGGTGGAGAAGGTGCTACAGTGTCCACAGCCTCAGGAACTGAAGGAAAGAGGGCGTCTGCTGAGCATTCTTAGGTAGAGAAAGGGCCACTGGTTAGGTTAGGAGGCAGCTCTGACCGTGCCGCGGGGCTCCCAGCCCTGGGAGATGAGGAGGAGAGAGACTGGCTGCTCAGCGCTCTGGAGTGCACAGAAATGAGGCCAGCGAGCGCGAGGGATGGCTTATCTACAAACGTCCTAGCACCTTATTAAAAAGTATTAAATATTCTCAATATAAAGTAAAAAGATTCTCAATATGTAGACAAAAAGGAATTTTCTAAGTGCTGTTATAAATTTCATGAAGATACTCAAAAACCCACACAGAAATGTAGCAGATCTCACTGATTCGATGCTGATTCAAAACTTTTGAATAAATACATATGTGGAATGTGGGAGTAAATTAAAATGTTAATATACAGGAAAATCCTTTCCATCCACCAGTGAGAGGACAAGGGTATTGCCACGGTGAGGGATTCGGGACAGTGGGAAACAATGTTGTTATGGGACAACGCGTATTGCTGATGCATCCTACATGGAAGCAGCCACTGTGATATTTTAAAATTAAGGACTTTTCAGAGATTTAAGAATCTTGATTGTGAAAATCACAAAGATGTTTGTGCTCTTTGTTATTTTCTATTTTCATTATGAAGTGTGATTACACATAAACTTGAAGTGTTACAAATAATCACTTTATGAGGTCATTGTAATTGAAAATTAATCCAAGACTCTAAAACAATCTCTTTTATTTTGCATTTTCAATAAATGGCCATTTTCCTGTGCTGAAGCATATTTCAATTGAGATGAAACAGTGTGCCCAAAATATATCATTATCAAAAACTTCATATGCTAAATTTTTCCTCACCACAATAAAGAGGATTTATTGATGCTGAGAAGTTTCTAATTGATTTGTTATGTGCATGTTAACAGGAAGGAGACTAAATGGGAAAACCATATTAATTTTCATGTTCCTACAGAAATCCCATTGACCTCACTTTTAGAAACAGCAGTTTAGCCAGTTCTTTAGTGCTGGTTTTATTCACCCCAGAGAATAGTGGCTTCCCCAACATGGTAAGCGAAACAGTCATGCAATCAAGGGATGGTATGGATGAATTACTTAAGATGTTTAAGGATGTGACAAGCTCATATTTTAACAAACATGCCTGGTGTTTAGACAAAAAAAAGAATTTTCTAAATACTTTTATGAATTTCACAAAGATTCCCAAGAAGACTCATACCAATAGAGAACTACAGCAAATCTCACCAACTAAAAGCTGATTCAAAACTTCTAAATAAACATCGATGTAGAAATTTGGAGTAAAATAGGAATTTGAAATATAACAATACTCATTCCAGTAGCATTGCAATGATGAGAAAAAAGGAAATTCAATGTATTATTTATTAAATATACATTTTTAAATCTGTAGGTAGAAATTTCATGTTAAGTTGTAGTATAAGAAAAGAAAACATACTTTAAAACATGTTTTGTATTGTTTTAATGGAATTATTTCAAAGGGTTCCAATTTAAGTGAAACATACCACTTTCCTGACTCTTGTGTAATGTTCTTCTGGAAATTTTAGTTAATGTAGCTAGATAAGAAAATAAAATAAAACACATATTTTAACAAATTCTCATTGGAAACTTGAAATCCGCCATAGGAGGAATATCACAGCACAGAAATGGGCAAGGGCTGAACCTCGGGAGTCCCTGTGTCAGGGCAGCTGGTAGTTGATTCTTACCAGAGGCCTGTGCGGTTGGACATCAGCATCTCACGAGCGTCTCTGGGCGCCTGCCTCGTGGTCCGTTCAGGCACTTCCTCCCCACCTGCGGCCTGTCCTGTGTGAGCAGCGGCCCTCGCTGCATGGCTTGCTCTAGGCTGCGCCTCCTCTACCTAGCTGCCCCAGGGTCACTGGCCTCGCTCTCCGCCAGCAGCTCTGCCTTATTTCTCCCGTGAGTGTTGGTGCCTGTGTCCGCCTGATGGATTCTTGGTGGCCTCCACTTCATTGCTGACCACTTCCCCTGATGCTGCCACAGTGTATTAAGAATCAATCCTCTTACTTCTGTGCTTGGAAACTTTCTGTAACTTTCATGAAATATTCATATTAATGAAGGCCGGTCCCAATGTGGTACTGCCTGCCTTCCTGGGGCATTTCCTCTGACGGGCGGATGCCCACTTCCCCTTCACCACCCTGCTCGGGCTCTCTTCCCGCACCCCCCACCGTGCTGGTCATGTTCCCTGTCCAGGCCTGGCTCAGCTCGATGCTCAGAGCAGTTCCGGACCTGAGCAGCTGCTCCTCCGTGCTCGCCCTCGAGCCTCGAGCTGTGCCTTGTACGTGGTTGCTCCTCCTGGCGTCTGCAGACCTCTTCACGCTGAGAGAATATTGCTCGTTTCTTCATTTTATTTTCCACCAAAGCTTAATAATATGATGCAAATATGCTCAACAGTGGGCTGAAGAGAGGATGCGCTCAGAACTCAAGTGTTAGGCCTTGATGGGATGTCTTCTTGGGAGCTCCAGGCGGACATTTGATGGGCAGCAGGGAAGGAGACACAGGCTCTGTTCATACATAAGACCCATCCAGGAGTGGGCCACAGCAGTCACCAGCTCTACAAACTCGGAAGACCTGGTGACATTACATTACAGAGCGCTAAAATCCAAGTCTGCCAAGTAAACTGCTCACCGTGGAAAGCTCAAATTAGGTCCCATGTTCTCTTAATAAGTGGGAAAGAGGAGCGAGCCCTCAAAGTATCAGAGAAAAACATTCCCTCCAATATTTACATATTAATGGTGTATACAGAAGTCTATGAAGTAGAACCACATAATCAAGTAAACCACAAAAATTCAACTATCAGTATTTCTCATTTTCTTAAAATTCCATTGGATTTATTGTTTTACCTATATTTTAGAAGTCAACAACTTTGAACAATATGCATTAAAATATGTATATATGTGTACATATATGTTACATATGTATTTACTTTAGATAGCATACTTATTTTAACATATGTTTTTATTTTTGTCAATATATATTTTTAACAACTTATATTGCGGAGTGACAAAATTTCAGGTGCTATGCTAGGTACTTCATATATAAAATAAAATTTATTAACATTCTATGTATCAGGACAATCTTAATTAGTACTTTTGAAAAATCAAGCTTTAAAGCATAATATAATTTTGGTGTACTTTAAAATCTTAAAATGCTTAGATATTCAATTATTGCCATTTAACATGTTCTAGGTATGACTTTTGTTCTCAGTGAGATGAGTCCAATTGTCCACCCTTGCCTCTCAGAGGTCTCTGCTCCAGAGGTCATCATCTCTGCATTTCCAAGGATGCTGCTAAACTGCACTGTTAATACCAATGAGCAGATTAGTTGTCCTGGTTTCCTTTTTAAAAAGTGGCATAGGAATAGTTGTGAATAAAGTTATCTTGTATTACAAAAGAAAACTCCATGTTAATGTAAATTTTTCTACTTAACTGTCAAGATCATACATTCCATAATTATGTTACCACAAAAATAAACAGAAATAGCTGCTCAATTCACAATAGCTAGAGTGTGGAACCAACCTAGATGCCCTTTAATTGATGAATGGATAAAGAAACTGTGGTATATACACAATGGAATATTACTCAGCCATAACAAAGAATAAAATTATGGCATTTGCAGGTAAATGGATGGAGTTGGAAAATAACATGCTAAGTGAAATAAGCCAATCCCAAAAAAACAAAGACCAAATGATCTCTCTGATATGCGGATGATGATGCATAATGTGGGGTAGGAGTGAGGCAGGAATGGAGGAAGAATGGATTGTATAGAGGAAAAAGAGGGGTGAGGAGGGATGGGGAAGGAAAATAACAGAATGAGACAAACATCATTACCCTAGGTACATGTATGATTACACAAATGGTGTGACTCTGTTTCGTGTACAACCAGAGAAACAACAGTTGTACCCCATTTGTGTACAATGAATCAAAATAAATAAATTTAAAAAAATAAACAGAAGGTTTGAGGGGAAAAAAAAAAAAGGCAAGACAAACATTTGCAGTGGTACAGCAGAAAGTGCCTGGAGGACACGTTAGCCAGGCTCCTGGTGCAGCGTGCCAGGCTTGGCCCTGACCTCGTGACTCGGTGTCGCAAGGCAGGGCCTGGCACAGCCAGGCTGCCACATCCTCAAGATCACTTGCATGCTGCGTGCATTCCAGAAACTCTTCAGATGCTCTTGATACCCTTTGGCACCTCGAAAATGTATATTTTCCCCAAGTTGGCAACTGCATACCTTCTCTCTCTCTCTCTCTGCCATGGTGGTTGCGACTTAGAAGTCTGTCTTTGTAATGGTGCTGGTAAACACTGGCAGGTGATCTTTGTGCCTGCTTCTGTGATGGGCGCACACGTGGCCAGCAGGACTGCAGAGTGAAGGCGGCCCTACTAGCGCAAGGAGCCAGCGGCTGGCCACAGAGCAAGCCTCACGCGGTACTGTGGAACCAGCGTCAGCTGGCAGGCAGGCCCGTGGTCAGTCTGGAGCGAGGGGATTTCACCTCTCCCTCTGAGGCACGGACACACGTAGCTTGTCTTCTTTGCTTTAACACTTTACGCTTTAGTCCTGGAAGAAGAAACTTTTTACTCCTCAACCTCATTCATTTTCCAGCTCTAAAACCTCAGAAGACTGAGATAATGTGGTTTATACTCTGAGCCAGGCCAGAAAAAAAACAAAAAAAAACCCCACATGTAGAAGGATAATTGAGTCCACCCTTTTATTAACATGGTACATGCAGAGGGAGAATCACAAGTTTAGGAAAAGAAAATCAAGCCTTTCCATTTCTAGTACAGAAGGCGGCATCTCTCAGCTCACCACAAGGCTCTGTCCATTCTTGCTTCGCTATTTCCTTCTTGCCAGTTGAGAGGAACTAATGCACCGTTTTCTCTTGTAAACACAATCCAAGCAGGGACAGCTCGTTTCCCATTTCTCTGTTTGACTCTCACTGTAGTGTGCATTTGCTCTGCTCGTTTCTCCTGTGCTGCAGAGTCCATGGGAGGGGGCACTGGGCTCCACACTCTTTGACTGAGCGTGGGGCTGAGCAACCTCCTGGGGACTGGGGTGGACACGCACGCCCGGCCCTCTCTGACCTCCACGCTGGGCCGCAGCCAGGAGTGCACCTCTGCGCTGTATCTGAAACGGCGTTCCAAGGTCGGGGTGTCTGTCTTTGGTAATACCATCGTTTAGTTGAACCCTGAAATCACTGCCCTTCTGATGGGCCTGTGGTGGTACTCAGCACGTGCCGTGCAGCTGCCCTCTGCCCACTGTGGTCCCCGCTGCCTAGGAAGAGTATGCCATGTCATTTTATTAGCCACTCGAGACCAGCCCCACTCGGAGCAGCCTTCCTGCGGCAGCTGGGGACGCTGCCTGCCTGCGCCTTGTGAACCCCGCTGCACTTGTTCCCTGCTTTGTCTCCTGGGTCAGTTTTATGATTCTTTCTTGCATAAGTGATGGTGCATTCGGAGCGCGGCGGGAACTAGTGAATGTCCTGCTACTTTCAGATTACCCTGAGACCCGCTGTCCATCGTTGACTGTCCTTGGAAGTGAGTTCTAAAGAGTTACCCCAAATTTCCAAGGAGACACCGCTTTTTACATTTCTTTAAAGTGCATCACCTCGCTTGGACATACAGGGAGGGGAAAGACTAATGTGTGACAAAGTAACACCCAGAAGGTCAGGTGTGAGGCTGCGAGGGCAGCGTCCACACTAGGCACAGCCGCTTAGTATTCTTTTTAATTTTAAATTTTATTTGTTCCAATTAGTTGTACATGACAGTAGAAGGCATTCATATATTTTGATAGATCATACATAAAGGAGTGTAATCTCTCATTTTCTGATTATACGTATTGCAGGATCACATGGGTCATGCAAATACATGGACATGAGGAAATAATGTCTGTTTCACTTTACTATCATTCTATCCCCACATTCCTTGCCCTCCCTTCACTCCCGCTACCTAATACAAAGTAACTCTATTCTTCCCTGCCCACTCCCCACTATTGTGAATTAGCTTCTGCATATCAGAGAAAACATTTCAGCTTTTGGTTTTTTGGGTTTGGCTAATTCCACTTAGCATGATATTCTCTAACTCCATCCATTTACCAGCAAATTCAAAATTTCATTTTTCTTTAAAGCAGAGTAATATTCTGTCATATAGATAGATAGATAGATAGATAGATAGATAGATAGATAGATAGATATCACGTTTTCTTTATCCATTAATCTGTTGAAGGACACTTAGGTTGGTTCTATAGTTTAGCTGTTTAAGTTGAGCTGCTATAAACATTGATGTGGCTGCATCACTGTAGTATACTGATTTTAAGTCCTTTGGGTATAACCAAGGAATGGAATACCTGGGTCAAATGGTGGTTCCATTTCAAGTTTTCTGAGGAATCTCCATACTGCTTTCCATAATAGTTGCGCCAATTTTCAATCCCACAAACTATGTATGAGTGTACCTTTTTCCCCACATCCTCGTCAACATTTATTGTTGCTTGCATTCTTGATAATTGCTATTTTGATTAGAGTGAGATGAAACCTTAGTTTTGATTTGCATTTTTCTAGTTACTAGAGAGGTCGAATATTTTTTCATAGATTTTTTGATTGTATATCTTCTGTGAAGTGTCTGTTCAGTTCCTTAGTCCATTTATTGATTGGGTTATTTGGGTTCTTTCGGTGTCAAGTTTTTTGAGTTCTTTATATATCCTTGAGATTAACAATTTATCTGAGGTACATGTGGTAAAGATTTTCTCCCACTCTGTAGACTCTGCACAAAACTCAATTTACTGTGGATCAAAGAGTTAGACACTAGAACAGAGACTCTGCACCTACTAGAAGAAAAAGCAGGCCCAAATCTTCACCATGTCAGCCTGGGACCTGACTTCCTTAACAAGGCTCCTAAAGCACAAGAAGTTGAATCAAGGATCAATAAATGGGATGGATTCAAATTAAAAAGCTTCTTATCAGCAAAGTAAACAATTAGCAAAGTGAAGAGAGAGCCACTTGGTTTTTGATAGCTTGTGGAGATAATCTCAAGACTCACAAGGCACAGCTCACGTGGCACAGACCTCCTAAAGTGAAAAAATACTCAAGATCGCACGTGGTTATTTGGAAGTTAAGCTTATTTCTTCTTCCACACATGTAGGAAAGATTCTACATGAAAAGAAATCTCCTTAGGACTTTAACCAATTGGGATGAGAAAAAATTTGCATACCTATATCAACAATCAATAATTTTTAATAAAATTGACAGTTACAGAATTGTCCTCAAACTTAGTTTTTCAAAATACCAGTGAAGTATCTTAAAAACTCTCTTGAAATTGTATGTCAGTTCTTATTCCTCATTAGAAGAACATGATGGATTTTGGAAAAGTCATTCTTACATTCTTATCAAAGATATCACATAGCCCTGAGATAAAAGATAGACAATTGATGCTTTTCCACAAGGGGCAGCAAAATCAATGTGGAAGAGAGGGTACCTTATCCTTGGCCTTCAAAGGATATTGGCTCCATAAAAGTAGAACTATGTTTAGTAGAATTGAAATGCATGAAAAATAAAATACAGTTAGCAAGTTTTTTATGAATATTTGTCTCATTACTTTTTAGCCATTGCTCTATAGCTAGAACCTCTAGACAGGACGAACTCATGCCTGCAAGTTCTCATTTATTGAGTCTTCAAACAAAATAATTTAAGCACTGGTGTCAAATCCTGTGTCAGATTCCAGCTGTATACCAAGTTAAAACCTTGCCGTAGTCCTAAGGCAGGGCAACCTGTGCATAGCCTGGAGCGGCCCAGGGCACCCCGGGAGGAAAGTGGGGATGCCACCACACCTGCCCCATAAAGCTTAAGACACAAGATGAAAAGGGAGCATATCTGTAAAAACATCACTGTCCTGGATTCCGCCAGGCTCTTGATCATGGCTGCCCAGGAGCGAGGTGCCATTTTGTTCTTTAAAATAGTAAGTTCCATATTCATGTGAAATTAAAATGTGATCAAGGTCAAGAGAATGCACTGGTGTGGAAGGGCAGGGCAGGTGGTGAGGGGGTGCGGTTCACGTGGAGGCTAGCTCGCCCGTGTCCAGTCAGGAGACCATTGTGAGCTGTAGAGACTAAAGATCACGTAGAGAACACAACTTCCTCTATCAAATAGAAATTGCATGATTACTTTCCTAAGAGAATGTAGCTGTGGGAGAAATACTTTGAGCTTCAGGTCTGTGACAAAACCTACGGAGCCCACACTATGTAAGAGACATCCACGTCTACTGAAGAAATTGCTAAAAGTAAGGAGACAGGTTTTCATTAAAAGTTTGATTATTCAGGCTGGGTTGTGGCTCGGTGGTACAGCACCCACCCAGCATGTGTGAGGCACTGGGTTAGATTTTCAGCACTGCATATACATAAATAAATAAATAAAAATAAATCTCTATCAACAACTACAAAATTTTTTTAAGTTCGATTATTGGATTTTAGCCAATTATTTTTCATGTATTTAAATTCCACAAATCATTCATTTTGGTACTATGTATAACTGATGTACTTTAAATTTACCCAGTGACTTATCCTTTGCATGGCTTTCCCTTTATCTGAAAGTATCTTCCTTTTCTAAGGGTTTTCTGACCTGGTATGGACTTCGGTTGGCCACTGTTTTATTACATTGCTTTGAAGATCTTGTCCATTACCTCCTGGCTCTGGTTTTCTACTGAGAAATTGGCTGGCGGATTTATGGCTACTTCTTTGGCAGTCATTCTTCTATGGCTGACTCTAAGATTTTCCCTCTGGGATTTGACTCCTTCCACATGTATTCCACCCTTTATTTCTGCTACTTGATATCTTTCATCAGTTACGGAAAATGATCTGCCACTCTCTTCAAATGCTGTTTTTGTTCCATTGTTTTTCTGTCCTGCACACATGGGAAAACATATTTAGTATTATCTCAAAATTCCAAGCTTCTCCAAAATCATTCTTCACTCATCATTCTTATCTGTAGCCCAAATACTTTGTGCTGAGCTTTCTTCCAGTTCTCGAATCTTCTTTTTAGCTTTGTCTCATACGCTTAACTTACGTCAGATTTATTTAAATTTACAATTCCAATTGCCTTCTTTAACTGCAGAATTCCCATTTATCTTTTTTTTTTTGAAATTCTTTTTTTTATTGTAAACAAATGGGATACATGTTGTTTCTCTATTTGTACATGGAGTCAAGGCATACCATTTGTGTAATCATAAATTTACATAGGGTAATGTTGTTTGATTCATTCTGTTATTTTTTCCCTCCCCCCCACCCTTCCCACCCCTCTTTTCCCTCTATATAGTCCTTCCTTCCTCCATTCTTACCACCCTCCTTAACCCTAATCCTAAACCTAACCCTAACCCTAACACTAACCCTTCCCCACCCCCCATTATATGTCCTCATCCGCTTATCAGCGAGATCATTCGTCCTTTAGTTTTTTGAGATTGGCTTATCTCACTTAGCATGATATTCTCCAATTTCATCCATTTGCCTGCAAATGCCATAATTTTATCATTCTTTATGGCGGAGTAATATTCCATTGTATATATATGCCACAGTTTCTTTATCCATTCATCAATTGAAGGACATCTAGGTTGGTTCCACAATCTGGGTATTGTGAACTAAGCAGCTGTGAACATTGATGTGACTGTATCTCTGTAGTATGCTGATTTTAAGTCCTTTGGGTATAGGCCAAGGAGTGGGATAGCTGGGTCAAATGGTGGTTTCATTCCAAGCTTTCTGAGGAATCTCCATACTGCTTTCCAGAGTGACTGCACTAATTTGCAACCCCACCAGCAATGTATGAGTGATAGCACATCACGTAGAGTGCCTGACTCGCATGCTGGAGGCCCATTTATCTTACTTTTCTGTAGATGACAATTGTCTACTGAACTTACCATCTCTTCTATTCTGCTGAACGTATTAATCATGGTTATTTTAAAATCAACCTCTAAGAACTTCATTGTCTGGACTCTACCTGGGTCTTTTTGTGGTGTGTTTTCCTGCAGGTTCTTTATCACCTGGTCTTTTCTTCTTGGGTGCTGGATAACTTTCTGTTGACACAGATTGTTTTGCATGCAAAATCAGGACACTAACTGGAGGTTCTGGCTGGGGTTTGATTTCCCCAGAGATGATTTTTCCTTGCCGTGGTTGTTCTGGGATTGATTGCTTTGATCCCATCTGAAGGTCACCTGCTCAGGAGCTGGATTCCACCCCAGTGGGTGCCCAAGCTGGGTATGCCGGCAGGCATTCCCCACGGGGATCTGTGGCATTGCTCCCTTTCCTCCTTTGTGAACCCTACCTGCCATGCATTTTCTTATTCCTATGGGACTAAAGAAGCTACTCAGCCTCTCCATTCACCAACTGGGCAAAGGGGAAGGTGGAGGTGTGTTGGTGGAGGTTGGTGTCTTCTTTCTGTCCCTCATCTTGATTCCTTCAGCAATTGCCGCCTTGAAAACTTTCCCAACATCCTGGCAACTATTTTGACTTTGCCCCTATTTTCTGTGGCTTTCCTAATTTCACCCAGCAGGAATCCTGCTGTGGTAACAAGCTGTTCCCTCCTAACAGAAGAGCGTGCCCTGATGATATTTTTAAAGTCAACCTCCACTGTTAATAATAAGAACTTTAAGTGCTTAGCATGAGCCCAGTGCATTCCAAACGTCATCTCTGCAGTTTGGCCCCAGCCTTGTGACGGAGGAGTGATCACCCATGCAGCTCCCCTGCCAGTCAGCAAGGGACCCAGAAGCCACACGTGAAGCGACTCTTTCCGCCAGGCTCTTTGGTTTTACCACCCAGCCTACCGAAACTCCTGCTTGCCACTGCAATTTTCAGCTGCCAGCTGAGGTTTTCTCGGCCAAACCCGTTCCTCTGAGTTCACAGTCAAGGCAGGGGACATTCAGAGCACATTGCAAGCATCAGGGGAGTCCTCAGATTTGGGTCAGGACTTGATGGGCCACCCCGCCCCCTGGCTTCCCGGTTCATTTACTCAGAAGCCAGCAGTGGCAATTCCTCCCGCACGGCTCTTGGCTCCATCATGGTCTCGTTGGCCTGATGTCAGCGCCCACTGAGAACTGTCTGGAAGCTACTATAACTAACCTCCTTATCTGTCCCCAACTGGGAGCACAGACCAAATAAAATGCACCCCCTTTTCCACTAGCTTTCTTTGAAATCCGAGGAATCACTTCCTAGATAGATGCTTTTTAAAAATATGAACCTGAGGTATATTGGCACACTGAGAGTATTCCAGTGCCTGCAAAAATAAATCTATAATATATATTGTAAATAAACACAGGCTTCTCAGATTTTTTTCCACAAAAGATTATCTCATGTTCCAAAATCATCCAGTCGGCATCCTGGAAAATAACCGCTGACAAAATCTGACAGGATACAATGGGTGAAATTTGAGTCACATCTTAAACACATGTTAAAAATGTCCAAGGGGGAGTAATAAGACTTAATTAGATGACTGTATATTAAATTCAAAACACTTTATCATTGCCCTCTACCTCTGACTTGTTCTCTTTGGTACACAAAATAAATATTTTGAATGCATGTTATTTTAATAGAACACACTTCTCTCATTGGCAGATTATTTACATTAAGGAACCTAAACTATTAAAAAATTATAAACATTATTTCATATGCATTCTTTCATCTGTGGGCTCACTGGGTCAGTGTTTACTGAATGTCCCCTTGTGCTAGGAACCCGAGACAGAGTGAGAGTTGATGTGCTCCAGAATTGTCCAATGGACACCTAATGATCCTCTGGAAAGTGTGCATGAGTCTGAGAGGCTGCCAAGTATGAGGGAAGGGAAACTGCAGCTGCTTGTTTGCATTTAGTTTATGCTCAGAAGGGACCAGGTGGCACGAACGTGAAGCTGCCCTTTGAGTTAGCACATCATGGACAGCAGAGAGCAAGGCAAGGAGACTGGCTTCCAGGAGTCAGAGAGCAGGAAGGAACTTGGGCTGACCTCCTCAGGGAGGGCTTCCTTGGTCCAGTCTTGGCCTTGGCAGGTGTGTGGTCTTTAGAAGCCAAGGGGGAGGTGACGGTCCTACACGGCAGGTGTGAAGATGCAGGGGAGGCAGGGCTGTCCTCAGATAGGGGAGAAGTGGAGCATGAGAGACCTGATGGGACCTCAGAGGAGGGAGAACTCAGACTGCAGCACTCAGAGTTCCACGCCTCACCATGTCTCAGTTCCCCACCTGTGTGGGCTGAAGTTGGGCCTGTCGTAGCATCATGCTAATTTAAGGCAGTACCTGGTACACAGGGAGTATCATAGAAGTGCTTGATAAAGTTTAAGGAAACTGATTATTTTTTCTCTCTCCCCGTCTCACCGTCTCCCACATTCTCTCTTTCTTCTTCTTCCTACAAACACACCAACAGAAACAGAAAAGCACACTCACATATACATTTAGTTACTTCCATGAAGATATATGACAAGTTATGAGGGTATGACATTATGTGATTAAAAATACTAAAAATAAAATATACTTTTAGAACTACAGTCATAAAAACATGAAGTAGTGGTGCACACAGAGAGTTATATTCTTATGTACCTGTCGAATTTGCATAGATTGTGAACTACACGTTTGGAAAATCTTTAAGAATTGAAACCTAGAGGCGAACAGCAGTACAGAACCAGCATTAGCCAATAACGGCTAGGAGACTGGAGATTCTGAGTGGGAAAAGGAAGTGAGCTCTCCGGAATATTTTCCCACGTAGATGTCCTAAAAACAGGATGGAGTAGACCGCCTGCAGGAGGAGTCTCCTGACGTCCTCAGGGGACCCACACATCACTTTTTGAACTCATAGCCTAATGCCTTATTCTAAAACTACTTTGCTCATTCTGCCTTAGCTTTCCACATGTTTAATTCTTCTTGTTCTTTGTAAACTGCTGGAACGGAAAAGTTTACTGCATTAAGAAACTCCCGCAGTATATAACATAGCGCTATATACATGACAAACATTAAAATATATTTTTCAATTTAATTAATGAGAAGATGCTATTTTAAGAGGTGAGTTAATCTTTTAATTAAATGTATTGAGTTAATATTTTTCCATATCAACCACCAAATGTGCTTCCTGTCTTGCCTCTATTTCTGCACATACAGGTAGGTTTTATAACAAAATGGGAACCTAATGATATTCTGAATATTTGTAGAAGCACTTATGTTCATTTAATTCACACTGGAGAATGTTTTTAGCCACTTGAAAATTATTTTTAAAATATGATAAAATGCGAGAATCTTTGGACATAGATTTTAAAATATTAGAACTCTTTGATTTGAATCGTGGACACTGGCTAGATCAGGTATTTTTGGACATAGATTCATGCCTATCCCTCCAGCCCAGTTCTTTTTCCACCAAGTACGTGAGCCCTGGAATCTAATATTTGTACGGAGGGGACTGGTCTGTGCTTCCTCTGGCCACACAGTGCTGTGATGGCACTCATGCTTGTTTGTCACATATTTATTTGGAGTCTGCTATGTTCTGAAGAACACAGTTCTTAATGACTCATCCTTATTTCCCAGTGAACATTCGCCAAGTGCAGATAGATAGAAAACCAACCGGGACAGCTATGTGGGGCACTGAGAGCACTGTCAAGGTGGGATTTGCACTGCCTCAGAGTTCCGGGGTTTTCAGAGGAAGTGAAGCCACACTGAGGTGTGAGGAACCTGTGACATTTATTCCTAAGAGAAGCACTGGACCCAGCCGGAGGGACCCCACAGCTCAGACCTGGAGGAGAGCAGCAGCTCCTCTGGGCAGGAAGGTGGAGCCTGCTGGCAAGCAGGAGAGAGAGGGCAGGGGGTTCTGCAGAACTGAGAAGGGCTTCGAGCAGATGCCCACTCATCGTGTGCATTTACAAAACTCAAGCACTCTCGAGAAAGAAGACCCCTACCTGAGATGTAAAGGAGTGAGCCACAGGCTTAGAATGCAATTCCGAAATACTGTGCCTAGAATATTTTGAGCATCTTTATTTTGATGATTATAGAGTCTCCCAAGAGCACAGCTATGGAGTCAGCCAATCAGAAGAGCCTCAGAGATTAATTCAATGTCTTCCTTTCTCCCTTGACTTGGATACATCTTAAATAAAATTGACTTCTAGGGAGAAGGAAAAAATCAGTGTAAAAGAAAACAAAGGAGCATAGAGAAGGTTAGCATATATTACATGCATAGTATATAGAAAAAATCATAATTATCATGTAATCTGTGTTTGCCTGCTCATAATAATGAAAGCAATATTACAGAAATAAAAATGCAAGATCTAATATCTGTCACCATGGAAATAGGTCCAGACTGTTATTGAATTAAAAAGAAAACTTAGCTGAGAGCTTTGAGGATTTATACATGCATAAATCTAAATAATAATCCTATTAATTTTTTAAAAAATATTTAATCATACTGAAATAAGTAACTAAAAATCATGGAAAATATGTGAAATAAAACTAACTTCTTTTAGGTATTAATACTTAAATCAATTTTGATAATGTCCTAGTGTCATTTAATTAGAATTTGTATGGGTAGATATTTGCATGTATTTCTAAATAATTGACTAAATTTTGGAAAGTGATTTTCAGACTTAAAGTTACTGCACTTAATAAATTAAAGTAATTATTTCACGTGTGTTTCTTTTATTCATCAAAAATATTTATTGAGCACTGATTATCTTGTTTAAGCTAGACACTGAATGCACAGTGACCCAAAACACCAGCCCAGCCAGCACCAAGAGAAAACTGTCAGATGTGGTCCTTGCTCTTCGGTAGAGTAGGGGAGAGTTAGTTATTGATTACTCAGCTCTTTGTTCCTGTGACCCAACGACCAAGAACAACTTGGTGAGAAAAGATCTGGTTTCAGAAGATCAGTCCAGGGCAGATGACTCCATTGCTCTGCCTGAGGCAAGACAAGATGTCAGGGCAGAAGACCACAGCAGAGGACCATGGCGTGAGCCACTCAGCTCATGGTGTCCAGAAAGCAGAGAGAATGAAGAGGGAGCCGGGAAGAAGGTAAGTCCTCGGAGGGAACACGGGCTGTGAGCTGACTCTTCCAGCTTGGCCCCATCTCTCATTCCGCTGTCCAAGGATGAATTCATCACATGGATTCATTTGCTGACGAGGTTAGAGCCTTCTCCATCCAGCCATTGTTTTCCGGCCCCGCCTCTGAACCTCGCTGTGCCGGGGCCATGCTCTCGACACATGAACCCTCTGGGGGACTTTCCGGATCCGAACCACAGCACTACGTAGGAATAGACATGTACTTTCCAGCCAGACTGAAGGCTATGGAAGGAGAGCTACCAGAAGTTTCACCAAGAAGAGGGCGTCTGGGAGCTGAGCAAGGAAAGGCCCCAGCAAAGCGCCTCCGGACTCCTGGTTAAAGGAGGGGCAGGAGAGAAGTCAGGAGACAGGAAGGTGGAGGGAGAGGCCGGGCAGCGCCCTGCTGGGAGCAGCACAGGTGCTCTGGTGAGGGGCCCAGAGGGCTGCTGGAGCTCAGGAGCTGCCGTGGGGGTGGAGCAAGATGAGCCTCGGGAGTCAAGAAGAGCTTACCATCTCCAGGGCGAGCTCAGCGCAGCCACGTCCTACGAGAGAAGGATGGCAATACAGGGGTGGAGTGGCCAGATGGGCCACCGGGGAGCTAGCGAGAGAAGGGTGGATGCTGCAGAACCACCTGAGAATGATGCTGCACTGCACTCTGGGGAGCATGGAAGCTTGGAGCCAGGATCCGAGGCTAGCAGATGGAGGAGGCTGGTTTGGTGACGGCTAAAGAAGGTCACCATGGCTGAAAGGGGGAGAGTTCAAGAAGTGTTCTGCAAGCCATCAGAAGGCTGTAACGAGGTCGAGTCTCACAACACGGATGGCTTTGAACCAGGTTGGTAGCTGCCAGATACAGTCAGCAAGAGTATCGGCAAGTGAGAATGGAACGCAACAGAAAGGAGAATATCAAGAGCTACTTCCCTTGGCCAAGTATATTGCTTAACACGCTGTAAATGTCAACACTGGTACTTAGGAACTTGTGTTTCGTTTTGTTGTCAAGGGGCCTGCATGCAGATAGGTCAGACCATACCCAATGCAAGAGACCCTGTCCTGCTGGTGGTGGCCCGCTGCGTCCAAGTCAGCCCCTGACAGAAGGGTGTGCTCTTTGCTCGCAGATGCTTCCCTGAACATGACACTCTTTCATTCTGCAGCAGACGTTCAAGCCACACACAGAGAAAGCAGTGGAAATGTGGAGCAGCCCAGCATCTGCACCATCATGTCCAATGACGACCTCTTGCCTGGGCTCTACCTGTGGTGCTCCCTCTTAGTCTACTTACAGAAGGACAGCACAGCGCACAACAGGAGCGGAGAGACACTGATTGTTTAGGAAATGAGTGGGAATGATCGTGCCTTCGAATTTCCACAGGAACACTTGAGGTTTGCTCAGGATAATCAGGAGGCTGGGGCGCTAACGTGAAAAGGCACAGTTCTGAGTTACATTGGTTGGGAGCAGACTCCCCACAATAACTGTTCACCAAAAAGATAAAGTATTATCTTAGTTGTTAATGCATTTTGGCCCAATTCTTTCCTGTAATCGATTACAAGTGTACTTTAAAAAACTTTGTTTCCCAAGGACGCTTTTCCCTTGTAGTTACTAAGGAAGGATAATATCAAAACGAAGCTTCACCTTGGTATTGCAGGGGTCATTAAGGATGATTCATAATAATGCAGATATTAAACACTGTGTTAAAAGGTATATAATATCCCTTCAGAAAGACGAGTCATTGGAATTCAATTTTGGATCAAGAGGCACCTGAATATTGGAAGTGCCTAGTTTTTGTATAGTTTCCATGCTGCATGGCACACCGAGGGGACGTCAGGCCCTGTGTTCACTGTGACCCTCTGCTCCTTCTTAGGAAGAAAGCATGCTGCTCTGGAGACTGTGGAGTGGAGGAGAGTTCTCCCACATTCTAGATTCCAGGCATGCAGAGTCTTGGGTCTCCCGTTCTTGTATCCCTGAGCACATAATTAAGACACAGGAAGCATTTAAGTTGTGCACAGATTTTTGAATATGAATATTCTATTTACTCTTCCATTGGCCAAACATTCACATTTACAAGAGAGGAAATGGGAAAGGCAGGTCTCCAGAAAGGGCTCTGTGCCTGCCCTGTGTGACATCCAGGAAGTGTCCCTGTGGTCTGGGCATCTCAGTTACGTGGAAATAAAAGTGCAATTCCAGGTCACTGGGGAGGTGAACTCATTAAGAAATAAAAAGACAGAAACCTCTTACTAAGCACTTGTGAAGAGTCTGAATTGATGGTAGATGTCAGGTAGCCTATGCAGTCTCACTTTTTTCCCTTTCTGGAATGTGAGAGTTTTACAACAGCAGTATTTTAACATAAGTACAATGTAGATCACTCAAGCCGTAGTACCTACAATTTGGTGTGGAGTCATTGTCTTCCCAAAAGAGCCTGTGTCCTTCCTGGGGACCAAGCAGGTGGTGACCACGGTCACAGTTGAGAGGGCCCTTTCCCTGAGTTTCCTAAACACTATTAGCAGCTCAGACCATGATTGAAAAATACAGGTGGCTTTGCCCAGGTGCCCTGCAATTCCTAGGCTGAAGGTGGAAGAAGAATGTTGGAACTGTTTGTTTTGTGTTTTTCTTTGTTTGCTTTTTTCTCTTTTCCAAGGAAGGAGTTGAGGTGAGGAAAGAAGGCCCTGGGTCTAGGGAGTCCCTGAATCCTGTCTCATTTCTGGTTTAACTAAGGTCTCTTCCAAGTAGACATTTATCTTGCTCTTGTTTGCTCTACTTTCTTTTTAATAATACTGTCGGGCCTTATAATCTCTGAGAAATAGCACAATTGTTACCATTATAGCTAATGAAACCATGCACTCACTCACTCATCCATTTAATGCTTCAGTTATTTAGTGCTCTGTGAAACAGACCAAATAAATACAGGGTATGTGCAAATAATTGTACAAACATTTTTGGATTGCTCTGAGTAGGGTCATGACACTGAGATTTATTTATGAAATGTTATGTTTTTAGTACTGATTAATTTGTCATAAACGCATTTGTAAGACTTTCAGAATACGTTACCAATTTATGCTGCAAATATTATGTATAAGATAAGATTTAGGAAAACAGTGTTTTTTTCCTGGCTTTCTCAACTCCTGCTTTGCTAGACTTAGCTAAAAGTCTTAATTGGTTCCCAAACTCATTTTTCCTATTGTTTGAAAATTCAGACTAAAAAGTATTCAGTCAATACTTTTTGAAAGAAGTAATTGATCTATGTTTTCATATGAAAAGACAGAGATTTTTGTCATCATATTTAAAAAGCTGTAACTTTTTTTTTTTTTTTGGTACTGGGGATTGAACCCTCTTAAACACTGAGCTATATTACCAGCCCTTTTTGAATATTGTTATTCTTATTATTGTTATTGTTATGTTGAGACTAAGTTACTTACAGCCTCGTGAGTTGCTGAGGCTGGCTTTGAACTTGCAATCCCCTGCCTCAGCCTACTGAGACACCAGAATTAGAGGTATGCACCACTGCACCTAACTTATAACTTTATTTTTTAAAACTATATTTTGTTATATATATTTAAATGTACATTTGACCTGAAATATTTGTTACAGTTTAATACTAATACTTAATTAAAAAATTCTAATACTAAAACTAAATTCCTCATGGAATATTTCACTTTCATGTATTCTTCATTCCTTCAGTAACAGATATTTTCCTTTTTTTAAAAATATACTTTGACATTATCATTTCAGATCGTGCCAACTACCAGTGTTTAGTGAAAAGTGTCATATCTGTCCTTCGGGAACTATGTATGTTGACTAGAATGTTCTATTGCAGATATATCCACAACATTCAGAACCAATCACAAAGTGCTTGCTTCTCTTCAGACTATTGAATATGTATTCTTGTGAAGTACAATTTTGGATATAACTTCTTTAAAGAACAACAGAATTTATACCACTAGTAGGCAAAATGCCTTAGAATCAATTTCACCATATGTGTGTGTGTGCGTATGTGTGTGCTTATATATAGATACAAACTTCAGCGTTTCATAAACTCAAATATAGATAATCCTGTGACTAAGAGGGAGAAGAAGTGGAAAATTATTTTCAACTTGATGCAAAAGCACTGTATCTGATGGGAAAACTCCACACCTCCCAACAGAAAAAAGTCTGGAACGACTAAACTGGTTTTAAAATCTGTATTTTATTTGGGGAACTGCGGCTGAATTGCCCCTCTGCGCTGGCACTGAGGAGCTGTGCGTGGGCACGCCGCAGCTGTGCACAGCGTGGGAGGCTGGCTGACCATTGACAGACAGGCGCTGGCGTAGAACATTATAGGTCTGCATACGGCACTCCTGTTCTCTGCACAGCGAGAGGGAAGGAGGCATTCCCGGTCGAATTTCCTGAAGTTAGGACACAGGACACCAACAAGAGGGACAGTGGTTATTGTTTTTCTCCATTGTTGAAAATAAGCAAAAGTAGCTTCAGGCAGAATGATAAGGAGCTGCGCTCATCAGAAGCAGGATGTTCTGGGGTGGAAAGCAGGTAGTGGAAGTTTTTCATTAGTGCTTTTTAAATCCAGGCCTCACAATGCATTCTCCTGCAGATGGAAAGTATCCATTGTCACTGTAACCCCAAGGGTTTCCGTGCCAGACAGCCCACATTCTCTATTTTGAGACCAGTAGTTCTAAAATTTATGAAGAAGTTAGAAAAGCTACTGTTAAATACAGCATAGAGATGGGGGCAAATTAAGCTACAAGAAACAGAACATAGGAAGAAAAACTGCAAACTGCAAAGTCAAGGTTGGACCCATTCCACTGTAATTAAAAAAGCAAAATATTTTACATTTTGAGTACTGGTAGAAGTTATTGCAAAATATTTTTCTAATGCTGTGTTTTAAATTAAATCATGGTCTGATAGACCCTGATTGTAATGTTTAAATATGTCAAAATGCCCTCAATACATTTGTGCATGTTTACACTAATTACGAGGCACAAAATTTAGGATTTTGTGCTTCCTGAGAGAAGCAAGTAAAAGCTAGCCCATGTAGCCAAATGTGGCCTGGCTTCCACACCTCTCACATTCATCATCGGTGTTTACACGTGAGGTTTGGAAAATCTGTGTTTCCAACATCAACTCACAATTGTATAAACTGGTCATAGGCTGAATATTTGTGTCATTCCCAAAATAGCCCTGTTGAAACCCTCACATTCAATGCCATGCCCTTAGATTGTGGTCCTTTGGGAGGGCTGTCATTAGTGTCCTCAGAGAAGAGACAGAGACCAGAACTCTGCCCCTCTCTTGGCCCCTGGGGAGTAGCTGTGAGGCTTATGAACCAGAACAGGGACCCTCACCAGGCATCAGATCTGTTCGCAAGGTGATCTGCAACTCGCAGTCACAGAACTGTGAGAAGCAAAGTATTTGTTCTTTAAGTCATCCAGTCTCTGGTGTTTTATTATAGCAACCATAAATGAATAAAAGAAAACAAACTATAAAATTTTCTAATGTACTAATTATAAATTATAAAACATTTTATAAGGATTTGTGATTATTTTCTTTGTGGATATTTAGGGGAAGTGAAAAAATGTTTAACAGCTCAACAATTATCTGACTATTGTTATGGTTTATTTACGAAATGCTTCCCAAAATCTTAGGCGAGAATGTAGCAATGATCAGAGTAAATGATTAGACTGTGCTCTACAGCCTCACCAGTGGCCCGATCCATTTGGACTGACAATTTGGTAGGACCGCTGTACTGAGTGATACCTCCTGGCAGCTGGGGTGTGCTGGATGCAGTAGGTCGTGGCAGGCATGTCTGCGGATCTGCATTTTACCTCTGGTGCCCTGCTTTCTCTGTCTGGGCTTCCCAGCTGCCAGGAGCCCACTAGTTTCCTCCAGCATGCCCTTGCTGCCATCATGTCTGCTTCACTTCAGGCCCAGGGCAGAGGAGCCGCCCAACCATGCTCTGGAACCTCTGAAGGTGGGAGCCCAAAGTACAAGTTTCCTCCTCTAAGTTGGTCAGGTATTTTGGTCAAAGTGATGAAAACTAACACTACTGTCATCTTGTGCACTGTGGAAACCAGAGAAGGCCCACTCGTCCCTCCATCTACAGCACACTTGTAACACTCCTAGGAAGTGCCAGGCATGGCAGGCAGTGGGCTGCGGAGTGATGATCTCAGGTGGCTTGAAGGAGCTCGCCGTTACCTGAGGTGCTGCCATGTTTGCCCAGGAAGCCTAAGGTGTGGCACACTCTGCTGGAGTCCCCGCTGCGGAAGCTGCTGCCCGAGGCACGGTTTAAACACATCACTCCCGCTCCTTCCCACTCAGGGTCTCCTTGGTAGATCCTGAACATTCTGGACAGGGGCCACCTGTTCAGAAGCCAGAGGGACAGCCCGATCCCCTCAGTACGAAGCAGGTCACCGATTTTGCTGTCACAATTTGCGTATCACAGAAGGAATTTCCCTCGAATCTCACAATGCGCAGAGCTCTTCCCCCACTTTCAGGGTCCGTGCTTTCAGTAAAGCCTTGATTGTTTTCAGGAGAGGCTCCATTTTCTGTAGTCGCTTATGAAAAGCAGCAGGGCAGGGTGAAGACAGACGTCAGAGGCACAGGAGAGCAGGGCAGGGCAGGGAGCGAGCTGCAGCCTGGCCGGAGGCGGCCCTGGCGTGGCTGAGCAGGAGCACCATTCCTAAGAGAGTCCGGAATCCCAGAGTTACGCAAAACCCCCGGCTTGTAAGATGGTTTAAACAAACCAAGTGGTGTTTAAAATCAGAGGGCACAGACCACGTTTTTTAAAAATGTTTTTTTAGTTGCCAATGGATCTTTATTTTATTTATTTCTATGTGGTGCTGAGAATTGACCCCAGAGCTTCACACATGCTAGGCAAGCACTCTGCCACTGAGCCAGCACCCCAGCCCCTCAGCTGCAACCCCAGCCCCCATACCACTTTTATGGAGCAGACTTTGCCTGTCTGAGGTGATTTCTGGTGCAGGAAGTAGAATTTCTTTCTTTACATACATTGTTTTTACTATGAAGTAAGAAGATTGCTTATTGACTACGTTTTCCTTAGCCATGTTGGAAGGCTTGTGATTGCCTCCTGTGGTCACTAGTGGTATTCTGTATTTGTAGTTATGATGACCCTCTTAGGATGGATGATGTTGACTGTATTCGCGGCCAGCAGTGTGGAATCTGCTGAAGGTCAGGGCGGGACTGCCGTTGACTTTGACCTGAACACAGGACTCTGACTACCTCTTGAGGTGCATCCTCTTAAATGCTCACGTTTCCAACATGTCCTGTATTTCTTAAACTGGACTCTTTTTTAGACATTTTTTAATATGCAAGAAATGCATTATTGTTCAGTTTTCATATTCTAGTTTACTAAGTGTCCTTCCCTTGGTAAGCGACTCTGGATTTGCTGTGTGGAAAACCAGAATTCTAGTTGAGCCCCTGTTTGCAGTGGGATTTGAACTCTGGCCTCAGGTGTGACAGAGATGATTTGTGCTGGTTTGTGTTCGCACTCTTCTTGGTTTCTGTCCATTCCTCAGGGGTCTGGTGGGGCTGGATGGTCACTCGCCCAGGGCAGTCACGCCCACAGAGCTCCGATGACACCAGCACCCAGCTGCCTCTAGGATCCCGCTCAGGCCTCCTCCCTGCTGCCTCCTGACTGCTCCGCTCTGCTCTCTCGATGTCACTGCTCATGGTGACATCTGGGACTTTCTCCTGTGCTGCTCCCTGCTCTACCCAGGAGTGTCATTCCCTCTTCCTCATGTGGTTGGACTCTCATGTCAAACGGTGCCCATAGTTATGGCCTTTCTCCTTTTGGTGACTCTAAAGGGTCTTCATTCGGTGTTTGCAGGATGGGGCTGGAGAGGGATAAGGGAGGGGCTGAGAGTCTGGCTGCTGGGCATCGGCTGTCGGGGCCACGTTCCCACGGTCCCTCGCTTTCTGGATGTGCCGTGTGGGTGGGTTTGAAGGAGTCGCCGTAATTCTCTTTGCCAAGGTTGTCCCTTCTCGGGTAAAGTGGTCCTGTTCCTGGAACCTGTCTGGAGCTGAAGGAGAGTGTATGGTTATTGTCTCAGAGGCAGAAAGTGTTCGGGGTTGCTATGGTTGCGTTGTTTTTATTGCTGCACCATCACGTACGACGCTTGGGGTAGTGTGGGCTCGACGCAGAGCACATGCAGGCCCGTGCAAATGATCTGGGCGGGTCTCGCCTTTGTCCACGCACGCTGTCCTGGAGAAATCGGATCCCAGAGAGGGAATCTCATCACGTCCGAGGACCGGACACCCAGGTGGCTTCAATGGGGAAGAGGCTTGTTGACAGACCCCTCTTGTGAAGGACAGAGGAGAGGAAGCAGAGGGGTGAGGAAGAGCCTTCAAACTCGTGCAGGCCTCACAGGTCCGAAGGGCAGAGGCTGGGAAGACTGGATGGCAAGAGTCTGAACCACAGCCTCGCATGGACACGTGGGCTTCACGGGCATCTGATGCTCAGAGTCTGGAGCTTGAGGCATCAGCTGGTCATGGCCAGGGCTGCGTGCCCTAGGGAGAGTGCTGGTGCCGGCAACGGCCAGGTGGAGGCTGCTGTCAACCATTTGCTGCACAGGTCGCCTGACTGACAGCCGGAGAAGGCTGTAGCAGGTGTCAGTGCAGTGTCTGGTGACATATGACCAGGGAACCCAGGTCCTACGTTACTAGGCAGGCTCTAGAAAAATAAGTACAGAGTGGAGAGAGGAATAGGACTGAGCCAAGCACCACCAAGGTTTCAAGCATCTCAGGTAGGACATAGAGAAGGATGCGCGACAGCTGGTAAGTACGCGGCGTGACTCGGTTCAGTCCGGCTGCTGTAACACACCCTCAGGCTGGTAAATCGCAAACAACTGATGCGGGTTTCCAATTCTGGAGGCTGGAAGTCCAAGAGCAAGGTGCAGGCAGGGTCAGTGTCTCCTCAGGGCCCCTCGTCCTCACAGATGGTGGCTTCTCCCTACGTCCTCACACGGTGGGAAGGGGTCAGCAGGCCCCTCAGGCCTCTGGTATTAGCACTGACATCATGAGGCTCCACCCTGGTGGTCCAGTCACCTTCCCAAGGCCCGAGCCCTTAGTCCCCTGGCAGTGGGGATTAGGTGTCCCATGAGAGTCTGGGGAACAGGCACGTGCAGACCACAGCCTGGATAATGCCGGCACTCTAGACCCCACATGCTTGTCGGTGAGTTCGTCTGGATGAAGAGGGAGGACCCAAGAAAGGTCTGGGAGGGCCCATCAGACCAAAGTTTGCAAATCACGGTGTTGCAGATACTGTTGGAATCGGTTGGAGGGAATGAGATAAAATGAAGAGTTGGGTCTCAAAGAAGAAATGACAGCGACTTTCCACACAGGTGGGAGTGACATAGAAGCACTTGAAATAAACGGTTGGGTATTGTCTTGGGTTATGGCTGGGTGGGATGTATGTGCGTTCCAGGTGGTTCCCCTGTGACTTGGGTGACGCTGACGGGTCGCCTGCACTGTGGGCAGCACACTGACAGCAGAACCAGGAGAGCTGTTGGATGTCCTGCTCAGCATCTCACTGACCTTCAGGTCCAGATTACATAAAAATGAATTTTTAATAACTATTGTACCCTTGGACATAGGGGTCATAAATTTTATGGAACATTGGGATAATTATGGAAGTTTTATAGCACACACGAACACCCACGCACACTTCTAACAAAAGTGGACACCAGCTTCCAGGAACAAAATGTGAACTCATCTTCTGCCTCTCTGAAGATCTTTCATCTCTCGCTTACTCTGTTCCAAGGCTATACTTCTTATTTCCTTCTTTATTAATATGACCTCCAAATGCCACATTTTATTGTATCTCATTGAAGACTGACTTTTTTTTAAATCACATTATAATATAACCAAAAACAGATCACTGAGACAATAAAGCGTCCATAAAGCCTCAGTCCAAGTTAAAGTGCTATCACTCATACCTAATCTCCCAGACCTCTTTGTCCATTGTAAGTCATGAGCACTTGGAGACCCTAACAGAAGAAGGGAAGAATATGTCCATAAGTTGAAGCTATGGGAAGTAGACTGTGATCACAACAAGTGCCCGTGCAGATATTTAGCTTCCAGGAGTATCGGGGCTCCAGCGTAGCAAAGCACCGCCTGTGCGCATCTCTACAGCACACAGGAGGGGCTCCCCAGGGTGGGGCGTCCTTCTAGAGCATACATGTCTCCACCCCAAGGCCCCACCAGACGAGGGGCTGTATCACATGGAGGTGCTGGGAAGAGGGCAGGAGGATGGTGTCAGGTCCCTGCTGACAGGACCTGGGCTGACAGCGGGCGTTTGCTTCCGCCCTCCGCGTCTTACTGTCGGCAGGGCTGCCTGGGAAAAGCTGTGTGCCCACTGGGTGTTTTCTGCACAACTGCACTTGCCTTGCAGCGCGTTACAGCAGTTGCCCTGAGCCAAGATTTCACTTCCCCAGGTCCAGTCACCTGTGAGCAATGTGGTTCAAAATACTAAATGGAAAATTCCAGAAATAAACAACGCATTACATTTTAGAAAACTTTTTTAAAAGCACACTTTTATAATTGATCTATTTTTAGTTATCATTGCAATCTATTACTGTGCCTAACTTACAAACTAAGCTTTACCATGGACATATGTATGTGAGGAAAAGCATAGTTCATGTGGGGTTTTAGGCATCCTCTTGGAACACAGGCCTACAGACAAGGGGCTACTGAATGAGGCTAAAAGAAGAGATTTAAGTCTGGTGCTTCATCGTCCATGAAGTGTTTGAAAACACAAGTCAGGTATCATATTTTTAGGTGGAAATCCTTCAGATGTGTATATTTTTGTGTTCTGTTTAAAAATTTTTTGATTCATTGTACACAAATGGGGTACAACTTTGCATTTCTCTTGTACATGAAGTAGAGTCACACCGTTTGTGCAATCATACATATACCTAGGGTAATGATGTTTATCTCTTTCCACTATCTTTCCTTCCCCCTGCCTCCTCCCCACCCCTCATTTCCCTCTATGCATACATCCTTCCTTCATTCTTCCCTTGCCTCCCCCCCCACATTATGTATCATCATCCACTTATCAGAGAAAACACTGGCCTTTGGTTTTTTGGGATTGGCTTATCTCACTTAGCATGCTATTCTCCAATTCCATCCATTTACCTGAAAATACCATAATTTTATACTTCTTTATGACTGAATAATATTCCATTGTGTACATATACCAGAGTTTCTTTATCCATTCATCTTTTGAAGGACATGTAGGTTGGTTCCATAGTTTGGCGGTTGTGAATTGAGCTGCTATAAACATGGATGTGGCTGTGTCTCTATAGTATGCTGATTTTAAGTCCTTTGGGAATAGGTCAAGGAATCAACTTATCTTTCTTTTTTATTCTCTTTAGTTACACATGACAATAGAATTTATTTTTACATAATTATAAAAGCATGAAATATAATTCGTTCAATTCTGTCCCCAGGGCTTCCCCTTCCCCCTCTTTCCTCCTTCTTGCTGTTCCCTTTCCTCTAACTGAACTTTCTGCTATTTACTTATAGTTGTTTTTTTTTTTTTTAATTGGTGTCTGTGGATGTCCATGATGGTGAGATTCACTGTGGTATAGTAACACATGAACGTGGTCTCAGATTCACCACGACAGTGATTCTGGGGTAAGCATCTTGATACCTGCCCCAGCAGGTTAGCTGCTGCCCAGGTCCTCACTGTACACACGGTTGCTCTTCAGATGCACAGCATCCTTAGGACCTGCTCATAACACACACTCCACAAATGTGTGCTGACCCAGTTGGTCACTTGGTCACTGTAATTTTGTTTTCTTAGCCTTAGCTCAGAGAGCTGTATTTTGGTCAAAGGTCATTGGTCTCATAGTAAAAATAAGGTGTCCATATTGTTCATCTACTTTCTAAGATATATTGAAAGACATAAAAAGCATCAAAGGCAAACCTTCATGCCATTACTGACTCTCACTCCATCTATATCAAACCATTGGAATATAAAGTGAGTGTGAAATGTGATAAGGAATGAAGACATAAAATCTAATCTAAAAGTGGGATGTATTTCTGGACCATTCAAATACTTTCAACATATTAAAAATTGACTCTAGCATGGATAGATTCATTTAATCTGAATTTATATCCCTCTTTCTTCCAACCTTTTTACCTGACCAGGGCTCTACCCCTTCAAAAACATTAAGCATCTTAATATTGTCATTTTCCTGGTATTGTTTATATGGTGTAAAGATGTATTTGATTTCACTACTTAGAATTTTTCTTCAGAGATTTAAATGAGAAAATGAATGGGCTTCTAAAAATAGGGCATTTTATTTCAAAAGCTATTTTGATAGACTATTATCCTTTGTCGTCTAACAAAATGCTAGAAAATATCATATTGTGGCACACCACAGCATTGGATTGGTTTCTTTCTTTTTTAGTTGGAACCTGTTGATTCTCATCAACATAAACACAGACCACTTTGATACTTTAGTTTACAAGAGCCAGGGAGCTCTGGTGGCTGCTTTCCCGCATCACTTTTGAACTCAGGACCCCAAAGTCATCCCACATTCTCATCCATCAGCTGACCAGGAAAGGAAAAGCAAAAAGAGCTTCCCGCATTGCCAGAGATGTGGGCCCTTTCATTCCACAGTGCTCTTTCTCAACCCAGGAGTGACCGCTAAGAAATGGGTCCTGGAAAACACTCCATGATCAGTCTTGACCTTACAGGTTGACTTTACAGATCCAGAAAGCACATTAGCTTAGTTACAGCAGCATAGAGAAACTCAGAATTTTTTAGCTCTGTATTACTGCTAAATAAATTGAGAGATAAAAATTTGTTGCTTATACCATTGTCATTCTGTTCAACACCTTTTGGGAAAACATGTCCAAGATGAGTTTACCATACACTGTCCACCTGTTTTTTGGTACTTAGACAAATGAGTATTCTTTTCTATATGTTATGGAAAAGAAACCAAGGTCGAGATGCAACTTGTTATGCAGGGTGTCGCTCAGCGATTTTCCACGAGCCCATAGCTGGAGATATGGACACTCTGTGGATGTGCTCTGCCCCCGGCCTGTCTTGGTAGTCTCATTAGTCATAGATGTTTTAAAATGGCTATGATAAAAACAATTCCTGGGTACTTTCATAATCTTCACTATTATTTTAAATTGATCATTTTAAACTATTTTATTATTGAAATTTATGAAAATAGGACTAATTGTAATAAAAAGTATGAGGCAATACATTTGATTTTCTCACTCAAGAGAAACTCTAATTTTTTTAATTAAAGAGAAGATGAAGGCATTGGTACATGTCTGAAATTCCACCAACTAGAGAGGCTGAGGCAGGAGACTCACAAGTTTGAGGCTAGCTTCAGCAACTTTGTCAGGTCCTATGCAACTTAGCAAGACCCTGTCTCAAAATAAAAAATTAGAAGGCCTGGGGATGAGACTCAATGGGTTTAACCCCCAGTACCAAAAAATTAAAACAGATGACAAACACAGTATGCCAATGATAAAATGTCCCATATTCTAAAGAATTAAGTAGAAGAATAGATCTGTAAGTAGCATCCTAATTAAATCTTAATACTTTTTGATTAATTTTTTCATTTGAGCCAAACATCCCATATTTACATAAGAACAAACTATTTTAGTTAGAACATATTTAATCCAGTTATTATAATGAAAATAGAAACATATTGAAGTTCAAAAAATAGGCTTAGTTCTAGAAAAGGATTAATATTATTAGAAATACGTTTTACTTTCCTAAAGTAAAGAACTCATGAAATTGCTCTTTTATATTTTCTACAACATCACTCTCAAAATTCCTTTAAAGAAAGTTAGTCTTCAGTTACAATGTTTCTTTTCCATGGCTGGTTAAAATTATAGGATATTGAAAAATAACGTGTTTTTCAATTTAGTTTTTTTCAGTCTCAATGTGTTTTGCATTTGTGTTTTCTGCATTACTGATTGCATGCTAATGACAAAGGTAGATTTACCTTTGTGTTTACCCAGAGAGATTAATTCACTCAAGTCCAAAGTGAGATATCAAAAATCCTTCCTGAAGGCAACGTTAAGAGGAAACAGGAATTGGGACTGTCCTGTGACCAGGTAGATTCCTCTGTTCAGAATTCCTGTCATTTGGCCAAGCCCTCCAGACAAAAAGCCCAGATCTGGTTTCCATGCAATCGAATGTGCCAGAGATCCAGCCCACCCAGGGCATTCCCGCACCCTCCTGTGTTCTCTTACCAGGTCCAGCCCCCCTTCCACACCCGTCTACACCAATATCCATCTTCCTCACCTCCCTCCCAGACCTGTCCTGCATCTGCCTGGCTTGCACCTGCCAGCACCCCACCCATGCAGATTTATGCAAGCACCTGCAAACTGTCTCCCTGCAGCCACTCTGAACCCACCAATCTCTTCTCTTCTGAAGTCAGAATGAAATTTTTCACAATGTACAGTGATCATATTCTGCACTGATTAAAACATCTTAAAACCACCCCATCATCTGTAAGACTGAAGACCCAGGTCTTGCCCTCGCTTCTTAGGGCTGTACTGCCTGGCTCCTACCCATGCTGCCCAGCCTCATGGCTCCCTGCCCTCCAGTCCATGTTCCTCATGAGCCCTTGGCCTCCACGTGGGCTGGCCTTGCTCCATCTTGCAGGCTGTTGTTCCCTAGAATCCTCTCTGACGGTGTCGTACCACGCACGAGCACATGCCTGGCACTTGGACGTCCCTCAGCTGCCCAACAGTAGGGGAGTCACACTGAACTTGCTTGGGTCACAGTGATTAGCACCTAATAAAGCTTGAGTTGGCCACCAAGAGAAAAATCCTGGAACCCTCACTTCACGTATTTATAGTGATCGGTACCATACTATGTACCACTACATACTATGTAAGGCTAATATTAAACAAAGTGGCTTAAATATAAGGTCGAATCAACAGAGAGAACAGCATACGCCATGTACAAGTCACACGCAACTCAATCATTAACGTCCATAAAGCTGCACTTTTATCATGCTGATTTGTTCATAGACACTTAACTTAGTAATTAAAAGGAAAATTGCTCTAACTTCTCAAATTACTGTAGAAGTATTCCATTACTGAAAACTGATTAAGAGGAACACATTCCCAGAAGTGACTGATGTCGTACCTACGTTGAATTATCACAGAATATCCAAACCCTGAATGGTGCTGAGGCGAAGCGGTGAGACGGGCAGTCACAGCCCAGTCCTGACCCTCAGCACACTCTGTCTCCCATGGACAGCCTGGCCGAGAGTCGTGGGCTGAGGGACTCCCGATGCTGAGGCAGCGCCAGCTGAGCTGCCCACCTGAGCTTCATGCTAGGTGTGGGGAGGCTCTTTGGTCTGGCTCAGCTGTCCTGGAGAATCCAGCTGACCCGGTCAAGTCCCTCGTGAGTGGGTTAGATTTCAGCATGGCTCCCAAGGTCTTCTCAGGTCAGAGGCAGGACTGGGTCGGTGTCACTCTGAGAGTTAGGAATGCTCTAGACACTCATGGAATACTCTAGAATCCTAAAAATAGCAGGGATTCTCTCAGACAGCTATGGTCTCATGGAAACAGTTTGCACTCTATTTTCAAACTGGCTTGTTTAAGTAAAAAAAAATTTAGAATTTTTGATAAGCTCTTAGACATGAAAACTGAAAATGCTGATCCTATGAAGTAAATTGAAACTCTTTCTCTGTCTGCTTTCCCGCCCTTATTTTTTAGTCTTCTTTTTCTCAGACTTTATTTTTAACCTATAAATGCTCTCAGGTGTAATTAATGAGAGAATCCAAAGCAGAGTCGCCTTCCACTCCCTATTGATTTCAGTCCTGGTGACGGGCGCGCAAGCTCTCAGGCCTCGTGGGAGTGCAGAGGGGAGCTGTTCCTGCTGACATGGACACAGGCTGCCGGGTCTCTGGGGCTGAGACTCCCAGGGCCGGAGACATCAGCCAAGGAAATCAAGCAACGGCATGTCTTCCAAAGTCGAAGGCTCAGAGTTACCGAGGACATTGTGCTGAGTAGCTGGGGGCACCAAGACTGTCACGTTTTTTTATTTTTAGAACATGAGCATGCTATTTGTGTGCTTCAGGGTCTGGCTTCATGAAATGCCACAGAGCAACCAGCACATGTGAGTGAGCTTCAGAAGGAGCAGAGTGAAATGGGAGGGAGGACGTTGCTCTTTAAATAAGCGCTCACTGCGGTGAAAACCTGCCAGCTGTTCACCAGAGGGGCGCCTCCCCGGGCATTCTTACCCATCCAGCAGAGAGCAGCTCAGCCCGCTCTCACAGCTGTGGGTGAGGGTGAGACGGGAAGAACCCTTCACCCTGCTCTTGGGACAGTAGATGGCTACCTAGTTCTACTTTAATGTTCCTACTTCCGAGCATTCTTTGGAGTGATGGGTACATAGCTATGCTTGGTACCTCAGAAAAGAGACCCCCCGACATTGAATCCAACTGTGACTGCAAAGGAAGTCTGTGTCCGGAGTGCTGGATGCCCTCGTAGCTGAAGCTCCACCAGGGATGCAGATGACACAATGAACCTTCTTCAAAGCCCTGGGAGCTTGGGGTAGAAATGGCCAACCCATGTATCTAAGAGGTTCAGATCTCTTATTTCCAGAATTATAGGCATCTCACTGACTCCTGAGCACTAAGAAGAGTCTGTGCTCCATAATACACCACAGGTGTTGGTTCATACCCTTCCAGTGCTGATCTGTCCTTACCCTCCACTGCTATTTTGTTTACTCCCCTGTTAGGTACTGTGGTTTCTGCACTCAGCTCACACCGACTGATGGCCTGAGTCGGGTTAGGGATGTGCCTGCTGGCACTTAGTTCTATCCTACTTAATAGGGCAGATGCCGCTCATCGGGTAGCTTTCTGCTCTGCCCCAAGTGTCGAACCAGTAGGAGCCATCAGAGGATGCGGGTCTTGACACAGATCTGGCTGGAGTTGGCTCTGATCGGAGGAAACAGCAGCTACTAGACAAAGGATGAGAAGTCCTAGTGTTGGAACAGGCAGGAAATTTCAGTGACAGCCCCTCAAGTCCCAGAAGAGCAAGAGCAACAGCTGAATTGCTGACCCAGGGAGGGTTGAGCATGCAGAGGTCTAGTCACAGGGCCAAACTATCTCACCGTCAAAACAGTGCTCGCCGTCCCAAAGCGTGATGGATCGCCCACCTCCTGCGAGGCAGCATCCTCATCAGTGTGAGTGCAGACTGCTTGGTGGTTTCTTCCACGACAGCCAATTGTGTGGACCTGGGATTTTAAATTTGAACTGTGAAATTGCCTTCAAATTTTCTAGGTCCTAAGAGATGAGACCGGGAGAGGTGTAGTGCTGATCACCATCCTGTTTGTTAGGTGGGTGCCCTAGGGCTGGGGAGGGCGCAAGGTAGGGTCTGGAAGCTGCAGAGAGAGCCATCCGGGGGCCACCCACGGGCTGGCGAGGCTCATGTCTTTCACATCAAGGTGGTCAGTACCGAGTGTCCAGTTGCTGGTGTTTCTGCACACTGGAATATCGCCGTCAGGTCGCACCCGTGGAAAAGCCTGAGGAATCCAAGGGAAGACAGAGAAGGCCACGGAGCATGTGGGCTGGCGGCCAGGGGCCGGAGGGTAGTGGAGAGAACGCAGCACCCATCACGCAAGCAGGCCTCCCAAGCCAGAGTTGCCGCAAGGAGTCAAGAGACGGGGCTTTACCTAGAATGCAGAGGGACCTGACCCCAGTGCCATGTGTGGCGCAGGACAGTGGCCTCTGTGTTCTGTGACCCCAGCATGCAGGAGCACCGTAGAGCTGCATCTGTGCAAAGCCACACAGCTGCTGCCACACGCAGGTCAAACATTTCTTCATGAAACTGAGACTTCTATTTAAGAGCATTTCAAAAAAGCGAATCTGGTCATGAGAATTTATCAAGGACTGCGAGATTTTATAGGTTAATTTGTGCAGCTTTTACTTTCTCTTTCATGGATTCTGCAAAACACTAGACTGCCCATATTCAGAGACTCATCAGGCTAAGCTGAGCTGAGTTCTTGGTCTTCCTTCACCCTCACGGAAAGTGGCAGGATCAAACTTTCTCAGGGAGAACAAATAGTGTTCGACTTCCGCATCCACTGCTGTGGATCACTTGTGGTTCGTGGGATGAGGTGTGGGGAAAGATGAAGTTGCTCCCAGACTCAGAAGGGATGTGGGCACTCCAACATGGGACACCATGGGCAGACTGAGAAGGGCCGTGAGGACTTACGGTTCCTCTGCCATCTTGGACTAGATTATCTGTCGCATCCAGACATCTGCCTCCATCACTTAAGTGAAATTCACTTCCTTTCTTTAAAAAACTTTTAAAATTGAAATAAAATGTACCCTACAAAAATAGTAGGCATTATTAGTTAATACCTTTCTCATAATGAGGGTAGAAGATGAGTTCTCAAAGAAGCATACGAATTACAGTAGTTTTTGCTGATTTTTTCTTTAGGTAAGCTCACCTCAGTGAGCCAGCCACGGACTGTAGAGATGGCTGTTCCTGGGGCTCCAGGGATCAGGATCCTCTCTTTATGTGGTTCCCCCACTGAATGGTGTTGTCCTCTACTCCATGAATGGTTAGCTCCTGAAACCACCTCCCTGGTGCTGGAGGACAAAGTGACACTAGGCAGCAACTCCTCCAGAGGTGACTGCTGCGTCCCCACTCCCGGCATTCAGTCGATGAGACCTTCCTCAGTCACAGCCACTCCCAGCACAGGAGGAGCATGGGAGACCTGGTTCCCACCGAACAGCGGACATTCTGGTACTAAAGAAAGAAACAAAGGCTGCTGGGCTCACCGTTTGCTCTACTTTTAAGCCAGGTTCACAGAGACACACAAGTTACAGCTACCAAGGCAAAGGTGTGGAGCTCACAGAGTCCATTAACAGGTCATCTCCTCTCTAGGTCTAAAAGTACCAACTCCACACGATGCAAGAAGTTAGGGAAGGCTCCCCTTGTGCAGCTAGGGACTGCACAGCTCCCTGTGAGTGGCACAGTCCTGAAGAGCGGCAGCCACAGAAGCATGCTCTAGAGGAGCAGCTACAACTGCAGAGGAGTTGGGCTGGAGGGCACCACAGTCAGAGAGAACCGTTAGGATGTCCTTTAGATTGATCATCGGAAGACACGAAGCCTCTTGATCTTATTCTAGATGATGTCTTGCCCTCCTCTGCAAAGTCCCTGGAACGCCTGGCTGCCGGCTTTCCTGTTCTAATGTTTCTTGGCTTTCTGGAAAATGACAGAACTGATGGCGTGGCCATCTGCAGAGTATTTTTTTCAGGTTTTTAGCCAATGTGATGGACTCCCCTCCATTCAGTCTGTGTAAAGAGGACAGTTGGGACATGATACTTCTTTTTAAAAATCACCATTTATTTTTGTGAACGTTGAAACTTATGCGAACTCAACAAAATTTTAAGACACTTAAAATTAACAAGAGTAAAAAGACTCCAAAATTTACTTAACTCATAATCTTACAACCTAGAAAACACAAAATAAAAGTGTCTTAAAACTTCACACAAAATGAACACACAGTGGTCAAAATTTGGGTGAAAGAAATTTCTCATGAGCAGGACGCTTGATTTTTGTTCTTTTAATGTTTATTTGTTTATTTTTTAAAATGCAGATAACTTGCCTCACTTCTGCATCACATTGTCTTCTAAGATCCAAAGCGTGTGCTTCCAGAGCACAGGTTGATGCAGAATTTCCTGGGACTGATGGCAAGGCACCTGGAAAAGCAGCTTCTTTCAAAATGGCTTGCTCTGCAATCACACGGGCAGTTGGGGATCTGATCAAAAGAGAAATGCTTTGTAGACAGGTAGATGGAAAATCAAAGTCCTAATTGCCATGATTTTTGAGCCATTTCATGGAAAAAAAAGCCATTTGCATCTATTACTAATCAAATCATATTTAATTATATATTTAAAAAGGCAAACTTGTGCTCTGAATTCAGTGCGGAAGGAAAGGCATTCATTCGTGAGTATGTATGTGTGGCGTTTCCATTCCAAGGGCTCGTCTCTTGCTTTATATGAATGCAATTAGATTGATTTTATATTTATATGAAAATTTGGAATGTTATAGCATAACATAGTAATAGGCTATGCATCTAAATCAACAACATAAATATTCAATGAACAACAAAAAAATCTTAGTGCTTCTTAGGAGAATATTATCAAAATAAAAGTGAGACATATACCCGAGTAACAGAAAAGTATATCCTTCTCAGGGGTTTCCATGGAAATGCTTATTTTTGTATTCAGCATTAATATTTTATTAAATACCAATTTTGGGTGGGAATATCATAGGCCCAATCCAAGCTTTTGTGGCAGACTTCACTCCTGGACACTCAGTACCATCCAAAAAGCATCGCCATTGAAGCGGATGAGCTAAGAACAACTTCCACTTATTTCTCTACACAGTGCCTTTCTCTGAATGTGTTGCAAGGCTGGCCACGTCCACATGATTTTATGCAGGGAGCAGTGGACTACTGGGGAGTGCCTGGCCTACGGCTGCTCAATAAATGTAATTACCCTTTCTTTGTCTTCCAGACCTAAAGCGAAATTGTTTTCTAGGCCTTTATTTTGTCCTGACCGAATTATTGTCTCAGTTTTCTGATGGGCTATCAAGTTCAATTCCCATACAACAACCACAGCATCTGACCATTCCTGTGCTCCTCTGCCACGTCAGCTCTCTATTTTCTTGAAAATTAAATTTCTAGGATACGAGTTTTCATTCAAAATTGCTTTTATCTGAGTCACCTGCTTAGAGCCTTCTTTCCAGATAAGATGCTTTGCTATTTTTCTTTTTTGCCATGATAGAACCCAGTCATTTGTTTACAAAACTTCACTGAGTATAATACACTGAAGATTTTTTTAATAATAGAGAGACACTAACAAATAGATAGGAATTATTTGAGAGATAATGATTTATTCAAGGATCTCATAACAGTTAATGCCACTGGAAGAGAGTTTGTAGGGGAATTACTGAAAACGAGGCCAGAGATGTGGGTCGATATGTATAATGAAGTTTTTATAAAAAATGTTATGCCAATGTTTTGTTGTTTTTTATTCTAAAAACTAATTACAGATATACAGCAGGAGGTATTATTTTCAGGTATCTGTTTTAGGAAGCTCACTGCTATGGCAATATGGAGCATGGATTGGAAAAATCACATGAAGACTGAGGCCAACTTTTAAGGCAGGGGACAGAGCCTCAGGGACAGAGTTAAGAGTTTTCTGATGAGCTAGAAACACGCCTGGTCACTAGATGGTTGGACAGAGGCAAAAGGGGAAGGGGCACTACTAGGAGGGGCTAGACCTGGTGGAACCAGATTCACTTGTTGAGTTCTAGGTGACTCTCGGATGCAGAAGTGAGCAAGCCCCCAAGGACATGGGTGTACGTGCTTGGAGCCCAAGCATGGTGCCTGGGAATGAAATGTGGTTAAGGGTGTAGTGTGAGCCACAGAGGCTGGCCTCACGTGTGTGGTGGGTCCTGGGAGTGACACCTGGGGCAGGTACCTAAGGGGCCTCAGAGAGGATCTGTGTGCAGGTACCTGCGGGCGGGTATGTTAAGAGCATTGGCTCTGGTGTCGTGGAGGCCGAGACGTCCCAGGACTTGCCGCCTGCAAGCTGGAGAACCAGCTCCGTGGTGCCACCATCCGGCTGTGGTCTGAAGGCCCAAGACTAGAGAACTGGAGTCCCGGCAGCAGAGGGTGGCTGGCCCGCCCCGGAACTGCGCCTCCGCTGCCTTTCTGTTCTGTTCTGCCCTGGGTGAATGGCAGTCCGTGCAGGACATTTGTTCTTTCTTACTCAGTCTGATGAATCAGATTCTGATCTCTTCCAGAAACACCCTCACAGACAACCCCAGCAGAGGAGCTTCCCTGACTCTCTGGACACATAACGTCAGCCATCGCAGGTGGCGAGAGTAGAAAATAAAGAGACAAACACGGCCGGCACCCTCCAGAGGGCATGGGGAGAACCAGGAGGCCCTGTGAGCAGGTCAAGGCTCTGCAGCCCGGAGGGCATCCTGGAAGGCAGGCGATGGTGGGTGCCGCTCCTAGGAAGTCCTCAGTGAGCTTCGTAAAGCTCCAGGGGGAAAGTGCTGGAGAGACCAGAGTGCACCAGGTGAGGTGAGGAAGCAGAGGTGGCCGCAGGGACCTGCACGGACAGCTGTGGCCTGAGGGCAGGTGCGGTGGCCATCAGAGGGCCGTGGGCCACAAGGGAGAACCTCCCTGTGCATAAAGGTTGGGTGTGAGTAGGATTCAGAGAGAAGAGGGAAGCGGTGTGAAGAACTGGAGGTCGCCTGACGTGCCACCTCTCCAGGACACGGCGTGCTGCCTGGCCTGGACAGCGGGTGGCTCTCCCGGCAAGTGAGGGCGGCCAGCTCTGCCCGGGGTGAGCTGGCGCGGTGGATGGATCAGGTGCAGTTTTCCTGAGTGACGGTGAAGTGGCGGGACTTCCTGCCTGAGCGGAGACCGTGAGCAGAGAACGGAGAGCGCATCTGTCGGGGACGGGACTCCCAAGCTGTCCTTCTCCTCGCATGGACCCGCTCCTGCTTCCTCTGGCTGGAGAGACGTCTCTGTTGCTAGCATCTCTGACCCAGAGACCTGTCCTCCCTGTCTTCAAGGTGACAGGAGCTGCTTCTCTCACGTTTCCTTAAGGTCTTCTCACCCACTTATTTTGAAAAATATCTTGGAAAGTAAATACTAAGTCTCCTCCTCTCCTGTCTTCACCAGTCTCCTGACATTTAGTGCCCTAATGAGTCAATGCTTTCATTCAAATTCCTCCCGCTGAAAATTCCATATTTAGAGGGTAATAAAATAAGGGAGGAATAAAGACTTATTAAAGACTTTTCTGCTCTTAGAAACTTGAGCTGCCTTGCAACAAATATTTTACTTTGTATTGAAGATAGCACTGGGATGTACCTGAAAATGGCCACTCTTTTTGTAGCAAAGATAATGGACACTCAGTTGTCTAAGTTCAGAAAGCTACTCTTTACAATATAATTTATCAAAAGGTTTGTTTGACTGTAAAATCTATGCTATTCCCGCTATACCACAGTATACCACGCTTCTTCTTAACAACTTTTTTCCACACATGATCACACACACACACACACACACACACACACACACGCATACATTCACACACAGAGAAATATAGAATTTAAATTTGATTATATAGTCAGATATAAATGTGCCTAATGAATGTACATAGAGTAAAATGCATGCCTATAAATAATTAATGGCATATTATAATTTCAAATTCTCGAAGATTTTTTTTCTGAACTTAAATGTAGGTGAAAATCTAAAGACTGATGGTGTATTGCTGGTTTATGCTGCTCATCCAATGCATCTCTGTTGTGGAAACAGCCACATGTCAGTGAGTAGCTTGGTTCCAGCGTGTTGTCTAAGTGAAGAGCAGATCACTGACTTCCCCTGAGAATTGACTTCCTCCAGATTCCCCGACACACAGGAGGAGTAGAAGGCTGCCATCTGACAGTGCAGAGGCAAAGCCGACGGACAGTGCGTCCTGCCAGGTGGCACTAAGGATTTCTAGTGCAGGTTTCTACATTCTCTTAAGATTTCCTTTGTATGTCCTCTGTAGCCTTATGAGTAATTTTCAAATACTCAGTTGATCTCAATGGATATATGCTAGCAAAACTGGAAGACCATTTCAGGTAAAATTTTAAAGAAAATTTAACTAAACGTAAGTTTTTGTAACTATTAAAATTATAAATTCTTAAAGGTAACAACTGGATATCCACATATAAAATTAAAATTCATGGGTTGGAATCTTAATCCCCAAATTCAACTGTCATAGTATTTGGAGCTGGAGCCTTTGGGAAGTAATAGGGTTAGATGAGGTCATGAGGGTGGGCCCTATGGTGGCAGTAGTGGCTTTATAAATGGGGGAAACAGACTCAGACTAGAGCGCTTGCTCTGTCTCACCACGGGGAGCCTTCTGCATCCTCCCGTGTAGAAAGAAGACCCTCCTCAGATGCGGTCCCCAGATCTTAGAGTTCCCAGCCTCCAGCACTATGAGGGACAGCTTCACTTTCTTTATAAACTACTTAGTCTCTGGCACTTTGTTATAACAACAGAAAGCAGACTAAGACACACCTCTTGCAAAAGTGGACTCAAAATAGATCATGGATTTAATTATGAGATGTGAAACTATAAAAATCCTAGAAGATAAAATGGGGAGAAAAACTAGGTGGTGTTGGGCTTGGGATACATTTTTAAACACAACATCCATGAAAAAAAAATTGATAATTTGGCCTTCATTTAAATTAAAACTTCTGCTCTGAGAAAGATAAAATAATGAAAGATAAGCCTTAGGATAGGATTAGTATTTGCAAAAAACACTTCTGCCAAGGAAACTGTGTTGGAAAAACACAATTGGAATTAAAAGTCTACAACAAAAACTATAAGCAACAAAACTATAAAATAGGTCAAAGACCTTAATGGACACCTCACTAAGGAAGATAAATAGATATCAAATAAGCCCATGAAAAAGTGCTTCATGTCATATATCATTATGGGATCATGAATTGAAACTTGAATGAAATACTGTTACAAACATAGTAGAGTAATTTAAACACAGACAACTCCAAACGCTAGCAAGGAAACACACAATGGAGACTCACATCATTGCTGGAGGAAATGCAAAATGGTACAACCATGTTGGAAAACAGCTTGGAGGTTTTTTACAAATTCAGATATATTTTCCTGGTAGCCCAGCAGTCCTTGGTATTTAATGAAAACAGTTGAAAACTTATGTCCATACAAAAATCTGCACATGGAGGTTTATAGCAGTTTATTCTTAATCGCCAACGTTTGAAAGCATGAAAGATGCTCTTTGGTAGGTGAGTATGTAAACTGAGTTATATCCAGAGAGTAGACTACCATTTAGGCTTAACAGAGAAATGAGCCACTCAGCCCTGAAAGCACGTGGAGGCATCTTAGGTGCGTATTGCTAAGTCAGAGAGGCCACTGAGAAAGGCTGCACACTGCACCGTCCCCACTGCTCACAATCTGGAGGCCAAGAGGAGACTGTCACGCTGGGGGCTCAGAGCAGTGAGCCAACGGAGCAGGGACCGTGCTAGGGCAGAACGGCTATTCTATTCTCCATGACGCTGTAGCGTGGGGGTGACTCATCCCCTTAGGGAAACCTGTACACGGCAAAACACGAAGGAGGAGCCATCATGTAAACCACGGACCTCAACTAGCATGAAGCATCGCGATTGGCTCCCCGTGGCTGCAAGGGGGCCATGCAGATGCAGGCAGTGGATAGCGGGGTGTCCTCCAGGGCGCGGTGAGCAATCGGAACAGCAGCAGGTTTCTGTCCACCTTTTCTGTAAGCTTACATCTGCTCTTAAGATCCCCTCTCTCCTCAGTGTCAACGCAGATGACAAGCCTGCTAAGCCGCAGCTGCATGGGGCAGCGCCGCCGGGTCTACAGGGCAGACGCCTGTGTGCCTTCGCCCCTGCTTAGTGTAGCTTGCAGGCATTGAGTGATGTGTGTGTGTGTGTGTGTGTGTGTGTGTGTGTGTGTGTGTGTTGATTCCCTCTGATATTTAAAACGGTCCATGGCTTCCACTTACCTTGCACTCTCGTTTCTTTTTCTCATTACTATCATCATCTGCCCACTAATTTCTTTTTTTTCCATTTAATTTATTTTTAATTCATTTTTATTGTAAACAAATGGGATACATCTTGTTTCTCTGTTTGTACATGGAGTAACAGCATACCATTTGTGTAATCTTACATTTACCTAGGGTAATAGTTTTTTATTCATTCTGTTATTTTTTTCTTCCCCCCACCCCTCCCACCCCTCTTTTCCCTCTATACAGTCCCTCCTTCCTGCATTCTTGCCTCCCTCCCACCCCCCATTATGTATCAACATCCACTTATCAGAGAGATCATTTATCCTTTGGCTTTTGGGGATTGACTTATCTCACTTAGCATGATACTCTCCAACTTCATCCATTTACTTGCAAATGCCATAATTTTATTCTTCTTTATGGCTGAGTAATATTCCACTATGTGTATATACCACAGTTTCTTTATCCATTCATCAATTGAAGGGTATCTTGTTTGGTTCCACAATCTAGCTATTATGAATTGAGCAGCTATGAACATTGATGTGGCTGTATCTCTGTAGTATGCTGATTTTAAGTCCTTTGGGTATAGGCCAAGGAGTGGGATAGCTGGGTCAAATGGTGGTTCCATTCCAAATTTTCTAAGGAATCTCCACACTGCTTTCCAGAGTGGCTGCACTAGTTTGCAGCCCCACCAGCAATGTATGAGTGTACCTTTCTCCCCACATTCTCGCCAACACCTATTGTTGCTTGTATTCTTGATAATCACCATTCTAATTGGGGTTTTTACTAGAGATGTTGAACATTTTTCATATATCTGTTGATTGCTTGTAGATCTTCTGTGAAGTGTTTCCTCAGTTCCTTAGCCCATCAGTTGATTGGGTTATTTGTATTCTTGGTGTAGAGTTTTTTTGAGTTCTTCATATATTCTGGCGATTAGTACTCTATCTGAAGTATGAGTGGCAAAGCTTTTCTCCCACTCTGTAGGCTCTCTCTTCACATTGCTGATAGTTTCCTTTGCTGATAAAAAACTTTTTAGTTTTTAATCTACCCCAATTATTGATTCCTGCTTTTATTTCTTGTGCTTTGGAAGTCCTGATAAGGAAGTCTGATCCTAAGCTGACATGATGAAGATTTGAACCTACTTTTTCTTCTGAAAGATGCAAGGTCTCTGGTCTGATTCTGAGGTCCTTGATCCATTTTGAGTTGAGTTTTGTGTAGGGTGAGAGATAGGGGTTTAATTTCATTCTGTTGTATATAGTTTTCCAGTTTTCCCAGCACCATTTGTTGAAGAGGCTATCTTTTCTCCATTGCATATTTTTGGCACCTTTGTCTAGTATTAGAAAATTGTATTTATTTGGGTTTGTGTCCATGTCCTCTATTCTGTACCATTGATCTCCCTGTCTATTTTGGTGCCAATACCATGCCATTTTTGTTACTATTGCTTTGTAGTAGAGTTGAAGATCTGGTATTGCAATACCCCCTGCTACACTCTTCCTGCTAAGGATTGCTTTAGCTATTCTGTGTCTCTTATTTTTCCAAATGAATTTCATGATTGCTTTCTCTATTTCTATGAGGAAATGATTGAGATTTTAATTGGAATTGTATTGAGTTTGTGTAGCACTTTTGGTAGTATGGCCATTTTGACAATATTAATTCTTCCTATCCAAGAACATGGGAGATCTTTCCATCTTCTAAGGTTTTCTTTTATTTCTTTCTTTAGTGTTCTGTAGTTCTCATTGTAGAGGTCTTTCACCTCCTTTGTTAGATTGATATCCAAGTATTTTTTTTGAGGCTATTGTGAATGGGGTACTTTTCATAAATTCTCTTTCAGAGGATTCATCATTTATGAATAAAAATGCATTAGATTTATGAGCATTGATTTTTATATCCTGCTACTTTACTGCATTTGTTTATGAGTTCTAGAAGTTTTCTGGTGGAATTTTCTGGCTCCTCTAAATATAGAATCATGTCATCGGCAAATAGGAATAGTTTGAGTTCTTCTTTTCCTATTCATATCCCTTTAATTTCTTTGGTCTGTCTAATTGCTCTGGCTAGAGTCTCAAGGACGATGTTGAATAGAAGTGGTGAAAGAGGGCATCCCTGCCTTGTTCCAGTTTTTAGGGGGAACGCTTTCAGTTTTTCACCATTTAGAATGATATTAGCCATGGGCTTAGCATAGATGGCCTTTACAATGTTAAGGAATGTTCCCACTACCCCTATTTTTTTCTAGTGTTTTGAGCATGAAGGGATGCTGTATTTTATCACATGCTTTTTCTGCATCTATTGAAATAATCATGTGATTCTTAACTTTAGGTCTGTTGATATGGAGAATGACATTTATTGATTTCCAGATGTTGAAACAACCTTGCATCCCTGGGATAAAACCCACTTGATCGTGGTGCACTATCTTTTTAATATGTTTTTGTATGCGATTTGCTAAAATTTTGTTGAGAATTTTTGCATCGTATTAGGGATATTGGTCTGAAGCTTTCTTTCCTCGATGTGTCTCTGTCTGGTTTAGGTACCAGGGTGATATTGGCTTCATAGAACGAGTTTGGGAGGATTCCCTCCTCTTCTATTTCATGGAATACTTTGAGGAGTATTGGAATGAGCTCTTCTTTGAAGGTCTTACAGAACTCGGCTGAGAACCCATCTGGTCCCAAACTTCATTTCTACCGCACTGTTAGGGTGGGAGACCTGTGGGCAGGGGTCTTTTCCTGCTCTACTGCCTACGGTGTTGCCACGCTGTCAAATGCAAGTGGTAGTTTAAAACCGGTTTCTCCCCAATGGAAGCCCCTGTTGCTTCCCCCCACAGCCATGCTCAGCCTCCCATTGCCACAGAGGTTGGGCAGGACACAAAGGCAGGGCTGCACGGGAATAGGCCTGAGAACTGTCCTAGGAGCTTCTGAGTGCTCCTGCCCGCTCCATGCCCAGGGCTGTGCAGGACAGTGGGTGGACCTTGCTCCTCCCCAGTGACACTCGCATGCAGTAGTGCTTCTGCTCAGCATCAGCATCAGGAAGAAGCTGAGGGGCGTGAGGAAAAGCAGCCTTGCAACCAGGAAGGGGGAGGCCTCGTGCGCTGTGCCTCTGGTGGAAGGCGTGGTGCATTTCGCAGAAGTGCTTGGGGCCGCTGCACGGTCAAGTCAGGATGATGTTCTCGGCCACGCTTGGATAACAGTACCTAGGACAACACATTCCCTGGTGTAGATACTCGTGTTTTAAGGGATCGCTCCTAAATTGCCAATTTGTACTTTTCTTATTTTGGAATTAAGACTGTGAAGGCAGGTTGTTAGGACTGCCATCTTGAAAACACCACGAACGTGAGTCGCTTAAATGAAAAAATGTGTCTTTCATAGCTCTGGAGCCTACAGTCCAAGATCCGGGTGCCGACAGGTTTGCCCTCTCCTGGGACCTCTCCCCTCGGTGGCCACTGCCCTCTCATGGTGGCCTCGTGTGGTCACCTCTGCACACATCCCTGGTGTCTCGGTGTGTCCAGAACCTACTTTCCTGTGAGGACGTCTGTCGGGGTGACCAGGCCTGCACTAACGGGGCGCAGTACCTAATCACCTCTGTATAGGCCTTCCTCCAAACCCCATCACAGTCCGGGGGCCTGCGGTTGGCACTTCTAAGTGTGAATGTGTTGGGTGGCACAGTCCAGCCCGTGGCATTGAGTTTTTACACTAGAATCTAACATTTTGATATATAGTTTTTTAAAAAAGTAATACCTTATGTAACAATTTTGGCCATTGGGAGGTTTCAGTAGTTGTGCAGGTTTTTATAACATATATTCAATTGTTCAATAACTAGTGAGTGCATTTCAGTAACTGTATTGGAAGACTAAAGAAGAGGCAGACACAGGTAAATATCAGGTCCTGACCCTCAGCAGCCTTTTTGCCAACTAGGGACTCGTGTGTTAGACACTTATCAGATGCAGAGCAAGAGCCTTGTGTGCTGCTCGTATTGCCAGGCAGGGGCAATGACTTCAGGGGGGACTCCATTAGCGCTGAGCCCTAGCAAGGCTGAGACTGGTGTGCTTCTCAGAGACAGAACCCTTCTCAGCAAAGGGAAGAAACAGGCTTAGGAGACGAAGGACAAAGGAAATTGGCAGAGGTTGAAAGATAAAGTGTTGATGGTGAGGAAACCAAGTTGCCAAGAGACACCGGGAAGCTCCAGGTTGACCAGGAGTGGACTCTGAGGTCTCAGAGGAAGGGCTGTGGCCAGGAGTGGACTCTGAGGTCTCAGAGGAAGGGCTGTGGCCAGGAGTGGACTCCAAGGTCTCAGAGGAAGGGCTGTGGCCAGGAGTGGACTCCGAGGTCTCAGAGGAAGGGCTGTGGCCAGGAGTGGACTCCAGCGTCTCAGAGGAAGGCCGTGGATAGTGTGAGTTAGATCATATGAAGTTACTAATGCTGCAGGGCACAGTCCTCCTTTCTCCAACAATTCGAGTTTAGGAATGGGTGGAGAGCGAATGAGTTGTCTGCCCAGTGCTGAGGAAGAGGGTGTGGGGTCACCTACACGTGGCTCACCGTGTTAACAAGCTGGCACAGTATTGATGACTAGGTAAGGGCAGCAGCGAGAGGACAGCTGGACAGCTGGGTCAGTGCCTTCTGGAGAGGGAGGCACGTGGACAGGAAGGTGGGAGGGTTGGCCTGCCAGGGGCAGTGGGCACTGATGCTGTTTAAGGGCACCACGGTGCCCGTGGGTCACACTGAACTGCTGGGGCAGGGGAACCAGCTCTGGGGGTCTTGTGAACCCATCTGTCCTCTCTCAGTGATCCTCGTCCTGAGCAGATGGAAACCCAGTAGAGGGTGAGGAAAGTACTCAATGAATGTACGGAAACATGGAAAGTCAACCGAAGTACCCCAGCATATTAGAGCTTAAATGACTGAAGTCCCGTTTCCCTCTAGGATCGCGATGATTCAGGGAAGCAGCTAGGTTATTTTTCCTTGTAACAGAGTTTTGATAAGAAAAATTTCCAGTGATTTAACCATTTATATTTAAAGTCCACTGTGGTTTATCAACCCATCTTTTCTTAAGTCCTCTTTAATACAATAAGCCAGTGTAATATTGGAAAATATATGAAGTTTGCTAACTGTCTTATCAACTCCTCCTGTGAGATTCCATTGGTCGAAAAGCTGGGGGAAATGTTGTTTGCTTATGTTCTTTTCACACGTTTTTGCAGATGAGTTTTTTGGAGCCTGATTAAGAATGTAATCCATCATAAATGAAATGAGGATTCTATAGGTACACTCTGAAAGCATTACTACTGATCCACGGGTTTAGGGAAAGAGACTTGGAAGTCTACTTCTATGGAAAATATCTTAAAGGATGTATCTTAGACCCTGCATATGCATGCTGCCTTCCAGAATATCACGCATGCTCGCTGAGTGCAGTCTCTAATGTCTGATGAGTTATGGCTGTGGCAAACCTCGAGTGCAAAAATACTGAAAAATAATTCAAATTGCATGCTAACTCACAGAAAATCCATTCTTAACTCCTTCCAAAGAATACACTAAGCTAAAGGTCATCATATAACATTTCCAAAGAGAGAAAAATGCCAAACTCTTTTCTGGCACCTAATACTGGTGATAAAGGATAAGGCTGTCGGAGAAGGGAGCTGGCTCCTTTATTTATCTTAGCTGTGCGGATAACTGAAGCCAGAATTAGTATTTTTGCTGAACAAATAAAATATACTGTATTTAATATGAACTTTCAGGTTCTAAGTCTCCTGAGAAGGAAAACTTAGGTAACAGATGTTCATTTTGAAAATCCTTGTATAGACTCACTGGCTAAGTGACCTAAAGCAAGTCACTTCTTTGAGCTTTTCTTTCCTGTCTGTAGACTGGGGATGAAAATAATGACTTCACCCAATGATTCAAAGTGGAAGAGCTAAAATGTGGGTCAGCCGTCCGACCCTGGGTTTGTGAGGTACAAGAACACATTAAAACCTACAGAAGTTATGACATGGGCAGTATTATATTGATGGGAACAGAAATTAAGTCATAATGAGAAAGGATAGGAAAATGTAAGGATACTGATAAACTGGGGTACTGCGTACTAAGAAAAGGGCAAAAACTGTAGCCACATCCCCCACTAAATGAACCATCATGCACCTCTTCCAAATAACCACATCGGTGGCTCTCAGTGGTTTTATTTAAGATTGATTGATTGACGCATAGCAAAAAGCTTTCCCAGCATTATTGAAAATATGAAGAAATCATGGGCTACATTTATATTTTGTAATACTATTCATTTGAAGAACCGCGGTGGTAGAGCGCGGAACCTGGCTATGGGGACAGCTGTTAAAAGTAATCGGCCTGGCAGGGCAACAGGATCTCCCACGGGCCTCCTCACTCCTCTGTGCTGTCCTCACAGCATGCACAGCGCTGTGCTGCAAGGACCGGCGCACCCTGCTGGGTCCATGCTCGCTTGAAAGTTCCCTGCAGCCACTGGCCACTTGCCTGGCCTCCGTGGACCCGCTCAGCACTTCCATGACTGAGCACACCCCGACCCAACTTTCAAGTAAGAAAGAAAGAATGCAAATCAGTCAACACCCAGCTTGAAATGCTTATGAGTTGGCATAGAGTAATAGCCAAGGAGAGCCCAGGTCACCAACTGTCCAGCAGAATCTGAAAAGTCATGTTTATCACTGTACATTAGAACTTCATTGAAATCAGCCACAATTCCCAATTCTGGAACATGCAAACACCTGTACAAGAAGTGATAGTGTAACAGGTGACCACAGTAGCCATGACCGCAGTGTTCTCAGAAGAGAGCCTGTCGGTGACATGCATCTTCATACAGAAGTAAGTGGATTTCTGCACATAATTTTCTACCCTTCTGACATTTATTCAGTTACATAGCAATAGCACTTACAAAGGTGTAAGCAAGGTCCCAGATGGGATACATTATTTTTCAAAAATGCCTGCTGCCTTTAACATAAGTACCCTCTAAATCAGAGGTCCTTTAACAAATTGCACTTTCCTTTTTATGTTGACATATAAATAACAGAGTTTTATGTTTTAAAAGTACAGTGGACCCTGAAGTGCAATACAATCATACTTACATGCACACATTTAAAACAGGTCATATTTATTTTTAGACAACTTCCTTTCTGATTGCCAAGTCATTTTTAAGTACCCACTCGTGGTGTTAAAGATAAGACCGTATCAACATTTGAGTGGTATATTAAAAGAAATGAAAATTAGAGTCATGACATTCCACTACTCATTTTTCCAGTTGGCAGAACTCCACAGTTTCACAGCCTCTCCCTGGCTGAGACTTTGGAGACCTGGCCCTCTCTCTGGTAATTGTCTATATGCAAAATGCTGCAGCCTCCCTGAAAGTCAGCGCCCAGTGTCTAGGGGGTGACGTCCCACCTGGGCCACATAGCACGCTGTGCCAGGTCTACCCTGCGCACAGCGGGGTGGGAGCGGCGAGCGGTCAGGTCTCCGTTCTGACACTGTTAACCTGAGCAGTTAACAGGAGACCTGGATGGATTCTCACTGCCTCCTCCACCACGGAACCCGGGGACTGCAGGACATGCAGAGTCCCGGCTGCCGCGAAGAGGAAGAGGCAATCTCTCTGCTCGCGTGGTGTGCGTGCAAGACTGGTTACGTGGGAAAGGCCGGTGGAGAAAACAGAGGATGAAGCCACACTGCTAAGAAGGGCGCGGATGTGATGTCACCCGCCTGGGGTTAAACTTAAACTGATAGGGAAACACCACCCGCTGAGACTGCTGCCCTCGCACCAAGAACAGGGTGGGAGCCAGGGTTCTCTCAACAGCTGGTGTCCCACGTGGGGCGGAATCAGGTGTGAGGGTTTCACAGGATCGGGATGGACGAGCACCTGACAAAAACGCAGAGGCGCTGCAAGAGCTTCCAGGGAAACGAGAACCCCGGCCGAGGAGCCCGTGGCTCCCGCTCATCCGGCGGCTCAGGAACGCTGGCCCTGGCACGCTGCCGGGGCCAAAGCTAACTCTTCAACAGGAGCACGCACACGGCTGGCATGGAGTTCTGAGGCTTCCATGTCTGCATTATGAGGTGGATCAAATAATCACACGATCCTTGTGAAGATCCAGGTTTCTCCATTCTTTGTGTCAACAGCAAAAACAATGAATAGAGATTTCTTTGTCATTGCTTTGTTTTTTATGTTGTGATTCTAAGATCCTCCTACCTCAATTGAGTTAAAAGCTGTGAATTTGGCATTTGTGGTGAATTATCTTTTTCCATTTTTATTGGTGTTTTATTTTCAGTATAAATACAAATTTATGTTCAAGGCATTAGGGCAAGCTTAAGTTTTCAACAAATAAGTATATAGCATTCATACTTCATAAGAAGGAGAAAGCTGTTAAAAATAAAATGTAGTTATTTAAAATATCAGGGATATTTTAAGCATCTCTATATCATATATAGATGCCACTGCATCATAAAATTTCCAAAAAGGTTCCATAAGGAAGAATATGTTTCTAATATTCCATTCTCTGTCCTAGTTCTGGTGAGAATGAAAAAATAAATAAATAAAGAAGTTGTAAATATTCCATCAGGAAAATAAAGGTCAATGTGTGAAAACAAATAAGTTTCAGCTGACAAGCCATCCATGCAAAGACAGACTTTTATAGTGAAAAATAAACTTGTTTCCAAGTTAGCCATAGAAATCAGGGCAAGCGAAGAACCCCAGTGTCCTTGGAGACAGATCCCAGTTGTAGAAGTTTCTTTTTAAGGCGGCACGTGTGACAGGTAAGCTTGCCGTTCCTAGGGAATTCCTGATGGTTCTGACCAACAAACGCAAGCAAGGTAGTCTATGAGCCCACCCGCCACATCCACACAAAGACCCCCTGCATACTTACAAGTTGTCCCTTGACTGAAGGGCTTGGGGCCAGAAGTGTTTTGATTGGGTTTACAAACGTCTGATGAGCTATCTGGGAACTGGGACCCAAGTCTAAATATGAAAGTCATTTACGTTTCATTTATACCTGGTACGGATCACCCGAAGGTAACGCTATGACATATTCTCGATTTTGGGAGGAATACGAGTGTGCAAAGAACAATGTGTGCAGTCGAGGGCGACTGGAAGGCTGTCTTTGTGGGGGCAGCTGAGCGGCCGGTGCTGTGCCTGCCCCTGCACTGCCACCCAGCAGGCGGGGTCGGGGGGTGGGGGGCACCCTCCTGTGGTGCCACGTCAGCATTGGAGTGGCTTTGGGGACTGAAGGAGACACGCGGGCTCAGATCTCATGCACACACGCGTGTATGTCAGCATCAGTTACTTGTCATCAAGAGAATTACGTCCTTGTGTGTTTACGTAGGTACAAAGTGAAAGATGGTGTTCCCTTCATACCTCCGGAGTGGAAACCAGCAGGCTGGCCCTCTAAGAGTGTGACGAATACACACCTACGCGTCACACCTGTGATGTGAGGTGTGTGGACAGCTGGGCCACGAGACGTTTGTGCATGTGCACTTTTTAAATTGCTGAAACCCAGATAAGTCAGTGCACTTGTGTTAAAACGCCCATGTATGATACAATTTCTGATTCCACCATCTTTTCAGTTTCTGGTTTGAGTGTCTGTGAATGCGATTTCTGAGTGGGCACAGTACCACCACCTCCTTCCAGGTGCTGTTGGATAGCCACCTGGGCTGGGTTCTTCTGAGTGTCCCCTTCTCAGGTTTCTCAACCATTTAGAGAACCTGTGAGGAAACTCTTAAGCCTGTGGCCTTCTTCACAGTGTCTGGTCATGTCCCTCAAGAGCGAGGTGGTAGATGCCAAGAGAGGGCCAGGAGGACAGAGACGTGGTCCCTGTCATCAGGCTCCTGTGGAGCACCAGAACAAGCACCCCTGGTTGTCAGCTCCCAAAGCACATGCATCTCAAAGCTCCTTGGTCAGGGACAGAAGACCTTCCAAATGGATCGCCTCCCCCGCCTCATGGCACATGCCTTATAAGATGACAGCTTGGCTTTCCAAACACAATGTTTTGGAGCCATCATGAGTCTCTTCCAAGGCCTGGCTTCTGGGAACTCTACTGAATTCTTTAAATGTTATGGTAAGACAAAGAAATGAAGTATCACTACACACCAACATGGATGACCCTTGAAAACACTACGCTAAGTGAAAAAAGCTGATCACAAAATTCCATTTGTGGTAAGGTTCAATTTATATGAAAATCCAGAACTGTCAAATCTTCAGGAAGCCAATTAGCAGTGAGCTGGGTCTGGGGGAAAAGGGGTGGAGAGTGACCACTAATGGGCACTGGATTTCTATTGGGGGCAATGACATTTTTTGAAAGGAGACTGTGGCAGTGGCTGTAGAATTCTGCATGTTACAAAAGTGTGACAGATTACACAGGTGAAGGCTGTCAATTTGATGAGACGGGAGCTATACATTAATAAAGCTGTCAGTGTAAAAACGTCTGAAAGAAGAGCTCAGCCTGACAATGGAGCATTGCCACGGGCTGGGACAGGGCCGTGGAGCACCACCCGGGCACTGCGACCCGGGAATGCTGACGCATGGCCGCACGGAAGGTCGTTGCTTTCTGAAACACGCTGCCAAGATGCAAAACGCAACCACCTGCAGGCACAGGGCACTGAGTTTGAGAGCAACGATTCTTCGTCCTCCAGGGCGAAGGCCTGGTGTCAGATTTGTTAGGTGTCACGTAGACTTAAAGATTATTGACAGTAAAAAGCAACGGATTTAGAAAACAAATTATGGGAAACTAATGACGGTTTGCCAGGAAGGGAAATGGGTTACGTCGACAGAAGAAAGACCAGGCTTCCCAAGCTTTCTTGCAACGAGGGGTAAAAGCACAGCGTAGGTTTTCCCAGGACTTCACATTTCCTGAGGCCATCAGTTGAGTCCTCATTCCACCTTCAGCAGGTGTGGAGGCAGGTGTGCAGGGACCATTATGTGGAAGAGAAGAACAAACCCCATGGATCCTGTGGGTTACCAAAGCATTCACTGGAAGAGGTCGGCAGACCAGAATAAAACCTACTTAGCTTCCTCCAGGATCGCTCCTAGTGCATGAGACACAGGTCACAGTCGAACTCTTCCTGCTTATGATGAGGAGACCTGAATAAATTCCACAGCACATCTGGCTTAGTTATTCTTGCTGCCTTAATTAGCGGATTGCCAAGTGTCCTACATGGAGCTCATCTCTGAATAAGACTGATAATGGCAGATCAAGGGCAGCACAACCGACTGCCTGACAGTGTGTACATGTGGCACACAACCCACCATGCTCCCACCTGCTAGGTGAATTACACCCCTCTGTCTTACTGAGATGGCACAGCCAGCTGTGTCCGTCAATTCCACAGTTAACAGGGATGGCAGAGCACCATCTAAAGAACACCCAACTTAGAGAGGGGACTCAGGGCGAGTAGTGAATCTGGTCCCACTTCTGGAAGACAAAGGACGTGGTTACAATTTTGCATCTATCTTTTCTGTGCACTGTCTGACTATTGGCTGTTGTTCTGGTGTGATGTGATGTGTGCAGGTACTTCTGTGGTGACACAGGAGTAAGAGGGCACTGGGTGGGTAGTAAATGTCGGCTGCATTTGTTCTCAGAATCTTGATGAGGAAGGCTCAGAGACTGACAGCCGCCAGCGGTAGCAGTGTGGGGAGCTGCTTCCCTTCACCCCTTGGAGGGCTGGCAAGCTCACTGAAGGTCCACACCTCAGCGTTGTCCTCGGCAGCAGCTCCCAAATGCTTTGTGTCAGGACCACTTTATGCCCTGAAAAAATTTGTAAAGATCCCAAAGTAGGATCACCAAATATTCCATGAGTTATATTATTTATACTTATAAGTTATTAATATAACTTATTTATAAGTTGCTGTTTAGGTGAAATTCAAAGAAAACTGGGCATAATTTTAAATTTGAGTTTTGTTTTTCATCTTTGTTAAATCTGACAACCCTGCCCCATAAAAGCTTTTGCTAACAACGTAAGTTATGTCTACCTCCAATTATGTTGAAAATGAAGACCGAGGCATTTTAAAAGATTTATTCATACATTTAAAAATAACTAATAAGTCCATCAAATATTGATACGCCCAGCATGATTTGAAGAAAACAAAAATCCATTAAATGTTAATATTTCTATCATGCTTTTAAGAAATAAAATAAAACATAAGTTTCAAATAAAGCTTCCCACACCCCCAAAGCAAAAACAACTTTGCCAGATGATCTGTATCAATTCAATTATATTTGGGCAGAAATCTTGATGCCTGGTGTAACGGAAGACGGCCGGATTCTCAAAACTTCCAGTGCGTCCCGTCTGTTGGGACGTCGTGCATCATGCAGCTTTTAGGAACTCCACTGACTCTCAGAGAGACTGAGAAGGGGCAGGAGGCACATAACATCCACAGGCCACCGTCTCCACTCTGTGGGCAGCTTGGACTTGCCCAGGGGTCCCTGGACCACGCTGAGAGTTCAGTGGCTCTCATTTGTCACTCCTGAGAGAGAGAGACCCATATCCTCTCGTCCGCAGTTTTGAATAAACCTTTTCAACGGGTCAGCACGAAGTAAGCAATGACACAACGTAAGTTTTCGTTAGCAGATCTCACGAAGATCAGCAGGAGTAGAGTACGTTCACTGGGGCATTTTGCATGGCCCATTGAATTCACACCAACTGCTTATCCCAAGCAAGCCAAGCTGGTGACGGTTTTGATCCTGTGCCTTTTCTTAGGACCTTCTTAAAGAGGCGGCATTTTTATGATGTGTTTGGATGGATGATTATGTGTATCTCATCTGAAAATGCAGCAACAGCCACATTTAAAATTTTTCACATACGAAAACTACATATAATCAGTATACAATTAAAAGACTTTGGACGTAAGTTTATACCATGAAACCATCACCACAATCCATGTCATAAATTAATTTAGTATATACATAACACCTCCAAAAGTTTTCTCCTGCCTTTTTACTTATTTCCTCTTCCTATTTTTTATCATTACTTATCTCTCTTCTTTATTATTTATTTTTTATTATTTTCTGATTAGGACCCTTAAATGAGGTCTACCCTCTTAGCAAAATTTTCAGCATACAATACAGTGCCATTAATTCTAGGCACTGTGCCCAGAGTAAATCTCTAGGACTTATTCTGATTTTATGTAGTCTTTTTATGTGTGTGGAAGGTGTGGAAATTGGTCCCTTGTGTTCTTTGCTTTCCACTCACCTGGCATAAACAGGATGTGGCTGCTCCTGCCTGCCCAGCCCCGCCTTCTTTGTTCTTATCAAGTGATTTTGATGCAGTTGCTCATGTTGTTCATCTCTCAGGAAAGGGAAGGAGTCGAGTCGGGGACCTGGGCCACAGAAGGCCAGCCTTGCTCTTCTCACTGAAGATGGAAAGTCACAGTGGAGACAGGACCCCCCACCCCAGGGATACAGGTCAAAGTGAAGATGCTGAACAACTTTGGTACTTTAGAAACAGTCCTCGAAAGGATGGGTTAGACCAGGACATAAAAGGAGAACCAACCAGAGCCATATGCCAGCAAAGGTGAGGAGAAGGAATCTTGCTTGTGTGCATCTTCCCCAGATCACTCATGTGACTTCTCGCCAGGATCCTGCATGGGAACACCAGGAGGGCTGGTGGCACAGACTCCCTGGGCCAGCCACTAGGCCCTTGGGAGGCAGGCACACACTGCAGGTGGCCTTATCAATGCCTTATCATCTTTGTGAGATCTGTCCTTAGAGAACTAAGAGCTGATATGATCCATGAAGACACAGGGTGGAAGAAGTTACTCTTTCCACCTCTGTGTAAGGGTGTATGGGACTCATTGCAGGCAGAGAGGGCGGCCAAGGGTCCGGTGTGTCCATGCCTCTTATGTGCTGTGTCCATTACCATGTTCCTGGGACACAGTGCACAGTACAGCCCCACACTCTGCTGTGCACTTTCAGTGTTCAAGTCTCATCTGAAGTCCTGGGAACTATTCCTGTCACGTGGGCACCTGCCCACTTCTCAAGCAAGAGATGCATCTTTGTACAAAGGAAAACTCATCTCTGCAAACACCTGCTAGGTCAGGTGCCTGCGTGTGCAGAAGCGATATCCATTCTTTATGCCTTGACTCACAGAGGTGCAGACAGGCTCTGCCGGAAGGAGAGTCAGCCGTACTGAACAGCCTGAAATAGCTGCAAGAGAACAGTAAAAGCCCAGAGTACTAAACCCAGTCGTGGTTTCTGGTCAGATCTATTGTTTGGGAGAAAGGACAGAGGAAACTTCAACGACAATGCGAGAGTTATAGAGTTCCTTTCTGATCACAAATATGCTAAGCAAGAGAATCCTAATTCTAGTGTTTGAAGAAGTTCTGATACAGGAGGCAGCCAAAACCACTAATTCTGATTTGAGGAACCTCCAGAAAGAGTGGTAAGAGTTATGGATGTGCCCAAGTCACTGGGTAACTCGCTTATCTTCAAAAACATCTTACGTGAAAACAAGTTAGAATACTCTGAAAGTTTCTGGCTTGGATCCAGAACCGAGGAATGCAAAGATAAATAGGCCAACGTCTCCAACTGAGCAGCTCATAAAGATCTGGAAGCAAGAGGAAGGACATAGAGGATGGGCAGTGAGGCCAGAGCCACTCGGAAAGTCAGGGCTTCTAAACTCACCCAAGCTCTGCTCAGTCAGCCAGTCACCTTCTGGAACCAGCTCCAATTGTCCTGTGTCTCCTCAGGAAGAATGTGTCGGAGACATTCTCTAGAGTTAGGGTATTCTGAGAGAAAATGCAGATCGTGGAGAACCATAACCCTTCCTAACATTACCTGTTAGTTACCAAATAGGAAGGTGGACTTCAGCACTGGCCCTTGTTCCCTTTTTGTTGCTTCTAGAATATTTTTGCTAAATGAGGCTAAGAAATGCTTTTTGTCCGTCACTGCTTGTGCCCATGGCTTTCCCAATGGAACACAGTGTTTCAGTCATTCTGCGGTTTCCTCTGTCTTTTCCATGGATGAGTACTCTTGTTTGTATGAAAGTTATTTGACATGAAAAATCATCAAGCATTTGTTCTGTGATTTTTCAGTACTAGACATTAGGCATTGGGAATTCATGAGTAAGATGCAATTCCTGCATCCAAGAGAAGAATCACAAACTTCTTGGTAAATTTTTTCTCAAATTATTTTGCAAAAATATATTTAACATTAAGTAATAAAATGCACATTAGGTATAGATTGATGGTTGCAAAGGATATTTGCCTTTCATTTTGAATCCGTTACCTACTAATCAATAATAGAACATCAGCACTGGAAAGGATTCTCTGAATTACAAAGTTGGTCCTCCAAAGTTGCAGGCACTGGCTTCCCTCTGAACACCACACTTCCCTCCCTCTGTGTTCAGATTTTTAGTTCTTCTCGTTTTCCAAATAATTCTCTGTTGGTAAATTGTGTCCTAGAGATAATGAATGGCCTGTCGCCGTGATGCCTTCCTCCCATGCCCACTCTTTGCTGAGCTAATGGGAGCTCCCCTGCTGAGGGGCAGGCAGAGGAGCGTCAGGATGGAAGCAGGCTCCATCAGGGACCTTCTGCCACTGGTCTGAGGGATGCAGTACGGCTTGGATCAGGGAAATCACAGGGAAGCCTCACCCCACAAAATGGGTACCTCCTGGAAAGACCTCTTAGAAAGTGTCCAGCTTGCCTTTATGTGGCCTGTCAGCTTTGTGCCCTCTGAAGTCACCACCCGAATGTGATTACGGTGATATTTAACCAGCACTCACACGGAGAGTTGCATTATGTGTTTCAGTGATGCCACAGTAATGCCATTTATCATGTGGACCTTCAGCGTACTGAAAAGCATATGTTTTGAAAGCATGGCCCCAATCTAGCAAGGTCCATGGGTGGGTCTTTTCCACAATGCTTAGATCATGGGGGCTGAAGCCTCATTAGTGGATTAATCCACTTGATGGGTTAATAATTCGAATGGACTGCTACTGCTGATTTGAATGGTGGTAACTATAGACAGGTGGGATGTGGCTGGAGGAAGTAGGTCACTGGGGACAAGCTCTTAGGGACTGTATCTTCTCCCTGGCTTCATGCGCTCTTTCTCTGCTTCCTGGCTGCCATAAACTGAGCACTATTCCTGCTCCGCGCCCTTTCCCCAGGATCTTCTACCTCTCTAGAGCCCAGAGCTATGGAGTCGGTCAGCCATGGATTGCGCCTCCCGAAAGGTGAGACAAAATCAACTCTTCCTCCTCTAAATGGTTTTTGTCATATATTTTGGTCGCAGTGGCAGAGCGCTGACTAGCACCATCAGGGAATCACGATTCCTGTTCCGTCTGCATGGTCTTCCTTCCCAGTTTTCTAGTGCTGGCAGGAGGAGCCGACACCCTGACCACGGCAAGGTGGCTGAACTGTTCTCAAGACAGACGAGTGTGTTCTCGTGTTTTGTGCTGTTGCAGCTTGAGGTCGAGGACGAGCATTCCTGTTCCTGGGAGTGACTGGTGACCCTGCGGCTGTCTGCGTCAGTGAGCACTGAGTGGAGGGTTCCCACTGGTGTCAGCTGAGCAGCTCCCGCAGGGTCCTGTGGCCACGCAGCTAGCCACAGATAGCGGGACTCATCTTGTCTTCTCTTTCTGTCTTCCTCGGCTCGATGCTCTCCTACGATTATGCACTTTTCCTACAATCGTGCACTTTTTTTGGGGGGGAGAGGGATGGGGAGGATGAGAGGGTGATCTTTACTCAGGGAATTAATTTTGAGTTGATTGAAAATTTTTCACTTTGGCTGTCTTTCGAGAAGTCTGCTGTAGTTAAATTGGCCCCTTCAGCAGAAGACACTGACTTCTCGATTCAAGATAACAAAGACAGCCATCAAACTCTTCAGAGATGACACTTTCCCTCATTTTCTGATAATATGGCTTTGGAGGTGGTGGCACTGAATATTTTGAGTTCACATTGCACTAAAGTAAGGTATTTTATTTTTTATTACACCAATTGTTGAAAATGATCAAAAAACAAAAGAGTATGACATTTTGACTCGCCACTATTTCCTGGATAATCTTTTAATAAATTATCAGCGGAATAAGCTAATAATAACTTAGTTGGGAGGAAACTTAGTGCTAACCAATGGATTTAATTTTAAGAATGTGGGTCTATCCATTCATTATATCTCTGGGTAAAGAACGTATGTCATGACACAGGATGCGCTAGGTGACAGTGGACCCTGGGCAAACACTGCCCAGTGAGCCGAGGGCTGTGTGAGAGAGCACGCGCCCCAGGCTGCCACCCTCCGCAACACCAGTTGCCAGCGTCATGGGCTCCACCAAGGCAACGTCCCCTGGCCACTGTTCCCATGGCCAGCATCGTCTGTCATCCGCCGAGCACTGGGTGGAGATCAGTGTGCATTTCTGCTATTATTTGAAGAGAGGGAACACAACTTCCGCCTGTTGCTATCACCCAGCTTTTAGCAGGTCGATTAGTGCCTTTCCTTGGCAGGCGGTCTCCTGAGTCTGTTGCCGAATGGGCACATTAATTGCTTAAGTGTTATCGTAATTCTTTCCATGTCCAATGTTTCCTTCTCACATATTCTAGTAGCCCACCCACTGCCCGCTTCACGCAGTAAGAGACTGATACAGAGGATAGGGTTTGCTGTTGAATTCAGTGCTTGGGGACTTATTTCATGGGAGTATTCCAAAATCCATCTGTTCATTCATTCTAAAAACAAACAAACAAAAACAAAACAAAAACCACCACAGAAACTGCAGTAGGTGCCAGAGATCCAAAACGAGACACAGTGCCCACGTGACGGGAAGCGAGAAGGCTGGGGAAACATCCGAGGTCCACAGGGCTGCTAACCCGAGCAGAGCTGGGCAGCAGTGTCCGCTTTGCAGCCTCCTGGGGGACGTGGGGGGTGGGTGGACGAGAGGTTGAGAGGAACTGTGGCTCCTCAGGAGTCAGTGGCTGCTGCTCTTCCCTGGGAGCTGTGCTTCCTCAGCCTCCAGCTGTCCCCACAGCTCTGCCACCAGGGCTGTGGGCCACGCGGGGAGAGGTGCACCTTGTCAGGAGTCCGTACTGAAGCTGCACAGCAAGCAAGTGACCCAGAGGAGAGATGACTTTGAGAAATCTTCAGAAAGGATAAATTAGATGTTCTTAACCCATTTGGCGCTTGGCACTTTGTCTTGTGATTTCCTTGCTCATCTGATTTGTAAGAGGAGACTTGTAATAAGCTCCGACCCTTTTCTGGCAGGTTTTCAAAGTTGACTTGATTTCTTTTAAAATTTAGTGAGAAGTAGTATAGGAGGTGTCAGGCTGTCTGGGATCTCAGTGCTGCTGGCTTAGGTGGTTGGTGCGGCCGCTGTCTAGCCGGGTCAGCCAAGTGTGCCCTGGCCCAGGGGTGCCTCAGGAGACAAGCAGGGTTGACCTCAGCCTGCTGCACCTGCACGCGGGGCCACTCAGGAGTCCGCTTTGCTTTCAGGCTAAAGTTCATGTTCTGTCTGTCTCCACCCTGTCTCCCCTTCCACTTCCCTTCCTCCTCCCGAAGCCAGTTGTTCTGTTTTCTAATTTACATCTTCCATTCTTGTGAACTATGTCTATTGAAATATTTGGCTTGTACCAGACGCAGGTAATTAAATGGACGGTTTTTCTTCATAATGGGACCTGGGGGGCCACGTTGTCTAGCACTTCTGTTACCTTAGTCACCCTCTCTTTCTCCACTCCCTTCTCTCTTTGTATCTATCAACGAAATGAAAAGCATTTCTCCACTGGATTTATTTATTTATATCATTTATCACTGCTATATTAGATAAGGAGGAAATATTCATCCATTAAACCTTTGAAGTAGAATTTTCTTATATAAATGCAAATTCTTAAGAACGCCATATAAATGCAATAGGTATATCATTCTCTATCAAAATACAAATAATGCAGCTATTCCAGTAGCTGTCCAGATCAGTATTTTTAAGCACTCTTGTTTAAGTTACCCCTGTCTGATTGGCAACTGCCTGATTCTGCTGGAGGGAGTCCTGAGCCCCTTTGTCTTTCCAGCTACCTCTGACCTCCTGAACATAATTCTGGTTCTCTTTGCTACATTTAATATTGTTATATAGGAAAAAATATTCTGTAATGTTACAGTGATCCTTCAGTATCTAGGAGGATTGGTGCCAGGGCTTCTCTGCCTTTCCATGGGATACCAAAATCCTTGGATGCTCAAGGCCATTCTGTAAAATATTAACATATAACCTGTGCCCAACCCGCTGGACACTTTTGGTGCAACCCACCCAGCATCAGCAAAAGATTATCGGATCCGGGGGGCGGCGATTGGAGACAGAGAAAAACACAGAGACAAAGAAAACACAAAGACATTATCAAGTAAAGCTGGGGCCAGGTGGGACGCTGGACCCTGAGGGAGGAAGAGTGACCCAGAATCAGCTCTGCAAGTTTATTATATAGGGTCTCATAGTCAGGAAGTTAAATTATAGGCGCTGTAAATTGTTTAAGGCTTGTGAGTTGTCAGAGGTTTCTTTGTGCACTAAAAATTTACAGAGCTAAAAACATTTTCTGCAGCTATCTTACTGTTGCAGTGCTAGGAACATTCTGTGGAACCCAGGACACCCATTGCTCTGGGACATCTGATAATTAGAACCAGAGCCAAGAGTCAAGGCTGATTCCTTTGGCAAGGAATATGTATCCCAGGCTTGGTTGTTGCCAGCGCCGCAGGATCAGCTGATGACTGGGGCTCATCCACTTGCCGCACAACTTAAATCATCTCTAGATTACTTCTAATACAAAATAAAATGTAACTGCCATGCAAACAGTTCTCATATTGCATTGTTTAGGGAATAATGACAAGAGAGCAAGTTCATATATGTTTGTACAGGTTTTTTCAGAGTATTTTCTGTCTGCAGTTGGCTGGATCCACAGATGTAGACCCCCTGGATAGGGAGGGCTGGCTTAACACATGCATCTGATCTGGTTCAAGATATTGTCCACTTGGAGGGCTATTTGCATAGGTGGCCTTTATAATGAGAGAGAAGGGTAAATCACAAAATGACTTTAGAAGCAAATAGGAGCATGTCAGTGTCTTTCATCACTTTTTGGAATTGGGATCCCACTTCTCCATGATCCAAGTCCAGTGACAACCTTGTCCCAAGACCTTACTCGACTCTACTGTCCACCATGGACCTATCCTCAGCTTTCAAAAGCAGGGAGTCATGGCTCCCCCAGAGCTTCCAAGCCTTCAGGTGAGCTCTAATTAACTCCTGTGCATTTGATGAGGGATAGATTCTTTTGATGCTTCCTCTCTAGCGTTTATTTCTGTCTGAGCGTTCTCACACCGAGCCCTGTGACCTGCGTCCATACACTTACCCGCTCACCACACATGGATGTCTTGTAGATCCTGCGATTGGTCAGCATTGCAGATGTGATTTGAGAAATGAAACAGACTTATTCCTGGCCTTCAGAGAGCTGATGATTTATTGAGCAACCCCAACTGACTAGAGATCAATAATTTGATATATTAATATTACAAAATGTAAACATTATTGAGGTTATAAACAGGATGCTGTGATAGGGAATGAGGATGATTTTGCAGAGATTGATTCTTGGTGTTCTAAGAGATGAGAAAAAAATCTAGATATAGGGAGTAATTAGGAAAAATGGATTGTCACAAGACAAGAGAGAAACTAGAGAGATTCTGGCAAATAAGAAAACATAATAACGTAACTCTCTGGTTGACGCTCCTTGACTCCATCATTCCTAGACCTTAGGAATATCGACCTGAAGACTCATTGAGAGAAACTGCTTTATCATTAGATCTTGTAAGCGTCTATCATCAGATTTTATTTTGACATATAAAATACTACTTGCATATCTTTATCTCAGAAAACGATATCAGATTCGTATCTTAACAGCTCCCCTCACACCTTCAGAAGCTTCATATACCCTATTTGTTTTTATGAAGGTCCTAAAGATTTTAAAGAATCCCAGTTGCCCTATGTGGAGCGCCTCTGTTGGAAGGATGGAGACTCCGCAGCTTCCCCACCACGCTCCCTGCTGCTGTGGGGGGCACCCGGCTGCTCGCCTGCCTCTGTGAAGTGAGAAGGAGAATACCAGACCCGTGACAATGTGACACATGGAGTCAGCCACAGGAATTTCACTGGCATCACGCTCTGCCTGCTTGTCTTCTGGCAAGCTCTATTTCCAGTAGAAGCATAATCCCGTGATTCAGAATGTCTTCACTGGGTTTAATATGATTTTAGGCATTTAAAAATTCTAACAAAGCTTTCAGTGAGCAATGCAGTAGTTTTCTTCCTTACACAGCCGTGCATCAATTTAATAGCAATCAATAGTGCATGGAGCAGACTTAGAATTCTATCATAGTCACTTGAATCCATTAAAACATGGAGGAGTCATATGGACACGTAGAAGGCAAACAAGCTCCTGTTCAGTGTGAATGTTCCGAACTACACAATGTGACTTTTGTATTGGACAACTATTGAATACATGCTTTTCATTATCCTTTTGAAATACATGTTCATTATATGTGTTGAAGTTTGACTTTGATAGCAATTACTGGAAGCATGGTTGAGATGCTCTCTTTCTTATATGAATAGTCCTTCTTCATAGGCCACATATGTTTTCTTTGTTAAAATATATTCATGCCCACTATCGAGTTTGAAATAGCATATTGGCCCCTGGGTGGTTCCAAGCTCATGCATGTTAAATATATGATAAATATTTGGTATTAACTCTATGAAATGAAAACAATTTAGAATAAAGTAGTGATGGAGTTAGAAATCAATATTCACGAAGCACTTTCTGGCACAGTGACTTGTCCAGAGTACTACACACGTATCTAACTGAATCCACTACTGTAGACCTGTGCCTCATACGATCCTCATATTGTGGTTGAACAGGCTGTTGTTCCGCAGGATCCCCTGTCAATCAGGATGACACAGACAGGGAGACGGCAACCATCAAAACCCATACTCAGTGTGGGGTCTGCTTGCCCTAGCAAGGCAGTTTCCATTAACAATAGTCTAAAGTCATTCTGTAGTGTATTGTAGGGCATCTGCAGAACTGGATTAGAGTAACATTTTGTCACAGAAACTTAATTGGTTCATATAATGGGTATGTGTAGTTATTTATTTTTTTCATAGATTTCATTCCAACAGACTTATAGGAAAAGCTGACAGCATCATATGAATTTCTGATTCACGTTAAAATGCAGAAAAAGCAGAGATCCACATAGTCTTTCAAACCTTGAACTGTATCTAATATACTCCATTTTGTTGCTTGTAGCATTTTTAGGACACTGAATTTGTAATTCTGAGTCATAAGATTCATATTTTTATAGTAAATATTGCATGGTATTCATCCTAGAACTACTATAAATATAGGAAATAATTTTGCTATATCATACCAAAATAACCAAAATAAACCCGTTTAATCAATACTCCCTGGGTTGATCACCAGCAAATTTGCTTGAGTGTACCCAAGTGCAGAGTTACCTTGTTGGTGGACACAGATTTGCAAAGACCAGAGACACTGTGTGGGAATTCCAAGGATTGGGGGACAATAGAAGAAAAGATACCACATGAGAGGTGTCAGCACACGGCAGGCCTGAGAGTCCCAGCTGCAGGAGAGGAGTGTCCCTCAGCCCGAGCCCAGCCAAACCACCCAGAAGGGGAGGAGAGGCAGGACTGCCCAGTGAGAGCTTGGTGCTATTGTTGGGCAGCACAGAGGGCCGGTGGGTTCTGGCCCGAGGGCTCCCGAGGCAGCAGAGGCTTGGAGAAGCAGCCCTGTGCTCACAACAGCCCCACGGGCTGGGCTCAGATCACTGGAACACCTGCTGTGACCCTGCGGGTTGGAAGTCCAGGGTCAGTGCAGACCTCTGGCACGCTCTGTGACATGCAGGTGGCCTCTTCCCCTGGACCTCCTCACGGTCCTTCTTCTGCATGTTTGTCCCCATGGCCTCTTCTAGTGACATGCAGGTGGCCTCTTCCCCGGGATCTTCTCACGGTCCTTCTGCATGTTTGTCCTCATGGCCTCTTCTAAAGATGCCAGTCATGCTGGATGGGGCCACTCCTATGACCTCATTTCACCTTAGTTATCTCTTTAAAGCACTTATCTCCAAATACAGCCACATGCTGAGCTCTTGGGTGTTAGAACTTCAGCATGTGACTTTGTGGGGACCACAACTGAGCCTGTGACGGCATCTTAGAATGCCCAGGCCCCACCTTATCAAGGGTAGCAGCTGTGGTATGAGGTTTTGCAAGGTATGCAAAGCAGGCAGGCTCTAAATGGCCCAAAGTCTGCTAATTTGGACTATTTTTAAAATAATTGGATGTGTAAATATTTGAGCTTGGTGCCAGCAGACTTTTGAGTTGGTGGCTGTCAGCCTGCAGTGAAGAAATAACCAACCCAGTGGAGAGGACACAGGGTCTCCTGCCCCAGGCTCTTCTATTTAATCTTATTTTTTGTTACTGAGGATGGAATTCAGGGTGCCTTGCTGCTGAGCTACATCCCCAGCCCTTCTTAGTTTTTGAGACAGGGTCTCAGCAAGTTGCTGAGGCTGGTCCTGAACTTGTGATCCTCCTGCCTCAGCCTCCCTAGTTGCCAGGACTGTGGATGTGCCCTGTGCTCGGCCCGGGTTCACTTGTGTACATGCAGGTGCAGGCTGCCCTCGCCAGCCCGGCTCTGTAGGGTGGGGCATCTTGGGCCCAGTAAGCAAGCACTGCAAAGGAGCAGCTCTTTGTTCTTTTGTTCTTCATAAAATTTAGATGTCTTGTCTACGGCAACAACCCCAGACCGGAGGTTAACTGAGTTTATCCGTATTCGATTAGCGTGGAGTTTTAATAAAGCCATGTATTCCACTAACCCTGCACTTATCGAATCTTGCCGTGGTCCCTGCTTCCTGCATCTCTCTGGTGCATCGCAGCTCCTCCTACATCGTGCTGAAACCGCTTTTGTGATTGTTTGTGTGTGTTGTTTTTCTGGGTCTAAGAGCCACATCAGATGCAGGAGTCAGGGCAGCTGAGGGACTGCGGCCCCTGCATACATTTCCATTTCTAGCAGAGACTCCAACAAATCACAGGTGCTCATCTAACATGACAGAGCAGCTTAATGACTAGAGGTAGGAAGCCGCCGCTAAGACCAGGCACCCCAGCACCAGAGTGGCCAGAAGTTCCTTTCTAGAACATCTTCTGTAAATCATATAAAATATTTGCCTCCTGGGCAAGGAGCATACTGCTTGAGATTGCTTCATTTTTAAGAATGGAAAAGAAATGGAAGAGAAATGTAAATGATTTCCACTGGGCTTAAAAGGCCAGAGTCCCACTAGTGAGAAGCCCAGTCAGTGGGCCTGGGTGGTCATTATTCTGCCTCTTCTCCCGCCGGTCTTGTTTTGGCGTCTTGTCTGGTTGGGGAAGGAGGTGCACTTTCTTTACCAGTGCACACAGAGAAATAAAAGCAACGCCCAGTTCTGAGGTGAGTCACGCAGTCACCGAGCGTGTCTGCCTGATTACATATGTAGCGTTCACAATCAGGTTTTGAAGAAGCTACTCACACCAGGTTTAATTCCTTCCCTTTATTAGCTGCCGACACTGCATTTGGGCAAGTGGAATTGCCATTTTGATTAAGCAGGTTGGATACTGTTTTTATTATTTGAAAACTAAGGAACTAAGGTTTATAAAATTGATTAGGTCAAATGGTGTCACAAACTAAGTATTGAGCTGAACTTGTATCGGTTTTTCTCACTTCTTAACCCACAGATTTTGCTTTCCAGTAATCCCCACCTGAGTTTGCCAGGAGATTCAACTGAGGTGCTTGATAAACATGCCTGTCAGGCTCCCTTGGCAATTGGATCTATCCTAGAGGACTGACAGTATGTGGACCTTTAGAGTCACAGGCTGAAACCTGATCCCCATGTGAAACTGGAGACAGAGCCTCGGAGGACATAATTTAGGTTAAATGAGGTCACAGTGTGGGAGCCTGATGCAATAGGAGGTCTCATGTCAAGAGACCAGAGAGGGAGCTCTCTTGGCCTGTGCACACACAGCGGGAAGGTGGCTGGGAGGATGACCTGCATCAAGGCCTGAACGTGTATGCACCTGGATCTTGACTTTAGCCTCCAGAACAGCGAGAAGATAAGTTCTTGTTGTTGAAGTTTGTGGTTTATGATCATTTATAAGCAGCCCAGGAGAATAACACAGAGGGAAGACTGCAGACTCAGTCTGGAGTTAAAACGTGCTCCAGATGATTCTGAGCTTCACTGGAGTCTGACCCCTGCTCTAGGAGACGTGCGTGAGCAGCAGCAGGGGCCGCCGCCGAGTGACAGGAGAGCCACCCCATGGAACCGACCTTCTGCTCCAAGAGCACCCACCATGGAAAAGCAGCGTAGCTGATGCTCCCTGGGTGCTGTTAAAATAAAGAAGAGGTTCTCATCAAAAGCCATACGATTTTGCCAAAGCTGCCATGTGTATGCCCAAGTAAGCAGCGTGCGCTCTGCTGTTCTCAGCATAGACCCAAGTGCTTCCCTTCCCTCTGTTTTTCTCCTCTTCTTTGACATTGTCTTCTTGTCCATTCTGCACTGCCCGTGGTTATTCTGATGACTTGATGTGACTCCATGACTTCAGACAATGACAGTTCTTTTCCAACCAAATCGACATGTCCTTTTGAGATGTTCCATCCTCCCCTGGGCCTGGAAGGCTTGAAATTTATTTACTAAAGTGCTCTGGTAGGGTCGTTAGTGCAATCAAAATTTCACAGGTGATACTTGTGGACTTGTGTTCAAATGGACAGTTCTGTTGAAACTTTGAAGTTTGCCACAATCTTTCTTTAAGAATTGATATTTCAGAAGAATTAGTTTCATAGCAAGGTTCATAGCAAAACTTAATGGAATTAAATTTTTAATGGAGGGAGCGCCAAGACAAGCCACTGAGGGGGAGGAATAATGGCAAAGGCACACCTCAGAAAGCAGACTTCCCATGTCCCCACTGCCCCACACAAGCACAGCCTCCACTACTATCAGCATCAGTAACCAGAGTGGGACATTCGATACAACTGATGAACCCAAAATTCATAGTTTACATTTGGGGTCATTGCTTTTTTGTGCTTTATATTTTATGGGTTTGGATAACTATAAATGACAAGTATCCACCATTATAGGACCGTGTAGATAGTTTCTCTGCCCTAAAAATCCTCTCTGCAGCTGGGCACGGTGGTATATGCCTGTAATTCCAGCCGTTTGGGAGGCTGTGGCAGGAGGATCAAGAGTTCAAAACCAGCCTCAGCAAAAAGCGAGGCACCAAGCAACTCAGACCCTGTCTCTGAACAAAATACAAAATGAGGCTGGGGCTGGGGCTCAGTGGTCGAGTTGCCCCTGAGATCAATCTCCGATACCATTAAAAAAAAAAAAAAAAAAAAAAAATCCTCCCTGCTGCTTCCACTCATCGTTCTTTCCACTGACCCCCGGCCACCATGGGTCATTTTACTGCCTCCACAGTTTTTCCTACTCCAGAACGCCACACCTTTGGAATCTTGCACTGTGAAGCCTTTTCAGTCTGGCTTCTTTCACTTACTAATAGGTATCTAAGGTACTTCCATGGCTTAAGAGCTTGCTTCTCCTTTTTTTCTTTAATGTCTTCATATTTTTTTTTAAATTTTATTCATTTTTATTTTTACAGACTGCATTTTGATTCATCGCACACAAGTGGAGTAGGACTCTTCCTTTCTCTGGTTGTGCAAATGCAGATTCACACCTTCCTGTAATCGTACATGTACACAGGGTGCCGACGTGGCTCTCCGTCCACCGTCTTTCCCACCCCGCCCCCTCCCGCTTGTTTCTTATTGATGCTATTATCCCATTGCCAGGATCTGGGTGTGACACGTTTTATTTACACATCCACCTTGCCAAGGGCCTCTGGTAGCTTCCAAGTGTGGGCCCTGAGGAGCAGAGCAGCTGTGAACCCCATGCGCAGGTTCTAGGTGGCACGCTTCTCGCTGACTGGGCCGAGCTCTGAGAACTGGAGCACAGGATTGAATGGTCAGAGTGTGCTTTGAGAAGCCACCTAAGGGTCCTCCAGAGTGACCACTCATACTCCCCCAGCTGGTCCCACACCCTGGCCCACATGTGGCTTTGCCAGCATTTTGGCCCTTGACCAGTCTTGCAGGGAGTCCATGGTGTCTCACGGTTGTGTCGTTTCCCTGACCACATGTGAGGCTGGCCACACTTTCATGCGCCATCTTGGTATCCTCCTTGGTGAAACATCTGTTACCACCTTCACCTCCTCTCCTTGTTGGCCTGTTTGTGGCTTCGTTACTGGATTTTAAGAGCTGCAAGTCACAGGAGTTGTATGCTTTCTGTGGTGTGCCTTTGCCATTATTCCTCCCTGTCAGTGGCTTGTCTTGGCGCTCCCTCCACCACGTCTTTTGAAGAGTAGGCACATTTTTCTATTGGTTCCTTTTAGTTATACATGGCAGTAGAATCCATTTTGATATACTTATGTAAGCATGGGACAGATCTTATTCTAATTAGAATCCCATTCTTGTGGATGTACATGGTGGTGAGATTCACTGTGGTGTATTCATAATACATGCATAGTAAAGTTATGTTAGATTAATTCCACTGTCTTTCCTTTTCCTTTTCACCTTCCCTTCCCTTCATTCCCCTCTGTCTAATCCAATGAACTTGTATTCTTCTCCTTCCCTCTCCTTATCATGGGCTAGCTTCCACCTATCAGAGAAAACATTCAATTTTTGGTTTTTTGGTATTGGCTTATTTCATTTAGCAGGATAGTCTTCACATCCATTTATGAAATTTGTCAAAATTCATAAAGTCATTTTTCTAAATGGTTTATTAATACTCCATTGTGTACAGATGCCACATTTTCTTTATCCATTCATCTGTCAAAGGGCACCTAGGCTGACTCTGTGTCTTAGCTATTGTGAACTGTGCTGCTATGAACATTGATGTAGTTGTGTCATGATAGGATCTTTATTTTAAATCCTTTGGACATATATCAAGGAGAAACAACACCAAAAATACAAATAACCCAATCATTAAATGGCAAAGGACCTGAACAGACACTTCTCAAAAGAAGAAATCAGATGGTCAACCAATACCTGACAAAATGTTCAAGGTCTCCAGCAAGTACAGAAATGCAAGTTAAAACTACAGTGAGCATCCACCCCACTCGGTCAGAGTGGCAGTCATCAAGAGTACCAGCAACAGTAAACGTGGTGGAGAGCAGGCCCTTCAAGGTGCAGAGGAGTCCAGACTAACGGCTGTTTCATGACTCAGGACACTGATCCACTTACCTGGCCACAAGCTGTTGCCAGACTCACGTCTCTGAACTCCTCTCCCGTTTTCTTCAAGGAGTTTTAGTCCTGGGTCTCACCCTTAGGTGTGTGGTCCTTTTGTGGCTGATTTTGGTGCCTTGCATAAGATCCCTGTCTGTCTTCATGTCCAGCACATGAATTTCCAGTTGTCACGACACCTTTTGTTGAAAAGCACGTCCTTGGTCACTGATTTCTCTTGCTGCTTCACTGGAGTTCAGGTGACCCTATCTGTGTGGGTCACCTGGACTCTCCGCCATCTCTTATTTGTCCCTGGACAAGGCCACACTGTCTTGATTATTGTAGTTTATGGTTAAGTTTGAAAATGGACTCCTGAGAGTCCTCCATCTTGATCTTGTGTTTGAATGTTGCTTTGACTATTCTGGGTCTCTATCATTTTCATATAAACATCAGAATCAGTTTGCTGATACCTACAAAGTCTCTTTCTGAGATTTTGATTGAGATATCCTTGAATTTGTAGAATAACCTGTGAAAAACTGACAATATTGAGTGTTTTTTCTTTTTTTGTCCATAAACATGTGATCTCTCTCCATTTATTTAGTTCTTTTTTGCTTTTTATGATCAAAATTTTGTAGTTTACCTCATATGGGTTTTGACATATTTTTGTTTTATTTACACCCACGTCTTCCATTAAGGTAAATTGGGGGGGGGTACTAATATAATAGCATTGTGTTTTTCATCTCAGATTCTACTTGTTCATTGATGGTATGTATGACACCAACTGACTTTTTCCATGTTCTGCAACTAGGATTGTTCCTGATCTGTAGGATAATTTTTTGTAGACAGCCTCTGTATAATTGAGAAAATTGTCCTCTTTTTAGTTTATAGGTGTTTTTCATGTTTACAGGAGTTGCAGTTTAGTAAATGCATTTTTTGTCTCTTGATATGATCATGTGATGTTTCTTCTTCAGACTATTAGTTGATGTGATGGGTAACATGGATTATTTTCATGTTGAACCAGACTTGTGCACCTGAGATAAATCTCAATTGGTTAAGATCTTTAATATATTTTTATACATTGTTGGATTTGTTTTGCTAATATTTTGTTGGATTGTTATGCCTATGTTCTTCAGAGAATTGTGTGTAGTTTTCTTGAAATTTCTTTCTAGTGTTAAAAAATGATGGAAAAGTAAAATGCTCCAGCATATTTAGAAGTGGTTCCTTTTCCACTTCCCAGTTGGAAGCAGGAGGGAATCTTTCTCTACTGTTCGCTGTGAGAATCTGGCCGGGCTTCAGGAGGGCACACCTGTGTGCAGGCTCCCGAGGGCTGGGGCCCTAGGAACTCTATCTCTGATAGTCCACCCTTCGCCTCCTCCAGGTGAAGGAGACCTTCCCGTTCAGGTCTCCCTGCTCCTCTCTGCTTCCTGCAGAGACATGCTTGTGGGCATCTGCAATGGTACTTGGTTCCCTGTTGTCCCTGTCTGCTTCCCTGTCTTGGGGACAGCAGTTTGCCCTGTGACTCACGTCTCTGAGTAATCTAAGAAGAGTTGTTGAGTTTTCAACTTGCTCAGGTTTTCCTTGCTGTTAAGACAGAGTGGAGACGTCAGCTCCCTCTGTGCCGGAACGGGAGCCAGAGACACCTCAGCATTCTTTCTGAGCCAATTCTGTGCAAGTCCGAGAAGAAGCCTAGCAAGCTTTGCAAACGTGCTGATTGGTGTCCCCCACATTATTGAAGGACAGAGCCTGCCCGCCTCCCCTAGGACAAGGGCAGTTGATGAGGAGGCAGAAGGCTCACTGCTGAGGGAGTGGGGCTCCCAGCTGGCTGCCAAGTCCATCTTGACAGTCACACAGCTTTCTAGGACAAGGTAAAGGCCCACAGGCTTCCTGTGCAAGGAAGACAGGTAAACAACCCCGGAGAGCTTGAGAACTTCCATGTTGGTGTTCTGCATACCCTTGGCGCTGAGCAGCGGAGTGTGCTGACCACGCTGCAGCAGGGCTACAGGCTGTGGAGCCCAGGAAAGCCGGAAAGCCAGCAGGCCAGAGACGGCCACAAAGGACAGCACTTGGACACTCCCCTTAGAGCTTTCTGGTCAAAGCCCTGCACTGTGGACGAGGAAGAGAAGGAGGGCAGGGCTTTCTGTGGCAGGAAAGACCACCTGGGTGAACCAGGGTGATTATATTCTGAGATGGAATGGAAATCTCTTCTCATGGCCCTCAGTACAGGGTTTGCTTGGATAAAAACTTAGATATTTTTGCTTTCCACAGTAAGGTGTTTTTAAATTGACAGCAAAAACATAAGAATAACCCACAGCAAATCTGAGGAAGGTTCAGGAGTGGCTTTTGAATGCCGTCATGTAGCCATCAGGTAGGCCACCCACACAGAAACCCGGGTTCTTTGTCCCGGGACACAGCTCCGTGCATCTTGGGGCAGCTGGACTTTACAATGCTTCATGGTCCTAAAGGCAACCATGGGCAGAGATGAAAAATGTGCCTTTTGTGCGTGATGATCATGAACAACGCTCGATGTGAAGATCTTAGAGTAGGGCCTCCCACGGTGAGGGACTGTCCGCGTGCTTGCCAGTGGTGCCGCGTTAGCGGCCGGTTCTCAGCACGACCCCTCCCCAGCTTGAGGCAGGGCCGGTCCAGACGAGGCTGGTGTGCCTTCTTTGCTCCTTCATGCTGGCTGCCGACCTTCGTTATGTATACTTCTCTGGACTTGGGGAGGCAGCCACCAGTGTCCGGGCCACCTGACTGACGTCCTGCTGCCCAGGTTGGCTGCCCAGCATGGCTGCGCGTCTCTACTGCTTCTCCTTTGCTTCCCACCCACGGCGCTGTGTCCTAGGCCTTCTTTCCTCCTGCCCTTTCTTCTCTCTCCACTGCTTTCTCACCCTCCTCTTCGGTCACTGACCTCACCCCCGGAGGCTCCTACCCCACTTCAGACTCTCTTCTCTCCCTGGCAGTGGGAGCAGGTGCACATGCGGAGACCCTGCGCCAGCAGAGCCAGCAAGCAGGCGCTCCCATCCTCGCCCGGCGGTCTGCAGGGTGCGGAGTGCAGTTGCTTTCTTGTTTAGCTTGGAGCAGGGGGTGCTGGGGAGAGGCCAGGGAGAGGCCAGGGAGGCACAAGGCCTCTCTGCTTGGTCCCTACTACTCACTGGTCCCTCGCCGTGTAGGAGACATTCAGACTCCCCTCATGTCTGCCTTACCCCTCTGCCCTGGGAGATTTACTCCCCGTGTGCTTCGTCTTATTAGGTATTTTCTTCAAGGCAGAGCTGCTACTCAAAACTTTTATAAAGCTTGTATTAAAAAAAAAAAAAAAAACAGTTAAAGTTAATATTTTTAAATAGTTGACATATCATGACTCACTGTTTTGACATCTCACTGAAATAATTTATGAGTGTTTTACATCTTTACATTCAAATACATCTGACTCCCCTTTGAAGCAGCTAAAAATCTGTTCCAGTCTCAGGACCAGCTGCCTTGTGCTCGGGGGATGCTGGCAGCAGGGAGCAACCCCCAACCCCTGACCCTCTTACACAGAAACCATGGTGTACCGATCTTTCTCTTTGATCTCTTTAGTAGGCAGTAGAATCAATCCTGCAAATTTATGAGGATAGCGTGATTTTGTTAAAAGAGAACATTTTACAAAACTAAGTTCTGGAAGAAGTTTTTTTCTTTTTTAACTTATTTCACTGGTATTTAATTGGATTCTTTTGACTTTGAACTCTGGCAAAAGACTCCATGCAAAATTCGGTGTCAGAGTCCTCAGCCCTGGTATTTGCACTGACTGGAAGTTCATCCTTTTCAATCCCAAGGCTTTCTTGAAGGCAAAACGTGCCGCCTTCATCTCCTCTCCACCCCTCGGCATCATGCAGAGGACAGACACACGGCTGATGAAAAGCAGCGTCTGTCAAATGGACTGAGCTTGAGCAGTTTCATAGAGATGCTAAAAATGACGACTCTCAGGAGCCAAAAAAGGAAAATTGCTGTATTTCCTCTGCCTCCTCCGTCTGCGATTCCACTGGTTTTACGCCTTTCCAGACAGCTCACGACCTCCAAAGTCCAGGGCGGGGGACAGTCTCATTTCTGCGTGGTGCCTGAGACAGCCGCACTCCTGCCCGCCTCTGCAGGGTCCTGCTTGCCTCTCCAGGGTGATCCTGCTGCTGACAGCCTTTTCCCTTTCATTCATGTCATTGCAAATGTTTTCCACTTTTGAAATTAGCTGGTCCCTCATATTCTCCCCTCACCGCCAAAGACCCGCTGAAGCAGAAAGGCAAGCCTGCTTGAGTGGGAGGACCCTTCGGACAGTTCTCGTCGGAAGTCCTCGAGGTCTTTCAGGGTAAACTATCTAGTTCTGACCTTTAAATGGCCACTTTCTCTTCCAAATGGTGGATGTCTCCATCTCCGCTGCCCTGTTAGGATTCTTCCCCACTTGTCTCTGTTGGAAGCAAACGTCCCTCTAGTGGTCCCCACTGAAGCAGGTGCACCAGGCAGCTGCTGGGCTTGCATGCCTTTTCCTGAACAGTACCATGAGCTGCTTGAGGATCTCACCTCTGCTCTGTTGAAGCTGGCGGAGGGAAAGGCAGAGCCAGGGGCCCTCGGCCCTTGCCAGGATTGCATGGACCTTTGACTGCCCACTGCATTCAGCATGGACATCATCTGAAGGGAGGGGCTCATGACCAGGGCAGGGTGGGGTTCATTCACAGCACTCTAACATGGGGCCAGCGAATAGTCGAAGAGAAATTATTTTATGAAACTGATTTTATGTTACACGGAATTCATTTTACATGTAGGGTTTCCATTTGAGTTTTTAAACAAGTGACAATTTCTTTTAGACAAATTTCAAAAATTTGAAGTAATATACAAGTTTAATTGTATGAATGTCCAAGTACAGGATAATAGGTAGGAATCATAGTACTATGTACTAATTTTCTTATAAAAGGCAAGCCATTGGGAAGATCTCTTAGAAAAGCATTTATAGAAATTCATTGAGTTAATTTTATTAACAGGTATTTGATCATCCATATATTTTAAAAGTCAGAAATTCTACCTAAATGCTCACGCATTGATTATTTCATAGACTTCTTATTATCTTAGGCATGAATTTCCATCTTAATTTAAGAGATCTTACAAATCAGGGCTTGCTATTTCAAAAAATTTCACCAGCAGCATTATGCTGGTTATGACCAGGCAGGTTATGACCAGGATGCAGGCTTTGCAGTCCCGTCAGTCACTGATGGGGCCGCGGTGTTTACGCGGTCACAGGTCCATCGAGGAGGCAGATGCATTCTGGGCTATGCGTCTGCGTGATTCTGTTGAGCAGACGCCCAGCGTACTTAGCCAAGACTAGCCAGCATAGCCTACCACGCACCTGGACTGTGCGGTGTGGCCTTGGGCACCTCTCCGCATGTGACTGCAGTGAGTACTGTAGGCAGGTGCCACAGAGCGCTATCTGTGCTTTTGAACATTTTAAACCTAGACAATCCAGTAAAAATACCAGAGCATAGCACTTTTTCAACTTTATTGTATCACGGGACTCCCACCACGCGTGTGGTCCACTGTTGGTTGGGGCATTGGTATGTGGCCTAAGCTGTTCTACTGTAACCGTGTTTAAGTTGGTAGAAAATTCATTTTGGAGGAAACTGACAAGCTGACTATTTTTCAGCAGAGGTGAGGCTCCATAAGATAGAAATTTCAGGCTATTACTCTGTTGTTGCCCCATCATTCAAGATTCTGGTACCTTTGAGTGTGGTGGACACCTCCTCCAGGCACTTTGAGGGCCTGCAGGTGCTACTTCTGTTCTTGGTGGCAGAGTCATGCGGGCCTGCCCTTGCTTCTCATGGGTGGGCACCTGGCCTAAACCTGCACCACCTGGGCCTGCCCCTGTTTCTCCAGGGCCTGCCCCTGCACCACCTGGGCCTGCTCCTGCTCCTGATGGGCCTAAACCAGCACCACCTGGGCCTGCCCCTGCGCCTCCTGGGCGGGCCACACCTGCACCCATGGCTGGAACCCTCCTTGCCAGGCGGGCATGCTGCTTCAAGGGGCCCCTCTGGAGTTTGAGCCACCTACTTCACGACTCAGGCTTTAAAGACATGCTTTCCTCGAGCTCCGCCCCCTGGTTTAGAGTTTTGCCCCAAGGCTGCATTTGCAGATGAAGCAGGCACAGCCTCAAGCAGGCGCTGTGCAAAGCAGCTGCTCTCTGACTTGTGGCCCTGCTGATGACAGAAACAGGCTCCTGTCAAAGAGGGCAGGACAAGTAGCAGGTGAGAAACTCACGTTGGTAGTGTTGTTCTTTACATTTCGAATACTCAGGGATGAGAAAAATTAAATGATTAAGTGATCCCTAATAGCTTATGACCTCTGAAAGAAAATCACAATCATACTGTTTAAATAGACACATTGTTTTTTTTTTTTTCAGAATTTGAATTAATGTTTAATCCCTCTACTTAAATATTTTTCAACAGCATTAGGTTTGATAGTCTGTGAGTAAAATTGTTTACTTATTTTCAGTTTTGTTTCTTCTTTACATCGTTTATAAGCTTTTCTCTTTTTTTAAAGAAAACATTATCTTATAATGAAGCAATGAAAACCTTTCTTCCACAAATTCCAGGCCTACTGATTTAACCAAATATGTGAGTAATATATGAGGTAAGGAAAAGCTATTAGGTTTGGTCCAGGAGTTTTGCTTGTGTCTTGTGACGTTTTTATTGCGGTAAGGTCGCTTGATGTAGCGTCTCCCCTCTTAACAGAAGGTTAAGGCACAGTGCGATGTTAACTCCAGGTGCTGCATTGCACAGGTCTCCACAGTTCCCTCATCCTGTGTAACCAAAACACTGTACTGGTCGACAGCAACACATGCAGAAATAGTTCTATAACTTTTTCATGAACATGGCTTTCCTCCTGATTCCGACTGTAAAGGCTAGAACCTGAGTTTTGCATACCCATTATTAAAAGGCATTTCATTACATCTCTGCAGACACATGAAACGTGGGAGAAAGGTTATGTTGAAGTAAGTACTCATGAAATGTCCAAATCTTTCCCCATTAAAGAGTTTATTTTTTTATGTTCTATAAACTAGTAGTTTAAGCGAAGCCTAATTGCTACTTTAAACGAGGCAATGAGCTTCAGGCTTCGATGAGGTAAATTGTTCACGCTGGAAGCCTCCTGCTCCCGGCTTGCTTGTTGAATGAATTCCCCTCTGCAGGCCTGTCTCTGGCACAGCGACATGCTAGAGTAAAGCTCTCGCTCTTCGAGGTCCCGTTTGCGTCTTGATTTTCCTTCCTGGACCACTACCTCACTTGCCATGACCTGGAGGAATTACTCCCAGACAAAGACGAGTAACACCCACAGAGGCATCAGCCCTTCACAGCGCGTATCAGAGGGTACGATACTCGCCTTGTGAAAGATCTCTGGTCATTAAAACGTCTATCTAGTTCAGAGCAGATGGACTGAGGTCAATCCACAAACAGACCGACAGAGGTCCTCCAGGCAACAGGCCCTCACTCAGGTTTTCAGTAAATCAATTGGCCTCCCTTTTTAAACCTTCTTTAACACTGTGAAATGGAACACGCATTCAGAAAGAGGCCCAAACTAAAAGTCACAGCTCAGTCTGTCATGGCAAGAGGAAACCAGCATTGCTCCCATCGTGTCCAGGAATAGACCATCCCCAACCCCTCTCACAGGCCTGGCTCCCTGCCTCCCACTCAGCTCCTCCTTGTTCTTCTGAGCACCAATCGGTGCCCCCAGAGCCTGCATTCATAAAATCTGCAGATTTGCCTTGGAAGTTTAGGTTTATGCAAAAGGAAACCACTGTGTTCTCTTGTGCCGAGGGTTTTGCTCAACGTTTTGTGAGATCCATTCGTGTGCACAATGATGGTTCACTGGTTTTCTGGCCACGTTCCAGGAGCACCGTCGTAAGAGTTTATCATCGTGTACTTGCTAATTCTCCTGGGTGGCAGCCCTCAGATTCTCCTGGCAAGGCCTGTGCCACCACTTGCATGATCACACGGTGACGAGCCTCTTCCACCATCTCCTGATGCTCCTGTGAAAGGCCTGGGGCTCCTCTCCCCCTCCGGGGGCTGCCGCCGTCCTCTCACACCTCTGGCCTCTGCTCCTGCAGCCTCTCTGCGGTTCGCGGATGTCTGCTCTTCTCTGTGCTCACCACCATAGGTACTCACGCTCACGTTCCCAGCGGCCAGAGCCACGTCAGTGAATTGAACTGTGGGCGCTTCCTTCCACTTAGTATTTTCCACTCACTGAGTTCCTAACATGTTTACTTAGCGATTCCAATGGTAGATATTGTGTGCAAATGTAAACTTTCTTTTTTCTCTTGGTTTATACTATTTGACTTCCTAATTTTTCCAGCGTTCTCATCGATATCCAAATTAACATTTTTCCATAAAAGTCACTTATTAAAATTACTTCAGTCTGATATTCATAACACCTTCTGGTCTGGGGGGACGGGTTGCAGAGGAAGCACGGAACACTGCTGTCCAGAGCTCCCTCCAGGGCTGAACACCTTTGTCAGAGCCATCTTAGAGTCCAGCTCTCATCTCCGACTCTCAGGCCAGTTGGTGCTGTGCCTCCGGGAAGCCTGTCGTGTCTGCACTCACCAAGCACAGGACATCAGACCTGCTCGTGGAGAAGCAGCCCTGGGGATTTGCACAGGCCTGGGCGGAGCGTGGGAGAAGACTGAACTCCGCCACCCAGACCTGCAGCTCTGCGCCAGGAACCGCGCTCGCTGCCCCACTGAACGTCTCCCTTGTTCCCATCCAACTTCTCTCCTGGTGCTCCTGCTAAGCCTCGGTGCTCCAGAGTGCTGCCAAGCCTCGCTCACCTGGTGAAGCCTGCCTGGCACCCAAGGTGTCCTGCTGCCGTGCTTCTTGGATGGCATTGCCTACTTTCCCCTGTTTCTTTAGGTAGACTCTATCAACAGAAGGGATGACATTGTATTTCATTTTTGTCTTATGTAGAATCTTTATTCACACCATATTCTTGAGGGAATGTATCAGATGATTCTCTGAGCTTGAAATTTTTTAAAAATTATTTTCCTAGTTTTTAGTTTAAGAAATTTATCTCACAGTTGTGTAGAACCACTGACCATGATAACACAAAGTTGAGCTCTCTGATTTCGATGATTTTATTCTTCCTGGGCATTATGTTTGTTCCCAGGGTTGCACTAGGCATAGGAATGGAAGAGACATGCTGTTGGCTGTAAAATCTGAGGCATTAGAGATTTCCATTGAAATGGATGTTGGAGATTCCAGAATCAAAGTATTAGGCTGGTCAATTTCCTCATCGATGAAATGAAGGTCGGATTCCCCTAAAGGATTCTTTGAGGATTATATGTAATGCATCCAGAGGGCTTAGCTAGTTCCCTCCTTTACAGCAAACTTTGCATAAGTAGGAGTACACTCTAAATTAATAATAAGAGGCATAGTGTAGTAGACGCCTAAGCCAGTAGGAATTGTTTATTCCACTGTCAAAAATCACAAATTGCATGGTTGTACGTGCTGTGCTTCTGTCTGCCCCAGAATGTCACAACTTGAGAACGAGGCTTTGTGCAAGTAGGTGCTTCACGAGTGACTTCCCATTACCAGATGGAGAGAACCACCACTTTATTTTACCTCAGTGGGTTAGTCAACTTTCTGTCATGGTGCCAGAACACCAGTGACAAATAACTGATGAGGAGAAAAGGTTTATTTTGGCTCATGGCTTCACAAGTGTCAGTCCATGGTTGGTTGACCTTTGGCAAGGAAGTGCATCATGGTTGGAGCATGTAGCCAAGAAAGCGGCTCACCTGGAGGCAGCCACGGCTTCAGGGCCACATCCTCCAGGACCACTGCCTCCACTAGGCTGTAGACAGGGGAACCGGCCTGCAGCTCGTGAGCCTTTAGGAGACATTTCAGACCCACATGACACCATCAATTGGTATTGCATTATAAAAGAAAATTAGAGCAGATCGAGTTTTGTGGATCTTATTTGCATTTATTGGTAATGCTAGAACCAGGTAGCAACCTGTACAAAAATGGTTCAGGACGCTCCATCCCACCACATGGTTAGGTTATTCCATGCTCACATCCAGAAGAAGGAAGAGATGTACAAAAGTGGAGGTGAGGTGAACGTGGCCTGATTGGCCGGGACTCGTGTCTGTCTGGTTTGAACATGGTTTGAATGCTGAGCCAGCTGTGATTGGCTGAAGCTTACTCTCACCAGAGTACGTTACAATCTATTTATACATCAGGTTAGGCTAAACACAGATCTTTAGGTAAAACTTGGCAGTATTTTGAATTTATTATTTTAAACTTATTTTTATTTAAAATTATTTTATTTCAAATAATTTTTCTCTTATGATAGAGTCTGAACATCTCTCCACCTTACTCCCTACCAATTTAATTAATAAATGATAATTTTAAAATTAAAACTTTAGATTTATTATTAAAAATTAAATATTAAATATAAATTTATTAATAACATAGACTTATTTTGAAAGACATACAAATACAATTCTATAAATTCATAAGTAAACATGCATGTGCACCAACATATATTTAAATGTGTAGAAATCCACTTCACCCACAAATAACCCATGGAAGCAAACCCATGGTTTATACACATGCACTCCACCTGAGAGTCCCGTCCAGTAATGACTACTGTGTGACCCTGAGGCTGTGGGTTGGCCATTCACAGTGAAGGGTGCCTCTGACTTGGTTCCTCACCTTGGTTACCTTACTGTAGGCCCAATGACAAACAGACCAACTCCACTTTTGAGTGCTAAAATAGGCACTTGACACCAGAAGTCACTTCTGACAGGTGACAGTGGAGCTTGGGCCTTCAGAGCCTGGCTGGGATTGTGGTTTTAGCATGAACACCTCGCTTCTCTGGACGCCGGAAATCCAGGTGCTGCGGTGTCCGAGCACCTGAGGGTCTTAAAGGCACGTGTATTCAAATGGCAGCAGGACACCCACACACCTCGAGGATTGCACAGAGGAAAAGGAAATGTTCTGCCTGCCACTGACTTTGGAAAGCAGTGCTTGCTGCCAGTGTTGCTGCCCAGCGTCAGACCTTAGACGTATCTGTTGCCTAACTGTCGCAGGAGCTCTGTGCTGAAGTGTTTTGTATTTTTAGCTCATGCAGTCTTTATGCCCTGCCTTCCATTTAATTGGAGCACAGTCGACTCCTCACTGGGCAGTGGGTCCTGTTCTCTGTCTTTACTGAAACGCCTACATGTGTCTAAACGGCATCTGCTGTCACTCTGCTCTGCATCTGTCTTCCCTTCCCATTCCTCAGTAGACCTTCCAAATACAGAAGAAGCTGAATTTGGGGAGGGAGAATAAAGAGCCCTGACAGGCTGTAATCTGCGAAACACAGTAGGGCTTGAAGACCTTATGCACGCATTGAAAGGAACTCGGTATCCCCTGCCTATCAGCAGCAGCATCTGCTAAGAATTTCTGGTAGCACAAGGCGGTAGCTGGCTATACAAAGAGGTTTCCTCTTCAAGTAGTGCATGATGTTTTCAAAATTCCTTGCTTTTGCAAAGGAATTTTCAAAGAAGTTGTGGCATTCAAGGTCATGGTGAAGGCTAGTTTATAGGAAGAGTCCAGGAGTAGCGTACACTGGAGGACAAGTGGGGTGAAGCAGTGTGTGTTTTGGAATCTTCTTTAAGAGAAGTCGTGGAAGATTGAGTCCAGGGGAAGCCAACAGGGTGCTGTGTGTCACTGCTGCCGCCATGTCCAGGACACCTCCCGCAGTTCTGGGGAGGAAGGAGAGAGTGCAGACAGGTGCTTCCTGGTAAGCCCCTCCCAGCATAGCTCTGAACCACAGCAGTGTTTTGTCCCAGCCTGGTCTCTGTGCTGTGATTCACAGAGCAAGCTCTGCCTGGTCTGGAGAGGCTGGGGAGATGCATCCTGACGTTGTGAACTCGTTTTCGTAAATCTTTTTTTTTTTTTTTTTTTTTTTTTTATTACTCCAAATTTTATTAGAAGCAGCACAATAAGCAGCTCACTTTTTGGTTCAGAAACAGATTTTTAGTTTTTTTTTTTTTTTGATTACCCACCGAAAGCCCACGTTTCAGCTCTGTCTCTGCTCCAGGGAAATGCTTTCAAAATGACTCCCAGTTTTGTTCAAGTAGTGGCTTTTACTCCTTATCAGCTGATGATTGAATGCAAGTGCTGGGTGTGATTTGTCAGAGAGGCGGGACCTAGGAAGGGGGCCAGGCACACAGAATGACAGTGACAAGGGAGCAGCACAAAGCAGAGAGGGCAGCAGGGGAAACTCAAAGTGGAGCTAGCCATTGGACTTCTAGCACATACCCAGAATATGTCGCCCTGTCTGGGCTCAGGGAGTGAGGCTCTGCCTGTGCGTGGCTGGTCCCTGCAGAATGTCCTGGCTCCACTTTTCTCTCTGAAACGGCACACAAACCTGCTTGTCATCCCAGCTCCTGGTGTGCCGGAGCACCGGGCAGGGCCTCTGATGTCTCCCCTGCTGGCGTTCCAGGCCCCATGGGCCTAGCCTCACACTGCTGCTGCGCACAGCTAGCAAAACCAAGTTCACTTCCTTCTTTGTAAACATGAAAATGAGCAGGGTAAGCATGGGATTTAAATTCTCTCTTCATATTACATCTCCACAGACACTGCGGTGCCACACAACGGGGCATTATCGCATTTCATGTAGACCAGTCAAAATTGGATCGTCTTCATTTAAGTGTAGAAAAGTAGCTGTGCCAATGAAGTTCAAATCCAGTATCTCTGCAGGAATTGCAGCAAACTCGGCTCTTCAAGGCCTGATTATTTGGACTCTGCAATATTCAGGACTTGTGTCTCTAAGTTTTGCCACATAAAATCATCTGCACCTGGGTTTGGGAGGGCTTGATAGGGCCAAAAAGGTAGGAGAAAAAAACTGCTTATGCTAATTTTTTTAATATTTGTAGATAGAAATAGATGCTATGAAGTTTTAATAACCGGCATTTACATTTGCATTCTGCATTTTTAGGAAAACACATTTGAAAGTTGAAAGATACTTTGTGGAGATTCAACCCGATGAGCAATCAGAATCCCTTCCCCACAAAAAGGAAGCTGAGCTTTCTTAAACCCAGCGACTTGATAGCATTTTATTTACATTTTTATCTCAATTATTCCTTCGCCAAGTCCCTTCACACATTTTAATATCTGCTCCCTAAAATTCAACTCCCTGAGCAAGTGTCTACCGAGCTCCTGCTGTGGGTCATGCTCTGCCCTAGTGAGCAGGGCTTCCACCCTTTGACAGTTATTTGTATGTGTCTCTGAAAATACATGACTAAAAGCACGAGTGAACAAATGAGGAAATAAATAAATAGCCTTGGTTTTTAGGTTGTCGTAACCACACACCACACACTGTGTGGCTTAAAACAACAGAGGTTTATTCTCCTGGTTCCTGGAGGCCTCAAATCTGAGGCCAAGATGTGTGCAGGGTGCTCAGAAGGTCCCGCCCCAGGCATCTCTCGAAGCTCCTGCTGGCAGCTGGCGCTCCTGCTCCTGTGGCTGGAGACCCGCTGTTCAGTCGTGCCCCATCTTCCCCAGGTTCTCTTCCCTGGGCATGTATCTTAGCAGGGAGTTTCCCTGTCCTGCTAAGCTCAAGTCCTGCCTATCCCAGCATGACCTCATGACAATTAATTATGTCTGCCAATTAATTAATGAAGATTAATTATGACGTGTGCCATGGGCGCACACGTCATGCAGGAGGTTCTGTGGTTAGAACCAAACACGTCTGGGGAGGCTCATTTCAACCCGTAGGAGCAGGCGTGCACACGTGTGCACAGGGAGTAGCAGATGATGCATGAAATGGAAGGAAGGGTGGTGCCACTTTAATCTTATGAAAAATCCCAGAGATTTCTCATGAGGTCCTGTGGTTGGGGGGCACTGGCAATTGAACCCGGAGGCTCTGCTCTATCACCGAGCCACACCCTCAGTCCCTTTCATTTTTCATTTTGAGACAGGTTCTCCCTCAGTTGCCTGGGCTGGCCTCCAACTTGGGATCCTCCTCCCTCAGCCTCCAGAGGTGCTAGGATTGCCAGGGCACAGCACTGCATCCAGCTATGGAGTTTTAGTAATGCTGAATGTGCACAACTTGCGCTTCCCACCCTGACCGTCCTGCCCGCAGGTGCTTGCGTGTGTCGGAAGCACCGCAGGCTCACAGGGCCTGGCTCAGCTCCAGCTCGCCTTGGCCCTTTCCTGCCCGTGGCGAGTGGCTTCTTGCTCATTTCCCTTTTCCTCTCTCTCTAGTACTTCTACTCTTTATTTTCTCTACTTTTTTTTGTTACCTTTCAATCTTCATGTATTTCCCTGATTATGAGTTTTTTTTCCTTTTTAATTCACCCTAAATGATTCAGCTTTTCTTTGTTTCAGGTAGAATTACCCACCCTATCTTTTTCCTAATTTTATTCCATTTCCTAGCCTCTTTCTCAAAATTATAAAAAGATACATTCACAATACGAAGAGATAATCAACAAGACAATACAGATTGCCAGTTTTGCTTGTTTAACCCAACTAACTGGGGTTTAGTGAATGGTGATGAGGAAGTGAAGAAGCTAAGGAACTCAGAGAAGAAGAAAGTGGACTTTCTTTTAAAACCTGCGTTTTCATGCAGTATGTGAGGTTTCGAGTTTGCATGATTTCTAAACTTAGTCCAGATAAATCTCCAGTAGAGTTTAGTAGATGGGAGCAACTAATTTTGATGAAGTGAACATGAATTCAGGTAAGGACTGACTGTCTTCACATGAAAACAGTCATAATATTTAAAGTAGCACATGCCATAAGCTCATCATAGGGAAACTGAAGGGTGAATATTAAAATATGAAGGCTAGCCATATTTCTCTCTGGTAAGTCTTAAATTCATTACTCAATTTTCATAGCCATAAAAACTGCTAGTCTGCATGTGGTGAACCTGAATTTTTTAAGAACAGAGATGATACTTTTCCCTATGTGTTAAATTAACATGGGGCTCTGTACTTGGTAGAGAGAGGGCTGGTTTCTTAATGGCTCTGGCGACAGGAGAACCGGTTTCAAAACAACACATTTTTGTTCCAAGGGCTCTACTCGCGCGGCCTTCCCCATGGTGGCTCTCTGTCCTGAAGCCGGTTTGGTAAGTGGGGGTCTTCCCTGGGTGGGAAGCACAGAAGGCCTTCCTCCTTCCTTCCTGGTGGCTCTGAGCTCTTCTGTGGTGTCGCTCTTGTGTGGGTGAGGAACCCAGATCTCCCCCGAGAAGCTGAAACTCCAGTCAGCTGTAGTCAGTGTCATTTTTGCTTCTTGGTCACTGCCCTTTATATGAGACAGACGTGCCATTAGCTAACTGTAAGGTTTGACCTACCGTTAAAGGTATGTTTCAGTGACTGCTTCTCAGATCAGGCAACTGTAATTTCCTGATGGATAGAATGAATTATTTTAAAATTTTGTGTGTTTAATTGCTAGTTCTGGAATGTGTTTGTGTCAGTAATAACTCTGAGCAGACAGCAACTGCCCTTGAGCTGCCCAGACAAACACACACACATATACAAACACACGCACACACATACTTTTAGGAATTTTAGATTAACTTTAAAAAAAGATATGTTGACAATTATTTTTAAAGCAATTTTAAGCTTTTTTTTGACCCCTTGTATTTGCACATCAAATGTAGGTATATAGTTATCACTGTATGAGCCAAGATATAACTAATGTTAGCTTAAAAAGTCTGGTCTGCTTACAGCCCAATGCCGCCTTCTTCCCTAATATGGAAGTTTCAGTATGCTTTCATAAACAAATACATTAACCTCAGGACTGAAATATTGGATATTGATCTCTTTTTTCCATTTGGCCTTTTCTCTGACAGAGCTGTGGTCTTCAGATTGGAGCTGGGTATTGTGCCTCAACAAGACTAAAATCAATGTTTAATAAGTCTTCATTGCCTGTGACAGTGTCTTCTATCTAATTGATATCACAGGCCCACGTTAAATGGAAAACGTATTTTCAAACCTGCTTTCAGTAACAGCGTATGCACTAGTGGCATCAAGCGGAGTAGATGACTTTTGTGCTGTGCATAAAGATTAAGAACTGTATGGAGATGTTTCATGTCACATAGATTTGAGTGGGTGACGCACGGGTCAACATTCCATATCTCATTCTCAAAAATCTTATTTCCTTTTAGTTGTCTACATTTTGATTAAAAATAATGCTAAAAACAGCAAAGTGCTTAGTGCCTATAATTAAAACTATGTAGTACCTTTATTGAAAATGATTATATTTAAAGTTTTTCCTCTTCTAGAAAGAAAGTAGAAGCAAATGATGTGAGAAATTACCATAAGGTGGCCAATCTTACAGTAATCATACTGGCTAAAAGGAGAAAGAAATTGGCTTTGTATCCGAGGGACCAAGCTCAGTTTTTCTTGTGACGGAAAATGGAGTGTGCACTCCTCTTCTGGAGCTGAGCTCTTCCCGAGCACTGTGCTGGGCCTTGTGTCGCTGGCTTCTGTCACTTAGTGACATGCACAGCTGACTTCAGCAGCTCCCGTTCTTCTGTAGTCTCATAGTGTCCCACTGGGGGCATGGGACATAGTTTGCTTACCCATTCCTTTTTTTTTTTTTTTCTTTTTTTTTTTATTGTAAACAAATGGGATACATGTTGTTTCTCTGTTTGTACATGGAGTCAGGCATACCATTTGTGTGATCATAAATTTACATAGGGTAATGTTGTTTGATTCATTCTGTTATTTTTTCCCTTCCCCCCACCCCTCCCACCCCTCTTTTCCCTCTATACAGTCCTTCCTTCCTCCATTCTTGCCCCCCTCCCTAACCCTAACGCTAACCCTAACACTAACCCCCCCCCATTATGTGTCATCATCCACTTATTAGCGATATCATTCGTCCTTTGGTTTTTTGAGATTGGCTTATCTCACTTAGCATGATATTCTCCAATTTCATCCATTTGCCTGCAAATGCCATAATTTTATCATTCTTTATGGCTGAGTAATATTCCATTGTATATATATACCACATTTTCTTTATCCATTCATCAATTGAAGGACATCTAGGTTGGTTCCACAATCTGGCTATTGTGAACTGAGCAGCTATGAACATTGATGTCGCTGTATCTCTGTAGTATGCTGATTTTAAGTCCTTTGGGTATAGGCCAAGGAGTGGGATAGCTGGCTCAAATGGTGGTTCCATTCCAAGTTTTCTAAGGAGTCTCCACACTGCTTTCCAGAGTGGCTGCACTAATTTGAAACCCCACCAGCCATGTATGAGTGTACCTTTCTCCCCACATCCTCGCCAACACCTGTTGTTGCTTGTATTCTTGATAATTGTCATTCTAATTGGGGTGAGATGGAATCTTAGGGTGGTTTTGATTTGCATTTCTCTTATTACTAGAGATGTTGAACATTTTTCCATATGTTTGTTGATTGCTTGTAGATCTTCTTCTGTGAAGTATCTATTCATTTCCTTAGCCCATTTGTCGATTGGATTATTTGTATTCTTGGTGTAGAGTTTTTTGAGTTCTTTATAGATTCTGGAGATTAGTGCTCTATCTGAAGTATGAGTGGCAAAGATTTTCTCCCACTCTGTAGGCTCTTTCTTCGCATTGCTGATAGTTTCCTTTGCTGAGAGAAAGCTTTTTAGTTTGAATCTATCCCAGTTATTGATTCTTGTTTTTATTTCTTGTGCTATGCAATCCTTGGCAGAAAGAGTGAAGCAGGGGGTATCGCAATACCAGATCTTCAACTCTACTACAAAGCAATAGTAACAAAAACAGCATGGTATTGGTACCAAAATAGAAAGGTGAATCAATGGTACAGAATAGAGGACACGGACACAAACCCAAATAAATACAATTTTCTCATACTAGACAAAGGGGCCAAAAATATGCAATGGAGAAAAGATAGCCTCTTCAACAAATGGTGCTGGGAGAATTGGAAATCCATATGCAACAGAATGAAACTAAACCCATATCTCTCACCATGCATGAAACTAAACTCAAAATGGATTAAGGATCTCGGAATCAGACCAGAGACCTTGCATCTTATAGAAGAAAAAGTAGGTCCAGAGCTTCAACATGTCGGCTTAGAACCAGAGTTACCCATTCTCTTGTTACAGGACATCTTATTTGCTTCCAAGTTTGGGCAGTCACAAACTATTACACATATTTGTGTGTGTGCAGGTTTTGCATGAACGGAAGTCCAACCCGTTTGGGTAAATGCTGAAGAGTGGGATTGCCGGGTCCCACGGGAAGGCTGGGGAGCTTGGCAGGCGACGGCCACGCTGGCTCCAGACGCCGCCGCCTCTGTCACCCAGCAGCAGCGAGGCTCAGTTGCTCTTTGGTTCCACCAGCATTTCCTGGGTCGGGTGCTTTGGATTTTTGTCATTTTAATGGTGGAAGGGGTGGGTCATTTGTAATGCCACGTGATATGGAGCATCTTTGCAAATGCTTGTCTCTGCATTTTCCAGGAGGCAGACTATGATGTGAGAGCAAAGAGGTAAAATTACCAAAATGATTTCCCAGCCAATCCTACAGCTGTCCTTTCTACATGTGGAAAGTGTCCTTTCCACAGACAGCTGCGTGGAGCTTACCGTGATGGGACACAAGGTTAATATAGTGGTGACTTGGGGCCAATGCTTGTAGAGAGTGTGGCTGAGCAAAGCCAGGACAGGTTCTGCAGTGTCAGGAAGAACCACACTCCTTGGCACATCAGGCACCATCTTTCCTGGTGCTGTCCCCAGACACACTTGTCACCAGCTCAGAGGTGCCCTCTGTACAGACCCACTGTGTGCCCAGCATGTCCTTCACACATACATCCTGAGCTGGCAAGCTAGTCACTGTCAATCAGGAGTCGGCCCTGGTGGCCTTGCCCTGGGAGTCTTCCACAGCCAGCCGCAGATGCAATGCAGTCACGGCTGTAGCTCATGAGCCTCTGGTGTTGGGTACAACCATCCCATGCGTGGAGGGGTAATGTGTTTCCAGTACCCCTTCTGAGGACACGAGCACAGAGCGAGCGAGTCCCCAGCCTGACCGGGCGCAGGGCCTGTACCACATGCTGTGCGCTTGCAGCCACGCTGGGCTCCTCGGCAAGCCCTGCTGTCCTTCAGCAGCAGTCACTCCGGGTGGCCAGGCTCATGCTCCCTTCTCAGTCTCTTTGCTTCCTTTGCTTATGGTCTCCTGTAGGAGGAGGATGTGCAGCCGGGCCCAGTACCGTTGCTACAGACTGTGGGACTAGGTAGATTTTTAAAACGTGTGGTCAACCAGTGTCTACTTGAAGATTATTTAAAAGAATTATTTGTCCTAATAAAAATTTAAAGATTCAGACTAGCAATGGTTTGGAACGAATAGTAATACACGTTTTACTCCTTGGAGACTAAGACAGAGACATGAGGTCATGGCCCAGCTGGCAGAGATGACAGAGAAAAGGGTGAGTGTGGAAAGGAAGAGGAGAATTCACGGTGGAAGTGAGCTGCATCCAATTTTGTTGCTACTTAATGATATGTAAGGACAGGCCTCTGTCGCAGTGCCTGAGGCTTGGCTGGTTGGGTCCCCTGCTTGAGGCCTAGCAATCCATGGAGCAGCTCCTGTTCTCTTAGTTTTGAGAAGGAAGGCCAGCCTTGCTTGGCAGGTTCAGTCCCTACCATTGAGACGACAGGGTTTCACTTCCTTGCTGGCTGCAGGGGACTGTTCTCAGGTCCTTCCGGCTCCCTGTGCCCCTGGCCAGCGTGGGCTCACCACAGAGCTGATGCAGCATGGCAGCTTGCTTTATCAGAGCCGGTATCCAGTTCACAGGAAGCAGGTCAGCCAGCAGTGCACGTCAGAACAGAAGAGGACGGCCACCAAAGCCTCTGCTCTCCTGCTGACGAGCCTCAAGCCATCAGTCACACCCACCTAAAGGGAGGATGTGCTCCCCAGGAGGCAGGCCGGGAGCAGCACGTGTCAGGATCTTTCAGCGGTGTTTGAGTCCAGCCACCTCCCCTTGTTAGGGACACAGTGTCCCCCATTTTATGTTTTCTCACCATCTCGATGCTTTGAGCATCATTTTGGAAATTGAGACACCTGACTGAAGGGGATGACAAGAAGAAAATCACAGAAGTTTTCCCTTAAAAATTGAAACTTTGAAATATATTCCCAGACTTTCTGAAGCTATTTGCTTAGTCTTCAAAACATCAGGGCTCCTTCTGTAGAAAATTTGTCAACTGTGTTTTAATTTGGTGCCTGTGGGGGGGGGGGGGACTGGGGACGGAGCCCAGGCTATACTGCTAGAGGGTCCCACCCCTGAGCTGCCGGGTCTGAGCCGAGTGAGACGTGGCTGTCTGCCACACCTACAAGCTGCGGGGTGGGTCTGCATCCCTCGTCGCAGGGAGACTCGGTGGAAAGGATTAACTACCTCCTTTGGAGTCACAGGAGCAGCCTCTAGATGACTGCTGAGGGACTCACTGGTCAAAATCCATCTATGGGTACTTTTCATCTGAGTGACCATGTTTTCTTTAATTTTCATTATGTGAGGATATAACGAATTATTTTGCTAGAGATCACATGTGTTCAAGCTCAGTAGCTGAAAGCACCACCTCTGTAGATAAATTTCCACAGTTCTGGAAACAGGTCTGAGACCGAGGCTCTGGTCTGCCCAACTCTGGCGGGCCTGTGTCTGGGGAGGGCCTGCCTCGGGGCTCACAGATGGCACTTCCCTCTTCTTGCTCTGGTGGAGGGCTGAGGAGCAATCTGGGTCCTCTTTCACAAGGCACGAACCCTGTTGTGAAGGCTCCATGTTCAGGGCTTAGTCGCTGCCAGGAAACCCCGGCCTCCTGGAATCAGGACCTCAGAGTCAGGAGATTGGCCGGTGAGCCTTTGCTCAACACAGATGTTCTGTGGGTCGCACCTGCCTCCGTGTCCCCTATTTCATCCTCCTCTTCCCCCTTGGCCCTCCCAACCTTGAGAGTCTAATTTTATAGAGAAATGGAAGTAAAGCATGGCTATCCCTATCTTACATAAATTAATTAACCTTCTCTAAGTATATTCACGTGTAATTCTTTTGAGATAATTAGGGAGTTACACTGAATGTAGTTATTTTTATATCCTCTGAACAGGTACTTTTTGGAACATTTTTAAATGGATTTAATTATTTTACCAAAAAGTCAGTTTTAAAGCAAAATCAGGGTTTTGCCTTTTTTCTACTTTAATTTGGAAACATTCATCATTATTACACACTCCTTAAAATAGTTTCTTATGTGAGCTGGCATTCTTCCTTGAGGCTAAGATGACAAAAGTGAAGCCTTGAAATTAATTAGGAGGGGGAACATTTAGCTCCCTTCCTTGGGCCTTCACGGAGGCTTAGGACCTCCACAGGGAAGGACTGAAACTCAGGCATGTGCAGCCACCAGTGGCAGGACCCTCCTTACGACTATGTTCAGGCCCTGCCCACCAGACAGGCTTTAATTAAATTGTAATTCCCTCCTCCTCTCTGGTGCAACCTCAGATGCTCCGTGTGAGCTTGCTGTATAATTAACAAAAGGCAAGTGGACCCATGCTCCCACCTTGCTGCAGGGCACAGGGCTCTGGGACCGTCCATCACTGGGCTGGTTTGTAGCCTGGAGTTGCTTCATCCATCAAGTGCAGTTGTGCTTTTTGCTTTGTATTTCTCTTTCCCTGAGTATCAGGGTCCACACTGAAGTCCCTGATCTGTATTTATTTAACAGTGCCAGGTTACTGAGTTGGACTTAGACTAATAAAGCCCCAGAGTTACTGGTGATATATTTGGTAAGTTTTATTGTATTTGCTTAAAATTAATTTTATTATTGAACATGTAAAAACATGAGAACATCTTTAATTTTAAAATCTAAAAGAAGAAAAATTTTGAAACCATATATTGTAGGATATTATCATACGATAGTTGAATGTCAATTTTTGTGTAGATCTGAGGTCCAACCCAGCAGAATCAGGGAAAATTACCATTCTTTGTAGTGAGCCAAAATCTCCTTGTGCCTATATTTTTGTGCATAAATGTTTTAGAGAGCCGGAGAGACAGGTAATTTTAGTACTTTTGATTGTTCATAGCCAAATCAGGATTGCTAGAAACAAATAATTGCTACTTCATGCAGAAAAACTCAGATGATATCTTCCAATATCCATCAACCTCAGAATAATGGACCCTGACTACACACAACAGGGTATGGAGCCTTGTTGGCAGGATGTCAATTTCATGTTGTCTAGTCACAGGAAAATGTCATCATGATGCAGATTTTGACATGCGTCTATATTTTGAAGCATTTCATAATCTTTTACTACTAGTATTTCTTTTATCTCCAGGTCTAGAAAAAGCATAGCTATTGAACTTTGTGAATACAGATCATGCAAATTTATCAGAATCCTTAATTGATCCAGCCCATGCAAAAGCATAGATTAATCATGGCTATATTAAGCATTATGAATTTCCAACTTAACCATCCAAAGAGAGGAAGGCAGGAAAGAGCTGCCTGATCCAGAGTCACAGCATTCCGTTAACTGACTGTTGACAGGAAGACCAGAAAGCAGGAGCCAGATGTCACCAGCCCAGAGACACCTTCCAGGTAACACATTCACCTCTCCCTGCTGCGTCTCACAGTGACTCAGTGCACTTGACTCCGGTTATGGGGTGATGATCTCATTTGGTGAGAACTCAAGTGAAAATTTAAAATGAAGACAGATGAGAAATTTGTTGGTGTAAATATAAACTGGCCGTAAATCTAGTTGAGCCCTAAATCTCGGCGTTTTCTGAGACTGCTTCGGCATTCTGAGGTGTTTTGCTCCTTTGCAGGCGGTTCAGAGGGACCTGGGAAATCTTCTCAAAGAACAGGTGTGTAACTGGTGTCCTTTCTCGAGGGCGTGTGGACCATGGTCTTGGAGGTGAGGAAGTGTTGAGGTCACTCTCTCTTCTATAAACTGAAGAGACCTATAGGGAATAGGTCCCATCTGCCCCAGATCTCCTGTGGACAAATCCAGTCTGCAAACCAGCACCATCTTCTTTCTGTACAGAAATGAGGAAGAGGGGAAAGCTGTACCTTCCAAGGACACAGGGTGTCTGCCTGGACAGGATCTGCACACACAGGATGCCTCTCTCCCTGCCCATCGCATTGGCTCAAACTTATGATTCAAAGTGAAGCTCTGGCCACTCAGTGCAGCTCTGGGAGGTTTGGGGAGGACTTGAGTATTTCTTACTCTGGTGCCTCTGCAAATCCTGGACATGCAGCAGCCACAGACAACAGGAATCAGTGTTGTCCTGGCCCTTGTGTGTTGAGTGACCTGGAGATAACTCCAGAGATAATGTAAGAAACCCCCACTTTCCTCTCTGTCTTCATGAACCAAGTATAATTTTTTTAAAATTCCAAATATATTAGATGCAAAAAGTATCAGGATACACTCATGAAAATAACAACCACACACACTATTTTTTTAAAAAGTTCTTCTATAGAATTATGGAAAAGATATAAACAATGCTTCCTTGAAGTCATGGAACCACAGCATAATGTCTCTGGTGACAAGTGAAGTGCCCTCTGAGACTATGACAAAGCCAGCCTTCTGATTTGGCTTTTCTGAACGGGGTGTCCCTTTGAGCATGTTCTTAACCTCTTTGCTGTAATTTCCTCCCTTCTAAAGTAGAAGTAGGAGAACCTGCCTCCTGGGTTTACTAGCAGTTCAATGGGTCAGTCCTATATTATATTTACAACAGTGCCTGCCATGCACTTGAGAAATCGGCTAGCTAAGCTGACTTTGACCTGCAGCATCTACCAGGTATGAGGCCTCAGATATTTAGCCTCTTTGTGCCTTTATTTCCTCCTATTTTAAAAGTTTGTGAGGATTAGATAATTTATGTAAATTTTAGCACAACACTTCACCAGAAAAAAAAAGTTAGACCCTTCTCTTTTAAAAACAGCAAATGTAAGATACCTGAGCAAATCTGTGATGCCATCTTATACAGAATTCATTTTTTTTTTTACCTCCCACTCAGGTGAATAAAGAAAGAAAACACAGCCAAGCCAACTATTAAACTAAGCTAAAGTTTTCTTATCATTGACATTTATCACGAGAGTTACTGAATTAATGTGTTGGTTAATGAGGATGCTGACTTCAGTGCATTATTCTTGGATACACAGAAGATGAATGAGGTCAGAGCAGACCGGCAGGCTGGCACAGCAGGGAGGCGCGGGTGCCCCTGCACAGGCGGGCATCGGCCCTGACCGTCATTACCCATAAGCCCCAGGCCTGCTGACGGAGCACCGTTGACCTCAGTCAGGAATTGATGCCCATGGGAAACCTTCTGGGTGTGTCTCTGAAGCTTTGGGGAGCTCATTGTAAAAGAAGGCTCAAGTGGAAATGGCAGTTCCCTACTTATGTCACAAAAATATGCAGGTACTTGAGTTGGGCAAGAAATAGAATGGAACCGCGGTAATCACTTGTGAAGACTGTCACAAATCAGTCAGTAGAACCATCGCCTGGGAGGGTGCACACTCTGGACCGAGCACCGGCAGCTGGCCCTGGGAGTCCAGGTGTTCAACCTATGATTCAAGCAGTAAGGGGGACGATGACCCCCAGATGTTACATTTGCTGAAATACAAAGCTGAATTTTCTTTGGTTGCCAGATCCTCTTTTCAGCCTTCTGGGAGGGGTTTCAACATCTCAAGCAGTTGCTTCTCTCAGGTTGTCCCCAGAGGGATGGACGCAGGACTGCGCCAGGCCCCTCTGCCAGTTGGGCCCTGCAAGCCCCTTGAAGAGAAACGGGGGTCTTCGCTGCCGCAGCAGCGCCCTGACTCACACGGCACAGTGGAGCCCTGTGACGCTCACTTCTGAGCAGGGCAGAGGAGACCCGCTTCTGTGAGGGTTGAGCGTCTGCATGTCTAATAAATCAGCTCAAGGCCCTGGCTGCCTGATCGGAGCAGAAGGTTGTGGTCGCAATATACATGAGATAAAGATACCAGAGCGCTTTACAAACTTCAATTAAGACTCGGATAGTCTAGCAAGAAATGTAATTTTCTTGGAGAACAGGTGAAGCAGTGTCTCCAAGGGGCAGAAACACAGAGGTTAAATGATTTGTGCAGAGTCATTCCGGGGGTCGATGTAAAACTACAAGACTATGAGAAGTCCACACTTTTCTTCGAGCAATAAATTCCTCCTTGCATTTTTATAAGATGACAATGCACTCTTGCAGTATTAGGCAAACGCTAGGAAGCAGCTTCTTGACAGAGCATGTGGCAAGGAGGTTCCCAGCTGTCCACTGCTGCAGCCTTTTAGAATGTTCTCTAGGTAAAATGAGGGGACTATGCAATATTCGATTTTTCCTTTAGTCAGGTTTTCCCAGAAGTCCTTTAGATCTTTAGAAGACGTACTCGCATTAGTACCTTATGGCTTTGTTATCTTTGTGCTGCTTTGGCTCAGGTCTCACTTGTTATTGCTTATTTTTAGTGCTTTCAATGCTTCTTTTAAGACTTATGACAAACTCAAACTCTAAACGCATGTTCACATGATCCACGTTAGCACTGCATATCACTCGAGTCTTCCAGGTAAATCATTTCCCATAATACAAAGCAAAAAATGAATTTCCAGCAAAGAGAGGCTGTTCTCCTGGAATGAGACCCATTGACTGCCCCTGGGGGAATCTGCCCACACACTGTGTCCCTCCCATTTGTCCCTCTCCAGTTAGGAAGAATGGGCCTCAGAACCAGTGGTCATCACCCACACACACCTCACTGACTTGTTCTGGAGATCTGGGTTGTACTGCCAAGTTCACAAGCTTCTTAGACTTAAATATTCCCAAGAATTCTAGAACAGTGTTTGGTGCTTGATATATAGGCAACAAACTTTTTTGAAGCTTAGATTACAATTTCTTGATAGAAAATGTTTATTCTTAGAGATGTTTACCAGCCAGGATGTGGATAAGTTTGGAAAATCATCTTTAAAGCATCTGGGTAAAATTTTAGGAAAACAAAAAACCCCTCTGTGCTCAGAGAGTGAAATGAGTGACGAAGTACGGGAGAAGCGGTGGCATTTGTTACTCAAGCAAAGGCTGAGACCGAGTTTGCTCAGCCTCGTGCCTGGGTTTAGGAAGCCACCTGCAGAGGTGCAACTGAGAAATCTTCTTCATGGTGAGCGGCTTCTGCGGAGTGTGGGACCGAGTCATTTCAGGGCTTCGCTCCTTCACCATTGCATCTCTCAGTCGTGGGTGAAACTCACAGTATTACTGATTCTTATTTTCTTTCTGCCAGAAAAGTAGTGTTGCTTCATCCTTTTGATTCCTTTAAACAGTTCACCCTCCAAATAGTGTTAGAGTCTGACTTCTCCACGTACCTGGGCTTTGTCTTCCCTACATGAGGTGCTTTGCAGGGCTCTTCCTGGGGACCATCCGATGGTTGGGGAAAGCTGAGTGAAGGGCCTGACTGAGGCACCTGACTGAGGCGTCCATGTGTCCAGATGCCTGAGTCCAGCCTTATTTTCCAAAGACTCATAAGATGTCAAAGTATATAGAAAACATGGAAATTATTTTTCTAGAGTCTTTAAATATAAAGTGAGATTAAGGTTTGTTTTATATTTTGTGCATTATCTAAGGAAAAGCAGAGTGTACATCTTCCGGGGAATTATCTTACAGCTGACCACTTACCTTGCATAATGACCATATCAAATCAACTCGCTTTGAAAAGTTTACTGATTACACTGTGGTAGCATTTCACAGTCTGCCAATAATATTTTTATGTTTCAATATTAATGCTTTCTGCAATCATTATTTGTATATAAAATAAACAGTACATTGAATTCTTCCCATGATTTATACATATGCTATTTTTAGGGTTTGGAGGAAAATTATTAATGAAGGAAAGATTGATTCAGTTTTTCATTGAAAGGAATTTATAGCCTATTGACTAGGAGTCTATTTTTTTAACTTCACAATATGTCTTAGTATTTTGTACTTGTATGTTTCAAATCTTATGTCTCACAGTTTAGAAGAGGTAAAAATGAATGACACTGTTACAGGAGACAATTTATGTTGGTCAGTTCTTTCTCCTGTTTTTTTTTAACTTTGGGGGGAAATCAGGAAATAAGTATCTCCAAGGGAGCTTTTCAGTATTAAACCTAAATGAATCATTTGATGAGCAAGAAAATATAAACAGGCAGGAGAAAGAAGAAGAAAATGGGCCACCCCAGCCATGTGTTGGGCATACATGTGAATGCGAACACCATCGTGGGTAGGTTTGATGGTCCTGTGAAAGTTAGTTAAAACAATTTCAACTGGGGGAGTCTTCCGGGGGAGACAGCAGGATAGAGGGCACTTCTGTAGGATTCAGCACCTTCTACAGGAGGGAAGGACCTCTGTGACTGATCTCTGCTGGGCACCTTTGGATCAGAGGCAGGTTCATCCCCAGTGCAGAGGAGAAGGTGACATACCGCATGGTGGTTCAGCGGCAGGGCCAGGACCAAGAGCCCAGCTTCTGACTTCTGGATCCCATGGCTGGTGGGTCCTTGCGGCCTTCTGTGAAGGACAGAGCCCACCACCCTGACAGATGCTGCTATCTTAACTCACTACTGTCATTGAACTTGGTGGCAAGCATTGGACTTTATTCCCTTTGGGTCCAAAAAGACAAGAAAGGGAACCGAGCGATTTGTGCTGTAGGGGATCCGTTTCGTGTCTCTCCAGTAATGTGCTGAAGCTGGCTGCTTGTTGTATTTGGCTAAAACAGACATAAACCCTTACAGACAAACTGGCCGTAGACATGGACATGTCAATAAAATGTATCAGATGAAGTAGAGAACGATGTAATTAGAGCCTGCTCAAGGTGTTCTTTGTGAATGTGGAGCTGATGGAGCGTGCTTTGGAGCGTGCTTTCACCATCCTCTGCAGACATTTCTGTGCCCCCTGTGGGACCCAGGAGCCTGCCCTGAGCATCCCAGGGCACCTTTCTGAGCACAGGTCACTTTGAACAGGAACTTCACAAATTGCAATCTAATAAAATATGATGGGATTTTAAACTCTGCCTGTCATGAGCTTCTCTTGAGAACACCAGGTCACTCACACCAGGCTATATTTCAAAATGGCTGTTCAGTGTATATAGCTGTACTGGTATCTGGTGTCGGACCCAGTCTCTGCAGTCGCAGTTTTGCTCAGCACCATGCTCCCCTGGTCTGATCTCACATGAGCATTGGTTCTAGAGAGTTCAGCTCCTGTCCCCTGCATCTCCTTCCCACACCACAGCCTCAGCTTCCTGTCCCCACTGCAAGGGGCTGCAGCTGCTCGTGTCCTTGGAATGTCCAGGTGCTAGGAACCCATTCATGTGATCTAAGGATCTAAATATTAGCCACTATAAGATCGGTTGCTTTAGCATTGTTTGCTCTTTATCTGTGCTTTCTCACTGATGTGAAAAACCCTCTCTTCCATATGCTAGATACTTCCATATGCTAGGATCCTTCATGTTTCCACATTCTCAGTTCTCTCTCATTGTTCCTCCCATGTTGTGAGATTAGAGGCTTAAAAATACAAAGATTGGAAGAAGCTCTTCTGCGTGGCATGTTTTTGTATGCTAGGTGTTCTGGCATCCTTCCCAGCATGTGATTCTGATGGCTACCCAGAGGAATACGTTCTCCACTTTCAGAGATGAAGGACATTAAACCCCCAAGCTTAGGTTCAATAATTCCACAGTGTCATCTGTCTGTATTAGCACAGAGCTATTGTCGATGACATACACAAGAAGCAGGAGACAAATTGGAGCAAATTAACTGCAAAGGAGAGGAAAGGGAGGAGTAGGGTGCACCTTTGCACTGGGTGTAGATTATGGAATCCTTGCTTACGAAAGCAGGTAAATGTTCCCGCGAGTCACCAGGGTCAACGACCGTCAGAGGAGAGCGGGGTGGGCAGGCCACCCTCCCACACTCAGTGTTTTCCAGTGCCCTTGGCTGGGATCTGCTGACTTCCCCTCTCTGGTGGGAGGGAAGGACCTTGACTTCCCTCTTCCACATCCCATTAACTTAACTAGAGGAGTTTAGAATTTTAAAAATGAAACTTAAAAACACATTTTAATTGTCATAGATAAAACAGAATGATTGGGAATTCCTTTTCAGATCTATATTCCAGGAACTTCCTGTAATGTTATAGTTATCAAAATTCTAAACGGAGGCAATGAAGTTGTTGTAGTAGATCAGATATGTTTTCTAAAATACTGATAAAAGTTGAACTGAGAGAATTTTACTCCTTTGAGTAATGTAAGCAATGATACATGTATGTGTGTATATGACGTATGAAATATGAGTAGACGATGATTTGCTGTTGCTGAACACAAAACTGAATCTAAATCATCAAACTATCATCATTAGAATTGTCACTCTACTTTTTCTAAAGTTGAGAAAATGTTAATTGAATTAGGTGTTATTCATATGTCATCATGTTTATAAATATGCATATTTCAACAGTTTAATGACTATCTAAAATCAAATAAGCAGTGTTTTGGAAAAAAGCTTCTACCCTGAAAATAAAAGTGAATTCCAAGCAGGGAGTACAAGTGTCTGTTCTCAGTTCACCAGCTCATCTGGGCCTTCCTGGTGAGCCTCAGCTATCAAGATTTATCATGCATCATTTGTCTGGAATTAGTTTTCTTATTGTTTGCAGAGAGAATCATGTTAAATATTTTAATTGTTCAAAGTGGTAATAATTTTCAAATAAGCATCCTTTGGGAAAATGTTAAACATTGTTTTGATATCTTCCTTGTTTTTAGGCATCAATTGTATTACCTGTCTCCCTTCCCATTTTATTCAGTCACTTTGCCAACTAAATGAGGTGTCACCTAAAGTAAAGTGCTGAGATGTCTCAGCATGAAGCACTGTCACCAGAAGCCGAGGGTGGTCACAATAACTGAAGTGCAGGCCTGTTCTTCTTCCTCGTATGTAGGTTTCCAGGTGAAAAACAGGGCTTGAGTTTTTAAAATCATAGATAAGAACATATTTTAGTTGCCTAAAAGGATGGTTAGAAGCTAATCATTTTATTCTTTTATTTTTTTTTCATGTTTTCTAAATAGAAAAGGAAAAATAATACTTTAAGAAAGGAATTCCCAGGGAATTCTGTGGGTATGATTCCAAACCTCTGCCATGAAGCTAACAGAAAAACAAAGCAAGACCCAGCCCATATAAAAGTCACGTTTATACTGCACTGTAGTCTATTTAGTTTAGAGTAGTTCTGTGCCTAAAAAAATCTACAGACCTTAACTCAGAAACACCTGATTGCTGGTGACTGGGGAGGTGGTGGCTGCTGAAGGCCGGTGGCCGTGGCAAGTTCTCAAAGTTGAACAGTGATTACAAAGGAGGTGTGGGTCTCCCTATGAACCAGCGTTTAGAGGTCAGGGAACAGGCAGGAGCTCCAAGGTGTGGCACAGATGAGAGTTGTGTTGACATTAACTGAGAAGCGGAGGTCTACAGGAGTGGGTGTGTCCTAGGTAGAATCGCCTCACCTGTCTTGGTGTGAATTTGCTCTCTTATTGTGGTTAATTCCACACATTTTAGTCCCAGATCACAATCCTCTGAAGACCCCCCTTTTCTTCCTCCCTGCCATTCTTAGAATTGCATTCTTTAGCGCCAAGCAAAGCCCTCCGTGTGTGTAAAGTTCTGTTGACTGACTGCCAAGGAATGGCTTCGCCCACCTCGACCCCATCCCGCACTATGACCTTTGGTTCCCTGGTTCTGCAGGCTTCCTGAGGATGTTTCACAGATGGCGACAGTTCTCTGTTTGCAGGTGGGTAGGGGTGGCCTTGTTCATCTTAGAGATCCTCACTCCTGGTCTAAGCTCGCCTGAAGAGCTGAGGAGGCTGCACCCATCTGTTCAGACAGGGCTCCTTTTCTTCTCCATCAAAGACAGTTCTGAATTTGTTACTGCGTTTTGAGCCAGTGGATCTGGGATTATCTTCTGAACTTCCTTCTCCTTCAGAGACTCATTAGAGGATCCGGCCCTCCCTAGAGAATCCTCCCCTTTCAAGACAGGCTCCTTAAACCAACTCCTCGAGGCCTTCAGACCCACCCAGTGGTTTCCAGCACTCCTTTCTTCCTCTCATGTCAGTGTCCACTCATGCTCTCAAATCCCTCGCACTAGTTCAGTTTATAATTAGCTTAATTGATAATTTGATCATCCTTTGGGCTAAATTCAATTCAGTGCATATTGATCATCTGCTCTGTGGGAAGCACATGCCATGCTGGGTGCTTCAGACCTGGCCCAGGCCGCACTGTGGAGCATCCTTGAAGATGTGCTGGCCCTGTCCTTAGGACACGTGGCCCGTCTAGGGAGGACCATCTACCCAGCTTCAGAAGGACAGGACTCTTCTCAGTTACCTCAAATCGATTCTTGAAAAATCTCCCATGGTGGCATGAGGGGTTAAATGAAGTAGGACTGGGCGGGGGGAAGTGCAGGCCTGCGGCAACCGTGTGAGAAGAAAGCGCACGTGTGGCCCCGGGTGGCTTCGTGCGTTGGAGCGTGAGGCACACCCTCTGAAATGTTTGCAGTCTTCTCAAAGCAGGTCTTTCCTGCTGTGCTAACGATTAAGATGTTATCCCCTTCATTAATGGTTTTTAAAAGGTCTTGTTACTTGATAATGCCTTTAAGACCAACTGTTACCCAATCAATCACACGGTAAATACCATCTCAGGTTCTTGGATGCAAGTTCTGAGTTAGAAACCAAGGAGGCCAGAGCCCTGCTTCTTTCCTGGGGTGCTTAGGGGTCACTCCCTAGGGTTTCACTAAGCCCAGGCCGAGGAGGACCTCCTGGTACCTAAGACGGAGGGCTGGGCCGCCTTCAAGCAGAGGAGTGCTCTTGATTATTTAAGTTTTATACAGCTCTTCAGAAAACAGCGTGGGTAAACAGAGGCAGAGCCCAGAGTGGGAATAGGAACGGGAGGCAGAGCCGACCGCAAACCCCCTTGAACGCTGGACCCTACAGACGTCGGCCTCTGGGGACACTCACCCAGCGCACTGGGTCCTAATAGTGCCTCCTTAGCTCAGGGAACCCAGCGGCACTCACTCAACCCAGGGTTCAGGCAACTGCTTGGGTGCTTTTCCCAGCTTCTTTCCCTGGAGTTCTCCTATCAACCTCTTTTCTATCTCTTTCTCTTTTTATATCTAAAAATAATATGAAAAGTTTCCAAAAATATACAAAGTGTTTTCTAATGTATATATTTTTGTTAGTGTTCATTTTAGGCTTGAGATTTAAAAAATAAGGATAATTTGCCCAAGTCTATCATGTTTACTTAAAGGTTTTATTTAAATAATAGTGGATTTCATTCTGACATAATCGTACCTGCATGGAATATAAATTGTTCCATTTTAGTCCCAAGAACTTCCTCTTTCCCTCCTCTCGTCCCTCCCCCTGCTCCCCGTCTTCTGCTCTGCTGTTCTTCCTTCATCCTGTTTTTTTTTTAATTGGTGCTTTATAGATGCACATAAAGGTGGAGTTCCTTGTGGTATACTCACATATGTACACAGCATAATTTGATCAACTTCATCTGCAGTTTTTCCCTTTTCCCGTCCCTCTTCTCCCCTGCTCTATCCCCTTTCTTAACTCCACTGATCTTCCTTCTGTTTTCATAGGATTCCCCGTCTTTTTTCCCATATTTTGCTCTCATTTCTGTATATGGAAGGAAATATTCAACCCTTGGCTTTTCGAGCCTGGCTTTTTTCACTTAGCATAATGTGTTCCTGTTCCCCCCACTTACCAGTAAATGCCATATGCCATTCTTTTTTACGACTCAGTAAAACTCCATTTTGTACGTATACCACATTTTGAACATCTGCTGATGGGCACCTTGGCTGGTCCCATAATTCAGCTACCGTGACTTGAGCTGCTGTGAACATCGATGTGCCTGTGTTGCTGTGGTATGCTGACTTTAGTTCTTTTGAATAAACACAAAGGAGTGAATAGGTAGGTCATATGGTGGTTCAATTCTTAGTTTTTTGGGAGATCTCCATCTGCTTTCCAAGGTGGTTGTATTGATTTACAGTCCCACCAACAATGTCTCACTGTGTCTTTCCCCCCACATCCTCACCAGCATTTATTATGATTTGTACTCTTGATAATTGTCATTCTAACTAGAGTGAAATGAAATCTAAATGTAATTTTGTTTTGCATTTCTCTGCTAGGAACTTTGAACTTTTTTTTTCATGTGTTTGTTGGCCATCTATATTTCTTTAGAGAAATTTCTATTTCTTTCTTTTGCCTATTTATCAATTTGGTCATATCTTTCTTTTTTGGTGTGTTTTAAGTTCCTTATATATTATGAATATTAATCCCCTGTCTGAGAGTAGCTGGCAAAGATTTTCTACCATTCTGTATTCTTTTCATACTTTAGTTTCCTTTGCTATGCAGAAGGGTTTTTTTGTTTGGTTTTGTTTGTTCCTTTGATGCTCTCTCATTATTGATTTCTTAGTTTTATTTCTTGAGCCTTTGGGGTCTTGTTAAGGAAGTCAGTGTCCACACCAACTTGTCGTAGTGTTGACCTTATGAATTATTCTACACTTGCAAAGTTTTTGATGTCATTTCTCAGTATTTGATACGCTTTGAGGTGACTTTTGTGCAGAGTGAGAGAAAAGATCTATTTTCATTCTTCTATTTATGGGTATCCAGTTTTCCTAGAACTATTTGTTAAAGGCTGTCTTTTCTTCACCTATGTTTCTGGTCCCTTTTTCTAGTGTCAGATGACTATCTATGTGGGTTCTCTCTGTGTCTTCTCTTCCGTTTGTCCTCATATCTGCTTTATGCCAGCCCATGCTGCGTTGTTACTGTAGCTCTGTGGTACCATTGCAGACCAGGTACTGTGATGCCTCCAGTCTTGCTCTTCTTGCTCAGGATTGCTCAGACTCTTCTGGGTTTCTTATTCTTCCAAATGAATTTTAGGACCTTTTCTCTTTTCTGGTTCTGTGAAGAATGTCATTGATCTTTTAATAGGGATTGCACTGAATCTGTGTAATGCTTTTGGTAGTATAGTCATTTTATTAATTCTGCTTATCCAAGAACATGGGAGGTCTTTCCATCTTCTATGTTCTTCAATTTATTTTTCAGTGTTATATAGTGTTAATTGTAGAGGTCTTTTTTTCTTAGATTTATTACTATGTATTTTATTTGCTTTCTGAGGTTTTTGTGAATGTGATAGCTTGCTGATTTCTTTCTTGGCAAATTCATTTTTGGAGTACAGGAAAGTTGTTGATTTGTGAAGGTTGATCTTGAACTATGCTATTTAAAGGGTAATTTATTTTTTAGTTCTAGAAGACTTCTGGTATAGTTTTGAGGATCTTCTAGATATAGGATCCTGTCATCAGTAGAGACAATTTGATCTCTTCTTTGTTTTCATTTTACTCTCCTTCTCTTGCTCTGGCTAGAGTTTCAAGAACTGTTTCGAATAGGCATGGTGAGAGTGGACATACTCGTCTCTTTCTTGATTTCAGAGGAATTTCTTTAATTTTTCTCCATTCTGTATGATGTTGACCTTAGGTTTGGTGTACATACCTATATGTTTAGATAAGTTCCTTTGATACCTAGTGTTTCCAGCATTTTTAACATGAATGGGAGCTGGACTTTTATCAAAGAACTTTCTCCATCTATTGAGATGATCTGTGTTTCTTGTCTTTAATTTTATTTATGTGGGGAATTGTATTTATTGATTTGCATATATTGAACCAACCTTGCATCCCTTGGATGAAACCCACTTGATCGTGGTATGCTGTCTTCTTAATGTGTTTTTGAATGTGATGTGCCAATATCTTATGAAGGATTTTTGTGTCTATGTTCATCAGGGATATTGGTCTGTAGTTTTCTTTTCTTGATAGACACTACCCAGTGATCTACCAGGTTTTAATCTGTATGTCAGTTTGGTTCACTTGGATAAGAATTGTAAAGTAGCTGTGTATTTCAGAAAAGGTTGCCATAATTAATGAACTGTTAAATGAGTGAAAGGAGAAAGTTTTCTTTCCCCTCCTAAAATTACATGTTCTCTGCAGGTTTGATTCTCTAAGTAAAGAAAAAAATATTTTCTGCCCCTATATCTAGTGCTCTCTCCATGCTCAGTTCTGCCCTGGATGATTCTCCTGGCATCCAAACAGCCTGAGTTGATGGACAGTGCAGAAGACGAGAGGCTGTGTATCCCAGGGGAAGGCACAGACCAGGAATGAGCAAGAATGAGGACATGCAAGTCAATCCAGGTGCAAGAATTACACATTCAGTAATGGGTCAATTAAATAATCTGTGCAGTGACTCCTTATTTCCTTGCCATGAATTGGTGTAATTGAATATGAATTGAAGTAGATTATTAGCTGGAACATGTCCCTGGGAGCTTTGTGCAGACCCAAGGAAATTGTTAAGGGCTTTGAACATTGTTTACAGAATGACTCATTACAATCTTTTTTTTTTTTTTTTTTTTTTTTTTTTTTTTTTTACTTTTTCTGTCTTTTTTATGACTCTAAAGAATCTAGGGCAAAACTAGAAATGTGAAAAAAAATCAAAGCTAATCACTTTTCTTCTTTTAATTTTTCTGCCAAGAAGCAAACTCTCCATTGCCTGCCTGGCCAGTTGAGCACCATTATTTATAAGGTGTGCACAGCTGGGCACTCACCGTCAGCAATGTCTAGCTTAATGCTGCAAAAATACATTATAAACTTCCAGTAGAGCAAAGAATAAGTGCAGAAGCTCTCATCTTGAAATAATTCTTCTGTTCCAATGTATTCTTTGGATTTATGTTTTAAGTGGCTTATTTTTTTTTTACATATTTGATTTCTTTCTGTTGGTAGTATTTTCATTCCTATAATTTGGTGATACAAAATATAGTGTTATCATTAGGAAATATTTGTTACACTGTATGTCAAAATTTTAAGTATTCTAGGGGTTAAAAAGCTGAATGAGACTTGTTCTGCAATATTTTTAAAATAATTTGTTTAAACCAAGATAGGAAAAAATGATCTGCTTTATGAGATCTTAGATTATTAGCTCAACCCTCATTGTAGTAGCTGGCCTTCCTTCACCCCAACTTTATTCTGCTCCAAACACAGCCCTTCGTCACCTGTTAAGTAAAACCAAACGTCTTCCTTGTTCAACATTTAGGTCACTTTTCCTTCAAGATACTTACCTGACAAAATCCACAGGACACAGTTTTGTGTCTTTCCTGCTTGGTGCCTGCCTTGCCAACAACCTCAGTGTTCTCACCTTCCCTGCAGCCCCTCCTCCTCCTCCTCTTTCCTTTCCCTCTTTTCTTGCTTTTGTCTTCCCCCTCCTGATGGCTGATCGTTCCTTAACTGGGCCAAAGTCTTCGGGAACCTGCAGGCAGGAGAGACTCCTTCCTGCCTCACTGTGATGAAACCACAGGCCCCATCTTGAAACAGGGTTTAAGACCACAGGGAGTAAAATTCCTCTTCAAAAATGTTGCAGTCTTTATTAAAGAATACTCCTGCCAAATCAAGAAATGGGGTCAGCCTGGCATTTAAGTCCTCCGTCACTTGCCTGACTCGTGGTATCATTCAGTGGTAATAAACCCATAATTTGCCAATTCAGGAATGTTTCTACATTTTTATTATTTCAATATTTTCTCACCTACCCTCCTCTCCCCCGCACACTATCTCAAGTACATCATTTCAGGGCTGTATTTTGTCCTTTCCGCAGTGGCTACTGTTTCTTTGTTGGTTCAGGGACTCGGCAGCTTTCCCGAGTGTTACCTCCAGCTGCGTGAAATGCCTGAAGCGCCACTGGAACCTGCCGGTTCCCAGACAGCAGAAGAGTGAGCCCGCGGCCCCACAGCAGCCTCTCCCTCCCTACTCTCTCCCCACATGGTGACGGCAGAACCACTTGATCTCTGCAGTACCTGGGGCTTCGTGGGGTTTCACGTACCCACGAGATCTACCAGTCCCACCGCTGACGGCCGCGTCTCCGAGATCCGAACTTGCTCGGCATCCCCATTCTGAGAGTAGAGTGTGTGCCTCACGTCCCCTCTCGGGTGCCTTCTTGTAGGGAAGGAAATGTCTCCATCAGCCCCTCAGTCATCTTGTTCCTTTGACGTGACGTGGCATTGCAGCCCGGTGTGGACGGGGGCACAGGCCTGCTTTAGCCAGGAACGCAGCCTTCCCAACATGAGGCTTTGCTTGCTTATTTTTAGTAAATATTTGAGAACCTCCGCTGCCCTCAGGTGCAGATTCTGTAAGCATTCGGGCTGTCCTCGCCCATGTGATGTCTCCTAGCTTCTAAGACTCAGCACTAGGGAAAAGATGAAGAGACACATCTCCAACTTCACAATAAAGGTATGCCTTTTTTGTGTTGCCGCCTCCTGCTTTGAGTCTCCTGTTCCCTCTGATGAGGTTTGGGGGTGATGCTGTTATTCTGACACCTGAAAATTACCTGTTGGCATCTCCCAGTGAGAACCCATTCCATTTCAGGCAAGCAATCTCGTACGGAAACCCTCAGTCCTTCTGAGTCAGTGTCCTGAGTGGAAAGTGCAGTTGGCCCTGGTGTGTCCCCTGCTGCAGCCCAGGGGGCATGTCTCTCTCTGCCACCTAGGCCAGGGCCCCTGTGGGTCCTTGCTGCCCTATCGTGAGGTTTCCACAGCTGGAGTGAGTTGGGATCTGTTGTTTTAGAAGTAGGGCAGATCCATAGATCCTGACACCACCCCAGGGGCTCAGCTCTGGCCTGCGATCTGGATCATTCTGTTCAGGCAGCTGGGTCTCATCAGGATGGTGGATCTGGGCAATCCAAGCAGGGCCTATAGGTCCAGGCCCCTGTTCCCCTGGTGAAGTGATCCTGGGTCTCGCCATGTCTCCCACTAGAACTCTGAGGACCGCTGCAGCTCTTCTCTGCCACTGGAGACGGCAGGAGGCCCAGGTGCACTGGCCTGGCCTCTCACCGCCTGAACACTCCACCAGGACTTCGGCACCACTCTTGAGAGTCCTTGAGGGTCAGGTCATTATGCACTTAGGGGACTGTAATTAACCCTCTTGACTGGGACACTCATGCGGGAGGAAGGCAAGAATGTGACAGCCAGGCCCAGGGTGTGAATGAGGCTTAGGAGACATTTTCCTCCCAAAGCAGGAAAGGGCCTAGCCCCACCCTTCCCAGCAGGACTCTGCTTGAAACCATGGATGCCAATCATCATGGGTGCAGATGCACAGGGGAGAAAAGAGAAAATAACAGGGACCGACTCAGGTTCATGTCGACTGCCCAGCACCTGACTGTGATCTACTCTACGTTCTGCAGTCATCAGTCCAGGGCATGTGGGAGGGACACGAGAGGGACTGAATTTGAACTAGCTCCTAGCAGGCTCCACCTAAGTCCTTAGAACGAGGTAGGAAGGGAGTGAAATTCCAGCTGAGGGAACATGCTCACCAATCTAAAGAGTCTGGGTTCTGCCTCACTTTCCTTGGAAAATTAAGAGATTTGTTTTCTGGCCACTTTCTCTTTTGATTCTCAAAATATACCTATGCACTTGTCCTGTGATATAGTTAACATGGACCTGGGAATTACAGCAAATCTGACTTTCAGTGTTCTTTGTTGTTCTCTGTTCTCTAGTCCTGGACTTTTTTCTTTTAATAGGAACTCTATGGACATATAATTCACATAACATGAAGCTCACCTAAAGTATATAATTTAATGTTTTTTTAGTATATCGTTGTTCTTGACCTTTGCATCAAGTTGTTTTTCAGGCCAAGAGATAATCATTACACAATGATTCTAAAAATTTCTAACCATGATTCCCAGCTAAGTTAATTTCATTATGATGATATAACAGCACTTGGCTAACCAACCCCCTACACGTGCACACGTGTTTGTGAGTCCGAGCATGCACATACCAAGAAGTAAGGGATTCCTCACAGAGGCTCATTTTGTATTATCTGTGATCACTCGTCCACATGCCCCAAAAATCGTGATTTTAGCTTCCACATTTCTTTCTTTTTGTTGAGATCTAGACTATCAGTCAGTGTCCACTTAAGACCACAGAGGGGCTTGAATAGAGTGTGGCACAACATTCAACATACAGGAACCTGGAGCAATGGAGGGTGGCATGCGAAGGGCAGAGGCTCTGAAGGATGGAGGGGCAGCAGATGTGGGGAGAAGCCTTCAGCTCTGGGCCGAGTCACCTCACCTACAGAAGGAAAATCTCTTCTCCCAGGGCTGAGACCAGACTGGACGCTGGGATGGGAGATTGGACACTCTCCTGGAGGGGCTGCAGCAGGTGTCTGGGCAGAGGTCGCTGCCAACCGCCTGCTGGAGCCATCCAGGCACGCTGGCTGGGGAAGCAGCCGGGAGAGGCTTGCTGTGTGGAGAGGGGAGCATGCGACTCCAGGAGGGGACGCTGCAGCACTCAGAACTCTCCAGAACCCTTACTGCCAAGGCTGAACATTAAAGGGAAATATTTACAGTCTTCAGCACTGTTCATGGAGGAGGCAACGTGGGGAGGATTTGAAGCTGAAAGTCAATCAATTATTAACTGGTACATGTAGCAGAGAACTAAGATTTTCCTAACCACCTGGGCACTCTAGCTTCTGCATGTAGGTATTTTTCCTTTCTTGAGGCTTCTCTGGTGTGTGACACTCTCGTTTCAGAGAGCAGAAAGCCCCTGTCACTCCCCGGTTCTCCCAAGTCTGTCTGGAAGGCAACACTCTCCCAAAATACTAACCAGCCTCAGTGACACCCATTCAAATGAGACGCACAAGCAAGAGGGCACACTGGAGAAACTGCTTGGCTGAAAATACAGACTCCAGCCTTGTCGCTCCACGTGTTCACAGAAGCACCCTCCACATCCTGGGCTGTGTAAGACAGATCTCAGAGTCAAAGGGCATGGATGCAACTTTGGTACAGTAGAAATGAAGACAAGGGCAGTTATTTTTATTTTGCCCCCTACTGGGTGTATCCTTCCCATATAGGGCTTAATTGCTTCGGGAACCTAGATTTCAGGGATCGTACTGATTTTTACAGAGCTCATAAGAGTATCTGGAAAATGAAAGAAACTGCCTTGCTCAGGATAAATAGCTTGTGGGTGGTGGGAGCTGGCTTCCAGGGCGAGTGTCCTCACTGAGGTTGGAACCGAGTTCATGCAGCCAGCACACACTGGCTCCTGTCCTTTCCCAGAGTCCAGCAGGCTGTGGAATGGAGACAACCCAGCCCAGATCCAGTTCTCCTCCTTGTCATGAGGCCAGGGCCCAGGAGAATGTGCCACAGCCTGTGCTTGGCTCCATGACCCCCTGCCATGATGGCACCCAGTATGTCAAGGTGAGGAGGTAACTCCACTTGTCTTCCGTCCACTGTGAAGCCACCCCAACCTACCTACATTATCAATGTTTGTTTAGAACTTACAGTTCTAAGTATGTATTGGTGGTGGTGGTTCTTCTTCTTTTTTAAAATTTATTTTTATTGTAAACAAATGGGATACATGTTGTTTCTGTTTGTACGTGGAGTAACAGCATGCCATTTGTGTGATCACACATTTACATAGGGTAATGGTGTTTGATTTATTCTGTTATTTTTTCCTTTCCTCCCACCCCTCCCACCCCTCTTTTCCCTCTATACAGTCCCTCCTTCCTCCATTCTTGCCCCCCTCCCACCCCCCAATATGTGTCATCATCCGCTTATCAGCAGATCATTCATCCTTTGGTGTTTTGAGATTGGTTTATCTCACTTAGCATGATATTCTCCAGTTTCATCCATTTGCCTGCAAATGCCATAATTTTATTATTCTTTATAGCTGAGTAATATTCCATTGTATATATATACCACAGTTTCTTTATCCATTCATCAATTGAAGGACATCTAGGTTGGTTCCACAGTCTGGCTATTGTGAACTGAGCAGCTATGAACATTGATGTGGCTGTATCTCTGTAGTATGCTGATTTTAAGTCCTTTGGGTATAGGCCGAGGAGTGGGATAGCTGGGTCAAATGGTAGGTCCATTCCAAGTTTTCTAAGGAATCTCCACACTGCTTTCCAGACTGGCTGCACTAATTTGCAACCCCACCAGCAATGTATGAGTGTACCTTTTTCCCCACATCCTCGCCAACACCTATGTTGCTAGTATTCTTGACAATCGCCATTCTAATTGGGGTGAGATGGAATCTTAGGGTAGTTTGGATTTGCATTTCTCTTATTACTGAAGACGTTGAACATTTTTTCATATGTCTGTTGATTGCTTGTACATCTTCTTCTGTGAAGTATCTGTTCATTTCCTTAGCCCGTTTGTTGATTGGGTTATTTGTATTCTTGGTGTAGAGTTTTTTGAGTTCTTTATAGATTCTGGAAATTAGTGCTCTATCTGAAGTAAGAGTGGCAAAGATTTTCTCCCACTCTGTAGGCTCTCTCTTTGCATTGCTGATAGTTTCCTTTGCTGAGAGAGGTTATTCTTATTTTATTGGCAACAAAAGGAAAGAGAACATTTCCAACTAGTATCTTGCTCTTGGTACCTATCCATTTGGTTAGTGACAGATGTGGTATTTTTATGTAAGTGTCCCAACTCCATGACTAACAAAAAGTCTCCTCAGTGTTGATGATAGTCTGTATTGATCATTCTTAGTTCTTAGATTCCAGGTAACAGCTTCCATTTTTTATGTCGACTTTACATTTCACATGGATTTGTGGACAGATTATTCTGAACTTCAGGAGCCTCTCTTATAATGTGTGCATCATGATCCTCTCGAAAGATGTGCGCCGAGCTTGTTGAGCGTCTCGCACTGGGGATGCACGTTTAAGTGTGCAATGAATATTTTAAGTGTTTTCTTTTTAAATCATTAGTAGTATTGAAGAATCTGAAGAGGAGATATACTGTGTTCAGGATAAGATTAGCAACCAATTGTCTTTTAATATCTGACATTAATTGTGTGTTACACTTTTCTTCCTGAAAGAGAAAAGGAGTGACTTTGAAATGATTGCACAAGACTTAGGATGGCTTGTTTGACCAGGTAGCCTCATGAGCAGGTGCTTGATCCCCTGTCCTGACTCCATTGACTGGTCCAGCTGCAGACACAAGCATATTGTGGCTGTCTTTGCTCTTAAAGGTGCCTCAAATTAGCTGACTCTATAACTGGTATCTTTTCCCCATTTTTAATGTCTTGCCTCCTAACCATACATATGAGAATTAACTATGCAGTGGAAATATTCGGAGTTGATGACCAGAATTTTCCAATTTTGACAAGTGTCACTTGGTTGGCCTGCACCTTAGATTTCTGATCATTCTCTTGCTAACTATTAGGAGATTCTGCTGCGCATATCTCCTTTTTCTGATTGCCTACCTGGTAAAATAGCCGAGAGACATTTAAAAGACTTTCGAAGATTTTGGAGCAAGATAAAGGTGGATACTTAAGGCTGTTACTGTTCCCTTAATTCTGAAATAACATTTTCCCTTTTGCTCTTGTCCAAATGCCCCTTGACATCAGTCTCCTTTTATTAGCTGTCAAGTCCCACAGAATGGTCCTGGAGAGTAGGTAAGGCCGTATCTCACTGTGGCAACCCAGGGCGGGCAGCTGGCATGACAGACACATAGTGTAGGCAGAGGCACTTCCCTTAATCCGTGTGCCCAAGCCCCGGAGGAAGCAGAGTTTGTGTGCTTCACCAGTTGCAGAAAGATCCTTTGGGAAAGTGACATTTCTGCAGTCCCATAAGCAGAACCCCATTTCCATTTGGGTTCTTTAAGATGAAAGCATCAAGAAAATGCTCCTTTCCCATGTTTGGGAAGCTCCACTCCGTTTGTAGCTCCTGAGCAGTCGGTGTCAGCTGTCCATCTGGGACTTGCTTCTCTTTCTCTGAAAAAGTGTATTCTGATCCCTTCACCCACCAGGTTTCTCCTACTCAGTGGGAGAGAAGGGGAATCACAGCCTGGCTGCCACGGGGCTCCTCCCCAGGCCCCACGGTGTCTCCTGCACCGCCAGCTTAGCAGGCCCTGGTGTGGCCACCTGGACAAAAGTGCTCCGCATGGCAAATCAGAGACGAAAACACACACTCTTAATTTGCAGTCCTGCCAACGACGTATGAGTGGACTCTTCTCCACTTCCAGCATTTATTATCATTTGAATTCTCAGTGGCTGCCCCTCTGACCGGGTAAAATGAAATCTCAGTGTAGCTTTGATTTGCATTTCCCTGATTGATAGAGATGTTGAACTTTTTTAATATATTCATTGTCCATTTGCATTTCTTCTTTCGAGAAGTGTCTCTTTAGTTTGTTTGCCCATTTATTAATTGTATTATTTGTCTTTTTGGTGTTAAGTTTTTGAGTTAGTACAACCATTCTGGAAATCAGCGTGGAGATTCCTCAAAAATCTAGAAATGGAGCCACCATATGATCCAGCTGTCCCACTCGTTAGTATTTATTCAAAAGAACTCAGCATACCTTAGTGATATAGGCTTAGCAATGTTCAATCTGCACAATTCACAGTAGCCAAGTTATGGAACCAGCTCAGGTGCCCATCAGCAGATGAATGGATAAAGAAAACATGGTATGTATGAACAATGGAGTTTTATTCAGTCATAAAGAATGAAAGTATGGCATTTGATGGTAAATGGATAGAAGTAGAAAACATCATGCTGAGAGAAATAAGCCAGACCCAGAAACTCAAGGGTCAAATGTTTTCTCTCATATGCAAATGTGGACCAAAATAAGGAAAAAAACCAAGCGGGTAACCACACAGAAACGGAAGGAAGATCTGCAGTGCATCAGAAGGGGATAGAGGGAGAGGGAGTAATCATGGGGAAAGACAGGAACAGCAGAATAGAATTGTCAAATTATGCTACGTACATATGTCAATATATCACATGAATTTAACCTTTATGTGTACCTATAAAGCATGAATTAAAAACAATAAATAAATAGTAGGAAGACCAGTAGAGTAGAGGAAAGGGAATAGGAGGGGGAAAGGAGGGGAAGAAAAGAGGAAGTACTAGAGACTGACGTGGGATCATATCCATGCACCTGTGATTTTTTAAATGAACCATGGTTTTATGTACAACTGTAATGCACTAATAAAAAATGAAATTAAAAAAGGGCATTGTCCTTGTCTCCCAGGAGCTTATGGTCTTGCAGGGAAATGAGGAAACTGAGCTGTTTGCTGGAGGACTGGGACAGGGAAGGACGCACGGAAGATCCCCCAGAGACGTATCTGAGCCAAATCACAAGCAGGAGCAAAGAGTTCAGGAAGGAGGAGGAGAGGAAGACGTGCACGCGAGTGTGCGTGTGGCTGTGCGCTCAGTCAGGAGGCCGCTGGTGTGTGAGCAGCTGTGCCCTGAAGAGGGGAGGCAGGAGTTGGGGACGGGGAAATGCGGGCTCAGGGGTGTCCTGGAATGCGCTGGATCCCAACAGAATGGAAGAGATCCGGAATGAGCTCCAGCTTCTTCTTTGGGACGTGGGATGTGGGATGACGCATTTACTAGAACAGGGACCTCAACCAGTGGATTGGGGTGCGCGAGCAGAGCGAAGATGCCCCGCGTGACCAGTGGGCTCACGGTGGGGCGTGGACACGCAGGAATTGTTTTGGGTAGAGGACACGTGAGTCATTTAAGTCACCTTTCTCAGAACCTTACAACCAAGTCACAACCCTTGAAGCGTTCGAGCAGTGTAAACAGTTGTCGCCCAAGCCCTGCACCTGGCAGCGCTCTCTGGCAGCACTGCGTGCAGGAGGGTCTGAGGAAGGGTGGCTGTCTGTCAGCTGGGCTCCGCATCACTCTTCTGCCCCTGCCGACACACACTGGTGACCAGCTGTCCTGCGTTGCCCGGGACTGTGTGGATTTCAGCTCTGAAGTCCTGCCTCCAGGGTTGGGGTGTCCACACACAGTCTCCACCGTCTCTAGCAAACAGGGGCAGCTGCTGACAATGTGAGCGTAGGCTCCTGTGGTGCCCAGGGACAGCGGCCATGGACAGGGGGAGGGTAGCCATGGCTCTGGCTGGGACTCCAGTGGGGACAGATCAGCCCGAGGATTCAGACTCCTCTGGCTCTCCTCCCTGTCCCCCTGTGTTGTTCCCCCCTTGAGAGTGTGTCTCCCTTCATGACCCTCGTACAGGATCTTTGTGGATCAGTAACCAGTTTTGAGGTTATCCCTAAATCTTTTTCTTCAAAGGATTGTGGGAAATCATCTCTGCAACTCATAAAAAGGAAAAGAATGTTCAGATTGAAAACTCAACACCATTAAATAAGATAGTCTGTTTCTTCTTCAGCATCTTGGCTTCTCTGCATGCTTTGTCTCCCCATCACCTTCCTGTGTTGCCTTTTGCATCTAGATTGCCTCTGTTTTCTCCCTGGCACTCAGGACTTGGGGACTTTCTCTAATTGAGTCAATGGAGTTGATTGACTTGCAGTGTCAGCTGCCATGTTGCCAGATGAGCAACTTGGGTATAATACCTGGGCGATGTCGGCAGGTGACTGCATCCCTGGCCATTTCTTACCCATAAGAATATCAAGACTTAGTTTGCACTTCTCAAGAAAATACATAATGTTGATATCATACTTAATCTGGTTAGCTTTTTCTGAACATTGTGGGTCTCCTTAAAGTAGTGTCATAAGTACTAACTATGTTATCAGTTTTCTGCTGCTTAATATTCTCTGATGGAAAATGATTGGAAGAACTGGTGAGTTAGAATTTATGGTTGCTGAGGTGGTGAGCTGAAAGCAAGCCAGTTTTGAGCGCTGAGGTCTGCTTTGATGAGAAGTTCCTGCTAGAACTCAAACTCATTAGCAAGGGTCACCATGTCGGAGCTCAACCTCCCCAATCCCTGGATAATGGGCTCCACCCATTATCCTACCCTCAGCCCCAACACTGGGTGGAATTTGTAGTCACTGCTGTCACAAACTGTCAAAATAAGTTGTCTAAATACAGTTGTTAAGTCAGCCACAAGAAGCAGGTTGTTCCTAATTGCAAATGAGGTTGCTTTAGGTGGTCTCTGTGACGCTGAGACCTTGAAGTGAAGTGTTCCAAGAGGCAGATGAGAGCACGGAGCTGCTGCTGAGGAAGCGGCCCGGCATGCGGGCTGTCCTGGGAGACGGCCCTGGGGCCACCCAGGTGCTTAGGCTCTGTCAAAGGGGCGTGGGGGTGGAGGGAACTCCAAGTGCAGGGAAAGCCTGGCTTTGCAGTGTGGAGTGCCCGTCGCTGAAGGAGGTGGGTTAGATGCCCCAGTTCTTCATCGTCTGCTTCCCTGGTTTCTGAAGGACATTATTTTTGAAAGCATATCAAAGCGTGCCTCTGTGGACAGCTCTCAGCTCGGCATGCATAGAGGAGGAGCCACAGGAGGCACAGGGCACGCATAGCTACTGGGCTGTGTGAGCCAAAACGGCACTCAGTGAACCGATTTCCATCCTGTGAGTGCCCCGCGGGTCCTGCTGGAGTCCTGTGGACACCAGTGGCCATCTTGTTCAATGTTCTTGAGCCTGAGCTAATTGTACAAATTCGTCTGGAGCGACTGATGACTGTGAACTGAGCGTGTCCCTGCCAAACACCGAGGTATCACCTGGTTCTAAGAAGCCTTTCCTGACCATCCCTCTGATGCCCAAGTCCCTGCCGTGGGGCTTTCTTCGCCTCTTCTCTGCTGCCCACAGTCCCTCTGCCGCTAGCTGGACATTCGTCTGATCTCTCCACTGAAGAGCACTGTGAGCCTGGACTTCTGGAAGTTCTCATGGCAACCTTTCCAGCGTGGACAGCACAGACTTCTGGACCACAGCCTATGTCCAGGAATGTTGGTGACTGATGAGGGAAGAAGCAGCTTTGAACTCATTGTCTCCCTCTTTTCCTTAATCCTCAGAAAATTTAGCTCCAAACACTATGCCCACATGAAATACATCACTTCAGATTCTCTGGTCTCTATAAATACTGGTTCTTTCCTCTCTGTGACTTTACATTTGCATTTTCATACACATGCAATCTGGTGGAATACTAGGCAGGAGGTGTTTGAAATCAACCATCAGGGGCCAGGGATCAGAGTTCATTCCAGCTGTGTTCAGTCAGGACACGCCCTATCCCAGCCATCTTTGCTCAGCCTTTTGCCTTGGTGACTTCTCCCAACAGTATCCCCTGTGCTGTATGAGAACCTTCTGAAGAAGGCCTTGGCTGTGGTTGGCTTGGGGAAGGCTTGGTCCTTAATACAACAGTGAACAGGGCTGCGAGTGGTTGGGGTGATAATGAGGCCTCTGACCTCATCAGTAGGTTAATCTGTTGGTGATTCATAGCTGAACAGGCTATGAGGAGGTAGGACCCAGTTGGAAGAAGTGCCTCTAAGGGTATATTTTGTCCCTGTACCCTTCATCTCCCTCCTCTCTCTGTCTCTGCTTCCTGGACACCAGGAACTGAAAGGTTTCCTCTGCCACATTCTTCTACCTCACCACAGGCCTCTAACATTGAGGGTAGATGACCATGGACCGAAACCTTTCAAACCATTGACACCATTAACCAAAATGAATATTTACTCTTTTAAGTTGTTTTTCTCAGGCATTTGGTCATAGCAATGAATAACCGAGAAAGAGTACTCGAGGACCTATTTAGTTACACTGCCTTTATGAATTCCTCCGTGACTGTTGCAAACAGAAGTCATTCCTTTTCCTGCTCCCCACCCTCCCTCATAATATGGGAAATATGTTTACATGGGACATATTTAAGTCTCTCTTAAATGCAACTAAATGAAAATATGACATTTGCCTGAACTTGGCAGGCAGGGGTTCTGCTTTCTACCAGATGGTACATTCCTGACAAGCAGATGCTCCTTTTTTCTTTTATCTTGGTCTCCTTCACATGTAGATACTCAGTAATTTTTGAATGGCTGCCTTGTTGCATTTCATTCTATATATCTGGCTATGTGGGGGACGTGGTTTGGAAGAAAATTGACCAGCAAGTACAGGTGGAGAGGGTGAAATGCAGAGGAGAGAGAAGGGATGCCAGAGGTCTCAGTCTGGGTTTGGGGACAGAATCACCAAAGGACAGGGTGCAAGGTCTGGGGCTGGTGAGATGGGCAGGAAGGGTTCAGTTGAAGGAAGAATCTGGACAAAACAAGATGGAGGGAGAGAACAATGCTGAGCATCTTCTGTGTGGGCCTGCTGCCCAGGTTTCACATATGCTACGGAGGACGCGGTTTCTAAGTAAAGAAACTGGGCGCCTGTGGAGTCACTCCTGGGAGAGGGACTGTAGGAGGAAAAGGCTTGCAAGGCAGGATTACGTAAAGGCCCCAAAGGCACCGCTCCTGGCTCCTTGTCACTCTCCTCCTGCTCTCTCCCTCCTTCTGTCTCCGTTCCCTTCCTTCCTCTCATTTTGAGGGCTCCCATGATTTACGCAGGTTGGGCCCCCATGCATTCTGTCAGCAGCAGCTATGGCCTCCTACAGGTGGCTGAATGCTGGGAGCAGCCCAGTACCCGCCTGTGGTGTAGACGCGGATGAAACAGGACTCCAGTTACCTGGTTCTTGTTGACCCAGTGATGATGGTTTCCATGATAAGATTATCGACGACAGTGGAACGGCTCTTGAACTGCGTTCAGCTGTTGCAAATACATCCCCAGAGTTCTCTTGCATAAGGCAGTAGAACTTTCTGGGGCAAGAGTGGTAGGAAGGATTTCCGTTCAGCTAGATCGATGCTTATTTGAATCTTTTTGTATTTCATTCTGGTTAAACATTTCAGGATTTTCTTGAATAATTATAGTCCTAGCATGAAGGAGCATGTTTTTCTTAATAGATATTATAATAATTCTGAGAAAATGGAAATAGCATACTTATGTTTGAATGATATGTGTTGCCAAATATTCCCATGGTCTGAACAGATACCCTCGGTCTGTGGCATTGTTTTCTTTTTTGTGATTCTCTTATAAAAGATTCAACCTCCTTAGGAAAAGATCTACAGCAGCCTCATGGTGATCCTTTAGGTCAAAAACTATAAATTAAGTCAACTGTTTACAAATAATAAATTGACTAATATGCATCTGTCTCTTAGGATCCAGCGAGGAAAAAAAAAAATGAAACCAGTAATTTGTTAGTGAGTTTTAAATTACACAGATGGGGTCTGTGTATCATGTGTGAGTTTACTGGATAAATAAGAAAATTGAGACATAGCAAAAGGAAAGTGAGGAAATTGCCCTTTCTACTTTCTCAGCACTTGGCGTATGTGTGTTCTGTCCTTGGTAGATGACAACATTTGAAGTTCCTACGCAGGATTTTCAGCATGTCATTCAGGAAAAGGTTCAAAAGTGAAATGAAGATGGAAGGAGCTTTATGAGGACAGACATCACTGTTCCTATTCAGAGGCTGGTCAGAAGTCAGCACATGCAGGGGGCAGGGTCCAACACTGAAGGATGTTGGGGAGATTGCTCTTCTTCTAACCAGTGTCCTTATGCACTGAATGACCCAGGACTTTAGAATCGCAAAGCAGTGACAGGTGACGCGGTCAGCGTCTCAGGACAGAAGCTCCTGCATGATCAGAATGCTGCAAACTGAATCACACACAAATCACAGGGGGTGTGTATGTGTCGACCATTCAGACGTTTTTTATTTCTTTGGCTGAGAACACTCACCATACCCTGTGGGGAATTCTGCAACACAGTTAGCTGTCGTGTGCCGCTCGCCCTGCCGGGCCTAGGACACTGGGGCCGCCTGCTCCGCGGAGCCCTGCACCGTTCACCCTCTGTCTCCGCTCGCCGCCCTGTTCCCCTCCAGCCTCCGCAGCCACCCTCCCACCAGCCTGTGTGAGGCCGAGGTTTGGGTGGGCCGCGTGTGAGAGCAGGGGAGCTGGTCTCTGGGCCTGCCCGGTTTCACTGAGCTAACGTCCTCCGATGTCACGCAGTGTCGGGATTCCGTCCTTCCTGGTGGAGGGGCTGGGTCGTGCACGTGTCTGTCACTCATTCTCAAGCGTTTGTCCAGCCCTGCGGGAGCGCGTCCTGGTGAGCGTGCACAGTGCTGCAGCGGGCGCGGCGCGGAGGGCTCACCTGCCTCGGGCTTCCTTGCCTGGAGGAGGTGTCCGCCTCTGAGTCGCAGGCTGGCCGGGTCGCTGAGTCCAGTTTGCGAGGCCTTCGGGGCTGCCTTCCCTACGGTGGCCCCCGGCGCCCCCGGCAGCGCGTGGGAGCGCCTCTGTGCCTGCCTCCTCCCAGCACGTGTCTTGGTCTCTCTGACCGGCATCCTCACGGGGTGAGGAGGTAGCTCTGTGCAGGATCTTCACGTGCTCTTGGCCATTTGTGTGCCGCATTGTGAGAACCGTCTGGGCCGACGTTTCTAAGTGGCCAAGGCTCCTCCCTACAGTTGTCCAGACAAATCACTAATGGAAAATCATTCTGAAGTGGAGTTTTCTCCAGTCTGGATCAGGGTATCCAGAGTCATTGAAAGTGGTCATTCTGCCGCTCGTCCTTCCAGAATGCGGCTCTCCTCAGTTGGCGAGTTCAGCTGCACTCCCTGTCTGTATGTACTCAGTGGACAGTTCTGAGTCTGCACCTTAGAGTGAGCAAGATTTAAAATGTCGGCATGGAAGACTGGGGGTACCTTTCTGTGCTCACCTTGGGTGGCACAGATGGGAGGGGACATGGAGACTGAAAACAGGGATCAAGCACAGCGTGGACCGTGGGTAGTTGTGCCAGGGTGGACCTCATGCAAACACCCCACCATGTGTGTTTCGTGGACTCACCCATACCTGGGAGCACTTCCCGAGGACTTGTTTCATTTGTCTCTAGGATGATACTGTGGGCCAGAGCATTGTCTTCCCTTGCAGGACAGCCTACGCTGGAACCATCAGTGGATGGGTCAGCCAAGCATTCTCTGCCTGGCTGCTTCTGCCTTCACTCCCCAAAGCTTGCACAGGTTGGGTTTTCTCAGTTCTCAGCTTTCTCACCTCTTAAAATTTGTGCATGATCTCCAGGGAGGTTTTGAATCTTTGCTTGGAGATCTCTTTCTGAGTCCATGAACTCCGGGTGCAATTTCTCAAGCAAGAAGCCCCAGAAGGATTTACCAACCCTTCTTTCCTTTCCAGAGAACCTGGCTCCTTCATATGCAGTGCAGCAAAGTGTGAAGTACGCTGGGTCTTCTTATCTCCAGAGGGAGGGATTTGGATTAGCACCCCTCTAAGGAGTGTTCAGATCTCAGATGGAAGGGTTTTATTTGCCTTTTGAATAAGAGAAGTCTGCTCTTTCCTGAGGTCCAGATCAAATGCCACCTCTCTCATGACTCCAGTTGCTCAAGCAGTTGGCAGGATTTCTTTTCTCCTATCTTTAATGGCATTTGAATGTGCCATCATGATTATAATTATCACACTCTGACACAAATATCTGTGGGCATCAGTCATCCAACTTGAGGCAAAATAACTGTCTATACCCTTGTCCATAAAATTGGGGAATAATATGGAATCAACAATATACTAAAATTTTGAGTTCCTCGAAAATTCTATTTTTGATTGTGCATTTAAAATAAGTGTATTTTCCCTGAAGAAACAGTGTCCGCTGCTGCTGTGGTCAGGTGCTCTTGACTTGAAACGAATAGATGTTATGTCCTGCTGTCTCTTCTACAGTCTGCCCTGTCCCCAAGTCTCTCATCTCCTGCTCCTCCTGAGCCACTCTTTCTGTGATCCTTTGTTCCACATGTGTCTTAAACATGGATGATGGTGGAGAAAATAATTTTTTTTTGTTTTTCATTATATTTCTATTATGAAACCTGTATCTCAAATAAAACATTATTTTTATAAGGAAAATAAGTCTTCAAATTTTCGAAACTCACATTCTACAGCAAGATCTGGGCCCACCAGTTGAGTGAGATGCTTCTACTGTTCTTCTTGGACTCAATGTCCCAGGAGTTGACAGAGGTTAGGGCGCTACCAGGGACCAGCAGCTGACCCTTGGCTCATTCGCCTCTCTCTGGACACCCAGAGTTGGTCTTCTTCATGGTTCTGCTGATGGTCATCGGGTAGACTCTGCTGCCTACTTATTCTCTCTGCTCTCATCGTGTCCCACACCCCAGCTGGAGAAAATCCCTGTGCTGAACATGTTAACAACCATAAATAGGCAAATAAATAAACGTTGATGATCAGTAAGCCTATTTTGGATATGTTTACATTTGCGCGGCTTGGCTTCTTTGTTTCTTTCCTTTCTTTTTTTTAATTTCCTTTCTTGTGGTGCTGGGGATTGAGCTCAGGGGTGTGTATATATCCCCAGCACTTATTTTTTTGAGACAGGGGTTTTCTAAATCGCCCAAGCTGAATTTGAATTTGTGATCCTCCTGGCTCAGCCCCTCATTAGCAGGGTCACAGTTGAAAGCCACCATGCCTGTCTGTCTGTGTGTGTTTTCTTAGTGGGGATTCCCAGAACAGGCTATTATCGAATGCCCACTGCAACGTTATACCCACAAATGGATGTTTCTTTTGAGTTGTGGGAAGATGACAATAAAATATCTTGTATTAGCTTCAGTAGCCCAAAGTTCCTGCGATAAACCCTGTGCCCAGTTTGTGAATATACCATTCTTCAGTGAAGAAACTGAATGCCTGTATATTGCTTTGATTCATTGAAACTGCTTTTATCACACAAGCTACCCATATCAAAACAAAGCCAATGAAGTATAAAATTGACTTCACAAAAGCAAAGACTTTGGCTTTCTTAAGTGACACACTGGGCAGCATAAATGTTGAAAAAGTATTTGGTACAATATGAAATAGTACTGGGGAAATATCCTAAAGCATATACTTGTTCAGACCCTCATAAAGGAGGTCTTCATTAAAAGACTTTGTATAGTTCTGATGTGTACAGAAAATACTTGGTTTAATGTGATAAATATAGCTAAAAGGAGGTCTCAGGTAATGACAGCTAAAGTATGTGGTTAGAAAAAGAATAGGACGGATGGGTGGTGAAGAAGGCAGTCCTAACCAGGGTTCTGAATGCGCAAGGGCTCTTGGGTTTTCTTCCTCTTGCTGCAACAGCAACTGATTGTAGAGCAATATCATGTCGGCTCACCAGGCAAGCGTTTTCTCAGTCCCAGTTCACTGAACTAACAGGTTTGTGGAGTGCGTAAATCTGCAGTGACTTAGGATGTTTTCATTTAAACACCTGAGAAACAGGTGTACAAGAAATCTTTTTGCCATCACAGAACTCTTGGTTATTTGAGTTCCTCAGTGAGAGAACAAACAGGAACCACAGAGTGAGTCACAGTGCTGGACAGTGCACTCCCTTGGTGGGACCTGGGCACCGCCAGCTTGTCTTTTGTTTGTACCTGAAAGAAGCAGAGTGGGTACCAACACCTGAGATCATTGAGATAGAACCTCGTTCACACTGGCAATTCTGCCGGCAGATGTGTGTCTGTCTGTTTCACCTGTTCTTTTCATGCCACCGTGCTTCAGTGGCCCTGACGGCTTGCCGTCACCAACGTGCCAGAACTCTGGCAATCACCCTGTTATAATAGCGTAATTGCAATGTCGACAGCGTCTCCTATTTTGCAGCATGTCTAGCACTTCATAATCACAATCTGATTTAATTCTTCCAAAACCCTGGAAGACAGGCCCTACTGTGCTTTTCCTTCGCAGCCAGCTCTGCTGCACAGCACGCCATGGCGAGCACGAGTGCCCCGGTTGTGCTCAGCTGTCTCCTGTCATGCTCTTGCGGAAAAGGCCAGGCACACTGAGCATCACTTCAGCGCTCCCCGCGCCCTGCGCCTGTCTCCCCCTCTTCCCCTCGCGATTAGCTCTGTTCACTTCTCGCTGCCGATGGTTTTGCCTCATGCTGTCGCTGTTGGTGTCTGGGGTATGTTCAAGCTAGTCCTGTAGGGCAGGGCCAGGTGGAGCCCCAGGAGCTGAGCTCCACGTGGGGCTTTGTTCATCTGCAGCTCCCGCATCCTGCAGTTGGCAGATGGCCATGTTATCATCCTGCAAGGGACTGTAGTGATGTCACCCAGGTCGCACCTGGGAGACGGGATTTGTTGACCGTTTGAGAAACTCTGTGTTCTGGATCATCTTTAGCAAACGGCTGTGAGACTCTGGGGCAGAATTCAGGACCAATGATAAAATTGCTCTTTCCTTATCTGTCCGGGACCCGCATAGCTGCTCCATGACATCTCTGCGTCACCTAAAACCACATGTTCTCTTCTTGAATGTGACATTCTCTTTGGTTTGGCCAGACAGGCCCGTGATTTCCTTTGTGATATTGGATGTTATATTCTTGTACTTGCAGAGGTAGCATGAGAGGAAACACCAGGTAACAGCAAAAAGGAACCTGATTCCTCTGTGAGGTCTGTGTAATTGGACAATGATCGTCCCAGTGTTCTTGGGAAAGTGTTCTTCTCCTTTCAGGGTAAAACTCTACCATTTTGTGAAGACTAGTGTCGTGCACATTGGTAGAATTCATCTCAAACAAATTACCTATTTTCTAGTAAAGAAAATAGATGGATGTTAATGATTGGAACTTCAGCCTTCTTAAATCATTTATTAATGGTAAGTCCAAACTAAGCACCCTATTTTCTGCCCAGGGAAGTATTTCCATAATAACTATAAATTTTAAGTGTAGAAATAAGATGGGTTATTCCTACATAGTTATATTGACCATCCCTTAATATAATCCTTTTACATACAATAATTAAAGGCAAATGATACCTCTGATTTTTTTGTAGAAAATCATATGTACTAAATTGGATTCCAGTCTTTATAAATAGATGTTTTCCTGGTAATGGAAGGATTCACACAACTATAGTGAACAACTTAATGACTAAAGGAAGAGCATCTAGCATAGAATTTCCGTTTCAGAAATCACATTCAAGAAATCTAAGTGATGACAGCCATGACTGTCTTCATCGACATACAAACACATTGGTTCTGTTACAAGAGCGGCCGTCACTGGGGAACTGCCTCTTAGGTAGGCATTGAGTAGGGGAAAGTCAACCAAGTCCTACACACATTCTGGAGGGTGCAGCAGTTCAGAGGGCCGGCTTCCATTTTTCCCTCCTTTGGGGAAAAGCTTACAGTGAAACTTTCATAAATATTCAGTTGCACATGGTTGATCTGGTATTGCAGGTGAGCAGATGGAAGGAATGGCACCTCGTAGGTGAGCAGCGTGCAGAATTCATTACATGAGCTTTCGCACACACCAGGAACAAGGGCCAGGTACATCCGTGTACATTGGGACTGCAAAAGCCAACACCTCACTGTTAACAGCAAGATTTTGTGGGCAGACCTGGGAATTAGGTGGATTTTGAAGAACTTCCACCTTTTACTATCTATATCTATGTTTGTCTTCTAACTCTACTATTGTTATAAAGATTAAAAAAAAAAAAAGGAGCCAAAATCATCTTAAAGGAAATGCATTTAGAAACAGCCCTGTTCAACACTGAACCCTATACATGGCTTATCCCAGGACCGTCCTCTTGTGCAATCCTGTGCAATCCTGTGCAGCCCTTGCTGAGGGTGGAAGATAATCAGCAGAGTAGGAGAGAACAATTCAGTTGCAAAGTCCTACAACTCCAACTCGCACAAATTTATAAACAGCGTGGTTTTCATGGGCCTCATAGAGAAAGGGCACTTAGAAACCACTCAGGCCATTTCTGTGTTTCATTCTTTGGTTACAGAATTATTTTGCTATTGAATTTGTCTGTACAATGATTATTGGAGAAGGCTGAAAACAGATTTACAAGGCAATTTTCTAAAATCATAACAAAACACTAAATACTTTGCAATGATACAGAGTTCTTTCCTTGATTTTATACTTGTTTTTATATTAATCATTCACTTTTCAGTATTTGATTGAACACTACTCTTTGAAAGATTGTGTGATGTACCCAAGATTAGTTGTAGCATTGATTGCATGCAATATTTGATTAAAATATTCCAGTTCTCACCTGTACGTCAAACATTATAATTAGCATTTTAAAGACACTTGTAAATATTTCAGTCAGAGAAAATTGTGATTTTTCTGAGAAACAAAAATCAGATACCTAGGTAATAAAGAACTTTAATAACGTTATCAAATGCATTAAACATAAAATGTTTACATCAACTCCATATTGATTGAAATAGCTTTTATGTTCTAATCAACTTTCAGAGACTGACATTGAAAGGTTTCCGTTATGCTGTGTTGCATTCTTATCACTTGCAAAGTCCCTCATGTATAATTGATAACAAGCCATGTATCCTTGATTTCATTTTAAGTAATCTTCAAACTTATTCTGAAGAGTGAATCAGATGGTCAGAAAAAGTGACAAAAAGAACTGAGAACTGTAATCCGATACATAATTTAATATTTAAAAATCGTACATACACGATAATACATTCACATCATTAAGAACTCAGCTCACAAATGAGATTATATTTTCCTGTGCTGCCCTACTGCTTCCTGTCTCTCCACAGAAAGTGACTATGAAATCCTTCAGCATCTTCCAAAACTAAGTAGAGAGATTCAGATCTGTGCAGCGGGATTCTGTGTGTTTTTCTTCATGCTATGTGAGGAAGCATGAATTACCAGAAGAGGAACCATTTTATGTTCAGGGGAGGATAATTAGATGCACATATGAGTGACACCTGGGTGTGACCTTTCTTTGTAGTTTATCTTAATCGTTGTATCATTGTATGAATATTTACGTTTCCCCAGCTAATAGATTCTGTTTGTGTGTGGATTGATTTTAGGCTACAGTAACAGACATTCTTGCACATGTGTATTCTGTCTAGACTTGGTAGTATAGGCAGGATACCTCTCAGAAATTACACTGCTGGGTCAGGATTTCCATGGTTTCAGACCTGGGATACACATTCAACTTAGCAAACTTATCTTTACACCAGGATTGCACTTTTGAATGAAAGAGGGTCTCTTTTCCAATATCCTCATCAAAATTGTGTTTTAAATTGTTGGGCCCTACTACTAATATAGTATGCTTATATTAAGCTTATCACCTATTATAAAAACAAAGTTGTACCCCAGGTGTCCTGGGGTTGCTGACGTGTCCAGTGCTGGATTCGAGCTCAGTTGGGGAACTTCTCAGCCTGAGCTGCTACTTACCACAGATTCCCTTCCACAATCTTGAGCTATACTCTTGAACTTTGCACCTTGAATTTACACATTTTGCTCAAGTCGGTATTTATGAGCCTTAGCTTCTTGATTTATAACATAAAACTGATTTGTGTTCTCTTTTTACTCTTAAAAATGCTGCTCACCTTGAAGCCCAATTTGAGTCAGAGTCAGCCTTTGGGGTGCACATTCTGTGTATGATCTTCAGTTCTATTTTGCTTATAGTGCTTTATTGTCCTTTACCCTGAAACAGATAATTTTACAATGAAAAACACAGCGAAGAAATATACATTCTTTTAAATATATATAGGCAAATGCAAGCTTCAAATATATGTACACACACACACACATATATATATATATATAAAACTGTCTCAGCTCATCTGTCAAGTAAAAGAAAATATTAAAAAGAAGTCAGATGAAAGAATTACTGAATTGTTAAAGATTTTATTAAAGAACTTCTGTGAAGTAGGTTAGAAACCCACAAAATCAAGTATTATGAATTTTTCAATTTTCATAATCTGGATAAACCATACTAATACATTGATTATCATGGTAACTTCCACACCAGTGAAGGGTTGTTTTAAATTTCCCAGTCATATCATGCTTTAAGAAAATCAGTATACTTCATATGAAGTATTCGAGTAAATTAATAAAACATACTTTTAATATGATGGACAATTTTATTGAGTAACAGAAAGCTTTAAAAATCAGTAAGAAGGAGGTACAGATGACCGACTGACTGATTCGTTAATGACTGATTAGTTAATAAGCCAGCTGACTTGAGTGGCACTGATAAGATCCACAGTAGCTGAGATTACTAAAGAGATTGTCAGTGATAATTTAGTACTAAAATGAAAATTTACTGCACAAGTCTAGGGCTGAGGGACTGCCCAAGACTACCCATTAATCCACATAAGGAAACTTTCAAATACTGTTACTCATGCATATTTAAACTCTGCTAGAAATCTTTGCTATCCTAGTGATTTTATAGGAACAATCTAGACTCAGATAATGCATTCTTTAATTTCAAAAATTAGATCTTTAAGCAAGCCTTTTTGAGTCTTCTAATGCCTTGGAACTGAAGGCAAAAGAAAGAACCCCACCAGATTACTTAAATGGTCTCATTTGTAGCCAAAGGCTTGCAGGTCATGGTGGGCGAGCTCAGTTGAATACTGGGCTGCAGAGTTTGCCTCAGTGGAATTCTAAGTCAGCACAACTTCTCAGGGGGAGGAGGTGGATATAAAATAAGAGTAGAGAAGGGATACACAGTGGGACTCCATGGGGGCTCCCCAAAGTCCTGTTGGCTAGAGATGAAAAGCAAAGCATGAGGAGCAAACTGGAACTTTTGTCATAGATGACATCACATCTCCTACAGCCAGGAGCTGCCAAAGGAAGCACTGATCCATTGCTGCCCTCATCAGTTACCTGTGAGTAAGGAGCCAGGAACGAGATAGGATTCTTCAGACACGCCCCCAGTGACCCGCTTCCCCCAGCCACTCCCCACCCGCCTACAGTTAGCACCCAGTAATCTATTCACATTATTAAGTCATTGAATGAATTAACCCACTGATGAGGCTGCAGTGCTCATGTTCTAATCATCTCACCTCTGAGTATTCCTGTGCTATTTACATGATCTTCCCAAGGGCACCTCGTATCCAAACCACAACCAGAACACCTACTGATGTCTAGCACCGTGGGAATGCGCTGTGCTGCCGGGTCTACCAACTTCAACGAGTTTGTTCCAGGAGGGAAGGGACAATGCAGGACAGACCTGCAGCTGGAGACTGGGTGCTGCTCCAGACACCAAATTCTTGAGCATGTGGATGATACCCCAGAACCTTCCAGATTTGGAATGGCTGTCTAAAACAAGTCTGCTTAGGCGGGACTATTTCAGTGCTTTCGTGAAGATCTAACTATCTGAATGTCTGTGAATTCTTTTTTTTTTTTTTTTTCAACTATCAATACCTTAAGGAACAAGCATACACCCATTTGTTCTATGAAGGCTCATGGCGGGACAGACAAGGCACCTACTGGAGAGCCAGAGAAGCTGGGAGTGAAGACAAACTGTGCTCCTTAGTAGCTGAGAGGCTGCAGGATCACTTCATTGGGTTGCTGTGAGAATTTACAAGAAAATGTATGGAAGAGTTTGAGCAGGGGGACCCTGAGGCCTGGCAGGTAGACTCTCAGGTGAGGAGTTCCAGTTCCTTGCAGATGGGTTGGACGGTGGGCAGGCCTGCAGCAACTTGCAGATACGCCCGTAGACTGAACCCAGCCTGCGATGGTCTCCAAATACATGGGCCAAGCAAACATCTTTCTCTTCATGCCATAAACACCCAACTCAGGGGACCCACGTAGCCAGGGTAGCCTGCCCACTACACGCTGAGGTACTCCTACTCAGTACCTTAAAAACAGGAGTTCTGCTCTACAATCTGAGGGCCAGAGAGGCTGGGAAAGAGTGCGTGAGCAGGAAACAAACATTTTTACCCTAATATTCTGCTCAGAATGTCTCAGAATTCACCTGTAGCATGTATGTGAAAATGCATTAAAAAATAAAGATATGGCTAGTTATGGAAATCTCAAGAGGAAAAATTTGTGGGATTTATTCTCTTTTTATGACCATGTTTCTGGTTGTGTGGACAATGAAGTCATTACTGGAATATGGAGTTCAACATCTATTCTTTACAGGTACCTTCTGAAGGGTTATTTCCTTCTGTAAAATCAACTTTGGTTTTTCTAACTACTCCTCCTGTTCCAGTGACTTGAGACACAGACTCATTTTCTCTTTCTCACTGAGAAATACCTCTTTGGCTTTGGATTTTGGTGAGACATTTGCTTTGGCTCACTTGTTTTGTCCAGCTGATGGCCATGCCCACACTGAGATGTCTACAATGATGCACCTCTGCCTGCCCTGATGGCCCGGCCATCCCAGGGTGCAGAGCTGAAGGACCTCGGAGAGCAGCCGTGCCCTGGGGCTCAGGCCTGCAGAGCGCAGAGTCCTGGGAGCAGCTGAGGAGGTCCTGGTGTGCATTTCCTCTGCAGACGCCGGGCCATGAACCTCAGCACAACCGAGACTGACAGTGTCACTTCGTAAGGACAGAAAGGAAGAGAGAAAAGAAAACCAGTGTGATGTGGGTATTAAAAATATTCAACTAAGAACTAATTTTCTCCCACATATCAGGACATTACACCTTGGAAGACTTAGACATCACCAAAAGCTAATTTCTGCAAGGCACTGAGACTCCGAAATCTAATTTTCTCAGTACCTATGACTTTTATTCCTTGTCATAAGATGAAGTGTATATTTAGCTCTATTGAGCTCCTGAATTTTAGTCTTGAAACTTGGAATTATGAGATCTGTGGATGATCTTGATTGGATCTTGAATTTTAAGAAGTTGCTCTGTGATGTTAATTCAGTACCTTCCTCCTGACTGAAGATGAGGGAAGGAAGATGGCGGCCTGCGGACTCCAGGCTGAGAGCACACATTTTGGTTACTGTTCTAGTCATTTTCTAGCAAATCTCCTTCTGGCAAACCCTTTACTTTTCACAGCCTTGAGGCTTAGATCCCCTGCAAGATGCTCTGTAGAGGTGCCCTGTGTCCTAAGAGAGTCCTGGGCTCTGGTTCATCTTCTGTGTTTAGATGAGCTGGCAGTGTATGTTTTTATCCTAGCCACAAGGCCAAGATGCCCCTTTTCCAAGCAGGCATACCCCCGACACACACCTCGGCCTGCCTGTCAATAACGCCTGAGCCTGAGCGTGAGGAGCTAGCCCAGTGTCCAATATCCTGCTGTGGTGTGAGTCCCCGCCCCCAAAGCCACCAGCTTCCATCAGTCACCCCCATGTGCTGCGAGTAGCTGATACCATGAGTTTCCAGATGCTGACCTGTGAGGGTTCCTCTTCCAAGGGAGTGGCCTGAGAGGGACACAGAAATTCCTTGAAAATTGAAGAACCTTCAAGGTTCACTGTGCCTGGACCAATAATGCCACGGAAGCGTTTCAAAACCTGTTAGGAAGCTGGTGTCAGAGCGACAAAATTACGTGGACTCCAAACTTGCGTGGTTTAGATCTAGTTACTGCCAGGCTATGGAAATGTCCAGGAAAATATTCTCATGGGATTTACTTTTTTTTCTGGATTGTTTTCAATTTTGTAGCTAATAGAATCATCACCACGATGTATGCATATTAGTCAGTATTTCCTCACTATGACCAGAATACCTGACAAGAAGAACTGAGGAGGAAAAACATATCTGACCGGCAGTTTTGTAGGGCTCTGCTCATGGCTGGCTGCCTCCATTGCTCTGGACCCCAGGTGAGGGGAACCTCACAGTGGAAGGGTATGGCAGGGGAAAGCAGCTAAGCTTATGGCAGCCGGAAAGCAGAGACAGCATAGGGACGCCAGGGACGCAATATAAACCCCAAAGCACGCCCCAGTGACCTGCTTCCTCTAGCCACACCCTGCCTGCAGTTGGTATCTAGAGTAGTAGTTCTTTCAAATTATTAGTGCATCAAATGGATTCATCCACTGCCTGGGTTACCACTCTGACAATCTGATCATTTTACCCCTAAACGTTCCTGCATTGGCTAATGAGCTTTTAGGGGACGCCGCACATCCTACCCAAAACTCTGTGGCTCAATATCAGAGGGATACCACACTTCTACAGCCCTAAGTTTGTGTTTAATAATTTTTAAAAATCTCAATGCTCCATGATACTGCATTTTATGTTTCTCACAAAAGAAGCGTCTAAATTCTTTGACACACCCCATTTGGGGAGATGGAGGGACAGTAAAGACATTAATGATAAAAGTTCTTTCCAAGGTTCACTTTTCCAGGATCAGGGGACTGCTGTTTGTCGATTCACATTCTCTATTAGCATCCCATTATCTCTTTGAAATAATAGTCCGTCCCTAATCCTTAAGGATTCTCTCCTTATTTCTAGCATCTACTCTAATTGACTGCTTTTCCACGCCCCAATAAGGCCAGCAGAAAGCCGTCCACATTAGAGTCTCACTCAGTAGGGCTCTCATCCTAAGTGTCTGCAGGAGCAGGAAAGAACGTGCGGGAGTGAATGGTCACCATGTACCCACTGCCCACAGGACGTCGCTGGTGTTACCGACACGGCCATTTGTATTCACACAGAGTCAGGTGATGACGGAAGCAGCATTTCCCTGAGGAAAAGATGCGCTTCCTTCTTGCCACTGGCGGGGTGCGGCTGTGTCAGGAGTGACGGAGCCCAGTGGGCACGTCGGCACGGCATGTGGGCATTCAGCTGAGAACTGGGTCCCCGCACAGCCTGCTGGGCAGTCGGTGCTCTCAGGGCCTTGGTTACCTGTCCAGTCCTGAGACGAGCAAGTTCTCTTCTTTCTGTTTCCTCCAGGTTCTTTCTCATCTGTGAATGGTGGAAGCACTGGATTTGCTGCCTCCTATTTTTCTGTTCTAGTCTATTTAGGGCCTTTCTTCAAGGTGAGGCAGAGCATCCTGGCTTCTTCCCAGGATTTTGGCATTTTTATTTCTGGTATTTGTTGCTTATTTTGTTGAGAGGAATGAAGGGGTTGTCGCACGGTGGGGTCATCAGAGCCGAGTGGAGAAGGCATCCCAGTGCTGCCAGATTCACACCCGGTGCTCCCAGGTCCAGGTATTTAAAACTGCTTGTCTTCGTCTGTGAGGAATTGAAGCCTTGACTCTGAGATTCAGGAGAGAGAAGACCTCCTCGGGCCCACAGTCGAGAGCATGAACCCCACATTGCGTCTCTCCCCGACTCTTCCTGCCCTCTCACACTCCTAGCCTTGCCACCCAGAAGTTCCTGTGCCCATGTACTTTATGTCCAGTCTATTCTTCCTTCCTTCCTTCTTTCTTTCTTTCTTTCTTTCTTTCTTTCTTTCTTTCTTTCTTTCTTTCTTTCTTTCTTTCTTTCTTTCTTCTTTCTTCTTCCTTCCTTTCCTTCCTTCCTTCCTTCCATCCTCCTTACTTCCCTCCTTCCTTCCCTCCTTCCTTCCTTCCTCCTTCCTTCCGTCCCTCCCTCCCTCCCTCCAGGTTCTCTAAGGCTCTATCTTATAAAAGAGAAAGGTAAATTTATGCAAATTTTAAACTCCATCTTTAAATTCATAAGGGTGCAGGAATAAATAGTGTTTTTCAATCAAAAGACGGGAATTTTACATATTCACTTGCCAAGTGAATGACTATAAATGAGAAAGTTTTCGCTATTTCAGCAAGGGCAGATTTGAGCATAAAGAAAATGAAGTACGTCCATTTCCTTTTAACACATAAAGTCAAGAGGAGGGAATTGGCTTTATTAAATTCGCCATTCACCATCCTCAGTGTGCTGCACATCATCTGCCGCAGGCTGGAGCTGCTGGATGGGCCACAGCAGTGATCCTCTCTCTTGCCCACGTCGGCCCCGCAGCCAAGGCACTAACCTCACAGGAACATCCCCCATTCCTTGTCAAATGTGGATTCCTTAATCATTAATTTCCACAATGATTTCAAGTCAGCAATTTGATTAATTATATGTACCATGGTAATAAAACCCAAATTATTGGTTAATCCCCAATCTATAGGCAAAATTACCATCTGCCTTGTATATTGTCATGACCTCTGTGACCCTGCTTGAAATCCCTCTTGAGTCCCAAGGAGGCAACATGCTTGGAAGTGAGGAGATGGCCAGTTTGCATCTTGCCTCTGGCACTCGCCCCTGTGTGGTCGCCAGTACTTTATTGATCCCTCTGAGGCATCGTCTCCTCACCTACAAATCTAGATGCCATCAGTCTCTGGGTCGTGGATGTTTTAAGGATTATGTGAGAATGTGACATTCACCAACCATGACAGTTAGTGGCATTTAGTAAATACTACTCAGGATTAGCTAGTTTGTGTGTGTATTGGTATTTCTTTGTACACGACTCCAGTTCCAGAAAATCAATACAATGTGAAAATTACTTCGACCTGTGTAGGCACTTAGTTCATAGTCGGGGAACAGAATTCTGCAGGCAGTCCTCGGCATGAGCCACGGAATCCTGCAGGCAGTCCTCGGCATGAGCCACGGAATCCTGCAGGCAGTCCTCGGCATGAGCCACGGAATCCTGCAGGCAGTCCTCGGCATGAGCCACGGAATCCTGCAGGCAGTCCTCGGCATGAGCCACGGAATCCTGCAGGCAGTCCTCGGCATGAGCCACGGAATTCTGCAGGCAGTCCTCGGCATGAGCCACTTGAGCTGCCCTGGTCTTGGGCTGGGGCTTGAGGGACAGCTGAGGCCCTGAGGCAGCAACTGTTTTCTGATCAATTACATGATGAAATTTTTAAATTCAAGTTTTATTTTCCCAAGTTTCTCAGAATAATTACTAATCAAGCTTTGTGGTCTGTGTATGTTTTACCAATAATTTGTTTTATGCAAATAATAAGGTTCTGGTTATTTTACCCAATAGACCATATTCTGGATTATAGTCAAGGCCCTGTCTACTTCCATCTGTGAAATTCGCTGGGGCTGTGTAGGTGCTTTTACAGGTCTTCTGAGAAGACACCAGCAAATGCAAAGGATTGTATAGAAGGAGATTGTCTTTATGGCCTCTAAAAGTATGGTGTTTATTTAAAATAGTTCCCCTTTACCAAATTGATACATAATATTGAAATATTTTCAAAGTCTAATTCAATTAATCTCACCAAGAAAATAGCAGAACTAAGTTTCCTAGAACTTTCTTGTATATATGCATTTCATGAATCCAGCAAGCATTTGCCACGTTTCTAATCCGCCCCAGACTCCCAAAATATTTGGTGTCAAAGGTTTCAGAAGAAATTCTTGGATCCTCTTGTCAGGATGCCCAGCTCCTGTTTCTACAGACTTGTCTTTCCTCCTTTCCAGTTGGCCTCTGTTTTCACCAGGCAAGGAGCTCTACAGAGTCGCAGGGGTAAGGGTAGAGCAAACACCTGAGGTGGGCGAGAGCCGGAGTGTCCCCAGGCAGGCATCGAATGGTCGTTCTACCCGGGTCTTCCTCCTCCCTCTTCTGCTTTTCTCTTGTTCTCCTCCGTGTGTGTGTGTGTGTGTGTGTGTGTGATTCCTAATGCAGTGGATTCCCCCTCACTACTGGATTCTGGTATTAGTTGTGCAGAGGGGTTACGAGAACAAAGTTCAATTTAAAAATACGCTTTGTCAGATACCACAGTGAAATAAATTTGCATATTGTTATTTAGCATCTTTGAGCCATTTTTATCATTTTCTTAATGTTACTATGACCCTGAAGAGAGTAACTTGGAATAAGCTGTAGGAGGATCACTGCCTCGTTCCTTCTCTGGCCCGTGGGGAAATCAGGCCTCCCCTCACTCCCCACAGCCATGCTGTATGTTAGATTAATATTAAATAGAGCAGCTCTCAGAGGAGAAAGTACCTTGGGAACCCTGCGAGCTATTCTGAAGTAGCACAGGGCTTATCTAAAATCTTAACATGGAAAAGTGGCATATCTGCAAGAAAACAGATTGAAAAGAGATCTTGATATAAAAATCCTCCTAATGGATTTTGCACTAGAAAGACAATTTATGGATCCTTATCACTCAGGTAGAGCTGCAGCCGATAACAGGCTCAGGAGTGGAGGTACAGTGCAGGAAAGCAACTGCAATCACATTCGTGAGATTTGGGCAAACGCTGTGACTCGTCTAATGTAATTTATAAATGGTGCTGTTCTATTGTCATAATAAAACCATATCAAGAGGACATTATTTCATGCTTGGGGGCAAAATCTGTTTAGATGTTTGCTTCCAAAAGTGTATTACAGAAACTGTAATTGTAAAATAACTTTCTCAAAATAACTTAGTGCATGGATAGAAAGCAAGCATCGGTGGAATTAATTCTTGGCAAATATGTCGGGAATGCAATTTGGGGAAAATTTATGTCTTTTCCAGAGGCACTTTTATTGGAGAGTAGTGTTTAGCAGAGAGTGAAATCCCACAGGAGGAAATTCTTGCTTGGTGCAGACTGAGAAGTACCCTGTGTGCTGAATCACTTGCACAGGACAGGGGTCCTCTCAGGACCTGGGATGGGGACCTGTGGAGGCCAGGACAGGAGCCATGACTCACGTGAGGAGCAAGAGGCTGTGACAATGGCGCCCTTCTAGGGAGAACTGGAAGTCAAAGCCAAGTGTAGTCGGTTTAATCGTGATTTTTTTAGAGCACCCAAACAGCAAGTGTGACTTCACAAAATTTCTTCTCCACGCTCCTGAAGATGGCAAGGACCATGCTGGGCTGAGCTCAGGGCAAAAGGCAGACGCTCTCTTAGGAGGGAGGCCGGGGGGCTCAGGGGACAGATTGTAACATGGCTTGCTGTGTGGGAGACCAGCGTACTGAGTTCATTAAAAACTGGTTTCCAAGCTTGGAAAGGTGAATTGACGGTTGGAGGTAACTGGCTCCTCTCTGCATGTCTGGCCGCCATGGGATGGCCATCAAGGAAGCAGACTCTTGGTGGATATCTTTAAGCGTGGGCTCCATTTGTCTCTTCTCTCTCATTTTTATTAGCTGACGGGACCCCAATTGTGATCCTTTGCAGTAAGAGGACTCTCTTATCCACAGAGCTTAACCCAGTGGGACAGGCCTTCACACTGACACGGGCAGGGGATTGTGGTTCTGGGGGAAGTAGTCACAGGGATGCTACAACATACATGGTCAAAATCCCAGGCCTCAGAAGCCCTGCCACCTCAGTGTATAGCCCTGGGCCGCACTGAGCATGCTCCTGTCTCCACAGCATGGGACCTGGAGAGCAGACTCTCGGGGCAATCAGCCCAGAGGCCAGCTTTTCTCCTAGCTGCTCCTCTCTAGTCTAGCCTTAAGCCCACCCGGTTTCCACTTCCCTCATCAATGCATACCCAGTCCCTCTGTAAGACATTTAGCTCAATTATTTGGCAATTTTCTGACCCTGTGTGGACTCTACACATTCTATAGACTGATCTGTTTCTTACAATTTCTCAGAGGCAGCGTGCCCAATTTATCTGGTTAATTAAATAGGATGAAGTAAAGGATGAGTGTTTTCTTCACCCTGTGGAGATATACTGTGTGCACATGCACATGTATGCATGTCTATGTGCATATACACAAAGCATTTGAAAAGCAATGAGACCAAAATTATGAGAAGCAATTGGTACAGTATCCTCACTTTCAAGAAATTAAAGGAGCTACTTCACATCTCATAGTGTTTCTAAAATCAGACCAAAGATATTCATACAACAGATGCATGATCCTTTTAGAGTGTAAATATCTGTCTCTTTGCAGGACTTTTAGTAAGTTAAATTGTGCATTTGTATATTTAACTGTTTTTCCCTCCAATAATTTCAATATTTTATGTTTATATGGATTATATTTTATGCCCAATCTTACATATGAAAAAATAGTAGTAATAATTTTATTATTTGTATAAATATCATGTTGTACACTCAATATGTATACAATATTATCAAAAATAAATAAGTAAGAAAATAACCAAATTTCAAAGTAATCTAGGATTGTTAATAAAATATGTTCATTTATAAAAAGCCCTGAACTTTTTCCCTTATGTATATTTTTAAAGCAATTCGAAGAGATGGGCATTATAACTAAAAGTTGCAACATTTTTTTTTCTAATTTACCATGGAAAAATTACTTCTGTGTCTGTACATCCATAGATACAGAGACAGATACACACATCCACTAGGCACTAACTTATTTCAGATATGGGAATGGAAAACCACTTGGAATGGCACTATCAAATTGGTCAGGGATTCCTTCTGAGCTCTTGCTTACATGTCAGTTCAAGAGCTAGTTGGAACTGTTTTCTGGTCCTCCTGAGCACCAGATAGAAAGATGTCTCCACAGTGACAGAGGCAGCTGTCTTGCCATAGACACCCTGAGTTTTCTATGTGTCAAGTTGTATTGTGTTTAGAATTTGGGGCTAAGTGAACGAAGGCCAGTGAACAGTCTTTTCTTGGGCTTTGTAAATGTACAACTTAACACAATGTTTCTCTAGACTTCTCTCAGACTGCTAACAATTACTAACGGAGCTGCTGCAAGCTCAGTGTCGGCTGTGATGGATGAGCAGGCACCTGTGTTAAAGCAGACTCAAGTTGATGCTGAGGGGATTGGCGAAGGAGGAAAGCAGGCCATGCAGACACACCACAGTCACCCTCCTGATTGTCTAGTGTGTACACCAATGTGGAACATGGATGTCTTAGTAGCAACAACATCGAAAGCCTTCAAGAGCAGAGCTACAGGAGGCGCTTGGCCATGCAAGTGGTTCACCCAGGAGCCACAGACATTGTGAAAACCCAAGTTTAAAACAAGTGTAAGGTGTTCCACTCATCTGTGCCCAAGAGAGTTTACCTTAAGTGGCAGTCTTGAGTTCAGATGCAACATGTGTTTTGGAACCAGAAAATGCAATAGATTAAACATGTCTGTGTATAGATTTACCTATTCTATCTATTTTTATGTGACATGTTGAACAGAAAAGAAAAAAATAAACAAGTGTACTAGGCACTATATTCAAAGGCCAAAAGTTAAAATGTAAAAGAATATGCTACTTTAAAAAAGCGCCTTCACCTTGCCTCTACCTGGCCAAGGTTAGGGACGGGTGGCCACTGCAGTGTGAGTGTGCGTTTGACTCCACCTTTTGGATTTTGCCTTGCTGTGTCCACTTTCCTTGCTGGCATGTCAGCCTGAGGGTGTTGGGTAACTGAAGTAGCAGGGAGAGGAGGCATCTGGCCCCAGATCACCCTCTGCTATCCCTGATATAGGTGAGTCACCCTTGTGACCTCCAGTCTTACCAGATCACCCAGATGTGCCCACAGGGGCAATATCGCCTACTGATCTCGTGTGTGAGCATCCCTCTGGGCATCCTGCATCCCTGCTGGACTCAGAAGCCTTCTATGGTCTCTGCCACTGATCTGGACTCAGAAAGGCTTGAATCCAGACATGGCGGCTGCATGACTTCATCGTCACCACCTGGCACTTTCCAGAAGGGTTTTGACCACCCAGAAATTTTGCTGAGAAAGAAGTCCCCACCCCATCTGGTCCTAGATCTCCTGTTCCCTGCAGGGTCCTATCCTCATGTTCTCTTGGGGACAAGCTCATTTTGGCCCTCCATATTGTTCCATCCCTAGATTAGGCAAACTTCGTCAAGCCCCCAGAGAAGAGATGTTATCTTATTTTCTTAAAAGTTTACAATTTGTAACATGAGCCTTAATCCTGAAAATCTATTTAAAATAAATATTCATTATTAAACAAATACAGTTTTTGATGCCCTGAATTTCAAAGGTCTGTTTTGGATTCAAAAGTCACAAATTGATTCTTTGTTCATTGTGTTCAATGGTGATTCCTCTCTGAATAGAGGGATGTCCACAAGGTTTCCAAATCAGGGACGGATTTTTTTTTTTTTTATTATTATTGTATACAAATGGGATACATGTTGTTTCTCTATTTGTACATGGAGTCAAGGCATACCATTTGTGTAATCATACGTTTACATAGGGCAATAATATTTGATTCATTATTTTTTTCCCTTCCCCCCACCCCTCCCACCCCTCTTTTCCCTCTATACGGTCCTTCTTTCCTTCATTCTTACCACACTCCTTATCCCTAACCCTAAACCTAACCCTAAACCTAATGCTAACCCTTCCCACCCCCCAATATATGTCCTCATCCGCTTATCAGCGATATCATTCGTCCTTTAGTTTTTTGAGATTGGCTTATCTCACTTAGCATGATATTCTCCAATTTCATCCATTTGCCTGCAAATGCCATAATTTTATCATTCTTCATTGCGGAGTAATATTCCATTGTATATATATGCCACAGTTTCTTTATGAATTCATCAACTGATGGGCATCTAGGTTGGTTCCACAATCTGGCTATGGTGAATTGAGCAGCTATGAATATTGATGTGGCTGTATCTCTGTAGTATGCTGATTTTAAGTCCTTTGGGTATAGGCCAAGGAGTGGGATAGCTGGGTCAAATGGCGTTTCCATTCCAAGCTTTCTGAGGAATCTCCATACTGCTTTCCAGAGTGGCTGCACTAATTTGCAACCCCACCAGCAATGTATGAGTGTTCCTTTCTCCCCACATCCTCGCCAACACCTGTTGTTGCTTGTGTTCTTGATAATCGCCATTCTAATTGGGGTGAGATGAAATCTTAGGGTAGTTTTGATTTGCATTTCCCTTATTACTAGGGATGTTGAACATTTTTTCATATATCTGTTGATTGCTTGTACATCTTCTTCTGTGAAGTGTCTGTTCATTTCCTTAGCCCATCTGTTGATTGGATTATTTGTATTCTTCGTGTAGAATTTTTGAGTTCTTTATAGATTCTGGAAATTAGCGCTCTATCTGAAGTATGGTTGGCAAAGATATTCTCCCACTCTGTAGGCTCTCTCTTCACATTGCTGATAGTTTCCTTTGCTGAGAGAAAACTTTTTAGTTTGAATCTATCCCAGTTGTTGATTCTTGCTTTTATTTCTTGTGCTATGGGAGTCCTGTTAAGGAAGTCTGATCCTAAGCCAACAAGTTGAAGATTTGGACCTACTTTTTCTTCTATAAGATGCAGGGTCTCTGGTCTGATTCCGAGGTCCTTGATCCATTTTGAGTTGAGTTTTGTGTAGGGTGAGAGATAGGGGTTTAATTTCATTCTGTTGCATATGGTTTTCCAGTTTTCCCAGCACCATTTGTTGAAGAGGCTATCTTTTCTCCATTGCATATTTTTGGCACCTTTGTCTAGTATGAGAAAATTGTATTTATTTGGGTTTGTGTCCATGTCCTCTATTCTGTCCCATTGATCTACCTGTCTATTTTAGTACCAATACCATGTGGTTTTTGTTACTATTGCTTTGTAGTAGAGTTGAAGATCTGGTATTGCGATACCCCCTGCTTCGTTCTTGCTACTTAGGATTGTTTTAGCTATTCTAGGTTTTTTATTCTTCCAGATGAATTTCATAATTGCTTGCTCTATTTCTGCAAGGTACATCATTGGGATTTTAATTGGAATTGCATTGAATCTATATAGCACTTTAGTTAGTATGGCCATTTTGACAATATTAATTCTGCCTATCCAAGAGCATGGGAGATCTTTCCATCTTCTAAGGTTTTCTTTAATGTCTTTCTTTAGTGTTCTGTAGTTCTCATTGTAGAGGTCTTTCACCTCTTTTGTGAGACTGATTCCCAAGTATTTTATTTTTTTCGATGCTATTGTGAATGGGGTAGTTTTCCTAATTTCTCTTTCTGAGGATTCATCACTTATGTACAAAAATGCATTGGATTTATGAGCATTGATCTTGTAACCTGCTACTTTACTGAATTCACTTAAAAGTTCTAAAAGTTTTCTGGTGGAATTTCCAGGTTCCTCTAAATATATAATCATGTCGTCAGCGAACAGGGATAGTTTGAGTTCTTCTTTTCCAATTCGTATCCCTTTAATTTCTTTGGTTTGTCTAATTGCTCTGGCTAGAGTCTCAAGGACGATGTTGAATAGAAGTGGTGAAAGAGGGCATCCCTGCCTTGTTCCAGTTTTTAGGGGGAACGCTTTCAGTTTTTCACCATTTAGAATGATATTGGCCATGGGCTTAGCGTAGATTGCCTTTATAATGTTAAGAATGTTCCCACTACCCCAATTTTTTCTAGTGTTTTGAGCATGAAGGGGTGCTGTATTTTATCGAATGCTTTTTCTGCATCTATTGAAATAATCATGTGATTCTTAACTTTAAGTCTGTTGATATGGTGAATGACATTTATTGATTTCCGAGTGTTGAACCAACCTTGCATCCCTGGGATAAAACCCACTTGATCGTGGTGCACTATCTTTTTAATATATATTTGTATGCAATTTGCTAAAATTTTGTTGAGAATTTTTGCATCGATGTTCATTAAGGATATTGGTCTGAAATTTTCTTTCCTCGATGTGTCTCTGTCTGGTTTAGGTATCAGGGTGATATTGGCTTCATAGAACGAGTTTGGTAGGGTTTCCTCCTCTTCTATTTCTTGAAATACTTTGAGGAGTATTGGAATGAGCTCTTCTTTAAAGGTTTTGTAGAACTCGGCTGAGAACCCATCTGGTCCCGGACTTTTCTTTGTTGGTAGGCTTTTGATGACCTCTTCTATTTCATTGCTTGAAATTGGTTTATTTAAGTTGTGTATGTCCTCCTCGTTCAGTTTAGGTAATTCATATGTCTCAGGAAATTTGTTGATGTCTTCGAAGTTTTCTGTTTTGTTGGAGTATAGATTTTCAAAATAGCTTCTAATTATGTTTTGTATTTCACTTGTGTCTGTTGTGATGTTTCCTTGTTCATTCCGAATTTTAGTAATTTGAGTTTTCTCCCTCTTTCTCTTTGTTAGTGTGGCTAAGGGTTTATCAATTTTGTTTATTTTTTCAAAGAACCAACTGTTTATTTTGTTAATTTTTCCAATTGTTTCTTTTGTTTCAATTTCGTTGATTTTGGCTCTGATTTTAACTATTTCCTGTCTTCTACTACTTTTGGTATTGGTCTGCTCCTCTTTTTCTAGGGCTTTGAGCTGTAGTGTTAAGACGTTTATTTGTTGATTTCTACTTCTTTTTTTGAATGCGCCCCTTGAAATAAATCTTCCTCTAAGTACTGCTTTCATAGTGTCCCAGAGATTTTGATATGTGTCTTTGTTCTCGTTTACTTCTAAGAATTTTTTTATTTCCCTCCTGATGTCTTCTGTTATCCATTCATCATATAATAGTGTATTATTTAATCTCCAGGTATTGGAGAAGTTTCTGTTTTTTATTCTGTGATTTATTTCTAATTTCAATCCATTATGATCTGATAGAGTACAAGGTAGTATCTCTATCTTCTTGTATTTGCTAACAGTAGCTTTGTGGCATAAAATATGGTCTATTTTAGAGAAGTATCCATGTGCTGCTGAGAAGAAAGTGTATTCGTTCTTTGTTGGATGGTATATTCTATATATGTCCGTTAAGTCTAAATTGTTGATTGTGTTATTGAGATCTATAGTTTCTTTATTCAATTTTTGTTTGGACGATCTATCCAGTGGTGAGAGAGGTGTGTTAAAATCGCCTAGTATTATTGTGTTGTGGTCTATTTGATTTCTGGAATTGAGAAGGATTTGTTTGATGTACGTGGATGAGCCAATATTCGGGGCATAGATATTTATGATTGTTATGTCTTGCTGATTTATGCTTCCCTTAAGCAGCATGTAATGTCCTTCTTTATCCCTTCTGACTAGTTTTGACTTGAAGTCCACACTATCTGAAATGAGGATGGATACTCCAGCTTTTTTGCTGTGTCCGTGTGCATGGTATGTTTTTCCCCATCCTTTCACCTTTAGTCTATGGGTTTCTCTTTCTATGAGATGAGTCTCTTGCAGGCAGCATATTGTTGGATTTTTCTTTTTAATCCAATCTGCCAGTCTATGTCTTTTGATTGATGAGTTCAGGCCATTAACATTCAGGGTTATTATTGTGATATGATTTGTATTCCCAGTCATTTGACTCATATTTGTTTTTTGACATGATTTGGTTTCTCCTTTATTTGGCTATTCCTTTAGGCTAGCGCCTCCTGTTGCTGATTTGCATCGTTGTTTTTCATCTCTTCCTCATGGAATATTTTGCTGAGAATGTTCTGTAATGCTGGCTTTCTTTTTGCAAATTCCTTTAGCTTTTGTTTATCATGGAAGTATCTTATTTCATCGTCGAATTTGAAGGTAAGTTTTGCTGGGTATAAGATTCTTGGTTGGCATCCATTTTCTTTCAGGGCTTGGTAAAGCCCTTCTAGCTTTTAGGGTCTGGATTGAAAAATCTGCTGATATTCTTATTGGTTTCCCTCTGAATGTAATTTGATTCTTTTCTCTCGCGGCCTTAAAAATTCTGTCTTTATTTTGTATGTTAGGTATCTTCATAATAATGTGCCTTGGTGTGGGTCTGTTGTAATTTTGTGTATTTGGAGTTCTATAAGCCTCTTGTACTTGGTTTTCCATTTCATTCTTCAGATTTGGGAAATTTTCTGATATTATTTCATTGAATAGATTGTTCATTCCTTTGGTTTGTTTCTCTAAGCCTTCCTCAATCCCATTAATTCTCAAATTTCATGATATCCCATAATTCTTGTAGATTCTGTTCATGATTTCTTACCATCTTCTCTGTTTGGCCAACTTTGATTTCAAGATTCAATATTTTGTCTTCAATGTCTGAGGTTCTGTCTTCCAGGTGTTCTACCCTATTGATTATGCTTTCTATGGAGTTTTTAACTTGGTTTATTGTTTCCTTCATTTCAAGTATTTCAGTTTGTTTTTTTTTTTCAGTATCTCTAACTCTTTATTGAAATGATCTCTTGCTTCCCGTATTTGGTCTTTTAACTGTTGATTGGTGCGATCATTTAATGCCTGCATTTGCTCTTTCATCTCCTCCTTCAATGCCTGCATTTGCTCTTTCATCTCCTCATTTGCTTCTCTGATTGTTTTAATTATGTACATTCTGAACTCCCTTTCTGACATTTCTTCTGCTGTGCTGTCATTGGGTTTTATTGATGTAGTATCTAGGTTTGTTTGGGACATTTTCTTCCCTTGTTTTCTCATATTGGTCAGATGTCAGTGGGAATCTGAGATATTGCAGATTTCCTCCATTGGCTTATAGTGTCCTGGTAGATTTCCAGTGTATCACCTCCCAGCCTTCAGTAGCCTGAAGTCTTGGAGGAACTTGATAATGCAGTGCTTCTGAAGAAAACTGCCCCTAGCCCCTACTGGTTCCAGGGCTTGGAGGTGCCTCTGTGCAGAAAGGCTCTCACTGGGGGCCTGCACCGTGCAGCTGGCCGTGTGGGGGGAGCTCACTGCTGGAGTGTGGAAGGCTACCTTGGGAAGACTCTAGCTGCCCTACCCTGCTATGATAAGCCACCCCTATCTGTGCCTGGCGCCCAGGCCAAGTTTCGCCCAGTGGGGGAGACTCACCCCGTGACTCTATTTTTGTCCAAGTCTCTCCATGACTCCCCTTCTTGAGTCCTGGGTTTTGGAGCAGCTGGAGATGCAGTCACCCTCTAGTCCGCCATTTTGGATCCGTGCCCCGTGGAAAGAGCCTGCGGCCGGAGTGGGCAGAGCCGCCTGGAGAAGTCTCTGGCTGCCCTGCCCTGATCCCAGAGGCTGCTTGGGGATCGAAGCTCTCCGTTGGCTCGGGGACTTGTGGCTGTCTCTATGTAGAAAGGCTCTCACTGGGTGGTCTGTTCCGAGAAGCTAGCCTTGAAAGGCACCTCCCACCACAGGGGTCCAGGCTGCTTGGGGAGGTCGCTGGCTGCCCTGTCCTGGTCCCTGAAGCCACTTGCGGGCCAGAGTATGCCGCTCGGGCTCTGGGACTTGGAGCTTGTTCTGATCAGAAAGGCTCTCACTAGCGGGCCTGCTCCGAGAACCTGGAGAAGCTGGCTGTGTGGGCGGGGCCCACCGCCGGAGTGCGCAGGTCTGCCTGTGGATGACTCTAGCTGCCTTGCCCGGCTCCGATAAGCCACCTCTATCTGGGCCTGCCACCCGGGCCGAGCTTTACCCAGTGGGCAGACTCACGAGTGGCTCTATTTTGGTCCGAGTCTCTCAATGCCTCCCCTTCTTAACTCCTGGGTTCTGGAGAGACTGGGGATGCAGTCCCCCTCTAGTCCGCCATCTTGGATCACGCTAGGGACGGATTTTAAAGAAGAAGAAAACTTAGTAGGTCTATTTTTCATCTCAGTGGGCAAGTCACCTTGGATGGCCAAGTAGCAGCACCACTGGTTTGGGAGAGATGAGCAGGGACATAGGTACAGTCCCTGACATGCTATGCACACCATAGCCCCATCGCTAAATATCTCTGGAACTTCTCTTTCCTGTGAAATATGAAGGTTGAAATCCCTGGTGTCCAATGCTACCTGATGCCCTGAACTACTTAAAATTCTAGTGTAGTAAAGAATATCTTCTGTACATACACCCAGTCCTGGAAGAATTCTAATCTGCAACCTTGAGTAACTTTAACGAGCTAATTAAATTGTTGTTTCCCAGAGAATGCTAGTTTAATAACCATAACTACACACTTCTGAATTTGCAGACATTCTACTTTCTGATTACCTCAACTCTAGGTATCCTGGCTAGACATTAATTTCAGTCTTCCTGCTACCTGGACCAGGATCCTGATTGTTGTTTCTATTACAAAATAATTCATCATATTTAAAGGCAGGTCTCTTTCCTTCCCATTTAATTACACAATATTTCACTGATGTACCATGCACATTTTTATTTTAAAGTACATATTTTTCATTATTGGATGATGTCTGTCTCTGATTTGAAGAGACTTTGTGCCCATATGTTGCCCTGCATTCTTTCTCTAAACGCTAAAAAGGAAGTGAACGATGTTGAGAGCTTTGTGATGTTGTATTCTATTGAAATGTTCACAGGTTATGTGTAGCCATGTGTATCTCTGTTCTTTCCTGGGCAACAAAACCTGGATGGAGAAGGTAGAACAGCTGCTGTAAGCCATCAATGTGGATTGCTTAATTTCCCTCCTTCCCATCTTTCACTTCAGACTATAAGACTCTTGAATGTAGCAAAGGTGTTAACCACGCATATATCTTTTAGAAGATATTCAATAAATTATTTTAATGAGTGAAGAAAAGACCTAGATTAACCAATATTGCACTTCAGATAAAATGTATAGTAAGTTGCAGACTCACAGCTGTTGGGATAATAATGGTCAAAATAACGTTAGCTACAATGTAGAAAGCATTTTGAAAAATATTACCTCATATTTTATCCATGACATGAACTCTTCCAAATGATATGTAATTGGACCAATAGATGAACATAGGATAGAGAAGTGGATTCCTCAAAATCTAAGCAAGTTCTCAGTGAGTGGTGGGAGGAACTGCTTGGGAGAGTTCTTATTTCTCAGTCTTGAAAGATTTCACGCAAGCCCTGGGCAGGATCTTGCTGAAAAACTCTTCTTGAGGAAATTAATTTCTTAGGTCAAATCTCCGTAAGCTATATTATGAGGATAATCATGTTGGCATATGACCCGAAGTATGATACTAGCAAATATTGAGGATTAATGTCAGTTTGGCAACTTTTGGCTTTATAGAAATTTTCTTTGAAGCAATTATGATTTCAAAAAAAGATTTAACTTAGTGATATTTCCTAATTTACTTAAAATATGCACTTGACATTTTAACTAAACTGTAGTTTTAAATACATTTGACATTTTCAAATCACAAACACTGTAGATTATATAATAAATACAATGTGTAATTTTGAAGTGCACCTCTTTAATGAATTCCTAACTCCCTCATTAAATTTTGGGAAATAAACAAGGCCCACTCTGATCTTCTCTTCCTGTGAGCTTTTCACTGAATTTGCCTTTTTCTCTCTACCAGCACCACTTCTAACTGTTGAGATTATAGCAGCGACATTAGCGATTTAAATATCTTGAATGATAATGCAGTACAAAATAGTTTGGATCTGTTACTAGGTGCAATTCATCCTAGTAACTCATTGAAAAATGGAAGAAGAGTAAACTTCTTCAGTTGTGAAACTCGTGTTCCTGCCAAGTGAACATGTACCTGGAATTCAGAAAGCTGCCACAGTCCTTTCCTGCTTTACCCTACAATCACTCACGTTTGACAGGTGTGCTCTGTCAATTACCCACATTGCTGGAAGTGAGAGGGGAATTGGTTTCTCCCAGTAGAAAATATAGTGAATGAGATTCTACAGGACAACAGGGGAGCCAATAGAAAAGATAGAGAGAGAGAGGCACTGTTGGGCTGACACCAACCATACATTTTTTTGCTTGGAATGAAATTGATTTTTTTGTCACTGTTCTGAAACCAAATTCCCTTTCGTGACCATTCTATTCTTCCTTCTGCAAACAATTTAGCTAGGGCCTTGTATGAAACCTGATGCTCTGAGTGAGGATAATGGGTGGTATTCCACAGTGGAGACCACAGGATGAACTCAGATCCTCTTACAGCTTAGCTCTTGGCACCAGCCTCTGATTATGTGGGCCAGGCTGTGGGGGACCTGGTTGTAGGGAATGGCCACCCACAGAGAGGCAGGCATTTGTGACTGCACGTACACGCTGGTCACCCCAAATAGTTTCAGGATGTCGTCACCTTGATTCCTGATTCTGACTTTTTAAGTCACAACACGTGAAGAAAGGGGTCAAATATTCACTGCTGTAGGCGATACCAGTTTCATAAAGAAAAATGAAGAGGACAACTGACGGACTTGTCTTTGGATTTTCTACTTTCATTAACACAGTAATTCAGTGACCTTGACTTGGTCAGCTGGAGACTCATCTTTGTCCAACCCGATGAGCTCATGTTAGGTTCCATTCTTTGGCCCTCAGGTATGAGTGAGTCCATGCCATTGCAGCAGATGGATCGCACGTGTACATTTTATCTGTACATGTCCATCCAAGCTCATTGACCGCCCCACTGACATTGCTTTTAAACCCCACATCATGGTGATTTTACTTGAGCTAATACAGTTCAACAGGGTCTCTTTGTAATCCCTGTCCTTTAACATACCCCTGTTCTAAACTCATTATTTAAAGAGAACACAAAATTGTGTTTTTTACAGGGTTGTCACATCATTTTGTATCTAATTTATTATAATAGATATTTAAAACTTCAAAATGGGCAATTGCTAAGTCAGAAAATCCTCAATGGATTTTGTTCAAGTTAGTTTTGGAAATGATATTTTTTTTAGTTATTAAGTACTACTGGTTGGTTTTCTATGTTTTTTATTTTAATCTTTATTAATGTTTCCTTGCGCGTCTCTCAGACTCTAACTTTCCAATGCATTTTTATTTAAACTGCTTAATGTGAGATAATTATAGATTCACATAGACTTATAATATCTTTTACAGAGAAATTCTGTATACCACACCACTGACCACAGAAGAAACACCGAGGAAGCTGAACTCCCATAACATCCCAGAATGCAGACTTGGTGTGGTGTAGACACACAACACCAGGACCCTGGAAGGGTGGCTGGGTACACGCCAGGAAAGTGGGTGCCGGGGCACTGGTTGGCGGCCGCTGTGTGTGAGCCTTCAGGACCATGAGGGACTCCTCTACAGGGGCTGCTCCACCTCTAAGGTCCCAGGAGCGCCAGCAGCCGTCAGTCTTCCTTTCGTTCTAATCAGCCTCCGCCATCCCTGTGAGCCTCCACCGTCCCTGTGAGCCTCCGCCCTTGGACAGAGGCCGTGCTGCTTCTCTGGTTCCCTCACAGCTGGGGCGGTGAAGCCTCTCGCCCTGCACATGTGGGCCATGGGGTGATGCGAGTCTGTATGTCTTTCCCCGACCCCTGACTGCCACTCGTCTGTCGCACACGAGCCTTGAGGGGTCATCAGATACTCTAGATACCTGGCCTTTTTCTGATGCAGGGTTTACTCATATTTTTTCAGTCTTTCATCTTCCTAACAGGGTCTTCTGCAGAAAATGTTTAAAGTTTTTATACAGTCTGATTTATTAAGTTTTGCTCTTTTGGATTATAATTCCCGTGTCAAGTCTAGGAGCTCTTTGCCTAACCTAGATCCTGAAGACTTCATCTGTATTTTCCTAAAAGTCATAGTTTTCCATTTTCCACATTCGTTTGTGATCCATCTTGAGTTAATTATCACACGGGTGTTAGACTAAGGTCTGGGCATGTTTTGCAGGGGAATGGCAGGGACAGTCAGTTGTTCCAGCACAGTTTGTCAAATTCTTCCATCAAGCTGCTTTTATACCTTTGTCAAATGTAGGCCGGCATATCTGTGTAGGTCTTTTTCTGGATTTTCAGTTTTGATCCATTGATGCTCAGGTCTATCCCTTTGCCAAGGCACCAATAAAATTATTTTCATTGCTGTAGATCAAATAAATTCTGAAATCAGATAGATGGTGTCCTTCTATTTAACTTATTTGTTTTTTAATTCATAGAGTTGTCCTGGTTTTTCTTTTTTTTTTTTTTTCTGCCTTTCCATATAAATTGTAGAATAATCCTGTCTGTGTTTATAAAGCTACTTCTTGGACTCAGAATTCTCCCTTGAGACACCTCCCCCAGCAGAGTGATGGCTTTGCCTCTGGGGTCATGGCCAACTGCATTGTTCTTTCACTTGCTGGTGGATCCTTTCCCCAGAAGCACTGCCCAGTATCTGGCTGAAACACAAACATTTCAAGAACAAAATGTAATTAACCAATTACATGGTTTTTATACCATTTTCATGTTTTCTCATAAATTTTAACATACATGTCTACATAACTTTGCTTTTATTTATAAAAAAGTTCAATTAAGAAAATGACTAAAATTGATTTATAAGAAATTATGGCAATATATTACAGTCATTTAAACTAAAGAATCAGTTTTGCTTAAAAACAAAACTGATGTAGAAAACTTAAAGTAATTGACACAAAATAATGATAGTAAAAAACAAAATAGCATGTCATAAACATGACCATATGTGTGCCATTATTTTGTGACTTAACCGTGATCCGTTTTTAAGCTCATTCTATGATTTCATTAATCCGTTATTGCTTTATCTGTGGGCAGTCCATCATGAGGTCGGCCCCAGAGCATGATCCAGGAGCCACCGTAATGCGGCACATGGTACAGCAGGGTGCCTGGCAAGCCCGGCTTCCGCTGCTGGGAAGACATGCAGGCAGACCGCCTTTGCATTATGGCTTTGGGTCAGGCACCCCAGAGCACATATCTGCACAGAAACCTATTTAATTAGGAAACTCCTGGTAAAATATAAATTGATATATTCTCTCTTTGACCTTTGGAAAAACTGTTACCCTTCAATGTACTGTGCACATTATTACACGAGTCCCCTCACACAGATTTCTGGCTCTGTCATCATTAAAAGGTTTAAATGTACCCAAGCCTAGTGATCAGGAAAACCACTTCTTAGGATGCAAAAGATTTTTCTTGTAAAATGAACACTAAGATTGATTCTTGTGACCTCAGCACAAGCAGAATTGATTTTTATTTTTATGCTTTGACAAGGGTGTTTCTTCCTCTCAAGAGAGCCACAATTTGTTTTGGAGAAATATAACAAGCAGAGTAATAAATTAGGAGAGAAAGAATGAAATCAAAGCACATGCAAAGTCACAAGTAGCTAGAATAAGGGAAGCTGTGCCTTCGGGTAGCTTCGCATCCTCTGGGCAGGACGGTGGTGCACAATTCCTTCAAGAAGTATTCTCAGAAGTTACTTAAGTTAACAAATTTTGGTGCTTGATTATGCCTCAGTTCAGTCACTAGCAAAGTCATACTTATGAATGACTGTTTTGCAGCATCTTGCAGTTAAATACACATGGTTAAGACTTATCAAATGACTTAACCAAATGAGCTTTGCAAGAAATTTTGTGCCATTTCACTATGCCATGTTCCCTTTAGCTGAACTCTTTTAACCATGTCCATGCTTCTTTTAACTTTAGGCTGTCGGGATTTCAGCTGCCCTCCTCCATTGTGAGCTCCGGGTCTGTCTTGACTCTGTGGTTCACCACCGACTTCGCAGTGAGCGCCCAGGGCTTCAAGGCACTGTATGAAGGTAGGAGACTGAGCTCCGCGCACACACCCCACCGCCTCCATGACCTGACATGCCCCTCTGGGTTAGTCATGATAGTGAGGAAGCTTGGTGTGCACCATACGTGTGCATGGTTGGTTAATGATTGACAGTTGGAAAGACTATTTGCTACAATTGCCAAATTTTCTAGCACTAAATATATGTAAGTTTTTGTTTACTAATGGGAAATTCTCGATTGGGTTGTCCTTTTGTCAACATTTGGTAAGGAAGTTTTTGAAAATTTTAGATACAAATCTACTAGTCCCACCACTCAGTGGAGAAGAGTTCACTCACTGTGTCTCAGAGATGTGTCAAACTTTTCTGGGCAATGCTACTGCTAATTAGGGTCTGAGGAAAGGTGATTGCGTGAAATGAATTTTTGCCATCCAAGGTGAAGTTTTTAACTGAGGAAATTATTTTGGTGTTATTGTAGTTCCATCCTTGCAAAGTGTAGGTATTTTGTTTTATTTTTGTGTTTTCATATTTTGTAGTTAGATACCTTCGGATCTTGCTATCATTATGAAGCTTGGTTTTAGGTGGAAATAAAAAAATCGAAGATTGAACTATAATAGACAAAATGATTATTTTAAGTACTATATTTGAATTGAACTGGTAACACTTTAGGTATAAAGCCTGAAGTGGGTCTTCTTTAGTCTTGTTTTTCACTGAAATTTTAAATTTTCTTTCCTATGTAATATAGTAACTATCATTGTTAATACAAACCGGAGGCTCTAAAGTAAAAAAGCAATAATTATAAGTGGAGTTACAGACTAATTCAGTATTGTTTACTGTGGATTCAGAACTCTAAGCGACATCTGCTTACGTTCTTATTTGTAATAGTACACCTGGGCAGAATCACACTTTGTGTGAAGTTTTAGTTGCATGTGGTTAGTGCAGTTGATCTCAGCTATAGTGAGATTATAAGAAAATGTAAGGGCAGAATTTTCTTCTTGCACAGACAGATGAACAGAATGATTTGCTCTTTTATTTGAAGTTGTGTTTGGACTGGTACTGAGGACTACCTCTTCTTCATATCCTAAAGTCTTTGAGGGTACTGTGTTTGTGTATAAACCAGCATCAGTGTTTGAAAAGGGTTAACCACCCTTGAGTCATTACTGTCAAGGAATAGTGTAATGTTTTCAAAGTAGCAGGCTAGTTTAAGGTTAATGAGTGTTGCTCTCTTTCAAATTCAGTCACACCTACATAGTGCTGCTTCTAAACCATACACTCACATTTCTTTTCTACTTAACTTTGCAAAAGTATCACTAAAGGAATCCATATCAGTTCCCTGTGAAGCACACTGTGTCCAATAAGCATCATGAGAGCTGCTTAGAAGTCTGATCATGCTCCCCTGTTCTAGAAAGCCTGCGGCTTCCCTACCCTGCCTGACATTGACAATCAGAGGCCATGTTGTGCTGGATTCCCTGCAGTTGATGTTGCAGGAGAGGTTGATGCTGAGTGGTTGCCAGGGGAATAATTCTATTAAATCTTCTCGGAATATCACTGGTGTTACTTGTTGTCAGGATGGTATATTTAAAAAGATTGTTAAGGCTGTCTTTATTGGAAAAATATTTTCATGTCATTCAAAAAAGATCAAATGGGAAAATGACTGGAAAATAAATAAAACTGCAATTTTTAAATATGCTTCTAAAAATATATGAAAAAGCATTTGTGTAATTTAGATTTGAATAATGATATTATAATATAATCTGATATTTATAAGTAAATACGAGCTGGTATTTTGAAAGAAAAATTTTAAAAGAATAGTTAAATACAAAGGTGCTTTGTCAGCAAAGTCAAAATTGCCTCTCACACTTAATATCTGTATTTAAAATATTCCTCAATTAGCTTGAAGCTCTTGGGTAAATGGAAGTGCTCTATCAGGAGAAAATGAAGACCACCGCAGTCCCCATGGAGGCCTGTGGAGGGAGGGCTCTTCTGTAGGTGGGTGAGGCGTCCAGTGCCCTCACCCACCACTCTGTCAATCTCCCATTCTGAAGGGACTAAGGCAACCATGCCTCCTCAAGGCCAGGCCTGGGGAAACTGAGGTTTGATTAAGGACGGTGCGTAACATGTACAGCCGCTGCCTGGAGGCAGGACACCTCCTCGGTGAACATGTAAAGTGGGGCCACCGACAGTGCAGATAGGCCTCAGGTCTGGTACCAGTTGCATTCATGATGATTCCGATTTCCTTCTATCCCAGTCACTTTTATTGGAAGAGATTGTCCATCTAGTAATTTTTGAGTCAAATAATATAATAAAATATTGATGTATTATCCAAGAGCTCTGAAGGAAATTGAATTTAGATTAAAATACTAAATCAACTATTAAAATAAATTTTTATAGTTCTTAAAGTGGTACTGCTTTCTTCCCATTAAAATTAGGATTTATTTAGTATTACCAGATTGTCGTTTATGTTTTTGGATTAAATTTATTCGCTTCATCTGAGGAAATCTTCCAAACTTCCAAGATCTGTCTAAACATGATAACCTTGGCAGTGAACCTAATGTGGGCACTGAACTCAAGTGCTTTTGGCAGTAACTTTGAAAAAACATTATTTACATAAATTATTATTCATATTTGGAGACCTTAAGGTACATAATGAATGTGAAAGTAATAAAATAAAATATTCCAATTAATGTGTTCAGCCATTGAATTTAAATCTGGAAATCAAATAGAAACACATAAACTTTCTCCTAACATTGCTCACATAAAATATTTGACTTTCTGTATATGGACCCTTTAGGGTCTTAGCAAGTAAGTTCATTGTTGAGATCAGCACATTTTTACTGGCAAATGCAGAATGAAATTGAAGTTACTGAATTATTAGAGTGCTCTTGTAGTATCTGCTGGTTCCATCCTTAAACAATATTCTCCATTGTGGACAAAATAATTTGTATAAATCTCTTTGTTAAATTTATAACAGAAAATATAAGATTATATATAATTTAAAATGGGGCGAATTACTATCAAAATCCCTATGTGTGCGCAAATTTGAAGAACTGTGTCCACAAATAGCCTTGATTCCTAAGTTTTTGTCTATCTTCTTTCAAGATCTTAGTTAATTAAAATATAATTATTTTTGTCATTAAGCTTGTCTGGGTTCTAAGAAAGACATCATCTGGGAGGCAGGAGAATTGGTGATATGGAAACCCGGGGCTCGAGAGCTTAGCACATCCACCTGGCAACACCTGGCAACCATGCCGGCTTCTGTGTTTCAGGTTTTAGAAGAGAAAAACTCAGGGTTTTTATTTTTCTAAAGCTTCTACTTTTTAGTAACAAAAATGTTTAGTACTTCAATAGTAAAAGTGTTAGAAACACTGGTGAATATATGGAAAATCTTCTAGGCAAATATTTCACCTAAAATTTCATATGTTAATTTGCATCTTTACTTTTTCCAAAAATCTTTTCATGTCTCATGAAATGTTGGCTAACTTTTCTCTTTTAATAGTGTAAGCATTGATTATATTTTTAAAATTCAGTTTTTGTGAATTATTTACCATGATTTAGGTTGGTTTCTTAGGGATCGTTTCATTTCATTTTGTTTTACATGAAATATGTATTTTTTTTTGAAATCGTAGTCTTTGTGTGATTCAGTATTTTGTGAAAAACAAAGATTTGGGTATAATACAATTTATTTTGAGATAGAAAACACCAACTCTCTAAGTCAAGATATTGGGTCCAATATTTAATAGGTCCAGTGTTTAATCCCGAGGATCAATACTTGCTGCATATAGAACATTTCTCCAAAGTCAAGATAATTCCACAGATTTGGAACCAGCTTTATTTTTAACTATTAGTGAATGCTTTATTCATGGAATGGCAGATTTAAAAAAAATACATAAATAAAAATAGTGTGCGTTTTGAGAGGGATGCTTTGCCGTAATGAAATTGACAAAGCCAAGGAAAGGGCAGCAAGGATTTCTTGACTTGAAGTTAATGAGGACAGAAGGGACTGTTCTCATGAGGGCCCGTAAGCGTGGGGGCTGGGAGAGGGCAGGACTGTGGGACACTCGGGTCTCTAGCGCGGGCTACAGAGTGCTGCCTCCACACATTCAGCATGCATCTCTGCTTCCCACGGTGCCATCCCCAAACGTATTGGCCTTAAATTTTATGCATGAAGTTATAAGAATCTGAGATTATCAGATTTTTTTTAAATGAATAAATCCTGGAGGTATAGTGTGGAGGAATTCAACATTACTAAAAAGCAGAGCTTCACATATAGAAGAAAATTGCTTTTCATATAAAATAAATAGCTTGTTTATTGAAGTGGGAAAATGAAATTGCTGATAAAGATGATCTAAGGGATGCCCTTGGATTCTGAGGAATTCTGTCATGTTTGTTTTTGTCTTAAAATCATTCATTCTATCAACTATAGCAGTATGCTCCACCAATTAAAGTCTATGCCTCGATGGATAGGTGATAGATGATTGATAGACAGAAGAAGGATGGATGCCTTGGATTGTGTGATGCTCCCCAGGCATTTCCTGTTAAATCCTTGTACTAATTCTATAATGAAGTGCAATTACCTCTCAGGTAGAGATGGTAAGGCAGCAAACTACAGTAATTAAATTTCTTAAAATCCCCTAAGTACTACCTAGTGAAAGCAGAAATTACCTGCATAGCTCCTGAAGTTGTATTTGAGAACCACTCACCATCCTCTCAGATACGTTTTATCTGAGGACACACCTATGCAAACACAAGTCCATGCACATTGATCTGTGCATGTTTACCTGCAAATGCCCATGTTTGCGCAAAGAGGGTGTGTGGCGTGTGACTAGACAACAGGACTCACTGGGTCACCCCCACCTTCTTTCCAGGTTTTCACTCAACATGTCTAGAACACCAGGATAGCGCCTGCCTCCAGAACCAGTGATGCCAGGGAGTAACTGGGGCCCCAGCACTCATGCTGCCTTACAAGAGCCGGCAGGAAGAGGAAAAGCCGGCTCCCTGGCCAGGGGAGATCTTCAGAGTCCACACTGGCTTCTTCTGGAGGCATGTGGTTAAAAAGCTCAGGTGCTGAGTGCCGGCTTTGTGCTGGGACCTGAACTGCAGTTCTCAGGGAAGACTCAGAAATAGACCCCTGATATCGATCTCTGAGTGAGGGAGAAATGTGCAAGCATGTGGAGACAAACGAGTGAGCAGACTTGAGCAAGACCGGTCCAAACTGACAGGAGAGGGGAACCCTACGGAGCTGGAGTTGAGGGGTCTGGGTTCTCAGAGTTCACAGGAGCTGGCGTCAGCCCTGCCTGGACTCCCCACCTGTCGGGGTTACTTTGTTTCACATGTGAGCCTGAAAACTTGTACTGTGAGATGCTTTAAAAAGAAAGAAAGAAAGAAAGAAAAAGGAACACAAAAAACTGAATTCATTTCACTGGACTATGAAATAAAGCTTTGCATATTTTGTAGGTACGTGTTAATTTTATAATTTTGTCAACTTTTGGTTTGTAATTCATAGTTTCAGTGTCCAAATACATGTGGAGAGAAGAGATGGACTAAGTGAATTCTGAATTGCTGTAGCACTTTGAGCCATCAGATGACACTATGCCCTCCCTTTGTGGCCATTTTTCTTTATGACACTGAGACAAAAATTGAGTCTAAGAAAATGTGAGTCCTTCATACTTGACGGTAAATATTCAAAGGTTCCTTTTTTCCAAATATAGGGAGCAATAGGTCAAAAAGTATAAAGTTACATGTAGGGGAAATAAGTTCTAGTGCTCAATTGCACAGTGGGATGACTGTGGTTAAAAATAAGCAGTGTATATTTCCAAACAGCTGGCAGAGGTGATTCTGAATAACCCACCACATAGCGACATGAATTCATGAGGTGATGGGTGTTCAGTATGCTTTATTATATCATTTATATTTGTACTGAAAGCAAAACACTATGCCCCATAAATATACGCAATTGTTATTTTAATTGAAAATAAAAGTTAGTAGTTGGAGAATTCCTGGTGCAATTCCGAGGTCTTTGATCTACTTCTAGGTGACTCTCATTCAAGGGGAGGCATAGGGGCCTAGTGAGTTTCTTTCTTCTACATACAGATATCACGTTTTCCTAGCACCATTTATTATAAAGGCTATCTTCTTTCTAACATATGTATTTGGCACCCCGTGTCTGTTGGGTTAGTCTCTGTCTTCGCTTCCACTGATCTACTTATCTATCTTGATGGCACTACCATGCGGTCTTTGTTACTACAGTTCTATAGGATAATCTAAGTTCTGGTACCGTGATGCCTCCTGAATTGCTCTTCTTTTCAGGATTGCTTTGGGTATTCTTGGTATTTGATTCTTCCAAATGAATTTTGGTACTTTTTTTTTTTTTTTTCCCTAGTTCTGTGAAGAATGTCACTGGTATTTAGAGGAGGATTGCATTGAATTTGTATAACTGTTTTGGTAGTATGCTCATTATGATAATATTAATTCTGCCTATCAAGACCATGGGAGATTTCCCATCTTCTATGGTTGTCTTCAGGTTCTTTCCAGTATTCCATAGTTTTTAATATAGGAATCTTTCACCTTGTTGGTTATATTTATTCCTGTGTGTGTGTGTGTGTGTGTGTGTTTGAAGTTATTGTAAATGGGATGGTTGTCCTGACTTCTTTCTCAACAGATTTATTATTTGAGTATAGGAAAGGGATTGAGTTATGTATGTTGAAGTTGTATCCTGCTACTTTGCTGGATTTACTTGTCAGCTCTAGAAGTGTTCTGGTAGAGTTTTTTTTTTTTGGACCTGATAGGTAGAGGATCATGTCATCAGCAAACAGAAAATCTGACTTTTCCTGTTTATATCTCTTTAATTTCCTTCTCTTGATTGACTGCTGTGGTTGGAATTTCCAGAACTGAAAATGGTAATGGGAGTGGTAATAGTAGCCATGCAAATCAAAAGTACATTGAGAATTTATCTCATTCCAGCTAGGATGGCAGCCATCCAGAATATAAACAGGAATAAATGATGGCTAAGATATGTCAAGAAAGGAACCTCATACATTATCGGCACGACTACAAATTAAAGCAACCACTCTGGAAAGCAGTGTGGAGATTCCTCAAAAGAGTGGGAATAGAACCACCATGTGACCCAGCTATCCCACTCCTTGGTGTTTATCAAAAATAATTAAAATAAACATACTAGGATGATACCTCCACAATAATGTTTATGGCACCTCAATGCATAGTAGCCAAGCTATGGAACCAGCCTAGGTGCCCTTCAACATGTAAATGGATCAAGAAAATATATATATACACAATGGAGTTTTACTCAGCCATAAGGAAGAAAGAAATCAGGGCATTTGCTGTTAAGTGTGTGGAACTGGAGAACATCATGCTAACTGAAATAAACCAGATTCTGAAGGTTAAGGACCCAGTGTTTCTCTCATATGCAGAAGCTAGATCAAAATAAGGGGAAAAGGGGATCACACCAAAAGAAAGAGAGACCAGTGGAGTAGAGGAAGGGAATAGAGGTGGGAGGGAGGAGGAAGGGAAAGGGAAGACCGTGCAATGAAATCGACCAAAGTATGCTCTGTCACATATGAATATACCACACTGAATTTCAGTTCTGTGTATCTATAAAGCACCATTAAAACACAATAAGATTATACTTAAACTTTTAAAAAATAAAGTACCTATTTCTAACAATTTTGGCAAGTAGTTCATATTCCTTTCCTTCAAAACCTAAAATAAAAACTGCTAGTGAGAGTTACAGTTGAAAGAATTGAGTTTGACTTTCTCTCTGGTTAGGGTTCCCTGTCATACAGAAGTTTGTGCAAGGGCACTGCAGTGATGTAAGACAGAGAGTCTGCGATCCTCAAAATGGATCACAGATCCCCTCTAAAGCGTAATCGTCTCAATATCATCCACCAAATTAAACCCTGACAAACCAGAAATGAGTGAATACTCATTTATTCATTTATCATAATTTATTTTTCAGAACAGAATGGCCTCTATCTTCATACATCCCTTGGACTCCCAGCAGAGACAGTAAATCTCCTGTGACAGAGCCTTGTGGGTCTGGGTCTGACTGAGTAATTAACTCTGGGGCCAGGCGGGGCTTCTCGCTGCCAGTGTGTCTCTTTGTTGGCTGAATATATTTGGCATTTCCCTCTGACACATCCCTCAAGCAGAATTTTCTTTCTTTTCACATCCATGGGTCTGGATTTAGAAAGAGCAGCTAGATTATTACCCTTCAAGCTCAAAGCTTTATTTAGAATGTCAGCACTGATTTATTTCTCCCTTGAAGTGATTACCCGAACTCAGCCTGAATTAAAGCGTAGTGCAGGATGGATACACCTGGCGAGAGCAAGCGTTCCCGTCTGAGGACAGTGATAACGGTGGAGCCGCCGCCCTCCGTCCACACCCGCTCTCCGACACCGTTCACAATCACAGAGGCTGCAGCAAATGTTCAACTTCTACAACTCTCCTCCTGAGGTCTCAGCTGTCCTAGGCTGGTGAACCCTGGCTCCTCGTCAGCTAGGACACCCTGTCCCTTGTCTTCGAGAAGAGCCAGTGGTGGCCATACTAACCCTGCTCAGGCTCAGTCACTGGTACCTGGGCATTTCTGTCCTCATTTTTCAGGGTTTTGCACCACCAGGTTTGTCAGGACCACCAATGTGAGTTTGTATGATGATATTTGAAAATACTTACCACATAAATTCTGTAGCTCTGCCATACACCATTGTATCCTTAAAATATGTTAATAGGGTAGATCTCATGTGGTATTCTTACCACTATGGAATAAAATTTTAAAAAATTAATACTTTTAGTATGTTGATACTAACATTTCCAAAACAGCAGAGGAATGATTATTTTCCAAAAGTTCGACTTTACCATACTCAAATAGGAGATGCAGAGCTGCCTTAAGCAGGAGAATTTATTGCTGCAACCTAGGCTCACATGTTCCCTGTGGTATCTGGTAGATCTGATAAAGGAATAAAAGAGAAACATACTTTGGGTGACCCTGGGAGTCTAGCAAATGCATAGTGCCGGAGGCAAAGTGGCTTCCTGCCCAGCTCAGCAGAGGCAGGAATCCTTTGCCCACAGAGGGCTGTGCCTGCAGCCCTTGGTGTGGGCATGCATCAGGTGTCCCTCACACGCCCAGGTCTTTGTGAGGCTGCCTGTGATTGATCTGATCTTCTTAATTTGGGGTCACGGAAAACCACTAAGTTTCTATGAATCTTTGAAATTACATGCCCACATTTGTATGCATTTGTGATTTTCTGAGGAAAATGTTTCTTGGACTTGAAATTCTCAAAAGTTTCACATCTAATGAGAAGGCCAGAATGGTATCTGCTGACAGAGGCCTGGTTTGTTGGCCTGTGGCACTGTGGTCTGATTTCTGGAACTTACTTGATGGCTCACTTCCGCTATTGTGACTCCTGGGTGGAGCAAGCACCCACCCGATTATAATCTGGCTTCACATAGAGGCTTAGAGTGGAAAAAAAGGGACTGTCATATTAATATCAATGTAAATAGTCTAGTTCCAATGAACTGTGATTTATTAGCTTGGCATTTTGATTTTATATATTGGTTCTATGTACACAGTGTGCATTTTCCCATGAGAGATGAATCTGCTCTAAGCCTTGCAAAGTCTACTTTCTGATTCAATAAAAATAGACCATCATAAATTCAGAAAGAAAAATTCTGCTTGTAAGGCCAATAGAGATATTGACCTTTCAACCCGGCAACACACACAAACACACACACACACATACACACACACACCCCTACACACCTACACCTTGCTGTATGCTGCTATCCTTCAACCATCATCTTTAGGAGGTGGTCTGTTTAAAATTCAGCTCTACAAAGAAGAATTAGTTTCAGCCCTGTATGCATTGGCTTGAGGGAATGCAGGATATCTGTGATACATAGAAGTAAAGAAAAATGTAGTGCGATCTCATTTGGGTAAAAATACAAACAAAGGCATGTGAACCCACATGTGTGTGCTGATGTCTCCATGAACATGGTATGGACAACACACACCCGTGTTTGTGGGCATTCAGAAACGTGTATTAGAACACCTGATTTGTTGATACAGATTACCCGGGGGAGAAATTAGGATGCCACTGGATTTTCTGTATAGACTGCATTATTTAGGTCGTTGCAATGAACATTGAAAAAGTTAGATAATGAACATTATAAAATAAGAAATTTCTGAAGATGATGTGTAAATTAATATTCTTAAGTGGATCTCTGGCTCTTAACTGGAAATTGAATGAAAGTTGAATCAGGTAATTAAAAATCCTTTGATATATTTTTTCAAATGATTGAGTTAATGAGTTCTAAGACCAGCACTGTAGCTGAATTTTTTTTTCATAAGGGAAAATGTGTAGTCTTTAAAAAAAATCTACTTTCACAGAAAATAATAACCTGTCTAAAAGGAGTACCATAAAAGGCAAGTTATTTCCACAGAAAAACTATCTTTAAAAATATTATTCAGAAACAAACTAAGGAATAGTTTATATTTCTACTGAGAAGGGATTCCCAAATCATGAGTAGTCACACTTTCATTCCTTGACATATTTTATCTTGATTTATAATTAAAATTCCATTCTTTGTAAACAATAATCTCCCAAGTTTTTTGTTTACTGTTTTATTCATTTTCCCCATTACTCTTTCATGTCACAGACAAATTGCTAATATGCTTACATAAACAGTATTTGATAATATGTAATCTTAGGCAATGTTTGAAAAGCAAATTTTGATCATTATTTAAAATGAACCTTTATAAATAAAAATGAGACTCTTCCTTCTCTTTTTCTTTTCTTTCTTTTCTTTTCTTTCTTTCTTTCTTTCTTTCTTTCTTTCTTTCTTTCTTTCTTTCTCTTTATTTCTCTCTCTCCCTTCCTCCCTCCCTCTCTCTCTCTCTCTCTCTCTCTCTCTCTCTCTCTCTCTCTCTCTCTCTCTTTCTCTCTCCCTCTCTCTCTCTCTCTCTTTCTTTCTTTCTTTCTTTCTTTCTTTCTCAGGTTCTTGTACTTAATATGTGACTTCATGAAAATTAGGTGACCTCTACATTAAGCATCAGGAAGCCTTGACTATTTGGCACTACAAAGGAAGTGCTAGGGAAAATTAATCAGTTACTTCTTATTGTGAATTGTGTAACGTTCTTCATTGTCTTGTCCCTCTCTACTTTTGAGCTACTGCCCCCCTCACTCTCTTTTGGAACACCTGTGTTTGCCTCTCTTCCCACTTCTCTGGGTTTTGTTGCCTAGCTACTTCCCAATAGTGATGAGCCTCTGCTTTCTCAGCACGCTGTGGACATGCTCATTCCTAATGAGTGGCTCTTCTTGGTTTCATTAGGAACCATCAAGGTTACTTTCTATTGTTCTTAAATCTTATCTCATATAGTTTTGCTCTGATATTGTTTGTTGTTGATGTATTCCTTTCTTTACTTCCAAATTAACAAGAATATTGGGTACAGAACACTGAGGAAAGGGGCATTACCTTTTTAAGACTTGCTTCCAGTTATAAATAGTTTGAGGCAATACAAGAAGATATGAGAGCATGATATCAATTTGGATTGTAACAAGAGAAAACATGGTCATACGTTGAATTAGAAGGAAAGGAACCAGGAATGTTGAAAATAAGCACTAAATATTAAATTTTTTGTCTTAAACTATAATAAAAAAGTATATTATAGTTTTATAGATAAATTCATTAGAGATAGAGAAATCTCTCCCTTTAAAAGTCTTTAGTGAAAGATATGCATGTTACACTAAATATAAGTAATCTATAGTCATATATATATATGGTAAGAATTAAAAAATAAAAAAAACAGACTTCCCTAAGTGGCAGCTAGTGAATTCAATGACAGATGTACATCCAAGTTATAAAAAGAGATACAAACATTAGTTTTGTCTGCAGAGTCCCCAGATCAGTCTTCAGGAAAGTCAGGGTTCATTTCCACTTCTGAATTATCACTTAACATGCAAATTGTTATTATTTATGATTTTCTATAACCTGAGGTTGACAGGTCACTGTGTGTCATAGAGTGTCCATGTCTCTGCTTCAAAGCATACTTTATTCTGCAGTTTCTTTCTTCTTCATTTTATTGTTTTTCTTGGATGTATCCAGAGAATGCCCCTTTTAACCTCACTTGGTCACAGATATGCTTTTTACCTCCACAAGGTGCATGTTCAGAGACATCATCAATTGTGGGTTTACTCTTGGTTTGAACAAAATGAAGTACTGACTTTATTGAACAACTAGAAAAATTGTCATGTGGAATAGCACCATTGGGTTTGTGTGCTTTCTGTGATCAGATAGTTCTTTAATTGCACATTTTATGTCTCCTTCCTTAGTGCTAATCAGGGTGATATGAACCTAGCTAGGAATTGAGTCCAAGATTGATCGGGCAAGTGAGATATAGAAGGGTTTTCGACTTTCAGATGAAGGAAATTCATGATCTGTGCAGTTATTTGTACTATCCCTCCTCACTCTAAAGCTAACAATGGAGACTCCTACTTGAGTAGGCTACAGTACCCGCATGGTGAGACTGCAGGTGGTCTCCCTGTGTGTTTTAACCAGTTTCCTTGAAGATCTTCCTGATTTTAAGACATGATCTCACATTTCATTCATACCTCGGGGGCTGGGGAAGGTAACCCCACTTAATGAGGAGGCAGTGCCTGAGGCTCCTCAGCTTGCAGCATGGATTTGTATGTATCTGATGAAGCTTTGGTAGGTATTTCAATCAAGCCTATCTTGAAGATTCAGGTTTTGTTTTTCAAATCATGCACGTATTTTCCCTAAAACATGTTTTTAAATATTAGAATAATGCAATGGAAAGCTACATTTGGGGAGGAGAGGAGGGTGGCAGAGTGGACAGCTGGTGTGTGGGACATTTCAGTTTCCTCCTGCAGATCTGCCAGGGTGTAGGAGGAAAACAAATGGGAGATTTTGTGTAGGAATAAGATGTTGAACACATTTCAGTTCTGGATGCATTATCCATCTTAACTCATGATGGGACTTCAACATTCTGAATCTGATTTTTCATTTCATAAGACGTTCACACTTGCTCAGAAACTTCCCATATGCGAAAATACTGACATGTATATCAAAATTTATGTATTTACTTGACTTTTTTGGGAAGAAAATCTTAGATGTATGAGTCATAGGAACAGTTCCATCTTCATCTGAGTGTAGTGATAACAAATTTATACTTCTATTACTTAAGTTCATAAAGTCAAAGGAACTAGTTAACATGTCTTTACAATTAATCTTCATACATTTATTAGTGATGATTCTGAAATATAAGTGAGCTATCACTTCCCACTGTATAAAATTAATACAAACATTTAGGAGACTGAATTTAAACAATAAATGAAATACATTACAGTGTAATACAACATCACAATTTCACACATAATATTAGCATTTTTAGCATATTTGCTTTGCATTTTAGAAATACTAAAATCAATTGTTTAAATTTTTCTTAACTTCAGTTCAAGTTACCATTTTGCCTACTGAACTATTGAGTCACATCAATACTTTAAAGTTTTAAAAATAGATGTTGTGATATGTTATTTTTCATTTAATCCTTACAGGTAGATACTTTATTCCTATGGAGTTTTTCTAAACTAGAGGTTTTCTAAATGTCACATAGATGTCCTGTGGCAGAGAAGAGCTGTGACGCAGGTTTTTCTTTCTTTCTTTCGTTCTTCTTTTTTTTGGAAGATTGGCAAGCTTTTCTCTGAAAGGACAGAGAGTAAATATTTTGGGCTTTGCAGCCCATCTGGTCTGTGTCCATCTACTGAGCTCTGTTGCTGTGTGTAAAATGGCCACAAACACTGAGGATAAGGAACATGGCTGTGTCCCAGTAACACTTTATTTGCAAAGCTAGGTGACGGGCCATGGAGTGTGACTCTGAGTGATTCCTCCTCTGGGACCAAGATGTTCCTTCCTTTTAGGTCAGTTTAGCTCCAATGTCTATCCCACTTCCTTAGTCTCAGTTCAGAAAACAACTGACCCTTAAGTAAGTGGACCTGAAGGGGACCAATGTCTGCATGTCCACGTTACTGGTTCTCTGTAACCATTGGGAAAGCTTTGTTGGGAACTTCCCTGTGACACCAGATGACTCAGGAGCTTCATTAAACTAAGTCTTCCCATTTTGGGTTGACAGTCAACATGTGATCCAGCATCATGTGGATGCACAGAGGTTGCTGGGGTTTGGTATGGATGCTTGGGTCTGGCGGACCCCCATCCTCATCTTCCAACTGCTCCCTGTCTGTGTTTTCTTCCCAGAATCCCCCACACCTTCAGTAGACATTACATTCTGCTTCCTTTCCTAAAGTTAGGATGAAAGGTAATACCAACTAATCCAAGTCCAGAGGGTAGTTTGTAGATTTATCAATACACGTAACTCCTGGGTTATGATATTTATGAGGTTGTGGGGGAAAGTCAAGTTTCGTGGATCTCTAATTGTCCGCTTATGCTTCCCTACATTCTGTCATTTTGAATGTGGCAGATTAGCAGCTGGAGGATCGCTGTGAATAGCTCACATCTTTGTATTTACTCTCTGAAGGCAAATGCTTTGGGTCCTTTACACCATTTGGGAAGGTCGTGGGGCACCTTACAGTATAAAACTGTCCCTGTGGAAAAGGCCTGCTCAGCACAACGGGATTGTGATATGTGTACTCTGATGCTCACTGCCATCTGACAGCTGCCTGGTCCCTCTGTGAAATGAATTAGTGCTGTCATTTTACTAATAGACCAAAAATAAAACCACGGGCATTGTTTCCAGCAGGCGGTTCTACCAGAAGCCAGTCTAAGCAAATCGCCTTTCACTGCTCACAGTCAGGTCTGTTTCAGGCCCGGCCTTGGGATATAAGTCATCGCCCTGGGTTCAAACCAAGGAAGTGAAGCCCTGCTCAGAGCCGGGTTGCTTAGCGTCCACTAAGTCTGGGGACTATATTGCTCAACTTACAAATGGGAGCCGAGGCTGCCTACCCTCTATGCTCACGTGACTCGTATCTAGCTTGTGTCAGAATCTAAACCATTTCACTCCTAGAAAATTGAAAGCCAAAAAGACTGAGACTAGACCTAGGGGGATGCCTTTATTTACAAAAATAGTTATCATTTTCCTTTTGGCTTATCCACTCTGACCCTAAACATCCCCAGTTGATGTGGACTGTCAGTTTCCCCCTTTGGAATAAAATACATGCTGTGTTTTCTGAGGAACTGCAGAAAATGAGAGTGTGTCCAGATGAACTCTGGATAGCTGGGTGTTAGCCCGGACCCTTTGTGACTCTTCAGGTCCCTACTCAGCTCCAGCCCACTGTGATTACTTACTCTTGGGCCTTGGGCTCGGAACTTAATCATCTTGGGCCTCGGTTTCCACATCTCAAAACGAGGATGGTAGTTAATAGACTGTGAGCATCATAGGCTGTTCAGGAGGAGTAAGTGTGTGAATTAGATATGAAATGCTCAGAGAGTGTCCAGCCCAGACTGAGCACCCACTGCGGGATGACAGGCTCCTGTGTCACAGTGCCGTGGGGGACCTGTAGTTCAGGTTCCGCTTCAGCTGATGTTTAATAATATCGACCATAATAATGTTAAATGTGAATGAAATGATTTTTAGTCTACGTAATATAAATAAGGAATAAATATATTACAAATGTAAGTTATATAAATAATATAGCATAAATATTAGCATACTTTTAATTAAAATCTTACTACTGGCTAAAACTCATCTGGGTTTTAAAGTTTTATATTTAATGATATTAAGTATCACCTCCATTAAACTTATTTCTCCATATCCACTGTCCTGATATTTGTATTTATATTCAACATATGCCCATGCTCTAAAGAAAGCATTTATGAAAATTTTTATGAAAAACTTGTGCACACAATTTTAATTAATATTAGAATAAAAAGTAAGTGCTTAGAAAACGCGTGACTGGCCGGGCATGGTGTGGCATGCTTGTAATTCCAGTGGCTCGGGAGGCAGGAGGATCACAGGTTCAAAGTCAGCCCCAGCAACTCAGTGAGGCCTTGAGCAACTCAGTGAAACCCTGTCTCAGAAAATTTCAACAAGGGCTGGGGATGTGGCTCAGTGGTTAAGCACCCCTGGGTTCAATCCCCAGTACCCAAAAGGAAAAAAATTAAGAAAAGAAAAGAAAAAGAAAAAGCCAGGCTGGAAACTGGGTTCCTTGACTACCAGAGGACAAAGCTAAAGATGACCACCATCCCCTGGAGTCTTCTGCACCTGTGGCTTTTCTAGAGGGGCCACCGTGAGCAGTGCCACCCCAACTTAATGGGACCTAGGGCCTGCCCTCCCTGGACAGCCTTATAAGTTTGGGGCCTTGGGATAGTCCTTTGAGAAAAGTGCCCTAAAACCTTCCATTGTCCCAATCCCACTGGAGTCCTTGACACCCTTTCTGCAGACAGCATGCCACATTCCCCAGGACTGCCCGGTTGCCATCCTCCCTGAAGTGTGCTGCCGGGGGCAAGGTCACAGTGGCTACAGATGAGACCTCAGCGTGGGGGCACCTGGTTGCTCTGGACTGCGGTTTAAGGCCGTCAATGAAAGATGTCCCCAGATGCAGACTTTCTCCGGACTTGCTCCACAGATAGAAATGAATAGCACTGTTTACACCTTAAACAGGGTCTTTCCAGAGTGACTTCCAAAGGACCCCGCTATCCTATCCCTTGGTCGTTATGTAAAAGAATTAAACTCAGCATACCCAAGTGGGACATGTGCCCCATGTTTATTACAGGACAATCACAGTAGCCAAGTTATGAGACCAGCCTAGGTATCTGTCAACAGATGAATGGATAAAGACCATGTGGTAAGTATATACAAAGGCATATTGCTCAGACATAAGGAAGAATTAAATTATGTCATTTGCAGGAAAATGGATGGAACTTGAGACCATAATTTTGAGCAAAATAAGTCAGATTCAGAAAAGTACCATATGTTTTCCCTCGTAGAGGGAAAAAATGGGGGAAAAGGAATGTCATGGAAGTAGAAGAGTAGCCGTTAGAGTAGAGGGAGGAGAAGGGGGTGGGGGAGAGGGAGGTTGGTATGCTGGGAACTCAGCTGATCTGTGTTTCTACTGAACGTGTTACGGTAGAACCCGCCATCTCTATAATTAAGATGCACTAAAAAAGAAAAAAGAATGACTTAAAGCCACAAGTTTTCCCAAGAGGCTGTTCTATTAACGTTCCAGGCTGTTCTATTTCTTATAAATACCCATGTTTATTAATCCATTTAAAAAATATAAAGATCTATTATTGGTGATAGTTTTGATAATCGGATTACAATAAATAAGAATGTGCATTTTGATTCACCCAAAATTTGACATATTAACTTGCTTTTATGGTGTTTACAGTCACTTATGCAGAAAAGTGTGTTAAATTTAAGTTAGTCCTAAAAGTTACCTTTTGCAAGGTTATAGGAGTGGAGTGTGAGACAGTAAAGTTAATAGAATATGAGAATTTATCATATATGCTCCTCATGAATATTCTTTTGGTCTACAAATATTTACCAACTTCCTAGGAATTAGATATTCAGTTTTGGGCAAAACAGACAAAGTCCCTTTGCTTGTGTCTCCCAATGCTCATGCTTCATCGCAGGGCATTCACTGGTGGTCTGCACAGGGACGGTTGAATGGTGTGTGAGCTCTTCTGGGATGAATCAGAAGAGCATCAGAAGAGGGAAGTTTGGGAGAGCAGGTAGTTCCGCTCAAAAAAATCAAATGGAAAGCTTTAGAGCAGGCGTGGAGGGAGGGTAGGGCAAAGGAAAGTGTTTTCCTCTTTCTTCTGCTTTGAAGGTGGGGGGAGCTGCATGATCTTCGCATGGTCATGGGGCTGTGTGAGTAGGAAGAAAAAAACCTGCAACGGTGGGAGAACGGCCGGCAGCATCGCTGAGCACGCAGGGCTCATCTCAGGCAAGGGAGGGAGCCCTGCTCTGAAGAGCAAGGGCCCTGGGGCAGATGCAAGCAGTGGGCAGGTGAGCAGGGGATGTGATAACTGCTGCCACATCCGTTCCTTTTCCCAGGGAAATGAACACATCCACTAAGCGGGCCGGACTGCATTTTCTACAAGTCCTCCTCGTGAGCGGGGCAGGTGCTCTTTGCTAGTCGTGTGGTCATTAATAGGAACAGAGAAGGGCTGGACAGTGTGAGCCACTCCCAGCCTGGCGAGACCCAGGGCAAGGGAGCAGACGAGTTGAGATCCACTCGAGGGAGTGTGTTGACGAGGTGTAGGTTTGAAATAAGGGCGGCTCAAGGAGCTCAAAGGCTGGAGGGAAGATCACGGATTTGTAGGTTCTGGTGTTCCAGGGGAATGAGCTGGAAAGATGGGCGGAAGTGAGAGACAGGACGTCTGAAGCTCAGAACCATGTGTGTGACAGAGTCGGCTACAACCAAGGGAGCAGCGAAACAGGACTGTAGACAAGTGCGTTGGAGGAGAGGAGGCCGAGAACCCAGGAAGCTGAAGGACAAGAAGATACTGAGGGCACCAAGGGTTGTGACAGGGTGGCCCTACGGCTGGGCCACTGATCCCCACGTCAAAATCCTCACCACGAGAGACACAGCTGATAGGGCTGGGCAGGGGCTCCAGGCCAGGAGGACAGGTGGACCATTTTTCAGACACGGGAGCCAAAGCTGGGAACTCGGTATGAGAATGAAACAGGGGCCACACCCACGAAGCAGAGAGTCCCTGCTCCGTGGACTCTCCGTGGAAACACTGGGCCCTGCTGCAGCAGGCTTGAGAGAAGCAGCTTAAAGGGTCCCTGGTGTCAGCTAGAAGGAGAAGGGGACACTCAGAGGGGTGAGAGTTTCCAGTGTGGGATGAGAATAAAATGAGAGAGTTGGCCAGCCCCGCAGAGACCTAGGTTCTGCAGGTGACTGGGGGAGGGGAGGAAGGCAGCTCATTAGCTCAGGTGGTGCCAGAGGATCTCGGAGGCAGGACTCCATGCCGGGCAGGCAGGGGCCGAGGGCATCCTGGACGCTCCCAGCACTTGGGACACCCCCTCCACAGTGCAGGGGCTGCTCAGGTCACCAGGAGCTTGAACTTATGGACATTTAAACACTGTAGATGGCCAGGCGTGGCGGCGCACACCTGTAATCCCAGCAGCTCAGGAGGCTGGCACAGGAGAGTCAAGTTCAGAGCCAGTCTCAGCAACCTTGCGAGGTGCTAAGCCACTTAGCAAGAGCTGGTCTCCTAATAAGAAACTGAACAATAAGGGCTATGGATAGGATGTGGCTCAGTAGTTTAGCATCCCTGGATTCATCTCCAGTACCTAACAAATAAATATTATATACATACACATCCAAAAGAACACATAATTTTAAATGATTATGATCAAATATAACTAATTTTTGAAATACCTGTTATGAATAAACTCAAACAATATCAAAATATTACAAAAATATATATTATATTACAAAAAGTATAAATAAATCACATAATGTATATCTTAAGTATACATTATATATTAATATGATGTATAATAACATAATGTTATCATTATATAAGTTGTATAGTATATATTCTTTTCATAACGTCTTGGTAAATAGTTTTGAAACCCTGGATGGTGGGTTTCAAGACATATGTTAGTTGGGGGTTTACAGTAGCATACAAGGCCTGAATTTGTAAACCACTTGTGGAGGTTTCCTCACTCCCGGATGGAGACACGGTTCCATGAAACCTTAACTCTCCAGCTTCAAACCCCAGCTTGTCGTCAGTGCTTCCTGCTTGCGGGCAAAGCCCTTTCCTTCCCATCAAGACTTTCCCATTGCAGGCTCAGCGCTGTCCTACCTTTCAGTTTTCAATGCAGTCAGGGCACTTTAAGAATCGTCTCTTATTAAAATACAGTTGGAATACAAACCTTAAACTTTATCTAAAATAAAGCTGTTGAAGTTGGTACTCAGCACCCAACATTGTACTGCAAGGAAGGATAAACACCTGGTAAACCCATGATGAGTTCAGTTCTCCTGCTATTAAATTAAAAAATGCACTTCCAATGATCTAATAATCTTTTAAAAGCATTAGCTCATCAAGGCATTTCAAAAGAGAGAAAAAATCCCTGCATGCAATCTGTGAGAGAGTCACTCTTAGAAACAAAGTGTCCATTAAAAAATCTAAAAAAAAATAAAGAGAAATTAGCCTGAACCAGCCTAAAATGTGGTTTGTATTAAATTTAAAGACTTGGAGGCTGCAGGTCAGACTGGACCTCAGCCACGTGCTCAGCTCCAGCAGTTCTAAGGAGAGTAATTGCTGATGTGGCTGGCCACGAGCCGGCTTGTCGGCAAGGAAGGAGGGCCATTTACTGACTTCCTGGGACTGGCAGCATATGCGTATCCTAGATTTCTGTGTACACACGTGTGTACATGAACAAACATGCTTTTGTACATGCAAGAGCAGCATGGAGATGGACATGCAAGCATCTCCAGGCTGCAGCAGGCACACGGCATGCCTCGGACAGTGGCCCCGGGGCCAGGAGCTGAGAAATCCAGCGTGCCTGTGTCTTCGTATTTTCCCTCACAGGACCAGAGAACCAGAGTTCTTCCAAGTCCACAAGTTTGCAACAATTGTCCTTCCAAACAGCTTTGTCTACATCTTGAATTTAATCAGTACTTTCTCAACCAGAGCTATGCTCTCCCAAATATAAATCACCACAGAGTAGAGACCATGTATTTCTTTAATGTATTCATATTTAAATCTCTATTTTGATATGGTGGCATTATGCATAAGTTATTATGTCCGTGTCTGTCTACCTCCACTAGATGGTGTGGATATTCAACTTGGGAAGAGAGACTTATTAGTCTGGTACTAATGTCACAGTGTGTAGAGCTGTGGGTGAGGTCCGGGGAGTCGAGCCAACTCTCTACCTCCAATAAGAACTTCACATAGGTGACATTTAATTACCTTGGTGAACATCTAATCTAGAGTCATTTTCTCACCTGTTTTATTTTAAAAGCCCACAAAAAGCCTGTGCAAATTTGCAGGTAGACTCACATGAGCGAAGATCAGAGGCCTGATGTAAAAAGCAAAAATCATTAGCTTCCATATGAAACTGCTTTGTCCAGGAAAATTTCTATAACATTAAATTAAGTTACTAATTCCTATACACTGTGACTTAAATAGCAATCATGAGGCCCATGGAGTTGACTAACAACATCTATGGCAAGACCTAGGTGTGGAGCAAAGATGAAGAGACAGATGAGGGGTTGAAAGGACTTAGAGTAAGGCCCTGTGTGTCATGCCGAGGAGATCAGATGAAAGCCAGGAGACCAGACAGGCCACCTGAGTGGTAAAATCCAGGCCGATTTCTTCCGTTACTACGTTAGCTACTTAGACACCGCCTACTTGGTAAGCCTTTACTTCTTCTCTTTCTGTTCCAAGACTTAGCATGTAATTTCTGCTGTCTGAAATTGCTTTGGTGGTCTTCTAGGTAGAATTGAAGCTCCCGATTAATCCTGGTGGTCCCTTGGTGGTGGAGTCACGCAGGGGAGAAAAGGTGGTTTGCATTGTGCTCTCCATGGCCTGCCACATCCAGGTCCCGCGCACCATTCTGTCTTAATCTGCGTAACACACACACTGTGTCTGGATCATCTCACTTAAACACTGGTCTCCTGAAGCCCTGAGCATTCACACAGGTGCCTGAAAGTCACAAGTGTCAGCCTGAGGCTCTCACACCAGAGATTTCCTCTCGGTGGTGCACAACTCTGTGTGAGTATCAGGTGCTCAGTAGAAGATTCGACAGATTCCTGAAAGAAGTTATTTCAGAACATAATTCCCCAGAGTAAGTTCTGGAGCTTTGCAAATGAATTTGTGAATGAGAAGCTTCTTCTGATAAAAGAATGCTGATTTTGATGTTTTGAAGTCTCAGATTTCTGCTCCAAGAAAATAAAGAAGAAACCTGAGACACAGGTAGGTTGGTTTCCAAGTGGAAGGACTATGCGGCCTCTCTTGTTTTCAGATGAAAAACGAAAAGCCGGACCTGCTGGGGCTTGTTCTGGAACTGGTAGCTAATTGTTGCAGCAAGGAAATCACAAGGAGGATAATTAAGGTTTTCAAAGCCACCAGTGCTAGCCAGTCCTTCAGGCTCCCTGAGAGCAGGGTGCCTCGGCCCTGTGAGGCAGGGGAACCTGGCACGCTTCCCGTCCTCCCTAACAGGGCAGCGTTCACCTCCTGCATCTTGTGCTGCTGGGAGACTTGGTGCCAGGGACGTGGCCGCTGCAGAAACACCCGTGGACCCCTCACCAGAAGTGACAGGAACGAATGTTAGCCAATCCCCTCTTGACTGATGCTGGCACTGACACTAGCCACGTGCAAGTCCTTGAGGTGCCAAGCAAGAGATGGCGACCACCTCTGAGACCTGCCAAAGACCAGGGACCTGTATTAGGAGCCTCCTCAGACTTTGGAGCAGGGGCATGACTACCCATCTTCCTGCTCTAGAATGTTTTAGAACAAGCTTAAAATCCTGACAAGAGGAGCCCCCATAATATTGGCAGGAAGCTTTTTTAATTAGAGGAAACTGCATCCTCATAATTCTTTATTTTGTGGCTATAAATTTTGTAAAATTAGCATGTGATTTCTAGATACATGTCACTATTAAAGTCTTTCCTTTCACCTATGTATTCTTTCTAAAAAATTATATTTCTTATATTTGTATCTAGTATAAAATTAATAATTGAAAACACATCAATATCTGTTCCCTCATTTTAAAGTGCCACAATTTCTGCCATAATATTAGGACTAGTATTACATTTTCTTTCTCTTTTACTGAAAAAAAAAAAAAAAAAACATTAAAAGGAGTGTCAATTACTCTGTCTTGGTCCAAGGTTACACAAAAGATCAGAAAAACCTGCAATAGCATCATAGGCCCTGATGTCTAGGTAAGCAAGAATTTCTGCGTATCAGCATTCCCAGTATTTTCTTGTAGGTAATGAAAGAATTTTTTCTTCTTTTTAAGATGACACATTTTAGATTTTTTTTATGGACAGACAATCTGTGGTAGAATCCACTAGCCCCTCAAGAGGGGGGAACCACGATTTAGCGCTTCAGGAATGCAAGTCCAGTTCTTACGCAAGCCCAGCTTGAATTCTCAATGCTAGGTAAACACAACACAGATGTTCCTTTAATTGAGCAGCAAATTTATTTTAAATTCAATATATATTGTCCCTATACAAGTAGAACTTAGAACTATTTAACACAGTTTAAAATAGAAAAGGGTAATAGATGACAATAGCTAGGTATAACCTCTGCATGATTAATAAAATTTATGATTACAATATAAAATATTGCTTACTCTAAAAAAGGTTTGTTTGTTTTTCCTTGGTCCTGAGGATTGAACTCAGGAGTACTCTATCACTGAACCCCATCCCCAGCCCTGTTGACATTTTTTTGTTGTTTTCGTTGAGACATATTCTCACCAAATTGCTGCGGCTGGTCTTGACTTTACAATCTTCCTGCCTCAGCCTCCCAAGTCTCTGAGATTGCAGGTGTGTACCGCTGCACCTACCTTTAACATTATTCGTCTTTAAATGTTCAAATGCAACAGACAGTACTTATAAGTTAATGACATAACTAGGGTATGTTTAAACTATGGGAAGATCTATCAAGAACTTCTTCCTTTCAACTGTACTTATTTTTAACCCAGGATCATTTCTACAGTTATTCTGTTTTTCTAAGTGCCACATAATTTGAAACCATCATGTTGTTCTTGCCAGCACTTTCTAAGTTGATGTGTGTACCTACTCTGAAGGCACATATGCAATGGAAAGCTGTCTCTTTGTCCACTTAGCGTATTTTTAAACAAACGTCCATACAGCACATGGCTTCATAACAGCCAAGCTGTCCATGCTAACACTCTGACGTTCTTAACAGCTAGGCTCTCTGTGCTAACACTCTCAACTGTTACCTGTTTCTCTATATTTGTGTCTCAGCACTTACCACGTTGCCTCATCAAAACAGATATAAGATTAGTATAACAGAGTCAGTACGTGGACTTTGGTCCTGAAGTCTTTGTTCTTCTTAGCTTTGCCCTCAGATGGTTACAGCTGCAGAAGAAGAGTAGGGGAAGGGAGGAGAGACACATGCAGGGCCAGGGGGCCAGGATCTAATGCCGCAGCAAAAGTGTGGTCTTGGCATTGTTCCTTTCCCTGGAAAAGGTTTGTTTTGCTCTTTTCCTGTGATTCTTTAGCACTTCCAGAGGCTGGCCAGTGGACAAGACCGAGGTCCGTCTCTAGTCCTAATGCAGGTGATCCTGGTGAATATTAAGGATGGCTAAGGGGATGAAGCAGGCTGGCAGAAGTTCCTTGTGTGGTGACTTCAAGGGAAGAGAGGAGCAAGAAGGAGGTAAGATTTAGAGCTTGGAGAAGAAAGTCAGCCAGAGCATGACTTCTCTGGCCAAGAGCAGAGTGGGAGTCAGATAATCCTAAGAAAGCAGTAGGACACTGCTTCCAGGTCTTGTCTGGGCTTCAGGAAGGAGACCAACGTGAGGAGGAGGTGGCCTGCACAGCGGAGTTGTGCAGTACCAGGGGGCATCCACGCACATGGGAAGGGTCTGGCTCAGGGCCAACACACCCTTCCTTAAATCTGTCAGCCCTGCCACAGGATCTGTGGCTGTACCTGCTAAGAAGCCCTGTTTGAATTCTCAGTGCTAAGTAAGCACAACGCAAATGTTCCTCTAATTGATCAGCAGACAAGACAGAGTGTGGCCCCCACAGACCAGGGTATGCAGGACACTCTGACCTGGGGAAGCAGAATGTTCTCAAGACCATCGAAAACCAAGCTGAGGATGAATCCTTAGGGATCTCAGAATCAATCCACCACAGGCAGAAACAACAGGAAGAGGTCTGGCTGCCATCTGAAGCAGAGTGACCTGGGAGCCAGCTAGACACCCCACGAAACAAGAGCAGAAAGGGGAAATTCTGCCCCGTCACAGGATCTCCTGGTCCCAGAATGTCATCGGGTCCTAGCAGCCTCAGTAGCAGCTGGGCACACAGGTGGACCAGGTGCTTGTGCCTGAGCCCACCCAGTGAGGCTGGGTGGGGACCTTGTTCTTGTCCAAAGCCACATGTGCCTTAAGGAAGGAGAGAGCCTCCATGATCTTCCTCAAGAGTAAGCACTAGAATCCCAGGCTGAAGGGGACAGAAGTTTGTGTTTGTCAGGGCTGTCTCTAGCAGGGCTCATGTTGAAGGACATTTAAAACTCTGCAAAATTACTGTGCAAATTAGAATGCAGGAGGTAACATTTTAATAACATTTTTGCCCTCCTTCATTATAAATAGCAGTTTTGAAATTTCAGTTCATCCTATTAAAAAAAAAAAAAGTAATAGGATTGCCATTTCTTCCTAAAGCCAAGGCATGTTTCTCATGGGTACATAGTTGGATATTGAGTAATACTTTAAGTAGCTCTGAGTCATAATGCTTGCAGGAAATTCTGTAACTTCAGCATTTTCTGAGGGGACTGAGAAATGTGTTTCAGAAACGAGCAGCTGAGGATTACCATCCTTCAGTGCCGTGTCCCTGGAGGTAGCCACGTCCTAGTTGTCGCTGGTTGCTTCTTTGCCCAAGAGCAGAACAGCGGGTATTCTAGTCTTCACCCCAAAACAGTCACTCCCACACACCTGCTAAAACCTTTGAGATGGTACATTATATTCCCTGTGTCTCCCACTTGTCTAAGTGTCCCAGAGCAGGTGGGGTCTGGACTGTGGAAAGGTTATGGAATCTCAGGAAAACGTGGCAAGATGTCCCAGTGGTTTGACACTGGTCCCGTCTGGGCTGCGGTTGGTCTTTTGAGCCCTGCTCTGGTGCCCTGGCTCCTGGCTGATGGGAGATTGGAGGTGTCAGCGCACCTTCCCCATTGACATGTCTAGACAATGACACTTCGCTGACCTTGTCCCTTAGAGAACACGGTCTGGGTGGCTTTCCTTTGCTACACCTGACTCAAGCTGGGCTTCTGGAAGGATGGAAATTGTGTGCGTCTATCAGCCACTGCTACCACCACAACATCATTTGAGGGAAGGTTTTGGAACTGTACTGCTGGTTCCATGTGTTTTACCTATGTGAACAGATTATCTCACGACCATAAGGGATTTCTATTAAGTACTTGGAATTTTCATCTTAGAAAATGATTTATTTAAATTTGCTATTGTCCTGTGTTCTTTATCTCCTTTTGAAGTGCCTAATTAAAATTTGCTTTCTTTTTTCTTGCCATCTATTCCATTCTTAGGAAACTGTATTCTAATTTGCTTGGAAGCAATTCAGAAAAATTCCCACCTTTAAGATAGTGACATTCTGGCCAGTTACCCCCTCACCTCTGTTCCTTATTTCCTTTGGCTCTACCGTGTTTGATGCTGTGGAAGCATGTTCTTTCAAAATTTGTGCTCCCTGGCTTTGTGGTGTTGAAAGGAACTGGGTATCTTTCATCTCTAGGACTTTCACTTTATTTCCCTTGTCATTACTGGCTTCCCTCCTCTCTGGCTGTCCTCATGACAACAGCCTGACCCTGGTTTCTTGTTTTCAACATCTCTTTTCAGCTACATGCAAACAACTCTTAGATGTACAGCCTCCAGGGTCATCTGGCCCTGTGCTGTGGTTAGTGACTGTCACTCCCTCGGCTTCCAGTGAGCCGAGCAGCTGACACCTTGAAGGCTACTCCTCAGGACACTTGATCAGAGTTTGGGTTTCCTTTTCCCCATTTCCATCGGTACTCTGGTGATTTGGGTCCTAAGCGAGGCTTGATTGCCTAGCTGCCTCTCCACAGTGGAGCAGCCTGGATGATTGAGCTTCGCTTCAGGTAGACACTGAGTCGACAGGACGAGCGTGCACTTCGAACCCACAGGAAGTCCACCTTTCCAGCCTGCAGGACCTAGCCAGGCCCCAGCCACCCCGCCACTCATCCTGCACGGCCAGCGTCCTGTCCAGATTCAGTCAGGGATGCAGGCGCTGGCTCTGACCCCCACGTGCAAGTCCTTCTAGAATGCCATTGCATCTTCCTTTGCAGGACAGTGTGCAGAGCTCCAGGGTCAGGGCAGGGCTCCTAAGCACCCACAGCTGACCCCTGCAGCCATGCCTCTGCTTCGCAGCCTGGGGTGTCTCCGTCAGGTGAGCGGTGTGGACCCTGGCCTCTGCACACGTCTGCCCTCTCTGTGGACGTCCTGCTGCATGAAGGTCTCCTGTGTTCCCAAGCCCTGTGTTCATGTTCGAGTGTGTTTGGACGTTCACCTTGCCTGTGCTCTTCTCTGGATGGCCTCACGTAACACTGGCTTTCCCTACCTAAGCATGCCGACGCTCACTGACTAAGCAACTGGCTTAGGAGTGCTTGCTTCAGGATGGCACATGAGCAAGAGGGATCCAGTCAAAACTGTTCTTCAGATTTTGAGTATTAATCTTGTCTCAGTGAGCAACGTGTGGTTAGTTGCTCTTTGGGATCAGCAGCAACGCCAGCCTTTCACATGGTCCAGGACCCTGCAGAGCGCTGTGCTGCAGCGGGTTTCAGAGGCAGGCGTTAAGTTAAGAATACAAGATAGTCAACACTTCCTCATAAGGGTGGCTTTACGCTGGATGACCTTGCCCACTGGTGAGCACGTTCATGGTGGGCTGGGCTAACATAGGGGGTGGTAGTTTTCACTTACTGTGTTAACTACCTTCTGCATGTGATCTTTTCAACACTCCTTCCCAAGGAGCATTTGCATATCATGTGCCATGTGTAGGTATTATGCTGCACATTATATATCACATATGTGCACAAAAGAAATACACAAGTGCATTTCTTTCTCATGTATCATTTTCTTTTTAATATCTCTGTTCCAGGGGTTACTGAGAATAATAATAAACCATTTCTTAGAGTTTGTAAATGTTCTAAAATTATATTTAGGATTGGCCTAGAGAAAGTAAATAAGTTCTAATTTTGTTAGAAAAGTTGATTATATATGTGTATATGTATAAGAATTAAGAATATTAGAGTAAATTAAATGTTTCATTAAGAGAAATATAATTGGTAATATCTAAACCAGTAAAGGATACACAAAGAACCGAAGAAAACTATTGTTTCAATGGAATAAAGAAATAAGGACAAGAAACTAAAAAAAGATAAAAAGAAATTAATAGACATGAATGAATCATTCTTTCAAATCAAAATACTTGTGAATGAATTAATTTCACTGGATAAAACAACCAAATCAAACTATCCCTTGAACATAAAATACAAGTAACAAATAATAAGAGTCTAAAAGAGGGGATCCAAGAAGGCAGACTAGAAGGAGTCCGCGTTTCCTGTTGCTCTGAAACTCCGGGTTCAACCAGAGGAGGTACCATTTCTCTGTGAGGTAGCTGTTGCTGCCCACCAATCCCCTGCTGTTCACCCCAGTTTGTCCACAGCGACCGCCGGCAGTCTGCCAGTGTATCGCCTGCCTTTTGAGTACAGATCACTCCCTGACTGCCACCTATCATCTGCCATTTGCCCACCTCTTGCCTGCCCCTTTCACCTACCCATTGCCCACCGCTGGACGCCCACCTGCCAATCATTCCCACTTAGCCTACAGACCACCACAGACCACCACAGAAAGTCTGCTGCCCGCTGCTGTCACAGTACCTGCAGGTTTGGTTGCACACAGCCACCACCAGCTCGGGACACCTGCCAGGGCCTGCAGGTTTGCCGCCACCATCACCTCCATCTCAGGGCATGGCAACTTTGGTCTGGGGACATGGGCCAGGACCTGGAGATACACTGGGGTACCCACAGGTCTGATGGCACCCGAGGTCCTTCTGCTCAGCGTGGTAGTGCCTGCCATCTGGCTGCCTCGTTGCAGGGTCGCTCCTTTGTGTGAGTGCTTCCCTGCTGGTCTCTCTGCAGATTGGAAGGGCACTGAGATCTTGGGACTGCAGCAAGGCAGGTCCATCAGAATGCAGCTGGGTTTGCGTGGGCCAGTCTGGGTCTGGCAGGCCTGTGGAAAGCTGGAGAAGAGGCGCAGTTCCCTGCATGGGGAGCACAGGTTGGAGGAACTGGAGAAAACGGGGCTCTCTGCAGCTCGGTGAGTCCTGAAGTGCACAGGACGGAAGGGGCTGGCACAGTGGGCGGGAAGAGTAGAAGAGGGTGTGAGGGCACCTTGATAGCTGCTCACCGACCCACCGGTCGGCACCCGTGGGACTGGAGCTGACCTCAAACTCTAGACACCCACTTACTCAAACTCCAGACACCCACCTACTCAAACTCCAGACACCCACCTACTCAAACTCCAGACAACCCACCTACTCAAACTCCAGACACCCACCTACTCAAACTCCAGACACCCACCTTTCAAACTCCAGATGCCCACCTACTCAAACTCCAGACACCCACCTATGGGTGGAGAAGGGAAGACGAGAGAATTTTTGAAAGCGAATGGAAGCGATCATTTAATTTTCCTTTGAGATTTTCCTGTTTTTTTTTTTTTTTAGCTCTCTCTCTCTCACACCTCTACCATCTTTGAACCCAAATATTTTTCATGCATCAATCTATCAAGGAATGGGATGTCTGAATAGTATATGACAGTTTTGTAATGTATTCCTATATTTTTGTTTTTTTTTTTTTTTTTTTAACCTGTATATACTTCTTTCTCTCATCTACAAGTCTCCCTGGATTCTTCTTCTCACTTCTCTCATACTAACAATCAACCTCTATTAATTCTTCCCTCACTCTTACAATAAATTTTACCTCTGTCTTCTCTCCCTTCCCTCATAAACATCACATCTTATACTACTTCTGTTCCCTCATTGTCCATCATTTGAAATGGTAGACCCTTTTAGCAAACTTATTGCTAATATTGTAGACAATAATTGAACGTTTCATTTCTGTTTGTTGCAACAAAACTGTAAATGCTTTAATAGGATCCATTTGGTTTAAGGTTGTATATTGTTTGCTTTGGGCTGTTAATCTTGGTCTCCCCCTTAAAGGCGAGGTAGTGGAAGCCTTTAGGCATATAGTAAGACTACAGGGTAGAATCTGTACTGCCTCGGATCCACACTGCTAGATGAGAAGACACACAAACAACATGAAAAACCAATGAAACAAAGTGCCTCAAACAAACTGGGATGTTCCAACAATAGAATCCATAGCACAGTAGAAGAAATGTCAGAGGAGTTTAGAAAATACATAGTTAGATTGATCTTCAAAATGAAGGAAGGTATTGGAGAGAAAATACAGGAAGTGAAAGATCACTTCAATAAAGAGGCAGAGATTATAAAAGGAATCAAGGAGAAATGTTCAAAATGAAGGAAAAAATAAACTAAATTAATAATTCAATGGAAAGTATCATCAACTGATTAGCACTTGTAAGAGAACATCAGAGAATGAGGACAAAATATATACCCTTGAAAATAAAGTTGACCGCACAGAGAAGATGGTAAGAAACCTTGAACAGAACTTCTAAGAAATATGAGATAACATGAAAAGACCAAATTTAAGATTTATCAGGATAGATGAAGGCATGGAGATACAAACCAAAGGAATGCACACTCTTTTCAATGATATAATATCAGAAAACTTTCCATCTAAAGAATGAAATGGAAAATCAACTATAGGAGTTTTACAGGACCCCAAATGTACAAAATTACAGCAGACCTACACCAAGGCATAAGGCACATTATAATGAGAATGACTAATAGAATAATGATATAATTTTAAAGACTGTGGGAGAAAAATATCAAATTGCACATAGGGGGAAACCAATACGGACCTCAGATGAAATCTCAACCCAGACCCTCAAGGCCAGGAGATCCTGGAATAATATATCAAGCTCTGAATGAAAATGGATGCCAACTAAGAATTTTATATCCATCAAAATTAAGCTTCAGATTTTCAGATGAAATAAAAACCTTCCATGATAAACAAAAGTTAAAAGAATTCACAACTAGAAAACCTTCACTAGAGAACATTCTCAGCAAAATATTCCATAAAGAAGAAATGAAAAAAAAAAAAAAGAAAACCAGCAAAGGGAGGACCTACACTAAAGGAAGAAAGGCTAATCAAAGGAGAAACTAAGTCAAGTTAAAAACCAAAATGAATGGGAACACAAATCATATCTCAATAATAGCCCTGAATGTTAATGGCCTAGACTCATCAATCAAGAGACAGAGACTGGCAGATTGGATTAAAAAAAGACCCAACAATATGTTGTGTTCAAGAGACTAACCTCCTAGGAGAAGACATCCACAGAATGAAGGTGAAAGGTTGGAGAAAGCTTATCATTCACATGGACTGTGTAAACAGGCAGGGGTTTCCATCCTCATATCAGATAAAGTGGACTTCAAACCAAAGTTAGAAGGGATAAAGGACATTTCATACTGCTTAAGGGACTCATACACCAACGAGACATGACAATAATAAATATATATGCCTCAAAGAGTGAAGCATCTATGTACATCAAAAATCCCTTCTCAATTTCAAGAATCAAATAGATCACAACACAATAATAGTGGGTGACTGTATAAACCTCTCTCACCACTGGATAGATCTTCTAAACAAAAACTAAACATAGAAACTATAGAATTAAATAATACAAGCAATAATATAGACTTAAGGGACATATATACAGTATTTCATCCATCATTGAGCAAATATACTTTCTTTTTTTTAAAATTTTTTTATTGTAAACAAATGGGATACATGTTGTTTCTCTGTACATGGAGTAAAGGCATACCATTTGTGTAATCATAAATTTACATAGGGTAATGTTGTTTGATTCATTCTGTTATTTTTTCCCTTCCCCCACCCCTCCCACCCCTCTTTTCCCTCTATACAGTCCTTCCTTCCTCCATTCTTGCCCCCCTCCCTAACCCTAACTCTAACCCTAACACTAACCCCTCCACCCCCCACTATGTGTCATCATCCACTTATTAGCAATATCATTCGTCCTTCGGTTTTTTGAGATTGGCTTATCTCACTTAGCATGATATTCTCCAATTTCATCCATTTGCCTGCAAATGCCATAATTTTATCATTCTTTATGGTGGAGTAATATTCCATTGTATATATATGCCACAGTTTCTTTATCCATTCATCAATTGAAGGACATCTAGGTTGGTTCCACAATCTGGCTATTGTGAATTGAGCAGCTATGAATATTGATGTGGCTGTATCTCTGTAATATGCTGATTTTAAGTCCTTTGTGTATAGGCCGAGGAGTGGGATAGCTGGGTCAAATGGTGGTTCCATTCCAAGTTTTCTAAGGAATCTCCACACTGCTTTCCAGAGTGGCTGCACTAATTTGCAACCCCACCAGCAATGTATGAGTGTACCTTTCTCCCCACATCCTCGCCAACACCTGTTGTTGCTTGTATTCTTGATAATTGCCATTCTAATTGGGGTTAGATGGAATCTTAGGGTGGCTTTGGTTTGCATTTCTCTTATTAGTAGAGATGTTGAACATTTTTCCATATGTTTGTTGATTGCTTGTAGATCTTCTTCTGTGAAGTGTCTATTCATTTCCTTAGCCCATTTGTCGATTGGATTATTTGCATTCTTGGTGTAGAATTTTTTGAGTTCTTTATAGATTCTGGAGATTAGTGCTCTATCTGAAGTAAGATTGGCAAAGATTTTCTCCCACTCTGTAGGCTCTTTCTTCGCATTGCTGATAGTTTCCTTTGCTGAGAGAAAGCTTTTTAGTTTGAATCTATCCCAGTTATTGATTCTTGCTTTTATTTCTTGTGCTATGGGAGTCCTGTTGAGGAAGTCTGGTCCTAAGCCGACATGTTGAAGATCTGGACCTACTCTTTCGTCTATAATCTGCAGGGTCTCTGGTCTGATTCTGAGGTCCTTAATCCATTTTGAGCTTAGTTTCATGCATGGTGAGAGATATGGGTTTAGTTTCATTCTGTTGCATATGGATTTCCAATTCTCCCAGCACCATTTGTTGAAGAGGCTATCTTTTCTCCATTGCATATTTTTGGCCCCTTTGTAGTGCATGGATTGTTCTATAAAATAGACAATATGTTAGGCCACAAAGCAGCTCTCAGTAAATACAAAAAAAATAGAAATACTGTCCTGAATTCTATCAGATAATAACTGAATGAATTTAGAAATCAACAATAAAATAAAAAATAGAAGCTACTCCAACACCTGGAGACTAAATAGCATGCTATTAAATGACAAATGGATAAAAGAAGAAATTGGATAAGAAATAAAAAAAATACTTAGGGTTAAATGATAACATATCAAAATCTCTGGGACACTATAAAGGCAGTGCTAAGAGGAAAGTTCATTACATTGAGCTCATTCTTTAAAAGAGGCGAGTGAAGGGAGGGGTAGGGGCCTGGGGGTAGGAATGATAGTAGAGTGAAACAGACATTATTACTTCATGTACATAAATGACTGTATGAATGATGTGACCCTATAATATATATAATCAGAAAAATGAGAAATTACACTCCATTTATGTCTGATTTATCAAAATGTATAAATGCCTTCTACTATCATGTACAACTAATTAGAACAAATAAAAATAAAAAAAATTTAAAAGTCAACAAATAAATTAGCTAACATTACATCTCAAAGCACTAGAAGAACAAATCGACAACAAAAGCAGGAACAGGAAATAATTAAAATCAGAACTGAAATCAATGAAATTGAAACAAGAAACGAATGAAAAAATTGACAAAAAGTTGGTTCTGTGAAAAAATAAAATTGATAAACCCTAACAAAGAGAAAGAGAGAAAACTCAAATTACTAAAATTTGTGATAAAAAGGAAATATCATGAGAGACACTACTGAAATACAGAAGATAATTAGAAACTATTTTGAAAATTTATACTCAAATGAAATAGAAAAACTTGAAGACATCAACAAATTTCAAGAGACATACAATGAAATAGAAGACACCATCAAAAGCCAATCAACCAAGAAAAGACCAGGACCAAACAGATTCTCAGCAGAGTTCTACAAGACTTTCAAAGCAGAATTAACACCAATACTTCTCCAATTATTCCATGAAATAGAAGAGGATGGTGTTGAAGTGGTAAAAGAGGGTAAGGGAACACTGTCTTGTTCCAGTTTTTAGAGGGATTGCTTGCAATTTTTCTCCATTTGGAATGATGTTGGCCTTGAGCGTAGCATAGATAGCCTTTACAAAGCTGAGGTATGTTCCTACGATCCCTAGTTTTTCTAGTGCTTTGAACAGGAAGTGGTGCTTTATTTTGTCAAATGATTTTTCTGCATCTATTAAGATAATCAAATGATTCTTGTCCTTACATCTATTGATGTGATGAATTAAGGTTATCGATTTCCATATTTTGAACCAAACTTGCATCCATGGAATGAACCCCACTTGATCATGGTACACTAACTTTTTAATGTGTTTTTGTATGCAATTTTCCAGTTTTATTGAGAATGTTTGCAACTATGTTTATCAGGGACATTGTACTGAAGTTTTCTTTCTTTCATGTGTTTTTGTCTGGTTTTGGCATTAGGGTGATACTAGCCTCATAGAATGACTTTGGAAGGGTTCTCTCCTTTTCAATGCCCATCATCCTTGAAACTCTTGTCAGAGCAATCAGACAGATGAAAGAAATTAAAGGGATACAAACAGGGAAAGAAGTTAAACTATTACTATTTGCCAGTGACATAATTCTACATTTAGATGATCCAAAAAATTCCACCAGAAAACTTCTAGAACTCATAAATGAATTCAGCCAAGTAGCAGGATATAAAATCAATACCCATAAATCAAATACACTTCTATACATAAGCAAGGAATCTACTACAAGAGAAGTTAGGAGAATTACCCCATTCACAATAGCCTCAACAAAAATAAAATACTTGGTAATCAATTTAACAAAAGAGGTGAAAGACCTCTACAATTATAACTACAGAACACTAAAGAAAGAAATTGAAGATCTTAGAAGATGGAAAGATCTCCCTTGTTCTTGGATGGGCAGAATTAACACTGTCAAAATGGCCATACTACCAAAAGCATTGTACAAATTCAATGCAATTCTTATAAGAATTCCAGTCACACTCTTTGTGGTGCTAGAAAAAGGAATCATTAAATTTATTTGGAAAACTAAGAGACCCAGAATAGCCAAGGCAATCCTTAGCAAGAAGAGTGAAGCAGGATGTATCACAACACCAGACCTTCAACTGAACTACAGACTCATAAGTTTTTGTTGGCATGGCATTTGAACAAAAATAGACGTATAGACCAATGGTACAAAATAGAAGACACAGAGGCAAACCCACATAAATACAGTTATCTCATACTAGACAAGGTGCCAAAAATATACATTGGAGAAAAGATAGCCTATTCTACAAATGGAGTGGGAAAACTGGAAATCCATATGGAACAAAATGAAATTAAACCCGTCTCTCACCCTGCACAAAAATCAACTCAAAGTGGATCAAAGACTTAGGAATAGAGATCTGTGTCTAATAGAAGAAATAGTAGGCCCAAAACTTCATCATGTTGGCTTGGGACCTGACTTTCTTAACAAGACTCCTAATGTGCAAGAAATAAAATTAAGAATCAATAAATGGGATGGATTCAAACTAAAAATCTGCTTCTAAACAAAGGAAACAATCAATAATGTGAAGAGAGAGCCTACAGAATGGGAAAAATCTTTACCACATGTGCCTCAGATACAGCACTAATCTCCAAGGTATATAAAGAACCCAAAAAACTTAACACCAAAAAAATCAAAAACCCCAGTCAATAAATGTGCTAAGGAACTGAACAGACACTTCACATAAGAAGAATACAATCAAACAATCAACGTGTGAAAAAAAAAGTTCATCATCTCTTGCAATTAGAGAAAAGCAAATCAAGACTAAGATTTCATCTCACTCCTGTCAGAATGGCAACTATCAAGAATACAAACAATAATAAGTGTTGACAAGGATGTGGGGGAAAAGGTGCGCCTTGGGTCCAATCCCTAGCACCAAGTAAAAAAAGGAACTGAGGGAGGGAAAGGGGGAAGGCAAGACTAGGATGTATGGAAGAAGCAACTTGGAGGACTTAGCTTCACTAAGAATTCTCTTTCTTAAAAAACACTAGGGCTCATTTGATACAATGTTAGCATGAAATGCCAGGCTACATGAGTTATATATTACTATTTGTATTTTTCCTTTTGAATTCCGTTGTTCTTGTTTTTTTCTTGTGAAATACTTGCGTCTGCCTCCTTTGTTCCCAGGGATGTTCTCAGTGCTAATCTGCAGGTGCTTCCCCAGGTCGGAGCCGGGGCGGTTGAGCAGGGTGCCTGGCAGTGCCTTCTAACTCCTGTGGTTCTGAAGTCTCTGCTCAGGCTCAGCACGGGATGTGAGTGAGAACACGGAAGGTACATGGAGATCGCCCCCCTCCACCCTAGCAGCAGGCCAGCCAGTGATGTTATTTTGTTTTAGTTAGAGTAATGAAAAGTTTTCTAACCAATAAGTGCATTTTCATATTGATTTTAATATTCATGACATGGTGTGGACACTCCCTGGCAGCAGTCCTGTAGTATTGAACTGGGGACAAGCAGATGCGGGACAGCAGCACACAAAGAGGCCCTTGCTCACTGCCGGCGGGGTCACACCTGGCCAATCGTGCTCCCTTGCAAAGAACAGGAATATGCCGAAGAGTGTGGGAGGGGAGACCGGCAGGTGGCCACTGGTTTCAACAGCTGCCTTGCCTGAGCAAACGTGGCCGTGAGAGAGGACGGAGAGGCTTTGTAGCTGACTTCAGAGTCTAAAACTGCCCCTGTCAAAGAGAAGTCAGGCGTATGCTGTGCAGCTTCCAGGGGAGGAGGAGCATCGGAGAACAAAGGTACAGAAAGGCAGGTTTCTAATTCACGGGAAGAAACGGCCCTTGAAAGAACTAGGTACTGGCGTGGACTGAGTGTATCCCAGGCCTGGCCCCCTGGCTCTAGTCCAGGGGAGGTAGGGAGGCTGGAGGGCCGTGTGGGATGCCTGTGGCCTTTTCGTCCCTGATCAGACTCTAAGATTTTAATTTATCAGAAATGAGATCTCTTATCACTACTCAATTATCAGATTTTATACTTTATGTGACCTTAGCAGATACGACTCAGAATGGGAACAATAAAAAATGTTTGTTGAGCTTTCAGGAAACTTCTTTGAAGGATATGTGTGTTCAACTCTCAATGTTAATTCTCAGAAGCTCTCAGATGTCATTTTGAATAAGTTCCATAAATATGTCCATTTTAGCTGAAATAAGTACTGTTGCCTTAAGGCAGCATCTTGGGAAAATCCCTTAATTGATGTAGGTTTTCATTTCTAATTACTGTAAATAGTGCAGTTTCTAAAATTAAATCCATAAAAATACTATCAATGCTCAATATTGGTTTTTCCTAACTTGGATTTATAAGCCTCTTCTTCCTCTTGTGGAATATAAGCTTGCATGGAGAAGATTTTTAGTGGGAAATTGTGCAAATATAATGTGAAAATAAGTTCAGTTTCCTGATTATGTAGACTAAGCATATCTTGACATTTAGCTCTGAGTCATAACTTAACTATTTAAAGATATTTCACATTATTATTTAGCAAAACCCAGAGAAGTTTGTATTGCTCAATATAAGCTGATAGGCCACTCAATACATTTTTTAAAAAACAATATAAAAAGTAGAGTTGCTTATTTTTAAAACAGTCTGTTTCTACAGCTTGAGAAAATAATTGAGGCAAGATTTAAGTTTGTTTAGCAAAGTGGACAACACCTTGACTGTCCCTGTCCATCGGCGGCATTTTATTTTCTCATTTTTCAAATCCACAAGGTGCTCTTCAGATTGAGGTTTGGAAACTCATTTTGTCCTTGGCTTCAAAACGTGGAACTCCAACGTGTCTCTTGCCTTTCTTTCCATTCGGAGTCAGAGGATATTTTTCCATTCCCTTCCTCGAGGCCAAGCCTTCTGCTTCTACCCTAACCGAAGCCATCAGCTGTGTCCACCTGGACTCAGCCTTGTGCCTTCTGCAGTGCCAGCACCAGGCGACCTAGCTGCCAGGCCCCAGTGCCTCCCGCGGTCCTCACGGGTCTGTCTGGTAGAGCAGAACTGTCCACTACATGAGCCTGGCCTTTGGCTTCTGTGGAGTGAGATTGTTGAGGGGGTGAGATCCTGCTGGAGGCTGGAGGGCAAGGTGCTCTGACTGCGTGTAAGCCGTGGGGAAGTCCAGTGGTGTGTGACCTGCAGGAAGGGGTATCACAGCAGTGGGACTGTAAGGGTGCTGGGTAGCAGCCCAGGGTCCAGCTGCAGCTAGAGAAGGGTCAACACAGCAGGATCCCACACTGGGGCGGCTCGGCACAGATTCATGAGGAGCCGACTGTGAGGTCAGGAGCAGAGCAATCGCTGTGGTCAAAGAAGACAGACAGAGAGTAACGAAGGCAAGAGCTGTAGGGAGGAAGGCTGTGGCACGTGCTGCTGAGGACGCCGGGCCCGGATGTCACGGAGGTCAGCTGAGAACTGCGTGATTCATTATTGCCTTCATTTATGTTTGAACTATAAACATTTTAGTGTTTACGCAGTTTAACGTTTTTCCCAGCAAGACAAAATAACTCTTAAGCTTTGAGACTTTATACTGTACAAGTAACGATGACCACCAGGATAAGTTTCGCTTTAGATTTTTAATGTGTTCAATAAGGTAGGCTGAATCTGCTATACAGAAATACTTCTTTTTCTGTCAAGTTTCTTTGGAAATCCCCATTTTATCCTAGGCTTCAAGATTCTTTCTTTTTATCTCAAGGATCAAGGACGAAATCCAAAATATCAAGGATGAACACACACACACACACACACACACACACACACATAAATGAATGATAGTGATAATGCCTATGAGTTGATACAGATCACCTTAGTACTCGGTATAAAATCACATACCGTGTAAATATCAGCCTTTGATAATGTTATTCTTTAAAGAGAATATACGGACTGAGATGTAGTCCTTAAGATGACAGAACGTTAATAGTCCTAAGTTCAAAAGCTCATTTTAAACCCCTCTTTAGAAAGACCACTGAAAACAGTCGGCCCGTCCTCAGGGAGGTGGTGCCCAGGGCTCACCGCTCTCGGGGCTGCTGCAGGTGGCCGGCCCAGCGCTGCAGCATCGGGGGCTGCTTTGGGCTCGCCAGCACCCTTGGCCCCGACACTGGTGGGACAACAGAAACTGAGCATGGAGTGTGATGGGCACCACACCTGGTTTTGCGAGTGCTCTCGGTGAGGTAGAGGGAGAGCACTTGACCGTTCAGCTGGAAGTCTCCAGCCTCTGGCTGGGATCATCGCCGAGCGAGCAGAGCAGGTGGGCGTCTGCTGCAGTAGCCTCTTTTCCCTCAAAACCAGTGACACTATTTTGACATGGTCTGGGGCAGACTGGTGGCCTGTGGTGTGAAGCGCTCAGCATGGGGTCACAGAAGACCTGCCACCCTGGTCCTGGAGCCTCAGTTTTGGAGGAAAGGAGCAGTCTGGGTAGTTGAAGAGAAAGAGTCATCTCCTATTTGCACAATTTTCTAGAAATAAATTTATTTTCTTAGCATTATTGTTAATCGGATTGATATATGGGTACAGTTTTATAAAATAGTTTGAGTAAATTGTTTGCCAAATAATTCGAATATTCTATTTGTCAAAATAACAATTATTTGATCTACAAATTAATAGGTAATTAAGTCTTCTCCAGCTTGACATAATAATTGAACAAAGAATCATTTAATTTTATTTAGTAAAGTGAATACTACAGTAATAAGCTTTCAGAAAAGTGCCTCCAGTAAACAGAGTGTTTGGTTCCCGTGTTGTGGGTTTGCCACGGTTATTTAATAGCTCACGGTGTTCCAGAGATGGGTCTCCGAGTTTGCCTTCCTGTCCTTTGGCTTCTTGGTGTTGGTTTCTCTCCTGGAAATGCTCACTGATGGCCCAGCAAGGCTAAGGCTCTGCTTTTCTCCTTTGTCAACGGAGAGAAGAGTGGCTTGTCCTCAGTCTTTCCACTCCGAACGCGCAGGAGCGCGCACTCCACAGTTGCACGGGGGGTCCTGGCCTCTCTAGCAGCAAGGAGGTGCTCAGGGGCCCAGGCACCCCATCCTCCTACTGCAGTGCTGGAGAAAGGCTGTGTTCTTGGGAGAGAAGTTTCTGTGAAAAAATGATTTTCTTGGGGTTTCATAAACATTTAGGTGACTTTCTGGAACATATGAAGGAAGATGTTTTCATTTTAAAAATTCTATTCATTTCAGTATTATAATCTTCAAGTTCCTCTTTCACAAGTGTTGATATTATAACATTTGACATTTGCAAGCAGGGTGATTTATCTTTGAAAAAGGAACTCTTCTTATCTACATATGCTCAATTTCTCCTGGGAAATGTTTTTTACTAGGTTTCCCAAATGATAACGTTTTGTTTTCTTTCTTTGGGCTGATTCTCTAAAAACCTGAGTGCACAGCTATCTCCCAGGTGGCTCCACTGAGCTGACATCTGCAGACACCTCCACGTGTAGGACCACCTGACAGGACCTGGCTTGCAAACGCTGCTGGTGCCAGTCCCCTGTATGCAACAGCTATGGAGTTGTGGTGTCTTGGAATAAAATTGCAGCCCTCAGATGATTCTAGCTTGGAGAATATTATCAACTACTGCCCATTCATGGTGTGTGCCTCAGCTTCATGAGAGGAGGTGTGGAGGTCCCAAGTGGGCAATCTGCATCACACCTACTAAAGTGAGAACGAAGAACTCACTCATCAAGTTCTCTCCTTTGACTCAGAGAGTCCCTTACTCCTTTTCCAGAGTTCTTCTCTTTCCCTTGTAAAGGGATGTGGACTTTATTGGGCCCTGGGTCCAGAGTCCTTTCAACATCCACTGTTACCTATGGAGATAGATGCTTGGAATTGTATAGTCGCTGGAGGTCACCTGGAGCTAATGGGAGGTTTGATGGAAGGAGGCACCATTGGGGAATGGAGGTTAATCCACAAGGGAACCCACAATGGAGGATAACTCATGTAGTTACACAGCAACTCTCACTGCAGAACCCTAGTGCTGACAGTCCAGAACATTCCACCAAGTCCCACAGAAGCCACGGGTCCAGAGGGTGCCAGGACCTTTCAGTTCCTTGCCCAAGCATCTGGCCATGCAGATTAGAAGATGACACTAATGTGAACTATCCCCTCATTATCTGTACTTCCATGAATAGCTCATTAACCTTTCGGAGCATTGAGCTCCTCATAGGCAAATACGTGAGGTTATCAGGCTTGAGTAGATCTCCTCAAAGAATGTCACACTCAGGGGTCATTGTTATTCCCTTATTTCTCTTAGACATAGTACGTTTATAGACCTACTGGTATCAAAACGTTCAAAACATAGTAAATTGAAATCTACTTTAATATACACTACCTATGCTAAGAACTGGTGTGGAAATTTCATTTTCTACCCCTAAAGGCAGGAGGATAGATGATCTTTAGGATCTGGTGGACACCGTCTTTAATTTCCCTGCCAAGGAATGCCTATATTCTAATTGTTTTTCATGGCAAATCTTGCAATACCATTTATAAGACCAGCTTTGGGCAGAGAACGCAGCTGTTCAGAATGTGGAGCTGACGGGTCACTCTGGAGCAACGAGGGCAGACTCCAGGTGGGTCTAAGCTTTGCTTGGTTCTCTGACCACAGACTCTCCCCTTAACCTTATCTTGCAGTATGTGCCACAGCCATTCCTGAGCACCACTGAGAAAGCACACATACCCCCACACTCCACGCTCGGGACAAGGAACCTAGAAGGCCCTAGTGCTGCCTGGTGGATACCCTCTATGTCTTTGGTCATGTTCGGTGGACCCGAGTTTTGTTGGAGGGGAATCCTTCCGTGGTAAGGACATGCCGCTGTCTCAGGGAGAATGCTGCTTCCCAGTGTCCAGCAGGCCTGCCCTTTCTGAAGTCAATGAGAGGACACTACCACCGGAGCCCTGCTTTGAGCTGTGGCCACTCTCGTGTGAGGCGGGCATGCTTTACCTCACATGTCGCAGCTTGCAAGACCTTCCTACATCTTTCAGTCTATTTTTCTCTCCCATAATGGCCAGACATATTGGTGCACTGCTTAGCAAAGCAGTGTTGGCGGCCAGGTGGTGAGAGGCAGTGTGTATATGGGAATAAGGGGCCAAGCTCATTCCTTTTAGGCCAAGGAATCACAACAGAGCCTCTGAAATGGCCCTTTCTGCCCTTCTCCAAGCTTGGTAGAGTGTAGTGGTGTTCCTGTGCACACCAGAGGCCCAGCAGCTGAGGAGCACTGCACTTCAGCAGGTTCAAGCATCCCCCTCTAATGACAGGAAGTATGTGTGGGTCTTTCCCCTCAGTCTATCCCTACAACCATAGAGTCCAAGATCCCTGGTCCATCCCCACCTCCAGTTAGAGCCACGGGAGGCTGCTTCCATTCCCTGTTCCTGATTCTGCTTTCCATTGACCTCACCAAAAGAGCATCTTCCTCCATGTCCTCAAATTTATTCACACCTCAGAAAGCTGGGATAAACATTAAAAAGAAATCAAGTTTTGATCCCCAAACTTTTACAACCCCAAATACTGAGATGTTACCAGCACACAGGCAGAGGTCCCCAGAGTGTCCTCGTTCTGGGTTTTTGGCATTCTGAGCAAGAATCAAGTGAGATACAGAAGTTGGCAGGCAAGGCAGGGGGTTATTAAAAGCAAAACTACACACTCTTGGAGAGCAGGGTGGGCTAGCTGTGAGGTAGCTCATGGCCTGTTCTACACAGGGAAGCTCAATTTTCTTGGGCTGTGCTATTTATCTCCCTTCTTCCCTGGGTGGATGTAGGTTTGATTAACATCTGAATTTTTAAATAATTTGTACTTCCCATTGTAAGTTTCTCCCTCCCCCCCCTGCCGAAAATGCACAGATGGGGAGCAAACTGCAATGCTGATAATATGTCAAGAAGCAACAAGTGAACTTTAGGTCAGTTCCTCAAGCTATTACACATGCCCAAGAGTGGAACTTCCCTTCATGGTCTTGAATTCCCCTTGTGGTCACTTGGCTTTCTCACTTCAACTGCATAATGCATCAATTTCAGGTGGAGTGTGGGGTGGGAAGCTGAGGGCTCTGGGTGAAGCTGAGCACCCTGAAGGTTGGTCCCTTCCCTAGGTCCTGTCTCCTACCTAACAGAAACCCCTTAAAATTAACCAGAAATCATCGACTGAAGAGAATATACCAGAAGATGTACAATAATAGTACATTTTTGTATTATTTAACTTAAAATGAACATAATATGGTAATATAGTGATGAAGCAATACTAGATTAAACATGTAGTGACACTCTGAACCAATGAGCCTTGCTTCCAAGGTTTAAAGATGCTTTTTGTTTTTGAACCTTTACAGATATTTGTGAAGACAGCACAGGGTCCCATATGGACTACATCCTCTGTTGGTTATTGTCTTACTTTCCTATACTACATTTATCAAACATAATGACCTGATATAAATAGCAGTACTAACAAGTCCCTACTTTATTTACCTTCCTCACTTTTTACCTGATGTTCTCCTCCTGTACCTGTAGCCCATCAAAGATCCCATAGGACATTCAGTGGTCACTCAGGCAACTGCAGGATGAGCTTTTCTCATTTTCTATGACTTTGACAACTTTGAGGAGCATGGGTCAGGCATTTTGCAGAATTTCCTTCAATTGTGCTTTTTCTGTTGTATCATTCATGATTAGCTGGGTTTGTAGGTCCTGAGAAGAGCCCAGAGAAGAGCCATTCCCTGGCATCTCACCAGGAGCACAGGAACCAACAACTTTATCACTGTGAAGCTGACTGTGGCCACCTGGCTGAGGTGGTGCTGGTCAGGTCTCTCCATTGCCCTGTTCCCCATTTTCCCCTTGGCATCCTTGCTCTGGGAAGGAAGTGACTTTGAACCATCTCAGTGAGTGGCAGTTGTAGTTAAGTTGTACCTTGCAGGGCAGAGTATGTGTGCATTATTTAGGATTCTTCTGTGTGGGAGATGTGTGTCTTTTTTCTGTCCATCCGTTTACCACAACATGGGTTTGTGGATATCAGTTTCATAGTCCTGGTCACTCAGATACAGTGTCACCCATCCCATTGTGACAAGGAGGGAGTTTCCACTCCTCTTGCACAGGAGCGGCTCTTCCCCTCCATCAGCACAGATGCCCCTTGACATGTGGGGTCCTCTGGGTGCAGCCAAGGGTCCCAGCAATGCCTCACTGTGAGCACTTCTCCATGTCCTCTCTGCAAAGTACCGATTCCTCAGGGATTGCCATCGTCCCCTTGAGGAACAGGACCTGGCTCCCAGGTGTAGACACTTGCTCACTGACCAAGTCTCCTGCCGTCATTTGTTCTTGGTCTGCTGTCTTTGTAAATGACCTTGGAAAAGGCCCAGCAGATTCATTTTTACTAAGAGGCTAATAAATCTCAGGGATTAGCATGCCTGTTGGCTTAAGTTTGTATTTTGAAATAATTTGAGACTTACCAAAACTGCAAAGATAGTACAGACATCCTGCATGACCTTCACCCAGCTTCCTTCCAACATTAACATCTTACATAACCAGAATGCAGTGACCAACATGGAGAAATTAATGTTGACACAATGTTATTAGCGGAACTCCATACTTTATTGGAATTCATCATTTTTTTCCACTGTCACTTTTCTGTTCCCGGATCCCACACTTGAGTTACTCCCGCATCTCCTGGGTCTTCTCCAGTCTGTGACAGTTGCTCAGCCTTCTTTGTTTTTGCTGACCTTGAAGATCTGGAACTGAACTGAACACGTATTCTAAACACTGTTGCTCAGTCTGGGTCTGTCTGGTGTTTTATCGGTATCTGTTTGGCCAGAACACCACAGAAGCCGTGAGCCCTGGCAGCCTATGAGAGACCCTGTCTTCTCACAGTGTTAACCCAGTTAGCTGGTGAAGGCGGCGTGGATGGAATATCTCCATGGAAAGTTACCTTTTCCTCTTTTTACATTCATGGAAATCTCAGGAGAGATACTTTGCCACTGTCAAAATATCCTATGTCCTCAAACTTGTGTCTTAGCATCCAGTTTGACCAAAGATATTTAAAACTTCTTGAAGGTGAGTGTAAAGCTGAAAGGGGTGGTGACTACACTGTGGCTCCAATGAGTCATTAGCAGAGCAAGGGAGAGCGGGGTGTCTTTCTCCTGGTGAGTTCTCCAAATCTCATGCTGACAGCTTACATTTTAAGTTGGCACATGTGCAAATGACACAGTCGTTTTCTCACGTTTGTGTCACACCAATGTGGATTCAATGCCTAATCATTAATTCAGCACTTACAATTCTATAACAGCTTGATTTTGGCTGTGCATGGCTTGTGTAGCAGAGAGGTTTTGGAACAATCCATTTATAAATCTTAATAGAGAAAAAAGATTTTTAAAAATCTCACTATTCATGAATGACACAACTAATCTGTTGGAAGCCAGTTAAAACCACAATAGTATCTAGAGTGTAAGTGAACCATGGAAATATTTAAGCACATACACTGTATTCCATACATAAAATTAGATTTTGCATCTACTCTATTTTGCATTTATCTCACCTGCAGGGTTTGAAATCAAATACATAGTGGGAGTTCCACTTTCCTACGGTTTAGAAGGAGTAAGAATAAGGGAATTACAAATGTATTTAAATATTTTGAGAGTACTACACTTCTATTATGATTTTCTATAATCAATATCATGAGGGTCATTTATAAGCATCTTTCTTAAGTAGTTTGAGAAACAATTCATGGTAATTCACTTACTTCATTTGGGTAACCACAATTAGAGAAATGCACTAATTGAGAAAAAATATTCAGACATGTAACAGGTTTTTAAAAAATAGTTTTTAAAAGGTACCCAACTCCATGTTGTATGTTAAAAAAAGTATTCCATGACATATTTTTCTTTATAGCCTAAAAGTTCATGTGAGCAGCCTGCAAAATATTATAAATCAAAATTATGCAACAAATGGAATTTTTAAAAGCTTAGTGGGAACATATGTATTGTTTAAGTCAGCCATTTTTCTGCTATCACCAAAATACCTGAAAACATCAATTAGAAGAGGAAAAATTTATTTTAGGGCTCATAGATTCTGAGGTCTCAATCCATAGATGGCCGACTCCATTTCTTGGGGCTCCAGGTAAGGCAGAATATCATGGCGGAATATTCTGGGAGTAAAGGAGGTCCAAACAGGACAACCAGGAAGCAGAGAGAGACTCCACTCAGCAGACACAAAATATAGACCCCAAAGGTGGGTGACCCACCTCCCCCAGCCACACCCTGCCTGTCTATGTTACCCACACAGATAATTAGGGATTAATGTACTGATTAGGTTAACCCTCTCGTAACTCAATCATTTGTCCTCTAGACCTTCTTGCATTGTCTCACACATGAGCATTTGGGGTCACCTCGCATCTAAACCATAACACTGACTTTCCCAACATCCAAGACATAGTCACTTACTATTCAGCTCTGACTATAAACCAGGTCTCCTGTCTTCAAATGTGATCTTTGAATACATTCAAAATATACTCGGGTTGACTAATTAGTGACTTAAGGGGAAAATCAGTTTAAACTCTCCACATGGAGAACTGGAATAGATTTAAAGAGTTTAGATACAATGATTAAAAGAGAAGAAAAGGAACCAAACCGTTGGGAGCAGCACGAAGCTCTGCCCCGCCCCCAGTTTCTGCGCTGTGGCGCCACCATCCCTCCCTGTTGCTCACTCAGCCCCAGGGGTGACAGCGTTTTCTTTAATTACTAATCTGTGATTAATTCTCTTCCTCTGGTGCTCCCTCGGCCCTTCCAAAAGACATGTAATCAATCCCATGCGTTAAAACCTGCTGTCTAAATCACCTAAAGATGCACCATGGAAGGGTGCCTTCAGAACTGCAGGGGAGAAAAGCATGTCGGGAAGCACTAGAACCCACAGGAGAGAAGGATCTGTCGGGCAGGTCCATCCCACCCACCGCGTGTCCCCTAACCTGGTGAACTGCCTTGTGCTTTGTTGGTGCTCAGTGACCTCTGTGTTGGGTCAAGAGTGAGCGCTGAACCAGTTATGTCAAACTCCAAAACAGTGGTGTGACCAAATTTCTCCACATCAAAGGCAAGGACCTGTGAAAGTGTACCCCACGGGGGCACGTACAGACGGAAACGTCACCCCCTTGGATCGGGAGCATGGAGATGCAGAACAGACAGCCCAAAGGCTGCCTATCTCAGCTACATCGGTAAACAGACCGGCAACCTGAGAGTTTTCAGAGAGTTAAAAGGTAATATTTAGTGATGGCCAGGTGAGGGGTGGGAGGAAAATTGGTCCCCCCCCTCCTTGTTTATTTTCCCTAGAAATAGCCTATTTAACAGCACACACCAGCTGGAAACATAGGTGTAGGATGGAATACAGTGGCATAAGTACGGACCAGGAAATGTGACTACGCTAGAGTCACACATAAGGAAATATTTTTGAGTCTTTGTTAATGACATTTCTACAGAGTTGGCAGACAGTATTTTAAAATAAACTATTTGCATAAGCAAACTCCACTAGGGGTTACATATAGTTATTAACAGTAGGTATTTCTAAAACATGGGATTATAGTAGCTTTTATTTTCATCTCAAAAAAAATGTCCCAAACTTCAAAATTTTCTAAAATGACCTGTGATCATTTTGACCATCCAAGAAAATGCTACTGGTATTGTCAGATATCAAAAAGTGAGACACAGATGGTTGAAAGAAAGAAGCGGCTCAAGATTGTGATATAATCATTAAGCATATTGATATTAGGGCATAAATTCTGCAACGTATTTCCTTTTCTTTTGATAAGCTGCATGCTGCATACTTATGATATATTAAATTATGGAAATGCTGTTCTCTAACTTCAGAAGAGATACCAAGACTTAGGGCAGGCACTTCCTACCACAGACATCCTCGCTCTCTCACAAAGGGTGGATTCCCAGTGCCACGAGGGCCTGGGGACATCTGCACATTCAAGGGCAGACGTGTAGTTCTGTGCCCCAAAGGCACTGTCCCTGTGTTCAGATGGAGAGCAGGGTTGTGCATATCTTTCCTGAGACTCTAGTTTGGTTTAAAAGCCTTGGAGAGTTGAAAATGCAGAAAGCCAGTGTGGCGGGGCACCCAGCAATGCAGGGAAAGGGCAGCAGGGGTGCGGGAGGCATGGGCTGCTCGGAAGCAGAGCCTCACTGCCTCTTCCTCCAGCCCTGCCTGTCCTGCCGTCTTGTGCCATAGGCTTTTAGCCAAGGGCCCTTCCTCCTATTCAGAAGCTGCTAGAGGGAAAGCTAGTCCTGCTCAGAAGTTAGCTCAGCCCAGGATGAAAGCTACTCTGATGGGGTTTGCCCAGCCAGGAGGCTGAGATGGGTTGTGGAGCTACTGGGGTTGGGGCCGGGATCAGGCTGGCCCAGTGCAAGGTGGGAACCATCATCCCCACATCATTAGGAACAGAAAGCGTTTTCCTTTCTAAGTGTCCCTTTGTGAATGATGCATGGTGTGGTCACCGTCCCTGTGGACCAGAACAAGGAGGCCTTAGGATGGAGGAGATGTTTCCTGCAAATCGATGAACGGACAGTGGCAGGCTTCACCTGTCCCCACGGCCAGCCCACGTACCTAGCCCTGTGTATTTGGCTTTGAAAGCTCTAAATGTCCTCCTACCTTGTGAGCTGAGTCTAAGGGTGTCCAGGAGGTCTCAGCAGGGTTAGGGGCTTCTGGCTGTTCACATGAGTCTCTGACCTTCTGTGGCAGCAGTTTTGGTCCCCTCGTCACACACCACCAGTGAACAGGACTGCCGCTGGGCACGCTCCTGCGGGGCCAGCCTGTCCATCTCGCCCTGTCCTCCTCTGAGCTGTGGACCTCTTCTTTTCCATGCTCAGACTCGGAACCTACACCTCCCTGGGCTTCCTTAGCTTATTTGGTGAGCACGTGTTCTTCAAGTTCTGTCCAGGACCTCTGCCGTGGCCGCCCCAGAGTGGCTGCCTCTCCCTTAGCTGGGCCACCTGGACTTCCTCCGGGCTCCCGCCCAGCTATCCCAGAAGGCAGCCTTTGCTTTCCACTTAGAATCTCTCTCAGCTGGGTGCAGTGGCACAGCCTCTAATCCCAGCGGCTCAGGAGGCTGCGGCGGGAGGATTTCAAGTTCAAAGCCAGCCTCAGAAGCATACTGAGGCCCTGAGCAACTTAGACCCTGCTTCAAAACGTGAGGGTGCTGGGGCTGTACTCAGTGGTATAGCACTCTTGGGTTCATGGGTTCATTTCCCAGGACCCATAAAAAAAAAAAAAAGTAAAAAGGGTCTTTCTTTACATGCCCCCCACTTCCCTTCTGTGGCAGTGCTTCTCATTCCCCATCAGCTGGGTGGCTCCCCGGGACCACGGCTGCGCTCAGGCCTGCTGCGCTTCCTGCGGGCGCGCTGTTCTCTGCGCCGCCTCTGCAACCAGGTCCCCACCAGGGGCTTTTGAGTTGGCACGGCCGCGCTGACCTCTTACTTTTCTTCCTGCTGTCCCCTGGCACCCGTCACCCAGGGGTGATTGACAGCAGAGGAGCTGGCTGCACGTCCCTCTGATCCTCTGCGTGCCGCTCCTGCTCCTCCGCCTGAGCAGTCGGTGCTCCCTGGGGAGAGGGACGAGGGCGCTCTGTGCTCCTGCTTCTCCCAGCTGCCTCTGGAGGGCAGCAGCTCTGCGGGGTGCAGGGCAGGGCCACGACTCCCCTCTCTGGCTCTCGGTCAGTAAAGGGACTCGTGAAGCTACGTCTATGTGTGTGATGCACATTTAATGACTGATTATAGTCTTATGATTTCAAATCAGTTGGGTGGTGTTTTTTTCTGATACTGTTTCTTCGATTTTACTGCAGTATATTATATAGACTATTCCCTTAACAACTCATTAGATTTATTCCAAGGACACCAAAGCCCTCTGAAAAAGTGAAAGTGAGAATTTTCTTCTTATGGCCTCATTAAGAACTTCTGCTTAAAAGAAAAGGAAAAAGCAAAATATTATATGTATGTGTGTGTATCTGTGTATATTTCCATATATGTACATATATGTGTGTTTATATAAATTTATGATCTTATATAATCTTTCCAGGTCCTTTAACTATATTGAATTCATCCAAGAAAAGTGCCCCAGGGAAACCTTGCTAATAAGATGACACAATGTTCCCTCCCTGTAGGGCACGAAGAGAGTGTAGAAGTGTTTCCTTCTAATTTAATTGAAGTGAAATCTTTCATTAAACTATCATAGCTCCCATAGTATTTTTAGAAAGGAAATCTTTGATATGTTCATGAATCATCACTGCACATAGGGAAATCCAATAAGATTAAATTAAATGATAATATTTAAGTACTTAACAGAAGTGAGCAGGCGAGTGCAGTGGTTTTGAAAGTTTATCAAAATAAAATTTTATTAAAAAAAAAGTTTTAGAATTATAGAAAAATTGCAAAGAGAGCACAGAGTTCCCATCTACTCCACCACAGTCTCCTATTATGAGCATCTCCATTACTATTGGCTGCAGTTAATAAGCCTATGTACATGCATTAATTTTAGCTAAATTCATGCATCACATGCTTTCCTTACTTTTTACCTAGTATACCCTTGCTGTTCCAGGGTTCCAGTCAGGTCCCACATGACATTCAGTTGTCATGTCTCTTTAGTATCCTCTTAGCTGTGACAGTTTCTCAGACTTTCCTTATTTTTGATGACCTTGACAGTTTTGAGCAGCGCTTCTCACTTATATTGTAGTATGCTTCTCAAATGGGATTTTTCTGCTGATCTTGGGATCGGATTGTGCGTGGGGTTTGGGGATGCAGACCACAGAGGTATCATGCATTCTGAGCCACTTACTCTGAACATGACACATTGCTGAGGATGCTCAGCTTGATTGTGGGCTTGGGTCACGTTGCTGGGGTCTCTCCACTGTGAAGTCACTATGACTTTCTCTTCATGCTGTGTTCCTTGGAAACAAGTCCCCACATGACCTGAGGGCTGAGGAGTGTGGCTGCCTCGTGGGTGTGGAGAATCTGTGTGAACCATTCGGGGATTTTCTACACCACAGCTGCGTCTTCCCCCACATATGCATGTCTTATGGACCCAGGTGTAGTCACTTTACACTTCAGGTTATGATCCATTCCACTCCTCCCCTCTTGGCTTGGACTTTCAGCCTTGGCCGTAGGGAGTTTGCTCCATTGGCCCCTGCGTCCTTGGGCATGCTTCCTCTGAGGGGGTTAGGTTAGGTAGGCCTGGTTTGGAGTTTGAGCCCTTTCCCACGTCCTGGGAGTGCAGGTGCTCATCCTGCATGGCTCTGGTCCCAGTCGTAGCATGGGCATTGCTGCAAGGAGCCCGCGTCCTTCCATTGGGAAACATTAGAAATTAATATCTAAGGATGCTCTTGAGGTTTTTCTGTTTTTTTTTTTTTTTTTTCTAATCTATTACCAGTGTGTAGCATTCACTAATCATTGGGCAGAGAAGCACATGTGGAATACAGATGTGATGGTCACTTTCTGAGACTGGCTACAGAAAACACTTCATTGGGTGCAAAGCACTAAGCATCTCATTCCACAGTCATGGCCATCAGAAACCTTTTTCCTGAGATGCTTTCCTGCACAGACTCAGGAGATGGAATGGGAAGCAGATGCCCAGGGTCTGTGCTTTCAGCAAGCTTTTCCTTCCTTCTGCTGAAGATTAAGCTGAATGGCTGATACTGAAGCATAATTATATCTCTGTAGATTTATAGGTTAGAGAATGCTGGTAGAAAATCTTCATTTCCAGTCATTGGACTTTGAACAAAGACCAAGTCTGGCTCTTTCCTGCTGTGAGCCACCCTCCTCTGGTCACCTTCAGACCCTGCTGCCACTGGCAACGACCTAGAGTCCCCAAATCTGTTACCTGCCAACCCTTGTTATGAACTCCCTTCTCACCCATCCCAGAGTCTCTGGAAGCCACTATTTGTTCCTTTCTGTCCCTGCTCTGTCCATGGTCACACCTGGGTCCCCACCTCTTAATTTGTATTTCCTCCAGAGTTCATGATGGTGAAAATTGTTTCATTGCCCTCAGTTGACTTCACCCTTTCCCTCCAGTACAAGCACCTGGCAGTTAATCAACCTGAGTTGAAGGCTAATGTCTACCTCGTATGTAGCTACAGAACCATCAGGCCTTTGAGAAACACAGAGCACACCTGTAGATACATACCTGGACACTTCTGAAGATTAGACAGTGCGATTCCATTAACTTTAACATGTGCATATAGGAATATACCACCATGAATCTCACCGTCATGTATATCCACAATACACTGACCAAAAAGAGAAAAATACGTACACGTAAATAGCAGGAAGATGAGTAGAGTGAAGATAAGTAGAGTAAACTGAGAGAGGCAGGAGGGGAGGGAAAGGAGAAATACAGGGACCAAATTTGAGAAAATTACATTCCATGCTTTTAAAATTTATGGCAAAATTAATCCTAATGTTATACACAACTAAAAGGAAACAATGCAAAATATTTAAAAATATAAAAAAGAAGGTAAAGTCCTCTTTTATGAACAGAAGGAATTCTTGCTTGGGTCTGCAAATAAAAAATGCATTGCTTAAAACTATTTACAGGGACATTGTTTCTTGCTACAGGAAACTCCTCATATCTAAAGACCTTCTCTCTACATATTCCCTGCTCCGGTTTCCTGTTAAAAAAAAAAACAATGCTTAATTTAATTTAACAAAATAAATTTAATACAAAATATTTTTAAAAGCTTACTTTAAAGCTGCGTTTAAGATAGTAACTAAAGAAAAAGTCTCATGCTTAATGAAAACTACTGCTTTTAGCTATTACCTTGTTGGAATCTCTAGCAAACAAAGCATAAAACACTGGACAGTGATTCTAAGCATCATCAGGACTGTGTGTGAGCTGATCATGGGAAAGTCCAGCATGCAGTGCCAGACAGGAGAGGAAGAACCCAGGCCAATCAGAGCCTGAAGTGGCCTTGACTTTGTGGGGCCATCCGCTGCTACGCTCACCATTAGTGCTCAGGGAAAGCAAGTCAAGCAGCCAGAGAGAAACCACGTCACCACCGGCATCTCCAGGAGGAGCAAGGTCCTCCTGTATCTCAGTGCCAGGGTCTCTAGCCTGGCCTCAGGTTGGCCATGGCTGGAAAAGGGACAGACCACGAGGAGAAATCGGCAGAGCTAGACTTTAAAAAGAAACCCAAGCAAGGAAATGTGGGGGAAGCACATATGATCCTGAGTACCTCAGCACAAGTCCATACTATGTATGAGGCAGAGCATTCACAAAATCCTTTTCTTAAAATCTGCAGCAAAGGTGCAAATTTATTTTCAGCAAAAATTGTTAAAAATAAAATGTGAGCATTCTGTGTATTATTTCATTCTTTTCTTTTTAAATCCATAAAAATAATTGAGATTTTTCTGTGTATTTACCATCACCACCAGTTAAAATGGAAATGTCCTCAAGAGTGAAAAAGAACATAATTAATAAGTCGCCGTCTGTGTTCTGCTGGAGCAGAGGTACTTCCAAGTCAGATCCAAGCATGTGAGATCCTCCTACATATGATTGTTGGGTGGCTTGATTCAGAGTCTATATTTGGTCTTTATTTTGGTCAGAGATATTTCAAAATGCTGAATATGCTGCATTATTATCTGTTTTTTTAAATGGCAAAAATATATAAAATAAGATGGGAAATTGTTCTTCTGAAACCATATGATTTTAGAAACAATTTATGGAAAACAAATTGCATTTTGTATTAACTAGGGTGATGTGGGAACGGTTAATAGTAAACAGGAGCTTTAGAGGGGCAGGGATTGGGGGTAAAATTCCTGGCTATTTTAAGGCCTTGGACATGACCAAGAGAGCCTTAATGCCCCTCATCTTGGATAGTGGGGGATCGTGAAGTCTTTCTGCTGTTTGAGATGCAGCTCTTTTCAGATCCTCCTGATGGTCTGGCCCCAAGTCTGTTTCCCCAGGACCGGGAGCCACATCCATCCAACGTGTGTCATCCAGGAAGCCGTCCTTTCTCCAGGGCCTTGGGTCTGCACTGGATGAAAGCATGTGTCGCTCTCTTCAGAGCAAAGCTGGAGCTGAGAGAAGGGCTGAGACCCTAAAAGACAGGAGGCTGGAATCAGAATTATTTTTTATTAATTTTTTTTTATTTTTACAGACCGCATTTGATTCATTGTACACGAATAGGGTACAACTTTTCATTTCTACGGTCGTACACAATGTAGATTCACACCATTCATGTAATCATGCATATACATAGGGTAATACTGTCTGTCTCATTCTACTATCTTTCCATCCCCCACCCCCTCCCACCCCATTTCCTCTACACCTTCCAAAGTTCCTTCATTCTTCTCTTTCCCTGCCCTGCCATGCCTCCCTCATTATATATCATCATCCACTTATCAGAGAAAACATTCAACCTTTGGTTTTTTGGGCTTGGCCTGTTTCACTTAGCATGATATTTTCCAACTTCATCCATTTACCAGCAAATGCCATAATTTTATTCTTCTTTATGGCCAATAATATTCCATCGTGTATATATACCACAGTTTCTTTATCCATTCATCAATTGAAGGACACCTAGGTTGGTTCTACAATCTAGCTATTGTGAATTGAGCTGCTGTGAACATTGATGTAGTACACTGATTTTAAGTCCTTTGGGTATAAACTGAGGAGTGGGATAACTAGGTCACAAGGTGGGTCCATTCCAAGTTTTCTGAGGAATCTCCACACTGCTTTCCAGAGTGGTTGCACTAATTTGCAACTCAACTAGCAATGTATGAGTGTGCCTCTTTCCTCAGATCCATGCCAACACTTATGATTGCTTGTGTTCCCAATCAATAAATGGGCTAAGGAACTGGGCAGACACTTCACAGAAGAAGATATACAGGTGATCAACAAATAAATGAAAAAGTGCTCATCATCTCTAGTAATTAGAGAAATGCAAATTAAAACCACCCTAAGATTTCATCTAACTCCAATTATAATTACTATCATCTGGAATCAGATTTCAGAGGGCAGAAAAACATTATAAAATACAGAAAGACACATTGTGTATGTAGGTATGCAGGACACCTGTGGTACAAAATTTGAGGTGGAACAAGGAGGTGAATAGGAACAAATTGTTTTAAAAGACTTGTTGAGGGGTAATAAAGGGAAAATTATGGTTGAGAAGCACTGACTTTGGTCCTCATGGAAGAGCTACTGCATATGAACAGGATCAGTTTTTACCTATGGTTTCTCTGAAGTCATTCACCTGCCCCTGGTTCTGTAGGAATCTACTGCAGAGACATAGCCTAAGATTCACAGCGAGCCTGAGCGCTATGGGGAAGCTAAATGTTCCACTTGGCGCAACAAAGGAAACACATTAAAATTGTAAATCTCCGTAAAGGTTGTCACTGAGAACTTAGGTATAATTTTTAGATTCTTATGTTGAATTATATGAATTCAATTCTCTTGATAGCTTCAAAAATAATCCTTTATACTTAAGTACTGAAAAATTAATTTTGTAACTCAAATGAGTTATGGGTTTAGGTTGCCCTTCTGCCAACTGAAGGGAAATATCCCAAGTTATAAAATCAAATTATAAATAATGCCCCTTTCTTTTAAAATTAAACCAAAAATTTCTGAAGTTACTCAGTCTGTAAAAATTGATTACGTGACTGTATAACAACCATGGTTTACTTCTGCACACCTGATCTGTTCTCCTATGACTTCTTTTATTTGACTGTTTTAAGGTTCTGTTTCTTACTTTGAGGAGGTCAAGAGGACAGTAAGCCAGGGATAAGAGAAAAGGAAATTTGTGGAGTACCAGTTTCATGCCACCCTGTACATAGTTAAATAATGTACTATATGCAGTAAATAATAACTCATTCTATTTTGCAAATTAAAAGGCAAACAAATGAAAGGATTCTTTGAAGAAAACCATAATCTTATAGCAAGATCCACCCAAAAAACTCTTCTTGCCCAAGGGCAAGACTGACTTTGGACCCAAGGCTTTGCCCCAGGTCTCCTTTGCTGATCCTGAGCCACAAGGGACAGAGCAAATGGAGGAGCTTTGCAGATCTGAGGATCAGCTAAAGTGCTGGGGCCAAGGAGTCCACTCAAAGAGGACTCTGCTGCCTCTGTCCTAGTAGATAATACAGCCTCTTCCCCCGAAGGTGAGTGTTGGTCAGTAACAGGGCTCATTTCCGCAAGGTGCTAAGAAGCCATGACTTCTTGCTTCCTGTTTAATTGCCTTTTGAAATTCCCTTATTTGGCCTTCACCTGTTTGGCCCCACTGAGACTATTTACTAAGTCCCCTGATATCCTTTAAAAAATAGAGACTCTGTGGACTTCTCCCTCAGTGTACTCACTTAAATAATTACATGTCTGTCATAATTTCCTTTTTTTAAAGTAATCTTTGGAATTCCAATTTAGTTCTCAGAATCAAAATCAATTACATAGTCTGAGTCCTCTTATGTTCTTCTGTGCTGGATCTTGGCTTCTGGGTCTACTCTTTCTTTTTTATTAACTAAGAAACCTGATGAAAGAAAAACTAAAAGGCAGCAATGATTGAGTCAGAGAATACCAGTTTGAACTTGAACTTTATCACCTTTGTAGTTCATAGGACCCTGGTCAAGTCACCAGACTTTCTGGGTCTCAGTTTTCTCATCTTTGAAATGGAAATGCTAATTCTATCTGTCTCATCAAATTGTGATGGTGCTGGAAGGTATAAATATATTCAGGGGCCGAGGAGTAGTTTCCCACACCCCCACACATGCCAAGTGCTACACAAGTACATGTTAAAACATGTAAAACTAAATTTCATATGAGGCATATCATGTCCCATTATTTAAAGAGATTTTTTAATCTTGTATTATTTCTGAACTTTTAGTGAATTTTCTTTGTTTTGCCTTTTTTTCCTGCTTTTTGGGTAATTTTTTTTATTGCACTGAATACATGTTGTCTACTTTAAATCTTATAGCTCTGTAAGTAACTAATTTTGCCCATTCTATAAATGATAATTCTGGAACTCAGATTCAGTAACTATTTCAGCAACTGTGGAGTTGGTAGAATAGAGATAAAAGAACATCTGCCAGGCACCAAAAATTCAGATTTTCTTTTCTATCTAGCATTAATTTGAAGAATTTTATTTTTATAAGAAATACATTCAACAAGTACTAATCAAACTTCCATTGTTAACTAGGAGCTGTTCAAGTCCCATGAAATATAGTGAATTATTACAAATATTCACCTTCCCTGAGAAATCTGATTTTAATCTTAGGAGTCCTGCAATGATTACATAATAGTAAAAATAAAAAACATTATAAGCCTGGCTACTGATTTTTCTGGCATATTTGTGGGTAAGGACAAGTTGGATGGGTACATGCAATGTAAAGAGCAGGTGACAGCAGGACCTTACTGGAGTTAATACAGTGTGCTCATTTAATTAAAAACACCGTGTTGATAGAAGAGCTTTGCAGCAGCTGACCACCAGAGCAGGAGACCCATGGTGTTGACAGGGTACCAGTGCAAAGGGGGAAAGGCCGAGCTGCATTGCTTATGAACTTGGATGCACTGGAAACTAAGTAAAAGCACGTGCCGAGGCAGATGCCTGCTCTGTCCAGTAATCACCACTGGGTGAAAAAAGGCCACCTGTGGCAATAGTGGCAAATGCCCTGTGTCTGCCTGGTGACAGTTGCTTTGATAGGTAGCTTACCCTCTCAGGTTAGCATCATCCCCAAACCTGCAAAGAGGAAACTGAGCACACAGGGAGGGTTAGCAACTTGCCAGATCCCAGGTGCTAAGACACTGGAGGAGTCTCACCCAAGGAGGTGCTGGGGAACAAGCAACCTGAGGCCTCAAGGTCAGTGTGAGGGTGGACTTGGCCAGCTGGACTCCTGACCACATGGAGAGTCTCCAGTGGGCAAGCGCTCTTTTTCTGAATGTTGATGGCTAAGCTTGGGAGTGCTCAGGCTTGTGAGCTGCCCCCTCTGCTGCAAATCCCCAAGGAGTCTTGCTTGAGTCCATAGGAGAGAGCTGGACCTGCGGCTAGCTGGTGCTCACGGTGCAGCCTTGGCCCCTTCGTTGACATGGGCCACTTGGGACAGACAGGCACAGGAATGTGGGCCTGTTTGCACCACCCATGTATGTAGACAAGCACTCATCACCCACATGTCTAGGCCTCACACTGGGTCTGCTGGCAGCGGAGGTGCTGCAAATACAAGCCCCCAACCCTGGAGTTGGTCCTGTCCTTCACACTGCACGTCAGCTCCCAAGACCAATAGCCCTCAGCACAGGATGAGGTGTCTGTTCCATGCAGGGCAGGGAGTTCTATTTGTCTACTAGGGTGATTGGGAAATTCATGGAAGACAAGGGGTTAGATCCTGTCTTTAAAGGATGGCTTGGGTTTAAACTAGGAGAGAACACAAGACAGCAAAACTGCTTCTTAGTCGGTATGCTGAAGGGCATTAAACCCCATTTTATCCTGTGCTGGAGATTCTAGTGTGAGATGGTGCACCCGAGTGGCCCTTGCAGAAGGACCATGCTGCCTCAGCTGCGTAGGAAGGAGCATGGAGCCCCAGGTGCAAAGCACCCATCTACCGAATTAAATTCTGTTGAAGAGTAAAGAAATCTCAGAAGGAGGGATGCCCCTCTTTTTAGAGGAGATACAGTTCTGGCTCTAGGACTTTGGGTACATTGTTGAAATAGCTTATTAGCAACTGAACTGGGCTGGAACCCTGATTTCTAGATATCTGCTCAGTTTCCTGACTTTATCACTATTTTATGTTCCCCTATTGAATATTTCATCAGCATGTGCACTCACCTGCTGTCTGTGTATATGTGTGTATACATATATACCTGCATGTGTACATGTCTGTACAAATAACATGGGCATGTGTGTATGTGCATATATGTGCACTAAGGATTATGGAAGATTTGTACTAGATAATGATTTGTTTTTAAAAATTTTTACCATCTTCTATTTACATGGTTATTGTGATCACTGGTAAGACTATGTTTAAAAATTCTTAGAGCATTTAAATCAAGGCATTTTTGAATGATTTATAATTTGTTCCCTGACTTTGGCTCACAGAGTTGATTGAAACCTAATTGCTTTTAAAGTTACATACTCTTAACTTGAGAGATATTTTAATAATTATGCTACAGATACCTGAATTCTTATAATAAGAAAGGGTATGTAAAAGAAAGCAAGCCAGCAATAAAAGGAATTCATAAATTATGGCATGGGATATTTATGCCCTGTTAGTCTATTCTTCTCACAGAAGTGTCTCTGTAAAGGGCAGGACAGTAAGTGCCTAGGTTTGTGGGCCATACGTTTACCATTGCTCTTTGTCACTTGCTGTTAGTGCAAAAAGAGACATTGGTAATAAAGGAATGCCTGGGTGTGGCTGGGCTGCAATTAGACTCTCTGTGTAGACACTGAAATTTGAATTCCATGTTTTATTCATATGTCTCAAAATAGTCCTCTTTCTTTTCAACCATTTAAAAATGTAAAGCCTTTCTTAGCTCAGAGGTCTTACAAATTTAGGCATCACCCAGATGGCCCCAGCCAGATCTGGCCTTGACAGTTTCGCCACCACTGATGAAAGCAAAACTTGAACAAGATGTACAGAGACACTCATTTGGAACTTAAAATAACATTATGACCCCCCAGGAGGCACCAGCCCTGAATGTTGTAAAGTCTCATCATTATACACACGTGGAAATTTTGAGAATGAGTCAAATTTGCTGATCATAGAATGTGTATGCAACATACATGCAAGTATGAATATATGAATGTGAACAGAAGCTCCCTGGCACTCGGTCCATGATAAGGGGATGTAGAAGGCACTTAATACATCTTACACTTGGGTCCTCATGCATTTCATAACTAGCGATGGGCTGTTCAGTTGACAATGTGTCTTCTGTCTTTTGTGTGTATTTAATTATGTTCACTCACATATTTCATTAAAATATAAAGAATTAAGCTAGATGCATAACACATTTTTATTGTGTCAACTCTTTTGATATATCTTGCTCTAACTATCCTCACACCCCTATTTCTTTCAGTATTTTAAAACATACACTCCATACACTCCAAATATTTGGCCCGAGTACTTATTATCACAAGTTAATTCTGACCCACAAAACTTTTGATGCCTTACAATGAAGAAAACATTGAACTTACATTAAATGCTGTGTCTTCTAGCTGTTTGAGAATGCTGCTAACTTTTCCTGTAATCCTAGAGGACTAGTATTATGCAGACAACGATGTTTCACAGTGTTTCCATCCCACTTGCCCATTTCCAGCTGACTTAGAAATGGTATGTGGAAAATAGCCCTTGAAAAAGTTGTGCCATATTGTTGGGGAGGTAGAGAAGAAAATGCCTGGTGTGTGCCAAATGGGAAATTCTTAACATTCCAGTCTTGTAACTGATGCTTAACATCTCAGATAATTTAATTATTTTCTGAAGTGCCACGGGTCCAGTTCTGCTTCTCTGTGAGTGGTTTAGACAACTGGCATGATCTGGGGAGGCAGATCAAGGACTGAAGCATCAGATTAGATCTATAAGTTTCTTTTTTAGCCCCTAAGACTCTAATTCTAATACTGGAAGAAGATCTTTCATTTGAAAATATTTAACTGCTCTAAAAGGAAATGCATTACACGGATGAGAATTTACACACCAAATCCTATTTAAGATCATGCACTGAGGTGAATTTGGATTGCTGATGACCAGTTCAGCATTTTAATCACAGAACTACTCTTCTGTTTGGAAAGTATATTACCCCTACATTCATTATAAGAATTTACAGCAATTAAAACTCCTATTTTCTGAGTTTCAAATCTTTCACTTACTAGTCTTATAATTCATATTTTGAAATGAAAAATTAATGTGTTTGTTCAAATTTTAAGGGCTCCATTAATTATAATTTCAATGTCTATATTTTAAAGAAAGAACACAAGTAGCTCAGCAATTAGGAAGTGGCCCCCGTGCTGAAATGGCTCAGGGGTTTGTTCCAGATTAATCCCTGCAGCTTTCCTCAGCAGTTGTCCTATGTTAGTGGCATCTCTTAATCTTGGGGGGGGGTCTCCATTGCAGCTTTGGTTTCCTTCCTACATCTTCACGCATCAAGCCCTGCTACACTTTCCTTGTCCTCTGAAGCCTTCCTTTGAAATCTCAATGAAAGCCTCCATTGCTTCCAAACTCCAATATTCTGCATTCCTGCAGAACCGGCACCGTATGTCTGACACTAAGGTGTGCAGCTATTTCAAGGACCATAGCTGCGTGACCCTCTGAATACCTGGGCAGCTGAGCAAGCTGAAATGACTTCCTAGGCCCCCCTGTGCAAGCAGATACCCCTATGGTCTCTTCTCAAAGGAATTTTTATTTTTATATCCTTGAGTCTGAGATGGGTTTGGTCTTGCCAATTTCTGAGATGCACTCAAGCCATCTTTACTATTGTTTCTCAGTAAATTATTTAGCATCTATTTAGTGACTGTAATCTCTTTAACAATCGTACCTTCGTTATCCCCAGTTTTACTTGGAATTTTCTGGCCAAACTTCAAGCTTTTCAAATATATTTGCTCTTTTTACTGCTCCTGATTATCACCGTAACCTTCATTAAAAACCACCAACAATATCCATAATACCCCTAAATACTGTGCAGCCTTGCTATTTCTTTAACCAGATTAGTCCATCACCTTTAAATTCAGTCTCATAGAAAGTCTCAGGACTTAAGCAGAATGTTAACATCTTTGCCAAAATGTAGCATGAATGCTCCAATTTCTAATAGAATCCTTTCTCATTCAAAACCACATGAGCCCAGTCTTTATTGTCCACAGGCCTCTCAGCATCCTGGTCATCTAAGCTTTCACCAGAAACTCTCATAAATTTCAGCTTACAATTCTAAAACTTTTTCTGTTTGCACCTCTAAACTTTTTTAAAATTTCTCCCCAACTCACACCAGTTCCAGAAGGTTTCTGAATCACGTGGCCATGTCAGTCAGAACAATTGCCCTCCTCCTAATACCAATTTCTGTTTTAGTTAGCTTTTTGTAATTATGATTGAAAGACAAGAACATCTTTAAGGAAGTAAATTTCATTTACAATTTATAGTTTCAGGGGTTCAGTGTACTGTTGGCCAATTCCATAGCTCTGGGCCTAAGGTGAGAGAGAACATCACAGCAGGAGGGCACAGAGGAGGAAAGCAGTTCAGAACTTAACCACCAAGAAGAAGGAGGGGGAGGTGGAGGAAGAGAATGGGGAGAGAGGGAGAGCACACTCTCTGATCACCAGAGAGAAAACATAAACCCCAAAGGCATGCACCCTGTGACCTACTTCTTCCAGCCACATCCTACCTACTACAGTTACTGTCCAGTTAATCCATATCAGTGGATGAATCCATTAATTAGTCTCTACCACTCATAGTCTAATCATTTTACCCCTGAAAATTCTTGCGTTTTGTCACACATGAGGTTTGGGGGGTACCTCACATCTAACCCATAGCTGTGAGCTCTTCCTTTTGTTTCCCTGGAACATGGCACTCATTGCTCAAGGCCAGATGGGAAATGGCGAAGCCTAGCATCTATGTTTATTGCTAATGCACCCACCAGCTTTTCTCTACAACAGTCAGTGATTAAAATTCATGGCTCTGATTTCCTCTTTGACATTCCAAGCCACATATTATAATTTTAGTTGAAGCAGATGTTTGGTTTCTTCCCTAGCATGCCATTTCAGTTGTTCTAGTGGGAAACTGTGTGTTTTAATAAATATGAAATGAGAAGCTTAGTGAATATTAGAATGGATTTTCGAGCCCCCCAAAGAGGTGCAACTGTTGAGTGTCCTGTCATCTTAATACCCAGTAGTCGGCTGCTTTGGCATTAGAAACTCCTTGCGTGAAGAGACAGTTGGTGGTGAAGGAACCTCAGTGATGTCAGGTGGGCCTTTGATAGTGTGTTTACGGGCATTGCTATCTGGGAATATGCTCTCGCATTTTCATTTAAACTAAAAGTCACTTTCAGGCAAGTTTGCAGGTGAGTTGATGACAATGTGGGAGCGAGTCACTGTGTAGATTGCAGAAATAACACGTAGTTGTGTAGACAGTGCCATGGAGGCAGAAGACCTAAGGAGTATGCCGGACAGCCTGGCGGGTGTGAGGAAGCAGCATGATCACGTATCATCGTATGGGGCTGATGACTGAAAAGGGTCCTCCTCTTCCCTTGGCCCAGCTTCTGTGATCCAGAGGAGCCATAATTAAGTGTGGGTCACCCAGGAGAGAAACAGTGGTTTTAGTGATGGAGTCACGTATAAGGAAGCACAGAAGTAAATCAGATGTGCTGTGTGAAGGGAAAAATCCCCAAACTGCACTTCACTGAGCAGATATTTGTCTTACTCCTGCTTTGGAAGTCTGAGAGAGAGCCCAGGCGAGGGATCTGAAGTGGGTCTGAGAAGGCCTGCCCACGGCCGGGGACAGCAGCTCTGCTCCAGTGCCTTGCTGCCCTCACTCAGCGTGCTGTGCTCCCGGGAGTGCTCAGCGTGCTGTGCTCCCGGGAGTGCTCAGCGTGCTTCTCAGCTATCCAAGCTCAAGTCCACCCCTTCTTCATTCTTTATTTCTAAAGTCAGGAGCAAGTTTGAACATGCCAAATCCAGCTCGTGAGATAGCATTTCCTAATACAGGGGGAACACTTTAGTACGAGAGGTTGAAATGCCCCTGTGCTGGTGGACTCCACGCGGGCTGCCTGTGCCTTCCAGCTCACCCACTCGCCTGCTTCAGGACGGGAGACCTGGCTTTATTCACTATGGAGACTCCTGGGAGAGGTCAGACTTTGTAGCAAGATTTCACACACAGGGTTCAGGTGTGGTCAGTGGCAGACCACTTGCTTGGCAGGCCTGAGTTCCCTTCTTCAATGCTCTAGTATCTCAAAAAATAAATAAAAGTAAAAAATATTAAGCAGTCAATGCACTTGACCAATTTCAATTAGAGAAACATCTGTAAATTAACATGATACTACTTCATATAAAAATTAAGTGTTGATAAAGCCTGTTTTTACACTATCTCCATAATCTAATACGTTATGACTTAGGAAATACCATCCTCAACAAATACCATTACTTCCTCTTTAATGTACCGTGATACTCGGCGGCTTTCACCATGACTTACTCTACGAACTCATCACATTCCATGATACGTATTTTGCCTAATTCCTTCTTGCACCAGCTTCTGAGGTGATTATGGCTGACACACGATACAAAACAAAAACAGACACTCCTGCTTAGGGTGGGCTCATTTGAATCAATTGGCAATTGATGATCATACATCCCCTGTACCTCTTCTGGGGAGGTGTCTACGGCTTCTACCAAAATGGCGAATTTCAGAGCTGTAGTGTCTTATTTTTAGAAGTAGAATTTGAAATGTTTATTGTTTGAAAGGGCTTTTATTTAAAAAACAAGTGACAGTAATTTAAATAACTTGCTTTGTGTCACCTTGCACAAACAATATAATTTTTTTTCTCAAACTTTGTTACTTATAATCCAATGGAAGTGATCAGATAGGCAGCTTCTACAGTTCTTTCCAGAAGGCAAATTCTGTGTTCCTTGAAACTTGAGTCACTAAAAATATGCGTGGGGGACTGTTTCATATTTCGTCCTCTCCTCACCTGTGGGTCGAGCCAAGCAGCATCTTTGGAGCTCTGCTCTTCAGCGTTTTCAGGAGCTCTTCCCATGCGGTGGACATAGCAAGGGGCTCTGATCTCCAAGGTTAGACGTGGGCTAAGAGGACGAGGAGGGAGGAGGACAAGAGGAACAGGAGTCACACACGCTTTCTGTGTGGCATTTTACTGTAGGGGAGGAAAGGTTTAGCAGGGGGTCATCCCCCTGCCCAGGATTCTCGGGCAACTGCAGGAAGACGGAGCCCCGGGCGTGCAGGTGCGGCCTCATCTATTCGCTTACGTCATCTGGACATGGTCTGTTCTTAAGTAGAAGTAGCCCATGGAACTCTGTTCCCTCTGGCCAGAGGCAAGTGTGACGTGCTTTCCATGATGCTGAGGTTCAGCAGGCCTCACCGAGGACAGCCTCCCTAGAGGCCACAGCTCATCGTGCGTCTCTCCTCAGCAGGAGCTGACAGAGACCATCCCAGTCCCGAGGAGAGCAAAGCCTCCTGCTCAGATGATTGGCTGCTGGGACTCCAGGTTTAAGAACACCTACTGGGTACGTGGACCATCCCCGGGTTTCCAGAAGGGCAGTGGGATTCTGGGACAGGAGCAGGTTCAGAAGAAGCAGGTAACCTTGGTCATGCTGAAGAGGAGCAGCCGCCTGCACCTGGATAATCGGGAACAGACTGCTGGCTGGCCTGTTCTGTGGCTTCCACGAGGCTGAGTTCCTCCGAGGTTCGCTGCTTCCTCCACCTGTCCAGTCTCTAGGCCGGTGCCTCAGCCGGGCTCTCCCCTGCAGGCACGGGAGGCTTAGTGAACGCACGGTGATGCTGTCACATCCCACTTCCCGCCAGCTGCAAGGCCCTTGCTGCCCAGTCCTGTGTGTCCCTGGCACCCAGGAGGCTGAGTCGGTGTGATTCCGAGGGTGGAGGCTGAGGAGCTGAGGTAGCCCGGGGCACCTCCTGCGCTTCATGCTGCATCTGCAGCACTGCTTTTTTTGCGCTCGGCAGCTGGAAATCAGAGCTACAGTGCCCTTCGGGAGCGGCCACTGAGCTCTGACCTGTTGCATGGCAAGCTCACCCAAGGCTCCTGTCCCCTTGGCGGGGCTTCAGGGCTCTCCGTGCCGCCTGCTTCACTCAGGTGCCCAGACAAGTAACAGACCACAGACACCTGTGAGGGGCCATCAGGATTTCATGATAAGGACCCCAATTTCTATTTGATGCATCAAGCCCAGCATCAGAGGGTGGCTCACCCCTCAGGACTCAGCTTTCAGAGACTCTTATTTGATATGAGCTAAAGGTGAGCCTCTGATTGAAGGAACAGGCAAGATTCCAGAGCTCTGGGACCAGTGCTATTACTTCGGATCCCTTAAGTCTACAGCATACATTTGTTTTGCTAAAGCTTGGCATTATAAAGGTCACGGCTCAACCTTTTCTCTCATGTGAACATTTTGGTTCCCTGAATTTTCTTAAAGGTAATATCGCATGGTTAAAAAGTAGCCTGAATACAAAAATAACATGCAAGACCATATAGCATTTTATTTTTAAACAGTTTAGAGAAGTGAGTAGTTTAATGTCAGAAAGATGAGTTTTGGTATTTGAGAAATGTAAATTATCTTGTGACTATTTAGAGGTGTGAGAAATTGGCCACATTTCAAAATTTTTTGAAATATTTTGAGGGTGTGAAATTGTGAGATTTCAGGAATAAATAATAGTTTGCTAGGACTATTTGTTGCGAGGTGTGAAACTCTCACTTCATTTGTTGGAAGTGAGCATGGCACATAGCAGCGGGCTGAGGCAGGTCCCAGATGTGCGGCTCTTTGCTCCACGTGACCTACCATCAAGCCCTGGTTCTGAATCTGCCTCTCGTCCTGAGGAGGTGACAGTGCTCCCTATGCTGAACTACAGAGGGTGCTTTAAGGAACGTTTCCATCCACATGTGACGCTTGCTTCTTGTCACGCTCTGTGGCACTCAGACTTCTGCCTATGGGTTAGAGAGACAGCTGTCCACCGCTGCACAAACTGCTTTGAGAACCAATGATGTACCCCAAACACCACGAAGGCCAGTAGTCCACAACTAAGCCCTGAGCGCAGGTGGTTTTCTAGGGACAGCAGAGTTCTCTACAGAAATTGTTCCAAAGCGGCACATTTGCAAGTCTGTTTGATTTCAACGTGAAATTTGCTTATTTTCAAACTTCAATTAATTTCTCCACTCATTTAAAATATGAGATTTCATGAGTCATGTTATAAAGTCTGGCTGAATCAGCAAGCCTGTGAGGTCTGACCTGTATGAACAGTGGGGCTTTTGCCCTTTCACCTCATTGGTTCTCACCCATGGGCCACCCCAGGGCCTGCAGTGTTGTGTCTGGTTCAGAAACAGCAGCTGTGACGTCACAGGGGAGTATGGTGCATGGCCTAGAGGACAGACAGGGACATGGGCCCCTAGAGCATGTTTTCTCCCTAGAAGTCGTGTTGACTCATCTGAGTCCTGGATTCGAGCGCAGGCAGAGACAAACCAGGTGTTCAGCAGTGTGTTTGCCCCAGAGTGTGGCCAAGAGTCTTCTCCAGGCATCTTTTGTATTTATGTGAATGAACTTGCAACACATGCGTACGAACGTACACACACCACCTGTTTATAGTGAAACACTCAAAATATCTGCAGATAGGAGTTGGGTACTTTGCAGGGAAATGGATGGAGCTGGAGAATATCATGCTAAGCGAAATAAGCCAATCCCCCAAAACCAAAGGCTGAATGTCTTCTCTTACATGTGGATGATTATTCACAATAAGGGGGGTCGATGCTAGGGAAAAATAGAGATACTTTGCATTAGGTAGAGGGGAGTGAGGGGAAGGGTAGATCTGGGGGCATAGGAAGGATAGTAGAATGAATTAGACTCGATTGCCCTGTGTACATATATGATTACACGGCTGATGTGATTCTATATCCTATACAATCAGAAGAATGAGAAGTTATATTCTGTGTATGTGTGATGTGTCAAAATGCATTCTACTACCATGTGTAACTGATAAAAAATGTACTCTGAAGATATTTCATCCAGAAAATGATTAAAAGACCTTAACTTTCCAATTCTTTAATAACTAGGTGCCTTTACACTTCTCTGAACTGAAGTTAGCTTCAGCTATTTCTGGACCCAGTTCCTCTTTTAAAAACCAGGAGTAGAAATAGAACAATGTATGTGACTAGTAGCCATACGTAAAACACACCACTGACTGAGGCACATGAAATAGTGACAGTGTAAATGTCCAATGGGTGATTCTGGGCTTTGGGTCATTGCGTGAAATACAGGTGGCTTCACACCATTGCTGGGGGTCTTGGTGGACTCTTGCTTGTCCTCTGGGGCCAGCTGCAGTGTCCTCTCCTCTTACACCTGTCCAGGCTATCTGGCTCCTGCCCAAATCCCCCTTGCTCCTGTTCCCGTGCTCGCCTCTCACGGAACGCCTGTGGGAACAGCCGTGTTCCCCTGGGGCACTGAGCGACATCCAAGGGTACTTGTTCTGCATTTTTTATTTTAAGTACATTTTTCATTTTACATACATTGCCTCAGGCAGTCATTATATTCACTAAATATCTTTCCAGGAAAAAACAAAAAGCTCCCCCATCCTCTCTTTGAAGCTAGGCTGGCCTGGAACTTGCAATCCTCCTCCCCGGCCTCTGAGGTGCTGGTAGGGCAGGCGTGGCCTCTGGGCTCCCTCTTCACCACTCTGTGTGTGTGATTCGCAGAGTGCTGGCTATTCCAGAGTCACTGGTTTGGTTTTTGCTAGGGAGTTGTGGAGCACCTTGGAACTGATCACTACTTTTTAATTTTTTTTCCTATTTGTGCCACTTTATAGGAAACTCACGGGAAAGGCAGTGCCCCATTTTGCACTGGGTAGGGTGTTTACTGGGTAGGGTGTTTACTTTCTCCTCTTTACTTTATTATCATATCGTTTATGGACTTTAGAGGTTTCCAGAAATTGGTTTTTGAACAGCAGAGGGTAAGACAACTTCTGCAGTGATTGTAGCTCTCATCTGAAGTCACCAGAATCCCGTCTACTCACTCTCAGCCCTGTGCCACCTCTTTGGAAAAGCACCCATTGTCTGTGGGTGGAAGATCGCGGCATGCTCTGCCCCCGCAGCCACGGAGCTCAGAGCCGAAGGCTGCTCTGCACTGTCCCTCTGGGAGGCTTTAACAGGAGGCTATAGGAGCATATTTCTCTGAGTTCTGTTTAGAATAAGACTTATAATTTTACCAGTAAACTATGTTTCATCCCTAGTCTAATAATTTATTTTATTGCATAGTGTATGAGCTTATTTCTCTGAGTTCTATTTAGAATAAGACACAATTTTATCAGTAAATTATAATTTATTCTTAGTCTTATAATTTCTTTTGTTGCACAGTGTATGCTCTGGTGTCTATGTTTGGCTAGAAAATTCATATAATGTTATGTATTTAAAATAAGAAAGTCTTAGAGAAAGGCTGCCCACCCCAAATCACAGTGCATGTTAGTTTTTGCCCTACGGTATAGATGGAAGAATTTTAGAGTTTCTGCATCTTCTGATTGGAGGGGGTCAGCATGAGTCTACCTTCTTACAATCAGGAATGTTCATTTTGTTTTTAGCATGCTGTGACTTACAATTATATCTAATGCAGGATGAGTAAGCTAGCTAGGAGAGAAGCTGAAGCTGGAACAGAGATTCCCTGATGTCAGGCCAAATTTTCAAATCATTCAACATCCTTTCCTTAAAGAAAAAGTAACTTCTGAGAAGTGAGAGAAGAATAAGGTGGGAAATTTTTGAAGGTATTCTCCAGTCTAGAAAATCAGAAGAGCAACCAGAGCTTGTACAGGTGGAGAGGAGCTCACAGCCTCCACACCCTCCTTGCAAGAGGGTGGAATGCCACCTGTGCTTTAGTATCGAGAAAAATATTTGAGGGCCATTCGGTTTTGTGATTCACTGGGGGTCTCAGCACTCAGAGATGAGAACCCTGGTCCTTCGCCCCATCCCAGGGTTTTCTGCAGAAGGATGTGCCCACCAGTTCTTACTGTTGACCTGTACCTTTAAATTTGGTAACATTTCTGATTCTTCTAACATATTTTAATGTCTATAATTTCATCATAAAGGATGTGACATATCTAAGTAGAACACTCTCTGAGGCAAATTAGACAAAAACATTTGAAAACCGCAATGGAGATTTCGTATATTATTTATACATTTCTAACTTTATTCCTATTGAAGATCTAAGTAAAATCAATCAGAAAAACAAAGCCCAGGGATTGAATGAAGTTCTCCATCACTGGATTCTCGTTCAGTGTGAATCTTAACTCACAGGCTGTGGGAGCAGGGATAGACTGTGCCCAGGTCAGCAAGCCTTTATGGCGGGCCAGGTACTGTGCAGGCCAGGTGCTGCGGGTCTGACCTCTTGGCTCTGTCCTGGGGCAGGAAGGCCACAGTGCACCACATGGACAGGTGAGCGTGGCTGGCATCCAGTGGAATGACACATGTGAGCCCCGGAATTTCAGTTCTCTATACTTCCCATGTGCCACCAAACCTTAACACTCTTAGGATTTAAGTTAAGTCTCTTACAATATGAAAACGACTCTGTTTTAGTCAGCTTTTTCACTGCTTTAACTTAAAGACCCAACCCAAACAGTTGTAGAGGAAGAAGAGTTTATTTGGGGGCTCACGGTTTCCGAGTTTCAATCTGTAGACAGCAGGCTCCATTCCTTAGGGCTTTAGATGAGGCAGAACGTCATGGTGGAAGGAAGCAGCTCACATGATCAGAAGGCAGAAAGACTCCACTCTCCAGACACAAATTCTACCAAAGCCACGCCCTGATTTCCACCTCCTCTGCCACACCCACCACTTCAGTTACCTCCCGGTTAATCCCTGAGTGGGGGTTTATTCACTGATGGGGTTAAGGCTACAACCCAATCATCTCTCCTCTTGCACTGTCTCACATGTGAACTTTGGGGGACACCACATCTAAACCATAACACTCTTCGATCCTGAGTTAGACAGAAAAGACAGCAGAAAGAATTGATGGTGGACTTGGCACACCAACAGTTTGGGATCCTTCACTGGACAAGAGTTTAGAAAACCTTGAAGGTGAGGATTTCCAGGAGTAGGTGTGGAGGGCCATGGGGCATGCATAGGCCTTCAGACAGAGCAAGGATAATCTGCCTATGATGATAACAGGGTCTTCATTGGCTATAATTTTGTACCCGAGTGGCTCATCTGAGGCATAAGTGACAACTGATTACTATAAAGGGACTGGCGAGGAGAGGGCCCTGCCTTCTGGCTCTTGGCTGAACGCAGTCACTTGCCTGCCCTCCTCTGCACGCACAGCTGACCTTGGGTCTTTCTGCATGGGCTGCTGCTCAGGAGTCACCTCTCTGCAAAGGCAGAGACCAGATTTATGGAAGACTCGCCATGTTCAGCCTGCTAGGATGCTAAAAAACGCTGAAGGCCTCCGGAAACAGGTGTGTCCTGACCCGATTTTCCCATCATGTCACCTTAGGCATCAGTGGCTTCTAACCTATCGTAGCTCGGGTCTGTAACGTGGTTTGGTTGCTAACATGCACCAGTCACGGGCTTCTTTGTGAGTAGGAGTCTGGTTCTTCTCTCTTCACCTTCCTTAAATTCGGTTAACTAATTGGGTCATCTCCCTGGAAGGTCCGGCCATTTTATCCACTTTCCCCCACCCAGCACTGGGGATTGAACCCATGCTCTCTCACCACTGAGCCACATCCCCGCCCTTTTTATTTTATTTTGAGACAGGTTCTAGCTAAGTTGCCCAGGCTGGCCTCCATCTTGCTTCCTCAGTTTCCCAAGCAGCTGGGGTTTCAGGATTTCCTCTTCTTTCCAATCTGTGATGCTGGCTTTTTAAATCACAGGCCCTCAGTGTCATCACATGGTCCCAAGTGGCTTCAAAAAGCATCAGATGTTGCTGGTTGCTTGGTCTTTGCGTCCACATGCTGCTTTCTCTGTGCACGCTCATACAGCGCCATGGTGCCCATGCTTCCCCAGGAAGCTCACAAATTGCCCTTATCCCCAGGGAAATATTTCTGAAAGTTTCTCAAAGATGATTTAAAGATCAGATTCCCAACCGGAATGTGCGACTGTGTATTTCCAGTCAAGAAACTTAACTGTTTCTGCAAGTGCCAAACACAAATGACAATTTTTAGGTAAGGTTTTGCAGCCTCATGCTGCACATTCTCATTTTACAAAATGTATTTTAAAGTATCTTTGTGTTTGTCACTCTGTTCCTTGGGTGTTTCTAACAGCTCGCCTTGAGCCCACAGCCGTGGTGTTACCCATAGCCCAACAGGTCAAGGTGGACCCTTCTGTCAATCATCTTTGTGAAGGAATGCGAGAATCCCCCAAGATACAGACAGACCTTGTAAGGAAGGTGCCCTGGAGCTCGCTCTTAACATGAGCCCCTTCCTTAGTCCAGGGAGAGACAGGAAGTGAGCTCTCCCCAGCCTGAGTGCCGGGGGATGTTGGGAAAGTGCAGCAGCCTGGGTGAGGGTGCTCTCTTCAACTGCACAGGTGACCGCCAGCACGAGTGGGACCGAGCAGCAGGTGACTGTACTGCGGTGCCTGTAGGAAAGTGGAAAGGGGAGAGGAAATCTCCATGGCGACCGTGACACCCGGGGAATCTGCCGAGACACGAGCAGCAGATTGGCAAGGGTGCGCTCAGGTGCCGACTCTTAGACCGTACGTGGCGGTGGATCCATCGTGCCGTGCTCTTCCCTGCACACAGGCCCTCCCTTCAGGTGCTGTGCGGGCCCGACAAGCTGCAGCCAGGTGCCTGTGTGTTCACGGGTGTGGGCTCTGTGCACATCCTGGTCTCGCGATCCCAGCGCCCATGGGGTCGGCAGATTTACTTTCAATCTATATCTATAAACTTCTTATTGTGGCTTCTAAAAATATTTTTCTTGGCAGTGTTTAAAACTAAACATTAGTTATTGAATTAATTATTGACTAACCAGGGTGCACCGGCTACTGAAGATGCCGGAGAAGACAGGCTGGAATGGAGACTGTCTTTGTGGTATCCCCTGAGCACATACCTCGGGTGGCCTCTGGGCAGAGCACAGCAGGAAGGGACAGTGGGCAATGTGTGTGGGGAGGAGGGTTCACTCAATACCGACACCTCCAGGGGCAAGAGCAGCAGAGAACAGGTGGCAGAACCAAGGGCCTCTACCCAAGAAGTGACCTGTGCTCACTCACAAGGGGGAGGCTGGGTCCTCAGGCTCCGAGGCCACCAGGTGCATCCTTATGTAACTGTGCTCCTTGCATTCGGAGCTTGGGGCAGCACTGTTCCCTCCTTAGGTGAGAGGAGATGTTCACCATGACCTCTTTCCCTCTTCTGGAAAATTAACTGAATGTCCTTGGCAAGTACCCAGTGCGGGAATCTGGGCAGACATTCCTCAGAGGAATCCTGGGAGGAAGTTCAGGTGGACTGGGCTCTGTTGTCCCTGCAACACCTGGGAGAGCGTGGGGATGCCAGCACTGTGCAGTGAAAAGAAGAGAGTTAGAGGCAGCACAGCCAGCGCACCCAGGGAAAGCTGCTGCGACACCTCGACACGCCCGCAGCCCCAGAAGGCCTGAGCTCCAGAAGGCTGCCCTTGGCACTCGGCGGGATGCCAAACCATGTAGTAGAAGCTTTGGAAGGTATATCCCAGTGAAAAAGTGCCATGGCAACACCCTGAGTGCGGGTCCCACACTGTGTCCTACCCTCCAAACACACACAAGCACCCATGAGCACCCAAGAACTTGTGCAGATTTGTCACCCTCAAGAAAACAAGAGCCTAAGAGCCTAAGAGTTTCATCAAGGACTTGTGAGAGCAAATTAGAGAGGTAAATTTTCTTTTCAGAGCAGCTATGATTTATGAAACTTCAGAGGGGCCCACAAAGCATCATGAATTCCCCAGATGCCAAAATCACTTGGGAGTTTCATGTCTTACGGGCGCCATTAACAGTGCACCATTGCATCTTGCAGGGTGGTGTGCAAGGCACACCTTCCTCACCCTCTCCTCCCCTGCTCCCATGTTTTTGTTAAAGTATCTGGAAAGCAATGACTTTTCTTATTTTTGGGTGCTAAGGAGACAGTCAGTACAGGAGGTCTTACCTGGCTCTGAAAGACTTTCTTAATGTGGGCATAACAAACTACTTAAATGTTCTTATAAGAGCTTCATTTTCTAAAATTAGGTTTAAGCCTGCAAAGTCTCTCTATGGAAGATATTGTGCATAATAATTTATGAGAAGCAGCATTATGACTCCCATATGAAAAGATGGTTCAACCATCCTGCTGTCCTTCTCTGAGAAGGATAATTATGTAACTCTCTATGTAATTGGTAGTATGTGCACATATTTCTAACACACTACCATTCCAAAACTGATTGTAACAGAAGGGTGTCTCAAAAAACACAATCGGATTATGAACCCAAGTGTGATTGGAGAGATTAGTAATGTGTCTCTTTACTATGTCTGGAATGTTTGTTGAGCAACACCTGTGTGTTTGCTTGCGCACACTCAGGACCACACTGATGTCCAAGTACTGCTCACCATCCTGGGGCCACTGTCACAGGAGGGTAGAGATGCGGACCCATGGACTGAACTTCAGGTACTCAGAAGAGTTGGGAAAACCAAGTGCTCTGCACTCACTGCTGTCATCCCCAGGAAGCAAGCCTTCCTGACAATCATTGATTCACTCATCTTTCACTTTTCCAAGAGATAGGAAAGGTGGAAAAGTAGTTTAATTTTATTTAACCTTAAAATGCTTCGGCAGAAAGGACTCTGGCACAGCTAGCTCAGGCGCCTCACTATTTTGCAGTCATGGGAAAAATGAAACTTCTATTCTCTTAGGACTGAGGTTTTCTTTTGCTTTACTAAGTCCCAAGCTAGGGTTTACTATCCTTTCCTCCCTCATAACTTTATTTTTGAAAAATCATCACCAAAAATGTCCTCAAAAATGTGAAGGGGTCAGCTATGTGAAGTAGTTCCTGCTTCCTGGAGGGTAGATTGTATCTCAGCTTCATTTATTTATTTATGTATTAATTTTCATTTTCTCCATTTTTCCAGAGGTGTAGACACAATTGTATCTGAGAGGCTGAAACCTTGGCTTTCCAACTTTTGATCACCTTTCAAACCACAAGACTTGATTGCAGCTAGCAGACCTCCCCAGGTCCAACCTAGCTCCGGAGTGGGGTTCTAGATACCTGGACAGGGGAATGAGGTGCAAGGCTGACTTGGGGAGGTGCTGGCCCTGCACAGACTAAGGCTCTGATGTCTACTCTTCCTATTTAATGGTTTCAGATGAAGAAAGGAAATCTAAAGGTGATTCAGAACATGTTTACTCATTCTACGATCTTCTACCAACTTCTCTGCTAACAATACCAACACAGAGTTTTTGGATAGAATCTACTTTTAAACAGGGAGAATACAGACCTTAAGAAGAAAAATTGAATGACCTAGATTGGTGTTTTCACAATGTTTTACAGCTTGAAATTCTTTTCAAAAGTTGAGTTTTGTGAGCTGTTCCTCCCATGTAATAATGAATTTCAAAAGCGGTGATATTCATTGGCAAGAGGGGAAGCCCACAGGTCATCATGAAGTCTTGGCCTGTATTTAAGAGTCTTCCCTCTGACTCACAATGTGGAGGCACAGATGTCTTAGAAAGAAGGGCAACTTGAGGCGGCCCCTCCCTCAGAGGACACGGCGTTGCCCGTGCCATTTGGGTGTTGTAGCTGAAATAGCCAGGGAGCTGGCAGCACTTGGGGCATCCCTCTGGCCACTCCTGAGCAGAACCCCCTTCCTGGTTCCCACCTCCTCTGTGTCTCTGATGGCCTCAAACTTTCCTCTTGCCAGATCCTATGGGCTCACCAGGTCCCCCACCCCTGACCACTTGGGTCCACAGAAGATGGACCTTAGTCAGATGCCTCTGTGGGCTCAGGAGAGAATGGAGAGAAATGTGCTGATGTGGAGCTCCTCCAATACCTGGTGAACACAGCTTCCTCCCGTAGTGTCTAATACATCAGGACGTGTTCCCACCCTAGCTTTGTGAAGGCGTGATCGACAAATGAAACGGATTCATTTCAGGTGTCCACTGTGTTGCTCTCCCTTGTGAAACGTGTATCCCCACCATCCAGATAACTGACCTGTCCCTCACCTCAGTTACCCCATCTCTCCTTCTCTCTCCTTCTCCATCCTTCCCTCCTTCCTCCCTTCTTTCCTTCCTCCTTGTTTTGCTTTTTGGAGCAGTGTGATTCCCTGGTCGTATTGTTCTGGTTTAGGTCTCCAGAACCTATGACTAAGCGTTTGTTTTCTGTTCAGCACCTCCTAGTCCCCTGCCTGCTCCCTGGTCACCACCTACTGCTCTCTGCTCATTGGGTTCACTGTAACGGTCTGTTTGGTGTTCAGACAAAGCCAAGGGAGCCTCTGCTTCTATTTCACAGTGAACACTGCTGGGTTCACTGGCCACCAAGGTGCATGTTCTGGTGAGTGGACACACTGCCTGCCCTTAGGAAGAGAGATATCGTGCACTGTTGGAAAACTGAAAACAGTACAAACTTAAGCATCATGATGTAGGTCCAGGAACCCCAGTCTACCCTCCAGCTTGGGAATCTCCACCTGTCAGCTCTGAACCCTGCAGATCTCTGGGCAGCATACCTTGACCTTTTAGAAATGGAAAAGAAAACAAACCTCGAATTCTTTTTATCACTGTGCCTGCCACACAGGTGGCCCTCAGTGTATGCAAGGTGGTTGATTCCCAATCTTCCTGTATTTGAGAGAGAAAGGCTTACATTTTCCAAGTGCTCTGAGCTTGTTCTCTCCTAGCCCTGAGCACTTCTGCATGGGTACCTTCTCACATGCTGTCCTTAGCCCCAGGCAAAGTGCTGGCTGTGTTGTGCAGCTGCCAGCTTGGCTTTAGTTTGACAGATGAAAAGAGTTTGTGTGTGCATTACTTTCTCAAAAGCCTTATAAGGAAGTGGTCATTTGCAAAGAAAACTGGTTTGCCAAATGTCAAAGAGCAGAAACCATCTGAGCACAGACTTGACCTGCGGCTGCTGGGTTAGTCCTGTGCTTCCTCTGATAGACTGCTTTCTGCCTGTTCACCGAGGTGCTGTTCAGATCCCAGAGTATTTCTGGCTTTTCAGAAAGCAGTTCCCTTTCTTTCCATGTCTCACGTAAAGGAGGGCGTGGGTGGTGGTGGCAGGCTAGGCGCACGGCTTGTACGCAGCTCGTGCCTATTGGATCGTATGTGTGATGCACACCTTTTTCTGAAGCAGGACTCTTATTTTAATGCTCCTCCACGTGCCCTGCTGAGCTGGCATAGGGGAATTAAGAGTGTAGGCACAGTGGACTGCTTCAGCTTGGATCTAGCCTGTTGTAACTTGTTGGTGTTGCCATAGAAACATGAGAGATGGGTTTGTGATGCCCAAATTTGTGGGATCTCCAGGATGCTCAGAATCTCTGTGCTCTGAGACCTATTCACAAAATGACTATGGTAGGACTAAGGCCTGCTCTGTCGGCTAAGCCCTAGTGATATATTAGTTCATCCAGATAACACTCGGCTCGAAAACCAAGTGAAGATAATAATCAGATTGCTGGGATTGGAGAGTCATAGGCTAATACCAGCCCTGGTTGCTGGATCAAGCATCCTTTTGTTATTCTGTAGCTGAGCTACTAAATCAAGAGAGCAGATCCATGGGCACTTCCCCAAGCAGTCTCCAGAATGTTCCTGACGATTGTCATCTCTCTATGCCTAATTCTTATTTGTTCTGTCAGTCATGTTGACTGAGCTTTCCATGTTTCCACTTGTCCAAACACCACTGCGCTACTTCGTTAGGAGAATCTAGAACACATGACAAACTCCCAAACCTTTCATTTTTTTTTCAAGTTTTGCTGGGTGGAAAAAGCACCATGGAATGCCAGTATACCTTCTCCAAATCAACTGTGAAAGGCAGATCCTTTGTTTTCCTTGGGTGGTTCTTAGCAAGGGTCCTGTTTGTGATGTGCACCTGAGTCTGCTGTAATCACAGAGGACGTTTCTTCCTGACATTCAAGATCTGGCCTTTTATTCAGTAATCCCCCTACACTTTGATTCAAGACCTCCAACACCAAATTATTTCACACAATAATGAATATGCATCTTCAAATTGAACATGAACGACTTTGACTTAGTGATATGATTGATCGGTTAATATATTTGAGCCTGAAATATGCCCATATGACACACAACTTCCTTCTAAAAAACACTGGAAACAGTTATGTAATTGCTAGCACCATGGAAACTTGCCTTCAGTGCAGATTTGAATCCCCAAATATAGATGATCAACGCCTACCAATTCAAAATGCCTAGATAGGCCTTGTTACCTAGGCAACGATGTATTGGAAATGAGATGTCTGAGTTCTCTCACATTTCTTTCCCAGATTTTACCTTTTACGTTGCTTTAGAGTATGGATTTTTAAAGCTGAATACATAATTTTCTGAAAACTAGGATGAAGATGACAACTCCGAGATCCATCAGCTTAAAATAAACCCTCACAGCACAGATGAGCTCCCCGGGCTCAGAGATCTCACTACTTGAGCTTCCCTTTGAATCGTGAAATGTATTTGTTAATAATTAACACCAAACACAGGACAGTGAAATTAGCAAACAAACATTGGTGTCTAGCGGTGGGAGAACAGAGTTTTCAACTTTCCCTCTGCAAATGGCTGTTATGGTGTGGAAGGTCATGCCCCAGGATTAGGGCTGACCCTGCCAAGCTGAACAAAGATGGCGGAAGCTAGAGGAGACTTGTTAACCTCCCCTCCTCAGCACGCTTATTTCATGGGATCCTTTTATTTATACCTCCTCTCAGAGTCAAAAAACTATTGACCCCCTGCCATAAGAAGTCTGTTATGCTCTGTCCCCTTTTCTTCTCAATGGGGCATGGTAGTTTTGTCTCCTTTCCTTGCATCTGGTCATCCGTTTCCAAGACATCCTTCTAGAACTCTTAAATTGACTGGGTGGATTTCTAGACCACTGTCCTATAACAAAGGATGTGGGAATGAATGCCCTTGACAAGAGTTTGCTTTTGACCATTGGCTGAATAATCAATTCCTCAATTGAGCTATAAATTCCTTGAGGAAAGAATTATGTTTTTTTCTAGGGATTTGAGTTTCATGCTTGACTCCTCATTGTCATTGGTTAAAAATCATTTGACACATGTCGGATGAGTCAGTCGGATGAGGTTATGCATGTGGAATTCAGCTATGAATCCCATTTCTTGACTTTCTCTATTCTTGGTCACTCCTGATCTACCAAAGGGCCAAGTATACTCTCTAAAGAATTTTATGAATGTAAAGTGTAAACTGGAGGTATACTAGGATGTGTATTATAAATGAAATGCTAGCCTGTTGTGATAAAATGAGAATTTATTTCCAGATCTGCCAATCACAGAGAAGCAAAAAGATGTTAACAGGAAGTTAAAATATGTTACTATGGTGACTCCTTAGTATTTCTCATTGAAATGCTCGTGATATCTCTCTGCCCTTCCCAAGAACTCAGGGAGTCTTTGCTCCTATGGACAAGGGGTGTGCTTTTATCCTTCTGAGATCAGACAAGTTTTTCATTCTACTTTAGCTCACCTGAAGCTCAGGTCACACTGGTTTTGAAGAAGCTGAGATGCAGGGATCTGAAAATCGTAGTCTTTCTTGTGTTTTTCACACTAATTCTTTCATAGTTTCTCGTGCTCTGAGCTTCTTATTCCATCATCTCTCATTTTCCTGTCACTCAAACCTGGAAACTGTTTTGCCATCTACCTATAGCATATTGAAGAATCTGGTGAGTGTTTTCCTACGTGGGCAGGTAATCCTGGGCCAAGATTCCACACCTGTTCTCAGCACTGATAAATCAACACTCTCGCATTATTTATGGAACAGCCCGCGGTCATGTAGGACTAGAACTGAAGTCTTATGAAGCTAAACCCTGGCTGCCCAGCTCTGTGCAGCTCATTCAGGCTCCAGACTCACCCCACCGACCGAGTGGGGCTCTAATTAGCACAGGGCCTGACAGGAGGACAAACGGCCTGGTTATTTGACTGGCCGATGGCTCCGCCAGCATAGCTTATGAATTTAAATCACAATGGGGAGAGTCAAAAGGGTTTGAGGTCGTGGTCAACTCTGCTTGTGTCTCTGGGAGACCATGGCTAAATTATTTCCCATAGCTTATTGCTTGCAGAAGCCCCTTGAAGGAGATCAGGCCTGGCTCAGGAACTCGTTTTCTAGCTGAGAAGGCCTTTTCTGCCTCAGCAATGAGCTTCTGGTCCACACTTAGTACCCCTCCATCCGAGCCAGAGCTCTGGGTAGCTGGGAAGCTCCATGTGAACGGAGCTCACGGACCATCTTTCTCACACAATCCGGGTGCACTGCTGGCGCCTCCTGGGTGGGAGGCCTACCTGCAGATGTGTCTGCAGTCATGTGACTGTCATGAAAGCCTTTCCGTGTCCTCCAAGCTCCCGTCATTCCTTCTTCCAAAACCTGAATCCCGAAGGCGGTGCGAGAGTCACTATACCCTGTGATAATGGGACTTCAAGAGTCTCTATATCTGGTTGTGCTTGCGGGGAGAGGAATCTTGGTAAAGGTACCCAGACTGAAGAGGAAGGCCTTTTAGCTTCTGTTTTTGGCTGGCCCAATGGCATATTTATGACAGCCAAGTTAATGGACCTAATTTAAGCCTTTATTTAGTTGTTATTGTTTCTATTATGAACATCTCAAAGTGTTATGCACACAGGAATTATTGAATATAGAATGAACTAGAAGAAGACAGAGAACTTTGAGACCACAAAAGAGAGCAGCTTGGGGTGGATTTGCCCTGAGGTGGGCAGCACGGGAGGATCAGGCCCTCTCTTGCCAGGTCCTGGAGAGACTCTGAGGTGCCTACAGAGATGTATGCTTCCTCCTTCTTCTGAAAGGGGCCCAGGATGTTTAAAGGGAAGGTCAATACTAACCCTCTTTATGTAACCATCACATTCAGATATTTAGTTATTTATGCAACAATTCCAGCCCAGTATTGGAGCATGCAGGAACTGCTGTGTTTCTGTTATAGCCTCTAGCGTTTGTACCAATATTATCACAATCTTCCACTACGATGGTAACTCCCAAATTAAACACAAAATCACACATAAAGCACATAAACAGAAGGGAATGATAGAATAGCTCTTCATTGGTGATAATGATTTATATAATTTTTCTTACTGAAATTCAGAACAACTCTACTTGCTGAGCATTATGGCATCTTGCAATCAAGAACACCGAGGCACAAGGAGATCGAGGACAGCGACACAGTATCTGACAGTCAGCTGTGAGCGATGGGACAGTTTTGCTTTGATGTAGTGTATGTATATTTTGCCTTTTAGGCTTTTACAAAGAATCAAGAACATTCTTGATACCTAATTTACTCTACTGATTAAAACTGTTTCAGCATTTTGGGGTGGTCCATAAGAACCCCAGTGTGATAAAAGGCCGTGCCACTGACAGGCTCTATGGTAATATCACACACTTGCATGTCCCAGTTTTAAAAAGTGGGCGTGCTCAAAGGAGAAAAGTCTGTAAGAGTCTGCTGTAAGTCAGCTGACTGATTCAGAATGGTATTTAGGATTCATTTCTTTTAATTTCCAGAAGCATTTTAAGTTTGAAGAGTCGATATGCCTCATGTGTACCTCACAGTTTATTTTTTAAAGATAGTTATAATCTGGGTAATATTTTTTAAATATAGGTATAAAAATAAATAATAGTGCAGACACCATTGCAGTCCTGCCAGCAGAAGAATCTAGATTTGATGCAGGAGCTGAAATAGAGAAGCCATCTGAAACTAAACAGCATGTTGACCAGAGGAGAGGGGCTGCGATGGATGAGGTGGAGTCTGCGGCAAATGCCAGTTGCTGTGGAAACTGAGATAAACTTTGATCCTGGTGGCAGAGAAAAATGTGAAGGGGAAATTAAGCTTTAGTTGCATGATTGCTGAGATCCACCAGGCACCAGAGTTTTCTTCTCTGTAGTGGAGACACCCCTCAGGGAGGGGAGCACTCGGAGGCGTAGGTAGATTTGGGGAGCAAGCAGCCGTGGGAATTCCTGTCCGTGCTTCCCGCTATGCAGGGCCCTGGGCCCTGACAGCCCTCTCAGAGAGCAAAGCAGCCTTCAAATACAGTGTGGATGAAATTCACTTTATAATTGCAGATTTAATAAGCAGCATGGATACTCAGCTATTCTTAGACCATAAATACCAAGTCGGGGAGTTTTGTTCCATTCAACCATTATGCCCTCGAGTGTTTCTGTATTGCTATCACTTGTGAGAGAAGCGCAACAATTCCAGGTCCACGTGTGTTGTAAGGTAGAGTTTTTTATTGGAAACCAGCTCTGGCCTCTGGCTCATCCCCGCCTACAGCTTGCATTGTGCAGGGCTACATCTCAGCCAGGGGCTGTTCGGCTGGGCACTCTCCCAACCTTGGGAGTCCAACCACCGGTTTCCCTGGAGTGAGCATGGACCCTAGGAAGAGAAGAGCTCCTCCCCACTTTGTCTCGGGGGGCCTGTTACAGATGTGCCAGGTGGAAGGAAGCGCACAGGCATGCAGAGCTTCTTGGGCAGCATGGCTGAGGTCCGTGGCACGTTTGTGTGTGATTCCCCCTGACTTGATGCTGGGCTCTGTGCAGGCAGAACGCGTGATTGGGCATGCCACTTGCAGCCTTCTAGAAAACTGCACATAAGGAGAGGTCCATTCAGTGCTTGCTGAGCCTGGACCAGGCGCCACATGTTTGCGTGTCCCCGTGACGTGGTGCTGGGCTGTGTGCACGCAGCTCAGAGGCTAACATGCACCAGCAGGGAGCTTTGGTCTTGCTTCTTAGGACTGGCATGGGTCAGCCCTCGGCAAGGGCTCAGTCTTGTGGCTAGCATGTGCCTTCCCGTGGAGGCTGCGGGGACGGAAGAGAAGGCCTCTGGCATGAAAGGCCACTTCTTTGTGGAACTGAGGTGGCACTCTCAAGGCCTCATGCCAACCACAGAGGCACTCATGTGCCCTGCCCTGAGTTAACCGGAACATACCAAAAGGAGGCATGTGATAGTTCAGGGAAGCGCATCAGAGAAGTTAGCGGAGGAAGGAAAGCGCTATCGAACCCTTCAGAGAACCTGGACTTACTGTGTCCCTCAGTGGAGCAGTGGGGGAGGTCGGGAGCCTGGGAAGATACACTCCAGGTCACCGCCTCCTGGAAAGAACAGCCTGAAGCAGCAGCTCCCACGGGAATGGCCAGCCTCTCTGCAGGGTCCTCTTGTGTCCCCTCCACCTCAGCCCTCGCCTCCATTCCTCCCCAGTGTGGCCTTCCCTAACTCAGTGCTGTGGACTCTAGGCGTCCGGGGCTGGGGAGCCTCCTGCTCCGGTACTTCCCTGGGCCTCCTTCAGCACAGGCTCCACATCCGAGCAAGCCTGTGGTTTCCCTGGTCGCCAGGCCCCGGCCCTAGGTTCCAGTCGGCCACAGGATGGGCGCCGGTGTGCCTCCACAGGACTGGGAGACCTCGCGGTGGAGTGTTCTGTGCAGGCACTGCCTGTCATGCACCCTGAGCTCTGCTAAGGCACATGGTTTCTCTGTCCGCTTTTGGTCACGTGGGACATGACACAGGATACGCTGCAAGATGCAGACAGCTTTTCAAGTCACTACACTGAACAGATGCATGAATCAAGGAAACACCATGACACGCTTTACAGGAAAGTTAGACGAGGAAGAGCGCGTGGTAGAGGTGAGGGGTGGTCAGCCCAGCTCGATGCCCTTTGTGGGAGAAGGTGCTCGCCAGCTTTCAGGCAGGTTGTGCTCCAGAGTCCGAGGCGGTCTGGAATTTCCAGGCGTGAGTCCTGACAGGCCTGCCCCTGTTCGTGCTGGCGCGGGGCCGTGCTCGCGTGTCTCGGCCCAGCCCCCCTCTCACTACCGTAGACGAGAGCTGGGGTCTGGGACTCGTCTGTGGGCTTCCCGACCCCAGGGAACGGTGTGGGGATGGCCTCTGGCTGTGATCAGGTCATGCGGTGGAGCTGTCGTGGCGGGGTTAGTACCAGATGAGAGACCCGGAGAGCTCTTGCCGTGCCCAGCAGCTGAGGACACAGCAGAGAGATGGCATTTGGGAACCAGACAAGGCCCCCATTGGCCCCAGTGGGCTGGTCCGTGACCTGGACTGCCAGCCACCGGGACTCTGGGAAGCACGGTCTGCTTCTACCCATGAGGTCGATGGCACTTCTGCTGCAGCGGCTGCAACACCTACGATACCCACACTCAACTCTAGCAGACTCGTCCACACCGTGGAAACGGCTGGGCAGATAAGCGGTGTTTTCCCTGAGAGGGACTTGCTGGTGTAGACCTCGGGCACCGAGACCTCGAACCTTGGGAGGACAGAGATGTAGATTAGCCAGGGTTCTCTAGAGAGGGAACCAGAGATCCACCCCTTCTATAGAATTGTCCGTGCATTTTGTGGCAAGTTCAAGGTCACAGGCAGGCCAGGAGGATGGGCGTTAGCCAGGTTTCATTCACAAGGCCGAGGCAGAATCCCTCATCCTCTGAGAGACTCAGCTTGAGCTTTCTCAGCGGTCTTCAGCAGGGTGCTGAGGCCCATTCCTTCTGCAGACTGCACATGTTGTCACACCCACAGACGCATCTAGACCAGCATTCGACCAAACTGGGCACCAGAGCCCGACCAAGCTGACCCAGCCTTGACTACCACTGAAGGCGGAAAGACGATGAGGCACTGCAAGTGGTTTCTGCTCACGGTCCAAAAGCAGGAACTATAATCCAATTACAAGACAATGTGGCCTCTGTGCAGTGAACACATGTCCACTAGTGGATATGGGAGTGAAAAGGTGGGCAGGGATGGGCAGGAGGGCCAGGGAGGCATGGCACAGGGTCCAGGGCATACAATTTCATAAGTATCAACGGCATTAACCCCGGAATCAACGAGGGGGCAGGAGTCCTCGTGGTGACGCTGTCGGTGGTGCTGAAAACTCCCTCAGCGCTGGGTTTAAGAAGTGGTTCTGAGCACCTATTACGTTTTGCCCTCTCACTTGGCGGAAGGGAGGAAGCCCTGATTGCAAGTCCACTTCACCTACGAGGGCTCCTGAGGAGAGAGACGAGATTCATGTGAAGGCCGGGGTAGCCGTGGGTGAGGCTTTGCAGGCCCCCAGGGTGGTCCTTTCTGCAGTTCTTCCTCGTTGGGTGGCCTTGCAGAAGAGCCCTGGTACAAGTCAAGCTGTTCTTGCCGCATTTGCATTCAGCGCAGCGCCATCAGATACATGGGTGATAAGGACAGTGGTGAGAGCAAGGGTGCAGTGCCTGGCGTGTCCCACGGTGCACACTCTGTGCTGGGAGGGCTCTGAGCACCCCTCTGCCGAAGCTTGCTGTGAACCCAGGGCCACCGACACTCAGGAGTGCTGCCTGGCGCCTCAGACAGGGAGCCCAGGTGGCAGCAGCTGAGTTCCTCAAGCTTGGGCATCAGGTATGTGGGCGGCAGTCACCCCATCCTGGAGCCCAACCTCGGCTCGAGGCCGCCCTCTCTGTGCTTTCTCTCCTGGAACAATATACCAGGTCTGAGAGGCCGTTTCAGAGGGAGCAGTCAGTCTTCAACAGAATGGCGGCCAGGGTGGCCCCGTGGGGTGTGACTTTGTCCATTGAGAAGCCTGGTGCAATGACAACCTGCCTCGCAGAGGATTTTCTGCAGGAATTCTTATTTTCAATCATGTGTTATTGGATTTCACCTGCTATTTTCAAATCTTCTAAACATAGTTCTAGCCTGAAAATAAAAAAGCAGCATTTTTATGGAACACTTTTGACATTTAAGATGGTCACTGTGTGGGAAGAGGACTGCAGGACCGTTGCGGGTTCTACCCCACCACTTTCACCAGGAGGCACGGGCCTGGGGCCGGAGCTTTCTTTTAAATTCTCAGGAAAATGTGATAGGAAAGTACCTTTTTTCAAATTGTTCAGTTGTCTCTCTTAAAAATATTTTGTGTAGATTAATAGATGTTTGGAAAACACACACTTGATTGTATAAATAGGATTCCCCTGGAATTTTCACCTTTCTACACACACAACTTAATTCTGAACATCAAAATTCTCCACAAACATACGTGTATCCAAGTCAGATTTCACACTGAAATGCTTCTTAATGCTTTTTCATGTGCACGCTAGTTGCTGTCCCTGCAGGGTCACTGAGCAGCAGACGTAAGAAGCACTGTCGCGCACGTGAACGTCCCATCCGTGGTGGGTGGGCAGGCGCGTGTGGTAGTATGGCAGAGGGAACTGTTGGAGTGAAAATAGCAGAAAACAAGAGAGGAGCCCGTCTTTTTCTCATGCCCAGTTGCAATGACCATGGCCTTCTGTTTTCACTGCTCCATCGTCACTCAGCTGCTGCTGGGCAGAGTCCACGGTCCCCTGCGGCATGGAGGGGTTGTTGACTATGTGCAGTGTGGTCACCCTCGTCCTTCTCCTCGTTACTCCAACATGGACAAGGCCTGAGCTGGGACCGCCCAGATGGCCTGCCAGATCCGCCTGTCATGGGCACAGAGCTGTGGTGACCGTGGGCAGTGCTGCTGTTCAGGGGGACCCACACCTGCTCGCTCTCGAGCTCGTTGCCTCCGCAGTTGGTTTCACTGTCACCCAAGCAACCGCTCCTTGTCATGACTGTGTTGGGGCAGAATGAGGCACATGTTTTGACAAAATTCTAAATAGATGATTCATGTATCAATCATTGTGGGTTTCAGTAAATTGCTTATTGTTTTTATTTCAGATTTTCTATGTATTAAAATGAAAGACAATAAATTCCATCATCTTGGCATGGAGACTTTCTAAGATAATTGCCCTGTGAGGTTTTAATAGTTAAATTCTGAAGCTCTATCTTATAGATATTTTTCAACAAGCTGTGTGATGATGAGTAACCCTCCTGTGGATGGAAAATACTGTGAATCAGATGTAACAGCTTCTCCCGAGAAGACATGCTGCCTCACTGGAGCTGGTTCACATTCAGAAAGGTCAGGTGGAAGCCTTTAGCAAAACACTGAGCTTCCAGCAACCTGGAGGACCCTGGGACCATCCTGTGTCCATTGATTAGGACTCGGGTTTTAAAGGCCCGAGAAAGCCAGGTTCGCCAGCACATGTTTTGACCGACTTTCCGAGGCCTTCCAACTGTGGATTCAATTCTTACCCCCAATTCTCCCCAGCTGCCAGTGAGATTGAACAGCATTCAAGCCTGTTGGAGATGCAAAACACAAAACCACAAGAATTGAGGCAACGTTCTCTTTGTCAGAATCCCAAATCTTCTTTGTCTCTGGAAGAAAACTACCATAGAAAAATTCTAGGTGCTATTAATTAAAGGAGTGAGTGGCACAGAAATCAAGGGAATCAGCATCTATGTGGGAAATACAGAATTGCAATTCAAGTAAAGTGGATCAGGTAGCCCTGAAAGATGTCCCATCAGGCAAATGCAGAAGGTTTTGTTTTGTTTTGTTTTGTTTTGCTTTAAACAGGAAATTTCATTAAAAGCTCTTCTCAGAGCAGCAGGAAGTCCTAAATCACAAACCCATTTGGCAGGTAGCTAACCTGGGTGCTCCCATCTGAGTGGTGTTGGAGGTGGGCGGCAGCTTTGAGTTGCTCGGTCGGGACTCTGGGCACATCTGACCTCAGGCATCCTGGCTGCAGTGCTCTCCAGCCCCAGTCCCGGTGGAAAGCCTCAGCTTCACTCTCCCTCACCAGGCGTGGTGACACATGAGGTCCCACAAGCCCAGGGGAGCAGCATCTCCTCCTCAGCCCTCCTGCACTTGCAGGCAGAATGATCTCCAAGTACTCTCCCCTGTGGAGTGACACACAGACAACTGGCAGGGGAATGGCTCATGGGGCGGCATACCCACACACAGGACCTGCTGCCCCTGCGGCTCTCACGGAGCAGGCACCACAGGGTTCACCAGGGCTGCAGCAATCTTGTCAACTCTTGCAAGAAAGGTGTTTGGACTTATTTTTCTCAGGCACAGAATTGGGTGGGAGTGGTTTGATATCATAGAAGCTTAGATAGAGAAGAATATCAACTTTCATTTTGTCATTATTATATAATTTCATGCTGAAGAATAAGAAAAGAGGATTATAAAAAACAGCAGCAGCATGCAATTTGTGTAAAATAATAGGCCAGAAGCTGTGGAAGATTAGCAGGAAGCAGGGAGCTATAGGTATCCCCATTTTGCATCTGGTCCAAAGACACAGGTATGCACAAGTACATCCATGTAAGACCCTGGGCATGCAGAGAGGGGCTTTTGGAAAGAAGCTGAAGCTCCTGCTGACTGGTAGACTACAGGAGGAGCAGACAAGAGCTGCACCCGCAAAGGTGAGCAGGGCTTCAAAAGACAACACGGAACAGAAATGACACAAGGCACGAAGATACTGACAGCCAAGTGCAGGAGTCACAGCCTTGCTTGGGTGTCTGTCGTCTAGAGAAAACAGAGCAAAGGTGTGGCACATAGGAAGAAAGAGGAAGTTATAAAAGCACAACTGTCAGATGTAGGAACCACAAAATAACCACCTTTAGAAGTGAGTTATTGCAGAAACCAGGTTGAAGTTCACACTGAAGCAGCCCTCACCCGACAGACCCCAATAAGCTTCTTTGAGCTGAGGTGCAGCTTGAGTGTGCAGGAGCAGACAGGGTGCGCACTGGCCCTTGGGGTCAGTGTTTTCAATGAGAGGCTGCCGACCGCAGGGCTGCATTCTACACTTCCGTTTCTGTTGCACATTTGGACATCATTCATTGGAAGGTTTTGAAGTTAGTCAAATGATGATCTAGGATGTATTGGGATATAAGTGATAAATCAAAGTATTTTCTTTGAAAAGGTTTAGCAATGTGTTTTTCTGTGTTTTTTTAAATATGCATAAGGTCAAGATAATTTGTATTTCAGAATCTCTACAGTATTGACTCACTAGTAACAGGTTGATGGGACTGAGGCTAGCAGTATAAAAACTGCTTGGAGGTCATCAGTCTGCAGACTTGACACCGGCCCTGGATCCACATCATGCTCATTTTAAAAATCTATTGCATTTTTATTCCTCAGGGGCTTGATCAGTAGCCTTTACCTACAAAGGTAGACTGAGGTTGGAATTCCATAAGGAGTAACAAAAGTATAAACAAATAACAGGGGGGAATACTATTGTGCTGAATTTGAGAATCCACTGCAAAAAAAAAAAATTTAAAAAGAAAATGGTAAAGAAATGCAACAGAATATACAGAAGTTTAAAGTAGTAAGAGCATTTTATGAGCTTTAATTATAATTTTCCTACCAAGAATTGCTTAAAAGTGCTCATGGCTTTAAATAAAGCCATTGCAACATTTTATTTTCCTGTTTTAGAGAACACTGTCAAATTCCTAGCTTCAACTCAGAAAATTTCTTGATGGAAGAGCATCAACAAAAATACAGATGCCTCCTGAGTAGGCTAAAACAGCACTTTAACATAGGGTCAGCATACAGATAACACCAATCCATAGAGGACGGGTGATGTTACTTTAGATATTTCTCAACAAAATAACTACCTACTCAAACAAATGACAAAAAAAAAAGAATATTTTACATTTGCTTTCTAATTTTATCAAATTTTACCCTGTATGTAACAATGGAAATTAATAAAAATTTAGATACCAAAACTGTTTAGAAGTAGGAAGAAGATATAATAGCGAACACTGAGCAAGGGAGCAGCCTTTGAGCACGTGGCTGACACAGTCTGTGTGTGCAGAGCCGTACTTCACACTTGAGAGGAGATTGCTTCAGAAGCAAAGAAATTGTTGAGGTAATGAGTGACATAGGAGAAAGTGTGTAGAGTTTACACAAATGTCCCACCCAGAGTGAGACGCTCAACCTCTCCGAGTGTCTTCCTCACACCTAGAGGGCTCAGTGCTGTCCCTAGTTGTGCTTCCTGCTGCCGATGGAACATGCACCTAACAGACATTGCGGTGCACAGAAAACAGACACTGTTGCTCAGTAATGGTGCACAAATATTATAAGAGATTTATTCAGTATCTACATCATAGTAAAGAATGTTCTGATTATACACAGGGCAAAAAATCTGAGACTTGAAATTAAGAGGAAAGACTAAAGATTAAGTTCCTTACAAAATGATTCCATGTTCAAGGTAAACCTTACCATCATTTGTGCTTCGAGTAGACATTTTAGCAAGAGAGGTTGGATTTGGTCTTTAGAAGAAAGCATTTAAGAAACTTTTAAACTCTGACTTCCTTGCTGTCATTCATTTTACTCTTACTTACGTGGAAGCCAAAACTGGATTCCACAAAGTTGTTGCTTACTTGCTCTTCTTTCTTCCTCTGTGATTTTGCAATGTCCTTGCAGTGTGAATGACAGTGATGAACACCCCATGGGAGAGTTAGCCTCGAAGTTTGAAAATCCAGATGCTTCATGAGCCGCAGCCAAAGCAGACTGCACAGAGAATGCTCCATGGTTAGGTAGCAGGCAGCAACCTGCAGGCGGCAAACAATCCAGCTGATTGTGTGAGCATTCTGTAATTTGCACAACGAAACACGTCAGCAGAGTTTTCCCATTTTCATTAACCTTTCTTTTAACTCCCTGACTATTTTTATTCTCTTTTAAAATTGTCGTTCAAAAGGAAGGAGACAAAAATGTTTAAAAAACAATTTTAAAGAAAGAAAATGGCTTTAAAATGGGGATTCACTTTAAAGACCAATGAAGATTAAATTTCATGTCATTTTGAAAGATATGTATGTGTCATTCTAGATTACATACATAATAAGGTATGAAACCATTAGCTGATAACGGTTAGTTCTGGTTATCAACGATAACAGATGCCACAGCTGGGTTCCCTGCTTCTTTAGAGGAATGTGCAATATCCCATCTTTTACTTGAAATTTCTCCTCTGCTGGGTTCCAAAGTAACTGACCTCTGATCCGCTTCTGGCTCGGCTTTCCTCTTTCTCGGTGTTTGCCGTATCTCCTCCTCCTCCTCTGCCCACATCCAGAACCAGACCTGCCTTCAGACTCTGTCCCTCACGCCCTCTCCTTTGTCTATACACAGTGCATTTGTAGATTAATTCTTCCCCAAAACTTCAACTGTTGCCTTTGTGCAGAAGACCCTGAATTTCTGACTTTTCTTCTCCTGAATTCCTGACTTTTCTTCCCCTGAATTCCACCTTTCTGTACTTAAGCTGCCACTGAATACTGGGATCTCAAACTGAATGTTTTATCTTCAATCTTTTAAAATTCAACCTTTGAATAAAGACTTAGCAAATACTTTATTTGCTGCATTTTCTTCAGTTTATCTTTTCAGAAGGAGAGACAGAAATTTAATACAGCTCCTCACTGTCCCTGTTCTCTGGATGCATGTGTGATTTCTGACCGAGCAGCGCCTCTTCCGTCTGGGCGCTCCTTCCTAGCCTCTCTGGCCCTTTGCTACGTGCAGGACATGCATTCCTTCCCTCTAGTGAGAAAGTTTCCAAATTGGTGTTCCTTCTCTCCACCTCCCTCTGGCCTTCCCAGCCCATGACCTTGGTGATCACCTTCGGCACGATTGTGCTCATGTTCACAGCTACAGTAGGAAGTCCCCGTATTTCCAGAGGACTTCCCCCGTTCCTGGCTGTGTTCAAGTACCCTGTAGAGCATGTGGGTTGTTCTTCATCTTCTGCAGTCTCAGACCAGGAGTTCTCAGAATGATGCGTGCCCCAACAGCAGCATCAGCTTCACCGGGGGTCTTATTAGAATTTCAAACTTTATATTTCAGTTTTTTTTTTAATACTGGAGATTGAACCCTATGGCATCTTCTCACTGAGCTCTCTTGCCAGCACTTTTTCTTGTTTAATTTGAGACACGATCTTGCTAGGTTGCTTACACCCTCCATGTGTTGCTAAGACTGGCTTTAAAGCCGTGATCTTCCTGCCTTAGCCTCCTAATTCGCTGTGATTTTTAGGTATGTGCCTGGCAAAACTCATATTTCAAAAACAGTAAGGAAGTGGGCCAGAGCATTCCCTTCTGGGGATTCCGATGACTGTCCAAGATTGAGAACCTTGTACTGCATGGGCACACTGTGTTCCGAAGCACTGTGGGAGCGCTGTCCTTCCCCAGTGAAGGAAGCCTCTCTATTCCTCAGGAACAGTAACGCTCCAGCTTTCTGAAGTCTGCCCCGTCGAATCCTTACCGTGCACATTGCAGCATGTGCCACGCTTCTGTGGAGCCTCCTTTTGCTATTCCGAGCTATGGTTGTTCTAGTATCAGACTCAAGTTCACCAACATCTTAAACTGGCCTCCCTGGAAGGTAAGAGGCGTGAACAGGGAGTCTCACCAGTCCTCCTAGTGTTAGCCTCCGGGTGATATTGAAGTCTCTCTGCCTAGCTCTCTGGCTCTACGAACGAGCATGACTCACCTGGTGTATTTTAGCAGGAAAACCTTCGGTCATTCAGGTCACCCTCCCTACCAGGACAGTGCCAGGACACAGGTCAAGGTGACTATGTAGGTGTGCTCCGTTGCCAAGGTCATCCGCCCGTCCTGGTGTGGATCTAAAGTGCCTACCAAATACCCCTGTGTTGAAGGCTGGGTCCCCACGCAGCAACGTGTGGAGGTGGAGATCTGGGAGCCGGCCGGACCATGAGGCTGGGAGCTCAGCAGGGCTTAGTCTACCGACAGCCCAGTGGTCCTCTGGACGTGGAGCTAGTTGAAGGAAGTAGTTTGCTGAGAACATGCCCTGGAAGGTCCTTCTGTTCCTGGCCCCCTCCTCCTCCCCCGTCCCTCCCCTGTCCCTCCCCGTTCCTTCCCACCTTCCGCCTCTGTCTGCCGTGAGCCGGGCAGCTCTCCTTGACCACACACTTCTGCCAGAATGTCCTCGCTCACTGCAGGCCCAGCGTCATGGAGCAGCTGACTGTGTGCTGAGTCCCGTGGTACCAGCTCTTTGATCACAGTGATGACAAGCCAGTTAACATGCCATCCCAAGTAAACATGGAAAGTAAGATGATGATGACAGTGGACATTTGAAGACCACCTGCCATCGTGGCGAGAATGTCCTGCCTGGCTTCTTCCGAGGGGCCTCACCACCACGCCGGGCCTGTGCACTGTCTGCTTGAGGCTCCGTGTCTTGAGGTCCAACTCACTCACAGCCATGAGCTTTTGGGGATGGGCAGCATCTGCTTCGGAATGGGCAGTCCCCTGCTTGGCACCACAACTGCTGGACTCTGCCAGTCCTCCAGGGCCAGGAGTCACCCGGCGCTCTCAGACTCTTGGGTCCCGCCCGTGTGTGGCTGCTGCCTGTGTGCTTCCAGTTCTGACGTCCTGGTGGGTGGGTGTGCAGCCTCCGCGAGGAGCACGAGACCCCAGGAGTGACGCCTTGCCGTCTCAGGACCCCTGAATGCGCTTCCCCAAGTCGAGACTCCATGTCCCTGGACGCCCATCCGCCTCCCTCTACTGCCCTGTCCCGCTCAACATTCAGGGTACACGCCAGCAGTTCCAGCAGGGTGGCTGCGGGGCGCTGTTGGGAAGGTGCAGGCTGAAGTCCGAGGCCCTGGTGGTGTGGCTGGACTGTGCAGCCAACTGCACCCTGAGGAGCAGCCGCCCCTAGTCCTGAGGCGCGCAGGAGGCTGCACCAGCCCCCGCGTCCTAATGCCTGCTGTTCCCACGGAGGCCGTGGGCTCTGTTCCCCGTCAAGACCCACCCTGGGCAGTTCCTGGTAGAAGCCGCCTCAGGCAGAACTCACCGTAGGTGTATTCTTGGACAAGTCACCGGGGCTCCCCGTTCTTCATGGAGGTCAGGCGAGAAGGGGCTGGTGGAAGGACAGGGAGGACCTCAAGGAGCCCACGCAGGAGAGCCGCCCTCCTCCCCGCTCCTTCTCCTGCTGTTGCTGCTGCTTGTCCATGGGGTCCCAGCCTCTGAGCTTCCTCTGCTGCCTTTTCTCTTTGCAGCTCTGGTTTCTGCTGTACCAGCCCATCAAGCACCTAGAAAGCAGGTGTGAGGGCAAATGTGGATCCCCCCTGGGAAAAAGTCCCAGCCAGGCAGCCTGCAGCCTGGATATGGGGGAAAGCCGGTCCCATCACTGGGGTTTGGGTAGGGTGGTTACCCCAGGCCAAGTGGGGTCCTGGCCAAGGAGACGAAGCTGTGACTCTGAGGTGGGGGTGCTGTGCTCTGTGGGGATGAGTTCGTACTTCTCTGTCTTACTTTTCCTAATCTTTAGAGACCTAACTGCTCTATGAACTAGGACTGCAGTGTAATTATCTTGTTCCCTTGTTACAGATCATCTTTTAAGGAGATTGAACTGTTAATGGTGCTCATCTTCTCTGAGATGTATATGGGTGGCCAGGGTACGTTAGATCTGGGAGACTGGGACTCAGTCCATCCTGCCATGGTGACAATGAGGAGCCCTCTTGAGAGTGGCACCTCGAGTCCTCATGAGCGCCTGTGACCCACGCCTTTGCTGCCCTCTCTCTGAGTCTCCCTGCTGGTCGGGTCCTTCCATTCTCAGACTCCTCCTGCACTTCCAGCCCTGCCCCTGACTTCCTGAAGAGCAGCGACAGGCCGTCGGCAGCGTCCCTGCACATTCCTCACATGAGGGTGGCTTCTCCCCACTTCCATACATTTTTTTTTTCTGTATGTTGTTATCTTCATTCATCAAAATCCTGTTTCTTTTCTTCAGGCCTTAAGGCAGATGCTGTTCTTTTATATGGCCTTCTCTGCGAGCATGGACTAGGTACAGTTACCCTCATTCCAGTCCCACAGAGTGTGGGGTTTTCCTGTTGTGACGCTCAGAACCCTCTTCCATGTGTGATCTCTGACGAATAGATTACACGACTCTCGGCAGCAGGAAGTGTCAAATTCCACCTCACAACTGTCAGTACTGACGTTACTGCCAAAAAGGTGCTGCACTTATATATGTATCTTGAAATTGAATTTAAGACTCATTTGTGTTTAAAACACTTTACATGGTACCTGTTTTCAAAATAAAATTATATGGAAATGCCTTACCTATGTGGAGCCATATACTGAAAAGAATCCTGTGGAAATATGAAAGTTTCAGTTATACAGTTACAAACATCAAAAATACAAAACAGATGGAGAACAAAAGAAAACAATGTGTTATATTCAGTCTTTGTATATTTAACTTAGTTCCTTTAGTCAATAATAAAGACATCTGTGAATTAGGCATATTTTAAAAATATGAGCTAAATTAATTAGGATAATTTTCTTGCATTTCCTTTCCTGGGTAATTTAAATGTCTATTACAGTAGCAATTTCCTAGGGATAATAAGGGAAATGGAGAAACAGTAAACTGTACTGATAATAAAGAAAAGGTCCAATAAGGCTCAAGGATCAAATATCATTTATTCACTACTTCTGAGTGAATCATGTGTGAAATAATAAAATTACACTAACAATCGGGGTCCTTAGTAGAAACATTCTTGTTTGAAGGAGTTATTTGGAAATTTTTACCAACAAAAACATTGATTTCTCTCACTCTTTTAAAAAGAAATGGTGACCAGCTCCCCCTTCTTACGACTGCCAACTGTGCAAAGAAAGAACAAGAAGTGGTGGAGGGCTGAGCTACCCAGCACTACTGTATACCACATACACGTGCCAGCCACCTGCTCTCCAAAGCCCTGGGACTTGGAATTTCTCGCATGGTGCATGGGTGTGGGATTCAGAGAGAGGAGCTGTCTGGGATGAAGTTGTTTCTCTGGTTACTAAGTCCATGCATTTTACCAAGAGTGAGGTGGGGAGGACAGGGGTCAGCCATTCGGGTGAAGGTAGGGACATTGGGTGGAGTGCAGGACGGAGCCCTGACTGGATGGAAGGTCCGTCCTTAGAGCTCTCATGCACTGGAAAAGCGTTGTGGGCAGAAGATGTGCAGAGCTCGTGCCCGTGACTGGTGCAGAATCAAGGGAGGAAGGCACAGACTCGATGGGACAGGAGAGGGTGATGAATGCCGGCAACACAGCTAAGTGTCAGATAAAATGTGAATGCACCTGAGGAACAAGTGACCTACCAGGGACCTGGTGTGAGGAGGCCATGCTTGCACTGGGCCTTGGAGAGTAGCTAGTACCTTACATTGAAATAGAGGAGGGTGGGAAAAGGACGACTTGAGAAATTAAAAGCAAACCCACACATTTCTGTTGGTGTGGTATGACTTGTTCAGGGAAAAATAGTCCGAAGTTGCCAGAGGGCACAGATTGTTCTGTCAGCTTTTCTTTTCCTGCTCATTACCGGGCTTATCTCCTGTCCTTTGTCTGCCTAGTAATTTTGCTTTCGTGCCAGACATCATGAATTTTGCCTTGTTAGGTGCTGGGTACTTTTTAGTGTTTTTAAATATTTAAAGTTTCATGCTTTGCTCTGTTATGCAGTTATTAGTAAACAATTGAATCCTTTTGAAATTACTTTTCTCTTTGTCAGAGGCAATCAAAGAAGTCTTGATGAGAACTCATATTTCTGCAGGAGTGTCTTACTGAGTACTTTATTACACGCCCACAAGTGAAGGCACTTTTCCACCTCCCTGTGGGGACAAGGCACAGCTCTGTGAGTGCTCTGAGGACTAACCCTCCTCCTTTCTGATGGACTCTGCGGCCTCCGCTCAGCCTCAGCTCCTTTCCTTACATGCCTGTGAACCCAGGGGATCCTCCATGCGCCCCCTGGTGGAGCGCTCTCTCTTCTGGTGTTTTTCCCCTATAATTCTAGCAGCCTTGGCTTCCCCCAACTCTGCTCGTTGTCTCCTGCTTTCATGGAAAGCATCACATTCTTGGCCTCTGTTCCCTGGGCACTCTTGCTAGGAGTGAACATTGGCAATAATAAACTCATTTACTTTTCCTTCTCTCATGAATCAGTGTCCTGTATGACCTGTTGACACCCCAAATAGTTGTTTCTTTTCCTTTTTTTTTTTCTTAATGTTGTTTCAGATGGGAGGGTAAATCCAGTCCCTGGCACCCCATCCAAACCTGAAGCAGAAATATCTGTTATTCCAGCTTGGGAGAAAAGTGTACATTTTTGAGGTTCAGATGTAGAAAATGGAAGGGAGAGAGGTACCCTATTTCAAAGCAGTAGATTTAACAGAAGAAGATGGGGACATCATCACGTGTCAGGGCTTTTTATTCATTTAGGAGAAGGAATGGTTTACAGCAAGATGGACATGTCATCGCAAACAATCGAAGAGAAGCAAAATGCAAATATTACTAGGTAGGTTTGATCTCAATTCTCATCTGAGTCCATAATTGGGATTCCCAAAAATGTCGATTTCCAGCTCCTCTTGTGGTCCTGATCTCATGGATAAGGTTGTGGCTTGAACATGTCCTCAGCTCATCCCCAGGTGTGTCCACACGTGGGGACGTGATGAAAGTAAGGAGGTGCTCTCTCCAGCACCGAACAGGCAGCACAGGTGCCCCAGGGCTGTAGTCCCGAGCGTACCACTTAGAGACCACACAGACAACTCCTGGGCATCAGGAGATGACTTTATTTTGTTTTTAACACGAAGACTAAAGTGAAAACCCTGGCATCAACTCTAGGATCTTCGGTTGAGGAAGTTTCAGAATGGGCATTTGTTTAGAACACATCTCTTGCAGGGCTGTCCTGTAAATTGCTCTATGTCTTGTGAATATTTGCTTTCCAAATAGTTTTAAGGTAACTTGCTTGGAAGGTCTATATTAATATGTGCTAACTCTTGCTTTGTGTGCACAAGAGCAGTTCAGAGAAGAACTTTATCCGAGATTTCAAATTAATAGTAATATTAGGCCTTTGAACTGAAAATCACGGACGTCCAAAATAGAGTTGGTGAATGTCTCTAGTTTAGAATGTGTGCTTCTTTTCAATATTTAGTAATTCAAGAAGGGCAAACGTTTTAATCAAGTTGCTTCAGACTTTTTAGAATAAAGGCTCTTGCTGAGTGACTTTACGGTCAACCAGTACTATCTGAGCGTCTTTCCCTGAGTTGGTCCTGGGTGGCCTTGTGTTATCACTTGCCTTGACCCCTTGACTCAGTGAGTGTCTCACATGTCACTCACACCCTAAGCATGGACATAACAAGCAGAAGGAGTCACGTGTGTGGGAGCGTCTGTGTAAATGTGCATGTGTAGCAATGAACACAGCCCTGGAAGTCCTGTGGTAAAGGTTGAGGACTGGGTTTGACCTGTTGCATGGCATCAGGGACTGTTGGGTGACTTTTGCTATCTTCTGGGCATTTTGGCATGGTGGAATGAAGGAGTAGCTGGTTGGAATTTGGAGGGGAGTGACTCTGGGACCTCCCTCCACGTTGCTACTGCTGTCAAAGGAGATGCACCTGGAGAACCCTTTCAGCTTTCTTTCTCAACCACATGGGAAAAATGTTTCCTGTCTCTTCCATTGAATTGCCATGCAAATAAAATGCAGCACACTGAGAGTGTTCTGTAAACTCCAAAGCATTCGATGACCCTAAGGGGCATGAGGACCACCGCTCAGTGGTGGGTTACTGTGATGTGCTTGGGAAGCTCCTGAGTGGTGAATTCTGATGGAGGCCACAGAGCTGGGACCCTGCACACCAACTTGCACAGGTAGTTTCAGCCACAAGAGTCAGTGCTCTTTGCACAAATGGCTCTCTGAATTCATCTAAGAAGACCTTGCATCAGTGAAGTGTCAGTATGGCCAGGCTGTGTTTCCATCCGTGCTTCCTACCAGGCCTGCCTCAGACTCGGCCTTGTTTTCAAGGTTCTCCCTCCTGGAGCTCGACGGGTAGCCACAGGCAGCACCAGCAGCAGCCGTCACCCTCTTCCCTGCATCCAGGGCGGCTCTCGGGGAAGGATTGCAGGCTGCGCAGACACAGGATCCCTTTCCCTCTGAACAGGCGGCATCCAAGAATCCTCTTCCTTTGAGACACATGAGAGGCCTCGCTTAGTTTAATCCAGTTGTGTCTGGACACACTCTCCACCAGGACCCTGGCCATCTTCTCTGGTCTGTTTCTAGTAAGCCTAAGACTTCATTGGATGTTGTTGGGACGCCTTTGTCCTTACCACTTATGACAGCTGAAAGTCTATTATTGGGGTGAGAGCTTCATTTATGGATGAAGAAATGACTAAATCTAAAAACTAACACAGGTTTTTGTTGCCCTGGGATGTGTAATGTTACAATAAACTAGTTGGAATAAGATACGTAAACCTTTTCCTCTTAACATATTCATTAAAATGTCTGGTCGCAACACAAGCAGACTCAAAACTGAAATCTCATTGCACAGGGAAGACTGCATCAGTCCACTTTCTGACACTCTAATAAAACACTCGAGGCTGGATAACTTAAAAGAAGTTTATTTATGCCACAGTTCCACTGCAATGAGGGATCCCCTGGCTGTGTCACAACATGCCAGATGGCATCATGTAGGGAACATGTGTGAGAGATCACATGGCAAAACAGGAAGTCAAGGTTCAAGGGTCAAGGTCAAGCTTTTTTTTTTTTTTTTTTTGCAACAGGGAATTGAACTCAGGGGCATTCCACCACTGAGCCACATCCCCAGACCTTTTTTGTATTTTGTTTAGAAACAGGGTCTCACTGAGTTGCCTAGTGTCTCTCCTTTGCTGAGGCTGCCTTTGAACTTGGGAGCCTCTTACCTCAGCCTCCTGAGCCACTGGAACTACAGGCATGTGCCACTGGGCCTGGCAAGCTTTCTTTCTAATCAGCTCATTTGAGGAGGAACACACTGGGTCCCATGAGGACCATGAAAATCCTTCCAGGGCAGCAACCCTGGTGACCCCACTAGGTCAGACCACTCGAGTTCCACGACCCCCAGCCCTGTCATACTGAAGGTCACTTTTGCAACACTGAAACTCTGGGCAACAAGCCACATCTCTAGTATGGAAAGGCCTTGCAAAAAAGTAAATTGCAACCTAGAATCTAAAGAGTCTAAATGGCCACTCTAACTTAGGGGGAAACTTGATTGTTAAGGTCTCACTGAGGCTGTGAACAACAGCGAGGTTGTCTTTAATAAGCCATTTTATTTTCTACTCCAGGATTAATATACTTCTCAGTGGGATATTTTCAAATTTCAGTCATGCTTGAATTTTAAAAGAAAAAATAATAACAAAAGAAGACATTCATGAAAATTTCCATTATATATTTATGAGTTAAAAGAATGTTGTATCCTATTCTATGTCTTCTAGAACATCTTTAGCATTAGAAAAATTCTGTATTTTGAAATCTTCCTACAAAGGTCATCTAAAAATATAATGTGAAATGAATTGTTGAAATAATTCTCAAGAACTGGGAAAAAACTTTGGGTTATTCTGTGTAAAATATGTTTTGACATGAACTACTCAAATAATGGCTTTGATTTCTTTTCTTTTTCTGGTAGTGCTGTACTTAATCAGACCTACATCAGGGCTTCCGGGGCTATACGTGAAGGTCCTCATGTAAACTGTGAGTCCACAACACAGTGGTGTTGCTTTGGGAGACCAGCATCACTTGTACATTCAGAATAGTGATGGAGAGCTGGACCCGAGACCCTTGCTTACTAACGTCTGTGGTTATGAGCCAATTCCTAAAAACTCAGTTTTCTAGATTATTGTTTCACTCTATCATTTGTTTTATTCTTGTCAGGCAATGAAAGACACATTTGCTGAGCAGGGGCCAGGCTCCACTTGCTGGGGATAGTCAGGGGACAAGGCAGTTGAGGCCACCTCCAGAGCTCTGGGAGCCTCCAGCAGGCTGAAGACCCCATGAAGGAGGACTCAGAGGTGAGGTCTGCAGCTCCTCCCCACTGTGGTCTCTGAACCAGGGCTGGGCTGTGAGCAGGGCATCAAGGGTCACCTCTCCCCACAGGCAGGGAGAAGCACGATCAGAGGCAGCCCTGTGTGGCCTCTGTCCCCTAGTGCAGCGCTGCCTGGTTGGGGGCCATGAACCCCACTCAGCTACGGTTGACCTGCATCCCTTCCTTCGTGACATGGCCTGGGAACCTGATGGCCCAGTGGAACGGAGGGTTCCTACCACCCTCTAGAAGTCACTCTTTCTGGTGGTCCAACTTCTCTCTGTTCTTCAGAGTCCAGTTCCACTCCTGCTTCAACAGAAGCTGTTCCCCACACCAGGTTGCTGTGTGCTCTCTCTGGACATCTGAAGCCTTTTTCTGCAGTCTTCACCCGTAGAGACTGAGTCTTTCCTGAGGATAAAGCGGTAGAGGATGAGGGCCAGACACACAAGTGAGCAACATAGCTGACGATCGGGTTTATGTGAGCTCCACACGTGGTTTCTTTCAGGGTGTTTTGACACCACACTCGCTAATAACGCCAGTAAATTCATGTCTTAGAGAGTGTCATGCAGTGCACAGTACATTTAAAAAGGGAAACTTCCTGCCGCTGAGATTGGGCTCGAATTCTCTGGAGGAATTCCCAAGGCACTCGTGAAGTCCAGACCTCTCACGCAGACACTCGAGCAGCGGAAGCCCTTGACGCTGGTCTGGCCTGTACTTTGAGGCGTCTCCTACAGCTGTTGTTTCTGTTAGCTCATCTCCAACTCGGGCCCTTCCACGAATGTGTTGGGAATCCGAGATGTGCCTGGTGACAGTGCCCCTCATCTGTAGGCCTACACACGTGGTAAATCGCCACTCAGAGTCATGATGTTTTAGTCCACTGTGTCAGGTCATGGTTTAACTATTCAGGGGCGAAGCCATAAAGGAACCAAAGGAGATGTCCGTTAGCCACTGGTCTTGTGTGTGCGGAGAACTTCCGCATCTTTACTATGTTACAGGACTGGTGTTGACACTCCATCTCAGGGACCAGAGGAAGTCAAGTCTCACTAGACTCCTGGCTGTGCTTTGTCTCTACCCCTTTCTCGCAGCAGAGTCATGCCTAGGGAGGAGGCTGGGGACATGCTGGGCCTCCCTTCCTGTATGTCTTCCACAGGGGTGAAACTCAACTCAGAGTTTTAAGGGACAAGGAGAAAGACCCTCAAGGAGAAGCAGTCTGGTTGTTACTTGACTCTACCTCAAATAGAAATACAAATAGGTTGAAAATTTCTTTGACAACAGATACTAGTTTCAAGGCATCTGAATCTTTCCTTCACTAATACACTTAAAGTAATTGTTGATTTGCACATAGAGAGGAAAAGGAAATCTCTCCTGAGCTTTGACAAGAAGTCCCTCAGTGTGGCTGCAGGGACCAGCTGCAGCTGCCCTCTCACCTACTGGTCCTGCTGATGTGGGCAGCTGTGTTGGGAGGAGCAAGGAGGGTGTCCACTTCACTATAAGATTCATGTAGTGTCACTCCCAAGAGTCACTCCCAGCCCTCACAAAGCCATAAGTCTGAGCGGTCACCACCCATCAAGCACTTGGTACTGGAACACAAGCTCCACCGGCTTCATCTACGTGGGGTTGGTGTAGGGAAGTTCCATCCACCCAGAGGAAAGTGGAAGGCCCCTGATTTCATCTACCACAGAGTTCGTCAGAGTCCAGGAGCCCACTGCCCCCTCGCCTTCTCCACGAGGAGCTCCTCCTGGGTGGAAGAGGAAGTGCGGGGTGTGTGAAGGCAGCTGTCTACCCGCAGTCAGTCAGCGTCCACCCTCTTTTCCGCCCCATGAGGAATGTTCTTTGCTGTGCACTAGCCATCCTAGTGGACCATTCCTTCTCCTGCTGGCTGATCATTCTTACACCTGTGACCTTGGTAAGCTCCTTGGACTCCTGCTTGCTGACATCCTTTGAAAACTAGGTTCAACTATCATCTGGGTCTTGTTGTACAGATTTGCACCAGGCGCCCTGGGGAAGGCGTTAGAACGCAGGTTGTGCCCTGCAACATGGAGGCGATTCTGCCAGTACCCGTGGACGGCCTCTTTTGGCACTGTTCTTTGTCCCAGGAGGGATCCCCCTGAGGCAGTGGTTGGAAATTTGGGGAAGCAATGTATTTCAAGGTTGTTAAGAAATTCCTGTTATCATCCCCTGGGAGGAGAAAATCCACTCAGCAGGTTAGACACTGAGAGCCACTTCCATGCTGCTCCATCCCGGAGCCGTGAGAGTGTTCGCCTCTCTATTAGGGCTCATGCCCCTGGGCACACTCACACGTAGCTGCACCTGTGAGCGCTGGGCGAGTGTCCTCCTTGGGTTCCCTCTCCTGTTCCCACTCCCAGCCAGCGCCCCTTGGGGCTGCAGTAACGGCTCCCTCTTCTCCAGGAACTCCCCTCCCATGCGGCCTTCACCCCTGCACCTCCTGTGTGTCATGACCCCTGGATTTTAACCCACCTGCTGCTCAGGAGAGCAGGGTGCTGGCCCTTCAGCATTGCTCCATCCTTCATCCACAGCTTCGGTAGTGAAGTCTCACATTGAAGAACTCCGTTTGCGTTTGCTTTTCAATTACTTGTGATGAACTTATCCTAGAATGCAAATCATTTTAAAAACAGGTATGCTTTTTTCTTCTTAGGTAACTGCATAAATGTGCTTAGTGACTGACTCTAAGCATTGTGACCAGCATTGTGATTGCACCTGTGTTTTCTTTACACGTGGATAGACACTGAATGTTCACCGTACCTCCTGGCTAGATCCAGGTGGAAACCGAGAACAGGTAGCAGAGGTATACATTGAACTTCAAAAATGAGATGCTTCTAACTAGACTACCCATGAATCTTTTCTCAATTCCTTTAAGTCATTGGCACAATTTCTACATGATCCATTCCCTGAGTAACTAGGAATGATAGCCCTTTCAATGTTAGCCTTCTCCATGGTGAGCCTTTCTTTCAACGTATCTTTCTGGTGAAATGAGCCGGTGTGAGCGAGGACAGGGATCCCTCCCTGCAAGGCTGCAGGCCACGGCCCCTGCCCACCCAGAGCCTGTGTGCCTTCGTGGGCTGCTTCTCTCCTCGGCTGCCACCCGTCTGTGGACTTGGCCCAGCGTCCCACCAGGCCCAGGCAAACACCGCGTTGGTTTGATATCATCAAGAGCTCCAGATAGAACCCCAAATTCAAATATAATTCTGATTCTTGTCTCTGCACAAATAAATCTCCCTCATGCGGAAGAGCAGCAGCCCAGGATGAGTGCATGTGCGGTAGAGAGTGGCGGGCTTCGTCGCTGTCCTGATTACCAGCTGTCAGGAGCGCTGCGGGTGGGCACAGGCGCCGTCCCCGCCCGGCGGCCCGCTGGCAGGGAGGGCCTTCCTGTCCTCACACCCAGCCGCAGAAGCAGGCCCCCAGCAGCGGAGGCCCCGGGCTGACGAGATGCTTCTCCAGGTGATAGCTGGTTCCTCTGTGCCCCTCGGCCATTGTCCCTGGGTTGACGAGATGCTTCTCCAGGTGATAGCTGGTTCCTCGGTGCCCCTGCTCTGGGCCATTGTCCCCGGGCTGCAGTCCAACATCGGCGTCAGAAGCCCATGCCAAGAGCAGCTGAAGAAGGGAGGAAGGGTGGCGACCAGCGCAGCCTCGGAGCTCAGATATCCCACCTGTTCCAGACCCACCTTCCAAGGTCCTCGCACCTTGTAGAACTTTTTCCAAGTGACTTATTTTGGTGTAACAGAAAAAACAATCTCTGAAACCTGTAATTGAATCTTGAATGTTCTTTGACATTGACCTTCTTTTTCAGCTTGGGCTGTTCTTTTGATGGAGTCTTCCTATATCCCCTTTTTCTTCAAGCTTCTTTTCTTCCCTCTCCTTCCCCTTCTTTCCCCCTGTGTGCTCCTGCCAGGACACATCAGCATCTGTCAGTTTGCTGAAAGTCCCTGCTCTGTGCAGCTGCCTTAGCAGCCCCTGCCCCTGGCTCGTACTCCCGGCCACTCCCTCTTGGCCAGTTGAAATATCTCATGAATTCTGCACTATGTGGGTTTTAGAGAGCAGGTGCTTGTTTCTTTCCTTTCTGATTCATTTTTCCTTACCTGTACAAATCTAAAACAGTCCTGGAAAATGCATAGTGCTAATCTATAGCTATATAAGGAATAGAAGGAATGGATGAGGCAGGAGGATCACAACTCAGCAAGATGCTGTCTCAAAATAAGAGATAAAATGAAATGCAGATGCAGCTCAGGGGTACAGCACCTTTGGGTTTGATTTACAGTCAAAAAAGAAAGAAAGAAAGAAAGGGAGGGAGGAAGGGAGGAAGGAAGGAAGGAAGGAAGGAAGAAAGAAAGGAATTACATGAGAAAAAGTTTGTTTTTTTCCCCACTGTGTTGTGAGATTAGAAGAAAAAAAAGTTCCTCATACTCACTAGAGTCTTATTATGGCAGGTTCCAACTCCACACCAATGGAGTTTAAAGACTGTGTTCAGAGGATCTGTTTTAGTCAGGTTTTTTTTTGCCTCTGTTATCAAAAAGACCTAACAAGAGCAATTAGAGCTAGAGAAGATTATCTGGGGGCTCAAGGTTTCAGAGGGCTCAGTCCATAAACAGCTGGCTCATTCTTTGGGACTTGAGGTGAGGCTGAACATCATGGCAGAACATCTTGGAGGAGGAAAGCAGCTTTGGACATGGCCACCATGAAGCAGAGAGAGTGACAGCTTCTCTTGCCACACACAAAATATAGACCCTGAAGGCACTTTGCCCCACCACCCACCTCCTCCAGCCACACCCTACCCACTTCAGTTACCACTCAGCTGATCCCATCGGGGGAGATGATTCACTGATGAGCTGACTCTTATAACCCCATCATTTCTGCTCTAGATCTCCTTGCACTGTCTCACACATGATCTTTTGGGGAACACCTCACATCCAAACCATAACATTAACTTAGAAAGATTTTAATAGCCTTGCTAACTTCTGACAAGTCTTGTGCAAATGTGATTTGGGGGATGTTTGGGTGTACTGTATGCCTCCTTACCCTCTAGTTACTAGATAGGGAGTAAGAAGAATGTGCAATTGATGTACGGGTGAAAAATGAAAGATCCGTGGAGTTTAGTGACTTGAATCAGCCATGGAAGAGGATGGGCCGTGTCGGCTGATGAGCACGTTCCATGCCATTGGCCCTTGTGTTCCAGACCAAGAAAATGCATGTGATCGATGTGTCCTGTGTGGGGCACTGGGGAAAAGGGGGAAGGAAGTGAAGGAGCCCCGTGATCCAGAAGCTCCCGGGAGGAGAAGTGAAGCTTTCTAGTTTTCAAATACCCTGTAACTTATCATTTCTTACAAAGATAAATTTTTAAAAAGCACAGGAACACAAGACTGTTCGACCAGATGTGAGCCGAGTCACCGGAGCAGTCGCTGAAGCCCCTGTGCTCTGTGGCAGCCTCTTCCACTCTGACCCTGGCCTCCGTTGGCCACAGGGACAGTGACTCCACAGAACCAACCAAAACACCTAGGAAGGCACTCCTCAAATCATCAAAGATCAGGAGTCACATGAGCCTCCATTGTGTCCAGCTCCTTAGGCGTCCACACCATCAGCAATTCTAGTGCTTTCCATGCTCAACGCAAGTCAAACCAGTTGCACAGCTGTCTTTAAAGAATTCTGTCTTCAGCAGGTTCTTTTCAAACCATTGGCTACAGATCAAATAATTTTAAACTTTTTATTTAATTATATTCCTTTGCTTTCCCCCTTTTGGCAAAATATATATTTTTTGGATTAATACATAAGTTCAGGATTATCATGCAAGTTATGTAGGATGAGGTATTTTCTTGCATTTTATTAGTTTTAAACCTTAGTATTTCTGGAATGATTGAAATCTGTGACTTCTCCAACTTAACCCTCGGCACTGAGCATCTCGGTCGCCCTGTAGGAAGCACACCTGTCTGTCACACTCACCGTCCCTGCAGTTAGACCCTGAGCAGAGTGGAGCAGAGCACCCGGCCCAGCTTGGGCTCATGCAGTGTCACCCCTTCCATTGTCTGTGCAGGAACCAGGGACACAGATGAATCGAAATGTGGCCACCGTGACTCCTCACGGGTCCAGGAGCTACAGCCATCTTCTTCCTAAGCCGCCTCCTTCACCACTAAAAATCTGGGCCCACCACACAGCAATACATAGGGAAGCTTGGGAGGGGCAGAAGGAAGCAGAAGCCCAGGGACCTGGGCCAGAAGGCTGGCACCAGGCCGGCTCCCAGGTTTCCTTACTGCTTCACATGGGGGTGAAGATACCATATTTCTCTGCATGATTGTCACAGATTTCGTGGCCATCTTTTATGTAAAAGAAAGTGGAATGAAACCATTATGTGGATATTGTCAAAAAAAAAACAACCATGCTGGCATTATTCAAAAATCATTTATTACTAAACTGACTTGGGTGCAAGATTAGGATGCATGGAATACCCCGTAACGTCCGTTAATGTTAATGTCGTGGCAACAATTACAGAGCGGAAGTGACAGGTTGTTTGTAGGTATTGTACATTGTGCTGCCATTGATGGAGTGATGTATTCAAGCCTGTGCAGAGGGAAGCCCCAGAAACAGTCTTCTCTTAGCAGATGACTCCGGCCAGCACAGCGTGCTACCACGAGAAGGCCGCCAGGTGACTTCACGGACAGAGCTCAGAGGGTCAGTGAGCATCGAGTTTGACTTTGTGCCGCAGGGTGCTTTATATTTTACCCTAGAAATTCAACAGAAGGAAAATACATTCAATGTGTTTTTTTTAATTTATAAAAGTGAACTTATTATTCACAATTTTAACATTATTATTTTACTGTTATTTGTAGTTGTCCATGTCTTATCACAATACAAGCCCCAGATTTGCTTTCCTTTTGTATTTCCAAGAATATTTTAGTTTCTTAAGTTTCAAAAAATCACACATTTCAAAAAATGTGAAAATTCTCTAAGGAATTGCCCATCTCCCTTGATAAAATTATAGGCTAAATAATGCAGTTATTATTCCGGAAGAAGATGAATAAATTGTATTTGGGAGAATTAAAATGATGAGTCTTGTGCTTAATCAAAATATTAAATTGACACTAAACTTTGACCATAACCTGCAGAATCTTCACAAATCTTCAGAAAGGCTCTGAGTTAACCAGCATGTGCAAAGTACTCCTGGCCGTAGATTAAAAGAAGTAGAAAGGACTAGGCATACAAAGTGACGTGGTGGCAGAGAACAGAGGTGTGAGGAAGGACCTTGGTGAAGGATGATCTTGCTGCTATGCATTTACTATGTTAGCTTTAGGATTTAGAGCAACATTGTGTCAGAGGGTTGCAGGATGTATGTGAGAGTTTTTGAAAAAAGAAAAACACAAGAAATGAACTTGTGACATTTTCTGGTTCTTTTAAGTCATGCTCCTCTTTTAGCTGTGCTATCTATAACCATAACACACATCTGCTGTGCAAATCACTTAATAGTTTAAGGACCCATTGGAGAACGGCCATTTTCTGACTATTCTGTGGTCCTCACATTTGAACAGCCAGACTCAGATGCCTCCAAATGAGCCATCCTGACATATACACTAATCAAACTCCAAACACTTCTAGGCGTTTTTTTGTGAAGCCTAGTAGAGATTAGTTTTAGGTCACAGAAGTTCTTAATTTTAAAACCCTGTCAGTAAGTTGCCTTCATTGCTCCTGGGACATTTTCTAGAAGCACACAGGATGAGTTTTCACGGGGTCACCTCTGCCCAGACAGGGGTCTCCCTAGTACCAACCCACCTTTCCCATTTCTCACCTTGGCCCTCCCTGAGCACCAGATATTCTCCCAACCTCCACCATCATCAGAACTTCCACACACACACACACACACACACACACACACACCCCGCAAGCTGTCCACATAAAGTGGTAGTACACACACACATACCACAAGTATGTGCATAGAACCTACTGCACAAACACCCTCAAACTACATGCACCATGTACATACCATGCAACACACATACACACAAAACTGTGTATTCACACTGTGAACTATACACCCCACACATACACTATAGTCTACATACAACTATACACACATGGCAAACTACACACTCACAGATCTACCTATATCCCACACTTAGCACAAACCATACCTACAGACATGCCACACGTGTGCTACAGACTACACACAAATACCCCCATCTATACATGGCAGACGTGAACTGCACACACACACCTAAACTGTACACTGGCACACGCAGTGAACTCCACGAGCTATACTCACCACACAACCCACAGTCAGAGACTACTTCCCTTCCCAACTCACAGAGAAATTAAAGTGCACTGGAAGCTCTCTTCTATTCTTTCTATAAATCACTTACACCTGCACCTTCTTCTCTTTTGTCCCTCTTCACAGCATGAAGAGCAGAGGATGGGATGTGGTGTGGAAGGCCGTGTCCCATCTGGGGTCCCTTTACGCCTGGCCCCCTTGCTGTTGGACTCCAGGTGCACTGTGGAGGTCTCCGGTGCACCCCTGGCCCAGGGTCGTGAATTTCTGGGCCTCTGCCTAGGACACGGTCTCTCTGCTGCACCCTGTACTGGGTGTCTGCCTTTCCACAGGAAGTATCCTCCTGAGACTTCCTGCCACCAAGTCATCTTATAATCTCAGAGTGCGCTCTAGCCAGATGCCCCGCTGGCTCTTATTTCCCCAGTGTGAACTCCAGCTGCTCCCGAGAGTGCACACCAACCGTTACCAAGATCATCACGCTACTGGTTTACAGCACGACCCCATAACCTCTGGGCCTCAAACTGGGACAAGTCTGCTGATCCCACAAGTCCGCTGTGCCCAAAGGCTAGACCCTTCACTCCGACCAGACACTGGTTTTCTGCAGACTCTCACCTGAATAGCTGGCATGGCTGCCTGTGTAAAGCACAGGGCGTGTTCACACTAGTGCCCTTGCATCTGTGCAGCAGATGAGCCCTTCAGCACCTCAACTGGGTGTGACAGGGGGTCAGTCATGGTTGGGGAGCAGTGCAGGTGGTGGTTGGTTCGGTGACCTTCCCGAGCTGAGCTGCGAGCCAGCCAGTCTCCCATGGACTTATCTTGTCTCAAAATACCTCCATCTTAGCAGATCAGCGTGTGTCCGAGCTGTGCACCGCCCCGTGTGTCACGCTAGTGTGCCAGATCCACACAAGAATCTTAAGAGCCATGAGCAGAGTGCTGTTCGTGGTGACGTGTGAGGAAGCCCAGCCCGGCAGAGTCCAGAGCTAGCAGACGGCACTCTGGTGAGCCTTGAGGAGCCAGCTCTGCTGCGTGCCCCACTCGGGGGGCAGTGGGGTCAGGCTGCGGCAGAGGTGCTGCCCCCAACAGCAGTGTGCAGGGAGAGGTGGGGAGGGCTGCGCCAGTGTCCGCTGGTGAAAGAGCAAACTGAGGGACACTTGAGGGGAGCGGGCAGGCCCCAAATCCCAGCTGAGGAGCTCCAGGGATATTTCGAGAGTCATGAAGAAATTACGGCAGATTTTCCAAACGAGTGAAAAATGATTCGGTGGATTCTGTTTTTAGATCTGGAGATGCTGATGGGATGGGATTCTGGAGGATGGAAGAGAGAAGGTGCTAGTCCAGCAACACTGCCCGTGGTGGTGGGGACCACGGGGGTCCGCAGTGAGAAGGGAGCCGTGGAGGTTTCCACATCATACAAATGCACGTGACCAGCATCTGGAGACATCCTGATGTCTGGGAGGGTTTGGAACTTGGCCAGGAAATGAGTGGTGGGCTGTATAACACACAGCAGGTCAGGAGCTGGCGGGTTGCATACAAAGGACACACGAAGTTGTGTTGGTGAGCAGAGACCCGCGGGCGGGGCAGCTCACACACTGCTGAGCCATCCACCACGTGGCGGGGCGAGGAGCCCACCCACCTCTCTTCTGCTCAGCAGCTCCTTGAATTCAACGTTGAAGAGCTTTAGTTTGGGACTGAGGTCACCAAGAAGTGGAGACGATACAGATGTTGATGATGAAAGACAAGAGCAGGAATCTTTCTTTGGGGTCTGTCGTTTGATGTCTGAAGTCAGGGAGGTTAGTCATGCAAAGAGCGTGACCAGACGTGGCGAGATCCTCTGGTCACACCCAGCTCTTCAGGCCCTATTCCATTCCAGGTTTCAACTGATCCTAGGAATCGTCCTCCATTTGCCCCACTAAATAACACAGAAGGATTTAAAACGCAAAAGAGAAGATGGTTGCAGCAGGGTCCACGATCATAAAGAACCCTAAGCAATCTGAATGTCCACTGACATACCTGGTTAAGATGGTGGTGGTGCGTCCCCTGGCTGTGAGGAGGTAACATCTGGGAGTGCTGTTTAGGGACCTGCAAATCCTTCTGCCCTGTTACCTGCTCGGAAGCTCCGTGGAGTGGAAAGCCTGCTCCTGTCGGAGAACATGTGCAGTGTGCAGGTGGGAAGGGCCGAGGTACACACGCTGCTTCGTGGACAAGGTCGTGGTGGGAGCTGCTTCTCAGATTTCCAAAATCTGGATATTCTTTGTATGAAGCAAAATGTGAAATAGGTCGCTGTTATGGCCAGGGCCCCCGCTGTGGTTCAGTGAGGGAAGGTGGTGTGCCCTCTGAGGAGGGGCTCTGGGAGGACACTCCTGGTGGTTCAGTGTGGGAAGGTGGTGTGTCCTCTGAGGAGGGCCTCTGAGAGGACACTCCCGGTGGTTCAGTGTGGGAAGGTGGTGTGTCCTCTGAGGAGGGGCTCTGGGAGGACACTCCTGGTGGTTCAGTGTGGGAAGGTGGTGTGTCCTCTGAGGAGGGGCTCTGGGAGGACACTCCTGGTGGTTCAGTGTGGGAAGGTGGTGTGTCCTCTGAGGAGGGGCTCTGGGAGGACACTCCTGGTGGTTCAGTGTGGGAAGGTGGTGTGCCCTCTGAGGAGGGGCTCTGGGAGGACACTCCTGGTGGTTCAGTGTGGGAAGGTGGTGTGTCCTCTGAGGAGGGGCTCTGGGAGGACATGTTCCTGGTGGTTCAGTGTGGGAAGGTGGTGTGCCCTCTGAGGAGGGGCTCTGGGAGGACACTCCTGGTGGTTCAGGTGGGAAGGTGGTGTGCCCTCTGAGGAGGGGCTCTGGGAGGACACTCCTGGTGGTTCAGTGTGGGAAGGTGGTGTGCCCTCTGAGGAGGGGCTCTGGGAGGACACTCCTGGTGGTTCAGATGGGAAGGTGGTGTGCCCTCTGAGGAGGGGCTCTGGGAGGACATGTTCCTGGTGGTTCAGTGTGGGAAGGTGGTGTGTCCTCTGAGGAGGGGCTCTGGGAGGACACTCCTGGTGGTTCAGATGGGAAGGTGGTGTGCCCTCTGAGGAGGGGCTCTGGGAGGACATGTTCCTGGTGGTTCAGTGTGGGAAGTGGGGTGCCCTCTGAGGAGGGGCTCTGGGAGGACACTCCTGGTGGTTCAGATGGGAAGGTGGTGTGCCCTCTGAGGAGGGGCTCTGGGAGGACATGTTCCTGGTGGTTCAGTGTGGGAAGGTGGTGTGCCCTCTGAGGAGGGGCTCTGGGAGGACACTCCTGGTGGTTCAGGGTGGGAAGGTGGTGTGTCCTCTGAGGAGGGGCTCTGGGAGGACACTCCTGGTGGTTCAGGTGGGAAGGTGGTGTGTCCTCTGAGGAGGGGCTCTGGGAGGACACTCCTGGTGGTTCAGTGTGGGAAGGTGGTGTGTCCTCTGAGGAGGGGCTCTGGGAGGACACTCCTGGTGGTTCAGATGGGAAGGTGGTGTGTCCTCTGAGGAGGGGCTCTGGGAGGACATGTTCCTGGTGGTTCAGTGTGGGAAGGTGGTGTGCCCTCTGAGGAGGGGCTCTGGGAGGACACTCCTGGTGGTTCAGGGTGGGAAGGTGGTGTGTCCTCTGAGGAGGGGCTCTGGGAGGACACTCCTGGTGGTTCAGGTGGGAAGGTGGTGTGTCCTCTGAGGAGGGGCTCTGGGAGGACACTCCTGGTGGTTCAGTGTGGGAAGGTGGTGTGCCCTCTGAGGAGGGGCTCTGGGAGGACATGTTCCTGGTGGTTCAGTGTGGGAAGGTGGTGTGTCCTCTGAGGAGGGGCTCTGGGAGGACACTCCTGGTGGTTCAGATGGGAAGGTGGTGTGCCCTCTGAGGAGGGGCTCTGGGAGGACATGTTCCTGGTGGTTCAGTGTGGGAAGGTGGTGTGTCCTCTGAGGAGGGGCTCTGGGAGGACACTCCTGGTGGTTCAGGTGGGAAGGTGGTGTGTCCTCTGAGGAGGGGCTCTGGGAGGACATGCTCCTGGTGGTTCAGGGTGGGAAGGTGGTGTGCCCTCTGAGGAGGGGCTCTGGGAGGACATGTTCCTGGTGGTTCAGTGTGGGAAGGTGGTGTGTCCTCTGAGGAGGGGCTCTGGGAGGACACTCCTGGTGGTTCAGGTGGGAAGGTGGTGTGTCCTCTGAGGAGGGGCTCTGGGAGGACATGCTCCTGGTGGTTCAGGGTGGGAAGGTGGTGTGCCCTCTGAGGAGGGGCTCTGGGAGGACATGCTCCTGGTGGTTCAGGGTGGGAAGGTGGTGTGCCCTCTGAGGAGGGGCTCTGGGAGGACATGTTCCTGGTGGTTCAGATGGGAAGGTGGTGTGCCCTCTGAGGAGGGGCTCTGGGAGGACATGTTCCTGGTGGTTCAGTGTGGGAAGGTGGTGTGCCCTCTGAGGAGGGGCTCTGGGAGGACATGTTCCTGGTGGTTCAGTGTGGGAAGGTGGTGTGCCCTCTGCAGCAGGAACTCTGGGAGGACACTCCTGGTGGTTCAGTGTGGGAAGGTGGTGTGTCCTCTGAGGAGGGGCTCTGGGAGGACACTCCTGGTGGTTCAGGGTGGGAAGGTGGTGTGCCCTCTGAGGAGGGGCTCTGGGAGGACACTCCCGGTGGTTCAGGGTGGGAAGGTGGTGTGTCCTCTGAGGAGGGGCTCTGGGAGGACACTCCTGGTGGTTCAGGTGGGAAGGTGGTGTGTCCTCTGAGGAGGGCCTCTGAGAGGACACTCCCGGTGGTTCAGTGTGGGAAGGTGGTGTGCCCTCTGAGGAGGGGCTCTGGGAGGACATGCTCCTGGTGGTTCAGTGTGGGAAGGTGGTGTGCCCTCTGAGGAGGGGCTCTGGGAGGACATGTTCCTGGTGGTTCAGGGTGGGAAGGTGGTGTGCCCTCTGAGGAGTGGCACTGGGAGGACACTCCTGGTGGTTCAGGTGGGAAGGTGGTGTGTCCTCTGAGGAGGGGCTCTGGGAGGACATGCTCCTGGTGGTTCAGGGTGGGAAGGTGGTGTGCCCTCTGAGGAGGGGCTCTGGGAGGACATGTTCCTGGTGGTTCAGGGTGGGAAGGTGGTGTGCCCTCTGAGGAGTGGCACTGGGAGGACACTCCTGGTGGTTCAGTGTGGGAAGGTGGTGTGTCCTCTGAGGAGGGGCTCTGGGAGGACATGCTTCTGGTGGTTCAGTGTGGGAAGGTGGTGTGCCCTCTGAGGAGGGGCTCTGGGAGGACACTCCCGGTGGTTCAGTGTGGGAAGGTGGTGTGCCCTCTGAGGAGGGGCTCTGGGAAGACATGCTCCTGGTGGTTCAGGTGGGAAGGTGGTGTGCCCTCTGAGGAGGGGCTCTGGGAGGACACTCCCGGTGGTTCAGGGTGGGAAGGTGGTGTGCCCTCTGAGGAGGGGCTCTGGGAGGACATGTTCCTGGTGGTTCAGGTGGGAAGGTGGTGTGCCCTCTGAGGAGGGGCTCTGGGAGGACATGTTCCTGGTGGTTCAGGTGGGAAGGCGGTGTGTCCTCTGAGGAGGGGCTCTGGGAGGACACTCCTGGTGGTTCAGTGTGGGAAGGTGGTGTGCCCTCTGAGGAGGGGCTCTGGGAGGACACTCCCGGTGGTTCAGGTGGGAAGGTGGTGTGTCCTCTGAGGAGGGGCTCTGGGAGGACACTCCCGGTGGTTCAGGGTGGGAAGGTGGTGTGTCCTCTGAGGAGGGGCTCTGGGAGGACACTCCTGGTGGTTCAGGTGGGAAGGTGGTGTGTCCTCTGAGGAGGGGCTCTGGGAGGACATGTTCCTGGTGGTTCAGGTGGGAAGGTGGTGTGCCCTCTGAGGAGTGGCTCTGGGAGGACATGCTCCTGGTGGTTCAGGGTGGGAAGGTGGTGTGCCCTCTGCAGCAGGAACTCTGGGAGGACATTCCTGGTGGTTCAGGGTGGGAAGGTGGTGTGTCCTCTGAGGAGTGGCTCTGGGAGGACATGCTTCTGGTGGTTCAGTGTGGGAAGGTGGTGTGCCCTCTGAGGAGGGGCTCTGGGAGGACATGTTCCTGGTGGTTCAGGTGGGAAGGTGGTGTGTCCTCTGAGGAGGGGCTCTGGGAGGACATGTTCCTGGTGGTTCAGTGTGGGAAGGTGGTGTGCCCTCTGAGGAGGGGCTCTGGGAGGACATGTTCCTGGTGGTTCAGGGTGGGAAGGTGGTGTGCCCTCTGAGGAGTGGCACTGGGAGGACACTCCTGGTGGTTCAGTGTGGGAAGGTGGTGTGCCCTCTGAGGAGGGGCTCTGGGAGGACACTCCCGGTGGTTCAGGGTGGGAAGGTGGTGTGTCCTCTGAGGAGGGGCTCTGGGAGGACATGTTCCTGGTGGTTCAGGTGGGAAGGTGGTGTGTCCTCTGAGGAGGGGCTCTGGGAGGACACTCCTGGTGGTTCAGGTGGGAAGGTGGTGTGCCCTCTGAGGAGGGGCTCTGGGAGGACACTCCCGGTGGTTCAGGGTGGGAAGGTGGTGTGCCCTCTGAGGAGGGGCTCTCGGAGGACCTGCTCCTGGTGGTTCAGTTGGGAAAGTGGTGTGTCCTCTGAGGAGGGGCTCTGGGAGGACATGTTCCTGGTGGTTCAGGTGGGAAGGTGGTGTGCCCTCTGAGGAGGGGCTCTGGGAGGACATGTTCCTGGTGGTTCAGGTGGGAAGGTGGTGTGTCCTCTGAGGAGGGGCTCTGGGAGGACACTCCTGGTGGTTCAGATGGGAAGGTGGTGTGTCCTCTGAGGAGGGGCTCTGGGAGGACACTCCTGGTGGTTCAGTGTGGGAAGGTGGTGTGTCCTCTGAGGAGGGGCTCTGGGAGGACACTCCTGGTGGTTCAGGTGGGAAGGTGGTGTGTCCTCTGAGGAGGGGCTCTGGGAGGACACTCCCGGTGGTTTAGGGTGGGAAGGTGGTGTGTCCTCTGAGGAGGGGCTCTGGGAGGACATGCTCCTGGTGGTTCAGTGTGGGAAGGTGGTGTGTCCTCTACAGCAGGGGCTCTGGGAGGACATGCTCCTGGTGGTTCAGTGTGGGAAGGTGGTGTGTCCTCTGAGGAGGGGCTCTGGGAGGACACTCCCGGTGGTTCAGGGTGGGAAGGTGGTGTGTCCTCTGAGGAGGGGCTCTGGGAGGACATGCTCCTGGTGGTTCAGTGTGGGAAGGTGGTGTGTCCTCTGAGGAGGGGCTCTGGGAGGACACTCCCGTTGGTTCAGTGTGGGAAGGTGGTGTGCCCTCTGAGGAGGGGCTCTGGGAGGACACTCCTGGTGGTTCAGGGTGGGAAGGTGGTGTGTCCTCTGAGGAGGGGCTCTGGGAGGACACTCCTGGTGGTTCAGAACGGAAGGTGGTGTGTCCTCTGAGGAGGGGCTCTGGGAGGACACTCCTGGTGGTTCAGATGGGAAGGTGGTGTGTCCTCTGAGGAGGGGCTCTGGGAGGACACTCCTGGTGGTTCAGGTGGGAAGGTGGTGTGCCCTCTGAGGAGGGGCTCTGGGAGGACACTCCCGGTGGTTCAGTGTGGGAAGGTGGTGTGTCCTCTGAGGAGGGGCTCTGGGAGGACACTCCTGGTGGTTCAGGTGGGAAGGTGGTGTGTCCTCTGAGGAGGGGCTCTGGGAGGACATGTTCCTGGTGGTTCAGGTGGGAAGGTGGTGTGCCCTCTGAGGAGGGGCTCTGGGAGGACACTCCCGGTGGTTCAGGGTGGGAAGGTGGTGTGTCCTCTGAGGAGTGGCTCTGGGAGGACACTCCTGGTGGTTCAGGGTGGGAAGGTGGTGTGCCCTCTGAGGAGGGGCTCTGGGAGGACCTGCTCCTGGTGGTTCAGGTGGGAAAGTGGTGTGTCCTCTGAGGAGGGGCTCTGGGAGGACATGTTCCTGGTGGTTCAGGTGGGAAGGTGGTGTGTCCTCTGAGGAGGGGCTCTGGGAGGACACTCCTGGTGGTTCAGATGGGAAGGTGGTGTGTCCTCTGAGGAGGGGCTCTGGGAGGACACTCCTGGTGGTTCAGGTGGGAAGGTGGTGTGTCCTCTGAGGAGGGGCTCTGGGAGGACACTCCCGGTGGTTTAGGGTGGGAAGGTGGTGTGTCCTCTGAGGAGGGGCTCTGGGAGGACATGCTCCTGGTGGTTCAGTGTGGGAAGGTGGTGTGTCCTCTACAGCAGGGGCTCTGGGAGGACATGCTCCTGGTGGTTCAGTGTGGGAAGGTGGTGTGTCCTCTGAGGAGGGGCTCTGGGAGGACATGCTCCTGGTGGTTCAGTGTGGGAAGGTGGTGTGCCCTCTGAGGAGGGGCTCTGGGAGGACATGTTCCTGGTGGTTCAGGGTGGGAAGGTGGTGTGCCCTCTGAGGAGGGGCTCTGGGAGGACACTCCTGGTGGTTCAGGTGGGAAGGTGGTGTGCCCTCTGAGGAGGGGCTCTGGGAGGACACTCCCGGTGGTTCAGTGTGGGAAGGTGGTGTGTCCTCTGAGGAGGGGCTCTGGGAGGACACTCCCGGTGGTTCAGGTGGGAAGGTGGTGTGTCCTCTGAGGAGGGGCTCTGGGAGGACATGTTCCTGGTGGTTCAGGTGGGAAGGTGGTGTGTCCTCTGAGGAGGGGCTCTGGGAGGACATGTTCCTGGTGGTTCAGGTGGGAAGGTGGTGTGTCCTCTGAGGAGGGGCTCTGGGAGGACACTCCTGGTGGTTCAGGTGGGAAGGTGGTGTGTCCTCTGAGGAGGGGCTCTGGGAGGACACTCCCGGTGGTTCAGGGTGGGAAGGTGGTGTGTCCTCTGAGGAGTGGCTCTGGGAGGACACTCCTGGTGGTTCAGGGTGGGAAGGTGGTGTGCCCTCTGAGGAGGGGCTCTGGGAGGACGCTCCCGGCGGCAGAGGTGTAGCTCTGTCATGAATCTTTAAAAGAGGTCTGGAGTGGACTCCGTTGAAAGGTTAATTTTTCAGCCTGGCTTTCTCATTTTTCCCTCACCAAGGAAACGCAGAGACTGTCAAGTGTTCTTGGGAACTGTGCTGTCCTCAGGGACACCCGTGCCTACAAATGCACATTAATTTCACAGTGATTACTGCTGCCCAGTGGCTCACCTTCCTCCAGCTTAATAAATCGCGTCTTCACGTAAGCTGATGAAGTCCGCTAATCACTCGCTCTGACACGCGTAGGTCTCAGATTACAGACTGGGTCTGCCTTCCACCTCTGCCCTGCCTGCTGTCTTCCTCATCCAGGGCAGTTGCCGCTCAGATCCTCGGGGCTGGAGGTGACCTATTTAGCTGTGCTCCAAAGTTCAGGCTCTTCCATATGGAGGAGTCTGTTCATAAAATCATGTGGTATCACTGGATTAAAACTATTTTTCAAAGTAGATTCCCATCGGTTTCTAGAACACCATGTTTAAAAGTTGTGTCTAGGAGCCATGGAACCGATGGTGGCAGGTTGGTACTTTGAAACTCATGCTCCTACCTTGGAAAGTGAGCCTAACACAGGGAATACGCACATGCTCTGGGCCCAGAGAGTGAGCCCTGGCGCTACCTTCCTGCAGGCTGAAGAAGAGAGCCACCGCTGGCTTTGCTGTAAGATGCACCTCCCATCGGGCAGGAGCTTTGACCTTCCCAGGTGATTAATGGAGTGAAGTCAAATAGGGTCCCAAGACAGGTTCAGTGGTCTGCTGAATGATAATCTGAACCAAGGTGTGTTTTAGTGTGAAGCTGCTCGGTTATTGTCCTGTACATTTATCCTTGGTGTTCAAGTGGTCTACCTGATTCTCATTTTTTTAAATACAAATGACAACTAGAGGAATATAATCCCATATATGAGGAAAAGTCATGCACAAGGAATTTGATGTGCTACAAAACCCTGAATTTAGAAGAAAAATAACACCTGAGTGTGAGACAGGACTGGACCATCTCCTGGGTGGATGACCTGGAGTGGGTCACAGACCTTTTAGAACCCATATTCCATCTGCCAGCATGAACAGCTCTTTGTGATATTCAAATGGATGAGCCCAAGAAGCCAGTTTTACCTGTGCAATCAATGTCTTACATGAACTTTAGTACAGCCTACACTGCACGCGACCCTCGTTCTTATCAGATCCTTAACTCAGCCTGCAAGGCGCAGTGTCATTCAACTAAAACAGGTTTAAATCTCATTTCCACCAAAACTGGGTGGTTCTCCCCAAGTGCACTTGGGAACTTGAGTGCTGGTGGCTTAGGTTTCCAAGGTCATAAGAGGAGTTCAGGGCTTCAGCTACGTCTGCCTCTCCTCCTCCTTCCTTACACCTTTGTGTTCTCTGGTGGACACAACCAGACACAGAGGGACTCAGACACAGAGGCAGGAGAGGGCAAAGCAGCTGGGGCTTTCCTTTTCACTCAAAACGTGCAGCTGGTTCAGGCACTGCCTACTAGGATCCTCTTCATATCAGCTCTCCAGAAAGTTCCGCAGGGTCACCCACGCTCCTAGGATGAAAAGTCAAGTAGCTGTTTCTCCATGTCTGGTGAAATACGGATGTCGTGAGCTGCCTAAGGAAGCTGAAAACCAAGACTGAGTCGGCACAGAGACCTTAAGCAGCTTCTTGCCCAGTGTGAACATAAGAGAATGGAGAAAAAATGCAGCAATACATCATTCAAACTCTTTTAGTGATGCTAAGATTTTTGGTGATTCTGATTCTTACTGCCTTAATGAATGTTAAGTAACAAACTATGATTGAACAAATGGAATCACTCTTTCTATTTTATGTTATATTTAATGTTAGAAAGTACAAATCTGAAATAGATGGTATCTATTCACTAACAGGTTTGCTCATTAGTTAGCCTATAATATTCATGTCCTATGTTTCAGAGAAACTTTTAGGTCTTAGGATCACAGTATCTTCATTTTAATTCCCTTTAGGTTACTCAATAATGTTCAACATAAAATACTGTATCATACCTACTTCTTTTTATTTTTTTTCTACCTAAAAAGGTAATCACATCATCTAGTTTTCTTGGATTTTGTGTTCATTTGACACGCACAGCACTGGATAGCAGGACACATTCCCATGTATCAAGTGAATCTACGTTTTCTGGAAAAATGTGCCTTATCTGCTGAAGGGAAGCAGCCCAGAGCCCATCAGTTCACCAGCTCCCGCCTCCCAGTCCTGGAAAGTAAGTGTGCCCTCGGCCCCTCAGGTTCACCGTCCAGCCTGCAGAACAGCGGACGTGCTCGCCCAGAGCACCAGGTCTGCGTTTGGCACTCTGTAAAGAACTTAGCTGTGTAATCAGAGGGACGTCTTTAAACCACGGCACACAGGACACGGGAGGTAGTGATGAATGCTTTTGATTGACGAGTTACAGATTTTGGCCTTTATTTTCCACAAAACCACGATGGCATAGACCAGGCTCCACTTCTGAAGCAACACAGTGTGGTGAGAGAGAAGAGGGACTGGAGTCTCGTCCCCGCATACCAGCATGTGTCCTGGCTTGGTGACCACGTTTCCATAGACTGCTTCATCTGCAGCCCGTGTGATGACACTGGCTACTTTCAGGGTTCCAAGGGACCACATGTGTTAGGTCTGCAACTGCTGCCTGGTTAGCCCTCAACTCATTACCCTATGGCTTATTATTATTATTGGTATTGATTTCTACATGACTAAGGAGTCAATAAGACTGTTCCTAGGGTGTCCCCTACCTAGTTTTCCTGACCGTACTCCTTAGCCTGAGCTTTTCCTTCTCCTCCTCCTCCCTCCCTGTCTCCCCACCTCTCCCTTGTCTTTAACCTTGGTAGTCTTCCTTGCATTTATTCAGAGCTTCGATATGAACTACCACTTGAACTCCACCTGGCAATTAACCTTAAGTTTTGTCATTGATAAGATAGCTTCCTTCCATATGATGCACCTGATAGACCTTCTTCTACTCTGGTGCCCGTGTGTAGGAACAAGGCAGGGAGGTCCAGTAGCTGGCAAGTCTCTTTAATACACACTTTCAGGGTGGAACGTTATACCTCTGTAAGGTAAGCAGAAAAGAAATGCTCTGTGCATCCTCTTTGCTCCGGTTTCTATCACAGACAGCCCTCAAGGGAAGTCCCCTCACTCGCAGGTGGCAGAGCAGTTTCCAGGACAGCCAGTGCTTCCTCCCAGCTGCACTGCCCTCCACACCAGACCTGCAGATCAGTGTCCACCAAGGAGACAACTCTAACAGCTGTCATCAGCAAGTAGCCACTTGTCACCTTAGGGAAGTGCACACCACGTGACATGCACCGAGGTGTTGCCGATGTGGACCTGCTTCAGACGTCAGCTTCAAGTCCCAGGAGGCTGGGGAGGCACAGCACTCGAAGGCGTGGCCCACTGCAGGCAGGGCCTGGAGCCGCGTCGGGTGGGTGCAGGGCCGTGCGTGCTGACCTTGACAAGACAGCCGGAACTGTGCGGGTCACTCTGGCTATCTGAAAACCTCTTTGACATCTGAAGCTTTTCAAATAAAATCCTGCTTGGGAGGGTAATTATTTTAAAAATACATTCTCTTACAGGCAAAAAAAAAAAGTAATTTTTCTTATCAAATATTTTAAAATTAAGCATTTCAATCTTTTGCTCTGATGGCCAACGTTACCTGGCAAAAGTATTTCTTTTCTAAATTTCCTGTAACTTTTCTTTCTTTCTGATGAGCATGATCTTGTACCAGTTCATTTCACATGTTGTTTTTCTCTCCTTCGTCCTTTCTGTACCCTAAATCCTCAGAAACGGGGAGGACAGGACTAATGGCCCCAGGTTTATTTCCTACATTTCTTCTGATCTGCTTTTTAAATGGCAAATTTAACAAGTTTAGATCTGTTAAGTATCATTTTTAGTCACTGTTCTATTACACATACATATGCACAGAGTAAAATTTGTTTAATTCCAAATAAAATATTATATTAGTGTTTCTAAACTTAATTTTTTTTTGTCATAAACACAATCTTCAAAGTATCTTCAGTAGTTCCAAATTAAAAATGTCACCTTAACACCATGTTTCTAGTTCATGGCCGCTAACAGGAAGCAAATACTTGTTTTAACCAGTGGCTGCAGATGTAAGTAGGAATAATGTAAAACTGTAGATCTGAATTAAACTAGATGTCCTTCTGTGATGCTACCCTATTGTTTTCGTCATAGATGTACATGTGAGGACTTATTTGACATTTTCCATAAGAGTGGGCGTCTGGTATGGAATCCCAGGAGTCAAAGAGGTTCTCATACAGTAAATATCAACACTACTCATGGAGGATTCGGGGATGGAAAGGCAGCTGAGGGTAGGCTCTGGGGCGTGGAATGTTAACAACACTGTGACACCTTGCTATTCGAGGTACACAGTTTTCATCATTATTGCAGACACGGCACAGAGATTGGTAGAGCTCCCAAACCCTGTCTCTCATTTTCATCCATGTTTATTTTGCCCAGAGTGCTGGACCTTCTCCCGTCCTTGACTCAGGGTTCTGACCAGAAAGGGGATGGGATTCATTTGCACTGATGCTCTAGTTGTTCACCCTAAAGTGAGTTATGGGTGGGAGGATGGCATGTGATAGATTCTGACAGTTCTTTAAATTCTATTTTCATTCTTTGGGTGCTCAATCTTGTGACCTCTTGCTTTCCTTTGCTAATAACATTTTTTTAACTAGATACTGTTTTCATCTTTCAAAAAGCTTTCTTCATTCATTAAAGTACATATAGGACAATATGTACACTAGCATGTGTAGATGTCGACTTCAGTAAAATGGTTGCAGGAGGAGTCTTTGGAAGCAGTCGTACTCATGGCCTGGTGGTTTTTAATTACACTAGTGCAATGGAATGACTTTTCAACATAGGCAGGCCAAGCTCTAAGTAGAATGCAGAAAGAATAGCAGAAAGTAGTCAACTTGCTACACTCTCATCTGAACATTTGAAAACATGGGCTCATTCTCAGACTTTCTCCAGTTCAGGAGAACGTGCATCATCTAAAACTCTGAAACATCCTTTCTATTAAAATTATGAGTTGACCATCTGAGAAAGACTGAATGGCAATAAAAGTGAGAGTCTAACAATGACCTCCATTCACTGAGTATGAATACTGGATACGAATGTCAGAGATAGGGTTCTGTTTTCCTTTAACTTCCTTTAACCGTTACTTGTTATGGGTCAGAGAGGGAGCACAGCCCTGTGAGAGGCATAGCCTGAGTACCGCATATAGTTTTGGAGATCCAGGTTAGAGAAGCTTTCTAATCCATATTCATCAATGCTGCACCTAGGTTGTAGGGATTTTTCATCATGTAGCCTTGGTATAGTTTAAGCTATGTACTGAGTGATTCCTAAATTTTTTAAATATATTCATGACTATTGTATTGGCATTTTTTTTTTTTTACAAATTTATGTCACGCAAAATAAAAACCCATAATGTCTCCAACCCTCTAGCTAATCTCCCCAGCATCTCCATATACCTACCAAAATGTGCAACTGCTCTTTCCCAGGTTTCCTCTCCCTGGATTCCTCATTTTTGTACTATGACAGGCTGACTTTAAACCTCTGTATTCTCATCACTTTGGGCAGATTATTGTCCATTGTCAGGTACTAGAATACAAATCCAGGAAAGGAAGCATTTTTCTTTAATTAGAGGGTCTATGAAAAGATATACTGCCAGGTAGACACCCTGCAAATACTTTATTTCATTAGCAATATTTTGCCTACATTTCCCACCATCATAGAGCCATTATTAAGGAATTTTTTCCAGAAACCCATTAGAATGGAAACTCCTGGGATAGGAGCCAATTCATGTCTGTCCTTACATTCATACCAAGTCAGAGGTCTCCCACATGCTAGTTAATTGATGAATATTTGCTTAATAAATGAAGAAAATAAAATGGAAATTAAATCTATTTGCCTTTTATATGCAGAAATATATTTAATCTCTGAATTATGAATAGTGAATAATGCTTAACAGCAGAAACAGATAAACTGTCTCTTTAGGAAAACACATTAATTATTTAAACTTTTTAAATATTTCACCTTTGGCCATGAATCCAAATGCCAGGCTGTTTCACATTCTTGTCATAACCCTTCATTTTCAGTTATTATTATGCTTAGAAATAATGTATGTGATGCTCAAATATACATGCTAACTAGATGCAGCCAATCCTCCAGATCTGCTGGCTACATATTCACAGACTCAGCAAATAGCAGACTGAAACAATCCAGAAAAAAATAATCTGCCTGTACTGAAGATGTGCAGTCTGTCCTCTCTTGCTGATATTCTCTAAACAACACAATCGCACAGCATTTACACGGCGCTGGGTGTTTTTAGCGCCCTAGAGATGATTTAACAGTCACAAAGGATGAAGGAGCACAGGTTAGACTCACACTCTCCTTTCACACAGGACACTCAGGCATCTGCAGCTCTGGGCAGCCACGGAGTCCTGAAGCTATCCCCTTAGATAAGGAGAGGCTCCCACTGATGTCCAGGGACTGTGGGATTCCTAGTGCCTGGAGGCATGAACTCCAGATCTAATCTTGACCAAAGCCTGAGAAGGTCCCAGCTCTGTGTGAGTGGTGGGGGTGATTTGAGAAGAGGAACCGGGGCCCACCCTGGGGACTCACCTGAGCTGCCTTTCTCACTGCTTCCTTGTGAGATCTGCTCCTTGCAAGTGTAAAGGCAGACCATGAAGCCTCCCTCAGGTGCTGTTAGAAGCAGCCAATTTCCTGTTTTACGACTTCCAGGACATGGACATGCTTTGTTCTTTCGTAGGATGCAAAAGTGAAGCAGGCAGCAGAGAAGACTGAAACAGAGTACTGACCTGGGATAAGAGGTGAGGGAGAAAGGAATTTGGAGGAGGAGGGAGAAGTACCTCTAATTTTCCTCTCAAGATAGACACCAAACTATAAGGGGCTGAACTCTGGATAGGGGAGATGTTGGTGGAATGATAAAAGTTCTAGTGAGACAGGAGGATTAAGTTCAAGAGAGGTGCTGTACCACAGGAGGACTGTAATGAGTGAGGACACCTGTTGCGGATAGCTGAGAAAGAGGGCGTGGAGTCTTCTCACCACAGAAGTGATCCGTAGGTGAGACGACATAGATTAATGAGCTAGCTTTAGTCATTTCACAATGGACAATACTTCAGCATTGTGTGGGACGTGATGAATGCGTAAAATGTCATCTATCAATTTATGGAAACAGAAACCAAAAAGAAAAGAAGCTGGATTGGAGTAAAGTGCACTGACCTGGCAACATAGCGTGAGAGAAATCTTCATGTGAGAGCAGAGGAAGGGGGTTGCATGGCTGTGAGGCTCTTTACACCACAGACATGGGCAGCTTCAGCGGAGACGCAGGAAGACCAAGTCCCCGGTCCCCTGGAGTATTGCCGGAGCATTAGTGACTGCACCACTGTCCACAATTGAGCGCGTTCTCCAGGTTCTTAGTTTACCCGTGTGGATTACAGGTCAGGAGTTTCAGAGAGTCATGTGACTACGGTGAGAAACATAGCGTTTTACTTTATGTAAGAAAAGCATTAAAATAGACAGTCTTGTTAGAATATATTTTGACTTATTAGGGGAACATGATAGAGAGCTCCTCAGTCTCGGTCCAGGAAGCTTACATCTGTGGTTCCCGGGCCTGCTCACTCGCGTTCGTTCCCTCCCCAGGCAGGCAACTTTGGAAAGTTATTTCCGTCTCTTCATCTGCACAGTGTAGGGAACGGTAGCGTCCAAGCAGCCTCACTGGGATCTTCTAAACCACCCAGGCCCTGGGTCCCTCAGCACCTGTCACATTCAGGACGGCCTCATCCCATCAACCATCGCTGTTCTCACCAAGATTAGGACGAGCGAGAACTTCGGCACTCCTCGGAAGCTGCGTTTGTAGTCTGGTCTTGTCCTGAAGAATGGCAGTGAGCTCAACAGGTGCCAAAGGACAGAAGCCAGGAGCTCACGCACGCACCTTCACCTGGGGCCCAGCCATTCTGCCCAGCTGCACTTTTCCCACCTCGTAGCTTCTGCCGTGCGGGGTGCGCTTGCTGTGAGGCCCGTCCAGCTGCAGGGCCAGGCCTTGTTCCGGAGGCGGACCTTGGTGCCAGGCGCTCATGCCGCCTGTGGGGCTGCAGGACCGAGCCTCTTCCTGTTCCAGACAGTCGCTTGGCAACCAGGTGATGACGGCTGTGAGTCTGATCACCCTCAAGATCCGCTGGACACTGCCAGGTTAAAAAGGTCCCATGTCAAAACGCGCAGAGGGCATTCATGGTGGGAAGAGCACCCAGGTGACAGCAGCGGCAGCTCCCTCTGCCAAACATTCAGCCTCCAAGACTTTACCACTGAGGAAAAGTAGCCCTGACTGCAGAGTAGTTGAGGAAGACTTGTGTATTTTGCTTATATCTTCTGTGCCTTGTGTGAACAAAACTGATCGATGATAAGAAAAATCAGCATCTTTTATGCTTGAAACCTCAATTTGAGGGGTGGAATCTAAAACTGGGTAAGAAGAAGGCATTGTGAGGGATTCACCACGATCTGTTCCTCCGTCGTGATGTGTCTGCAGTCAAGAGGGGGCACTGCCATGCTACCCGCTGGCAACACAAGCCCTGTGGCTCTCCTAATGTGGAAGTGATGGCAAAGGAGTCGCACGCCCGTCCTTTCTGTGATCAGTGTCACAGTCGATTATATCAGAAAGAAAAGAATACTGAGCTAGACCCATAGACAGAAATGTCCACATGTTTGTATGATATATTTGAAACAGTTTGACCCTAGCTTTGACTAATAATATAGGAACTGTAGAATTTCTTGATAGATTTAGATGGGTTTATTAATAAGAAATTAATATCTATGTAAGTAATTTCAGCATGTTATGTTTGTCCTTGACCTGACAGGTTTTTATTAGCTACTCCAAACTCCCCCTTTCCTTCCCTGCCTCTCTCTGTACCTGGGAGAGTGGCCTTTGAGGACCACTTCAGTGAGTGCCTACTGCTCTGCTCTAGGTGCGCCCAGTTCATGGGCAGTGCTGGACCAACAGCAAGGTGTAGAGGAAATCGACACCCGGGCACTCAACGCTGAGCGCCTTCTGCATGCTTCTGCATGCCAAGCCTCTGCCTCTGCTGAGGACACAGCTCAGGCAGAGCAGCTAGCTTCCACAGTTCTTCTCCTCTCTCTTGCCCCCGGGGATCAGAAGGAAGCAGAGGGGCACGTGTTCTAGCTTCATAGTGCCATGGGTCCCTGTTGGTTTTCCTCAATCCTGTTCCTGCATTTGCATGATCAATAAATAGCATTTTGGGGGAAAATGGGCCCCTTCAATTAAGTCATTTGAGTCTTGCAAGAGTTATCTTTAGGGACCGTGACTCAGAGAAAATGTTGTATTGCAACATCTTATTTTCATAATTATTTCAATCTCCCATGTTATCAATTTGTAATCGTTGTAAAGAATCTTTGTGATACTTTATAATAGAACAGACGTCAGGTCATCTTTATAAGAATATATCATTAATAGAACTATGAAAAGTGGCATTAAAATTCAACTTAACAATGATGATGTTTCCTGATATGCCATTGACATTGTAGTATGAGAAAAACATGCTGAAATATCCTAGTGTCCAAAAGACTTTTTCCTTTATAGATCTGTACCCTTGTTCCACAGTAGGTTATTCAACTTCTGTTTAATAATAATAAAAAAATTCCTTAGAAGGTGAGAGAAAAGAACCCATGCAAATAAGCAAGAATATTCCTTCTAAAATCTGTGCCCTAACTTAGCTAACTTAAGTGGATTTGTGAATCTTTTGTTTTGTTGTTGTTGTTGTATTGTTTTTTGGTTTTTTTTTTGCTTTTGTTTCGGATGGCCCAGCACACAAACGTCCCAGTCCTCTTGTGTAGCACAGGGACAAGTCTCCAAACCCCCACACTAACCAGGTGACACTGGACCCGCACAACAAACAGAAAAAGACAGTGATACGTCCACAATGCCGAAGTCTTTCTGTCCTGTTTTCCACAGGCAACGAAGGTCCCCTGTTTGATAGGAAGCATTTGCCCACCAGAAGGTCAGTCTCTGTAGGTGCACGTTTTAGTGTCACCCAGGCAGTTGTTCTACAAAGCACACATGCCTTGTGTGAAATGTAAGAAGAAGGTATTACTTTTCTCCTTGTACGTTACTTTAGTTCTTAAAAGTAGGTAATAGAACAGCCTTTACTTTTATCTCTCCACATGACTGAGGAGGCTGATTCATGAACTTCACCACCCACAGACGGAGGAATTCTTTCCCCTCTGTTCTCCTTATTGGGGCTATAATTTCAGAAAGAAACATGACTAGGAGAATAAAATATTTTATGTGAGATTTAATAAAAGTTTCCATGCAGGAGATGTTTTCTTTTGTAAATATTGTATTTTGTAAAAAAAAAAAATGTATAATCAAAGTCTGGAAGTTATTGGAATAAAGACAAAACTTCTGTCTTAGCTAATTTAAAGTCTGTCTTGCTTCAGAGGTTTAGTCTTGATCATGGAGATTTATTCTTTATGGTTATAAGAAAAAAATGTATCCTGCAATTATATAACATATTACACTGAATTAAAGAGAAGTTTTATGTTTGTTATCCTCAGCTTTTAATTTTCTTGACTTTTAATCCTTATTTATCCCTTTAATTATTCATTTTTCCTCACTTAGCACTAGCATATATTCATGAGAATGTTATTATTTCAGAGTTTCCTTTAGAAATCCCAATAATGTATTTTATAGCAACACTAAAGAGAATTTGGATCATCCCCAAACCATATTAATTAAAGGAGACAAGTATTCCCGTTGTAGAAGCATTTAAAGTTGTATTTTTATTACACAAAATGAAATAAGATATTCAATTATCATTCTGATCATAATGTTTTACACGAGGGTACCAAGTACTGCTTATTTTGACATTATATATATATTTAATGAATAAGCTGCTGACATGAAATGGTGTCGCTCTTTTTCGCTCTTAGTTTTGGAGAGGAATGAATTAAAGTAGTGAGATATTGAATGGCTGGGACTATGCAGGATGGGCACCGTAGGGGGCTATGAGTCACAGGGGACACAGGAGAATTTGCACTTTGAAATTTTCCTTTATTCTCTAAATTAAAAACTGTGATTTTTTTTTTTTTCTGTAAGTGAAATCAGCAGAACAGAGTGGACACCCTGAATGAACCACAGATATGGAGACAGAGATGATGAGCATTGGCTACATCATATGCCCTTTATTTTGTAATTGAAGTTGGTACTTAAACCTGGGCTGTCATTGTGAGAATAATTCTCCCAAGGAAAGTATTCCCAACTGCAGGTTCGGTCAGTTCTCAAGGAATTGTGGAAAATATGGGAGACAGAAGTGCCGGCCATTAGCCGCCTTTCTTAACCTTTGCTTCTTCTTTCTTCTTCTCCTCCAGTAACTTAAGGAAGCATCTTATCCCTCCTTCTGTCCCCACTTCCTCTCCCTCTCCCTTTCTCTTCTCTTTCACATTCTACAAAGGACACTTTCTGTAGTCCTCAGAAATCCCTTTCTTTCCCTTGCACACCACACCCCGCCCCAGGACAATAGTTACCCCTTATCTACAGTCTTGCTTTCTGTGGTTTCAATTATCTGCAGTCAACTGTGATCCAAAAATATTAGTGAAATTTTCCACTAATTGATAATTCATATGTTTTTAAACTGCTGGTCTAAATAATATACTAAAATCTCAGTTTGTCATGCTCTGAGCTACCTGGAACAGGAATCATCCCTTCGTCCAATGTATCCACACTCTGTGCACTACCCTCCTCATAGCAGGAGAGAGAGGTTTCAAATATAGAGATAAAGGCAGAGAGAGAGAGAGAGAGAGAGAGAGAGACCACATTTACACAACTCTCTTTAGGGTATATTGTTATAATCATTTTATTATTTTGTTATTCTACTGTGACTAATTCATAAATCCCACCTTATCATAGGTATGTATGCACAGGAAAAGCATGGTTCTATCTACAGTTGCAAACATCCGGCAGGGGCACTGGAACATGTTCAACATGAATAAGTGCTATAATCCTGAAGTTCGAACTCAGATCTTTCCCATCTTTCCAATCTTGTTCCTCCTGCACCTTCAGAATCATCTCCTCACATTCTGATAGTGTGCAGATTCAAACAAGCAAGGTTTGTGTACCTTGCTGCTAACATGGTGCAGTTATTCCCACAAACATCTCCTCTAGCCATAAACTTACATACATGTTTGCAGGCACATACGTGCCTTGTGTTTGATGAATTCTTTCAAAGTCGACGCTCCAGGGCTTGAGCTGGGAGCACTTCCATGCCCTGCCCCGTCTAACCGTGGCACATTCCATTTCTCTGTGTGCTTATTGCAGATCTGCATGTACCCCTAAGTCTGGCCATACAGAACTGGGGGTTGTTAGTTTATGTGTGTGTGGTCACCCCTTCACAGGGCTTCTGCCTCTCATCCAGCTTACATGGTCAAGGGATTCTCACGTGCGGATCACGCACTGCAATGGCTACGTTTAATCAGGACAACGTACACATATAGGTTTTCAAGGCAGCAGAGTTGGTAACTGGTGTTGGGATGTGATTTCATGACTAAGTTGGCCTTCCTAGGTCACACCCCTCTTACACAAACACAGACACAACAGGTGATTAATATGGCAACCAGATGGATGCCATGGCCACTGTCCTCCTCACATCTTACTGACTCCATCTGAAGAGGACAAGGGTTTCGGCTGACACAGAGACAGCACTGCTTCTGGAGTCACAGGAGCAGGGGTGCCTCAGACAGACAGCAACGACCAAATACCAGCTCAGAACTCAGCACAGGGCAGACAAGCGGGTACTGCAGCATGAGATGGAGAGACGGTCAGGCCCCGCTGCTGGGTGGACAGAGTCAGGGCGAGCCTGAGGCCTCGCAGTGTGTCCCACTTACTCACTGTCACACCCAGAGCATTCCTTGTCCAGTGGTATTTCAGGATAAGGGACACAACTATGGATTCCCTCCAGCCAAGACAGACAGCTTGACGGAAACCCACTCTGTGCACAGGGTAAACGTGGCTCACGACACAGGTGTGATCAGTGTCTTGGGTATCACGTAGCCAGCTAGGAGGCTGGTTGCAGGTTGCATTTAAAGTAGTTCGATGGATTATCTTACAGGCAGGAAGAGACTGCAAACAGGTCATGCTCCTGATTCAAACACCCGAGGATACACACTCTGGTCTGCATTAGATGGTCACGCAGAGAAGCCATGGGGAATCCAGCAAAGGTGCTTTGACAGCAGTGTTCCTGACTGGACGAGCAGAAGCCAAAGGTCCCGGCTGTTTCACTCGGTCATAAAGCACAGTTCTTCCCAGGCCTCTGCTATTCACCAAGGAGCTGGTCACTCGCAGGAGGCTTGAGAAGTCACATCCCATAGTCATCTGACCTAAAATCAGTGTTGGCCAAGCCCTTGCTCAACATGGAGGGAGGCCTGCTGGGGAACCAGGTGACCCTGAGCACGCTCTCCCTGGCTGGAAGGCCAACCTTCCCTTCGTCACCCTGTAGTTCTGAACTAATGCCCTCATCTGGGGGTTTCTGATGATGAGTGTGGTTCAAGAGAAGCACACGTATCCTTTCCCCCAGAACGGGACCAGGCCACAGGTTCAGATGGCACCACCCATGGAATATATACTGAAGGGACACACGTGACTCCAAAGACTAATCTGATTATTTAAATAAGAATGAAATGCCACTTGATGCTGAAGCTTATCTGTTGTGTAATGGAACTGGATTGCACACAGCCATCTGAATTTTAACAGATATTCAAAAAATTCATGGAGTAATCGTGCACAGCCTAAATACCTGCAAGTAAAAGGAAATTCTCTCAAAAGCAATCATGATAATAACCAGGGTACCCTACTCGCCAGGCGGGCATGGCTGTGTAAGTTACCCTACCTGCCAGGCGGGCATGGCTGTGTAAGTCACATCTCACCACGGGCAGGTCCCCATGTTCCCACGTGCAGATGAGGGAACTGCGGCACAGCCAGGCAAGGAGGTTTTGCCCAGGGTCTGGTAGCTGGCGAGTGGTGGGTCTGAAACCCAGCCTAGGGGGGTGAAGGCAGTATGTCCTCTAACCTTGCTCACTTTCCACGCAGCCTGGACGCTGAAGTCTGCAGAAGTGGTTGGACGGGGCACCACAGCAGAGAGGGAGCACAGTGCTCTGAGTCCCAGGCTCTCCCGCCTGCCCAGAGCGTGTCCTGGGAACCAGGGCCTCCAGAGGCCCCATCCACCCCCCGGAACCATTGTTCTAAGTTCCGTCATCCTCACCTGACTGGAGAAGGTCAAATATGTTGCTTAGGCCACCTGGTAGGGGTTGGCCTTGGTGTGTACAGCAAGTTCCCTGGATGAGAGCCTTTGCGTCCAGACAGACTCAGGGCCAACACAATGAGGGGCAAGGACAGGTGTGGGGCAGGCAGGTGTCGCTGGGCAGTGGGCTTCCCTGGCAGCCTGTGCCTCTCATCGAAGGGGGCCTTACTCCTGACGGTGGTGTCCAGATTTGCCGAGGTTCTCGGAGAAAATGACGCAAAAACGTTCAGAATCTCACGTGTCAGTGCAGCAAGCTGTTCGCAGTGGTTCTGGGGAAGGTCGGAATTTTCAGGTGAATAAAGGCAGACTTTATTTTTGCTTCATTTCGGGAATCTTAATATAATAAAACATTCACACACTTTTTTTCAGTGAACTTTTAAAAAAATTGTTTCTAGGAAACCTACAGTAAATTCATGAAAACTGTATATCTGCTGTGCCTGTTCACCTCTCCCTAGTTGCTGTGAGCCCTGAGGAAGACTTTGTGTGCTCGGTGCCTCAGCTTCCTAATCTGCCTGTTGGACAGTCTAGCTAGTATGCCTTCAGTTCTGTTAAGTGATTCTCCTTAGCTGAAAATATTGAGCAGAAAACCAGAAAAATACATTCATACAAAGTGGGAGGGAAAATGCAAAAGATAATTTGCATTTTGAAAGCCTGTACCCAAAATGAAAAGGATTTTTCCTTGTAATTAATTCAGTTTACGATGCATCTATACTTTTTAAATGGTGAGGATGTTTGCATTTGCATATGATAAGAATAAAGACGCAAACAGCTAAGAAATCAACAAAATCAGATGCAGGTCAGAGGTGGAGAATTTGCATTAGAATCATTCATCTAAACTTTGCAAAAAGATAGTGGATACCTTAAAACTAAATTTAGAAGAAAATCATCTTTGTAAATAATATTTCAAAAGATTTTCAACCTACTTGCACTGAACCAGCAATTTAGTATTTTTATCCATCATTATTGATAGGAATTTAAAAAGTCTACTAAAAGAAAGAATATCTCCATCAACAACAGTCTGTTTCTTCTTATCAGGCATTTTCCAAATGGAAATATAGTTGAAAGGACACCACAGGGGGGACTATTTTTTATTAGAAATTGTATAGAGAAATTTGTCTTTTATAAAATCTTTAAGTTCATATTTGAAATTAAAAAGTTTACATTGCAAACAATGAACTGCAGTAAGTTCAAATATTAATGTAAAATATAATTATGATCTTCAGAAAATGAAATTGCTCATCAGACTCCAAGTGATTCTTTGTTGACTCTACCTGCCTGGCTCCACTGTGAAAAGTGATCTCTACAGAAAGCTCTGAGGGTATCACCGTCTGAACATTCACCTCCACCGGTAATTAAAGAGCTCAGATTATAAATGAGTTGTTACGATACTGTCACAGTCGGTGCACTTCCAACACGCTCTGCAAATAAATGAAACTGGAAAGAAGAATGCACGCAATATCCTAACTTATCTCTCTCCCCGATCGTCATCGCCTAAGAGGAACCCATGTCGTTTATGGTTCTGCGTTGAAAATACATTAATGTCTCCATGAACACAAAAGTCAAAGCAGAGAGATTATGATGTCAAACTAAATAAAACAGTTTAAATAAAACAGGCCAAAGTTACAGTACCCTTCGCAGATGGGCGATTGCTTAAAAAAGAGGATTCCTGGGCCGTCATGGGCCAGCCACTTCAAGAAAACTAAGAACAACTCCAAAACTTAGAGACAGAATGTAGTGTCTTCAGATTCAGCTCCCTTCCGCCATGTTGGCAGCATGGTTTTGGACAGGAGACTTTGAGGAACTGCTTTGGTGAAGGATCCCTGGCCAGTTGAAGGTCTCCAGGCTCCTTTGGTTTGACAGTCCTCTCCTGTCTCCTCTGTTTTATCAGTTGTAAATATGAAAACCAAATACCAAAAACGGTACCCTGTGAGTACAAAAAAAATGTAAAATAAAGATCTCATTAATATTTCATGTTGATTATATGTTCAAACACTATTCTGCAAGTAGTGAGTTAAATGCTATTGAAATTCACCTATTTCTTGTTGTTGTTTTTTTAAAAAATGTGATATTTAGAAAATAATTCTATTGTGGCTTGTACCACATTGATACAGAAGAATGCTGGTCCTGACAAGGCAGGCTTGTGGGAGCTGCTCCACAGGAAGTCTGACAATTTATCTACAGTTATTATCAATACACGTCACCTAGCAACAGGACCCACTTTCGTAGCGTAGCTGCAGTCTGAGGTCTTAATTTTATTTATATGCAAATGTAACCACTGTAAAAAATTGTGCTTGTGTATTTTAATTGTTTTCTGCTAAAATATGTAGGGCATAATAAAGTATTGATGTATAATGAATACACCTGCTCAAACTAGTTTATGTTCCCACTTATATTTCCACATTAAAATTTGAATTCATTTTCAGATTCTTGGGTGCAGAGGAAAGTGACCTGTGTATGTCTGTTCAATAGGTCTTTACTGGAATCTCTTTGGTTGGAGAATGCAGGAATATCTCCACTACCTCAGAAGACATGTTATTATGTTAGATCCTGCTTAAACTGGGATCATATCAAATATTGTGACACATGAAGTTAACTATAAATCAAAAGGTGCAAAGTAACCTTTGTGGGTCTCCTCTTGTTTGAGAAATATCAACCTGTCCTAATCCCAAATTCTCCTTTTAAACATGTCTAAATAATGCAGTAGAGAATAAAGTCTAAGATCTTGGCAAAATAATGAGAATGTGGAGAACTGCAGAACCTGCCCCCAGCCGGGCACCCCTGCCCCGGCCGATGCTGGTCTCCTGCTCTGAGACCCGAGGCCCGGGGCCCGACCGTGGCGGCAGCAGCCCACAGGCTGGGTGCAGGGTGAAGCAATGGTGGCCTTTGATGTGCTGGCACCCATGCGCCCTTCTGGTGATGTGTGTCTTCGCTTAATGAAAAATGCATGGGACTCAAGCTGCGGACGCTGTCGGCATCTGTTACAGACCGGCTCTCCTGACAGCGCTGCTGCCGGCCAGCGCTCGTCTTTTATCATCAAAGACGCGCGTCCTGGAGGCTCGGCCTCCTCCTCCACCTCACACCACAGCGCGCTCACTCCTCCCCTCGGAAGCCCTGCCTGGAAAGCCGCCATGAATGGCAAATAGAGTGATGTGGGTATTAAGAGTGGCCTGAGCACAGTGGCGGCCCGGCCCGGGTTGTGTGGGCAGCCTCTCCTGCTGCGGGCCTTGGTTGAGGGCCGGCAGGGCCTGCCTGGGGAGTGGGCACGGGAGGGACCCAGGCCGGAGTCACGTGGCCTTTCCTCGAGTGACAGACTGTGCGAGCTCCTGAAGTGTCTGCCTGCAGCCCAGTGGGACAGTGACACCACCAGGATCCCCGGGAGCGCTGGCTGAGATCCCAAGGCGGGACTTCCGCGTCCCAGGGTCTGCGGGCCACTGGCACCTGTCTTGTCCCGTGGGTGACTGTGTGTGCCCAATGTCTGAAGCAACTGTCCTTTCACACTAAGAGGGAGAGGTCAAAAGTGAGCTTGGGTCTGTGGCCTCATGTGCTTCACGGGGTGTGAGTGTGAGTGTGCGCGCCTGTTCGTGGGTCTTGCTGAGGAGAGAGGAAGCTCCTGGCTATTATTGGACACGTGGAATAACTGCACTTTACAGCTCCACTGAGAGTCTCAAAGGGTTGTGGGGTGGCGGGAACTGTTGAGAAAACGTGTGTGAATGTTCACGGCAAGCCTGGCGTCTGCGGGAGTGGTCCTGAGCTGGGCCCCAGCCATCAGCTAAGGGAGGTGCGGCACCCCGTCTCCTGAAACAGTGCCAGGGGCTCAGCGGAGTGGCCCTCGGAAGAAGTGCCCCAGCCCTTCCTTTCCTGCAGTCTCGCTACCTTTGAAACTGGAATTCAAAGTCTTTCATCCTGAAAATAAACCAAGGACTAGTTAAAGAGCACCAGGGAAGTTTGTCAGGCGATCGCCACACAGGGCTCTACTGGCATCTCACAACAAAGCCACGTGAGGTGGCCATGACTAGCAGCTGCCATCTTGGTCGCATGACTTTGGAAGCCTTATGGGTGACAGACTGTTCAATAAGTTAATAAAAACTGCCCCATTCATGTTAAATCCAGAGCTCGATTTTTGATTCCTCATTCATCTATTGATTTTATTTTTCTAAAAGTGGCATATATTATTTGACATAATCTTATTACATAACTACTACCAGAATATAGTTTTTACTTTTCTAATGATTAAATTTTTCATATATCTGTGGTGGCATTTCATTTAATCACAATTTGTGAAGAAATAAAATATTCATATTTTATTCATTTTTGTTATAGAAAACATAGTTTGAATGTACTTATTATTTTTCTTTTTTATTGTTTTTTGTTTCATTGTACACAAATGGGGTACAACTTTTGTTACTCTGGTTGTACATGAAGTAGTGTCACAACGTTTGTGTAATCATACATTTACAGAGGGTAATGATGTTTGTCTCATTCCATTATCTTTCCTTCCCTACCTACCCACCCCTCATTTCCCTCTATACAATCCATCCTTCCTCCATTCTTCCCTTACCCCATCCCGAGCTCTGTGATTTATTATTACCACTTATCAGAGAAATCATTCGGCCTTTGGTTTTTTGGGATTGGCTTATTTCACTTAGCATAATATTCTCTGACTCCATCCATTTACCTGCAAATGCCATAATTTTATTCTTTATGGCTGAATAATATTCCATTGTGCATATATACCACAGTTTCTTTATCCATTCATCTGTTGAAGGGCATCTAGGTTGGTTCCACAATCTTAGTTATTGTGAATTGAGTTGCTATAAACATTGATTGGCTGCATCACTGTAGTATGATGATTTTAAGTCCTTTGGGAATAGACCAAAGAGTGGGATAGCTATACTTAATTTTGAGTCACATGTTGGCCATGATGAAGATTATACATCATCACTTTTTAACATGCTTGAACTTAAACTCCATTCTTTGAAATGAGACAGTTTTAATCACAATAAGTCATTGAACACTTATCTGGAGTGACATATAAATAATGAAATGCAGTCTGAAATTTGAGAGTAGACTCTATTGGCTGGAGAAGCTAGGTAGATGTAAAGAGAACCAGAACCTTCAGAACTCGTGTAGATGTACTCATTCACACCTGTGCAGGCAGAGCCACCGGGTGGTTGGTCATGTGAGCGCGCTGAGGTGCGTGGGAGCCCGTCCTTGTGTTTAAACGGCAGGTGCTCTAAGCAGGCTCTCTGCAGTTGGGCGGGAATGGTTGGGCAGGAGCACTCCTGGCGACTGTGGCCTGTGTCGTGGGTCAGCCGGCTCCACTTTTGGGCTGCAAGTTCACGTGAAGAAGTGAGAGGCTGGGCGGGAGAGTGAGAGGAGTCGGCGGGAGAGCCCTGAGCTGAGCAGCTCCTCCAAGTTCAGGAGGAGCAAGTGAGGAGTCGGGCAAAGGCCCACATCCCCTGGAGCCTATGGCTTGCCTCGGGGATCCCAAGTGCATTTATTTAGGGTGTGGTTTCACTTCCTGAGAAACTCTGTGAGCTCGGTAGCACTAGATCTTCAGATAAAGAGAAGGCATTACACACAGTGTTCAAACTAAACAATGGCTCCATAGATTAAAGGCTTATAAAGGAATCATTTTTCAAAAAGTAGTTAAATCTTACCACACACAGTGTTGTAAAATGGATAGTCTGATGGGATCTGGTAATTTTTTGAACTTTGCTCATTGTTCAGAGTCTTTATAAGTTTTCTGATCGATTGATTGATTGATTGCTTTTGTGGCACTAGGAATTGACCCCAGGGCCTTGCCTTCGCTCCTGCTAGCCAAAGTTGCACTCACAGGCCTTTTGAAGAATGTGTGTTGAGAGAGTCTCTCTAGGTCTCCCAGGCTGTCCCTGAACTTGTCAAACTCCTACCGCAGTCTCCTGAGGAGCTGGGATTATAGGCCTAAACCACCACCCACACCTAGAATTTATCTGATTTTTTAAAAAACTAGTTTGTATTTTCATTTGTCATTATATGAAAATATCCAAAGACTATTTAGAAATGAATCATGACATTACTTCTGTTTAATTAATCATGTTTTATTTTTAATATATTTAATGTTCGCACTTATTCATGGGGTGTAGTATGATCATTCAATACATTCCTACAATGTGTAATGATCAAGTTAAGGTATTCAGTATTCTGTCTTCCTGAATTTTATCAATGCTATGTATTAGGAGCCTTCGAGCTCTTCTCTAGACATTTTGAAATATAATAGACTGTGGTAGGCCTCAGCCACCCTAATGAGCTTGAAATGTTGGAATGAGTCCCTTCTAAGTGTATTTTAGTATGCACAGTCCCTCTTCTCCCTGTCCCCTCCCTCCCTAATGGCCTTTCAGATTTTTTTATTAATATGTAATAAACATATCTGTGGAATGACCAGTGTCATATTCATACATGCATGTATCCTAATTCTATCAAAATCCAAAATGATTTTAAATAGTTTTCTGATTAGGAAAATAACTCAGATTTATAATTTTAAGAAGAGATTTTGTTTTCAGTGAAAAACACTGTTAATACTTTTCCATTTAAGTTTTTTTCTATATGTACTGATAAACAAAACACCCAACTATGCTTATTTTTTAATTGGAATAACACTGTACAAAAAAACTTTTGTCTATTTAAAATTGGATCAATACAATTTCCTTATATTGTTGTAAATTTTAACTATCACTTTAACCATTTATAATTCCATTTTGATGGGAAGCATTGTTCAAATAATCATCTATTTTGTGTATTAATTTATTGTTTTCAATTAGAATTTGTGCTTTGTGGAACAAAATTAAAAATATAACAAGATGAGTTTCTTTGGTATGGAACCTTAAAATTGTCAGGGTTTACAGCATGTAAGCAACTGGACTTTGTGGATAAAGTATTTTTCACTGATAGGTACAGAATTAAACCCATAACCATTGTGAATAAAATCATGCTGAACAATATCTTCAGGAAAAGCTCCATGAGGTGTTTATCATGCTGGCCCAGTTGTGCACCGTAGAGTATTGCACATGACTTTTTGCATTCTGAGGTTTAGAAAGAGTTTTCTCCCCACTCACTCACGTTTCATGCACACTTGCACATTCTGGAAGTCACCTAATCTGGGACAGTGACAACGGCAGTGTAGGTTCCTTTAGAGACACCTTTCTACAATACAGTCAGTCCACGACTGTCATGTTAATTCTAAATAAAGGCCACCCTATTGCACACATAAGTCAACTTATTGTGCTCCTTTGCTATCTCATTTGAAGCCCTGAAGATGACTCCTTTAACTGAGCCATAGCCCTTCCTCCAGAGAACACAACACCTACGCTTCAATATTCTGATCTTTCTGCTTCTATTTCCAGTGAAATAAAAAGAAGAGTTCTGTCACTTTAATTTCTTCCCCATATACTTAACAACATCAATAAAAAGTAAGCCAAAGATGCAACTTAGAAACTAAAGGGGAAAATCAGAGAAAACTGTGCCATAAAACCTACTCTTTCATTGAATATCATCTGCTATTTTATAAGGTCAAGAGCTTTTATTTGTTTATGTCTTACATCACTAATCTCATGGTTTTAAGAGGTTCTCAGACCAGGTGGCTTTGTAGAGGCTGGTGGAAAGCCCATTAGCCATTTATGATTGGCATCTACCCCACATTGTTTGGCTGTAAGCAGGTGTGCTGATGCTGTCGTCTACAAAATATGAGTGCAACCACAAGTTCAGAACAAGTCTTTCGGGAACAAACCTTTTGGGTGCCTTAGTCTGGTGAAGATAAAGCAGTCGGATAGTTTTCAAAGCAAGACAGATTGATATAACTGTTGTTGAGGGGAGCAACATTTTTCCAGGTGATAAATGTTCCAGTGCTCTCCAGGGGCCTGCTAACTAGGCAGTCGAGAGCCCTGTTCCCAGCATTGGATGCACCTTGAGACGCAGTGAATCAGACGCAGGTGAACGCAGACCGGGGTGACACCTGGACTCTTGATCCAGGTCAAACTGAGAGATGCTGAGAACAGATCTTTCAGATATCCTCAGGCTTGCTGTTCGAATTTGTGAACTAAGGAGACAAGTATTCAATACAGCTCTTTGTTTGGGTGTTTCAGTTAGTGACATTAAAACTGTGATTAGAATTGATCAGCGATACATATGTCACTTTTGGACACCAGGAAAACTTGGAGTGAATTGAGAATGTTTAAAATCCGCTTCATGCTCATCATTTAGAGAACTGAAATGTGAAAGAAGTGTGCCTGTTGTCCCCACATGAACCGGTGGGGTTCCACCATCCGGATCTGTGTCACACCAGGCTAGCGCTGACCAGTTCAGGCTCTGCGTTGTGCCTGCAGTGCTTCATCTCTGGCTCTGCTTTGAAGAAAATGGGCACTAGGAGGGGTGGGCGTGACCTCTGATCCAGTGTGGACGGAGATGTCTTAACACGTTCAGTATCGCAAGTGAAGTGCACTGCTTGAAGCGTCTGGGTTTAAAGTTGGGGCACGGGTTATAGAGGAGAAATGTGCGCGGTTATGGCCGGCAGCAAGACAAGGGTCTCTCCGGCCACCTGTGCAATTGAAGCCCTCCAAGGAGGGAAGTCGGGGGCTGATGGTGGGGGTCTGTGCCATGCAGCCTCGTCTGTCCGTCCCTCCCTCCATCCTCAGCAGCCATTGGAGGAGGCTGCCACTGTTAGTCTTGGTGATGCAGAAACTGGAGGGATGGACATGCCTGGGCTCTGCCTCTGCCCGGAACGCGCTCATGGCCTCTCCCAGGAATGACCCACCCCTTCTGAACTGACCCTCTTTATCAGATTGACAGATAAAACACCAATGGAAACTTTTTAATTTGAATTTCGGGTGGAGAGTGAATGGGAAATACACCAACATTTCCCTCTTTGCTTAACTGAAAGTTGAATGTTTTGAGTGTCCTCTCTTCATATTTGCTACATAAATCTCAGCAGAAGTCCATTAGGCAATGATCAGAGCTTCCTTATGAAAGATAAAGAGGTTGGAGATTCAAATGTACAAGTAGACAAATAACCATCTGAGGAGTGCCCAGAACTTGCCATCTGAGATCCAAAAATCCATCCATTTTTCCAGTCTTCCCTAAATATTAATGAAATAGTGCTATTTTGTGACTTTTGTTATAAAAGAGGAAGAATTTTTTTTTTCTTTTCTTTTTTTTCTTTTTTTTTTTTTTCTGCTTCTCTACCAGGGATTGAACCCAGGGGTACTGAAACACTGAGCCACATCCCCAGCCCATTTTTTATTTTTATTTTTTTACACTGAGACAGGGTCTCACAAACTTGCCTAAGGACTTGCAAAAGTTGCTGAAGCTGCCTTTGAACTTGCAATCCTGTCTAGCCTCCCACACCACTAGAATCATAGGTAGGTGCACGGGAAAAACTGATGTTCACGTAGGTATAGTCACAGGCACATGTGAATTGGCTCAGATATCCTCATTGCAGTTTTATAGATTTTCTTTGTAAGTACAAAGGACTTATTTCAAGTTCAGTGCTATATCCTTCTTGCCAGTGTATTTTTCACATCTTTATTTCAAAGAAATGAGAATAAAAGTAAATGGTAATTTTTTTCTCTGTCATTTTTCTACATTTTTGTTTGCATGTTTTACACCATTCTTACAAATTAAAAAGATGGCAACACTACAACCACTGGTTTTTAAAAATTATCGTAGAAATCTAAGCTATGGTACCCAAAAGTTGCATTGAGCTTCTAATGTCACTTGATCTGTAATGAAAAAAAAAATCCATTGGGAGCTAATTTCATTTCTTGTAAAGTGCTTGCATTTTATTTGGTCTCTGTGAAGATATAAGACTTCAAGTTCTTAAGAGATTTTATCACTCTCTCAGTCTCTCAATCATTGAACTGAGTTAAAGTTAGTTTCATACTAATCTCTTTTCTTCACTGATAATTGATTATGGAATTACATATTGAAAACTTAATTTCACCCCCAAAGTTTTATACATGAATCTATAATAGTTCTGGTCACTGTTTTTGTTTTTGTTTTTGTTTTTTTTTTCTTTTTTGGGTACGAGAGATTAAACTCAGGTCCATGAATGTGATAGCCAACTGCTCTACCACTAAGCTACATCCCCAGCCCTGAATTTACAATAGTTGTAAAGTGTTGAGAAGAATATAATTACTTCTGGAATAATTTATTTAAAACATATGCTGAAAATCCTGCCATCAAAAAGTAGGTTGTGAGTAAATAAATGGCATTAATTCAAAATAAACTCTTTGCAATACCTATGGTTTATGTGTATTATTATTTTTTAATATTCCAATCCTGCATTGCTTAGATCTGAGCCCAGGAGCTCTTGGAAGTCTGGAGTTGGTGTTTTTCCTGATACCCAGTGTGATGCATTAGGGGCACTGGGAGCGGGCACAGGGGACACGTGGTGTACACTCGCACCCAGGACCACAGAAGGACGGCCGTGCGTGCTGTGTTCCCAGGCTGCCGTGAACAGTAACATCAGTACAGAAGACTCACCTGCCAGGCAGAGGTGATAAGACAACAGTAACAACGAGGAACCTGCATCAGTTTTTGTATTTGTTAAAAGAATTATGCTTCTGAGTTTCAGCTGAGACACTACACAAAGGGTCAATCTGCATTCTTTCAGCGTTTTAGAACTTGACCTTAAGGAGCTGAATTTTCTTATATGAGCAGTTAGCTGCCCCGCTCTTGCTCTTGCCCCATAGAATTGCAGGCACAGTGTCCTCGTAGATACAGGAATACTGCGGATGAGATATTATTTACCTATGGCACATATAGACGGTGACGAAATGTCTTCTGCAGCAGGGAAAAATGAATTCGAGAAGCTGAGGTTACTCCCCAGTGTGGGTGTGACTCGCAGCTCCGTGGTCCTTCTGCAGGGTGGTCCCCTGTCTTTGCTCTGAGAAGACACCTGCTCTGAGATGCCAGCCCAGCTCTGGATGTAAACAGACATTTCCGTCCTTGGTTGAGGCCCTGCTAACCTTTCAAAATAGTAGTGCGGTAGATTAACAGGTCACCATACCAACCCTGAAGTTGGTTGGAGCTGTCAGTGTTTCTCAGAATAGTGATTTTGAATAACATGGACTGCACATCTTCAAAGTCCGACTTTGAGAAGTCCACTAAATAACTGTTTTTTTCTTTGTTGTTTCAGAATATTATAAAAGGGAAGAAGTCTTAAAATACTGTTTTGATTTCTAAATCTTTAAGTAAATTGTTGAAATGTGGACCCTTGAGTTAGTGGTGGTTACTAAATATGTATGCTAATTAATATGTAAGTGAATGGATACGTATGCATGCAGCAATTTATCCTTTAGGTTGAGGTTTATATCATTTCTTTTTTGTTAAGTTCTATGAAACAGCTAGTTCTCAGGAGTGGCAAGTGAGGTTTTTTACTTCTAACCTTTTTTCCAATGTTATTATAATGACAGCATTTTACTGAAGATCTCATTTTGTTCTTATGATCTTGATTCAGTATTTTTCTATGGCAAATTTTGAAATTTTCCCCCAGTGAATTATAAAAGTGTTTACCACAATTTCAACTAGTTCATCTGAAAAAAAAAAAAAAAAACTAGATTTATGCTTTTAAGTTAGTTTTTTCTTGGGATTTTCCAATTACACTAAGCACTTGTCAAAAATTGAAAAACTGCCAGGCTCAGTGGCTCATGCCTGTAATCCCAGATACGCAGGAGACTGAGGCAGGAGGATCTCGAGTTCAAAGCCAGCCTCAGCAATGGCAAGGCACTAAGCAAATCAGTGAGACCCTGTCTCTAAATAAAATACAAAATAGGGCTGGGGATGTAGCTCAGTGGTCGAGTGCCCCTGAGTTCAATCCCCAGTACCACCCCCCCACAAAAAAAAAATAAGCGAAACCCTATTTGTCAATCTTCTGGTAGTCGATGCCCCCAGTCCTGCCAGCGCACCCACAGCTTTGTGGTCTCAGAGTCCAGGGGGGCCCAAGGTCAAGCACGTGGTAATGCAACTATATATACTATTTTGAAGTCACAGAACCACAGGAGGAAGACACAGGAAATGAGGCCCAAGTCCATAGTGAGGATGATGCAGGGTCAGCTCCAGGCAGAAGTGGGGAGTAAGGAAAGCAGCCGCCTTGATCCCTTCAAACTGCCGGGCCTGGGCGTGGGTCTGGGGCACACCCACTTCTTAAGGCGCCTTCTTCCTCTCTCCCCCGTTCCTCGCCAAGCAGACCTGCTCACAGTGGGCTCACCACCCCAGGGAGAGGAGGGGACTCGTGGGGTTTGGAGCGCAGCTTCTCTCTGGGAGTCCTCTTTCCAACGGAGATGGGACCAGGAGCCCTGAGGACGAGGGCCTCTGCGGGGGTGCAGGCATCGGTGAGTAAGCGGGTGGCCGACCCCGTGCAGGCCAAGGGGGCACTTCCAGTGGGAGCCACGGCTGCCTGGCTGGGCTCAGCAGGTGGAGGTGGAGACGGGCGACACACAATCTCTGTGTTCAAATTATGGGAAAAAAGTGAAAATCTGATGCTTTTAATGTCAGCAAGAGCAACAGAACGCTGCTAAATTGGCACACCAGCCATGGTCCATAGGGAACAGGCTTAATTCCGAGTCAAAGCAGGTGAACAGGCCATGGGGCCCAGGTGGCACCTGTCACAGCTGGACACCACAAGACAGAGGACAGTGGCCTGGGCAGCACCACGTGGAGCAGGAAGGCTCTGAGGGCCTTGCCTGGCACACCTTGCCAGGGCACTGTGGCCAGGAAGAGCAGAGTCCCAAGTATGGAAGGGTCAAGGCAAGCGTCTCCAAGGGAGAGGACAGAGAGGACGCACCGATGAAACCAAAGAGCCCCTTGCAGGTGACTCGAACAACAAGCTGACCAACAAGCCGTAAAGAAGAGAAAAATGGTGACCGTCCTCTCTTCAGACCAAAACAGAGTAGTCATGAAAGGAACGGAAAAGGGAAGGGCCGGCGGCCTGCAGCTGGAGCCGCTCCTCCGCACCCCTGGGGCCTGTCCCCATCTGCACCATCCCAGCCAAAACCGAACCTCCGAAGTCGATTTGTCAAATATCGACCCGGTCCTGCCACTCCCCTCCCAAACTTCTGTACGGTTCCGGCCGGACAAAGCAACATCCAGATGCTGGTGGGATCCAGCGTGGCCCCAAGTGCTCACCAGGCTTTTCTGGGGCCAAGGGCCTCCCACCAGTCTTCTTCCCTAAACCCTTTGCTGCTCTTCGGTGGGCCAAGGGGCTTCCTTTTCCTGGAACATCCTTCCTCTGCCCTCCATCTGCAGACAGTTCCAGAATGATCTCCGGCAACCCCGCAGTGGTTTCCAGGGCTGCACTGGTGTCAGTATTAAACTCCCAACCCCTGGGCTGGGCGTCTCCCACGGCCAGGCACTGCTAGGTGCTCAGGGTGAACTTGTCGCAGTGGGTTAGTTAGAATGTGAACAGGAGGATTTGAACAGCTCCTGGGCGGTTGATAAACTCCACTGGCAAGCTCAAAATAATGCTTTCATCAAACGGTATTTGCTTTTGGACTGGGCAGTCTCTGGGCTCAAGCAGGGAGTGGCATGTGATAAAGCAACACGCCTCGTGTAGGGCACAGCCATGGGAGAGTCTGAGGCACACTCTTGTATGTGAAGAATATTTTAAAAAGAAATGGAGCAACCCTGCTGGATGAGGGTCATGAGTGAGGGTCTTCTCAGAAATAGACAAGTTTCCTTCCTATATTCCACGAAGTCAGACAGCGTGCATGCGCTTTGGTCAAACCATTAGCAAACTCGAGAGAATCGACTCCATTCCAACAGCAGCACGCTCTGAAGAGCAGGGCTTGCGGAACACAGAACGTGAGATGACACCTGGAGAAAATGTGACTGACCGTGCTCCTTGTGCTCTCGAAAAATAGATTAAAACATGCTCATTCAAATTGGGAGTAAATGAATTCAATGAAACAATAGCATGAAAATCTGGTGCTAAGAACTTCACTTCCTGAATGCCTGTGCACCGCGAACGGTCACCTCTGGAGCGGAGTGGTTTTGTCCAGGTTGCTGTCTTAGTAGAATCACTACCAGGCCCAGGGGAACCAGTCAGTATTGCTTTGCCTGCCTAAACATTGCTTGATCCACAGACTTTTTAAAGGACATTTAATTGAGCTTGGCCTTCGATTGTGTTACTTGAACACGCTGAGCTTCACACGTGTGTCTGCCGTTTTGTGGGTTTGGGACGTAGCGTGCTTCTGGGCTTTGAGTGAACTTGGTGCACCTTCCCACGGCTCCTTCATAAAAGTAAGGATTGTTCTCTTCAGTGTTTCAAGTAAATGACATGCAACTGTGAAAACGACTCTGCACGTCCTCTGGGTGGGATAAAATAGCTACAAGCCCCAGCAACCCCGCATTCGGGTGCACAGGTCCACGTCAGGCCAGGAACACCAGTAGTTACTGCCAGGACACTTGCTCGCTCCTGAGAGGACTAACAAAGTGTACTGACCCGGGAGGAGGGTGTCGGCCACAGAGTCCAGCTGACGCTGACACGGCCACAGTCACAGCCGGCTCTGTGGAGGGCCCAGTTAGGACTCACACGCCGCTTTCCCCCCACCGCCCACCTTGTGGTTGCAAGGCCAGGAGACCCTTTAGGGGTGTCGAACAGAGTCCACATCATTTTCTCAAAAAGAACCTGGATTCAAATATACCATTAAGAGGCTTATCACTCTTGGAATTTGGACTTGGATCTTTTTGGTGGCATGAATTTTTTTTGCGGGTTGCATAGATTCCAGTTACGAAAGTCATCTTCCAGAATAATGCCACATGGGTTCTCCTGGAAAGTCATCTTCCAGAATAATGCCACATGGGTTCTCCTGGAAAGTCATCTTCCAAAATAATGCCACATGGGTTCTCCTGGTTCCTCCATCACTCCCCCTCGCCCTCTAGATGATACACCAGAAATGTGGTCTGACTGTGAGTAAGGGACTCTTTGCATTTCTGGAATTAAAGTGCTGAGATGTATTCTCATTTTTAATATTTAACTTGGAAGCATAACCAACCATAACTAGTGTCATTTACTTGTAAACAATGATGATCCACATACATTTGTGAAGATGACTAGTAATCAAAGCTAAAGTGCATGTAACTAGCGAGTTCAGGAATCAGTATTTAATTGAGAACATGCATTCTGGAGCAGATCTGCTCTAGCAGTCTCCAGGGTCTTCACCTAAAGTGGGGCTGTAAAGGCAGGTGAGAGTAAGGAAGGGACCCTGAGCGGAAACTCGGCTGAGAGGAGGCAGGTTTAATACTTAATTTAAAAGTGCATCATGCTAACAAGCAAGGAAGCTCTCTTTACCATGGCAATGATAATTGCTATTTCTATCATAATTGGCAGTGCAGAGTGACTGGGGTCCAATTTATAATTTTTAAACTATGGAAACTTTTAATTTCATAAATATGCACTCATACATGATCCAAGCCATTTCCGATTCTGGGTAGAGTTTTGTCATGTTCTTCTCCTAGATTTCACAGGTCTCGAGTTCATTTCTAAGGCTCCGTTTAGATTCCTCAAGCTGTTGCAGGAGATTCTCCAGGATGTTCTACGTGGGCATTAGTCTGTACTAGAATACACTTTATTTTCTGAGTGAAATTTTTATTTAATTCATTTATTTGTTTTTAGCTATTATTGGTAATTGATTCCTTGTGCGTTGTGGAATTAGCAAATATTTTGTCTCAACAAACTTTACTTCGTATCTCATTCTTTTACCTAAATGCACAGAAATAACTTTTGGAAAACCAAGTGGTGAAATCACATTAAAGAAACAGCACATTATTACTGGATCATTAATAGGAGTGGCTTCTGTTTCATCATGAATGTGTATGCAGTGGTTTGGTAAAATCACACACTGTATAGTTATCTTCTTTATCTTCCAAACATTTAATTTTAGTAAAGTATAAATATTATACATTGCTTAATGCTTTTTTGATTTCTATACTTATTTTTATATGAATATGTTGGACTAACATATTTCCAAATATTAAATTTTTCATTTTTAGAGTAAATGTGAGTCACAAATTTTTATTATGTCAACTTTTACTGAGTCTATGTGCAATCATTTAAATAATTTGCAACTTTTAATCTAATTTTAAGAAAAATGGGTTTTTATACATTTTTGACAATGTGTCCTTCAAGTTATAATATCAATGTTAGTTTATAAAATAAGAAGATTCAAAAGTAGATCCTGTCATTTTAGACTCAGTGGGAACATATATGGAACTACAGTTCACATATGTAACCATGTTTCCTTCAGAAAATCAATTTTCTGAAGAAGAAAATGAAGATAAAAAAGGTCAACCTCTAACATTTAGTAAATGCATTATCAGTTATACATTTCTACCTGTGGCTTCTTTTTTTTTTTCCATAGATGGGTTCTACATATTCCTTAGTTTTATATTTTTTATTTGTTCTTTTTAAACACACACAACAGTAGAGTCTATTTTGACATTCTACATACATGCAGTAGATCTTATTCTAACCAGGATCCCTTTCGTGTGGTTGTGCGTGATGTGGACTTTCACTGGTCATGTATTCATACAAACATAAAGTGGTATCTAATTCATTCCACGGTCTTTCCTCTTCCCATTCCCCTCCTTCCCTTCATTCTCCTTTGTCTAATCCAATCTGTTCTTTCCTCTCATGCCTTTATTTTGTATTAGCATTGGCACATCAGAGAGAACATTCGACCTTTGGTTTCAGGGATTGGCTTATTTTGCTTAGTGGGATACTTTCCAAATCCATCCATTTACCAGCAAAAAGTCATAGTCATTCTTTTTTTATGACTAAGTAATATTTCATTGTGTATATGTACCACATTTTCTCTACCCATTCATCTGTTGAAGGGTACCTAGGTTGTTCCCATAGCTTAGCTACCGTGAATTGAGATGCAATAAACTGATCTGGCTGTATCACTGTGTAGTATGCTGATTTTAAGTCTTTTGGGTATAAATCAAGGAAAGGGATAGCTGGGTCAAATGGTGGTACCATTCCAAATTTTCTGAGGGATCTTCGTACTGCTTTCCAGAGTGGCTGCACCAATTTGCAGTCACACCACCGATGTATGAGTGTGCCTGTTTCCCCACATCCTTGCCAACATTTATTGTTATTTGTATGCTTGATAGTTGCCATTCTGACTGGAGTGAGATGAAATCTCAGTGTAGTTTTAATTTGCATTTCTCTAATTGCTTGAGATGTTGAACAGTTTTCAAATATTTGTTGACCATTCATATTTCTTCTTCTGTAAAGTTCCTGTTCAGTTCCTTTGACCACTTATTGACTGGGTTTTTTATTTGTTTCAGTTTTTATGTTTTTGGTGTTAAGTTTTTTGAGTTCTTTGTATATTCTGGAGATTAATGCTCTATCTGAGGTGCAGGTAGAAAAGATTTTCTTCCATTCTGTAGTCTCTCTCTATGTTCATTTTTAAAATTATTTTAAAGTGTTGATGTACCTTTATTTACTCATTTATATGTGCGCTGAGACTTGAACCCAGTGCCTCACACAGGCTAGGCAGGCGCTCTACCCGCTATACCCCTGAGCTACAACCCCAGCTCCTCTTTAAGGTCTTGATTGTTTCCTTGGCTGCGAAGAAGTTTTTCAGTTTGATGCCATCCCATTTATTGATTCTTGATTTTACTTTAGGGGTCTTGTTGAGGAATTTCATTCCTAAGACAACATGGTAGAGATTTGGGCCTACATTTTCTTCTAATAGGTCTCTGGTTTAATGCCTAGGTCCTTGATCCACTTTGAACTTAGTTTTGTGTAGGGTAAGAAATAGGGATTAAATTTCATTCTGCTACATAAGGATTCCATTTTTCTCAGCACCATTTGTTGAAGAGGCTGTCTTTTCTCCAATGTATGTTTATGGCACCTCTGTCTGGTGTAATATAACTGTATTTATGTGGGTTTGTCTCTGGGTCTTCTACTATGTACCATTGGTTTTCCTGTCTGATTTGGTGCCAATACCATGCTGTTTTTGTTACTATTGCTCTGTATATATTTGAGGTCTGTTACTGTGATGCCTCCTGCTTCACTCTTCCTGCCCAGGATTGCTTTGGCTCTTCTGGGTCTCTTACTTTTCCAAATGAATTTCATGACTTCTTTTTCTATTTCTGTGAAGAACATCACTGGCATTTTAATAGGAATTGTATGAAATCTGTATAGCAATTTTGGTAATATGGCCATTTTGACAATATTAATTCTGCCTATCCAAGAACAAAGGAGATTTTTCCATCTTCTAACCTCTTCATCAATTTCTTTCTTTAGGGTTCTGTAGTTTTCAGTGTAGAGTTCTTTCACCTCTTTTTTAGATTGATTCCCAAGCATTTTTCTTGAGGCTATTTATTAATGGAATAGCTTTCCTAATTTCTCTTTCACCTGATTTGTTATTGGTGTATGGGAGCACAATTAATTCTTGGGTGTTAATTTATTTCCTGGTATTTTGCTGAATTAATTCATGAGTTCTAGAAGTTTTCTGGTGGAGATTTTTTGGGTCTTCTAAATATATGATTATGTCATTGGTCAATAGGAATAATTTGACCCTTTCATTTCCTATTCGTAGTTCATTAATTTCTTTCTTTTGCCTAATTGCTCTGGCTAGAGTTTTAAGGACTACGTTGAATAGAAGTTCTAAGAGAGGACATCCCTGTCTTGTTTCAGGTTTTAAAGCGAATGCTTTCAAATTGTCTGTTTAGAATGATTTCGGTCTAGGTTTTAACACATATAGCTTTTACAATGTTGCTGTATGTTCGTACTATCCATAGTTTTTGTAGTGTTTTGAATGTGAATGTATACTATAGTTTGTCAAAATGCTTTTTCTGCATCTATTGAAACAATCATGTGATTCTTGCTTTAAGTCTATTGATAGGGTGAATTCTATTTATTAATTTCTGTTTATTGAACCAATCTTGCATGACTGGGATGAAACTCACTTGATCATGTGTGTTACCTTTTTAATATTTTTTGTATGTGATTTGTCAGTATTAAGAATTTTTGTTTCTATGTTCTTCAGGGATTTTGGTCTTAAGTTTTCTTTCCTTGATGTGTCTCTGCCTGGTTTTGGTATCAGGGTGATAACAGCTTTGTAGAGTGAGTTTAGAAAGTTTCCCTCCTTTTGTATTTCATAGAATAATTTGAGGAGGATTGGTGGTCTGATAGAAGGTCTGATAGAACTTAGCTGAGAATCCATCTGGTCCTAGGTTTTTCTTTTTGGTAGACTTTTGATGGTGTTTTCAATTTCATTGCTTGAAATTGATCTGTGTAAATTTTCTATGTCCTCTTGATTCAATTTGGGTAGGTCATATGTGTCTAGAAATTTGTTGATGTCTTTGAGAGTCTCTATTTTATTGGAGTATAAATTTTCAAAATAGTTTCTGATTGTCATCTGTATTCCAATAGTGTCCATGGTGATATATCGTTTGTATAAAGGATTTTTATAATTTGAATTTTTTCCCTCTTGGTTTGCTTGGCTAAGGGTTTATCAATTTTATTTGTTTTATCAAAGAACTAGCTTTGTTTTCTTTGTTTTTTGTTGATCTTTTGAATATTTTTGTTTCAGTTTCATTGATTTCAGCTCTAATTTTAATTATTTCCTGTATTTTACTAATTTTGGTGTTTTTTCTTCTTTTTCTAGGGCCGAGATGTAATATTAGGCTATTTGTAATGTCTATTGTATCTAACCATCATTAATGTGATAGTGTAAACCATTATGGAATCAAATTATAGAGAACAAAATGAATTTATATCAATGTTTTCAAATTTGTCACTCACTATATTACAACTCTTGCTTATTTCCACCTCAATCAGTTGGTTTTAAGAACTAGATATCTGGTTTCCCCTAAATAGAACTAGAAATTTAGCAAGCATTCCTCTGATATTACATTTTATGTTGAAATGTTCCCATTTTATGGGACTCTCTTACTATTGTATTCATGAAGCATTCTGCTAGAAGCCCTCAGTTTGTTAAAAACTGCTGTTTTTTGTGTTTCGTTTTTGTTTTGTTTGTTGGTGGTTTAGATAGAAAGTGTCTCAGTCAGTTTTGAAAGATACAGGCCAACGACTTTGCTGAGTGGTCAGAAGGGTTGGCAGGTTTGGGGTGACTCAGCACATGCCCAGGGTGGGCTCCAGCCCCTGAGCAGAGTCTCTTATGTGGAATTCCCTTTTGAATTTGCATAGGAATCTTTCTAGGGGGATTCTGGGTGTATCCAAATGGCTGACTTATGGGCACTGAGGGGCGTATACAGAGTCTACATTTATGAAAGGCAGTATTACATTAGGAAACCTTATAAGCACTGCACTGTCATAGTTAGATTTTACCCGAATTACATAATTTGTAAGCTGCTTCCAATTCTGTCATATGGAGCCGTAACTTCTGGAAGCCGAGTCATTCTTTCCAGTGATGTGCAGGGTGGAGCACTATTCTGTCACCCAAAGAATGGGCTCCTGCCACTTGCCCCAAATCCAGGGGACGGCAGCACGCTGTGCTGGGGACACAAACCAGGCGGAGGGACAGCCTCGTGCTCTGACTCCTGTGTAGAATCTGAAAAGGCTGCTCTCACAGCGGTCAGAGCTGGGCTGGTGCTTACCAGAGACCCCGGCACTGGGCTAGGCTGTTGGCCCAGGCTGAGCAATAGCAGCTAGCTTATGGTTGGACAGGAGCAGGAAGTTCATTTTATCTCATTACTACAATTGCTTTGTATATAGAATATATAAACCCAAATACATATGTACGATTCAAAAAACAATACATACCATGTTCTAATTTTACCCCTGTCTTTGGAATTGGCTACAAGAGTTTTGTAATTGTGATCCGTTGATATTCAAGACCAGTTTTTCATTTGGCATTGAGGCTCAGCATGCTTTGGTCCTGGGAACCTTTGGTTCAAGGCAAATCTAGAGAACTTTCCCATCTCGTACAGTGCACCAAGGGAACCAAGCCCGGGCAGTCCAGTCTCGTCACCACACTGCCCTCACCTGCTCTTCCAGTTTAGCTCTTGAGTTCACTCCAGTGGTGCAGCCTGTAGTCCTAGCTACTCTGGAGGCTGAGGTGGGAGGATCACAACTCAAGGCTAGCCTTGGTGATTTAGTGAGGACATATCTTAAAATAAAATAATGAAAGGGCTGAGGATGTAACTTAGTGGTAAAGTGCCCTGGGCTCAATCCCAGTACCCCAAACAAAACACACACACAAAAAAGATTAGCTGCTAATGTTTTTAAGCATTGCAAATTACAGGCATGACTTATTGCTGCTTCAGTTACATATTTTGCCCTGTCCCAAATTTGTGATTCAAGTAGACACTTGGAAGTGGCACCCAAGTCCATTACTTATCCCAGTCTCTGCTTATCATCCTATGTCTGGAACTTCACTCGTTCGTATGTGAGTAACGTTCTAGGAACATCAAGTCATGGGTTCTCCTACACCTGGGAAATTTACCTGCATCAGCTTGAAGGCACTGGCCACCACATTTTGGGGTTGACCATTTTGGCCAGTGTGGCCATGACATGCCAGGGTGGGAAAGCTGGGGCTACGAAACACACTGCTCTGCCCTCGTCCTTGGAGGAGGAACCCATCTTCCAGAGTGAAAGGCTTGCTCATTCTTGAAAACCAAAATATGTAAAACACAGGTCCGTTGACCTTCAGGGGACAGTCAGTTTGTGTATAAGCTGGGTCTCGGAGGCAGAATTATGCTCTGCACTTTCTACGTCATCCAGCTGGCCTGGGAGACACCGGAACCTTCTGCTGCTCCCTGTGCTGCGCTCCAGGAGGGGAGGCAAGCTCACTGTTCCCAGGAGAGCCAGCGTCCTCCTGCTGGACATGCGTTCCTGGGCAGTCAGTAGACTTCTCCAGCAGGTTGCCTCAGAGGAGGTCTGAGGCAGCCACCGCCACCGACTCCTGAGCTCCGCACGGGGCCACCCCGAGTGCAGGCTCCTGGTTCTTCATCTGGACGTCTCTCCATTCATTTTCCAAGTCTGGTGTCATCATCCTCTTTTATCAGATGAGGCTCAGAAGGATGATTAACTTTCCAAAGTTCATGGAGTCGTTCAGTGGAAACAATCAGGATTCAATTACAGGACTTGTGGGCCCCTTAGGCGATTATTTTTCTGTTATCCCAAATTGCTCTGGAGTCATAAACAAACGCTGCATTTGCGAACCTAGAGAGCTCGCGCATCTAGGCTTGCTGTGAGCATCCTAGTCAAACTACAACCAAGTTAATGTTTTTGAGTGCCATAAATTTTTTCTCTTTAAAACATGTATGATTTAGGTAAGCCAGTTACTGTTCAAGTGGTGTCAGGATTTTTATTTTAATTATTTTAAATAGAAAACAAAAGAAAAAGAAAATCCAATATAATGTGTTTGCCAGTAAGACATTTCCTTAGCAAGGTTGATATCACAACTCAAAATACAAAGACCGTGTGAGGAGACGGTCTCCCTGGAGGGGCCCTGGCTCAGCCTGGGGGGTGACCTAGCTGGGTGGGGTCCCACAGCTGCCTCATGCTTCCCGATGAAGAAGTCAGAGTCCCCGACATCACATGCCTGAGAAGGAGCTAATCATGCCGCAAACGCTTCAGGATTTGAATTAACTCCGAGGGAACAGCTGTATTTCAAATCTAAAAATGGCCCCATGCTACATGCTTCATCTGCCTCCGCTGGGTGCAAGTGAAATCAAAGCGGCTTTTCTATTTTTAGCCTCTTTCTCCTTGTTCACCAGAGCTCCAGGGAAAGAAGTCAGAGGCACACACTGGTGGGAGGAATGACCTCTACGTCCTGAGGGAGAAAGCCAGGGGCCCGGCAGGCAGCCCGTACCTTCAGAAGGAGGCTTCCTTCCCAGGCCCCGCCCCCACAACTTCCTCTTTTCCCCTCCCCTAACGATCTAGATCCAGCACTGATCTTCTTGGAGACCCAGTTTCCTTGGATAAATATCAGTTCCTGCCCATTATTACTTCACTGCCTACTTCTGTGGTTGCAGTTTGGAGCTGCACACAGTCCTATTGACTGGAAAGACAGCCTCGACTAACATAAAAGTTACAAATCCTCTCCAATTTGCCCCTCTGGATGTCTGGCAGGAAAGGTTTGCCGTCCAGAGCGGAGTTTTCCAGGGAGTAAGAGGATCCGCAGGGCCCAGGGAAAAGGGAAAGGAGGTGTAGCCCAGGAGGGCGGCTCATGGTGGAGGAAGGTCGCGTGGGAAAGTGCTGTGTGCAGTTAGTGTCCAGCGGGCAGACTGGCTTGGGCTTTTATTTGGGGTTTAGGAATTTGGATCTGAGTGCCTTCCTTGCAGAGAACTCCAGATACCTCCCGGTGAAAGGCCAAAATCAAGTTTAAACACGGCTTTCCAGTAAAAGTAATAGCCAGGACAAGACATCAACTTTGCCTCTACTAGTGGAAAACAGAAATGACCCCTTCCTGCTTTTTTCTGGTTTAGGATTCCTCATGCTGCTTCCACATTTTGGGAATTCTAAAATAGAGAACAAATAATGGATACATCTCATATATCATGTCTTTTTAAAAATGCAAATCATTCTGCATATTGCTAAGATATAGGTGTCAAAAAAATTACTAAAACATGCACTTTCATGATGAATACAGAATCCTGGATGGTTTTTGCCTGTAGGGTAAGAATGACTTTGTTTTGGGTGGCGATACCAATTGTATTTGCAATATTGTGAAGATTATTTTAAAAGTCATCCTGCATTGTACTCAGAGTATTATTTTGCAAATTTAAAAATTCAGTGAAAACTGTGTTTGAATTTTAAACTTTATTGAATAGTGCACATGCGGGCCATACACCTTGAATTTGAAAACTTACTTTGCAAGAAAGTACAAAGTGATTCTGGTGGCATCAGGATGCCTGGGAGACTTATCTTGAGGCGCTTCACATCCCCCTGCTTTGAGATCCTGAGCTCACCCACACTGAGACCTTCTCTGTCAGTGAGAGAAGGCAATCTAAGAAGCGGTTCCTTCACAGAGCCACCTGGGGACAGGGCCACGTGTGCAGACTGCGCTGGGCCGCCTCCCGCTCCTCAGGGCGGTGAAGTCCGCCCTGGTCTAAGGTGCAGCAGGCACAGTGGACGGCTGCAGGCTGAGGTGGGAGGAGCACTGGGTGTACAGCTCCCTCTAATGTCATAAGCATGACCTTTCTGAGGCCAGCCTTGTGCACAAATCACCATGCTGACCCCCAACAGGACCTCTGAATATTTGACAAGTAACAGGTGTAACGGACATTTGTTTCTCAGGAAATCCCCAGGTTTTATGTTAAAGCTTCGTAAGCCTCACGTATTGGAATGTAAAAGAAGTTTGCCCATAATTTAGTCCTGGAGAAGAGGGTAAAAGTGCATGGCGCGACCCGGGGGAAGCGGGAACTTCCCAGTACGTGTCTGTGAGGATGGCCATTTGTTTCTGAGCTCACTGTGCCGTCCGAGTTGGCTCTGAATTCTCAATCAGGCAAGACTCAGCACGTCATGGACTGGACATGAGTGTGACCAGGTCCATGCGCTGAGCCCCAGCCCCAGGGCGATGTGACTTGGGGTGAGGCCGGTGGAGGCTGCATGGCCGGGAAGCTGTGAGGTGATGGGACTGTGCCCACGTAAGAACAGGCCCCAGAGCTCCTTTGCCCTCTGCCTGCCACTGAGTGAGATCCAGACTTCAAGCTTCCAGAGCTGTGGAGACAAATTTCTGTTGTTTAATCCACTGGGCTACGGCAGCCAGAGCAGGTGAAGATACTAATGATGGTGAAAAATGATTTGTCTTCAACGTGAGCATGGATTCAATACGGGCAACAGAATGATCGTGCCCCAGAGCTTAATGATAGCAACAGTTAGCATTTACTTCAAGTGTGCTCTGTGTGCACAGCCAGAGAGTTCCTTCACTGATCGGTGAGAAGGCCAAGGCATGCTGCACAGTCCCCAGCAACAGTACGCGAAGATTCGGAGTTTAGACCAAGCTCTACCCAAAAGGCCGTGTTTCCTCAAACCATGGCCCAAACTTTCCACCTAATTTTCTTATCCAGTATGAACGGATTTTATAAGTCTGTATTTCCTAATTAAAAAAAAAATGTAATTGAAAGCACTTTGTACATAACTGCTTTCAAAAGGACTTAGAAATATTAAAATTGCCAGAAATATATGCAATCTTAAAACTATCAAAGAAGGAATTCTTAATCAATTTAAAGAGAGAAAAGTGCAAATCTATGATTATACATGAGATGAAGAAAAATGGTAATATCTAATTTTCTAAAAGAGAAAATTATTCAACCCTTGAATGGATGGTTAAAAATAGTTATCACTTAAAATTGTATTGTAAAATAATAAGCCATAACAGAAAGGGTACAGTAAGACTAGTATAATAAAATTAAAATACATGGCAGAATGATATTAGTCTCTTTCAATAAAACTTCTCATGCTTAAAAATGTAGTACCATAATTTATAACTCAAGGTCAAACTTTTAGTAATTTGCCCTAAGTTACAAATCTGGTAGGTATGACTCATAGTGTGGAGAGCCTGATATTAAAAAGTTCTAAAAAGCAATGATCAATTTTAAAATGATGACACAGGCAGATTTCCTAGATGGCTTGGGACCAATGGCTTGCATCATCTGGAAATTACATCCCTCTTCCAGACCCACTGCCTAGAGCCTGTGATCGGAGGTCAGCAGAGCTTGGAGAGAGAGCAGAAGCAGAGCTACACTCTCTCTGAAACACTTCTCCCCGAGCACCTCTCCTTTCGACCTTCTATTTCCCTGCAGATATTTCTCATCTTCTCTTTGTACTGCTTTAAATTTTGTAAAATCAAATGTTCCTGAAGAATAAATAGCAGCACCTTTCCCCTGCTTGCTCTGTATCTATATCCCAGAGTTTCCTCTAGAACTTGGAGCTTAATAAGCACTCATATCCACTCAGCCGTTACTGGGTGCTGGTATGTTGGTTTGGTACACATGCTCTAAGAATAAAACTACGTACCAATTCTAGTCAAAGAACTAATAGGACATACACATAAATGCACGGTTATTACATAGACTAACATTCTGTAGTAGAAAAGATGGGAACACAATATGAATTTTGAGAAAATGACCCAGTTTGCCTTGGGGTGTTGAGCACCTAAAGCTTTCTGGAGATGTCAGCTTTTCTGGGTCATGAAACTTAAGTGGGAAGGTGCTGGCTTCAGAGGAGGGTAGGCGGTGTGGCCGGGAATGGTTCCCAGCCAGCTGGTCCTTCCAGGAATGCCTGTGGACTACCTGTCAGGGTGAAGTTTCCTGCCGCCTTCCCCAGGGTCCTCTCCTTGGAGAACTTGCAGGAGTCGTGGGACTGGGTGTTGGTAGATAGCTAGCGACTGGGGACACGTGGTCGCACTGGACGTGTGTGGTGGTGTCGGATCAAGGGAGCGTGCCTTGGCCTGTGGAAAGCAAGGGAAGCGCGAGTTTCCACTGTACCTCCTCGTTCAGCTCTGCCGGAGTTCGCTCCAGACGCCATGGCTTTGTTTTTGTTTTAGTAACTGGGAATTGAAAACTATAAGGTCAGCCTCTATGAAGTCAGAAGACTAGTGGCCTTTGTCCCTCCTGCTGGGAACGCCGTCTCCCATGGACGTCTGCGAGTGCGTGCCCACACAGTGCTTCTAGGGACCAGCCCTAGAGGTGAGGTGGGGTGAGTGGGCTGAGCCAGCACGCCAAGCAGAAGTCTGTGCCAGTGTGCCCTCATCTTCAGAGCAGCCTCAGCCCCTCCACGTGCAGTGAGAACAAGACCAAGGTGCTTTCTGCCTTCCGGATTACTCCTAAGTCCACCCACTTCAACCTGATTGCTGGGGACCATCTTTGGTCCTTAAGAGTTTTAAGTAGACAGACCTCATATTAATTTGTCCTCTCTGCCAGCATCAGGACATCTCTCTCCCTCCCCCCTTTCAGTCACCTTCCCCTCCCCTCCCACTCTGCTGCTTATTCCCTCCCCCTCCCCCTCCTCTGCAAACTCAGTCTCACTGTCTCTCCAGGACAAGGCACCTGTCCATTCAGCCATCTAAAGGAGAAAATGTCATAGTGCAGCTACCAGATTCTGGTGTCTAGAGAAACAGATGACCTCACTTGCTTTTGTGTTGGGATAAAGAGTCAACTTTGGAGTAACCTCTGATTAATTTGTTAGATACAAAATAGAATATTTATTTCATATTTATATTTTAACTTGGTTGCAATATACTGTGTGTTGTTGCATGGGGTCCTTGATCCCTATAGTAGGGTCTAACTTTCCATTATCCTTCCAAAGATGAGAGCTTTAAAGGAGGACTTCAAGACAAATCCGTCTTCCAAACTATATGTTCTATCCCACCAAATAAATATGGTATTATGTAGACAGTGGGGGACGCTGGTAACACCGTACTAGGTTATTAACAAGTCTTCCACATTTCATGATTGCAGGGGGGGATCTCTTCTTGGTGGTTGCAAGTTTCATCTCTTGTAAGCGTGCTCACTTTCTCCCTGTTGGTCCCCTCTCTGCTGGCTTTTTATGACACCATCCATTCTTTTCACCTGATTTCAAGGGAGCCTTCAGAAAATTGGCAGGGAAAGTGTGAGTCCAGCTTTTCACCAGCACCTGCATACTGCTGGCTTGAACGTGTGTCCATAGCTAAAAATATGCTTGTCTTTAGCTGTGATTTAAGAGCCATCGGTGTCTGATCCACGCAGCCGCTGACACGCAGGGAGATGTGTCTGCAGGCCACTCAGCCATGGTCCAGCCCGTTGTCTGGGCGGTGCTCGCTCTGCACGCAGGCAGCGCATCCTGTGGAGACTGACAGAGCGCTGGCGTAGTTCAAATGTTTTCCCACCCAGTGCCGTTAAGCCTTTTAGCAGAAAGAAAGAAATCTTTGAGTCACTGACATATTTATATGACTTTACGGTTACATCTTTTCAAAGTTTCTTTGGACTTGCTCAAGGAAGGGAATTATGTAGGGAATGCAGTATTTACCGAGACCCAAGATTAGAAACGCTCACTAGAGTAGCACGGTGTGGACAGGCCTGCTTTACCCTCTGATGGACCTGTGAACTATCATTCCACATGTTTTCAAAGAAAACTGATTTTCCAGTCTAAACTCATGAAGTTAGCCCTTGTGGGACGTTTGTAATTAGACCGAAATAGCAGAGTGGTCACAAGACGCACATGACCCACGTCTCACCACGTTCCCTAGACAGGCAGTCCTTGGCTCCTCAGCGGGCCTCCACCCAGGGGCTCCGGAAGCAGCCTTCCCCTTGGCACACTGCTGTCTTCATCTCTGGGGTAGCCGTCCTGATCTCACCTGAACTCCTAAGCTGGGCTGGACCATTCCTTTTTTAAATTTATTGTTTGTTCCACTTAGTTATACATGACTGTTATTAGCGGGTTTTTGTCCTTATTGGCTGTCTTAGTTCCTTTCTGCTGCTGTAACACAGAACCACAGACGGGATCTCTGATGAAGAGCTGCGTGACATTGTGGAGAAGGAGACCTCCGGGTTAAGTCACCGGCATCTGGCAAGGACCTTCCTGCTGGAAGTCTGCGTCACCAGACGCTTCCCACTAGGCTCCCGCCCCCACCCCACGCTGTCTTATTGGGGATCAAGTTACCAGTACATGGACAGGGGCCACCCCAGCAGCAGTGCCTGACGCCTGCCACACTCTCGTCTCCGTTGTCTTGACCTCACCACGCACGGACTCGCTTCCCCAGCACTGAGCTGCCCCTGCTCCAGAGGCTTGTCAAGCTTTGTCTTGCTGCTCCCACAGCAGGAGAACTGAGGGCCTCAGGTGACACAGCACGTCCCTAATGTGCTCCGCTAGACACGTCCTCGATGCCAATCCTGAAAGAGGACTTCGAGGCAGACGCTTAGGTCTGCTCTCCAAGGTTGTCCTCCGGAGAGCCCCTGCGCCTTCTCGCAGGAGCCCGCTAGGTAGCCCTGCTCTAAACATGCAGCACTCAGCTCTGCTCAAGTCGGGCGCCCCAGCTGGCTTTGCATGGAGCCCTTTCTCCTGAGCATTTATTTGGCATCCCGAAGCGGTGCTCTGGGCTGTGAGCTGCATGAGACATCTATAGCCCAGGGGCTCCCTTGGCCCTTCCCTTCAAGCAGGCAGATTTACTAGGTCCATCCATAACCTCCAGTGCAAAAGGCAAGACAATAAAACGAACACTATTTCCATATCTCTTATCAGAAACTCCCCCAGCCCCATGGTGGCCCTGGCAACCTGGAGAACTCCCACTCTCCCAGGATCTCTTAGGCTTTCCCATGGCTTGTAACCAGGGGAAGGTGGAGAAGGCTCCAGCAACGGCGGTGAGCGCCAACACAAGGGAAGGCTCGCGGAGCGGGCAGAGTTTTATGGAGCGTTCATTCCATGTCATGCGTCTTGTAAGTCCACTGGACATCCTGTATGTAATGTGTGTATTCTGATTTCTTGTAGTAAAAGTAGTGTCCAGCTCTTAAGCACTTGCACGTATCAAGCAGACGCCTTCCATATGTGTGTTCTAAATGGGAGTTTTCTCCTTATAGTGTGACTGCTGCGTGCTGGTCACGGGGCAATCTGGGATACCTTCCAGTTCCGGGTGGAGCCTGCCCTGCTGTGAGCATGAACACTCGTGTGGTCCCTGCAGGGTCTGGGCTGCACTGGGACAAAGGGGTAAGGTCACCTTTCAACTGGTGGAGGAAAGCAGGGAGCAGAGGAGTGCGCACGCACACTGGGCAACACGCTGGCACAGGAGGACTCACGGGCAGATTCCCACAGGCCTGAGCAGAGGACGCTGGCCTGGGGATCAAGTCAAGGGGGTCCCTGGACAGGCCAGCCTCGGCCTGCATGGAAACGGCCTGTCGTGCGTCTCAGAGGCCCAGGGGTCAAAGCAACCTAATTTTCTAACATCAAAACTGTCTTCTCATCTCACAATATTGGAAATGTGTAAATACAGTAATTTCCAAGAATAAAAGCATACTCAAAAATTAAGCTCTTTTATTCAACTGATCACTACTGACTTGCAGAAGCCACAAATCTATGTACATTAAAAAGAGTCAACTGACACTAAAGATTGGCTGAGGCCCCATTCTGTCTTTTGAGCAATCTCCCTACTGCCTTCCAAACTGGTTGTACTGATTTGCAGCCCTAGGAAAGGAAACACCTCATGACCCAGCTATCCCCGGCCTGGTTATTTATCCACAAGAACTAAGATCAGCATCCTATATGTTTATAGCAACACAAGTCACAATAACCAAGTTATGAAACCAGCCAGGTGCCCGACACCTGAATGATAAATGGATGAAGAAAATGTGGTACATATACACAATGGAGTTGTACTCGGCCACAGAGAATTAAATTATGCAATTTGCCAGTAAATGGATAGAAGTAGAGAGAGGGCTGGGAAACTGCTGTGAAGTGAAATCTACCACATAGGTGAGGTCCTCTGACAAACACGTCACCATCTACCACATAGGCAGGTCCTCTGACAAACACGTCACCATCTACCACATAGGCAGGTCCACTGACAAACACGTCACCATCTACCACACAGGCAGGTCCACTGACAAACACGTCACCATCTACCACACAGGCAGGTCCTCTGACAAACACGTCACCATCTACCACACAGGCAGGTCCTCTGACAAACACGTCACCATCTACCACACAGGCAGGTCCACTGACAAACACGTCACCATCTACCACACAGGCAGGTCCACTGACAAACACGTCACCATCTACCACACAGGCAGGTCCTCTGACAAACACGTCACCATCTACCACATAGGCAGGTCCTCTGACAAACACGTCACCATCTACCACATAGGCAGGTCCTCTGACAAACACGTCACCATCTACCACACAGGCAGGTCCACTGACAAACACGTCACCATCTACCACACAGGCAGGTCCACTGACAAACACGTCACCATCTACCACACAGGCAGGTCCACTGACAAGCACGTCACCATCTACCACAGAGGCAGGTCCACTGACAAACACGTCACCATCTACCACACAGGCAGGTCCACTGACAAGCACGTCACCATCTACCACACAGGCAGGTCCACTGACAAACACGTCACCATCTACCACACAGGCAGGTCCACTGACAAACACGTCACCATCTACCACACAGGCAGGTCCACTGACAAACACGTCACCATCTACCACATAGGTGAGGTCACTGACAAGCACGTCACCATCTACCACATAGGTGAGGTCCTCTGACAAGCACGTCACCATCTACCACATAGGCAGGTCCACTGACAAACACGTCACCATCTACCACATAGGCCAGGTCCTCTGACAAACACGTCACCATCTACCACACAGGCAGGTCCACTGACAAACACGTCACCATCTACCACACAGGCAGGTCCACTGACAAACACGTCACCATCTACCACACAGGCAGGTCCACTGACAAACACGTCACCATCTACCACACAGGCAGGTCCACTGACAAACACGTCACCATCTACCACATAGGTGAGGTCCACTGACAAACACGTCACCATCTACCACATAGGTGAGGTCCTCTGACAAACACGTCACCATCTACCACACAGGCAGGTCCACTGACAAGCACGTCACCATCTACCACATAGGTAGGTCCACTGACAAGCACGTCACCATCTACCACATAGGTGAGGTCCTCTGACAAACACGTCACCATCTACCACACAGGCAGGTCCTCTGATAAACACGTCACCATCTACCACATAGGTGAGGTCCACTGACAAGCACGTCACCATCTACCACATAGGTGAGGTCCTCTGACAAACACGTCACCATCTACCACACAGGCAGGTCCTCTGATAAACACGTCACCATCTACCACATAGGTGAGGTCCTCTGACAAACACGTCACCATCTACCACATAGGCAGGTCCTCTGACAAACACGTCACCATCTACCACACAGGCAGGTCCACTGACAAACACGTCACCATCTACCACACAGGCAGGTCCTCTGACAAACACGTCACCATCTACCACATAGGCAGGTCCACTGACAAACACGTCACCATCTACCACACAGGCAGGTCCACTGACAAACACGTCACCATCTACCACATAGGCAGGTCCTCTGACAAACACGTCACCATCTACCACATAGGCAGGTCCTCTGACAAACACGTCACCATCTACCACATAGGCAGGTCCTCTGACAAACACGTCACCATCTACCACACAGGCAGGTCCACTGACAAACACGTCACCATCTACCACACAGGCAGGTCCACTGACAAACACGTCACCATCTACCACACAGGCAGGTCCACTGACAAGCACGTCACCATCTACCACAGAGGCAGGTCCACTGACAAACACGTCACCATCTACCACACAGGCAGGTCCACTGACAAGCACGTCACCATCTACCACACAGGCAGGTCCACTGACAAACACGTCACCATCTACCACACAGGCAGGTCCACTGACAAACACGTCACCATCTACCACACAGGCAGGTCCACTGACAAACACGTCACCATCTACCACATAGGTGAGGTCACTGACAAGCACGTCACCATCTACCACATAGGTGAGGTCCTCTGACAAGCACGTCACCATCTACCACATAGGCAGGTCCACTGACAAACACGTCACCATCTACCACATAGGCCAGGTCCTCTGACAAACACGTCACCATCTACCACACAGGCAGGTCCACTGACAAACACGTCACCATCTACCACACAGGCAGGTCCACTGACAAACACGTCACCATCTACCACACAGGCAGGTCCACTGACAAACACGTCACCATCTACCACACAGGCAGGTCCACTGACAAACACGTCACCATCTACCACATAGGTGAGGTCCACTGACAAACACGTCACCATCTACCACATAGGTGAGGTCCTCTGACAAACACGTCACCATCTACCACACAGGCAGGTCCACTGACAAGCACGTCACCATCTACCACATAGGTAGGTCCACTGACAAGCACGTCACCATCTACCACATAGGTGAGGTCCTCTGACAAACACGTCACCATCTACCACACAGGCAGGTCCTCTGATAAACACGTCACCATCTACCACATAGGTGAGGTCCACTGACAAGCACGTCACCATCTACCACATAGGTGAGGTCCTCTGACAAACACGTCACCATCTACCACACAGGCAGGTCCTCTGATAAACACGTCACCATCTACCACATAGGTGAGGTCCTCTGACAAACACGTCACCATCTACCACATAGGCAGGTCCTCTGACAAACACGTCACCATCTACCACACAGGCAGGTCCACTGACAAACACGTCACCATCTACCACACAGGCAGGTCCTCTGACAAACACGTCACCATCTACCACATAGGCAGGTCCTCTGACAAACACGTCACCAGGAGCAGTCCAGTGTCAACTATCACACACTGATTAAAATAATAATAATAAAGAAGGAGGAAGGTGAGTAGAGCTGATGATCCGGAGGGAGAGGGCGGTCAAGGGAGGTGCAGGGAATCAGAGAGATCAAGTTGTGTCATGTGCAGGTACCAACCGGGCACGGCGACCCCCACTATTTTGTAAAATTACAATGACTAATAAAACAAGTCATTACAAGAAAAAGTCCAGGAAGCATGAAAAGGGGTCAATTAAAACTGGCAGCTTCAAAAATCAATAAAGAAAATCCAAGGAGGGAGAAACAAAATAGGTTGAGGTAATTTTCAAAAGATGGTGAATACTTGAGTAGCATACATACGGAATGTTAATGTATGGGTAAAACAGTCCTCATTCTTTTCTCAAGATCCTCCATAAGGAAGAAGAGAATGTACATGAATTTTGTATCATGTTGTGTTGACAGTTATTAACCACCACAGGGGAGGCTGTGGCCTCACCTGCCTGCCAGCCAAGAGATGGTTTTCTGTTTCTTTAGGCTCCTGATCAACAGGTAGATAAGACTTGTTCAAGAGGTCACTAAACATCTGTGCAACGTAAGAAAAAAGACCTTATGAGATAATGATTTAAATGCAGAGTACATAGCCATTTACTTGACACCTTCCCGGACTTTATTTCTGTGATTATATAATATAGTGACACTACAAGAATATTTGTTATTGTTGTGAGAAATTAGTAAAAGCCTTTCTTCTTTGAATACCTACAAGAAAAATAGGAGTGAAAGAACATGCACACAAAGCCCCGGGGCAGAGGCCCTTGGGGGAGGCTGCTGGGTCTCTGGAGGGAGCAGGGCCACCTGGGCTGCATGGCTCAGGGATTGCCCCTCTCCTAGCCCGAGGAGCTGGCTCCTGTGTTCCCCGTCTGGACGTTGCCACCCTCAGCTGTCAGGGCCCCTTCCTGCTCTGTCTGGACCCGCTGCCTGGGTGGAAGAGCCAGCCTGAGGGGACGGCTGATCTTCCCCATCCCTGCCTCCTGCCATTTCTCCCCTGACCCACCTTCTGCAGAGCTGCCGTCCACCTTCTGACTTGCTGTTGGTAGCCATTCAGTAATATCCCGCACATAATTGGCATTCCATTAGTGTTTCCTGAATAACAAGTGAATTCGCCACTGAAACTAGAACGTTCCCATATTTTTCAGTACTACGTATATTATCCCCATAAAGCTTCCTTAAAGAAAGGCTTGTGCTGGGGAAGGTGTTTGAGAACTTCTGAGGGTGAGGGGATTCATCTCTAAATTCTATTTTTTTCTTTTTCTTTCTTTTTTTATTTTTTCTTCGTAACAGGGATTGAACCTATGGCTGCTTCTCTACTGAGCCACATCCCCAGCCCTCTTTTTTTTTATTTTGAGACATGGTCTCACTAAGTTGCTCAGGGCTTTGATAAGTTGCTGAGGCTTGCCGGCCTCCTGCCTCAGCCTCCTGATCTGCTGTGACTATAGGCACGTGCCACAGTGCACAACTTCTAAGTTCTTTTTTAATACCTTTGTTTAAAATGAAAATGCTCATTGTAATGTTCCTTGAATAGCAAAATTTCTTGACTCTTCTTCTTGACTCTGTTCTCTTTATTATTCAGGAATTTCCTATTGATGATATCTTCTTTTCTCACTTTTAACTTACTATTAGAAATAAACCTACTCTGATCTTGGCTTCTTGTGATTCACGCTAGTAAGTTCATTAATATTTGGTGTTAAATCCCAGGTGAATGTGCCTTAATCTACTACTCATTGTTTCAAGTCTCTTAAAAACTGGATTGATACACTTTTTTGCTTTCAATTTTCTCAGCTTTTGTAGAAATTTGTTACATGAACCTAGATCCATCATATTCGAAAAACAATTCTAAAGAATCATTATAAAGAAAATCCTCATGACACATTTTAAGTACAAATTGTGCTTTTTGAAATAGCATTCCAATTTTAAGAGACAAAGCAATCTTAGTTCCATGCCAAGGACATCTTCATGATTTCCAAGGTGTAGCACAAAAGGAGACAGAGTACCCTCTGTTCACAGATGACCCGGATCTCAAGAGAGAGATGGCAGAGCACTAAACAACCGCAGGGCCCGTCTAAGACTGGATCAGGCCGCACACCCATGGAACCCCATCTGCAGCCCTGGTCAGTTGTTTGATTAGAAAGGAAATTCAATTTGAGGGGCTGAGAAAATCATGAGCTAATGAAGCGTGTACGGAAAACGTGCCTTACAAGATGCCTTGTGACCAAGAAGTCATCATGGGACTCTGCACACTGTCATATTTGCATGCTATGTTTGGTTAAGAAAATGGAAGATGGGAAAACAGTTGTGTGACAGAAACTTAGTGTCCAGAAAGAATAGGACGCGCAGAGCTCTGGAGTCTTAGCCTCGTGTTATGGAAGGTCCAGTGGTGTCTGCATTCTGGATTTCCTGGGGAGAATCCTTGCGATGGTGCCCAGAAGCAAGGACATCACTTGTGACCGCTCGTTGCCTTGACTCACCAGCATCTGGCCTCGTGGCCTGGGCATGTCTGGTGGTCAGCCAAACAGAGGCCCCTGTAAAGAGTTCCTGTGATTTGCATTGGGTGCTTGGGGGTTGTGGTAGGCTCCCCAACTTGCTGTCCCTGATGCTTCCTATTGTCCAGGAGAAGGTGATGTCTCCCGAGGAGGTGGCTGGGCTCACTCTCCGGCCTGGTCCCTCCTCCCTGCCCTCCCCGCCCTCCTCAGACAGGCAGGGGAGGCTAGTCTCGGGCACCACCCGCTTGGGATCCCCTTGCTCTGACCCAGAAGGCAGGGCTGCAGGTTTCCTGCTGGCATCCTTCTGGGGTAAATCCTGATAAGAGAAAACTGTGCCCTTCTCTGTAACTAGCTGAACTCTTCAGTCTTGAGCAATATCCCTGAAGTAACTGAGTTTTCTTGGAAAAGATGGATAAAAATAAGGACGGCACTTACATCTGTTTGGGGAAAGCTTCCACCAGGTTCCAAGGTGCCTGTGGGGTTTCAGTGCAGATCCTGGATGGGCACAGCTGGCATTTTCCTGTTCAACCTAAAGTGAAGAGAGTTGCCTTGGCTTGGCTCAATCACATGCTTTGAGCTATTTTAAGAATATGCAAATATCCATGATCTTTGGGATTTTTTTCCTGGTTGGCAAGAATGTATAGAACCACTTTTCTGCTACCGTGCACATTTTTATATTAAAAGGTATCTTAATTGACACAATTGTACATATTTACAAGGTACAGTATAGTAATCAACGAATATTTCTATCTCCGTAAGCATTTCTTACTCTCTGTGTGTTTGAATTTGGGTGGCGAACATTCTGGATTTCAGCCTCGGATCTTACCAGCAGTTCTCCGCTCAGAGAACCTCTGTTCTCCTAGTCTCCTTCAAAGTGCGTTTAACACAGTCCTTCCTGAACTGTAGGTAAAGTTTTTATCATCTGACTTTTCACACCACATTACATATTGATCATTTTCCCAGGTTTTAAAAACCTTTTAACACATCAACTTTAATGACCATAATATTTCATCATAAGGCTCTACTATAATTTTTCTAATGACTTCACATATATTCAAATCTGATGGTTCCTAAAGGCTGCCCCCACTGCCCATGTAAATGAATAAATTATTATCTGTCCCTCCAGGCTGCATAGAGTGGGCACTGGCAGGGTGTCCCTTCCACCCTCTGGAGACCAGCCCACCTGGAACCACGCAGAAGCCCTCTGCACGAATAGCCATCTGGTTGGTTTTAATCTTTGCTCACTATGCTGAGTCTTTCTTTAAAACAGCTTATTAGAAAGAGTGTAAGTTATGGGTTAAAAGCATTTTAAGGCACTTAACAAATATTGAAAATTATTCTCCAGAAATTTGTGTTAATTTATGCTCACCACAATTGTTCTGGAAGTTTGACGGTAGATTTTTATTATTTGTTCATTTGCTGGGGGAAAGTGTTTGCTTGTTTAATTTACAGCTCTTTGATTATGAGGGAGGTAGTCCAATTTCATGTTTATAATCATTTATAATTATAACATTATGAATTTTCTATTCTGCCCTTGACCCTAAAGCATTTAAATATTATGGCATTTTTGAAGACTGACAATTTTCTTATCTAAATTCCTTGAAAAATCACCATTTTCATTTCAATGCTTTTTTATTCATCATTTTGAGAAGTATGTCTAATTTGGTAGAGTTATGATAATAAAGGGCTACGTAATTCTTAGTGTCACAAGGATTCACGCTGCTGCGGAAGTCCTGCCTGTTCGTGTAAGTTGGTCTGTCCTTTCCGTTGGGACAAACAGGAGGTGTGCACAAAGGGGCAAATGAACTTCTCTCGTTCACCTTAAAACACTATTTGGCATTTAAATCACTTCGACAACTTAAGTGGTGCCTAGTCAATTGATGGCAGCATGGATACCTCTGTGATGGATGACATCTCTATTTCTTGCGTTCTATCTCGTCTTTTCTCCCTTTGTCTCTCATTAAAAATCACTCCAAATCCCTTTTTTATCTGGATGGAAATAACACCACAATTTTTCATAGAATTTGAGCATGAACCTCGTCTCCTCCAGCCAGTGATGCTCTAACCCCTGAGTTCCCCATCTCTGCTGAGGTGAGCTCTGGGCCTCTGCCGGACCACGCCCAGGTGCAGCCTTCTGGGCTAGAGTTCCCACCCCGCGAGGACAGACATTCCACAGGGAAGACCTGGCCACATGAAGCGGGCCTCCCAGGCGGAGATGCTCTGGCCCAAACTAGAAAGCGCTGTGACGAAGAATGACGAGGGCCACCCGGTAATAGAGCAGAAACCACAACCCTGAAGACCTGGCGGTCAAACAAGAGGACTGAGGATAACACAATTTAGGCAGAAATTCAAAAGAAACAACTCCAAGGGTGGCCACCGCTCATGGGAGCAGACTGAGAGGCGATCACCTAGGCTGTGCACCCTGCGTGGCGGGAGTGACCGGCACCCTGAGTGCAGTGAAGGTCATCAGTAGCCTTGAGTAGGAAGTCCACATGGGGATCTGTTTGTCTAAGAGGGAGGCTGTGGTTCAGCAAAGTTTAACTCGTGGAGTCATCTGAGCTCTCCGGGGACAGCTGCCAGCCACCACAGGATCCCTTTGCATAGGGCACACTTCTGAGCAAAATCTCAGAATCTGCCCACTTCAGAAGGAGCTGTAAACCACTCTGTGCTGCTGCTCTTGGGTACCTCCTCATGTGCCCAGTCCCCTAGGGCAACCCAGAGCGCTGCCCCCTCCATCCACACACCTGGACCTGGAGCTCTAGGTGAAGCACGGCTGCTCTCCATGGAGCAGGCAGCATGCACCTTGGACTGCCTGGACTTTTTCAGCATGCTGCCCACTGGTGACACACTGGTGACATCCCTGTCCCCAGGCACATGAGGGGGAAATTGTGCCAGGCAGGACCTGGGGAGGAGAGAGCAGTCCCTCACTTGGTTTCGTGTTATGCATGTCCGAGCCCAGTGGCCTGGTGTGCAGCAGACACGCAGTCCCTGTGTGAGGATATGAGCCTTCCACCTGCTTGGCACTCTAAGAAACCCTCTGAGGTTTCAGGATGGGGTTTGCCAGACAGTTTAGATTGGGGCCAAATGACTGTACAACTTTCTCATTCCTCAAGCCTTTAATAGCTCTTCAGTCCTCTGAGTTGAGCAATGTGCTGCGGGGAGTAGGTAGGCGATGCTGTTTGACCTTGTGCATGTGGGCAGGACCTTCACTCCAACACAGTCCCAGGGACGGGCTTTAGAGACCTCCATGTCTCCCCAAGTGAGGGTGAGGATTACCCTGCACTATCAGTATCGAGCTACACTCAAATGTGACGGTACATAAACAGCCTCTTACCCTGGAAGAACTCCAGGAAGGAGGATTCCTGTGTATGTAAAGCTTCCCTTTTTAACACTGTTGAAGCATGTTTGAGTGTGAAATTCGGGAGCCATATTGCCTGTTTGGTTTCTGCTCCGTCACTGACTGGGTTGGCCTTGGGTAGATTACTTCATCCCACTATTTTAAGGTTTTCTGTAAAACAGGCCTGCGCAGCCCCTCCCTAGGGGCTACTTTGAGGACCAAAGGCATTCAGAGCAGCACCATTTAGGCAGCTCTCAGTAGTTCTCACTATTATTAATTTTCCAGTATTTCACTGAAATACAACAATATTAAGATGGGCAGTGTTCCTGACAGCAGAGACACTGTTTAGGAAGGATGTATGGATTTAATCTTCTTAATAAACCTCTTGGGTATACATCATTTTATTATTACTCCATTTCCTATAAAAGGAGAGGGAGTCTCAGATAGTGCTCTGTTGGAGCGTCCTTCCATAATGACATAAGAAATCAGCCTTTCCTGTCCATATTTATCTCTTCATACGAGCACCTCCTCTGTGAAGCTCTTCAGCGCTAAAGCACAGAATGCAAAGTTTTGAAGTCCAGTCATGCTTTGCTCAATTGCTCAACCAAGGGGACATGTTCTGAGAACATGTGGGTACATTAGTGTGCTAACCCAAACCAAGAGGGTTCTGCTGTCACCAGATGAGGTGACCTTTGGGACCACCATCACACATGCAGTCTGTCCTGGACTGAAGCACCCTTTCATGGTTGGGCCCGTGATTACAGCACCGTAGCACAGCGGGGAGGGAGGAAGATGAAGCTGGGTCTGTTCTCTGTGCAGGGCAGAGGAGCCCAGGTGGGAGAGGTGCGGAGGGGAGCCTGGGACTCAACGTGAACTTCTTCAAGATCTTGACACTAAATAGTACTGTGTCAATGGGGTACAGTCAAAAATACGTTAAGGGAGTCACAGTCCAGGGAAACACGCAAATCCACGGAAGTCAATGGCAGCGCGAGGCAGTTCATGGCCTGCAGCATAACTGCTCCACAACCTAAGGATCGAGAATGGAAACTTAGCTGTGTCACCTAGAATCTTAATTCATGCCATTGCCAACTATGGTTACTAATGCTTCTCTTCCCTGTACTCAGGGAATTATAGATGTGGGAAGCAGTGTGGACTTGACAATCTGGAAGCAGTTCAGCAAATGCCCACCTGGTAAATGGGACACACAGCATTTTTAATCCAACAGTCTTCAGGGACACAGGATTGTGGTCACTTTACAGATAGAGAAAAAGGTTAAGAGTTTCAATAAGCATGTCTGAATCCATTAATTTAACATGAATTTTAGATTAATTATTAAGTAAATAATTTTAGATGCTAAGATTAAATTCGTGAACACACTCATTTTTAAAAAAATTTTCTAATAAACTGTCCCATAAATTGCATAATTATCTTAGCTTTTTGACCCAGTTGCCTTACATACCTACTGGAGTCCGTAAATAAAGTCCACTTTACTTCATCTCCAGACCTTGCCACATTTCCCTGGGTGCGGGAGAGAAGTCCCCAGGCTGCACAGCAGGGGTGTCCCCTCTGGCACCCTTCCCCACATGGTGGCCACAACCTGCTGGTGTGACTTGTGTCCTGGACTCCTGGCTCTGCTTCCTCCACTCTGGTGCTGCTAGAGTTTGGAGCACTGTGCCAAGGACAAATAAGGCCCTCCAGGGACGGCAGCGGGGTGGCTGTGAAACCCGATGCAGCTCTCATGCTCCTGTTCTGACCCTGGTGCTCGGGCCCTGATGGAAGTGCTTGCTGATGACATATGGTGTTTATCATCAAGTCCCACCATCTGGGGCCATGCTCTGGGCCGACAGCACATGCAGGACAGAGAAGGGAAAAGGAAATATAAAACCAAAACAAGATCCATTAACCTCTTTGCTCAGAGTCGTTACTACCAGTTGGTCGCTCGGTTGCTTCTCATTTGGCGTCAGTTTTGGCAGCCAGGTTAATTCCACGGTACACAGAGCCCAGCACCTCCGACTGCTGGCTCTCCTCCTGGTCATCAGCAAGAAGGAAGGGATGGCAGGATTTATTACTGCCAAGGGTTCTCAAGTTACAAAATCCAATCTTTAAAAGAAAAAGATGTAAAGAATTGAGGGGTTTTTGTTCCTCTTCTTACTCACTTTTGAGAACTTAAATATCACATGGTCATTAAAATGCCTCTTGAGAGAAATGAGAGAACACGGGGTCTGACTGATCCCTGGGGAAGGGCCCAGCGTACCTCATGTCCATGGCTGCCCATTAACCAACGCCCAGAGCAGGTCCTGCAAGGAAGGACTAGATAGACTGCTTTATGAAAAATAAATCCTGAACACTCCTTGTAAGTCAAGTGTGTTTGTGTGCGGTTACTCGGGATGTGCTTTTCCTCACAATCAAAGCAGATGGTCCTTTTCAAGCCACCCGTGCCACATCACGGAGTGCTGGGCGTGTTTGAGATTTGGGGTATTCTATGTGTTAAGGATTTATTTTTGAAAAATATGAAGTACTGAAGAAATCAAAATACACATAGGTTTCTTTTTACCAATACATTTTAATATGCGGATTTATAGTATTTATAGCAACGAGCAGAAACAAAGCTGTTTATTTGCACTCTTCCAACCTTGGTCCATTCCAGAGTTTTCATAAGGAGAGATGTGAACCTGAAAGACCACTCAGGGGCTCAGGGACATGAGACTGATACGGCTTAGCTGATGATCGAGTGAGAGGAAGCCCTGTTCTTGAAACCTGGGCAAGAGTCAGTCATGGATGGTTTGTGCTCCCCAGGAACCCACCCATTGAATGCTCCCCAAGCTGGTCCAGTGTGAGGCCACATGGAGGCAGAGGTTTGGGGAGGTAATCAGTGTTGGACAAGGTCATGAGGACTCCTGCTCATGATGGGACGATCCCACTTAGAAGAAGAGTCAACAGAAAGTTGGATTTCTATGTGCGTGTATGTAGGAGAGACCATGTGAGGACCCAGGGAGGAGGCAGAGAAGGCAGTGTCTATCTGCGAGCCAGGAAGTGGCCTCACCAGATCCCAACATACCAGTACCACCATCTCTTTTAACTTCCAGAACAGTGAGAAATCAGTTCTGATTGTTTGAGACATGCCTCTTGTGTAATTGATCATATTAGCTTGAGAAGGCTGAAAGGCACTGTTCCCAGCTCAACCCGTGGCCGTGGTGCTAGACTAACTCCATCATGGTAACCACCAGACCCAGCTCTTTGGGTGCCTTTTAAGGACCAGGTCCTTCTGATTCAGTTAAAGATCTGATGTCATATGGGCAACCAGGGCTTCAAAGGTAGGAGATGACACAACAGTAAGGAGACCCCGTTCCTCTCCTCTGGAGCCCTGCAAGGCTGGGGGGCAGTTCTGAGGTGGTCTGTGTACAAGTATGTTGCCCACAGAAACTGCCCATGGTACTCCAAGCCTGGGCTCCCCACAGTGGGCTGTGCCTGCCTAGCATACACGTCCTCTTCCGTGGATGGAGCTCCAGGTTGTGGCAGCAGCCACTGTGGCCATGCACCCAGCCATCGACTTCCCAGCAGGCGCATACGCAGCCCCTGTGATCTGCTTCCCAGGTCCCAGTCCAGATGCCAGACTGAAACCATGAAGAGTGCAGAAATGCAGACAATTCAGCATGCAGGCCAGTAAGACACCAGCACCGAAGTCGCAGCCCACGTGCAAACACGCAGGGCTCTTAGGGCCGCAGCAGAGGCCACTGTCGTCCAGTCCCCGCTGCAAAGGAAAGCAGGTCTTGGCACCCAGAGGGACGAGGACGGTTTAGTACAAGGACAGCGTCATGAGACAGCTGCTGCCTGAGGCAGGACCAGGGCTGTATTGCAGGTTCGGGCTGAGCACAGAGGCCCTCCCTCGCTGCGGGAGGCTGATATCACTAGGAATCTCCCTGAGACCCCTGCACGTCAGCCCTCTCGGCCACTCCTGGAGCCTCCACGGTCCTTCCCAGTTTTCCTTCCTGTCCACGTCGTGTTTTCTTTCTGAAGTCTGCTTTCATCCTTAGAAGAACAAGTCCTGTCACCAGAATCCACGCGCCCACTTTGGTCCTCATGCCAGGGTCGATCACCGACATGTGTGTTTCTCTGGCGGACCTTGGACCCTGACTTGCAGGAATCCCTCAAAGTGCCATGGCCTCTTCACCCCTGGGCCCCCAGGGACTCACACAGAGTGTGTGCTCAGGGATTTGAATTGCTTCTGCTGAGACTGAGTTACAGTGGCCACTTTGTGAATGACCCCCTTGAAGCCCTTTCCTTTAGGGGGCATTGTCCAGGTTGGCCCCACCAGTACATCACTGTCTTCAGATGGAGGCCCTTTAGATGGCTGTGGGCATAGCCAGATACCCACAGAGCTTTGGGTACAGAATCTTGAAATTCTCCAGGACTCGGTTCTTTATATTCATCAAAATAATAATTAGTCAACCCGGACTAATGAAGGGCTGCGAGGTGCCCAACAGCTGCCATTTTTCCACAGACACTGGGCATTTAAACAGAGGTCTTACACAATGTCTCTATTATCAGAAAGGATTAATCTGCTCAGGCCGCAATGCCGAAACTCCAAGAGTGAGGTCGCTTACACGTGGCAGACACGAGGTCAAAGCCAAGGAGCTGGCAGGCCCAGAGTCTGATGGGGCCTCCGCTCTGGCGCACAGAGAGTGTCCTCTGGCTGTGCCCTGGTGTGTGGAGGGGTCAGGAGCTCTCTTTGTTGTAGGGGTGGCTCCCCATCTGTGAAGGTGCAGCCCACGGGCTCTGGCCGTCTCCCCATGGCCACCTCTGCGCACCGTCACGGGTACATTCCGACATGTCGATTTTGGGGTGTGCAAACGACAGGATGCAGCACTGAGTGCTGAGGAAGTCCAGAGACAGGAACTCCGAACCCTGTCGATAAAATACAAAAGAGGGACTTTTAAGCTCTGTCTGCAAGATGTGGCTCGTGGAGATTGGACAATCTGTTGACACATAGGCTGATTTTTTTTTTTTTTTTGTCACAATAGTGTTAACTTCAAAAAGAAAAAGAAGAAATGGGGGAAGCGCTATGTTTTCCATATGAATGTTGCTCCTTCTATTAAAATGCACGCCGTTGTTCTCGGGCTGGGCGGCTGCAGATTGGTGATGACATTTCCCAACTGCGTGGTTCAGTGCCAGTCCACAGAACAATGAGCTTTGATAAACCTAGGGAGACACATCCTTAGGATGTCGATCTGCAGGTGCATGTCCACAGTGTAGCACTTTTCTCCTCTTCCTGTTTCCTCCTCCTTTTCTTATGAATAACAAAATTGTGCTTGACTGTAAAAACTTCTTGGAACAAAGAATCCTCATGAACTTCAATATCCTGTTCCTCTTGTCACCCCATCCAAGAATTTGCCCTCTGAAGGAGAAAAGGAGTGGCATAGCCTGCTGAGTTTCAAGGACTTGGCAGTCAGTTCCACCCGCCTCCGGCTGGGCCTGGTACCGACCAGGAGCCGCGAAGGTAATGCAGTTACTGTACATCACGGTGGACAAAGAGCCCTCCTTCCCGTCCTTCTCCCCTCCCCCAAATGCTGAACTAAAACCAGATTTTAAACAAACTCTGCAGTGTCGAGTGAGAATTTCAGAAAAGAAAAGAAGATCTAGTGATTAAATGCCCTTTCTGTCATTTCCTTGAGGACACGACATGATAGCTATAGAGCCTGAGATGTCCTCCAGAGTTTTCAATGGGTTTGGAGAAAAGCCTGGTCAACCATTCTTTATAGACACTATATATTTTAAGAGAAATATTTCTAATATTTTGAAATACTTTAAAATATTTAGAAAAAAATAAAAATCAGGGTTAAAACAACAGTCAAACACCAAAGTGAAACTTTGGAAGCATCAGGAGCATGATTGTGAGGCTAGATCAGTTAGCTCCTCCTTCCTCTGACACCACACAGTATTGGCCACTATCTCCTGGAAACATCACGTGTCATAGTTGGGGCCCCAAAAGTCGTTAGTTACTTAAGAAAGAAAACTAGAAATAACAAGTGATGAAAAAGAGAGAGTGAAAGAGAAGAGAGGAAGAAGGAAAGAGGGAGGAAGGCACTGGCCTGTGACTCACGTTTGCACTTTTGTGGAACACAGGTAGCGGGACTGTGTATCTGATTGCTGTGGAGACGTCTATGGACTTGCTAGGTGCTTTTCCTTGGTGAGCCGGTCTGTCAGGTAGAAACCCACTTGGGCTGAGACTGTGGTTGGGTCCACGTTGCTCAGTTCCTTTTGCCGAGACCCCTACCTAACGTCGCACTCTGAAGCCTGAACTTGCTTACGCTCCCCACAAATGCTGACTCCATCCTAAGGCCAATGGCCAGGAGGGTTTGCAGGAAGGGGGTGCTCCAGCTGAGCCTCTGAAGGGGGTTGAATGAAAACGTGTGGTAGTAGTAATGACAACACACAGAATGTTGTACTTGCACAGATTTGAGCAAAAATGCCGACTTTTATCGTGGTTTCTTTGGGGGAATGGGAGTGTGAGTGATTGTAGAGAAAGTACAATTTCTGCAAAGTTCGACCTTGGATCTCCACACCTACAGCTTCTATCATGAATTGTGTGACAACTACGACGACCAAAGTGATTCCCCTCTCTTGGATGATGAACCCAAAGGCCAGGGGACTGCAGGCCACCGTAGGTTGGACCTGTGATTCTGAGCTTCAGGCTGTGTCCGCAGCTCCGCCCTGGTGAGCAGGGGCTTCCTGCCGTCATGGCGCTGATGCCTCACGAGGCCTGCAGCACAGGACGAGGAGCACCCGCCGCCTCTCCTCACAGCTGTGCCTGCCCTGGTGTCACACTCTCCCACAGTCGAAAATGGTGCTTCGTGGAGAAGCACCTCACCCTGGCTGAGCCTGGATAAAGGCGTTGCCTTTCTTCCCAGATAACGGGCTAGATGGCTGCTGCTCCATGGATGTGTGAAACGGAAGCCAAAAGCTGGGAGTGCTGTTGAAAACTGAATGATCTAGGCAGGTGTTTTCTGACTGGTAGAAAGAAAACAGAGCTTCACAATAGAACGCAATATTAAACTAGAGGTAGCTTAAGCATCGATCTGTCATTACCAGCAAGAAAAAGCACATTGTGATGATGCAAAAACAGCTTAAATAAGGAGTAAAAACTAAAGTGAAAGTTAAAAACAGGATAGAATTTATTTCAATAGCTTTTTCAAAATGGTTTTATTTTTATATTTATAGTGAAAAGTCTAGAGAAGTCACTGAATTTTTCATTAATAATTCATAATATTTATGGAGAAAATTATGAGTGTGAATTTGAAGATGAAAAACATCTTGGGATATGACTGCAGTGAATACTAAGGACCTGTTTGATGGTTTAGACTTTATTGTCTAATAAAATTGAGCAAATATTCTCATCATACAAAGCACACTAACGATTCTATTCAGTTTGCACAAAGTTTAATTTTAACAATTGTAGACTATAATGATAAGTATTTTAAATCATAGGCATCAAAACTAGAAGTACCTTGGTTTGTATGTGTGATCCTTTATTATTGATCTGATATTAGGCAGGTCACTTGAATTTACTGGGCTTAATTTTCCTTATCCATGCAATGGATAGATTGATATCTAACTATCTAACTCATTACACAGCTTTAAGTGCTACATATGTCAATAAATACACATTAATTGCATAGCAACCAACACATTTGTTAAATTGTGATCTTAAAACAATCTGTCTAAGAGTATCAATTCTAAACTATTACGTATTGTACTAGATAGTCATCATCCTCAATTATATAACTGCCTTTAGCAAAAGGAGGCTTTGCTCTCACTTAAAATCTATAGTTTGGGATAGAACATAAACAAACAAACAGGATTGCATGATATGCTAACGTGTGAAATGTTGAACAGCATTAAGACAATTTGGGAACGTGCTATAGGTTCAGTGTTATCATAATGTAGACTGTAGGGTCTGAACAGACCCAACAGACAAACCCTGTGCCCTCTTGAATGTGCATCCTTGGGAGTGAAGAAAGGGAAGGCTTTGGGGGCTTGCAGGGGGTCTCAAGGAGGAGTGTGCTGCGTTGGTGGAGATGCAGGAGTGGCTCGCTTTAAGCCGGGTGGTGGGAATGAACTCCATTAGGAAGGGGCCTTGAAGTTGACCTGGAGGAGGAAAGAGGGCACTTAGGGGAAGCTGGAGCCAGCCCTCTAGGCGGCAGAAGCAGCCACTGAGAGACGCCGAGGTTGGGAGGGTGCTTGGCAGCACCAGGGCCGTGCTTGGCACAGGGTGGTAGTGATCCTTTTCGTTTTGCCTTTGAGATGGATGGCAGGCCACGTGCTCCACAGCAAGGGCCTGATGCATACAGAAGCACGGGCAGGGTCGGCTTCAGTGCCCTGAGTGGCCTGTCCCTGGGTGGGAGCATGGCCGCAGGCCCAGCGTGCAGGCAGAGGGGAGTGCTCCTGTGACCTCTCCCAAGCCACGGGTCCTGCGGGTGCAGGAGACGGCCAGGCTGTCACAGCAGAGCAGGAGGAAAGAAGACAAGTTGGCAGCTCGGGGAGATTGGGATCCAGGAAATGCTACTGGCAGAACTACAAGTCCACTTGCTCTGGCACGGGGAAAGTGCGTGAGATGGTAACGTGCACAGAACTTCCAGCAATTGGCTGCCAGCTTCCTCTGAGGTCTTGACCACCCACCAGTCCTCGCTCCTCCCAGAGCGTGTGATTTCTGCCCTCTTCAGCTCTCACTCAGCACGTTTGTCTTCTGCTAGGCTCTGACGCACCTTCTGAAGGAACCATGTAGTGTCATCTCCTGGTGATGCCAGAGCTCTCCGCTGCAGCCAGAGCACTGCTTGCCTGGTGCTGGTGCTGGGGAAGGTGCAGCCTGTGGAGCACCCCAGCCACGTTGATCTAGGCTCCCCGGGGCTCTCGGCCTATCCCTGTCAGCTCCAGGTCACGTCCTTTACTGCAGCAGCAGGAACCCCTCTCCTATCCTGAAGTCTCTGGGAACAGTGCTCCGTGGGCTCTGGAGGACTTGGAGACCCTCAAGGGGCCTTGGCTCTTCAGAGCTGGGACAGAAGCAACCATTCTGCGTTCAGGCATGGGTGTCATCTGCCAAAACAAAATTACAGCAAGTATCCACGAGCTGAGCAAAATGACCACACCACTGTGCCTCCCGTCGCCCCACCACCTTTCCCGGGGCCTCTGTCCCTCAGACTTCCCGTTGGACATGCACCACGCGCTGTCCTGACTCCAGGGCACCCACAGGAGCCTCTGCACTCTGGGCGCCCAGCATCCAGGGGGCCTTTGATGTGCGTGCTTGCTGAAATCTTCGTCCTCAGGGCTGAGTGCCAGAAAGCTCCTCCACTGTTCTCTGGAACTTTGCGACGGACATGGCGGAGACAGGGTGGAGGCTCAGGGAGATGGCATTTCAGAGGCCAGGAGGGCTGGCTGCAAGGGAGCCTCAAAGGCAGACTGAGTGGCTGCTGGTCACCAGCACCACCAGGGTGCCATGTGCACACCTGGGCTGTCACTGAGGTGGCCCGCTCTAGTGTGGTCACCCAGCTCCCCAGCTGGAGGTGGAGCACCCTAAACAACATGGAGACGGGCAAAGAGACAAGGTCTGAGCTTGGGTCAGCCCCGCCTGTGACACACTCTTCCTTGGTGTGCCGTCTTTCCCAGCAGAGGCCCCGGGCTTGCGTCCTTGGTGACTTCACCTTCAGAGCTATTCATAGAGTGGACCCACGTCCACCACACCCGAAGGAGCAGGCATAGTATCTATACTTGATAATTTTCAGAACTGTGCTTCTTTTTAAGCCTCATCCCAAAACAAAAACAGCAAACCTTTAAATACATATGATTCTTTCTTATCCCCAAGTCAGAGACCCATGGAGCCCACATGGATTCTGCATTTCAGCAATGCAGCCTTACTGTTAGTACCAAAGGAATGGATGCTTAAAAAACCGAATACAAAGCCTGGTGTCATGTTTATCAGTTACCATGCACTCCAAAATTTTAAAAGAATTTACTTTTAGATTTAAACGATTATAGTGCTATTCTTCGTATAATGAAGCAATTGATGTTATAGCATTTGGATGTAGAAAAATATGACTCTTATTATAAGCCACTAGTGTTTTTCATTTTATAGACTCAACGATTAAGCAAATTGTTTTGACTCATTATAGATTCTGTTACTGCAATGTCCTTTCTGTAAAATTTCTAAATTGCAAATATTTATATTCTCTGCTGTTTGTGGACTGAATTAATTTTGTATATATTTGTTTTGGTATCATTTTAGAAAGGATTGGAGTTATATAGATAAGGTTGTATCTTATGCAGAGAGGTACATTTTTAATAGATGGTGGATTCTTATTCTCCTCTGAATGTTGAAGACTATCTTATTCAGATACACAAGTAAATTTAGAAGTACTAATTTGCTATTATCCTTTTTTTACTTTAGTTTGACTGAGTTTCTTGTGTAATGGGGAGGGGCCAGCAGAATATTCACCATTGCATTGCTAAGACTGAGATGCAAGTGATGAAAAATCAAAGCCCTCATGTTAGCAAGTGTGTGTGCACATGCTTGTGCACTTAAATATAAGTGTGCATGTGTGCATGTGTGCAATTGTACATGTGTGCCTGCATGTACATGTATGTGTTGTATGTGCTCAGTGTACTTAGGCATGGGTGTGCACTTTCATGTGTGTTCACAGATAGGTGTGCAAGCAGTCTTCTGTATGTGTGTGCATGTTCAGGCATGCATGTGACCTATATGTGTGTGTGAACCTGTAATGCACTTGTACATGTGGGTGTGGACAAGTATGCATTATGAGAACATATGTCCACATATGTGTGCATACATGTGTGCACATGTATGCATATATGTGTACTCTGTATATGTGTGTGCACATTGTGTGTGTGTGTGTGTGTGTCCTTCACTTCTAACCCTTTAGTATCACCTGAGAAAAAACAAATGTCCATGGGAGAATTTATCTTAACATGTTAAGAGCTTCAACCCATCAAATTATTGTTCCACATGAAATTAAATTTTGAATAAATTTTATAAAAAATAAATTCCCTGACAATTAGAAGTATTTTCAGACAATACAAGAATACACACAGGTAGAACTTGTATTCAGGTTTGTCCTCTCATGCTGTCTTAAATATTAGAAAGCTGTCAATCAACTTGAGCTTAAGTCCATGCCGAGTCGGTTTGTACAGACACACCAGATGAATTTGAGCCTTCTGAGTAACCGCCATCTTGTGGCAGTTTGTAATGATAACATTTTTGCCCAATACAGGGTAGCAAAATTTCCTTGGACATTGCCCCTTTTCTCCTTGTAATCATCAGATTATGGTGCAAAATAGGAGAAAATACTTTCTGTGTTGTTCCCTCCAAAAGTAAACATGGTTCTTACTAATGGTGCCTTATACATTAATGTAGAGGAAAATAAGAATAAATAAAAATGTAATGAGTTGATTTGTAGGAATACTAAGCATTTCTTGTTTTATCATTATTTTAAATGGATGCTTAAAGTGACCTTTCAGAGATGCTGAAAAGCTAGAAAGTTATGAACAACATGATGTGTGTTAAGCTACATCTTTTAGGTGGAATTTTAAAATATAATCAGTCCCTGTAAGCTGATGATTTAGAAGAAAGGTTTAACACATGATTAAATAATGAGTTGTTCCTATTTCAAAGGAAATTATGCTTTGCCTTTATTTCCTCTCTAATAGTGCCTCACTTGTTTTATAATGCAGTGCCCTGAAATAGCATGCATCATTAATGGGTACAATGGAGTTTCTCTGACATAAATAAAGTGAATTTACAGGTCAATTTTAAAATCAACAAACATATACTCCTATAATTAGGGATATTATTTACACCCATTTTAACCCTGCAAGGAGTTTCGACTGCGATGGGCAATCTACTGGGTAGAATGCACTGAGGGGGAAGGGCTATTGCAGCAATCTGCCCCATGCACTGGTGGTGAAGCCGCAGGGAATTAGATCAGTTGTGTCCGTGGGTGACAGCCAGTCTGACGTGAGGGTGGACAAGGGTGACTGAGCTCCAGAGCACCAGGGTATTTCTCTTCCTGGGACCATCCGCATGGTGAGATGGACTTGGTAGCCTTTGGTGACATGACACAGGAGGCCTACCATGACCTCCACTCCTCAGTGGACTCTGATCACACCTCCAGAGAGATTTACTCGGTTTGATAAACACAACATTCTGATGTTGAATGGGCACCAAAATGTGTGCCAGTCCCCCGTATTGGAAATGCACTTAATCCCATAGAGAGTTACCCTCACAGTGAAGGAGTCAATCCGGAGTGTTAATGTTTTGCATATGCACACTGTACACCACCACCAGCTGATGCAGGAGTCTCCTTGAATAGGTTATGTGCATTCCTTTTATCATCCCCTTGGGATTGTAATTTGGATGAGAAGAATTTTAGTAAAGAGAGTCTTGAAAGTCATCAGGGCCTAGGGCACATAAGGCCACTAGCCTCTAGCGTGGTAAGGGAAAAAGGATGTGTCCTGCAGTGGTATGTGCTTTGAAAATAGTGATGACCATTTGAATCTTCCACGGGGAACTCTTAGGGACCTTTAAAATGCACACATTAACCTCAACAAGGGGAGAAAAAAGAGTTTTGCTGACTTACGTGGCCCAGTAGCCCTTTAATTTACATCAGACTTAGTAACCTTTGACAGAAGTGTTCTGTGGATCAAATCTATCTTTCTCACTTTCCATGTAAGAAAAACAAAGAAGACCTAGAAGCTGAGTGACTTATCAAAGAGTGCACACAGCCTCAGTTCTCTCTGCGTGTTTGACTGCCAATAAGTATCCTCTACAGTGCCCCAATGACACGCCAGAGCATTAGTGAATGCTCATGTGTCTTGTGTCCTGCTGGTCAGCCAACTTTCCTTGATGGGCATTAGCGAGCAGCTGTGTGGTGGAATGTGATCATGTGGTAGCTTTCCCAAGCGGCTCCTACAGCGAGACTGTGACCTGGTTGACTATTAGCGCAGCAGTCCTCTATCCTCAGCAGCCACCCCTCTCCCACTCGCCTGAGAGGCAGCGGTGTTCACTGTGCTGATAGAGTATAAGTCTACTTCACAGAGTCTCACCAACTGGTAGGTGAATTTCAAAGTGAAAGACACAGATACCCAGAGTGTCAGTCAATATAGTAAGGTATGTCTATGAAACAGAAATGGCTTTCATGGCTTTTCCTGGGGGAGAGGTGATGTTTACTGATTCAGGTGACTCCTCTGGGTGTGTGGCAGCCCCTGATCTCCCAGCCTACATGGAGCACATGCTCCTTCCTGCCAGTGCTCATGGCCACACCAGCAGGCAGAGGTCGGCTGTGTCATGATGCATTATGCTGATGTTCAGTGGAGGTTCTGCCCACAGCTCGCTCTTGTCTATTTGCCTTAATTTCACTTCAAATTCCTAAAGCCAAATTACTTTCTTAACAAAGATGGAGTCCCTTTTGAGGCTTAGATCATAAAATATGACACATTTTTTTCTTGTTCCTAGTTTTCTGGCTGTGTGTATTGAGTAGAAGGAAAGAAAGTGTGTCTGTTGAAGTTTTAGAGATTATCAGTGGTGAAAATAAGAGAAGCCTTATCAGTGAGTTGGAGGTTGAATATAACCTTCCCCGGGCAGAAAGAACTTTCCATCAACTCTTATCCCTTCAAGTACCTAGCAAAATAGATGTACTGCAACTGGATAGCTGTTGGCAAAAGTGGCATCTACTGCCACAAAGACTAAGAATTAAGTCTTTGCGATAGATCTTCCTATTTGCCATAGTGGCCCAGCCCTGGAAAAGCAGATTTTAAGTCATAGCAGTTAGTTTTTGTCTGCATTTTTTGAGTTTTGCGTTTTCTTGGTTATTAGTAAGAATAATGCCATTTTCCTATTTTCCTATTTCCTGAGAAGGGAGGGGTGGCCACCAACTAAGCACAATGCCTTCATTTCATGCAACATAGTTGAGACCTCTGTCCACAGTGAAATGGAGGCACTGGTTCTCCCCCAAGATCCACACATGACTCAGAATATAGATGTGAAAACCACAAGTTGATCATCGTCACTCTGCAGGGTTATAGACCTCAGTCCCATTGCTAAGGGGGTTTGCAGTGTAGACACAGAGCCTATGCAGGTTTTCCTCTACTTGCTTCTTTGCAATTGTGAATTGGCTTGATCATTCTTTAATTGATGATTTTTCTGATTGACAATCCTTCCATATTGAAGAGAAGAAGGACTGATTGTTGCCAGGTATCCTGTGGATGAGGTGTGGGACAGACCAGCACAGGGCAGAATGTCCATCTTGAGGGGAATTGCTGAGCAAAGAATTCCTGTGTTCTTCCTGCGTGCATGAGATTTCCTGTGAAAAAAGAGGTCTGGAGTCAGACATTTGGGATGCTGACTTTCTCTTAATTCCTATTTTTAAAAATTAATTTCGACTGTCAAATAATCATTATATGTATTTATGGTGTACAGAGTGATGTTTTGATGCATGTATGTGTTGTTAAGACATTCAGTCAAGCTAATTAACATGTTCATGATCTCACTGACTAATATTTTTGTGACAAGAATGTTAAAGAACTCTTCTTTAGGCAAGTTTGAAATATATTGTACATTATTATTAACTGGGGTGACCATGCTACTTGACAGGCACAGAAAGACAAGTGCTGTATGATCTCACCCATATGTGGGATCAAAAAAGCTGACCTGTCAGAGGATCAGTAGAAAGGTGGTCACAAGACTGGGGTGTGTGAGAGGAAGAAGGTGACATGGAAGAGGAAGACAAGTTCCCTGGGGTTTTCCTCTAAACTCAGTCTGGTCTTATCAGAGGCCTGGTCTGGACTGCTGCTCTGGATGGAGGCACTGAGTGTCCTCCAGCATGGGCCCAACAGTGTCTCCCTGGCAGGCAGGGGTGACTGGGAGGTGGCCTGGCCTTACCTGGGGTTCTCTGAGGACTTCCTCTCTGAGAGGCACAGGCTTCCAGGTACTCCCAGGGCCTGGGCTCAGGGTCTTCTCTGGGATCCTGGGCTGCTCATTGACTTGCTTCTGAAACTCCCCCAATAGCTGACTCAGATTTCAGCGTTGCCACTTCCCTAATTCTGCCTGTCTTATCTGTTGGCCAAGTGGCTTCTAGAGTTCTCTTGCTCTCAGGGCTCCTCCTTCCCCTGTGTCCTTAAGAGATGGGTGTTTTCAGCCTAGGAAGAGTTTTGTGGGTAAGAAGCTTACGTAGAGCATATACTTAACATACCATACTTAATGATATGTCTCCAGAGCAGGTTTTAATAAATCCCATTGTATATGCTTTGTTGGAAGAATGTGGGGGACGCAGGCTGGATCCAGGATGGAGTTTGGAACAGTGACCTGAGAGGCAGTAAGGCCATTCTGTTCTTCAGGTTTTGCTCTTTGTATTGCAAGTCACATTCCTCTCCTGCAAATGAGCCGGTGACCTGGTATTGCTCTGTCCTGTCCCACCTATTCCCCTGTCTTTCAACACAGAATCCCGAGGGCTGCTTCTGAGGTCTCTGCTCCATGCAGCAGCCTAAGAGTTGCTGATTCCACCTGCAAAGCCCTCCTCCCGCCCTGGCTTCCTCTCTCCACCCTGAGAAAAGCTACCTGTGTTTCTCACAGACACCACAACTGCTCACTGGTGTGGCTCCGTTTTTCACTTGGCACTAGCATAGCGCTCCTCAGAGCAAAGTGTCTGAAACACACCAAAACCATTTCCCACTCATTTCATACCATTCCATACATGTAATAATCCTCAGCATTGGGCAAGTCCAGGGACCTGCACAGTGGCTCCTGGGACACTCAGGAGAGTCTTGGATATTGAATTATGACCAGAGAATTATTGTTGCAGACTCTTTGATTCAATAATTTTGTAAATAGTTTCCTGAGCCAGAGACAGTGCCAAATGCTAAGCTGAGGTTATCATGGAAGTGAATGCAATCACTCAGAGATGTGAACGCATTCGAGAAGAAAGAAGGGTCTAAGCTGGAAATGGAAAAAATATCCATGTTGGTAAAGAGGAAGAGTGTCTCATAAAGGTTTTCACAGCACAAATGCTTCAGAGCTTACAGTACCTGGTTGAGGACATATCCAGAGGCACTGGGTTTAAAGGAATGGATAAAGGCATTAAGGAAGAGAGCACCTGTGCACTGTGACCATCTGACGGGAAATGAACAACTCAAGTAATTACTGTGCAGTGTTCAATTGACATTAGACATTCAAGAAGGATAGATTTGATTATTATATGAAGAACCTTGATAACTTGTCTTGACTCAAAAGTAGACAAATATGAGAGTTGGTTTAGGGAAATAAATTCAAAATTTAATGGAAAACATGTTATGAAAAGTAGAGATTCTGACTTTCACAAAAAAATAGAAAAAAGAGCTTAAAATATCCTACAATATGTATAATCAGAAAATAAGAGGTTACACTCCATTTATATGTGATCTATCAAAATGTATAAATGCATTCTAATGTCATGTACAACAAATTGGAACAAACAAAAAATTAAGAAAAAATCACAAACACCAAAATAGGTGTATAATAGAAATGCTTTATTTGATTTGAGATACACTGAATCCACAGGAAATCACTAGAAATGACCTAACAAAACCAAAATCACTAGAAGTGGCCTAATAACCTAAGAATTCCCAGTGCAAAAAAACTTAATATAGATGTATTTCCATTTTCATATTTAAATTCAGAGAATGGAAATAGCCATTATAACATTACACACCCAGCAAAGTACCAGGTGGCCTGGCAGGGGCTCCAGGGCGGGCTCCATCCGCAGAGCAGAGGTCCCTGGGCTGACTCTCTCCAGTCTCAGGCAGCACCTGAGACTCCCCTTGCCCCTGATTCCCAACTCTTGTCCTTCACCATGGGGCAGCCTCACCTGAGACCTAGACGCTCCCATGTTCCCTAGAGCTGTGGGGTCTGGAGAGGGACTCGGGGGGCCCACCTGGTTGAGGAAGAAGAGTCTGTGCTGAGGGGATGCAGGTCCAGGCCCGAGCTGTGCTTGCTCTGACTGTGCAGGGTCCTGTGTGGCTCTGTACTGGAGACTTCTGCAGGTGGTAATTGTAAGTCACTCTTGGACCAGTTATCAACCACTCCTAGGTGACCACGACTCATCACTAAAACTGACTGGCTTTTCCTTCCAGGTGTCACACGCAAGGGGACTCTCTGTTCCCAACACCCATGCCTTAGCCTTGGCACTGTTGCAGCCTTGGCTGGGCCCCGTGGGGGAAGGCAAGATGCCCAGGGCAGGGTCCTAGACCTGGAGGACACGGGGATGCTGGCTCACACATGTGGGCTCTGCTGCAGGTGTGGGAGGCTGGGGTGTCCACAGCCCTGTGGTGTCATGGGTGACTCTCAAAGGACCAAGTGGATGTCCCAGGCAGAGGGGAAGGTGGGAGCACAGGGGAAGGGATGGGCAGTGCAGGAGAGGAACAGGAAGGAGGCTGGAATGTCCAAAGGGGTGACAGCTGTTTATGTGTCTCACAAAAATGGGATCACCCCAAGAAAGCAGGTGGCAGCCAGAGCGAGCAGAGTACTGCATGCCAAGGAGAAGCACAGGGACCTCCCTCCTTCCTGTGTGGCACCTGGTGGGCACAGCTGCTGGGAAATCAGCTTATGTGGGGGAGAGGGGCAGCTCGCTCCTGAGGCCCAGCCTGAGAAGCACAAGCCGAGGACCTGGCGTGAGTGGCTCCTGTATGAGCTGACCTCTTTCTTATTCCGCTTTCTCTCCCTTGTCTTAATCTAACTTCTCAGGACTGATGGCCTGCGCTCTAACCATGCCCCATACTGTGCTTCTTGAAACCTTAGTGCTGGAGACAGCAGGGGAGCCCAGGAAGGGAAAGAAGGGCCTTGGACTGTTAACTGGAAGGTTCTCCAAGCTAGCAGTGTGTTGTGATCTTCAGAAGTCTGAACTTTAAAATAAAACAAATTAATAAACTAATGCCTTTCAAACAAATTTTCCCTTCCCGCTTGACCCAAACTTACGTGAGTAACACCTGTGTTGCGTGTTGTGTGTAAATATTCCGGGGGAACCCCGCTCTGTGGTTATCAGAGCAGCACAGAGGACCTAGAGCTCTGAGGAAAACTCTGTCTGTAGAAACTTGCCTGCCCGCTTTCTTCACTCAGTGTGAAAATTCAAGAAACATCAATCCCTTTTTGGTGCCTTTGCCTGAATCTGTCAACACACTTGCACCAAATTTTGCAGGAAAAATCGTCCTGAATAACTGGGCAGCAGAGTGGCAGGGGGATGAGGCACTCAGAGCAAAGGGCAGGGTGGGGAGTGAGCTCGGGAGAAGGGCCACCCACAGCCACAGCTGGCACGGCCTTTGTGCCCCACACACAGGGTCCCTGTTGGAGCCTGTTCTGGATGCTCTGTGTCTCCTGGGTCAGCACCCTGAGAACTGAGACCTATTCACGAGTTAGCAATAGAGGCATTGTTGGTAGGTGGCTGGCTGCACGGCTTTCTCTGAGGCAGCTTGGAAGAAAGCATGAAACCGAAACAGAATCACGCACTTTCTCACTCATCCTGACAGAGTAGGTCCTGTGCCCCTGTCTCATGTGAAGTGTGTGTGTTTGTGTTCAAGTGATCCACAAAGAAAATTTTATTTAGACTTGGTGGTCATAATGTTTTCTTTAAAATTAGTTTCAATTTTTATGTTTCTATAAAGGTTATGCTGTGTGTCACACCAATTAGTCAAACCGTGGCAGGTACGTGAATTACAGTTCCCTGTGATGGACTCTGGGTGTGTATGAACCTGCACTCACAGGCATGCTTGCATGCATCACAGGCATGCACACATATGCACACAAATGCATGAATACACATATATGAAAACACATGCTCAGTCGGTGTTCCATTAAAACTCTAATGCAGTAAGCATGTACTTACTTTCACATTCTAAAAGAGCAAGGCTTTTTTGCATTTAGTGCATTGATTTAATCTCCATTTCTGAAGCCCTGTCATCTGACAGTGTTCTAAGTACACTATAAGGAGTGGCCCTCTAAAAGGGAGGATGACAGACAGAAGCAGACTGCAAACTGGTGGCTGGGCAGTCTCATGGTCAGGTGTTCTTTGGACACTTGTTTTGCAGGTGGGGGTACCAGGGATTGAACTAAGGGGCACTTGACCACTGAGTCACATCCCCAGCCCTATTTTGTATTTTATCTAGAGACAGGGTCTCACTGGGTTGCATAGTGCCTTGCTTTTGCTGAGGCTGGCTTTGAACTTGTAATCCTCCTGCCTCAGCCTCCTGAGCAGCTGGAATCACAGGCTTGTTCCACCATGCCCAGCTCCTTGGACACTTGGACACTGGATCTAGACCCAGTTCAGAGCTTTGCCTTTTCTCCCCACGTGCCCTGGCCGATGCTGTTGGTCAAATACCCTGTGGCTTAGCAGACTGATATTTTTCAACCAAAAGCTGAAAAAGGCCCAATCTTGCCTGAAAATGGCCAAAGTCTCCCCAGCGGTTTTAAGAGAAACCAACTAAACAACAAAAATAACCAAAGAAAAAGGCTCCTCTCCACAAGGTGGCTCCCAGCACTCTTGCTATTGGCACCCTGGGGCTGCCAAGATGGTGGCCTCTGCAGACCTCTCCAGACTCTGCAGGAGTCACTTCTGTCTCTGGCTCTCCCCCTGGTGAAGGGTGTCCTGTGTTCAGATCCCTCTCGGGGAAGCTTTTGGTCTCTGATGGACCCTGCCCCAGGAATGCAAAGACCTGGGAATGGCCTCTTCCCGCTTTGAGCACTGCTCAGCATGGTTGCTGATTTAAAATTCAGCAACAACAAGGAAACTGGAATCCAGTTTTCCTTTCAAGTTGCAGGTGAGGAGGCATTAATGGCTTCTTTCTAGCCACACTGCCTGTGGCGCTCCGACGCTAAGGCTCACCACGTTACGTGCCCTACACTTCCCATTCTGGCAATTCAGCAGCTCCCAGGCGCCTGTCCTCACAGTGAAGCTGTTCGTTGGACTTGAACATCAGTTTCCAGGGGAGGAGCTTCTTGGCACATGTCTCTGGAGAAGCTTTCAGACTTGCACATCTGGAGCCGTGCCGTGAGGTGTGCAGGCCTGACGGAGGGCAAGCTGTGAGGGGTGCTGTTGCCACAGGGCAGCCCACCTGGGTCGCAGGCGGTGTGCACCTGCTGGTGACGTGCGGCTCACCTTCCCCGCTCTGATCTCCCTGTTTGCTCTGTATCCTGGTGAGAGCTTTTCCAGATGTTTTTGAGGATTCCATGCCCGACTGAGTGAGGGATCTATACTCTTCCCTGGGAGACAGGACAGCTCAAAGTGGCCTTAGAGTGGGTCTTCAGTCAGGAACCCACTTTTTAAGCACAGGAGAGCCAAGGCACTGGAAGCAGTGTGTCTTGGAGGGCAGCACTGGGACCTCGGCTGGTGGGAAGCGGGACGGCTGCCTGGGGAACTCGAGGAAGCGTCCTCCATCTGTCTCAGCCACCGAAGCCTTGTCTTCTGCTTCCTGTGGGATGACAGGCTGGATCTGAGAAGTTCCTCAAACGCCTGTCTAGGAACAGTTCTGTGTCTATGGCGAGGGCTTTGACCAGCCAGTGAGAAACAGCGGAATGTGATAGGTGCTTCCTAACTTCTAATATCCAGAGGTTTTACTAGCTGACGTTAAGTACTTCTGCTCTTAGATTCTTTTTTGTTCTTTGACACAATGATGGCAATAGCAGACGGTATCATTGTTCAGATAACTACTAACTATTAACTAAATCAGGCCCTGATTCATTTTTGCTTGAGTTTTAGAAAAAAAAATTACATATTTTCAAAATCTGTAATCTCTAGAGTCTCTAATCTAAATATTGTCTAAGTCCTGTCCAATTCCCAGTCAGGAAAAAACAAAAACCACAAAAATGCTGAGCACATTGTTCATTTTCTGGAATGGGAAGATCATTAATATCCCAATGTAGAAAGCATACCTTCCACACCTGATGGAGATTTTCTGCCTGAAGTCTCTTAACTCACTTGGAGTTTCCAAGTAAATTGTAGACAAGCTTTGGATGCTAAGATGCTAGGTCTGCATACAGTTCTAAAGTAATCTTCCTCTGTGTCAGCTAGTCAGCAAAAGATGCAGAAGCAATTAAGATATAAACAGCTGAGAGAGAGAGAGAGAATAAGAATGAAGAATACGTAAGCAGGGAGATGCTGAGGACCCTTCACGTCCTCTGACAGCCCAGCTTGTGTTTATTAACGCCTGTGCTTCCTTGTAATCGAGCAGGAATTCTATCCAGACCCACTTAGCATACAACTGCACAAGGCACAGTCTCCGTTGTAAGATGGAAGGCCTACTCTAATGAGCTTTCTAAAATGGGGACAGAGTTGACTTTATTCCTCTTTGTTCTAATAGTGTGTTGATGTCAGGAGGGTTTTCTGCAGATAAGAGTTTTTATTTAAAATTGAGCCGTGCTTTCTTACCCTCAAAGGCTCCCACAGTAAAATCATCACCTGAGTCCAGAAGGATGGGAGTAGAGCTCGAAGGGAATAGTGAGAAGGGGGTGACTTCTAAGGCTCTTGGTCAACCCCACCTGCAGGGCCACTTGCTGGGTGTGCAGCTTGCTGACAACCTGCTTCCAAGCTCAGGGCCCCGCCATGCCCACAGAGAGGAAGGTGGTCTGTGTCAGCTGCTCCTGTGAGTGACTCACAGATGACTTTCCACCCTGTCAGCTCAGGGTCCTTCCACCCAAGTTGGCTAGACATTCCTTTGAATGCCTCAAATTCTGCAAATGATAAAAACTTTAAAAAAAATCACATTCAGACCTACAGTTAATTTTTTCAGGTATGTTGAAAACTCTCTGAGAATTGTTATGTGTTTGGTCATTTGATGACACAATAATTTAGTGACATTGATTTAGGTGGACTACTTCATATGAGCTGCATTACTTTAAAGACAAACAAATTAAAAGAAAGTTAAATAAATTTGATATAGTGATGATGGGTAAAAACAGAAGCAAAAGGAAACCCACTCTTTTGGATTTCTTTCATTTTTTTTAATCTGACATACCTAATTTAGCCGACGAATCGGCTTTAAAAAATATACAAATGGGGCTGGGGAGATAGCTCAGCTGGTAGAGTGCTTGTCTCGAAAGCACAAGGCCCTGAGTTTGATCCCCAGTACCACAAAAAAAAAAAATATATATATATAATATATATATATATACACACACACACACACAAATGGTTCCATATAACTTAATGATTATATCACAACCTTCAGGAGTATATATGAGCAAACAGAATTTCCAAATTTCCATATGGGATGAATGGTTACATGTGGACATGAATCTTTTAAGGAAGGAAAAGTGTTCATATTTTAAATATTTTTGAAAATTGTATTTTGACAGGGTGCTTTTTGTTTGTTTATAATGGCTACTCCCTGCAGAGAGCCTTCCAGGCAGGAGGAAAGTCCAAAGAGTCCTCCGACATTTAGTTTATTCCAAGTGAACCCTTTCTTGCAAGAAAATCTTATCTGGAGGCTGATAAGGCAGTTATGTTTGGAAGCATTTCTTTCATTAGCTATGTTACCTTTGCAAACGTGAAATAGGTAAGAGTCTGGATACCATGCAGATAAGCCCCTGAGTGCTTGCTAATTGAATTTGAATGATCTTTAATAGCTCAATATGTTAAAGATTTACTGATTTTTACTGTTTTAAGCTACCCAAATAAGTTAAGGCTACAACCAAACAAGCAAATGAAGTGGAAAATTGGTCCCATTCAGATAAGCATTTTTTTTTTCTGGGCTACTTAAATATTTAATGGGTTATTATTTAATTAGGTATTGATTGTTTTTACTCTAAATCTTTTAAAAATTGGCCATGTATTTAGTTTTCTACTTGTGCATTCACAAAATTTGAAGATGAACTTGTATTTACACTAGGAAATAACAAAAAAATAACTCACTGTATCCTGCTGGCAGTTCAAAGTTAAAAACTTCATCTCTCTTAAAATGATTGAGATTAGTAGACTCTGCAGTGTTCAAGTAGGTAAAAATAAATAGGTAAATAGAAGGAAGGAAGGCCAGTAAGCACAGGGAGATGAATTGGGGAGAAAGTAGGGCGGGAAGAGGAGGCACTGGGGCCTGAATCGGAGCACGTTACATTCCAGGCATGCGTGATTCTGTCCAAGGAAAGCAACTGTTCTCTGTGACTGTGATGTACTAAGCAGAGAGTCAGAAGACGGGGGAAATTAGGCTTTAATGCCTTAGTTGTTATCATGCATCTTATTTTTCACATGCAGGGTACTAACCTTAACATGTAATAAGGCAGCTGAAGTTGGGAACAAAGACTAAAAAATACCCCAGCCAACAGCAAAGGTGTGATGGTCCTGTAACAGTGGGTGGGGCGAGGGGCACAGAGGGTGAGGGACCTGCCTGTGCTAGCAGGTGGCAGGAGGAGCTTTCCCAGGGAGGTGTGGAAATGAGCCCAGCCGTCCGGAGAGGCAGTCTGGGAGTGGGGGAGGACAGGTGTGCCCGTGAGTGTGCAGGCAGGAGACCCCACTGCTCCTGGTGCCCGGAGAGGGGACAAGCCAGCCAGCAGGGGAAGGCAGGTTCTGACGAGGGCGGCGCTCCCGCCTCAAAGGGACCTCAGACTGTCATCAAACCCAAGTGACCCAGAGGGTCTCAAGTAGCAGGATGACAGGTCACTTGTCCTGCTGGTGAAAGGAAGGCAAGAAGCCTCCCGCTGGGGCACAGGAGAGCAGCCCCCACACCAGGAAGGGACCCAGCAGAGGTCCTTTCAATCTTTGCAAATGTCTTTCTAAAAGCATTGGGAAACCTTAGGAAGGTGAGGGGTGCGTGTATGTGCACACGTGTGTGTGTGTGTGTGTGTGTGTGTGTGTCTATCTTTAGATAGACAAATACCTGGAAAGAGCAAATTTGGGCTCCGGGACATTGTTTTTGTTTTTTCTTTCTTTCTTTTTTTTTTTTTCCTTTAAGATAGAAAACTTGAACATGCATCTCTGGGATGTGACTCAGTGGTAGGGCACTTCCCAGCAGGTACCAGCTCCTAAGTTTGACCCCCAGTACTGAAAAAAAGAAAAAGGAAGAGAGAAAAACACAGAAAACTTGAACCCGTGTCCCTGTTGTCATGGGAGGGCAGAGCTGGAGAGGGGTGCAAGGGAATAACTTGAGGAATAGGACGTCCAAGAGGAGAGAGCAGGAGAGTTGCTGGTGGCCCACCACCTGGCATGAGGTGCTTCCTCCCGTGGGGTCCTCTGCTCCCAGTGAGACCGCCCATAAGGCTGACTTCTCACCTGGCTCGTTTACAAGGCAGACATGCGAGGAAATTTAAGAAATCTGCCACTTCTGCGACTTCAAGTGGATCCTTAATGCTCCCATTACTTCGCAGCCAGATACCAGAGTAAACAGCCGTAAATCAGAGTGCTTTCTCCACGTTCGTTCTGTGACCTCCACGGTGTGGTCTTCCTCGGAACACCACCTCCACACTCTTAAGTACTTAGTTCCGGCATCTTCCTCGTGGTTTCTCGACACATGGTGATCCTTGGCATAATTGGGTTTTCATCATTTCACTGCATACTGTGGCCTTGGTTTTAATACTGCCTAGTTTTTTCCTTAACATTGTTTTTGATAAGAAAAGGAAAATAGTATGAGTCAAATCAATGTGAGACTGAAGTTTAAAATATAATCAGCTCTTGCAGTTCATCTTAGATTAATAAACGACGGAAGGCAAATGAATGGAAACATCATTTATCAGCTTTGTATAGTCATAGGAAATCTGAAAAAAATTGTATAATAGAGTTTTAATAATAAGCAACTCAATTCCTTGGAAAAATGCAATTAATTCTGGAAAAGATTCATAGCAGACCTACTTTACTCTTACTTCTTCTCGTCCTTTCCTTCCTGCCTCCTCTTTGCTTGTGTTTGCTGTGTCTTTGACTGAAAAGTAATTATAACCAGAACCCATGGCCTGGAAATGAATAAGATGTATTGGTGCCCCACCACTGTACTTATTTTAATTTCTATCCCTCACCATCTCTGCCTGTGGGTCAGCTACATAGAACCATGCACAGGGCAGGCGTGTGAGTTCCTGAATGCTGACCTCGCACTTTGTGGGTGTGAGGCCATGTGCGTGTCCACCATTGTAATTGAGACCGAACTCAACTGCCTGCAACACTGTGATGCTTTCTATTCCTAGATTCTTAGGTTTTTTGTTCTTCTCCAATAGTTCATGCTCTGTTGAGTGTCATCTAAAGATCAATTCCTGGAAGTGGGAAAAATTAGACTAACTCATGTCAACAAGACTATGGTTCTTGCTCAGGTTGGCCACATAACTCCCCACCTAGGAATTAAATTATCAGTAGTATTCGTGAACTTGAGATTGCATCTATTTCAACATAATTATTTTGGCCTTTAGTGTTATCAATTCTAATGACTTGCTGGTTTAAAATAACTTGAAGAGTTATGTGATTCATCAATTTTTTATTATTTATGCATTTATCGTTAAAAGTTCGATGCCAACACATGAATGCTTAATAACATGTATGCTAGTGTGTAGACACTTCCATGAAGCCCAATTGCTAATAATTTTAAGAAATATGAAGGATTAGATACTAGGTTTAAAGCAATAAGAGAACAATCCAATCAGTTACTTTAAATTTTAGATGTAGTTCAAATTCCAAAATAACCGCAAGGCTTGGGTGGGGGAAACTTGATGCAAACGTGCTGTGGGTGGGCCGTCCCCCGCAGCTGCCTCTGTTGTGCAGTCCTGGTGGTGCTTGGTGCTTGCTCCTCGCCGGCTCCTCAGGTACTCTGGGTCTGTCTCGTTTGGCAATCTTCCATTTTTCACGGCACAGAGGAATTATTTTATTTTTACCATTTGGAATATTTTAGAGCTTTTTAGAAAATGTAAAACATACTTTATTGCTCTGGGGTTAATAGTAGCCTTCTTGCAAATCTAAAGAAACAACAACAAAAAAATAGTTTACACACACTTGGAAATGCTGTATATTATAATTGTATTTTTATATGCTGAACCATTTTAAAGGATGATTTTTATAAACCAATGGTTTATTTTCATATAAAGTATTGTGTCTTTTATATTTTCATTTGGGAGGGTAATTGTTCTGACATAAAATCTTAGCTTTTGAAACCTGGAAATATATTGACATTAAAATATTTACTTCTATAATCACAAACAAAAACACTAAAAATTGATAACCATTAGAAAATCCTGCAAATGGCCAACTATCTTGTTTTCTTGGTTTTTTTTGTTTGTCTGTTTGTTTGGTTTTTGTGTGTGTGTGTGTGTTTTGGTACTAGGGATTGAACCAAGATGCTGTACCACTGAGCTACATCCCTTGCTCTCTTTTAAGTTTTATTTTATTTATTTATTTGTTTTGGGACAGGGTCTCACTGCGTTGCTCAGGCTGACCTTGTGATCCTCCTGCCTCCACCTCATAAACTGCCAGGGTTATAGACATGTGCTACCATGCCTGGCCCCATCTGTCTTTTATAAAAAAGTTAGTGTTTCTTTCAAAATATTTTGAAACACCATTTTTTGTGAATTTATTTCCACACCTTATGAATCACAGCAAGAAAAAAATGGCTGGGGCCTACCCTTCCTCTGCCCTGCGTTATTTCTCCTGGTCACTCACCATTCTGGGGAGGACGACATGATTCCATAGAGAACTTAGGACTGGGTGGGCAGGGGGGAGACTGTACACTGAAGAGCCAAACAGAGAATGCCACACGTAGACTGGCCACAAAAATGGACGGTTGGGGAAGAGAAAGCAGGAAGTGACTTGGGCATCAGAAGAGAAACCCAGGACCGACTTCCTGGGGAGCTGGTGGCATGGAAGGCGGCTTCAGTCTCTGCATGCTCCTCTGCCCTGGCATGCCAACGAGCCCTGGGACACCTACCCAGGCAGTTGTTCCCCCAGGCCTGGAACGCCGTTCATACCACAGAGGCCGAGGGGCCGGCACCACTGAGGGGGCGCAGCTCCCTGGGACCCCTGCAGGTGTCTGGAGGTCCTCGTGGGGGAGCCGCTTGCTGTGTGGGCCTCAGAGCAAGCTAACTGGGGTTTGCTGGCATTCTCACGGTTGATTTGCCCTCACCTCACTTCTCCCTGAATCTCCTTAAAGCTCTGTCACTTTCCTCATCCATCAAAAGAAAAAAATACTTACCTCCATGTGGTTTTCTGGAGAGCTAAATGTCATTTATAAGAATAATCAGACAAGTAACAAACACTTAATGAATATTGGTTTGGTGACATTACAAAGAAATTAAGCACAAGCCAAGACTAAAATAAGTTTTTTTTATAGCTTCGCCTAACAAAATTTATCTTAATCACTTATTCCTTATTTTAGAATGTCAGACTAAATAACAATAAAGAGTACTTTTAAAGGGGCTGTTTTCAGCTAGATGAGCAGCAGATACATTAAACATTGTGACTAATATTTGACACAGGATTTTTATCAAGTAGAAATGTGAGACGAGTATAAGACTGCATTCTTTCATCTAGTATTCTCTTCAAGAACAATTTCAGTCCAGAGTTGGGATAAAAGCGCACTTGGCTAGTCATGCTTCCTTTACAGAATGTACCTCAGGACGTCCACTAGTAAACTCGGCAGTGCTAGCAGGAAGGGACTTAGGGGAGAACCCTCCTAGAGGGAACGAGGAAGGCCTCTCTGTGGAGTGCTCGCTACCCACTGTGGCCCCCTGAAGGCTGGGCCCACCCCCAGGAAGCACATCACAGCACCCTGCAGCCCAGAAGCAGGACCTATGGACAAGTGAACGGGGCTCATCTCACACCTGAGCAGTGTCCACAGGCTTGGGGCTTCTTGAAGGAGAGGTGATGTTAGAATCAGATCAGAGATAAAAATTTTCTCTTTCCTAATTTTTAAAAAGATGATGGAGTGATATTTTATCAGTTGGCTCGTTTTAGAACTAGGAAATAAAAAACGAATTCTGGGAAAGCAAAAACAAGCACCTGTGAACTAAGGTTTTTCTTATCACAGCACTAATGGACATTAGGGAAAAGAGGGTGGGAACACTGTTGAAGGAGTCTTGAAATCTGGTGTCTCAGGCTCAGCCCGTGAGAGTCAGCCAAGTACCAACCACAGAGTGTGTGTGTTCCCCACTGGACACCCAATGCCCCTGCAGGTGCGCCCGCCCGCACACAGATTTCCAGCCAGCTGCGCTTTGTTCCTGGGTCTCAGGGCTGTGTGGACCTCCAGCCTCTTGCCCAGCTCTGAGCCAGAGAGGCTCTGACTTACTGCACTCTTCCCTCTGCTTGAGAACCCGTCCTCCATTATAGAAGAGAGGCACAGGCTTCCCTCTGGCTGTGTCACCATGGCTTGGTGGCTTAGAAACACATTTTTACTTTACTTCTCTGTAGCCTAAAAGTCCAGCACAGGTGTGCCTGGGCCACACTGGCGCTGTCACACCTGTGGGACAGGTGAGGGCCCTAGGCTGCGTTCCTGGCTTCTTGCCAGCTTCCCGGGTGCCCCTGCCCTTCCACAGCTGCAGAGCCAGCAACCTTGTCCCTGAAGGCTGTGGTCCTCCACACCACCTGTCTCCACGCACAGCTGGGAGAGTCTCTGGCTCTAGGAACCCGTGTGCGGCTGCTGATGCTGAGCCCATGTAGGCCAGCGCGAGCTCCTGCCTCTGGTTCCCTGACGCTCATGCCTGCCCTGTCCTTGGGGCCAGGTAACTCACCACTTGGGGGTGCCAGCTTGGGCGTCTCCTATGCCCCGGTCTGCAGCGCCCAGCCTGCCTCCTCGGGTGCACACAGGTGTTCCCGAGCCCGGGAGGCCTCTTCATCCTGCCCTCTGTACATGGCTCCGTCCAGCTTACGTTTGCCGTCTTCATGGGCGTTCCTTGGTGCTGAGTCCTCGGTATTCCTACTTCTAGATGTCCTTTCCCCGCAGGACACAGTCCACAGTCATCCAGTGCCTACGTCTTGCTTGGGTGGCACTACTCATTTTCCTGCAAGGGCTCCACAGTAGATCTGAGTCTCCTTCACTCCAGAGCCAATGCCCTGCGCCCCATGATGCAAAGTAGGCAATTGTCGCAGTCTGTAACAAAATACGGGAGGAATTTCCACAGGACAGAAATGTATTTCTTGCAGCTCCGTAGGCTGGGAAGTCCAAGGCATGGAACCAATCTCAGCTCCGCCTCTGGTGAGGGCCCTGTGCTGCGTGCTGGTAAAGCAGAGGACCTCACATGCAGACCCAGAGCAAGCATGCTGTCTCAGGACACTGTGTCCCTGTGCATAGAGCCACTAATGCCATCATGTGGGCCCCACACCACATCGCAGCTCACCCCCCGCCTCTCCAGGGCCTCCACCTCCTAATGTCATTAACACACAACTTTAGGGACCAAGTCTCCAGGGCATGACTTCCAGAAGGCATAGCCAAACAAGAGCAGGAGTAAAAAGAAACAAACCATTTAAAAATAATTACAGGAGTGATTTGAACACAGAAATATTTTTTTGTATTGACAAAAGTATTTTTTAATTTCCTTAAGTAAAAATGTAAAATGTATTATTGAATACCTAGTTAAGTCTCTATCAGTAAAATAATTAAAAATGTCTATGACTTTTACATTCTTCTAGTGAGAAAGTCTCAGAATTAACTGAAAAAAGAAAAAAATAATAAGCCTAGATAAGACATTAAAATGCCATATTGTAAGTGAGCTCTTGAAAAGCAAATCGGCAGATGCTTCATTTTCCAAAGCACATTCAGTAAAATGAACAAAAACCTAACTATATTGTGGCAAAAAGACACACTTCCTTGGACAGCCACATCTCATTTTTCTGTGTCATTGTAAGAGTAATAATGCTCAGACAGCTGGTCAGCCCATCAGCCCTGCAAATGGCTGCTTGAAATGTTTTCTCTAGGGAAAAAAAATAACAAATACCAGAAGCAAACTTTACACTTAAACTGAGAAGCAAGCGAGGCAAGCCAGCCGGCCGCGGCAGTTGGACCGGCACGTCTCCTTGCTTCTTGTGCAGAGTGCAATCAGCAAGATGCACAGGAAGGTTTTCTCTGCCTCCGAGTATTTATGGTCGGCTTAAATAAACGCTATCAAGTGAGGCAGAGGACGGTGGTGGTCTTCCCGTAATTTCCACGCAGCACGGTCATCTCTGACAATTGGGCACAGCTGAGAGCCTTTCTGTAGGAAGCATCGAGAAAGGGGACGGTGGTGGTGGGGACGAGGGGCACGCAGGCCGCCCTGCAGAGGTTGGGATCATCCACATGTGCCATCCTGCTTCTTAGCCCTGCGGTTGCGGAGTGAGCATGGGGGAGGGGCGGAAATCAGAGAAAAACTAAGGGATTAAAATGGCTGATTAATGCACGAAACTAAACTCAAAATGGATTAAGGATCTCGGAATCAGACCAGAGATCTTGCATCTTATAGAAGAAAAAGTAGGTCCAGAGCTTCAACATGTCGGCTTAGGACCAGACTTCCTCAACAGGACTCCCATAGCACAAGAAATAAAAGCAAGAATTAATAACTGGGATAGATTCAAACTAAAAAGCTTTCTCTCAGCAAAGGAAACTATCAGCAATGTGAAGAAAGAGCCTACAGAGTGGGAGAAAATCTTTGCCAATCATACTTCAGATAGAGCACTAATCTCCAGAATCTATAAAGAACTCAAAAAATTCTACACCAGGAATGCAAATAATCCAATCGACAAATGGGCTAAGGAAATGAATAGACACTTCACAGAAGAAGATCTACAAGCAATCAACAAACATATGGAAAAATGTTCAACATTTCTAGTAATAAGAGAAATGCAAACCAAAGCCACCCTAAGATTCCATCTAACCCCAATTAGAATGGTAATTATCAAGAATTGCCATTCTATCAAGGTGTTGGCGAGGATGTGGGGAGAAAGGTACATTCATACATTGCTGGTGGGGCTGCAAATTAGTGCAGCCACTCTGGAAAGCAGTGTGGAGACTCCTTAGAAAACTTGGAATGGAACCACTATTTGACCCAGCTATCCCACTCCTTGGCCTATACCCAAAGGACTTAAAATCAGCATACTACAGAGATACAGCCACATCAATGTTCATAGCTGCTCAGTTCACAATAGCCAGATTGTGGAACCAACCTAGATGTCCTTCAATTGATGAATGGATAAAGAAACTGTGGTATATATATACAATGGAATATTACTCAGTCATAAAGAATGATAAAATTATGGCATTTGCAGGCAAATGGATGAAATTGGAGAATATCATGCTAAGTGAGATAAGCCAATCTCAAAAAACCAAAGGACAAATGATCTCGCTAATAAGTGGATGACGACACATAATGGGGGGTGGGAGGGGTTAGTGTTAGGGTTAGAGTTAGGGTTAGGGAGGGAGGCAAGAATGGAAGAAGGAAGGACTGTATAGAGGGAAAAGAGGGGTGGGAGGGGTGGGGGGGAAGGGAAAAAATAACAGAATGAATCAACCAACATTACCCTATGTAAATTTATGATTACACAAATGGTATACCTTTATGCCATGTACAGAGAAACAACATGTATCCCATTTGTTTACAAAACAAATAAAAGTAAAAAAAAAAATAGAATAAAATGGCTGGCTAGAGGTGATGGAAGCTCCTCGACATTTGCACTTCAGTTTTGTTCCACAGCTGGAGCACACTGCTGCACTTTTTGGAACTTACAAGTGTAAGGAGAATAGTAACCAGTGTTCGCTTACAAGGTCAGCCATCTCTGCACCCGCAGCTCGGCTCACTCCTAACAGCATTCATTTCCGCTGTGGCAGAAGGTCTGTAATGTACATGTAAAGTCACTTGTGCTCCAAGAGGCCAAGCAGGGGCCCAAGGTCCGAGAGGCAGAAGGTAGGGGACCAAATTTTGATTCCTCCCTCTTTGACTGGGAATATAATGACGCCTTATGAACAGAGCATCCGGGTCTAAAAGGCACTATGGAGAAAGAGGAAATAAATACCGTAACCTCCCAAAATTTCATTATAGAGATGAAAAAACACAAATGCAATACCTTTAAACTAGCTTAGCTTTTCTTAAAAAAATTATAAATATACAAGGTTGGTATGAGAGATATTTTTATTAATATGAATTCTAAAGACATACTTTTTTTTTTTAGCAGAATAATCTTTAAGATTCAGCTTCCTCTCTTAAACGGTAAGGATGTGCAGCACAGGGTTGTATGGCTCCTTTTAGCTCCAATCTGATTGGGTTTTGTGTGCTTTACTTACATTGTGTGCCTTTAAAACTTGGTGCGTTTTGCATGTTATTTTAAGCACAACAAACCGAAAACACAGATGTGGTGTGATCAGAGGAGAATCATCATCAGTGGATTGAATAGGGGGATTGTTTGGGAATGCTAGCCAGAGTTTTGTCAGGAGCATAATATCAAATTCCATCCTGTTCAGGTGGCTGGAGAGGAGCGTTTGTGATTTCAGACCACAATGATGAAGGAAGTCAAGCCCACTGAGATGCCGAGGCCTCAGATACAGCCTCACCAGACACTTACGACCATGAGGACGGGGTGCACAGACTGGTGAGGGGCTGGAGTTGCAGGGCACCTCTTGACGGTCTCAGGAGCCCAGAGCCCTGGAGCTCACTGCTCACGTGTCTCCTGCAGCAAATCACAGGAACCACATTTGGCTCCAAAATTAATGTTTCCCTCGCCTGAAGGCCTGAAGCTTTGCCACACGAAGCCATTGTAAGAGAGAATCTTTCCTTCTCTCTTTTTTCTTGGGGGGGGGGACAGGTAGAGTTCTCTAGTTCAAACCTACAAAATTCATCCAATTTTCCATCCAAATAGCTTGTCATACTTGAGTCTTGAATTTGTGAAAATATTTTAAGAGGATCAAAGTACCTGATCCCTAAGAAATAGCATTGGATTAGTAAGGTTCAGGCATTGAACGTGAATTGTACTCTTGATTTCTTCTTGGAAGCCAAGCATCAGGCTTTGTGGGAGAATCCAGATGAGGACCCTGTCCACCCTCCAGTACCTGTGAGGCAGCAGGCATATGCAGTAGTGATGGAGCTCACATTTGAATGACAGTGGACACTTCAGGACATATCCCATTTGCCTTTGTTAATTAGATTTTTTCAGGAAACTGAGCTACAATAGAATTCTAGAACTTGGCAACCAAAGCCCACAGGAGAACCCTTATTCTTTCACTCTAATGTGCTATATCCATCTGCATTAAAACATGGATACATTTCAGATACAGATCTCAAGCTAGGAAATGCCATCCCATAATGGTTCCTGTATCAAGGACTGCAGAGGAACTCTGTGAACTTAACCTTTCCTCTCTTATTAGGCTAACTGTGGCCTCAGTGCATTTTGACACTGCTGTGTTTTGTCCTTAGGGTCTCTGAGTGTAGGCTTGTGTCAAGCCGAGCTAGCTACTTCCTGTGTGCAGTCTCAGGTCAACATGTGACCCCTGGACAAGGAGAACCTGGGAAGTGCGGTACCCGTGCCACATTCTCCTCACTGGTTGGTGGTAGAGCTGGTGCTTGCTCTTCTCTGGCTGCCCCTGACTGGTGGTCTTTCCATCCCCACCACACACACGACTCACTGTAACTTTGTGGGAGAGAGTTCACTATGAATTAGGGCAGAAAAGTCAATTCTATTTTCTTGAAACATGTCTCTGGGAGGAAATGGAAAACAACACTGTGTAAAAGAGATATACAGACACATGGGAACCACAAACCCTGAGTACAAGGGGCTTTAGTTAACGTATCAGGAGAGGATGTGAGTGATAGTGCTGTGGATAGTTCTTCCAAGATGCCAATTTTAACTTCTTAATGGTATTTTAAATGTATGCAAAAAGCATAGATTACAAAAAAAGGAAATTATATTGATATACACTAGTACCTGAGCATTCCTGCTTGGGGGCCGACACACCCCACTGGAAGGGCCAGCGGCACAGTGAAAGGATGATACCCATTCACCAATAAGCTGAAGGACTCATGTGCTAAAATCAATCAAAGCAGGGACGAGCTTTACAGCTTCCTGGGAGTCACCCCTCTCAAAACAGAATGCTGTGCTTTTCTCACCTGCAAATCCACTTTGCCTTGGGTCACAGCATGGTTTACCTGGCGGGCCAGCCTTGCACACTGCCCCTCACACTCTGGGACCCTCCTCCCGCACAGGATGCACGTGAGCTCCTGGTGGACCATGGGTCTGCCCCAGGGAGTCCAGTGGGCATCTGGACTGAGGCTGCCCTCATGGGGCAGGACTCGGCCCCTGGGCTGGCAGTGCCTCTGCGGAGGTTCCTTCACCTCCAGCCATCATTTGAGACAATGCAAGCATGTCTTCAGGACTCGTGATCTGACACCTCTTGGAAGTCCCTTCCTCTGTGTGCCAAGAAGACCTGAATGCAGATATTTCACCATCGCGGCCGTCTGTGTCCCCCGCTTCTGCAGCATGCCCGAGGGCTGCCAGCGTGTTTCACCCACCGTTGCATACTCGAAGTCAAGACATCAGCTGGAAGATTAGTGCTTATGGATAGGTGGACGGGTGAGGGGATGGGCGGATGCTGTCTGAGTCATCCAGCAAAACAGAAGCAATAGCAGTGAGATGCACGCGCGTCCGCGTGTCAGCTGGTGGGCTGGTGTGCGGGTTGCTTCTTGCTAGTCAGTCTTGTGCTTGGCTGAGGCCTTCAGCTAACTGTATGTGCCCACTCAGGCTGGGGAGGGAATCTGCTTGACTCAGTTTACCAGTTTAAACACTACTCTCATCCCAAACACTCTTGGAGAAGCACTAAGGATAATATCTCACCCAATGGCTGGGCACCCCAGGAGCCTGATGAGTTGTTGAGTAATTAACTAACATAGGTAGTACCTATGGATAGTTCCTCTCAACTAAAAATGCCATTGGCTTGTGTGAAATTGTTTGGAAATGACTCTGGATTCATAATAGTCTCACTGGAAGACCAAGGGCTTTTATGTTTTTTTTGACCGAACGTATGTAAAGAGAACTTTGTCCTATTCTGTTTGGGACCTGCATGACAACACACCGCTTTCTTCACCCTCATGTTATATTTATCATAGCAAAAGTTCTCAGTGAACAATTGTTAATTTAAGCAGAAAAACAAATATCTTCACAATGAAAAATAGGAAGCTGAGAATAAATATTGCAGGGGAGTTGACGTCCAAAGAACAAGGGCATCTTAGCACCTGGACAAAACTTAGGAACCTCAGAAAGTGCAGGAGAGATCATAGAAGCCTCCTGGTGTGTTCTGGAGACGTATGTGGCATGAGGGACAAGGCCTCCTAGTGTGCCCAAGCGTGCCCCTGTCCTTGGAGCCTGTGAAGAGGTCACTCGTATGGCAGAAGAAGGCTTCGGGTGTGACTAAAGACCTGAGCATGCAGACTGCCCTGGCTCCTTGGTAGCACCAATCCAACCACAGAGCTTGGAAAGCTGAAGTAGGAGGCAGAAGAAGGGGTCAGAGGAGGCTGCCTGAGGGCTTGACCCTCCACCGCTGGCCTTGAAGGTGAAGGGAACAGAGCCTCGTCTTCTGAGCACACCAAGCTGGGTGGCACCAGCAACCTGCACCAGCACGGGGTGCATTCACCCCGGAGCCTCCGCAACGGACCCCTACCCTCCCAGGCACTGAGGTCTAGCCAGGCCTGTGTTGGACTTCCAGCCTAGGGGACGACACCTAGTGAAGGTGTGCTCCTTGAAGCTGCTATGTGTGCAGCAATTTTTTTAAGGGAAGCAATAGAAAAAGTATTAGCCCGCATGATAAATTGCTGTAAACCGAGTGGTTTGAAACCACTGGTGGGGGCCTGGCGGCCTTGCATGTGCCCTCCCCACGTCTCACACGGCCGCAGTAGAGGCGTTGGCTGGACGTCCCTCACCAGGAGAGTCCTCTGGGGAAGAGTCCCTTTGAAAGCTTGTTCAGGCCCCCAGAGTCACTTCCAATTTGGGCCCTGCTGCGTGAAGCCACGGGGGAGTCTGGTTGCAGTGGACAAGACGGAGTCCTACCTAACGTAGCGCAGGCGTGGGAGGGACGCCTGGTCACCGCACCGTGTCTGTTGGTGAGGAGCCAGTCACAGTGTTTTCTCACGCTCGGAAACAGAAGGCTATCCAAGGTGAACGCCAACCAGGAGAGGAGTCGCAGGGGGCATGGAGGGCCTTACCCCACACTTCTCTTTCCTGGATCATGACGTGATTGTATTTCAGTGCCTGAAATATTCCACAATGTTTACAAATGTCCTTAAAATGTAAATTTGTTATGATGATTTCTGAACCCATTCTGTAGCTTTTACATTTTTGCTTATTAAGAACATTTAAAATATTATCAAATAGTATCAACTGAAGTCCAAGTTATGAATGCAAAGTATTTAATTTATCATCCTTCACAGGTTAGATTTACACACATTTAAGGGGAAAAACTGAAGTGGAAAAAAAAAAACACTTTTTGCTTCAAAATGCCTAAGATGCTTTTTATTTCTAGTTTCATGGGAGAAATTCCAGGTCTAATATCTGGGAATTGCTTTCCAATTTTAAAATTGAAAATAATAAATAAATTTACAATATGAAGGATAGAAAATTCCCAGATGAAAGGAAGCTAGATATGCAATTCCTATGCTCATTTTTAACCAGGGACCAGTTCCCTGATCCACTGTGGTCTCCTTTTAATTTAGAGCTAGCAGTTTGAATTCTTTATTGATCAACGAAAGTGGATCTGATGCATGGATGACCTTGAAGATCTTGAAACAACTCTGTTTCCTTTATTTATTTTTTTTCTTGTTTCTTTCTCTCTGGATGACCCACATTGACCAACCTCTTTAAGATACTTGAGAATGTGTTAAAAAATATCCCTATTTAGGTAATGAAATCTGTTAAGTATTATTTGAAGTTCTTTGACAAATGACCTTGTGCTGCAGGTCACATTTTTACATTTTTTAAAATTTTTCCATTTTTCACAAGAGAAAATGTAGGAGATTTAAGATGACTTTGTTAGCAAATTAATGCCAAAGGGAAAACAAAAGAAGATGGCATTCTTCCTATTTCCTGCCACTGAAATGATAATAAAAATTGCTATAGACGCTTCCTGGCACTATCAATATTATAACCCCATCCATTAGTGTGCTGATAAGGCCCTATTGAAATTCAGGCCTGTGACCTCTTCTACTATCAGATGCTTTACAACCTATCTGATGTGCCTGTCATTTTGTGGCTGAAGCTGACATGTACAGTGAGGACTGAGGTTTCAAGTTATTGGGACAGCTCTGAAGATATTTCACTTATTGCTTAATCAGAACTTCTATGTTCACTCTATTTCCTGGTTTTTATTGGTGCACTATAACTGCACATTCACTCTTCATCCAGTGAAGGAGCAGCAATCCTGGCTAGATGAAATTGAGAATCAGTGTCAGATATGAAACATACCCTCTTAATATATGGCATTTTAGGTGTTTTACTCAATTATGATTAGGATAAAGCTTCTGTGGGCCACCATGACATTTAGAGTAGGAGCAAGATGGTAATAAATATTTTTCTACATGAAAGTTACTAGAATTTTCATGCCATATATTAAAAAAATCATAATCATGCTATAACAAATGTGTAATAATTGTAGAACATTTGATTTGGAAAGATGGGAACGAGATTTAGCTGCAGCCCCATCTCCCAGAATCACGCATGGCATTTTTTCTTGTCCCTGGCTGCGTGGATGTGACCCATTGAATGGAACAACACCTATGCTGAAGCATGAACACTGAGCGCTCCGAACGGTGTCCACCCACTCCTCTTCTCTAACGTAGCGTCCCACAATGTCAAACCTGTCCAACTCCGTAACTAGTTGCTCACATCCAGTTATTAAAACCCTCATTCTGGACAGGTTCTGTTCCAGGCTCCTGGAAATGTCAACTGCCCACTTCTGACACTGTCCCACGCTTGGCTCTCACCTGTTGTCCACCTGTTGTCTCATGTGTTTGGCAGTCCGTCCTAACTTCCTTCACTGCTGAGGGGTGGGAAGGAGGCGCAGACGAGTCTGGGTGAGGACATGCCGTGATGTGGTGGCCATGTCCAACAGGCCTGTCTCCCTTGAGTCTGCCCCAGCTGGGTCCCTCAGCTGATCCCCCCGTGCCTGGTCGTGAGGCAATGCCCCCTCTCCGTGGGCTGCTGAGGCTCCCCTTCCTAACAGAGACGCCTGTGGGCTTACGTGTGGCAAGCTCCCCAGTGTGCCTGTCATGGCAGCACGTTAGCTCCTCAGAGGCCTGAGGCACCTCACTCTCTGCCTCCTCCTTCAGTTTGCCTGTGGCCTTTTGAGATCAGGACTCCTCAGCCAGACCCCTTGGGGGACCCCAGCAAGACTTAAGCTAGAGCCGCCTTCCTTAACGTCTATTCCACTCATGGAAACTGACCTGCTCGGGGACACGTGAACAAACCAAGAGCGACGAGCATATGGAAGTGGAAGGAGCCCTCTGAGCCTCTGCACACTTACTTAGCAGTGTGCGTAGAGCACGCCATCCTGGAACGTTCCTTCAAAGTGCTCCTTGCACAATGGCCTTGTATGATGCTTTACACAGAAACCTGGTTATACCTGTTCATGCATTTGTGCCAGGCACGCCAAGCGATGTGACTGCTCACAACCCCGCTTTAACCTCCAAACAGCGAGGCAACACGCGTGCTCATGGTAACTTTTCAGAAACATTTAGGGCACATGTCACTACTCAAAGCATGTGTTTCAGATTAGGTAAGTACGTGCATTCTGCTGGCTCACTATATTCTGAGATGGGTCTGGGTTCTAATGGTGTGATGGTGTCTGGTTTGCAGGGTACACTAGCCACACAGGACGAGCATTAGGCACAGAACAAACTCTCACATGAACTGAGCGTGGCTCAAAGGTGGGAGTGAGAGAAGGAAGTTCCAAAAGGATAAGGCAGGAATGTGCGTGCTGGTTTCGCGCTGTCTGCCTTTAGTGACACCCGAGCGCAGTGAGCCTGCAATCACACGGAAGCCCGAGGAGACCCAGCGGGCAGGAGCCCCAGCAGCGCACCCAGATGCCCAAAACCACGTGTCCACACAAGGCGGCCAGTGGTTGGGCGGTTGGTTACCTCCAAGCCTGCTGATTCAACATCCCTCTCACTCGGATCCAGCCAACACCTCTCCACAGTGACTCACAGGTGCTCAGAGCAGTGACCAGCTGGAGAAGATGAAGTGCCCACCAGCTGTGCTGACCCACAGGAATGGCCCCGCTGCTGAGGCAGGGTACTGTCTAAAAGCACTCAGTTCCAGAGTTGCTGGCATTCGCCTGAAGTTACTGGGGAAAGGCATGGTCCACATGGACACCAGCAGATGTCCCAAGGGCAACCCAGTAAGGAGGGCAAGGGGACAGCCCCTGGAGCAGACGACTGGACACTTGCTGGGGCCATGTCATGAAGCCCTGGATCCCAGGCTGCTCCAGAACGGCATCCTTCACAGAGCTAACTGCGTTTGATCCCTCTCGGCCTCCTGTGCGGCTCCAGTGTTCTTTCTGAAGTCCTTGTGTGGCGTGACGGTTGCCCACCTGCCTTTCTGGTTCGCACCCATGTGCAGTGGTTATGGAGATGGAGGGGCAGATGCCCCCACACTGCGGGAACAGGAAGCGGCCAAGTGCACGTTTCCCCTGGAGCCTCAGGTGCTCCCTGCGGCCCTGCGAGGTTGGCGCACGTGTCCCGTTGCGCGGCTCATCTTTGAGTCTGCGCCAGTCTCGTTGCTGAGGTCTGGAGGCCGACTCTTGATCTTGCTGATTCACATCCCAATCATTTGATAGAAGCTGCAGTTCAGTTCAACCTTAACCACAAAGTGAACTGAACTGCCATTTACAAAAAAAAAAAAAAAAAAAAAAAAAAAAGGCCTTTTCAATTTTATGCAGAGGGAGACTATATGTTTTACAAAAGCACACAAAACTGAAATCAACCTAATGAATTTTTTATATGGAGTTTCATTTTATTTCAATTTACCTCATAGTTTTATTTCAACATGGAACGATTGAGTGACTGAGCTGCAGCAGCTCATGGATGAGGAGCGAGATCTTTCCAGCGGTGGGTCAGGCAAGGCGCCTGTGCCCCAGGCAGTCCTGCCCACCGGGTGGCGCCAGGGAGGAGCAGTGCTCTCCCTCTGCTCAGTCGGCTCTCCCCACTGCTGCCATGTTGGTTAACTGAGTGGTAAGGAGAGCGCTCCCTGGCCCTGCAGCTCACTGAACCATGCGGTCCTCCGCTATTAACCCCTGGAGCTTCTGTTCCACGTGACAAGGAGCAAGGGAGTTCCTTCCTGTTAAACTTGTATCTGCATGTGAGATCGTGGTTTTGATTTATTTTTTATTTAAAAAAATTTTTAATTTGTCCTAATTAGTCATACATGACCATAGAATGCATTTATACTTTTTGTAGGTCATGCATAAATGGAGTGTGATTTTTCATCTTTCTGATTGTACATATTGCAGGATCACCTGGGTCATGCAGTCATACATGTACACAAGGTAATAATGTCTGCTTCACTCTACTATCATTCCTACCTCCATCCCCTTCCCCTCCTTTCACTTCCCTCTACCGAATATAAAGTAACTCTATTCTTCCCTATCCATCCCCCTATTGTGAATTAGCTTCTGCATATCAGAGAAAACATTTGGCCTTTGGTTTTTCGGGTTTGACTTATTTCACTTAGCACAATATTCTCCAACTCCATTCATTTACCAGCAAATGCCATAATTTCATTCTTTTTTAAAGCAGAGTAACATTCCATCATATATATGTATGTATATATAAATATATATATATTTATGTATTTATATATACACATACCACATTTTCTTTATTCATTCATCTGTTGAAGGACACCTAGGTTGGTTCCATAGTTTAGTTATTGTGAATTGAACTTCTATAAACGTTGATGTGGCTATGTCATTGTAGTATACTGATTTTAAGTCCTTTGGCTATAAACCAAGGAATGGAATAACTGGGTCACATGGTGGTTCTATTTGAAGTTTTCTGAGGAATCTCCATACTGCTTTCCATAATGGTTGCACCATTTTGCATTTCCACCAGCAATGAATGAGTGTACCTTTTTCCCCACATCCTCACCGACATTTATTGTTGCTTGTATTCTTGATAATTGCCATTCTGATTGAAGTGAGATGAAATCTTAGTTTTGATTTTCATTTCTCTAATTGCTAGAGATTTTGAACATTTTTTCACATATTTGTTGATCAATTGTATCTCTTCTGTGAAGTGTTTGTTCAGTTCCTTAGTTCCTTAGCCCATTTATTGATTGGATTTTTTTTTTTTTAATGTTAGGCTTTTTGAGTTCTTTATATGTCCTAGAGATTAATCCTTTATCTGAGTTATATATGGTAAAGATTTTCTCCCAATTTATAGGCTCTTTCTTCACATCATTTATTGTTTCTTTTGCTGAGAAGATGCTTTTCAGTTTGAATCCATCCCATTTATTGATTCTTGATTTAACTACTTGTGCTTTAGGGGTCTGGTTAAGGAAGTCAGGTTCTATCTAGGTCAACCTGGTGAAGATTTGGGCCTACATTTTCTCCTAGTAGGTGCAGGTTCTCTGTTCCAGTGCCTAAGTCTTTGATTCACTTTGAGTTGAGTTTCATGCAGGGTGAGAGAGGTTTCATTTCATTTTGTGACATGTGGCTTTCCATTTTCTTGTTGATTTTTATTTTTAATCGTGTTCTCGTTTTCTTATCTCACAGTGTGTTCTGTTCATTGTGGACTGCGATAGCCCAGGCAGCCCACACAGATGGGAGTTAACTCACTCCATGTCTTGACCACTAGTTCAAGTAGCTGTGGTTTTATAGGTAGTGAAGCAGACCTGGGGAACTTAGCCCACAGTGATGCTATGTGACAGAGACAGGTTTAAATAAAGCTGAACTGGCCCCAGGTTATCTAGCTCCCTGCCAGTGCACTGTGCTGTCTCTTTAGAGAAAACATCAACTTCTTCTTGAAACTGAGATTTACATTGCTTGAGTCTATATCATGTGTCTAGTAAGCTTTAATATTTCAAAATCTGTGCTCTTTAAATTGCTTCTACCTTAATATACGGCAATGTGATTAAATTTTCTTTAGGTCCCAATTTAATGTCCATTATTTAATGAAGTATTAATTAGGGTAGGAACGAAAAGTCACAGTTAGACATTAGTGCATTATAATACCTTCCATTGTAAGTTAGGGTTCAGGTCGTCAGCAGACGGGTCTGCCTCGGGAGGATGGCAGTTTGGCCACTAACCTCGGAAGGTAAAGGCTTCCTATCCAGGGGCACTTCACTTCACTTCAACTGACACAAGACATTCACAGGTCGCTGCCATGAGAGAGGTGATGGCCGTCACGGCACTCTACCTCGTGTGGGTCTGTACAAGTGTGTCCAGTGCAGCACCATCTCCTTCGTGAGAACAGTACGATCCTGCTCTTCCGGCCCTAGAGGCTCCCTTGTTTCCTGGCCACTTGGGTGAAGACAGTGTTCCACCATTTGCGTTTCCAAAGCCCAGCCCGCACTGGGTTCCCCTTGAGCCACTCACAGTCTATCCTGGTGAAAGGACGCGGCAAGGCACTTTCTGTAGGTGGACAGTGGCAGACTCACACAGCAGGGCGCCAGACATAAGCACACCTGCAGAGGTCCACGGGCACTTTCTCTGACCTCAGAGAGCTGCCTCACAGTTTTGGGTCCAAAGAGATAGTTCCACGAAACAGAAATGGGAGCTTCCTGTGAACTTTCCTGGACTCGTGGTCAACACTAAGGGTCACGACAAAGCCTGCGTGCCAGTGGTTTTCTCAATGGAAATGTGCCCTACAGGCAGCCCCTCATCATGTGGCTGCGACATCGGGCGAGCCAAGTGGGCAGAGACCCACAGCTAGTGCCCCTCCACTGGGTCATCAGGCATCGGCGGGCGTGGGCCCGCTGCCCGTCTGATCCAGCAAAAAGCCCACCGGCCCTCCTGTGCTCCTGGCCGCCCCTTCCCGCTCTGAATTCTCCTCTACAGTCTCTTCATCTTCCCTTTCATGAAAATATGCAGGAGTTTTCCCTGTAAACATTATTTAAATATTGATGATTTGTGACATTTTTATTTTATAAAGGTCCAAATCTTTGGAAAGAGTTTATTTGAAAGGTTTTGTTGTTGTTCTATTTTTTTAGATGAGAAACAACAGAAATCCTATTTATAGAATCTTTTTTTTTTTTTTGGTACTGGGGATTGAACCCAGGGTGCTTAACCACTGCCACATCCCAACCCTTATTATTTTTTTAAATTTTGGAACAGGACCTCACTAAGTTGCTTGAGGCCTCACTAAGCTGCTGAGGCTGGCATTGAACTCTCCAGTCTCTGCCTCAGTCTCCCAAGCTGCTGGGATTAAAGGAATGCACACCACACCCAGGCTATTCAAAGAATCTTAAACTTGCCACGGACTGTAGGGGAGATCAAGTCAAAGTCTCTACCTAATTGTGCCTAAATTACTAAAATGGCCTCAAATATACTATTTGCAAGTAAACTGTCATGACAATAATAGTTAATATTAAGAATCACTTTCAAAGTGAAGTCTGTCATGTTCTATTTCCAAACTTGTATTTGCAAACTGATCCAAGGTCATATGCCAATGGGCTCCAGGCTAGCTGTTGCCAGATGTAGGCAGCTCCGTGTGTGCACCTCTGCATGTGGACACAGAAAGCAGCGTGGGAGATGACGAGAGCTGTGGGCATTCACAGAAGTCAAGGGCAAGAGTAGACTCTAAAAATCTGCCTTTTCTCTGGGTCATCAGAGTCAAGTTTCATAGCCTTTAAAAATCATCCTTTACTGCCAAAGTCATCTTTAAGAGAATTTATGCAATTTAAATATTTTAAGATTCATGCATGTAACACCCTAAAACGTACATTTTCATGAAACGCTGTGCTCCCTGCTAGCAGGCGCCTTTCAGTTTGCTTTACCTCCTTCATGTGACCAGAATGAAGTTTGCACTACCTTATATTTTGTTTGTTTCAATGCGTTGGCCTAGCAGGAGATAAAATGCACAGGACTAAAACCAGCTGCAGCGCCCCCTCCTCCTGCAACGAGAACGTGCTCACCTGATTGACAGGGACACTGTCGCTGTGTGGTCCTGCACTACGCTGCTGGGAGCTCAGACTGACTGAGAAGCAGAGTGGGCAGGGCTCCTGAGAGTGTTGTCGAAACCCCCCCACACACACACACCCCTACACACACACACACACACACACACGCATACGCACACGTACACACACACACACACATACACACACACACACGTCACATCTGCTTATTCTACTTCTGTGACAGTACATTACTTCTCTGTGTGCTCAGTTGTGGTTCACAAACTCACACCAGTGGGAACAAACTTCTAAAATCTCCTTAATGCTTGCATTTTCCAGCTAAGATAGCTTGGCCCCCCAGCGTTTCCTCCTATTGCTATGAATGGAGGAACACAAATATTACCTAAATGTCTCTTTTAAATCTCTAATATTAGCACGCATTGGGTTAAAGTGTTAACTTTCCTCTGAATCAACTTTAAAAATGTCCCAAAATATTGAAAAATAACATACTTTTAATCATAACTGAATAAATGTGCAAAGAAACATCACAGAATTCTTCACAATTATAATATTTAGTATTTACAGTTCCATTTTACAGTTGTGGGCTAACACATACGTGGAGATCAACGTGGTCATATGGAGTCCTGTGGAAGAAAAGAGTTTCCTCTTAATACAAACAGATTTACTGATTTTGTCAAATTGAACCATGGCCCTCTGTAATTATAGGAGCTGCTAGACCCCTGGAAGGCAGAGGGAGGGGCATACTTGGTGTTAGCAACCCTAAGACCCTTCCTATTTATTCTTCCTTCCTTTATATTTTTCTACTGCTGAAAAGTTACTAGTTTTTAAAGTGCATGATTTAAATTCATGCTCATTTTTTTTTAACTAGCATCCCCATTTTACAAGTTGGAAAACTGGACTCTGAGAACCTTCTCCCAGAATGACAGGTGACAGGTCTGGGTCAGAGTGACTGCATTCAGCATAGGGTTTGGATGCAGCCTGTGGGTGAGGCACCAAACACACCCCAATCTTGGACATTAGCCTGTCTTGTAATTTAACAATTTTCTCTCCACTCCAATGGCTGCAGCAAGTAAGTTCTGTCACCCTGAGTTTCCAAGGTTCCAGAATGTTCCATGCTCAGACACCTGAGCTGCTTGTCAAGTGTGACAGTCTGGTATGCCCTTTCAGAAGGTCATCTGGTCTGTCAACAGCCACATTGGACGGTCCCTGGGTAGTGTGGTGTGCCTCTGAACTTTTATTTATAAAATGTTATTAAAATACATGCACAATTGTGGATTCTACTCTAGCGTTGGAACCGAAAGTGCTGAAGGGCTTCCAATCCAGCTCCACTCTTAGGGTCTATAAATAATAAAGCCATAGTCTTTGAATGTGAGAGTTGTGGGGACTGCCCACTAAGGATCTAGGGACCCTCTGGGCTTCACACACTGTGCCTGCCACTCATCTGCACATCCCCACCTGCAGCATCTATTGGAGGAGATGACTTTCCTAAAGACAGGATCCCTTTTACACACTGACCTGTGCATGCTTCCAAATTATCCTTTCTTGGGGCACATCTGTGGCTGTTCATGTTGAAAGCTGTGTGCCTTTCCTGTGGGCAAGTCTTTTAGATCATAAGTGCAGTCTTTTCCTAAATCAAACAGCTTGGGAGACCAAATACTTTTGATCAATGTGCAAGTTAAATAGTCAGTGTGTGTGATTCTCTTTTGTCCAATTTTTACTAGTGGAAGGGTGTTTTGTGGTTCACTAAATGGACGCTGTGTTCTTGAAACTGTATAGTGTATGCTATTTTTAAAATTATTTTTTGCTTGCATGCATTTTTTTAATGATCACTGTGGGCACCATTCCAACTTCTTTAAAAGCACGGTGCCACTGAGTCTTTGTAGTCAGCCTAGGACACAACTGTTGTTACACCAATAGGATGTGGCGTTTGAGACAGGCTTAATAATTAGCCCAAGACTGTGAGTTGCAGCGAGTGGCAGCCAGAATTCAAGGGCAAGGAACCTGGCTCCCAGCCTGGGTGCTAACTGATGGGCCATGTGGGGCCTGGGGCCTCTTTCTAAAAATTATAATCCTCCTAATCCAATCAGCTGCTCCACCTGCGTCTTTACCTACTTTCCTCATGTGCTGCCGGGTACTGACGATGGAGAAAGCTGGTTTTCACTGAGTAGTACTCCAGTGTGCAGGACTCAGTGCTGGACTCATCGAATGTTGAGAAGTTAAGCATTAATTCCTATCACCTGGAACAAATTTAAATACGCATGTGTCCAGCACCAAAACAGCTAGTTGTCTTCACTCATGAATATACTGCCAGGCATATTCATAAGACTTACATGACACAGCGATGCTACAGGTGACTGTGCCGATTCTCCTTGTTAGACGTTTACAGAGTTCCTCCATCTGTGCAAAGTCTAGTTGATATTTCTAAATGGCATTTTGAGGGACAGAGTGAATAAGACTGCAGTGTAGGCAAGCAACTGCAGAAGTGCCGTCCTCATTCACGCTAATCCCATCTGTTTGCCCTCTTCCTCTGCGCCAGGCTATCCTGGGCTCCGGGCTTCGCCCTCTCCCTGATTCCCAGTGGGGTGTAGGCTTCCTGGTCCCGGGTGCTGGCTGCTGCAATTCCTGGAAGTTTGCCCAGGTGTCCCAAGTAAGAAAACAGTCATGGGAAGACTTACTCTCAGGATGTGTAAAAAGGCTCTTTCTAAAAGGTCACTTCCCAGCACTCAATTCTTCTAAGTTTTTCTATTCACAAGAAAATTAAAAGGAAATTTAAAATGTGTTTAGGAAGTTTACAGATTGGGAAAGATAAATTATGTAAATGGAATTTTACTTCACTTAGACCTTTGAGTTTAAGGAGTGTCAGCTCTAGCAGGCCCCACGGAAAATGAACCAGGGAAGTCCAAGCCTGAGAAGACCAAGGGCCTTGTCTCACTCTCAGTGGGTCTCATCCGTATTCTACTTAAAATTAGAAAAGAACTTTTAAAATAAAATAAAATTATCTCTGTGTCCTCGAAAGTGCTCTCGTCAGCACAGTGTGTGAATGTGGTCTGAGTGACGTTGGTGGTGACTGATGTGAGCGTCTACAGCCCAGGGTACTTCCTCATTCCTTGTAGTCACTCTTTATTTGATTTGGGCTTCCTTGTACCTTTCTTTAACAGCCAGTGTCTTTATTGGCTAATTGAGATTCTATTAGAGGTCCTCAATTACACTTCCCCACTCAAACATGCACTTTTAGACTCTGGGTTTGATATTTATTTATATCTCAATAATTAGGATGACATTCATACTTGCACGTTTGAACTTGACATAGTCCTCATCTAATCTACCTATGAGATTGCATCAATAAGAAAAAAGCTTGATGTTTTGTTATTTATATATCTGTTTGGTTTCATATATTCAGTTTATAATGTCAAGATAATAGGGCATTCATCTTGTATGTTTCAGCCATCTTCTTCTGGATCTGAAGAGAGAGAGAGAGAGAGAGAGAGAGAAGGGGAGAGGGAGAAAGGAAGAAAAAGAAAGAATATGAATGAATGAATGAATGAATGAATCCCTTTTATCCAGTTGGAATTTTTGGCTTCTTTCTTTCTCATGAGCACATATCATTGAGTTTAAAAGGAGCAAGGATTTATTTAACTCATATCCCCAGTCAGACATTATGCTAATGCTATATATTATTTAATTATTAACATAACCTTTCTGGGGTACATATTTTATTGGCCCATTAAGTAGGTTGGCTGAGAAAACACAACATGTATTGATTCTCTTGGTAAATATGTACAGATTCTATGCTTTGGGCCAGGCATGCATTAGAAACTCTGGGGAAGTTCAAGAATAAATTTACTTCAATCAAGCCCAAACACACAACTTCAAGCCTCCTGTTATCAGTCAATGAAGACAGTAATTGGATAAGTTTTCTTTGTTATTTTTTTATCATCAATTCAAAAGTCAACTGATATCAAAATGCAGAGCCTAATTAATACCAGGAAATTAATATGTCTATTTTGTTGCTTCTATGTTGTTGCCTTCATTCTGCTCTATATTCCTGATATATTTGACATGTAGAATTGAAAAACTATTCAAGGAGGCTGAAAATACATAAAATAATAAATACAAATTTACAAATAGAGACTCCGTGTACAGAGCACACACCCAGGCACACACATAGTGATCCCATGGAATTCCTGTCCTGCCTTTTTCTTTATATCTGAAATCAGGTCATCATCAGTCCCAGCAAAGATAAAGTGACCATTTCATTTGTATCAATGCATATCCAGAACTGAATGATCAAAACTAAATAATCAAGTACCCAGCTAAACAGTTAATGCTCACTACATCAACAAGGGAAGCATTTTTTGTTTATTTTGTATTTAGAATTACCTGGGAGAAGATCCTGTTGAAAAGTAGTATAAATGGAGCTGTTATTACTGTAATATGTAACTCGTTATCTCTCAAATTAAGGAACTCTGTCCTCGGGTTTCTGTTCAGCAGCATCATGTGTGATTATGACTGATTCATGACAAATATCAGATTCAGATCAACGGTGGTTCATGGAGGTCTACTTAATGTTTAGTACTCCCTTTAATTTTCAACCATTCATAAACAAGCACGAGGTGGATTCCCAACGCTGGAGTGGCCAGTTAATCCTGTAGGGGAACGTTTTATATGGCTAACTCTCTGTTTCAGTTTTTGAGGTCTCTCTACTTCTTAGTGCTATTTTCTCAAGTGGACTTTTTAGATTTTGCTTTGTCAAGTGACCCTAGAAAGCCATTACTACCGAAACCATTCCTGATTAACGTATAGGGAAGAGGGGAGGTCCGCCTGACTCGGTGGGAACTTAGAATGAACACACAAAATGCACAGTGGCTGCACAGGAGGAGGTGGTGCCCTTGAGGATCCTGACTGTTGTACTTGTCTGTTCCTTGGGTTTTAAGGTCCCTTATGGAAGACACAGGGCTATTAGATCCATGTGTTTATATCATGAGGACATTCAAAGCCCCACCTGGCCATCTGCCTGTTTCTAAGGTGAGCTGAGAGCCAGGGAGGGGTCTTGCCCTCCTCCAGGTCACTCCCAGCAGGCATGAGAACAGCTCTGCTTGCCCCCAAGGTCAGCTGCCCTGGGTAGGAAATGGCATCAGGAACCAGAGTGACTGAGGTGCCACAGAGGACAGAGAGCAGCAGAGTGAGCTGCCAAGAAGGAACAGAGGGAGAAGAGGAGGCAGGAAGGGAAAGCTTCTCCAGTGGAGCAATGGAGAAAGTAAAAAGGAGGAAGAGAATACAAGCACAGATTGCTGCCCGCTTCCAATCTTTAAGATGTGAAGTTAGCACACAGTACTGACAGCGAGGTGGACGTCAGCAAGACGCCATGTGCGCAGATGGCGGCCGTGAAGCAGGTCCCCCAGGCTGGATGCAGCACACTCAACATGCAGCAGCGCTGGCTCCTGGTGACCCTGGGGGTTGAAAGTGTGGAGACATGCAAATGCATACAGTCTGAGAGAAGCAGGGGTGCTAATGGGCATTGTGCAGGTGTGACAAGAAGACAGCACGCCCAGAGGGGCTGGCAACACCATGCCAGGGGGCCTCCCTGTGATGGTGTGGCTGGTGGGAGCTGCAGCCCGCTGCTGCCCAGCATCACCCAGGAAGACAGAACCCATGTGCACAGCCTGGAGAAGATCCTACTGCAGATTCCACTCCGCGCATATCACTTTTGCACTATGGCAACAACAGAATCATCCTGAGTGCCGCTGCTGTCAGTCAAGCAGCGTCTGTCCATGCTCTGGAGGTGGCTGTGGTCTCCCCATCTCTCTGCAAGGAAGCAGAGAGAGATCGGGTGCAGGAGCCAGGGATGATATAATCCCCAAGGGTGTGCCCCCAGCAAACTACTTCCTCCAGCTCTGTGATACCTGCCTATAGTTACCATCCATGAATCCATTCACATTGTTAATCCTTCAAATGGATCAGCCCACCAATCAGACAGGTCACATCTCACATGATTTAATCATGTCACCTCTGAACATTCCTGCATTTTCTCACACATGGACTTTTGGGGGACACCTCATATCCAACCCCAAACATTCCATGTCTTGCCCCTCCAAATCTCACACACCTCTGACTATGCAAAAGACATCTTGTGGATTCCCAAGAGTCCCCCTAGCCCTAACAGTTCCAGCACTGCCCAAAAGTCCAAGTCTAAAATCTAAACTGAGACTCAAGATGAGCTCTTGGCTGATCACCAGCCTTTTGAGGACAGAGCACCTTGGAGAAGCTGTCTGATGAACCAGCCCCACACCCGTGGATGAGCTCCTGAGAGTGGGTTCTCCATGTGGGTATGTCTCCGTCCGCCAGAGGCTGCTCAGACCCAGAGGGCCCTGGTTTGAAGCAGAGTCTAAAATGTTGCATTTCTAAAATGTTCCAGGTGGTGCTGATGCTGCCGGCCCAGGGATTCTCCGTGGGTATCCATCTCCCGAGCCAGACCACTGGCTGCAGCTGGGGAGGACCACACAGAAGGGAAGCACCTGGACATAAGCTCTGCAGAGTCCCTTTGCCCTGTGGTGACAGTGGGCCTGGCTTGCTCCCTTCTTCTCTCCCTGTGCACGCATCACCCTGTTACGTTATTCTGATTATCATGATATAAATGACTTCCCATCCTCCATTTTACATATCACTTTTACAATTATTTTTCCATGTAGCAGATCTTTGGCAATGAAATTTTCTTGGGTGAAGGTTCTATACTTAGGTGGACTTTTGTATGATTAGACTTGTCTGACTCGAAACTTCTTCCTACAAGAAATGATGCCGGAATCATCACCTCATCATTTTATGATGTTTACCCTCCTGAAATCCTTTCCAGACAGGTCTCCATGCTGTTTCATAACATTCACACCTATTCATTTGGTGTCTACCATTTGTCTCCTTGTAGTGTATTAGAATCAACATATATTTTTGATATTGGATGCCTTTTGTCATCTTACAATAAGTGTTAATTAAACATATTTCATTGAATAACAAAAGTATTCTTTAAATAGAAAATAAAAAGGTCAGAATCAAGCCCAGAACTGTTAAAAAGTAATCAGGAAAATGTGGCAAAGATAACTTTAGTCTAAACAATAGAAGATTCACTGTCCTAAGGATATAACCCCGCAGTGGAGGTAATTAAATATAAATGGTTTTATTTAATTGGATGACATTGTGAGATCACCTTAGTGACTTGAGCTCAATTTCTCTCCAGTAAGAAGTAATTAAAAATCACTTTTCAACAGTGATCTTTCTTGATGGTCAAGGTCTTATACTATTCCTCAGATAATATTATTCTTGGCAGAATCTATCTACGAAAGAACAAAGTAAAAGTCAGTGAAAGGTGCCCAGGGTTCACTTGAAAAGGAATATGATGTACCTACAGCAGCAACGAGTGAGGGACAGGGTTCCAGCTCCGTGAGCATCTCAAAGGGGCATCGCTAATGAGTTAGAGATGAGTATTAAAGGAGTGCCATCAGGTGCGTACAAATGTCCCCGTGCAGCTGAGATGCATCGAGCTCACTGTCATCAGCATCCCGGTTGAAAGCCTGGGGGCATGTGCATTGTGGGGCACGCTGCCCAGCTTCGCTCTGCTTCCTTCCTCTTCTCGCCCGCCCTCACGGTGGGCTCGTGGTCATGGATTCTTTCAGCATGCTAAATGGCCCTCTTTTCTACCGTCCTACCTTCTCACCTGGCGGGGTAAGCCTAAATTACTATAAACGTGTCTGCAGGAGTCCTGTGACGCCGGGAGACCCCAAGCCCTGTGGTTGCTCCTTGGTACCCACAGGAGATTGGGTTGAGGTCCCCAATGCGTAGTAACATCTGTGGGTGCTCGAGCCTCGTGCATAGAACAGGCTGGCGCTGCGCCTCCTCTGTGCCCACCTTCTGAACTCATGCAACTCTCTCTAGGTTCATGGTAACACCTAGAATGATGTCGATGCTCTAAGTGGTGGTCAGCCTGTGTTCTTTAGGGAGTCATCATGGTGGGCATCTCCCCAACGTGGTAGGACGGACGCAGCCCTGGAGGCACCGCCACACTGGAGGAGCCAGTGGTGAACGCGTCGAGGAGCCTGCGGTCCTGGGTGGCAGGGCTTCCGAGGTCAGCGTGTGCCTGCCCTCAGGGTCCAGTCCAGCGCTCAGGTCACAGAAATTCACGTTTGACTTTTCGGAATTGACTAGAGTTTTGTGCTTTTAAATTTTCAATCTGTCATTGGTTGAATCTATGGATGCAGAACCCACAAATTTGGAGTGACAGCTGTATTTTTACAAACATCTTTTGCAGGAGGGATGTGGGAGTGATTGATTACATATACCGACAATTCCTTGAAGACTTAATAACCTCCTAGGCCTACTGCAAATACAACAGGAAGCCACGGCCAAGGGACACAGACATCGTGGGCGGCAGTTCTTTTCCTCCCATTGAAAGATGGGAGGCCCCGACATGTGACCTGTGCCCCTGAAACCTCAGGTTAACCTGCAGAACAGGACCTCCAATACCTTGTGGTGTGGCAGGTGAAACAAAAGTGATGGAAGTGCAGCCTACCTCCTGCTAACGGCTTGCTTCCTGTAACACTAGGTGTCCGGACAGCACAGGGGTCCATTTGGGTGTGCTCTCTCTAGGTGGCGCCTAAGTCTATTCGGGCACTGAAGCGTGGAGCAGCCATGCTCCTTCATCAAGACACAGCTGCAGTCCCAGTTTTGCCACTGTCCTCCCTTGCCCCTCAGTTCTGATTGGCTCAGGAGTAGGTGAGTGGCCCAGGTCTGAACCAATGAGCTCAGGGCATTCTCTCCTCCCCATGAGAGTGGTCCATGGATGGGTACAGCATGTCCCCAGCTTCCCAATGTAGAATGCTGGTGACTTTTGTCTTCTTCAGGTAGAAGAATCTTTGACAGACTTGGAAACATGTTCTTTGAGTCCTAGAACTGTGGCTACCATTTTGAAACCATGTGAAGAGAGCATTTGCAAGAAGGAAGGAAGAATCTAGAAATCTGGCTGATGCCTGAAATCCATTTTACCACTAACCCTCCATTCTGTGGGTGAATACATGTTACATGAGTTCAGGTTCAGTTGAATTACTTGTTTAGTAGAGTCCTGAATGGAGGAATTCAGAAATTCTCTTACTACAATTGTCAGAGTTGAGGCTTCAGCCACTCCCCATCCGTGGTTTCCTGAAGGGATGCTCCCCTCTGGCAGCGTGCGGATCTGCAGAGTCTGCCTGAGTTTGAACAGTCAGTGCGTAAAAACAAAACAAAAAAATCAGGGTGAGGAGGAGGAATAGGGATGGTTTATTTGCAAAGACCATTCTGTTGGGATTTCTGTTCTCTTCTGTTTTCATACTTGCTTGGTATTCAAACGTGGCAGCAGGAATGGCGTGTGGAACATCCATCTAGTGTAGCATCCTTACTTCCTGCCTCAGTTACCAAAGAAACCTCCGATGCAGGCCTGCCGGGCCCAGACTCTGTGGCATGCGTTCCTGGTCACCAGCCATGATGACACTGGGGACCCAGAAGCTTTGTGCTTTCTTCCATTTGCTTCTCAAGACCAGGTGTGCGTGGCTTAGCTTCCATGGCTCACTAGGTGGGTCTGTGTGCGCACGCTGGTGCGTGCTCGAAGAGGACTGCCAGGTCTGATTTGCACTTCTGGAGGACCGAGTGGGCTGCCTGGCAGCTTTCCGTGGGACGTGAGTGCTCCCGGGGAAAGGGTGACATTTATGACCGCTTTTGTGTTTTTGTTGTTATTGAGTTTAGACAAAACTGCTTTGGAAAGGAAAGTCTCATACAGGTTTAGGTCTTCCTCTCTAGGTTTCAGGTGCTTGCAACGGGACTGCAGACTCCACCATTTACCTTCTCTGAACACACCTGTGTGTGAGCCTAGGGCTGAGGTGGGAGTACTTTAACCATGACCCAGTTTTAATGCAGAAAAAAATGACTGGTTTCTATTAATCGTATAGAGACCTTAACTACTTAAAAAAAAAAGGTCATTAGTGCTTCTCAACTTCTAGGAAGCACTAGACTCAAAATTCAGTCTACACATTCATATTGTTAGTTAAGTGATGATTTCTTCTTTTTTTTCTTACAAATAACAAGAGAATAACATTTTCTTTCATCCATCAAAACACTTCCTGATCAACTAAGCACACTGCAGTAGTACTTCCTGCTCAGCAGTCTCCATGCTCAATGGGTTAAATAAAATACCCCTAAGCATCTGTCTCTTTCTCTGTTAAACTAAGCAATCTGGTTAGTTTTCCCAGACCATACAGAATTTCCACTTAATTTTGAAATTCAGATTGAGAGTAGGTTTTTTTCATTATCATTTGTTCATTTTAGGATAAATATCTTCCAAATATGAAGATAAGTTGTTGCTTTTCTGAAATTCACATTTAATTGACTTCTGTATTTCTGTTTCCTAAACCTCCAAATTTGATATCTGTTCATGGAATAGTTGCTTCCTCCATTGTGATTCTGACAACAGAAACCAGAAAGTAAGATGGGAGTTAGTTATTGCTGTTTAATAAGTTACCCTTAGTCTTACAGTCTGAAATGAACAAACTTTTTTTTTTATTTCATAATCTCTGTTGGTCAGGAATCTGAGATGCCTGAGCTAGATGTCTGCAGTCTCAGGGTCCCTTTGGAAGTCACAGTTAACCTGCTATGGGACTGAATCACAAAGTGTGGTTCTTGGAACTCGCTTCTACACTCATGCACCTGACTGTTGGCATCCTGTATTCCCTTCCCACATGGACATCTATGAAGGGCTGAGACACAGGAGTTGACTTCTCCCACAGAAAATGATGCAAGAGAGAGGCAGAAGCCAAAGGCTTTAAAAATCTCAAAAGTGATATAACATCTCATTGGCCACATTCTGATTAGTGGATGTAAGGCACTAGATTAAGCCCATGTGAAGAGCAGAGGGTTATGGATGGCCATCAGTACCATGATGTGGGGATCAGTGGGGTCAACTAAGACGCTCTTTACTATAGGTGGGGTTCTAGATGAACAGATCTTTCTTTCTACTACAACCAAAGCAGATATAGCCACAGGATATTGTTGATCCTTGAGCCTTTCCCTCATTCAACTGGGACCTGCATTACAACTGTGCTGTCTAATATGGAAGCTGTGAGCCACTTTGACTGCTTAGATTTTCTCCGTCACACAAGCCATATTTCACTAGCCACCCACATGTGTCCAGTAGTTACTGCATGGCCTAGAGTACAGAAGGAACACTGTGGAAGTTTCCTGTCCATAGTGTGGATCTCAACCCTCGCAGCCCACTAGAGCATTTTATTTTAGATGGAACACCATGTTTCCAATTTAAAAGGCACATACACATATTTTAATGCCATCCTTTAAATATTAGGTGGTTGCTTGCTCAGCTTCTAAAATTATTTGCAAGATAGACTGGTTAGCCTTCTCCTGAAAAGAGGCATTTTAAGCGATGCATATGCCTTTTATTTGAAAATATTATCTATATCTTTAGTGGTATTAGGTAGTGATATTCTAATGAAGGATGATGATTATTACATTATACAGAGAAGAGTACAAAATCCAGTGTATCAGAAGAAACATAATTTATGTAAAAACATGCAGACAATTGCATTCAAGTATTTGATGTAAGTAATGAGAGAATCACACATAATAGGCATTTTTTATTAAACTGAGATTTAGTTGATTTGTCTTGTGAATGAAGTTACTCAAGCAAATTGGATTGTGAGCCAAGAAAAAAATAAAGAGATGGAAATTCAGAAGCTTGGCACATAAATATCAGGACAAACAAACTTAGCTGTAAATATTCTACCAATTTATCCACATAGGAAAGAATAGGCAGATTTGGGGTTGTATAATGAAACTCTTGAGAATCTTTCTCCAAGGAATTTTGTAATTGTTGGCATGTATTATTCTGTATCTGTTATGCTTCAGATGTGACATGTCCCCAAAAGCTCCTGTGTTAATGCAAGAAGTGAAATGATTAGATTATGATAGCTAATCTATCCATCCTAGTTGGAATGGGCTGACTGTAGGCAGCTAGGGCATAGTTGGAGGAGGCATGTCCCTGGGAGTGTATTCTAGAAGGGGGCATCTTTCCTGTGACCCCTCTCTCTTGGCTTCTCAGCCACCAAGCACAGAGCAGCTTCTACTCACCACACCCTTTCAACCTTCTGCCATGGTGCACTGTCTCCATTCCAAAACAATGGAACCAGCCAACCATGAAATGAACCTCTGCAACCACGAACCAAAATAAACTTCTCCTCTCCTCACTTGTTCTTGCTGGGTATTTTGGTCACAGCAACAGAAAGCAAACACAATATCCAATATATATTGAGCATTTGTTATATGCCAGCTAAAGTAACTATGAGGTTAAAAAAAAAAAAACTCATCAAATGTGGATCTGTTCTTATTGATCACCTAGTTCAGAAGTATAGAAAATTCATGTCTGAAATAATTACATTGTAAAGTAGAAAGTAGTCAGTATGGCACAACCTTTGTGTCATATGCTGTAGGACTTCAGATTAAAAACAATTTCAAGGGCATATGCCGGTAATCCCAGGGACTCCAGAGGATGTGGCAGGAGATTCTCAAGTTCTAAGCCAAGTTCTAGGCCCTAAGCAACTTAGTAAGACCCTGTCTCAAAATAAAGAATAAAAAGGGATGGGGGTGTCGCTCAGTGATTAAGCACCCCCAGTTTAAATCTCTGATACCAAAAATAATAATAGTAATCATTTCAAGGAAAGCAAGGAGTGTTTTTCACTGCTCTAATCCCTAACTGAAAGAGACTGACAGGTGTCTTGCATCAATAAATGTCATGTGAATGAATGAGTTAACACAACTGCAGGAACCAGCGCAGGGTAGAGCAGGTGGATTTGATGCAGAGCCACGGAAGTGACAGCCCACGGGCGGTCGGGTGCAGGTCCTCCTTGTGTGCAGACTTCTTTCGAGCACAGGTCTGTGTGCGTGGACTCCATAGCTGTGTGGATGGCGCTTATGCCATGAGACTGGTCACAGTCATCAGGAGAGCGCGGGGAGCAAATAAAGTGGATTCAGGAGGAAGCCAAGGGCCCTGCAATGTTAAGAGATGGGAGGAAAGAAATCACCAGAGCCAGAGGCCCGTGGGGCCGGAGGGCAGTGGGAAGGGTGCAGGGCAAGGCCGAGAGCGGCGGGCTGTGCCAAAGGCCAAGGACACACAGAGGGCCGAGAGTGACGGCGGGGTGAGCAGGTGCCCTCCCTCACCTGGACCAAAGCCGCTGCGATGCAGCTGTGGGGCCAGAGAGCCCTGAGGAAGGGCAGCAAACCAAAGGAGGGCTGGGTTCTGCTGCAAAGGCGGAGGGGCTGAGCTGAGGAGGACGGGAGGTCGAAGGGTGCTTGCCTTTCATTTTCTTGAAGTGAAATAAATAACACCATTTTAACGTCAAATCATGGGAACGGAGCACTAGAAGGAGAAAGGATCTGGCGCACCCGGGGTCGGCTGTGTCTCTGCAGAGCTTCTCCATTCCTGCTCTGCTGATCCCTCCATTGTCCCCCGTGCCTGAAACTCACTCTACCGTCTGACACAGTAAAGTTCCTCTTTGTTTAAACTACTTGAATCTCGTATCTTTACTTAAAATACATTATCTTACAGTAATGCTGAAGTGTAAAAATGCGCAAACCTGCTGTACATTACAGTCAGGCCTTAGAATGGTGATTGTCTATCATTTAAACTAGTGACGTGTGTGTGTATGTGTGTGTGTGTGTGTGTGTGTGTGTGTGTGTGTAGATAGATAGATGCAGAGAGAGCAAGCGAGAGATAGGCTCGGATACATCTCCCATTACTCAGCCTGTTCAATCTTCCCAGCAGGCTGATGGCCTCTCTAGCTCCATGTGTCCCTTTCCTGTCATTCACATATCCCTATACAGTTGAATATTTGTTGTTACTTTCTGTAGCAAACAGGATTTTATATAAATCAGAGACATTTATGCAAGTCTTAGAGAATGTTATATGTGTAATTTTCTACCACAGCCTCTCAACCTTTTAATTAGAATTAAATAGAATTTAGTTTTTCAATCACAATAGCCTTTTATCACCTGCTTCACAGCAACAGTAAGCACAACTTTGTCATTTTGGTAGAACTGTGTCATACTTTAATTATTAACAAATTAGCACCAGATAAGAGGTGCTGTAGTTGCTCATTAGGTGTGGTTTTTGAAGACCTATTCTGAAAAAGAGAATGTAGGATATCTTGTAATAACTTTCTTCATTGCGTATATGTTGAAGTGATAATCTTGATAGATTGGATTAAATAAAATAGATCATAAAATAAACTTTCCCTTTCTGCATTTGCTTTTTGAGGTGTTATGGTTTGGATGTGGGGTGTCCCCCAAACCCTCACATGTGAGACAATGCAGGAAGGCTCAGAGGAGAAGTGATTGGGTCGTAAGAGTCTTAACCCAATCAGTGAGTTGATTCCCGATGGGATTAGCTCAAGTGGTGGGGTGTGACTGGAGGAGGTGGGAACTGGGGCGTGGCTGCGGGGCATGTACTTTGTGTCTGGAGAGTGGAGTCCCTCTCTGCATCCTGATGATACAAGCTGCTTCACTACCACCCTCTTCCGCCATGATGTTCAGCCTCACCTCAAGCCCCAAGGAATGGAGCCAGCCTCCTGCGGACTAAGATCTGAAACCGTGAGCCTCCAATAAACTTTTCCTCCTTTGAAACTGTTCTGGTCAGATCTTTCTGTCAGCAGTGAAAGACGCGACTGAAACACCAGGGAAGACTACAGATTTAAATAACGTCCTGGGCTCAGGCTGCCTTTGCACTAGACGGCACTGCCGGTGGCCTCATCATTGACAATGTGGTTAGTGGAAGATCTGAAACCCAGGTAGGAAAGAACGAACGAGTATGTGAGGAAGACAAAAGGGGAGAGAACAAACACCCTGCAATGGGATGGCAGACTGTTCTCGGTCCTCATGACTAAGAACCTGAAGGACAGGGACCTGCATTCGGTGACCTGTGGTGGGGAAGGGGAGCTGCTGTCACCACAGCCTGGACTCCTGCCTCCTGTGTAACCTGGAAGAGGATGAAATGCACATGGTCATGCTTCTAATCAAAGTGACACAATTTATGCAAACATTATTTCTTCTAGTGAGACCTGCTCTCAAGCAGTTTCTCTGCAGGCTGTCTACACCCTCATGTTTGCCCTTCTAGAAGGGAAGTAAGGGCACAGCAGAATTTGATCAAGGATTTCAACAGCTGGGGTTTTGCATCCATGATCTTTGCTTTTGAAGGGCAGGGCTGACCCTGTGGGGAGCTCATCTCGGCCTGCTTGATGTTGGTACCCAAGCTAAGGTGTCGTGCTAGGACTGGGGAAGAAGAGGCTGTTCCTGACTGCAGAGCCCACGCTTCCAGCACCACCTCAGCCTAGGTGCCCACATGCTGCCCGTCTGTGAAGCCATCTCTGAGGAAAAGCAAGCGTCAGGGACAAAAGTGTCCAGGGACAGGAACACTTTGTAAGACCGAGAATGCTCAGTTCAGTACTCAACGGAGCCTCTTCTTCAGGAGTGTGAACTGTTATCACACTACTTTTTTGGGGGGTGGGTACCAAGGATTGAACTAGGGACACTTGACCTCTGAGCCTCATCCCAGCCCTATTTTGTACCTTATTTAGAGACAGGGACTCGCTGAGTTCTTAGCGCCTTACTTTGTTTGTTTGTTGTGGTGGGGCTGGGATTGAACCCCTCAACGCTCGCGCATGCAATGCTTGCATTCCATCAACTGAGCCGTCTCCCCAGCCCCAGGGCCTCGCTTTGGCTGAAGCTGAACTTCAACTGGCCTGGCTCCCTAACACTTCTGATATTTGAAGTTTCTTCTACCTCTCCAGCATTTTAGAAATGTGTATCCTAATTAGAATGATCTACATTCCATGATTGTATAAATATATCAAAATAGATTCTTCCGTCATGTGTAACTAAAAGGACCAATAAAAGGTGGGGGTCTTGGAAAAGTGCTGGGGAATGAAATCTACCAAATTATGCTGTGCCCATGTAGGAATCCCGGACACACACAGACACATGCCATGAGGCAGTGATCAGTAATCGCAATAACAATAATAATCACGGAAGGAGATCAGTAGAGTAGAGCAAGCACCTAGGTGAAGGAAGGTACTGGGGAATGATATTGATCAAATTAAGTGTATATGAGAATATGGCAAAGTCAATCTCAATATTATTTATAATCATAAAACAATGGAAAAGGGAGCATATTATAATTAGAAACATCAAATAATTAAAATGCAAATAATTAAAGGCATATAAACAGAAAGCAATTTAAAAGTATTACTATTTCAAAACCCTTTGAAGAAATTTTTTCTTCTTTCTTATTCTTTCCTTCCTCCCTACCGCCCTGCATCCCTCCTTCCTTCCCTCCCCTTCTTTTCTCACTCCTTCCTTCCCTTCCTCTCTTCTTCCTTCCCTCTTGCATTTTCCCCCCACATGGTGCTGGGATTGAACACAGGGACTGGAGTGTGCTGGACAAGTGCCCCACCGCCCAGCTACTGCAGGTCCAGAGGACTGTGGCTTGCTTGCCCCATGGTGCTGGTGTCTAGGTTTAGCTCAGGGCCGCTGGGGAGAGTCCAGGCTGCCTCTGAGGTCAGGGCTCTTGGCTCTTGGCAGAGCTCTGGGTGGGCTGCTTCAGAGTCCACGCGCCCCCTGCAGGCTCCTGGCACCTGTGCGGTGTGTGGCTGGGGCTTGGGAAGACATATTTAGAAGCTTTTGCTGTCCCTATCATTTTATCCATTAGTCGAGATTTATTTTATTCGAAATTGTTTTATTTTTATAACTTCTCTCAAACATATCAAATATATTAGTCATTTCTTAACATTTATTTTTGCCCTCGTAAAAATGCTTCGTTAATTCATTTACATCATATGATAGTTTTAATCCTTACATTTCTTAAATATCATGGCTATTATATCATTTAAAATGACTTTTACAGTGTTTAGTACTTCATAACTGCTGCATCGCTAGCAATGTGTTGTCCATAAAGGACAGAAGGACAGGACGTTTACTGTTACTAGGCTGATCTGCTTTTGCATATTTGTAAATATTTCTCAACCCCACACCTATCCCTTCAAAAAGCAAAGACGGACAAAAAGTCTCGGAAACCCACATAACAGATGAGGGTGGCCAGCTAGCGTAGCTGACCCGGCTTGATTCCATCTGCGGTCCCGCTGCACCGCACTGAACAGCAGCTTTAGGTCAGTGGTGGGCAGGGCCGCTGCAAAAAGTAACCCTGGGCGCTGGCGGCTCTGCACCCAGTGTGGGTGGCCTCCCGCGGGCTGAGGGAGCTCCGCGCTTCCGCCTGGAGACGATCTTACCGCTTCTAGACTCTGGCTGTTCGAGCAGGCCCTCTCATTTCGTCCCCCTTACGCGCGTCCGTGACCAGCGCAGGCCGTGAAATGCCTGGGCGCAGGGCCTTCTGTCTGGGTGAGGTTGGCGCCAGTCACCTGCAGCCTGGAACGAGGTCTCGCGGGAGCGAGCATTCCTCTCTGTGGCACTGGGGATCGAGCCCGGGGCGCTTTACTTTTGAGCTCTGCCCCAGCCCTGTTTATTTTTTGTTTTGAGATAGATTCTGGCTCGGTTTGGGGGCTGACCTCAAACGTGCCACCCTTAGTGTCCTGGAGTTGAGATACAAGCGAGCACCACCACCCAGCGCACGAACGCGTGCATGTGGTTTAGAGGGATAAAAGCACCAAACAGGGCCGGGCGGTAGCTCAGTGGTGGAGGCTTGCCTGGCGGGTAGGAGGCACTGGGTTGGAGCCTCAGCACCTCATGTAGATAGATAAGTAAAACAGGTATTGCGTCCATCTACAAATAAAAAAAATTTAAAAAGAGCAAAACAAAGCAAGCAGACAGCTCACACATTGGAGTGGCCGAATCTAGAGCACTGCTGAAGTCAAAGACTGGTGAGAAGGTGGAGCCACAGGAGCCCGTGGGCACTCCTGGGCGCCTGAAAAATGCTGCAGCCAGCTTGCAGGCGACTGGCAGAGTCCTAACAAGCAGAGCATGTTCCCAGCCTTGGTGTCGGAGATTGATGTCCACACAAAACTCTGCACAAAACTCCATTCATGTTTTCCCAAATCCGGACGCACCCAAGATGTTCAGCAGGTGCCCGGGCGCACTGGGCATGTCACACAGTGGAGTGTTAACCAGAGCTGCAGTGGCAGGAGCTGGCAAGCTGTGGAAAGACAGAGGGAATCTAAGCACATATTCCTAAGTGAAGGAGGTCAACTGGGAAGGGGCATGCTGGAGAATCCCAGCTTGCGACATTCTGGAAGAGACAGCAGAGAATCAGAGGTGGCTGGCCCCTGGGAAGGGGAAATGGATAAATGCATTTTTAGGGCAGAGAATATATTCTAGATGAGACTCTAATGATGGACACATTTCATTATATATTCCTCCAAGCCCAAAGAAGATACAGCACCAAAAGGGAACCCTAGGGTAAACTAGTCTCTGGGAGATGTGGGCCAGTAGTTGCTGCCAATGTAAGCAAAGCAGGCTCCGGTGCTAGATGCTGAGCGGGCTGAGCCAGCGTGTGGCTGGTGGGGCAGAAGGCACATGGGAAACCTCTGTACCTTCCCCTCAACTTTGCAGTAAACCCAAACCACTCTCAAAATCTGTTAAAGAAATCAAAGTGACAGAAGTATAATAAATTTAAAATATCCAAATTCAGTGTTGGGACAATGTTGTTAGATTTCAAAAAGCAAATCCATTCATCAAACAGAATTAAAATTTTTATTGTCTTGAATTCACTGTTATTTCCCTTATTAATGCAGGATCAATTACACTGTATTTTTCATGATTTAACATCTACGTAATACTGAAAACATTTGAAAATCAAAATTTATTTACAAAAGTAAGACTTTTTGTCATAGCAATGTGAATCATTTAAACTTTGCTGAGTTTTATTTAGCAAACTTTATTATTGGAAAATCTGCTGCACTTAATTGCCAAATGTTTCTTAAATGAATACTGGTAAAGTAACAATTAAAAGACACATATGGAATTTTGGAAAGAAAATTTACTCAAAGCAGGCACTGAAACTAATTATGATGTCTTCACTGTTAGTTTATTTAGATTCATTTGCCATGTATTACTTCGGTGGTTAAGTGTTGCCTTAATGCTTACTTGTTCATCAAGGTTGACATTAAAGAAAATTGCTTACTTGAGTAAAGTCGCATGCAAATATAGAATGGTTAGTCAAATGCACAATGCACCATAAAGAAGTTACTTTGAGAGGCACGTGGTGTGCTATACTCTGAATATTAAACAAAAGGGATGAAAACTGATGAAGTTTTGACGTAGTGAACCATTTTAAAATCTCAGAGAAAGGTCAGAGGATTAAATTCTAGGAAAAAGGGAAAATCAGTGACACGTCTTGTGATAGATATGTAGAAATGGCAGCGTGCATGAGCACTGTCTAATCCGGTTGCTTGAGGCGGAGTTCAGATTTAGTCAGTGGCAGGAGCCCAGTCCTTCCGGTGACCTGCAGTTTTCTGCTCAATTGTAATAATGTTTCCTGTGGTTGTTTACATTGGAAGAAGCATGTTAAAACGTTCACATTGTAAATTTAGGGTCTCAAGAGGGCGAGATCAGCATGTATACCTGAAGGGGTCTCCTCCAGAGATGCTGGAGCCTGGAGGACAGTGGGCAGCAGAGCCGAATGTGACCGCCCAGCCTGAGATCAGGCCTTTCGCTTTTAGCTCAAGAACTGCATGGCCTTGAGCAAGACATTCAACTTTTTTTCCCATTTGTTTTCTGTTCTGAAAAATTAAGGAGGAATGACAAGGTTACCTCTAAGATGCCTCCTAATTTTGTGGCTGAAAGTCTACATTTTGACAGTCAAAGAGACCTGGATTTAAGTCCTAATTCTGTCACTTGCTGTTACATATCAGTTACGTGTGCCTTGCAAGTTATGTAACTTTCTCAGGGTCCTCTCTAAACGCTGATAATAATAGCACCAACTCTATAGGCTGTTGATAGTATTAAATGAGGTATAATAAGTAGTACGTCTCAAGTAGTTCACCTCTCTGAACTTAAATGTCTCCAAAGGTTGTTTGGCATTATATTTCCTTGGGATCTGGAATTACTCCATTCTCAAGAAGTGCTGGGATTAGACGAAAATGGGAAGAAGAAAGACAAAAATTGATGTATTCTACGAACTGTCCAACACCTTAATTTTCTTGTTATTTGCCAAGAATTGTTTAGGAGATCTTGCAGGACACTTGCTGTGTGCAATGGCTTTGTGACCGGGAGTCGTCTCTTCTGCAGAGGCATCTGCAGGATGATCTTCCCAGGGCTGCGTTTGAAACAGTATGGAAACTAAGAGTTCCTTTTGTCCTTGCCTAACCTTTAGCCCAGACCATCACAGAGGTCAAATGAAACCTCCATCAGAACAAGATGAAGTTCAGGATCACGCTGTAGAAAATGCTTGCAGTTCACAAGAAAGGGTGAAGGGGCCACGTGTGGAGGGTGTGCTGGTGGCTGCAGCTGGGCTGGAACCCGCCTCTGCAAAACGGGCAGTGTGGTCTGCATCGGCTTAAAACCACGTTTACCTCCCACAGACAGATGCTTTTCCCACTTTCACTTAGCAGTTTGGGCCTTGTGGAGACACAGGGCCTTCACTTAATTTCTCGTGTAAATATATCCCTTATTCTGATCTCCGTTCTTGAGTTTGAAGGTTTGAATACTTAGGTGAACTTCATATAACCTCACATTTCCACTTGTGGCCACAAGTCTTGGTTTCCTTCTTAGATTCAACTTGAGAATTGGCACACCTGTTGATGTGTCCTTTCCTAAATTTGTCACCTTCTAAAAATCAGATTTCTTTACATTTGTGAGAAATTTGAGTTCAGAAAATACAATTATCCAACTTTGTGCTAGAGAAATTTTGAACTTTTTTTACTGAAATCTTAGTTTCAACTAAATCTTAATCTTGAAAATTTTAAACTTGAACTTATTAATTAAAATTTGAAAAGAACATCCTTCCTTGGGACAGTAATGGTGATGCTACTTCAGCAGTTTCATTCTGTTAGGTATACACAAAGTGACTACTAAATGCGAGCCCTGTGTTTACATCACTTCAGAGCAGTGCTGATCGAGAGAAGCATGGAGACCATACATTTGCAGAGCCCTTGGAAGCTGTCACTGGAAAGGAGAGGCATTTCCAAAGCCGTCCACTCCCTGACCACAATTAAAATGCTGGTAAAAACAAAGTTTCTGCTGTCACTTAAGGGGTGCCCCAGGGATCCAGGGACTGCTGTGAATTACTGGGCACCCCCACACAATGAAGCGCTCTGGGCGGCAGGAGCTGCAGGGAGTCCTAGTGCCAGAGCCAGGTGATGGCCATGCTCTGATAAACCTGAGCCGGCCTGATTCCTGTTCTACTCAGTTCTGGAGTCTCCAGAGCACAGGAGAGTAACTGGGACACTGGGTTCCTGGCTCCATTAGGCTTCTTGATGATCATCAGCAGAGTGTGGAGGCTCAGTGAGCAGACTGAACAATCCCAGAGCGCACAGGCTGCTCATTCCTCAAAAGCTTATCCCCGCAGCAACTGGGGACAGAGAGGAGTAAGTGTGTCTTTTTTTTTTTTTTTTTTTTCTCTTGATTTTGTCCCATTAAGAGGATTCCATTTACTTTGTGGCCTGTGTGTTACCGTTTATGGCTCTTTGTATACGATTTAGGAGAAAGACTGATCATCACAGAAGCTGATTGAAAGGGATTTTTTTGTTGTTGTGAATTGATGAAGTAGAACACTCTTGATTAGAAATTTGCTTAAAAATGCTTCATGTTATTTTGACTGTGTCAAATTAAATTATCTAGCCAAAAATGTTAAAAAGCCAGATTTTGTATTATCTGGAAAATGCCAGATATTACAGAGATAAGAACATTCATTATAAGCTGTGCTTTATTAATTTTTTAACCATTTATTTTGCATTTAAGACTGATGTCCTCCCTCCTTACCTAGAAGATAATAATGCACATTAGTCATATTTTCATTAACAAACAAATTTCCTGGCAGAAAGAGGCATGTTTTGATTAAAATTGAAAATGATGAGGTTCCTAGCAGAGGGCAGAGGTGGGAGGAGGCAGATAACCCAGGGAGGCCAGCGAGGCTGGTTCCAGGGTGAAGTCCTGGATCTGTCCTGGCAACTCAGATGCAGAGCCCAGGCGTGGCCACGTGTCCACCTTCACCTGCCCAGTCACCTAGCTCCAGGAAACCCTGCACAAGGGACCCTGTCCTTCAAATCAGGCCGCACGCAGGCCCTGCCTCGTCTCACCTACAGCAGGAGGGCAGTGTGAGTGTGCTCATGGTGACCAGGATATTGAAGAGGGCACTTGCAAAACCTGAAGATGGGCCAGGCACCAGGAAATTCCACAGGAGTGTGAGTCTCAGGGCCAGAATCAGGGTCACAGAAACCTTCAGCGGTGCTTCTAGGGGAGGAATAGTACAGTCCCCTCAATTTCCAATACAGATCTTACCTTTATCTTAAGCAGAGTTTGGATTTAGGAAAATGCAGTACTTCAACAAACGTTAGGTTGACACCTATCAATAACCTGTAAGTGTGTCTCATTGCCTCCTTCCCTTTCGCACTGCTTACTTTCTCTTTAAGCGACCTGGGTATCTTGTGTGCATATTATTCTTAGAGTCATAGGTGCAAGACCCACGCGTGGTCTGCCTTACCCTTTTTACGAGTGGGAGCCCCAGGTTATTGATTACTTCGGCACAGGTAGCACACAATCATGCCTCCTTATGCTGTGAGTCCCTCCTGCACAGCCCAGCTAGCAGCATGAGGGTCTTTGTGCTGGCCGTTCCCTTCACAACAGATAAGAAGTGCCAGTCTCGAAAGCATGGGCCACACCATCCTCTCCGCTTCAGTAAGAGGCACAGATGGACGGCCCATTGTGGCCATTATTACCGGCCACCATTGTTTTCAGAGACTATAAAAGTCAATGGCATGTTCTTATTACCCTGGATATTATTTTCCCTGAGCAGATGTGGAATCCTAGGCGACAGATCTCATGTCACTGGTGAAATTTACATAGCCCGCCCTCAGGGGAACAGCTTGAGCCACCAGATTCCTGACTCTGGTATTTCCAGTGTTTCTTCCATTTTACTTATTACCTGCTTATAAAAATAAGGACAACAACAACAACAACAAAACCCACAGAAAGCTGAAAATGTTGCAGTTCACAGTTGCAAAGTTATCACTGAATTCTACCTTCTCAGTAATTTGCTGTCAAAAGATGCACAAAACACTCTAAGAAGAGGATCAACAATACCTCCTTTTCTAGTTCAGATGGTGGCATTTGAGATGAAGTGTGGTACCAGGAGGCGGAAAATCCATAGCGTGCAGCCATTGCGTGCATCTGGCCTTTGGTCCTGGGACTTCCAGAGGCCAGCGTGTGAAAGCTGAGAGTCCTTCCCAAGGGTCTAGCAGCCCAGGGTCACCATGACAAAACCAGGCCCCGTGCAGCTTCCTCTGCTCCCGCGGTTCCAGCATTGATGGGAGTGGGGTTCCAGGCAGTGGCTTCATGACAAAGGACAGGATGCCAGCTGCCTGGTGAGGGGAGGCAAGAAGCAGAGGGAAGCCATCACAGGGCAGTGGTGACGGGCTCCGTGAGGCCTGTGTCTGCTGAGACGGCTGCTGAGGAGGGGCGGCCGGTGCCCTGCGGCTCCACGGCTTTCAGTGAAGACACAAGGAGACTGGGAAGCACAGCGGCAGAGCCACCTCGAGTGGCCACCTGGTGAGCAGTTCTCATGGGTGGCAGGCTGGATGAACTGGGAAACCGAAGCCAGGCGGCTCCCGAAGGCTGGCTCCAGAACAGGGAGCCACAGCCACAAGCAGCACCAGAGGGAGAGGGCTGGGCCGAGTGCACTCACCTCACACACACAGACACAGACGCACACATGCACGCACGTGCTTGTTCACACACACAGACACACATGTGCTTATACACTCACAGAGAGACACACATGCACACACATGCTTGTACAGACACAGATGCACACGTACACACACATGCTTGCACACACACAAACAGATGCACATGGCATGCACATGCTTACACACACAGAGACACAGATGCACACATACACACACATGCTTGTACACACACAGACACAGACACACATGCACATGCACATGCTTACACACAGATGCACACGTGCATGCACTTGCTTGTACACACAGAGACACATGCGTGCACACACATGCTTGTACACAGACACACATGTGCACACACATGCTTGCACACACAAACACAGATGCACACGTGCACACACATGCTTGTACATACACAAACAGATGCACACACATGCTTGTACACACAGAGATGCACATGCACATACCCATGCTTGTACACACACAGAGACACATGCACACACATGCTTGTACACACAGACACACACATGCACGCACATGCTTGCACACACACGTGCACGCACATGCTTGCACACACACAAACACAGATGCACACGTGCATGCACATGCTTGTAAACACACAAACACAGACGCACACGTACACACACAGGGCCTGGTCTCCAAGACCCTCCCGTGGGTGCCCGCTCCAGTATGCCTAAGTCTCAAAACACTGCACAGTATTTGCGTCCGACCTGAGGACACCCTCCCACGTGCTTGCTGTCAAACTCAGTCCAGGCACAGTTGTCTCCCAGACGCTTCTGATCTGTGAGGGGTTGGAGCCACAGAGAGGGACCCTGGCCTACAGGGCCAACTCTGTGTGTGTGTGTGTGTGTGTGTGTGTGTGTGTGTGTCTGTGTGTGTGTGTGTGTGTGTGTGCGTGTGTGTGCGTGTGTGTTTCTGTGTGTGCATGTGTGTGCGTGTGTGCATGAGTGGGTGTGGGGGATGCTTGCATGCTGTGTGTGTGAATGTTACTAAATGGAAACACTGGCAAATCACATAGCTTTCCTCAGGTGACTTTGTGGGGTTTGCAAAGACAGGAAAAGGGTCCTGCTTATTTCATCAATGTCAGGATCAATGTCACGCTGTCACCCCCAACCTCCTTTAAGGCTACATCTTGTTGATTACACATTCAAAGTGGAGTCACACCCCTTACGAACTAACAGTGGGAAGTTTCAAGGTGCTGAGAAGTTGTAGAAAGTGATAGGCCTTTGTCACAAATATATTTATTCACTTTATCACATTGGGAAAATATTATGTCTTAGACTTTGAGGAGAAAATAATGTATAAACTTTTTATGTAGAATTGTAGGATAATGATAATAATTTGATGCTAATCAATGTATAGACAATTTATATGTATACTTTATGTGTATATATGTGCATGCGTATTTGAATATGCACATATTTATATATACTTAAAGGATTGTTAAAGAGATTAGTACACATACATTCTTGTTCATGTATCTGTATGATTCCTGTATACATTCAATTAAAGATGCTGATTTTCAGCTAGAAGGAGACAGTTTTCTTGCCTACACTGCTTGTTTATTGATGTCAGAGGGAATTTTCCCTGTAAGATGAGAATAATCTTAAAGGTCTATGGTCTGCTTTATTCTCCAAAGACACAAAAGCTAGCTTAGCTTCATTCTGCCAGTTAAACAACAATGCACACTTATTGTATGCATTTTTCCATGAAGATTTCAGTATATTTACATGTCAATCTGGATATCGGAGAAGTTTCTGTCCAAGAGAGAAATTTAAAGAGTCTAATGAAGTCACCAAGCTAACATGCTGATGTGTTGAAATGACCTCCTGGCAAGCCACAGGCTTGAATGATGATGGCCACTTGCCTCCCTGGTCAGCTTCCTGTAGTGAACCCATCCATCAGCAAAGGGGCGGGGCCTCCCTGCCTCCGGATGCTCCTAACAAGAGGGAAGTCCCTTGGAAATCAGTTGGTTAGTGTTATATATAAATAGGCAGTAGCATTTCAAATGATCTTTCTGCATGGGAGATAAATATTTGTGGAAGAAGTTGTGTACATCAAAAAATCCTGAACCAAGAAGCTTATTTGGGGATTCTTAACACAGTTTGGGCACAAATTTTGTCATGTGAACTAATGCAAATTAGGTCTTCTTCACCTAGAAAATACAGATAGTGGTAGTGATGCTACACATTCTGACGACGAGTAAGAGAGACCCCACGTCGCTCAACTTGAAGCATGGAGAAACACCCCTTACGGGCACCACTTCTGAATTACCATATAATGGTCTGAGGGAACTGCACACTGAAGATTGCCTCCCAAGACTTCCACGTGGCTATAATACGATCCATAACATGTTCACTAAATTATAAAGAAATCATCCAGAATCTAATCACTACTTAAATGTCTCAAAAACTTCTACTTATGACTTTTATCTTTAAGGATATTTTTTTGGTCACAGGAATCTAGCAACTGAATTGCAATTAATTTCTCATGTTAAATTGCAGCATCAATTACAGGATCTATGACAAAGAAAAGCGTTTAAAGTGTGTGTGTAGCCCAAAGTAGCTTGGGCATTTTACCCTGCATACAAAGCATCACAGCATTTATACTGGCTGTTACCGGGTGAGAATGAGGTAGCAGGGGGATTGCTCCTGAAATCCTGGCTTTCCAAGGAATACTCCTCTGTCACATTTGGGCAAATAGGGGTGCAGGTGCTTGTGTGATCAGGGGTGCAGTCTGCCTGCTTCTGCACTGCCTCCCTGGCTTTGACAGAAGCTCTGCTGCCGTCCTGTTGCTCCCCATGGGACCCAGTTTCCCTTCCATCATTCTCCAAAATGATTTCTGCATTTTGAAAATGAAAGCTTTTTCTGGAAATTTGCAAATAGCAGAGCATAATTAAAGCACAAGAGAGGGAAGTTGTTAAGTGATCTTGTTTTCACTTACTAGGTGTTTCTCATAGCAGGACACTTTTTTACTATTTACAAGTCATTTTGCTCAAATGATTTCAGAAATTCCTTTCTCCTCCCAGCCTGTTTGCACACATGCAGACATGAAGCTGGAGTTACTTTTTGTAGGTGAAGCAGGTTGATTTTCAATCTCCTCCTTAATCCATGTTCTGGATCTACTTTGGCATACCCCAGTGTTCCTAAAGAAAACATTAGCCATTCCATAGACTCACACTAATGATCAAGAAAACAGAAAAAGATTGGGACTGCTACTAATACTTGTTTTCCTCGTTTTCTTGTTTTAACTATACCCTGGGTACAAATTCTTCAGCCGGATGATGTTTTTTCCATTATACTAAAAGGAACAGAAAGAAATTCTGCCTTCTAGACAATCTCTCTGTTGTGAAGAATTCTTCTAGCTGGGTCTCTAAGCCCCAGTAAAAAGCATTAAAGTTGTCCAAAGTCTGCAGTGCAGAGATAAGAGCATCAACATTTCCTCCCAAGGCAGCTGGGCAGGGAGAGCTGCAGAGACCGAGCAGAAAAGTCGTCAGGTGAGATGTTGGAGCTGCCCTTCCTAACAGGGCCCCGGGGGCGCAGAGACTTCCAGAGCCTGGTGAGGGAGTCCAGGGGTGTCACACACAGTGGACAGGGACAGCAGCGGTGGCCTCTGCCAGGACCAACCCTGCCTCTGAAGACAGATGCTTCTGGGCACACCTGGCCCATTCTCCAGCCCAGGGGCCACAACCCCTTCCTTGGGCTCTCAAAACATGCTCCCTTAAAAATCAGCTTGACCTACCTGAGCTTCTTCACCCTCAGCAACACATTCCCTTCAAATACAGTGCTGAGGGCACTTTAAACCACTCCATTAGCCTTTCTGACTTCTCTCTGAAGGGGTTGAACTTTGCTTACCACATTGCAGAATCTCCTCTTGTTTGCAACTTAACAAAACACCAAGAGGTAGATTACGGATCATTAGAGTGGACCTTGGTCAGCTTAAAAAACAATCATTACACTTTTAATTTCTAAAGAGAGTGAATCAATTAAATGGGCATTTCAATATCAAATTCTCAGCTGACCTTCCCTTAAGTAGCTACCAGGTATTCCGCAAAGCCTGGCTGGAGGCTAAGGGCTCTTGCTTTCTGCAGCATAGAAATTATTTTGGTAGACAGTCAGCATCACTAAACATTTTGTCAGTAACCCTCTGAGCAGAGGGTTTAGATGACCCACATCCTCAAGGACCAATCGCTCACTTCCCTTTCAGCATGGATCTCATTTAGAATTTGATTTGGACCCAGGCAGGGCTAGAAAATAATTTTTGTTTCTATTAAAATAATAGCTCCCTGACTTCACAGTCCACATTCCATATAGAGTAACCTTTTCAAATATATTTGAAGCTTTGTTTTTCTTTGCACTTCTAAGAAATACCATTCAGCTTTTGTTCAGAGCTATTGAAGTTATTTCCTATCACATATTATTTTTATTAGACCAAACTAAACCTGTATAGGAATGTAAATTGCATTGAATTTTTTAAATTCTCCACATATTTGTAAAAGTTTATCTTTATGTTTTCTTTTAAGAATATGAAAGGTTCCTATCAAGTAGAATTCTTCCTACTGGTTTCTTTATTTGTGGTTCTGGAAACTGAGTCCAGGACCTCCTGTGTGCTAGGCTAGCATTTAAGCACTGAGCTGCACCCCAGCCCCAAGAAGAACTTTTTGTGTGGGGCAGCAGCTCAGCAGGGATGAATCATGTCCAGAAATGGAATGGGTACTGTCTGTGTGATGTGGCCCAGCGGGACTACAACGGACGGAACTCTGTATCCTCCAACATTCATATCGTGAATTCTAGCCCCACAGTGGTGGTGTTGGGAGGAGGGACCTTGGGAGGTGCTGAGGTCGTGAGGGTGCAGCCCTGGAGGTGGGGCTGGTGCCCATTGACCTCTTTTCTGTGCCCCGTGTGGGCACAAGGCAAAGCACCCAGCAGGCTGGGAGCATGCTGACCTGGCTCTTCTCAGCTCCACAGCAGCCAATCTAGCAGGTGTCCTTCAAGGGCCAGGCGAGGGCGCAATAGCGCAGCTCCAGCTGAGCACGCGGGCACTGCACGCATCTCACTGTTGAACACCCAGCTTCAGCCAAACACACTATCCGAGTGATTTTCAGGAGAAAAAAAAGCCCGGTGGGCTCCAGCTATTCAGTTTGTCACCACGAAGGACACAGAAAAGAGTGCTGGGAGACATTCCGGGGGTAAGGTCCTCTCTCTCACAGGACGGGGCCCATTGCCCTTGCGTTCTTATCTGTGTGCTTTGGAGCCTGAGCTGCAGGAGTCACTGAGGTCACAGGACAGCTCATGTGCTGCCCTGATTGGAGAGACCAGTCATACCCTCGGGACCAGAGAAGTCTTTCTGGCAAGTGCCTGCATGCCTGGCTTTGAAAACCTGACTCCCCAACCAATGTGCAGCTTGCCCAGGTCTTGACATGTGGGATGGTCATGACCTTTGACTGAATGGTGACATGATGCTGCTCAGTATCTCAGAAGAACTGCAGCATCTGCAGACAGCCAGCACTCGCAGCGCCCGCCATGTTGCCTACCCTGGCTTGGGCAGACTAAGGAACCCATATTAGGGGAGAGAATAGAAACGGACACTTGCTAGGGTCACTGTGGGCAGAGATGGGTTTAGGAGGGAGAGCTTTAAGCACTGGAAGTAATAGGAACTAGGCAGACAGAGATAGGCGTGAAGGAGAAGGGAGAGCCAGGAAACTCCTGATCTGATGGCATTGGAGCCTGGAGGAGAAGGCAGGGTCACAGGGTGGCCTCTGAGAGTGGGCAGTGATGTGGGCCAGGCTTTGACCCTCTGAACTTCACATCACTGGGCAAGTGACCTGGCTTCCTGAGACTTCAGCACCTTGGTATAAAAGGTCAATGAAGTGATGGCGATCCTCGACTCCTGCAGTTGTAGCGCTCACGTGGGACAGCTCACAGAGCACGCAGCTCGCCTCTGAAGGCTGTGTGGGAGCATGGGAGATATCGGAGCTACCCTTGCCACTCACAGTGACCCCGCAGCAGTTCTGCAGCTTCTGCTGCACCAGGCTCACGGATGTTTGAGGGTGCCAGGGCCTTGAGGCAGTCTGGTTGGCTACCTACATTTCAACCTGCCAAACCTTTAGCCGTGGTGGCTGAAGCATCCTAGACTTTCCAGATGGAGACTTGAGTGTATGCTCTATGGGGAATTCCTCCCAAAGTCCTTTACAACTTGTACATTTTCTTCCTCCAAAATTAAGAACCAAAAGTTCTCATCAAGAGAACATTGGTAGGCTAGCTCTGAGGTTCTGTGAGACCCATCATCCTTGGACCAACCATGATGCCCATGCTTCCCCTTCTCAGCAGGGACTGACTGGTCCTAATGACTTTGCCATATCTGAACTGTCCAGTCTGCACCATGTAATCACGTTCTGATATAAGTTGCTAACTTACTTCAAGTTTTCTATTTATAAAGCATTTAAAAATATTTCAAACAGGAGAAGTAGACATAGAAGGGAATTCTTACTAAGAGAAGTTAGAGATTGTGTTTTCAAAATCCAAAGTCACTCTCCTATGTGATCTTAGAAATGGTTTCAAAGGCCTCCTGATTCACACTACTCACTGATTGGACTGAAAGCTTGAGGTTTGTTCCTGTTTAAACTGCCCTGTGTCACAGTGGCCCCCCACTCAGGCTGACTGGGCACCTCTGCCCATGTGTGGTTTGGAGGTGCTACTCTTCTGGACCACCTGCCAAATCCATCCGCCTTCCCCTAGTCCCACAGCATCCCCAGGACACTTAAAGGAGGTCAGAGAAGAGGTCCTCAGCCCTCCTCCACCATGTTAAAGCCCACAGCCTCTGGGCACAGAGATATTTATGACATCTCAACAAAAAGCAGCTCAGAATAGCAAGTGACAGACTCCCCGGGGGGAAGAGTCATGTGCTCATGTCTTAAGAGTGGAGCCACGAGTGGATATAAATTTAGAGGAAACCATAGTCTCACCATCTTAGTCCATCTTGGCTGCTCTATCAGAACAGTCTTTCTCCCTTGAAATGGGGGTGCATTTCAGGACTCCTGGTTCATGCCCAACCGTGAATGTACTGCATCCTATATCTGTGATTTTCCCATACGTACATCCCTATGATGAAGTTTAATTTATAAATTAGGCAGAGTAAGAGATTTATAACAATGACTAATAATAAAATTGAACAACTGTAATAATATGCTATCATAAAAGCTATGCAAATGTGGTCTCTATTGAAAAAGACTGTATCTTCCAACATTGGTTGACCCTCTGATGATTGAAACCATAGAGAGGAAACCTGAAGATAAAGAAGAGCATAGCTGAGCAGCTGAGCAGCTGAGCAGCTGACACCTGCCAGCTCACACTTAGTCCTGGTGGTTGATGGTCCAAGATCAACGTGCAGGCAGCTAACCAGGGCCTCTTGCTGCATCATTACATGGGGGAAGGCAGCAGAGGAGCAAGGGATTTGTCCTGCCACCGTCCCACTCAGGAGGGTGGAGCCCTGATGATGTAATACACTCTTAAAAGTTCTACCGATTAATACAGTGATGATGTCAATTAAATTTCACCATGAGTTCGGGAGGGACAAATATTCACACTATATATATATATATACATATATATATATATATGTATATATATATATATAGGGTACTCATATACCACTTGGAACTAGAGAAATCTTACTTTTCACTGGAGCCTTGTATTGACAAAACAGAAAAGAAGTTATAAAGGCACATAGTTATCAAAAAATGTCAGGAAAAAAATGAGAAAGGAGAATAAAACCCATCAAGCTATCTTTTTGTGGGACTGGCTGTATCCTCAGCACCTCATCAGGAGTTTCAAGTTAAGGCTGTTGAGAACAAAAAATTTTATAAATTTTAATTGAGCAGACTGTGACATTTTTGATCAGTTTAACCAGCCTTAACTATGAGCCACGAGTAAAATCAACCTCTTCTGATGAAGCAAATTTACCAAAGACATATGAGACCTCAGTCTGGCTTCTGCTTGATTAAACTGGGCTGTCGCAGAACAACATTTGGTCAGTCACTTGTGGCAGCCCTGGAAGGAAATTTGAAGAACTAGAAATGAGAACTGGTACCACAGCGTGCAGCTACTGCTAGGGAAAACCTTCCTGGATTGCAGGAGGGCAAAGAGGAGGGCCACACAGAGTGGGTACGATCATAGTCTCTCTTCCTAGACAGAGCAGTCTCCTGAGGCAGTGATTACCTCGGAAGGTCGCTTAGGCTCCACGTCTTCCCGACTGATAGATGAGGATATTGTAGAACTCAGCAGCTTCCTTGCCTCCATTTGCCTTGTGATGGATTCAGGATTTGACATTAGCTCCTGATTTGAAAGCTCTTTTCAACCACTTTAAAACTGCTTAAGCATCCTGTGTTTTTCTGTCCATGATGAAATTACCAACACATGTCCTCAAAATCATTTTGTCTTCCTTTTTTGAGGATTTATCAGTTACTAATCATATTAGAAAATGATATTAGAAGCAACATAGCAATTTTAAAAGGCTCATTCTTCCATTTTAGACATTGTATAATAAATAGAAGGCTTTGCTTAAGCCACTTTTGCATTAATAAAGTGATTGGCATGTTCGATGTAATTTCACACCACAGTGGGTCTGACCACTGGGAATGCCTTAACCCAAGCCATCCAATTAAGTGCAAAAGAGCCATAGCAGATTCGGCCAGTGTTTTCTCCCCTTCATTTAGAATTAACTGAAGAGCCAATGCCACTAAGATTGATATTTGAAAAAATATGCTTATAATAAAAATGGTAATTTTACTGTCTGAAAATGTTTCTAAATTTAGAATCCATGTAGAACAACTCTTTTTTCACCTGCTTGTGAATGTAGCAAATAACAAAGTAGATTAATCTCAGAGGGATAAAAGGAAGCTGGTTCTGTCATGGTTGTAGACAGAAATATTGACTCAAAGAAGATTGTTCTCTCAGGAGCCTCTGATGTTTACCTGCAGATGAACATGGTCACTTCCTGGAGGGGGATTTCAAGGTACTAAAGACAGATTCTTTACCAGCAAAAGCATTGCCTGACACCAAAGATGCAATGACAACAGTGCCTCATAGTAAATGAAGCCTTGTTGTGACACGACTGGTTATGAGAAAAATAACCATTAGTCTGGCAATTATCTTAAGTCATCATGATGTCATCCATCACCAGCCTGTCTTACAAACATTCTGCTAACAAACTTTGCTTTAATCCTAGGAGAATGTTCCAGATTGGAGTTATTTTTGTTTTCTGTACTATAAATTTTTGCATAGAAGTCGAGAAGAGTGCACTGCCCTGGTTTCTATGTGGATAAACGCCATGCTGTTATTTTGGGGTGCATGACAAATGTCACACATCAAAAAGTTCTTACCTTGTTGTCTTTCCCCCTTGTAGGGTTGGCATGCCAATACCTAAATGGTGTTCCTAATCATGATAAATGCTGCGTTGAATTTTAAGTTTGGATTTGCAAAATAGAGATCTCGGTAGCTTTCATTCGTGTGTTGTCAACAGTATGAACTAAATTGCTGTTTCTGTTTTTAATTGGAGGATCATAAAATTAGAATTGCCTGCTATATAACATTCATTTTATGCAATTTCTGAAGGAAGTTGGAGATTTGGGGAATTTTTGAAAACTTGTGAAATAAGACGTAAACACAGTAGAGGGATAATTTCCACTCTACTTCTTCCTGGAATTGTCACACACTAAGTCTGTGCAGGTCTCTTAACTGCCTCGTTCCTACATCTATGAAGATGCATACCGTAGCTCACAGGGTCATTGGGACACATCATGGACAAAAACTCCTCTGAAAGTCATGGCTATCTTTGTGGTCCATTCATTAGACAAGTCTTTTTTTTTTTTTTTTTTTCCCTAATATTCTTGGAGGACAGCTTTATAAACAAATGCCTTACTCTGCAAAATGGTAATTTGATTCCCCTTAGTTTTCGTTTTGGAATTCATGTTTTGCTCCTCCCTGGAGACCTCTGGACTTTGGAGATCGGTGTTGTCTTGGTGTTTTATAAATGTGAGTCTTCCCAGTGTGCTGAGTAGATCAGGAGGAGGACGCAACTCTGGAAACTGAGAGACGCACTGGGTCACACTGTTGGACTGCGGTGGAGGACAGGCGGGGCACAGGGGAGGCGGGGAGAGGGAGGAGGCCACTCCCTCTGGCCCCGCGTCCCTCTGGGGCTGTCCAGCACCCCTCCTTTCCCTGGTGCACTTCTTCCCGATAGCCCTCTCCTCCTCCTGGCCTTCCCGCCCCAACCCCTTGATTTCCCCTCAGCAAACAGGGATTAAGCTCTGCCCTGCAGATAATGCAGGATGGGAGGGAAGGGGATGCGACTTCCCTTCCCCGCCTGCCATCCCAGGTCCCTGCAGGGAAGCCACAGGCATGTCCAGACAAGGCTGCTCTGGATCAGGACTGTAGTAGGTGAAGCGTGAATGACAGTGGACCCCGCTCTGGCCCATGGGGTGTGTGGGGGACACACAGTTTGCTGGCTTCAGCCAGGCGGGGCTACCAGGGGTGTTTGGAAGAGCCCCAGGGTTTGGAGACTGATGAGGAGACTGCAGTGGCCAAAGTGCAGGACCCATGGGGGACAGTGACATCTCGATGTTCACGCTACTTGACTGACTGGCAACACTTGGTGGTCTTGACCTGTGATTTCTCTCTCCCCTTTATTTTGTACACATATATTTACATATAGGTAGATGGATAAATAGATAGGTAATGTTTCAAGTTCCTAAGTGGTTCCAGTTCATTCCTTCTGACTGCTCTGACTCACCTCAAGCTGGTTTTCTGTTTACCTGTTGCGCCCTGGAATGCCTCAGAGGCAGATCCTTGGCTTTTTGTGGGTTTGGTTGTTTTGTGTCATTTTATACAGTCTGGACAGGGCTCCTCTTCCAAGCCAGATGGCCTGCTGCCTTCCTCCCTCAGCACAGCCCTGGAACCACGTGCCCAGGGGTTGGTGCACCACCTGCCTGGTCCCAGACTCCACCATGCAGGGCATCAAGACTCTCGCCTGCCCTGCCACCAGGTCCACCGTTAGTATTGCTTTTCCCTTGACAGCCGCATCTGTCCTTCCAGGTGCAGACTGAAATCTTGGGGAGTTGTGGACAGGCTGTCTCATACCCCACCCCTTTCCTCCTTTGCAGGGCAGCCTCCTCTCCATTGCCAGTCTGCAGTGTCTCCCGTGGGTTCTGCCCTCTCATCCTGACTCCTGCACAGTCACACCCTGTCCTCCAGCTGCCCTTTGTCCACCCCGCCAACAGCTGATTACAAAATGCAAAATGATTCTCTTCTGTGGAACTCATTCCATGGCTGTTCATGATTCCCAGACCCAAGATCCAAAGCCTGCACGTGGTCTTGGAGGTCCTGCCTATCTTTACCCTGTCACGCTGTCCCTCCCAACCACAGGCCACTCAGTATGACTCTGGCCATTCGGTTCCAGTTGCCAGAGCTTGGGCTGCTCCACCCGCCCCTTGGCCTGCTGTCTTTTCTGTGTGTGTGCGTGTGTGAGTGCGTGTGTGTGTGTGTGTGTGTGTGTGAATGCAGTGCTGGGGATTGAGCCCAGGGCCTTGCACATGCGAGGCGAGCACTCTACCAACTGAGTTACATCCCCAGCCCTTGGCCTGTTATCTTAATCCCCACATGCGTCTCAGCTCAGAGATCTTGCTCAAATAGTCCCCACGTCACATTGCTCTCAGTGTTCAAGAACACGTCTTCACCTCCTGGTCCTTAAAGTCTGTGTTCTTTTGCACCAGTTCACAGTTGCTCTTGCCACTAACCATGAGCTTGTCAAGGAAGCCATTGCTCACCACTGTGTCTTGTCTAGATATGAGGCTCTGTCTAGCTCCTGAGACCTTCCATAAATACTCCTTAAATGAGTACACAAACGATAGTCACAATAGCACTCTGCAGGATGTTTTTAAAAAGGTAGATGTTTTATTTTTTCCAAATTTTATGAAAGAAAGAAACTAAAAAGTCTAAGAAATGAGAAAAGGAGGTTGAGTCAGGAGATTGGAGGGGTCTTTCCAGAGTCCCTTGTAGATGGTCCAGCCACATGGGTTCCTTAACCGCAAGACCTCCTGCTTTCTCTGAAGACTTCCAAGTCCCATGTTCTTAGAGGTGCCACTTATATTGAAGAGCAGAGGAAGGGTTGGGAAGGAGAGAGGTAGAGATTCAGGGAAAGAGGGAAAGGAAAGAAGAAGGAAGGAAAAATCTCCATTGCATCTTTCAGTGAAACTGATTTCCCTGGTTGAACATATCTTGAAGATATCCCAGGTGCACGTTGTGGGAAAAAAACTTTAATTTTTTAGCCTCGTTTCTTCAAACATTAAATGCAAGGAGGGTGCTACCAATTGGTCCTGTCCTAGTCCATCATTTTATGAGTCCTTATGTTTGTTATGATATTCTTTAACATTTCCTAAAATTTCATGAGGTGACATGTTAAAAACATTGATAAAATATCATGCCAAAGAAATGCTTTTAACATAATCTTAGTCTCTTCTCACTCTTCGTGTAAAGAGGTGTGCATGAGAATCACCCACGACTTGACTTACCTGGGCATGTTTTTAAGGATGAATTGTTTTCATTGGTTCTATCACTAATCCAGCTCGTCTTTTGACAGACAGGATTTTTAAGTCTCAAACCCAAGAAAGCAAAACGAAAAAAAAAAAAAAACAAAAACAGAGAGTCAGCTAAGACCCCCTGCAGGCTGGAGTCCTGAGACCCTCACTTGCTGTGGTCAGCCTCCCCTCCAGCCACGCCTGCTGTTCTTACCTCCAGTCGTTCCACCAGGAGCATCAACCAGCAGAACCCTGGGCTCCGCACACCCTCTCGTCCTTCACCCATTGCTTCCTGGTCCCTCCCCTGCTCCTTCTGGTGCTGCCTTCCGACCTGAAGAACCTCCACAGGTCTTTCCCCACCTGAGCTGCCGGAGCATCACCGTCCTTTCCCTTCCCTATCAGGGAAGTTCAACCCCAGGTCAGTTCTGCAATCCGCTTCCGGTGCTCGCGGTCCCTGTCAGGGTGAGCAGAGGGGAAGGAACCCCCGCAGCCATGGCGTTCACTGTCACTATCAACGCATCATTTCAGCTGCGCCCTCCTGGGGCCCACGCTCCTTTACTCTTCCCGGCCACACGCTCTCTCATGCAGTCCGAAGAGCAGACGGACGGGACTCTCCCGAGGCCCCTCTGCCCTTGAGCCTCTCCCTGAACCCCATCCTGTTCCTCTCAGTCTAACCTGTGTTCTGCCCTGCGGTTACCTGAGGTGGAGAAGGACCCGTGCTCCCGCCAGCCCCCACCCCCCCAGCTGAGTCTCCACCTTCTTCTCGGACATCAGCACTCCTGTCCTCCCCCGCAGGGACCAGGCGTCCATCCAGGGAAAACCAGCCCCTCAAGCATGGCCTGAGTCCAGCAACTTCTACAACTCAGATCTGACCACTTGGTTGCTCAGCTCAGGGTTCCCTCTGGGAAGTTCCCCCAGGAAGTCCCCTGAAGCTGTCCTGCCGAGCTGTCCCTTCTCATCTCCCTGCGTGCAGCCTGGATCTTCCTGCGGAACCCCTGATGCTGCCGAGCGCACCCCTTGGCTTGCGTCTCTACGCTGGGGCCTGCACAGTGCCCTTCCCTGCCTGTCACTCCGTGGGACCCTGTGCAGTGCCCTCCAATGCCCATCACCCCGTGGGACCCTGTGCGGTGCCCTCCCCTGTCCGTCACCCCGTGGGGCCCTGTGCAGTGCCCTCCCCTGCTGGTCACTCTGTGGGGCCCTGTGTGGTGCCCTTCCCCTGCCTGTCACTCCATGGGACCCTGTGGGGTGCCCTCCCCTGCTGGTCACTCTGTGGGGCCCTGTGTGGTGCCCTTCCCCTGCCTGTCACTCCGTGGGACCCTGTGCGGTGCCCTTCCCCTGCACTTCACTCCGTGGACCCTGTGAGGTGCCCTCCCCTGCTCTTCACCCCATGGGACCCTGTGTGGTGCCCTTCCCCTGCTCTTCACTCTGTGGGACCCTGTGCAGTGCCCTCCCCTGCTCTTCACTCCGTGGGACCTGTGCAGTGCCCTCCCCTGCTCTTCACTCTGTGGGCCCTGTGTGGTGCCCTTCCCTACTCTTCACCCCGTGGGGCCCTGTGTGGTGCCCTTCCCCTGCTTGTCACCCTGTGGGGCCTTGTGCAATGTCCACTCATACTTAATATGCAGCTCTGGGAGCCACTGTGAATCCTCAGACTGGATGGATCCCACATTTTGGATCCCACAGCCTGAATGCAGATTGCTCACTCAGCCAGTGTGCACATGGAGACCACCATCTCCTCCAGTGCCACCACCGTGTCCCACTCGTTTCCTCCTCCTAACGCTCAGTCCAGTGACGTTCACTTAAAAGGTGCACACACAACACTAGGACACACTGCTATCTTGTCAACAATGTTTGTGACATTCATAATAAACTCAGACAATACATACAAAAACAGCTAAGATGAATGGAGCTGCTTATGCGCCAGTGTACACATATTGACTGAGTTCATCTTCAAAGCCTGGCCAGCCACTTCCACTTTTCCATGAGCGTGTTGGAACGGGGAGGGTTTAAGGAGCTCGGTCACGTCTTGGAGCTAGCAAGCAGTGTAGGCGGGACTCAGAACACAGCCGCCCCTATGCTAGCAGATATGTCTGTGGCTGGCGAACCCTCTGCGGCCTTGTTTGCCTGACTCAGTGTGTTTCCCAGTCTGGACCACACCCCCCATGTGCCTTTTGCACACCTCACACCACCCACGTGTCTTTTGCACACCCAGTGCCATGAAGCCTGGCATCACTGTCGGAAATCTGTGTTGCCATTATCAACAAAGGAAGCTTGTTGAATAGGAGTCAGTTCTTTCTACTAAATGACTATTAATTCACAACTTAGTGACTTCTCTATAGAATTGTCTCAGGAATAAAGATCCAGTTCTAGGATGAAAGACAATATTTAGAGCGTATTCAAGAGAAGCAGGTGGTTTATTTCTTTCCCTCAAATTTAGTGGACACTCAAAATGAATGAATAGGGAGTCCATTATAATTTGGGTTTGGAAAAACACGAAGAATCCTTTACAAAGTCAACCTTAGAGGTTTTACTAATTTAATTTCTGAGAATCTGGGATCTGATCCAGAGGAGTTCATTCTTAAATGTAATAGCCATTGATTTCCTCAAGTGCTCTCTCCTTGAATTTTGTATATTTTTGCACAGTGCAAGGGAGCACGTTGGGGTAACTGTCCCTGTGGTTTCAGTTTTAATAGAATGCAAGGGGAAGACTTGTGTCCCAGCACGAGACGCTGTGAAGCAGACCAGAGACCAGCATCCCAACCCCCAGGGTTCTTTGTTGCAGCCCCCTGCGTGATGGTCAGCCAGGGAGCCTGTGTTATAAATCCTGTTTGCTGTCATGTGGTTTACTAGCAGACTCAGAGAGAACACCCATTGTTCAGAGTTTTTTAAAAACTAACAACAGAAGACACCCAAAAGGAAAAATAACATTAAATAAGATTTGATGCAATGTAAATGGAAAAGGAATTAAGTATAAGACTCAGAGAATCCTTGAGATATTTAGAAAAGGATAATTTTATACAAAATACAAAATCATGCAAGACAGTATCTTTGTCAGTGTGATCAACAATCTTGCAGATCTATGAGTTACTTTTTCCTCAAGATGAACTTAAAATGAGGCATCTTTCTAATAACATGATTTGTTAACGTTTATCCCCTTATTCAATTTTATTTCTTGTATTCTATTTGATTCCAATGCCTTGGTCTTGGAGTCCCTGAAAAAAAAACTAGTGCCAGCAGCATCTGAGAGCTGTGCCCTGCCAGTGCAGGAGAGACATCTCTTCCCTGAAGGCCACCTTCGCTCTAGTCCCTGTGTCAACCGTGTGTTTCATTTCATCCTTACCTGCAGTGAATGACTTTCGATCTCTTCCCTATTCTTCCTGGCTCTATTGAACAGAAGAAGCCTAACATTCTCTTTTTGACATGTCACAGTTAGCTGGAAAGGTCAGTCCTGGTGTCATTAGGGTGTCTGTTTCCACTGGAGTTAGACTCCGCATGCTTCTCTCACAGCTAGCCCTGAGAACTAATCCAAGATGCCTCTGTCCAGACGAGACTGGGCTAATGCTTCTGAGGAGAGGATCCTATAACCTGTCACAACATCTGCCAGGGGTCAACTATTTTCTGTTCCACCTTTTCAAAATCTCTCAAAATAAGTGGATACCTAAGGATACTAGCATTGAAAGTCAGAGTTCCAAAGGTCAACTAATCAAAATGATGAGATGAACTCGTAAACCGTGGAGGATTGGTGCAGGTGTACAGTATGAGTCATTTTTGGCTTAATGCTGGCATGGATCCATGCTTTAATCCCCAGATTGGGGTAATGTATGGCTGTAACTGTTCCTTTGTCATGCCTCTCTACTACAAAGTTAATAACCCCTGGTAGCATTCCTCAAACTCGGGTTTCAGAACCTCCTTACATTCTTAAAGACTTAGCACTACGAACTAATGATGATAAACCTCAAAAAATTCACATGCACATATTTCAGTGGGTATTGGACTGATGGCTACATAACTTACTGTGTAGTCTCTGAAAACTCACTGCTCACCCATGAGAGGGGAGTTAAAGAGGTGAAAGAGCCATCTTGGGATTCTTAGGGACATATATGTTGACCTCATATACCCCTGAAATTGGCATCTGCTGAAATTAGGGGTATTTTCCCTTTTTTGCTCAGTGTCATTCAAGACCAGGTTTACTGGAGATTTAGTGGACCTTCATGAGTGCCTCTGCATATGTGCTTTGATACCATGCAGAGGCTACTTTGTAAAGGAATGCCTGCTCACAACCAATTTTATGTTATTTACTTCAAGTGACTATCCGTTAGTTTATAGGTAGTTGCTTTCTTTCCTCCCCTGATGAACATGTGCTTATCACTGAAGATCAAAATACTGATAAAACCTGGAAGTCAAAAAAAAGTCCCTTATGTCTGAATGTTCTCAAAGTGCAGTTTCCCAAGGCCTGCTCAGTAGTTCATCTCTAAATTTGGACCAGTTTTTGCATTCACACAGCTTTTTTTTTTGGTTTTACATTTATATCTTCTCTAAGAAAATAAAAATTTAAAATTTTTCTGAGGATTCTTTGAAGAGTTCTTATTGTGCATTTGCTGAGTCAATTCAATGTTTCCTCTGTTCCCAAAGGGACATTTGAAATTGTGCTCTATTTTTGACCAAGATTTTTAAAATATGCATTGAATCATGATGAATTGACTCTTACTCCCACCATATTTGATTCAGAAACAGTAAAAAAGATAATTGTAAGGAAGACAAATATATTTTAAAGTCCTCATTCCAGAATACCCCAAGTAATTTCAGTTTCTTTGACTGATTTTCTTTTTCTTTTTCTTTTTTTGGCTCATATGGTAGTTATATTGTTAATTTCTAGAGGAACTTCCATACTGTTTTCTATAACGACCACATTAATTTACATTGCCACAAACAGTATGCAAATGTTTCCTTTTCTCTACATCTTTTCCAGCACTTCTTTTTTAAAAATTTTTTTATTTGTTCTAATCAGTTGTACATGACAGTAGAATGCATTTATACAATTTGATAGATCATACATAAGTGGAGTGTAATCTCTCTGATTATGAATGTACATATTGCAGGATCACATCAGTCATGCAGTCATACATGTACATGAGGTAATAATGCCTGTTGCACTCTACTGTCCTTCCTCCCCGGTACCCCTTCCCCTACCTTCACTCCCCTCTACCTAATCTAAAGTAACTCTATTCATTTTTATATTAAAAAAGAACTTGCTAATCTCTAGTTATGGGTATGTTGTATAAAGTTAATTATTGACTATATATTGATGACTACTACTAACCAGTTCTTCCTTAGTCTGTGAACAGCTACTGTTTAAAAAATAATAATGATGAGTAAGGAATATTAATATTGTCTGGTCTAGTGAGCAAATATCAAAATATTGGTATTCCTTCTTCCTAGATCACCAAAAATATCTCCCAGCTCTTACCAGTACAAACCGTATCATGCACTACTATAGAATGATGTCATCATCTTCTGCATATTTATTCTAGAGGCTTCTATTCCCCAGAGGTTGTGCAGTTGTGTTTGCATCCCTGCACAACTGCTGGCATAAGGAAGGCTTCCATTGCTCATCTCGCCTCTCCTGGGGGTTTCCCACTGAATCCCTCACACCAGGTGAGGGGGGAAGGGACGCTGAGCAGTGACCGTAAAGCAGGCTGTCCCTCTGCTCCTGCTGATCTGGTGCCGAACAGTCTCAGCTGGTGAAATCATAGTGCAGAACTCTTGGCAGGAGCGTTCCAGGACAGTGGGCAAGTGTTACCCACCGAGTTTCAGAGTCCTCGTCACCCTTATCCGGTATTTATTCTCGATTTTTAAGCAAATGACTGCTGTCAAAATCTTTTCTTCCTTATATTGTTAGATATTCTTCATATTCTGCATTTTTGTGAACAGGGTGTAAACTTTCTAAAATTTAATTAGAACATATATTTTCTTTATTCTACTCATTTATCTGTCATTAGTATTTACACAAATTACTTCTCTATTCTTAGACACACATAGTGTCTTTCTGAATTAATCACACAGAACATCAACATTATCTCAGTTACCATTTTTATTTTAAAATGACAACAGATGAAGTGGACAGTCCAAGTTTGGTAGGAATGCTCATCAGGATCGTCTTGACTTGGAAAAGTGGAATATTTATTTAACTCAGGATGAATGCCAAAACTTTGCTGGAAAGAATGACGAACTATGGATAATGTATGCTACTGCACAAAAGGCCTTATTTATTGTCACTTTTGCATTTTAAAATTATGTCCAGGAAAGGAGGAATACATAGTAAAATGTATTATATTACCCATGTTCCTGCTAAAGTGAAAATGAATCAATAGCCTTTTGCTCCTTTAAATAATAATAGTTTCTGGGGATAAGCATCATTTTCACACACTGTCCTGGAAATAAACACAAAGACCAGATTTATTTTACAAGAAATACATAAAAAGGTCATTTATATTCTCCCTAGTGTCTTGCCCAATCTGATTTTACCTTCAGAGAATAAACATTGCCTTTGGATGAAATCTCCATAACCCAGCATCCTTACATGCCAGCAAAGGACATCACTGTCCTTTGCGTGAAATCCGGGACCTGCTACGGCTGCATGAAGGGCAGGCAGCGGGCGCGGTGGGTGCTGCTCAGAGTACCCGAGCCAAGCTCTGGGTCTCTACCTGCATCTGAAGAACCTGTGAGGACTTTCTTCTCTACTTACTCAATAGAAAAGGGATTCTGGCTGAAAGTGTAACTTTTCTGGCTAAAAGTGTGTCCTTTTTAACAGCTGCAGTGTTAGTTCTGATTCCTTTTTTTAGAAAAGAGATACTGTGAATGAAAATCTATCTCCTTTATCCTCTTAAATTTCATTTATGCAGAAACTAACTATTCAGTTGTACCTCTTCTCATGTGCACAGCTGATCGTTAGGGTTTTGATCATAGATCAAAATGATCAATTTATTTTTCTACAGTTTAAAGAAGAAATAAATCCACATTAAAATGAAGTTTAATGAAGACCCCAAGTAAAAACGACATGGCCATAAATTTTGTTTCCAAAGTTCCAGGGCTGAAGTGTCAGGACAGCTGGAGGAGGGACAGGAAAGAGTATCCATGGATGTGCTCAGAACCTGTCTGGAGGGAAGTGGCAGGGCACCAGCAAGATGGCAGGGCCTGGCACACACAGCAGTGTGGGCTGCCTCCCACTCTCTCTGCACCATCTACCTGCCAGGCTCTGCTTCTCCACACCACGGAACTTGAGGCCCTTCCTGTGAGTCCTCTGATCTCACAGCCCCTGGTCGCTTGCCTGGGATCTCCTCCGTGTCAGAACCCATGAAGGGCCGACACTGGCTCCCCTCTGCATACTCCTTAGCGATCCCAACTAGTCTCAGGCCAAGTGCTGGCGACCACTGCGTGTGGCTGCGGCACAGCACCTGCAGCTGCGCAGAGGCTCTCTCAGAAGATGACCTGGGGGAAGCTGGGAGCTCGAGCAGAGGAGTGTGAAGGGAAAGAGAGTCAGGGACAAAGAGGCAGAGCCACCAGAAGCACCTCCAGCAGCAAAGACAAGGCTCACTTCGGGGAGCCATCCATTCCAGGTGAGCCACGATTACAAAGGACAACGCTGCACAAGGACAGGACAGTCGTACTGATGAGAGGGTCCAGGGCAGGTCCCCCGTGTGGGAGGCGCTCCCCCGGGAGGGGCCCAAGCGGTGCCCTGAAGGCTCTCAAAGGAGCAGCCAGGAGGTGAGCTCCTTTGTCCCAGAACAGCCCCGGGAGAGGGGAGCAGGGCTTTTCCACCAGGGGTGAACTGGAAAGCTCCTGGCGTGGCGGGTAGGTGGCTCAGATTTCCCTTACGGCTCTTTCCTGGCGCGATCCCTTGCCACGTCTTCATTCAGAGTCTAGGATGCTGTTTGCCGCCCAGTGAAGATTCTGCTGTGTTTCCACATCTTTCTTCCTTGAGGCCTGGCCTTTGTGTTTAAATGACCCTTGGCTCTGCCTTCAGAACGTTTGGACAGAGCAGGACTGCTGAAACAGCAGTCCTGAAGCACCTGGCGGGTGCTTCCTGGCTCTTTCAGCGCGTGCACTGAACTGACTGTACCTCGGTTTCTCCATGACTGCCTTGAAACTTCCTTCTTCAAATGGGAGTTTTTAGGGTTTCATATAACTTAGGTGAACAGGCTGGCAAATTGCAGGTACTTGGTGTAAAGTGCTTCCTCTCTCTCCTTCTTGTGTTAAAAATGCCATAATCTTCTATCATCAGAGCTGTCTTACAACCAGCCGATCTATAAATAACCAGATCTCAAGCAGTGTAATACGTCAAACCAACACACATTCTTACTGCACTGAAGCGACGGAGGTCTATCAGACAAGGTCTGAGAGTTGGCAGGAATTTGACCAAGTCTGAATTCCAGAAAAGGCGTGTACTTGCAATATTACATAAAACAGAAATCCCTGATATCCTGCATTCAAAAATATTGCGTCTGTATCATTATTTATGCACATCTACTTTTATGAACATATTTTGAAAGGAACACTTAGACCCACAATGAAATAAATGATCTTATATTTTAAATTGTTTTCAATGATTAAAGTATTTTAATAGTTCAATATAGTGTGTAGGCATTATCAAATTAAATTCTAGTTTACTAGTCATTTGATAGAGCACTCAGCTGTGTGCTTGATGAGCTTGCATTCCGGGGTGATCTTAATGCTTAAATGCCCTGGGCAAAAAGAGCATTCCAGAGAAATCAAGATTTTAAAAAAAAAAAATTCTACCTAAACATGGGAACTAAATTAGAATATGGAAATGACTGATGTACTATATACTATAGTACTGTTATATTTCATTCAAATACTCCTGTACTCACTTCCATTGACTTCTTGACTGAAGTGTGTATGATGAAAGTACTCCTTGCTTAGTTTCTTTTTTTTTTAATTGTAAACAAATGGGATAATACATGTTGTTTCTCTGTTTGTACATGGAGTAAAGGCGTACCATTTGTGTAATCATACATTTACATAGGGTAATGTTGTTTGATCCATTCTGTTATTTTTTCCCTTCCCCCCACCCCTCCCATCCCTCCCACCCCTTTTTTCCCTCTATACAGTCCTTACTTCCTCCATTCTTGCCCCCCTCCCTAACCCTAACTCCAACCCTTACACTAACCCCTCCCATCCCCCATTATGTGTCATCATCCACTTATCAGAGGGATCATTTGTCCTTCGGTTTTTTGAGATTGGCTTATCTCACTTAGCATGATATTCTCCAATTTCATCCATTTGCCTGCAAATGCCATAATTTTATCATTCTTTATGGCTGAGTAATATTCCATTGTATATATATATCATATTTTCTTTATCCATTCATCAATTGAAGGACATCTAGGTTGGTTCCACAATCTGGCTATTGTGAACTGAGCAGCTATGAACATTGATGTTGCTGTATCTCTGTAGTATGCTGATTTTAAGTCCTTTGGGTATAGGCCGAGGAGTGGGATAGCTGGGTCAAATGGTGGTTCCATTCCAAGTTTTCTGAGGAATCTCCACACTGCATTCCAGAGTGGCTGCACTAATTTGCAGCCCCACCAGCAATGTATGAGTGTACCTTTCTCCCCACATCCTCGCCAACACTTGTTGTTGCTTGTGTTCTTGATAATCACCATTCTAATTGGGGTGAGATGGAATCTTAGGGTAGTTTTGATTTGCATTTCTCTTATTATTAGAGATGTTGAACATTTTTTCATATGTTTGTTGATTGCTTGTAGATCTTCTTTGGTGAAGTGTCTGTTCATTTCCTTAGCCCATTTGTCGATTGGGTTATTTGCATTCTTGGTGTAGAGATTTTTGAGTTCTTTATAGATTCTGGAGATTAGTGCTCTATCTGAAGTATGATTGGAAAAGATTTTCTCCCACTCTGTAGGCTCTTTCTTGTAGGTCCAGATCATCAACATGTCAGCTTAGGACCAGATTTCCTCAATAGGACTTCCATAGCACAAGAAATAAAAGCAAGAATCAATAACTGGGATAAATTCAAACTAAAAAGTTTTCTCCCAGCAAAGGAAACTATCAGAAATGCAAAGAAAGAGCTTAGTTTCTTTTTGAATTTTCCACTTTTTTAAAAAACTGGGTATTTATGCATATTATTGTTTTCTTTTTTGAAAAAAGTTTTATTACACTTTAGATGTTTGCTTCATTTCTGTTAACCAATCTGTCAAGGTTATAATTACTATTTACTGAGTACAAGGAGCATAACTAGCACCAAACATAGCACTGGACACCACCCACCCCCAATGTGGTGAAGGTGTGAGTCTTGCAATTAAAGATCCATCAACACCCAACCCCTGGGGCAGAAATGAGACTCTCCTGGATCACAGGACTATTAAGCTAGCACATCAATGAAGCCCATAAAAAGTTTCAAAATTCAAGGACACTTTGCCTGCTTATGAAAAGCACTTAACTATGCACATTTTTGGCATCAAATCCCTAAATATAACCACAGGTTTGTTTGAAAGCTTCATATTCTCCTTTTGATTAAAGGGTACTAAATAAGTCAATCTGGAAATCATTGATCCCCATATTCTTCTTCTACCATTTTATAAAGTGTCAATGGATGAAACCTAAAGAAAGAGGAACAAACTGTATGGATTAACAGCTGGGCAGGTTTAAGTTCAGCATGATTTAGTACAATGGAAGATCTGCCTTTACTTAATCAAATGTATGATAATTAAAACTGAAGTAACACAAAATATGTAGTATAAAGAGGAAAATCTTTCTTTACCCCATCCAAATTCTCTCTATTCCCCACAGGTCATCTTTATCAAGAACTTTATTTTATGAACCCTTCCAGATCTTTCTGTTTAAATATATGTACAGGAAATACATGCAGCATTTTTAAAATAAAAACTTATACTATGCAATATTTTATTAGTCAGATCAGACACTATACCCAAATACCATGGGTTGGGTGGATTAAAAAGCAGAGAGGCATTTCTTATGGAACTGCAGGCTGGAAGTCTGAGATCCGGTGTAAATAGCATGGGTTATGGTAAGAGCCCTCTCATCCTGCTTTGCAGAAGGCAACTTCCTGTGTCTTCACATAGCAGAGAGCAAGCTGTTTCTTCCTCTTCTTATAAAAACACAATTCCATCAAAGTATCCCAGAGCTGTAACCTCATATGATCAACTAATGTAGATTTAGGTTGTTTCCAGTTTCCTTCCACTACCAAAACATGATTCCATGCATACAGTCTGCAGACCCCTCTTCATGTGTGAACTTGTCTGGAGGCGGCGTGGTAGTCAACTTTTCACTGCTGTGATCAAAATCCTGTCACAAACCACTCAAAGGAGCAAAGGTTTATTTTGGCTCATAGTTTCAGAGGTTCAATCTGTGGTTCACCTGGGGTGAGGCAGAACATGGTGGCAGAAGGGTACAGTAGAGGGAAGCTCTTCAGCTAATGGCAGCCAGGAAATAGAGAGAGAGTGCAGAAATAGCCAGGGACAAGGGACACACCCTCATATGGGGTAAGGGCTTTTCCCAGTGTCCTGCTTCCTCCAATCTTGCCCCACCTGCCTGTAGCTTTCATCTTCCCCCAATGCTTCATTCTATCAAGTGGATTAATCCATTCATGAAGTCATGATCCAATCACTTCTCCAAATCCCTCCTGTGGACTTATTGCATTGGGACCAAGTCTTGAACACATAAGCTTCTGGGGGACATTCCAGAACCAAGCCAAAACAGAGTGTGTTCCAGAAATTGAACAGTTGGAACAAGTATTTGCTATGACCCGAAATCTGCAAGTTACCATTAATTGCTGACTTAAATGCTCAAACACTCCCCTGTCCGTCACACTGGGAGTCTAGGAAGGGCTGTTTCTGTCAGTTCTGTGAACTCACACACATGCACACTTTATAATATGGCTGATCTGATGGCCATTGTGTCCCCTCATTACAAGTTGCTTTCCCTGACTGTCAACAAGATTGAACAGAACGGTTCTGCCCACTCGGTCCCCGTGTCTGATCCTATCTTCTGCACCCGTCTTCCTCCCATTTTGTTTCTCTGACTCTTAAAGACTATTTTTTCTCTAGTACTAAATGATCTTCCTCCATTTCCTCTTGTGATATTTGGCATGTCCCTAACCCTCCATCTGCCGCCTGGAAAGTGTGATGTCCTAACTGGGTATTCTGGGAACTGCATGTGGAGCCTCAAATGCTGTGCGCGTTCCTGTGGGTCGGTGGTCTACGTAAGTGCTTGGCTACTAGGCTTACTTCTTCTGAGACTCCTGACAAAGTCACCCACTAGAGAAGACCAGCCTCAGGGCCCTAGGCTGTCTTATTTGGCACCTGCAAGTGTGAGGCTTGCAGCATTGTGACACACCTCCCCTTAGCTGGAAATCTTTGTAGAAAATAGCTCTTACCATCATTTATTATGACTGCTATTAGCTGTTGCAATCACTGGGCATTATAATAGGCTGCCAAGAGAGCTGGGGAGGGAGATGATTTATGACACACCTGATGTGCCATTTATTAGGACTATCACAACCCTGGAATTATAGCAGGCTGCCCTTGTTTTGTTTACCTTGTGGTGAGCAAAGCTGAGGCTTGGGAGCTCTATGTCTCGTTTCCTGGTGCTTTGAAATAGGAGTCGATGGGCGCATGGTCCATGCAGGCAGGAATACAGAAGGGGGGACCCATCAGCCAACCTGGGTGCCACGTCCAGTAGTTCCTATGGACTATAGAAGTGAAGGGAAGCCAGACAGAAACAGCCAGAAAAGAGGGCGGTTCTGAATGCACCAACACTTTAGATAAAGGATTTCCTACAATTCAGTGGAGTCGCTTTCTCCCTCCTCCTCCTACGTTGGGTGGCAGGAATAGTAAGGCACAGCCCTGGAAGTCAGGAGCAGAAGAGACACAACATTGTTCTAGAGAGCTGCTGGGGATGTCCAAGTCACAGAAGGAGAGGTTTCCAGCTTCGGGGCTTACCAAACACAATCATAGACCAACACTGTTGGCTTGACCTTAGTCCGTGGGAGAAGCTACGGATGTTACATGTCCACAGTAATTCACTCTCTGATGTTGAAGGCTCATATCCTTCAGGAAAAAACACCATTGATTTAGGTTTTTCTTTTTCCTTTTTTAGTTGAGTACTTTTAGGACAGCAGATGAACTGAGCAGAACATAGAGAGATCCCAGCCCCTTCTGCCCACACAAGCACAGCCTCTCCATATCAATATCCCACCACGGTGGGTCATGTGTCACGGCAAGGAATCACCCAATGTGCCATTGCTGGCCAGAGCAGAGGGACTGCGGTCAGTGCTAGACACGCTGTGGGTTTGCACTGACTTGTAACGGCCCTGAAGCCCTCTGCCCTCCACCTGTTCACCTAGCCCTTCCCCACCCTGCCAATCACTGCCCTGCTTATCTGTGTTCCTTCTCTAGAAGGTCACGCAGTTGCAGCCTGTTCAGACGGGCTGCTTCACAGTCCTCTGCCTGGAAGTTCCCTCCGCAGCTTTCCCCGAGTCGGTAGGTAGCTCACCTGTCGTGAGTACGAAATGATGTCCCTTTTCTGAATGAGCCATCTTTCTCTCTGCGTGCACCCCTCTGAAGCCCTTTGGCCACGACTATGGTGCACCTTGTGTAAATGAGCAGGGATGGGCGTGTGGGAACTTCCAGGGCATTTACAGAAACCCGAGGATTGGACCCCTTACTGCCCCTCCTAGGCCTGGGCGCTGGCCAGCCCTGCCCCTGCCACCCTCAAGGTCCCATCGATTGTGTGCGCCCCATGGTTTCTTTTGTTTCTGTTTTTCTGAAACTAGCTCTAAGACTGAATTATGAACCTTTGCATAGATCTAAGTAGATTTTTATATTCTTTATTTAATTTAAAATTTGGTATGAACGAAATAGCACAAAGTCTGCATGCAGCGTCAGAGAGGCTGGGGTCCTGCTCTCGGACTCCCGCTGCTGTTCCTTCCGAGTGTTGATGGAAACACCGTTCTCGAAGTCCTTTTCTTCGGATGACTTTCCTGTCAGAATTGGCTCTCCATCAGATTCACCAATCTATGTGAAAACCACGCCAAGCGATGATAATGGGAAAACAAACACTTAGAACCAACTCCTGAAGACAAACATGAGGCCAAAGCAAACAATGAAATTGACAACAGGGAATCCTCTCGGCTTGGAATCAGGAGAGCACCAGCCAAGGCTGAGCGAAGCCAAGTGTTTCGCAAGGTACTCGGAAAGGTCTCGCCTGTGCCGATGGCTGTGGCAGGTCCTGAGACAGACGGGAAGCATGCAGACCCCCAGTGGGTTGTTCCAGGGTGGTTGTGTCACCTGGCCTGGATACACTCAGACTCCCTTTTAGAAGGAAACTCTGATACCCAGTCATATGTAAAATGAGTGGTCTAAACATCTGCATCCCCTCACACTGCATCTTTAACATAACACAGTGGGTAAATAGAATATCAGTACTAAGAACATAAATGTCTCCTGCTAACTTTAACAAAGAAAAATCAACTTAGAAGCAAAACACTAAAATAAAATATTTTGGCTGGCCTTGACACTACCTATTGGTACTAGTCTGTTGTATGTGAGGCCCTGGATTCAATCCCCAGCTTTGTGAAAAATAAAAATAAAAGTAATAATAATAATAAAATAACTATACATATTTTATTTAAAGCAGCTCATAAATCAGTTTTTCAAACCCTAAATTCAGGAACCCATAGAATGGTTGGGGGCAGGGAGAACCCATAAGTAATATTTTTGTGTAGGTTTTTAGGGAGAAAGTACAAGGCTTTCATGTAATTTTCTTGCAAAAGTGTTTAATAGTTCAACATATATAAAAATCAGAAATGACAGATCTTTGGTACTGTCAGCACTCTGGAATATGTGTGCAGGGATCTGCCCCTTTGCCCGGCTAGTGGGCTCCCCAGCAGATGGAAGAGGCCTTTCCACAGCTGAAGTCAGAGGCAGAAAGATCCTCAAGTTCATCTTCAGCCGTACCGTCCTGAACACAGCCCATCGTGTCTGAAAGATCCATGTGCTCCTGGGAATGGTGGAAAATGGAAGTACTTACCCTGGACCATCGTCTTGCTCCTGATGGGGCCCAGCTTTCCCCTCACTTTGCCTGAGTATGAGGTCACCTCTCTGGGTACTGAGCCGCCCTTTAGCTAAGTGACCCTGAAGGACCCACTCCGTGCCGGCCACACCCACCATGAATCCCATACCAGTTGCTACCGCACCACCACTGGTGAAATAGCCCTTGACAGCTCGTCTTGGTCATTTCACTTAACACAGGGAGTTTCGTCTGGTCCTCACTGGAATGTTCTATACCGTATTATCCCCTAGATTATCTCATTTAATTTTCTTTAACCAGATTGTCTGGAAAGGAAACTTACTATCATAAAAATGAGGTTTAAAACAATGAAGTATAATTTTCTTTGTCCTCCCTTTTTTTCTGCACCTACTCTGTCTTAAATAGTTTTATTAAAACCCGTTTGGTTTATTCCATTACTCCAAGAACACAGAACTCAACCTGTTTTGTATTATATGACAGTTTACAAAAAAAAAGTCTAAAGGGTTTTCTTAGCTACATATGCATGGGATTATTTTGAAAAATACTTGATGATATCAGAAAGCAAGCATTTGTCATTTTCACAACAGCATTGCGAAGAGCTTTTAATTCCAAAAACCTACAAGAATGGTCCCTGAGATTGACTGGAAAGCCTACTGAATGTTGGCTCCTGATTCAGTGAATGACCTCTGCCAGTGTTCCCACTGAGTCACCTACAACAGATATAGTATCCAGAAGTAGAGTTGCAAGTTTAAGGGTGCAATTCTAAATGCCCAGGTAGAAGAAACTTTGATTGTAACTGCTTTTTCTTCCTGATGGTTCACTACGTGATGTGCTCGGTGAGACTCCGAATCACCATTTCATACATGAAAATGATAGCTCAGGATCAGGAATTTATTTGAAATCATTCCCAAATTACATACAAAGGGGTGATTTCTAAAGGTGATGAAATTCCTCTTGCACAATTTCTTAAGTTTTCAGGCCTTTCCATTGACATGGCAAGATCCTCCCCTCTGTGCCCAGTCCTCTGTGCCCAGTCCTCTGTGCCCAGTCCTCTGTAGCCTGGGCTCCGTGCTTCCGAATCGAGCCTCCCACCTCCTAAGGAGCTGCCTGAAGGAGTACAGCGGAAGTTGTACATGGGAGTTCTCCCTCTCCCTTGTGGATTCTCCAACTAACTGCTCCAAAGGGGCCCAGAATTTTGCAGAAACATGTCAAGACAACATATTAAGGCATCTGAGGGGACCTGTGGGCTGGACGCCAAGAAGTGGCCCTGGTAGAAATGCAAAGGGACAGCTGTGAGCAGATGATGAGCCATGGACAGCAGGGTTGAACATGGGCAATTTAAGTTGGTAATTAGCGCTGCACTTACAGAGCCTTCGCTTGTCGCTAACTCAGGTGCTTTTAAAGAGGAGCCCTTCACGTTTAAATGAGGAAGGTCACAGCAGGTGACATGCTGTGTGAGGGTCAAGAGCAATTCTGGACGAGAATATATTTCCCAAGGAGCTCTTGCATAGCAGCAGAGCCACCAGCCAGCACCCAATTTCTGCAAACAGGAGTCCACAGATTTCCCAAAGGTGATTTGACAGCATTTGAAGCAATTGAACACACAGCAATTGGATCTTCAATCTATATTGGCAATTTTAGACGAGCTTGATTCATTTTCTCTGGAGTCTGGTACAACCTAATAGAAACTCCTTTTCCTTTTCTCCTTCCTCCTGTTTCTTCTGTCTTTACCCGACTCTCAACTTCCTAGCCATTGCTACTTGTTCTGCAGTCCTCAGTCTCCAGGAAGCAGGACTCTGAGGAAAGTGATATGCTTTTAAATTTATATTTAGGAAACAAAAAGTGAACAGTTACGTTTACTCCCATTGGGAGCATGTGTGCCTTGCCTCCTATTCTTCGAAGCCAGCGTCAGATTACGGGTCAGTTGCCAACAGCAGGTGGTGGGGAGCCATGCGCAGTCCTGGGACGCTGCAGTGACTGTCACTTTAATCACAGCATCTTAGAGCGTGCGCTGCCCAGGCTCCCTGTCATGTTGGACACAGATGATGGATTGCTACTTCAAATGAGCTTTCAGTGGGTGCTCATTGTACATGCAGTTTGAGTCTGTGATACCCTCAGCTGTTCATAAAATGGTTGCTCATAATTAGAAGTCAGCAGGTGCTATTTTGTAGCTTTAAAATTAGCCCAGATATCGATCAACTCTGTGTACACACAACTTTCAGGTGTTTGAAATACCCATTTCGCTCGTAATCATGATCCTGGACTTCAAGTGAGTCCTAACAATTAGATGTGCATGAAGGCACTTGGTGCTTTGTAGCAGGTGATATTTGTGCAGAGGGGATTTAATCCTATACAGGTGGTTTTTGTAAGGAGCTTTATTTCTGAACAAAACTCCTCATGGTGTTTGGAAGTTCCAAGTAAAGCAGTATCACATGTTGGAAAACCCAGAACTTTAAGTCAGCCAGGACAAGTTCGCACTTTGGTGCCAGCTATTTCCAGCTCCATAATAGTGCACAATTTACCCTTCTCTTTGCTGATTTATTTTCTGTAAATTGAGGATAATGACAGGGCACTTAGGAGGATTGGTTGAGATTGTGTGTGATATACTTCGTACTGTGCTTGATTATTATTCATCATTTACATTATTGTTGCCAGCATGTTCAAGTTGTGATCCATACGGATGCCCTACCTGCAGATGCACATCAAGGCCTGCGACAGCTCTTGCAGAATCTTTGCTCTTGTTATTGGTATAGAAAGTCCATCTGATGAGCCCCCAGCCTAGAAGTGTTCAAATAAACCCAAGATGCACAACCCATTTGCTGTTACCCCTTATAAACACTCATGACTATCTGAACTGAAGAACTAGAGAACAGCTATTCTGCTTCCTCAGATTTGGTTGGTGCCTATTGGATGGGAACCCAGCTCTCCAAGTGAGTAGCCCTAGGCAAGGGAGCTGTGCACCAAGAGACAGGAGGAGCCAGCCTGCAGGACGCTGTGTGTATGACTCACACTGGGTTTGAAGGCTGGATATGGAGGAAAGCGTAAAATGTCTTATTATTTCCCATAATGAATATCTTTTGAATCATATTTTGAATATATTTGGACAAATATAATATGTTAGTTAAGTCAAGTTCATCTTTTTACTCTTTAAATGTGCTTTCTCTAAAATTTTAAATTTCAGAGGTGGCTCACATTCTGTTCTTACTCTATAGGGTTAGTAGAAAGCAAAATAGAAAGATTGCATTATTTTCACGTGTTGAATTCCACAGAATTTAAAACACCATTGAAATTATTTGCATAGGATTTTCCAGAGCATTTACGCAGTAGTCCAATCTAATACTAAATACACACACACACTCACACACACACACACACACAGGCCCAGATCACTCCTTTTAGAATCCCAAAGCAGCTCCAACCTCCTTTCTCCCTGGCAGAAGTACACACATTAAAACTTTTGGATCCTCCTGTTCAGAAGTTCCTGGCTCTCTCCCCACCCTGGAGCCGTCCATGGATGTCCACTTGGCTGGGAAAGGTGAAGGCCTACCTCACCTTCTTCAATCCAACTGGCATGCTCCTGCCTACAAGACTTTTCTTCAGCTCTTTCTCTTACCTGGTACTCCTGAAACCTGGCCTACCTACCTGGATGCAGTGGAGGTATCGGCATACCCCCAAAGTATGGTCTGCTCCCCAGCATTTCATTGCATTTAGGAGGGCCCATGACCATTTCAGTGAGGCATGTCTCTTCTAGGAAGAAGGCCAGAGAAACCCACATGCACTTAAGCAGCTCCTTTCTGCTGGGGTGCCAGGAGGTTCAGAGTGCTGGGGTTTCCGCTGAGAGGATGCCTGAGCAACTGCAGGAAAACCCGCTTCATGTATTGAGTGGTAGCATGAGGGAAAAGTGAGCCCCAGTGTCCTGGGACCCAGGGATTCGTGGTTGATTTTGCCAGGGCACCAACTGGCTTGACTCCGTGAGAGATGTCAGCCAGGAGTCTGATGAGAGCTGCATTTTACCTGCTGTCCTGAACCTCCTGATCCGCTATGGGATTCTGTCGCCTTCACCACCTTCTAAGGAAACATTGAGACACTCCTAAGACACTGCTGGGACACTCACTTGTCATGTTTGTTCTTTTTGTCTCTCGATGCCCCCTCGAACCCAAGCTCCCTGAGGTCCAGAACAGTCCCAATCCGTGGGGGCAAGGGCTTATTGAGTGAATCAGTGCATAAGTAGTGGGTACAACCAATGTCCATGCCGTTTCACCAAAGTGTTTTCCTACATAACAGTTTCTAAGTTTTACTCTTGAAATGCACAGAAACTCACTAGGAAAAACATATTTCAAAAGTATTAGACAATTAAGTTAAAGTTGCAAAGCACGGAATGAAGCTAAAATTCGAATCCCCACCTTCACGTGGAATGCAGCCCTGGATGGATAGTTAGGGTCCCCAGGATGCTATTCAAAGGGTTTTCGCCCGGGGCATCTCCTTCTGGTTGCACTTCACCCACGCGGTGTGATCTGAGGGGCAGCCACACATCATCAGTGATTAAGTGTCCCGGCCCCGGGCTGCGAGCCCAGGAAGGACTGCTTGCTGTCTTACTTTCAATTTCATTGCCATCCTTATTCGAAATTAGGCCCCTAGCATTTCTGTAATGTAGTTTTTAGTTGAATGGCTCTTTTTTTTTTTTTCATGTGAAAGTGTTCTGTTATGATCAAATTGACAGGATCACAGCAACTAGAGCAAACACGGTTAAACCACGGCTCTGTAATTCTCAGTCACTGTGGTACAGATCTTATAGGAGGCAAAGGAAAACGTACCTGAAAACGTGAGGCTCAGCATCCAGAAGCCTTGATCTCCGGGACACATTTGCAGTCATTCTTTACAAAGATCAGCAGACAGCCAGCAGCGCCCGGAACCTCGCGGCCGGATGTCACTCTGCCCAGGCTGCCAGGGGCACCACCCGGGGCTGGCGACTCCCTGCGCTTTGACATGACTCTTTCCGCTGTGCATTGCTAATTCAGATGTCAGCCATTAGCTGGAAAGTGGCTCGTTAGGGAAGTTTGGGACTTGGGAGTGAGAGGTGACCACCTCAGGAAGGAGTGATATGGTATTAGTCCTCTGGTCTCTCTTTGGAAGCAAGTTACTTTTACAGCCTGGGAAGCATTGGCCTCATCGTGATAGTTAACTGAACGTTCCCTTCGGTTTCATGTCCAGTTGTCAGACTGAAGTACAAGACGCCTGAAGAAATGAAAAGGTCATCAAGGCTATGCAAGGTTTAAATTAAAATACCAAAATATGGGCCAGAAACTAATTCTGATCCTAGTATCAAACTCCTATGGTTACAGAAAGTTTTACACATGGCATATTGATATTTTCTTGATAAGCAGGTAGAAACAATTGTGAGACCCCCTTTGTTCAGAGGAAGAAACTCAAATTTAGAAAGAGTAAAGAATTCTGCCAATGACTCCTGGAGAGACATCAGAGAGCTGGAAGTCAAAAGCAAGTTTGCACTGCTAGAGAATACATGTTGATGCCTGTATATATACATGCTTGTGTTCAGGACTGAACACAGAGCTTTGCACATTTTAAATATTTATATTTTAATTTATTTATTAATAGTTTTGGGGATTGAACCAAGGGCCTAAAGAAAACACTCAACCACTGAACGACATCTCCAGCCCCTTTTTATTTTTTTTATTTTGAAGCAGACTCAGATTAAGATACCCAAAATGAACTTGAACTTGGGATCCTCCTGCCTCAGCCTCCAGAGTAGCTGAGATTGCAGGTATGCACCAGGGGATCAGTTGTATATTTTTATTTTTTTGTTTGAAAATGTCGCTTCTACTTGGCTCTGTGCTGGTTGACCCTCGCAGGCTTGCCCAGGCAACAGAATGGTGGTTACTGCTTCTAACACTGAAGTCCCCTGTATGGACCTGCTGGGAGCTTATGCCCTGAGGCTGTGACCACCTGTCATCATTTCTGACCAGCAGAACCTATTGACAATGTCAGAGAGTAAAAAGTTTAGAATGCAAATATTGCTTGCAGACTATGCACCTGCTAACATCGTCAGCAGATTTGTCAATCATTTCTAAAATCAGTCAATGGATCCCACGGTCCTCACTCTGCAGCAGTAGGGATTCTGAGCAGTAAGCCAGCTCCTTCCTGATCCCAGCAGGGTTTGAAGGAAGGTAGAATAGCCACACTGAAGGAGAAAACTCATCTCCTGTTGTTGTAAACCTGTTAGAATCAAAAAGATCTGTTTTACTCTGTCAAATAGGTTGTAGACATATTTTAGCAGGATATCACCAGTAAATGTCCTGAATATTGGCGCGCTTTAAATTTTGTACAAAGAAAGAAAGAAAGAAATCTCGGTGGCCGGCTGCTGGCTAAGGATGGAAGGCACGTGAGTGGACGTGAGTTATTTTAGAGTGGATGCTTCCAGGCCTGGGAGTCAGCCTCCTGTGAGGAGCTGACATTTCAGTGGTCAGAAGGCCCCGCTGTCACTGAATGTTCAAAGAACGCTGTCCCTCAACTGACAGATTTGATATCAGCCTGAAATTGACCAAAGACTTTCTTAAATGCATTATGACAGCATCAGCGAGATCATTCTCTAGCAGGGTCAACCACACGAAATTACCAATGTCAAGTTTCTACTGTAGAAAAAAAGAAGAAAAAGTAGTTCTATATTTTGGTTTAAAATTAACAGAAAACACTAAGGCTACAATGTTGCTGATTTTCCTTAAAATGTATAAATTATATCTAGAAGTCTAAGATTATAGATGGGCAAGGAGCACTCATTCTAAATTCAAAAAGAAAGCTATGTGGTTAATACAGGAAAAGCAAAGCAAGAAGCCATTTACAGACTCTGGGGTTGTTTTTGTTTATTTAGGTGTCTGTTTTAAAGGATAATATTCTAAGAAAAATACAGCAGGGGCAAAACTTTCTGATTTTAGGCTAACTTGGAATGTCTCTCTATCTGAAGACAGCAGTGGCCAGCTGCGACTAGGTGGCTGGTAGGGATGGCTGATTCAAGTGTCCTCCCTGTTCTCCCTGCTCAGTTGGAAGGGCTACTAGCCAGTTTCTGAGGAGCATCTGCAGGCCATTAGGGAGGAGGGTGACCCCTGACAGCCTGACGGCAGTAACAACTGTAATTTTCAGATCTAATGTGGAAGGTGTGCAGAGGGAGTGATTCTGCGTCCACTCTGAACTTACTGCTGTGCCTAGGACTGCTGTCCTCAGCAGGCACTTCCCTCCCTCACCAGCCCAGGTCGCTTTGCTCTTCTGGAAAGTGGTTCGATGACTCAGTCATTAGGTGCCCATCACTTTCAAATATTCAAAATGCTGTTTGAAAAGACTTTTGGCATGACCCAAGGCACCATAGAAGGTCTTCCTACATCAGGACCAGAATATTTTTAAAAGTACTTTTATAAAATTAAGAAACCCTCAACTCATCCATTTATTTTTAGTCATGTGTCCTAGTCTGTGGATTCGCTGATGTCAGACTGGGAAGGCCCAACCTCATAGCAGCATAGCAGCAGAAGGTCAGACCCACAGCCACCAGACTGAAGCAAACTCCTGTTGTTGGAGCTGCAGTTGACTGCAATGCTGCTAAGGTCCTTCTGGCTCTGCTGTCTTGTGTTGTACAAAGCTTTCTACAGTGTGGCACTTTGGAGGAACACCATAGAGATGGACTGGGCAAGCCCGAGGGCAGGGCCAGAGAAACCCTGGGCGTGCTTACACGGATACTGCACACAGATGTGTAAAGACAGCTCAGTAGATGCACCAGAGGGAGGTTCTTGTATTGCCCGCCAAGTCTGTTACAATATGCTGTTGCATGATCAATCTGTGAGTCAGGAGATTTTCTTCCTTGCTCTGGTGTCCTCTCTTGCCTCCTCTGTCTGCATCCTTCTGCAACTGGGGGGCTTCCTTGGGATGAGAGACTGTGTAGACATTGCTGCTCAGATTTCAGTGCAGTGCTGTGGAATAACTGAGGAATTTGTATTTAAATTTACTAATTTCTATTCTTATGTGCAGACTCTTGTGGATAAAGGGAAGTTTTCTAAATTATTGTTTTAATCTCAGACTCTAGCTCTTACAACATATACTTGCTTTCAGTTTTTTGGCAACATCCTCTAAATGCAAGATTGGATGGCTTTATTTATGCACCACCCACAGTTCCCTAGGACATTGGTATGAGAAGTTGTCATGAGAAAAACAAACTCCCGGTGTGAATGACAGTTAAAGCATCTTCAGAATGATGGACATCCTCATCCCCATCATTACCATGGAAACTATGTATTTTGAGTTTTCACTGCCTACCACACTATGCTATTCTCTTTCTACATTCTCTCAATTTGATCTTTCAGCAATTCTGTGAGATAAAATTCTTAGTCATTTTACAGCTGATGAGTCTAAGCTGCACCAGGTTAGGAAGCTTTCGGAAATCCAAGCACACAAGAATTGGCTGCTTCTTCACTGGGTCTCAGGATAGCTGCCTGAGCAGGAGTCAGGGGCAGTACGTGGAGATGGATGGGGGCCAGCGTTACTAGGATAAAGTCATTCAGTTTCCCTTTATTCAGTATTTCTCTTGGAAAAAAATACTAAGACAAGAAGCAGAGATTAAAGCAGAGATTACACTGTGCTGTGTGCCCACCACATGCCTCGGGATGCCAGGCACTACATATAATTTTACTTGATCCTCACCCAAGGCTGAGGTCAGCATACAGGAAAACCAAAGAAGGGAGAGTGACTGATCTCCCCAGAGTGAGAGAGCAGGAAGTGGAGGTCTGGATTAATCCAGCTGGGCTGCTCACTCTACTGCATTTCCTCTTACAGTGTCATGAACCCAGAATGCATAGAAACGGACAGCATGGTTTAGATGAATGTTCTAGGAGTTAAAAGAAGAAAATGTCCTCTATAGTTTGGTTTTCTCAGGACAGTTCCATCGGCAGGAGCCTGCCTCAGTTGGTGCTTGAGGAATAAGTAGAACTTGGGCTGATGGAGAATAGCCAGGCTCTAAGAGGGTGAGGTGCCCTCAGAATCAAGCACAGAACACAGATCCCGATGCACAAGAGTGTGTCGGCAAGGCCTGTGGCATGTTCTGTGCTATGTGACCCTGGAGAGAATGACAACCCAGTTTAGGGAAAGTTAAATCGAACAGAAAAAGACAATAGGATTAACACTATTGTGAGATGTGCCGTTGCTGGTATGGTGTTAGGAAGAGCTTGTTAGTTCAGAGTTCCTTGCATTTTGTTCTGAAATCCCCTTGTACCGGAAACCCATTGTATTTATTGTAATATAATTAGATTCCATTCAAAGTGTGGGTATGGAATTTCGTTGAAATGAGCTTCATTCTGAAGCTGGAAAACACAGTATTCTAATTTTTAACGGTTTTATACAAAAATCTGATTAGTGAAAGGAAATCTTAATTCAGTCTTTGTTGTTGAGATTTTTTATTCAACAGGAAATTTGAGTGGGCACTCTGAGTGCCTGGACAAAATCATATGACCACATGGGAGTCACTCTTTAAAGGCTCAGTCCCATGGGATTCACAAGCTGTCACAGGAGGAACCCCTGCTGAATCAGATGTTACCTTCAAATTATGCTTCTTTTCTTTCCACTTTGAAGGAATGAACTCTCATGGGCAAGGACAAAGTTACACACCAGTTAATAGCACATTGTGTGCAGTACAATATGTAAGGCAGCTTTTCAGTCATGCTGAAACTCTCAATTGTGTACATGCAGAACTGATAAGTGCTGAGCTCGTTTTTGTCAAATATTAATCTTACAGTGAATGTTCTTGCTTCCTTCCAAGGACTGCAGTCTCCAGAACTCAGCAGAGGGTGTGTGTTAAGGTCCTGGTGACAGGACCCTTGAGTGATTGAGTTTGACTGCACCTTGGATCCTGTTAGGCTGGATGGTCTCTTGGCACCTTCTCTGTTGAGGCAGGTGGAGGGCACCAGAGCAGGCCGTCTGATGACCATGGGTACCCAAGCCTTTCTTGCGCGGCACTGATGATTGCAGCGCCTTCTGATAGGGTGGCTTACCTGATATTCATCTATACACCTCCGCATGTGTTGCGGGTGTGACCCAAGCAGCACTGTGTGTGAGGAGCACTCCTCGCGGTGTTTCCTAAGGGAGTCAACGGAGGCAAATACCCAGGGCTGCGCCAGCACCCCTCGTTTTAAAGGGCAGCACTCAGACCATAATGCAGTTCTTTAATTTCACATTCTGTGCACTACAAAATGGAAATCATCGTCTTCCAAATCGTTAATCCATTCAATCAACAATTACTTATAGAGCACATACTACGTCGTGGGATATGACGGAAAGCATGACAGGAAGGCATGGTGGACAGCGACGGCTCCACTTCAGAGGGGTGGGGCAGCACTGCTTCTTACCAACTGTCAGCACAGAACCACAGGTGACGTCTCACTCAGTTAAGAAAAGATGAAGGGTGCAGAGATGACTCCAAACATTTCATCTCGGCCCCTCCTTTTGGATCGACCCATTGGTTTACCAGCCTAGTTCCTTCCAGGGCTGGGTTGCTTCCTCTGGAAGTCATAGACTTGAGACCCCTGAGACTGGTTCTGCAGGATGGCTGTCATTGGATGACCTATGCTTTTATCTGAAAGTCCTAGCAAGATTTTTAAAGTGTCCTAATTTTAAACAATCAAATTATACAATACAAACATGCGAATTCATCTCTGTTGGATGATAAAGGACATTGAGCCCTTTGTAAAGGATATTAGAAGTCTAGGTTTTCATTTTGAATCACTGACTTCTTAAGATTGGAGTCCATCTTGGTTCCCCCAGAGGTTCTCATATTTAGACTGGACACAGCTGATCTGCTTTTTCCCTCCTCTCTTCACTGTGTGTCTGGGATAGAGCCACGGGCATCCTCTGGGATGGGTCTGGAAGCGCCATGAGGAAATCCAGGCTAGTCCTACTCTGGGGTTGCCCTAGTCTGAAGGCGAATGTGGCTGTGGATTGGGTGACACCCCCAAGGCCTGTTCTCTGTCACTCAGCTGCCAAAGGAATGCCATCAAGAGGGACGGGAGCTTACTGTGTGAAGGGTTGCATTTCAGTGGTTCCATTTTGAAAAGAAACGATTGCTCTCTGGGTCAGCAACCTCATCGACTTCGAGGGAGGCCAGCCTGGGCACATTGAAGGGACCACCAGTCAACCTGTCACTCCTCGCTATGTCTCTGACAGCCGTTGGGTTTGGTTGAGAAATGTTTTGTTTTCTTTTTTTTAATGCATGGTAATTTCAGGAATCACTAACTCAAATCCTTCAAAACAAATAATGTCCATTTAAAGTTCCTACTCTTAATTATTGTGGCTTACCTTTAAACATTTATTGCTCCTAAACAGGTTCAAGTACAAAAGCAAACATGCAAACAAACAAACATACGTACAGCAGCGAAGAGTGGACTCGCGTTTCAGGATGTCCGTCTCGGGAGAGGCTGGTCAGGCGCCTGCCCACGGTTTCTGTTACCATCTGATTCTGAAGCGGCCCCTCATTGTTGAGCGCACATGCTGCTCAGCACATGCACTTTTGTTTCTTAGATGCTTCCAAATTTATTCATTTTCAATACTTTGAGTTTTCTTTTCTTTGATGCCAGTGGTAACATTTTTGTGTTCAAATTTCAGAAAATAGAAATACATAACAAAGATTTGTATTGAAAAGGACAGTGATCATAGCTTTGTTCATTTGAATTTTCAGTTTCAGCAACAAACATCCAAATGATACAGAAAGTAGCTAATGCTGGAAAATATCACATCCATCCCACTGGAATCAATAACTGAAAAAATGACCATGGAAAGAGAAGGATGGGCCTGAGCTAGGAGACACGAAGTCCCGGCCAAGCTTTCTGCGTCACTCTGGCAGAACACACCCTGTCACCTGGCCCCCACATCCCGCCTGGTGTGGTCCACCTCTGCCGCGGCCAGCACTTTCCCACGCACTTGGATTAATGCATGACCTCCTCGAGTCACAGGTGGACTCTCATGATGCCATTCTGAAGTTTTGTCCATGGAGTCTCTTCTTCCAACACACTGTGCCTCCTGTCACACTAAGGACTTTATTCCTCGTCTTCCCAACACATTCGAAGCTTGAACGCCTCCCAGGAGTGGGCATACTCTTTGTCTGTCCTCAGCCCTCATTTAACGTGGTCCCTGAACTCACGCCAGCACCTCTATGTTTACTTCCCACCTCATAGCAAGTCCACCCACCTCTGGGTGCTTCTCACAGAGGATCCCAATCCACCATGCCCTTCCCTTTCCGTGTGGCCCAAGTGCAGGTCACAGCCTGCTTTGACCGGGTGGTGCTGGAGGCTGAAGATCGGTCTCCTCCTCCCTTTCTGCCACCCTGGCATGTGGCTGCTGGCTGACCAAGAACTGCCTGGCTCGGGTGCACAGGGCAGCAGAGCATCAGGAGCTCCAGGAGGGCTGCCTGCACCGTAGGCCCGAGGTGTGTGCTGCCCGACTTCCAGCGGCCATCCCGAGCATCAGCCGCACCCTGTCCACAGGGTGACCTCCACCCAGCCCCTGCCTCGGCCTCCTTCTCTCGCACTTCTAAAACACCTTCACTTCCTCCTCTGAGTCACACTTGGCTTGAATTCAGTTTTTAAGTAGAAATGAAGTACACTCTATTCTGCCACCCTTTTTTGCCTTTTTATATGAAATAGAAAGTTCTAACAACTTGAACAATTCCAAAGAAGAATTCTCTGAATCATGAGCTAACATAGAATCTAAGTAACTGTGATTTAATATCATGTATCAGATTCAAATGGGTTGCACCAAAGTTGGATGCATCTGTTGACTTTAAATACTAATTCATGTTTCTAAACAGCAAACAATAAATATAAACTAAGCTTGCTTTCTCCTTCTACCATTCGTATTTACCTCACGGAAATTAAAAGTGGTTAATTTAAATTGTGTAGGATAAATAATTATTTTTTCATGTAAATGTGATTTTAGTTTAATTAGCAAATATTATGTAAATATATGTAAATTATGCCTTAAATATTTACATAATGTAAAATTTAAAATTTTCTGTTTACTTGTTAATATAAACCTGGAAACAGTCAGTGTGGCTTGCATAATTTATGACTGGGGATTTTAGGCACAAGGGCATTTGAGTTAATTATGTGGTTAAAATATTCAAAATAGAACTCTTTGAAACCATACAGCATCCAGCCACATACAAATTCGAAAGTGTTTACAGCGTTTCCAGGTGGTCCTGTCTTTGAGTAAATCCCACTCTCCTCGCAAGCTACTCCCCATATGGAGAAAGCCACCATAGGAAGAGAGAAGAATTAAGTGTGTACAGAAGCCTGTGGTTTGGAAAGGCCAGAAGTATTTATGTAAAGTCCACTTAGGGTAATTATCCAAGCACCAAACTGCTCTGATCAAAACAAGTGAAAAATAGTGGTCTATTTTTAAAAAAAATCAATGAAATAATACAAGAAGACAACACTCCCTTTTAGGAAAATAGAGAAATTTAAAAGTTGCAAAAATCATTTTCAAAAGTCCGATGAAGGAAAAAGTCCGATGAAGGAAAAAGTCCGTCGCTGGGGTAAGTACCCAGCGTTAAAGTCTGGACTTTACAGATGCTTCAGTATGGTTCGTCCCCACGCCACCCTGCCCACCCTGCCTGCCGTGCTCCCTTGTCTATGGTCAGCATTGAGAAAGGCGATCACCTTTCCTTTTTCTGTCCCCTTTCTTTTTGTGGCACTGGGAATTAAGCCCAGGGCTTCGTGCTTGCTGGGCCAGAACTCCACCACCAAGGTAAACCCGCAGCCCTGACAGAAATGTATCTTTCAAATAATTTTTCAAACTTCGACTTGTTATATATATATATATACTTGTTAAAACAGAAGGACCTAGGTTCACTTATCATTTTATCAAAGACAAGAGGTAGGAAAGACATGCAATTCGACTCTCTTCTATGCAAACAGGAAATTCAAGGAGGCCCTCCTGTACGGAGAAAGAGCCCCAGGGGTTGGCATGTCCCCACGTCCCCAGTGAGTACAGACACCTGCAGGGAGAAACCAAGAGAAGAGGCGTCTTGGATTTGCCGTGCCCTGTTAAATGGAACAAATTAAGGGAATTTTTGGCAGTTTCTCCTTTCACTAGAATTACCTTGAACAGCTCTCAGGAAGTGTCTACTCATGCATAATGGATTTTGAAATTGTCCTCTGGTGGAGTTTACATAGTGCTGTCCTAAGGGAAAGGCCTTTCTCTAAGGGTAATTAGAATCATATCAATCCTATGCTTCTAAGAATGACAAGCGATGAAGAAAGAACTTTCCCCAACTTGATAAATATGTTGAATATTACTATATCAGAGAAACTTTGTGTTTTTTAGTTGTATAATATGTTTTTTAATATTTTTCAAGTTTGTGTGAAACCCTTTCCTGCATGGCACCTTCAAATGCAGAACTGGGGGCAGTGCATATTTTAAAACAAGTAGAGCTCTTACAATACGGAGTGTCAGTAGTTAAAATTCTATGGTTCATGTCTCCATCGCCAAATGGTCTCCCCCAGTATTTTTGCCCAACTTGCGACCACAAGGGAAGTATTCCACGCTAAATGCAGAGCACACATGCACAGGCCAGCACCCCAGCGGGGCCTGAACCTCCATGGACTTTTGTGAAGTACTGCAACCTAGCTCACCAGGAGGCTCCTTCTGGATCTGTGGTCCTTCTGTGATGTGACGGCTGAGGAGTCATGCTACCCACTGATAGGCACAAGGTTTGTCCTCCTTGGAGTGTCCGATATTAACTGCCCATAGTGACAGAGTCATCTTCCAGCACTACAGAATACAGCCAAAAGCTTCAAAAATGCTCTTTGTTTTTATAATAGGGAGCAAAATTGCAAATAATAACTTGAGTGAAAATAAAGATTCAGAAATGCATTAAAAGTTTTGTGAGTGTGGTGGTACACTCGACTCTGGAGGCTGAGGCAGGAGGATCACAAGTTTGAAGCCAGCCTCAAAATTTTAAAAATAATAAAAAAGCCCTCGGGATGTGGGGATGTGGTTTACTGGTAAAGTGCCCCTGCATTCAATCCCCAGTACCCAAAAAAAAAAAAAAAAAATTCACAAGTACTTTTCAAACTCAATAGTAAAAACATTCTAACTACAACAAATCATTTACTGATTCAAAATGGATTCTAAACTTTGTGAAATTCCAGTTCCTTTTTTTGACTTACTTTTTTGCTTCAAAACTAATTTGCATCTTCATGGTCTGTTCTCAAGATTGCTCTGCATTCTGCTGAGTGACGTGGGAGGTGGTGTCTGCTGCAGCAGAAGCTGTGGCACCTCTTCTCCAGTTAGCTGCGTTTTGTCATTCTTTACCTGATCCACAGCTGTTCCTTCCTGCTGGGCAGGCTGATCACATCAAAGGAGAGGTACCGAGGCCAGGGAGGTGGCTTTATTCTAAACACTGGTTCAATAAGGAGAGAGGACTCTTGTCCAAAATCATCTTCTCCTGCCGGCCAGCAGGGATTTTTTTTTAAAGATTCAAGCATTTATTTAAATATGTCATAAAATTATAAAATCATGGAGTATTTATTTATCCATATCCAATATACATTGTTCCATGTTTCAGAACTCAGATAATACTTACATAAAAGTGTCATTCTTTTTGTGTTGAGATACATCTTTCTTTTTTACTCAATAATACATTATTCAGATTAATCAATGTTGATGCATTTTTTTTCTTTTTTCTGTTTTTTTTTTTTTTTAATTATTTTAACAGAGAGGTTTAGGGAAGTGGGAACAAAGGATGCAGAGAATATCAAGAAAGCTTTAAGCACTGGACCACAGGCTTCATGAGGGTCTGCCGTCTCTGGTTAATGCTATCCCAATTCCCGAGGTTTCCGAGACTCAAACATTTTCTGTGACATTGGCAGGCAACCTGATTCCTGCTGCCTGTGCCCATGATCTCAAGACACTTTGAGACTGAGTCTGGGTCAGCTGTCTGCTAGGCCTGGCCAACTTTCTCTGTGTGTAATTAACACTGCTACACTCCTGCTGCAAATGCATGCTCCTAGCCAGCAAGCACATAGCAGTGAATTACAACCCACTGCCTAATGCTTTCTTAAATATGATATGATGGTTTAATTTGAAAGAAATCAACTTAAAACTGTACTAGAAACTGTCAGAGATAAAAATGAGTGATTCTTGTATCAGACTTTAGACCCAGGTCTATATCTGTGAAGATCTCAGAATTACAAAAGACAGGCAATCCAGGAACCGAGTGGTGATCGAAGCTTTCCTAGAGGCAGTGTTGGTTATTTCGAACCGTTTGTTTATCTGTTTAATATCTCAAAGCCTTCTTATTTTTGTCCTTGACAAAACTAAACACATCCAATCAAGACCTAGGTGTTAATTAAAGAGAAGAAAAAGTGGAAAATGTGACACTTAGCAATTTATTTTTAATGCATAATAGATAATGACTCATGTTGTAAGTTTTCCCTTAAAAACAACATTACCTAGTTGATTTAGGTTTCCCTAATTAGAACATGAACTTCTTGACAACAGGTCTTATATGATAATGTTTCAAAATGAGTCTACAGTATTTTTTAAGGCAGTAAGTACTTTGTAACTCAGTCAACAATGGAGGTAACATTGAATGCCAGCCTTTCTTGCCTGTATCCTATCAATAATGTGCTTCCAGGGAAAAGCACAGCAGCAGGTGTATGCCAACACACTTTGCTCCCCAAACATCTCCATGTTCTCCCAGGAATCAGCGCCAACACCTTTCCTCTCAACCGCGCCAACAGAGTAGGTTCAAGACTCAGGCCCTCTGAAGTTCAGTAAAATGCTGGAGAAGGAGGCAGAAGAGTCAGAGCAGATTAGGAGGCACGACTGTGCTTAACAGAAATACTCCCTGGTTTATCCAACCAAGGTTTATCAGTAACAGTTACAAAAGTCTTGGAGCAGCTTTCTTTTTCTTTTAATTATTATTTTTTATTTTTACAGACTGCATTTTGATTCATTACAAAAATGGGGTACATCTTTTCATCTCTATGGTTGTGCACGATGTAGATTCACACCATTTGTGTAAGCATACATGTACATAGGGTAATATTGTCTGTCTCAGTCCAACATCTTCCATATCCCCTCCCTCTCCTTTCCCTCTACGTAATCTAAAGTTCCTCCATTCTTCTCTCACTCCTATTATGTATCATCATCCACTTACCAGGAAAACCATTGGGCCTTTGTTTCTTTGGGACTGGCTTATTTCACTTAGCGTGATGTTCTCCATTCCATCCAGGGGAGCCGCTTTCTTCACTGAGCATGTCTACGTGTTGAGCAATGTGCTCATCCAGTGCCAAGCTCCCTTAGCTAGTCCACTGAATGTGCAAGTCTTGAGTGCATTGGACTTTTGAGAGAGCAAGTACGATAGCGAGATAATGTATGAGAATTCTAAGTTGAAGCAAGTCAAGTTACTATGAAGTCTGACTATCTAAAAGGTGTCACTGTTTTCCAGGGTTTAACATGTTAAAATGTTGATGGGATGAGACATGAATGGAAGATAGGGTGTGACCTGCAGCCCTGCAACACTTCCCTCCTGCTGAGAAGGACTTCCTGCTGACCCCCACCAGCCCTTTTCCTTCCCTTGCCTCTAGTGAACAGAGAAGCATCCAGCCTTTGACAGGCACCACAGAGGGCTTAGCAGGAAACATGTACCCATGTCTTTACCAAGCTTGTAGTGCAAGGGGGTCAGTCAGGCAGATTATCAGACCCACACTGGCCAACCTGAAGGCCACGGTTCTCTTCACCCAGGTCTCAGCAATCCCCAGGGGGTTCACCTGAAGATGGAGCTTCCTGGGTCCTACCTGGGAGTACGCTGAGAGGGGTCCTCATTTCAAAATTTTATTTTGCTTTCAAATGAGGTGTAAGCCTTAGGGAATCATGGCTCAGGAAAGGGGCCACTGTGATCCTGCTTTAGGACTGTTTGTGTGACCCTGAGCTAGTCACACCCTCCAGGGGTTTTCACTATCACATCTGTTCACAAAGATGCACCAGAAGACAGGTGCAAAATTTGCAGCTTACGCTTCCATTATTTGGGTAAGAATTACTCGTCAGTCATTTTCTTCTGAAAGTTAAACATAGTTAGCCACTCCTTCCTGTGACGCTGCCCAGGACAGTCAGGTGGCACCGAAGCAGCGCGTGCTCCTCCCGGGCCACCATGCACATCGGCTCTTGTCTTCCATGATGGCTGGAACAGAGCTTCCTTAGTCCTCGATTCTTTGTTACTTTAAGCTTTTACGTGTAAATAAGTATAGATTCATGCAGAGTTGTAAAAAGTGACACCGAGCCCTGGGTCCCTTGCCCTGTGGACACCTGTGCAGAACTGGAGTGCCCTGTCACGCAGGGAACGCTGATGCCCAGAGAGGGAAGGGACCCTCCTTCCCTGCAGGGACCCCTCGGGTGCCCTTGACAGGTGTGCCCACGCTCCTCTGGCCCCTTCCCACCAACTCCAGAATACCCACAGTGGGTCCTCCAGCTCTGTGACCGTCCTTTCCACAACCAGGCCTGAAACTGCAGGGCAGCCCTGCAGTGTGACCTCAGCGTGGACAGCACCTCATCTTGGTGTCGGCGTTTCTCCCTGGGGACTTTCCACTTGAGCGGCATCCAAGTTGCCTGCAAGGCTTTGTTCAGCTTATTAAGGCTACAGAAGAACGAACGGGATGAAAGTTTTATTAGAGAAGAGTTGGAGTATCAGTCGGTTTTGAAACATTTCAGTAATTGAGGATCAAAATAAAGAAGAGCGATTCCTTGGGGCTTTTTGGACATGAGTCCCCTGGGTCTGCGGGATTCCTTCAGGCTTCATTAGAATTCCTACCCAGACCAGGAGCTTCTGTTCCATGGTCAGGTTACGGCCAGTGCTGGGCCAGGCTGCTGGCCCGCATCATCCTCCTGGGCCGGGGCCGTGCTCGGGTGTCCCTGAGTGGGCCTCTCAGGTAGCACCATTGCCACCTCAGGGTTGCTCAGGTGGTCCGGCTACTGTCCTTAGGGACGTCTCAGCAGGCAGACGGAGCTGCTGCCAGGAGCCGCTGCCCTGGGGTCCACCCTCTCTCCGCAACTCCTTTCCTGGTGGGCACTCGGGGCTTTCTCTTGCTTTCTTTTCGGAATTTGTGTTGGGCCATGATCCCATCTCTTCTGAGGTTGTGGAGAGCTGTCTTGCAGCCTGGGCCCGATGCCCACCAGGCCTGGAAAGCAAAGCTACCGTGGAGGCCCCCGCTGGGGGATAGATGGCAGATGGGCTTCTCAGCTGCTCCTGCTAATTAATGCTGCTTTCACAAGAGCCGCCGCTACTGTCTGCTAATGTCGTGACTGTGTCCGTGTTCAGGATTTGCATCCTGCAGGGCCTCTTTTATTTTATCTCTCCCACAAATGTGCACTGAGCACCTGGGCTCCTCCATACTCACGAATTGTCCCTCGGCTCAAGACAGGACTGCCAACATGGGAGTCTGATGGAGACTGGTTTCAGATGACACGGTGAGGAAGCAGGTGTGATCGAAAGGGTCCAGGAGAAGATGTGGTTAATGCTTGGAACTTTAAAAAATAACCTTATGTTGGTTAAGATCGTAGACTATATAGTCTTCCTTTTTTTGACCAACAACTTTTTATTCATTTTTTTTTCCCATGAGAGTTTAAGAAAGCTTTTTAGCTTTTCTGCTTTCATTCACTTTTGAGATCAAGGACTGTTGATCTACAGCATAAAACTAAATGAAGAGTTAGGGAAAATATCCCCAAAGCATGGAGATCCTTTCTCTTCCAATGACATTTTTCTCTCTTCGTGACGACAGAATCTGTGGTTCTCCCTTCAGCGGCACAGTCTGCCGGCTTTCCTTGTGAGCGCCCGGGTTTGCTGGCTGCTCATGGAGGACTTGCGCTGTGGTTTCTGTGCCCACAGTGGATGGTGGTCTGGAAATATATGGGTTGTTTTCTTCTTTAATTTTTTGTGACGTCTTTGACAGGTTTTGTTGTCAAATTACATCCATAGCATTGAAGAAGCTGGAGAATCTTTTCCCTTTCTCTATTTTCTAAAAGATTTGGGGGACAATGCTTTGTTTTGTTTTTTGTTTGTTTTCCTCCTTAAATATTTGACAGAATTTTCCAGTGAAACCATCTGGACCTATTGTCTCAGTTTTAGGAAGGTTTTTAATAGTAATCTTCAATTTCTCTCAGAGACGTAGACGTACTCAAGATGTTCTGTGTCATCTTGTGTCCGTACTTGGTAGGTTGTACTTTTCTGGGGCTTTGCCCAGTTCATCTAAGCTGTCATAGTTTTAGGGAAAATGATAATCACAGCTTTCCTTAGGTTGTCTTGGATGCCTTAGGATCTGCAGGTCCTCTGGCATTCCTAGTATCGCTCTCTGTCTTTTTCTTGATTAGTCTAGCTAATGTTTTATCAATTGATCTTCCCAAAGAAATGCCCTTTGGCTTTTTAATTTTCCCTACAGTTTGTCTTTTAAGAATTATTTTCTAAACATGTTGATTAATTTATTCCATCTCTTATTTTGGATTTAATTTTTTATTTTTTCCCATTCACTTCCAGAGGCACAATCTTAGCTAATTGATATTACTTCCTTTTTATAATTTAAGCATAAAGATACATATTTCTACATAAGCATTAGTTTAAATGAATTCCACCCATTCTAATATGTTCCAGTTTTATAATCATCCAGTTTGACTTCTTCTCTCTCCTTGTGATTATTTCTTTTATTGATTGTGTATTCAGCAGTGTTCTGTTTTTCCCAATAGTTGAGCCTTTCTGAAACTACTGTTTTCAGGTATCCCTGACTGTGGTTAGGGTGTGGTCTTCAGATGCGCATCTTCTCCACGTCTTGAGACTCATCTCATGACCTTACTTGAAGCTGGGGAGTGTTCTCCTTTCCTCCTGAGATGGCTTTGGTTGCTACAGATGTTGTGTGTGGGGTTCAGTGACAGTCAGGCAGTGTGATTCTAACTTTGCTGGGCCTTCAGGTGTTTGGCAGGTGTCTCTGGTACAGAGGCCAGAAGCAGAAAGCCAGGCCCGTGTCTGTCCTCTCACACTTTCTGAGTTCTGCTCTCGGTCATGTCCTGGCTAGCTGCTTGTGCCCCACAATTGGTGCCCAGATTGCAGGGGAGTTGTTGGCAGGATGCAGGGTGAGGGCACCCGCTCCTGGATGGATGCTTTGCCTGGCTGTTGACCAGAGGCTTAGCTGCTTTGGGGCTGTCAGCAGAGGCCTGGGTTCCTCATTCTGCGCAGCATGCATCAGGGCCCTGAGTGTGTTCTTGAGTGAGACCGCGGGTGCAGAGGGTGGTCCCAGGGAGCAGGGAGGAAGGCACAGTCTGTATGACCCATGTGCAGAAATCACTCCATCATTCACAAGGCGCCCTTAGCCAGGTCAGACCTGACTGTGTGGGAGTGCACCTGCCTATGAGGAGAGAGACTTGTTGGCACTTTCTTTCAGACAAGCTATGACATTTTCTGCCTTTGTCCATTCCTATTGCTGTAACAAAATGCCTGAGTCCTGATCATTTATAATTACAGAAATGTGAAGCTGGGAGGTCCCGGGCTGAGGTGCCCACACATTTGGTGTCTGGCGAGGCTCCCCTACTGCCAGGTTGGCATCTTGCTGCTAGGCCCTCCAGAAAGAATAAATGTTGGGTCCTCACATGGCAGAAGGGATGGAAGAGCAACACAGAGATGATGCTGGGCATGGACTCTTCCATAAAGGCATGAGCTGAATTCAGGAGGGTGAGACCTCACAGTCTGTCATGTCCTAAAGGTCCCACTGCTTAATGCTGTCAGGTTGAGTCTTGGTCCCAACAGGAGTCTTGGAGGGACACAGAAATGCAAACCACAGCAGTGTCTTTGCTGTTTTCATCTAGTTGTCTTGTTAAGTGCTTGGAAAGGTATGTGCTAACTTTCCAGATGTGCATCACATCACAACTTAAAGCCACACATGTTACATGAACATGGATCAGTGCTTCTCTCTCCTCTGGTACACACACAATGGCACCTTCGAAAGCAAATATCCATTCCCACCAATTCTGTAGCCTCTGGGTTCCAACACTCCTGCTGGATGTAGGTTCCTAAACTCCATAAATGATCGTAACTATGATGTCATACATAAGCACAGTGCTTCAGGACTTCCCAGTGCAACGCTGTCTTCCTGAGGCCCTGGGAATGAGAACAGGCCACTTGATCATTACTCTCTTTTGCTGATGAAATGTTGAAAGCCAGAGAGCTTGGAGTACTTGGTGTCCTTCAAGTAGGGAGCAGATGTGCTGGACTCTGGCTCAGGCTGGAGACCCTCATGAAATTATAGTCAGCAACACAGCCAAACAAGCAGACAAATGGTCAAAAGCTGTCGAACAGATAGTGGTCAGTGTGTTTAAAGATTTGCCTAACTCTTGAAAGATGAGCCATCGGTGGGGGGTGCACAGCTTTCATAAGATAGCTATAATTATCTTAATCTTTGATTCCTTTGTCAATGTCTTCTTATATTTGAATGAATATAATTGGGCACCTGGGACATAATAAACAAAGCATCTATCTTTAAAAGTTTTAAATTGTGTTTACTTGTCAGATGGAATATCTCTGGTTATTTACCATATGTTTCTGAATTCAGAAATTTGAAGGTGATTTTGCAGAAACACAAATTATAAAAGATTGCATTCAGAATTGTGTCGATAGATTTTCAAAAAATATTTTTGAAAAAAAAATGAACACAAAGGTGAGCAAAGTTATTAAATCAGGATGGAAAGAACAAATTACTTAATAGAGTGCCATGGGTTTTGCTTAGGAATGGCAGATTTACTGGACTGAAATCGTTTTGCACCTGTCACAAATCAATCTGGAGAAGGATGCAGACACCCTCCTGGAGAAGCTGGAGAGACACACAGTGAGGGGTGCAGCCTTGCTTCTAGGAGCCAGCCTCCCTGCTCCTACCTGACCTCGCATCTGCTCTGAATTGCACGGTGAATAATGAATTCACGGTGCCTGCCTCTCTCCAGAGATGTTCCCCTTCGCCTGGATGAGCTCTTTTATAAATGAAAAGCCTGTATTGCAATAAACAGCTGCTGTGATTACCAGGGAACATAAAACCCTCTCTTGTTCTCTGTCATATAACTGAGAGTAGATTGAGGATCACCCCTGCCTGATTTATGTTATTTTATTTTACCATTTTTTTTTTTAGTAGGCTAGCTTTTCAGGCAGCCAAGCCATAAAGCTCTCTAGAAAGAAGAGTATCCAAGAGATCAGGACATTTGGGCCTGGCAAGAGAGCAAGTGCTCTGGGATGTTAGAGGTCATGCTTCTTGTATGAAAGACTGGCCCCAAAGTTAAGAAGGAGCAGGAAAAATCATATACGTAAGAGTCACTGGACTTTGGAGTTGTGAAATAAGTGCTTACTTTTTAGTTTACCTGGCCCTTTGTGTATTATACCGCAAACTTAGTTCACCTGTTAGAAACATAAACCAAATTTTGGACACCCATCAAAAACAAAAAATCCTTTAAGATTCATCAAATATCCATTCACTAAAAATGCCCCAGATAGTGATGCTGGTAAAAAGCTGCCCAGGGTGGTGCAGGGAAGCTGAGCTTTGAACCAAGCAGGCGGGTCATGCAGGGCACAGAGAGGACACTCCAGGCTTCATGCTGACCAGCTGGACAGGCACACACACGATACTTACCTGGGCAACCCTCCGACTCAGTCACCATTATTTTGCAGGTTGTCGTGAATAAAACATGCAACACTTCCCAGAATATTCAAGCAATTCGTGAAGGCTGCTTCATTGGCAAGGGGCAGAGCCAGGGCATGCACCCTCGCACTCAGCTCCAACACCTGTGCTTGACCACAGACTGACTTCTCCCTGATGCCGTGAGCCCTGTGGGAGCTCCCCACAGCCTCTCATTTCCTTGTCCTGCTGGTTCTCTTCTTTGTACTTTTGTTCTATTAGCAAATTAGCATTCCTCACATTCATCTTTGTAAATTATGCATGGAAAGACCATTGCCAAACGCAAAGACAAAGAAAGGGATTGCATGTATATGATCCTGAGAAACAATTCTCTGAGGAGTTCTGAATTTTTCCAGAACCATTAGTTCTAAGAAAAACCAGAAGCCGATAGCAAAAACATACTTTGCAAGACTTCATAAATCAAGTCTCTCTGGCTTACGTAACATGCCGTGGTTGGCTTTCATGACTTCCGTATTCCAAACCCTACTTATCGACACTGACCCCCCAGTCAGTCACATTTGGCAGGAGCTGGGATTGATAGGGACTGTAGAACAGCAGGCACAATAAGCAAGGGTCAACTGAGCTGGAACCCTACCGTGTCCTAAGCTAATACTGGTGACCAATGGCAAAGGGCCAGCAGGAAAGGCGGAAAGGAGAGGAAGACAGTGGCCTCACTGTGCCTTTGCCTCATTTCCCAGAGACACACTGGTGGGCAAAATAATTTTGCTATTCTTTTAATGAGAAACATATTTGAAAAGGAATATATTTCTTCTCTTAAAAAAGTTACTGCTTTATAGCATTATTTAAAACTAGAAACACCTTGGCATTTTGAACAATAGGCATGGTATCTTATCTTACAGTAGCCATCAAGATACAGAAATCCATTTGACCCAGGCCACAAAAGAAAACTTATATTTTCATGTATGATAAAGTCTCTTTTGCCTCTGCTATCTGTGGCTGTTCTGATTTCTTTGTATCAGTGTTGAACCTGAAACTCTCTAAGCTGTGACTTTATCACAGTTGAGCAACAAGCCAACCTTACAGTGGGATCTTACACAGTGTCTGTGTCAGGGTGGTCTTCTTCATTCTACGTGAAAGCAAAGGCATCTACAGTCACTGAACGTTAACCAAGGGAAGGATATTTGGATGTTGGTATAAAAACTTGAGTAGATACTCTCTTCCTTTAAAAGTACCCAAGCAACTATTGGTGAGCTTCCTCTTTGATAGAACAGGGTGATTGATGATCACTTATTGAAATAAGCCACATCCTTGTTCAAGGTCAGGGTTCAAGTTATTTCATAAATCTGGCTGCTCTATACCTACATCAAGATAGGAAATGTCTACCCTTGGAGCATAAGATCAGTCAGTCATGTTTCCAGTGTACAAAATCCTCAAAGTCTGCAGAGAATAAGGTTGCCCTCAAGTTACTTATGCCTTACGAGCAACATGTGGACCATAATGAGATCTTAGTGACTGCTTGTGCATGCGTGGGAAAACGTGGTGGCCTGATGACCCTCTGGTACCTGTAGACACCTACTTTGTGGATTGGGACACCTTTGCTTAGATCCCTCATCATCTCTGCTGTGTGAGAGACTCAACAGTGGGATCCTGCCTCACCCCATAGACACTGAAATTGTGATTTCACCTGTCACTAGGTAGCTGATTAAAAGTGAACCACAGTGAGCAGTTGAAAGGGAGACGCTGCTACCACCAAGGGTCTAGAATGGAGCAGAGCAGAGCTCGGCGGTCCCTGTCTTGCCTGGGACTGCATCCTGAGTTCCCAGGCCTGGAGGGAGAGCGATCGGAGGAGAGTCTGTGCTGACCCCCCTGAGAGCCGTCCACACCTGACTTCCCTGACCGTGGAGGATTTCCATCATGCTAGAAAGCTCTCTGAGGGGGCACCTGGTGATGGGGCAGCAGAGGTGGAGGCAGGGTCAGTCTCCAGTCCTGGAGGGGGTGGCTGAGAAGCCTGCGCTGCCTGCTCTCCGTTCTCCCTGGTGCCGCCGTCACCAAGTCGATGAAGAGCACAGAGTCACTGATTGTGTTAGTGGCTCTTCATCACCGCAGGAACCGTCACTGGACCTTGAAGACGGCCGAGGGCAAGTGAGGCTATTATGGGAATAAACCGCAGGAATCCACCAGAGAGCCCGGCACTTAGGTCTGTGCAGCACCTTAAGTAACTCCCAACGAGGAGAGGGGTAATGCCGCCCCTAATAAAACGCACTTAGTTTAAGTAAACTACTCACTAAACCTCCTCGGCACCAGGCTTGCAGATGCCCCTTTGTTCGGGTGACTGCACTGATAATCTGCCTGCACTGTGACGGCCCAGTTCAGAAGAATGGCACTGCGCACGGTGCTCTACATTCCCTTCTGAGCCGGAGTTAAAATAGACACCATGAGACCGAGTGGCGCTTGGTCGCCAGCATTGTGGCAAGTAGACTGATCCAAGGGTGTGGCCCCTGTCCATCCCACTCTGCCTGCTGGTGACACATGCCTAACACATTCCTGTACCTCCCATGCCACAGGCAGGACCTACTCATCCCATTCTTCTGACCAGTAGGGACATGTGTCCATCGCCTAGACCATCAGCTTGTTTTCAGTAAACACTTTGCCTTTCTCTCTTATAAAACCCAACTGGATACACATGGCCTCAAACCCCTATTGTCTGTAACACTGGAAATGCATGTTGCTGGTCCCTCCTCTGAACTGACCGCTAGAAACCTGCTGCCTGACATAAGGACACTGTGGCTTTGAAATTCTGCAAGATAGTGAGGCCTTCAACACAGTGAAGCCTAGACATTTGTACAACTCTAAAGCCATCCAGAGAAATAAATACAAACATTTCCTATGAACAAGAAGTATTGCAGCTTATTTCTGTAAAATATAGTTGGACATTCATGTGAAATGTAGAAAGAAAATAAAAAACACTATTTCACACCTGAAAGTTTAAGTTAAAATTTGATATTAAACTTATCACATGGCAGAGTCAGATCTGAATAAACTGAAATGTGTAAGGAGAAAATTGAAAGAACAAAAAAAAATGCAGCTGAGGTTTGAAATAGTCAGCATTGGGAATGTGCAAGCTGATTTTAAAATCATTCCAGCGCCTTCCCATGCAAATTGTTCGGAGATTTTTCTCTCTGACATGTGGGCACTTCTTACCAACATACTTTTTCCTACTCCCTACTGGTCGATTGCATTTCTTGAAATAGCTCTACTTTTTCCAACTGAGTAATCGAAGAGGAACTAGAGCCAGGGACACAGATGCAGGGTGTCGAGGGTTAGGTGAAACGTTTCACGAGGGTGGAACGGTCTGCAGGAAGGACGTTGTTCAAAAGGACGCAATTACCAATCAGGAATGGGGAGAGCGACATCTAGGCTCGGTTCTGTTCGTGCCTCTGAAAACCCCCATGGAACAGAGTGAGGGTAATTTTTGGAATAGGCTGTAAAGCGTGTGTGGTGAGCTTCAGTTTTGGGAACTGGGAGTAAAAGACAAGTTGAGATGGTATGAAGGATTCAACTTTGTGACTCAGAGGTGAGAAGATCAATAAGCCTGCACCACACTGCCCAGACACAGTGACCAGGGAGCGATGACTGACCATTGGTCCAACTCACAGAGAAGGAGCTGGGCAAGGCAGTCATGGTTCAGAGCCCATGGGCTTTGTTTTTATGAGCGATTTCCATGGAGCCGTGGAAAGGTGAGCTGTGAAGGTGAACTGCTGGTGAGACTGAGTCCGTGCACACATGGAGGGGAATAGCTAGCAGAGGACTCCACAGGTAGATATTTCTAGTTATCATCAAGACTTAGAAGCTTCGAACACACTTCCCTGAGAGTTCTGTGAATTCCAGTGACTTCACACAAGAACAGCTAGCTTGGATTCCCTACTAGAGGTGTCTGTGGATACCTGGAGTGGGCCGAGGTGTTTGCAGAGCTCAAGTCTGACTTGGACCTCTCTTGGGGCCAGTGGTCACCCACTCTATGCAAATGGACAAACCTTTAGCTTTCATTTGCTGCCTTGGGTCCATCCTTACCTGAAGTGGGGCTTAAGGCACACACTGTGTTGGACCAATGTGTATTGAGTGTTAAATGCTCCATACTGCACGGTACAGAATCATCTCAGCCTGGACTTGTCCTGCTGTTGCTGGGGAGGGGTCTCTAAATTCATTCTGGTGTCAGCTGGAGTGAATCCTTTATTGTGATGCTATGATTCAGAAGAACGTATCACCAAGGTGTAAGACTTTTCACTGAATAGAACTTAAAATGGTGTCTCATTTCCTGTCAGACCTCGAACCCGACCACCAACATCTCAGCCAATGAGAAGAACGGCCCTGCTTTGACTGGGACGCAAAGCAGAGGCAGGGCTGGTTTTGTGCGAGAGTTCCTGTTCTGACCTAGCGGGTATTCATGGTGGCCCAAGAAAGCTCTCCCCAGGCTGGGTGGGACGTGGAGAGCCAGAGTAGGTAGTGGCAAAAGGCAGAGAACACAGGACGATGTCTGTGGAGCGGGCCGGGTAGGGCCATGCCAGGGAACAGCTTGGCATCAGGAGGCAGGCACCCGTCGGCCTGTGACCACCAGGGCATGACTCCTCTTCTTTCGGCTCTTTGTGATTTGGAGGTTGCTTTCTAACAATATTCATTCACATGTGCTTATATTTTTTATGATTGATTTAAAAACATTGTATTTAGCTTACTATCAAAACCACTGTGTACAGCAAATGAGAAGTCTGCAGGGTTTCCCTGTCCATAACTGACTGCCATTGAAACAGCCCACTCCCCTCACCAGGGATAACATCAGTGACAAAGTCTAGAACTTTCCTTGGATTATATAAAGTGACAGAGCACTTGGGAAGAGGCACTTTTATATTTATGCCCTAGAGCAGATCAAACTGGAGAAATAACTTGAATGCCTGGGAAGAGGCCCCTTGCTCATCCACCTGGGGCCCCACCAAGGGGGGAACCTGCACTTTGCAACCTCAGGGGGCAGCAGACAAGATGGAGACACTCATCCAGGCAAAGGGAAAGAGTGTGCAGACCATGTCCATGATTGACAGCTTGAGATCCCTAACTCAACCCACTGCCTTCAAACTTCTCACAGATGGAGGCAAGTCCCTGGCACCCTGCGAGCTACACTGTAAGAACACCCAGGCTCCACCGTTCAGCGTGAGGAACGGCCGAGCCACTCTACAGCATTTTACCAATGACATACATTCTCCAGCGGACATGTGATAGGTTCAGCTATCAATGCTGTGAAATCCATTCTTCACTTTTTTTTGAAAGGCGGGGGTACTGGCTATTGAGCTCAGGGGCACTCGACCACTGAGCCACATCCCCAGCCCTATGTTGTACCTTATTTAGAGACAGGGTCTCATTGAGTTGCTTAGCACCTCGTCATTGCTAAGGTTGGCTTTGAACTCATGATCCTCCTGCCTCAGCCTCCAAGCTGCTGGGATTACAGGCATGCGCCACCATGTCTCATTATTCTTCACTTGTTTTCACCTATAATGAAAATTCATTTGCATTAGTAAAATGTTATCAACCATATGACATGTTTTGGTATTAAAAATAGTAGATATTTTGTTTTTCTTCTTTAGCATAAAAAAGATATTTCAGAGCTTCGTTCTGAAACCTCCATACCTATGTTTTGTACACAGATGCAAGCATGTCGGCAATTCCTCTTTATTTTGTAGTGCTATCTTAATGCTATCATTTTTACTATTCTTTATATTTAAACGACAAATACTGGTATTCCATATAATTTCTACGTCTTTCATGTGCCACAGGGAAGGACTCTGAGCTTGGCAGAGTTTCGTCCTGTTATTTTCCATTGCTTCTTCCCTACTGAGGAGTAAGTGTAGGGTGGCGATCATTCTGAAAGCCTCTTAGAGTTCCTGGAGCAGCGTTCTCCGCATTCTTCCTGGGGTTATGTGGAGAGGACAGCGGGTTTCATCCCCTTTTACAGAGTTTACATCCCATTGAGGAAGACAGGTCAAATGGTCACACAAAACATACGGAGCTGAGAAGAGCAGCTTTTGGGAAGAGGGACAGCGGCCGTTTGGGAGCAGGGCAGAGGGTCTGTGTCCCCCGGGGAGGGACTGAAGCGCAGGCAGTTCAGCCGTGCAGTCAAGCAGATGGCCCTACCCCCAGTGACAGCCACAGAGATCTCCTGTGCAAGCAAGCACCATTCTGTTTAGTCCAGGGTTAAGTGACCTGACTCTTCCCTTGTCAATGAAGAGACTGATATTATCACACTAAAACTGGTTCTGCTTGTGTGGGGGACAGCAGATTGAAATGGTTTTTAGTTGAAGAACTATGTCAGATCCTTTAGCTTCCCCCAGGTCTACTTATAATATATTCCCAAATATCACATTTTCTAAAGGACCAAATTTTAGATTTGCATAATGGAACATAAACGGGTTGTGGACAACTGCCTTTCCAGAAGGTAAATAATTATATGCAAAATATGTTCCCTCTTGATGGGATGGCTACTGGAAGTTTTGCTGTGGTTTATTAACCAAATGCACGTTTTCTGTTCAGTTGCTGAATTTTGTTAATCTCTATTTTTGAAGCATTCTCCATCATAGCTGGGTTCCTTTTGACAGTCATACATGCAGGGAACTTGATTTACTCCACTTCAGTTCCGTCTCCCCCCTTTCCTGCCGCTCCTCCCTCCCCATTCTCCTTCCCCTTTTCTACTGGTTTTCCTTTCACTCACTTGCTTATTTATTTTCTATTCTTTTTTTTTAATTTTTTTAAGCTATTGACAGACATTTATTTTATTCATTTATTTATATGTGGTGCTGAGAATTGAACCAGGTGGAATGCTTATTTATTTTCGACTGGTGCATTCCACCTGGTGTATTTATGTGTGCGCACAGCAGGGTTTTGTTGAATTCCTTAACGTTCCTCCCCTTTCCCTTCCTGTCCCTCCTTCTTCCTTCTTGGTCTCCCTCTCCTACTCCACTGATCTTCTATATCTTTATGATATCTAATTCCCTTAACCTGTATCTTTAAATTTTTTTGATAGTTTAGAGGCCTTAGTGTCATGGATTTCTCCAAAACCCACTTTGTTTTGTTTTTGTGGGACAAAAGCTTTAATTAATTTGGCATAACAACAGAAGCAACTGGATCATATAAGGTCCTTGTGGGCATGACTTAGTTAAAATTTATTTAAGCTGAATTAATGAATTATATTACAAAAATTCTAGTACATATAGATGCTATAACAAAACTAAGTTTGCAAAAGTAGAAACTATAAATTATATTCCTTAAAATTATCCCTAAAACTTTCCAGCACCAATTGCAAACATTTGCTGTCAAGATTGATCAAAGGAGGCAACCATCAAAACACTTCTTACAGATTTTAGACCTCTTCAAATATTTGTATTTGAATTTGCGTTTGTATTTCAGATTTCAGGTTGACTCAATTACTAAATTTACATCATTTTAAAATTTCAAGTACTAAAGCAATTTCAAACCAGTTAATACTGAGATACATAATTTAATAGGGTTTTTATTCAAAGTCCTTTTCAAGAGTACAAATTCCTGAAATGGAAAATAGGACTGTCGTATATCCGCACACCAACATTTGTATATTAGCAACCTATTTAGAAGTGATCTCAATCTCGCTATGCATCAGAGAATGGTTTCCCAAGGTAAACTCATTATAGCTCTGCTCATTTTGCTTCATTTCTGTGGTCAGTGGACAGTGAACATCTGGACCCCTCCTACTGTGGGAGTCACCGTGTGGCTTTCTCTGTGCTGTCTGCATCTGTGAAAGAAGATCAGATGAGGACAGCCAGGGACAGAGGAGAAAATAGACCATGCGAAGCAGTTACACAGAATAACAAATAGTTCCCCAAATTTCTGCAGCTTCTTCTAAATTTACTCTCCTTAGTGTCATTAAGTATGACCTTGGTCTTACGTGATTGAGAACTGTCAATGTTCATGACTCTCCACTTCTTATTGCCTCGCCAGATTTCCTGACTGTTCTTTCAAGTCTAATTTTGGCCTGTTTTTACATTCTCATCATTTAATATATCTATTTCTTTCACTTTTAAAAGTAATTGTTCTGAGCTCTCTTTGAAGAGTTCACTCTCAACTTCTAGAGGTGAAAGCACCCACACGTTCAGGTTGTACTCATTTACAGGCTAAGGAAGGTAACAGGAAACAGGGCATCATGGGTCATGAAGAGAAAAGGAGACCTCATGTGACAACTAAAATTAGCCAGACTCCCGAAGAAACGCACAAGCCACAGTACTGCAGGTCTGTGTCAACCGGACTAGTTCCACTAGGAAAGCGTCAGGTTTATTTCCAACCTATCAATTGGAAAATAGGGTCTGGAGCTGCCTGTAATCCTGGGTTTTACTCTGAGAATTTCCACGGCTGCCAGGCTCATGTGCAGGGAAGTTGAAAAGGATTCCCAGGAGCAAGGTAAAGTCCCAACACCTAGTTGGCACCTGAGGTTCCAGTTCACAGTATTGGCATTATTCCTGGAAACATCCAATGGAAGACACCCTGCTTAATCATGTGGTTGCTGCATTCAAAACAGACACAGGAAACAGGAACACCTCAGCCTACAGGTTCACCTCTTCTAACCTTAGAAATTAGGCAAGGGATATGAAGTCAAACTGCAATAGTCCGGTTCACAGTTTTCAGCAATGTTTTTTTTTTTTTTTCACTACAAATTTTAAATAATAAAAGTTATTTCCCAAAGTACTAAGAATTGAAATGACCAGATTAAGTAACATGCTTGGCACACAATGAAAACTAAGCTGGCTAACTTTTCTTTATTCTTGAAAACTAAAGGTTGTATGTTTGTTAGGAACAAGTAAATAGGTTCTGAAGACAAAGCAAAATATTTTTTCCTGAAAGTAGGACTCAGTAAGGTCAGATAAACTTCTATTGGACTGGATCCTTTTCAAATGCAATTGTGTATGAAATTTAAAAATAAATAAATGAGATAGAAAAAGCACACCGATAGCCCTGGGAAGTTTTAAAGCCAACGGCGGGTCCTGGGCACATGGAGCAGCCTGCGGGGGTCCCCATGTTGGCAGGACTCCAGGGAGGTGCCGCACCCACACTGTGTCCCCAGCACAGCTCCCTCACACCACCCGCCTTCCTGCTGAACATCAGCACCACAGCCTCTAGAGATGGAGGGAATCCCCAAAAGGAGAGGCTCAGAGTGCAGAGCCCCAGACACGGTTCTCCGTCCTGCCCAGGATTTTGACTGACTCTCATGTATGTGAGCAGATTCGAAATAGAAGAACCAAGTGTAAGAACAGAGCTGAGACTGGGTTTGCCCCAAAAGGTGACGTTTCCAGAATGATTCCAACCAGGTGAATTCCCTGGTTAAACACATAAATAATCCCCCTAACAGATTACCCCCCACATCAATGGAACAGTGAAACCCCCCCAAATTCAGCAAAGAATATACAGAATCCAGAATCTCCAGAAAGATGGCATTAACCATTCCATAAAATGAAAAAAGTCACCTGATGGATTAGATTTTAAGGGGGAAAATACTAGTTTTAAGTCAGTTTAAAAAAAAGAGAAAAAAGGCAATGTAGAGCAATCTTGATATGACCCAGATATTGGTATTTTGTGATGACTGATACAATTAGGCTTAAAGAAATAAAGGAAGGAATGCTCTTGATAGAAAAAAAAAATCTCATTAAAGAAATAGGGACCATATAATGAGCATGAAAAGAAAATTCACATTTTAAAGAAATATCACATATAAAATTTTAAAAACTAACAAATTTATTGATAGGGCTAAACAGTGAGAATGATATAAGTCACTGAGTTTGAAGTTGGCCAATAGAAATTACTCAAGAAAAATAAGAGTAAAGAGTTATAATAAATAGAGCATAAGGTTCCTGTGGGGCAATATCAGAATATCTAACATGGGGCTAATTTGCATTCCGGAAGAAGAAGAGACTGAATAAGGCAGAAAGTAGCCATGAAGTAACAATGGCTGAAATTTCCCAAATTTGGCAAAACAAAACAGAACAAAACAAATCAACTTAGAGATTCCACAGGCTTAGGCAACTTCAGAAGGATAACTACAAAGAAACCACACCTGCACTCATAACCACAGGGCAGACAAAGAGACAGTCTGGAGAGCAGCCACAGACAAAATGACACGTTACCTACAAGGATCATGGATTTAAACCACGCTGACCGGAGAGAAGATCATGGCGTCCCTCATGGAACCGCATCTGTTAGTGCTGAGGGCAAAGCGAAAGGAAAGCGCCTGTCCACCCAGACCCTCATCACGTGAACCGCCCTCCACCACGGGGGAGAAACACAGAGAGCACGGCAAGCCTGTGCTCTGGGAAATGCTAAGTAATCTTCAGGCTCCAGGGAAGTGGCAGGAGGAGAAGCTTAGATCTTTAGGAAGGATGAGGAGCATTGTAAATGGTGAATACCTTGTTAAAAGTCAAACTTCTTTCCTCAGTTTCTTATGTCAGAGGTGTTAAGAAAACGTCACAGCACTGGTTTTGAGATCTGAAATGCATGTAACTGCACTGCATGCGTGTATGTAAAATACATGTGTACACGTGAACCTGCAGCAGAGCATGAATACACAAAGGAGGTGGGAATACAGTCGCATTCTTCATACATTTTAAAATAAAATTATGCAATAGTTACCCCAAGGTGGTTGAAAAATCTAGGATGTTTATTGTAATTCCTAGAAAAAAAAGGGAGCTATAGCAATACTAAGAAATAAATAGATAAAAGACCAATATATTAAGTAAAATGTAATCTGGAAAAAATTGGTACAATCTGAAAAGAAGGCAGGAAAGAAAGAACAGAGCAAGAGAACCAGGGACAAAAAGACCAACAGTAAATGACTTCCACAAGCAGTGGACAAGGCGCGGGTGGAAGCCCAGGAAGCAGGCTTCGCAGAGGTCTCCACTGCAGCACGCAACGGCATCTTAAGGAAGCGTCCGTATCGGAGGCTGCGGGACCGTGAGTGTAAAGAGGACTTAGGAGGTTCCTAGCCCAAGGAGCTTAGAGTAGTGGAAAGAGACAGATGATCACCGCCCTGGAGCACAGGAGGGTCAGCGGAATGCTTCAGCCCCCCATCGGGTTCTGCTTTCCACAGTTCCAGTTGCCTCTGTCACCTGTGGTCAGAAGGTATTCATGGAAAATTCTAGAAACAATTCTTGAGTTTTATAAATTGCTCATTGTTCTGAGCAGTATAATGAAGACTTGTGCCTTGTGCTGATGTGGTCAGCTACTACTGTCCATACCACCTGCCACTGGGCAAGGAATAGCTACCATGGTCATCAGATCCACTCTCTAATTCTGCCGTGCTTCTATGCAAGTAGCCCTTACTTTTCTTGCTGGCAATTTGGACATGTAAAAGGGAGCTGTTAAGTGCTTGCTTTAAGTGGAATGGTGAGTTTTCAACATAAGAGGAAAGGGAAGAGTTGTATATTCTCAGGCTATGAAGCTCCACAGTAAGATGGATGCTTAAGGTAGACTGGCCCAGGGCCAGCACTGCCTGCAGGCCCAGCATCTCCAGCATCTGGAGGACCTTGGAACTGTGTCCTGTGGGTAAGAGGTTCTGCCTCAGTACCAGCAGTGCAGAGTGCAGCAGAGTCCCTGAGCTATAACAGTCAGGACCTTGCTTAGATGGGGACAGCGCCCACGGTGCGCCTGCCTTTTCAGGTTCCCTTGAACAGGAGCTGGGGAGGGACGGGAAATTAGAGCAAGCCATCGTTGTCAGCAAACACCAGGCTCTGGAGGCACACCTACCTAGTCAGAGATGAGGTCCTGTGACAGTCAGAACTCTCTGATTTCATCAATTCTAGACAGGCTTATTGAGGGAATCTCAGAAAACATAAAACTATTCCTCTAAAGCTGGATTAGAACTGTTTACTTCCTTCCAATGTATAAAACTGCCTGTAAAAATAGTGGATCTTAAGGCCTATTTATAACTGAGTCTTACATTCACTTATTTTTGTTTCTGAAGAATCCACAGTAACTCTGTGTAGATCTTAGATGCCTTCTCTTCTGGGAGAGATTTCACATCCATCAGAGGGGCAGCCTACACTACTGGTCCTGGCGTGTGTCTCTGCAGTCTCCCACGGACAACATTCTACCATTTTCCTGAGTATGCAAAATGGAGTCTATTACACATTACAAGAAGATTTATTTTAAGAAAAACTGAATTGTTCATAGAAGGAGATAATCCAAGAGAAAATAAGGGAATATACTTATTTTCCTGAATCATTCAGTATTTGATTAAAGGAGAAAACTTATTTTATAAATCTTAAGAAACCAATTCTCAACAAAACTATAATCTTTTGTTGGTTTATTGTAGATATTTTATTATGTATATAATTCAACATATAAGCTTTAGTACAATATTATGTGCACCCCTGATACCATGAATTCATATCACCATTTTATGATGTAATTCTCTAATCTGTACAGAAAACCATTATTTTATGGTGAAGAATTATATAGTGCAGGAATATTTCTTCTTCTTTCTCTAATGAATTTTTTAGGTGATATCTTAGAGTGGGAATCATTCTTATTTCTTCTGTGTTTGTTTTTATGAATTCACAATTACTCTGAAATTCTAAGTTCATGTGGGTGATATTTGTGCGCAAAATTCATCACAAGTGTCTGATATCAGAGGCCCCGTGGCTCCTGCAGGTGCCTCACTGGTTGCTGTACTTGGTTTGGTAGCAGTGGACCCATCTTGTTTCTGGAACAGTGCTTTGTGTTAGGATGCGTCCCCATGAAAGGATTCCTTCTAAAGTATAAGTTGAATTTTCTGTTGTCCTTACTTTACATTCCTCTGTCTCCGATCCCCATTACAGAGTAGAAGCCATCCTCCCTCAGTGTCACTAAGGTCCTGGTCCTGTCCACCCCCGTCCCTGTGCCCTCCCCACACTCTCACTCCACAAGCTCTTCCAGCTCCAGTAACCGCGGAACCATTTCCTCTGTTTCCTTCCTTTGCTCCGCTTGGAAGACGTTGCTGGTTCCTTCTACCCTGGCCTCCAGAAAACCCTCTGTGAATGGAGAAACTGCTCTGGCTCCAAGAAGAGAGTCACCCCATATCCGTTGTTATTCTTTCTCTCTACAGGGGAAAGTTCATGCAATCAAGAGCTCAAACGATAGCATGAAGCTTTATCAAAATTGTGTGCTATCTAGTGTAGAAAATTTAGTATTCCACAGAACACATTAGATGATGGTTATGCACTTATTCACATGGTAGGTTCATGGTTAATGAATAAGTGAATGGGCAAGTTAATTAATAAAATGATTCACAGAATTTCAAATTGATTATTAAAGTAGATTTAGGTAGAAACAATAATATTTCTTAGACTACTGAAAATTTCCCAGAGAATTTACTACTGTTAAGATGGTTAATACTGTTAAGATAGTTATTCTGGCATTAGCTATATGTAATCTTCCCCGACAGAAATATTTTAAAACACTTTCAATAAATTTAAACATTTTAAATTAAAATTATAATTTATCTAGAGAAAAAGAAACAAATGTAAAATTAAATAACAGTATTAAATTCTCTGAGAAATATCTGCTAATCTAAGAAATACTTTTCTATCTAAAACTACTTTAATAATCAATTTGAAATTCACTGAATTATACTTTCCTTAAAAATCTTACTTAAATAAAATTTAGTTGCAGAGACTTCAAAAATGTTGTTCTTGGTTGGGATTCTTAGTTTTCATAATTTCTTCTCCTAAACATTTTACTTCAAGTAGAAAAAGAATAAAAATGAAATTCATTGTCTCAGGAGAGTGTTTCACCAGAACCTTAGACTCCTGCTGTTTACATGAAGGGACCCTGTGGAAACAGGTCCAAAGAAAAGTTGGGATCCTGCTTCTGTTTTCCTAGGCCTGGACTGCAAAATCCCAACCCCAGGATGGTCCTTGAACTCCATCAAACACAAAGTCAGGATCTCATGCTGTCTCACTTCTTCTCAATTGGGAAGTAACTTTAGCTTACATTAATGCATTGCATCCTGAGGGTATTTATGAAACAAATGACATTTGCTGTCATCTTAAAATAGAATTGCCATTGAGTTGGGCACGGTGGCCTATACCTGTAATCCCCAGGACTTGAGAGGCTGAGGCAGGAGAATCACAAGTTCAAGGCCAGCCTCTGCTATTTAGAGAGATACTGGCTTAAAAATTAAAAGGTCTGGGATGTATCTCAGTGGTAGAGTGCCCCTGGATTCAATCCCCAGTACCATAAATAAATAAACACAATGCTATTGTAGTTATGCTTATTGTTTGGAGCTCTGTCAAATCAATAGGGTCATCATATGCATGTGTGTACATGTATGTACGTGACCTATTTCCTTCTTGCAGCATAGACAGTGCTTGAATCACTTCTTGCCACTTTCTCCATTTGCTTGAATTTTGGGTCAACTTTTCCATCTTAACCCTTCCTTCCATCAAAACATACTGTCATCACCGGACAGAGTGGCACATGCCTGTAATCCCAGTGGCTTGGAGGTTGAGACAGGAGGATTGTGAGTTCAAAGCTAACCTCAGCAAAAAGCAAGATGCTAAGCAACTCAGTGTGACCCTGTCTCTAAATAAAATACAAAAGAAGGCTGGGGACATGGCTCAGTGGTTAAGTGCCCCTGCGTTCAACCCTGGTACCTCCTCATATAAATATATACATAATCAACTATTTTCAGGTTAGAAATATTCTTTATTTGATGAGCACAAACTAACTCTCAAAGAATTGTTGATGTTTGTTAATGTAGTACATTTTCCTTCTGAGCTTAGCATACTAGAAAAAGATAATTACCACCTAATAGAAAATATTTTAATAGTAAAGTATCAGACAGATAAACGTAGGCATGCATTCAGTTTGTTGTCTGTCGTGTGATTGGACTAATTAGTATCTAAACCACGTATTTGACAAATATTAGTGGCAAGTTACCATGTGCGAGGTGCTCTGCTGTGTTCTTTGAAGGTGCAGGGACATGTCAAAGATTGCTTCCCTCGGCGGAATCTGCAAGGATACACGTGGTAGAATTCAGAACTCCAAAGTCACAGACTGTTAAGACTGTAGATGACAGGAGCAGCCCAGGTGCATGGGACAATGGGCAAAGGAAGGTAGGCTACCCCTAGGACAGGTGGGTGTGGACAAGCAGAAGCAGCAGGGCCATGCCCCAGGCAGCACAGGCTGGCGCCGAGGCTCGGGCTGAAACCCAGACGGCTCAGTCTCCGCACTAGTGAGCCAGCGCTCTCTGCCTCTGTCTGACCTCCTTAGGACTCTGGGGCCTGGACCAGGAAGCTCAGTGGAAGTCACCAGGCAGAGAGAGAGGCTCCCCAGGTGAGCTGCCAGCGCCTCAACCTCGAGATGAGGTTGGGGTTTCTTCTCCCAGACACAGGAGGACAATGACTTGCCAATCAGTCCTTTCTGATGCTCATCTGTCCTTGTCTGCTTTGTTTCCTTTGCCTCCTCTTTCTCATGGAAGGCAGTGAAGGGGGAATGTTCCTGCATTTTTTAAAATATATTCCGGAGAAGATTAGCCCTGAAGGAATGCAGTTATTTTCTAGAATTCCTATTTGCTTTCCTTCTCCAAATGTTTAGCACTCCTGTGGTTTTTGACGGAGCCTTTTTTTTTCTCAGCTAGGAATATTGCTAATTTCACAGTAAGTGGGGGTCTGCGCCCTGGTCTCCAAAGTGGACTATCGCAGGACCTCCTTCCTGGAGGTTTCCTTCTGCTGGGGCTCAGGGACACTTCTGGGATGACCTCATCCCTGCCCAGTGCCGGCTTGAGGCAGCTGTCCCGGAGCCCAGAGCAGGAAGAGCTGAGGTAGCGAGGCTGGAGGTCTGGCCCCAGTCCTTTGTTCACTTGCTCGGCCACCTGTAAGCAGGGTGCCCAGGTCTCAGCACCACCCATCGTGACAGGTGGGACCGTGGGGCTGCTTCCCTGACTCCATCCTGAGTGTCCCCTCACAGAGCACTGCGGCCGAGGGCCTCATTCCCCATGGGAAGGAAGACGAGCGGCTCCTCTGCGGCAGACCCTGGGTGCGGCTGCAGTCGGCCCTGGGAGGCCCTTGTAAGAGATTAGGCACCTTCAGTGAAGTACGGGCGACATTCTCGCCCAGGCCATTCAGTTATTCCCTCACACTTTCACCAAACTGAAAAACGCTGTGTTCAGGGCCATCAACTCTTAATGCCTGTCCCGATGCTGACAGACAGCAGCCATGTCCTGGGGAGACGCAGGGGCAAGGGCCTTGAGGAGCATGGAGGATGCTCCCTGCAGGTGTCCTTGGAGTCGTGTGCTGGGCTGCTGCCTGTCACAGGGGCTTCGAATGGCTGCACAACCGGCGTGTTCTATGGAAAAGCGCCAGCCAAAAGCAACTTAAAACGAAAGAAATCTCAAAGCACTCTAGGCATCGAGGATTTCAAAATCTTTACTATTTTGTTTGGAAGATCAACAGCAGTATTTCGAGTACATTTTAATAATTCTGGAGATTTTTGAACACTGAAAAATTTGTACGACTTGATTCAAACTGAGTAGAGTGTGTGAGCATGTAGCCTTATGCACACTGCAAACCGGAGGCTGGAGGAGAGGCCTGGCCTTGCTCCCAGGAGGATGGCGGCTGTGAGGAGACCACACAGGGTGCTCTGAGGCTGCAGGGACATGGCGGGAGGAAGGGGAGCACGGGAGCAAGAGCTCAGTGTGGGCGGCAGCGTTTCAGGGAACCGTGCTGGTCAGAGCCGTGGACAGGGGTAAGGATTTGCTGGGTGGTGAGGGTGTGGAAGGGGAGTGTGGGGACAGGGGACACTGCAGGACACTGCAGGACACAGGAGCCCGGGCCTGCTGCTCAGAAATATCAATTCGCAATAGAGTGGAGGTAGGGACAGTTCCCCACCCTGGAGGGCACCTGGGCACATGGAGCAAAGCCAGTCCTAAGGGTCTCTCAGCTTTCCCTCTGCAGGGGAGAGAGAGAGAGAGAGACAGAGAGAGAGAGGGAGAGAGGGAGAGAGAGAGAGAGAGAGAGAGGAAGAGAGAAGAGGAGAGATAGAGAGGCAGACAAGGAGAGAGAGGGGGAGAGAGTGGGGAGGGAGAGAGAGGGAGAGAGAGAGGAAGGAGGAGAGGGAAAGAGAGGGAGGGGGAGAGAGGGGGAAGGGAGGAAGAGAGAGAAGAGGAGAGAGGGGGGGAGGGAAAGAGGGAGGGAGAGAGGAAGAGAGAAGGAGGGAGAGGGGGAGAGGGAGGGAGAGAGGAAGAGAGAAGGAGGGAGAGGGGGAGAGGGAGGGAGAGAGGAAGAGAGAAGGAGGGAGAGGGGGAGAGGGAGGGAGAGAGGGAGAGAGAAGGAGGGAGGGGGAGAGGGAGTCACTATTGCACCTTCTTATTTTTCATACTCATGTCAATCAGCTCTGTATTAAATGCAGAAATGATGAAGTTCTTCCGCTGTCAGTGCCTGTGGGCTTCCGGGTCTGACTTGTGGCCCTCAGTGGGGCATCACGTTCCCATCCCACCTGTTTCTGTCTGGTACTTCCTGGCTCTGTTGTGACTGGGTGGAGGGTGGCTCGTCACCTGCGTCCTTGTGCAGGACCTGGTGTTTCCCCTGGCTGTGAAAGCTGAAGGGACAAAGTCAAACTCCACTCCTGATTCGTTCCTACAAGAGGGGACATGCTCTCAGATGCTCAGATGAGGCCTTTCTTGAAAGAGTCATGTTGAAGTGAGCGAAAGTCAACAGCAGATACTGCATGCAGTTTAAGAATAAAAGCCACTTCTCATCTCTAGCTCCCTGGACCATTCCTGATGTGCGATGTGACCTCTAGTCCAAAGGCTGTCTGCTGGAGTAATGCAGCTCAGAGTGACAGCCCTGTCCCTGGTGGAGGCCACCCTGGTGTCAGGAAACACGGGGGCACATTGTGAGTGCCAACAGAAGTTTGTTCAGTGAACGCTTCCTGGCAAGTGTGTTGTTCAATATTAGTAACGTGGCACATGCAGCGTTACATCGTCTTTCTTCTGAGGGACTCATATATGTGATATGTGACAGGCGTTGGTCTAAGGACTTTACAAATACTACCTCATTGAATCATCTATTTGGGTTACAATATGCTATAATATATATTGTTCAGTAGTGGATCCCATTAAAATTTTTAATGACATATGTTGGCATTGTGTGTACAGGTTTTCAGTGACCTGGCTCCTGGTGTACACATGGGGCATCTGTTCCCTGCTTTTTCATCTGGGTGAATGTCACCAGTAGCTTTTTACATAGTTGTCAGTTTCTATAAGGACCAAATGCAGCACTTTGGTCCACAGTACTGTGAACACATGTTGTGGCCCTGTCTGGGAGGCTTGAACACCTGCAGCCCATGAAATTTTGATGTCCAGGTTGCTCCTGGGCCTGGGCTCTGTGGTGCTGGCCATCCAGACCCTGCCTGTGGGTGTTGGGTGTTAGTCCTTGGCTCTGCCTCCCCGGCTTCACATGGGAGGCTGCACTTCTGTGCATGACCACTGAACCTGAATCTAATAAGCCCGTTTCTCCAGCTTTACGGTCAGGGCCAGGATGCACGAGGTGAAACCTGTAGACACTGGGCTTCAGGAAGTGGCCAGGTCAATAGCATTGATGTCACTGCCTCCGGTGATCTAAAACTCATTTTCCTGTGCTGAATGGTCCATTTGTTGGTAGTGTGTGTGTTTCCATGGAGAACCTGACTCTCTGAGGGAACATCTAGAGTCTTTATTTACACCTAGTTGACCTCCCTGCCTCTTACTGCACAGGAGAAAGCCACTGTGGAATGAAGTATTGTCTGCTGCTCTGGCCCTGGAGCGCACAACGCGAGGACATGAGACACTTTCCTCCTGCCATATCTGCATTCCTTGCAGTATTTATCACACCTTTGCTCTGGGCAAACTAGACTAGCAAACCTTCCCAGCAGCCTGAATGTGTCCCTCACCTCCTCATTTGGCAAGTTGTGCAAACTTGGGCCTCAGGACACAGCTCCTCCCTCCTGAGTGCTTGGCACCTGGGGTCCTTCCTGCAGGGCTGTTCCCCTGGGCTGCAGGGCAGCCAGCAGGAGTTCCCTAGTCCCCTTGTCTGTGTGCTCACCCTTGACCTTCAAGTCCCAGAGGACACAGCAGGGGCTTTTCATCCCCTGAGATGATCAGTGATGGGGAGGGTTCTTTATTAGTCACTAATGAATAATTGACTTGCAGATTAACATTGCCAGCACACTGTGGGGGAAAACTGACTTTCAAATACACACAGCATATATTTCTTCTACAGGGAAGCATCCTAAGCATCGTAAAATAAATCCAGCTGGCAAAGAGACGCTCAACAGATTTCCCCTTTTCAGACTCTGTGTACTGCGGTGAGTCGGTCTGTCTAGTAATTAATTAAGGAAGGAACAGGGCTACGACAATGGGTACTTTAAAAGGACTCCTGGCAGGGTCATGGAGTCGGCTGCCCATCCTGGTTCCGCCTCTAGGAACCTGCTGAGCAGGTGCCAGCCCGCCTCTCTCAGAGCTCCCCTGCCTCTCTGAGCTCAGGTACCCTGTTCTGTCACCTTTCTTTGCCTCAGCTGACCCTATCCCTACTGCACCTTTTTAACTTTATTCAAACATTTTTTGCAGTCTCTCAGGGTGTTCTTACATCCTTGGGGATCTGTAGGTTCCTCCCCGATAAGCTGGTACAATCAGCCTGCACTTCCTTAATTTCTTTTTAAGCTCCTCTGGCTTGCTTTTGTCCCTGGGAGTTTTCCATGCTTCCAGACGGAGGCCTCCTCCCTGCTGTGAGCTAGGCTCACCTGTGAAGTCAGCTTCCCACACTGTGTGTCACTTGAGCAGCTCCTAAGCAGCACCTGCCTTTCTAGAAGCACTTTGGGGTGAAGTGCTTGGGGATTCCTGCATCCCCCGTGGGAGGAAGGGAGTGAGGGAGGAGCTTCCTGAAACTACCCTGCCTGCATTTCGAGTAGATAAAGCCACACAGGTGGAAACAACAACTCAAAGTAGGTGGCACTTTGCACATCCTCAGTTGATCCCAGTGGGGCTCCTAGAAGAAATTCCCATCTTTACTCTCAGTATCTGTTTCCATGATACCATCCAAGAGCATTTCTGTGATGGTTTTCTGTCAGGCATCAAAAATGCCAAGAGAGAGCTGTGCTTCCTTCTGTCTGACTAGTTACCATGTGATCCATGATCCAACCTTTCTGACCTGGGTCAGCGTCCTGTCTCTGCCTCTGTAGGCAGGTTCCCGAGAGGTGCTGAGTAGGTGGCAGGGATGCTCCCCAGGGGCAGTGGGTCCAGCAGGCCCTTCCCACCCACCATGGAGGTCAGATCTAGGACCTGGAGGAAACTGGACTGGCTGTCTGGTTTCGCTCCTCCTGTTCACCTCTGCTGAGACACCCTCCTTGTTCTCCTGGAACCTCAGGGCCTTCCTTTCAGAGAATCAGTTAAAACAGAGGTCCATGTTTGAGTTACACTTTCACAGAAGGAAATCTGTGTGGATTAGAGTTTCATGTGAAAGAACCTTCCAGAAGTGGAAAATATGGGTCAAGTGTGTGTACATTTGAATGTTATTTTCATATTTTTATTTACAAGCTTAAATATCAATTCTTTATTCATCACTTGCAACCAAGACATAATTTCAGTATACTTACATAAGCTGGTATAGTTAAAAGAAATCATCACTCTTTAAATCAATCCCACAGTTTCTCCATTGTTGGTCATTTGAGATACAAATAAGATTCACTGAATAATTCTTCCTGAAGATTCTTATGCATTAAGACCTATATCCAAGCCAATCTGTTGTAAATGAGGCCACATTTTCATTCTCAATTAATACAGAGATTTAAAAAAATTTAATTTCATTATTTTGCTGACCTCTGTAATTACATTAAATTATTTCAATTTTATTATTTTCAATTAAAATTTTATATTCATTACAGTTAGTTATGTTATTAAATATGAACTGATTCTGACTTATTTATATGAAGTATTTTATGTATTTCATATAATTTATGGACAACATTTTTCTTTTCGCAACATTTCTAATTTTGAATTAGTGAGATTATACGATGTGCAGGCCAATCAAAGGGTTGGTCATTGTCAAATTTATAATAATTATGAAGATAAGTTTTTTTTTAATCTAAGGAAAATTTTTGGAGAAACATTGTCTCTCTGAAGAAAAACCATGGTAAGTATTTAACTTTCATTCCATGGAGCCAAGCAATCCTATTTTCTAAAAGCATTTAACCATTAAAAAGGAAGTTGTATATTTTAGCTAATTGAATATATATGAAGAATTCATTCTTCAAGGTGCTTTAAGGTGGGTGAGCTATGTTCGTGTTATTTATCTAGCACACAAAACAAAGTCAAGTACAGTGCTGATGATCTCCATGCTGCGGGGTCTAGTAGATCCATCCCTGTTTGTAAAATGTTCCCATATGCACACGCCTTGACTTACACATTGTGTGCTGTTAAAAGTGGTCCCAACAGAGGCTCTAGATGTCTCTGTACTTCAAGTGTTTCATGGCACATTCCAGAAGTTTGGCGTGGGGCACGTCAAGAAGTGTTCTGCACATTCAGTGCTCTTCAAGGTCTCTTCCAGATACTGGGCTGCAGGAGATACGTAGGTGGTGCTGGTCTTCCATTTCTGTGACTCTCATTTAAGGTAAAGGCATATTAAATCCTCAGAGAATAACAGTTGTAGAATTTCCAAATGTTTTCTGTGCACGTATTTGAGTCCACATTTACTCAGTCAACGTCCTGTGAGAAGCTGCGTTAGGATCTAGTCACTACATATGTGATTTACATTCTGGCAGGAAAATTAGTTTCTTATACATTCAAAAATGAAGTACTCTGTGAAAGGCGACCGGGCCCCCAAGAGTCAAAAGCCCGGAAATGTTCAGTGACTGTGTTAGAGCAATGACTGAACGCAGCAGACACAAGGCACAGAGGGGCTTGAGCTGGAAGGAGCTTCTGGTCTTCCATGCCACAGTGCTGCAGGGAGTTCAGCTCAAGCACCACCCCTGGAGCGGATGAGAAGGTAGACCAGCAGTCTCAGCCCCAGCACTCCAGAGCGGAGGTCAGAGGGAGAGAGGGAAAGGCCCGGCCAGCTGTCTTCATGTCCCCTTACCTCCTGCCTCTTAGCTTCCCCACCTGTCCAGCCAGCTTCAGGCTGAGATCAAGTGATTCTCTGAAAGCTCAGGTGCTCGCTGAAAAGGTGGCAGTTGCTGCGGGAGTTTACCTCCCGAGAAAAAGGAAGAAAGTAGAGAATGACTGACTGTGGGGACCACTAGCAGCCCTTCCCAAGGAGGTGCGCCCCGCTCAGGCTCTGCTTGATGTGCTCACCAGTTGGAACTCAGGATAATAGGGAATGAACAGGTGCACACTGAGTAAATAACTCCTCTAAATTACCCCTTATCGTACTTACAGCAGCCATCAGGCCTCATCAATAATTCACCCAACCTATTAGTAAAAGCTATAGGGCATTTCTGTGAAAATTAAGGCCTATGCTTTCCTGGTTTACCCCCTAATATAAGCACCCCCGTCTCCAAACGAGTGCAAGAAGCCCTGGCTCCTCCTTCCTACCGCACAGGGACAGTCCCCGGGATTTGGCTGGCTAACTTACTTTGATGATGATTCCATTCATGAGACTTCAGACGAGACAAATCCAACCTGCACTGATAGACCAGTGGGGAAGGGTCCCGTCTGGGATGCACAGTAAACCATTTGGAGGATGAAAGTGTTTGGCGTTTTGATTGTGGTGGTGGTTGGGAGGGTGTGCCCATGGTGTAAGCCTGGAGCGTCCGCCTGGTCTCAGGAGGCTCCCCCTGAGGAGGGGAGGCCGAGTGCCTCCCGGACACAGCAGCAGTGCCCACCCTGTCTGCAGAGCTGAGCCGGAGCGAGCTGAAGCAGGGGGGCTGGATGTGTGGCACCTGGCGTGGGCGATCCTGAGCAGTGCCAGAGGTGGAGCCCTCTCTCCGGAAGGTCCACCACTCTAGATCCTGCTCACTTGCTGCCTGGGGTGCTCTTGGAATGGCACGTGTACAGCTTCGGAGATGAGAAGGCAGCCCTGCTGTCTTCCCTGAAGGTCCAGCAGACCAGCACTGGCTCCCTAACCTGCACCCCTCCCTTCTGCCCTTCACGTGGCCACTCAGTGCTCCTCGTAGGGCTGAGTAAGAAGGGCCAGTTTCCCAGCTGTGCTTTCTGACTTCAAGGAGAAGCGGGCTCAGCGTATTTGCCCCACCTGCTTCCTCTGAAGCCTGTGGAGGGCCTTCGCGGCCAGCTCCAGTGCACCTGTGCCAGCCCGTGGCCTGCAGGAGCGCCCAGGGCCTCCTGGCTCCTCCCAGGTCTCCATGCTTTCCCTGCGCAGCCGCATAAGCCCCGTAAGGAAGCTCTCAGGAGCGCTTGGAGCCACAGGCAAGAAAGCAGAGCTTGGTGGGACTCTGGAGTGGCTGGCTACTCCATAGCCCACTGGCCCTCTGTCCAGCATGACTGTAAGGTAGGAAGTCTAAGGTAGGAAGCTGTACTGTCCCTCGGCTATGAGCCATCTGGTATGTTCCAGAATGCCCCACACCCCTGCCAGGGAGGGGCCTTCTTTGTAAACTGGGTGCCCTGCTCCAGGGTGTTCCTGATGGTATGAAGGCCAAGGAAAGGCCTCAGTGTTGGGTACTGACACTTCTGGCTGGGCTGTGAACTCAGAGCCCAATAAGATGCAGCTCGAGTCTGGAATTGATTGCCTTAACCCTGAAGAAGCGTCCAGTCGCTGGTGCTGTGGCCAGAAGCAGAGACCAGAGATGCGGAATGCGGCTCACTTTCAAGCCTCTAACAGGCCTGCCTGGGCCTCGCCTTCAAGATCTTTGGCTTCACGGGGCCTTTCCTGGCGATGCCACCAGCAGCACGGACAGCAGCCTGTGCGCGACACCAGCTCCCAGCACCCCTACGCCGGAGCCGCGGGGAGCGTCCTCAGCTTGTGCTCATGAACACCGGGTCACAGGCACTCCCTGGCCAGAGCCCTGAGGCACGCGCAGGGAATGGTGGGGACTAGGTAAGAAGACACTGCGGGATTCCAACGCAGAGGTGGATCGGTGGCTCTGCGGTGAATTCCAAGACTAAAGTCCTCAGACACAAGGGTGAGAGCAAAGTCACAGGATTTATTAGAGCAACGGAAAGCAGAGCTCCAGAACAGGGAGGGGTCCCAAGGGAGGGACGCTCACGTGTCTGTTGTCTAGGGGTTTGTACGGGCTTGAACTGTCCCTGTAGTGAAGGCTGGGATATGGGATCTAGAAAAGGGCCGGTCAACTCTAGTTTGTCTTCCTCGGCATATCTGGAGAAAGTCATTTCTAAGCCTTAGTCAGCCAGGGCAGAGGCCGGGGTCTGTTGGCACAGGAGGCACTGCCTTCTGCAGCTGGTTGTCTTAAGGAACTGCGCTTGTGGCTAGGACCAGCTGGGTCAGAAATTGATTTCCCAGCTCCTCCTCCTCCTCAGAGACCCTTTTCCTGGCTGCCTGTGGGTGATCTGTCTGTCTCCTATTTCCACCTCTGATAACAGGGGAATGACCGCTCAGGCTGCTGCTTGCTGATAAGGAGCTTTGGCCTTTGCAGTCAGAGACTCCTCTCTCTGGGGCCTACCTAAGGGCCTTGGGAGAAGTTAGGAGGCAGCCTCATGGAGGATAGGATCCATGATCAGATCATGGATGAATAGATCTGGGTGTCTCGCACATCAGGGCTGTCCAGAGGTACGTGGTAGTGATTGGCAGGTGACTGGACAGGGTGTGCCTGGAGTAGGGATCATGCTGGGAAAACAAGGAACAATACAGCAATGTATTATTTTTCATAAACAATGAGCACAAATCAGTGTTATCTGCCAGCCTCTGGAGACCAGAAATACAGTAACTTGCTAGAGCATCAAGTGTGGTCTGACGTGTCATTTATTTGTGAATGGAGGTCACTTGAGACTTCAGAAACATCAACATTGTTAAAAACGTATACGCATTTAATTTTTAAAATGCCATAGTTGTCCCCTTGAGCTGTGGAATGTCATCTGATTTCTGTAAAGTGGCTTTTTATTGGCATTACTTGTGTTAGCTGAAGGGTCCCTTTATACGTGTCTCTCAGAACTCTCTTGGGAAAGTCAGTTATGGCTTTTATGAGCCACCTGACATCTTTTGGACCCATCCGAGGGACAAATGACAGAGCTAGATAATCATACCAAAAAAACAAATTGGATTTATCTATGTATGAGGGTAAGAAAACAGGCAGGTCTCAAATTTACTTAGAACAAGCTTGTGGCTCTGGTAGTGTGTGTTTGTAACCCTTTCTTTGTGACCCCCAGTGCTACGTACGTGGGAGGACCGACACAGTGTACATCTCAAGTTACGGTAAAAGAGCCGTTGTCTTTTTTTTTTTTTTTTCCTTTTAAACGTTCATTTATGACTCTGCTTTGGCTATGCTCTCCTGCTGGGTGTTCAAGACCAAGCTGGTCAAAACTGACCTTTATGCTGCCCACTGTTAGAGTCAGCTGAAGTGCCTCAGGGATCACTCTCAGGAACTTGCGAGAAGCATCTTGGCCCATTTAGCTTTTCTTCTACCAGCTGTGCCATCTGCCAGGCTGGGTCAGGGTCTTGCTGACCCATGTGGCTTTCCTTGGCAGTATCAGGGACAATATCAAGGTTCTGACCTGTTTGTGGGTCAGTAGAAATGGGACGAGGGTGAATGCAGAAAGGGTCACAGGTGGGAGATCTGTAGGACTTAGTTGTTTGGTTATTCACATGTGGATTTAAGATGGGGAAATGCTTGAAAAGAACACAAACATTTGGGCCTAGATGACTGTGGAAGTCCTTTCAGTGTTTAGTATTTTTCCATATTTTAGTGCATATTAATTTTACGGAGTAGTGGGTTTCATGTGGCCATATCAGCACAGGCATAGAACATTTTGATCATTTCCATCCCCATTACCTACTCCTACATCCCCTCAGCCCACCCCACCCACTTCCTTCTCTCTAGTGGTTCCCCTTCTGGATTCATGCCATCTTCCCCCCACCCCAGGTCCCATTTATGAAAGAAAATGTGGTATCTATCTTCCTGAGTTTGGCCTATTTTGCTTAACATAACTGTCTCCAGTCCAGCCATCCTGCCTGTGATGTGATTTTGTTCTTTATGGGTCTCTGTTCTTCGTGGTACTCCATTGTGTATGTAAGCCACATTTTCTTTGGCCATTCATCTGTTGAACAGCACCTTGGCTGGTTCCACCGTTTGGCTATTGTGGATCGTGCTACAATAGACATTGGTGTGATGGATCTCTAGAGTATGTGGCCTTTAATCATTTCAGACATACACTGAGGAACAAGGTACTGGTCACACGGTGGCTCCATTTTTAGACTTTGAGGGACTCCACACGGAATTCTACGGAGGCTGTACTAGTCTACATTCCCACCATGAGAGCCGCATCCTCACCAGTTTGCACTTTTATTTGTATTTTTGATAACTGCCATTCTAACTGGGTGAGATGGAACTCAATGAAGTTTTGAATTGTACTTCCCTGGTGGTTATATATGTTAAATATTTTTTTTTTCATATAAAGTATTGGCCAGTTGTACTTCTTTTGGAAAAATATCTGTTTAGTTCCTTTGGAGACTTTCTAAGAAAATAAATGGGTCGAATTAGTTTTGGATATGTGAGAATGGAAGAGACTATGAATTCTATTGGGATAAATACTCAAAATCCGGATGGATTTGCCAGCAGATTGCTGTGAGAAAGGTTGAGACTTCCAGAGGAGTGAGTAATGAAAATCATCAGAGGCGGGTAGCAGATGAAAGGGTTTTAGAACAACAGAAACTTGAGTTGCTTTTGGAGGAATGCAGCGAGGGCAGGTGAGAGGAGACGTGGGGAAGGCGATAAGTTGAAGTTCCCCAGCCTGGAAGAGAGTTCCCCAGCAGAGAGAGGCTGCTAAGGGGGGCTCACCTGCCTCCACACCAGCCTCCAGAAGGCCACAGGATCTACAGGCTTGTTACTGAGAGGATGACCTTCCGTCCACCACGTGGTGAGTCTTCAAGCTGGGAAAACTCTGAAAGGTTCAGCCCCCACTCCTCACCAGCTTGTGCAGCCCTGGGGTACATGTTCCTCTGTGCCCACCCTCACTCTACAAGGGAAGCCTCAGCTCACTTCTCCACTCCACTGGAAGTGTTAGCTACCCTGGGTAGAGACCTGCCTCATGGCCAATGCCAGTCAGCACGCCAGGGCGCAAGAGTATAGATGTGCTCTGGGCCCCCAGTGGCAGGACCTAAGCAGGACAGCCACTCTGTATGGGGCTTGGGCAGAGCTGTCCTGTCCTTCCTACATAGTTCTTTCCTTTCTTGGGTCCTTTGGAAATTTCTAATTATTGGTTATGCCAAACTTGCAACCTAAAACTTTGAGGGAGATATCAGGTCCATATAGGTCTTTAAAACAGTAAGAAATGTTTTTTTTTCTCCAACAAAATATAGGCTCAACATCCCTGATCAGCAGAAAGCAGTTACAGAAGATTGCTACTTCGCCAGTGAGCCCACAGACTGAGGATAAAACCACTCAGGAATGAGGCAGGATAAAAAAGGGAAAAAGGCCTGATTCCCCAACCACGTTTTCATCCTTTAGCAAGAAGCTAGTTTAGACCTATTTCTATCACGTGCTTCCTTTAAATCATGACAGGAACTCTCCGTACAGCATTCCCAGGCACGGAAAGCTGGGCTCTCACCACTGGGAGTGGCCATTCTGAGCACCTGACCAGAAGCCACCCGCATACCAGTACAGGCCACCCGGTGGGTGTGCGTATACTTCACTCTCCGCTTCCGCCAGGAGCCAGACTGGGACCTCGCCATATTAGGGGTCTGGATTCAGTCCTACACTTCAGAGCTCTCCCTGGCCACTTCTGCTCACAGCTCCTATTGGAGTGTATGTCACCATGTGTCCTGAGCCTCCTGCCTTGGAACCACAGGCTGACAGGGCCGGTAGAGGGGGACGTGCCCGCCCTCCCCCAGTGAGCAGAATCAGACCTGGGTTTGGGCTCTGGAGCTCCTCTGGTCCTTTTTTAGAATTTATTTATTTACTTACTTACTACCATGATGCAGTGATGAGCAAGATCTTTATCATGCTGAGAGCAAAGACCCACTGATTAGCGGACAGATGGCTCTTTCTATGGAGACCTGTTCTGCATTCTTACCAGTGGAATTACTGCATAGATGTGGGGAGAACTGTTGACCTGGGCATCTTCCAGCCCGCCTTCTCAAATTTCAAGTGTTGAGGCTAGCAGACCAGATCTGGAGACAGGTTGAGCAGCAGCCGAGTCTGCACTGTGTCCCATCCCAGTAAGGTTATCAGAGTCCTGGAGTGACTGAGAGAACCCCACCTTGAGTCATTCAGAATCCCGAAGTAGACTTGCAGGGAATAGATCCTCCACAGGCTACATAAAAACGGCATGGGTATGGGTGCGTGGTGTACTTCCTCTGCATGTTTTCAGCGCTCAAAAACTAGCATTATTCTCTGCTTGTTTGCTAAGTGGCTGACTGGGCCCATGTTTGGGTAATTCTTTGGTGATGGGTGCCCATCACTCCTGTGACACAGGTTCCTCTCACCAACAGCCGCTCCATTCCTTTACCTTTCTTTGATCACCTCTTGCCTTTCTGCCAATTTTTAAATAAATTGGCCTTTGCCACTACATAAAAGATCATCCCATCCCCCGTGTTAGCAGACTTTCCTCCAGCGCCTTTGATGCATCCCAGAGTCACTTGGAATTTCTGGGAAAATTTGGAGCCGCTTGCTTGCAATAACCAATTGTTGTTTGAATCAACTTTTCTTTGCTCATTCAAAATTGCATTTTGTGCGAGGTCACGAAGATTCAGACTAACATAATAGTGCATCATTTTAAATTTGTGGAGCACTGTAAATTCTGCCAAAGCCTTTCAACCTTGTGGTCCCATTTAACTAAATTATGCTATGGGATTGGATCTGCCCTCCAGGATCATGCCCACATTGAAAGCAACTGCCTCAGCTGGTTTTACTAGGTCGTGTTTTGATTTTCGTTTTTTTTGACTCTTAGAAACTCGGATGGGTTTCGTGCCGGCTTTGTTAGACTGGAGCTGCCCGGGTGCTGGGCCGCTCCCCCGGCTTTGTGCGCGGGAGCTCTGCGCTCAGCACAGACTCGCAGTGGGCATCCCCTGCCCTCTCTTCTTTCTTCTCCTTTCCCCTTGTTCTGCCTTTCAGTAAGGCTGCCGTAACCCAGGGAAGGGCACTTCAGAACAAAGCAAGGGCACTTCCAGCTCGTGCTGGGTCAGGTTTCTCTGTCCTGCACCCTCTCAGCTGATGCCGAGTTACTTCCACGCCCCTGCGACAGAAGATCCCACGGAGTCTGAATCCTCACCACCCTGTGAGTGCAGGTCCCCTCGAAGGGAAAAGGCAGGTCTGCGTTCAGCATGATAGTACTAGGAGTCCCCTTGGAGGTCCAGGATGTTTCTAAAAAGTTAAGAATTGGTTCCCAAATAAAGATGGCAGGTTGCCTTCTTGGGAGCTGAGAATTTTACATCCAAGGTCAGTCAGTGCTTTAGTGCCTTGATGCTGTGTCTGAGGGCTGCCCTGTCCAGGCAGCAGCCCACATCCAATGACCAGGGCCAGTGGGACAGGAAGGCTGTGGCCTCCCTGTTTGAGAGATGCTGAAGGGGCACACAGACCAGCGTTCCCGCTGAGGCGGCCGTGGCCTCTGCCAGGCTCACCTTCCTTCTCTGCTGTCCCTGCTGGCATCCCTGCCCCACGCTGCTCTCCCTCCTTCACTTCACGTCTGAGGCAGCCAGCTTCCCGGGAAACTGCCCTCTGTGCCCAGCTCACGGGAAGAGAAACCGAGAGGTGGATTAAACCATGCTTGAGCGACTCAGTTGGTCAGCGAAGAGCCCAGTCAAAGGCAGTCTCCTGACCTCCCAGCTGTCCACCTCCTCCAGAGGAGATGCTGCTCAGGGGTGGACTGGTAGTTAGGTCATCTCAAGCCCCTTTTGTGGGCAAGAATTTTAGAGTTTGGAATATTAAGAAAGTAGACGAAAGTTGTCTTTAGCTTGTATGAAGAAAGTTCTCTGTAAAGAAAATGGTAAGCAAAATGGCATTTCAATTCATTTTTAAAGTCTGCATTGGTTTTCAAAAGTATTTTATCCAATTTCCCTTTCCTTTTTACATTTTTCATTCTGCGAAGGTTTGAGAAGGAGGTCAGAAGTTACATACATTCACAACAGCAGGTAAGGCACAGCATTACTGGCAGGCTCAGGTAACGGGCATGCAGAACAGGAATATAGGGGTCCCAACTACTTGGTTGCTTGGGTTTCCCCTGCTAAACTATCACCAGAGTATTTTCTCCTAATGCTGCACTTGCTTCTATAAGCTTTTCACTTTCAGTGACATCAGTACAAACACTGAGGATACACATGGTGGAAGTAGTCCAGTATCCAGAGAAGGGGCTCACCCCTGCTGTCCCACCCAGCACCTCAACCTCTCTGGCTCCACCTTTAACATGAAATTGAAAAACGATGCCTGTGGGTTAGAGAGCACAGATGTGATTGTTTGACAAAGAAACTCAGCAAGCGGTCGATGATATTATTTTTAAGATAATCAAGGCTCTAATTTGGAAAGAAACTGAAATCAAGGTGTGCAGGAACCGACAGGGTGCCTGTCATGTAGTTCAGAAATCCAAGAGGTGCTTCACAGTTCCAGCTCGGACATCCCACTGCCTCTTGGCCTTCATGGTGGCTGGCCAGCAGCACACGCTGCAGGATCCTCAGGACCCCGTGCCTGTGCTAGGGTTGCTCCTTCCAAAGCACCGAGTCTCCGAGTCTCCATGTTGTGTTGGAGCTGTTGTGCCTGAGTGGAGGTCCGGCCTCTTATCTGCCAGTGTGTTTGTGAGTGTGAGCTTTGTCCACAAGCTCTTCTTGCTGACACAGCTCCTTCTGAGGATGCCCTTGGACTCCCTGGCCTGTCAGCTGTCACCCAGACTGTGAGCCATCCTGAGAACAGCATCCGTGGCAGTCTGAGCACAGTTAAGCTATGGAATGTAAAGAGAACTTCTCAGGAGCAGGGCCACGGGAAACACTTGACATTGTTAAATAGCCTTATTGAGGAATGCCACCTGCTCCTGGCTTCATTCTTGCTTTTTTACAGTTTTTTTTTTTTTTTTTTTGCTCTGTTTTCCTACTTTTTCATGGTGGAAACAGGTAATTTGGGCCCTTTCTTTTGTAATATGAACATCTGAATCTTCAGCTAAGCGTGGCTTCTGAGGCCTCCCATAGACTTGACATCATGCCCTCTTATCATTTTCCTCTGGTTCAACTGGTTTCTAGCATCCTTGACATCTAACGTCTGTTGTGGCCATTAATTAGTCTGAAGTGGACTGAAGAGGCCACTCAGGCCTTCTGTGTGCCCACCACCTTCAGTCCACCTGTGCCGTCGGTGGCTGAGAGCAGCCTGGAGCTTGAGTCTGCCTGCTTCTCCCAGTGGCTCGGTCAGGGTTTGCTGCTTTCCAACCCCGAATGGCCGATTCACCCTTCTGTGCTTAGATCATCATCGTCCCGGGCAGCGTCTTTGCCTGGACCCTCTGTGGGACATGGACACAGCCCTGGGAGCGCTCTGTCCTTCGTGGGAGCGGGGCCCGTCTCCTCCCACTGTTCGGACCCTTATATCTGAAATGCTTTTCTTGCAGGCAGCCTAGGATTGTTCTTTATCCAATCTGATCATCTTCGCATTTAAACTTCGGTAATTATCTCATTTACACATCATGTGATTATTGATACAGTTGGATTTAATTGTATCATCAGGCTGTTTGCTTTGTGTTCTTTCTCTGTTTTCCTTTGAGTTTAGTGAGTACTTTTTTATGATTCCCTTTTGTCCTCCTTGCTAGTCGTTTCGTATATTTCTGGCTTTGTTATCTTAGTGGCACTTTAGGACTTTGGTGCACATCTTCACCTTATCACTGTCTACTCTGATACTTGGCTGCTGCTTCATTTTATTATTCTCATTTTTGATTGACTGGTTTCTCACTGTGGGTTAATTTTCTTCTTTCCGTGCTTGGTAATTATTTTTGGATGTCAGGTGTTAGAAACTCATTTGGAAGGGTGCTGAATATTTTTGTTTGCCCAAAGCTATTCCTGAGCACTTTTTAGTTTTTTTGGAAGAGTTTGATCCTTGCAGATACTGCTTATGAAGACTGGATAAGGGTGAGGCATTGGGGGTGCTGCTTCTTCCTCAGTGGTAACTTCTGATTTGCCCTCTTACTTTGGTGGCTCAGTCATTACGTCTAGAGTAAGTCCAGTAGTGTTTGGAATGGGAAAGGCCAGGTAATCCTCACTCTAGTTTGGTGAAGCTCAGTCAAGGTTTTCCTTTAACGTGAAGTTCTGAGGATCAGCTAAGTGAAGTCAAAATCTAAGACAATGCGATCCTTTCATGACTTGCGCTAGGGAATGCACTTCAGGGCTGTGCTGCTGATCTTTGCCTCACTCTAGCATAATGCCTGAGACAAGCAACTTATAAGGAAGAGAGGTCTGTCAGAGGTTGTAGTCCAGGACCACTTAACCCAACAGCTTGGAGTGTATAACAGCATAGGACTTGAAGTCATTTTTCATGGTCAAAATAACATTGCACTCTAATCTTTTTGGCATTAATAATAAATATAAATTTTGTTATATACACGCACACATTTGTACATTAGTGATGTGTACATGTATACATATGTTTCACTTGCATATATATTTAATTTACTTCATTAAATTCAATTTGGAAGATACCAAGGTATAAAATAATTAATAACAATTATATGCAATATTCAAATAAACAGTTTTCTATCCTTTTAGTAATAACACTTCAGTGACATGAAAGTTTCTATTGTATCATTTGTTGACTTTATTAAAATCTTTCTTTTGGCTTCTTTAAAAAATAAAAATAAAAAAATAACCTCGCAGGGGGTATGTCCTCGTCCCACCCAGCGCCTGTTGAAATCTGGACTTCAGACCCACTTGCCAGCTGGTCCTTCCGCCTGTGTTCCCCCTGGGCACTGTCTGTCCTGTAACAGTTTCCCTGTTACACAGGTTTGCAGGAGAACTGGAAACAAATTCACAGAAGCCACATAAGAGTTCTGACCTCATCTCTACAGGGGGAAACACCCCCATTCTCCCAAGTCTGGTATCCCTGTTTCTGTATCAAAGAAAGCTGCTTCAAAAGCTGCAGATTGAATGACTTCATTTAATTTTATTTTCTCTATTATCTCTTTTGGTGCTGCCAACAATTTCCTAAGAATGACATTTTATTACCATGCTCACAGAGACTCTGGATGCCGCTATGCGAATCCTAACACCAACAACAAGAATGGTCTGTCCCTGAAAAGTTACTCAGTCTCTGTGCTCCAGTTTTCTCAATAAAAGGGGAATTATAGTAGTATCGTGCCATATGCCACTTAGAACAGAACCTAGCACATAGTGTCTTGTATAAGTTTCATCAATTATTATAATGAAGTAGAGTTAATATGCCAAATAAAAAACTCAGTGGCCTTTCTCCATTACATCCCATGTTAATAACTATGCTACATTATTTTTTTTAAGTTGATATGGGGATTGAACCCAGGGCACTCAACCACCGAGCCACGTACCCAGCCCTTTTTTATATTTTATTTGGAGATGGGGTCTTGCTGAGTTACTTAGCACCTCTCTAAACTGCTGAGGCTGGCTTTGAACTGGACATCCTCCTGCCTCAGCCTCCCGAGCCGCTGGGATTCCAGGCGTGCTCCCCCGTGCCCGGCCTATGCTGAATTTCAAGGACCATCTGGATCCTGATGTACTTTTACTCTTTGGGACTGGGTACGAGATGAGCTTGCACGCTTTAACCTGCATTCTTCTCTCCACGTCTGCAGGTACTTTAGAATATGAAAGAACAGAGTGAGGTCGTGGAGGAGTGCACGCAGGGGTCCCGCCTCTTCCACCAGCTGTTCTCTCGCATTATCTGGTTCAATTTCACAACAAACTGAGGCCTTTTCCAGGCCTGGTACCTGAGGCTTAGGTAATTTGTCCAGTGTCACGCAGTCACCAGCCTGCCTGACCCCTCCGTGGATGCCTGCGGCTCCCTACAGCTCCTGTGCTGTGTGATTGCTAGAAACACCTGCCTCAGCCCTTTCCCCACACAAAAAGTATCTTCTTTTCTGCTGTGGCCCAAGCTGCTCTGCTCTGCCCGGCGGTGTGCGTGGTGTGGCTCACTCTTCCCCTGGTGCTCCGCCCAGCTCTTCTCACTGCTGCGGCCTCGTGGGCACGGGCACCTCTGCACTGTCCCCCTGGCTGCACAGGGGACTGGGAGGGGGAGGTGCTGAGCGGTGCCCACTGCTCCTGTCCTTGCCGCTTCTTGTTCCACTGATGGGCCATGATCCAGCGTCTGGAAGAGAACAGATCAGGTTTCAGGATTTGAAACCCTGATTTTTAAACCCTGAAAACAACAGAGCAAGATTATTCTGATCTTCCCAAAGCGGCAGGAGGGCAAGGGGTGAAGAACTTTCCCTGACCCACAGTCCACAGGCAAGCATTTCTGAGACGGCGGGTTCACCTTTGCACTGTCCTGTGCCACCTGGGGATTTGAGGTTTATCTCCTCAAGCCAAGGGAGGCTGGCAAAGGGCACAGTGTAAACAAGCCTTCCCTGCAGGGGCCCTGGGGACCGTTTTCACACGAGTGTACCTAATGAAATTTCATTGATTGTACACATGCTGCTAAAAATGCCACTGCTCCTTTGGTGAATTTCAGACTTCTTTCTGGAGCCTTCTGTCCCATTTAGTAATGAATATTAATGCTGTATTTTATTGTACTATCGTGTTTTCAATTTTCTTTTGGAAAGGGATTTAATGTGACATCCATTTAATCATTTAAACAGTTGGGTTAAAGGTTTGATGTGATAGCCCAATTAAGTCACTGAATTGTGACCATATGTACTTGCCAAATCAAAATCGCTATGGAGGGAGTTTTCGTGAGCATAATTAGGATGACAGCCATGTCTGCAGCCCTGGTGTAAACTTGGCTCAGCCAGGTCTGGTGGAAACCTGCCATGGGAGGTAGAGACTCTTTCCCAGAGCTCCTTACAAGAAAACCCTTCATGCTACCAAATGTGAGCTCAGCGCAGAATTCCCGTCACCTAAAGAAGGATTTCTTTCTTGAAGCATCCATGGGGAAGAGCTGACATTGCTCAAAGAAGGATTAGAGACAATTAAAAGTAGGTTCAAGTCAATTTGACACATTTACTAAATACTCAGGGTGTGCTCTTATGAGACACAGGGGACATGCACTGTCTTCAGGGAAACTGGTTAAAAAACAAAACAAAAACAGTTAAAATGAAATTGGCAGAAATGCAATTAGGATGAATTTCGTAGATTTCAAGTAAGTTTCTCTCATCCACTAGATTTCTATATTTTAGCAGTTTTTATGTATCTGAGCTTAAGTATTTGAATAGAATTATCACACCATTTTTTTTACAATTTCATAAATTTTTATGAAATTGATGGTCTTAGAATATGAGCATTTTTACCCTTTTTGTTGTTTGCAACTGGAAGTAAATTTTATAACTCATCTTCAGTTATACCTGATTACTTATTGATATTATTTATGCTGAAATTTAAATGAAAAAATTTTCAAGATGTAATTGTTTAAAAAAATCCTCAGTCCCTAGCCCATAAATTTTTAACTTTGTGCTACCAACCAATGACTTTAAATACTAAAAGGTAGTTTTTAATTACTCTAAGCTATTTTTTAAAATATCCTTACACCCTGCCGTCAGCAGTGGCACATACCTGTACGCACAGGGAGGCTGAGTCAGCGGGATTGGTAATTTGAAGCCAGAATGGGCAATTAGGGTGACCCTATCTCAAAATAAAAAATTAAAATTAAAAGGGCTGTGAGTGTAATTCAGTGGTAGATGGCCATTGGGTTCAATCTCTAGTACTGAAAAATAAAATTTTATGTTCTGTTTAAGGCTCTGATGTCTGTATGCATTTTTTACCAAATGTGGGGACAATGTGATTTAAAGTCATAAGTTATCAGCTGATTCTTGTTTCCAATATGATATTTTTGTCAACTGTTTTGGAAACACTTTTTCCAACTCCCATCAAGATTATGAGCTATATAATTCTTAGTTGCTGCATAGGCTATGAGAACACATGCCCTATATTTCATTAGAGATTTATTATTTAGTTGAACCAACACACATTTAGCCAACGCCTGCTGAGGGTGGACCACCATTCCTGACCCCATCAGACCAGGATGCAGAGGGAGCACCCCAGGCCGGAGCCGGGTGGGGTCGGCAGGAGGCGCTCAGCCAGGCCCAGCTCTACCTCATGAGAGGGGCAGAGAGAGCAGGTGTGCAGAGACCTTGGGGTCTCCTTGGCCTTCACGTCTTACCCTGTGACTGTGTGCTGGTTAGGAAGCGTTGTCGGTGAGCCAAAGAGCTGATGAGAACGGAGACTAGTGCCATTCTACTCTCCTGCAGCCTTGCCTTTGAGAACGGGGTCCCACCTTGCAAAGCCTGGGAGTCCGACATGTGCTGTTTGCGTCCTACTGTAGCTAAGTGTCAGGAAGGTGAGGTGAACGCACCATCTCAGGACAAGAACAAAAGTGGAAGCCACACAGCGATCTGAAACACCCTGGAAATGGTCTCCCTCGCTGCCCTCCCAAATGGCCCCCTCTTGGACGGGAAGCCTGACTATTCTGGGTTGGGTTCTCGGGGTCCAGTCAGCTACAGCCACTGGGCCATTGGAAACAGGATGTCAATTATGGAAACAGCACATGCTCCAGGTTCTCTCTACATTCAGCACTTGCACTGATTTTCCCTATTAAAATGATCTTCCCTACGTTGCTATTGAGTGGAAGAAGCTGTTTTTTCTCAGTCGTAGGGGTTTGCTCTGCTGACACGTCAGAGCCACTTCAGGAGACCCCTTTGTTCATTAATGCTTTCCCCCAGTGATGCGTTTCAGTTCGTTTCCACCCCTGGGAACACTAATGACGGTCCAGGATGGCATTCTACATCTGGCCATGCTGCTGCATAGTCACGTCCACGTGGCCACCCATGTGGCCCTTCCAGCTCCCAGGGCACTACTGTGTCTACTGCTGTGGAATCATAGAACATGGGTTTTCCTGTAAAACAGACAACTAGGGAACCCATGTCAGAGTTCATTTCAAAGCATTTTCTTGCTGTTCTCCGTGGTAAAATGGGTGAGCATGCTGTGCAGGCTGCCCTTAGTCTTTAGAATGGGTCGCTCTCACTTTCCATTTGTGAGAGCGACTGCAGTTTCGTGAGCAGGTGCGCAGCGCCTGGTAGATTCACATCCATGACTCTGGTCTTTCTGGAGGCAGTTTACCTGGACACAGCTAATGGAAACAATGGCACCTGGACAGGAGGAGGAAGCTTCTCCTAGGGGTGAGAACAGGTGGCCTTGTCTTTCTAGCCTGGCTTGATTCCTTAGCATGGGACCTTCAGTACTCGCCTGACTTCGCGGCTGAGGCTGAGGAGGGCTCCCTTCTGTCAGCAGAACAGGTGTTCCTCCCCGGCTGGTGGGCACCTTGGCTGCTGTGAGTGGCCTGCAGGTGCAGACCTCCTCCGCTCACCGCCATCTTCTGCTTTGGACATGGGCCAGCAGTGGGATGGTTGGATCCTCTGGAAGTTCAGGTTTTGGGTCTTGTGGAACTTTGTGCTGCTCTCCGTAATGGCCCTACTGGTTCACATTGCCAGCAGCCGTGTCTAAGGGCTCCCCATATTGGCAAACTCATCAGCATCCCCTTCTCTGGGGCCTGGGGCGGCATCTCCTTGTGGCTGCATGTGTGTTGCCCTGGTGATTGGTGATGTTGAGCACATTGTCATGGGTTTGTTTCCCTTTTAATGCTTTCCTTGGAGAGGTGTCTGTTCAGATCATTTGCCCATTTTTAAATTGGGTATTTGTTTGTTTGTTTGATTTTTCTTAAATAGTGAATCTTGCAGAATTAGAGGGTAGAATGAACAGTCATTGTCAGAGCCTGCACAAAGGTTCAGTTGGTTAGGAGGAATAACTTGCAATGTTCTATAGCACTGGCAGAGTCACTGTGATTGACAGCAGTGCTCATGTGCTTCAAAATGGCTAGCTGAGGGGAGGGTGGATGTGGAATTAAATATAGAATATACTTTTTTTTGGTACTGGGACTTGAACCCAGGGGTAACAAACTAGTGAGCCATATCCCTAATCCCTTTTCATTTTTTTATTTTGATACAGGGTCTTGGTAAGTTGCTTAGGGCCTTGCTAAGTTGCTGAGGTTGGCCTTGAACTTGTGACCCTCCTGCCTCAGTCTCCCAAGCTACTGGGATTAGAGGCATGCACCAATGTGCCTGGTTAGAACATACTTTTCTAAACAGACAACACAGTTGCTTGTAGCCTTTACTGAACTAATTTGGTTTTCTGAACATACTTTTGTAGACTCTTTTCAGAAATTGCTTTTGAAAAACGAGTGCTGGGCATTACTTGATTATGTAAATAGAAATCCATGATCTGTCAATAATATTTAAAAACCTACCTACTAATATTGTTCTCTAAGTTTTTCTTCATAGCTAAGTTTGGACTTAAGTCATTTTGATAAGAAATAAAAATACATAAGTTTCTTAACTCCTTTGAATACTCTATAGCATAGTTGCTAACTTACTGATGATATGCTCAATTTAAACCAGCAACATGAGACAGTCAGCAATCCTGCATGTCATTCATTCTGTCCACTGACTTGTCAATTCAGTGCAAAAGACTGAGTTTTGACCACAGAATGAGAGCTTGTAGGTCAGGTCTCCAGACAGCTGATGGGGTAGAGCCTCCAACAGATGAAAAGTAATGTTAGAAAAGAAGCGAATCCAGGCCCTGCTTTGGAGTGCAGATGAACGCAGGGCTTGTGTTGTCCATGGAGGAGTTGACGCCTCCCCCCCCCTCCCCCCGGGGGCAGAGGCTGCAGGGGTGCAGAGCCGAGGCCTGGCTTCCACGATTGACAGGTTTTCATGTGATGAACAAACCTTCAGTTTAGTCCTCGGGAGGCTTTGCATCCCTCAGACACAACAGTGTCTGGGGCGTGCATCAGGCACCGACCCGTCCTGCGGTGCTTTCCTGCCATGCTTCTTAGGCCTTTCCCCCGACCTTGGAGTCCTCCGCGTTCTCTGGCTGTTAAGTGCACGAGCACGAGACCCAGACTCTATCTGCATCGCCGAATCCAGGCACAACTGTGTTTTTGTTTTTAATGATATGGATTTATTTATATATTAAAAAATGGTTACGAAAATACTGTCACGCAGATAATCTAAAACCTGACAACATTTTCTATTTAGATTTTAGGCACAATTCAAAAATGTTTTCCGTGCTAAAGTTTTGATCATTTGAATAGTTCAAAAGTGGGGCTTATGCTGTGATTGGAAGGGATCTCGATAGAAGAATTATTTTTCACTTGTTTCTTTTCTCCTTCCACTAGTTTTACCTAGCCACACCTGTGGACATCCTGGGGAAATACTGAAAGGCGTTCTCCACGGCACAAGGTTCAACATAGGAGATAAGATCCGATACAGCTGCCTCTCCGGCTACATCCTGGAAGGTCACGCGGTCCTGACCTGCATTGTCAGCCCGGGGAACGGCGCCTCCTGGGACTTCCCGGCTCCTTTCTGCAGAGGTAATGTCCAAGCACGTGTCTGTGAAGGGGAGTGGGCGGAGAGAACCTGAGCGCAATAAGTTCCCACCCAGGGGGCGGGGCCTGAAGAGGCCAGCCTGGCTTTTCCACAAGCCACAGGATGTTCCATGTAGGAATCCGCGGCTAGGACCCGATGAACCACCAGCAAGCACGTGCCACGTTATTATGTCCCAAGTTCCAAAGTTTCCTTCCTTCCATTTCCCAGACTTTCTGCTCTTCTTCCTGTGGCTCCCTTTGGTGTTTTATTATTTTATGCATGTTTATGTCCTTCTTGATCTGATGATTCTGTTTATCTTTTTCTCATAAAAAATGGAAAACACCCCTTGATAATTAAACTTTATCTTTCCAGGACTCTTTCGGCTCTCTTCAGCTTTGAAATAAGGTGATCATAAATGAATGCACTATTTCAAATGTCCATTGCTCTCCTAGGTTATAAAGTTAGTGACTTTCCTGAATCTCTGAAATTCTTACCTTTCTGATGAAATCATTTAATTTTTCCAATCTTTATAAGAGCATCTTCAAGCTCTTGCATTTTGACTTTCTTAAGAAAACCCATCTCATGAGTCAAAACTAAAATATAGCTCACATTTGTTGAGAATTTTTTCTTTTTCTTTTCCTTTTTCTATTGCCCAGGGACTGAACCCTGGGGTGTTAGGCCATGGACCCACATCCCTAACTCTTTTCATTTTTTTTCTATCTTGAGACAGGGTCTCACTAAGTTTCTTAGGGCCTCGCTAACTTGCTGAGGCTGGCCTTGAACTTACAATCCTCCTGCCTCAGCCTCCCAAGTTGTTGGGACTACGGGTGTGTATCACCATGCCTGGCTATTGAGGTTTTAATAAAATGCCCAAAAGTGTCTTGAGTGCTTGTCTGGATCATGTCACTTAGTTCTCACGACTACCCACTGACACTGACTTAGCAGGTAAAGCAGCAGAAGCCTGATTTTTGGAAGGTACCAGGGACAGTGTGTGTTGAGGTGGGACTCCCAAGTCTGGCTTTTAATTCATGCCTGTGACTTTACCAACTCATGGCCCCAGGTGTGTGTCATTGTGTGACATTATATTACTCTCATGAGCGTGCTTTTGTTTTGTCCTGTGCTAGGTAATGAACATTTGCTTTTTCATTTTTTCCCTGTTAAATGTGACAGTTTCAAGAGCTCTCTGTGGTGCTGAAAAATTTTTTCCTGGCTTGTTACAATGGACACCGACTAGTCTGTGCTGGTCACTGGTTATGGGTCAGGCATTATCTTGTCATGCTTACGGTTCCCCAGTAAGGGTGCTATTGAGGATTCATTTGGTAGGTGGAGAATTGGAGAGGAAGATGAGAAAGGTGGCTGGCCACGGCTCCCTGGAAGGCCTCAGCCTTGGGATCAGGCATGTTGGGAGCATCCCTTTCTCCAGAAACCCTTGAGGATGGGCACTGACTCCCCAAGGCCCTTATCCCTCCTGAAGTGTCCTTTCCTCTGCATGCTCCTAAACTCCTTCCCACCCCTCCTGATTTTCATTATTTTCTCTTTCCATCGTCAACACAGTGGTATCCTCACAACCTGGACCTGTTCCCATGCTTCTCCATGGACTCATCTCCAGGGATCCCTCCCGTTGGAGGACCCTGCCAGCTGAGTGCCCCGAACCCACCCCTCCTCTCCTTGCTTCTTTCCATGGCTGCCTCCAGCAGGTCCCCTTCATCTGGAGACGGTGCTGCTTTGGCACTGAGGCCTACGTGCTCGGGTGCCATGTTGAGCTGCCCCTGGTCTTCCGTCTCTTTGCTGTATCTCGCTTCCCGCTCTTGCCCGGCTGTTGCAGTTAGTTCTCTTCTCACTGGCCCTGCTCGGAATTGAACGAGCTGCACGTCTAGACTCTCGATCCCACATCCTGCTCTGCTTCAGATCGGTCTCCCCAGCAGACGGCTTCACATCCTTTCTCTCTCAACCAGTCCCCCTCAGCGACTCGACAAGGAGAAGCTGCAGACCTTTCAACCTGGCTGGCAGGGTGCTCCGTGACCTGGTCTCAGCTGAAGACCGCAGCCTCGTCTGTGGGTTACCACGAGGCTCCCCTGCTCCCCTGCACGCTCCGTGTGGGGCCTCTGCAGGCTCCTGAGAACCTGGCTCCTGCCCCCTGCCCTCAGCCTGGTACCTGTCTTTGTGGGAATGTGGCCGGAGGAGCCCATGAGATCCACACAGTAGCTTTCCCCCGAGGCTGTGGCACCCCCACATCGCTCGCTCCTGGCTCGGGTTTGGCACTCCTGGTCCCCACTTCATCCTTCCATCTCAACAGCCGTGCATCCCATGAATCCGTTGAATCTAAACTTAAGTCCAATTTGTTATGTATTTCCACTGTCATTCCTTTAATTGCTTAAAGAAAAAAAAAAGCATTTTATTGTCTCTGGCATTTCTTTTGTCATGAGGTTATATTTTAATGTCTTAATGATGTTTGGTCAACTAGTTTGTAAGCACCCCAGATATCGGATGGCACCATTAAAACTGTACCTTTGGTTTCTTTTGAATGAAGACTCATCCTCAGCCACAGGTGTTGACCAGGTTGTGTATGTAACACCTTCTTTTCCCTCACATTTCCTCAGTAGTCCTTTTTTTTTTTCTCCTTTACTGAAGGGTCTTTATTAATTCCACAATTACATACCTTATAAAGTCAAAGTTGAATTAGTCTGCCAATCATCTTTCCTACTCTTTCATCAGTTTTATTAAATCCCAACTGCATCAAGATTCTTTGGTCATACATATTTACTTCTGTGTTACAGATAAATACATTTATACTAAAATACTAAAGTTTTGTCTTTTCTAATGCTTGGCCTAGTAAGGATACCAAGGGAGTTAAATAAAATAATGTGAAACACAGCAGTATCTTATTGATTTGGATAACTAGATCACAAAAATACCAATGATCTAATTCTTGTAAATGTGTAGACGTGGCATTATCTGGGAAAGACGTGAATGGATTTCAGCAGTGTGGGGTGAGATGATTCTAAAAATGAAACCACCCTCCTTTCTGCTTCCCAAAGTTATTTGGTTCCAGGAATTGCTAGAGGGTTGCCCTTGACAGTGTTACTGACAGAGACTCCAGTGTGTCCACTCAGTGACTTTTGTCCAGTGTTCATTCACTTTTCTTTCCAGTGGGTGTTGTTTAACCTGAACAGCGTCACCTGAGTGCTTGCACCACCTATAGAATCACATAAAGCTCTCCAGAGAGAAGTGACATGACCGTCTATTTAATATGGGTAGTATCTAATGAAGCGTGAGGTCAACCAGCCGACCCTGAAACTGTCCCCAGAACAGGAAACCAGCATGGCCCCCGCGCCTGGCTGAGCGAGATCAGGGATGTCCTCTCTGGAGGAGCCGTCCTGCCACCATCCCGGGGGTCCTGGTCCTCACCTGAGGTTTCCGTCTCCCACTTCACTGTGCCCCATCATTCCCACAGTCCTTCAGAGGGTCCTTCACCTCGTGTAGGTGAAGTCCCCATGCAAGGTCTCATGGGCAGGGACTCCACACCATTGGTGGAGGCTGCCTGCGGGTGGTGGGTCGGCAGTGGTGCCAGCCCCCAGCACTCTGATGACTTTTGACCTCACAGTCAGGGGGACACAAGGCGCACTCAGAGGTCTGAAGTCAGGATCGTGTTTCCATGTCCTGGTGGGCCCTTTCTCTTGGGAAGTGCCCGTTCAGATGCCCTGTCCATTCCCACGGCTGCCTCCTCATCACTGTCATCTGCCATGAGTCCTTCAGGCTCCTTGTATGTCATGGATGTCAGTCTTTGTAACAGGCAGGGTCTGCAAGTCTTTTCCCCGTCTGCGGTCCTTCTCTCCACTTTGTGGATGTCTGTTCTACCCTGCAGACACTTCTGGGTTTGAGGTAGCCCCAGCGCCTACTTTTGTTCCCATCAGCTATGGTTTTGTGGTCTTTTCTGGATCTTGGTCTACACCAGTGTCTTGAGGTGTTTCTCCTGGTTCCTCAGAAACCTGGTGGTTCCACAGCTTCAGGTCACACCTTTCAGCCTTCCGTCCATCCCACTAGAGTCTTTAAGACATCCCTTCATCTTTGAAGTGTGCTCTTGGCTGCTGCTGGTTTGGGTGTTGTGTCGGCTTCCTGGCCTGGAGTCTTGTCACTCAGCTGTGCGCCTTGCCCAGGAGTCAAACCACAGACATGAGCAGGTGAAAGGCAGGGGGACGCAAACCAGACTGGTGACTCCCTATCCAGGGACAGGCTGTGCAGTATGTGTTTAGCATGTGTATCCATCAACTGTCCCACGTGTGTGTGAACATGCAGCTCCAAAGAAGCACGCAGACAGTGGAGTTGCTAGCATTGGTCTCCACCAGGGGACCTGCCTGCAAGTGCCAGGCAGTGCTGTGACGTGCTGCTTTGCGGGGCTGTGATGGCTGTCAACCGCGTTGAAGAGCGGGGATCAAGAGTTACCTGCTTCACCTGTCCACCAGGCAGCCGGGTTGCTCTTCGCACTTAGAGTTTGCGGGGATGAGTATCTGCCGCTCTGGGGGGTGAGGCACGTGGCTGGGGTGGGAAATGTGCGGGGGCGAAGCTGGCTCTGACCTCTTGCTCTCACTGCCGGCTCCCTGGTGGGAAGGAGGATGCTTTCTTGCTGCTGTTTGTTCTGTTTGGAAGCATGATCTATAGACCACAGAATAAGGAAAGCCTAAGGATTATTATTGGAAACCAAGACTGCTCTCACAATAAAGTCCTGCCCTGGGTTCTGCTGTCTAAACACATACACGTAAGATGCATATTCACCTCAATGTGTCAAAACACAGTCACCATTTTGTCACAGTTTTAGGGAATACAGGGTGTGGCAGCTGTTCTGAGTTTTGTAGAGTTGACTAATTTTATCCATCTCAGGACAGTTGTGTTTTCTTGGAGGAGTGAAGAGTAATCAGCAGGCCAACTGCTGCTAAGTGAAGAGCCAGCAGCAGTATCAGGGATGCCTTTAATAAAACCTGCTAAATAATGCATGCCCAGGCTTCATTTAGAGCCATCAAAGCTGTGAATCCCTTTAATTGATAAACCTCACATAATGTGATTGCAGATGACAATGTCACTTGCTAGCGTTTTAGGAAATGTCAGTCAAAGTTTTCAAATTGCAGATGTTCTGCTGCCGGTGATGAAGGGGTGGGAGGACTAGGGCGACAGAGCCTGAGCGGGGGAATACTTTTGCCTTTATGGGGGCCTATAAATCCTATGATACTTGAAGTACAGCTGTGTTCTACCATCTACGTTGCAGAAGTCACCGTGTAAGATGGATCTTCAGTGATCTGTCAGGCTGGGGCCAAGCAACAGGAAGGATGAGTCCTTTAGTCAGCTCTTCATACTGCAAAGACCTGAGGAGGACTCTCAGTGGAGGAAAGGTTTGGGGCTCACGTTTCAGAGTTCTCAGTCTGTAGGAGCCTCCTGCATTCCTCAGGGCCTGAGGTGAGGCAGAACATTATGGCAAAAGCCTGTGGTGGAGGACAGTGACGGGGGACATGGCAGAGAGGCAGAGAGAGAGCTCTGCACCACAAGGACAAAATATAGACCCCAAAAGCACACTCACAAGAACCCTCCTCTTCCGGCCACACCCCACCTGTCTACAGGTGCCACCCAGTTAATCCCTGTCCGTAGATTAATGTGCTGATTAGATTGCAGCTCTCGGAACCCAGTCATCTCACCTCTGAGCTCTCCTGTGTTGTTTCACACGTGAGCTTCGCAGGGACACCTCACATCTCCACCATAGCATTCCATTCTGGCTGGGACCAAGCAATGCAAAGGATCAGCAAATGGGGCCGTGCTCTTGTAGGAAACCTGGCTTTAAAGGAAGTCTGAGTGGTTTCAGACTAATTATAAACAGGTTTCTTTCATACTGTGCAAAACCTCCTATGTAAATCTTGCCAAAACAGAAAAAAAAAAAATAAATAAATAACAATGGGAAATGTGCCCGCACTAGGTAGCAGTCAGCCTGGTCTCAGGTTCCACATCTTCTCTAGGCTACGGCTTTCTGCTGAGTACCATGTCTATATGACCTGTTTAAACACAATCGTGTGTCAACTTTAGAAATTACTCATCAGTGCCTCTGCAGGTATTTTGATTTTGTGGGTTACTTCATAGTACTTTTCCATTACTTTTTCAGCCACATTAGGCTGAAAGCTTTGAGGAGGAGTGTTTGCATGCCAAGGTAACTGCAGGCATGGTGACAGGCAGAGACCGATGTCCAGCAGTGGACACTGCCTCTCCAGTTCAGCTTCACCACATGCTAACTGGCAAGGCATGGGCAAGCTCTTGCTTGCAAAGCCTCAGGTTCCACAGCCCTTAAATTGAACTGATACTACTTTCTGCCTCAGAACTGGTCAAGATGAAAGGACTCCCAAGTGCTCAGTTGGTGGCTCTTGGTGTTCTAGTACCACCATTCTGGAGCTGGAGTGGAGAGTGGACCGCACAGGATGACTCCAATCACATAGCATATTCTGCTCACGTCCTCCTCCATGAGATTAGAGTTACATCACAAACGTTCCAATTTCAATTGGCAAAATTTTATTCTCAGTCTTACTGCTAATTATTAGTTATCTCTCCCATAATTAAACATAATGAGTGCTTCCAATGTTTACTTCTACACGTAATGCTATCAGTGTCTCTGTACAGATAGTGTTGCTTTGTTTCTTCTGTTTAATTATTTCCTAAGGATAGAATTCTAGGGATGTTATTTATGTTTTGCAAATTTACAAAGCAAATTTCAAATTCTATAATAATTTTCATGATAATTATTCTAAGTTTTGATATTAGCATTTCTTTTTAATTTGCTCAGAGTTTGTTGACACTAAAATTATACCAAAAGTTTAATTGATTTTTAATTTCTACTATGGCTGTAAAAATGGCCCCAGTGAAGACGGTGAGGTCAGATTGCCCAAGGAAATTGAAGTAGCATCTCTAGGCATCATTAAGGGTCGATACAGGATTACGACCATGGATTAGAGTTTGATCCATCAGTGTGTTTTCTCCCATGTTTACTGCATGGGAGAAAGAGGGGTCCTGGCTCAGAGTTGGATCTGAGGCATCTTCCTGTGTTCTCCTGATCAGAGTCAGGTGATGCTGAAGGCAGGAGATAAGTAAATGATGACATGAAGCTCAGGATGGCAAGCGAGAAAGGAGAACCCTGAATCCATGCTCTGGAAGTGCACCAGTGGGGGTCTGAGGCGGGACCTGCTGATTGTGGCTGTGGGGAATTATCATGCACCAGCCGAAGGACATCCGGGTGATGCTGGTGATGGGTAGGCGAGTTGGGCTGTTGGGAGAGTGGACAAGTGAGCTGAGAGGCCCACTCTTCAAAGGATCACCTGCGTTGACTTTGAAATCAGCCAGAGTTAAGATAAAGTTTTGGGAGAAAAACATTGGAAAATATGGCAGCGAGCCAGATGCTCCAATGCTCCAGGGGCTTCCTGTAGAAATTTACAGCAAGGACGAGAGAGTCAGGGTTTGCTTCAGGCCTGGGTACTTCAGGGAGGAAAGAAACAGTCAAGTGGAAGTGGCCATTTCAGGCATGGTGGTGGGCACGGGGCCTGCCTGTGGACCTGCTGTGGGTGGGCTGTGGTGTAAGCCCCTCGCCCTCCAGAGGACCTGGAAGACTTGGCTTCCTCACCTAGGTGGCCTGGTTGTTGCTAGAGGAAGGAGAGCTGTCTGGCAAGTCAGTGAGTGGGGACCCTTAGAACTTGTGTGGAGTTCCAGAGGACTGAGTGGAGGGTTCAAGAGCTTGGGAGGGGTGGCATTAGGAGGTTAAGAAAACGTAACGCACAGGTATTTGAGGGTACGAGGCTGGGTAACGGAGTCCCAGGAGACCAGGGCTTCTTGTAGTGACTGTAATAAACAGGGATGAGGATAAGCAAGGGTGATTTCCCGAGAGTCTCAGGAGTAAACAAGGTGAGTCGTGAGGGCAGGACCAAGGTGGGCTGTCCATGTCTTGAGCCCCTTTCATCCCAGTCTCAAGAGGAGAGGAATCCTGGGGAAGGTGGCTGCATACTGACCACCAGCTTCCAGTGGAGGCCTGTGAAGGGACATCTTACCCAAAGCAGCAAATATTTAAAATATCTGCTCAAAAGATATTTTATTTAGTCAATATAAAGTGACCACCATGTGCCAAATTGAAATAGGTAACAATGGCTATTTTCATTGAGGGGTTCATGTTTTCACTGTTATAAGCTTTTTACAATTATTAATTCACTTAACTGTCACAACAACCCAAGGATGGATGCCATTGTATTTCTGTTTTCTATAGAAAACCAAACTGAGGCACACAGAAAGTAACAGCTTTCCATGAGAGCCACCAACCTAAGTGTCAAACTTTGATTCAAACCCAGACAGGCTGATTTTCGAGTTTTTGCTGGTACACTCACTTTAGGGGAAGAATGTTAAATAATATCTCCTGGTATTACAATTTGAACATTATATTGAATATATGTATTTCTGACTTCTTTCCCTGATATCTTCCCTGCGGTTGCTAAAATTGACCTGAGACTGTGCATCTAATTATATACCCTGCATTTTATAAATTTAGAGCTATAACTTAGAAATTCACTGAAGCAATATTGTGGGTGCTTGGTAAACACATTGGATGATCATACATATGGACACATCCTGCCTTATTTAATGATTTCTCTGTCGTTGTGTATGTGGGTGGTTTCAATTTTTCATGACAGATATGGAAAAGTTATGTTTCTAAATAATGTTTTATTCTGTATTTTGAATTATGTCTGTAAGATGAATTCCTAGCAAAACTTATGCTCAGGCAAGGAATGTATTTTAAAGTTGAGAATAGAACTTTTTAAAAGTTTGAAATTCCTCGAGGGGAAGTACAAATCAGTGCACTTTGATTTCTGCTTATGTTTAGAATTATGCTCCCCACTTACAGAACTCAGCAGCTTCAAATACATCTTTTATTAAAAATCTTATCTTCTTCTTGGATTAACTCAAAGGCATCCAGACTTCTTGTAGCTGTTACAACCTTTTCTTCAAATGCAAGATTTTATCAAAATCCAACGTGGGAAGCACTTTCAGAAACAGTGTCGTGAGAGCGGCCTCTGGTGAGGGAGCCCAGCCACAACCCAGACTGGCCTGCTGCCTACTGCGGCCAGCTCTTCCCCGTGGAAATCCTGGGAGCAGCTTTAGATACCAAGCAAAGTGATTTGCTATCGACATCCATCATTCATGTAGAAATATCCGTCAATATAACTTCCTCCTCTCCAAGAACATGGGAGGTCCTCCCACCTTCCAATTCAATGTCTTTCTTCCAGGGCTGGGCAGTTTCCATTGTAGAGGTCTTTCACCTCCTTAATTAGACTTATTCCCAAGTTTTATTTTTAAGGTTATTGTGCATGGGATAGATTTCTTGATTTCTTTCTCAGCAGATTCATTATTAGAGTACAGGAAAGCTGTTGGTTTATGAATGTTGAGCATGTATCTTGCTCATTTGCTGAATTCATTCTTCAGCTCTAGAATTCTTCTGGGGTCTTCTAGATATAAGATCATGTCATCAGCAGAGATAACCTGATTCTTTCCCTGTTTGTATCCCTTTAATTTCCTTCTCTTGCCTGCTTGCTCTGGATAGGGTTTCCCATGATGAATAGGCGTGTTGAGAGAGAGCATCCTTGTCTTCTTCCTGATTTTACAGGAAACGCTTTCAGTTTTTCTCCATGAACTGTGATGTTGGCTTCAGGTCTGTCACATGTAGCCTTTACAATATTGAGGTCAGTTCCTTCTACCCTTAGTTTCTCCAGTGCTTTAACATGAGTGGGTGCTGGATTTTATGAAAGACCCTTTGCACATCTGTTGCGATAATCATGATTTTTATCTTTAACTCTATTTAAGTGGTGAATTACATGTATTGATTTGCATATGTTGAACCAACTTTGTGTCCCTGGCATGAAACCCTCTTTATCATCATGTACTATCATCTTGATATGCTTTTGCATGAGGTTTACTAATATTTCATTAAGAACTTTTATATCTATGTTCATCAGGGATATTGGTCTATAGTGTTCCTTCCTCCGTGTGTGTTTATCTGGTTTTGGTTTCAGGGTTATACTGGCTTCATTAAATGTATTAGGAATGTTTCTGGAATATCATGGAATAATTTGAACAAGACGGGTGTTAGTTCTTCTTTAAAAGTATGGTAGAACTCAACTGAGAATCCATCTGGTTCTGGATTTTTCTTTGTTGAAAGTCTTTTAATTGCTGTTTCAATTTTATTGCTTGGTATTGATCTGTTTACATTTTCAGTATCCTTATGGTTCAATTTGGTTGAACCAAATAGGCCACAGGTGTCTAGAAATTTGTTAATATATTCTAGACTTTCTAGCTTATTGGAATATCAATTTTCAACATAGTTTCTGAAATCCTTTGTTTCTTATCTTCTAGATTTTCTAGTTTATTAGAGTGTAATTTTCAACAGAGTTTCTATCAATCCTTTGTTTCAGAATTGTCTGTGATAATGTATCTTTTTTCATCACTAATTGTGTTTAACATTGCTGAAACAACAGTAATAAAAAACTACCCTAAAATTTTTTTGGAAGAATAAGAAACCCAGAAATAGTCAAAAAAATTCTAAGCAAGAAGAATTTTACTGGAGGCATCACAATCCTCAATCTCAAATGTACTACAGAACTATAGTAACAAAAATAATATGGTGTTGACACCAAAACAGACTTGAAGACCAATGGAATGGAAGACACTGAACAAACCCACAAACTTACACTCATCTAATAATTGACAAAGGTACCCAAAATAAATGTCGGAGAAAAGACAGTTTTTTAAATAAATGGTGCTTAGAAAAGTGGATATTCACGTTTCAAAGAACAAAACTAGATTCCTATGTCCCTCCCTGCATGTAAGTCAAATCAAAATGGATCAAAGAACCAGGAACCAGACCAGAATCTTTGTGTGTGCTAGACAAAAACACAGGACCAACACTCCATCCTATTGGTGCAGGCAGTTGCTTTTCCAGGGTGATTTAGTTCCTTTCAGGAGTATTTGTGTATACTTTATTTAATGCAAGCTTCTAAGTTTTCATTAGATGGTTAACAATGGAACTCTAAATAACTCTTTCTGTTTTCCTGAGACTTTCTCATAATTATTTTTGTTTATGTGTGGCTGTGGACCAATTTGTTTTCTGTCTGCTCTGACTTTATCTCCTGAATCTCCCTTCTCCCATGATGAGTGTATAAAACCACAGACAGTAAGCTCTGCTACTTGCGGCTGGGCTACCTGTCAAAACCAGCACCACAAAGCAAACACTCAAAACACAAGCCTCCATGGGTCACTCAACCATCAGTTTCTTCTTAATGATTTTTTCTGGACAAAATATAATATCACCAAGAGAATTGCTGTGTTACTTATAGACTGTTCTCGTTTTAAACGTCACACTTGAGCAAGCACCTTTCTGTGGTGGGATTAGCTGCTTCCCTACTTCTGTTCTAGATGGGGTATGATGTGGGACATGCCCAGCCCCAGGGGTGGTCCTTTTCAGGGTAAAGTGACTGAACGGGGCTTGATGTGGCTGACTATAGGGTCTGCACGACATTGAGTGAAGGGAAGAGTGAAGGGGAAAGGAAGCTGTGCCCCAGGCTGCCTCCTGGAGATGGGCTATGGGACACAGCGCCTTGGGTCACCTGTTCTACACTGGCCAGCACTCAGAAGAGGCCATGCTAGGAGGTGAGCCCTGGCTGAGGTGGGCCAGGGGCGACTTCTGCAGAGACCTGGAGGTGCTGGGGGAAGCCTGGTGGGCAGGAGGGCAGGTGCAGAGGTCAGGGAGCAGGGTGGGTGGCTGGACCAGCCAGGCCAAGCCAGGAGCAGAGCGGACTGGCTGCAGGACCAGCCAGGCCTCCTCGGGGCGGGAGCGCCAGCTGTACTCTGAAGGTGGTGTGGGCGTTAGCAGTTGGGAACAGAATGTGCTAAGCTTCAAGCTACGTTTTTAAAGGGTCGCTTTAGCCGATCTGTGGGGAAGGGATTGTAGAGGAAAGTGAAAGACCAGTTACCCCTGGTCTGCCTACGCACCTGTGTGTCCTTACCATACCTGCACGTGTGCCGCGTATGTGTGGACACCATGGTGACTGTGCATGCAGGGAAGGCCATCCGCCATCTGTCCAGCGGGTGAGCCCAGCGGACACTCATGAGAGGGGTACACAGGCGGGAAAGGCATGCACCGCGTGACCCCCATGTGGAGTCCAAAGCAGTCCAAGTTCTAGAAGCGGAGAGGACAGTGGGTGCTGGAGCTCTGGGCCTGGGAAGGAGCACCCAGCAGAGAGCCTGGGCTGGGCTATGAGGCGGCAGCGCCGGGGGCCGGCGCACCGCGCAGGGGCCGTGGTCCAGGACCCGCACCGTGAGCTCGCGCCCGCACCATGAACTCGCGCCCGCCCCGGGGCCCGTCTCTCCAGCGTTCCCGTCCGCGCTGGCCCACCTGCGGCCTTGCGAGGTGACACACCCGATGGAGCACACAAGCGCAGGAGGCTGTGTGAGGTGTCGCCCATGCAGGCACACACACCTGATCTTGCGAGGTGGTGCACCTGGCCATCAGCAGGTGGGCAGCCGGATGAGACCTTGCCTGGAGCAGACCTCTCCAGGGGCCCACTGAGAGAGCCAGCCGAGGCTGCTCGGCAGTGGGTCCCGGGCCTCGGCCCCTGCTGCCTGTCAGCCCTGGCTCCCACCACCACAGCTCAGAGGCCCTGCAGGAGAGCTGAGTGCAGGCTTCGGGTGCTGTCTGAGCAGGTCAGGTTCCCAGGGAAGCCTGCCGCTGCGGCTGCACTGTGCCGTGTCCACGCCCAGTCCAGGGCTGGCCGTGGGGCTCTGAGTTACCACCGGTGCTCAGCATGCAGGCCAGGGCTCCACCCCCAGACCAGTGGCAGGAGAGGGGAGGTACACACATGCATATATGTACATACACACATACATGTATAGATACACACAGATCCATATCACAATGTCACCTTACGTATGTACGACATTTTTGTCAATTAGAGCTCAGTAAAACTGAGAATGAGATCAATTTCTTCATCTTAAACACAGCCCCGTGTGTACATGTGCACTCTGAAGCTTGCGACTAGTGTTAAGCAGTGTTTGGCAAAGGTCTGTGGCCTTGATTTCCCTAAGTCCAGGTTATCATCCCTAGAAGTAAAACTCATGTGGAACTGTTTAGTGACATATTTGTGTTTGATATTGTATTTATAGATAATTAGAAGTAAAGTGTTTACAACAACATGTTTTGCATTCTTTCTAGTTTTTCTATAAAAGGCCAGCCTGCTTGTGAAATTAATCTCAGAAATTATAAACATTTCAATCTGAAAATATAATGTCATATAAAAATTTTAATGTATATCTACCACACATTTTTTTTTATCAAAATGATAATCCTAGGGTTAGAGATATGCTAAATAAAAGTAACTACCATTAAGCTAATATAACTGTACAGATGTTTATGTCTTCCAAAAGAGAAAGTAGTGTAGCTTAGAGAATTTTATAGCTATTTCCAAGATAAGTTCATTTACCTAGGTTTGATTTTATGAAAAACAATTGAGTAATGTGTACCAAATAGAACATTTTCAAATATTGTTACGTTTACTTTAATTCCTTCAAATTGCTTGATGCAAATGGATTAAGGGAAGACACCAGTATGTCATCCCTATGCCTTAACAAATTTAAATGAGCCAAGTATCTGGTCATCAATTGCTCATCTTGGCTCAAAGAGCAGTGCGCCACCTTTGGGCAGGACTTCTCTGCCTCCTGCTCACAGGCTCTGGCTGAAGGGACCCCGTGGGAGGGGAGGAACCTCAGGAAACGCGGACCCTCCGGGTTCTGCAGGCTGCCCAGGCGCCACAGCCGTGGGAATTTTGCTCAGTCCTGGGTGGGGCAGGGTGCTGTGGAGCCTGCTGTGCAGCTGAGGACAGCACCTTCAGCTAAGCCTGTGGCCAGCATGTCAGTGCTACCCGGGTTCAGGGCCTGGACCGTCCACGCTCATTATGTCATTAACTTTACTGTTTCAGTGGACACATAAAAGTGTAAACATTGTACATGTTGGGGGGCTACCATGTGATGTTGTCATACCCGTGTGCAGTGTTTGATGCTTAGATTGGGTCAAACACATTTATCTGCTCAAATTTTTATCATTGCTCTTTGGTGAAAGCATTTAAGCCCTTCCTTCAGATTTTTTAAATACTCAGGGTGGTATCCGTATCTTCAGCTGTCCTACTATGCAGGAACCACCAGAGTGGCTTGCTCCTGTCCCACCATAACTCAGTGCCCTCTGCTCAGCTGTCCCTCCCCTGCGCACTCCCTGAACCCTCTCTCCCACTAGTGCCCCTTCCCAGCTACTGGTAACAACCATCCTTCTCTTGACTTCTGGGGATCAACATTTTCAGATTTCACTTATGAATGAGACCATGCGGTAGGTGTCAGAGAGCCTAGATTATTTCACCTAGATTATTTCACTCAGCATAATCGTCTCTGGTTCCATCCATGTTGTCACAGATGACAGTTTCATTATTTTTGATGGCTAAGTAGTATTCCATTGAACACATACATATTCCCACCAGGAGCAGGAGCAGAGTATCTGTCTACCAGATTCTACCCTCCATGGGTGTTGACTGCTCATGAGCACTGAGTCCCAGTGCTCTGGTGGGCCTGGTGCTGCAGACATGGGGAGAGGCCTCAGGGAGAGGCGTGGGCAGGTATGCACCACAGGGCAGATGACGATTGTACACTGAATGGGGGCCCTTAGAACACGCTCTACTGTGGAGATGGCAGGCTTCCATTTCTGCTCAGCAAAGACTTGATCACTTGGTGATATTTTGGAGGAATGCAATATACCTCATTAGCCAAAGACAAGTTCACAGCTGAATATGATTTCAAAAATCAATGAATTCAAGTAAAATAATGTAAAATATATTTTAAAAACTGTATTGTATTACTTGTGTTAACTTACAGATCTGCCTAAATCTAAAAATGAAGCAATTTATTTAAGAAATATTGTGTTCATCAGAAAGAGTATGTAACCCTTCCTCAAATTCAGTTCTATGTGTAGATGTGTGAACTGCTCCAGTTAGAAAACAAAAACCTTTGCAAAGCGAGTGAGGAAATCAAGAATCAGGAAATTCTGTCCTACACGTATTTGCAGCACCATTGGTTTCTAGGCAGTCGGGGTCTGTGCCAAGGAGAGCTTCCTGTGCCTAAGCTTTTGGCCCAGTGAGGGTCACGGAACATGTTTGTGCATTTGTTTTATATGATTAATACTCAGAGAAGTTGGCAATCAGATTACCTTATCTTTTTTAGTTTTTAGTATTTTGTGTTACTCACTACTGTACCAGGGCTTCTCTGTCTTGGACCCTCATCTCCCTTTACATTTTACTTTAGGATGAGGTTTCCTAAGTTGCTGAGGCTGACCTTGAACTTGAGTCCTCCGCCTCCTTCTCCAGAGCTGCTGAGACTCCAGGCCTGCACCACGCCACTCGGGTCCATCAGATTATCTTAATGGTGTTCTGCATATTTCATGCCCCAACTATAGAGAGAATGTCAATACCTGCCATACATTCAGCCTGCTGTCATTCTTACCATAACTCACTTAAAAATATTCTATGGGTGTTAAAATCTCTATCAAAGGAAACAATCGTGCCTGTAGGTTTGGGAGAAATGTATTTTTCTCTCTGCCAACTTTCGTTTTTATTTTCTCTTCTCTCTTCTCTATGTCATCTACTTCTCTCCCAAGAAATCCGCCACGGACTTGTGCCACTGGGCTGCTCTTTCACGGGGTTCTGTCCCACCCCACATCAGCAGGGTGCTTTGTCTCTGGTCCTCTGAGTGCTCAGTCTTCAAGGGAAGTCCAGCAAAGATACCCATCCTACCACCCAAGCTCCTTGGATTCAGAGGGTCCAAGTGCTTTATGGGAAGTGGCCAGGAGAGTACTTAGCTCAACAGTGCTCATTTTAAGATGGAAGGAAGATGACTGGGTGGGAGGCGAGGCCCTCGGTGGGGGATCTGAGCAGGACCTCAGGTTCCCGTGGGAAGCTGCCGTGGACTGTCTGGACTCAGTGCTGTGCACTGCTTGCCAAGTGATGTGATATTGGCTCTCTGGTTGAGATACTGAGATGTTTTTCTAGAAGAATCCAGTTAGGCTTCTTATTGCACACACTCCTGTTCTATGTTTCTACTATACTCTAACATAAATTAGTCCACATCAAAGCCTTTTAGATCATAAACCAGGCTTCAGCTCGAAGTTTACCATTGCAAAACTTTAGAATGCATCGACATCAGTACTTTTCCCTGCTAAAACGTTTTAAAGGGGTTTGTTTGCCAACAGGTTGAATTATAAAGCAATTATACAGCCTTAGATAATACATCTCATCATCCAAGAATAGTATTGAATTCTGAAACCGTTATATCCATTCATCAAGGACATTTTATTTCCTTCCATAATAGAAGTGTTACCAGTTGTTTGGCATCTGTTCTTGCACTGACATGACCTGACTTTGCGACCATAGAATGAAATCAGAGGAAGAGTAAAGTCTAGGTATTCAGGAATAGGATAGTGGGTGTTCATAGTGCGCCATATGTATAAGTGGCGCATTCATGCATGAAAAATGATAGAACTGCAGAGAAATGTAAGATATACAATTAACTAATCAACGTGATCCTGTGCACCCCATCTCCCTATGAAGGTATTCATATTTAAGTTCCAAAGATTACAGAACACGGAGCTCCCCACTCTGGTTCTCAAATGTGTCTCACCCTCATCCCAACCCAGGGAGTCCCGTTTTCTGCTCTTGCACAAGGTGATGTTCGTCAGGACTGTCAGTGGAACTGGGCTGGAAGAGGTCCCTGTTCAGATCCCCCTCACTTGGGCTGAGGCCGGCTGCCACTGACGGAGGCGGGTTTCGCAGAGGTGCGCCCTGTGACGCACCCTGAGCAGTGGTGTTCTCTCTCTGCCCTGTGCCTGCAGCTGAAGGAGCCTGCGGGGGAACTTTGAGGGGGACGAGCAGCTCCATCTCCAGCCCCCACTTCCCCTCGGAGTACGGGAACAACGCAGACTGCACCTGGACCATCCTGGCCGAGCCGGGGGACACCATCGCGCTGGTCTTCACAGACTTCCAGCTGGAGGAGGGGTACGATTTCCTGGAGATCAGCGGGACAGAGGCGCCGTCCATATGGTAAGTCCTGACGGCATCCGCCCGGAGCGTGGTAGGCTCGGGCAGCTGCTTTGATTGGACAGGCGCTGGTCACCTTTGCTGTTTGATGGCTAAAACGTCTCCTTCACTGTGTCATCTCCTTTAAAAGTGCCTGAGATGTTTCTGGGTGGATATGGAGAGGTAGCAAAGCTGCTGGTGACTGGACTCACTGTGTTCGTCTTTCTTTGCCTTCAAAGCCACTCAGATGGCCCAGCGGGGGGACCAAGGCAGGTGAGGGTTTGGTCTGGAACAGATTCCGTGTGAACAGATACTCTAGACCGTGGAGTGTCTTGCTTCCTGTGACAAAGCGGTAGCAGCTCATCAAGGAGGCAGTTTCCTCCATGGACATGGGGTGCCGGTCAGGGTACCACCTCTGAGGAGGACCTATGGCCGCCGGAGACTCAGGCAAACCACGTTAATGTGAATGCTAACCTAGGAAAGGTATCCGGTCGCCGGCAATGGATCAGCCCTCCGGTGAGTGCGGGAGTGAGAGGCCTAGCCAGCTGCCGTGTGTTTGGGTGCTGTGGCGGCGTCTGGGCCGCTGTGGCTGCTCACGGGGGCAGCTCCCTGCAGCAGAGCACTTGCTGGGAGTGGAAGGGTCTGACGGTGTGTTTCAGTTTTAAGTTCTGCATCACTTTAAGACTGCTCTGGTCATCCACTCCAGGTGGTGGACTGTGAGCGACCTGGGGGTGATTGTATCGAGACCTCAGCCGGACACGGGCAAGGTCGTCTTCCAGGCATAGGTAGATGAAAGAGGCACTGCACACGTTCCTGGGCTCGCACGTTCATTTCAGCACAGAGATTCGGGGATACAGATGCCAAACATGGAGCAGGCTGTAAATAAGACAGCCCATTTTAAACCAGTTATTGAAATTGAGTTGAGTTTTACTCAATTTTCCAAAACTAAAGAACAAAGTAGAGATTCTGTATTCATGGATAAATCCTTTCTTCCTTGAGTTTATTGTAGTTATGTTAAATATTATTCCAATAAGAGACAGAAAAAATTCAAATAGGCCTCTGTGATACTTGTCTTACATTTTCTTCAGCTGGAATGATACTTTCAGAGCAGTAAGGATTTGCCCATTTGTTTATCTTACACAAATTTTAACTTTAAACACTCAAGCATTTGTTGCGCTTGTTACCATTTTGCAGTGTTCAGTAGCAGTTAGTAGAAACACACACTGAGCCAGGAGCCCTGGGCCACCTAGATTCTATCCTGGTGTCTGCCGTGGACAATCCTGTGCCTTTGTTCAAGGCAGGAGCTGTGTAAAAAATCATCTTTCTAAAACTCATTAATGCAACACCCCTCAAGTGCCTCACGTCTGCTGGTCATTGTGAGAGAGTCAGGTGACCCATTACTTTGTTTTTTTTCAAATAATAACTGAAGTAGAACATATACGATGACTAATGCTCAGAAATTTCATGGTTCACCTGAAGAACTGTGACGATTTCTAGAGAGATCAGGTGTTGACGACGGCCTTGCTGCGTGAGTTGCAGAGGCATAAGGAAGTGAGAGTCCCCGTCGGCTTTTGCCAAGCAAGCTTGGTTGAGTGAGGAGGGAACCCCAGGACGCAGACAGACGTCACGCTCAGTGTCTGAGATGAAACTGCGATGCCCAGGCTGGCTGCCTGGGGCGTGAACCAGGAGCCCATGAAGGCCCTGCCCTTGCTGGTTCACTCACGGGAGAATGACTTCTGAGTCAGCGAAGCCCCACCACCGGGTTTGTTTTTGCTCAGATGGAAACCAGGAGCCGGAGGGCGTGGCTGTGCTTGGTTCTGCCATCTCCTCCTTGGTCCTGTGAGTCCCCTCTTCTCTGCTGGCTCTGCCTCCACTCCTGACGTGCATCCCTGAATGACCGCATGGTAGGTGCAGGGAGAGATCATGGTCGGGGTGAGCTGAAGCGGGTTCTGCCTGCAGTGTCAGGAGACCCCGTGGGCCAGGAGCAGTGACAGCGGTCAGTGAAGGGGAGTGTGGCCTGTCAGACCGTGGGCATGGCTGCTGTCTTCTCCTGCCTGCTTTCTGTCTGGAGGACACTTTCCAGCTCCCTGGACTCTGTGCAGGTCTTCTCCAGAGAGCCTGTGGGAAGGTCCTCAGTAGGCCCTCCGACCCCGCCTGCTCTCTGCTCTGACGTTCTGCTGGTGGTCGGCCTAACGATTCCCTTTGAATGGCAAACCTGGGCTCCTACATGAGTTCCTAGTGACCCCAGTTTTCCTGTCCGCTGGGTGCAGAAGCCTGCAGGCTGCCCTCCTTGTTATGACTCCTACTGCTTCCGTCTGCTGTCTTGGGAGAAGACACTGAGAAGCACAGAGGGCCGGAGATGGCAAGGTGCTGGTGTGGAGAACCTGGCTCCAGCCATGTTTCTGGCCTCTGTAGCTCAGTCCTCTTCTGCATAGTCCAGGTCTGGTGTGTGTCCCTCTCAGGGCAGGATGGTCTCTTCAGCCTTGGACAGGTTGGCACGGGGTGACTGGAAAACTGAGGAACAGCGGCGCTCACTTGATACCTCTCAGCAAGGCAGTGAGGCCAGACTCACTTGATACCCCTCAGAGAGGGAGTGAGGCCAAGATGTCACTTGATACCTCTCAGTCAGTCAGTGAGGACAGGATGTCACTTGATACTTCTTAGAGAGGCAGTGAGGCCAGACTCACTTGATACCTCTCAGAGAGGCAGTGAGGCCAAGATGTCACTTGATACCTCTCAGAGAGGCAGTGAGCCCGGCTGTCCAGCGCTTGTGCTTGTCCACTTGACTTTTTGGTGACATCAGTGCTTGCCATAGTCTTCACATTGCTTTACAGGGGACAGCCTCTAGGGGGCGCTCATGGTATGATTGCTTTTCAATGGAGGCTAAGCAGGAAAAGATGACTTTCCTACAAAACCAACCGTCAAGACCTGTAGGGGCACATTTGAAATAAAAAGCAGCACCGTTTGGAGCACCTTTTCAAGATTCAGACAAACGCACGTAATATGGCTTATCTTAAAGAAACGGTTATTTTACCAAGATTTCAGTGATAGTCTCTGAAATATTCAGTGGTTCAAATTGGCATAATTTAAAGAAGTACCCATCCTGAAACTGCAAGAAAAGTATGAAGAAGCACCGTGGGTGGGTGCGACCCTTCTCCAGCAAGGTCACCTTGTGGAGACGCCAGGGTGGTGTGAACGGCAGGTGGAGTGAGAGGTCACACGTGCAGTTTTCCAATAATCTGTTTTTAAAAGACAACAAGGGCACTCTACAAAGAAGCTACTTGGAAAATTGTTTAGAACAGTAATAGGATTAGCTTTATTTTTGTTAAATGTAGAATGAAGTTACCAATTCAGCTATGTTTTGTCAGTTGCCATGGCTACAGTGAGGCAGGCTAAATGCGGCAGATGATGTCATGTGCCAGAGTCATCTGCGTGTTCAGTGTGGAGCCCTGAGTGATGGAAACCTAGTCACCTCTGGGTGTATTGATCAGACTGTTTTTTTTTTTTTTTTTTTTTTTTTTTTTTTAACTAATCAGATTTTATTTCTATACAGGTTGGCTTCCTGTCAATAGTATAACAAAAGCTGGTATTTCTAATTCAATTTGTGACCAGGTCTAGTAATTATGGTTCTTTCCTGCAATTAAAAGACATGTAGCAGCAAAGCTATCCAAGCACTCTTTTGGTTTGCTGTTCTTTTTTTTTTTCCTTCCTGAAGTAAATTGATGGTGTAGCTTATAGCTGGTAACTCTAGAAATATCAAGAAGAATGAAAATTGATTTTATTTCTGAGTTAGCCTACTATGGCTTCTAAATTAAGACAGGATGGTTTAAGGGCTTAGGGCTGTATTGTCTTGGCAGGAAACAAGCGAGGGAACATTCGCTCCTTTAAAATATGCACTTCTGTGACAAGAACGAATATGTCCACCCTCTGTGACCGGAGCATAGGCAAGGGACACAGGAAGGGAAAGAGGAAGAGTAAACGCATTTGAAAAGGGTCCTGAACACACTTGAGGCATCGGCCTCCAGTCATCCAGACAGAGTGCAATGCCTTAGCCTTCGATCCCAGGCCTTGCTGAGCAGGCCCCAGAGCCTCTCCTCGGGCCTCACCCTGCATCCCCTCAACAGGCCCCGGAGCCTCTCCTCGGGCCTCACCCTGCATCCCCCCAACAGTCCCCGGAGCCTCTCCTCGGGCCTCACCCTGCATCCCCCCAACAGTCCCCGGAGCCTCTCCTCGGGCCTCACCCTGCATCCCCTCAACAGGCCCCGGAGCCTCTCCTCGGGCCTCACCCTGCATCCCCTCAACAGTCCCCGGAGCCTCTCCTCGGGCCTCACCCTGCGTCCCCTCAACAGTCCCCGGAGCCTCTCCTCGGGCCTCACCCTGCGTCCCCTCAACAGTCCCCGGAGCCCCTCCTTCATACTGGGTGCTTGTATTCCCATTCGATGGGACCCAGCAGCCTCCCCCTCAAGCCTCCTCATCCTGTGTCCCCCTTCAGCCTGACTGCATGGGTCCATTTTCGTGTCCACACAGTACCTGCCTCTGCCCTGTGCTTCTGTTCAACTGTAGCCCTGGGTCCAGGAGTTGACTGAATTAGCTCGGCCTTAGAGGAACACTAGGCGACTGAACCCTGGGTGTAGAGGAGAGGAAAGAGGTTGTAGAATCTCCTTCCTGCAAAGCGTCCGTCTCTCGAGGGATCTGGAAGTCCTGCCTTGTCCCTCAGGAGGAAGACTTTCTGGGATTTTTCGAGACTGAAGTTTTCTTGCACTGGCCTGTGCCACCCCTCTATTTGCCTTGCTGGACTGGGCACAGTTCACTTAACGGGACCGAAGGGCTTGGTATCTGCACTTTATTTTGTCCCCATTGACCTGACGGTTTCCCTGTTAAAGCTGTGTAATCGGAGGCTAGCTGAGGCCAAAGCCAAGCTTCAGAGGAGCTGGCGAGGCTGGGTGAGTCTCAAGAAGGGCCGGTCCCCACCTTCAACCGTGCTGCCAAGCGTCCCCAGTTGGCAGCGGGCATGGAGTCCACTTCCTTTCTGACGAGGGAGGTTGCGGAGGCGCACTGTGAGAGGCAGACTCCTTTAAACCCTTCCTTCCATCAGCTGCACCGGGTCCAGCACTTTCAGCTGCTTACCGTGAACTTAATGGAGGATGGCGGCCCTCACACAAGCAGGGCAAGGCTGGCCCTCAGCCTAGCGTGTTCATGGCCACAGTGTGACTGCTGACCAGCAGGCCGCTGCCCGTGCAGGCTCCCGCTGACCTGTGAGGCCCCTTTCTCTTCCCGAGTGCAGGGGTCCATCCAGAGACCTAAGTGGCCTCTAGTTCCTCTTGGCCTCTCCTGAGCTGTCTCTGTTGGCAGCGTTGCTTTGTCTCTGACCTTGACCTACCTCATGTCAGCATCTCAATCTTGCTGTTTTTTTGAAAAGAAAGAATTAGTAACAACACTCAGAAATCTGGAGGAGCCCATATAGCAGCATCCTAATACCATCTACTGAAGGCACTAGGTTTGCTTTACAGTTTCTGGTATAGATTTGAGTTTAGGAATCTTACTCCACCAGCCGACTGCTAAGTATACACCGCAGCATTTTTCTTTATGGAAGTGACCGAGCATGAGCTAGAAACCAATGTTATGTAGATGCACACAAGTGCATCAGCTTTTCCTCTTCTTTAGACTCTGCACCCTTGCTAGACATCTAAGGACAGTAAATACATTATTGTCACTTTGTCCTAAACTCTTCTTTTAACCAAAATATAATTTTCTCAAGAGTTTTGAGAGGTAATATCCACCAAGGATTTGCTAAGTCTCAGGCAAGTGTAAGTAATATCCACTGCCCTTGGAGACTGTTCTGTACACTCCCCAGGGGAGAAAAATGGGCCTCAAAGAGGTGAAGTTTGGCCCACCACGGCTGAAAGGGGCAGAGAGGCTTTGAGCAGAGGACTGTTCTCCTGCACCTCCTCCTGCAAGACCCCAGAGCTCAGCAGACAATGAAGGGAAGTACTTTCCAGAAAGGGAGGCCTCCACCTGGTGGGTGTCCCTGCCCGCACCCTTCACGGGACTCCCACAGTGGAGCAGATTTCCAGCATCCACCCCACACAGCAGCTTCCAGGGGATGCTTCAGCCACTGAGCAGTGAATGCCTCCTGGCTGTGAAGCTGTACCCACCGGCGATCTTACCAACCACCCCTGAAATGCACCCTCTGTGTAGCAGCACTGAGGTCCAGCTGGAGGGCAGAGCAGGCAGCAGCCCAGGTCACTGCCAGGTACGCAGGGCGGGCTTCTTGTCCTCAGGTCTCCTGCCTGTGCGCGGTGCGCCTCATCTGGGCGCAGGGAGACTCAGTCCGCGCTGAGTCATCCGCAGTCTGCATGGAGCCCGGCTCTCGATGTCTTCACAAATGCCTGAGATACGGTAGCCGTTCATCTTAGATATCCACAGGCTTAATAAGATGGGGGAGTTAAAAATGGAGACCTTAAATGGTATTTGGACCGTAGGAGTCTACGTCATTTGTTGGGTGGTGGGTGCCATGAATAAAATGCAAGGTATCCTGGCATGCCCTAAAAATGGTCAGAATGAGGGTAGCAAAGGAAAACGTGGTATCCCTGGCCCTGAGTTGGGATGCATGGGAAAGACGGTCATCCCCAGGAGAGCCAGAGTCCTGGTCAGTGCTGCCGGGAGGCAGGTGCAGGACCTGCACCTGCTGTGATTGCTCATTCGCCTTGTGATACTCCTGCCACTTACCCTCGTCTTGTTGAGAAATACATTGTCTATAAATCATTTATGTTGCAGGAAATAAAAAAAAAATCCCCTCTTATGAATTGGAATTCACAATACCCATCTTTGGTTGGCATATCTCTGTCATTCTATGTGTGGTCCTTCATCCATAAAATAACATAAAACGCAATTAAATTAACACTGTCGAATAAATTGGCCTGCTCAAAACACACTGCCTCTTAAAAGGTGTATTGACCAACTGCACATCAGCCAGTCTCAGGTACGGGTCTCTAACCCATTTATTCTCAAAATCAGCCAGGCTGTCGCTCATGATGTTCCTATTGTACATGTTGGTATCTTATTATGAAGTTTATCTCTAAGCCCTGATATCTCATTTCTCTTTCTTCTGAAAGTCTTCGCCATTTCGTGGAGGACTGGTTAGGAGAAGAAGGTCATTGTGCATTTTCCCACCTGGGTTCCTGGCTGGTGGCACAGGCCTGGAGCCCCGACAGGCCCTGGCCGCGGATGATGGCCTCAAACACCGAGGCCTCCTGTCTCCCCACTGTGCTAGATCAAACGCCTCGGTTCTTCTGACTTGAGTCTCTTTAGGGAGCTGTGCAGCCAGTTCTTAATAAATACATATTGTGTATCAGGAAGATTTTCATCTTAACGAATTACAGATTTCAGAATAGATGGCACTGCGAAACCCTTTGCCCCTTCTATGGTCTGGACAAGAGAACTGCACTCCCAGTCTATCAGGGGACAGGTCCCAGGACACTCAGCTGACTGGACAAGAGGGGGTTTTCAGACTTGGTTCCGGAACTGTTCTGCTGTAGTACAAGGCGCTTCTCGCCCTCCTGGCTCTGCCAGGTGACCCTCCGTCTTCCCTCCCTCCACCTGGGGCAGTAGCTGAGCCACACTGCCGACTCAGACCTGCGGTGGGTCGGACTTGGGCTCCAGCCCTGGGTGTGCACCTGAGAGGCTGCCCAGATGCCTTCTGCCACACAGGTGGCGGTGAGGGTCAGGGTGCGGCGGGGCAGGGACGCAGGCGAGGCCCTCGGCACCGGCCTGCACCCAGCCACGGGCTTGTCACTCTGAGCAGCAGCAGACAGCAGTACAGACCTCTGCCCGGAACACACAGCCATCCTGGGAAGAAACACTAGGAAATTGTTTTGAACTGGCATTTAGTTTCAAAAGTCTGTGTTTGGCAAGTAACCTTTAAATGTTTTGAATTATATAAACATTCCTACTTGTAGGCTGGGCTTTTTTCTCTTTCTTTCTTTCCCGTTTTTTTTTTTTTTTTTTTTTCTTTTTTCTTTTTTTGAGACAGGGTCTCACTGCCTTGCTGAGTCTGGCCTCGAATTGGTGATCCTCCTTTCTCATCCTCTAGTCACTGAGATCACAGCATGTGCCACTCTGCCCTGTTAGGCTGGACTTTCAAAGCATGTTTTATTTCACCTACGCACTTGTGTGACGATATGAAGCGTAGGGTTCATACCACTTTAAAAGTGAAAACCTAAATGCTGGATTTCGTTTTGGGGCCATGTAATTGAGCATAGTAAATAATTTTTATATTAAAAGATATTGTCAGCTACACCACAGCTTCGTGAATAAAATCCAGAGTGACTTACAAGCTTAGCTCATTATATTATGGAAAGCATGACACTTAGTACAAGGCAAATGCAGGATTTATTCCAAAGAGTACACGGTGCCCCTCAGCGTCCATAGGCGTTGGGGCCCAGGGTCCTGCAAACACCAAGATCCCAGAAGCTCAAGTTCCTCGTATGAAATGGCTTTGAGATTTCACATACCCTGTGACCCTCCACCTGTGTACTTTAAATCAGCTTGAGATCTGTGCTTATGATACGTAATTCAGGCAAAAGCTGCAATCATTGTATACAGCATTTGTAAAACCCTATATGTGTTCCGTGTAGGTAGTTTTTTCTTCTGAGTGTCCCTGGCCTGTGGTGTTTTTGGTCTGCGATGCGTGGACACAGAGGGCTGACCACATTTGTCTACTTACTGTGTACCTCAACCCTGAGCCTGTGTGGGACCACCTGGGACTTTTCTTCAAATGCAGCATGTGACCCTGTGGTTCTGGAGTGGGTCCTGAGATGTCCTCTGACCAGCGTCCAGGGGATGAGGGTGCTCCTGTGCTCTGGACCAGGCTTGGCCCAGAGAGGGGCTAGAAGGCCTTTGGGTAGCAGTGATAATTGACAGTAGTAGGACTAAAACCATTAGTAGTTACTAATAAGTTCAAGTTTCCTTGAAAAGTGAATACCATTTCAGTAATTATGCTTTTCAGAATTTACATGAACTTTTTGGTCTTCATTTAGAAATATCTCCTAACGTTATCAGTGAGCTGCTGGGCATAATGGAGCTGTTCCAGAAAGATCCGGTGTGTTCAGTTCCAAATGTGGCCTTCACAGGGTGGCCTGGGTCTCACTGCTCAGAGATTCTGATTTAATCAGCCGCGCCAGCTCCAGACGGGGGCAGACACGGAGGATGAGAGGAAGAGTGGAGAGGGAAAGAAGCGATCACAGCGTCCTCCCCAGAGCTGAGCCGCATGAGCTGGTCCCCGCCACTGATGGCTGTGTGAAGCAAACACCATCCTGAGAGCTCTTTCCAAGACAGGGAGTCGAGAAGTCAGACGAGGGCCTTGGCCACAGGTTCTCCGTGCTGTGGAAGGCTGACCATTGGGTGGGACCCGAAAGGCCAGGTAGAAGCTGCGGCGAGTGGACTTGTCCATGAGACAGTTCACTCTGGGCAGGGTGTGGACTGCGGTCTGGGCCTGTGGGTGTGATACACTGGGCTGCTGCCTGGTATAGCCACTGCCCGAGCTGGGCCCTGCCACTCAGTCCGTTTGCACTTGGTGGTGGCCGATGCCCACTTGTGGCTTCTCCTCTCCGTGTTCCTGATCCGATTTCTCTGTTGGGTTGGCCTCTCTTCTGTCTTGTCAGCGAAGTCCTTTCCTCGCACCTCAGTTGGGGTTGTAAAAAGAGTCCTGGTCCCGGGTTGGAGCTGCGCCCCTCCCCTTGTGGCTGACCTTTAGTTAGGTAAAAACTCCAGGGTCTGGACTTTCCATCCATAAAATCAGGCTGATGAGACTTTTCTTCCTGGGTGAAGATTAGAAGAGAGTTGAGAGAACGCCTTTACGCCAGGTGTGGAGATGGCCGCAGACGGTGTCCCTGAGTCGTCAACAGGTCTGCAGTGAAGGTGGCACACCGGCAGCGCAGGTGCCAAGATGCCAGCAGCGTTCAGAGGTGGGTGGATAAACTCCCTGTGAGGTGGTCACAGAATATTTCACCCCAAAAATAGGGATTGGACTAATCCCTGAGGTGGAACCCACACAGGCGGGGAAAGTGCGTGTGGGTGCTCCGGGCTGGCACGCGTGGAATGAAGAGAGCGGGTGTGGGAAGACACAAGCCGTGCCACCCTGGCCTGAGAGGAAGCAGCTCCCGGCGGGACAGGACAGTGAAATAGCCGGGACAGTTAGGAGGCAGGCTCTGGAAGGACGTTCACATACCGACATTTGTTCTCGAGAACGAGTGCCTCACATCTCCTGGCGTAAACCAAGCAGGGCTTCGGGAAAACGAGGGTGCTTCAGGATGTTGGGGGCACTGTGGAAGGTAGCCAGCTGTTCCCACGAGCAGGACGTGCAGCCTGGCCCTGGTGAGCACTGCCAGGGGGGAAGGGGAAGCTCCCACCTGGACATGGGCCTCAGGTCGCAGTGACCATGCAGAGAGGGTTCAGCTTTGTCCCTGCACTGGGTGCCTGCCGAGCCTTCAGGGGTCCGGGACCTTGGCTGGAGGGTGAGACTGGGGAAGCCTGTGCGTGCTGGGGTGGGTCTCAGAACCAGGGCCCTGCCAGAGGCTAGGGGAGAGCCACCCAGAAAACCTGGATGCTGCTGGCTTGCGGGAGGGGTGTTACAAAGCTCTTCTTTACCCTTTAAACTAGTCCCGTCCCTGCCGTCACAGGGCACGGCACAGACGGTGGGTAGTGGAAGGCTCTGTGGTGCTCCTAGCACAGTGGATCCGACCCCAACTGAGGCTCCTGCCCTTGACTTCCCAGATCCCTTGATTTTGGAGTGGGTCTAGGTGTAAGGATGTGGGAAAACAATCAGAATTTCTAGGATGAGCTGAAGGGAGGGGAGTCTGACCTCCTCTGGAATTGAACCATAACAAGAAGAACTGTCAGGCTAAAGTTAAACAAAAAAAAAGTTTAATTTATGCAAAGTGATTTAAAATGTCCATTGCCAGAGAGCATAAGTTGAGAAAGAAAAAGTATTTGATGGTCACACAAACCCTGCACGGGGTCTCAGGGAGAGGCAGTGACGGGTTCCCGGAGGCCATGAGGAGAATCCCGAGACAGACCTGGGGTGCTACGTCTGGTGTAGAGCAAGGTCATGTCCATGCAGTGGGACTGCGGTCACACACAAGGAGAAGCCCACGTGACAACAGTCTGCAGCACATGTAAGTGCTGTGGCATCTGTAAGGAGACAGCAGCAGTGAGTCCAAGCTGTGAAGAGTGCCAGTGAGGAGGTAGGTGTGTGCTCACTCTCCAGGGAAGGAGGAAGAGAGCGGACCGCAGCCCTGAGGAACAGAGGCAGAACGCATGCCTGAAAATAGTTTATCCTCAGCAAATGGTGACATGGCGACTTGGGCGGTTTAATTTATCAAAGTCCCACTTTGTGCTGTGCTGGTGGGACAAGGGCCTGCTTGTCTTGTGGTTGCTTGTGCCTGATTTGCAGAGAGCCTGCCCCACGTGGTCAGGGTGTGCAAGCTGGGTCTGGTGGTTGGCTGGGCTGAGTTGTCTGGACCTGTGCGCTCTAAAGCTGCCACTGCTGTCCATCAGAAGGCGCCAGCAGCCCTGTGGGAAATCCAGCCGTAGGCATCCCTGGGGAGGAGGGAAGAAGAGAGTGACATTATATTAGGTAGAGGGAGAGGAGGGAGAGGGAGGGGAATGAGTGCAATCAACACTGTGACCGCAGCTTAGAAACAGCATGTGATGCGAAGAGCAGAGTTAAGAACACAGAAAAGACAGAGACCGAGAGGGATTGTGGTCAGCCAAGGCCCAGCATCCCTGGGGTTTCTCTTCAGCTTGCACACACCTGCTGTCCTGGTGGCTCGACCCCTACACAGATGAGGTACAGTGTTGGGGGGAGCATCTAGATACTGGAGGCCATTTACACTGCTAGAGATTCCAGGGAGAGGAGCCAGCGACCTCTATGTTGGACCCTGCTCCACCTAAGCGTAGTAGGCCATGTTGGACTTCTCACCCTTTGAGACCCATTTCTTTGTCTGCAAAGTGATTATAATGAAACCAAGTTTTCAAGGCAGTGGTGAGAAGGAGGCAGGGGTGCTGACGGCCTCTGGGGTCTTTGCAGGGTAGAGTGGCGTGTGTTAGTGTTGTTACCCATGAGCCTCAGCTGTTGTCCTCTCTCCATCCTCCCTCCCCAGCTCCTCCCTCGTCCAGCGTCTTTCAGACATCCCCTGCTTCCACAGCCTCTCCTGAGCTTCTCAGATGTCCCAGCTTCTTTGTTGGGTCTGGTCAATCTGGACACACCTTGCCACAAATAAGTTATGTGGTCTTACAGTCGTTTTCTCCTCAGCAGTGTTACTTTTTGTAAAATTTTTAAGATTTTATTTGTTTTAATTAGTTCTACATGACAGTAGAATGCATTTTGATAAATCATACATAAATGGAGTGCACTCTCTCATCTTTCTGATTGTACATATTGTAGGATCACCGGGGTCATGCAGTCATACATGTACACGAGGTAATGATGTCTGCTTCACTCTACTTCCTTCCCCCAGCCCCTTCTCCTCCCTTCACTCCCCTCTACCTAATATAAAGTAACTGTTCTTCCCTATCCCCCCACCTTTTTGTGAATTAGCATTCGCATATCAGAGAAAACATTCAGCCTTTGCTTTTTGGATTTGGCTTATTTTACTTAACATGATATTCTCCAACTCCATTCATTTACCAGAAAATGTCAGCATTTCATTCTTCTTTAAAATTGAGTACTAGTCCATCATGGGTACATGTATGTGTGTGTCTTTGTGTGTGTGTGTATGTGTGTATGTATATGTGGTGTGAGTGTATATATACACACATATATATGTGTGTGTGTATATATATATATGTGTGTATGCATATATATTCCTCATCTTCTTTATCCATTCATCTATTGAAGGACACCTAGGTTGATTCCATAGTTCAGCTATTGTGAATTGAGCAGCTATGAACATTGCTGTGGTTGCGTCACTATTGATTTTAAGTCCTTTGGCTATAAGCCAAGGAGTGGGATAACTGAGTCAAAAGGTGGGTCCATTCCAAGTTTTCTGAGGAATATTCATGCTGCTTTCCATAATGGTTGCACCAATTTGCAGCGGTCCCACCAGCAATGTATGAGTGCACCTTTTTTCCCACATCCATGCCATTTATTGTTGCTTGTATTCTAGATAATTGCCATTCTGATTGGAGTGAGGTGGAATCTCAGAGTAGTTTTGATTTGCATTTCTCTAACTGCTAGATATATTGAACATTTTTTTCATATATTTGTTAATCAATTGTATATCTTCTGTGAAGTGTCTGTTCAGTCCTTAGCCCATTTATTGATTGGGTTATTTGTCGTTTGGTGTTTTTTGAGTTCTTTATATATTCTACAGATTAATGCTTTATCTGAGGTGCGTGTGGTAAATATTTTTCTCCCAGCCCATAGGCTGTCTCTTCACATTATTGATTGTTTCTTTTGCTGAGAACAAGCTTTTTAGTTTGAATCCATCCCATTTATTGATTCTCCATTTAACTTCTTGTGCTTTAGGTGTCTTGTTAAGGAAGTCAGGTCCTAAGTCGACATGGTGAAGATTTGTGCCTGCTTTTTCTTCTATTAGGTGCAGGGTCTCAGTTCTAGTGCCTAAATCTTTGATCCACAGTGGGTTGAGTTTTGTACATGGTGAGAGATAAGGGTTTAATTTCATCTTGTTACATGTGGCTATCCACTTTTCCCTGCATCATTTGTTATAAAGGCTGTCCTTTCTCCAGTGAATATTTTTGGTGCCTTTGTCTAGTTTGATATACCTGTATTTATGTGGGTTTGTCTCTCTGTCTTCTATTAGGTACCATTGTTCACCATGTCTGTTTTGGTGCCAGTTCCATGCTGCTTTTATTACTATAGCTCTTAATATAGTTTGAGGTCTGGTATTGCGATGCCTCCTGCTTCACTCTTCTTGCTAAGGATTGCTTTGGCTATTCTGGGTCTCTTATTTTTCCAAATGAATTTCATGATTGCTTTCTCTAATTCTATGAATAACATCATTGGGATTTTAATAGGAATTTCATTAAATTTGTATAATGCTTTTGGTAGTATGGCCATTTTGACCATATTAATTCATATCCAGAGGATGGGAGTTCTTTCCATATTTTTAAGTCTTCTTTCTTTAGTGTTCTGTAGTTTTCATTGTAGAGATCTTTCACTTCTTTTGTTAGATTGATTCCAAAGTTTTTTTGTTTTTTTTTTTTTTGAGGCAATTGTGAATAGGGTAGTGTTCTTTATTTCTCTTTCAGTGGATTCATTACTGATGTATAGGAATGGGTTTGATTTATGGGAATTGATTTTATATCCTTCTACTTTGCCGAATTCATTTATTAGTTCTAGAAGACTTTTGGTGGAATTTTTTGTATCTTCTAAATATAGATATATATCACAAATAGTGACAGCTTAAGTTCTTATTTACCTATTTGTATCCCTTTAATTTCTTTCTTCTCTCTAATTTTTCTGGCTAGAGTTTCAAGGACAGTGTTTGATAAAACTGGTGAACAAGGGCATCTGTGTCTTGTTAGAGATTTTAGAGGGGATGCTTTCAATTTTTCTCCATTTAGAATGACGTTGGCCTGGGGTTTAGTATGTATGGCTTTTATAATGTTGAGGTATGTTCCTACTATCCCTAGTTTTTCTAGAGTTTTCAACAGGAAGGGGTGCTGTATTTTGTCAAATGCTTTTCCTGCCTCTATTGAGATGATCATGTGACTCGTTTTTAAGTCTGTTGATGTGGTGAATTCCGCTTTCTGGTTTCCGTGCGTTGAACCAACCCTGCATTCCTGGGATGAACCTCAGCAGTGTTTCTTACTGCTCAGTGTGCTTCTCAACGGAGGAACTTCTAAAGAGTTTGCAGATAGCTTGTGATGAGGCGGTTCTTTGCTCCCATGGAGGACGTAACAGCAGCGGTACTAACAAGAAGCCAGGTCCAGCACCGCTGTGGTGCAGCCACCTTCAGCCCACTGAGCGGCCCCACCCTGAGGCGGGTCTGCGGTCGTCCTCCACGATGTTCGCTGAGGAAGCCGAGGCGCGGGTGGCGAGAATTGCTCAACCCCACGCGGCTCAGGCACCCAGCCCGGGCCTTGGCCCAGCACTGGGACTTTCAGCTCAGGTCGTGGTGGCCCTGGTGGGCCACCCACTGAAGACCGCCCCAGAGTATAGAAGGCAACCTCTGTGCCCGTCACCCTGCTGGCCCACTGCAAGGCTCCTTGACTCCTCCTCTTGACCTTGCAGTGCCAGGCAGGCGGGGACAGGGCTCTCCATGAGGTGTTTATTGAATGCACGTGGAGTGAACTGCCGTCTTTTTCTGGTCCTCTCTTAGAAGACTATGGCAGATATTTAACATGCAGTCTGGGGACAATACCAGTCTAATTCATCACATTTAAAATGAAAAATTTACATCCTGTTATGGAACATTGTGTTGAAAGATAGGCACTTGCATGTCTTTGGTGGAAAGAAATTTCTGGATCCAGGATCCTTGTGGTACATTGTACATTCAGGACACCATCTGTCTGAGGGTCTCTTGACAAGCCCACCAACCTTATGCAAATAGTAGCAGCTGGCATGGACTTGCAGGGTGGTCACGTCCAGCTGTGGGACTTCCCAGGTCACCTGTGGCAGTTTGACTGGAGGGGTCCTGAATGTGGTACTCGCAGGCACTGTGATGAGCGGGAGCTCATGCCTTTAGGGAAAACCCAGGAATTTCAGGGATGTTCTGGGGCACCTGTGGGGCTTCAGCCTGAGGAGGGACTCCATCATCACTCCCTCATCTGCAAGGACCCATGCAGTGGCTGGTGCTGCCAGCCCGGCCTGGGGACCAAGAGCTGCAGCCCCTCGGTTGATGTGAGACCCCTGAAGTGTGGTGAGGGGTTCAGGACCTCAGGGACCTCCACTCATGTCACATGGTCTCATTGAAGAGAAACCTGGAAAAGGGAGAAGACACTGAATTCTCCAGACTTTCAAAAGGATGGACAATAAATCCCATGTGCCTTCATTAGATGAAGAAAAGACTGGGCAGCACAGACAGCTGAGAAAAGTAAAGCATCCTTGGGGCATAAAAGCCAAAATAAATTAGCTGGAGGAGAAGAAGTGTTCCATCACTAATTCAAGTGGAAAACCAGAGCCAGGAATCAAAACTGTACAGGCAAAGGACAAGCAGAGGGGGCAGAGCCACCTGCAAATCACAGGGCCACACTGCTTTAGTCGAGGCTCGAGACGAAACAATTCCCTGATCTTAGCACAGGAGATAGGGCTGCATGATACCAAAACTACATCAGCAACATACGTTACCCTGCATTAAGTCTGCAGCCCAGGAAAGTCCTCCCTCTTCCTGATATGCATTCATTACAGGGGCAAAGCTAGCAGGAGGAGTAGCCCAGCTTGTGTCTATCCCCTCATGATCAGTTCTTGCCTATGCCAAAGGTTGCTCATAGAACTCATACGATGATTGACATTTAATTATATTAGAAAACACTTTATAAAGTACTCTGTAGAAAGGAATTCTGTTTTCTAGAAAATAGAAAAGTATTTAATTGGGAATAGAAGATGTTACTAAACATAGAAAAGTAATCAGTTTTGAATGGAAGATGTTGGTTATTTTGGTGAACCTGTTGTTTAAAATAACCACACCATGCCAGGTGCCACATGGTTGGGATCCCTGGGGTGCTCTGTCCCAGGTGTGATGTGAGGGCCCTGGCAGTGTGGGACGTGCCTGTGGTTCACTGTCCACAGTGTTGAAGGCAGATGGCCTATTACAGCATGTCTCTCTGTTGACGAGGTTGATTTGCAGCTTCTAGCAACATAAGCAGCCTTTAAAATGGAGGTATTTTCTCAAACTGCCTGTAGTCAGCTGCCTTAATAGATTGATATAGACTGGGTGGCTTAAGCACAGACAGGTCTCACTGTCCCAGAGGAGGCTGGGGATCAGGATTAAGTGGGGTACCCCAGCACCCCAGGAGAGGGTTCTCTCCCTGGTCCAGGGCCCATGCCTTCTTTGATTAGAAATGCACCCTGGTGACCTGTCTCATAGGATCACCAGTCCCAACGTGGCCCCCTCTCATAACCTCATCTAACCCTATTACTTTCCCAAGACCCCACCTCTCAAGACCTCACTCTGGGGGCTGTGGTTTCAGCATATGACTTTAGGAGGGACACAAATGTTCAGACCATATGAGTCACCCTCTCATGCCTCATAATAGCCATCCAATCAGCAACGCCTGTCTGGCACCTCCAGTACCACATCCAGAGCAAATTGGATCACATTGCAGCCTGCTCCCAGAAAAGCAGTGCCCTAACCGTCCTGGCCTAAAACCCCCATATGCTGTTGAGAACTCACTGCATCGTGTCTCAAGGTGCTTGTACCTGACCAGCGTGGTCCAACAGGAGGAGGGCCAGGCAACTTGCCTCTGTGTGCCAAAGAGCCACACAAATGCACCGGATGTGGCTGGGGTCCTGCTGGGTACATCTGTGGGGCATTCCTGTGGCCCAGGTGCCACGTGATCTCTCTCTATTTTTTCTCAGCTTCTAATTGTTGTAAAGCACTAGCTTCCAGGAGGCAGTTTAAACAACAGCAGGACCTGTGGCTAGCAATCAAGTGCTTATGCTGACATTAATTCCCCATCCGCTCCTGTTCCTGCGCCACACATTCTTCATTAGGGCTAATGGGAGCGTGGGGAAGAGATCAGGAGGGGAGACCTCCGTAAACCATGGAAGCATCCAGAAGGGGGCTGCTTCCCTGTTGGAGCATCACACAGAGACACATGGACGCAGCACGCACAGACGCGTCCCTTACACCCGAAGCAGAGTTCGGTGAGTGGTAATTAGAGCCCAGCTGGGCAGGAGCGAGTCCAGCCCCAGCGTGAGAGTCGGCCAACCCTCTTCATTCCATCACTCCTGCGGCTGGAGGCCGAGGAGCAGCTCTGGTTCCAGACCCTTTGCCAGCTTCGCATGTGCATGTCCCAGCTTCGTTTTAGAGGGGGTTGAGATGTGGAAGTCGCACACTCATAGGGTCCTCACGGTGACGCTTTGCTTGTAGGTAGGCGTCACGAGAATGGACAGAAAGAACATGAGCTGAATGACCATGAATTGTGAATATTTCATCAGTGAGAGTAAAAATCATACGAGCTTAAAACACAGGACCCTGCAGGAGGCAGGGCAGGAGCCGTGGGGCGGAGGTGGGGCGTGGGCCTGGGGGGCCGGCTGCCTGTCCGGGGTCCGCGGCCTGCTGGCTCCAGGCCCAGGCTCCCTGGAGAGCTGCCAGTGCCTCTGAGGGCAGCGGGCCCCCCACATGGCTGACTCTGCAGTGGACAGGGGCTTCTCCTGAGGCCCAGGCTTGCTGGCCAGGAGGAGCCTCTGAGGACACGCTCAGCATCTGGATGGTGGAGCTGGCAGGCGGAGGCTCAGCTCACGCGGCGGGTAGCAGGGCTCTCCAGGGTCCGCTGTGGGATGAGCAGCTGCAGGCAGGCACCACAGCAGCTCCCAGGCCCTCATGTGGGTGAAATGAGACCCGAGATCAGTAGCATTCTCTAGGTTGTAGAACTTATTCATGATCCGTGTTATGGATTATTTCCAGTAACTCTTAAAACACGCAAAATAATATAAAGAATTAAAAAAAAAATACGGAAAGAGCAAATTACTTAACATAACTACAGATTAAAAGAATGATCAAGACAAAGGTTTAATTTTTTAATTTCCAGGCATCTATGATAAGAAGAAAAAGCTGACAATTTATCACCCTCTCATTAGCGGACACGAGAAGCTTCCAACTTCCTCTTGACAGATTTTTTTCCTAACCACTAAATTTGAAAATAAAATTTAAGCTGAGGCTTTATGCCAGAGCCACGCAGTAATAAAAATGTTTGATGCTCTGAACATCAGAATACCTTCTTGTAGAAGAAAATGACCTATGAGTTTTCCTCAAGGTAATTGTTTTTGAGTCAAGCTCATGCCATCCAAAACAATTCAGAGAGGATGTGAAAACACACCTGCAATCGCCATAGCAAACACCGAGTCATGACCTACCCTCACCCTGGGGTTCTGCCTGCAGCCGGTTCACTCCCATCTCCTCTTTAGGGCTGCATGGGCTACGGCAGGACAGGGCTGTGTCCAGGACAGGAGGGGACGGTCTGTCTTCAGGGACCCCTGGGCTAGTTGGACCTGCGTAGGAAATGCATGTCATGGTTGGAGGATGTGATAGGTATCGCGTGGAATGCTGTGAATACTAGCCAGTGGCCATCTCGGAGGAATTAAAGTGGCACCTCAGTGTGGGAGGTCAGAACGTTTTTAATCATGAAAGCTTCGTCTGAGGGTTTCAAAATGCAGACATTAGGAGAAAGGAAAGAAGCTAAACCCAAATGGAGACGGCTGAGGACAAGATGGCAGAGACCCCACAACCCACTCCTGGGAGGCCCGCCCTCACAGGCAGGTTCTGGCCCAGAGGACCCTGGTCCTGCTCGTTCTGGGCGAGGTGTGAAGTCTCAGGCCGGGTACTATTCTAAGTGTCTGGCCACACGTGAACTGTTTTCAAGCAAATATCACAGAGCGCTCAAGTTTTGAAAGGCCCGGTTCAGACAGAAGCGAGGCAGGGTGCGTCCGTGGAGACACACCCCGGGCTCCTGGTGGGCTCAGTGGGGACGCAGCTCTCACTCAGACCCCCGCCCTGCAGGGAGACCCCTATGTTAGGATCATCTCTATGGAAACAACTTGAACCCGAATGAGCTTCGTGCGTCAATTTTCTGGAAGTTTAAGATTGTTCGCACTGGTCTCTTATGAGGCCCTGTTGCAGTTTTTGGTAAGTTTTATTTTTTGCCACAAAGTCAGTTTGGGTATATAAAGTGGGTAATGAAGGCCAAGCCCTTAGTAAATGACATTTTAATCTTGGTGACGTAAGCGCAGCTGTAAACATGATGCGTATGTGTGACAAGTGTTATTCCCCAGTAATATGCGGCTGTGACGTAAGACCAGACCCTAGGAGGAAAGACTATCTTCAAACCGGGATGTGTAAATTAAGGCTGCTTTCTACCGTGGATAAAGAGTGAGGGCTTCACAATTAGGCCACCCAGGGCCAGTGCCAACCTCCTAGCAAGGGTGTCCGTGCAGCCCAGCCCTTTCCCTCTTCTCTCTGGGATCGTCTTCTTTGGCCATATTTATTGCTGAATTCTTTCCACTTCCATTTTTACCTGCTTTTTCTAGGTCTGCACTCTGACATCCTAAGTTTACAAGCAAATACCTACAAATTATGCTGAAATAGGTAAATCACAGCAGAAAGGCAGTGTTTCAAGCAGTGGGGAAGGAGGAGGCTGGAGAGGTGTAAGGAACAGGCGGGGGAAAGGATGTGTCCCATCTTGAAAACGTTGGTTTTAGAATGCTGCAGGTATGTCCCTCTGGGAAGGAGAAAGGGCATAAGCTGCTAGATCTTAAGGGTCAGAAATGAATATTCCATTGATGGGTCTGAGGGTGGCATTTACATCTCCAGGTTCAGCTACGTGCACACCTGACCAACAGACCCTGCGCTCCTGGTTCCTCTCCAAGCCAGAGAGGAGTGGGCAGTGCCACCCTCTGCCGGGCACTTGGTGGCATAGGCCCAGCTTGTACGCTCACTCTCTGGGGTCTGAGTCCTGCCCCCCAGTTCAGGACTCCAATATGGAGTGTGCAGGCTGATGGGCCTTGAATACACCAAGGATCTGCAGGTGACCTAGTGCCACCGTCCTGGACCATAGGGGAAAGTCGAAGCGCTGAGCCGCTTTGAAGGGAGTAGTCCAAGGACTCGAAGAAGCCATGCAGAACGGAGTGCAAACACCCACGCGGGTCATAAACACACAGGCACCTTCACTTGTGTGTACCTAACGCACATGCAACCGCTTAGCTGACACATTTCAGTGGAAATAAAAACTTAGCTGCAATAGTTGCCAAATTGAATTTTTTGTTTTCAGTGAGACAACTGAAGGCGTGAGGAGATGTGAGAACATACACAATCCCTGGAGTTTGTCGTTTCCTTAATTCACAGAGTACCTGGGCAAGCATCTGAAAATCGCGCGATGCCCTCCTGCTCTACATCTTAGTCCTAAATGTCGTGCCGGGGACCTAGTCCTGTAGAGATCTTAACCGTCACCTTACACGTGACGGCCTGAGGTTGTAAAGTCGACACAGGTGGGACCTGCAGTCTGCAGAGGCTGGAGATCGGGCATCTGGGGAGCCATGCTAGTGGCACGCTCTTGGGTCATTCCCATTCACCTCAGCAGACGCTGCCCATGTGACGTGGCAGCCCTGGGACCTGGCAGGCCGTGGGTCTGGGGCTTCTGCAGGGGCCTTTGGGAAGGGGCACACATGTCACCTGGGAGGTGCATGACCACCATGGGGCCCGTTTTTATTGTCTTTCAGATGAGCTCATGGGAGGGACTTCCACACAGGTTTGTGGGCATTCAGAGAGCTAGCAGACACAAAGTCCAGGGGCAGAGCCACTCGGGATGCCGCCGGCCCAGATCACCTGGGGAGGCGTGGGGGGAGGCCAGGGTCCAGTGCTGTCCAGGCCTCTCACCACGTCCTGCCCTGTGTGATCAGCTCTTGAAGACCAAAATGGTGCTCTGGTTAATGGGACTTGGGAGAGCACATTTCAACTGTGCCCAAGAAATACCAGTGACTGCTTTAAGGCCGTCTCTCTTCTAGACCCCAGAGACAGCCAGATTAATAACAAGAGGGAAAAGCTCTCCAAGCTGTGTTTCACACTAGTGGAAGGACACACAGTGTGAGACTAACCTGGTCATCTTCTTTGGGATTGTAATATTTACCTTCAGTTTTAGAAATTAAGGAAGCATCAACTGTATGAGAAAAAAGAAATGAGTTTATCTGACAAGTAAACAATCTAAAAAGATATTCAGAATAATTTAAAATCATTTAAATATTCATGAAACCAATACATAAGCAATTAAAAATAAACACAACTTATATCTTATTCAGAATCTTAGTTCATGCATCATTGCTGAAGAATCCCACTCTAAAGTTAATAGATTTTCTCCATTTGGTTCTCACTAGTTCCAGACAAAGAAAGCTAGCATATGAAATGTAGATTTTTATCTGTGCACATTGAATGAACCTCTCTTTCATTATCATTTTCAATTTAAAAAATGAATAGATAAAAAATGGAGAAAAAATAAGTTTTGTGAAGGGATGCATTCACTCATTTGAAACTAATGAAAACCTAATATTTTATTGTTGAAGTGCTAAAGAAAACAGTAACTACAAATTTGAGCAATAAATTTTAAATGAAAGTATATACATGTTCATTAAAAATGAATGGTCAATCTGGACACAAAGTTCATGACTGTAATGCAGTGGCTCAGAAGGCTGACAGAAGGATTGCAAGTTCAAAGTCAGCCTAAGTAACTCAGGCCTTAAGGAACACAGTAACACCCTGTCTCAAAATTTTAAAAAATGACCTTAAAAGAGCTGGGATGTGTTCAGTGGTTAAGTGCTAAGCACCCCTGGTTCAATCCCTAGTAATAAAAACAAAAAAGTTTCAAAGGATACTTTTTTCTTTGGACCCTGTTGCGGTGAGTCCTCTTGTGTTTCAGACTCTGTGGAAGGCAGGTGGCGACCACAGCCTCGGCCTTGGTCCTCCTCCAGATCCTGCCCGAGGACTCAGCACTTTCCTCATGGAGCCCATTTCCCAGGGCCAGCTGTGTGGCCTCTTCTCACCAAGGCCCACATTATGGGGGCACTGGGAGGAGCCTTCCCAGCAGCAGCTGCAGGATGGAGTGTCTGGTGCTACTTCACAGAGCAAGAATCATGCTCCTGTTGTTTACTCATGTTTCATAATTACATTTTTATAGGGATCATGAATGGATTCCAATTAATGGTTAGAAAAATCAATGCCCAATTTAACTCATATCTCAAATGAAGGGGACATTATTATATTGCCATAAATGTCCATAAATATCCAAGTGGTCCAAAATTATACTGTGCATCAAAGGGGAAAGAAGCAAAATAGAGTTCCACCAACAGGGTTTCTCATGCAGCTGTTTTCATATAACAACACTGATAAATGATGAAGCAAAAGATACCGAGTACACAGTTGTCTGTCGACAAATTCATTACTGGATGGAGATTGGCGGGCTTCCTCAGTGTGGGGAATGTGGTTGTAGGAGCCACCGTGGCTGGTTTTCAGGACTCCCTGCATGGGTCTCACCCAAAGGTAGCTGGGCAGAACTCACTCTTGGGAGGAAGAAAGGCAAAGAACAGGACTCAGGTGCAGAGATCACCCATGAGCCTCCTCAGAAATGCCATCACGGATCCATCAGCCGATTGCCTGATTTCACCTTGCTTCTGCCAATCACAGTTTTTCATGGTGACCTTACAAAGCACATGGTAGGTTCACCCTAATAGACCCATATTATGATGTCTAATCTTCATGCAGAGTCTATGAGGCAGCCTCACTCCACATAAAGTCTGCCTACAGATGTTGGATAGAGTGTGAGATCATGTGGTTCCTGGATGACCCTGTGCCAAGTCCCAAGTTTTGGCCATTGCTCCATAAACTGTTGGAAATAGTTGCAAGTTGCTCTCCTTGACAGTACTCCTTTAAACAAAAGAATAATTTAATGATTTGGTGATTTCCTGGCTGTTTGTTACTCTAATTTTGGTTGTCCTGCTAATAGACTTTCTGGATATTAATCAATATGTTCCTCCATACAGCTATCTAGCTCACAAGAATGGCCATTCATTCACAAATTCAGTTGTAGTTATGCCACGCTTTGGCAGTGTTTCTGTCTTGCATATCGTATATAAACATGCATAGGACTTTTCACATCATTAAAACTAGCTCTAAGCTTAAAAACAATTGGGCAAAAAGATATATATTTGTTAAATAAAATTTAAAATAGTTTAAGATACATATTTCATTTTAAATGTTACAAAGTTGAGCATTTATCTTTTAGGTAGAGAAATCCTGGATTTCTAACAGGTTCTGGTTGGGATTTTTTCTTTCTATTGAGAAAATTTCTCATAGTGCAATAGCTAAAATTGGGATATATTATTTTTGAACAACTTCATCTGGCACCGACTGATTTTATGTCTCTACTTCAGTGAGATTTACCATCTCGTGGAGGTCTTCAATGACTGCTGATGGATGAATGGATGGCTCGTGTGTATCTTAGTTGTTTTCAAACCACTGGAAACAGTTCTTTCATGAGGTAATTATTGAATCTTTTTATGAGCAGGGATTATTATTGTTACAGAAAGAAATACATGAATTGTCACTAATTTTGAAGTCAATATTTAAATAATTTGCAAAAAGTGATTACTATAACATTTTATTTTTATTATCCAATCTTTTTATCATATTGTAGTAAGTGACTGCACACTGTTATTTGCACAAGCTATTTTGAATATCCTGGTATGAGTGAAAATAAAAGATAAATATTTAATTTCCCTACTCTTTTGAAAACTACATATTTGATCCCATTTCTTTCAACTAATCAGACAAATAATGTTTGAGGGACAAGAGAAATGAAAAAGTCAAAGCATATTTGATTCAAATTTAAAAGTCAAAGAAAAATAGTTATTGTCATTATTTGTGGTATAAAAAGAGATCTTCTAAAAGGCTTGGCTTTGGCCTTTCAGGTAGTACTAGAGCGTGCCTGGTTTGTGTGGTGTGTGTGTATGTGTGTGTGTGTGTGTGTGTGTGTGTGGTGTGTATGTGTGGGTGCCCACGCACACACACCTGTATACCCACATGCACACCACACACACGAAACTATCTGTGAGTACGTAGAGTTCAGGGTTATTTTCCGGAAGCGGCTCCTGCATCTCAGGGCACACTGGCTGGTCGTATGTGGACACAGCGTTCCTGACTTCAGAAAGGTGGGTCCTCCTTGCCAGGGCCAGAGCCACTGTGAGACACTCAGGTAATGAAACCAAAGCATCAGGAAGCAGGGCGATGATGGATTTTCCCTTTCATTTTTATTACTTTTTAAAAATCGTAGAACAAGAAGAGAACCTAGTAGTTTTTAGAAATATACTTCTACCCAGACAGGAAAGACTTATTGGACGTATGTATGCTATAAAAATTATAAATAAGACTTCAGAAATCTCAGCACATGTTTTGAAAGCATGTCGGTATTTTACACCTGCTTCACTTCTCTAGTAGGATTGAGCCATTCACAGTGGCAAATTCATACACTTAAATATTCTTTGGAAAACTCTCCCTCCAGCACAGGCAGAGTGAATAGTCGGCTGACGCTCGACTCCGGCTGCAGGAGGAAGCTCCTGCCCAGGCTGGGGGCTCTTCCCGCCCCTCAGGCCGTTCCATGGCGAGCACATCCCACGTAGCAGTGCCTTAAATTCCTGCCCTAGTTCTGTGTGCTACCAGGCAAAACAGGGGTTTATGAGGTGTTTCCCTGAGTTCCCACCTGGCTATCAGCAGCCTGGCAAGTACGAGAAGGCTCAGAGCGTGTATCGCCAACCCGTACCAAGAGCCTCCCAGCGAATGTTGAGATACGAGAAAGGGAACTCACAAACCTACCCAGAGTCAACCTGTTTCCTCTTAAGTATTGGGAACAACTTTCATGTGAATTTTAATGAGTTGTTTTATTTCACTGATTTCCTAATTTGTCTCCCTTTTTTATATTTTAGTGGTGTTTTTCCTTTGTCATCATACAAAATAATGAGACAGTAAGTCAGGTATAAGTTGAAATCTCCAAAACTATTTCTGTATGCTATTTTGAAAGAGTTTACCCAAATATTAAATGAGATTCTAGGAAAAGATGACAATATTAGAAAACTAGAATTCTAAGGTAAGGCTGTGTTGATAACTTGTTTAACTTGTGCTTAAAAATAATAATACTTGGTCAATATTATTTAATTCTAGTTGTTTTTCCTTCCTTCAGAAAGTGATAGAAAATCACCTGTATGGAAACTTAGAGGGTACTCATAAGTCTAGTATTTCAAATGATTCCTACACCAGATACACAGTTATTCAACATTTAATTCCACATTGTATTGAGAAATGTCCTTTTAATTAATTTAAGAAAAGGCATGTGCTTTAGTGGCATGTGAAACAGGCATTCATTCCATCCCAAGAACCGGCCTCAGGAAAAGGAGTGTAATGTGGTGTCCCTCTCTGAGCCTCTGCTGTGTTCTCTTTATTATGGAACAGTGTTGTCCTGAGGGTCATATGAGGAAATACGAGGAAAAGTACCCCAAGAGGAAGATATTCTAGAGAATTATGCTATTGTGTTTTAAATTTTTTAATGAGTTTGATTGCATCGTATTTAAAATTCAGTGCTAAATTTGGGAGTTCCGATTCACCAGACAGATCATTCAAAGTTCTAAACTTGCAATTGGATTGGTATAAAGGGGCAAAAGAGTCTTGAAAAGATCTATGACAGATGAGCAGGCAAAGCAGTCATTTGCATTTCAGAACGTGGCTGCACAGAACACATCTGAGGCCCCAGCTGCAGCCCAGGGAGGCGCATGCTAGGCCTGCGGGGCTGAGGGGAATATCAATCAGTGGCAGCTCCAGATGCAACAGGCAGAGCGTGGACACGGAGGCTGAGGCCTGCTCTGCACAGGAACAGGAAACCCAGTGTTGCCTCTCTTCACTGTGCCAGAGCAGCATCAATGGAGTGATTTAGCAGTGAGTTCAGAAGCACTTTCTGAGGCCTTTCAGGGGGCGTCCAGCGCCGGCTCCCTGGGTTGCACCAGGATTGCTTGCAACTTGCTGAGCTGAGACGCGCCTCACGTGTGTGGTGTAAATACACCTTTTACTAGAGGTTCCTGAACTGGAGAATACTGAGTGCTCCCGGCCATCCTGAGATTTCCTTGGAGTTTTCCCTCTCTCTGGTGTTCGCAATTCTGTGGTGTCCACAGCAACATTCAATTGCAAAATGCCCAAATCTGGCTTCGGGGGCTAAGGTAGTATTCTGTCATCCTTAATATCAGCAATTATAAACTTACTTGCAGATTTTTGTTTGTTTATTTTTGTCATAAGCACAGAGACAAGCGTTTCCCATGGTCATGTCCTTGTGACAATAAAATCCATGTTCCCAATCACCCTTGGCTCAGGTTCCCAGCTCGGTCAGAAGAACAAAAGGAGCCACTTGTGAAATCGCTGGCTGGTTCTGACTTCTTTATCTTAACTCTTGTGTCCTTACAAGGAATATTGCAAAGATGTTCAACTTTCATACTCTGGTCTTTTATCTCAGTGAGATTGGGAGGTTCTCCTGGGCATGCGTTTCTTCTGTAGACTTAAACCCACTGCTTGTGTAACCACAAAAGGTCTCATAAAGGCAGCTGTTTATATTACAGCCCATTTCCATCTCTCAAGACAGCTCACTCCCAAGTAGTAAACATCAGAGCTGCATGTGACCCAGGCTGCTGAGTGACTCTCACCATGAGCACAGCAAAGATTGATGAGCAGCTTCTCCTGCATGGGAACCCTGGCGAGCTCCTTAGGGTAGCATGAGGGGTTTTCTGCTCCATCGTTCCTGCGAGTCACCCAGAGCTCAGCATTCTAATTTCCAGGCTGCGTAGCAATCCCTTCAGATGTGCGCTTGCCTTAGAGATCTCCTTTCTCCTGGGAGATGTCAGCTTTCTTCTTCAGTGAATCAAAATGGCAATGCTCCGAATTCCTTGGTGGCAGCTGCGGATGTTACTTGATTGTCAGTTCTTTGGCTGATACCCTGACAATGCCCATGGGTGGCACCGGAGCGAGGATGTTTCTGATTTCAAAATGCGGGAGTGCTGTCTTAGTCCTTAACTTAATCTCGACCCAGTTCCAGCACCGCGAGTGTCCTCAGACATGCCTGCTACAGGGACATCCTCCCAACTTCTCCAGATGCCCACGGCTCTTGGATGGACTTGGGTGGCTGTAGCCCAGAGACCTCCAGGGCTGGCAGCAGGGATAGTGGAGACGACAGTCTGCCTCGTGGAAGCTTCCGGGGAGTTGAGATGAGAAAACCCCACACACCAGTTTAAGAGTTTGGGGATTTATGATTTGAATCATTTGGTAATTTGCTTAAAGGACAAGAGTGCAGGAACCAGACGAGCAGGGGGCCTCCAGCTCCCGGGTGCTCCCCTGCTCCCGTCTGCCTTCTCCTGCTCACACTCTGCTCTGTGTACAAAGCTGCATCCATAGTTCACAGACGTGTTATGTGTATGAACCAGGTCCTGAGTACCAGTGGGTACTACTTGCTCTGTGTTATGTTTCCCCTTTCTTCCTAGTTGTCCTTCTTCCTTGGAACTGCAGAGTTCTGACCACCCTTGGCTTCAAGCCTTATGACAGCTCATGACATAGATGCAATTGTTGTTGCCATTTTGCAGAGATTTCCCCAGGTTCGATAACTGAACCAGGAAAGAAACACTCTGCATAGGGAGCAGGGCACTGCACCCCGCTGAGTCCCAGGCTGGTGGCATGGAGGTGCCGTGAGCTGGGCAGCGAGCCTTTCTCATTGAGGGCTCCCGGCTCTGCCACCAACGCTCTTTTAATCTCGACTCATTTATTCATCTCTAATATCGTTCTTTGCATTGGGTTCTGAATGAAGAGGAAAGATAGGTTTCAATACCCTGAAAATTTGAAATAAACTCTTGCATGTGAGCTATGTGACTAGTTCTTGAAAGAAAAGATGACATGTGGTCGAGGCAGTGAGCACGTCAGTGTTCTGGCTCTTCTGTGGTCCCGCCCGCCTCGGCGTGCGAGTCTGGGCCGTGCTGTGTGCATGCACACTACGCAGGCCCACGCTGGCCCAGGGCTTGTTCGAGCGTGGTTACGGTTCTGCATAGGAAGGGACTTCTCCTTGGGGAATGTCCAGGCTGAAAAATCCCTGTTCCGTCAGCAATTGTTAAATCTGTCTTAAGATCTGAAGGATGGCATCAGCAGCAGGTTGGTCAGTGAGGTATCTTGACCTGCAAGACGCCCTCCACAAAAGAGCTGCTCAGGGCAAGAGGCCTTCTGTTGGCTGGGGTTGGGTCCCATGCTGAGCAGGCTGGGGCGGTGGCAGCACTTGGTTTGCAGGCTGACCGGCACCCTTGGGCTCCTCCACAGCTGGAGAGAAAGCACATTCCCAAGAACCTGCAGTAAGCTCTTGGTCCAGAAGAAGGGCTGCTCCCCTGACCCTTGGTCTTCCTTCCTCCACAGATACCTGTGCCCAGGCAGACCTGTCACAGGCGAAGAGCGTTACCTGGCACTTCAGCCTGAAGATGGCTGCTCTCCCGCCTTGTTGGACCAGCTTGTTCTCAGCTTCCTATATTCAACTCCCTTTTGGAGTTGAGCCTTTGTTTATTCACAAGGACGGTAGTTGTACTGAAACGGAGAGAAACATGGAGACCGTGGCGTGCAGGGGAGAACTCATGCCGGCAGCTGTCCAGCCTGGCTGCGGGTGTGTGCGGGTCCCATCCACTCCTGTTTCCCTATTTCTTGCTAATTCTCCCTCCAAGTGAGTAAGGCCACTCAGCAGCTTTCCACTGCTCTTCCCTTCCCGGAAGGGCCAGGGTGAGGAAGTGAGGGCCAGGAGTGACTCAGCCTGCGGAGTCCCCTGCACACACAGAGGAGACGAAGGAAGGAAGACAGGAGGGAAGTGGGAAGGGCCAGGTTGGAGAAGCACCTGAGGAGGAGGAGGCCCAGGCAGTGCAGACTCAGCTTGGAGTTGGAGAGTGAGAACAGGTTTACCCGACAGAGACGTGAAACGGGCTGCACCCACTCTCCCTGCAACGGCGTCGCCTTGGTAGCTGCCGCCTGACTCGCTGCGCCAGTGCCACTGCCCCGCGAGGCCTTGCAGGCGCTCCTCAGTCCCGTGCCCTAGGAATCTCTGTCCACCCCCCCGGGTCTGATGGGGACTGAACTTACATCTCGAGCATTAAGTCCAACTTCTAGATTCAGAGCAGTGGCGCTTCCTTAACCTGAGACCGTGACCCCTGGTTCATGGTATGCTGCTCAGACTAGAGTCTGTGTAGTTGATGAAAATAGGAAATAAGTTATTACTTGGGATTAATTCCCAGAACTACCAATCAGCGAGTGTGCGTGTGCACATGTACAAGCCTGCAGGCTGCTGGCAGGCTGCACGCGGGGTGGACAAATACCAGAAGACACACACGTGGTCTGTGCCCTCCAAGACCTGGTAGGCTAATTGAAAAAATAATGAATATGGGTAATGAGGGCCAAGCCCAGCAACCAGGGCTTACAGAGGAAACGCTGGCAAGAAAAGAACCTGAAAAGACTCCACACGATTCTCCCGCTGGAGCTCATTCTTCTATTCCTCCTCGTACGCTAAAGCAGAGACGGGGAAAAATCAAGTTTGTTCCGAAGTCTCCAGAATTGGATGTTTATAAACCTGGGAAGGCAGATGACGGACAGCTGCTCTCCCTTCCTCCCTCCTCCCTCATGTGTCCCTGAGCCTCCTGCCCTGTCATCCCTGCACAGGGCCGGGTGCCCTCCGAGAGCCCTCTAGCTGGCGAGGGGCACCTGGCATAGTTCACAAGGCGACACCCTCTACCTCCCCTTCTATGTCGCCCATTAGCTGAGATCCTATAACAAAATGAGCAGTTTTCTCCCTGGTGACCGGTGTGTCTCAGGGAATCCTACCAGCAGTGCCCCGCTGCTCCTCCAGGGCCGTCAGGGAAGCCACATCCACGGCAGTGCATTTGTATAACATGCGCACGGAGCCGCTCAGGTGCGACCTGTGTCTTCCTGGGGGCACTGCCTCCCTGGTGGTGTTGGGGAACCCATGCTCAGAGACCCAAATCGCCAGCTCCAGGGAGTGGACCACGGCCGGGGTGAGTCCTCAGCTCTGTGGTCAGGAACAGCAGCGCGGCCGGGCCTCTCTTCTCCTTCCCTCGCTGCCCTTCCCTGGGGACTCCTGCAGGTGAAAAAGGGTCAGGAAGATTTTAGTAATAAACCCATAACCGGGTGGCATCGGGGGCTCATCTGCTGAGCCAGCCCTCCACTGGTGACCGCTTCACCCAGGTCCTCTCTCTTGAGTTTGGAAAAGGTTCAGTAAGAGGTCATCGTCCATCGTCCACGAGGAAAGCATGGCCCAGAGGGTCTGTTCTAACTGGCGAGAACTGCACCAAGGGGGAAAACCGGAACAGCAAAGAGATACGCGAATTCGATGTTGCCTAGCTTTGTTTAAGCGTGGATAAGATACAAGAGCACTCACTTTTTAAGTACAAATGCACTAGTAAACTACAATAACCATGTCTTATTCAATTTGTGGGCTTAACAGTCTCAGCAAATAATTGTTGAATAAACTTATCTACAGGATCCAAGATAGCTTGCAAGTGCATTCAAATCGACTTTAATTTCATAACTAATGGTCAGTTTTAAAATAAAAACATTGGGATATCTCAACTTCAATATCAAAATTTAAATAACACTTTCCCTGAAAAATAACCAGAACAATTCTTCTTGGGATATGAGTGACGAGGAGACTCAGCCAGGAGGGCTTCTGCAGTACACAGATTTCTTGGTACTCACTCCTTCCTACCTAGACTGGAGGAGCAGGGCTGGAGAAATGGAGCTGGAGGTCCTGGTGGGAAGCAGCTGCCTCTCTCCACCAAGGAAGCCTGGAGTAGATCAGGGGTTGCCTTGGAGAACAGGTTGGAGTTAAAGCAAATGCATTTGAATTAACCTGTGCAAATACTATAATAAGTCGCTGTACAACTTATTACTTAGTGGTACAATTTAGCTAATGCCACTAGTTTGCAGCCTGTGAGCTGTAAGGCTCAAAGGGAGTATATTGGCAGAATGTATTATTTAGTCAATTACTCTGATTTATATATTCTTTAAAAAAATGGGATGATTTTAATGTTTATTTGTTATGATGGAAATTGCTTGTCACCCTCTTCTGTGAATTGATGCATAACTTCTTTTCTGAAAGCAGGTTATTTTTACTGTTGACAAAAAAGTTATTCAAGCAAGCACCCCATACTGTGCTATTAATGAAAATAATTTATGCAAAGCAAGAATGTTCTTTGTACATTCTGTAATTTTTCTAGTCATTCTGTTTGACTAAGGACTTTTAAATTCAAGAAACTTCTAAGAGGGAGAAATATGGGGATGGAATGAACAAGAAATTCTCCTATGGATCAATTAACATGAATACCTTTATTCCTTAAACTACAGTTATAAGTCTTTCTGAAAAATAGTTTTTAATGTAGTTTTCTTGTCAAAATATAAAGTGTTTAGGTTGTTAAATCTACATCAAACCATTTTAGTCATATAGCTTCCAGTCTAGGAAGAGGTCTACATATACCTAGTTCCATACACACAAACATACATGTGTATGCACACACACGTAATATTTAAAAATTAAGCAGTGTCATGTGCAACTTAATTTAAACTGAAACTTATTTTGTTTACTTAGTATGTCTTAATCTTTTAAACTGAAATACTTTGAATTTAAAGTATTAAAATAGAAAACTTCTTAAATTTTAAAAAGTGAACACATAACATTTCCTTGGCACAATTTTAAGTTTTGAAGCATTTGCCTTAGGTTAAAGTGAGATGTCTGAGATATTTCAAGCTAATTAGGAGCCTGGGAGTATAGGATGGAATGCTGTTAGTGAAAATAGTACCACATCAGTACCAAGCATGCTCATTTACTGAGCCTAGCTGAGTAAAGGCCTTTGCTGTGATATCTCATTATCCATCCATCCATTCATTCATTCAGCTAATAATTATTAAAACTGTGGAGTGTTCAAAAAAAATGAGCAAAATGTTTTGGGGAAAATAAACCTAATGACAAATAAAATCAAACACCAGCTTCAAATATTTTGCAGCCTAATACTTGCTAAGTAAGGGAATTTGCTTCTCTTTCATCACAGCATGTAAAGTCTAAAATGAAATTCATTGTCCTCGATGTATAAATAATTATGGAAGTTGAAGTGTGGATGTCACCCCCTCGGAGCTCCCCCAGGCAGGAGCCGAGGGGCAGTTCTGTGGATCCCCACCAGGCTGCACCACCCACCACCTCTGATCACGCCTCATCGCTCACTGCAGGTGACACCACGGCACCCCATTAGCGCCCGTCCCTGTGCACCGAGTCTCAGCACTCCCCTGCGTGAGGACCGCCACCCAGCCCTCCTCTGCTTACATCGGCGGCTCTGCACTGCCAGCGTGGGATCCTGACCTCGCACATCACTTAGTGCAGTCCATTGCTGCTGAAGTAACTTCTGTTCACCCTCCGCATCCCCCGGGGAGCAGCACCCAGAGGGAGTCAGGCTCTCTCCTGCTTCTCCTGGTGGGAGGAGATGGAGCCGCCAGTGCGTCCACACATGGCAAGACAGAGTATTCTTTCTCACACAGGACACCTGGGATCAGTGTCTGGGGACCCGCAGTCACTGGAACAAAGTCCTTCTTGTTTCAACGAGTGTAGTTATTCTACAGCAGAAGACTCTGCCTATGACTGGAACGGACTGAGTCAAGTATCCTTGGCAGACAAATCCCTCTCTCAGGGTGGCCGTTCATTCAACCTAAGTCAACAGGCAGGAGGTTCACCTTGTGCCCACTGTGGCCTGGCTGCAGAAAGGAGACAGTCCTGCCTGACTCTGGCCCAAGCTCAAGTGAGTCAGAGGAAGAACTTTCCATGTGTCTCCTCAGCTACCCAGGAACTCCAGGGAAGGGATATAAAGATGACAAAGCCACGCACATCTTTGTGACATTAAGCGGCACTGTTTTTGGATAAATCTTTCGAGAAGAAAAAAAATTGTGTCATTTGAGTACAAAAATACACAACCCCATTTGTTGTTTAGCCATGACCAAAGAAATTGTAAAGCATTACTGTTATGTGCGTAACGAGGACTATCCCTGTCGTGGGCAAGCCATGCCATTAACAGAGGTCAGACACATCCGTGTCTTTCCACAGTGTCCATTTATTGAATAACAACACACTCACAGGCTGTACCACATTCAGCAGTGGCAATTCACTGAGTGCTTGTGGGTCACCTGATGCTCATGAGCTGGGCAGTCACGAGTTCCTTTATTCCAATCTTAATTACTAATATCTGTAACACTCAAGTCACACATCCTACTTCACACAGTGATATTTATAGGTCACATAAAGGCTAAGAAAGGGTGAAGCAGCCATTGGGTTACAGGATTCTGTGTAGAAAACACAGGCAGAGAGCAGATAGGAAAGGGAAGAGTCACTGTGAGTGGTCAGATAAAGATTTTCAATCTGTGGTGCAGACTTATGGAGGGCAGGGGCCAGGAGAGGGCAGTTTCAGAGTGTCAGCTTGGGGTGGACACTGTGTCTTAGGAGCAGCAGAGGCTGTACTGAGCTGAAACTCAGGGTCAGAAGGTTTATTGCTGTAGCCATTGTCCTGGGCAAGTCTTGTGATGAGTAACCAGATGCCAGGGTGAGTGTGCTGCCACATTGTCTGGGGGGCTCTCCTCTTATGGGTCTAGGTGAGGGGGTTGCATCTGGTGAGGCTGATAAGCACCTGGGGCCAATGTTTCTGATATGATTTGAATGCACATGTATTCAGGTGCTCCTAACTTAGTTTGATAATTGGCATGAAAAAGTTATTTATCAAATTGCACTTTATGGTTATATCAGACAAATGAGGGTGGTTTATTTTCACAAACAAGATGTGGAGTCATTCTACCTTGGTACTGGGACTCAAATGGAGTAAATCAGGGCAAACTACTGCTTTATAAAATGAGAAACTTGTGTTATGCACGCCCTGAGAACTGCTGTTCCACACACTATGGAGTCACTCAGGGCAGGCTCAGCCTGAGAGTTGCTGTTTACACACCATGGAGTCACAGGCACAGCCTGAGAGCTGCTGTTCTACACCATGGAGTCACCAGGGCAGGCACAGCCTGAGAGCTGCTGTTCTACACCATGGAGTCACCAGGGTAGGCACAGCCTGAGAGCTGCTGTTCTACACCATGGAGTCACCAGGGTAGGCACAGCCTGAGAGCTGCTGTTCTACACACCATGGAGTCACTCAGGGCAGTCACAGCCTGAGAGCTGCTGTTCTACACACCATGGAGTCACTCGGGGCATGCATAGCGTGAGAGCTGCTTTCTGTATACCATGGAATACAGCCTGAGGACTGCTGTTCCACACACCATGGGGTCACTCAAGGCAGGCACAGTCTGAGAGCTGCTGTTCTACACACCATGGAGTCACCAGAGCAGGCACAGCCTGAGAGCTGCTGTTCTGTACACCATTCCATCAGTCGGGGCAGATGCAGCCTCTTCTCCACCATCTCAGTTTCTCCCAATGGTGTCGTAGCTGAGGGTGTTTGCAGGGAACATCTACAGCCCACCTCCTCACAGATGTGGATGCTCATGCTGAGCAGGGAGCACCATTTCTGTACCCAGCAGTGCTCCCACTGCATCACTACTGCCTCTGTGAGGTTTCTTTGTTTTGTTTTTTATTTATTTTAAGCCCCTCCCACAGAGCATGTATTGCAACAGTGCCTGAGTGAACTCTGACCTCACAGCAGTGTTGTTGACATCGTCAGTGGAATTGCTTCCCGGGACAGATCTATGAGTGTTCTCACAACGTACAGCCAAGGTTTTCATGACCCTGGCATGTTGGGGTAGACTTTTTAAATGTCATTTTTTGGTGTCAAAAATAACCATCTTGAGTGCTTGGATCTTTCTGGGTGCTTTGCAGGGCTTTTCCTGTCTTCGGCTCTAAGTTTCACTTGAGCTCATTGCCCTATATGCTCTTACAGCGTCCTTAGTTGCTAGGGCTTAGGCAGCACTGGGCATGGGTGGTTGAAATCCTCCAGGGGAGGAAAACACAGCTGCTCTGTCTCCACAAAGAGAAGAGTCGACCCTCCACCCAGGCCTAGGCCTGCAGTCAACGCAGCTGTGGTGAGTGCTTGCTCCGTGGCTGGGTGGCAGGGACGTGTTAGGTGAACAGGGTGGGGGCGTGTGCGTCTGACCTGTACCTGTCACCTAGAAACTGCTCACCTCGTCACTCGAACAAGCCCTGCCAAGGTCTTGCCTCAGGTGGCAGCGTTCATATAAACACCTTTTTGTTTGTCTTCTTGGACAAACGACTCTGAGACCACAATTCTCCTATAAATATAGAAACACACTCCCCCCAAAACTTAGGGAACACTAAGTGTTATTCTCAAATAATTATAAAACTTAAAAATAAACACTCTCCCTTACTAAAATGTCTCCACAGATCAAAAGTAAGGCCATTTGGATTGTTCTTGCTGCAGTTGTGATCTAAAGATTATTTGGGGGGCTATCCATTTGGTAACTCTGGTGAATATCTGCAAACCTGAGCATATTAACTCACTTTCAAAGACACACAGAATGAAAATTAATCTTTTAAAATAAATATTCTATTTAGCATGGTATTTTAATGTTATTAAACCTCTTATGATTGAAGAATTTATTTTTACCACATACTATTATCAGAGATGAGAAAGAGACAAAGATTTTGAAAATCTTGATCAAATTCTGAGGGAGAAATATTGTGCATTGCTCAATAATGAATTACTAAATGACAGGAGAAATACTAACTCTTTAACTCCAGTCAGGAAACGATGAGGCATGTCCTGTGGAACCACTCTTGATGGTGGTTGGATATTTCGTGTGACATTGCTACCAGCAAGTGGAGTGCTTGCACTGAGACCTCATCATGATGAGGAACAACGCCAAGTGGGCGCCACCTTGACTGGTCAGCACCTGCCCTGAGGCCCGGCCGGGGAAGCTGCAGGTGAGCTCTGCTCCCACCCAGGCCCCGGGCAGCATGGCTGCCTGGCTAGGGACGCCTGTTCTCACTGCAGTTCCGCCCTTTGCACAGACTGACCAAAGCACAGCTTTTCCTACAGGAAACCATTGAATTGAGGAATTGAGGTTTTTATTATTATGACTTTTGCTTAACATCAAGGGTGATGGACACATATTTCTTTGATGAAGCTACTTAAGGTTTTAGGAACTGAGTAGGAACCAAATCCACTCAAGGTCCTCTATGGACATTTTCTAGCAGGTTGATTCCATAAGGATAGAGAGTGAATGCAGTCCTCAAAAACTCAGGAGAGCACAGAAATGCCCACAGTTATAACTGCTGTGGGTGGCATCCTGAGGCAAGAAAACAAACACGGAGATAAGAAACAAGGGATAAACATGTCTTTTCTATATGATGTGGTAACTGTTGTGGATTTAAAAAAACTGTATACAAAAGCCACAAGAAGATCAAGTAGAATAACAATGTTGCCTGGTCAAAGGTCACAGTTAAAATCAGTACCATCAGGGAGCAATCTAAGATGAAATTTCAAAAATTATGTCACTTAAATGATTAAAATATGAAGTATTTAGGGATAAATACCTCAAAACCTGTACAGGACCACAGGTTGAAACTGTACATGTAGCTCAGAAAAAGTATAAGAATGTAAAAGGGAAAGGAAAGAAAAGGAGAGAAGCACTAGCCCCTGGTCCAGGAGACTCAGTATTTTCAAAAGACGTCAGTGTTACTGAACTGTAGATGGTGTGCAGAATCAACAGGTTTCCAATGCAGAACCCCACAGGCTTATTTAATTTTTATCTTGTAAAAATCGGCATCCTGATTATAAAAGTTATATGAAATGGCAGGTGGTCTGGAATAGCCCAAGTGATTTTTAAAAAGAACGCTTTTGGAGGAGTTGCATGGCATGATTTGAAGTCTTTCTATTGAGCCAAAGTAACCCAGGTGGTGTGGGATTGCTCAGGGCAGCAGTGGAGACTGTCTGGAGATCGGACAACACAAGGCGAAGAGATTTCTGGACAGCACCGTGAGACGACCCAGCAGGGAAAGAGGCTCTTCCCCCACTGCACACAGGAACCAGAGACTGACCTGGAAGCCCTGCTAGGAGCCGGCCTCATTCAGCTTTGCCACAGTTGGAACTTAAAGTAGCTCAGGGAAGTCGCTCCACCTCGGACCTGCTTGGTTAGGAATCTTACTTGACGGGCCATCAGAGTCACTTGAGAGAAGGTGCACAGGAGCAGTCTCTCGCTCTGGTGGACACTGCCATGGGACTGACCGAGTGAAGGGGAGCCTGCAGGCAGGGAGCCCTGGGGTGGGGGGAGCCTGGCCAGTGAGCAGTGGGTGGACCCGGGAGTGATCACAGAACGCCGGCTGTGAGCAGAAGGATCCTCAGCTGCAGTGGCTGTGTCCCCTGCGTGCCAGCAGGGGCCATCTGCCTACCAGTCTCTAGAGTAATGACCGCCTGCAGGCAGGACTCACCCTATACATGCCTTCAGAGGTGAGCTGGAGGGAGGAGTCACCTCGCTTCTGTCTGTCCCTTGCTTTTCCCTTTGGGCCCTCAGGAAAGGAGGTTAAGACCGAGGACAGCGATGGACCACAGAGGTTCCCCCAAGTAGAATGACTGTGTTAGGCCTACTTACTCCAAGGACTATCCCGAACATTAGTTTGCCTGAGAGTGATATTGATTTTGAATTATTTTAACGGGGTTTTAAATTTGTCTTTTCTCTCAGAGTTCTATCAACAGTTTTCACTATTATCAATAAAATTTTGATATATGAAAAATGCAAAGGATTAATATGAAAATATTTAAAAAGATCCAGCCTTGAGACTCTTAAAATCATTTACAAGATCCTGTTCCTTAAGAAATATTTTTAAAAATCTTTCCTTTCAACTACACAAGTTTATTTTCTTTATAAAAAGTTTTGTGAACATCATCACTATGCCCATAGTATTTTAAAATGTAGGTTACATTAATTTCTTGTTCTGTTAGTGGTCATTTCATTTTACCTGTCTGATGGGGAACTTTTGGTTAAGGTTGTATTCAGTGTTATTGTTAAGGAGAGTTTTCTAAAGCAAGTCTTATCTCTTGACCTTCTATCAAGGTCAAATTGTTGAACACCACTCTCTGAATTTGCTATCACTTATCAAGGTTTTGTTCAGTGATTGTCTGCAACAGGTCACCTGCTTTCTGATTCTGAAATCAGACCTTCAGTAAAGGAGGGACTGGGGGTGGAGGAGCACATGGCTTCCCAGAAACCTGGCACTGCACATCTGGGCTGCGGGTGGGCAGCGCCAGGCCAGGAAGGACCACACAGTGACCACAGTGAGGCAGAGAACAAGAATGTGGGCAAGGGGTGCCAAGACCAGACTGTGGGACAAGGTGGGGAGCTGCACCCAAATCAGCAGTCACGGATGTGGCCAATGTGGAGGACCAGTTGTATGTGATGAATTTGGGGAGAGGGAAACAAAACAGATAAGAGTTAAGAGTATGTTCCAGGAAAGGGGATTTTTTTGGAATTTGTCAGAGACACTGCTCTGGGCATCTTCTACCCAGATCTTTGAGCTTTTCATCCCATCCTGAAAAGAACCCCACAATTTTATAGGATAAAATCTGTTAATTTGTTGACATACCTGAAAATTCACACAAAAATATTTTAAAAGTTGTTGTTTCAAAATGCTTGATGGTGTGATTAAAATTCAGACTCAGTCTAAGACCAAGGTTGAAGTGCAGTGACGATACAAGAACTTACAGGGAAAAAAAGAAAACCCAAAGCCAGAAAGAGCTCTCCATCTGTTGACTGCAGAAAATCTTCGCACTTGAACTGCAATTCTCTGCCTTGGACAGGAGCACATCCGATTTTGTCACAAAACTATTCTTGGTAAATAAAGCATTATGCAAAAGTTAATTGTCCAGGGAATAGAGACACAGATTTGATTTTTCTTGTCTTCCTTTCTTGGAAAGAGACAAATAATTTTTAAAAGATTTTATGAGACTCTTTAAATTTTTCAATCTCAAACGATTTCATACTTCAGTGTTTGTATAAATGGTACAGATCTATGCACCTTTACTAAAATTTCCAATGCAAATATTTTACTATATTTGCTCTTTCTTTTTCTCGATATATTTTCCTGAAAGATTTGAAAGTAAAACCAAGGACGTCTTCTTTCATAAGCACAGCATAATTTGAAAAATCAGATGCTGACTGATTCCCTGCCTCGGCCTGGTCTGCAGACCCCATCCCCACAAGGCAGGTGTGTGCAGACGGCTCTTCTGGTCCCCACTCCAGCGAGCGTCAGAGTTGAGTTACAGCCTTCCTTTCGTTGCCCTTGGAAGGTCCTGCTGTTCTTCTTCCATAACTTTTGCACTTCAGACAAGTCCAGGACGTTTGCACAGGCTGCCCCCAAGTTTCCTCCTGGTTATGCTTATTTCTTGGCAGAAATGCCTGGCGTTGTCCTTGTGTCCTCTTAGTTCACTCCAGCAGGAGGCCCCGTGAGGCTGGCCCACCAATGGCAATGGTAAATGGATCTCTTGGCTATTTGGTGTCTGCTGGGTATTTCAACTGGAAAGTCACTCTTTGTCTTTTTGTAAGTAGTAACTGTTTCATTAAGAGTTTCCTCAAGTTGATGTAAACACCCCTTTCCCATCATATAGTCGCCCTCTGGTTTTAGCATCCACTGATAAATTCTGTCAGGGGCAAATACTGAGGAATTGTTTTCTCAAAAACAATTTCTACTCATTCAGGCATAGCTTTGTCAAGTATCTGACATCTTCCAACAAAGAAGATTTACTTGAATCTTAGAATACCTGCCTTTCTTTTTCTGTAGTTATCAAAGGAATAAAATCTTCTCTATACTTTATGTAATAAAGCAAGGATGTGTCTCAAAACTCTCCCAGTACAAAAAAAAGCAGTTTTTATCTTTATGATTTTTATGCATTCAGTGCCAAATTTTATGTGCGTTATAGCTTAAATTCCTAAAGGAATAGTGCTTTTGAGAGGTGGATACGAGAAGCATCTACCAGACAGGAGAGGGACCCTCACCTGTGTATGGATGACGGAGGCATTGTTGCAAAAATGCAAGTTGAGTTCCTAGAGGTTATTTTAGAAAATGTGGCTCAAAGACAAACAGGACGGTTAAAAACTGAAATTCTAGATATCTGGAAGAGTGCAGTTGATCAGAGTTTCAGCACTTGTGCACAGAGGCCCAGACCAGCAGCTTCCTGTCAGAGACTGTGATGTGTACCTGGTCAGGTGCCAGCATGTCGACCTGCTGGTTCATGTTCCTCTCTCTGCATACACAGCTGGACGGTCCTACTTATGGATCGGCCAGAAGTTAATTTTGCCTTGCTTGGACTCTTTCCTAATGCTCTCTAATTCTCGTGGGCAGAACAGGACACAGGCCCCTCATGCTAGCGTGTGCGTGGCACCCTGCTTATTATCTGTTTCAGCAGCGTGGTACAGTGAGGACCCTGACGCGGCCCTTGTAGCTTCCTGCAAACTGGTGTCATAGTTTAGTAAAACCAAATGAAACATCACTACTGTACATTTCTCACGTCTTAACTGAAGATTCCCCTGGCAGCGCTGCAGTGAATCGACTCCATCGTGGTGGATTTACCAGGGCTTTATGAAGGCTGGGTGTCAGTTAAGTCTTATTTTGGTACAAAGCAAATTCTGAGTAAGACAAATGTAATGAAATTCTTCTATTTCCCCAAATATGGACGACTCAGCTTTGAAGTCACATCTCTAGACCCCTGAATGCAGCGTGTGGAGCACTGTGGCGCAGGGTGAGGACACAACTCCTTGTGCTGTGGTGGCGCCTGTCTCCATCAGCTTCCAGCCTGCTCTGCACTGAAGAGCTCGGGCTGGATACCGAGGGGAGACTTCAATCAGGGGGACGTAACGCTGTTCTACTGTAGGCAAAATGGAGGACCGTTATCAAAACAATCCTAAATAACACTCAGGAAATGTCACCACATCCCAGTCAGATCTCATGCGCTCACAGCTGAAGGGCATTTGTGATTTCGTTCCCATCTTCATGAATTGGCAGGTGCCTCCCGTTAACAGCACTGTGGAGTCACTGCTCGGAGCCCCGCTGCTGGGAGAAGCAGCAGTCACCTTCCAGTACATGGAGATCAGGTGCCTTGGGTTTGTCGTCACCTTCACTGCCACCCGGTGTCCAGGAACTTTCTTGTTCCAAGGACAGAAATATTTTACTATTAGATAGACAGAAATATTTAGTCTCAAAACTTTTGAGAAAAAAAAAAAAAACTGCTTGAAAATAGTGATGAGTGTTCATATACTGTCTGAAAGAAGAATGATAGTTGAATAACACAGTCCACAGCATCTGGTTAAAGGAATAGTTTCAAGAAATAATAATTCAGAAAGTCAGACTCAATCTAAATGTCTCAGTAAAACATATGCTACTTTTTAAAAATTGATATTCATGTGACCCTTCCTTATTTTTATTTTTAATTTGTTCTGATTAGTTACACATGACAGTAGAATGCATTTTGATACATCCTACATAATTGGAGTATAACTTCTCTTTCTTCTGGCTGTACATGTTGTAGAGTTACACCGGTCATGTGATCATATGTGCACATGGGGTGATAACGTCTGATTCATTCTGTTATTATGGCGCCTTTATTATAAGATATTGTAGCATATCGCAGGTATCCCTGAAAACCTGAGGGACGCACTCAGAACATTTGCATATGGCTGGTAGTGCTGGGTCTCCATGTGTGCCTCTTCTGTTCACACGTGTGTGCATTCACACATAGCTTTCTACAGTCACACACACACCCAGGTGTAAAACTGAGATTTTTCTGAATGTCCTGAAAATGTTGTTTTGAATATGGGGTTTTTTAACCCCATATTTCAAATATTTCCTTGTTAACTATGTTTCAACATGGTTTTTCAAAAACCAATTTCCATTTTTATAGACTTTTTTTCTCATATAGTAACCAACAGAATTTCTATATTAAAATATTTAAAATATTAAAATTACATGTGATTTTGTCACCCTGAAATTATCATTAGTACTTTGGAGTCTGCTTTCTAGTGCTGTCTTCCATTTGTAAGATGTATTTTTTCCCCTCTATTTAAACTGCTCCCCTCTATTTAATCACTTTTTTAACACTCATATCATGAAATGTTTCACATTTAAAACACACTGCAAGATAAAAACTAGTGAAGAAACAGAATGAAAACCACCTGAAGTCATGTCATCTTACCTCACAACACAAAGCAGGGATGCCTTCGGCGTCTATAGGTGGTTAGCATTTGCCTGGGAAGACACACAGGTCCAGGTTTTACTCTAAACCACGGACTGTAGGAGTCTTTAACATGAACTCCTTTGGTCTTGGGCTCTCTTGCACAGTCCATCACTCACAAACCAAATTAGACCAGCTCATTCTCCAAATGGCAAGAACTATTTTTCAGTGATTCAATAAACTCTCCACAGTTTATGCCTCCGAGGAGACTGATTTGTTCTGACAGACTGTCAGCTCAATATTTACTCTATTAGAATAAAAATGCTCTTCACTATCAATATGAAATTCCAGCCCACCCACCCTACCCCTCACATCCCTGGCCAGGGCTGTTGTTTTTAGGAGTAATTGAACACTAAAGTCTTGGAGAACAACAGTGCATTAAATGTACGGGCATACAGTTGTCACCTTTCATAATTCTGGTCTTCCAAAAAATTTTACTCCATGGAAGACAAAGATGTTGGTTGCCTATCCTTCTGGGTTTCTGTGAAGAGTCGTACTTCACGGAGCCCTTCATTCTGATACCACTCACTTCCTACAGTGCATCGAGATGAAGGAATGATGTTTGTCACGTAGGTACCTGTGGTGGAGCAGCGGACGGAGCTGCAGGCTTACAGGAACCCTCTGCTCCTGTGGGCCCAGTAATGAGGGGAGCAGCCCGCACGGGGGCCTCGGTGGTTTCTAGGTGGCCACCAAGCACCCAGAGACAGGTCCACAGCGTCAGTCATCTCAAATCATTCCCCCGGGGAGCCCGGACCTAAGGGTCAGCTCCCAGCCCTGCCCTCAAAAGCCCTGCCCTGCCCGCTGAGCCACCACAGAGGTCCTCAAGCTCTGCGCCTCTGCCAGAGCCCAGGTGAACAGGGCCTCCTGCTGCCGAGTTCAACACACCTGCTTTGACTCTTGCTTACGTTGACTTGTACACTTTCCTCCCCAACACACAAGTTATTTAGAGAGATTTGCTATAAGTTTTTTCTTTTTCTTTTTTTTTTTAATGCTAGGAAGGCAAACTATGTCCTCTATAAATTTAGTTTTTCCAAATAGTAAAGCTTTGTAAAGAGGTTTGTCAGCAATTTGATGGCAAAATTATAAAAACCCAAAGTAGACAGGCAAGTTCATGTCTTAGAACCCAGTTACTAGAAATGAATATCCATTTTCACTTAACTTTTGATGTGTTTCACACTTTTAAAAAACTCTATGTACAGTGACATTATGTCATCCTCAGAATGTATTTGGGAATTGATTAGAGAAGTATTTTTATCAACTTTTGTATTTAAGGACTGGGATTTATAGTTGGCAGTTTGAAATTGGGATTACGTTATTTAACAAGATCAAGCTAAATTACTATATAACTAGAGAGTAGAACTGAGATGTACTGAAGTTTTATGACTCTTTAAATTGTAAAGTTTTCTGTGCAAGCTATAATTCAAGGAGTGTTCAATGAGAGACTCCCACTACACGAACCCCAACGAGGATCAATGGGATCTTCAGCAGTAATGTCGTGCATGATGTCCTAATATAAAAACTATTATTAAGTCCAGGTGAGAAGTCTGTGGGTTTTAGTTTATGTGAAGATCAATCAAATTGAATAACCAGAGTAATTAGTATAACTAACACATGTTTTATGTGACTGGGGTTATACATGCTGTATCTCTGAGAACCTTCTGCATATTAATTCTGTTACCTACTTGACAGTTTCAATTTTATCTATTGATATATGATATGAGAACTTTCTTGAGGGTAATATATATTTTGCTTCTTAAGGTCTAAATACTGACACAAAGAACTGTGATCAGGAGGGTTACTTCAAATGTTGATTACAGTGTCAGGGTAATGGACAACAGAAGAGACCAGGTTTGGGAGTTCAAACCCTGGTTTCATTTGACAATTGGTACCACTTGAGTCCAAATCTGAGGACATTTTAGTAAGTGCTACTTGCATCTGCCTTCACTGCTCTGGTCATGATCTTCTTCTTCACAAACTCACATGCCTCCTGACTGTTTAACCCAGAACAGTCGCTGAGCCTGACAGGACATGGGCTGCCTGCCCCCTGCCTGGGGTCAGGACGTTCAGTCGCCATGATGAGCGTGTGGCAAAGGCAGCACTGATTTGGTTCTGGCTTTGATAGCTCTCCTTTGGTTTTTGGAAATACTCGTGATTGAAAAGACACTCATGTATTTTAGAAATTTTGGAATCTTCCTCCACCAACCTCTACCACCTATATTCATTACTGATTTCAGTGATTGCAAGATGAAAGATCAAGGCGTGACTACGCGTGCATCTCTTTCTCCCTTTATTGATATGTTAACTCGTAATGATTCTCACACCCCCACGGGCCCTGGGTGTAGGGTCAATCAATGAAGAACCACTGTTGGTTCATTTTGAGCAGGCTCCTCAGTGATTAGGCAGGATTCTCAAAGAATTAAGACCCAGTTCCACTGGGATTCATTTAAATATCTGTATGGATATGAGGGATTCTTCATTTTGAAGTCTATAATTGTATTAAATCTGCATCTTTAGTTTTCACAACACTCTTTAAAAAATATAAAACAATTTGTGTCATTTTAGACCCTATTTACAGAGAAGTACCTCCTATTCTCTGTGATTTTGCATGTCTGGGGAGGACAGTTGTCCTGCTGCATCCCTAGGGGATTGGTTGTAGGATCCCCAAAAGCATGAAAATCTTCACTTCAGGGTCCTTTATGCAAAACAGTGTCCATTTTGCAAATAACCTACACACATCCTCCTGAATACATGAAATCATCTCTATTTGGCATATAGAGTGTAATGCTATGTAAATTGGTGGCATGCTGTGTTCTTTAGACTAATGAGAAGAAATGTGTGTGCGCCATCATTACAGACTGGGGAGCTTTGGTCCACCCGTGGCCACAGCCCAGCCCTGGAGCCCACAGGCACAGAGGCCCCGGCATTTGCACATCTGTGCATTGTCACTCCGAGCTCCGAGCTCTGGTATCAGAGGCCACAGCACATTTTTCCCTGTGATTCCGCCCACATTTGCCAGGTGAACTACAGAGGTGTTGGATGAAGCTTTGCTAGAGATGAAAGGTGGCTCAGAGCTTGCACATCTATTTGTTTAACTATTCTGCACGTAAGACCTTAAACATGAAAATGAAACACACTTGATAGGGAAATACATACACCTAAGCAAATCACACCTTATTTTTCCTTGCTTTATGACTTTTCAACATAATATGGCACATAAAAGGAACACAGATCAGACGCCTAACATTCTGAAAAATAATAAACTCTTACTGAAATCTCTTGGATCTTGGAAGTAACAAGCCATACCCACAGCTTTTTTTTTTTTTCTCAAAGATTCTACATACCATCCTGAGTGACAGAACATCATACTGCCTGATCTCAGGTTACACTACAGAGCGAACAACAGCAGCATGGTACTGGCACCAAAATCGTCATCAGGACCCATGGAATACATAGAAAGCATAGAGATAAACCCACAAACTTACAGTCATCTGACGCTTGAAAAAGGTGCCAAAAATACACGTTGAAGAAAAGACAGTCTGTTTGACAAATGATGCTGAGAGAACTGGATATCCATATGTAGACAAAGGAAACGAGATCCATCTCTCTCACCCTGCCCAAAAGTCAGCTCAAAGTAATCAAAGACTCAGGAATTAGGCCCAAAATGTTGCAACTGCTAAATGAATACTTAGGGTCACACTCCATCGTATTGGTGCCAGCACTGACTTCCTCAGCAAGACTCCTGGAGCACAAGAAATAAAACCAAGAATGAAGAAGCGGGATGATAGCATCAAAGTTCCTCCACAGCAAAGGAACAATTAGCAGCATGAAGAAAGCACCTTCAACATGGAGAAACTCTTGGCCAGCTACTCCCCTGACACGGAGTTAATATCCAGAATATATAAAGGACTCAAAGATTCACACACACAAATGACTCAATCAATAAATGGGTGGAAGAACCAAACAGACACTTCCCCAAAGAAATACAAATGGTCAACAAATACATGAAAAAGCGCTCAAGATTCCTAGCAATCAGGGAACTTCAAATCAGAACTACACTAAGATTTTGTCTCATTCCAGTTACAATGGCAGTTATCAAGGATATAAATGATGGTAAATGCTGGTGAGGATGCGGGGGAAAAGGCACACTCATATATTGTTGGTGGAGCTGCAGATGAGTACGACCACTATAGAAAAAGAGTATAGAGATTTCTCAAAAAAGTAGGAATGGAACCCCCATATGACTCAGCTGTCCCATTCCTTGGTATTTGTCCTAACTAACTAAAACCTGCATTTTATAGAGATACAGACACTTCAATGTTTACAGCAGCAATACCCAAATTATTGAACCAGTCAAAATGCCTGTCAACTGATGAGTGTACCAAGAAACTGTGGTATTTATACACTACAGAGTTTTACTCAGTCATAAAGAAGAATGAAACAATGACATTTGCTGGTAAATGGATAGAACTGGAGAATGACAGGCTGAGTGAAATAAGCCAGACTCAAAAACTCAAGGGTTGGATGCTTCCTCTCATGTGGCAACTGGAGCAAAACAAGGGAAAGGAGGAGGGAGGACCAGAAGAGTAGAAGGAGATCAGGAGGGAGCAGGGACGGGGAAGGGGGACGCAGACTGGATGTAATATCATCCCGCTGCGTGCACGCGTGATCGTACCACGGGTACGTGTAAGTACAAATAAAAAATGAATGAAAGAGTGGAAGATCAGTGGAAGAAGAAGAATGGGGGGAGGGTGGCGGACAGACAAAAGACCCCCCTATACCCAGGAATTTTCTGAATTTATGCTGGAACTCTCATCTCTTCTCTAAGTTGTCCAAATTTTTCTCCCTTTAAGAAGACACTATTTAATTTTTCTATATCCTCTTGATTCAATTTAGGTAGGTCATATGTCTCTAGAAAATTTGTTGATGTCTTCAAGATTTTCTATTTCATTGGAGTATAGATTTTCAAAGTAGTTTCTGATTATCATCTTATTTCAGTGGTGTCCCTGGTGATATTTCTTTTCTTAATATGAATTACAGTAATTTGGATTTTCTTTCACTTTTTCTTTATTAGCTTGGCTAAGCTTTTGCCAATTTTGTATGTTTTTTTCGAAGAACCAAATTTTTGTTTTGTTGATTTTTTTCAATTTCTTTTTTGTTTCAATTTCCTTAATTTTGGCTCTGATTGTAATGATTTCCTGCCTTCTGCTTTTGGCGTTGTTTTGTTCTTCTTGTTCTAGGGCTTTGATATGTAAGCTTAGGTTATTTATTTGGTAATTTTCTGTTCTTTTAATGAATGAGCTCAATACAATGAGCTTTCCTCTTAGAACTACCTTCACAGTGTCCCAGAGATTTTGATTTGATATGTTATGTCACTACTGATGTAGTAGGTATCACAATACCAGACCTTAAATTAAACTACAGAGCTAAGTAACCAAAATAGCATGGTACTGGCACCAAAACAGACTTGGAGACCAATGGTACAGAACGGAAGACACAGAGACACACCCTTATAAATACAGTTATCTCATGCTAGACAAAGGCACCATAAACATACATTAGAGAAAAATAGCCTCTACTACAAATAATGTTGGGAAAACTGGAAATCCATACGTAGCAGAATGAAATTAAACTCCTATCTCTCACCATGCACAAAACTCAACTCAAAATGGATCAAAGACCTTAGAATCAGACCAGAGACCCTGAACCTGCTAGAAGAAAAAGTAGGCCCAAATCTCCATCATGTTGGTTTAGGAACCAAATTCCTCAACAGGATTCCTAAAGCACAAAGAAGTAAAATCAAGAATTAATAAATAATACAGTATCAAACTAAAAAGCTTCTTCATAGCAAAGGAAATAAGAACACAAAGAGAGAGCTGAAGAGAGAGCCTACTGAATGGGAGAAAATCTTTGCCACCTGCATCTCAGAGCTTTAATCTCCAGGATATACAAAGAACTCAAAAACTTAACACCAAAACCCAAATAACCCAATTAATAAATCGGCAAAGGAACTGAACGACCACTTTACAGAAGAAGAAATATGATCGGTCAACAAATACATGAAAAAATGTTCAATATCTCTAGCAATTAGAGAAATGCAAATCAAAACTACACTGAGATTCCAGCTCACTCCACTCAGAATGGCAATTATCAAGTATACAAATAATAATAAATGTTGGCGAGGACATGGGGAGAAAGTACTCTCATTCACTGCTGGTAGGAGTGCAAATTGGTGCAACCACTATGGAAAGCAGTATGGAGAGTCCTCAGAAAACTTGCAGTGGCACCACCTTTTTATCCAGTTAATCTCATTCTTCAGTTTATAACCAAAGGACTTAAAATTGGCATACTACAGTGGCACAGCCACATGAATGTTTATAGTACCTCAATTCACAATAGATATGGAACCAACCTAGGTGTCCTTCAACAGATGAATGGATACAAAAAAAATGTGCTATATATACACAATGGCATATTACTCAACCTTAAAGAAGAATGAAATTATGGTATTTATGGGAAAATGTATGGAACTGGAGAATATCATGCCAAGTGAAATAAGCCATTCCCAAAAACCCAAAGGCCGAATATTTTCTCTGATATGTGGATGCTAACCCACAACAAGGGAGGGTAGGGAGGGGAAGAATAGAGTCCATTGGATTAGACAGAGGGGAATGAAGGGACAGGAGTTGGGAGGGGTAATAGGAAGGACAGTAGAGTTGATCGAGCATCACTTTCCTAGCCGTGTATTTGAATGCACAACCAGGGTAACTCCACATCATGTACAACCACAAGAATGGGATCCTAATTAGAATAAGTTATCATCCATTTATGTATAATATGCTAAACTACATTCTACTGTCATCTATATATAAAAAGAACAAATAAGTTTTAGATTTTTTAAGAAGGTAGTGGTTGGAGGGGTATGGGGAGTGCAGATGGAAAATCATTTCCTCATTCTCCTCTCTCACATAGGTACATACGAGTTCTTATATATACATGTATTCATAAAATAATAAATACCAAAAGGAGGAACTAAACTGAAATGCCTCCTGAAACAGTTTAAATGGTTCAAAGGTTTAATAATAACCTTGGTTTTCAGATAAATATACTTTAAACGTGAATAAAGCAAAGCATTTTAGCTGAATCAATTTAGCACGCACTGTAATTCATGTTTCATCTCCTGCTTAACAAGCTTTTGGGGGAAATAAGAGATTAAGGATGTTTTAAACCAGAGGTGTGTTTTAGGTAAATTCATTGTCTTCCTATGCAAAATCCAAGCCCATAAACCAGATGTGTTAGGAAGAAATTGTTTTTTCTTGATAATGAGTCTTTTTTAAAAAAATATTTGTCCTGTTCTATGAGTAAATATTTACAAAGTCTCAATATATTAGAAAGCATACCAAATAAATGAATACATACATGTTTTTAAGAGTTTCTTTTTTTTTTTTGGGGGGGGGTGCTGGGGATTGAACCCAGGGCCTTGTGCTTATAAGGCAAGCACTGTACTGACTGAGCTATCTCCCCAGCCCTAAGAGTTTCTTTATGAGAGGTGTGTTCTCATTGAACTAAAAATTTTTAAAAGTTCAACCCACAAAATAGGGAATTCAGACAATAAAAGTGTAAAATAAGAAAGTAAATAACTTTTTTAGTGTCTGCCCTTGAAGTGGCACCTCTAACTCGCTATCTTTGCCCTTAGTGGTTTATTAGGTACCATGGATTTCTGTAGGTGATGGACCTAGAAACCACTGAGTGATGGTTTCCTAGCTCGCTGGACAGGCTTTGTGAAGATTCCCAAACAGCATGGGAAACACTGACATGCACTGTGGGTAAAATATGGCATTGCAGATTTTTAACCAGTCACACTGCTAAACAGAACACCGTGTGTTGGATTTTGTGCGTCTTGATTGATTTAACAAGGTGGCCATCTGCTGCCTTCCCTAGACTGAGCATGAAGACCCTACATATCAGCGTCATATTGCCCAGTGTACACTGGGTTTTGAGAACCAGACCCCGTTAGCAATGTCCCCATGGAAGGCGCAGATTGCAGACCTTGTGCTGCAGGGTAAGTGAAGTCTCTAGCACAAGTCCAACCACGCAGCAGACTCTGGAGAGACCCCAGCCCTGCTCTCCAGAAGGAGGTTCCTGCCTGCTCTTGTCCCTGCTGTATGCAGCTCCAGCTGTAGCCGTAATGATGCTACAGTGTGACTTCTGTGCTCTACTCTGGTGCTGTCCTCAGTGTGAAAGCTATTTTAATAGATGTGCCCTGGATTTGGCTAATTCAAAAAGACCTATTTACATGGAGTCCCAGCATCTGATGAAATTAGGACTGATGTCATGAAATGACAGTGATCTCAAGGCCCCACTTCCACTTCTAAGTCTATACTGTTTTGACCATTTTGAAAAGTCCTTTTCAGATATGTAGCCTAGCTGGATTCTGAGGTTTCCATCTTCCCTTTTCTTTCCCTACAATTGATGCGGACCGAAACCACCTCTTCCTTTGCATTCCTACATGAAAGACTTTCTTGGGTCTGCTTCCCAGACAGCAATGCCAATAAACAGTCCAGCCAACCCCAAACAGCAGAGGCTGGTCCAGTGGGCAGTCAGGAGTAAGATGTGTTGGTGTGCTGTTGCCCAGTAAGGTCACAATAGATAATGGCAATAGAATGCATATTCCAGAAAACCAGAGGGTCTCGAAAGTGTCCCCTAATGGCAATGTGTGCAGAGGCGCGCCTCGTCTGAGTTAAAGATGGCACCATGTACACCTGTATCAAAACATCACCTGATGCTCCCTAACTATACACAGGTTTATGCTTTTAGGTTTCACAGAAGAAATTTTTAAAGTGATAAAATTGAAAAGAAAAAAATAATAGTATTTTTCACCCACTTTTGTTGCCTCTCACCTTTTTGCTGCTGCTCCTTTTCCATCTTGGGTGACATGGTGCATCGTGTTGGTGTGCGGCCAACCCAGCTCTGTGCCTGTGGGTCCCCAGGAGGCTGTGGGGTGCAGGTGGACAGTGGGGTCCAGTGCACTCACTGCAGGTCGCTCTCACAGAAGGCTCCGATGAACTCAGCAGTTCTTGGCTTTTAAAGGTGTAGGACTGACTCTCCTGTGCCCCCGCCACCTGCAGTTCCCCACGCTTCAGAGGGAGAGGGCGCACTCTGGCCAGTGCCCAGACAATGACGCCAGAAGGGGCGCTGCGCAGGCGGGAGGCCAGCTGCACTGTCCCCACACCTCGGCCCCTCAGGCTGCCACACCTACATGTCAGTCTTCTTGTCACCTTGACTAATCAATATCGTTCTGGTCTCCTCTGTTCTTGATTGAAATGTTGACTTCCAATAGTGAAATCTACAGAGCTCATCTGTCTCCCTTCCTGTTTTCTTATACTTTTCTAGATATAAATCAGTGCCGATCAATTAGGGATCTAAAGAAAAGCTGGAAGCTGCAATTGTCCATTAATCATTAACGATAATATTTTAAAATCCAATTTTAAAAATTTTGTTTAAACAAACTAAAAATAATTTAACAGATAGTGTAAAAACACTGACAGTTTGATATAAGTTTTGAGTTAGGCTTTAAATATCGTATTAAAGAAGTACCACACCTTTTAATGTGACGGTCTTGAAATGTCTTGCTCAGCCACACTGCCGCCCATGGTCTGGAAGCATCCATTCGGTGCCTGGGTTTTGCATACATGTGGCGCTCACGTGCTCACACATGCCTTGCACTCACAAGTTATGCAGGCACGTGCCTGTAAGCAGGTACATGGCTCCACCGGGGACAGGCTGGCCGTGGGTCACACGTCTCTTTCTAGCGTTTTAGCTGGCGGGAGGGAACCTACGATATTCCACGACTTTGGTGTTTTTTACGTAGCTCTGATTCCGTGAGGCGACAGGCACACGGGGTCTCTGGCAGGCCAAGGCTGACACGGGACCAGGCCTTTCCCCGCCCTCGGGATGGCAGCCGGGTGACCTCAGGGCCTTCATGGCCTCGCTCTGCTTTCCCACTTGTTGAACTGGAGCGAGAAGCTTCAACTTTATTTACTTTAAGTTGGTGGAAATAAAGGCCCTAATAAATTATGCCTTCAGAATCTTAAAATAACCTCATGTTTTATTTACAATGATCTCCATTGTTCTCAAATTATAAAGCACAGTCGCACTGAAATGACAATGAATGCTAAATTCCCCCCTTAAAAAACAACTAAAACAAAGCAAAAAATGTACTTTAAAAGATGTTAATTAGATTTGACCTCAATTGCATTTTTAATGTGTTTCACATAAAATTACAGGTCAGCTAATAGTAATAATTTGCCTTACATAAAATGACATACTTTAAATAACTGATAAATTAATTAGAAATTAATGTTAGAATAAGCAACTATTAAATTAGAAAAAGAAAATCATCTTTGTAAGCAAATGAAAAGCAGAAATTAGTGTAGAATATAATCAACATAATGTAGCATAATGATTGTTCACTCACTTGACAAATATTTACCCCACCGTAGCTGCTGGAGGAATGACAGAAAGAGCAGAAAGCTCTGCCACCTCTTGGAGCTGCGTGCTCGTAGGGAAGCAAAGAGTAAGTCGGGAACATAGAGCATCAGAGCAATGGCCCTCCTGCCTTTGGATTGGTTTGGTTGTGTAGCACTCAGCTATGGGCCCCTCGCTCTTTCTCTTTTCTGCTCTATTTTTCTTCCCACCCCTTACTCTTTGCTGATTAAAGAAGGAACACTGTGTCTCATTTAGAAACAAAGCCAAGTGGAGGTCGAGGCAAGTTGGTGATAGCAAGTCCCACGCTCACACCTCCAGAAACACAGATTCAAGCACCACTGACAGATGAGAAGAGCTGCAGGGAGTACTGGAGCTCCTAGCACCTCTGTGCAGTAAGGCTACAAGGCAGACGCTGAAGAGGGCGCCCCACGCTCAGCACACGGCCATCCTCCCCGGAGCACAGCCCATGAGGCCCGCACTGGGGAGAGGGATAGTGGGAGCCCTGGCTTCCCAGCCTGTGGGACGCTGCACCAAAGGCACCCAGAACCCCACAGTACTCTTCATGGTCGAATCATCTGGGGGCAGCCAGGAGCAGGGGACAGAGAGAGGCACAGGGCTTACTGTTTCTCAATGTGGCCATGGGCCCACTGGCCGTCTGCAGGCTCCACCAGCACCCAGGCATGACCGGGCTCTATGGAGACCCCTCCATCTAGCTGATGAGTATTCCCAGCACTCTCCCTCTGTGGCTAGTACCCCGCAGCCCACAAGGGAGCCTCTGCAGGCAGCAGGCAGCTCCCCTGTGCTGCAGGAAGTGGCTCACCTTGCACACATAAGGGCAGGGACCCTGGAGAGGAAAGTGAGGCTGCGATCCCTGGGAAGGGAAGGTCTCAGCAATATGTCTGGCTTTCTGGGACTGAGAGAGGGTGGGGAAGAAGTAGGATGGCAGAGAGTTGCATGTGACTGAAGTAAAGTCGCCGTCAGCGTGAGATTGCTGTTCATTCTAAGATGTTTTACATGAGCCTCATGGCAGCTGCAAGAGAAACCTCCAGTAAACACAAAACAAAGGAAGTAAGACACAAAAATCTTCAGATATCAAGGAAGACAAGGGAGGAAGAGAGGGACAAAGAGGCTACCTCACAGTCAAAACAATGCAAAGTGTCAATGGTAAAGCCCTACAATATTAATAAGTATTGTAAATGTATGTGGATTAAATTATTTAATTAAAAGACATAAACTGACTGAATGTATATTTTTTTAAAAATCTCAAAACTTGTGCAACCTAAAGAAGCTCACTGTAATTAGAGGACATACTTGAGCTGGAAGAGAAGGGATTATAAATAAGATTCTATGGGAATAGAAGACAGGAGAGCAGGGGTGGTTATGCCTGCTTCAGATGATGGACTTGAAGCCAAAACTGTCACTAGAGAGTCATTTTGTCATGAAAGAGGGTCAGTTTATCAAGGGTCTGTAACATTGTGATGTATGTGCTCCTTACCTAGGTACACAGCAAAATTTACAAGGCTGACGGAAAAAAATAGACAGTGTGGCATTAAGAGATGAGATAACTAGTTCCCCACAGCCAGCAACTGGTTCTGTACCCTAACCAGAGCCAGAAGGAAATGCTGGATCTGAGCTGAACATTCTCCCCAATAGCAGAGTGCCCTCCTCTCAGTGCACACAGAACCTCTCCAGGACAGGCAAGGAATCAGGTAAAAAGCAAGCATTAATACATTTAAGAAGATTGAGGTGATATGTAAGAACATTTCTGACTACAGCCTTGTGAAACCAAAAATCAGAAAACAAATATTGGACAATTCACATAAATGAGAAAATTAGACAGCACAGTCCTGAACAAGTGGTGGTCAAAGAAGCAATCAGGGGTAACCACAGAATCTCTTGAGTCAGAGGAGATGGAGACATGAGCTGCCCTGGCATGTGGGATGCAGCCAAAGCAGTTCTAAGAGGGAGATTCATAGCAGTAAAGTCCTACATGGAGAAAGAAGAAGATTTCAGATAAGAAGCTGCCTTCACACTTCCTGTGCCCAGAAAAGAAAGACCAAATTAGTCTCAGGTCAAGAACTAAAGGAAATAATATAGCTCAGAGAAGAACTAAAAAGAAAATAGAAAAAAAGTCAAAGAGACAAAAGTTAGCTCTTTAAAAGGTTAAACTGAGAAAAAAGAGGAGGAATCAAGTAAGTGGAATTGTGCATTAAGCAGGAGACACCAAGACTGATCACAGAAACACACACATCATCAGAGACTACCATGAAAGTTCACTCCAACAACTGGGTAATCCAGAACAGGGGTACATTCCTAGCACATGCCTCCTGCCAAGACAGAACAGAGAAAAAATGAGATTGAGTCTCTCAGCAAGGACGATCCAGGACAAGGTGAGTCCTCTGGAAAATTCTACAGAGCATTTACAACAGAATCAACACCAGCCCTTCTTAAAATCTCCCACAGCATCAAAAAAGAGAGAGCACTGTATACTCACCGCGAGGCCAGCATTGCCTTTAGAAATAGCCAGACATGAACCCTGCATGTAGAAAACCTTAAAGAGTCCAAAGTATTTTAGAAGCATTAAATTCAATAAAATTGCAAGATAGAAAATCAGCATATAAAAATTGTTCACATTTCTGTATACCAGCAACAAAATATTCAAAAGAAATTCAGAAAAATTTCATTTAAAATAATATTAAAAAGAATAAAATTCTTAGAAGTACATTTATCCAAGGGGGTGAAAGATTCATACACTAAAATCTATAAAATCTATAAAACACCGGCATGTGAGAAGGGGACCTGGCATCCTGAGTGGGAGCACAAATCGGCATGTGAGAGGTGGCCAGGTTCCAGGGTGCAGTGGACACTGGTGACCATCAGTGCTTCCTGTGGAAGGCTCTCCAGGCCCTTAGATATCCTCGTAAAGAAACCTCTGACATCTACAAAACTGGCTGGTTTCCTAGGAAATAGAGCCCGACATACTACACGAGAGAGAGTGTGAGGTGGGTCTCCGTCAGTAACACGGAGGCTGGAGGGAGGAGGACCGGCAGCCGTCAAGGCCAGCAAGGCAGGAGCGGGGCAGCAGCTCTGCTCTGGGTTGTGGCGCTTCCGACACGCCTGCGTTCAGCTCCAGGACTTGCACTCGGCACCCTCTTCCTCACCTGTCCACCAGGGTGGCCACAGCCTCTGAGTCCTCCCTCACTCCGTTTCAACACGAAGGCAGTGGCCATCCCTGCCTCTCCTCACGGCGATGGCAGGACAGAGTCACGCCCTGGCAGTTGGCCCCGGACACTGGGGTTTGGAGGGCCGGGTGTCCCTGTGTTCACAGTCAACTGCTCGTTGGGTTCAGATTCACATTTGGCATCTCAGCTGTAACGAGACGTTGGATGTTAAGCTGAGGCAGATCTCTAAGTGGAATGAAGTCAATCCCATTACTAGGGAAATTGGAGAAAAGGAGTCTTTATTTAGAAGTAAATGCCATGATTGGCATAAGCACATTCTTATTTAGTTAGAATAGTTTCAGAAATTGGAAGTTTCTTCCTGATGCTGTTAACCTAAGTGCAGAGGGAACTGAGGGTTGCTGAGGACCCAGGACCTTGAGCCGGGTCAGTCCTGGTAGCCCGGAGGCCCTCTCCACACTTCCCACAGTGTCTTCCCAGCGCTGTTCTGCCTGGTCTCCTTTGCCTACCTAAATGAGCTTGTTGGCAACATCTGGAGGTCCCTATTTCATCATCGTAATGTTGTCTTCAATTTTTTGAAGTAATAGAGCATTTAGTGTTTTTTTCATTGAAATTTACTGGCATGTTACCTTGGGTGACAGAATCACTGAGTCAAAGACTTCCTGAGCACATACATTGAATAGCATAGTGTTATGTTGCCCATTTGTCTTCTGTCTGCAGTAACATTCCCCAGCTAATTGTGTTGTATCAATCTTGTGAACCTCACTAAAATGCTTCCAGTCCATTTACCTGGATTTTGGAGCCAGTTCACGGTTCTGCCTCAAATAATCCAGTTCAACAATTCATGTGATGTCTAATTTCCCTTTAGTTCTAAAACAAATGAAAAGTTTCCAGTTGGGGTGATATTTAAAATATTAAACCTTGAAAGGTTCACCAGATAAAGATAATTAAATTGATGTTCAATTCTTAGGAGCAGAGGTAATGGAAATGGAGAGAGTTCATAATCTGAGTTGCTGATACCATTATTCAACCAATAAATTATAAGAGAGAGATTTCTTCGCAGCTAGTAACATTGGTGAGTTAATAAGACAAGTCATACTAAGTTACATATAGTGACGTGATAAGCTTGGTAACTTTTCAGTTAGATTCTGTTGACCATTCTGGCCATCACGGTCACTTGTCCCATCTAAGTCTTATTCCAGCGTTCCAGTGACAGACCAAGCACTGTCCACTTGTGCTGGCATTGCTTCCATGAAGTTCTTCAACGTGGTCCTCTGAGCCCACAGTGCCACCAAATCTCTGCCCTCCATGAACTGGGTAGTGCCTCACCACCAGCTCCATGGTCACTCCCCACCTGCCTCCCTGGACACAGGCACACACGCTGTCCCCAGGGACATCTTCTGTGCCTGGGACCACCTCCCCGACCTAGGCTCTCATCGGAGTTCTGTTTTGTGTCTACTGCTGTTTCTAGGCCACCTGTTAATTACCCTACTGCCCGTCCCCGTTCAGGAGCTCAAAGTTGAAAACTGATCTGCACTTTTGAAGAGTACACAGCCCCTTACAAGAATACGTGGTTGAGTAGATGCTCAATAAGTGTTTGTCAAGGGATTAACTGGTAAAGAGAGCACAACAGCAGACAAGGGCAGGCAAACTGAAAATAAAAATGAATGTGAGAAAATAAGGACCTCTATCACCCTGACAGCTCAATTGACTTGGCTGCACACACTGATAAGCCCAGGTGGATGTCGAGAGGAAGGAAGAGTTTCATGCAAGGGCAGATGGTACTACTTGATTAATTTGCTTTACTGTAAAGGGGAAATGTCCATCTCAACAGTGGAAACTGTGCTTAACGTTTAGTTACAAGTCATAAAACTGCTTTTATCTGATATGACACATCCTCCTTTCCCAAGATGTGACCAGGCCTGCAAACTCACAGTAGAATGGAAGGTGCAGGCAGGGCCTTTCTCCATTCTTCCCCTCAGAAGTGTCCAACTGCAGCCGTCTCTTCTTCTATCTGTCCAGTTTTCCAGGACACCTCCAGGTAGCCATGTGCTCAGGAGCACAGCGCTGCGTGCTTGCCTCCCTTCCTGAGTGCGCTAACTCTTTCTCCTCTTCTCCACTTTCATAAGTGCTCAGATTGCTTTGGAACATCACAGATGTCCCCGCGGGGACCTGGGTAGAGTGTGGAATGCAGCGGGTGTGCTGGTGCCGGCAACAGCGCTGGCGTCCAACCACAGCAGGCTCGGCTCCATAGTGGTCTCAGGGCCACTGTGTGGACGTGGCTATCATGAGCACAGGACCTACTGGATATGCACTGATTGATTTAGATGGATTCGTCTGCAACTCCACATCAGTGCATTGGTTTTTGTATCCGTTGTGGCATTTCCCAGTGGGCTTGTGTCCCTGAAGAATGTGCCAAATCAAAGTTAGAATAAGATGGTCCCGAAGCCATAACTCATTTATTAGAAATTCCAAGATTTTGCTTCTGATTAAGTGGTAATACAAAATCATTCTCAAAATCGTACAGCCTACTATTTTGATTGATATAGGGTTTGAAAAGTCACAACATGCATGAAAGGCACTGAACAAAGTATACAGATCCCCTCTAGCCCTTTTAACAGCCCTTGTTAAATCAGCAACTCCGTGGGAGACAGGAGATGCAGGTGGGTGTCGGGAGAACATGGTGGAGCAGACTGGGTTGGAAGTGAGGATCAGAGAAGGTGGTGGAGGTGAGAAGGTGGACTTTCTTCTGGTGCAGTCAGGGAAAACACCATAGGTGAGTCAGAAAATGTGTGTGGCAGGCCAAGAATGTGAGTTTAAGTGGACAAGATGCACCTGCTCTGGAATATGGAGGATTAGTCTGGTGAGATGAGGGACAGGTGACGAGAAACTTTTAGGATGACAGTGATGTGACTGAACCCTGATGATGGAGCCTGCAGGGGCTTCCGGCTACTCTGACCTGAGTACCTCATGACTGGTTAGTGCAGGACGTGCCTGGTGATTAACTGGATGGGCCCAGGGAGCACCTGAAGAAAGATCAGCCTGAGTGCCGGCCCTTCCGGGAGGAGACGATCAACCCACAGGGCCCGCAGTGATGGAGACCTCCAGAGGGACACACTTCATTCTGGAATAGGCTTTCAGGAGAGGTGCCTCCGTCTAGGTCCCCAGCACCCAATCAGAAGCAGACATGATGCCTGCAGAGTAGACGTTCTGGGAGCCCTTTGAGTCCTGTGACTGGTCTCCTGTTCCATAATCCATAGGTACCAAGGTGATTTGACTGTGTGCCTGGTCTTCTCAGATTTCCAGAACCCGGGAATGTCCCCAGAGGCCGCCTGGCCACTCCCGTGGAGAGGGCACTTGGCAGGGTCTGCCTGGACAGGAGCAGAGCATGCCCAGCAAGGTTTCCCCAGCCCCCCCAGACAGGCTGGCGGCAGGCCGCAGAAGCCACGCAGGCAGCCCTGGGTTCCGTCTCTCCCAAAATTCACTTCCTTCCACAAAAGTAGAAATGTAGCCTGTGACGTGAGTCTCCAGAAACCGGCGCCTTTGTGGCCGCTCCCTCTGGTAGACGGGGCGCCCAGCACGAGCAGGCCCTGGCGCTGCCAGTCACGTTTCCCTACCCTCAATGGCCTGAAAAGCATATCCCAGTAGCGAAGGGAAAATGGATTACATAATTAGCAATATTGGTCTGTTTTCTTATTAGCCATAATAGCTTTATATTAAAACCATCCGTCTTGACTGTATTAGAACCCTAACAATAATTCATCTGTAATAACCTCCGCTCAAATTATTCTGAATGCATCATCCACATCCTACTTCTTGGCAAAATTACTATAATATTTATTTGGTTTTCTTTAAAAATATATAACATAATGAACAAATCCCAAGTAAGTAAACTTAAATTGACCTGTACAGGGCCCTCGGTCCTCACGGCTGACAAGGAAATGTCCTCAGGACAATTTCTGGTTGCCCTGTGGTCTCAGTGTCCCCATACCCTCAAGACAGCTTCCCAGAAAGACGAGCTTTTGATTCTGTGCAGTCTTGTACACAGTAGTGAGGTAGCTGAGCACCTGGTGTCATGCTGACCCTGCTCGACACGGTTCCTGAGAATTGTTGTAGATGGTCACGTGCAACTCATCTCCCCACGCAGCCAGCGCGTCCAAGCGATAGACTCTCGCGGCCGCTCTCCTTCTGTTCCAGTTCCCTTCCCCAGTGCCACGCAGCCCCTGGCCGTCCCCCGAGTGAGGCCTCTTTTCCAGGAGAGAGATGGGGTGATCGCTGGGACAGCCTTCCATCGCTCCCCAGCCTTGTCCAAGCACTGATGAGGCCTGCGCACCCTTGGCCTTCCTTCTCTGGAGTCCGTACAGCCCAGCCACAGGGAGAGTCTCTGAGTCTGTTGCACGAGCACTACCACTACAGTATTGGGGCATGAAAGTATTTTCCAAATCCATGGAGTTCCAGGGCCAGGGTTTGCCCTGGCCCTGCCTTTACCCACTGTCCCAGGAATTTAGGAAGGGAAATCCTAAGCCAGAGGAACAGGAAGGTGCCCCAATGTGCCTACCCCTGCAGCTTCAGTTGGAGACCAGCTTGTGGGCACAGGGAGGACATTGGAACTGTCCCTTTATGCCACTCAGAGGCAGACACCAGGAAGGGCGGACACATCCAGGGAAAGGCCAACTTGGGCAACAGTCTGCGGGTGCAGCCAGACCCCACGGCCGTGTTCCCTGGTGCATGTCTGGCTTCTGGTCACCTTTTCATTGCGCCTGCCTGGGCATCATCCTGGGTCCTGCTCCACATGCCAACAGTGTTGCCCAGCACAGTTGTACAGTGATTCTTGATGGCAGACATAGAATCACAGATCTTATTAGGGAAAGGTCCTCTACACCGTAGATTCAGAACATGTGCTTCAGCTGCCCTGCGGTGGCAGATTGAGGGAAAAGCCTCACTTGTCTCTCAACAGAGCTGAGGCAGAGCCTGAACCGGCCTCGCACAGGGCCCGCCATGGTTCACGACCGGCATCTCCAGGCCCATCACTCGCCTTCTGTCCATATGCTCGGGTCCTCCAGGCCTTTCAGAGCTGCCCCTTCGCTTGACCTCCCGAGGTGGAGAGGGAAGCTCATTCCCCTGAGGGAGCTGCGGACGGCAGCACTCTCTGCGGACTTGCAGGGCCATGTAAATGCTTGAATGCCATTTTTCTTGGTGGGAGTGTTAGGACTTCACCTCCCTGCGTGGCATTGGAGGGTCCACACATTACGGACTTCTCCTAGAAGTCCTGTTTACAGTGAGCCAACAGCCAGAACCTCTCCCCTGTGAGGAGACTTGGTACCTTTGGAAACTACGCCAATGATGCCTTGAGACTTCTGGGCAGAAAGAACACTGTGGCTTCAGCAGAGCTGTTTCAACAACAGGACTTTCTTAAAGCAAAGTTTTTTGATTGTGTTTTAGGACTTCAGTTACCAGTTAATCCCTTTCATGGGATTAGCTCACTAATTGGGTTAAGGCTCTCGTAACCCAATCATTTCCTCTCTGAACCGTCTTGCATGTCTCACACGTGAACTTTAGGGAGACACCTCACATCCAAACCTTAACACCCAAAGACTGCAATCTAGGGGTCAGAATTTGTCTTCTACTCTAGGGTCTCATCTGGAGAGTCTTCTGTTGGGAAGAGGGGACGTGAACCACGGAAGCTCCTTTCTGGCTCCACAAATCACCTCCCTTCCTCTTCATAAACGAATGAACGGATGGGTGTTGTTCTCAGAGGGCAAGAACACCCACCACGTGCTCGGAAGGGAGGGTTGTGTCCTGAGCCCAGGGCGCAGGGGTGATGACTGAAGACCCACAGGCTGTTCCTGGGAAGAGCTGCAGACAGTCCATACTGACGGCAGCAGGCCCAGGTAGATGGGTGCTCCTTCACGCAGGTCTCTCCTGGCGGGAATCACAGTCCACGTTCTCACTGGGAGCTCATCCCTGGAATCTTCCCGGTGCACAGGAAGCGTGGCGTTGCTGGCTGCTGATGCTAGCTCAGGGCAGTTTTCACGCTGGTGCTGGCCTACACCTGCACGGTCAGTGGCCTCCCTCTCGGCCAGCCAGCCTACAGGACGCGCTCACACTTCACTGACAGCTCTCCAATCAGCGGCCAGGGTATCTCCTGCAGTGTGCCACGAAAGCCTTGCAGCATCACCTGCTGTGTACACAAGTGCACTGCAGTTGCTCTGCTAGTTTATCTGGAGAAAACTGTAAAGGGAGAAACCAAGTAAAAACCTAAATTATCACATTAAAGGCAATTCACATAAGATTGAACTTTCATTTGGCAGTTATAATTTTATTAACCAATAAATATGTATTTTACAATATTCAATGTTTTATTAAGTCAAATGCATATAAAGTTCATTAACCAAAGCATTTTCTTCATGTGTGGTGTTTGTGGTTTAGCTCAGGAGCACTCTACCTCTGGGCTGCGACTCAGCCCTATATTTTTAAAATTTTATTATTTTTAGTTTGAGGTAAAATAAAATTTTCACTAAGATGCCAAGGCTGGCCTCAAATTTACCATCTTCCCACCTCCCCAGTTGCTGGCATTATAAGGGAACCGCCGTGCCCAGCTAAGCAAAAGCATTCAAAGGTTTATGATTCAATTGAATATTTTTCTACTCTCCAACACAAAAGGTCAGCTTCATATTTGCCATATGAGATCAGGTCTCTAGTTCAAGGAATGTGTGTCTCTGTTTAAGTGATACACAAAGTATTCTTTGTGAATAGTGGGGTGCAACAAGAACCGGGGATTTGGGCTCAGGGACATAGAACAGAATGAGACTTTGGCTGATTACTAGCTGACACTTGAAAACACCTTTTTTCTCACCATTTCTCTTACCAACAAAGCAGTGCTGTACAAACCTATTTACCAAGTACACATGGACCTTTTTGACTTCTGTGGGTTATGGAGACTGACATTTACTTGTTTACAAATTAAAGTTTGTACACTACTTCAAAGGACTTGCCATCTCAAGTCTAAATGTTTCTAATAAATCTGGACTTTGAAGAACTTATCATCTCTACTTTGAAGGTATTCAATTCCTTTCTCTTCCAAATAATTGCTGTTCAAATATGATACTGTAACAATATGCTCTGTCCCTAAGACACTATAGAGCTCAGTCTTCACACCTATGGGGTTAAAAGGGAGGACAGTCCTTCCAGGGGTTTCTCATTAGAAACCCGGGAATTGAAACTTTAATGGGTTGATATTTTCAGAAGATAAAGGAAAAATGTGGAAGTAAGAGTCCTAGAACCAGCAAAATTGTCCTTCCTAAAGGGGGAAGAAAGGGAAACATTCTGAGATGAATGAGTCCCTTCACGCCTTGGACTGGGAGTTTATTAGCAGGACTCAACTTCTCCCAGTTCAAGGTCAAAGCTTTTTGTAGCTGTATCCTCACATCATACAACTGAAGAAGGACTGAACTCAGTTTCTCAAGCAGTTTTGGCAAGGGAAACATACTGGTGATTGACGCCTGGGCCTCATATGTATCAGGCAAGGCTCTAACACTGAGGTGCATCCCAGCCATTGACTGAATCATTGATGGGTTGATTTTGAGAAAACGATTTGCTAAGTTGCTCAGGCTGAGCTTGAATGTGATTGTCCTGCCTCAGTGAACTGAGTAGATAGGTTTACCACCTATTATTATTTGGCTACAAGGTGAGCCCCAAAGCTCCTCTGTTAATGTAAAATATTCATAAGTGAAATAATTAGGTTAGGAGAGCCATAACCCAATCAGTCGGTCCAAATCCAGTCCAAGCAGAAAGACGCAGCAGAAAATGCAAGCTCAATGTTTCTTGAGCAGGTGTCCTGACTACTACTTTATAACCTTTTAACATCTAACTTTATCTGCTTGACTCTTCCAACCTGAATTCCAACCAGGTATTCTCCAGGAAGTTCCAGTTCTTTGGTCTTGGACTGAGGCTACATCATTTCTTCCTCATTCTATGAGTTTTGAGTTTCTTGTGCTGAGAAACTGTTGGTTCCTCTGGCTCTCTGGAATGCAGATGGCCATCATGGGGGAATATCCAGCTTTTGATCATGTAAGGCACCCCAAGAAACCCCCGTTTATAATCAGACCCATATTCTTATCCTTCTTGTTCTATACCTCTAAAGAATCCTAATTTAGTTATCAAATTTATAAAACCTTAGCAAAATCAAAAATGTCTTCCTTTGCTTTCTGTCTTGTCATTAACCACCAGCCCAAAGGGTAAACAATACTTGAATTAATATTAGCAGACTGCTTTGTTTAGCTTTAACTTTATTAGGATATGGGAATGTATTCATACATATACTTTGTGTATATCACTACTTTCTTTCAGCATTTATAAAATTCATTCATTTATTCTTTTCATTGTGTTAACTTTTCCATTATATAAGTAATCATAAATACTTAACTATGTATTATATATTAATTTATTAATTGGCCTTCTGGATTTTAATTTTGCAGAGCTACACACACACACACACACACACACACACACACACACACACACCTATTTCTGTTGGCTGTTTGCCAAAAGTCTTAATGACTTTTTCACAAGGTATACATGAATATGTCTCATTTAATAAAACTCAGAAGAAGTTCAGATAAGCACTTTTACCAATATTCTAGCATATACTAGCAGTGTATGCATGACAGTTCTAGTTGCTTCTTTCTCTCTAACACTTGATATCGTGCAATGTAAATTTTTTGTTATTGTTTTGAATTGTTGTTTGAAACTTTGGTTATTCTGGTGAATTATGGTGTCTCGTTATGTATACACATACACATAGGCTACCTATATATGATATCCACTTGTGTTGTTTGGATGTTTTACTTAGGTTTTAAATTTTAGGTATAAGGCAATACATACAGATATTCTAATGGGCAATCAGTCTATTTTGATAAGTTATAGGTAGGTGCAGATTGATTATACAATTTGTGTATTTTAGAATTATTTCTAACATACTCTGAAATCATAAAATGCAAATAGTCATTAAATTTGTATCTCTGAATCTCTTTCGTATTTCCACAACATCATTTTATAACAAAAGTGATATCACTTCCACAGTTACTCAGACTGCAAATTCTTGCTCTGCATAAAGCTTGCATGTCAGAAATCTACTAGCTTCTTTATAGAAACAGACAGTAGCGCAAAATTATTTCTGAAGTTACCCAATTTGGTTAAAATCATGAAGCTGTATGCAAAGCACAGATTTCTTTTTCATGAGTTCTCATCATCCTGTGTATCTTGAATTGTTTTTAGCTGGTACTTGGAATCTCTATCTTTGAAGGGTTTGGATTAAAATATTTTTTATTGAAAATATATTTTCCATGTGTATAAGAAGAAATTACAATTTCCTTGGGTCAATTCTATTTCTTATGATGGATTTAAGATCTCATAGATCTCATAGATGTCATTAATATTTCAATTATTTTGGGATATATTCCCCTATTTATATATAAGAGAAAAAATTCTATTCCTTTTCTAGGTGGAAAAATGTTCATGTATGGAAAAAGAAGGATTGTCTTTTGTATGTACATGTTTTCTACATTTTTGCCTTTTAGTAATCATTCTTTAAGGGGGAAGATTCTTTCTCAATCTCTTTCAAATTATCAAGAATTTTCCCCAGGTCCTCATACAGATTTATACATATCTATGCCCTGGGAAGAAGTAAACAATGGGAAATCTTATTTGAGAATCTTCTGTATGTGTGACTCAGTGCTTTTCTTCATTGATGTGAAAGATGAGATATTACAAGTGCCTCTTGAAATGATTTAATCCCTAGTTCTCCAAAGTTTGGCAGCTTTGGCATCTCACCTGAGCCTATCAGAAATACAAAATCCCAGGCATCATCTCAGAATTACCATTTTAAAATCTGCATTTAATGCAATCTCTAGGACATTCCTAGGCACATTCAGGCACATACTAACTTAGACTCCTTGCTATAAAACCATTAGTGTATCTCCATAAGGTTGTTTCTATTACTAGAACTACTTTTGACAGCCTGTGGGTAAGGGAAGGAGTCTCCTTCCAGAAAGAACTTGTAATCTGCTGAGAAAAGAAAATTATGTTAATATTTATCACATCTTAGTTCCTACATGCATAAGTTTCTTCAAGATGAGGCACAATCCTGATTCTCTAGAAACATTTTTTGGACCAAAGTGAAAATAATATATTTGTCAAAATATAATGCAAGATGGAACTCCTTCATTACTCTTAACCAAACTAATGTACAACTGTAGGATGAGGGCCTCACAGCAGTGGGAGGTCAGGGGTGCAGAGGGGACAGTCCGGCTGAGCCTGAAAGGCAGGTGATTGTCTGCAGGGGAGCTGCAGGACATGGTATCCCAGGTTCAGCCTAACCAGGAAGCAAGGAGTAGCTAAACCAGCATTTGGTAATGTGCTGTTTGTCCTGTGCAGGTGAGAAAATGCCAGGGACAGCAAAATATGATACCAAGACTGTGATCACTCTCAGAATTGCAACAAAAATGGATGATGTTGGCCAAGTGAAATCGTTGTGTTTTGCACATGTAGGAATATGTAGCAACAAACCTCACCACCATGTCTGACTATGATGCACCAATAGAAACATGGAAAAATAAGACAGTAAATGCAGATGTTCATATATTGACCCAACTGGGGTGGGGTGGGTGGCAAGTCCCTTCAGTTGCAAGCTGAAGATGGCCTGCTAGCTTTTCAGGATATTGTCTTGACTTATTTTCTTGTCATATGCACATTAGGGTTATGTTGTAGTATTAAAACTTTATTAACTGAAACATTGCTCAAACTTACAAGATTCAGAAATAAAACCTGTACAAAGAAAAAGACACCATAAACAAGGAACATAACCCACAAGTTGAAATTCAGAAACAAGATCAAACCCCATCAAATACTTTATCTGTACGTGAAATGCCCGCTTCTCTGCTATCAATAATGCTTCATGCTTTATTGAAACTAATAGTTTATATAATTACAAGGTACCATCTCCTTAGTTTTAATACTCTGGCCATGAAAATCTCAAGTTACCAAAGCAGCGTAATTGCTAGGTTAAACCCCAGGCTGAGCACATGTTCTAGCTTGACAGGCTCATTCATCTCACATATTCTAAATGCACATGGGCAGGATTAGATGGGCAGGAAAATCAGTATTGACCAGATATGACAGGACAGGAGGGAGCTTCCGAGGCCCCCAGATGCAGAGTCACACTGACAGCGAGCAGATGGCACTGTGTTCGAATCCCAGATGATGTGGAGACCTCATGCACACTTCCAAAACTGCCTGTAAGAAGCTCTCGATCCAGTTAACAGACTGGGAGTCACGGAACTGACAGCAGGCACTTTCCAGATGCAGGAGGCAGGGACCTGCCATCCTGACAGCAGAGTGCTGCCCTCATTGCAGGGCGAGAGACAGCATCACAGTGGCCACCGAGAAGGCCGACGTCTGCTGGGGTCCACACGGGGCGGAGACCCGGAGGCAGGCAGGAGGTAACAGAGGAGGTCTGGAGGGTGAAGGAGGGCGAGGGCCACTTCCGTCCATCAGGAGCCACACAGGGCCTGGCAGTGCCTTGTCACTCACCAGAGGACTGCCGAGTAGACAGCTCCGCTGTGTTTGATAGAAAATCCTGCCTCAGAGAGGGACAGTGCTTCCCACAGCCCACAGCGTACAAACGCCAAAGCCAGGACGCACCCCCAGAAATTCCTAGTGACTTGAATAGCAGGAGTTGACGCGAAGGGGTGGAGGGAAACCATGGACCTGGAAGAGCACCGCGGTGAGCGCAGGTTGCTGGACATGGTCTGGGAGGCTGTCAGTGACCAGGAAAAGCTGAGGCTCGAGGATGACGCAGTGTTACCTAGTGGTACTGTTGCGGAGTTGTGGAGGGTGGGGCTTCAGCCTCTATTAACATTTTTTTCCTGCCTTGAACATTTAATGTTCACATGCATAGAACATTTCAATGTGCCTCATTAATATATCCAATTTTTATGTTTTTGTGTAAAAGTTAAAAATATAATAAAAATTGTTAAAAAGTGAAGAAATCTTAAATTGCTACATTGCCACCCACAGAAAAATACCCTATTTATTTATTTATTTTTGTTATTTTCGGTTGTGCATGGCAGTAGGGTATATTTTGACTTTATGCATACATGAGCTCTAACTTACTCTGATTAGGATCCTATTTTTGTGGTTGTACATGATGTGGAGTTACACTTGTCAGGTATTCATATGAGTATAGAAAAGCTATATCTGATTCATTCTGCTATCTTTCCTATGTGATTAGTTAACAATGTTTCTAGTCTTTGGATATTTGGAAATGGCTTATTTCACTTAGCATGATATTCTCCAGTTCCATTAATTTACTGGCAAATGCCATAATTTCATTCTTCTTTATGGCTAATATGTCATTGTGAATATATACCACATTTTCTTTATCCATTCATTTGTTGAAGACACCCAGATTGGCTCCATAGCTTGGCTATGATGAATTGAGCTGCTATAAACATTGATGTGGCTGCATCACTGTAGTATGCTAATTTTAATCCTTTGGGTATAAACCAAGGAGTGGGATAGCTGGGTAAAATGGCAGTTCCATTCCAGGTTTTCTAAGGAATCTCCATACTGCTTTCCAGAGTGGTTGCACCAATTTGCAGTTCCTCCAGCAAGGTATGAGAGTACCTTTCTCCCCACATCCTCACCAACATTTATTGTTACTTGTTTTCTTGGTATTTTCCATTCTGACTGAAGTGAGTGGGAATCTCAGTGTAGTTTTAATTTGCATTTCTCTAATTGCTAGAGATGTTGAACATTTTTTATATATTTTTCACCATTCTTATTTCTTCTGTAAAGTGTATATTCAGTTCCTTTGCCCATTTTTGTACTTTTTTTTAAGTTTTTTGTGTTATTTATATATCCTGGATATTAATGCTCTATCTGAGGTGCAAATGGTAAAGATTTCCTCCCATTATGTAGGCTTTTTGGTCACATTCTTGATTGTTTCCTTTACTGGGATTTTTAGTTTGATATGATCACATTTATTAATTCTTGATTTCACTTCTTGTGCTTTTGGAGTCTTGTTGAGGAAGTCAGTTCTTAAGCCAACATGATGGAGAGTTGGGCCTTCCTTTTCTTCTAGTAGGTGCAGATTCTGGTCTAATGCCAAGGTCCTTGATCTTCTTTGAGTTGAGTTTGGTGCAGGGTGAGAGATAGGGGTTCAATTTCATTCTGCTACATATGGATTTCCAGTTTTCCCACCACCATTTGTTGAAGATGTTATCTCTTCTCCAATGCAAGTTTATGGTGCCTTTGTATTTATTTAGGTTTGTCTCTGTGTCTTCTATTCTGTTCCATTCTTCTTCATGTCTGTTTTTGTGCCAATACCACACTGTTTTTTTTTTTTTTTACTAGAACTCTGTAATATAATTTAAGGTCTGTATTGTTATGCCTCTTGTATCCCTTTTCTTGCTAAGGATTGTTTTGGCTATTCTGGGTCTCTCATTTTTCCAATGAATTTCACAATTGATTTCTCTATTTCTATGAAGAACATTGTTGGGATTTTAATAGGAATTGCATTAAATCTGTATAGTGCTTTTGGGCACTACCTTTGCCAAAACCAGCCCACAACTAAGTGGCCCCACTGTGCTATCCCGTGATGTCATATCCACCTTGGTTTGTGTAAGAATGTCACTTTGTGACCTCTGCACAGTAAGATTCCCCAACAGTGAGTTTCTCAGAACACACTCCCATCTTGAAGAAATACACAGCTGTGCGTCTATTTTCCTGTTGTTTATAGGCACAGATAATGACATGAGAGCTCAACAAACCTAGTGGGAAAAGCACCAGAGAACAGGGGAAGCATGGCATGTTGGGCTGCCAACAGCAAACCTTTGCGGACACCTGGGGGGACACTAAGAAACACACTTGGACTCCAGATATGATTCTGGCTGGTCCACATAATAGAACCTTAGGCCTATGTGGAGACAGTCGTTCGAAGTTTTGCTGTTTCACGATCTAGGAATGTTCAGCACAGCTGCATCTGTGTGTCTCAGCTAGTGGAGGCAGATAGTGCTGCATTTCCGTGGTCTCAAGGACCTCTGTGCCGCTCACTGAGAAGGTGCCCGTTCCACAGGAGGAAGCCTTGGCAGCCCTGTGCCTAGACCCCGAGGCCGCCTCCCTGCTTGAGAGCTGGACGTGTGTGAGACGTGCCTGGGGCGGAACAGCTTGAAGCCTTTAGAGAAGAACCAGAACGTGCACCAGCAAAGGCCGCAGCCAGGAGGGGAGGGCGGGGGGCCGCTCCTCTTCACTCCTCATCAGGGAGCTTACAGAAGGCGACATCAGACCTGCAGGTGACACGGGCTGAAGGAGCCTGCACCTGATGCAGTGACAGGAAGGAGCACAACGGAAAGCCAGGGAGTCTCACCCAGGCCAGCAGAGAATGTCACCAACCATTTGAAGTCACCACGTTATGGGGCCAGAAGTGCCTGAGGGCTCTGCGGCTTCTGCCTGGGGAGGAGGCCTCACTTCTCAGGAGCCGTGAGGACAAGGACAACCTTGTCAGAGAGGAATCTTCTGTGTCTTGGACTCTAGGAGGGAAGCTGGGCTTCCCCACAAGCGACTTTCAAACCCTCCCTTTGGGAAGGCTATGTCGATACCAGTGGTAATGTTCACCTCAGCACCGTTGACGGAAACGCAGTGGCTCCCGGCTCAGACACGATGTCAGTCCCCAGCACGAGGTTACCTCAGAACCCAGAAAAAGTCACTTGAGCAGAGGCTGCTGTCCCGATCGACACCTGGCCATCGGAAGCGGGCACTCACGGCAGTGATCAACCGGCCACAGGCTGAACCCAACCAGCCCACAGGGGAAGCCCCCACCTGTAGGGTGGAGTTCCACAGATTCTGTCTCTAAAACCACATTCTGAGCTAGTCGTCAAGCACAGGTTTGGATAAAGGCACTGAAGTAAGAAGTGGGCGCAGCAGGTTTGAAGGCATGCAGCAGGACCGTCCTGAGATGTGGTGTCCACCATCACCTTTGTGCCCATTCGGAACTGTGCCCCGGACCACTGCAGTGCAGCCCTGCACCCCGTGACCACCCCACAATTGTTCAGGCATGACTGGCTTATCACAGTCATTAATCGTCACAGAAGCCCCACACATAACCAGTTCCTCAGTCTCCTCCTTTCCACAGACGCTCACATCGGAGCCCGCTGACCCTTAGGGAAGAGGACGCCCACTGCACCAACTCTGCGCCAACCCGCTTTAAACAACGTTTTGTTTCTCCCCCGCCCCTCAGGACAGGAACCAAACCCAAGGTCCTCTGAGGCTGGTTTCTGGTGAGCCCCACCCCGTCCCCCATGCACAATCCCTGCTGCGGAGCTCCCGGCACTGCTGCCCCTGACACCTCACAGCTCTGGCCGCCCCAGGCCGGGCGCCACCAGCCCAGGCCCCACGCGGCATCACACCTCTCTGGGCGGCCTGTGCCGAGGCCGGTTTCCTGCTCTCAGAGGAGCTGGGCTCCCTCCTCTGGGCTGCACCCAGGGCAGCCTCCCATGCCTCTTGGGTCCTCTCCACATTTCCGTCTGGCCCTCCTCTGGGCTGTGAGTGCTGCCCGTGAATTTGGCAGCCTCTGAGTCCCTGCTACTGACGCCTTCCAGGCAGCATACGTGCTTCTAACTGCAGAGGAAGTCTCTGTGTGTCCCAGGACCTGCTGGCCTCCGGGCACTCCCCAGCACCTCTAGCCCCAGAGCGTAGACCGCTCGACCCTGCTTGCTTTGGTTGTTCACATGAAAGTCCGAGGGCTGACATTCTTGAAGAGTCTCCAAGCCTCTAGACCTGTCTCCCTGATGGTGGCCACCGCGGGGGGCATCAGCTGCACCCTGGAAGTTCAGTAGGCACTTGGAGACTTACTGATTGAATTCAGGGAAGGCTCAATGTCTTAGGGACAGACTGCTTCAGATTGTTATAAAACCACTCAGTTGCAGCAAAGCATGCAAGTTGCTCTGTGCATGAATTGTACACCTGTCCATTCTGAAGTCAGAAGTTCAAATCCGAAGTTGAGACAAGTCAGCAGTTACCATGATACAATACGGATTCAAGATGATTTGTGGATGCAACTTGGAATTAATAATCATTCAGCTTCCTGACAACTTTTTTTGTCTTCATATTTTAGTGCAGTATAGATTTGTTTATCATTTTAGGCCTGAGATATTATAGACCCCAAAGTAATCTCTGGAACATTTTGTTCTGTACAATTAGGACGCTACATCTATGACATTATTCATATTATTATGTAAGTGCAGACCTCTAGCTGCACTTACACTGTTTGCGGGTGATCGTCTGTACGCATACTTCTGGCACCCATCACATCTGACCTGTCTGCATTGGCTGATATGAGGATGGTTTCTCCAGGTTTAAGCTCCTAACTGGACGGCCTGGGGATCTGTGATCAGCTGACTCAGCTGGTGGGAACTCGTCCACCCAGTGAGAAACGTGTGTCGCCTGCTGGTTCTCTTTCCTTACGTACGCTAACTGTAGATACACCATTTATCTGGTATGGAAAGTCCTTGAAAACCAGGGTCTATATACTGCGAGGAATTCTCCTGAGCTCAGTGATTTGACTTCGATTTCATGTTTCCTCCATGATGACATAGCTTTCTCCTGTGAGCCTTGGCATGCTCACATTCTTGGCATGGTTAGGGTTCTGCAGCTCTGCCTTCACACCCTCAGGTCAGCTGGAGCAAAGGTGGGGGTGAACCAGCAGCATGAATGCACATGTGCCCCCACGGAGGTGGCGGGTGTCTGGGGTGTGAGGAACTGTGGGTATTCTAAAGCAACTGGTCATGATGTTACCCTGAGGAGTGTGCCGATGGTTTCTGCTGCATCCATCCATTCCGAGTGACAATTTATTGTTCCTTAAGGTTCAGCACATTCTTATACTAACAATTTTGTTTCCATTTGTTTTTATATTTTCTAACTAAATACAACCTGTAAGCATTCTTAATTTTACATTTGCATGATTTTAAGATCGTAGATTGAATAAAAATTTAACGACAGACATGATTTAGAAGAGACCTGGGCAGCATTGGAAGGTGGGAATCACTTCCAGGTCAAGTTGATGTGAGAGGAACCTGGCCAGATGTGGGATTCACCAAACTCTCATCCTGAGCAGAGAGCAAGACCCCTGGGGACCCTACCATGTCACAGAGTCCCTGTGAAGGACAGACTGGGACCTCCCACTGTGTTCCAGTGACTTTCCGCCTCCATTGTCTGGCTGATCCTCACCTCATCGACACTTAGAAAACTGGTTCAAGTCGCCTGGTCACCTGTCAGGGCAGCAACATCCCAGGACCCCCTGAGAGGAGCTGGAGGTACTTCCAGTGCAATAATTCCATTTAGCAAGGGAGGAAAATTAGATCCAGAGGAGGATTCGGCTCTCAAGAGCAGTACAGCTGGAACTGCCGCCAGAAGGTGATGAGCACTGGGTTTCATTGGGAATATTGATGAAGCAATTTGTGAGAGAGAGGTTGTGTCCTTAGAGAACTAAATGTCAAAATGAATCAGGTGACAGGAAGGACATTTTTCTTGGTTTGAACTTGGTATTACAATGAGACTATCCTCTCAGACTCTGATCAGATACTTGCTGTTTCCATCTGTTTTGCTATTTCTAAGTTAATTAATGGGGACCTTATTTGATGACATTTCATTGAATCTGCTTCCCATAAGCTCACCATTTCTGAATCACTGCCAGTAGGCTTTCCCATGTACAGAGACTCTCTCTGGACTCTTTCTGTGGACTTTTAGTCCTCAGTGTTTTGTTAGCTGAGTAAAGGAAGGATATAGAAACCTGGACCTTGGTTTGCACACGTCCCCCAGGGGGAGGTCACCCACAGGAAGACAGCGTTGCAGTGATGGATTTGGGAACTGCTGGTGCCATCAACCAGCTGGTGGTGGCTGTAGAATTGGAAGCGTTTTCTCCTGTGGCTCAGGATATTCTCATTGTCCCTTAAACATAGCATTGACTAAATTGTGCCAATGTGGCACTCACACCAGGCTCTCCTGGGCTGAGGATGGGTCACAGGAAGTTATGAACTGCAGCTCACCTTGCCAGACCTCGCCAGTGAGTCCACAGATCTCCATATATTTGTTCCTTTCATTTTCTGAAAGCAACATTCAGGGCATCAAATGTTGTATAATAATGGGAGGGTGTGAGATGGACCTTCTCTTTGGGGCATGACCAAAAGTACTTGGGAAGGTGCTTCTCCGGGAAGAATGGCACATGCAGGCACACTTTGCCTGCAAATATGCTAAAATTGGAGTCAAACATGCAAATTTATGAAGCATTCCATGTTTTTGTAAGCCATAGTAAATACAAAAATATTGAATAATTCCATGCATCCTATCAGATCATAATGGAATGAAACTAGAAACCAACAGCAAGAAAAATAATAGAAACCACATAAACACATGGAGATTGAACAATACTCTTTTAAATGAGAAATGGATAATAGAAGAAATGAGGGGGAGAAATCAAAGTCTTACAAACTAATGAGACCAGAGATACAACATATCACAATCTCTGGGACAATATGAAGGCAGATATAAGAGGAAAGTTTATAGCATTCAGTTCCTACATTAAAAAAAAATTGATCCCAAATAAATAAGCTTATGCTCCACCTCAAGGCCTTAGAGAGGAGGAATAAAATAATTAATAAATCAGTAGAAGATGGGAAATAATTCAGATCAGAGCTGAAATTAATGAGATTGAGAATAAAAAAGCAATAAATAGGATCAAAGCATCAAAAAGTTGATTCTTCAAAAAGATAAATAAAATTAATGAACCTGCAGCCAAACTAACAAAAGCAGAGCAAAACCCCAAAACAATAAAATTAGAGATGAAAAAGGAGATATCATCACAGATGCTTCTGTAATTGACAGAATAATTAGAAACTGTTTTGAAAGTTTGTACCCCAATAAACTGGAAACACTAGAAGAGTTCTTAATAAAATATTAGCAAACTTTATTCAAAACATCAATAAGAGAGTACACCATGATAAAGAGGGTTTCATTCCAGGGATGCAACGTTGGTTTAACACATGAAAATCAATAAACATAATTAACCACTTAAATAACTTAAGGACAAGAATCACATGATTATCGCAGTAGTTGGAGGAAAAGCATTTGACAAAGTCCAGGACCCATTTGTGTTTAAAGCAATAGAGAAACTTAACATTGTGAAGGGTAACTATAACAAACCCAAAATCAACATCATACTGAATGGAGAACAACTGAAAGCATTGCCTCTACATTCAGGAACAAGACAAGGATGCTCTCTCTCACCAGTTCTGTCCTTGAAACTCTAGCCAGAGCAATTAAGCAAGAGAAGTAAATTAAAGGATACAAATAGGAAAAAAAAATAAGTCAAATTATCTGTTTGCTGATGACATGATTCTATATATAGTAGACCCAAGAAACTTTATCAGAAACTTCGAGAGCTCATAAATACATTTAGAAAAGTAGTAAGAAACAAGTATTCATAAATTAGTAGCTTTTCTATACTCCAACAGTGATTTCTGCTAAAGAAGAAATTAGAAAAAACTAACCCATTCACAATAACCTCAAAACAAAATACTTTGAAATTATTCTAATCAAGGAGGTGAAAGATTTCTGCAATGACAATTATAGAACACTGAAAAGAGTAATTGGAGAAGACCTTAGAAGATGGAAAGACCTCCCATGTTCATGGATATGCAGAATTAATATTGTCAAAATGGTCACACTACCAAAAAGCAATATGTAGATTTCATGCATGCAATTCCCGTCAAAATGTCAATGACAATTTTTACAGAACTAGAAAAAAATAGTGCTTAAATTCCTTTGAAAGAATAAGGAACCCAGAATAACCAAAGCAATATTGAGCCAAAAGGAGGCATCACAATATCTGATCTCAAATTATAATACAGAGCTATAGCAACAAAAACAGCATGGTACGGGCATTGAAATAGACATGAAAACCAATGTAATAGAATAGAAGACACAGACCCACATTCCTAGAGTCATCTGATATATGACAAAGGTGCTAAAACCATACTGAAGAAAAGACAATCTTTTTAACAATGGTGGTGGGAAAACTGAATATCCTTATATAAAAGAATGAAAGATCCCTAAAACTCACCCTGCACATAAGTCAAATGAAAGTGCATCAAAGAGAGGTATGAAAACTCAAAATTTACAAATGGTAGAAGAATAATACATAAAACTAAGTCAGCTACATCAAATTGAAAGATTCTGTGCAGTAAAGCAAACAATTAAGAGCATGAAGTGTGAGCCCACAGATTGGGAGCAGAATTTTTCCAGTTAGTCATCTGACATGGGATTAGTATCCAGAATATATAAAGAACTCAAAAAAGTTTAACACCAAGAAAAAAAAGCCCAATCAATAAATGAACAACAGGACTAAACAGACTTTTCTCAAAAGAAGAAACACAAATGGCCAACAAATACATGAAATAATGTTCAATATCTCTAGCAATCAGGGAAATGCAAATCAAAACTATACTAAGATTCCATCTCCCTCAGTCAGAATGACAATGATCAAGAACATAAAAAATAAATGCTGGCAAAGATGTGGGGGAATGGTGAAATCATATTGTTGTTGGGACAGCAAATTAGTACACCACTCTGGAAAGCAGCATGGAGATTCCACAAGAAAACTAGGAATGGATCTACTACTTGGTATTTATCCAAAAGAACTAAAATCACATTCTACATGAGACCCCATCAATGTTTATAGCAGCAAAATTCACAACAGCCAAATTATAGAACCAGTCCATGTTCCCATCAATAAATAGATTAAGAAAATGTGGTATGTATACACAATGGAGTTTTACCTCTGCCATAAAGAAGAATGAAATTATGATATTTGCTGGTAAATGAATGGAACTGGAAAACATCATTCTCTGCTGAGAGAAATAAGCCAGGCTCAGAAACTCAAGAGTGGAATGTTTTCTTGCATATGTAGAATCTTGCACAAAATAAGAAAAACAAATGAGAGTCAGATATAGTAATGATATAAGGAAGATCAGTGGAGTAGAAGGAGATGGAGAGGGAGAGAGGAAGAAGAAAAGGGAGGAAATGCAGGATGAATTTAATAAAATCACACTATGTGCATGTGTAAATGTAAATTCTACCTTTATGTATATGTAGAAAAATCGCCAATCAAAAATAAATAAACCAGTGTAAGGAAAAAAGAAAGAGGAGCACAGCATATTCAGGTCACGTGGGTGTGAGGTTCAGCTGCTGGCTCTGCCTGAGATCTCCCAGTTGAGCTGTGGTTTGCATGTTGGAATAATTCACAGGTGGAGAATCAAGACTCCAGCAAGCACGCCTCGAATGAGCACATTATGGATGACTGTAAAAATAAACAAGCAAGCACCCAGGTCCCGGAGCAAACACTGCTTAAACCGTAATTGCCTGTATAAAACCTAATGCTTACAAAATTACCATACAATTATTCTCTTTGAGATTTTACCAAGAAAAACATGTGTAGGGATTGAAAAGATGAGTCCATGTATACATGTTAAATATGTTCATGTGCTTTAAGAACATATTTATTTGACAAGGATACCTATTGATAACAGCCTTAATAATACTGATTTTCTCTTGTATTTCTGTTAAGATTTAAAATTTGGGGGTCTATCATATGGTATTAATAGGCAAAAAATGCCATCATAGATCATTCAGTCTAGTATATAAAGAAATCATCACCTATGTTATAAATCATTAGCTGTGGCATTAAACATAAGTCTGCCTTAATACTGTATAAATGCACTTTTTTCCAAAACATAAATAAGTAGCATGCAGCAGACGTTCTTTGTATTATAAGCTGCAGTTGTGACTGAAAATCAGTTATTTTAGTTTAAATACCTATGTTTTAATGTATAGGAAATGTTACTGGTGTCTGTGAATTTGTGATTAGGGCTGAAGTCAGTGTCGGGTGACTCAGGAGCTCTGCTCAGGTGGGGTGTCCAGAGCCTGCAGGTCTGACGTTGAAGCTGGGACCTGTGGTCCATGGAAGCCACGTAGCCAGCAGCACCTCTCCGGTGGCTCCATCAGCCTGGCTTCAGGTGGGAGAAGGAGGGATGTCTTCCCCAGGCATGCCCCTCCTCACGTGGAAAAGAAGTCTCATCCACACGGTGCTGCTGGATGCTGGGAATCCACTGCAATTCCAGGATTTGTAAGACAGGTGGGGAAACGATGTTCCCTTTAAATAGAGCCCAAGCAATCCATTGCCAGCAAATCTAAATCAGGGCACCTACATATTTACCAGCCATGTGCACTTCTAGTTGGCACGTGAAGCAGGAGGCGCTTCCTCTGTAATTCAGTTAATCAAGAAAGTAATTCATATGGTTGGAGGCAGGAAAGAGGATCAATGCCCTTTCCAATTAGACTCTCTTGTTGGCATTAACACTGAGGCTTCTTCAGCCCAGTGCTGAGCATGTATTTTCCTGTAAATAGCCCATGCAGGCAACAAATCAATAGAGAGCTGATAACCTATTTTGGGTGCATTGGCTGAGCAGGGATGTCTCTGAAATATTTTTAAAAACTGGATAAATGGGACAGGTGTCTTCTGAACTACCTTGGAGGGCTCAAGGTAATACCATACCGTTTTTGTGAATTGGACTAATGTTCATGCTGCTCTTCAGGAATGTCAGAACTGCCAGGGGTGCTGCTCCCGTGTGCTGCAGAAGCCACTCGCTGCAGACGTGGGGGACCCCGCAGGCTCCCAGCCAGTGGGCACTGCACAGGGAGAGCCCAGCACACAAGCAGCAGAGGGGGCATTTGCCTGTGGTCTCATAGTGTTTTAAAATTCCATTTGTAAGGAAAAAGATTTGAATAAATGTTCTGATTTTGCTTTTTCTTTCTTTAGAGCAAGACTAAAAACAGCCATGATAATTACTAGGTGATGATTGAGACTCTGTTGAAATCCTGAGGAGCATGTGATCTATGGAGACTTTAAGAAAAAAAGATCTAGAATAATGATATTAGGTTGGGACGTGACTGTTCTCTTTAGTGTAAGGTAAGAATGCAGAGTGAATTATACCTTTGAAGACGTGAACCCTACTCAAGTCATCAGAAGCACATGAAGATACCTGGAAAGGACTGTGTGGTCATTTCACCATGGACACACCCGTAACGTGCTTTCCCACAGCTTCAGTTTGGGGACGATGTTTTCCTTAAGAGGTTAAAAGGATCATTCCTTGGTCAGACTTGTTTACTCCTCATTTTCACTGTTATTGGAAAGTCGTTTTCAGGGTAGCAGCTGAACCATGATTGTAAAGTCAAGTGTATTTTTAGCTCTGTGGTCTGACTTGAGAAAATTCCGTCAGGCTCGGTTCACAGACAAGCATCTGGCTCTGTTCCTCTCAACCTTCCTCTTCCCACTTTCCCCTGGCGACCGTCCCTGAGAACACATTCTCATGCTGCAGTGGCTCTGGCCTTGTACTTGGCCATCAAGACTTGGTGGAGCCAACCGTGCACACTGTGGTTGGACGCCTAGCCATATCTCGTTACACAGGATGGGAGGGCAAACGGCCTGAGTAGCTCAAGTCCATTCCTGATCTCCCCAGACCCCACTCCACACCAAGCAAACGCAGACTGAGCCACAGCCGAGGGAAAGTCAGATTGGAGTGGGAACCATCTTAGTGGTGCTTAGAATGTCTTGTTTTGCAGGATTCCCATACACAGAAGCTTGTGTGACCTGTGAGGATGCCCTGTGAGCCTGCTGGGGCCTTGGCAAGTGAGGTTTGAAGGCCAGAGCTTCACAAGCATTGGGGGAGCTCCCCGTCCCATGACTTGTGTGCTGAACACTGAGGGATAGGGAGCAAACCGTCTTCCCTGCCTTCTCCAGGGGTGATCACCTCCCTTTCCCTTTGCAGCAACCATGGGTGAGTGGCCGGGGTGCTGTGCTGAGTTGCTGAGCACTTGGCGTCTGGGTAAACGTCTGACCTCAACCCTTCAGTTTAAGCTTATGAGAGTCCTGCATGGTAGGGGCAGTCTGAGACCGTGTCCTCTGGGCTGACTTTCCCTTGCTGACAGGGTCTTGGATCGAACATGTCAGTTGCCTCAATGTGCGGAAGTGTCCTAAGCACACACACAGCAGCACGTACCCAAAGGCCACCTACCTCGGTGTGGTGGCTTTGCTGCTTTCATATGTCAATACTAACGTCATGGACGTTATCCTGTTGAACTTTGGAAGATGCTAAAATCTTAAGGGCTTGGCATTCTGATAACTTGGCCAATCATATGTAGAGACAATAAGTATAGCAATAACTATCCTCTATGAAGATGTGATTGATGTGCCCAAGTCACATGACTGTGGAGGTGCAGAGCTGGGACCCCTGCTCAGGAGGATGAGTCCTGATGGACTTGAGAACGTGAGACCTGCTTCAGCCCCACAGTTGGGGGGCCTCATGTCTGCACTGGGCTCCTCACAGGAGAGGCACGGGTCAGCTGTACCTTCCTTCTCCAGCATCTGTCAAAACGGCTGCTGAACAGCACAGGCTCGGCCGGGGCCATGGAAGTGGTGCATGCAGCCCTCCACTGTGAGACATTCCAGGTAGATGGCTTAGCTTACTCCTAGGAATGCGCCTGATATTTATTTGTGAATCGGATCAGTATCAATATTTCTTGTCTTTTATTACAAGTAAAATTGAGTCTTTCCTGGGGAAGGTGATACTGTAGCAATAAAGATGCTGCAAAGAAACTTATGATCCATATATCTAATAATAAATTATAAAAGTATGTTATTGCGTGATCTAATTTTTCCTGAACTAAAACCATAATGTAGTAATTCAGAAAGTAATTTTTGAATATTGGTGTCTCTTACCTTTGATAAAGTTTCATTGTGGTTATAAGTTAGACCACAGTAAAATGAGAATTCACAGGAGAAGAGGATCAAACTCCCATGTTTTACGGATGTCCTTTATGTGCTCGGGAAGGTGATGCACTCAGCCTCCACACACAAGGGCCCAGGCCTCTTGGTAGACGGGCAGCAGTGGCTCCAATGTCCCCAGTGCCTCCTCACTTTCAGCTGAGTGGATTCATGGTCTTATGAGCTTTTCAGATATTATAAGATTAAAAGCATATCAACAAATGGGTATGCTCTGGAATATGCTACTTTTTAGCAAAATATTAAAAAGAGAAATCTAATCAAATTTGTTTTAATGTCATAATACTTGGAAATTTTGGTTTTTTTTTTTTTTTTTTTTTTCCTTTCTTAAGCCCCTGAAACTAAGGATTATGACCTTCTGGAAAAGAAACATTTATGAAACTTTTGGTCAGTGCAATTGATTATTATTCAATTTGATTGATTATTGTCTAAAAAGTAATCTTGAAGAAATCCTTATTCTTTTCTTCTTTATACAGGGTCAGGGGTTGACATTTGAATTGTTGGAGGTAGACTTCTATTTTGTAGGAAGTAAGGAATCGATCATCAAAAGATAAAAGGCAGAATTGATGTACTAAATTACACTAATTTTGGCAGTTGGATGGGTGTATGAGCACTTTTGGTGAACTTTAAATACATGTGATTTAAGTGAGGTAAACTTTCATTTTAAGAATGCTATTAATAACATTTATCCTTACATAAAACTAAGTGGTATAAATATATGCATCTGTTCATGACAAAGATCACTGATACTCAAAGCACTGAAACAGTGTCCTTTGTAAGGATGGGCATTCGTGTCCAGAGTAACCCCCGTCTCTGCCTCTTTTAGAAGCGCTGCGTGTCCCAGGGTGGGCAGTCTGCAGGCTGTCCTGCAGGCTGGGACTGGGCAGGGTCTCCAGCTAGTGGGCCATCGTCTCTGGCAGTCTCTTCCTCTCTCTCAGTGCACAGTGAGATTAATACTCCACAGGATAGAGCACTTGACCTTGTTTGTCTCACAAAGATCTCGTTAGATGATGCAGCTGGGCCATTATTAGCTCAGCTTTCTCCAGCTGGTACTCGATACAACAAGAGGCATGACAAGGTCAGAAGGGGGCTGGCCCAGCGCTTTGTGTTTCATCTGAACTAACAGATAATCACCTCTTAAATGGCACTCCTTTTTAATTATGCATTTGCACAGGAACATTGCATTAAGGTGGAAAAAAAAAAAAAAAAGGTTCCTATGGGATGAAATGGGCTCCACTAGCGAGCTGGCTCCCAGCACCCTCAGTTGAGGCGTGGACGCCTTCCAGTCTGGGTGCACATTCTGGACTGGAAGATGCCGGTGCTAACAGGGCTTGGTACTGGGCTGCATTGAGCAATGGGCCCTCTTGGCTTAGTGTCCTCACTCATCTTTGCTTTGAAGGGTTCAGGTCGGGTGTAATTCAGTTTTATAGGATGACAAGTGTTTTATGCACACATATGGGTTTTCTATGTCACCCACTTAAGCAAAGGATCCTTTGATACTAATTCTTTAATATTGCAGAGAAGTGTCTCTATGAAATTTTCCAGTCTCTTCTGTGGTCTTTGTCAACTCTCCTGTCAGAGGTTGGACTGTGATAATGAGACCAGAATCCTATCAAACATCTTCTGTGTTTTCTTTGTTTACACTCTCCCATTAAAAATGCTATTTTCAAAAATCACAATTTTTGCCACATGGGATATCTTCATTTTGTTTACTGGCAGATGACAAAGTAGAGGCATACAGGAGCGGAATAGCTTTCCTGATGCCACATCTCCAGTTACCTTATTGGGAAATGAAAATAACCTGAGTGTTCTGATCTCTAGGCAAAGCCACTTCCTCACTTAGCAGAGGCCTCACCTGTCTCAGTGACGGAGACACAAGGTCTGGAAGAGTTCACCTTGGACTCCCCTGGAGCCCGGCTGGTGTAGGGAAGGTGAGGGCATTCATATTCACACGCAGGTGACTCTGATATGCTGGCAGGGGAGAGGACCAGAGCTCTAGAACCTAAACGATCCCAATTCCAAGGATTCCCTGTCAAGATGTGTGTGTTTCAGACTGTAGATTCCATGCCCTGGGGTGCATCCAGAAGGAATGGCTGTCTGCCTTCTGTTGTTGGCAGGAGGTCTCAGGAAGGATCGCCTGTTCTGGGGGAGACCAGGCTGCATCGCCTGGATGGCTCTACTCCTGCGGCAGGGGCATAGATTTCACTCACAGGTCACAGCTGTTCCTGGGTTCTGAGCTTCATGGGGAGCTTCTGCCCTTCTGGAGGCTAGAACGCTCTCTGCTACTGCGGAGGCTCGCCCTCAGGATCGTTTACGCCACCTCTGGTTCTGAGAGTCTAAGCTCATGTGGACCCGTCTTGACATGTAGGTGAGGAAGTGTGAGGGACTGAAAGGTGGCGGGGGTCTGCAGGGTGCCCGTGTCCAGGCCCCTCTGAGTTGGTCAGCGCGGACTCCCTTGGCTCTGTTTGTTTTAGTTCTCTTCTCGGGGAGGTGGCCAGGCCTTCTGGCCTGGCTGTGAGGGCTCAGTGAACCCGTGCACCTTGACATCGGCGTGGTGTGGCGACTGAGAGAAGCCCTGGCTTGGAGTGCAGTTGTGTGGCTTTGTCACTGCTGGAGAAGTTTATTTGGCTCCCTGTTTCAGAGATTTAGTTCCTAGACAGCTGACTTCATTTTTCGGGGCCCAAGATGAGGCAGAAGATCACAGCTAAAGAGTGTGCTGGAGGAAAGCAGTTTAGGATGTGGCAACGGCAAGCAGAGGGAGCTCTGTTCACCAGGGACAAACAAACCCCAGGCACGCCCCAGGGACCCCCTGCTCCTGCCACACCTACCTGCCTACAGCTACTGCCCAGTTACTCCGCTTGGGGGATTAACGCACTGATTCTGTAAACCTCTCACAGCCCCAACATTTCCCCTCTCAGCTTTCTTGCATTGCCTCACCCATGAGGATCTGGGGACACCTCACATCTGTACCACAACACGTGGCCACTAGAGGATGCACATTGGCATGAGGAGATTTGCGGTCAGACTGGCCGGTCTCATACTCTTCCTTCCTGCATGGTGGTTGACAGTGTGTCTCCACTTCCGTGTCTCAGCCTCCTCTCCAGGGGTTAGGGGTGAGGCCAGCTCCTTCCCAGCACAGACCAATGACTTAGCAAGTGTCACTCAGGGAGGAGACTCTTATCAACAGCCAGTAGTGGAGGACAGGACACCTCAAGGGTGGCCAGCTGCAGCCTGTGGGCCAAATCCACCCCACCGACTTTTGTAAGACTTTTGGAAACACACTGCACTCAGCCATGACAAGCAACCCAGGGCTTGCTTTCAAACCTCAGCAGTGCGTGGAGTGGTGTCCCAGAGACCGTGCAGCCCACTGCACCTGAGCAACATCTGTGGGCCCTGTGAGAAGGCTACTTAACAGCTGACCTTCTAGATCACTCCTTCAGGACTGGCAGACACATAGGGACCGTGGATGTTCCTCGAAGTAGATACTAGAGTCCTATTAATGATATGCGCCTGGCTGCTGAGGTTTATGCACCTGGCTTAATGTATCCTTTTGATCATTTTATAGAGACTTACAAAGTAGCAACACACCTCATGCATATGTAGAAAAAAACTGAAGAGCAAACTGTTTGGTCCATGAGACTTTGGCCAGGTGAGGGACATTTGCATTCTGATTTTTTTAGCACCTTTGAGAAAGTCAACTCTCACTATAAGAGAATGCTATTTCAGTTCCTGTCAGACTCGGCGAGCACTGTGGATCCATGCCTGAGAATTGCAGCTTCATGTACAAACTCTGCTTTTGAAAAGATGGGAAGAGGAGCAAAGAAGACTGGAGGATGGAAAAAAAGGATTGAGGTGGTATCGAGCGAGCGGACGGATCAACTGCTCATCAGGCTCACGCAGGGGCTGCGGGTGGTCGGCTAGTGACATTGGCAGGTGGAGTGACTCTTCTTTGTGGTTCTCTGAGAGAGAAGACTGGCTAGATGTAGTTTCAGAAGTATTTTCATCTCTGAGAACAGTAGACATTCGTACTCGAGCTCTGTTGAAATAATTTATGGCGTCCTGTGATCAGATATTGTCCTTATAACTACTGCATTGGCAGCTTCAAGCTTTTATATTTTCATTTAGCAATATAGATGTCACTAAGTGTGCCAATAAATACCGACAAACCCCTGAAAAGGTCAGATGGATTCTATAATTCACACACCTGCCTGATTCTAATGACTCCTCAGGATTCTCTGTGAACACCATAAAATAAACAGCCTGGTGAGGAGCCTGCGTGTCGCTTCCCGGCGCCAGCTTCCTGATGAAGCCTCACGCTCACAGAGGACTTCCTGGGCTCTCGTTGACAAAGGCGCGTGGTCGGAGGAGCCTGTCTGAGCTGCGTGTGCCGAGCAGCTGCAGGTGCTGAGCGTGGTGCGCTCCTGGACTCTGCTCCGAGGGCTGCCTCAGTGCGCTCAGCCCGGCCCACGCGCTGTGGCAGTGCCAGGGCGGCAGGGCTGCTCACTCTGCCCCGCGGGGCGAGTACACGCCTGTTTCCTCCAGGTCTACCCACGGTCCCCTCCCTGCAGCCTAACCCGACACCCAGCATCCTTCTCCCCTGCGCTCTGAGAGGCACCCCTGGCCACGGGCCCAGGCACCTTGCTCCCCGTGGTGCAGAGGCCTGCAGTCTGGCTCTCTTCAGCCCTGTGGACTCCAGCACCCTCCTGTCCCTGCTGGACGTGCCATGGCCGCCAGGTCAGGGATCTGGAATGAGAGCTCCAAGCCTTGTCCCACTCTAACCCTTTTCTGCTGCTGAAGTTCCAGTCCTGCTGATTGGCCGCTAGGCCCCCTGGAACCCGGTTCTGCCCGTTTTCTTTCCCAGGTTTCTTTTCTGGGCTTTATCTCAATGATAAGCACGTCTGCCCCAAACTGAACTGCCATCTACAAAAGTGGAGCCCTCCTCCCTCTGAATTGGTTCCCACAGCCCCATTCCTAGTGTCCTAACTCGGCCAGGAAGCCTCACGTGGACTCCTGCTCCGGACACTGACGCTTTCTGCCGCAGGGCCGTGCTGTGCTTTCCACAGGGCACCCTGGGCTGCCTGTCAGAGGAAGGGAACAGCTGGCTGGCTCACCTCGTGTCCCCATGTCCACTTTTCAGGAACATATGGAATAGATGCAGGAAACGTGGGGACTCAGAGATGAAGAAGAGCTTGCGTCGCGGTGCACCCCAGGTGCCTGCCTGCCCCCGTGGGTCAGGAGTGCTGCTCAGCCACCCCCACCTCTTCTACACGGTCTCCTTGAACTCAGACGGGACTACAAATGGAATGTCAGCTGTCCCCCTGCCCCATGAAGTTCACAGAGATGCAGAATATTTTCAGGATCATTTTTATTGTCAGTTATAAATATAACTTCAGTAGATACATATCTTAACATCTGAGCATCCTATAATCGAATGGTTAGTGGATTTATCCTCAAAATTTCTTCACACATACATATCCAAAAGGCACTTAAATTAAAACCATCATTTTTATGGCAACAAGTTTTGCAGTCATGATATTTCACATTTCGATGTATGCAAGTGAGTACGAAGACTTTTTGTATTGTCTTCCATGGAGCATTAAGATGGAGGTGCATGATCTCCAGATTGGAGGTGTTATTCACCTACAGATTTCAGAGAGGTTAATGCCAGTCACGGGAACAATTCCCCAGTGGAGTCAGTGCCTAACTGCAGAGGAAAGGAGAGTCTGTGTACCTGCACCAAGAAGGAACAACTACGGGGTTGAGACCTTCAGAGGCCAGGACAGCCAAAGGTGGGCTGAGGCTCACGCCTTGGCCTACTGCACATAATTTTACTGGTTGTTCTCTGGTACGTTTCTATGTCCCTGGACCCCAAGGCCTGTGAGAGGATGGGCCACTTGGGGTGACAATGGTGTCTTTGTTGGAGTCCTCAGGGAAACCCTCATGGCTTCCCGAGGTTTACCTGGCACCTCTGGGGTACTCACCGTGCAGAAGGGAGGTAGATCTTTCCTGTGGAGAAGACAACAGCTAAGACTTCCATGGGAAGGGTCTGAAAGGGAAGCAGAGTCCCTGATGCTTACTCAGCAGAGTGTGAGCCACCGAGCTTTGTCCCTGAGCACACAGATTTGGTGAATGGCTTTCATTTTGCTCTTTACCTTCAGTGGAAAGCAAGCATTTTTGAAACCTTTCTGTATAAGCTAGTGCTGTTTATCATGTGGGAGCTAGAATATTTGGTAAATTTTGAGCTTCTAAAGTATGTTTGCTATGTGGTCACTCTCTCCATGTTTAAATGTGTGTTTATGTACACTCACGTGTATGCACAGATTTAAGCATAGATCATATTTATGCTCTTAAAATGTATGTAAAACCAATTGTCCTCTTTTCTATCCTAATTGCTACTCTGAGAAATACCTGTTAAATGGCACCATGCAACCAGCTTTGAAAATACCATTTCCCACTGGAGTTAAGGTTGATGTCCAGCAGTTCCAAACCTTGGAATGTAACCACGCCAGGACGCGCCAGGCTGCTGGGGGGTTTGTGAGCAGGAAAGCGTGTCCTGACGGGAGGCTCTGCCGACTCTTCCCTGCTGGCCTCAGTCCACTGTGCATTGCTGACTGAGCAGCATGGACGCGAAGGTTCCATGGAAACCTGTGCATGTGCCCACACACGTCCCTGTCCTAAAACTGCAAGGTGCGGACAGCGAAGAGCTCACGTTACTGATCCTGGGACTCCAGGTCATCGTGTGTCTTGCGTTGTGACATTCATTTCTCCCCACGCCTATGCCATAGGAAATGACTCATTTCCATTTTGACAGGCAAAAATGGGAGGCTGGAGAAGAATCACTGAGGTGCTCCCTTGGAACCCAGCACTGAGCTCCGGGCCCTGAGCTTGTAAACATGACACTGAATTTTTTTTTTTTTTTTACCTTACTAATTATTGGCAGTAAAAATAATTCGTAGAGGAAATCATCAGAGATATTTGCATCAGTATTTTCAGTTTTTTTTTTTAATCAGTTTAGCAGAACAAAACATGGAAGCAGAAGTGTGCATACAACAGTCCATGCATCTTTACAAACTGAAAACTCAGAGGATTTCAGTGCGTAGTTAAGATACAGAATACCGGCCACTGAGGCCCAAATATATTCTTGAGAAATCCTAAGTCCCATCGCCAGGGCGACCATCCTCCGCTATCCAACAGCATTGTCCGATCTTGCCTGTTTTGATGAATCACGGGACTCTGACGTCTGTGCTGTGTGACTTTGAGCTTCTTTCCCACGGCATCCTGAGTGCTCTTGCTTGCACTGCTGTGATTGTGAGGTGGTCTTTTCACTGCTGCACATTTAAGTTTGTGAGCATGAGCATGCCACACCTGATTCACATTCCTGATGGCACTTCACCACTTCAGCCTGTGACAATGACACACAGTGCCACTGTGAATATGCTGGTGTTTACCTTGGGTGAACTGCGTGGTGTGCGCACGTGCGTGAGGGAGACCGGGACCCAGCCCTGAGGTGGGGCTTGCTGCAGGCTGTGCACCTGCCCGGTAGGTGGAGGGCCACCGACTGCCCGCAGTCCCCGCTCACAGTGTGGCGGTGGCAGCCACTTCAGGTGCTCCCCAGCCGCCCTCCCGTTCCGGGCCAGCCTAGAGCAGGCGTGCCACTCTCCCCGTGCTGGGGTTGCACCGAACGTCTCTGAGGGCCGAAAGGCCGATGTCCACTGAGCAACGGAGGCGCCTTCTCTTCCAAGCGTCAGTGCCCGACACTGACGCCTCATGTTCCTGTGGGTGATGTCCCCCTCGGGTGTTCGCAGGGTGTCCTTCCGTGTCCTGAAGGCAAAGCTCCATTGGACGTGTGGGTAGGAGATCTGTCCTCGTCCTCTGGCTAAGGGTTTGAAGGACTTCTCGGGTTTACATGGGTAGGCTGTGGACATTTTGGTCTTCTGCTGATATTGAAAACTTCAGATCAGGTAGAGGGAAATGAGGGGGCGGGGGCATGAACGAGGTGGACTGAGACATCGTTACCCTACGTACATGCATGATTACACAAATGGTGAATCTACATCGGGCACAACCATAGAAATGAAATGACGTCTTCCATTTGCGTACAGTGAATCAAAATGCAGTCTGTAAAAATAAAAACAAATACATAAATTTAAAAAAAGAAAACTGCAAATAGCCTTTTGAAATGTTTTTATCAGCGCATCAAGGGCCCGCATGACAGAGGACTTGGCTTGCACACGATCATCAAGCACGGAAGAATTGCCCCCGTCAGTCCCCAGCACGCCTCCTTCCCTCCCCTGCTCCCTCCTGCTCCCTCCCCCTGATGTCCTGTCCTGTATTTATTCATTGTTTCCTGATGCGTGCTTAGGAACGCGCATGAGGTGACTCGCAGTGTTACCTTACATATGCAGGTATTGTCTTTTATTCACGTTGATCTTGCATCCTTTGTCACACTGCCAAATCATTTTACTTACTTACAATGGGATATAAAGGAGGACTAGAAAAAGCTATGACTCAACAAAAGCACACTCACGCTAGCCAATGGACTGTTGTCCAGAATTACTTTCCTTGTAGTCAGCCGCCACTGGAGTTTGGGTGTGACTTGTCCCTTAGGGCTTCCTGTGCTGGAAGCCTGGTCTCTCCTATGGTGACACCAAAGTGCCCCCACCTTTAAGAAGCGGGACCTGGTGTAAGGTAACGAGGTCACTGCACGTCGTGGGGGTCAGTTCTGTAGGAGGACGCCCTTTGTCCTGCGAGCAGGCTGTCATAGAGGCGCGTGGCTGGCCCTCTGTGTCCTGCTCCCCTTCACACGTGCTTCTTCTGCACACAGCTGGCTCTCACCCCAACACTGCCCTGCTATGCTCCACCGGGAGCTCTCGCCAGGCCCCTTCAGCACCAGAATCATCTGCCAAATAAACATCTGTATTTTATAAATTACCTGCCTCAGGTACTTTGTTATAGCAACATGAAACTGAACAAGCTATCTAAAAGAAAAATGCTTTCTTCATGAGATTTATTTTAGGATAACCTCTGTGTGATTATATTCAAGAAATGTACTGTTGTCCAAAGGAGCTGGCACTGAGGCTGTGGTTAACGTGTGCAGAGATTTATTTCTCATTAGACTAATATGAAAAGAACGGTGTATGTCCTACACTTCACAGCTCACCAAAAACTATAGTACGGTGGCCCTCGACCAGTGGGTTCCACCTTCATGGATTCAGCCAACCTTAGACTGAAAATATCTGGAGGAAAATGGTATCTGCACTGAACTTGCAGGCACAGCTTTACTTTCAGTGAAGTGTTTAGGGAATAAGGACAACACTTTACATGACACTTACACTGTGTTAGATATGAAAAGCAGTGTAAAGATGATTTAAAGTACACGCAGGATACGTGTATTCCTAAGTAAACTCCACACCATTTTATATGAGACGTGTGCGTCCCTGAATGCTGGAATCCTTAGCGTTCCTAGAAACAGTCCTCTGTGCATACCCAGAGGCAAGTGCGTTCATGTGGTGGAAGATCACTGACTAAATAATCATAAAATCAGATTACCTGTGTGACTTTAAAAAATCAAGTTTTATCTGTAACTATAAGGAAATGGAATCCAAGATACACCCCGAGTACCTAGGGCATGAGGTCCGATTTCGGAAGCATGTCGGAGAAGGCAGCGTGTACAGAGTGGCACTCAACTGGCACGTTCTCCCTGGCCGCTCCTGTTGGCAACTCCTGAATCCACTTTCCTTTATACTCTGACGGAATGTGTTAAAAGTCACAGTGGAAACTTGTGGCCGTCAAAGAATTCAATAATAGGCTTGTTAGGCTAGGAGCTCTTGGTTTAAAAAAAATCTTTTATGATCTTACAGGATTTTACACTTGACTTCAGTCAGTAACTTTGGTACAGAATACAAATTACCGGTCCATCTTAATAAAATTCTAACCCCCTGAGCACCAGGATAGAAAGTTTCCAGCACCTGTTCATCCCTGCGCCATTGCCAAGGATGAAGAGACGAATGGAAGGGGCCCCTTCATAAGGAGATTAATGCACACACACACACACACACACACACACACACACGCAATCATGAAAATATGACTCTGAAAGCAAAGCTCTGTCCACAGAGAATTGTTTTCTCATTGACGTGTAGGAATTTCAATTTCATATTTTTCTGAAAACCGTGACATCTAGAAATATTGGTTGTCTACCCAGAAAGAGATGTTTGTCCCTTATCATCCCAGAAACCAACAAACAGGAACAAGGATCACGCTCGTGATGTGAGGTGCTAAGGTGGTGTTGGAGGAGAGAGGCACCCCCTGTGGGTGGGCGGGGTGCAGCCCAGCTGTTCACACCCTAACCGAGTAACCGGTTCTTTGTCACATTCCTGACAGAACCCCAGGCACACCTGACTGAGCAGAGCCTGATTTCTTCCATGTTTATCTCTGTTTTCTATAATGCATGAATACTTTATGAATCTGCAGATTACTGAGAGGATTCCACTGAATCTAAAAATTTCATCTTGATTTAAATTTGAGTACAGAACACTTTTGATATATATTTTATGCTGACATCTATGAGTGAACTCTATGCAGTGTGCATACACATGTATATGCGATGTGTGCACAAGTGCATTCTGTGTATTTCTAAGCCAAGGGAAGTGTGATGAAATAGGATAAGGCCTCTCCCTGTCTGGACAAGGGCAATGAAGTACCCGGGGACCAGGCATCTGTGACTTAAGACAGCTGAACACTAGATCACTCCAGGATCACTAGGACTCTATCCCCAGATCAGACAGCTATTAAAAGGGCATATTCTAGAAAAATAATGTGTGCAGAGTGTGCACAGTACCAAGGATAGGTGAGAGGTACTCAGGTATTAGTACTAGTCTATTTTAACTGAAGTCCTTTGATCATGATTTTAAAGCCTTAATCAGAGAGATAAAGTTATGCTGTGGCCACTCTCTTAGATTTTAGATAACTTCCAAAATTTAGTTCAGGAATTTAGTTCAGACTTTTTTCCTCCTTTGTGTCCAGTATACACCTGATAAAACCAGAGGAGGGGGATCTGTGAGAGTCAGCACAGACACTAGCTTTGCTGAAGTCAGAAAGTGTCCCTGCCCCACACGCTTCCAGGCCTCGTCCTTCTGTTTAAGCAGGGCTTGCCAGGGCCAAGAGACTGCTTGTGGGGGACATTTAAAGGTTTACTTCTGGTCAAGAGAGATGTGGGAGATTTGGGGATGCTCACGCAATTCGCACACGGCCCTCATGACTTTGTCTTCCTTTTCCACTTTTAACAGCGCGAACATTCACACAAGGACACGTAGCTCACGTTTCACCTCCTTTTACTTAAACATCCATCTTCTTTCCTTTGAAAGGGAAGACCTATTGCTGCTGCTGCTGTTAGTGGTTGCCCTTTGCAGGAGACTTGGGCAAAGCCAGGCCTTCTCTGTGGATAAGTGAGCAAACATCATGCTAGCAGTCCAAAGGAAGGGAATAGCTACAGATAAGTGCCACAATATAAAATTAAAATGTAATATTAAGTTCATAGAATATAAAAACTAAAACTAGAATTGTAGGTTTTGAGGAAATAATCCAAGACCTATGGCCCGCAGATCTACTCCTACAGGAACACACGGCCACTTGCTGGCCCTTCCCAACAACAATGAACCAAGCTTCAGGATCACCTGAGACAGTCTTTGACTGATACTCACCGTCACTGTCTTTCAAAGGCCCCCTTCACCACAGAGCTTTTGAAGATGCTCTCTGTCATCTCCACTTTTTAAACTGTATTTTCATTGGTGCATCATAGTTGTACATGTTGATGAGATTTGCTGTTGCATATCTGCACATGCACACAACGTAGCAATATGATTGGACCACTATCACTCGCCAGCCCCCTCCCTCCCCACCTCCCGCTCACTGATCCCTTTCCTCTACTGATCTTCCCTAGATTTCTAGGAGATCCACCCACACCTGTGTTTTCTTTTTTTCTCTCTAGTTCTGCATATGAGAGAAAACATATGACCCTAGACCTTCTGAGTTTGACTGATTTTGCTTAACATGATGGTCCCCAGTTGCATCCATTATTACTTGACTAAATAAAACTCACTGTATATATACACTACATTTTCTTCATCCATTCATCCATTCATGGACACCTAGGCTGGTCCCATGGTTTGACTATTGTGAATTGTGCTGCTATAAATATGGGTGTACATGTGTCACTATAATAAGATGACTTTAATTCTTTAGGGTAAATACCAAGAAGTGGTATAGCTGGGTTATAGGTTGGTTCTATGCCTTGTTTTGTGAGGAAACTGCATACTAATTTCCATAGCGGTTGTACTAATTTACATCTCCACCAAAAATGCAAAAGCATTCCTTGTTATCTGCATCTTCTACAGCATTAATGATTTGTATTCTTGATGTCTACCATTCTGACCAGCATGAGATGAAATCTCAGGGTAGTTTTGATTTGCATTTCTCTAATGGCTAATGATGTTGAACATTTTTCATGTATTTGTTGGCCACTTGTATTTCTTCTTTTGAGAAGTGCCTGTGTAATTCATTTGCCTACTAACGTACTAACTGCATTTTTGATTTTTTGTGGTAGAAAGTTTTTTGAGTTCTTTAAATATTCTAGGTATTAATCTTCTATCAGAAGAAGAGCTAGCAAATTTTTTCTCCCATTTTGTGGGATCTGTCTTCCCATTCCTAATTGTTTCCTTTGCTGTGCAGAAACGTTTTGAATTGATACTGTCCTGTTTATTCACTCTTGGCCTTATTTCCTGAGGGGTCCTATGGAGCCTGAACCTGAATGCTAGAACGTTGACCCTCCATTTTCTTCTAGGAGTTGCTTAGTTTCTGGTCTAATTCTGAGGTCTTTGACCCATTTCAAGTTGATTTTTGTGCAGGGCGAGAGCTAAGGGTCTAGTTTCACTCCTCTGCATGCGGATAACGAGTTAAGCACCATTTGTCGAAAAGGTTATTTTTTCTCCAGTGGGGTTTTTTTTTTTTTTTTTTTTTTTTTTTGGCACCTTTGTCAAGGATCTGCTGACTGCAACCGTTTGAGTTTGTCTCTGTGTCTTCTGTTCTGTGCCATTGGTCTGTGTGTCTGTTTTTATGCCAGCACCGTGCAGTTTTGATACTATAGCTCTGTAGGAAGTTTGAAGTCGGGTATTGTGATGCCTCCAGCATTGCTTTTTTGGTTTAAAATTGCTTTGGCAATTTTGGGTCATTCTTCTAAATGAAAATTCCTAAAGGAAATTTAGGCGTGCCACTCTCCCCGTGTTGGGGTTTCACCGAACGTCTCTGAGGGACATTTATTCATATATTTGTTGACCAATTGTGTTTCTTCTGTGAAGTTGTTCAGTTCCTTTCCCATTTATTGACTGGATTATTTGGGTTTTTGGTGTTAAGATTTTTGAGTTCTTTGTATATCCTGGATATTAGTGCTCTATCTGAGATGCAGATGGTAAAGATTTTCTTCCATTCTGTAGGCTCTCTCTTCACCTACTTGATTGTTTCCTTTTCTGTGAAGAAGCTTTTTGGTTTGATATGATCCTATTTATTGATTCTTGATTTTCCTTCTTGCAACTAGACTCTTAGGAGTCTAGTTGAGGAACTTAGTTCTGAGGCTGACGTGAGGGAGATTTGGGCCTACTTTCTCTTCTAGTAGGCACAGGGTCTCTGGTGTAATGCCTAAGTCCTTGATCCACTTTGAGTTAACTTTGTGCAGGACAGAGATAAGGGTTTAATTTCATTCTTCTCCACATGGATTTCCAGTTTTCCCAGCACCATTTATTGAAGAGACTGTTTTTCTCCAATGTACGTTTACGGTGCTTTTGTCTAGTATGGGATAATTGTATTTATGTGGGTTTCCCTCTGTGTATTCTATTCTACTCCATTGGTCTTCACATGTGTTTTGGTACCAATACCATCCTGTTTTTATCACTATAACTCTGTAGAATGTATAATTTAAGGTCTGGTATTATGATACATCCTGCCTCACTTTTCTCACTAAAGATTACTTTGGCTATTTATGGGCCTCTTATTTTTCCAAATGACTTCAGTTCTTCTTTAAAGGTTTGGTACAATCCAGCTTAGAATCTTTCTCATCCTGGGATTTTCTTTATTGTATGGATTTTATTACTGTTTCTATCTCATTACAAGTTATTGGTCTATTTATGTTTTCCACATCTTCTTGATTCAGTTTTCTCAGATCATATTTCTCTAGAAATATATCCATTTCTTCCAGGCTTACCAATTTATTGAACTATTTGTTTCAAAATGGTCCCTAATTATCTGCTGGATTTCTGAGATTTATGTGGTATTTTTTTCCTTTTTCATCTCTAATGGCATTAATTTGGTTTTTCTCCCTTTTTCTTTTGGTTAGTTTGGCAAATGACTTATCAGTTTTATCTATCTTTTCAAAGAGTCAACTCTTAGTTTCTTTGATCCTTTGTATTGGTTTTTTATTCTCAACATTTTTGATATTGACTCTGATTTTAATTATTTTCTTCCTTCTACTTGTTTTGGAATTTATTTTTTTCTTCTTGTTCAAGGTCCTGAAGATATTAGGCTATTTATTTGGGATCTTTCTGATTTTCTTATGTAGGCACTCATAGCTATAAACATTCTTCTTAAAACTGCTTTCTTGGTGTCCTAGAGGTTCTAGTATGTTGTATCTTTATTCTAATGTGAGTCTATTTTTAATTTTCTCCCTTGATTTCTTCTCTAACCCATTAGTCATTCAGTGGACTATTGTTCGGTCTCCATTTGTTGATTCATTTTCTGCACTATTTGATCATGTTGATTTCTAATTTCATTCCATTATGATGTGATAATATGCAAGAAATCATTTCAAATTCTTGTATTTACTAGGATTTGTTTTGTGACCTAAACTATGGTCTATTTTGGAGAAGATTCCATGAGCCACTGAGAAGAAAGTATATTTGGTTGCTGTTGGATGAAATATTCTATAAATAATGTTAGGCCCATTTGACTAATAATATTTTTCAGGTCCAAAGAGTCCAAAGAGTCTTTTCTGTTTATGTCTAGAAGATCTACTAAAGGTGAGTTAGATGTATATTGACATCAATCAGTGTTATTGTACTGGGATCTATCTGAGGCTTCAATCTGAGTAGTGTCTCTTTTATGTAATTAGTTGCACACACATTTGGGGCATTAATATTTATTATTACTATATCTTCTTATGGGAATTTCCCTTTATCAATATGAAGTGACTTCTTTGTTTCTTCTGATTGATTTTGCTGCAGAATCTGCTTTGTGAGATGTGAGAGTAGCTACTCCTGCTTGTTTTCAGGCTCCATTCAAACACTATGTAAATTTTCATACTTTCACTTTCAGCCTATCACTGTCTTTGCCTGTAAGGTGCATCTCTTGCAAACAATATATTGTTGGGTTTTGTTTTTAATCTGTTTTTCCAGCCTATGTCTTATAATTGGAGAGTTGAGATCATTTACTTTCAATGTTATTATAAACCAATATTTATTTATTCCTACAATTTTGATGTATTTACTTATTTATTTATCTGGTCCTGTTTTTAATTTGATAAACAATTCTTCAAGTCATATTTATTCTCTTTGTGAGTTCTGAGGTTTGTTTATTTCTTCTGTGTGCAGTGTTTCTTTAATTTCTTTAGTGATGGTTTAGTAGGCATGCATTCTTTGAGTTTCAGCTTATCTAAGAAGGTGATTATTTCATCTTCAAGTTGAATGATAGCTTTGATGGATATAGCAGTCTTGGTTGGTAGTTGTTTTCTTTCAGGACTTGGAACACAATTGTTTCAAGCCCCCTCACTTTTAGAGTTTCTGCTGAAAAATCAGAAGTGATTCTGATTGACTTGCCTCTAAATGTGATCCGACATCCTTCTCTTCTCATCTCCACTTCTTCAGCTCCCATTCTCTCCTCAATCCATCTAATTCATCCTACATCCAAGACCTCAACTAGAATTGCTTCCTTGAAACTGAACTTTTACCTCTGTTCTAGTCAGTTTTATTAGCCATGGTTTTGTTGCTATAATATAATATTGGAGACTAGGTAATTTATAAAGAATAGGAATGTATTTAACTCAGGATTCTGGGGGCTGCAAAGTCCAACAGGAAGGACCCAAATCTGCCTGGCATCCTATAAGGGTTTGAAATGGATCCTGTCATTGAGGGTGTCACTTGATGAGACAGAACAGGTGGTAGTCTTGGTCTCTCCTTCTCTTTTTAAAAAACACTTATGCCCTCACAGTAGCACATATTCAAAACCTCATCTTAGTCTAATTATCCCCCAATGGCTTCATATCCAAGTACAGTCAACAAGTGAACACCTGAACTTTTTCAAACTGTAACAATCTCTGTGTCCCAAATCCTATGGCGAAACTTCTGCCATCTTCTTTCTTTCTTTTCTCAGAATTGAACTAATTTCTCCTATAAAGTGCTCTCTTCTGCCACAGGCCTCCCCCTGGTTTTCATTCTCGCATGCTAGCTGTTTCCTCGTAGTTCTCCCCACATTGCCTGAGGACTCAGATCTAGCCTTTCCACCCTAATCACCTATTTGTCCCAACGTGCCCTGGGTGAACTCATCTAATCCCACAGCTTTATACACTTTTTATATGCTGAAGACTCCAAAATGTTACCTCCTGAGCCTCTTATTGTATCAGTCTTCTTCACACAACACAACAAAGTCCAAATGAATAGGAGCTTGAACAACTCCTTTTCTCCATCTCCCTGGTGGTCATCTTTGTACTAAGATGACCATTTTCTGGCCCCAACTGTCCTCCCAGCAACCCCCATCCCCTGTCCTCCAGCACATCCTTAATGTTTCCACTTCACTGTCTGCTTTCTGGCTCTTGAGGGCCCCCTGAGATTTGATCCCTATGAGTTTCCATCCTCATCCTCATCCTCCTGCTCTTCCAGCAGCCAAGACCCTGCCAGCCATGGGTGTTCCACACGCATCCTCTTGTAATGTTGGACAGACTCATCTCCATCCTGCTTGGCTCTTTTACAAGAGAAGCTGTCAACATGCATGCCACCTTGTGTGGGCTTCCCAGGTCCCAATGTGCAGCTGGCACACCCTGTGCAGCTCAGCACCCTCTTCTGTTAATGGCTATTTCCATTCTCAAAAATTGTCCCTTCTTTTGACCCATTTCCTTGCTTATTGTCTGCATGCCCCTCCCACCAAATTTGGTCTTCCCAACAACAGACATTTCATGTTTTTGCCTTGTCTGCCACAAGGAGAGTGGCATGGAGGGAGTCACATTGGGTGAAGAAAGCGCAGTTTGCACGATCCTCACAGAGATCCAGTAGTTTCTTTTGGAATCCCAGTACTTCTGAGGTAGGTGGGAAAAGCAAATGGTGCTTGTCAGTACCTGCTACAGCAAATACATAAGGGGTCTCATGTGTCCCCATGAAGGCCAGGGCTCCAGTATACCCCATAAAGGAAATCTGTGAAAAGGTCAATGAGACCCAGGCCTTCTGGTTTTTGATGATCAAGTTTGAACCAGGGATAGAAATCTATAATGGCTACCGGAGCTAGTGAAAGCTACTTCTTCAAAGCGTTCTTCATAAAGATGATTCTCTGAGCCCCACTTTGGGTAAGACTTAGGCAGCATGTACGTCCAACACACTGGACTTTCTCCCTGTCCTGGAGGCCCAGGGACCATGAGCCTTGTAGCCATAAAATGCATGCACCTCCACCCTTTCCAGAGTAGCATGACAGTGAAGATGATCTGCTCTCTGACTGTGGAACTCTAGAGGCTTAAGCTCAGAGGATGTAGGACCACTGTATTGCACATAAGGCACAGGTGGGTTTCACTGAGAGGGCCAGGGAGGGGCCAAGTTGCAGGACCACATGAGAAGCTTGCAAAACGGTGAAAGACCTTGCAAAGCTCAGGGGATGCTCCTCCAGGGAGAGGAGCTTCAGCCCCACAGTGTGTCTAAACACACCCAGGACCCCTGCATGGTCCTAGACTGCAGCTTGTCCCTTGCAGAATCCAAAGTCACATCTGTGTCCAAGACCACCCCACCTGCAGCCAGGCTGGCTACAGTGAATTTCCTCTGTGTTGCACACACGGGGATCCTGCACAGCTGATTTGGGCAGGGGTCCTTCAGTCCCCAGGGCAGCAGATGACTCCCGGTGCCTTCCTTCCTCACCTTGTGATCATGCCCCACAGTCTGCTCTTCTACCGCATCCCTGAAGCACAGTAAGGCCTCCTGTGCCAGAGGGCTGCAGAGTAAATACACAAAGGCAAATGAGTGGGTGGAGGAAACTCAATTACAAAGTGACTACGTTCCCACCCACCAGGGCCTGCCTGGAAATAATGAGATAGAGAACCCTGGCCCTTAATAGCCAGCCTCTCCGTGACCTGGCAGAGGGTACCTGTTAAGACACCAAGAACACATTTTGCCTGTCTTTGCCTGAGCTCTTCATTTGTCAGATGGGCTGGGGACGATGCCTGCTAACAGGCACTCTGGGGAAGCTGTAAAGGACAGCGCCAGAGCCGCTCAGGCAGAAACGCCTGCCCACACAACCGGGCCCTGGGCCAGGCGCTGCAGGTAGCACTGAGGACGTATCCAACAGCAGGTGGAGGGACCGGACTCAGCACACTCACTGCACAGCCGCTCCCCTGACCTGAAAATGGAAGAAGTGGATGATCTCATAGTCACAGCAATCATTCTAATTTTGCTGAGCACCGCAGAAGGGGCACATCAAATGAGGAAAACAACCAGTGAGAAAGGGAAAGAATGAAGGCAGAGGGAGCTGCTTTATCCTAAGGCAGCCTGGTGATGGTCTCCCTGAGATCACGCGTCACGCACCTGGTCCCGTGTGGCATGCTGCACAGTGAACGCCCGGCATGTAGCCACAGAAATAAAGTGGGAACACCTGGGCTCTTTGTCAGAAGATTTGGCACCTGGTGACTCATTTCATTTGTTTAAAAATTGACACCTGTTACTTTCTCTGAGCAGGGACATCATGCACACAGGTTAACTCTAGAGTCATGAATTTCACACTTGGCATTGGCAATCTGGCATTGAGTATCCGTGCCATCTACCAAGGGACCACAGTACACAGGTATCAAGTGCAGACTTCAGACGCAATCACTTGAACAGCTTTAACTACAGGAGAATGACTCATTTCTATATTGCATGATAAAGATAAAAACTGAAAATGATAAAGAAAAGTTTGCATCATATGTAACTTGAATTTGAGGATCAATATTTTAGTATATAAAGAATTTCAAGACACAACAACAGGAAGGTAGTGAACTAAGAAAAAATCAAATTAGGCATTTTCAGCAAGGAAGTTTTAAATGTTTATTAGGAAAGTCAAATAACATTTGACTTCACTAATAATTCAGAGCAGTGATAGTTAAAGCAATGAGGAGATGGGTGTGTTGACCCATTATTTCAGAATAAGGAATGACATTTGATAACAACTAAAAGGCGTGACTTCCAACACAGCAGGAATGTAAGTCAAGGAAGCTATTTGGAGGATAATTGGTTGTTCTTAGGTACTACAATATGGATTCCCTATTATTTACTAATTTTATTCCTTGGTACTGAATTTGGGAAATACTTGTACATTTGCATTAGGAAGCAAATAAAAGAATGATGAGTGAAGCATTATTTGTTAAAACAAACATCAGAAATACTCCCAGCGTCTATTAATCAGAAAAATATTAAATAGGCTTATTATGGCCATATCATGGGGCACGCCACAGAATTACCAAGAAAACGTAGATCTACAGCTACTGAGGAGGAAACTTTTACTACATATTGACTGACATGTCAGTCATCACTGAATAAAATTGGACTTATGTTTAAAATAAAAAGCAAAAGTTTACATTTTATACTTAATAATGCTGTATACTTGTGTTTTTTTTTAAAGTTAGAAAACAATACCAAACCCCTTGATGGAAGGAGCCTAGGACTAGGGGCAGTAATGGCGCTGGCGATGTTTCCCTTCCTCCTGTTTGTTTTACACTCAGTTCGCCACACCACCTTGCCCGTGTGGCCACATGTGGTGGAAGAAGAGCCACAGGGCAGTGACAGAGGTCAACCTGTGTGTTGACACAGGCTGGCTACGCTTCCTGCCCCCTAACGTCCAGGAGAACCCGGAGTAGAATAAATAGACGCCATTTGACCTGTAGCATTAAAAAGTGTTGGAAGAGGTTTTGTGAAACAGACCCTTGTAAGTCGTTGGAGAAAAGTTGATCCTCACTTCCCTCAGAGCAATTTGGCCCTGCCACTCAAAATTCAAATTTTCCTCAGTGTTAACCCAGCTATTATACTCCTAAGAATTTGCTCAGGGAAATACATGCAAATATGCAAAGATGTCTGCAGATCAACGTTCACTGGAGTGTGCAGAGCTGGGGAAGGGTAGCCATGTGGGTCTGGCTCTTTCCCACCACTCCAGGGAACTCCCTGTGGCAGAGCAGGGGCCGAGGCTGTGCAGGGACCCAGCAGGGGCCGAGGCCGTGCAGGGACCCAGCAGGCGTGGCAGCTGGACCACAGTTCGTCCTCTTGACTGTGTCTGATGGAGACTCACCTAACCGCTTTTTCTTAACCTTTGAAAGGTCATCTTAAACGGAGACTCACAGTATCCAAGAGTACGTGGAGTCTTCTGCTTTTGCTCTTCCTGTTCACAGAACGTGTGTCATGGGAGGATTGGCGTTTGATAACCGGATGCTCAGCGAGAGATTGCCACTGTATTTAGTGCATTTCTGGACATCTCCATGGTTATGCTTCTGCAATTTTAGAATTTTTGGATAACATGTTTTGGTTTCCACACTGTCTTCCATTAGTCTTGTTGCTGGGCGCACCTGTTTCTTTAAGTAATGGATTTAGGGACTCTTCAAGCACTAGGGAAGGAAAGTGGGATTAACAAGTTTAATTAATGAAAATCTGAAAGGTAAAGATAAACTAGCAGTTGATGTAGAAATCAGGAAAATCCCTGTGCTCGCGTCCCTGCCATCAAAGTCCCCCTGGGGCATCCGTGCCTGATGGGTGGGGGTGGCCCTGGCCCCTCATCTGCATGCCTTCCCTACGTTCAGCAGACGCAACGAAACAAGTAGTTTGCCCATGAGCTTTCCAGTGGCAACGTGGCTGCTTTCTCTCACCTTTTATCTGGTATAGACTTGTATCTGGGAGCAGAACCAGGAGGTGGAGGTCCTGAGGCAGGCGGGTGGTGGACCCTTAGAGACCCGCAGGGCATGATCAGCAGGTGTTCTTCCTGAGTGATTGAAAAGCACTGCCTGGTGTGGGCAGAAGAGCGAGTTGCCATGAGAGGTTTCTCCAGGGTCCCTGGCACCTCTGGATGGAGAGGGAGCTTGCTCTGCAGGTGCAGCAGGCACCAGTCAGGAGGCGACTGCTACCGTCCTGCTGGAGGGAAGGGCAGGCCCTGGCTGTGCTATCAGTGATGGAGGTGAGCAGACGCTGCAGGCACCTTGAAGACAGAGCCCAGGACCTCACGATGGATGGGCCGTGGGTGGTGACGGGGAGGGGGACCCAGAATGATCACAGAGTCTTAGCCTGAACACCAGGAGGCGTGCATCTGGACGGTAGGTGGGTGGACTGCACAGGTGTGGGTCTGAGGAGGGATGGCAAGCTCGTGTTTGTGCAGGAGAAGTCTGAGCACCTTGCTAGCTGACTCTGAAGGTCAGCGAGAAGGCACTGACGGGTGGATGCCCGTCTCAGGACAGGCTGTGGCCTGGGCAGCACTGGGGTTGCTGGTGGTGTGTAAGCGTCTCTGTGCCCCTTCCTCTTGTCTCCCTTGGCTGGTCTGCACACCATGCCAGTGGCCCTGAGCATGACAGTATCCGACAGGGAGGAGAGAAAGGAAGGTGCAGAGTAGCTGCTCATGTGGGACGTGAAATGACAGGCGAATCACACTGAAGACGTATCTGTTCTCTAAAGAGCCAGGTGGCTGTGCCCTCTAGCAGAGGCCTGGCCAGCCTTCCTCGCCTCCTCCTTAGCAGGCTCTCATCCACACACGTGGTTCCTAGGTAACAGTGAGTGGCACTCAAGAGCTGTGGCAGAACATCAGAAAGAGGAGTAAGGGTTTACTCCTTGGGGCCTGAATTTTCCTGTAGTTGACAAGTTAAGCCTTAACATAATACCATCAGTGTATTCCTAAACATTCACGTATGGAGTGAAATGATCCTTATTTTGAAGAAGGCTCGTGAGTTGAATTTTTAAAAATAATTCACTTTTCAAAAGTATTATGTAGTTTTTATGGAGGAGATTTGTCTCAATAATGTGAATACAGATGATGGTAAAACTCCTCTCCATTTTTATCATTTTAATTACATTTCCCCATGTGAGAGAAACATGAGGAGTTAATTAATGTGGTTTTGACATAACATATTAATATTACTGTTTATCATTCTACCTACTATAATGTGAGTCTCCAGCTCAAATTTGCCCATAGAAGGAGGACAGCCATTCGGCAGCACCCACCACCCACCAGCAGTGAGCTCCTGGTGGAGATCTGACCTACCTGGTTGATCCATCAGAGGCCAGGACAGGGCCCTGCCCCCCACGGAACTCCCTCAGCTTTGCTGGTGGTGGTAAGAAATGACTGCAGAATCAAGTTCTGGCCCTGCTTCTGGTCCTGCAGGTCTCCTTGGTTCATCTGCTGCTCCTGCCTAGCTCCTTCCACCTCTGTTGTCCTTTTCTGTCTTTGTGGGTTTCTTGGCATCTGTTACCAACACTTAAGATTCTGCCTATTGGCCTTCAAGGTCTAACTCACACTCATAGCTGGGCAGAGTGCCCAGAGATTTGGAGAAGATACCACCCATGAACCCAGGTTTATACCACCAAGCATGCCAGAGACTGCCGACTGAGAACTGCCTCCACGGATCCCATCTAGCAGCTCCCTGTGAGGTCCCTGAGCGTCTCTGCTTTATAGGCAGCACCAGACCCTGCACAATGGCTGTGGCCATTTTCCAAGATGATAAGTCATAGAGGGGCTTCTGGACTCCAGGCACTGTGTCCGAGCCTTAGCACACATGGACTGAATGGCAGGGATCTTTGGTAGGATTAGCAGGAGAAATATGGTTTCCAAAATAACCTCTGGCACACGCTGAAGAATAAAATCAAAGTCTAATGCAGTTGGTAGTCGGAACACCACCGCTAGTGAGCCACCCTAAAGCATATGACCTCATGAGTCTCTCCGCCCTCCAACCCTGAGGCGCAGAGGTCCACGGCAGACCAGCAGTGGCCCCGTACCACGAGCTAAGCAGACTGCCCCTCAGCTTCAGCCTGGCCAAACCCAGGAGAGGCCAGGGCAACTGCCATGCGGCAAAGTTGCTCGGACTGAAGAGCTGGGCAGTGTCTGCCTGCTCCTGCCGGAGTCCCTGGGTGGGCTCGCGGTGACCTTCCTCCCCGCGACAGGCCTCTTCAGCAGCCACCTGTCTCCTCCCCCGTTGCGCCTTAGCTCCTTCTGCTGCTCTCTCCCTTCTGCCTTCATCTCTCTCAGATTTTCCAATAGAAATTTACATATCTGCCCGCATCTGCAGTTACTTATGCATCGATTCTTCCCAACCCCACACCCCTCTCACAGAGAAAGCACTAAAAAATGCTCAGTGGCTGGACCATGGTGACCACAGCAGTTGATGTTAGCAGTGACCTATCAGTTTGTGTGGCCAGGAATGTTTCCAAGTCACCATCATATTCCCATCATTTAGCAGGTTTCCTGAATTTTAAAAGGTGATCCATAAATGCTAGGGAAATACAACTCAAGAGCTTTTAAACTGAGGTAAAAGACCAGGCATTTAATTTTTAAAAGATACTAGATGAGTCATTTCCCCATTTCTCTTCATTGACACTTTCTAAGGTTTGCAAACTTCTTTATCTTCTTTGATGCCTTCTAAGTTTATTTTCAACCTGCTACATGGCCGCAGACAAATGTCAGAGCTCTGAGCCTCTTGAGATCATTTTCCATGAAGTTCGGGATACATATCAGTTTCACGGGCATTATGCCAATCTTTCAAACTTCAAGAATAGGGAAAATTAAGCTCTTTCTGAGCAAGTTTCTACTTTCTTCCTTTTTAAAATCGCAGACACTTTGCATATAAATAGAGAGATTATGGAATTTTAAATTGCAAAACTAGTAGAAAGTTATCATCTGGGTAGAGTTTAACATTTGAGGTGAAAGAGAGCTTGTGACCAGAGAGTGTGCCCCTCCTTCATTTCTTCAACATATATCAGGGTGCGTCTGGGGGTCCCGTGGGCATCTGTGTTAGAATGTATGCAATTTTAAGTGACAAAATGCAAAGCAGCCCTCAAGGTTTGCTGTTACCCTTAGACAATATTCTGTGAACTTTTAATGAAATGGTACCATTCCCTAAATTTCCTATGTTGTGACATTATTGAGGGGTGGGGACTCTGGGAGACGATTGTCTCAAAGGCTCCACCCTCGTGGGTGGAACCTGGGCCCTCCTCCCAGGCGTGGAGCCCTCCGCCTGGCTTCCCTGCGTGGAAACAGTGAGCAGGTGCCCGTGGTGAAGCAGAAAGCTGGCCTCAGCACACCTGAGTCTGCGGTGGCCTGGTCTTGCACCTCCAGCCTCTGGATCCAAGGCTGCAAGCTTCTGTTCTTTGCACACTACTCAGGACCAAGCCACAGCGACCCTGGTGCCCCCTCTGCCCTCCCAGCCTCCTCCCGCTCCCACTAGGCTGTCCCGAGACCACCGAGTTCCCACACAGGAGAGCACACGGAATGCAGACCACCGAGGAAAGGCCAGATGGCTTGGTTGACAACTGAAGATGGGCAGACCACATTAAAATTCATGTAAAATACACTGAAAATATCAAGAGCAAGGTGAATTTTATGATAGGAAAGTGTTCTGAGCCCCGTGAAAGTGAGCTCTGAGCTCACGAGGGGAGCGGGAGACCCCTCTGGCTCACAAACCAGCACCCGCAGGAGTGCTGCAAGTAGCCCTGCATAGCACTGAACCCCAGAGTCCACCCCAGGGACACACCCAGCTACAGCCCAGTCCTCGGGAAGCCCAGGGCTGCTTCTCCCAGATGATATTGATTGATGGTTTGCAGTCCCTCCAGCTCAGAGGCAATTTGGCAGTCCGGTCATTTTCACCGTAAGCAATGCCGTCTGACCACACAGTTGGTATCTGACTTTCAGGCTGCAGAGTCTGAGAATCAACCTAACCAAGAGAAGACATAGAAGAAAGAGTAGGTGGGGCAGGGGCAGGGGTGGTTTATGCCTCTTCCTACACAGAAAGGCACAGTCTGTTTACCTCTAGGAGGAACTGGTGGGTGTCTTCAGAATCTTCCAGGTGACAACAGTCAAACCCTGGACAATTGGGTACCCAAAGGGTAGGTGTGGAACTGTGGAGAGCCCAAGGACTGTCTTGGAAAGAAAGGGCTTGGCAGATGGGGTCGGTGTCTCAGCTCACTGCCAGTAGGAGTTGACTGGCACTAGAGAGGAGGGAGCCACATCAGATCCACCTTCAGACGAGCTGGAAAAGTGAAATGCTCACCTGCTTCTGGGTTCAGTCTTGGGCTAAAGCACATCTCATTTCACTTTGCACAGAGTGTATCAAGTAAAAGTGTAATTAGTAAAAGCAATTCCATATAGAGTCTGGATTTCTGATGCTCACCTGAACATTGGATGCTTTCACGATGGGTCATTTGCTTAAGGAACATGTAGTCATTAACCAGATTGAAAGGTGTCTTCACGAGCAGCACCTGTTTGTGGGTCTGTCTGCCATTCAAACCAATCTGGGTTCAGATGTGGGCTTTGCCCTCACAATGCACTGGGTTCATTTTACAAAGCTCAATGATCCTAACTTTAAAAAATAAAAACCTTGATAAAAATACTAATTGCTTTTCGGGGTTATGAAAACAAATAAGAAAATACAAAAAGTTCTCCTATTTCGCCCATGATGACAAACATGGCTAGCCTGTATGCAAATGTTTTCTAATGCCATTGGTAATGGAGATCACCATGGAATAACATGCACAAGATCTCTTGCATGAAAGAATTCCAAGTACATTCTATTATTCAATAAGAAACTATTCAAATATGACTAAACGCTTTAGTGATATATAACCACTAAGTGTTGAGTGGTAATGTTTTATATCATAGAATAGAATTTATTTTAAATTGCCTTGTGCTTACTGGCTGCGGGGCAGGTTTTAAAGACCTTTGTGTTTCTTGACATTTCCCCAGGGCATAGAGTTCTCAGAATAGATAACTAACTTCCAAATATACTGGCATGAATTGCAGAGCCAGCAGCTGGGGAATGTGCCCGATGCTGTCATTCTGTGATCATCTCAGTGAATCACTCCCCTGGTCTACTGTCTCTGTCCCATGTGGGGTGCAGTACAGGGTTCAAATGGGATCAAAGGAAGAGTTATTTTTAAAGCAGTACCTATTTCTTAGCATTAACCACACCACAGAGTCTGGAGGTAAGTCCTCCATATGATCACCCCGCTTCCTATACCAACTGCAAATTTGGGGATTTCCAAACCTACTTCTATGAGTCAGGGTTCTCTGGAGGAATAGAACCCATAGGAGGTAGGAAGGTAGGTAGGTAGGTAGGTTGGATTATGAAAAGGGGATTTATTAGATTGGATTATACAACCTGAAACTGGATAGTACCACAATGGCCATCTGCAGTCTGGAGAGCTGGAGGAACCAGAAGCTGCTCAGTCCAAGATGGACCTCAGAACAAGATTGACCAATGATGCAGCCCTGGTCTGGGACCCAAGGTTTGGAAACTCCCCGGAGAATCACGTCAGAGCCTGCTTTGGAATAGTGAAGGAGATGGAATCCTATGTCCTCAGGTGATCTCAGCAGCAATAATAGAAGCACACGCTCAGTGACTGAGTTTGCATCTCCTCCTCCTTCTGCCTGTTTTTCCCATTGAGGTCCCAACCTGGTGGAATGGGTCGCCCACACCTAGGGTGTGTCTCTGCCTCAGTTTGCTGTCCCACATCCAGTCTTCCTAGAAACACCCTCACTGACACACCCAGAAACCTCTTAATCTTAGGCCTTTCTTGATCCAATCAAGTGGACGGTTCAGCTCACAACCCCAGGCTCGGTGCCTCCCTATGAGCGCTCACCGAACTCACTAAGCCGTCGCACTCAGGGTTAGGAGGGAACAGAGATCAAGCTTGGCAGGAGGGGATGACCAGGGCAGGACCCACGAGGGCTCCCAGCATGCCCTTCTCCTTCCCTGGAGCGACAGTCGGGACGTGTTACAACAGGCATGGAGTTCTGCCAAGAAGGGAAGTCTGCCGAGGCCAGCGTTCAGTCACTCCACAGCAGCCTCCTCAAAGGCTGAGCTGCCCGTGTGCTGGAACTCGGTCTCCTGGTCAGCTGAAGCCACCGGAACAGGAGCCCCCAGCTCACTTCTCAGGGGTGATCTCTGTGGCAGGTCCTGCCCCCAGCCAGCTGCAGTTGGCTCCACCCTAAGATCTGACTGTGAAGACTCTCCTACCAGATGTGACAAGTTCTGTTCCAGAGCCGCGGAGCAAGTCTGGACCTCTCTGTGGCTAAGGCCATGGTTTACCATGACCATATGGTATTATTTCCAAAGATAGTAAAATCTCTAAATTCTGAACCTTAAATGTCAGAGAGGAGAAGAACAGAAATGGTAAGACTGAACAGCCAACTCTGGGAACAGGCATAGAAGGAGACATAGGACGTCTCAAAAGCCAGTCAAGCTGCAGGGTGCACCCCAAGAGGCCAAGTGGCAGCTTTGGCTTGTTCATGTGCCAGCAGACATGGGAGAGGCTATTGTGGTCAGCACGGGCTCCGGGTATGTAGGCAGGGACGGGTTTGGTCGCTATGTTCGTAGCTCACGGTGCTTGCCTGTGCACGGGCAGGATGGTTGATAAGGGAATCTTCCCGCACGGTGCCAGAGTTCGCTCACGACAAAGTCCTGGGGAAATGTGCCTAGCACTCTGCAGGTGTCGCAGAGAAAGCATTGACATGATCACTCCAATCATCCCTTGTACCCTTTGTAAAATACACAAGTGTGCCTTGTCAGATGCCCTGACCCTCTTGGAATACGCCCAGAAGCAAGATGCAAAACCAGAGCAGAACAGCAAAGGAAACAAACTGTGCCCACCGTGGACGTCATGTGAGCTTCCGTGATGTGTGGAGAAGTGACTTGGTGGCTTTAAATTTAAATGATTTGTACAGGTTTATAGCACACAGAGCAGTTTTGTAAAAGTGATGTGACTTATGAACTATATGACTTAGGGTGGTACAGACAATAGGAAGTCCTGCCTAAGACACTAACGACAGGGTTGAACATAGACAGAGTCGTTTCTTAAATAGGTGTTAGGGCATTAAGCAACAATTACTAATTTAACAGTATTCCTTAATGTAGTCCACTTATGCATGACTAACTCCTTGCTTTCAACTTGTGTTCAAAATGAAGTAGGACTTTCATGTCCATGAGCGGCTGGGATCATTATCTAAAGATAGAGCTGTACTCTGATCTCTTACTGAGGTAAACCAGAGGTCACCAGTGAACAATGTAGGTGAAAATGTTTGACCATTGCTAAAAATCAAGTCCAGGAGAAGAAACTTCGGAGCTTTCAATCATGTTGGTGGAGTCCTGAGGGCTTGGTTAAGTCCACCCTGATTCTGAAGTTTGACTTTGAATTATGATTTTTAGGAAGCAGAGACATTTAGGAGTAAAAAATAATTCCATCCCCTCCCCAAAATGAGAAGACCCTGTGAGTGTGCCTTTAATGAAGACAAGGTCCCAGCGACTGGATGGTGTCACTAAAGCTCAATTTGACAGGTACAAACGACCGCTTCACAGAGGCGAACGTCAAACAGGACACCAGTCTCTCCAAGAACGGGTGCAGAACCATCGGGAGGCTTCCAGCCAAACGCTGGTGCTTCCCAGGTCTGCCCACAGCCCTGTTGACGCCAAGTGATTTCCCACGTGACGACGGCGTGTCCAGCTGTTCTGTGAGGGTGGGCCCTGTGCCCGAGCTCCGCCCGCAGCCTGGACGGGCTGCACCCTCTTCCGATTCCCTCTCGTCCTGCCTTCTCTCTCACATCCGTGTTGAAAGCTGCCTCGCGAAGGCTCATCACACAGGCATTGCTGTTGGGAAGAATCAGACGGACGTGCTGAGACTGGATTCTGAGGGACCACGCCCGCCCCGTGGGTCCCGCACCTGCCTCAGGACACTGGCTGGGCGGCTCTCCCAGGGCCTCTGCAGAGCGGCACCCTCTCAGTGTGAGTGGACACTGACCGGGCGTTCTCCCAGGCTCCTGAGGCTGGACCTGAAATCGACCTCTGTGACTCGCCATTCCAACACGGGCACGCTCCCCCACGCCGGAGCCCCTGCTGCTGCTGTGTTTGCTGAGCAGCTCTCGCACCTCCAGAACGAGAAGGAGCCCCATGTTGAGGCCCAGCTCAGGGGCCCTCCACCTGGGAATGTTTCCTCTAAGTTGCCACCTGGTCAGCGACGTGGGGCCCTGTTCACTGTGCTTGTGTAAATATCCCTTGATTTTACAATGACTTACTAGAAACTTTGTCTTAGCCATCTTTATGACCAAGAACCTGTATTTTTATTTTTAGAAATTCCCTGCACAAAACAAAGGACATATAGAAAGCCATCTCTATATGTTTTTAATTAATTTATTTTAACTAGTACAAAAACCCAAAGATTGTGCATGTTACTGGTAACGTGATGTCGGGTGCACGTGTATACTGTGGCGTTCCCGAGCTGCTTCTCCCTGTGCAGTACAGCCCACAGCGTCACAGTGACCCAGTTCTTCATGACCTGGCTAGGGCAGGCTGCCCCCGGCCTCCACGTCCAGCAGCTCGCAGGCATCTGTGGCCCGCTCCTGAGGACGGGCCAGACTGTCTGCTGGCCTCTACCCACCCACCTCTTCAGTCTCTGGGTAGAGGGAAGGAGACACGACCAACAAGCGTTAGCCCGAGGAAGTTGCCAGGAAACGCGCGTCCTTCTGCCCGGTTTCACTGCCAGCGTGGGTAGGACCCTGCAGGAGGTCCTGCAAGCCTGGTGGAGACGCTCTGCTTGCAGCCATCCCGCTCAGGGGTGCTGAACCCCACCTGCCCTCGGGGTTCTGGTCTTTGCACACAGCAGCTGGCGGGGCAGTGGATGGAAGTCAGTGGGCCAGGGGGAAGGGCGAGAAGGCGGGACTGGATCTTGGAACAAAGAGGCGGACACGCAGCAGCAGTGTGAATCGCTCAGGAGAGGCTGTACCGGGCCACAGGGCTTGGCTGTCCCATGCAGAGTTGGCAGCGCACATATAAATCCAGCAAGGAGGACAGTCACCCAAGGGCCTCGATGAATGTGGTCGAAGTCAGTGGCGCCGACGTGATGCCCGAGGGAGAGAGCGCCACCCACCCCCTTTGCCCAGAAGGCCCTGCTCTCCAGGGTAGCATCCTGTATCGTCCACCAAAGGACCTGTGTCGGAAGGAAAGGGTCACCTCACTGCACGCAGGTAACAGCGGTGACGGAGGGAAGCAGCTGAGGCCCCGAGCGGCCGGCTGTCCTGAGGATCTCCACACGTGGTCACCAGGCGCCCCTCCAGCTGGCTGGTGCTTGGTCAGTACCCCTGCAGGGGCAAAGAGGCGACTGTAAAAGAGCTTCTCCACCGTGAGCCTGCAACTGCATCTGCCACCTCCTTCAGGCAGCAGAAGCGCTAGGCTTCACCTCTTGGTCCTCAGAGCTGTGCCTCTTTGTCCTTGTTTCTGTTTCATTCAGTTTTCCAGACACAAGCAAAGGATGGGGATATGGTAGCATTTTCTTCTCAGGAAAAACAAAATCAAAAAACAAACAGATCAAATAAACAAATGGAAATACCTGTGTACGTGGGCGTCATTTTTTAAAGACCTAAATTTCCTCTTTTAAATTACAAAATCCTGCCATGTCCATTAGGGTTTTAAAAATACATATTTTTCTCTTATTAAAAGGAATGAAGGTTCATCGACAAAATTTTGGAAACAGGAAATGTGAGAACATGTCAGCTATGTCTTCGGCAGTAAGGGGTAGGTCCTCTTGCACCTTGGAGGTCCTCCTCTCTGACTCCCTGTGCTGTGTGTCTGGAGGACTCTCGACGTAGGTTCTGTAGCCATCAATGCTATTTTGTCACCGAACTCCGCCTTCTTAGCTCTTTTCAGTGTTACAAGTGCGTTTTGTGAACTAAGTGTGAGGACTCTGATTTCTTCTTAAAACCAGTCAGCACTATGAAACCGTTGGCTACTCCATTGCTGAAGAGGCAGTGTGCGCCGCGGCTGGTGCAGACTTGGTCTCCGTGGGGATCCCGTCCTCAGTCTTCTTCCCGTCTGTGTCCCGCCTGCCTCTGGCTGCTCTCCTTCACTCCCTCTCACTTCCTTCTCCTCCACGGTCCAGATTTTATATGATGGAACCTGAGAATTTGGTCCCCACCTGGGGAAGTCCCCTAGGGTGTGGCCGCTGCCATGGAGGAAGGCAGAGGGGCAGGGCCCGGCCACCGTGAGAGCGCAGCCCTGGGCCCCACTGGCCCGCTCCTCTGAGATTTTCTATGACTCCAAATGTGCCAAGTCATTTTGAAGTTTTGCTCTTTGGCTGTTATTTAAAACTAGCATTGAAAGTCACTGGAAATACGAGGTTTTAACTAGTTATCTGTATTGATTAAGCAAACCAAGGTAGTCAGCAGGTGCAGCATTGATCTCGGTGCCGCGCCTGGGGAGATTGGCGGCTGTGGAGTCTGGTGGGGGTGGGGCGGTGCGGCAGTCGGCACACGGTACTCGAGGGCGGTGCTGTGTGTCCCATTGCTCGCGAGGCGTGAGCTCTGCCATCACTTCTGACCTGTCCCTGTTTTTCCATTAAAGGAAATTTCATCATTTCACTTACGTTGATGGATAATAGAATAACTGATATTTGCAGGGACAACACCAAAGAAATGTAAATGATAGAACTTTTCACTGAAAATAAGTAGTTAGAAATAAGTTAACAGATTCCATTTCCTCGCTCTCTCTGGTATAGCCAGATTATTTATCCATCGAGGGAAACTAGCCCACCATTGGTGTAGACATTGGAGTCATGTGTTGCTCAGCTTGAAACCACCTGTCAATCCTCTCCCCATCACCGAGCAGCTGGCTGTCACTTCATGTTTCCAGAATGGTGAACTCCTGTGGCTTGTAGGGCCAGCCGAGTTGTTCAGCCTTCAGAGTTGCCTCCCAAGTTTCCGAGGATCCTGGGACTGCAGGCCCTGCAATCTGCCAGGTCAGGGGACACCTGCTGTGCACCAGCACAGGACCTGCGGTGGCCCCAAACCTCCTTCTGTTTGGCAGGAGGCTTCTCTTTTCCTCCATTTGTGCTTGCTTCTTCCCTCCATTAACGGGACTGAGCACCCGCCATTTGCCATGTGTGGCCACTACTCACAGGTCCCCAAAGCCATTCCTTCAGGGGCCAGCTGACCAAACCTAATTAACAGAACTCAGTAACCAGGGTTTTATTTGCTTTTCTCAAAAGTCTTACTTTAAATGGAAAATGATTCATCTTTAACAAAATCCATTATTATCCTCTAAAATTGTTAAAGGTCCCTCCCACAGTGATTTCTGCAAGTCATTATCATATTAGCATGAATGTAGAAAAATATATGGTTACATAAGTTGAAACTCAATATGCTCATCCATTACTGTAGCCAGAATAATTTCAAATAAATAATTTCCATTTCTTTAAAATATTAAACTTGGGGAATGGTTCGCTTGTCAACTTTTTGTCATTATGACCAAAATACCTGACAAGAACAACTTAGAGGAGGAAAGACTTATTTGGGCTCCTGGTTTCGGAGGTTTCAGTCCCTGGTCAGCCAGCTCTATTGCTCTGGGCCTGAGGTGAGGCAGAACATCATGGCAGAAAGGTAAGGTGGAGGAAAGTAATTTAACTCATGGCAGCCAGGAAGCAGAGAGAGAGAGGAGCCAGGGCCAAGAGGTGGTCCCCAAAGGCACCTGCCCAGTCACCTGCTTCCTCCAGCCACACCCACTAATCTATTCAGATCTCCAAATGCCTGGATGCACTGATTAGGTCTCCACCCTCGTGAGCTAAGCCTTCCCCTGGGAGCGTCCCCGCATCGCCGGGCGCGGGTTTGAGGGCGCCGCATCTCCGAGCCACACTTGGGGATTTAGCTTAGTGGTAGAGCAGCACCACAAAATGGTTTAACATTGTGAGGTTTCTGACTCTGCTTCCTCTGAGCACAATGGGGGATGAGTTCTTTGGCATACAGAGGACTTAGGAGTTTCTGTCCTTCAGTTTGTTCAGATGTGTGTTCACGTGGTCTCTTGGCCCTACTGAGTCACACTCTGAGGGTGTCTGTGAGGGTTAAGTAGCTGACTTCAAAACAGGATTCAGAGGAAGAGGGCCAAATCTAGAGGGTGACAGAGGTGACAGCAGGCAGGGCAGGATGGCCTGTGGACAGCTGGGTCACTCAGCTCTCTGTGACCCACCTCAGCCTCGATTCTCACACTGGGGAAATGCCAACAGCTGCCCAGGTCACTTCTGCACCCAAGTGAGTCCATGAGATGCGGCCTGGACCAGTGACTGTCAGTTCTGTGTTCGGTACAGTGTCTCTCATTACATCACCTAAGACCCGATCCTCTAAAGCATGTGGACAAGAGCCTCAGGAGACTCAAGTCTAAACCCAGGTTTCCCACTTGCATCCCCCATCACCCTCACTGGGCACCACCTTCACCTCCTTGACCAGGTAGGCAGGCCACCTGGGCAGTCTGGGAATGGTGGCCTATTGTGTCATATCCATGTCCGGGTCAAGTTTTCCTTCAAATTAGTTAAACCTCTCATTTTTCAATTAAGTCCCCAGTTGTAATGTGTTTTCAGCTATTGAATATGATCTTGTATGTTGGGGATCATGAGGGCATCCCACTAAGTTTATATGAGAGAAGAGCCTATCAGCATTGAAATCCATTGTTATAATAGTGACCAGGGGTATGTTGATACAAATCATCTATCATTCTCTCATTCTATCTATCCATTCTTCATTTATCCATTCACTCTTCCATCTATCCCATATGTCAATGTCTAGTATTTCTAAACTTAAAAAAATATATGCTTTATAAACATCCTTTCAAAAAGCACCACCTTTTCATTAAAATCAGTGCTAATAATTTGCTCTGTAATACTAAATATTCAATGACCCATTACACACGTGGTTCAGAAAAGCCCAAACCCACACCCCATTATCAGAGGTCAGATCCCACAGATTGTGTCAGCAACTTGACAGGACTTGAAATGAAGAGTCTGGCTAGAGAATCAAATTCCACCCACTGCCTGCGCTTTAAAATGGTGAAGGAAGTTGAGCATCACAAACCCTCTCGAAGTACGTACTTAGGAGGAGTAGCACACAGGCGAACTTTAAATGAGAACCGCGTAAGTGAGCAACTCCTTTGGCGTGTGCTGTGCAGGGAGCACTATATAAATCATGCCCTAATTGAATTAAAAACTCCAGCGGTTAGAAAATAAATGAGCTTCTAAAGGCTCAGGAAGCACAAGCCTGTCTGCAGACGGTGGACGAACACACCTTTATTGCAGGCAGTACACGTGATTAGACAGCCTCGTGGGGGACGGGGCTCCCTCCAACAGCCCGATTCTCTCTAGCAAATACAGCAGAAGGAAAACCAGGATGAATTCTCAGTGAGTATATGAGAAGGGACATCACTGAAGTGGCACAGAAATCGGAGACAAGGAAAAAGGTGCCGGAAAGAGATGTCCCCACAGCTCAGGTGCAGAGTGGTAAATCGAAGGGAGTTGTCTGTGGTCCTTTTAGAGCCAGGAAGACATACCACCCTCATTCATGAGAGAGGACAGGACACAGCTGAAAAGCCACACTGGCCAGAGCGGCGGAACGAGGGGAAGCACCACCCACTCTGTCACTGTCCCGAGGTACTGGGAGGGATGGAAGTGAAGTACATGCTCCCTTGCGATGGAAAGGAAGGGTCTGACTGGGCAGTGAGTCGGGGACAGGGCTGGACAGCGAGAAGCGCTCTGCATTCCTCGTCGCTCACTGGCTGCGCACAGCCACGCTGGTGTGGCTGACGGCTGCCTACCTGGCCTGCTGGGCAGCACCTGGGTGGGAAAGTGGGAGCAGCACACTGTCCTTTCTCAGGCCTGCGGTGCCCAGCCAGGCTGTGCTCTCGGCTGCCATGTCCACTGAGGCTCAGGGCCCTCTTTGAGCCTCAGGTGAATTTAGTTCCTCCCTCCAGGTCCTGCCCCCGGGGGCTGCTCCCAGGCCAGCAGGAAAGCACCAGTTTTTAGGGAGTTTTTATTAGGGCGTCGTGCTAGGTGAAATAAGTCATGACCAACGTCTTCTCTCATACGGGGAAGTTGGAGCAAAGCAAGGGACGACAGGGGTGGGCAGGGAAACAGAGGGGAGACGGGTGGAGCAGAGGAAGAAGGAGGAGGCAAGGAGGAGGATGGAAAGGGAGGAGCGGCGGAATGAAACTGACAACCATGTGGACTTGCCACAGAGAATCCCGCCTTTACGAACATCTATGGAGCACCAACTCGACAGCAGAAGAGGAGAGGGCCCACTTGCGTTTCTCTCTGACCTGCAGCAGGAGGGGGTCCTGATTAGGTCAGCCTCCCTGAATACACTCCTGACTCAGGGCATCTGCTTAGAAAATCCTACAGCAGCATCCCAAGGTGGAGCGACTCCCCTCACCTCTGCACCCACCCAAGGTCAGAAGCACCCAAGATCAGAAGTGTGGGTCCTGCTCACAGGCAGGGCGCCTCTCAGAACTCTGCCTGCTGCCCGTCCCTGCAGGGCTTCTAAACCCGAGACTGTCGCTGGAAGACCCCTCATGAACTCCTGGGGAGTCATATTTAAAAAGTAAGTTCTTTGGCTAAGGTTCTCGGTCCTTCTGAAGAATCAGAATGAGGTAACATCATAACTACTAATGTTCATGAGCACCTCCAAGTTCAAGTTCAAGTTAAGCATGCCATGCACACTAACACGGTTGCCATGCATGGGCAGCCTGTGAGAGAGACACCAGCCTGAGCCCAGGCTCACAGGGAGAAGCCGAGAGGTCACTTGCCTCTTCCCCCAGCTGGGACCTCTCTGACCTGTATGTGGTTTGTGTACCACATTCCTAGTTGCGGGTCAGTGGTAATTCCTAGAACTTCCCTCTGCCATCAGGTCAGTGTGGGCAGGTGGGCCCCTTCCTAATGGACAACCTTCTTGCACCCACCTGTGCACTCAAGCTGTCGCAGGAGAGTGAAATCGCAGGAGACTTCCGATAGATCGATTATGAAATCACACATCGGGAACCCCGTTTTAAAAATTTACCTGGTAAGCAGTTTTAAACCTTTAAGAAACATTTTTGCCTCCCAAAGAAATCTGTCCTGACTCCTCCGGAAGGCAGAGAATGTGTCTCTCAGAAGTTGCTGGGGTCTCACGACCTCATTGCCAAGAAGTTCTGTATTTCAGTCTATTGGAAATAAAAACAGGAGCTATGATTCCTGAAAGTGATGAATTCAGACATTGAGTCCCAGATGCTTCCTGAGAGCCCCTGCCACCTGCAGAGAGGAGGGTTCCACCTGTGCTTTTTCAAATGACATTGGTCTCTAGTTATAACTTCCTTAAAAATCCAATTCTTTCCCTGGTGACAATTCTGCTAAAAAAAAAAATGATAAAGTTACAGTTAGTCACATTGCCAAACGGATTGCACTTTCTGAACACATAAATCAACCCTCTGGAGCCCCTACTATGGATCACAGGGTACAGTTCTAAAATCATTCTTTTTTAATAATTTCTTTGGAGAGTGAAGTATGCGTATATCTACCAAATAGAGCCTCTGGGACTCTGTGCAAGTATTTGTCATTCCCTTCCGCCCAAGGACTTGGAGTTGATCCACCAAAGACATCATTAATCTCCCTGATCTGGAGTATCACCTGCCCATCAGTCATGGATGCAGCTCCCCCGAGGTGTCAGCTGCCAGTCTGGCCACTGTGGAGCCTGCTTCTTAAAAAGGAAAGGAAAATGTGCCTTTCTTAGATTAACACCAGTGCTTTACCGCATCTCTGCGAGGCCGCTGTGCTGTTGCTGTGGTAAGGAGGAGGGAAAGGCTCGTGGCAAGGCCTTGGCAAGTGGGACGGAGGTGGACTTAGGTCGGAGCTCACCGCCGGCGTAGCACCGGGCAACTGACTCCAGCAGGAGGCAGCATGCTGAGCCGGAGCCTGTCCTCCCGTCCCTCAGTGGCACGTGACCCCTCTGGGTGCCCTGGAAGGTTCTGCAGCCTGCAGACGCAGTCCTCCAACGGCACTCACGTAGCACACGCACTGTGTGCTGCTCAGAGGTGACGCCTCTCGGAAGCGGCTGCTGCTCCCGTTTGACCATTGACACATCTGGGGACCACAGAGTCAGCCCTCAAGTCTGTGGGCCCCCAGCTGCAGGTTCCGTCAGCATGCAGAAGAGGCATGCACAGGTGGGTGCAAGAAGGTTGTCCATTGGGAGGGGGCACCCCTGCCCACACCTGCAGAACATGCTCTGACTTTTCTCTAGTTATTATTCCCCACGTGATAGGGTATAAGAACTATTTGCCTAGTGTTTACACTGTGTGAGACAGTAATCTGGGAATACTGTAAAGTGTGTAGGCCATGTCCAAATACTCTGTCGTCTCACTTAAGGGTCTTGGCAGCCCTCAGAAGACTAGCATGTGCAGGGGTTCCTGGCACCAGCCCCTCGGAGAGCAAGGGCTGACTCCAGGTTAACGTATTTCCCCAGAGCAAGCAGCTGACAAAGGCGCTCATACCGCATCCCCGTTCTGCCCAAGGTGGGCTCCTGTCTGTAACCAGGTCTTGTCACTTTTAAATTGCAACCCATGAGACCTTGGTATAAGCGTTTAAAAAATCTTCAATTATCTGGCTTCTGAGTTGATTATTGACATATGGGCATTCATAACAGGGACATTCTATAATTATTCAGAGCCAGTGAACCAGACAGTAATTGGATCTTTGATGTAAGTATCGCCCTCTGGCCTGTAATGGGTGTATCTGCTCATGTTCCTGGTCCCTCCCCTGCTTCACGTGCACAGGATCTGAGTGTAAATGGCCATTTCCATCTCTGGCCGGCCGTCATCCCCCGCACCTCAGTCCCGCACTGACACCACATCCGAAGTCTCTTCATGAACAACTGCACGCCATAGACACACACGGACATCGGTTAAATAAATGAGGTTCTCGAAAGGCTTCCACAGTGTTAGGTCAGGATTTACGTGGGAGGAGGGATTCATTCACAAACAGCAGGGGCGGTGCCTCTGCATCCCTGCACCCGAGACATCGTGGTGGGTGACTGAGAGCAGACTAGCTGGGGCCAGTTGAAGAGAGGGGGAAGCCAAGTCACCACCAAGTTCACACTCTGACAGCCGGGAAGAAGCACAACTCTTTTCCAGGTAGTTTTTAAAATCAAACTGAGCAAGCTAATCAATTAAATAAACTAATGTTGACTACTTGTAGTTTATTTTAATTTTCTAAGAATACCTGCCATGCATTTGAGAAATTTTCTATTTTGACTTTTGATGGCAGTTTAATTTGCCAGCTAATGCATTTTTAAAAATTTTTTGTTGGCTTTATTGAGGTAGAATTTATATATCACAAAATCTACCCATTTTTAAAAGTTATTTTTATTTTATTTTTTACAGACTGCATTTTAATTCATTGTACATAAATGGGATACATCGTTTCATTTCTATGGTTGTGCATGACGTAGATTCATACCATTTGTGTAATCATACTTGTACATAGGGTAATGATGCCTCATTCCACCATTTTTCATACCCCACTCCCTCTCATTTCCTTCTACATAATCTAAAGTTCCTCCATTATTCTCTCACTCCCCACACCCCCACCCCCATTATATATCATTCTCCACTTATCAGAGAAAATATTTGGCCTTTGGTTTTTTGGGATTGGCTTATTTCACTTAGCATGATATTCTTCAATTCCATCCATTTATTTGAAAATGCCATAATATTATTCTTCTTTATGACTGAATAATATTCCATTGTGTATGTAGAGAATCCTCAGAAAACTTGAAATAGACTCACCATTTGACCCAGTTATCCCACTCCTCAGTTTATATCCAAAGAACTTAAAATTAGCATACTACAATAACACAGCCACATCAATATTTATAGCAGCTCAGTTCACAACAGCTAGATTGTGGAACCAACCTAGATGCCCTTCAATTAATGCATTTTTATGTTTAATTTTGAGGTAGCTCAAAATCAAGCTCTTGAGATATCTAAAAGTTTGCAAGGAAGCATTTTTTAGAGAATAAGTTAATTGCAATTATATCATATTTGTTTCCATGATGTATAAAAGCAAGTTCACACTTTCTCTCACTCTGATGACCCGTAGTCCCAAGTTACCAGGGAAAGGCCTATTTAATTCCTGTTCTCACGTCAATCTGTCCACTTTAGCCTTTGCCCTGGAGTCCACCCTGGCTCACTAACTGAAGAACTGAGGTCTCCACAGGGCAAGGAACTGACACGCACGCACATTCACAGGGCGCACAGGTGTGCACACGGACGGCCAGGGACACTCGGGCACTCCACCTGACCTGATGCGGGGCGCGTGTGCATTTTGACTGAATCCCGTGAGCGCATTTCCTGGACGTTCCTAGTCTGCAGTTCTTGCATTCGGTCGAGTCTTCTGACTGCCCGCGGTGTCCAAGGCAGCAGGCACACCTGTTCCTACGCGCGGAGGGTCCACCGCCACGCTCACTCGCAGAGGCCGCTCTCCCTGAGCGTGCCCCCTCGCTGCGGCCTTGACGCCATTCCTGATAAAGGGGCAGCGCTTGCTCCTTGGCATTCTGACCACCTCCCCAGCATCTCCCTTCCTCAACATCTGTTTCGCCATTTGGTTTAATATGTGCTGAGTCTATTTTTTTGTGTTTTAAAGATTCGAACATACAGAAGCATTTAGATCCTTTGTGGAGCCCCTTTGACAGCCTCAGCCTGTCGAGAAAACATTAAGTAAGAGGGAAGCAAGCTGTTCACCATCGGTCTTTCTAACCACGAAGGAGAACTCACAAAACCTGCCTGCACACGTCCCTGCCTGCCTCCCAGGGGGCTCCAAGGCCTCTGGGTGACCCCTGCTCCTTTCCTGCAGACCCTGGCAGAGGGTCATGGCGTGTGCACATCTGACCCTCTGATGAGGCAGCCAGGACCTCAGGATCCGCCTGGCCCTCAGGGACCTCTTCCCGTCCATGGCCACAGTGCTCTTGCTGTGCTCATGCTGCGTGGCTGTCATGGCCTCCATGTTGGCTTCAGGTCCTCTTGGAGCGTTTTCGCCATCCTGCAAACAGTGGCACTCCTGGGACCCGGAGGGCAGCGAGCCATGCGCTGTCCCCTCTATGCTTCGCCAGGACCGAGGAATGGAGACAGCCGATGCAGAGCACAGCCGGGGCACGCCCTCTGAGGCACCGTGGGCCGTGGGCTCGTGTCTTAGGCCGTGTCCAGCATGTGGTCAGTCTCTCGGGTTGCCAGTGCTGCGTGGCGTCTTCATCTGGTGGTTCTGAACTCTTAAAGTAGGACAAACCCGTTTGTGTGATGAATATCTATGTGACGCTATTGTGCTGCTCAACACTTTCTGCTCCGGGACTAAATGATGAGGTGCTTGTTCTGGAGGAGATTAGGTGCTAAGGAGGAGATGAGAGATGCAGCCAGACCCTGGTGTGGGGAGCCGCGGCGAAGGGCGTCTCTGAGGGTGGGGCTGCTCGAGTTGCGGCCTGGGTGTCCAGAGATTATCTGGGGGAGAAAGCCAGAGTGGAGGCAGCCACTGTCAAGTCCAGGGACCACTACCAAGGGGCAGAAGCACTGTGGTCAGCACGCACTGGACGCGAGCTCAGGAAGGGAGCAAGGGCAGGAAGGGGAGTTGGAAGAGGAGTAAGACCATACCACGCGTCTCTTCTAGAAGGTTCCCCAAGATCCCTCATCTATGTAGGAGTAGGACCCGCCCATGGGAGGCGATCATGGAGGGTCCCCACCGGGGCAGGAAGTCCTTGAGAACCGCAAAGCAGCTTTACGTGTCAATTTACCGCTGCGCACTCTGAGCAGCGGTGCAGAGCTTGCCCAGAACGTAATACCTGAATGTTGTTCGTGGTGCCACAGAGATTCGGGCGTTATTGCTTTTCTTCATCGTGGGTCTGTTAAATCCCTAAAGGACTTAAATCTCACATTTCACGGCCACCCCACCCAGGTGGCAGGAAACCCCCTGGGAGTGCTCCCTCCTGGCATCTCCGGGAGCGTGTGGAGGTGCCTCAGCCCTGGCTCCCTTCCTTTCTGCTGGCCCTTGAGCCACCTTTTAAGGTCCTGGACCCCTAGCTCACCTGAGCACCCCACCTACCCCAGGCCACGTGACAGAGCCCTGCTGCTTCCTCTCCTGCCCAGACCCTCCTGCAGGTCTTCCTCCACCTGCACTCTTCCCAGGATCTGCTCAGCAAGCCTTGGGTACAGTGGTCGCTCTTCCTGGGTGAGACGTGGGGTGGGATCGTCACTTTCTCCCTCAATTCAGGGCTTGGTTCTAGGTCCTCTTGTTCTCTTTCCTTCTGGGGTCACGACCATTCCGTGATTTAGCGAGTAATTAAGAATTCAGGGAATTCACAGATCCGAGCCTCTCGGGCAGACCTCACCTCTGACTTCTAGCTCTACCTACAGACCTGCATGCTGGAATCCCCTGTTTAACTCTGAAGACACCCTTGTGCACACACACACACACACGCACACACACACACACTCACAGAGAACTCCCGTGTGTATCTCCTAGTGTAGACTCACCTGGACTTTGTGTCAGCCACCGGAACCAGTCCAAGCACGCAATGTCTGCCCCCCCATCCTGCTCAAGGCCCGTCGATCTCTCCCAAAGACAAACGTGGCACGCCCTGTGCCTATTCCATCTGCCCACGTGACAGGACCTCCCTTCCTGCTATGATCGCGCCAGCAGCGTGGACTATGGGCCTGGTGAGATGGGCACCACCTCCTTCGGCACGAGAACCCGCTCGGCCCCGTCACTCCAGCCACCTCAGCTCTGCTCCTTCTCTGCCGGTGCCCAGGGAGCAATCGCGTGCCTTTCCCACTGCCCAGGATATTGCTCCACCTCTCACCCAGCGAAGACTTTCTTTTTTAACTTTGGTACCAGGGATTGAAGCCAGGGGTAGTTAACCACTGAGCACATCCCCAGCCGTTTTTGCATTTTATTTAGAGACAGGGTCTCACTGAGTTGCTTAGTGCCTCGCTAAGTTGCTGAGGCTCCTGCCTCCATTGCATGCTTGGACTGGTTCCAGTGGCTGATACAAAGTCCAGGTGAGTCTACACTAGGAGATACACACGGGGGTTCTCTGTGAGTGAGTGTGTGTGTGTGTGTGTGTGTGTGTGTGTGTGCACAAGGGTGTCTTCAGAGTTAAACAGGGGATTCCAGCATGCAGGTCTGTAGGTAGAGCTAGAAATCAGAGGAGGTCTGCCCGAAGCCCTGGGATTCCTGGCTTCCACCACTGTGCCCGGCTCAAGCCAGTGCATTTAAAGCAGGGTGACATGAAACTCCATGGAGCCGTATTGGTCAGGGTTCTCCAGAGAAACAGATCCAATTACAAGCATAAATACGCAGCAGCTAATTGTAAGGGGTTGGCTGAAGCAACCTCAGGGGTTTGTCAAATTCAGTATTTCTAAGGTGAGTTGGCAGGCCAATGACTAGGCAAGGGTTTCATTTTAAGTCCAAAGACCACTTCCTGGCAAGGTTGCTCTCGCTCAGGGGAGGCCCTATCTGTTCTGTATAGGTCTTCAACTGGTTAGACAGGGCCCACCCACACTATGGAAGGCAATCTGCTTTACCCAAAGTCCACAGATTTGAATGTTCACCTTATTCAAACATCACAGAATAATGTTTGATCAAATATCTGGGCACCATGGTCTAACCAATCTGATACATTAAATAAACTATCACATTGTGCACAGTCTTTGTAATTTTAAATATAGCAATCATGAATTTTTGATAATATTCAAAAAGGAGACACTCAATGTATCCACTAGAAAGGAGGTTTCAAGCTAATGAGAGGAGCTCAAAGCTTATATGAAATATTAATTTTACCTCTAAGAGAAGATAGATGACTATATATTCTCTTTCATTTTAAGTCATGATATTTGCTTACCTAACTTAAAGTTGATAAAATATAATGTTTGATGATAAGTTTTCTTTTTCCATGAAAACTTCCAAATTCTCAACTTGTCCATAGGTCAGTTTTTATTTGGACTAAGAGCTGTTAATCAAGGCACATGGAGAGACATACAAAGTGTTTTCCAGTGTTGAAGACCTTTCCCACATTTTTAAACCAATCATGGAGTAAACAGAATGAGTTCTAATATGGGGAAGATCAGCCTTGCTTTTTATCTTATTTTATTGTTTATTTGTTTTTTATTCTTACAGTCTGCGTTTTGATCCGTGGTCGCGAGTGGGGTGCACCTTCCCTTTCTGTGGTTGTGCGGATGCAGATTCACACCACTCCTGCAGTCACAGGTGTACGCAGGGTGTGACGTCTGTCTCCGTCCTCCTCCTCTCCCACCCCTCCCTCCTCCTGCTTAAAACACAAAGAGTTGATCTACCTCATCCCGAAGGTCCCATGGAAACTGGGCCTCAGAATAAAGACATGCCGACTGGCCAGAATTCACCATAGGAGCCCCCGGGCGGGAGGGAGCGTGGGACCTGCCCCGTCCCCTGTCCTCACCCCAGGGTCTGGCTCGGAGCGCGGCTCTGGCTCTCCTTCTCCCAGGTTTGCACTTGGCACGTCTGCCTCCCGCCTCAGGGTGGGGGCCAGACTCTCCCAGGACTGTGGCCGTGCCTGTGCCTGTGCCTGCCCACTTCACTTCTCTGGCATGGTCCCTGGGGAGGCCTTCCCGCACCGTGCCCCCACCGCCCGCCGGCCACCTCCAGGCAGGCACTGCACCACCGTCCTCCTGGGGTCTTCCTGCAGCGCTCGCCGTCGTCTCTGTGGCACCTGTCCCTGCTCCTGCTGCCACAGTGCTGTGCGCGGGACGGAGGGCCTGGTCTGCTCCGCTTGACCCTGCCCTGCCCACAGACGCGGGCATTGCTGGCTAATGTCCCACCCAGGGCATACGTTCAAGTTCCGGACCCAGCCAGACTGCTGCTTTCACATCACTCTCGTCTGTGCGTGAAGGGACCTGTCCAGCCCCAGAGTCCACGTCAACATGGGACAGTGGTTAAGGGGTTTGAAGGAAAAGATGAGGAGAGAGAAGGGGGGGGAGAAGGGGGAGGGGGGAGGGCAGCGAGAAGCACTTGGTGGGGGCAGTGTCACACGTCAAGAATGAACGCCCAGATGCCCCTGGCCTTAGGAAGCTACATGTCCATCCATCTGGGCGTTTCCCAAGTGGCCGGAAACCACCAGCCGGTGACGCAGGTTAGAAGGAAGCTCGGGGGAGAATGAGGCAGCTCTGCCTGTGTGGGAGCCTCGGAAGGGCAGGCAGGGAGGGGCGCCCTGAGTGAAGGTGAGTCCCTGTCACCCCTAGCCAGGCAGCAGGTGTCCCTGTGCCTGCATATGATGCGGGTTTCCCCCAGCCCACAGAAAAGACCTCAGATCCAGAATCCTGTTAAGACTCCAAATCCATCTTGTCCATCATTTCAAGCATCATTATTTGTAATGTTATTTTGGAGACCCACTATGTTGTTTTTAAGTGTCCCCTGTCCTCAGACCTCAAATCTGGTTTCTGTCATTCAGCGTGTCCTAGGGCACGTCCTCATGAGGAGATGCGTGTCACTCGGGATCACAGACAGTCACTACAGATCCAGGCGCATGCTGCTTCAGTTTGCCTCAGACCCCCGAGGGCTTGGTACAGCCCTAGCCCGGGTGTGGATGAGGGCGTGAACACTGCTTGCCATCTGAGTTTCTTCCCCTGTTGAAAAGATCCGTCCATCTGATGGAAGGCTATTTCCAAGGGTTAAGCAAGTTTTATCTATGCTAATCTATTCTGGAATAATCGGTCAACATTTTCTCTGATCATAGACTGGGAGAATAGTGCGAGCAGATGTTTTCCCTTCAGTGACCATACTTTGAATTTTTGTGTCTAACACAGAGTGGGCATCTGCTCATTGCAGGCCAGCTTTCTCTTTGTCCCACTTGAAAAACACCTGTGGCATGAATTGTCCCACACTGGCCACTGAGAAGGGAGCGGCCTCACTTAAACAGCTGATTGAGGGTAAGGCCTTCGTTACATTTTCTCTCACAGAACATTTTTTTTTTCTCTTTAAAAACTTTTGCCAACTTTAGTGCATTGAGAATTAGCAAGGGCAATATTTCCTGAAAGAAAATTTAAATTACTTATTCAGTTGTCATATAAATAGTCAAAATTTAAACATGAATATCCTCAAATGACTATGAAACAGTCTAAAAGGTAATAAGAAAGAAAAATAAAATTCAGACAGCAGAATTTTAAAAATATATATTTTTTTCCTGCTGAATTTCATTCCCTCATAGAAATTTGCAGGTCTGCTTATTTCCTAAATTTTGATCACGATTCAACCAAGGTAATTGCAGGAGCTCCCTTCTCCTGTAGTGACTAATTTGATATAAGTCAGATATCTTTGAGTAAACATGAATGATTTCAATATGCTTCAACAATCCAGGCCAACATGGCCACATAGCTGAATCATTCCACTCTAGCTCTTTCTTTACAGGGAAAAATGAGACTTAGAATGAGTTTGGGAAGCAAAAACCTGCTCTAGTTTCTCCTGTAAAATTCCTGCTGCCTGATCCAGAAAGCAGAGGTCTCTGCTTTAAAGCAACTGTCTCTCCCCTCAGAAAATACCTTTGCATTCCGATATTCCGGATTCCCAGGGACAGAGCCAACTCCTCCCAGACCTTCCTGAAGTGAGGCCCCGAAACAGACAAACTGCACTGTGGATCTCAGCTCTCAGTCTGTGTTAATAGCACATGGAGAGGTGTGATCAGGCAGCCCAGCTTACAGATATTTGAAGAAGGTTCATACAGGGAAAGAAGCCAGAATAAACAAATAGAAATAAATTTGTAATGACTCACAACAAGGCAGCAAATGTAGAAAAAAAAAGTTCCAAGATTTTATAAGATATGAGGTGGTTTAGTAAGGATAAAATAAGAAAGATATCTTAAAAATTAGAGGAAAAAATCAGCAAAAAATGGCAAAAAAGTTAAGAAAACAAAAAATAGAAAAGTGATAAGGGTGTCAGAGGCTCAAATTGGACCCACAGGGAAAATGTGGATGAAGCAAGTTATCAAATTCCTAGAGAAAGGATGGAGGATTGATGTGCACAGGAGCCAGAGGCTAAGGAATGCCCCAGGAGCCAAGTCAGCCACACTGGGAGGTGAGGACAGAGAGAACATCTCTGCAAGTCCCAGGTTTCCCAAACCACAGTCTGTAGTTACTACAAGCCTCACAGATTTGGGAAACCCATTTACTTGCATTTACATGGGTTGTAAGGAAAGGGTACACTGGAATATGCCAGTATTTGCAGGCCAGCAAGCCCACCGACTCCTTGGCATCAGGGCATGTACTGGAGTGTGTTTGCAGAGGCGTGATTGACTCATTCCCTGTACACAGTGCCTGCCCTAGACAGGGACCCACCCTAGAGAGGCCTGGGGCAGTCTAGCTGACAGCCTGGAGAGCCAGGTACACAGGAGTGAATAGCAGAGGGTCTGGGAGAAGTCTCCAATAAATCAGCAATGAATGAAGTAAAGCCTGCTGATACGAGAAAGCACCGCAGGCGGGCTGGATTAGCGGGGGGGTCAGAAGTGACGTGGAACAGGAAACACAAGCTGCAGACGCTCCCCACGTGCCATGGCTGGACGTACAATGGTCTCCAACTGTACAACAAGGCCACAGGGACTTGCCTTCAGTGGAAACCAAGCTTGACTTTCGAGGTTGGTGTTTTCCCTAGGCTAGTGACATGTGGCATGACTCTGTGGCCATGCACAGAGGCCACAGCTCCCAGGGCCCCAGGGCCCAGGGGCAACCACCGCATCCTGCTCTGTGCCCAGGACTGGGCCGTGGTTTCCCAGGCTGGGAGCACTGTGTGCCTTCCACTGGAGACACTCACGTCCTGACAGTTCGTGGGGACGCGTCCCGTTCTAGGCCAGGACTCTGGAGGCAGAGTGTTCGGTCTTTCTCAGTGGTGGCAGCCTTGCTCTAGTGACCATGTGAGGGGCTGAATATCGGAGTCACTAATTAAGATGCCACGGTCGCTCATGTGAAGGACGAGTGAAAGGGCAGCAGGAAATGAGCAGCTAAAACCGAAACTTGAAGGGAGGCCTCCAGGTCGCGTGGTGTGCGTTGCGAGGGTACAGGGACCCCCCACCGAGCAGCCCTGGGAAGGCCACGCGGAGGCCTTGCAGACCGCGGTGTGGATGCCGGACTGGCCTGGAGCCCGACAGGGAGCTCGGTAGCTGGAAGCAGCCCCTCTATGTGCTCCCTCCCTGGAGCAGAACCTCAGCGCTGTCTGTAAAGACCCACCTGAGCAGGACGGAGGAGAAGCCAAGCACAGCAGGTCCAGGTCCCTCAAAACCACATCCCCAAGAGCCAGCCTCATGTATGTGGAGAAATCATTGTTTAAATTTACAACAGATCAATGAAACAGAGAAATTACCACCTAGGGTGCATAAAAAAGAGCTATTAATTGAAGATAAATCTGAATATGTATGAGAAGTTTTTATTATAACAGAAAATAGGATAGTGTTTATAAACAATTAATAAGATGTATTTCTATAAACATGACACCATGATATAAAAGAAATGGAACATGATAAATCATCTGAAATAGGGATGAAATGCTCTTCTATGTTAAATTTCCTGATTACAATGACTACTTTAATGTAGAGAAGCTTAAAACAAACAAAAGAAATCAAGAGCGTAATGACAAAATTCAGAAAATATCAACATTATAATAAGGTTTGAAATTCCAGTACGGACAAACAATTCTGGGTTAAAAATCTCTATTAAATTATGTCCACTGTGTACTCTCCTAAGAAGTTAGAAAGAGAAAGAAGAAGTAATGGGGCACTTGATACTTCCTCTCTAGTGGGAAGTTGCTTTAAAAACATCAGAGAAATGCAGACAAAATACCATCAGATTGCAAGTCCTCACTGCTCAGTGGCACTAACCTAGCAACTGGCACTAAGGTACGGATACTAAGCATTGCTGTGCTCCTCAATCATCAACATGCATTCACTTTTAAACAACTTCACTGAGGGATTCTCAAATCCTACTTGGGTTAGTTTGCAACATGGGCTCTCTTATCAGTCCCAACGTACACTTTTCTGTGCTTGTTTGTAGTGGTAAAAGTTGGCCTTTGTGTTCTCTCTAATGAAAAAGGGAGCTTCTCGTCTGAGATCGACAATGGAAAACAGAGTCCTTTTCCAGATGGCAGAAGCCTGTCGATGTCTTAGTGCTGGCTTTGTTTCTGCTTGGACCACAGTCATGAATCCACACTGCTCAGGGGCCTTGAATCTCAATTTCCCTGCAAGTTCTTGAAGTCTCAGACCCTTTCAAACACTCAGAGTGGTGGTGTTGCTGGGTTGCCTGCCTTTCTTTCTTTATATTTCCATCCTAAAATGATTTTGCTTCAGAAGTAACGGAGACAAAAAAGTAGTTCAGAGAAAAATGGTAACACCGTGCAAGAGAGAAACGTGGATTCATATTTGGAATAAGAAACTGAATCTCACATTGCTGAACTGTGACAGAGCGGTACCCTGAATTGTTCAGTGGAGAGAATGTAGCTACAGGGACCAAACAACTATTTTCACAGTAGTTCACAAAAACTCTTTGAGCAAGTGGGCTAATCAGCAGGGGAGGAATCCCAGGCACTGGCTCTGGGTGCCTTGCTCCCACCTGGCCTCCCTGGCATGGCCGTGTTTGCAAGTGTTTAATTTGCAGACATGGGCCGGTGACCAGCGCTAATGGGACGGTGCCTTCTCGCCCTCAATAACACAGGGCTGTCCACCTGGCACACCTGCTACTGAGCATGGGGGGCTTCTCTAGGGGAAGAGAGCGGTACAGAGAGGGACGGAGACCAGGAAAACCATGTGCCGGTGCAGGAGAGGGCAGCCACAGTGTCGCCAGGGACTCGGAGTGGCAGTGAAAGAGTTTTGCCGTTCCCGCTCTTGGGGGTTGGGACTTCGGCAGCAAAGGTGCTGAGCTTCCCCAGCGAAGGCAGGGGCAGCGTGGTGACAGGAGCAGTTCCGTGTCTTCACTGAGTGAGAAGGTGCGAGTCCCTCTGCGTTGTGTCTTGAGACCTACGTCTCCCTTTTTGATGGCAAATGCATCATCCTTCTCAACCTGTCCTCTGCCAGGAGAGTTCATTGGTCAGCCCATTTTGGAGGAAAACCCACCAGTAGCGGAAGACTCAGCCGTGGAGAGAGCACTGGGCTGCTCCCCGAGGGGAGCAGACAGGGGTCCACACAAGTCCCTCCCCCTGCTCTTGAAAGTGGTCTCAACCCTCTGCACGGTGGTGTTCAGCTCCTCACTGACGTATATAGAGGTGCCCCTGGATCTTTGCTCATGGCACCTCAGTGTGGCTCTCCCACGGTTGGGGAAGTTCCAGGAATCATCCTCTGCCTGCAAGTCCGTTGATAATTCCAGAAGTAGAGGGCAGAGCCCACTGAAATGCAGCTTGCCCCCACTGCCAGGGAAGTTCCCCGAGGAGCAGAGAGAGCGAGGAACAGCATTCTCTCAAAACTTTAGGTTTTCCAAAATTTAATTTTCACATTCTCTTGTGAAAAATCTATCCACTCTTCAATGTGCAGTCTCCAGATAAAGTGGTTTTCTTCTGAATTATGAATGCATTTGTGAAATACTGACAACTTTTAATTCTAAATGATGCCATCTATTCAGTATTTGGCTGTTTTCTTGATGTATCAGTTTCTGATCACACATGAAGCTCCCTTCAGGGCCAACAGGAGGAGATTTTTATGAGGCAAACACCGCCCATGTGCTGATTGTCCTGATGTAAACTCTCCCCCAGAAAGAACTCGGGGAACAAAGAGTTTTGGGGTGAAAGGAAAGGGATGTGGGTTTCATTAACATGGTGCACCTCATTGAGACACTCTTAAAATTTTTATTAGGCATGCATGAAAGGAGAACTTAATAGCTCCTAATTATTTTATTTCAATTAGCATTTTTGCTGGTGTGCATGTCTATTCATCTTGAGATTATGTGTTTAAAATAATTATTATATTCGAACAAACACAAAATTGAGCAGACTTGGGAGGAATTTTCAGACTCTGATCTCAATGTGATTGGAATGTGAATTCCTAGGTACTTTGATGTTGGTTTCATGATAGAGAATTAAACAGCTATTTCCCATAAAGTACTTTTGTAAATCCCGGTTCCCCACAAAAACTTATCAAGGGCCTTCTGGCTGGCCAGGAACTCTTTGAAGCACCCAAGATGATTGTCTTCAAATGCCAGATGCTCATTTGTACAAAACTCAGATAGTATTGAAGCCGTGGCAGAAGCCCATGCAGACTTGGGCTCCAGGCCTCACCTGGCTGCAGGGGGCCCACACCTGAGTGGAGTCCACAGGCCTCCTGGCTGTAAGCAGCGCTGGAGGCCCACTCCTTCATGGGCCAGGGCCCGTCACAGGACAGCTCTGCTAATCTTTGCTCTGTCACATTCTCATTTTACCACAAAGAATCCTCGCTGCACTTCATTACTGGACTTTGTGGACGCAAAACTCAAAAACATAGGGAATCAAAAGACAACACAGAAATGACTCTCCTTTTTAAAAAAAGAGGAAATGGGCATGGAGAATTAAAATGATTTGTCAAAGGTCAATACAAACAGAGTTTGCAGAGTTAGACCTGGAATCCAATTATCTTGGTGAAAAAGAAAAACAAACATACCAACAAAACACATGAGCTAAACTTCTTTTCCTTGCATGTTGTTTTAGAGGACAGGATGGCTTACCGTTCTCCTTAGATATATTCTTAGATGCTCACACACCGGTGTTTTCTAAATTGATCAATCTCCGAGTGATTCTGAGCTTCTCCTTAAGAAGAAACTGTCTGGAGGTCAAACAGGTTTTGGAGAACTTGGCTCAATCTTCCATTTTGGAGATGTCACATGACCACAGCAGTCACGTGACCCACAACAGCAGGCACACACCCTGAGAAACAGTTGTCCAGCAGCACAGTCGCTGTGCGAACATCACAGAGTGTCTCCCACACAGCCATAACATCACTGGTCTGCAACACCTGAGGAGACCTCTGTTGTCCCACCTCGACCAAGATGTCATTCTGTGGCACATGACTGTCTATTGAAAATTTTAAGGAATGCTAGAGAAAGAAAACAGACATCTATCCTGATGTTTCTCAAGAAATCAGCTACAAGGACATTGAACTCTCCATCCATTAATTTTCTACTATGTTTCTAGCTCTTACTTGGTGCCAATCTTTATTTTAAATAGTTGTGGAACTGGTGGACAGGCTCTGACCTCATGAACCCTGTGCTGATGCAGGCTGGGGACATTAAGGACAAGTAGAGACAGCCAGGTGATGGCAGGGAGGCTGGGAGAATTGGAATCCATAGGTGGCAGAGAGGGTCATCATTGTCACCTATGTTAGACTGGTGGTGACAAAAGTTTCTATAAAAGGGTGACATTTAGACCTTGTTCTGAGCAATTAGAAGGACCTGGGTACACAGAGATCATGGCAGACAGCACATGGCTGTGCGCACACTCTGAGGAAATGGTTTGCCATGTATGAGGAGCAGGAAGAGCAATGTGGTAAGGCAGTGGGCAAGTTGGTGGCCACAGCAGGAACTCAGGGATTCACAAGGTGACACGGGGCTAGAGACAAAGCACAGTAATAGGGCTTTCAAATCCAGACTAAGCAATTTGGTTTTAACTTGAAGAGCAATGGGAAATCAAGGATGCTCTGGAAGTAAGGGACATGATCTGACAGATGCTTAACAAGGTCTTTCTACTGAATATGGAGAAAGGGTTGCAGGAAGGCAAAAACAAAAATAGGGAGATGGATAAGTATGTCCTGAAAATAGGTCTCTGGGAAGATGATAATGGGCTGGACTAGGGTTGAGTTGGAAGAGGAAAGAAGATAGAGAAAAGTGGGGGCACAAAAGAGATAATAGAGTCTAAGGCTGGAACTGAAGAGGTAATGGAGATTATAACTGGGACAGGAGAGAGAGTGGAGACTAGGGTGGGGACAGAAGAGATGGTGGAGAGCCTGATGGGAACAGGAGAGATGGTGGGGACAGAAGAGATGGCAGAGAGCTTGATGGGGACAGAAGAGATGGTGGAGACTAGGGTGGGGACAGAGGAGATGTTGGAGACTATAGTGGGGACAGAGGAGATGGTGGAGACCAGTCTGGGGACAGAAGAGATGGTGGAGACTAGGGTGGGGACAGAGGAGATGTTAGAGACTATAGTGGGGACAGAGGAGATGGTGGAGACCAGTCTGGGGACAGAAGAGATGGTGGAGAGCATCATGGGGACAGAAGAGATGGTGGAGACTAGACTGGGGACAGAGGAGATGGTGGAGAGCATGATGGGAACAGAGGAGATGGTGGAGACCAGGCTGGGGACAGAAGAGATCATGGATGTTAGGGTTTGGATAGAAGAAGAGGAGACTTGGGTTGAGATAGAAGTGACTGAAGGAAATAGGTGCATGCTTTTCAGAAAGGATCAATGAAGCATCTTATCAACTACACCAGGAGGTGAGAGGGGAGGACTCAAGGACACTAGTGTTTGGAAACACTGACAAAGTTGCTTTATGCATCCACTTTAGTTTCAAGTTGTAGGATATTGGAATATAATAGTATGTTCATGCTATTTTCTCAAAATGGAATATACTGTGGAAATTCTAACAGATTCTTAATTATAGATTCATTATGGTTAAGTGAAAGTTGAGACAGGTGTTCAAAACTGGAAATAAGCACATTATGAAGAGTCATCAGAACTTACGTAGCATTAATTTTTTTTTAATGAAAGCAAGAGTATCTTTTCCAACTAGGAATGTCAAGGGTTGCATACTGGTTGTGCTTAGATTGTCTCTGTAAATGTTAAGTGACTTTCAATTAGGATGTTCCCAGGTATTGCCATATGGGCTGTTAGCATGCCATAGGATGTGACTGAGCTCTGGTGGCAGGACTGGTGCTCCTTGGAGGGAGGCCTCATGCACATATTGGTGCAGATGTAGCCTGGCCATGCAGCAGAGGTCCTTCTGTACAGGAGTGTCCCCATTTGGACAGCAATGTCAAGACATCACCTGAGTCCTGTTTTGAAGTGGTGCTTACTGCATTGGTCACTGTGAGTGAGCCCCTGGGGAGGGACTTCATCAGAACCACTCTTCTGTGCCCTCACTGCAGGTGATTAGCAGGCAGCACTTATAGTCTCGTATTTGTGTAACTGGTATCAATTTATAGGACAGTCTTCTCCCATTCAACTCTTTATCACAGTGTATTGGAGAAATACAAGGATGTTGACAGCATAAATCCTGGCAAAATTCACAACCACGTCAATAAATGGAGTTTATCTGCTGTTCAAAAATGATGTTTTATTTGAAGAGGTTTTTATAGAAAGATTAGTTCCATATGAATAGTTCATTTCATTAATGTAATTGAAATTTTATCCCGGGCTTTGATCTAGCGGAAAACATTTCAGAAGTGTGACAGTACCTTGGGGAAATCTAGATGTCACAGAGGAATTACAAGTTAAAATCACATCTTGGACGATAAGACATGCTTTGTACTACTAAAATCATAGCTTAATATAATGGGAGGGTTTCTTTTTCAACCAAATATATAATGATTTAAAAATACAGGTGCTACTAAATCAGGTTGTATTTTAAGTTATTAAGTCTTTATTTGTGATTAGTTATTTCTATTTATATGGAACCTTTAATTTTAATCAACTGTGCTACAAATATAACTTTACAAGAGTATATGTAGTTCATTGTAGTTGTGGATAGAAAATTCATTAAAAAAAAAATGCACGTTTGTCCCCATTCTTGGTTAGCTTGGGAACATTATGCTAAGGCCCAGAACTCTATTGGTGGTTGTAGGCTTTTTTTTCTATTGACACATCTAATGTAGATAAGATATTGTTCAAATATGGTTGTGCTCATCATGACTTCTAATAGTAACCAAAACAGATTTTTTAAGTAGGTGAGTTATCAAAGACCACGTCACAGATGAGTTGCCAGACCCCAGGTGCCAGCGAAGTACAGAGAGATGAAGAAGCCAGATGTTTAAGACCCCGGATGAGGCGACCCAGGCTGAGAGCCGTTGAGCCAGCAGAGGAACTGAGACACGGGGGCATTCATAGCCAACAGGAGAGGTTTCGCCTCCCATGCAGGGCACAGGGAAGACAGAATGTCTGGAACTTTGGATCTAAAATAGATTCTATGGTCCCCTAACCTGTGAGGTTTAAAATGACAGAGTGAAATAGAACCTGCCAATTGAAAGGGGTCATCTGCCTGTCGAATGATGTCTTTTTGCGTTAGTGTTTCAGCAGCAATCAGTGTTCTTGGGAACCCTCCCAGAACTTGTGTCATGGGCTATTTTCAAAGAAAAATAATTCTTTTAGCTTATGTCAAGCCCTGACTTAGGAGGATCTCAACCTCCTCTGTTACCTGGAGTGGGATCCTCGCACGGTCCTTGCCTCAACTGACCCCTGGGAGAGCACCATCTCTCCAGCAACCTGGCCCTGCTCCACCAGCCTACATAAGACCCCAAGCCAAAGGCCATCAATGGATGTGTTTAGCGCAGAACCAGGTCCTTGTATGCACCAAGTTGAACGTAGATTGCATATGGCAAAAATGTTCATATGGACGTCTGTTGGGAAGACAGTCTGTTGGCAGAAGGATAAAGGAGAAAAGAATGCCATCTTGCTGAAGGTCAAAACCATGAGTTTAGTCTTCCTCAGGGCTCATCAAAATGAATGTTCACTTGTTTCTCTGATTTTGTCACTTTGTCTGGTTTCCTCTCTTGCCCTACCGTTTGAATCTATAATGCTATGCCTATTTCATGTCAGAATTGTTTCTCTGGACTCCCAGTTCTGGGTGTTCTGCCTTGAGCCTGAACATGTGGGACACTTCAGCAGACCAGGGTAGCAGTTGCCTGTTTGTTGGAGGTGATCTCCCATGACTGGCTTATATATCTCTGATGGAGGCCCTGGGTCTCTAGGGACCCAGCATGTTCCTCAGCTGTTTTTGGAGGCTTGTGTCTGGTCTCCTGTACAACTGTCCCTGCTCCACCCTCTCTCCCTCTTCTGAGTGACAAGCCCCAGCCCGGACCCAGCCTGGGCCTGCTCCAGCACCCCATGGAGCTCCCCACCCCAGTGCTCTCTGCGGGACTTGGCTTGCTTCTACTTTTACTGCTCCCTCGGGAAGCACACTTCAGAACCACACACACAGCTCTGGTGGAGCAGCCTGAGAGCCGGACAGCAGGATCACTTCCTTCTGACTTAACATTCTGGCGTGTTGAGGTACGCGCACCCAAGGGCCAGTTGCAGTGAGCATCCCCCAAGCTGGATGGGCACTGGCCTTTCAGCAGAGCATTGCAAACGTTAAAACCTTAAAAACTCTTCTCTATTAAATAATAGCAAAAGATTTCAGATTTATTGTTGTTTTAATAGCATGACAATAATGGCACTGAAAATTTTAGGATTACTGTTTTATTAAACTCTGTATCAGGTTTTAATTTAAAACATCTGCTATTGTATTACAACTACTTATTCTACTGGTTCATCCACTGGACCTTAGGAAAACGCTGTCCTTTATTTTGTGAGCCACCCATGCAAGTTATATTGTTTCATTTTTTAGTAGCCAAATTAAAAGAATTAAAAGGAAAAAATTAGTTTATATAATAAACACTATTTTATGTGTGTGTATATGTGGGTGTGTGTATATAATTAACCTAAAATCACAACTATTACTGCAAGAGCTAATCAGTAGGAAAACCTATTAATCAAGTGTTTTACTTTTTTTCCAATAAGCCATAAAATCCATTCTGTGCTTGACATAGTGCTTCTCAGCTCAGACACTTGGCGTTTCGGGGGCTTCCTGGCCACATGTGACCAGTGTCTCCTGTACTGGGCATTGTAGCTCAGGGGCCCTGGGGAAGGCAGGAGAGGGTGCCCGTGATGAGGGTGTTCATGTACTACTGGGTGCTCTGTGCGGGCGTCGCCTGCTGAGGACAGGGTACAATGCTGGTGCTCTAAGACTTTTGTTAGCATGTTTGCAGAAATGTAATTAAGGAAAGGAGTCAGCAGGTCTCTTAGCATTTCTCTTTCAAATAAATCAACACTGGATCAGGCTAAATTAGGTGTAGTCTCCAAGGCTACAGAGACTTCTTTGAGTACAGCTGGCCCTCTGCGTCCCTGGGTTCCGCTCCCAAGCACCCAACCAACTGTGCACGAAAAATATTGGGAAGAAAACTGTTTGCCTGTGTTGAGCACATGCAGGCTGTTCCCTGCTGTGTCCCCTGTGTGGCGTGGTCTAACTGCCACTGCAGCTTCGTGTCATGTCAGGGGCTGGCAGTAGTCTGGGGCTGCTTTGTTAGCATAGGTTGGGAGGAGGGCTTGGATTCTGAGCCAACAGCAGGCACGTCAGAGGGGGACCTGAGCACCACAGACCGTGGCAGCAGGGCCTGGAGCACATGCCTGGGTGCTGGGGAGGACTGTACCTCAGGCTGCTGCAGAGTGAGCTGTCCCAGACCCACAGTGCTTCCTTCCTGAGGGTCTGCAGGAGGAGGACATCCTGCCCCCAGAGGCGGGAGGGCATGTAGCTTCTCCCTAGTTAAAGCAATCAGGATGAAGAGCTAGAGTTTGGGGTTTCTTCCTGTCAAACGCATAAAAGCAGACCATCAGGAGAAGAGGCTCAGGAATTTTCAGGCAAAATGAAATCAGTTTGAAGTTCTCAACATTTTTTAAATTTTTACCTAAATCAGTAAATCATGCCAGTGTTGAGAACTGTGATTTCTCTGCGGCAGTGAAGATGCAGAGCCCTGGGGTCCGCACCAGGACTCCAGTGCAGTGAAGATGCAGAGCCCTGGGGTCCCCACCAGGATTCTAGTGTAGTGAAGATGCAGAGCCCTGGGGTCCACACCAGGACTCCAGTGCAGTGAAGATGCAGAGCCCTGGGGTCCCCACCAGGACTCCAGTGCAGTGAGGATGCAGAGCCCTGGGGTGCACACCAGGACTTCAACTTCAGAAGCCTCCCACCTGTATTGTGAGGGTTCAGGCAACCCACTTCTCTCAAAGTCCCCTGCATGACCCAGGAAATCTTGGAGGACGGATGCCTCCTTGTTCCTTCAGCTGACCCAGCCTTCTTGACTGAAACGAACATTTTAGTGGGTAGCACACTAAAGTCCTGGTTCAGATGTTGCTCAACAAGGTAACAGAATTATCAATACATTTTTGTTGATCACTTCTCTACAGTGACTTACACTAGGTCAAGTTGGTGCAGTCAATTTGAAAAACCATAGGCATCTTTCATTTGAGTGTAACTAACCCAAAATAAGCCCACAGCCCTGTCCCCTGACTCCGTCGCCCACTTTCTGTATTGCCAACAAGCCTGCATCCAGGGGTCACTATGATAAACCCAGAGGATTTAAGACGCCACTCCCCAGGGGGAAGCACCGTGAGGGGAGGTGAGAGGTCAGCAGCCTCACCCTGCCACCCAGCAGTGAGCCCTGTGGAGGACACGGAGTCCCGAGGCCTGGAATTGACTGAGGGCAGAGAGCCGCTGCTGCAGTAGGCGGGAGCTAGGACACTGCCTGACTCGGGTGTCATGAGCGCCTGACAGTTCTTTTCTGAGTAGAGTATTCTAAAGAATTACATTTAGGAATGCCTATTATTACTTCTGGTATTGTTCTTTCTCTAGACGTGTGTGTGTGTGTGTGTGTGTGTGTGTGTGTATTCTCAGATTCTTTCCACTCTTTGCAGCCTAAGTATAAGCATTTTAACGACTTCCAGTGTGCTTGGCGTTCAGATTTCAAGGCTATTTTAGGGCACCTCTCCTTCGCTCCGGGAGAGAAGCATTAAGAGGATATGTGATCCCACTGTTGATGTGTCGGGTCAATAAGGGCGGACTCACGGCTCGGTGGCTGCTCCCGGACAGCAGTGACGGAACATGCTTAAATAATTCAAGGAAGGTGGAGAATGGACCCGTTTGTGCTTGACTGCAAAAGGACAGTCACTGTCCAGCAGAACCACGCTGACAACCTAGGCACACAGGAAGCCGTGGGAGCAGGCCACACAGTGCAGGGAGGAGGCCCCTGGTGCTCCCAAGACGGGAAGTCCTGTGGCTGAGTGGGGCTGAGCAGAGGGCAGAGGGGACACATGGGAGGAGAGCGGGTGAGGGCCAGCCTGCAGGGGACCCTCCCGCGGCTGCTCCACGTCCTGGAGTCCACAAGCCACGACTGAGCTCTGAGCGACACCCACAGGGCTGCACAGCACGGGACATACGTGGGTTTTCTCGTCACTGTCCCCTTAACAGTGCGGCTGCAGGTTTGGCCAGCACTTGCTGCATCGGGTGCCTAGCGTGCTCCAGAGCCGATGAGGAGCGGTGGGGAGGACGCACGAGGTTGCCAGCAAGCGCCGCGCCACACACTGAGGCGGGACAGCGCCGAGGGGTTGTTCCCACCGCGGTCCTGGAGCCAGCCTGCTCCCGGCCCCACCAGCTCCGCTGTGACTCCAGAGACCGAGTCAGGCCAGGGTTTGATGTCGAGGAAGGAGTGGAGAGTCACCATCACTGACGGCAGTGGCCCCCACAGCTGCCCACAGAAGCATGTCTGTGCCTCAGCCGTCGCCAGCTCCGCGGGTGGAGAGGTGGACGGGGTTAAATCACACGGCGATCTCCTTGCAGTGGTAGCTCCCAGGCCACTCAGAGGCCGAGCGGGACTTCCTGGAAGCCAGGCAGTCACACACACGTCTGTCCTGAGCGTCCTTCCCAGGAAGGCCATCACTCCCGCAGGTGACCTGGGATCCCTGGTTCCAGGCCCCTGGGCAGCTGGACGTCCCTTCTCAAGGTCTGCTCCTTGCACGTCCTTGTTGTGTCCAGGCCTGTGGGGTCAGCTTCCCTGTTGTTGCTGCTCTTCTGGTGCCTAAGAGAGCTCTGGGCACGTGGGACAAGCTGCGTGAGGGAGATAATGGTGCTCTGCGGTTGTTTTCTGACCAAGAACATAGGATTGCCCCTGTCCTGGGGCCGTGTCCCAAGACAGCAGTGGATGACAGAAACCTTGGATCTGTGGACCCTGCAGATGCCATAGTTTTTCCTACACCTGCACACCTGTGATAAAGCTTACTTTATAAACATAAGACATAAACAATAAAACAGAATGATCAAACAATATATTAAAATGATAGTGATTTGAAACATGCATTGTCTGTTTCCAGAACTTCCCATTTGATGTTTTCAGACATAGCTGACCTCAGGTAATGGACCCTATGGGTGAGAGGACACTGCAGGCCTGCGAAGCTCCCATGAGGAGAGTTTTCCTGAACCGGGGGACGACTCTCTGCCACAGCCTGACTCTGCGGAGAGGGACCTTGGGGCAGGACCCAGTGGCTGCCTCTTGAGGAGGGCGCGTGCTTCTGCAGAGGAACAGGTCTGTGCCGAGGCACCAGAGGCCAAGCACAGCGACTGGAGGAAGCCCGCTGGCCAGAAACTGCTGCTGTCCTGCGCTCCCAGGAGGACAAGCCCACGGAGACCCACCAGCTTCAAGTCCAGCAGATCCAGAATGGTGCCTGGGGCTTCAGTGGAGGATCTCAAAACAAAACAACTGTGTTTTCTCTTGAAACACTTTTGTACACCAAGCTCACCGAAAGGCTCCAGTGAGCTTGCGCCAGCTTCCCCTCCAGCCCTGGGCGGGGCTAATGCCCACAGGTGGAGAAGCGGAAGGTTCCAGCAAAGAAGAGCTTCAAGTCTTCAACACAGGAGCACCGCCCCCGAATGCCAGATGAGACTCACCTGGACCAAACTTCATGCTCTGAGTACAGACCACGCGGCAGCTTGAGAGGTCACTTCAGGAGCAGACGCTTGACACTTCCCAATTCAGATCTCTGCCTTGGGCGCCTACCCAGGAGAGCGACAGTCCTCAGGTGGCCGCCCCTCTCCCCTGGTCACCTCTTCTCCCTCACAACTTCCTGATCTCTCTTACCCAACAATTAGAAACGTGACTGAAACCCATTCCTGTGATTTTGGTTGGTTTATCTTTAACTTGTGTCACTGCCTATTGTGGAGAAAGTAGGGAGTTGGGAAAGTGAAAAACGTTTCAGGGAGGTAAATGCACAATAATCAGGATCAAATAGAAAACTTGCCCCTCTACAAAATCGTGATTCTTCCTGGTTCTCAGAGGACAGAAGGAATGTTTTCCAAAGTCACTGAGACCAAGCCTGGGTCGGCTGGGAACAGGATGGAGGCTGGAGGCTGGAGGCTGGAGGCTGGCCCGGGAACTGCTTTCTGCTGGAGAGCAGCAGGCAGGACTGGAGCGTGCACAGGTGCTTATGAAGGGTTTGACCGGAGCTCAGGCGGGCGTCATCCATAAGGGGCCACAGTGAGCGCGTTTGCTGGGACTCTGGACGGGAGTCCTGTTGGTGGCACCGCGTGCTCTCTGCTCTCCGCTCTGAGGAGCCCCGTGGACTACGCTGGGCCCTGTGCGAGCCCAGCACCCTCTGCTGGACTTTGCTAGCTGGGCATGGGAGGACGCACAGGGTGGGCTGTGGCCCAGCCAGGCAGCTTTGCCGCTCCTTCCTCCTTAAAAGTCTACAGTCACCACCATCTCAATAAAACTCAAAGGGGAGAAAGTGCACCTGGACGTTTATCAAGAAGGCAGGAGTTTTCTTGAAGGAAAACGACCAGGGCGACCTAGTAACGCAGACCCTATCTCGTTGCAGTTTCTGAGTTTGATTCTTTAATGCTTCTACTGAGAAAGCCTGTGGAGGAATACGTGAAATTCCGAGTCCAATGGACTGTTCTTCTTTTACTTCTTCTCGTTTGTTCTTGGTGATAATTCAGTGTGGTAAGTGTGGCACCAAGCTGGCTCTGATTTCACTGCCACGTGCTGTGAGCCAAAGGCTGGAGTTTAGCCTTTTGAGACTCATTCACGGGCTCACTGCTACAGATCAAAGGGACAATGCGTTTTTCCGACCTTCCACATTCCGTGTGTGTGAATCTCTAAGTTCAAAGACAGGGAGAGCCCGTTAGATGAATCTGGAATGTGGGGTCACCCTCAGTGGCAGGGCTGGCAGGGGAGCCTGGGTGGGTTTCTAGTCAGAGTCAGCGTCCCCGATGCAGCCTGTTCAGTCCTGTCATACGTACAGCACCATGAAGCAGAAGCACTCTTCATTTTTCTAAAAGACATGCCATTTTCCCTTTTGCTTTGTTTGATGTCATGTTTAAACATGACCATCCACAAATTTTAGAGTGTACCTTTCCTAGTCACACAGAAGTCCCAGGAGATTGGCAAGATATCTGCCAGCGCCTGACTCTGCGTATAGAGTTAATTCATTTCAGACTTAAGTCCGTTGGAACGTTTAAATGGAACCCTCTAACCTCTGGCATGCTCATGAATGTGTGACTGTTCAGGACCGGCTGACGAAGGGCCCAGTGGTCATTCCTTCCGCCACTCGGGGTCGATCATGCCTCCTCCATCGCTTCCCCTGACGGTGTTCTGTGCTCCCGTGGAAGGAGCGCAGTGAGGAACTATATTGAGAGGTGGCTCTGGACATGCAGTACTCTGCCCACTGTCCACAGATCTGAGAAAAATATTACATAAAATAGTCCTTGTTTCTAATTCTTTTCTGGAAAATGGATGATCAAATATCAGGGAACGCTCAATCTGCTTCTCAAAGATCTTTGCTTACACTTTTGTCATTGCTTAGATGAGTTTAACCGCGTGTTCTGGTTTAGATGTGGGGTGTCCTCCAAAAGCTCGTGCGAGAACCTGCGGGAAGGTGCAGAGGTAGTGACTGGGTTCTGAGGCCTTCGCCAAGCGACTTCTGAACCCCCTGAATGGATGAGCTGGCGGTGACTGCAGTCAGGTGGGGTTTCACTGCAGGAGTGGGTCACTGGGAGTGTACCTTGGGGTTCCCATCATGTCCCCGTGAGTAGAGCTCTCTCTGCTTCCTGATGGCCAAGTCCTGAGCTGCTTCCTCCACCATGGCCTTCTGCCTTGATGATCTACTTCACCCCAGGCCCAGAGCTATGGTCAGCTGTCTAGGGACTGAGACCTCTGGAACCAGGAGCCCTGGATAAATTTTTCCTCCTCTAAAATTGTTCTTGTCAGGTCTTTTGTTTACAGTAATGAAAACACGACTAAAACCTCATGTAATAGTACTTTTAAAACCATGTAGTTATTTTGGTTTGATTCATTTATATTTTTGCTTCTTTAGACCATGCATTTTCAAAGACCTATTTTATTCTACGATTGGATGCTGAACCAATGAAAGCATTGGGGTATTAATTCACTTTTCACTAAGGTTTTAAATGACGCCAGCAGGTCTGCCTGATGAGACCTGCTTCAAAGGGCTGGTCAGCATGAAGGAATCACAAAATGACGATGAAACGAAGAGGCAGGAAAGGGTGTTGGAATGCTGGTCATGGCTTTGCATGTAGGATGGGTGGGGTCTGTGTCCCAAACTGCCATCTCCGCGGGGCTGAGTGGCGTCTAGCTTCTCACTGTGGACACTTGGGGTGTCTTTCTCTGCTCCAGGGGCTGGTCCCATGCACAGCAGGATGCCTAACAGCAACCATACCCTCTACCACCTGGTGCCAGGAGCTTGCACCAGATACAACAACCCAAAGTGTCTCCAGATAGTGCCAAATGTCCCCAGGGAGACAGGGGGTGGGTGGGATCTCCAGGGTTGAAAACCAGCACGTGCAAAGCTACCATCCCGTGCCAATCCTGCCTCTCCCTGGCATTTTTGAGTGTTTGTGTCAGTTTACTCTCTGAGATGATCAATAAAAGGGAAAGGCGTTGAGTGGCAAGTGACCCAAACAGATAGCAGGTCCAGGGTCAAGAACAACTGAGTAGAAAGAACAGATGGCCCCAGCCAGATGCAGAACTGCAGAACTGAGCGTGAGCCCCGCCTCCCCGCACACACCCCAGCGGAAAGGGGTGCAGGGAACTGCTCCCCAGGCTCCTGCAGCCGCATGTGGCTGTGCACTTTGCATCTGTGGGAGAGCCGGTTCCTCCAATGGCTTGCTCTGTCCTCGGTTTCCCAGACACACTTTTGAGCATGAGAATCCTCAGTTCAGTTTTTTCGTTACCTCTCTTCTGCCAATGAATCCATTAGCCACAGTCACTGTGCAGAGGTGAGGGTTGAAAATTCCCATCCTCAGATTTGCAGAGAACGTGCTGGGAGCAGAGGCCTCCTGAAACCCACACCACCAGAGGAGGGTGGTAGTCCTCTGCTCTCCTCTGATTGAGTAGCCTATGCATTTCCAAGCTTTAGAGAAGGCAACGCACGTCAGGTTTCGTCAGTAACAGGACATGAGCCATGCCACGCTGCCACCTCTGCCACCTTCCCGCCCCCTCAGAAGTGGACGGTTCTGAGAAAGAACGAAGGGTTGAATATTGGCAGGTACTCTTCACGTGAAGGATTCCTTGTGAGCAGCATGTTATCTTCACAACTGAACATGGCAGTCTGAGGAATTTTATCTTAAAATTATCTTGGAATTCTTGGTAAATTCAGTTCCAGAAACAATTGCATTCTGTTATTTTGGGGTGTTCTCTTAGCCGGATGCACTGACACACTCCTTAAAGTAGAAGGATCAACCTTCACATTCGTAACGGGCCTTCTGTAGATGACTATAAAATCCCAAGACATGTGAATTTACAAAACATCATTTTTATCTAATGAATTAAAATAATCCTTGTGTACAGGACTCAAAGGAAAAACGTAGCCTCCTTTATTTCCCCAGTCACTCCTTACTCCACGTTATTTGTGTATCTGAACGCAGCCGTGGGTGTGGTGTCTCTTACCCTATGGTGGTTTGCCACGCATGTTAAGGCCTGCGAGATTAAATGGGTTTGCACATTTGCACATGATAACAGTTTGATCTGTCATCTTAACAATGACACCACAGTGTCCCCCTCTTCTTTGTTACCAAGAACACTTAACTGAAATCACTTCGTATCCTGAAATCCTTTGAGATATAATCTTGAAATTTGGTGGGAACATGTGACAGTCCCCAGTCAAGGAAGGAGACTGGTTTAAAGAGGACTTCGCCGTGAGACCCGCCTTTGTGCAGCCCTCCGTGCGTAAGGGCCATCTCCAGACTCTGGGAGGTGACCTCGGAGCTAATTCCAACTTTCCTCCCAAGACACTGCTCTGGCTCTTCCCTCCACCCTGACAGGCGCCTGGCATCATCCGGGACAGGGCATTGCTGTGGTCCCAAGAGGACTGGCGTGTCACCAAGCTCCCCTTGTGGCTAGTTCCCACTCTGACTGAATAAACGCTTCAAAACTCTCGCACCCTCAGCAGAGACGGGGCTAACTCACAGCGGCTGCTGACGGACCCTGAGTTAGTTACAACAGTGACCGGGGAAGCGGGTGTTGAGGACGGGCCCGGCAGCAGCTGCACCTGGTGCCTTCACGTGCCCTGCAGTCTTCCTCAGGTCCTCCCCACCCTGCAGGTGTTCACAGACGGTCAGTCAACGTCCATTCAGGTCCTTTGTCAAGGAGCTATTCTCTCCTGAGCATGACTTGGCTTAACATCTGAACTATTTCCCACGGGTTGGTTTTTAGTGTTCTGGGAAAAGCCTGAGCCAAGATAAAGGGGCATGTCTTATTTTAACCTAGTCACATCTTTGCTAATCATTTTACTTAATATTTAAGCATCCAGACTTCTTCACTTTCCTTCCGTCAAGTGTCTTGCCATCTGGAATAGAAGGCTCAGGGAGCACACTCGTGGATACATTGCTCATTGTGGGACCAGACCCTGAAAGTTACCCTGTGAGACTCAGTCCACACAGATACCCTGCATTACTTCATTTCTTTTTTTTTTAATTTGCTTTCTTATATCTCCTGTGTATAAGTGAATTACCACCTCTGAGTGTTTCTTTGCATTACAGCAATTCACTGCTTAAATTGATGTTGTGTGAAAATGAAGACAGATCTAAACACAAATAAATATTCCTGCCTTGTTTCCTCTTAGGGAAATTAGAATATCTTGGTCCACTACTTCACCCAAGAGAATAATGAAACCTTCAGATGTTTAATGGATTTTTTTCCATTAAGCATATGAACCAACAAATCAATTACTCAACTAATCGATAGATAGCTCTTGATAGGTTCTAAGCATCTCAGAGGACCCACATGGAAGGACTCCCCATGACTTTTATCAACGTGTCCATTATTAGGGCTGTTACACTTCATATGGTCAAAAATCCAATTCCATCTGGCCCAGATAAAATGGCATTTGTTACCATATGCAGCGGCAGACAGGAGGAAGACGGTGCAGACCCACTCTAGAGTCACTGAGCAGCGTGGATGCAGCCTGGCTGTCTGCCTGCCCAGTGTTCTCCAGAAGGTTCCTTCTCTCCTTGACATTGCAAACTTAATATCTGCTTTCCTTAAAATCCAGCAAGAGAGATGAAAGCCCACCATTTTCCTAAGAAAAAGGCATCTGGCACTGACTAGCAGGGATGGGCTGATGTAGGTCAGGTATCCAATCCTACCCAAGCCCAGGCTGGAGGGGATGTGGCCTGGTCCACCACCCTCATGGGGAACTGGGTGTGGGTAGGTGCACCCAACTACACAGACTGGATACAAAGAATGTGTTCTCAGAGGAAAGCAAGGGAACCTCACTAATGAAACTGTCAATAGATGCTTTAGGGGGAAAATATGTCCACCATGATAGGATCAGATATCCACTAGAGGTGGAACCAGATGCCCACCGTAGACAGGATATGATCTTCACCATATATAAAATGAGAAGTCCACTCTAGACAGAACTTGATCCCATGGCAGGTATGAACAGACGCCCACTTCAGATAGAATGAGATGGTCACTCTAGTTAGACTGAGACACCCACTCAGAGAGATAGAACCAGAGCCCCACTATTAACAAGCCTAAAGTGAAATGAAGAATGTATAAGAAACTGTATAAGGAATCAAGTAAAATCTACGATGTACATAAGAATTTAAAAGTTTCTGTTATCTGTAATTAAGTTACAGTGGTTGAGTTATAGCAAGTTAGCAGCTGTCACTGTCCATAAACCTACCCATACAAGGGTCACCATAGAATGATTTTTTTTTTTTTTTTAACAACCACTGATGTCCAGGATGGCACAATTGAGAGAGACCTTAGAGGAGCTGCAGCTCTGTGCCGCAGAACCAGGTGTTCTGCACTGAGGGCTTTCTTTCCATGTGGGCACGAGCAAAGGGTGACAGTCCCTAATTCCATGAACAGAGCCTAGTGAGGAAAATGGCAATAATCAAATCATTAAACGAATGTGCGTCAGTGAGAAATCTGAGCAGGAGTTAAAAGGACGTTGTGATCTGTTGTGATGGGGAGCTAAGCTGAGCGGAGGGTCAGGGAGGCCATTGAGGAGTGAACTCTAAGTGGAGAACTGGTGCTTCAGAAGTTGCTTGGGGAGAGGACGCGTGGGGCAGGAGGGGAGGGGAGACGTTCCAGCAGAAGGGAGGGGATGTGCCGGGTTCTGAGTTGAGAAGCAGGGTGGAGAGGAGGCGAGACAGGGCTGGCTGCAGGGAGCTCCTCTGGTGGCAAGACCAGCAGGGGCCTGCGGAGCCTGCCCGGTGCCCTGGGGTGTCTGCAGGGACACGGGGGCTGCCCGAGCATGCCTGGACTGTGGCTCTTCGTGGAGGGGCTTTCTGTCTGGAAAATCAGAGACTGAGCCTCTCAAACTTTTGGGGAGATGGATGTGGCCTGAAGGTGCCAGATGCGCCTGCCGCGGACCCGCCCGTCAGCCCGCCCGCCTGCTCCACCATCCTCATTTCACTTTCTGTGCTATTATGTGGGGAGGAAAATGGAAGGATCTGCTGGGAAACAGTTCCAGATAACTCAGTTTTCTGTTCTACGTAACAGGGGTGGTACACTCAGACCAGGAGGGCCCATCAGTCAAGCTGACCACTAACCAGCACAGAGATAGCCCTCCCCCGGCTCAGTCGGACGTCCCGAGGGCAGACTCCCCCTCCCTCGCAGCTTTCCATTAGCACAGAGGGGCCGAGCCAGGCTGCCTGGACCTGGAGTGGAGGGCCTGACTGCAGGAGCTCACCCTCTGTGTAATGGTCAGGCAGGAATGGACGACTTAGCGGTTAAGCAGGTAAAATTTAATATGTGGGAGGGGCCGGGTGATATGCTCAGCCTACAAACAGACCCTGAGGAAGGGGATCACTTACAACCTCACCACCAGCGGAGGCCACAGGATCAACACAGCGTCGCCTGCGTCACACGCCATTCCACTCAGGTGAAGAGAATTCATCACACTGTCACCGAAACTCGAAAGGCTCAGAGATTATGGTGGAACTCAGTCTCCAGTGATGTCCATGTTGCTTTATCAGCTAATTCGTGGGACAAGCAGCTGTAATAATGACCTTGGTCCCTGGACCCTTTTCTAATTGGCATTCCCCCTACCAGAGATCTCTAGATCACACAGAAGATGAGTTAAGATGTCTCGAGTCCATCTTATTTACTAATGGACACAGTGTGGCCAGGGGCAGGTGGCCAACCATGATATCAGTGATCTGATTCCTCAGGGGCAGTTTGCAGGCTGAGCATATTGCCGTGCCCCTTCCACATCTTAAATTTTACCTGTCTAAACATCATGCCATCTACTCTTCAAACGACCTCCCTACAGAGGCTGAGCTATTACACAGGAGTAATGGCATGCAAGTTTGCAGCCAGAAGTCTGCAGCCCCTATGTCACTTCTGAATTCTCACTGGGACATGAAGGTTGGGCATTGCTTTGGAAATAAATATGTCTGTGCTACTGCAAACTTCTTCCTGAAACTTTCCAATTCTGACATAAATTATAAATTACACAACTCTCCAGTTCTTGCTGATATATGCTTGAAAAGAAAGAGATTTATACAACACAGGGTGTTTTAGAGCGCCAAACCCAGAAAGTCCTTTGAATAACATCTAAGTCTCCTTGGTGTGGGAGTTATCTCTGATGTAGAATTTAGTAACAGAAAAGTCAGAGGACCCTGCAGTTATTTGCAAATACAGGATCCCCATGTCATCAGAGGAACCCAGCTCACTGACACACCAGCGAGGCATTTCCTGAGCCTCTGTCCACAGTGAAGAAAATCTAAATCAGAAGCTTCCTAGAAACAGGAGCACGTTTTAAAGGAGCCATTCCGATGAGATTTTTTTTTTCTTCTTGTTTTGAGTAGATAAAATACACCATTGATAATAGTTTTACATATTTTAGTCAACTCTGATTTTACCAAAATTTGAGTTTCCTAAAATCTGTCTTTACTAAATGGTGGCTCCAATTAACATGGAAACAAAGCCCTTTTGTTTCCCTTAGTAATCATGACTAGGAAAGCTGTATTGTGTGCCTCTTGATATACTTCATGAGACAGATATCTTTGCAAAAACAATTTTAATAGGTTACGCATTTTTTTTCAAACTCAAAGAGAATTCAGACAGTTCCAGAAAGACCCTTCTCTAAGTCACATGTCTGAGGGCTAGCAGGTTTCCATACTCAAGCCATTATCTCCAACAAATGGCGTAATGTGTGTAGCAAAGGCCATTTAAAAATAGAGTGCAAGTATGTGGAGACTTTAAAGCAGTTAGGTGACCAGAGAATAGGCCTGCTTATGTGGAGTGACGAGTTTTGCAGGCCACGTAGCCTCAGAGAACCATCATTCATTTTCTCTCAGTGTTCAGGTGGCAATAGGGGCGCTGCTTTTGGACTTGGCAATACTAGGGGAGCACAGGAATCCACTGGTGGATGCAGCGCCTGCTCTGCCAGGCTCCGTCCACCCTCTCGTGAGCCTGAGTGACAACAGAGGTGTCTCAGAGTGAGGACTAAAAATAGGTGACTCACAATGATTCCTGCCTAATGAAGACACGAGCATCAATTATAGCTGAAGGAGGAAATCCAAGCTTAATTATAGAGATGTGTAGGTGAGTGAACGCATCCCAGTGTTTACTGAAAACATAGTGGCATACAATTATGTTATTTAAACTTAAAGAAATTGTGGTGTTGTAAGTCTGTTATTAAAATGTGCAATTAGCCAATTAACATATCATTAGCGTCTATTTAAGCTCTGTGCAGTAACACCGCCTTCATGATTCAAAGATACCTTGACATTTCTGGCTTAATGATCTCTGCCTTTCAGTGCACATGTGGAGAAAACATGAGAAAGCATTCCTGCTAAACACATTAGTGAATACCAAGAAGCGCTTGGTGGTAGTCCCAGCTCAATCATGTTCTATTGCTTTTCTTTGTGTCCAGTACAAAACCAACTACTTTATTTTGCCGGCATGCTATAAAGATTGCTTAAATTGCGGTTGATCAGAGAGTAAGACTGGCTTTGGCCTTGAAGCATGGATTTGAGTGTCCTGACTTCATGAAAATATCCAGTGCAGAAGGAAACGGGCAAGTTGAAGGCTGTGAGGAAAGGGTGTCTTCCCCTGGAGACAGAATCTTGGTCAGTGTCACCTTGCCTGGTGCAGTGGCAGTGGTGTAGGGCTATGACCAACCTCCTGTCTCAGGGGCCAGACTGCCCACAATCCTGTCCTGGTGACTAAAATGGCTGTACCTGGAACCTGGTAGTTGGATTGAATTGTTGGATTAAGCAGTTAGATTCAGAAATTAGAATAAGTAACTACTAGACTAGAGTCGCTGAAGTGTCTGATGACTGCCACTCTGTCACTAAGTTGTTCCACAGTTGGGTTAGGTAGGAGATAGCCTGGGAATGCTATGTCTAGCATTCAGTGGTTTTGCTAGATGCCTAACCTCAGAACTAAGCTTAAACACCACATCCTTAGGTGGGCTAGAGGGGTGACCTCACTCACTGCGGTCACCCGTCTCCTTGGGCCACTGTGAGGGTTTGATACCATTATTTAAGAGCTCAGCCAGTTCCCTGACACACACGAAGCTGAAGCAGAGTGAACTGTGGTTCTCTACGGCTGCAGCCATGCAGCTCTGAGCGTCTGTCTCCTGTGCGTACGTGTCGGTGTGCGGCGCCTGTGCATCTGAGTGCAGGGCACCAAGGCACTGTCCACTCTTCCGAGTATCCCCTGGCGTAGCCCTCGGAGCAGCTGACACCTTCACAGAGCTTCAGTCATGGTGCAGCCTGGCTTCAGTACAGTTGGGAGGCAGGCTATCATTTCCATTGCCAGAGGAGGCCTCGGAGGAGCCATGACCCGGTGATTAAGGTCATCTTACATCAGACAGGATGACACCCAGGCCTCTACACCTGACACAATGACCTGTGCTCACCCATGACTGAAAAATTTCCAGATCAGCCTGCCCCAAGTGCAGAAGCCAGGACATCAAGTACCAGGGACCCTGCGCCCTTCTGATGCCATCGTACGGGCTAGGACCGCAGGGTCGCCAGAGACTGTCCAGCCAGGCCATCATTTTGTCCAACTCAAATGAATGTCCATTGAGCCAACTTGATGTGCAGTAAGGTTGCTCTGTGTCCACCCCAATCTGCCTGAGCAAAGGTCCTTCCCAGAACTGAGGAGGGAGGGAAAGGCCCATTTCTGCCACAGACCTCGGGTGCTTGCTTCAGGGCATGTCCACCCGCAAGGACAGAAGAGCTGCCCAAGATGTGGAGGCATGGAGAACTGAGGTCCTAAAGGGAGTGGAAAAGGCATTAGTGAGGATCCTGCACACAGTGGCAAGACACCCCGCCAACCCCAGGGCTAAACTGCAGCCCACCCAAGCAAGACTCACATCTAAAACAGGACAGGAAAGGGGCCACCACGGGGCAAGCACGTGCCTGGATCCCTCTGCACCCTGGAACCAGACGTCATTCTCACCTGGGAAACGCGGTCAAAACCTTCCCACACTTCTTACAAACTGATCCTCCACTACAAAGTGCTTCTGAAACTCAGAGTCACCACCACAGATCCTGAGCAGCCAGAGTGGAGGATGAACTTGGAGAGGGAGCTGGGAGTTCTGCCAATCGCAGGGCAGTTGGAGGCACCTCGCTCCTCCTGCAGGATGGGGCTTAGGGAAAGCAAAATTTTCCCCAGTTTGATGTCCAAGTCCTATGAGGTTTGTTACTGTTTTTGTCACTGCAATTGTGGTGACCTGGAAGTAAGAGCGTCTTGATTATGTCACCGGGGTCCTGGGACATGGTGTCTCCCTCTCTGTGACTACGGTGTCCTGGGCAGTGAGACCCTCTTGCCATGTCACTGGGGTCCTGGGACATGGTGACTCCTTCTCTGTGACTACGGTGTCCTGGGCAGTGAGACCCTCTTGCCATGTAACCGGGGTCCTGGGACATGGTTACTCCTTCCCTTGTAGCTGGTGCCCTGGAAAATCAGATCTCTGCTCATGCGACTGGCATCCTGGGACCTTGGTGCCTCCTCCTCTTGCGATGCTCCTCTCCTGGAAACCTTGTGACCTTTGTGCTGCTTGCTGGTATCCTAGTGGAAATTGTGCCTCCTCCTAAGGGAGAAATAAATGATAAGTTGCAATAAAAAAAAATCACATGCACATCTTCTGTTTCTCTTCCCAGTAAGATTCTCCTTCATTTTTACTTTATTTCTATTTTTAATTATGTGTATATTTCATTTTAATGTGATTTTCTTCTGGGAAATGGTGGCAGCTGCAGATGCTTTTTCTCCGTAACAGTAGCTTGGTGCCTCAGTAGTACCTCTTCTTCTATGCTCTCTGCCAGTTTTAATCAGTTTTTTTCATGGCAGTGGCTTAAAGACCCAACCAGAAAAACTGTAGAGCAGGAAAAATTTGTTGGAGGGCTCACGGTTTCAGAGGCCTCATTCTTAGAAGGTGACTCTATTCCTCTGGGCTCGACGAAGGCAGAACATCGTGGCAGGAGAGTGTGGCAGAGGGAAGCAGCTCACATGGTGGTCAGGAAGCAAGAGAGAGACTCCAATCGCCAGTTATAGATATATACCCCAAAGCCACACCACCAATTCCCACATCCTCTGGCCACACCCTACCACTTTAGTTACCAGTCAGTTAATCCCAATCGGGGATTAATTCACTGCTCGGGTTAGGAGTCTCACAACCCAATCATTTCTCCTCTGAACCTTCTTGCATTGTCTCTCACACGAGCTTTAGGAGGACTCCTCACGTCCAAATCGTAACTGCCTAAGCTACGCTGCACTCCAGGGAACGTGGGCCACCTCCTCCAGGCCTGCAGAGGTGGGTCATAGGGTCATTGGCCTCCTGGCCATGGAGTTGAACAATTCTCCTCCACCCGTCCTCCACTTTCTCCTTACCATGTACGGGGGCGGGGTCAGCAGGGGCACTCTTTCTTTAAATTTCATGTTCTCAACAGATTTGAAGGATTACATGACAAAACATGTTCTTTATTTCTTGGCTATTCAGAATATCAGAAATAAATGATAAGTTGCAATAAAAAAAAATCACATGCACATCTTCTGTTTCTCTTCCCAGTAAGATTCTCCTTCATTTTTACTTTATTTCTATTTTTAATTATGTGTATATTTCATTTTAATGTGATTAATGTTTATGAAAAAGAGTTTATCAAATATGAATAATATAGAGCAATTGGGCAAGTGACTGCATTTGCTAATTTCATTCACAGTCACGTGGCATGCAATTGTTTTATAACCATTGAAATTAATAAAGCGATCAAATCCATTATTCAAAAATCTATTATATTTGACCAGTTAAACTCAGTAAAATGATGAAGTAATCATTCCAAAGCTATTTCTAAGACAGTAAATGAGTTTTCATTGCTTTAGATGTGACAGTAACCTAGACTCATAGTGACATTCTCCGTAAGGAGGCTGCATGTTGGATAGAGATGGAAGTAAATGCCAGTCCTGCCACTTTTTTCCACTGTAAACATTATTTGTATAGATTTTTTTCTCCTTTCCAAAAGAAAAAAAAAACATACAAGTTTCACGAGATTATCGATAACATTTTGTTCTGACCACTTGCAAGTCTCTTTGGAAGACCTGCCCTAAGTCTCTCTATTCCTATTCTTTTTTTTTTTTTCTTTTTTCTTTTTTTCTTTTTTATTTTTTTTTATTTGTACAGATTGCATTTTGATTCATTGTACACAAATGAATTACATTTTTTCATTTCTATGGTTGTACACAATGTGGATTCACACCACTCGTGTAATCATATAGGTACATAGGGTAATGATGTCTGTCTTCTTCCACCATTTTTCATACCCTCCCTCTCACTTCCCTCTACATAATCTAAAGTTCCTCCATTCTTCTCTCACCCCCCATCTCCACATTATATATCATCTTATCTCCCCACCCCCATTATATATCATCATCCACATATCAGGGAAAACATTTGCTGCATTTGGCCTTTGGTTTTTTGGGATTGGCTTATTTCACATAGCATGATATTCTCCAATTCCATCCATTTCTCTGCAAATGCCATAATATTATTCTTCTTTGTGGCTGAATAATATTCCATTGTGTATATATACCACAGTTTCTTTATCCATTCATCTGTTGAAGGGCATCTAGGTTGGTTCCACAGTCTAGCTATTGTGAATTGAGCAGCTATGAACATTGATGTGGCTGTATTATTGTAGTATGCTAATTTTAAGTCCTTTGGGTATAAATCAAGGAGGGGGATAACTGGGTCAAAAGGTGGGTCCATTCCAAGCTTTCTGAGGAATCTCCACACTGCTTTCCAGAGTGACTGCACTAATTTTCAACTCCCCCAGCAATGTATGAGTGTGCCTTTTTCCCACATCCACGCCAACATCTACATTGTTTGCGTTCTTGATAATAACCATTCTAATTGGAGTAAGATGAAATCTTATCAAGTGTCTCAAAGCACAAGAAATCAAAGCAAGAATCAATAAATTGGATGGATTTAAACTAAAAGGCTTTTTCTCAGCAAAGGATACAATCAATGTGAAAAGAGAGCCTACAGAGTGGGAGAAAAGCTTTTCCACACACACTTCAGATGGAGCACTAATCTCCAATATTTATAAAGAACTTATAAAACTTTACACCAAAATTACAGAGAACTCAATCAATAAGTGGGCCAAGGAACTGAAGAGACACTTTACAGAAGAAGATGTACAGGCAGTTAAGATATGAAAAAGTGTTCTACGCCTCTGCTCCTTGGTCAGGTCAGAGAATTCCTTCTGTGGACAGTGTCAGGCAGGCCTGTGGGGGTCTCAGAAGCGCACCTCACTTCTGAGTCCATTCTGAAAGGGACTGAGTTCGTGGTTAGCAGTGGCAAAGCTTCAAACTTTCGAGCATTCCCACTCCCTCTTGGGCTAGCTCTTAATTAAAATAAATTAAAGAAAATTGTCCAGAGCTGTGTTTTATTGCGTTCTGAAGTGTCACAGCTGAAGTAGTGAAACGACAAACTCGTGATTGCTTTATTACTAGGGGCTTAAAATTGTGTAAGGAGTCGGTAAATCTGGTCCTGCAGTAACTCTGTATTTCTCTTAAAAGCAGGTGGCAAATTATTCTGCTAAATATATTCCCCACTGAGCATGTAAGTGACCTCACACCAAACCCACAGAAATAAAGTGGAGGCTTATGTGTGAGGCTGTCAATTTTAATGGAAAAATACACTTAAAATATAATAAGATGAAGATTGCTCTGACAATGCGACATTACATATTTTAATTAAGTGTATCTTCAAGCGCACACACACAGACATAAGCAGCAGAGTTATGAAGATGGGTGACAATCGTATTTAAATAGAAAGCATGGCCGAAATCTCCGGATCTCCAGGCTGCGGCTATGCCACCAGGCCTCTCTGTAAGGCCTGGCAAGGTGTGACCTGTCCTGCCCTCTTAGTCATGAGAGTAAGTCTTGCAACTTCAGGATTAGCCAAGCATATTCATCTCACCTTTTAAAAACAGATGTGATTTTTATTTCCTGAATTTCACCCATTTAATGTATACATGCCAGCTGATTTTTGCATATTAACCACACTGTGTAGTCCTCACTGTGATCAATTTTTAGAAGATTTTCATCTTTGCAGAAAGAAACTCTTGCCTCTGGATAGTTCCTTTCGGATCTCCCCTCACCTGCCCAAGACCCTGGGCGCTGTGAGATGTCACGCATGGTCCTCTGCCACCTCTTCCCCTTAGCGTGCTGCTCCGATTCCAGTCTGTCCAGTGTCCAGCCCGTCTCGGTACTTCCTCCTGTATTGCCGAGTAATTCTGCCGCCCGTGCCTGCCACACTGTGTCCTTCCCATCCTGACCATGGTGCTTGCGTTGTTCACACGTGTTGGGTACCGCGGACGCTGCTGACGTGGATACTGCACATTAGTATTTGTGTGTACATGTGTTTTCAGTCCTCTCAGGTAGAAAAGTAGGAATGGAATTTTTGGGTCCTATAATAACCTTAACTTAACCATTTGAGTAATTACAGAACTGTTAACTATTGGTACCATGTTACTTTTCCATAAGCAATGTAGAAAAATTCCTATTTCTCTACATCCTTCCTAATGCCTGATGTTACCTGTCTGATTTTAGTCCTTCTAGAGAGTAGGAAGTAGTATCTCATTATGGTTTTAAAGTTTATTTTGCTATTGGCAAATAGTATTTATACTCTTTTCACGTGTTTATTGGACATTTGTTGATCTTCTTTGGAGAAATGTCTATTCAAATCTTTGCCCAATTTTTATATTTTTGTTGTTGTTGTTTAGAGTTGTAAGAGTTCTCTAGTTGTTAGATCCTTATCAGATAAAGCATTTGTGAATATTTTATCCCACTATGTGTGTTACCTTGTCACCTTCTTGAAGCTCTTTGAAGTACAAAAGTTTTCAACACTAATGAAATCCAATTTGTCAATCCTCTTTTGTTGGTTGATACTTCGGGTGTCATCTGAGAAATAGTTGTCACACTTGTGGTTATGAAGATTCACACTTGTGTTTTCTTCTTGGAGCTGTATAATTTTAGTTGCTAAATTTTTATATGATCTACTTGGAAATGATTTTGTGTCATATGTGAGGTAGATTTCCAAGTTCATTTTTTTTTTTTGGCATGAAAATTCCAGCTGTCTCAGTACAGTCTGTTGAAATGATGGTACAATTGTCCTCTGTGCCTTCTACAGAATGATGCTGGGACCTACCCCAACACATATACCAACACAGATACCAAAATACGTGAAATTTCAAGTCTCTTATATAAAATTGTGCAGTATTTGCATAAAAACTGCATATATCCTCCCCTATACTTTAAATCATCTCTACATAAATTATAATACCTAATTTGTAGATACTATATAAATTATTGTTATACTGTGTTGTTTACGGAAAAAGATGTAAACATTCAGTACAGATGGAGTTTTTAAATATATTCGATCCACAGTTGATTGAATTCAAGAATGAAGAGACATAGATAGAAGACCAACATTTCTTGGTGCTTGATAGGTGTCAATCACTGCATTAAGTAGATATGTTAAGTTCATTGTGCAGGGTGTGTGTGTGTGTGTGTGTGTGTGTGTACATAATACATATGGTGATAGGTTTGGTTTAATCATATCCTTCATTTCAACATATGAACTTGATGTCTGTAGAAAGTTTCTTTCTAAACAAAGAAGCTGTGGAAGAGTAAGGGAAAAGCATATGTGTTCACATTCATTCTCTACGCACATGATCACATGCATATCTAAGTGGATCTGTGTGACTGTGTTTACTTGCTGTATAGGCTCAGATGAGCCCTGGCTTCATGGCGTCACGGTTATAGTTTGTTGCTCCCCGCCTCTCGACTGGACTCACCCATCATTCAACAGGGAGAGTGCTTTTACCTGTCGCTTGCTGTCCTCCTTCTCCCTCGCCATTCGATCTTCAACGATGTATCAGTATGAGAATGATTCAAGGGGAACTTGAAACAGAAAATGATGAAATCCCTTTCTTAACTCAAAAAGTTAACTACATATTATCACAAAGAGTTTTGTCACATAAAGAAAAAAATTAGATGAGACCTTAGTGTAAATGATAAAGTTCAGAAATTTTAGAAACTAACAAAGGATATAACACATAACCAGGAAGAATACTGAGCTTTCCTAAAACAGATAAAATACAAGCCATGAAAGGAAAAAAAAAATTAATGAGTTAGATTTCATTAAAGTAAAACATTAAGAAAATCTATGGTTTATTTTATATAGAAATGAACTTTCTGGGGGAACATATTCAAAATAGCCATATTTGATAAAAGACTATACAAAGTATGTTACGCAGATGAAGAATTCTTCTAAGTCAATATTAAAAAGATAACCGGTACCTCCATAAACAAGATAGTTGGAGAAACAATCATGGAAAGAAGATGCAGGAATGGCCAAGAAGTACCTCAGCATCAGTGAAGTTGGTAGGAGGCTGTCCCCTGTGTCCACTGGCCTGTGTAAGGGAGATGCAGGTCTAAACTACCAGGCAGTGCCCGGTGCCATGATCAGAAGAGTCACAGATATAAAAACGGACAGCATTGGGTGCTGCTGAGGATGCCAAGCAACTTGCACCCTTGCACAGGGTGGGAGTGCACAGGGGTCCGCGCAGGTTGGGGACCTCTGGGGTAGTGTTGTGGAGGTCAGACACCCATCTTGGATCCCAGACGTCCACCTCTGCTTTCCCCCCACGTAATGCAACACATGTGCCCAAGCATGTCACCCAAGAACATCCACAGCAGCCTTGTGCACAGTATGCTGGTGCACACTGTGTGTGCCCAGGTGCCCACGCTGGGAAGATAGATGAGCAGAGTACCACCTGGCCGGAACAGGAGCAGCTCACAATACAGAAGGCAACATCCAGGTTCCTCGTGACCTCACGCTGACAGACAGGAGCCAGGCTCAAGACTGCTTGCCTGGTATTTGATTCCATTCACATAAAGCTAGTGACTCATAGAGTTAATTTATGGAAATAAAAGTGGACAGAATTTGCATGTGAAGGGAGGGGCAGCAGTCCAGGTCAGGGACACGTGGGCTTCCTGTGGTGCTGAGACGGCTGGGTCCTGCCCATGGTGCTGGCTGCATTTGCTGGGTGAAGGAGCACTGAGGTGTGCAGTTCAGACATGCAGGCACGTTCACTTCCTGGTGCAGACCCTGGTCCAGCAGCTTGGCCTTTGTGAGCAGAGAGAATGGAAGCCCTTGGCCACTTCAGATTGAATTGACTTGGGGTTTCAACTCTTGGAGTTGTCTGCCTCTCGTTAGTGCACTTCACTGGTTCCTCTAATTGTGCTTCAAATTGTTCCCCACTGCAGGAGAGAGCTGTCTTAGTAAGGGGCACATCACCCTGTGACATATGTGCTTGTTCGTAACATGTGTTTACACAACTTGCATCATTATGAATTCAGTATGAGCTTGAGTGAGCAGTATTTCTAGCTGGAGGAAATATTTAATTATGGTTCATCTTCTGTACATATTAACCCAAGTCAATTTTCCTTTCCATTGTCTGAAAGGATATACCCTGTTATTAGGTGGAGCCTGTGGAATTGCCGTTTTTGTAGGTCAAAATTGATAGAATGTTGGCAATTCTACAGGAATCAACCTATCTGCTTTTATTGACACCAGGAAAATAAACTGAAAGGAATTTTTTTTTTTTTTTTTTTTTTTTTTTTTTTTTTTTGCGGTGCTGGGATTGAACCTAGGACCTTGTGCTTGCGAGGCAGGCACTCTACCAACTGAGCTATATCCCCAGCCCCTGAAAGGAATTTTAAGAAAGGATGCTCAGAAATTTTCATACAGCTGTACCCACCTGGGACAAGGTTTTACACCCTGCAGATACGGACAGCCAGTAGGAGGACATACCTGAGGCAGGGGCCAAGACAGCTAACTGGGCTTGGGCTGTCTGTGGGGAGACGCCCGGTGTTGGAGGTTAAGGATGGGATGGGCTTCCTTGGTAACTTTACCTTCATAACTGAAGTTCATTGACAAGGTGTTTCTCTCTTCCAAGGCCTATGACCTCTGTTTACAGTGGCAGTCTGAACCTAGAAGCTGTGACCCAAGCTTTCAGCAGGTTTTGGTAGGTTCAGAGCCAAACAGTAAAATTCCCTGGGGGATAATTGCAAAAATCACAGAATTTCCATCACTTGCTTTGAAAATGAAAACAAACAAAACAAAAACCCTTTACTGGTATCTTAGAGTAAAATAAAGCAAGCCATGGGTTGCAAGCCCTCTGTGGGCAGGGAAGTCATACTGAATACTTAATCTGATGCACAGTGCATGCGACTCTGGTAGTGCAAGGTCCTGCATGCGGTGCATGATGGAAAACTGTTGGTCCTTGTGAGCACTGACCCAGTGCTGTCTATGTGTAACACAGGCACAGATGTCCAGGTGACAGAAAATTACATGGCTGAATTTCCATGTTCTAGCAGAAATTATTCAGTAACAAGTGCCTCTCCAGCTAGGGAACAAAATGGCCATGCACAATGGTTTCAGTCACTACCATTCAGGATCCTAGAAAAGAAACAGCCAGCCACCCACAGTCCAGCCACACAGGACAGGAATTTGCTGAGAAGACACGTGGCCCTTTAAACAAATGCATGTCAAGCTTCAAGTGCATAAGTGACCCCGGAGCACATACAATGTGAAATTGCAACAATGCCTCCTTAGGCACGACGTGGGCCTGGGAGTGTGCCGTTTTCATAAGTCAAGTGACGCTGTAGCGATTGGCACATGTCTGCAGGTCTTTATTCCCTCTGCACCCGAGACAAGCGGGGCTGGACGGAGAGCAGAGAGCTGTTCCTGGTGGCGGGGCTTACCCAGCTCTGAGGGGAGAAGACGGTTTCCAAAGGGTGCTCTGCAGTTGGAAAAGCGGTCCCTCACTGGCAGTAGCTCATTATTGAGTGACTCTTGTATGCAGATCCTGCCATCTACTGACCTGGGGCTGATGACGGAGGCAGAAGTCTTGGTCTCTCTCCTCAACTTACTAACTCTATTTCCAGAGAGAAAATTTGATGCAAATGAAAGATGCACAAAATCACCAATAAACATGTCAACTCGCTCTGGATAAGGAATCACAAGGGTTCACTACTGCTGAGAGATCACCTGAGCCATGCAGCTTAGGCCTGGGTGACACTGGGGAAGGAAGGGTAGCACAGGAGATGTTGTGGAGTAGTGAAGGCAGGCAGGAGGCTTCACAGGAAGGGGCTTTGTGGAGAGCCCGCCCGGAGGGTTCCTGAGTGGGCTGGGGCCCAGGGGGCAGTGTGGGGCACGTGAAGGCAGAGGAAAGCCATCACAGAGACAGGGAAAATGCTTGAAATTGGTTAAGAAAAGAATTGGTTTCAGAACAGAAAAAAAAAGTAATAGAAAATGTCATGATTTAAATGATGGTCACGGACATTCCAGCTGGATGAGTAGTCAGAGATGCACATCTAAAATTAGCAAGATAGCCTGAGACTGCTGCGGTCCCTGGAGACGGGCGTCCAGCCTGGAGCTGCGAGACCATGGGGCTGAGGAGCGTCCCTGACAGGGGGACGCCCACGTGGGCAGGCGTGGTGGCTGAAGCCCAGCCCTGCAGGTGCCCACACCCTGGCTTCCCTTCACCTGCAGCCTGCCAGCCTCGGAGCAGGACAGTGAGGCTGCCCGCCCTGCATGGTGCGAGGGCTGCGCTGCAGAGGGCAGTTCATGGCTGAGTGCACCCCAGGTTGAGGTGCTCCCTGTACGGCCTCGGAGCTTTCAGAAGGCTTCAAGGGAAATATTCAGGGAGATTTGAAATTGCATCGCATGCTGCAGATCACAGAAGCAGGTGGCTGTTTTCTTCTCCTATCAACACGCACCTGAGGTTGTGAGTGGGGGTGTGGGAAGCACTGACTGAGCCAGAAAATGTGCTTTCTGGTTGGAACCCCAGCACCTGCCTGTGCCAAGTTTAGAAAAGGCCTAATGATTAAAGATCTCAATTTCCTTTTGGGTGAGTGACAAATAATTAGTCACATCTTGAGTGATTACTCTGAAGGTCACAGAGTAGGCAGGTCTGTTACAAAGGTCAATTGTAATAAAATAGACCATGATCTGGGAATCACAGAAGTGCCTAGGCATTTGAAAAGAGAAAGAATAAAGCCCTATCTTCGGAACCTATTCTGGTGTGCATTTGTCTTTTATGTCCCAAGTGACATGCCATGATTAAGAAATAAGGCCAAAGTGTCCACAGCACAGGTGCTGAGTCAAGAGTGTTCTGTGCCTTCATGATCTGATGGATCATATTACCCAGCAGGTGGACATTGTCTGAGAAGGGACTAGAAAGCTGAGGCCACGTGGTGAAGGTTGCCCAAGTTCCCTGGCTTTCAAAACACGAGAGGTCAACAAAGAGCAGAGAAGAAGAGAGTGACAATGTGTCTGAATGACAATAGAATGAAAAGGATTTTGAAGTTATTTTTTAAATTATCCATTTCTTATTTGTAGAATTATTTAATTCAAATTATTGAATTAAAAATATAGATTGCTACATGCCAGCTCTGAACTGGGGGCTGAGAAACAGACATCAGAAGTTCCTTAACTAAAGCTGCTATGTAGTTTGCCCCTTGGAGATAATTCTAGACTCATAAACTCATTTTGGGGCAGGGGTTATATTTTACTTTTAAATGCTCTAAAAATATAATAATTTACAACGTTTGCCAAAAAAAAAAAAAAAAAAAAAAAGCCTTGCAATTCAAAGATGCAAACTCGCCCACCTGCCGACTGTGAAATTAGTTGCTTCCTGAGCAGCACTAGGTCCCAAGGAGGTGGCAGTACTTGGGGTGGGGCCTGGGTGACCGGCAGGTGCGGGGCTCCTTCCAGGTGTCACTGCAGAATGACTCAGGCCATCTTCCCTGCTGGCTGTGGCTCCTGTGACCTAGTGACACACCACCCATCAGAAACGTCCCTCCTCAAAATCTGGCTGCCCAGAGAGGGCTCCCCGCACAGGCTCTGATAGCCGAATCACTTCAGAACATCCGTGCTGCGGACACCTCAGGATCCCCTCCTCAGTGCTACTTCCAGTGAGCATGATCTTTGAAATGGAGGATGTTGGATGTTTTCTGTCAAAGCCAGGCAGGTGTCAGGAGATTTAGAACAAACTCGATTGACAAAAGGTATTTCTGATTATTACCCCTCTATTTTGATAGGTTAGCTTTGTGATGTTGAAAGCCTCAGAATTAACAGAGATCAATCATGTTTGTGTCTTCCCACAATGTCAGAATTTATCGCATGACAATTCACAACTACATTACTGTCACTGTTGGCAATCCATAGAGGTTTTGTGGGTCACCTGGTTGTCATAAGCGGGGCAATCACAGGTTCTTTTATTCCAGTCTTATTTACTAATATCTATAGCACTGAAGTCACACATCAAACTTCACCCAGTGATATTTCTATGTAGGTCACAAAATGATTAAGAAAGGGTGAAGGCAGCCACAGGGTCATAGGATGCTGTGCCAACAGCAGAGGCAGACAGTTACCACGGGTGGTCAGATAAGATGAGGAACTAGACAAGGAACTTGTTCAGGGCCCGGAACTGTCTTAGGCCAGGGTCTAGATGGCAGTTTCCAGTGAGCCACAGCAGGCGGGGAGAGAGCTGAGCTGAGGGTGGGGACAGAGTAGGAGGCTCACTGCTTGTGGGTCTGTCTCGGGCTGTGTCCAGGGATGGTCTGAGGACAGGTCGCACAAGCCCCTGCACCCAGTCTCGGGGGCTCCTCCTCTCCTGGTTGTCAGGTGAGGGGCTTGCTTCCTCTGGTGCGCTGGCGTATTCGACAAGCTCCTGGGCCTGGTTTTTCTCGTGTAGGTTTGATGTGCTCTGCTTCCAATTTAATTTGACAAGTCCATTTATTAGCATGATTAATTTACCAGGTGCGCCTCTGGTGGGGCCCAGCACATGGTGGTGTTGCCGTGAACGAGACAGGCGTCGCATCCTTCCACCCGGCACCTGGACTCAGGCGGGCAGCTCCTGGAGAGGCACTGCTTTGCAAAGTGGGTCTGGTGCAGCCGAACACTACTGTCCACACGTCCTGGGGTCACTCAGAGCGGGGCACAGCCTGTGCTCCACAAGGCTGTAATCGTATGCTCACCAAAATTGAGGAGCAGAAAAGCATCTACTCTGCCCCAGCTGCCTATGTGGCCTCATTGCCACCCCTGTCCCCTGGAAGCCAGTGGCAACAGAGCATTTGTTTGATTTTCTATCGTGTCGTGGCAGATCCATGGATGTGCACTTTCTCCTAAGGGAGTTCTGTGGGGGCAGCATTAATTCACGAGGTACAACAGGCTTCTGAGCACAGAAACGGCTTTGTCACAGGCAACTGAGTGAAGGCAGTTTTAGTGTCATGTTTTAAGATAACAGTAAGCAGATCTCTAATGTGTTCATTTACATACCAATGGACCTTCTTAAATACTTACGCTGTTATTAACCATGATCGTCTTAACCTCCAGAACAACTACTAAGCAGGCACGACTGTGAACTCCTTAGGTTTAGTCAGAGACTAAGAGTCCTTTGGCATCTCTGGCTACATGTGCTTTACTAAGCTAGCAATTACATTATTATTTATAATTGAGCATATTAGAGTGGTTGCATAACTGTTGAAGGTAGTATTTAAAAATCGGTATTTCATTTCCTACTGAAGTTTCACATATTACTTTAAAAAAATAAACTAACAGCAAATACTCACAGGTCCAAGTCACATTATCTGGCCTTACTCTGTTTGGGTAGCTGTCACAACATAGCACCAACTGGCAGGTCATAAACCACAGCTCTGGAGGGGAAGGCCAAGGCCACAGCAGATTTGGCATCTGGTGAGAGTCCCATTTCTGGCTGGTAGAGCTGCTTCTGCCTGTTCCCCCATGGTGGAGGGGCCGAGGCAGCTGTCTGGGCCCTAATCCCAAATGAGGCAAATGAGGAACTGGGTCCTCTCCAAAGGCCCCGCCCTAATGCCTTCCACTGGGTGACTAGTTTTCAGCTGGAGTTTGGGGAGACGCAGGCCTCAGACTGCAGCACTCTCCTATCAGGAACAGCGTACGTGCTCAGTAATATAACCTAGAATTTGGGATCCAGCGACCTGTGAGTTCTGAGATGTTATCTAGGAAATACACCTAGGTAGTCCCAAGGTCTAGCCCCTTACCTTCTCTTGGCCTGCTTTCCACGTGGAAATGAGCATGATAATATTGACCACAGAGTGTCTTGGTGAGAGTGCCATGCACAAGAGTGTAGGCCCACAGGCTGCCCATCTTCATCACGTGTCCTTTACCCAGAGATGGGCAGGACGCAGGGGTGTAACGTGCTTGTAGACCGACTACGTCCAGATCCCACACTGCCTCTGTGAACGGTCACATCTGTCTTCATATCTGGCTGACTCACGAGTCTCAGGTGCCACCCATGCTTACTCCAATCCAGGAGGCCTTGGGAGGTGAAGGAGCATCAGGACAGAGGCGAAGCACGCTGGTCCTTGGGGGCCTGCTTGGGGAGGAGACAGACCCACGCTGTTTCGGGGAACGCCTGCAGGCTCAGCCTATTCCTCCACTGCCCTCAACTCAGAAGCTCCTTAGTGCACACACTGCAGGGCCAGCGAAGTTCAGGTCACATCAAGCTGCACCCTTAACATCTCATGCTCTTGCAAGCAGACTGCTGAGCTGCCATCCCTCAAAGAGCTGCTGTCTGAGGCGATGCTGGTGAGTGCAGACAACCCACGTGTAACCCCCGACCCAGCAGTCTGCAGCTCATGGCTGTGCCCCCTCCTCCTAATGTGCTTCCCCTGCCACTCTGAGGAATGTTTCTAGGAGCATGAAGGACCAAGCACTCGAAGGGGTCCAGGACCCCTGAGGACTCTCCTGGTGCACAGGTCGTCTGTGCACCACATAAGCTGGTACTATGTTTTACTAGAACATTCCTCCTGTTGCACATCCTGTCACACTCCAAGTACTACAAAGTGCTAGTTCCTTTCTGGTATTATGCTGATTCTGAGCTTTTCCTTACAGGTCTACTTGTCGCTTCAGATATAATACAGATGTCTAGTTGTCTGAACACTTACAGTAATTTGCAAGTAATGCTAAATCATAATTAACAAGCTGCCTTATTTCTTCTTGGAATAAAAATAATCACCCAGCTTCAACTATTGTAATAACTATATATTTAATTAATGTACCTGGAAAATCTTTTTTTCCTCACATATTCACAGATCTTAGTGTTATCTTGATTGTTATTAAGCTCTCCTGATAAACAGTAATTCTACTTGACTAATCACTATGTTGTTTTTTATGTGAACACTTGTAAATCATTCAGAGAAAAACAATTAAAATTCATGAATTGCCCACAAAGTGTGTGAATCCTGATTGTCTGCTCCCTTAATGGATTGTGAAAGTAAAGAGCAGTTTCATGGGGCTGCTTCCCCTGCAACTTTGAGACTTCAATGTCTATAAAATCTGATTTATTTCACAAAGTTGTGCATAGTTATTTTTACAGCCCACAAGATTTTTAAAAATTCTTTACTTTCACATTCTTCCACATAAAATGTCAAATTCTGGATTTCTCTTCTTGTCTGAGGAGCTGGAAGCCACCTGGTTACGTATTCTGAGTCTTCCTTCTGACTGTTCCCCCTCTGAGCTATGCTGTTATAATAAAGCGTGCTCTAACACTCCGGAGACAAACTCCACACTGAACGCATACAGCACTCAGCCGAGAGAAGGTGCTTTAAAATCACTGTGGAATAAACTCAGCCTTCCAAGTCTGGTCCCACTTCCCACGTCGCCCTAATGAAGATGCTGTCTGTGGAATGTCTGGGTCCTAAGCGTTTGTGGACCATGGCGATGGGTCTTGAGGGTGCAGCTTCTAGGAAGAGACAGACGAAGGCCCGCTTCCTCTCTCTCTGCTCGCCACACACGCAGAGGAAACCAGAGTGTGCCATCTGAAAAACAGGTAGCGCGCTTCCCAGATACCATCTGCAGAGCCCTGGTCTGGAGCCTCCCACCTCCAGAACTACAAGGAATAAGTGTTTGCCTGGGAGCCACCCAGCATGTGGTGACACAGGCCGGATGGACGGGACAGTAGCTTTCAACAACCCAGAGGCCAAGACAGCCCTCTGGGGTTTCCCTGCAGGTCCACACAAGGCTGCTCTGAAGTCCTTTGTCCTAAATGTCACTCCCTCCTCCTCTCCCTCGTGGCACAGGACGCATACTGGCTCCCCTGCTTCTCCTCCATCTCTCATGGTGCACCGCTGGGCCCTGCTCTCCCCAAACTCGGTGCTGGGTCCTCTCACTCTACTGCCCCTACGTTAGGCCAGTCATGCCTGTGTTGTCAGAGTCTCCCTGTCCACACGTCTCCGGGATCTCCTGCGCCCCTCTCTTCTCCTCTCATTGCCTAGTCTGCGTACCCACTCTTGACGTCACCCAGGATGCTGTCGTATGCCCCTCCTGACCACGCCCAAGCCAGCTGAACATAGCCCTCCATCCCTCCCATCAAGCGAGCCTCTTGGCTCACGCAGGCCTTCACGAGGCCTTGCTGCTCTTTGTGGTTACACCGGCAGGTGCCTCTCTGTGTGATTGCTTGTGGTATTTCCCAAAGCCTTAGGAGCAAGAAAAAAGCACAGTCAAGGTGATCTGCAGGACGCTCCCAGCTGGCCCTATTGCTCCATGTCCCACGGCCATGCATGTGTTGAATCCAGAGTCTACACAAGGCCCCTGTAAGGAGGAGGGTGATACTGGGCAGTTCCCTGTGTTTCCTTCCTCTCCCTGTTGTCATATGAAAGGAGAGGCCTCTATCATGTAGGGGCCAGGCCTATACGGGCAACGCCCAAACAGACTCGGTTTTACAGTTTTACCCTGAGACGCCGTGTCACCTAGGAGATACTTCTCCCGTGGGAACACCCCGCCTCTGTACCCACCAGCAGTTGCTTGGCACAGCATGTTTGGCAACACATGGCAATTCTTATACACTGAACTTGTGCAATCCACCTAACCACATAGAATGTCAGAGAATGCTTGCCCAGCCACCAGGAACCATTCTCTAACTTGAACTCAACTAGGGTCGTCTTGACCCACTTCCCCTTCTGCGTATGATTCCAGATCTCGTGATGTTGTTTGTGGTTTGAGTCTAGCAGCGGCCCCTTGTGACTAGTGCACTGGCCCGCTTTACTTCTGGTTCTGAACTGTAGAGAGTGCGCGCTAACCCTGCAGGGGTCCCAGAGCGCGGGCTTGGGGGCTCTCGGCCTGCCTGCTGGTAAGTGAATCCCGTCTCTGCTCCAGGATGGGATTTAGCGCGGTCTCACTGTAACAACCTGGATGACAAAGCTAAGCAGTACAGAGTCACGCTGTAGTGAGATAGTGAATCTGTCTCAACCATGAAGATGATACACCAAACCCAACTGTCAGAGTGACGTGATGGTCTTGTTGAATGCGACGCAGACCCACAGTTCCGGGGAGACCCTGGTGTGATCACCACGCGTATCTGAGTTTACTTGGTCATGCTGGCGCCTGGCCCAGGCGGACCCGGGGCATTCCCGTTAGTCCTCGAAACTTTGCAAGTGTGCCTCTGATTCCCAAATGACACTGATTTCCAGTCACTGACTCGCCGTCCTTCTAGTCTCCTCTCAGATGCAGACTGGACTCCTCTAGCAACAGTCATGGCCAATGGCCCCTCTGTGTCCGGTGTCGACCAGTTGTGCCAGGAGTTGGGGCGCAGCCAGGCCAGCATTCAGTGCCCACCTACTGGGCTCACGCCAGAAGAGAGACTTTGTGCTTATTTATGGAACTGGAAAGCCACTTGGCACAGAATTCCCAGCGGCTCTTTCTGGGAAGTAGGGTCACGTGTGAGTTTGCATCGTCTTCCACATTCTTTAACAGGACGCGTTTTACTTTTATAATTAGGAAAAAGATTAGAAAGTGCATTTTAAAGATAATTTCTTTGAAAACTTTCTTCATCTAGTAGGTTTCAGGCCCGACATTTACTCATGGGTCCTTTAAAACCAGCCATTCGTTAGCTGCCTGCGTGCTTTCCAGGGCGCGGCAGCTTTGGTGACTGTGGGTGTGTACCAGAGAGAAGGCTCATGCAGGAAGCCATGGGAGACCCACAGGATTACTGCCACTAACACATCCCCAGGCCTGCGGAGCGCAGGAAGCGAGCGCTCGGTCTCCACGGCTCCGGGAGGCACAAGCTGTGGTTACACTTGCTTTACAAGTAAGGAAGGCGAGGTCCAGGGGGATGCGCTAATTTGCCCAAGGGTGGGAAGTGGCACTCACACACCAAGGCCAGCACCTGTCATCCTGGGCTCCTGCACTGAGGGGAGCGTTTGTGCACGGGATCTGGTGAGCAGGAGCCTGTCCTGCTCTTACGCTCTGGGTGTGAGCTGCCCCCCAAAGACGCTGCTGATGCAGGCACGGTCAGTGCGACATGGCTGGATTCGGGCAGCTGTACCCCAGTCAGTCCGTCCTAGTTTGAGTGGACTGACTGGGTGGAAATCGTGGGCAGGGGGCTTGGCTGGAGGGGTGGGTCATTGGAGCGGGTGCTGGAGGGGAGCCTCTGCCTCTCTCTCCCTCTCCCTCTCCTTCCTGGCTGCCTTCAGATGAGTGGCTCTCCTGAGCTGGGTCTGTCCCCCATGACGTGCTGCCTCATCTTGGGCCCAGAACAGAGGAGTCACCTATAGGAGGAGTCTTCTAAAACCTTGAGCCCCAGGTAAACTCTTCCTCCTTGTTTTGGGTGGGCATTTTGGTCACGACAATACAAAGAGTGACTAAGTCACCTGCCTGCTGCAGTGTCAGTCTCAGGGTGTCTTGTCCATCCCCCGGCAAAGGAATCTGAACGGCAGGTGTGAGAACCAGACCTTCAGGGCAGAGGGGAGCGGACAGGGCACCGCGGGAGTTTGAATACATGATACGTGGAGTTCACCTTAGAGTGAGCGCAGCTATGTGTAGCTACTTGGAAACACGCATGCGTTACTGCTACCGCAGTTCCCTGCTGGGCACCCCTCTCCAGCACCTGTTCCCCCGTCATGCTTTAAGAACACGTGAGCAACGGGCTGCCCTTGACTTGGCTCCCAGATGTGCCCTCAGCTGGGTGGACCTGCCTCCTGTGCCAGGTGGTGCTGCTGGGTATGCACCTTGAGGGCAGCCTCCCCGCTGTGGGGCTGAGATCCTGGTCCCTCCTCTGGGCTGACACCTATGAACCAGGGCGGCCCCACACAGACCTGAGTTCTTGCAGGGGTGTGTCCTGCCGTCAGTTCACCCCTGCCCCGCTGCCTGCCTGGGAGGCGACCTCTCACACGGTGGATGGGACTGTTTCACTGATGCTTTATTTACAAAGTTGCCTAGAATTTGAATAATCTGTCACCAGCTGCATTTCTTTCTGTGAGTCCACCTCTTCAGTGGACAGTGCCACTAATGCAGAGTTGTCCAGGAACGTGTCCACTGCACCACACCCCATCCATCCATCATCTGTTGGAGGGACTGGAGCACCCTGACTGTGGACCAGTGTCCACGAGAAGGAAGAGCAGTGGGTATGCCGGCAGGCAGAGGGGAAAGTGCTAGCACTCCGGGTATTAGGAAGAATCACTTTTGGGGTAAATACCAGAAAACAGAAGAGTGGGGGTGACTTCTCATCGGCAGAAAGCCTCGGTCATGGAAGATAAGCGTTCCAGAGACCTGCTGCTCCTGTTGGCCTTGAGTTAACACAACTGTTCTTAAGAAATCCCTGAATCTCGAGCTTTCTTACCACAGCATGCAGAAGCTAGAGAGGAAAAACAAAGACTAACACGGGGTGGATCTCCTGAAAATCAAAGGGAGGTCAGTAGAGGAGAGGGACCAAGGGGTGGGAGGAGGCAGGGAAAGGGAAACGCTGGGAGTGATATTGGCCAAATTATGTTGTTAGGTTGTGTGTATGGACGACTGTGTAGCGACAGATCCCATCCACGTGTGCAGCTGTAATGCAGCAGTAAAAACATGGAAAAATAAGAGGACTGGTAATGTTAACAGGGAAGGAAAGAAGGGAGGAAGGAAGAAGGAAGGGAGGGAGGAAGGAAGGAGAAGGAAGGGAGGAAGGAAGGGAGGGAGGGAGGGAGGGAGGAAGGAATGAAGGAAAGAAGGAAAGAAAATGCCTGGCTTACCCCAGCGTCCTCCAGGTGTCAGTCACACTGCCACCCTGAGCCAAGGACTTTTTCATAAGAACAGAGACATGTACAGTCTGCCTTCCAGGCTGTAAAGGTTCTATGCACGAAGAGGTTTGCTGCGGTTTCCTTTTGTGCATCTCCTTCCCGAGGCTGGGAGTCTCCTCAGGGCAGAGCGCGTCTGAAATGCCTTGGCTAGGGGACCTGGGTGTTTGCTCCTGCAGCGAGCGTTGAGTCCATGTGCGGCCATGTGGGGTCACCCTCTGCGTGCTGTGGTCTTGTCTTCTTGTGCCGGGACCCTCTTTGGTTCAGACTTACTCTCTTACATGAGTTCATGAGACACCTGAATTCTTCCTGACCCTGCGTGTCTGTGCCATCAGTCTCCATACACGGATTAGAAGGACAGAAAGATGAAGCGATAGACGCCCTTTAAGTATACTTGGAAATGAAATGCCTCCTCGTCTCAACTTCTCTCCTTGACCTACTTTTCTTTTCCTTAATGGAACTGACCTCTGAGATTTAAATCCTATCCAACAAATCTGCAGAAACTCGAGAAGGAAGGTAGGCGAGAACTTGTAATGAGAAAGGTGCTCTCGAACAGTGGATGGAAGATGTTAGTAGAACAAAATGGCAAAATCACAGAGGGGTTAAAGGAAGCAATTATTTACCATTTCTGAAACTCTCTTCGTCTTCCTGGAGTTGTCGTGCCCCAGAACTGCCACCATCTTCACACTGGCCACTCTGACCTCCCTGTCCCAGCCATGTGTTGGGTTCCCACCTGGGGTGCCACTCCCACCCCACGGGCAGCTCTGAGATGGGGAATTTTCCACTGGGCCTGGGCTGGGGCAAAGCGGGCAGGTGCCTGTGGTGTTCTTCCCGTGAGTCTGAGTGGGGCCTGGGGAGGCAGTCTGTTTAGCCATGTCTGTGGTCGCACACCCTCTCATGCCTGGCCCTTCGCCCCAGGTGTTATTGCAGAGGGTGGACTAACCCAGCACACTCGGTATCAGCTCTAGTCCAGAAGAATGAGCAATGGTAGCCACGCACACAGCTGAGCATCTTCAGGCACACCACATTCTGATTCCAGAGACAGAGGTCGTCATAAACCTCTCAAGGAAGTTTGCTCCAGTTATGAATCGTGCACCATGAGTTAACTAACGGCCAACCTTGGTCCTGATTCACTGACACGTGCTGTGCAGGCAGAGGCTGCTCCTGGCTCCTGACTGCCCAGGGCCATCCACAGTGCCAGGCCTATAACAGGCTTCTGACTGTTTGCTGCTTTGTTTGATTTGATTTGATTTAAATTTCCCCTATGAAATACTTTATTCCAAGCAGTCAAATGAAATGTCACAGCTATTTTGGGGGCATTCAGACAAATATCTTCAAAGCCTCCTTTTTACATTTAGAAAGCTATGGTGGTCTCTAAATCTCCCAGTGTTGCCTAAGCCTGGAGATCTCAAAATATCCAATAAACAAGGAAATTGTCTTATGACAAAACACTAGAACCTGAAGATGGAACTTGGTTTTTGATGGATCTGTCTATAAGAATGTCACCAGGAGATTGAAATAGCTTCACGTGAAGGCACCTGTGGGGGTGGCGTCCATTCTGTTGACAGCCGTCCCAGCTGAGCTGGGGTCAGATGGTTGATTAGAATCCCAGGAGCTGGAAACAAGCCCAGTTCAGTGACAGTTCTCACAAATTACTAGAAGCACTTTCGTCAATAATAGTGGTTTGTGAGTGTTCATTACCAATACCATCTAATATTACCACAAAAATTGACTTAATGGAATGGTTTTAGATATTGGCTTCAGGGTGTAATTTTGAACCATTAAAGTTGTGAAATCCACTCTTACTTTTGAGTCAGCAGTGTGTATAATGTGTCCTTAAAAGAAGATAATGAAGGACCAAGCAGCCTCTTGATTGTTTGCAGTGTTTCCAGAATTCTATTCTAAGGAACAACTGTTATTTCAGTCTGCTCATTTGTGGAACACAGACTAATTACTTAGCTTCATCTGTAGTGTTTCTGAGCCTAGAAGACTAGAGAATACTGATTTGATTAATCCTGGTATGCTTACACAGGGAGAGAAGGGACGCTATTAATTCTGATCTTTGGATATTTGATTTGTGCGTATAATTTTTATCCAGATGGCAAGGTTTAGCCCGTCCAGCCCTACTTATTTAAAACTGAGTGGGAAAGAAAGGAGCTTAAAAAGATACAAAAGATGTCTCTCATAAAAGTGGAAGTTGGTGCCTGAGTATTAGGAGCAGGTTTATCTTTGGAAAAATGAGCTCTTGTTCACATGTTCTTGGTTCAATTAAGATTCCTTAGTTTTCAAGCATTTTGAAAGTTTTGGAAATACAAAGTTCCAACATATTCAAGAAAATTTTAAGCAACTATATTTTCTATCTCTTGTTAAACATATCTCAATGTTTCTCAATACTTCTGGGCACTAATATTTCTTTTGGAATGTACATGAAGACTTAGCTTAGGATAACTTCTAAATATCTTAAATATGGTCCCTTTTTCTGCATACATACAAATAGATGCATTAGATAATCTTACTGTACCTGGTTTTCCATGATTTAATTGTCATCTTATAAGCAAAACCTAAACTATTAACCCTTTAGTCATCTACATTTATTAAAATACCACATTATTCATAAGCCTAATTGCTTTTGGATATTTGAGTATAATTCACTACTAATTTGCATGACTCATTTAGTGAGGTAATTTTGCATCAACTATTGAATGAAATCAGTGAATAATAGGAAACGATTATATTGGGACATAGGCAATTCTAAAAAAGGAACAAGTAACTTAGTCTCCCTGTGGCCCTGGTTGGTGTTCGCCTGCCGTGGCTTCCTGCAGCCCTCCTCCACCGTGGCTCATTATCATTCATAGCTATGCTGCTATTTTAAAATAATGAATACATCTTAAAATCAAGAGAAAACCTCAAGCCTCATTCTTAAAGCTCACGCAGAGAGACATTACCCTAGATTTTCCTCAGGTGTCAGGAAGTGAAGGTAAGCTCTCTTCTCAAGTGCATAGACACACACACCAAAAAAATGTAATGGAAGTATTTTATTTCTCTGAAAGTTGAATTTAATGCATCTTTTATGAGAGTGCTTTAATGTAACCTCACATTTAGGAGTGGATAGGAAAGGTAATTTGTTATGAAAATCTTGACCATGTGAACATTCTGGCATCTCTGAACTTACCTGAGTCCAGAAGAAACCCTTTACGTGGCAACGACACGAGCTGAGCCCGGGCTCCTCCCAGGTCTGCGTGCTCAAGGGCTCGTTCGATCGGGCGCTCCCACCCCACACCTCCTGCCAGGCCTGCCAGCAACCCGTTTTCTGAACCCGTGTTCCCCCAGAAATGTCGAGTTTGTGCAACAGTCAGGAGAAGACGGTCCAGGGTAGGGTGAAGGGCCTTTGTGTCACCCCACCTGAGTCCTGCCGGTGGCAGCTCCGCACGGCAGGATGCCAAGGTCAGCCGAGCAGAGAGGTGAGAAAGAATGCGGGAGGCTGAGGAGGTGCAGTGTGGGCCACGAGGCGGGGGGCCGTGGGTGGAGCCTGGAGAACAGGTAGCCGAGTGCGCCCTCCACGGCAGCTCTGCGGAAGGTGACAGGTGGCTGGAGGGCCACAGGACGGCAGTGCTCCTAAGGTGACCTGTGACAGATGGTGTCCTTCAAGTGCTTGCTCATCCATTCACTTCTGCCCCTGCCGCCACTTCAGGGTGCCGTCGATCCCCAGGCTGCCCTCATCAGAGGAGAGGCCCGGGAGGAAGAGCCTTTGCAACAGCAAGCTGCAGACATCAAAACAGGATGCCATGCCAAGGGTCCCAGGAAGGGAGAGTCGGGGCGCCAACCCGCAGGACAGCTGGGCCGAGTCCCTGTCACGCCCGGCTGACCTGACGCTTGTGCCCACTGACCCCAAACTGAGGCTCCAGTCCATCTAGACAGTGCTTCAGGCCAGGTCCTCAGTGCCCCATCCCTGCTGTTGCCTCCAGGGCCTGTTGAAGAGCAACTCTGGATGCAGCCTGAGCTTCTGAGGCCTGGGTCTGGAGGGGGCTCCACGCGCACTTCCAGGAAGCTCGTGGCTATCAGAGCAAGCTCGGAGACAGTGCTGCCTCCCACGGGACTCAGGTGCTCCAAGCAGACCCGCCATCTCCCTTTGGAGGAGCAGGACACCAGGAGCGAGACTCGCTCTTCTGGAAGCAGCCACAGGCCTCGCAGGACACTCAGGCCCAGAGAGTGGTAGAGCAGGCACTGTCCAGTGTCCATCAGGAGACCCCAGGGGCCCAGTCAGTGCGTAAGCCAGATGAGTAACTCCAGAAAGAGTTACTGAGCACCTACTACGTGCTGAGCAGAATCACACCACACAAGCTCCTGTCCCCAAGGAGTTCATATTTCATAGCAGGAGGCAGATTTTAAAAATAGAATAGTAAGCAGCATTCATACATATGAATGTAGGTATACATAGATATATGTGCGTATAGATACGGATAGATGTCGACAGAGCTACGTGTACATATATCCCATCTCCTAACCTTCATCTCTACCATCCGTCTCTAGCTACCTCTTTTCTCTCTACATATACTATATACACCTTCCTAACATGCAGCTGCTCTCTCCATGATCTCTCCTTCAGCTGTCTGCATCTGTCATCTCTCACCTGGCTGTTCATGCCTGGGTGGGTAGCCACATAAGGCCGGGGTGTGACAAGTGCCTTGGAGGAAAATGAAGGAGAGAAGGTGGCTGGACCTGGCTAGGTACACCTGCTGCCGTGTCGGTGAGACTCAGCCCATTCGTGCGTGGAGACGGAGCCAACTTCAAGCAGGCCTGAACCCAGACAGGGGGCAGAGCAAGTCCAAAGGCCCTGGTGTGTTTGAGAAGGAGCAAGCAGTGTGTGTCCAGGACTCAGTGTGTGCACAGAGGGCCAGAGGCGATTCCAAGAAGGCAGGACAGAGGAGGGCAGGCTCCTGCAGGGCACTTAGGTCCCAGCCTTGCCCGGCATCTCCCTCGGGTGAGGCCAGTACCTGCTGGAGAGTTTGCCTCAGGGGCATAGTTGATGGACTCAGTTTCACGTGGTCCCTGGGATAGATGCTGAGATAAGAATGCAGGGGCCAGGTTAGGGGAGGGGGGCCGCGGCACCCACGCTGACCACGATGGGGTGCGGCTGAGATGCGAGAAACGAGCAGGTGAGGATCCATTTGGGGCTGGATCCACTCGATGAGCCAAAGGACAGAGAGAGGAGGGCGGACTGATGGGGAGCCCAAATCTCTCCTCGCTCAGCGGGAGGACCCCAGTGGGGTGTTACGACCCACCCAGGATGGTTCCCAGGATTTCCCTTCCACCCCCCGGGGTTCCCAGCTGGTGTGCATCCTCCTTCATCGGCAGCCTCCTCCTACTCAGGCTTCCCTCCGTGTTCCCTCTGCTGGAAGGTTCCAGAGCTGGGTGGGGGTGTCTGTAGAGCCTGGCTTCTCTTCTGGATACATCTTCTCTTGCCTGGTTTTCCCTTTGTTTCAAGTCTTCCAACATTGAATAGAAATGTTTGTTTTTAACTCATTTTGCAATACTTCAGCTAAGCCTTCTGCAAGTCTTTATTGGACTTCAGGTTTGTGTGCATAAACAGATAACGGTGTGTGACCTACCTGTACTTGTTGGAGTGGTGCATGCAGATCCTTTTATCAAAATCTTAGATCAGCAGAGATCAAGATGCTATTCCTCTTACTCTAACGCTGGTGAAACTGAGGCTTTCTATTAGTCTCCACCCATGTGTTTCCTAGTCAGAGTTTAAAGAGACAGTGAGAATATTAAACAGGGTCAGAATTGAAAGGATTAATTGGGGGAAAGCACAAAAATTGACATTCTGCCAGCTAATGAGGGACATGAAAGATTAAGGACGATTTGTGGAAGTGACGTCCATCTGCTCAGCCTCCCCTGTGTCCTGCTGCTGGGCAGCAGCCCGCGCGTCAGGGCCCTGGAGATGTGAGCAGTGAGCTGCAGGCAGGCACACCTTCATTCAGAAGTTCATGTTTCCTGATCAGAGAAAAAGACATCTGGAGAACTGGCCCCATGGAATCAAGTCCAAGGCACCATGTGCTCTCTAAGACTCTGATGTGCTAGCAACACTGAGGAATCCAGTTCTAACAGAGAGAACCTCTGTTCAGAATTCACTGGGCAGCATTTGAGCCAAATCTTGCTGGATAGGAGAGTAATAGAAGGTCAGAGGGTCAGCAGGGGCTCTATTACAAAAGGCTGTGGATGACATTCTGAGGAGGATAAACTTATTCTCAAGCCTTAGAGCAGAGGGACAGTGGATATTTTTAGGAAAGAAGTTGTATGACTTGCCTGTATTTTAGGAAATACCCAAACACAGACAGTAAAGAGGTTGGGCAGAGAAGTAACCGTATAAGACAAAGAATTAAGAGTAGAGACATGAAATTAATCCCTGGGCTGGTTCTTATAGCTTTGCAGTACTGAGCAGATCATTCAACCTCACAGATACCCATTTTAATTAGGCTTCGTTGTTGTTGTTGTTCTTCATGGATACATAATAATAAATATGACAGGGGCAAGTGAAAGGATGGCTTCATGACAAAGCACACCCGTGGACCATCAGCTGGATATTGCTTGCCCTGGAAACTGCTATTTTACACCCCTACCATCTCCCTCTTCACCGTCTTTAGAGAGTAGAGCCGTCTGCTCAGATGCTACACCACCCTCCAGCAGGGAACCACAGGTCCCGACTCTAGAAAACTGCCCACAGAATCTGCATCGCCCTGTTTGTGCCCACTGGGTCCCGTCCCGTGAATCACCAGCTACGCTACCAATGGTACCTGGGCAATCTGAAGCTCAGCCATGGGGGCACTTCAGGGACAAGTTTTTGGGGATGTGCTGAATATTAGTGTCCCCCAGGTTCACCTTGAGGTCCGAGTGGCTGAGCAGATGGCGCTGGAGTTGGAGACTCGGGGAGGTGGTGAGGTCAGAGACTGGATGCATGGTGGCATCAGCGGTGCGTTGGGTGCTCCGGGCGCTCCTGGCCCCTCTGCTGGGGACATCGTCAGGGTGCCTCTGCGTCAGGGCCTCCCTCCAGGGCCCTCCTCACGCCCCCTCCTTGTTCCCAGGGCCAGGAGACCAGCACTGTGTGCCTAGGCATCACCACCAACCCTAACCCAGGGGACCCCGACTCCCAAGGGGCAAGGCAACCCCCTGGCCCCAGAAAGAGGAGGGTCCTAAGGAAACATCAGCAGCATCTCCAGGGTCCCTGGGCTGGATCTGAAGTAGAGGAGCTGAAAGGCCGGAGCATGCGCTCCTGGAAGACTCTTCGGAGCTTCTTCACAGAGCCGAGTTTTTTGAATGATCAGTTTTGCCATAAGTATTTTTAAAAGTCTTGAAGAAGTACCTTCCCTTCTGACCCATAGATTTTACTTCTGGGAATCGGTGTTAGGAAACAGGTGTGTAGATTCAAGGCTTCTCATCACAAGGTTGCTTGCTGTAAATGCATCAAAACGTATCAAAAGTGTATCAGAAAGGAGATCAAGCTGAGATGCGAAGACATTGATCACCTAATTATCGATAAAGTCCTTCCATGAGACAGTGCTCAGGATTCCTTATCAAATGTATCCTTACAGAGTTATAATGTTCTCTTACAAAGAAAAAGTTGATTTTTAAATGGCACGGAAATAGAGACACTGTTTCATATCTCCTCATAAATACCTGTGTGGGAAAGCATCTAGAATAGGAGAAGCTCTCTTGTGATGATTTCAATGACTTTCCTTACCCTCACTTCTCCTTACGTATTGTTTACTCATCATCGTAGAAGAAAGACGTCGCCGCAGAGATCCTCCCAAGTGCAGTGGCCTCACTCTAATACCCCTATTCCAGGGAGTCCTTTATAGCATCACATTTGATGGACACTTTTATCCAGTGGGGTGCAACTTTCTTTTAACAGATTTTCAGTTTCTCTTGGGCTCATTGTAATAAATGAGCTATTGGACTGCAGCTTGTCCTGCAGGAACAGTCCCACTGATGATCACACTGGTTAGAACGAATGCCGTCCGGGGCCATGGTCCCACTGACACCTCTGCAAGAGGAAACGGAAGTATCCGTGGTCCTTTAGGCGATTCTGCTCTGATTGCTGATAAGGGGCAGCCCTGTCTTTGATTAATTTCCTGGGCTGTGACTTCCCTGGACAGGCTTTGTGGAGACCCTCGCCTGCTGTAGTGGACAGGAACACCTGGTGGCTGTTCGCGTGCCGCTCTGGCAGTGCCTGCTGTTCACCCATCCCTATGGCAGATTCCTGCAAAGCAGAGAACCCCACATGGATGCTCCTTAACGACACTGTTCCCCAATACCTACAGTTCCAAGAGCCTATGGGATTTTTTGATAATGTCATTTAAGGAACTGTATATTACAGTCGTGGACAAGGTTTAGGGTGAGCCCAGCTCTTTCTAAGTGTGTGTATCAGTGGGTGATACCCTGGCTTGCTTACTTACTAATAAGGAAATTATGCCTCTCTGCTGGAAGAGCTAGAGGGGCAATAGCACAACCCTTAATAATTCTGTCCCCTGGAGCAAGTGAAAACACAGCGCTGCTAAAGCTCACTTGGGGCTTGGAGCTGGGTCCTGGGGCTGCCAGCAGGTGGAGGCTGTTCTGAGCCTCTCAGATGTCCACCTGCAATCTCTCTTGCTGCTTTACATTCTTGTTTATATCACGAATGGACACTTTCAGAAAGCACGGGTTGGAACTACATTTCCTAAGTGCAGTACATAATCAGTGGAAGAAATCCCTGTCCAGACTGGCCTCGAACGACCCGCCCGCGCAATCTGGAGTTACCTGTTTCTCAGCGATACTCAGCGTGAGCTGTCCAGCGCAGAGGCACTGTCCTCCTAAGCCTCGGCCTTCACTCTGCCAAGGGATGGCTTCTGCGGGTCAGGGTGGGCCAACGTGCAGGTCCCTGTGCCGGCAGCTGCTGCCTTGAGATGCCCCTTTTCCCTTGCTACTGGGCCAGTGCTCCACCTCCTCTGGCTCCTTCTGCGTTGTCTTCAGCGCTCTGCTTTGGCTTGTCCTTCAGTGAGTATGCTCCCGGGAGGGACCCCACCCCTCATTGTCCTGAGGATGCAGTGCCAGCTTCTGCCGCATCCCGACCCCTGGTGATGAAGACAGAAACGCAAGGTGAGCCTGGACTTCTGAGCCTCTGACTGTGTTCCTCTCTGAAGTTCTTTGAGCAGTATGCATCCTTTAGTCCCCTAGGGGCAGCAGAGGCAGTTTTCCTCCTCCTAGGGGACTCCTAGCTGCATGGTGGGGAATGTCACAAGTTGGCACAGGTGTGTGTCAGCACATCGAGATGTTCACTAAAAAATCGGAGACCCATTTCAGACTCCTTCACTTACCCCAAGATTAAGGGGAAACACTTGCACCCTGCCCTAAAGAATGCCTATTGCTCAAAGGACATCGGAGAGGAAAAGGGTCTGTGACTCAGAAATCCAGGGACGCCGGGCACTTTTGTCTTCATTGTCAGGTTTGGAGTATCGGCTGTACACTTACTACAGGAATCTATGTGTCCATAGACGCTGCCTTTGTTTCTTTAATAAAACAGGCTTTGAATGTTCCCCGTAGCCAGGGCCAACCACTAGCTCTTTTGAATGTTCGAGAATCATCCAAGGCAAAGGGTGTTTTCTCCTGTGGAATCTCTGATGCCTGTCTCTGCAGAAAGCAAGGACCCAAGATAGGGCACAGAGTGGAGCATCAGAAGCAGGTGGCTGGGATCCAGATCAGGGCCTGCCAAGCACGATCTTAACACCCTGTCTGGCATGCAGTTTCCTGGCAGCACTGAGTCCTGGGGAGGTGCTAGCTGGCACTCTGCAGTCGAGCAGAGGAGAAGCCGGCCTCTGTCTCAAGCCCTGTCTGCTTGGCCTCCATCTTCTGCCTCTCCAGTGCTCTGGAGGCCAAAGGACTTCCCTGGGGAAATGCTGCCAGCACGGGCTGGGCGCCTCTCCTGGCGCTCCTCGTCTGTCCAGCTGGTGCCCAGGCCGGAGTTCTGCGAGGTGCCTTGGCACTCAGTCCTTAAGCCTCGGAAGGCAGAGTTGTCACACCGTCCCCAAATGCTCCGCTCCCCCTGCCCTCTGCTTAATCCCTGAGCCTCACTCCAGGGCATTTCTATGTTCTCCCAAACCCGTCTGAACTGGAGTCCTGCCTCATCTCCAAGGAAGTCTGCCGCTCTCCTCCCGCTGCCCCATCAGGAGCCTCCTGCTGGGCCGCCTGAGCCCTGCACCACTCTTTTGGCTGCACAGATACTCGTGTTAACAGAGGAAGTGCCGACCTGCCCCACCCACACCCGTGTCTGGAGGCCCTGGTGCTGGGATGCGACAAGACTGCGCAGCATCCTCTTGATGTTGTGGGTTTTCGTGACCTGGAGGGTCACTGCTGTTTTAGGAACTTGCATTCTGAGCAAAAGCAGAGTGAGCATTTAAGAGTGATTCACGGAGCCGCAGGAGCATGAGTCCTGCAGGGAGGAGGGTCCGCCACCAGAGGGCCTGAGGGCTCGCGGCCTGCGGCAGAGCCACCCCTGTCCCAGCACCAGCAGTGGGAGAGGGACTCGATCACAGGGAAGTACCCGGTGCAGAGCAGAGCAGAGTGGTGTGGAGGGTGTTTCTGGGGCAGGTGAGAAGCAGGCTCCTTGAACTGAAGTCAGAATAGGCTGGACATCTGGTCAGGGTGGCTAGGCACAAGCCCCCAGGGAGTCCACTGGATCCACATTCAGTGTGGACGGGTCCTCAGAGTGGGGTAGGGTATGCAGGGAGCCGGGGCCTCCTGCAAGGGCCATGGCGCTGCCCACATCTAGTGCTGTGCTCCAGCTCTGCCCCACTCCAGTGCCGGCGGGGAGAGGGCCGACCCAGCAGCAGCACTGTTCACCACTTGCCCTCGCCTGGCTCCGCGACAGGAGGGGCAGGACGTGGCCATGCTCACTGAGCACTGGCACCTGGGAGATTGGTGTGAGCCTGTCTGATTCACCGTATCCATTTGCCCAGTGTAGACTGAGCACCCTTCCTGTGCTCTTTACAAATGCTGGGAGATGGGGAGGGCACAGGCCTCAAGTTCACAGGGAGCATCACCATCAAACAGTCACACAAATAGCTATGCCATGGTCGCTCGTGAAATGCCTGCAGGGGAAGGTCCAGGAGGCCTGGAGAGCACAGAGCACAGGGGGCCTCACTGGGAGGCCAGGCCAGGCTTCCCTGAGCAGGCACCATAACGTGGGTGTGACCGAGACCCGGGAGCGGGAAGCGAGGGGGCGTGGCTGGCAGCTGGAAGGGCCACGGTCTCCAGGGCAGCGGGGAGGATGGGATGGAGAGAAGGTTGGGGTGGGGCATACTGCCAAGGCTGCACAGGGGCATCCTGGACGGAGGGCGACTGCAGGCTATGTGGACACACTAAGCAGGCCACAGGTGGAGGCTGAGGTCCTGAGAGGGCAAGTGCAGCCGCTGGTGTGGACGAGTGGTGGAGGAAAGTGAGCTAAGGAAAGAGGGAAGCAAGGAGAGGGCCACACCGAGAGGAGAGGGGCCTAACAGGAAGCCCCTCACCTCAGGCAAGGCTGTCCCCACAGAAACCTTCTGTGGCCTTTAAAGGTGCCCGAGTGGTCTCCCGTTTTGTGCCGTCCTTACTGATGACGTTTTTCCCAAAAGAACAGCATGGGGTTTGGACTTCCAAAACTATGCATGAATACACAAGTGTGTGTGTAAATGTGCGTGTGTACCGGCAGGTGTGTACGGGTAAAAGCTCGGGTGTGTGCACACTCAGCAATGTCCATGTTCTCCAGGGTCAGGACCAACTTCCACTCACTGTTACATCCCTCCATGTCTGAAGCGAGGCTTGGCCTGGTCGTAGGAACACAAGTCTGCTTCCTAAGAGTTGATTTCACTCTAATACGGAGGACACCCAGTGGGAGGTGACATTTCAGGAACTCTCTGTCTGATCGGAGTATTCTATTTAATTTTAATAAAAGAGATGCATGAGACACCACTTCGTGAGCCATCTCAATCCTGTGTCCACAAGAACACAGGAGGAAACCCTGCATTTTCCATAAGACGGTCACCCCAGATTGACAGCAGTCAGCCTCTGAAGTAATGGATTTACTGAACTCTTCAGTCTCCTGAGGGAGCAGAGAGGATTTCAAGTCTGCCTTAATAGGACTGATACTTTCTGGCTTCTTACTCATCATAAAAAGGCTCATCTGCAGAGGAATCCCTGTGATTTCTATGATGAGTTTCTAAAAATACAAGTAATCTGGTGTCACATCAGAGAAGTGCTCAAACAGACCGATTTCACAAATTTTAGCATTCCCAACTGTATTTTAGGAAATCATCTTAAGTTGACTCTTTGTTTATCAAGTTCCACAAGTGAACCTGTGGCAGGGGCTGTGGACTTGCCCACAGTGAAGCCACGGGAGGCCAGGCAAGGGGTCAGCGAGCGGAGTGTGATCGATCGGCTCCTGAAATTCACAGGCAGTCTGTCTGGAGACGGTGGGACAGACTGGCCCATGCCATTCTGGCTCAGAGCAGGTCGTCTAAACCTGGAGGAGCCCTTGAGACCCGCATTTACTTTTCCTCAGCAGAAGCTGAACCCTCTTGAGTCTTTTGAAGGAAAAGGAATCCGCCAGTGGTTTAAGTGGCTGCATTTGGCACTCATGAGCAAAGAGTGAAGGGCCAGCTCCCTGGCTGCCCTGCCAGATGGCACGGCGCTCCCCCTGCGGGGCGCTACGGGCGTCCTGGCCCACCTCGTGGTGGACAGGAAAGTCCGGCAGCCACCCTGGGTGCTTTCCCTGGCCCACCTCTCACCACCCGCACTCAGCATGAGCACAGTATCCTTGTCCTAGAGGCCACCTGCTTCCCCAGGTGATCATCCTGCTTCCGTATTTGAGGACGGGCAGTTGTGAGCCCATGTGCAAAGACACAGGTAGATACCTGCCCTGATGTCCTCTCTTCTCCTAGGAATGTCTGCTTAGAATGTCACCTCACTCTTCATATCAGTTACCAAATGTTGACCCATAACCTCACTTCCAAAAGCATTTATTTATTAAAAAGCAAATTCAGTAGACGTAAAGGAATATATGCAAGTTCCTGAGTTCAATCTCAGCACCAAAATTAAAGAGGAAAAGAAAGAAGTAGGAAAACGACTGTAGAGGACTTCTCAGAAACTCAGTCAGCGCTGTAGATCTTCCACCACGGAGAGCCACCGACGGTTTCAACTGCACTGATAGTGCAAGATTGTTTCCAGATATCCAGTAATGAAATGTCCTACCGTATTTCCTTTCCTTCAGGACTGTCCAAGAATGAAAAACAGGGTGTACTTATTGAAAGATCGTATCTGGGCCTCTTGCTTGTGCTGTCTGAAGCCACTGTGTGGAAGGATGTCGGCGTGTAAAAAGCTGCACCTACCTCCTCCATACACAGATACATACACACAGATAGCTGCTCATCTTCCACTGCCCCAAGACAGGTCTCGCAGGACCCCAAACCCTGCCGTCAGAGGGCAGTGGGGTCTGTGGCCCTCCCAGCCTCTTCAGGTGCCTGTCTTGCCCACCAGCAGTGCTGTGGGGACCTGCCCCGCTCTCTTTCTTCATAGGCTCCTCTCCCGAGTCTCCCTTCTTTTGACTCCATTTTAGCTTCCAGGGTCACTGGCTTATACTGGGCCCACCAAAGATCCAGAATGATCTTTTGCCTGTCGGGACTGCGGGCGAGGTGTGGTGCTCACGGGGAAGGCATCCGGGTCTCAGCCTGTGGGCAGCTCTGAGGCCGTGGTTCTGCCTGCCACGGAGGACTGCAGTGAGCTCTTCACCTCCAAGTCTTATTTGAATCATCCAAGGGCTGAGCGAGTTCCCCGAATCATCTCCTGTTTGCACACTGATTGACCTCCTTTAAACTGGTTTGCAATGACAGAACAACTCACTCAGAGAAGACCTTTGAGTTGAACCATAGCCATACCCTTAGCTCCGCCCTCTGGACAATGACCAGGAAACCCACCATTTTAAGGTGAGGCCTTGTCTAGAGTGAGTCTAGACACCCCACCCCCAAGTGGACACCATTGTTTGTTAAATCACAAGCAAAATCAAGAAACGCATCTACTTTGGAGTAAGCCTCATTTGCACAGCTTGACTACAACCATGGAAAATGAACTATCTAGTCGTTACAAGTCCTCACGGGGACTCCAGACAGAAGGAACAGGGAGAAGTTGCACCTTTTTTTTTTTTTGAGACTTTAATCTCATGGGTTGATATATACCATCTAAATTTCTCTCTACTCGGTAATTTTACAAATGTCCTTCATATACCTAGGCAGGGGTCAGCACGCTATTGCCCCTGGGCTTAGCCCACAGGCTAAGAGTGAGTTTTTACATTGTTAAGTTGGTATAAAAACATTTAAAAGAGTAATAAATATTTTGTGACACAGAAAATCGATATGAAACTCAGGTGTCACTGTCTACAAGAGTCGTGGGAACCCAGTCTCACCCATCACATGGCAGCTCTTGAATGGCTATGGTAGAGCAGACCAGATTCAACAGGGACCCTGTGAGTCAGGCCCTAATTAGTTAATTCACATATTTATTTATTTGTGGCAGAACTGGGATGGAACCCAGCACCTTGCACATGGTAGACAAGCTAGTACTGAGCCACATCCACAACTCCGAACCTAACATACCCACTACTGGCCCTTTACAGAGAAACATTTGTTGACTGACACAAAGCAGACATTCCTGTATATGGGTGTTTGGAAAGGCAGTTTAGGGAAGAGAGACTGCGTGTGTAAGCCTTGTTAGTGCACCCAGCTTTTGTGGTCAGAACCATTAAGAATAATCTAATTGAGAAAACATGAATTTTAAAGCAACAACAGAATAGAAATTGATTTCAGTTATAAAACAGGTCAGTATGAAAGTGAAGCTGAGTTGGGTAGACGGGATTCTTAACTCTGGACTTGACTTTTCCTCTGGACATTGTTGGTGTGAGTCCAGGAGGCTTGGGACCAATAGAAAGAGTAACATAATCTCAACGGGGAAAAAGGGGATGCCTGTCTTAGAGTCAGCTTTGGTCATCTGTCGCTGTCATAGCAGGCAAATCCAGGAACTGGCAAGTCTGAGCACTGTTTCCTCTTGCAGATTCCTTCAAATAGTGGCATAAACACTGTTGCAATTGGTTACAGTCAAGGTTTGACTTTTAACTTTAAATGGATCCTGCACATTTAGAGACTGGCAGTGGAAATTGAGCACCCTGACATCAGAAAGCTTCACTACATGTCATTTGATGCTGCTTTTCCTTCAGGTAATGGAATCACTAGGAAATGATCCCCACAGTTAAGCGGTTTCCAGCAAATCCTGTGCAGAGAAATGAGACACTGCTTGAACACACAAATCTGTGCTTCCAGACCCATGCTTACAGGGCACATGGTTCTCCAGGTTTCCACTAAAAGCAGACGGGTGAATCCTTTCCAGATCATCTACGTTAATAGACATCATTGGGAAAATAGATTTGGCAATTGAGATGCAACGTGATTATATAGTGCACACCGTGTCCCAGTTCCGTGGCGTAAAGAATGTGTCCATTCACAGGGGCATCTGTGTGACCTCTTTTAGCTCCTCACACAGACCTTCAGGCCCACCCTCAGTCAACCGACCACAGATGGGAAATGTTTTAAATCTGCATCTGTCCTGTACATGCATACGCTTTTATTTCTTGTCAGTATTGCCTAGACAATGCAGTACAACAATTATCTACATAGTATTTACATTTTCTTAGGCACCATAAGTAACCTAGAGATGATTCAAACACAGGGCAGGTGTGCATAGACTGTGTACTTCCAGATAAAGGACTGGAGCAAATACGGGTTTTGTTGCCTATAGGGAGCCCCAGACCAATCCCTTGTGGATACCGAGGGGTGACTAGTTTTCATGTCCAGTTTATACATGGGGAAACTAAGCCTCATAAACAAACCTGAGCTCTGGGGCCTGTGCTGGCATACAGCAGAGCCAGAACACCATCCGGGCTGGGGAACTGCAATCCAGGGATGCTCCAGCCCTGGTCCCGCCCAGTGCATCCCTTGTTCTTCCCATGTGCAGGGCCAAGATTCCCTGCGAGGCCTTTCTTCCCCTGCAAGCATGGGACGTTGTCTGGAAGGGCTCCAGTGTCTGACAGCTCAACTGGATGTGTGGAGAGGGCTGGATATTCTAAACAGCTACAGAGATGGATCATATCTCCTTTTTAAAAGATTAATGCACTACTTTAGTAAAACATAATTGTATTCCATTTCAGATCTCTTCGACAGTTCTTGTCATCCATCTTCTAAATGATGCCTTCCTTTGTGTCGGGGGGAGAGGCCTAGGCTGCGATTCTGCAGATGGAGTGTGGGAAACATAGCCCACTACCATGCATGATAAGCAGTGTGTGGAGCCGACTCTAAATTAATAGAATTGTGAGTGTCCAGATGGAGAAAGGCAGATTTTTATCATTTGCCTCTTCCTTTTTCCTTTAATGATTCATTGTGATCAAGGTCCTGAGGAAACGAAATGAGATCAAAAGAAAACCTTCTCGTGTATTCATCCTTAACAAGGAAGACTCAAAATGGCAAATATTTTTGAAAGCTTTTATTTAATCAGGGGTAAATATAGCATTTACATTTTGACAAAGATAAAACTATCCAATTCATTTTAAGATTTAAAGGCAACTAATATATGACCTCTGTTTTAACCATCTCACAAAAGAATGTCAGAACCCACTTTTGAGATAGGTTTTAGATGTAGGACATTTTCTCTGTTAGTTAACAAGGGAGACCTTTCTCCTCTTTCTCTTTTGCAGGCTCACTGGCATGAACCTTCCCTCTCCCGTTATCAGTAGCAAGAACTGGCTGCGGCTTCATTTCACATCCGACAGCAACCATCGGCGCAAGGGATTCAATGCTCAGTTTCAAGGTAAGAATGCTCTAGCTTGAAAGGAAAAAAAAAAAAAAATATATATATATATATATGTGTGTTTGTGTGTGTGTGTGTATATATATATATACACATATATATATAAAACAGAGGACATGGTTGTCCTTTCAAATCCTAAAAATTTTAGGATCTTGCTAAAGATGCTAAAAGAGATATAAATAAACTTGAAAGCACTTCCCCACTGTCTTAAGAGCAGTTAAGCTTGGAAATTTTATAGGCAGCAACCAGCAACGCTATAGTAAATCTTTAGGACTAAGATGGTATGCAGTGTAGTTTCTTATTTTGTTGAAAGTGTTGCTAAATTTTAATCAATAAATATGTATTGGCATTAATTTTAACTACTTAAACCTAACCAGGAAATATCCAGATTGGCCTGATATTGTCTTCATTCACATGCCAAGAGTGGCATTGCAGACACACAGATGCGTCATAATCTCACTTTAGCCTAAAGAGGTCTTCACACTGCCTCCCTGCTCCACACCCTTCTGCCCAGCCGATCAGCCTCACCTCCAGCCCTGAGGAATGGAGCTGTCTGTCTGTAGGCTGAGACACCTCAAACCGTGAGCCACAAAATAAAATTTCCTCTTCTGATTGTTCTTGTCAGGTCTTTCGGCCACTGCACCAAAAAAGTTGACTGAAAAATAAAAGTTATGCCGAGAGACATCACAGTTATTTTTCTGACTTGAGAGGGAAGAAATGTCATTAAGGAAGGGAAGATACCAGGGACTCTCTGTTGCCAACTCGAGAACAAGACCGCAGGCACCAGAGAGCAGGGGACAAGGCACTGGCTTAGGGTGGCAGGGGCCCCTCTCAGAGTCCCCACCAGTCACCCAAAGACCACCTCCCTGCTGACCTTCCTGGCATTTCAAGCTGGAGGCTCAAGGACACCCATGCCAAGGGTGAATGGTGATGTCCTGTTAAATGAGGGCCAAGCTGATGGAAAGATGGCAGCTGCACGGAGCTGGGGACAGTGGGCTGTTCTGAGTCCTCCCCTTGATCCGAGCCAAGAGCAGATCCAGGAAGCCTCACCCCACTGTGCACTCCTTCCTACTGACAGATTAACAGGGACACCCGCTGTTGGCACTACCAGCACATGGCCAAGAGAGAAGGCTCGGTTGGTGGATGTTCTAGATACCAGTAGGACAGCATAGAACTGGCAGTGAAAAGTTACACAAAGGTGTGGAGGTGCCATTATCCTGTCCTGCAAATCCTCCTCTGCCAGAGAACCTGAGTCCTGATTGATTGATGGATTGTCATAGGGAGGGGAACATTTAAAAGCCTGCGTTTCTGTGCTTGCTGCCTCTTCACGCTAGGGTAGCTGCACTTCCTCTTAGACTGTGAAGGCATAGCCCATGCCTCCTGGAGTACAGGACCCTCGGTCACCCAGGTTCCTGGGGGAATCCTCGGGGGCTCCCACCTGCCAGTGCAGCTGCGGTGGTTTCTCTGGAAGAGGTGCTGTTTTGTTATCCAGGAGCGCGATGCCTCCAGGAAATGTATGGCTTCTACAAACAAAGAGCACATTCTTTAGTTTGTTTGTTTGTTTTGTTTTGCTGTCTTTTTTATGGCTGGTTCTGTTGGGCTCTACAGGACAGCAGAGTGCACGTTGACTCGTTGACTCCACACAGATGGGGCTCAGCTTTCCCTTCCCTGGGGTCCACGGTGTACAGTCACCTTCTCTTCACCTTCATCTGCTCCATACAATGTGCTTTCCTCTCTTTCTTACACTGTGAAGTTCATCGCCTCGCTCCTTACTCTCTGGGCCACGTTGCTTCGACTTCCCCTCTTGGACCTTGTCCTCAGGTCATGCCAGGAGCAGGATTGCGGAGGCTGACAGGGAGGCTGCTGTGCGTTGCCGTTCCTAGAAACGTTCACTTCAAAATGGCACCAGAACAAACGGAGCCGCCAGACATGTTAGCAACGTCTGCTGTACCTGTCGGGGTCTCACTGAAGGATGGAGTCATGAGATGTATTATTTCTTTAAATCAGCTGAGAGTTGAGCCCAGTCTGTATATGTTGCCTTCACCATTAATTATAATTAAATAACTGCCTTGTTAGCATAATCCATCATCTAGACTTCTGTGATGTCTACAAGATGAATTTTTAAAAATCATATTAATCTTGAACTGTGAAGGCCTCTCTACTCCTAAATGGGCATCTAAGTGTTGGGTTCCAATATTATAGATGTTCACCTGGCTATTCATAAAAAATTCAGTTTTCACAAGTTGAAGTTCCCATTGATTTCTGTAATGGATAAATCATTTTGAAGGAAAGTGTTTGTAATAAAGTTCCAATTTAAATTGGGAACAACCTGTCTCATAAATCAGGAGGAAACCTAATAGTGGTTTTAAACCTTGTATTGGGACAAATAATTAGCTTGCTCTGTAGGTGATAGTTCTGCATAAGTATTGGTTTTCCTTCTTAATGAAATGAAAGACTTTCTTGCTATTTAAAACACATCTGGGTAATTGTGAGCTTCGTGTCCCCAGGTTTACCCTAAGTTGGAGAAAACCCAAGCATTCCTATTCTCCAATGCTGGCATCTTCTTCCGTTGGTTGAGTGTCTGGAACTGACCTAAGAGGAAAGAGACCCAGACCAGTGCTGAGGCATGTGTCCGTCTTTCCCTCTGGAACAATAGCTGTGCAGTAGCAAGAACCATATCTGGAGCCAGAAGGTGCTTCACTAAAACTGGAAAGGAGGAAACCAAGTGCTTAGACTCCTCCTGAGGCCCTAAAACCCCTGGTGTGCAGAACCGGGGGCAGGTTGGACTTGTCCTCTGGCAGAGGACCTCACCCACACCTTCCATGGAGGGGGTATTAGATAGGATGGTCAATCACATAACTTAGCAAAACATAATCTTATACCCTCTAAGTTATTCCTAAAACCACTTAATCTACATAGAAAATTGCTTTTAATAAATATAATTTCATTCAAATCAGATATGCATAATCACTTTCCCCAAATATCTACTTTAATTTCTCAAAGAAGAAATCCTTGCCAAGTGCCAACTTAAGTACCTTTCGTATTTTAAAAAGGAGGCCCATCTCTGTGTTGCAATCTACCGACTTGTGGCCTCAGTCTGGGTAAATACCTACCCTTGGCCAGTGCCTTTCCGACCTGTGTTTCCTCCTCTTACTCCGTAAGGTTAGTGACGCCTACCTCACAGGATCATTTCAGAGGCCATGGAAATGAAGCAACAGCGTGGCAAGTGCTCTGTCCACAGCCGGCAGGCCTGTCCAGAGCTCAGCCCCTTACAGGCCAGTCACTAAGACAGGCGGCTAACAATGCAGAGAACTCAGAGTGGCTTCCTTTTACAAGGTTGGGGGACATCTGGACTGGTGACCTCCTGGAGAGAGGTTGTCCTGTGGAGTTAAACATGAGCCTTCCCTGCACCCAGTGTGTGCCCAGGAGCAATGAGCACGGTGTGGGGGACCAGGGACGAGGCCTGAGCACGGATGGCAGCGGAGTTGGCTTCACCACTGGCCAGTGTGGACCCTGAGTACAGAGAGGAAGGACACGCTGCCTTCAGATCCGGGAATCTGAAAAGCTGTTGGCACGGAGGCCTTTGGCACTAAGAGTCCTTTATTCTGTAAATACCGTACTTCAGAAAAAATGTTTTCCAACAAGTCTTCATAAACATATCTTTTCAAAAAAATGACAAACTACCATATTTCATTGTTTAATTTTCGGGGAAAAAAACAATTGTGCAGGTATTACTTTAAAAAGCATTTACTACAAAACCACCTGGTGCAGGATCAGGATGCATGGAACACGCATGAATATTTGTCACCACAGTGGCCGTGATGATGTGGTGACGGAGGTACTTTGAATTCTCTTGCAAATGGGGCCAGACAAAAGTGTTCCCCAGGGAACATGGAGACGTCCCGGAACGTCAGAACAGGAAGAGGCCATATCTCAGCGCACAGGAAGGGGACAGGGGAGGGGTGTGGCCCCACCGCAGGCTTGGGAAAGGCAGAGGCAGCACGTGGACTGGCATCCTGTCCCCTCTGTTCTGTCCCCTCCACTCTGCTTTCCCAACTGCCTGGCTCTGCCCCTCCACCATGCCCATTCAGAGGACCTTCCCGTGGCAAGAAGGGACGTGTTATTTTTCCAAAATAGGAAACCCCATTGCAAGGAGCAACACTTGAAGATGTCCAAATTCACTCAGAACTCATTTTCTCAGATTGATCTGTTCCAAGAAAACTGGTGCCAGTGTGGTGTAGTCATGATGGAGGGGTTGGCAGAAAGATCAGGCCTGTGGCAGGAAGCGCCGAGGAGAGGCCAGTGTGCTCGACTGAGGTGGAGTTGGCCTTCTGTGAGGGACCTGAGCACAGGCACAAGGAGGGCCCCGGAAGAGAGCTAGCCCGGAGACGCTGGGCGTGGCACAGGTCGCCCCTGCCTGGGCTCAGATGCCTGGAACTGAGGACACCTCTGCCACCTCCATGGCTTTCCCCTGGGCTCAGACGTGGGCTGAAGGTTGGTGTCTTGGTTCAGGTCCAGCAATTATACCTGGAGGCACAAGACCCTGATTCAAGGCCCGCCTCTGCTGTATCTAATTCTCAGTGGCCTGTTCCATGAAACCACAATGGTGACAAGGACCCCCTGTGGACAAGGCGAAGGCCACAGAGAGAATATCGTGAAGCCTCTAGGTGCCTAGAAATCCCTGGCCTCCCATACACTCAGCTTTACAGTCTCAGCAGGGGAAATGCTGCTTCTCATGGGTTCCCTCCTAGGCCCTTCTAAGAAGGACCTGGTGGCTTGAGGTGACCAAGGAGAGAGCAAAGTACGTGGAGAACGGTGAGCCCAAGGGTCCACTCAGGAAGAGCCCCTGGGCTGGAAGTGGTGCGTCTCAGGGAAAGTCCTGGGGCCCCGGGCACACGTGGCGTGGGGCGTCTGTGGGCCTCAGGGTGTGGCATGAGAGAGCAGGTGTCTGCGTTCCATTCTGCCGGGTCACTGGAGCTGCCCTGGACTGCCCTCCCGTAAACTAATTGCCCCACTGATGGCGTAAGGCATTCGTGTACATTAAAGACTGCTCTTCCGCTTGTTCGCCTCCTCCTCCAGGTGACCTGGCTCCGTGGAGGTGTGGGGCCCGTCACAGTGCTGGCAGATCACATGCTCTGCTCACCAGGTGGAGCACACACCTGAGCCGAGGGCCACTGGGGCAGTCCACAGGGTCCCTGCAGGCAGCTGTGTGAATCTTAAGGTCCCTTTGCTTTAACTGTACTCTGGCCTCCAATCTCCACCTCCTTCCCCTGCAGCCTGGGCTGGCTGTGTGCTGAACATTCCTTAGACCCTCCCATCCTCCTTGGCAGAGAGGGTGAATGAGTGCTGGGGTTTCCTTTTTTCCTTTTGTCTGTAAGGATATTAAGTAACCATAATGGTACAAGTTCACTCTGAACAGTTTTATGGTACGAACTGAGGATAGGACAGTGAATGAGCCTAAGTTTTTGACTGGATAGTGGGGTGATTTCTTAATGATATTAAAACAGGAGAATGCACTTCTTAAGAGAATTATGCGGTCTCATTCACTAGAGATGTTAAAGTAACAAAGAGACTGCCCCCCGACCCAGCAGACTGAGGAATAAATGAGCTTTTGCATGTGTGCCAGACTTTTGATTTAAGTCAGTGCATTTATGCGTATTGATTTATTTAAAGGTTATATGTTTTAAATATGAGTGCACAGCAAATGCTTACTGTTATACATAAAGCCACTTAAACTGAACCCTTCCTTTCTCTAAACTGCTGAGTGGGGCTGACATGGCTGACTTGGGAGCCAACCATGTTAGGACATGGCAGCTATTTAAAGCAGATTAATGTTTGGCAACAGCAGGTAGATGCTGAGTTCTTAAGCGTGAAGAATAAGGAAAGCTTAGGAGGGTTATAAATCCCTGCTGAATTACTTTTCTGCGGTTTGTATTTATGTAATATTAAGGCAGAGGCTCTTCTGCCTTTGAGTTCACCACCTTTAAACCTGCCATTCTGAAGGTCCCCTCTCCCACTGGCAGCAAATCCAGCCCCATCTGTGTATGTGCTAATTGTTCCTATCTACATCTTGCGGGCAGCCTGTGCCTGGGGACTTAAAGTCCCAGAGTGTGCACTGTGCGCAGGAGGAGGCTGTCCAGCGGGCTGTTAGCATCCCAGGGGGACCTTGGTGGCAGCCTGGCATTTCCTCCGTGGGTCTCAAGGTCTGGGTCAGGCAGCTGCTGCAGGGCAGGCCCACCAGCGTGGCCCCAGGTGCAGCTGCAGGGAACCCTCGTGGGTGTGTCTTCAAAAGTCCAAGTGGTATTGTTTGTTCTCTTACTGTCTGGGTCAGGACCCGAGTGTCGAATGGGGAAGCCGCCGCCTGATGTGTGGAGTGACCTGGGACGGAGCAGCTCACTTCACGGTTCCAGGCGGCCGGCTTCTAGCCAGCCCCGGGCCCCTTGTTGAGGACGGCCGCAGGGGTGGAGGCCAGGGGTGGCAGAAAGATGAGCATGGCCCAGAACTGTGGTTTCCAGACGTGGACAAGTTTAGTTTTACACACAGGCAGCCTGGCTCCCTCCATGTGCTTCCGATTGTGAGAAACACCTACTAGTCCAAACCCAACGGGCCCTGAGACACAGCACACAACAACAACTAGAGCAGCAGCCGCAGCAGCAACAACACACGAGGCCTTCATGATGGGGTGTCTGGGGAGCAGGCGCACCCCGGCACGCTTCCAGGTCCCTCCCCGTGCCTCCCTGGCTGAGTACTGTGGGGAGCACAGTCTTCCCCAGGCCACCTAGGTTTACTGTCACCAACTGGGTTATTTAAAGAAATGCACCTCTATGGCTCCCACCTCCCTCTGATCCCTTCTGGCTGGAGAGGCCCCTTGGACTGAGTGCTTTGGGGAGCCCGACCCCTCCCCGACATGGGCCTGCTGTCGTCTGGGGGCTGTGGGTTTCCCACAGGCAGCGCCACCTGCTTGTAGCCTTCCACTCCCCTCTCCCTCCTGCTGCTTTCCTTACATCCCAGTTTTACACGTAAGGCTAAATTCTGCGTTCTCAAAATGGACCACCTTGCATTTCTCACAGGATCACTGCACGCTTGCATTTCTCCGCTCAGCGTCCTTCGCCACCACCAGTTTCCAGGGAGAGTCCCAGGGGCCCTTTCTGCTGCTGAGCTCAGACTGACTGGAGTTTCCTCAGGCTGTGCACTGCTGGGATGCTGGTCTGCACGGCAGACCAGGACATTCTGGACCCCTCCCCAAGGGTCTCTGTGACCCTGCACCTTGACCCAGGAGACACAGCAGAGCCCCATGCAGCCCGAGGATTCCCTTGCAGGCCACACGCCCTCAGGACACAGATCCAGGGCGGTGGCTCAGCTTGTGCATCTGGGCTGGCTGTTAGACTTTTGAATTTCATGCAGCAGACGGTTAACAGTCATTGTAAGACAGCCTGAGCGCCCCACCCCAGGGGTTCGAGATCCTCCTTCAGAAAGTCTCCAACGTGTCCTCGGAAACCTGAGAGAGCAGGCTCCAGGCTAGCAGCTGCTGTCAGACCTGCCCAACTCCAGTGAGCAACGTATGTTAAGGTCACCCAGAACTCGTCCCAGAGTGCGCCCTGTGACGGCAAGTATCAGAGGCAAGGCTGGATTCCATGAGACCGGCAGCAAGACGGGGGATGTTCTGCCTTGTATAGAAACATGCCCATTTTGCTGGCCTGTGTCCTGAGTCACGACTCACTTCTTAGCTTGGCGTAACTGAACTTAAAGACTTTTCCTAGTCAAATTCTCTCATGTCCCCAACCCCCATGTATCTGGTAAACCTGGGTTCCAGGTCTGGTCATTGCTTGTCTGCTCAGAAATCAGGTCAGTAGAAGAGGACAGGCGAAGGGCATCGCAGGACCGAGTTGCCACCAGCTCCTCCCCAAGTCCTCAAGTGGGCCACTTCCTGCCAGCGTCTGATGACAGATGGGGTGAAGTTTTACCCAGGATTTCCACCAATGAAGTGTGGCTCACACGGCAGTTTGCTTTACGGTCCTCGGGGGCAGATGAATTCCTGCCTGTCTGTGATATGCATTGTCTGACTTCAGGATTAACTGTTCGCTGACTGAATAACCTACATTATTCCACGAGTCTAGTGCAGATTACTTTTGAGATCATAAAAACTAATAATATCTTAGAACTTAAATCTTTCTGTCACTTTTATATAGAAGTGGAATAGTTTTGGTGCAGCCAACTTTTAAAACTAAAAGCGGGGCTAAGAAGGCAGAGCGCCTCTACGGGACAGGGATTCTCTCCTCTGTGGTCCACTAGGACTGCCGAGTCAGCTCCCGAGTCCCAGAACTGAGTCCTCTGCACAGGTGGCCAACAGGGTGACTGAGATCTTTACTAAGAAGATAAACTTATCTTTCCAAAACTTCTGTGTGTTTTTAAGAACACCCTCTTGTGTTACAATTCGCTTAATTGACAATCATTCTCACAAGTTGGATGTGACATGAACACTCTATTGGAATGACTGAAATAATTCACGTTTTTGAAAAAGCACTTGTTATAGAGAACAAAATAATATCAAACGTAAATGCTGTAAAAGAAATGCATTTGTTGGATTTCTCACCTTGAGACAGAGAAGCATGTTGTGAATGGTTGATTTACACAAATTCCTTTGGATTGCATTGATTGGTTCAGCGACACACAGAAGTGCCCAGGAGAATTTTAATTATGGATATACTGAAGTCTAATGGAATTCTGACTTTAGCTTTTCTTACTTTTAGAGGAAATGCCAGAGTGCAGGAAGACAGCCGTCAGTGCTGTTTACCTTGCAGATTCTTCAACCGCTTCTTCCCAAATCTCCCTAATGTAAAACCATCTGCTTTATTTGTCACTAATAAAACTAAATTTTTAAACGTTGTATCCATTGGGCTCAGCTGGCTGTGAGAGCTATTACTCTGGTCCTTCTAAGTCCCAGCTAATAGCTTCAGACTAACACTCACCCCTCTCGGGGCTCTTTTCAGCATCGCCCATTCCAAACCCTTGTGTGAGCTGTGGTTTTCTTTGCTGGGGAATCCCATTTCATACCATTTCTTCTGAAACAAAGTTCTAACTTGGACGATTCCTTACGGACTACTGTACAGGTGATTTCCTTAGCTAATTTGAATGTGGCCGGTTCTAGCCTGCAGCCTGTAGCTGAGCAAGGTCGGCGAAGTTCTCAGCAATAGTGCCCATGGAATCGGGGCAGATGCCTCTCTGCTGCATGCACAGGTATTGAAATTACCAAAGGGAAAAACCCATTGAAGTTTCATAAATTCTCCCTTTTTCTGGGTATGTTAAGGATTGATGTTGCCTTCTTTGTTCCCCTAGAAATTGAGTCAGGTTTTATAGATGATGAACATAAACTTTGTAGAAATATAAAGTCATGCTCAAAAAAGATTAGTTTAAAAAACAGCTCTGGGAAAACACATATATAATAAATCCCATTCCAAATAACTCCAATGGAAACATCTCTATGCAATGAACACAAAGCCTTTTATTCCTTCTCCCATAGCAGAGCCTTAACCCTTTATTACAGAGAGTCCAGGATGCTACGTCTCACATTTTGCTCTCTCCAAAAGGAGCACCATTTGTCTGGCAGTGTGTTGTCTTGCTTTGTGGCACATAAATACTGCCGTTCTCACAGGCAGCATTTTCCAGGGGTGATGAAGGACTGCAATTGTAGGTGTCATCTGTTGGCTTCTGTTGCTGCCTTATAATCAATCACGCATAAGAGTGGGCTCTGTTCTGACACGTTCACCACGCACGTGGCCGCGTGGCCAGGTCTCCTCCCAGGTCCCTCATCTTGTTGATCTGATTTGAGACAGTTCTCTCTCCCAGGTGACGAAACCCTCTCTTGGGATCACCTGTTCCTCCTGCCTGCCGGTCCCAGCCCCAGGCCCAGCACGGCCTTCTCCACCTTCTGCTGAGCGCCGGTCCCGAGGCTGAGGATCCCAGGCATGCGGGAGAAAGTGGAGGAAAGGCAAGAGGAAGGCACTGATGGTGGGGGAGGTGACAGTTGGATGAGCTCCTGAAAGTGGTGTAAGCGAGATGTAATCCCTGCAGTGTTACCTGCACCGTGCCTCCACAGAGGAGTTCAACCAGGAAAGAACTGTGGACTCGGAGTGCTCAGCACACGCGTCATTTTAAACTATGCAAAAAATCAGTTACCAAAATTCTAAGCATTTACAGACTGAATCAGCATTTTTTGTGTGTAAATCAAAATTTTAATTTCATATTTTAAATTTTAAATATAGTCTCATGTTTTTTTTTCATTTCATTTATTTTATATTTTTCTAAAAACTGATAAACCATATAACATAGGAAAATAAAGAATAAACACATTCCCTCAATCCCAAACTTAAAGATAAGTAATCCCAAACTTACTATTAGTACTCTCAAATACTCTATAAGTTTAATTTTATTTGAATACAAGTTTTTTTTTCTTTTTTTCCTTTTTATTTGTTCTTTTGAGGTATACATGGCAATAGACTGTGTTTTGACATATTATCCATACGTGGAGTATAATTTTTCCTAATTAGGATCTTATTCTTGCAGTTGAACATGATGTGGAATTTCACTGGTCATGTATTCATGTCTGCACATGGAAAGTTATGCTAGATTCATTCTACTGAACTATTCCCATCCCCTCTCCCTTCCCTTCATTCCCTTTGTCTAATCCATGGAATTCTCTTCTTTTCTTCCCCATCCTCCCTTGTTATGTGTTAGCAACAACATATCAGAGAGAATATTCGGCCTTTGGTTTTTTGGGATTGGCTTATTTCACTTAGCATGATATTCTCCAGTTCCATTCATTTATGTGCAAATGCCATAATTTCTTTCTACTTTAAGGCTGAGTAATATTCCATTGTGTATATGTACCACATTAGCTTTATACATTTATCTGTGGAATGCATCTAGGTTGGTTCCACAGCTTCGCTATTGTGAATTGAGCTGCTATGAACATTGATGTGTCTGCATCACTATAGTTTGCTGATTTTAAGTCCTTTAGTTATAAACTGAGGAGAGGGGTAACTGGGCTCAATGGTGATTCCATTCCAAGTTTTCTGAGGAATCTCCATCCTGCTTTCCAGACAGGCTATACCAATCTGCAGTTCCACCAGCAATGTATGAGTGTGTCTTTTTCCCACATTCTCACCAGCATTTATCATTTATGGTTGCTTGTATTCTTGGTAATGCCCACTGAATCGGCATTTTAAGACAAGCGGTAGCTTGGGCAGAAGTTGCCAAGGCTGAGACCAGAATGCCCAGGGAAGAAACCAGGGAGGTGAATCACATTCCTCATGGATCCTGTCCATACCAGACAGAGTCAATGAAAATAGCTTTTTAAATCTGCAATGAATGCCTATCTAAATAAAAGATGAATTTACAAAGTAAACCATTCTGAAATTAAACTTATGTCAGGTGAAACGTATAAAAAAAGAAAAGACAGAAGGCAAAAAAAAAAAAAAAAAAAAGAAAGAAAGAAAGAAAGAAAATCCGGAGGCACTGCAGTAGGATAGGCCTGCCTACGGGGCGAGGGAGCTCGGGAGCCCTGGCCTGCAGCCTGAAGGTGTCCGCCACGTGCATGGGCTCCAGCCAGTGGCTGAGGGAAGATTGTCAAGGCCTTAAAGACTTTTAGGACATGAACCATTAATGTAAGAAAATCTCAGGGACAAGCATCGTTTGATGGTACCCACCTCAAATAGAGGAGTGACTGCCTGCTGTCAGCCAGTTGCCTGGCACCTTCCGCTCGCAGGTGGGGGGCGCTTCGTGCCGGTGGAAACCCATCTGCTTTACTCAGCTTTATCGCCACTGTGACCAAAAGACCTGACAAGAACAATGTGGAGGAGAAAATATATTATGTGGGGACCATGGTTTCAGTGACCTCAGTCCACAGAGAGTTGACTCCATTGACTAGGCCCAGGTGATGCAGAACGTCATGGCAGAAGTGTGTGCCGGAGGAAAGCAGCTGGTGACACGGTGCCAGGAAGCAGGTAGGCTCCACTCACCAGGCCCAGAGGCACGCCCCCAGTGACCCACTCCTCCAGCCACACCCCACCTGTCTAGTTACTACCCAGTTAATCCCTACAGGGGTTAGTGTGGGATCAGGTGAATGCCCCGTAACCCAATCAGTTCACCTCTAGCCCTCCCTGCATTGTCTCTCTGGGGTTTTGGGACACCTCACATCTAAACCATGACACCAACCCTGGTTTAGGGTTGACGACCATGATGTTACCTCTTCCAGGTGATACTTTTGACTCTAGAAGACCTGTGCTCACTGAGTCCTTACCTAAGGCCTGACTTCTCTAGTCCCCTCTGATGATGATGAGTCCCCAGGAGTCTTCCTTTCCTGTGATGCATGCACACAGGTCTGGAAGGGCAAGGCTCATTCACCTTCAGCAGAGGGACAGATCATTAAAGATCATCATGATCAAAATTTAGATTATTTATTTGTTACATTTACCAACTTTAAATAATTTTCCCCCACATGTGAAAGAAACAACATGATAGCCACCATCATATTTTATTAAAAGAATACATAATGATAGCTATTATTATTGCCAGGCTATAACGTGAGAGAGCATTGCAAGACGTATTGAAATATGCAAAACGCTTCAGAATGTCTAAACCTGCTGTCATCTTGCCAAGGTAAGAGCTCTTTCTTTAAGAGCTCTCTTATTTTTTAAGAAGGAAAAAAATCCACAAATATATGGAATTTATATTTGTTTGTTGAATTTGGAAAACAAAAGGCATAAGCAGGCGTTTTCTCACACAGATTTGCTGAGAGGATTTAGTTAACAAAGGGGTATGTTAGAGTCCAAATAACAGCGATGGCTAGAGACTCCAGCAATAAAGTACTTCAATGTCTGGAACTTGTAGGTAACCAAAAGGGAGACGTGGTTCATTTCCTCTTCATCAGTTTGTCACTACTTTCTCCTATAATCTGCAGGAAATTTAACTCTTTCTTATAACAGTCTCCTCTGACCGACATCCACCTTTAATGCTAACAAATCAAGTCAGAGGTGGAGGGAATTCTCTCCTTGGAGAGGTTAACCAAAGACTGACAACCAAGAGGATTTGTGATGGAAGCTTTACACAGTCTTCCTATTTCTGTCTTCTCTGATTGCCGATGATCTCATGCAAATACTGGATTTCAGGTGAATGCTGGCAGAGAATCTTTAATTAAATATCACTGCCTAAGTTTGGAAGTCAGAGATGAAGAGAAGAAATTGTAATTGATTTTCCTGGACAGTGTAAAGAGATTGTTGGGGCAACCAAAGTAACTTAAGAAAAGCTTAGTAACTGAGAGGGCATGTCAGTCGCAGCAGTTTGAGGTGACATACAGGCAATACACGATTCTGAGAAAGGAGGTGGCAAAAAGAGACCATCAACAGTGTGAGCAAAAGATGTCAGGCTCAGTAGAGGAAATTTGGCAAAAAAAATTATGACATTTAAGTTTTTATTTTTAACTCTAACTCCAAATTTGTTCTGACTTCTTCGTTGTTAGAAGAATTTTTGAAATTGATTGTTTTCCATGTGGAGGAATGAGATTCAGAGTGGAAGATAACTTCAGGAAAATTAGGTTTGTAGTCAGCCATCACTTTCTCCTGAAAGGAGATCTGTCATGGTACATCAGCAAGGAAAACTCAGCGGTGATCATGACTACTGGGCTTCTCTGCAGAGAACAAAACATCCGTGGTCATTTCTTTAGAAAGCCACTGGTTGTGATGAGGACAGAAAAAGCCATTCATTAATGCATAGTTCTTGTTCCTATCTAATTTAATGTGAAAATACAATATGCGACTACTCTAATTACATAATTGTTTTACACAAATTAGCAATGACTGTCAAAGCCACTCTGAGCAGATTGAAGTCTCTTCTAATCACTTAACCATAAGTGCTGAGTGCTAGCAGTCAGGTCCTGGGAAGAAATGTCTCACATGAGCCCTTCACGTGGAGCCTTTGACCAGAAGACCCCGCTCAACCCCACCTAGGCACCCTGCCTGCAGAGCTGTCCCAGAGCAGTCATCTGCGTTGTTACCACTTTCAGGTGAGGGACGCAGGCAAAGGCAAGTTGACGTATTTGCTCAAAGTCACAAATAATAAGTGATGAAGGTGAGTTGGAAGCCAAGCAGGTATGGCCAACTGTGACCTCATCCACGTCTCCATCTGGAGAAGGGCTGGGAGGCCGGGTCCCCAGTGCTGCTGGACGGTGGGGAGTGAGGCAGCCTGTGCTCCTGTGTGACTGTGGATGGGGCTGAGGGAGCCACCCCTGGTGAGGAGACACGCAGAAGTCACCAGCTTCTCAGGTCCGAAGAAGGAGCATGGTTTGAAGGAGTCACATCAAAATCTCTGGGCCAGACAAAGGTAGTTCTAAGGAGAAACTTCATAGCATTTAGTGCCTATGTTAAAAAAAAAAAAAATAGACCTCAAATAAGTAACCTAACACAACACCTCAGGAACTTAGAAACGGAAGAAGAAACTAATTCCAAAATCAGAACACAGGAAATAATTAAGATCAGAGCTGAAATGGATGAATTGAGAATAAAAAAATTTCACTGGATCAATGCAGCAAAGGGTGTGTTGTTCGAAATGATAAACCCCTAGCCAAACCAACCAAAAGAAAGTCAGAGGACCAAAATCAATATGTACATAAAAAAGGAAATGTCACCACAGACACTTTTGAAATTCTGAAGATCATAAGGAACTAATTTGAACTTACACTTCAATAAACTGGAAAATCTAGAAGACACTGACAAATTTCTAGACACATATGACCTACCCAAATTGAACCAAGAAGATATACAGAACCCAAACAGACCAAATCAAGCAATGAAGTTGAAGCAGCAATTTAAAGCCTTCCAAAAAGAAAAGTCCAGGACTAGATGGATTCTCAGCTGAGTTCTACCAGACCTTTAAGGAAGAACTGACACCAGCCTTGCTAAAATTATTCCATGAAACTGAAAGGGAAGAGACACTCCCAAATACACTCTCTGAAGCTAGTAGCACTCTGATAACAAAACCAGACAAAGATACATCTACCAACCAGTAATCTTGATGAACATAGATGCAAAAATCCTTAATAAAATTATTAGTAAACTGCATGCAAAGACATTAAGAAGATAGTACATCATGATCAAGTGAGTTTCATCCAGAGGATGTAAGTTTGGTTCAACATATGTGAATCAATAAATGTAGTTCACCACTTAAACAGAACTAAGGACAAGAATCACAGAAAATATTGCAGAAAAGGCCTGAAGCATTTCCTGTTAAAACAGAAACAAGACAAGGATGTCCACTCTCATCAGTCCTATTCAACGTAGTACTTGGTACTCTAGTCAGAGCACCTGAACAAGAGAAGAAACTTGAAGAGAAGCAAATAGGAAAAGAAGAGGTCAAATTATTTCTGTTTGGTGATGATATGATCCCATATCTAGAAGATTCAGAAAGTGCCACCAAAAAACTTCTAGAGCTAATAAATAAATTCAACAAAGGAGCAGGATACAGGATCAATGTTAATAAATCAATGTTTCCTATACTCCAATAATGAATCTACTGAGAAAGAAATCAAGAATTCACAATAACCTCAAAAATAAATAAAATACATAAAAGTACATTAAATCTAAGAAAGGTGAAAAGGCCTCTACAATGAAAACTATATAACACCGGAATAAAAATTAAAGATCTTAGAAGATGACAAGACTTCCCATGTTCTAGAACAGCAAGAATTAATATTGTCAAAATGGCCATAATACCCAACATGATATACAGACTCAATGCAATTCCTATCAAAATACCAATACAGACTCATACATTGTTGATCAGACTACAAATTAGTACAAACATGTTGGAAAGCAGTATGGAGAGTTCTCAAAAAGCTAGGAATAGAACCTGGTGAGGCAATCCAGCTATCCCACAGCTTGGTATTTATCCAAAATGGCGAACACCTGCATCCTATACTATATTGAGGCAGCCACCTCAATGTTTCTAGCAGCACGATCCACAATAACCGAGTTATGGAACCAGTGCAGATGCCTGCCAACAGGTGCGTGGGTAAAGGCATCGTGGCGTACACACAATGGGGTCTTACTCAGCCATGGGGAGGAACACAGTCATGGCAGCTGCTGTGAAGTGGATGGAAATGGGAGCATCATGCCAGGTGAAATAAGGCAGTTAAGAAAGTCGGGGGTGGAAAGTTTCCTCTCTTATTCAGAAGCAGAGAAAGGGGGAAAGAGGAGGGGACCAGGTCTTACAAAAGTGGGAAGAAGATCAGTAGAGCAGAAAAGGAGATCACAGGGGAGGAGCCAAAAGGGAGGAAATGCAGAAGGAAAGGGACCAAATTATGCCATGAGCACGTTCAAATAGAGCCCAGAGAATTCCACCTGTGTGCGTGTCGCCAGGTATGAGCAAAATGGTGGAAGAGTAATGGTGGAAGCCAGGAGAGTAAAGGAAGGGACAGAGAGAGGGAGGGAGGACCAGGGGCTGAAAAGCAGCAGGTGGGTTCACACATGCATGGCCGTGCCAAGGCCAACCCCACTGTCAGGTGTGCTGCGCTAGTGAAAGCACCAAGGATGAGCACTGCCTGTGCTTTGTACTTTCCGCTGCCGGGAACATCCCACCCTTGAGCAGTGCGTTACTTATTCCTCCATGCCTTGCCCTGAGGAATGATGTGTGCAGACACCTGTTCTTTCCTCAAGATACTGGGATGGAAGCAAGTCCGGTGTGCCCAGGGAACGTGATTCAGCGAGGGGAAGCAGCACGGCCTGCGAGTTCATGAAGAGATGGCGCTGGGGCTTGCTGGGGCTGCTGGGAGCAGGACTCCGTGCTACCGATCACACGTCCACCCACTCAGAAGAGGGCTTCTGCTTTTTCTTCCCTGTTTACTCTTTGTCCAAAGCACTCGTTTCCACTGGGATACAGGAGATTTTACCCATTTCTGTATCCAGCGTTACCCTTCTGCCCTAGAGGGAAACTCGAGAAGGGCAGAAGATCCATGGGCTTTATTTACAATTGCATGTCCAGTACTTAGGAGGACTCCGGGGAGGGACTGGGCAATCAGTACCTATTTTCAAAATGAACCATGATAGGAAACATAATTGGCAAGATGAGCAAGGAGCTTGTGCGTTTATCAGCTGTAATGTTCTGAAGGCTCTGGATGTGCTAGACCTCATTCTCAATGCTTCTGCTGTCCAGAAGCGTGAGGGGGCCCATCTGTTAGCTGAGTGGGTCAGGCACCAAGAGAGGTAAATACATAGTAAGGTCAGAAACTGAAGCCGGCCAGCGGACACATATGGATATGAATATATATGGATATGAATATACATATTATGTATAAGAATCAACTGATTATAGAAAACATGTAACGCACTTTTACTAGGTAAGACCTAAGCAGTAGCTATTGCACACTCAAGCATGAGCATATTGACACAGAGAGTTTTAAAAATAATTTGCCTATCTGTGCTTTATAGATGCCTTCTAGAATTACCTAGATACCTCGTAAATTAAGTTCTTTCTCAAAGCCCAAGTGTACAGATTCCGAGTCAATGTTTATGGAAGTTGTATTTTACTAAAGCTTGCTACATCCCTCTGAGGTGTAAGCCAAGTGTGGGGTCCTTGTGGAATAATATGTATCTCTCAATATCCAAAACGGGCCAAAGGAAAATTGACAGGAGTCGTGGGCAAAATGCAGAGGAACAGGGTCCCTTTCAAAGGAGCTGGCTCCAGAGGCAGTGCTGTGACTGTCCACGTGACCTGTGACCTGCTCTGGCATCACCCGCCTTACCCACCACTGGAGAGCTTTTGTTGTTCTTAGAACAAAAACAGAGGCTATTCTGGAGGGTTCGGTAAAGTAATTGAAGAGTTATGTCTCTAACTGGAGAGGTGGAATTGCTTACTGCGGTTTTATTGTTATTGTAGCAGCAGCTGCTTTGAACATATTTTCATAGTAGCAACCAGGAGCAATGTATCTTTGCCATGAATGCCTCCCCGACCCAAAGGGAGGCAGCTGGGAGATCTGATTACAACAAAGCATGAACGTTACCAAGTCTCCGTCTTTTAAACTGGGCAGTATCACCACGGCTTCTAGTCAGAGGCAAACCATTGTTCAATTAAGTCCTCAAACAGCCCTCATCAGTCCACTGGATGTCAGCAACAGAGTAAGGTATAGCAGGTACCATGTGCACACCAGGGGGTATTAGCAGATTAGGTGAGACCATCTGCTGAACCTGAAGTCGAACACTTCCTTCTCAACAAGGAATGCAGCCTTCCAATTATGTGAATTAATTAAATGTTTTAAGTAGTGTGTAATGGTGATAACTTTAAATTATTAAATACCTTCATTAAATATTAATTTGGTCCATTCAAACTCAACGATAGCGAGTTCCCTTTTCAAATTCATCTTTTTACTAGCTTGCATTTATTTCTGAGTTTATTCACTTTATACACACACATACACAAGCATGCATACACCTAACCAAACAAAGAATTTCAAATGATTTCCCATCTTACTGGGCATGGTGACACACACTTACAATACCAGTCACTTGAGAGGGTGAGGTAGGGGATCGAAGGTTTGAGGCAGCATTGGCGACTTACTGAGATCTTTTCTCAAAATAAAAAAATAAAATTAAATAAAATATAAAGGGCTAGGGAGGTAGCTCAATGGTAGAACGTACCTGGGTTCAGTCTCCATTCTCTTTCCCCCTCTCTCTCTCACATACACACACACACACACACACACACACACACATACACAGAAAATTTTGAAATAATTTTAAATCACTTCATTGACAAACACCTGACATGCCAGATATTATTGATCATGTGACATCTCTGAAAAGCACTGGAATTTTAATCATAATAGTTAAACTCTTGGCTTCTCAGATTTCATTCTTAAAGGTTCAGTTCATCTGGGACTTTGTCTTATCGTTTTCTTTCTTTCTTTCTTTCTTTCTTCCTTTCTTTTTAAGTCAATTTAGAATTGAACTTTGCTCAAAACAGCAGAAAGATCTTCAAGACAAAGGTAGCTGCAACTGTTCTTAGGGTAAGCGGGAACAGAGTCGGCAAGTTTGAGGGATGCTTCAAAGAACTGGGGTTTCAGTGAGCACTTTCCATCCATCGCTACTGGGTTCCAGGTCATGTGGCTGTAGCTGAGTCGCTACCCCTGGGGAATGGCTTGCTCCTGTGTGATTCATCCCGCGTGACTGCTCCTTACTAAGTCCACTGAAAGGTGCAGCTGGAAATACGACCTTGATCATTCACTATGGTGAGAATGGACTCCACCAAGGTTCAGTGACTTCCTCAAAGTTCTTTCTGGCAGGAAGAGTTTGAGCTTTCCTAAGGAGTGCAGCTTCCTATGAAGAGTCCGTCCTGGGAGGTGGCCCCAGGCAAAATTGCTAAATTGATGGAGTTAGCCTCCTGCAGAAGGTTCTGGTTCCCAAGGTAACCAGCACAGGGACCCTGAGTCAGGGATTGCCTGGGGCTCTGGCCAGAGCTCTCTCTACGGCCCTCTTCTCCCTCCTGCTATCTGTTTGCCTTAGGCTGCCATGGCCACAGGAATGGCAACTCACCCCAAGAAGGAAAGAAGTTCCCGAGAGCTAAACACAGTCTGAGAGTGTGTGCTCTGTCCTTTGTGATGTTGCCGATGCTGAATAAACACCTGTCCAGAGCCTTGGATCAGTTGTGTGTTTCCAAACATCCCCTGTCCACTTGGGGCAAATGACTTACCCACTCTAAGCCTTAGCTCATCCTCACTTGCACAAGGGAAGTAATTGTGGAAACTTCCTTGTAATTGACCAAAACAAATGAAGCGTTACGTGTTGAAAAGGCCAGCACCTAATGGTACCAGTGAAGACAATCGGGGCCGAGTCCCATTTCCCTGAAGTGAAGACTGAACACCGAGAAACACCAAGGCAAGCGTGGAAAGCAAGTTTCACTTAAAGGATAGAACAGAGATGGACTTCTCTGAAGAGAAGAGACCCCAGAGCTGAGTGTCCAAAGAAGGGGGAGTGTCCTACCCCTTTCGGACATTTTAGATTTCCTCGCTCTCTCCTCCCCCATCCTGCCTTATCTGACTAGTGACCAAAAGAAGGTGGAGAGATCCCAGGGCAGCGGAAGCTTCCTGAGGGTGCACAGGAGGAGGCATCCACTGACTGGCCATGCAGGGAGGAAGGATTCGAGGCAGGTGGCCGTGGCCACAGGTGCGAGGGGACGTGCTCTGGGGCATCAGCATTCTCCTCCCGCATCAGCCCCAGCTTTCTGACCCTGGGCTTCCTTACCTAGGCTGGCTGTGCCTCCCCAGCCTCACTAACCACGCCCTATGCTTGTCCACTGTGTGGCCAACCCTGGGTCACTCAGGACCCCAGAGCTCCGGCCACTCACACCTCCGCTCCCTCACGCCTCACTTGCCTCATGACACGTCGTCTGACCCCTCATTTCTCTTTCTTTTTATTCTTCTTCACTATTGGGGATCGAACCCAGGGACGCTCTGTCACTGAGTCACATCCTCAGTCCTTGATTTTATTTTGCGAGAGGGTCTTGCTAAGTTGCCCAGGCCTTAAAACTTGCAATTTTCCTGTCATGGGAGAAGAGACGTCTCCCGAGAAGGTCGGAGGAGTGTCCAGAGGGGAGGGGAACTCAGTTCAGGACCAGGAAAAAATGGAAAAGAATGTCAGCACGAGCCAGACAAAGGCAGACAGAGGTTTTTTAGGAAGGTAGGTTTCATTCTGGAGAATGCAGGCTGTCTCCAGAGGGAGAAGCTCTGCCTTGGGCCGGGCCAGTGGTCAGAGGAGGGCCGGGCTGGAGGTGGGACCAGGGTGGAGCTGGATTTCCTGCCAGTGCCCCTGTGCTGGCATGTCTCTCTTTGTACCTGAGGGCATGGGCCAAGTTGCCCCCAGTTTGCAGCTGTGCGCCTCCCTTCTTAATGGGCTTGGGTGCTTTCTTTGAGACTCAGTGTCTCTCTGTCTACCTTAGAGCCCCATCTCACTCCTGCCTCTGCTTCTCAAGTAGCTGGGTTGCTAAGTTGAAGGAGCTCGCCTCCTCCGGGACTCCTCCAGGTGTGCCTCCGTACCTGGCCTCAGGCCTTTCCATAGACCTTTTCAGTTTTAGCATTGGTTCCCAGAGGTCACATCATCCTCATTATCCTCGACTCTCAAGAGCTGAGATTGAATCAGTGTCACATTTTGGCTGAACTGGTGTGTTTCTCCCTGACTTACCCCCTGGAAGCAAGGCAGGTTTCCATGTCCTCTGAGCCTGTACCTGAGGTCACTGACCCAGCCCACCGGGTGTAGAACTCCAACTGACGCAGGCACCCAACCTGTCTCCCTGAGCCGCATGGAGCTCGTGCTGAAGGGCCTCTTCCTCCAGCCCCTCCTGTCTTTGGAGATGCCTCCCTAAAGTCAGAATGCAAACTGGCAGTTGCAGGGGTGGGGGTGGAAATGTGGAGCCACAGCTCCTGTGTGGGCAGTTTGCCTTGGAGTCATGGAAGCGTGCTGGAACTGGATAGAGTACAAGCACGTGATAAGTGTACTAAACTGCGGATGCATCCCCTTTAAAAAGGCTGATTTTATGGTCTTTGAATTTCAGCTCAATATTTGTTAGAATACATGATACTACAGGAGGACCAGGAAAGACCCTGCCAGCTATCGTCCCCTGGAGCGCCTCCTCCCATCCTAGTGCACTGCCGGCTCTGGCGGATGGAGCTGTGAGAGGCAGTCACAGGCAACGGGGCTTTTCCTCTGTCTTCCGAGTTCTGTGGCCTGCACACTAATTGACACAGCCACTGTCACTGAAGAAAACCACACACATGTTATTCCATGGTTTTACATGCACACAGGAGCCATCATAGGAACAATGAAGACTCAGAGAAGCAATTGTACCAACAGCTCAAGTACCTTCATAGCAATCAATGAAAAATGAGCAAAACACAGAGGAAAACGAGTTTAAGCGTCCAGGGTTGGTGACTTAGGGGACAGTGAATATAAGGGGAAGCTAATGGGAGATGGAAATGTTTTGGTAGCTTTGTTTGTACAGGTCTGTTTTGGCATCGAGTCCTAGGATCCATGGTTAGGAATGCTCTGGTGTGGGGACACCTTTGTTACAGGGACTGCTGTGACCTGCTTTGGGACAGGAGCAGGGCAAGTTTACAAGCCCTTGCGTTACCACTGCTACGCAGGTGCGCCAGCTCGGAACCATCAGTGTGCCACAGCAGCATGTTGGGGTGCCGCTTATGAATCCCTTCACTGCTTCATGGCACTCAAGCTTGACTCAGCATTCTTATGCGCCAGGAGCCAGGTGGAGAGCTGTCCGTGCCTGGGGAGGCCCGCTTCCTGCCCTGAGTCCCTCCGCCCACCTGTGGCCTTTCACGCAGCATTGGGAAACCCCACTGTGTGGGCAGCTACACATTCCCTCTCACCCTGAGCAAGAGCGGCGTGGAGGAATGGGGCGTGTGGCTAGCCTCCCTCAGCTAGGAGATGCAGCAGTGGGGCTCGTCAAGGGGAGTCCACCTGCTCTTGCTTCAGAGGCTCTTTCTCCTTGACTCTGCTGAGGGAGCCCCAGAGGTACTGAGCATCCCGTGTCCAGAGCTGTGTCCGACGTCCGTGCACGTTTCCCCTCCGGTGCTTCCCAGGATCTCCCCCATGTAATAGAACGCAATGACTCTTTGGTTCAGCATAGACTTGTGGCAGAATTAAACTCAATCCACACCTTACCTCACGGAATCCTCACAAGGGCCGAAGGAGTCATTGGGAGCATTTGACCTCCGCATTCAAACACTGAGAGAAACAGAAAAAATTAAATGACTTGCTGAGGCTCCATGCTTGTTAGATGGCAGAACCAAAACGTAGTATTGATGTGTAGGACTCCCAGACTCATCCTCACAAACCCAACAGCTAATTTACACAAATAAATCTTGCTACCAAAATACCTATCCTGGTCAGAGAAATAATATCATCAGTTAGGAGCACCCAGTGAAATATGGACCGGGGGGAATGGCCACTGGGAGCTACTAGCGTGACAGAAAGAAAAAAAGCCCACACCAGGTGCTTCCTGGAGTGTGGAGCGTGGCCCTGGAGCTTTCTTGCCAGAAGCCGACATGAGACCCACCAAGGGTCTAGCTGGCTGGCAACGTCCAGGCCGTTCAGAGGAGAAACACTGAAGAACGGCAGTGAGGTGATTGACTACACCTGGATGCAGGCGTTTCTAAGCAACCCAGAGTGTGTTTTGTTCAATAAACAAATTGTTAAGAGCGGGAGGGAAGAAATGGAAATAGAGCCCACAGAGTTTGCCAGGAGCATCAGGAGACGTTCCACTAGTTACCCTGCACATGGTTTATTTGAATCCTGCACAATAAGCCAATTGCCCTGAAAGATGAGGCTGGAGCTGGGTCAGCCTTCACCTGGGGTCCCAGCTATTCAGGAGGCTGCAGTGGGGGATCCCTTGCATCCGGAGTTTGCCACCAGCCTGGCAGTGTAGAAAGACCCCAAGTCAAAGTAAAATAAAAAACCAAAATGAAGTGTTTGTAACAATGAAACAATTAGAAAAAATCCCATCAGGAAGAGGTATTTGATACTATTAAAGGATCATTGTACCTTTACATATGACAGTGACAGTTAGGGACAGTTCCCTCGTGGTGAGGCGTTTGAGATATCAAGGGATTATTGTGTGTTTACATTATGATGATACTGTGGTTACTCACTTTTAAAAGAGTTTTAACCTTTTAGGGATGCATATTGAAATACTTACAGATTCATTCACTTCAAATAACCTTGGTTAGAAGGGAGGTCTGTGAGGATCTGGGTTAAAAAAAGAATACTTCAGGTAATCGCTGCACTGCGTGGTGGGAGCTTCTGAGTTTGATACACATTTATCTGTAATTTTGTATATGCTTCGAAATAAGTTCCCCAGACTTTAAAAATATCAACTTTTGGCAAAAATGGCACTTTAAAGCAGTAAATTATTCTGCCTATTATAGTGGCTAAAAGCACTTCTCTTATCACCTCTAGCATATTTTTCTGAGTATCAGATATAACATGAACTGTGTTGCCTTTGGACAGGTCATTCTATACAGTTAAGGGTGTCATCTCTGAGTGACCCCCTAACTCTGCTCCTGCCCTGTCTGCTTGGAACCGTGAAAGTCTCCAAGTCCATAAAACAAAATAGCAGAGTGCCCGCCGTGAGTGTAGCAAGCCCTGGTGAGGGTGAGCCCTGGCCAGGAAACCTGAGAGCTGGGAGGAGGCGCAGCCGAGAGCTGTGTTAGTCCTGCGCGTCTGTGCGGGTGGCAGCTCAGGCAGCTCGGGCAGGGCCAGGCTCCCCAACATTGCCCACCACTCCCCCAGGCCAGAGAGGCATCAAGCGTCAAGGATGGGCCTGGGAGACAGTTGTGAATGGAATTCTCTTTTCTGAAAACCCAGAGGTTTTCCCTGTCTGTGCTCAGTGGTTATCAGGTACAAAGCAAATAAATCCGCTGGTTGAATTTTCTAGGGGCTGAGAAGAATGTACAGAGATCAGTGTGCTTGCTCATCTACAAGGATAAAGGACCGAGTCAGGGGCCACTGATGCAAGAGAATCCCTTAAGTGGAGATATTTGTCTCCTCTCACCATTTGGGTAAACATGCACATGAGCAAAGCCACATTGTCCACCTGGCTGGTGGAGACACACTGGAGGGAATGGAAGGTCGGGAAGCCCCCATGGTGCTCACATGGGAGCCGCGTCTTGGCATTTGCCTGTAGGAAAGCCTGCAGGCCCTGGAAGAACAGAGCTGGAAGGTGAGAGCAATGAGCAGGGTCAGAACCTCGGGCTCCAAGCCCCTGCCACCCCTTGTCTAACGCTTCCTAGTTGAATTTCCATGGAAGAGCCATCTGGGTCTTGGGGACAGGGGTTTGGAAAAGCTGTGCCTTGTCCTCAGACACTAACCCTAACCCCTGAGATACTGCTCCTCCTCGAATGCAGTTTACCTGTCCCTTCCATCCTAAGGAACACTAAGAATTCCAAGGACATCCTACTGCCCAGACATGTTCTGGTCACTGTCAACGTTGGTTTTGTTTTGTTTTGTTTTGTTTTTTCCTTTTGTGCAGCTTGTACAATCTACCTCCCTAGAGATAACCCATGTCCTTCACTCACAAGTGCTCGAGAGCCATGTATTAGTTAGGTATATGGGTAACCAAAGCACCAGAACAACTTAGGGAAAGAAAAGTTCATTTTGAGCTCATGGTTTCAAAGGTTTGGTCCGCAGTTTTTATTTTATTTTATTTTTTTGGGTTTTTTTTTTTTTTGGGGGGGGGTTGGGTACCAGGGATTGAACTCAGGGGCACTCAGCCACTGAGCCACATCCCCAGCCCTATTTTGTATTTCATTAAGAGACAGGGTCTCACTGAGTTGCTCAGTGCCTGCTTTTGCTGAGGCTGGCTTTGAACGTGTGATCCTCCTGCCTCAGCCTCCCAAGCTGCTGGGATGACAGGCGTGCACCACCACACCTGGCTCAGTCCGTGTTTTGATGACTTCATTGCTATGGTCCAAGGTGAGGTAGAGCATCATGGCAGAAAGGTATGGCAGAGGAAGGTGGCTTATCCCATGGTTGCCTAAAAGCAGAGAACCAGGAACCAGGGACAAAATATATAACTCCTAAGGCATGCCCTAAGTGACCTGCCTCCCCATGACATGCTCCACCTGCATACAGTTACCATCCATTAATCCCTTCAGATTATTAACCCATCAAATGAATGACTCTCCTAATCTAATCATTTAACCTCCTGCATTAACACCTGAGCTTTGTGGGGATGCTTCATATCCAAACCATTATAGGCCATTTACTCTGATGGCAGGTCTGAATCTTGTATTAAGAGGTGGATAGCTGGTCCGAAGCATTCCAAGGATAACTGAGCTGAGGTTCCAAGTGGGGGCAGAATGTGGATTTGCATGGTGTCACTCTGGAGTCCCCCAGAGATAGCATCTGCTCTGCATGGTCAATGCAGTGAGTGAAACTTGTTTGCGGCCAACCCTCCCCTGTCCTGAGGAAGAGAGGAGTGGGTCATCATAACCTGACCTATTTCTAAGACTTGCTTACGGATCAGTAGTCAACCTTGTCATGGCTGAGTCAGCCAGATGCTCAACATGATTTTCTAAGGGTTCTCTAAGTCAGTTGTAGAACTGAATGTCCCTGTTTGACCTGTGGAGGTCACTACTCTGTCTTAGAGTCCGGTGGGCTGATGGAGAGAGTCCTCCCCAGGTGACAGTTACATAGTATCCCACTACAGTAACCTCATTACTATTTAACAAGGTTGGTTTGCATGTTGTGATTAATTACTAAAAATGCAAGAGGTAGCATGTTTGCCACTGTGTGGACACAGTGGTCCTGGCCCGCATCTGCTTGAACAAAGGAGGAAGGTTTGGAAGAACAAACCTTCAGACAGAGCTCGGAGCGAACTCCTCATTTGGCACTTGACATCTTCAGTGGTCCAGTCCCTTAGCTGACGCTGATCAGGAAGACCCACGTGTACAGTGCGTGAGGTCAGAGGAAGGTGATTCTCTTTTTCCCGTTTCAAGTGCGTCTAGCAGCATCGCTGTGGAGGGACGGGGTGGTGCAGGTGCCTTGTGTGGCCGTCAGCCTGCAAGCCAGCTTTCCCTCTGAAGCATGGTCATGGTGCAGCCAAGCCTACGTCCAAGGTCATTTTCAAGACAGGAGTTAAGTGGCATCAGTTTCCATCACTGTCACAGTGGTTTGATAAGGGCACTCCTTCACTCTTACCAACTCTGTAAGGCCCAGTTCCCTGGCTTCAGCACACTCGTACTGCCATCTGTCCATCCACCTCCAGAGCTCCGCGTCCTCCCAAACAGAAACTCTGTCCCAGGACACACGGCCCCCCGTCCCTCTCCACAGCTCCTCCATGGGTCTGTCTGCTCTAAGTAGAGACTGACTTATTTCACTGAGCCAATGTCCTCAAGACTTATCTCTGTTGTAAAATGTTTCCTTACTCGACGTTCCCTTACAACACAAAGCGCGTGAGGCCCTTGACTTATGGAGAGAAAGGTTTGCTCTGGCTCAGTTTTAAGAGGTTTCAGTCCCTGGTCAGTTGGTCCCTTGCCTTTGGGCCTGTGTTGGGGAGGACATGGCAGAGCAAGCTATTCACCTTGTGACCCAGACACACAGGGGGAGAAGAAAGGGGGCCTGCGTCCCAGGCTTCCCTTGGAGGGCGAGGGCCTGTCATCTGAAGACCTCCCCCTACATCTCTCTACCTCCCGAGAGTGCCGAGTCGGAGGCAGCCGTTAACACGTGCGCTTGGGGCCGTGTGACACCCAGACTGTGGCACGGCGAGGTCAACTCGCCTCCTTTTTAGTTTCAGTGACATCCTTCTGTGCACACGTGCTGCATTTCATTTCCCGTTGAGGGGTCAGTGGCCACTCGGGCTGCTGCCACCCTTCGGCTGTTCTGACTCATGCTGCTACAAGCAGGGCTGACCGAATATCTCCGTGAGCACCTGCTTTCTGACGTGCGGGTCTGGGAACAGAACGCCCAGCAGTGCGAGTGTGGGTACATGTGGCAGTTCTGTCTTCAGAGCCTCTTGGAGGAGCGGCAGTGCCACTTAACATCCCACAGAGCACGGGAGCTGCAGCTTCTCGAGCTTTATTAGTCTTCAGTGCACACATGACATCACCCGTTGTGTCCTACAGAGGCACCCACAGGTGACGAGGTGTCCCAGCAGTGGCCCGTCTCCCCGCCCGTGTTAGGACTAATGCAGCTCTGCAGTCCATGTGGGCCTGGTGTGCAGAGGCACTGAGAGCCTGCGGAACATGCTCGTGCACCTTTGCTCTCCTGAGGTTAGCTCTTCAGCTGAGAGAACTGCCAAAAGCAGTTATTAAAATAAACTACCTTCAAAATAAAAATCTTAAATCATTGCATCAAAGTAATGGTAATTTTAACATGAAACATTTTTTCATCACTGTGAATACTTGACAATGGATATGGATATCAAGGAATAGTGGTAACTGGAAGAAATTAAATATTACTGTTTTTAATGAGAGCAAAATGATTTATACCATTAATAAAATAGTAAATACAAACGATTAAGGTTAACTGACAGTCAATGTAATGGCTTCATGATTTAGTAATTATCAAGTTATCTGCAATCATTACTAAACAGATTTTCCGAGACTTTCAAAGAAGACAGGGCCTGGGATTCCTGGCTTAGCGGAGACTCTTCAGATGAATGTTAAAGTCACGTTAGGCACGGTACCCCTGGCTCCTGTGATCTGCCGTGGCAACGAAAACAGTGCACTCTCCAAAATCTGTGGTCACTCCAGATGAAAATGGAGTTCCACCCACAGCAGTTGGTTACCTCCAAAGAATTCACCACTCCTCCTCAAGGCAAGAGCCCTGCAACGCACTTCACGTGCACGCTCCAGTTGCTCAGGAAGGTGGAAAGGTCGGATTTAATGGGATCAGTGACTTCCAGTGCTGAGTCCTTGGCAGGAGTAAGTCAAGTGCAGGGTGGATGCTGTACCTGCAGGAACCAGACACCACTGCCTTGGATCCTGCAGATGCACCTGCTGTCTTCTTCCCTTGCTTTTGTGCACAGGGATCCAAGCAAATCGTGTCTTCATGTGGTTGTGATTTACAGAGGCCCTGCAGGGCCTTAGAGGACATGGGTATCCTTGGCCCCCTTTAAGAACCTGCCCCAGTTCTCCTCTTCTGCCATCCTGCCTGCCAGGGGTGCCTGTAAGTGGGCATCCCCTGCCCGGCCTTCATGACATCCACTTGGGTAGCAAGACTCTTGGTGCCGAGTCCAGCAGGCATGTCAAGCTCCCAGCCCACAGAGGCTGGCTTCTGCACAGCTTTTCCCTCGGCGGGTGAGTCACCTGGAACACTGGCTCTTTCTTCCAGTTGTTCAGAGCATACACCCAGGTGAAGAGGTGTGTGTTCTGCCTCGTGGTCTAACAGGAAAGCTGGCCTGGGAGAGCACTGGTGCAGTCTGGGGCCCACAGGAGGCTAGTGCAGGGCAGTTTGCACAGTGCTGTTCTGGGACAGGCGTGCTTCCTGTCTGCTTGGACCACGTGGCTACTGGGCACTTGTCCCACTGTGATCTTTATCGAGCTGGATTAATGACAGTGTTTTGGAAACAGTGAAAAAAATAAGAAGGGTAATAAATCAGAGAGAAATTCAAAGAGAACACTTCTAGTCATGAGAGAATTGTCTCAGATTTGTCTTATGTCAAGGTAAAGCCTTTCTTATATTTAATTGATTGATAGTTTAATCAGCATGTTGATTCCGTAGCTAATGTGTTTGCAAACTACTAAAGTCACTTTCAGCTTCCTCAGCGCTTACATGAAGTTCAGTACATATGTATGCATATCTATACTTTTTTCTTTTGACTTCACACGCTTGATTGCCAAGATTGAGTGTTCCTGGGGTTTTGTGGCAATGGCGGTTAATACGTGGAAAGAAGCTATTGCGTGACGCCTTGGCATGTATTTTTATCACCATTTTCCATCACAGATTGCTACCTGTTAAGCAGCCTCCTCAATCCTTCTTTTTCCTTCAAATAGCCACTCTCGCAAAATTCCCAGCAATTAATTTCTCAAAATAACTTGTGATGGGTGTTCATTCAAAGAGAAGTTTTATTATTCCCTTGGAAAGAACTTATAATTCTTTTCCTTTTCCTCAACACATTACCTTTGATTTAATAAGTCGTTTAGTCATATTAATAAGCTTTTCCAAGTGTGTGCGGGGGAGACAACAAAAACCCTGCCTCTCCAGGGCCTGTGGGCGCTGCTGCTTACTAGAGAAGAAAAGTGACCAAGTGACCGCTCGCTAACGTGGTGGCGTTCCGGGGTTCTCGCGGGGTTGCAGAAGGAGCCGGGTGTTTCCGGGGTGGCCGGGCCTCCCGAGAGCGGCTGCTGGGGCTCCAGGCTGGAGCGGCTCCATGGGCAAGGCTCCGAGGGAGCAGGGCGGACGTGCCCCCCGCTGGGCGTCACTCGGCTCTTCCTGGTTCCTGGAGGAGACTGAGGAGCGTGGCCACCAGCCTGCCTGCTGTCCCCTACTGTGAAACGCCCTCCCCGCACCAAGACTCCTCTGTACGGAGGCCAGGAGGGGCGGCGGCAGCAGAAGGGCAGTGGTGGGGTTGCTGCGCCGGTCCTCGCCCAGGCTGGACGGAAGGCCGTGCCCACCGCAGCCCCTGTGCGAGTGGCATGTGCCAGGCGGAGGGCTCCGCTCCTCCCGTCCCAGGAACCACGAGGCGGAGGGACACCAGCCGCGGTCAGAGCGAGGTCCCAGGAGTCCTGCCCTCCCTCCACCCTTCCATTTTCCGTCTGCGAACGTGACTGAGTTATGGGAAGGCAAGCACCTGGCAATTTGTCCACTGGAAGCAAAGATGGCAAGACACGGTGTTGATGCCTTGGGACCCTCGCGGGACTCTGTGTCCTCACCAGCCCTGCAATGTGGGAGGCTGAGAGGACAAGCCGACAGAGCCATGACACCCCAGCGGGGTGCATCGTGAGCTGGAAGGGCCCAGGTGAGGCGTTTCTCCAGCGCTTTGCATGAAGATGCGGGCCAGACAGCGCCCGGTGTCCTGTTTGTGACCTCGTCCAGTCCTCACAGTGACTCTGAGGCAGGCCATAATCACCTTCAGTAAACAGTCAAGGAGCTGGGACCTAGGGCGGTGTTCAGCTGCCGGGTGACATTCTAAGGAGTTCCAGGACACTGATGAGCTCCCGCCGCAACTCCACAGCCCGCCCAGTAAGGCGGAGGCTTCCCTGTTAGGGGATGTGAGGGCCGGTTGAGCGCAGAGCTGGCAATGCCGGGGAGCGAGAGCAGCGGACAGTAGGGCACACGTGGGCACAGCACGTGCTCAGCCCCAGTCCTCCTGCTTCCTTCAGCAGAGCCTGGAGCGCCACAGGTCTGAGGGCGCTGCCGGGCTCCGGGACCTCCTCTGTGCCCCAGCGTCTCTTCATCACCGTCTCTGCAGGAGAGGAGGCACCCCAGCAGGTCAGGGGGAGGAGCCGCTGAGCGCGTTTCCCAAAGTCCCCTGGTCAGTCAGCCCTGTATCCCCAGTGATCCCTCCCTGCGTGGGCTCCGATCGTGGCTAGCCAGGCCCAGGCGTACAGTCCATGACTCCTCCCCCTCTCCATGACTTTGAGGGGCAGTGGACACCAGGCCTACGAGGTGGCTGCCCTTGTCAAGTGGCATCCTATTCACGGTAGACTTGCTTTTTTATAAACAGAAGTAGTACATTTCAAAATAGCAATGAGAGTCTATAGTCCAGCGAACACACAGCCAGCTCACGGTCCTTTAGTGTCAAGCGTTAAGGACGGCACACAGGGCCTGTTCCAGAACTTTCCTCCACTGCAGCTTAGTAGGCTCGTCTACAATGTGAGCATCTGGCCATTGAAAACCATGACACCTTGGCACCTCCAGGCAGTGCAGTTTCCCAGCTGCATCACAGCCTGGCGGGCCACCCTTATGTGTCCCTGAGGTCCACCAACCCAGGCCGGCCACGCAGAGCAGGCCTGTGAAGGAGCGGGTGGCTGGGCTGCACGCTGAGCTGCAGGCACCTGCTGTCCTCCACACTGCACGTACTACTCAGAACAAAAGTGAGGAAGCAGAATCTTATGGCTTGATAATCTTATGGCCTCTCTTTCCTTCTCTCTCCCTCCCCTCCCCCCTCCTCCCTCCTTTCTCTCTCCCTCCCCCTCTCTCCCTCCCCCTCTCTCCCTCCTCCCTCCTTTTCTCTCTCCCTCCCCCTCTCTCCCTCCTCCCTCCTTGTCTCTCGCCCTCCCCCTCTCCCTCCCCCTCTCTCCCTCCTCCCTCCTTTTCTCTCTCCCTCCTCCCTCCTTTTCTCTCTCTCTCTCAGTTTCTCTCCTTCCTCCCTCCTTGTCTCTCTCCCTCCCTCTCTCCCTCCTCTCTCTGCTCTCTCTTTTTGTGTGGTACTGGGATTTGAATTCAGGCCGTAGGCATGCTAGACAAACTCTCCACCACTGAGCTACACCCAAGCCCTTTTTATTTTTTATTTTGAGAAAGGGTCTTGCTACGTTCCTTAAACTGCCCTTGAACTTTGAATCCTCCTGCCTCAGCCTCTGGATTATCTGAGATGAATGACAGTCATGCACCTCTACAGTGGGCTAAACCCTTTCTTTAACAGCTGAGGGAAAACACAAACAATAAAAACCCTACAAGGCTGTGGCTCAGGATTTTAGGAAATTTCAGAAGTGAGCCTGGAGCTCAGACCTGGGCTTCCAGGAGACTGGCCTCTGCAGAACTCCAGCCTTTGCAGAACCCCACACTTTGTAAACTGCTCGCCCTGTGCGGTGGCTTCTGGTTACCCAGTGGGGAAATCTGAGATATTAGGATAGAAAACCTTTTCACACAATGAGATACTGATAGGCATGTGTTACAGGATGGAGGCTGAAGCCTTCACTGTAAGCTGTGGTCTGTCTGGGGTGACTGCTCACAGCTCAGTCAGGGTCAGGGTCTCAGAGCAGCTCTGATGGCCACCACAGCGCTTGGTAGCTTCTCCCTGTCCCTTCTCTTCTCCTGGCTCCTTCCCTCCTCCCTCTACTTTGGGAAAGGATTTAAAAAACTTCTGTGGAGTAAATCAATAAATCACCACAGAGTCAAGTGACATAATCTCACCTCACCTCATTCCAAGTTAAAGGCTCTCATGTCTGAAAACTTAAATCACAGGGGAACTCATAACCTGAGTCCAGCCTCTCCCTGGTTAAGCACCTGGAGGATGAGTGGCTAATCGCCTCCTTTAAAACATGTGATCATGATTACCGGGAAGCTCGTGAAGAGTCCAGTCAGCTGCCTGGGAAAGAGTGTTCCCGTGTGTATGCTCATGCACATGTAATATATTTAAGTAGTAAGTGAAATAGCTTCTTAAATCACTTCAGGAATGTGCATGTATATAACATGCATTGCGTGCGAGACTTCTCTTCATCCAGCAGTGAGGTCAGTGTGAAAGGCTGATGGCCAATCACCAAGGACTCTCAGCAATGAAACTGCTAACATGGTCAAGTACACTGAATGTAGACTTGAACCCTTGTAATTCTAAGTCAAGGACCTGTGACTTTTCAGCTCAAAGGATTCCTTATAACCTGGAACCGCAAGATGACTTTCTGACAAGGAAAACCACTCTGACTTAAGGATAAAAGTGAACTCTAAGAACTGCTTTGTTCCTGTAGCTTGGTGTCAGTGTTTCCCAAAGGTTGGCATTCAAGAGTACTCTGACCTCTAATAAAAGCATCCGAGTGCCTGCCTGTGTGCAGTCCGACCAGGGGAGCTGGAGTCCAAATAACCCAGCGAAGAGAAGACAGAGATGACTGCCAGACCTCAAGATGATCTTCTGTAGTAACAAGGAAACTCTCCGTAAAAGAATGGTGCAGCCTGAGACAAGAGAGCAAGATTTTCCTCTAAGACCATGAGCACATTCACTATTTTAAATGCAAGTGAAAACAAGATAGCCTATTTCACCTGCCCACTGGATAGACGTGTCTTTGACACACTGAGAGTCAGGGTTGGCCGGTGAGTAGGTCAGGCGTTGCTGCACACAGCGGGTGAGGAGCTAAAGCTCTTCCAGAAGTCGCCTCACCTGGGGCTGAGGGCCTTGTCTGCAGCGCCCTCCTCTCAGCAGGCTGTTCCGAGGGCAACCAGGTTTGATCCTGCCATCAACTGGTGTTCAGTGTTACACACAATTGCAAGAAATGAGGATGAACCTCAGGTGTGAGGGTCAACATAGTGAGACTCAGCCATTAAGAGTACTTTAAGGAAAAACGCTCAAAGAAACCCAGGCGAGTAATCTTATATTTATAGTTCACTTTCCTTCTGTCAATCTCCTGTGTTCCTCTACCTCCACACCCCTGTTGAATACATACACCAGGAACATAGGCTTGGAAATGAACACATAAAATCATAACTCCAGTTGTCTCCAGGTGATGGGTTTATTCAGTTGGTTTAGAGTTCTTCTTAATAATTCTAAGGTGTCCCCAATTTTTCTGCCTGGTCTGTGAATACTATAATTGCCAATCACAGTGTCTTATAGATGGGGACAGCAAAGTCAGTGTTCCGTGCCTCAGCATGTGTCTTAACTGCAGCCGGAGGGTGTGATGATGTGAATGGACTTTTACAAAAGTCCCAGTGTTTGACATGTGTGTTTATTGAAAGAGGCCTTGGTATGTACACATGCATACATGCCTAGTGAATTTCAGCTTTAGGCATAGCTCTAAAGCTCCAGGTGAAAAAATAAACACAAGTACAAAGGCAAATAAAAATGTGGGGAGAGGAAGTTCTGGGGTGGAAAGGGAGTAAATTATGTAGCATGCCATGATCATGTCAGATGAGCCCCACCGGTATGTACAGCTGTAATGCACTAATGAAAGCACTCAGAATGAGGAAGCATAAAAGGATGTCTTAGAAAGATACCCTAGGCCTGATTACTCAAATTCTGAATTAGAAAAATGTAGCATGGGAAGATAAGTTTACTATCATATGATTAAGGTAGTATATGTAATGTGATGATAAACGTTCGTAACAATTTTAAATATTAGACAAGGTTGAAAAGTTTACGATCTATGAAGAAGTCAGAGCTGCCTTCTAAAGCCAGGGCCTTCTGGAGGCAGATGTCACCACTCTTGTATGGATCTGCTGCTTCAGGCAGTGTGACCTGTGTTAAATCAGTCAACCTCTTTGGAACTCAGGTTTTCTTTATGTAAAGCATTATAACAATAGCATAATAAATCTTATGTTATTTTGGTGAAATTAAGTAGGTTGCATATAGCAATTTAGATAGTGTCAAATGAATGATAATACGGAAAGTCATGACTTGCTAGTGATACCAATGGCAGTGACGTTCTGTGAGGTGGTGGGGATACCATCTGTGTGACAAAGGCAGTCGCCACGTGGGAAGCTGACAGTGTGCAACGCACATGGAGCACCAGATGCTGGACTCGGCCTTGGGAGCCAAGGCCTGAGCTGGGAGGAAACCCAGCCAGGGTGCAGCTGCTCACTCCGTGTGTTAAGGAGGGAGTGGTTGACTGCATCCCAGCAGGCACAGCGGCTCCCCAGGGAGCCTACTGCCTTCCAGAGTGGTTGCACTAGTTTTCGGTCCCACCCACAATGACTGGGTGAAGCTTTTTCCCCACATCCTTGCCAACACTTATTATTATTTGTATTCTTGAAAATTGTCATTCTAACTGGAGTGAGATGAAATCTCAATGTGGCTTTGATTTGCATGTCCCTAATTGCTAGATGTTGAATAATTTTTCATATATTTGTTGACCATTTGTATTTCTTCTTTTAAGAATTGTTTGTTTAGTTCCTTGGCCCATTTATTGATTGGGTTATTATTATCATTATTATTTTTGGTGTAAAGTGTTTTATGAGTTCTTTGTATATCACGAATATTAATGTCGTATCTGAGGAGCAGGTGGTACTTTTTTAGGTTATAGAGAATGGGATAGTTTTTCTAATCTCTCTTTTTTTTTAGCATATTCATTAATGAAATATAGTAATGCAACTGATTTATGAGTGTTGATCTTGTATCCTGCTACTTTGCTGAATTCATTTATCAGTTCTAGAAGTCTTCTGGTGGAGGTTTCTCAATCTTCTTAACAAAGGATCATGCCATCAGCAAACAGAGATAACGTGAGCTCTTATTCTCCTATGTATATCCCTTTAATTTCCTTCTTTTGCCTGATTGCTCTGACTAGAGTTTCAAGGACTATGTTGAATAGGATAGTGAGTGTGGGCTTCCTTGTCCTGTTCCTGCTTTTATAGGAAATGCTTTCAGTTTTTCTCCATTCATTATGACGTTGGCCTTGGGCTTGTCATGTACAGCTTTTACATGAGAGGCAAGTTCATTCCATCCCTAGGTTTTCTACTGTCTTGATGAATGGGTGCTATACTTTGTCAAATGGTTTTTCTGCATCTATTGAGATAATTAGGAGATTCTTGACCTTAACTATATTTATGTGGTGAATTACATTTATTGATCTGCATGTGTTAAACCAACCTTTTATCCCTGGAATAAAATCCGATTGATCATAATTCATTATTATTTTAATATATTTTTGTGTGCAATTTGCCAATTTTTATTAAAAATGTTTGCATCTATGTTCATCAAGGATATTGATCTGAAGTATATTTTTTTGTGTGTCTTTGTCTGGTTTGGGTATTATTATGATTTGGAGGTTAAGTGTCCCCCAAAAACTCATGTGTGAAACAATGCAGGAAGATTTAAAAATGAAATGATTGCGTTACGAGAGCTTTAACTCCATCAGTGAATTAATCCTTCAAGAAGGATTAACTAAGTGGTAACTGTAGGCTGGTAGGGTGTGACTGAGAGAGGTGGGTCCCTGCCAGTGTGCCTTTGAGGTTTATATTTTGCACTGGATGGATGGAGTGATATCTTGAGTCACTTCCCTGCACCACACTCTTTGATCCTGATATTCTGCCTCACCTCAAGCCCCAACGAATGAGCTGACAGTCTATGGACTGAGACTTTTGAACCCATAAATCCCCAAATAAACTTTTCTCCTACAATTGTTCTTATCAGATCTTTTTGTCACAGCAGCCAATTAGTTATTAAAAGGCATCGGTGTGATATTGGCTTCACAGAATGAACTTGGCAGTGATCTCTCCTTTTCTGTCTCATGGAATAATTTGAAGAATATTGGTATTAATTTTTCTTTAAAGGTTTGGTACAAATCAGCTGAGAGCCACATCAATGTTCATAGCTGCTCAGTTCACAATAGCCAGACCTAGATGTCCTTCAATTGATGAATGGATAAAGAAACTGTGGCATATATATACAATGGAATATTACTCAGCCATAAAGAATGATAAAATTATGGCATTTGCAGGCAAATGGATGAAATTGGAAAATATCATGCTAAGTGAGATAAGCCAATCTCAAAAAAACAAAGGATGAAAGATATCGCTAATAAGTGGATGATGACACATAATGGAGGGTGGGAGGGGTTAGTGTTAGGGTTAGAGTTAGGGCTAGGGAGGGGGGTAAGAATGGAGGAAGGAAGGACTGTATAGAGGGAAAAGAGGGGTGAGAGGGGTGGGGGGGAAGGGAAAAAAATAACGAATCAAACAGCATTACTCTATGTAAATTTATGATTACACAAATGGTATGCCTTTACGCCATGTACAAACAGAGAAACAACATGTATCCCATTTGTTTACAATAAAATTTAAAAAAAATCAGCTGAGAATCCATCTGGTCTTGGATTTTTCTTTGTTGGATAACTTTTACTAGCTGCTTCAATTTTATTACTTCTTATTGATCAGTTTAGGTTTTCCATATCTTCATGGTTCAATTAGGGTAGATCATACGTCTCTAGGAATTTGTTAGTATATTCAAGATTTTCTAGCTTATTGTATTATAAATTTTCAAAATAGTTTCTGATGCACCTCTGGATTTTAGTAGTGTCTGTCTGATATTTCCTTTTCACCTTGAATTTTGTTAATTTGAATGTTTTCTCCTCATTCTTTTGGTTAGTTTAGTTAAAGGTTTATCAATCTTGTTTATCCTTTCCAAAAAACAACTCTCTGTTTCCTTTATATTTGTAATTTTTTAATCTTCATTTTATTTATTTTGACTCTAATTTTAATTATGTTTTGTCTTCTACTGATTTGGGTGTTGACTTATTCTTTTGTAGGGTCTTGAGATAAGAGTATCAGATTATTTACTTGTTAGCTTTATATTCTTTTGATGTATGATCCAAATGCTATAAATTTTCCTCTTAGAACTGCCTTCATATTGTTGTAGATAATTTAATATGTGATATTACTCTTCTCATTTACTTCTCAGAATTTTTTATTTATCCCCTGATTTATTCTGTTACCCAATTTAGCATGAAAATGCTTATTATTTAATCTCCAGGTTTTACAGTGGTTTATGTTTTTTATCTTTTCAATGATTTCTAGTTCCATTATAACCTGATAGAATTCAAGGTATTATTATTATTATTATTATTATTATTATTATTATTATTATTTTGTGTGCTGGGGATTGAACCCAGGGCCTTGTGCATATAAGGCAAGCACTTTACCTACTGAGCTACATCCCCAACTGAATTCAAGGTATCATTTCATTTTTTTTTTGTATGTGTTATAATTTGCTTTGTGATCTAAACAGAGACGATTTTAGGAAATGTTCTGTGTGGTGCTGTGAAGAAAGTTAAAGTTATTGATGGTTAAAATCTTCTATAGATGTCTGTTAGGTCAATACTACTAATTATATTTTTTTTAATTCTGAAGAATTTTTACTTAGTTTACATCCAGTTGCTCTTTCTAGTAGTGAGAGTGGTGTGTTAAAGTCACCCAGTGTTTCTTTATTGTGGTCTATTTGATTCTTTTTTAAAAATTATCTTGTTTTTATTTTTTACAGATTGCATTTTGATTCATTGTACACAAATGGGGTACATCATTTCGTTTCTATGGTTGTACACAATGTAGATTCATACCATTTGTGTAATCATACGTGTACATAGGGTAATGCTGTCTGTTTCATCCACCATTTTTCATATCCCCTCTCCCTCTCATTTCCTTCTACATAATCTAAAGTTCCTCCATTCTTCTCTCACCCTGCCCCATTATGTATCATCATCCACTTAGCAGGGAAAACATTCGGTCTTTGGGTTTTTGGGATTAGCTTATTTCACTTAGCATGATATTCTCCAATTCCATCCATTTATTTGCAAATGCCATAATATTATTCTTGTGAATTGAGCTGCTATAAACATTGATGTGGTTGCGTTTGTCTTATGTGTGTCAATTTACCGTTTTTTGGGGGGGGCATAAATATTTACAATCATTATATCTTGTTTGTGTATGAATCCATTAAGCAATATGAAGTGAATTTCTTTGTCTTCTGCTTCATTTTAGCTTGAAATCCACTTTATCTGATATGAGTCTAGCTAACCTTGTTTGCTTACAAGTATCATTTGTATATTACATCCTTTCCCATCCTTTCACCTTCTGTCTGTGGAGGTCTTTGCCTTTGGGGCGAGTCTCCTGCAAACAGCATATGCTGCAAGAAGCATATTGTTAGGCCTTGTCTTTTAATCCGGTCTGCCAACCTATGTCTTTTGATTGAAAAGTCCAAACACCAATTAAATTCAAACCAAGATTCAAGAAGAATTTTTTCACCTTGGTATGGTTTACTACAAATAACACTAATGTCAACTTTGATTGACGGTTGTTACGTGATTGATAGCCAACACTGTACCTTCATATTTTTCTAATAAAGCATTAATTGAAATCAATCCCTCTATCTTTGTTTTCCTAGCTATAGTCTATTCTTGCTCCTCTTATTCCCTGTTTTCTTATATTATCTGCTAGTACCTCAGATACCCATCGTCCACCTATGTTTTCTTTTTTTCCTTTCTTTCATTTTCCTCTCTTTTTTGCCCCAAACTTTCTTCACCACCCCCCTTTCAGTCCTCATTTAATGTTATAGCAATTTTACTAAATTTAATAACTAATTTTTTCAATGTATTCCAGAACTTTACCACACATTTATACTTGGATTTGAGGAACTGGGGAGTACAATATCATCAAACTTTGCATTTTGTTTTGGTTGAATAGTACAAGGCGTGGCTCTGAAGTGATTGTAGTAAATAGGGCTCAGTGACATCTCTCAAAGTGATGCTGATATTGGGTTGAGCAAGGGTCACACCTTGAGTTAAAGTATCAATATCTATATATCTGCCAAACCAGATTTCTTACGATAAAGGAGCTCACAAAGTAGTCCCTTGCTTAGAAGAAGAAATGATAAGTATCCTAGTAGATGGGTAGACATACACCCAATGTGAAAAGGCAAGGGAGCAAGCATCCTAAACAGTCCATGGACACCACGGCAGAGGAAATCTCAGAGAAAAGATTTAGAAAGTTCATTATTAAAATGTTCTACAAACTAAAAGAAGATGTAAGGTTTGAAATTAGAGAGAAAATACAGAAAGGGAAAGATCAATAAAGAGATAAAAATTCTAAAAAAGAACCAAACAGAATCCTGGAAATGAAAGACTCAATAAACCAAATTAAAAATTCAATGGAAAGCATCTTCAATAGATTAGACCACTTTGAAGACAGCATTTTGGGCCTTGAAGAGAAAGCATATAATCTTGACTAGAAAGTCAAACATAAGGAAAAGATGTTAAGAGACTGTGATCAGAATATTCAAGAAATCTGGAATAACATTGAGAGGCCAAATTTAAGAATCATTGGACTAGATGAAGGCTCTGAAATAGAAGCTAAATGGATGCACAAGCTTTTCAATAAAATAATATCAGAAAATTGTCCAAACCTTAAGAATGAGATGGAAATTCAAATACAAAAGGCATATAGGACTCTAAATATACAAAATCACATCACAGTAGATCCACTACAAGACATATTACCTTGAAATACCTACCCTATAGAATAGGGATAGAATTTCAAAAGATGCAGGAGAAAAGCAGCTGGTCACATTTAGGGATGGACCCATCCAGATTTCAACTGAGTTCTCAATGCAGTCCCTATAATCCAGGAGGGCTGGGGATATTAAATACCAAACTCTGAATGAGAATGGATGCCAACCAAGAATGACATAACCAGCAAAATCATGCTTCAGAATTGAAGATGAGATAAAACCCTTCCATGATAAACAGAAACTAAAAGAATTCATAACCAGAGGGGCTGCACTACAAAACATGCACAATTAAATATTTCATGAAGAAGAAATGAAAAATAAAAATGAAAACCAGCATAGGAATGAACTGCACTAGAATAATGAAGTCCAATTTAAATATTAGAAATACATCAAAAAGGAACTAAGTAAACAGCATCTTTCTATAATAATATTGAATGTATACCTTGATAATCTCTTTAAAATCAAATGTGTGTTTAAAATACAAAACGTTCTGAATTTCTTGACTCTTCTTCAAAATAAAATGCAAGGAGTATTAAACAATTTGGGGGGATTATATAATTCAGTCTACAAATGAAGCAATTGAATACTTTGAAAGTGACTCTCAACACTGATTTTTTCTAAAGTAGTCCTTAATAGATATTGCTGTAAACACTCCCAGGAAAGAACCCTAGTGCAGCAGTAAGTGAAGGAACCTGGACAATTGTAATTTCTCAGGGTGGATCATTTTCACATTTACTTTTCTCTTAAAAATAAAAATATTGCCAAGTTTGTGAATTCCCTTCATGCTCTTGCTTTCCTCTGTTAGCCCCATAAAATAGAGGCAGTGGACTCAAACTCCTTTTTAAAGATGTGGCCTTTGAGATGCGTGGCATTTAAGTGAATGGTCAGGTTATGTGGCTGGATTAAAAGGGATGAGATCATACATTTGGGCCGGGCCCTTCTGCCTATGCCAAAAAAGAAAGAAGCGCACACTCTTCTGAACTCACAGGATCATCCCGCACGAAGGCTCACGTGAGGAGGACAAGACGGAGGGACAACAGACCCTCTCCTCTCAAGGGAGCTAAGGCTGCACCGTGTCCACGAGGCAGCTGGCAGGGGAGTGGAGGGCGGCCCAGACCTGGCCCTGGCCCTGCTGGCAGAGCTGAGGGTGCAGTGCCCTGCGGCCAAGCTGGCCACACCTGTCCCGTCACCCCTGCTCCTCGCTGACGGCAGCTCTGTCTGGGTCACTCCCGCGTCTCTTCAATGGCCAGCTCCTCCTTTTCTCAGGCTCCTCTCTGTGAGTTTCCTCCTTTGGGAGCTTTTCTCCAGTGGGACCTGGAACACAGAAGAAAGCAGAACATGAATGCAGGGAATTGATTTTTCCTTTGAATCTAAACTCTTACTTTTCATGAGAGGGGGAGAAATGGCAACGAATCGCCTCTCACTCTATTGATTCAGAAAGAAAAAAATAAAAGTCTCACTAGATCATTCCTCAAGTTCAATGAGGATCAGAAGGTTGTGCCCCACCTCCATCTTACCTCACTGTCATTCAGAATTTCATCTGACCGTTGCTAAACATGGCGTGTCCTGTGTAGATGTGTTCAAGTCCTGATTTACCATCCTGGCTCCTCTTCCACTGGGTGGCCCAGACAGGTGGAGGAGGAGGCCCTGGGCTCTCCTGATATGGGTGTGAGTGTGCACAATCCCTGCTGGGGCCCCTGAACAGGGAGGAGGGGGGGGCGGCCTCCTGGTGGGGGGCAGCAGCAGGGGCTGCCCTGGGCTCCAGCTCTGCATCCATTTCCATTGACTAAGGTGGCTGACGGCCCTGAGGCTCCAGGGCAGTCCCAGGGATGTCCAGGTCATGGAAACGCTGCCCTGCAAGCCCACTGGCCTCCTTTTGAAAATCCAATCCACCAAAACCTGGACTCAGATGGGAATGGTCAGAGGCAAGGTGAGAGGAGCTGAAGGGGCCCAGGGCAGTGCAGAGGGAAAGCGAGAGAGGGCATCCCTCTCCCCAGGGCTCTCCTCCCGTCCGTGTAAGGTTCACCTTTGAAAAACAAATCTCCCTCCTCCACTCTTCTGCACATGTCTAGTTTGGTGTGGTGCAAAACCCAGAGCATCAAATTGCTCATTTAAACTTAAGAACAACTCTAGAGACCAGAGTCCTGCATGCGCCCTGGGTCACCTGTAGACTGGAAGTGTCTGGAAGGAGGGCTGGTGCTTCTGCTTTATCTGCAGCACTTAGAGGGGGGTATCCCACACTCGCTGCCCATCCACACGTATTTGCTAAACTTTAAGTGATTGAGTGAATATATGAATAGAGGAATGAGTCACTTCTATTTTTATCTAACATTTTTGTGATATAGCAGACATGGAAATCTCCACAATCATGGTACATACGTTGAGAGCAGTCTGCCCACACACTGGCAAGTGGCGATGCTCTGTGGCATTGCCATCCTGCGTGGTAAACAGGTTGGAAGCATAAGGAAAAGTGAGCCCTTCTTCCTGTTAGCTCTGCCGCTGCTGTTGTGAGGTGCCATCTTGCTGGGTTCTGGTCTGGCATTAATTATTTCCAGCCTCTTTCATTTCCTTTGCTCTGCCTCATTGACCTCTTGATATGTGTCCCGTTACAGGGACAGGGAGGAAGGCTGATGGCTGTCCATGCCCTGAGGACAAAGCATGTGCATGATCCCAAGTCTCACCTGCTAATGTTTTTTTTTTCTTCTTTCTTCCAGTGAAAAAAGCAATTGAATTGAAGTCAAGAGGAGTCAAGATGCTACCCAGCAAGGACAGCAGTCATAAAAACTCTGTCTGTAAGTCCACTTTCTTTCTATATGAGGATGGGGACGTCAACTGAAAGGGGGAAAGGAGGTGAGAAGGGAGCAGCTAATAAGTAACTCTGCAAATGCTTTCCCATGCCACCTGCTCCTACTCTCTACCTTCCGTGTTTTTCTTGGGAGAAAGAAGGCCACTTGGCCTTGCTGGGGAGGAATGACCAGTGGTTCCTCTTCCTAGAGGCACCTCCCCACACTCGTGGCCCCCTCTGAGGCTGCTCTTTCAGGGTCTCCTGTGCTTCATGCTGGTGGGGATCCTGGTGCACCCCAGCCTGCGCAACACCCTGGCTTGCTCTCTGAGGAGTAGGAGTTGGGTCTTGTCGCTCTCCTGCTGAGAAGTTCCTGGCCTTCCACTGCCGGGAGGGTTGAAGAATCTGGGGGCAGTGCCTTCTTCCTTCAAAGAGCAAACCAGAGCTGAAGATGCCTCTTGCCAAACCAGGAGCCCGTGCCCACAGGCACAGGCACTGAGTGCCTGGTGTCGCTGCTGCTGTGGAGTCCCCTCCACTGCCCTTCCCAGCTGTCCTGGGAGCCGCCTTTGTCACCGCTGCGCATGCTCCTTTCACACAGTGCCGCCATCTTCTTGATGGCCGCGGAGTCGCCCTTTGCAGCCCTGTCTGGCTTCTCCCGGATGCTCTGTGTAGTGGGAGACAGAGCATTTACAATAACTGCGGAAATCATGTTTATGATTGAAAACCCTGCAGAAATGATCTCAGTTCAACGTAAGTCACATATCAAGTGAAGCCCTCCTATTAAATCAATAGCAGGTCCTATATCAGGTCAACTGGCCATCAGAGTGATCTGTGGGTGTGACATTTAGGGAGTTTATTTATGGGAATAACTCTGCTGTCCTGATCTGGACGTGCATTGGCAAATACATAAATTACACATGTGGTATTAGAAAGTGCTCTGTCCTGTCTCCAAACAGCACTGAAGTATTTTTGTCAGGCATTAGGATTAATCAGTAAGTGAACGGCAAGCCTTCGAAGACCAGCAATGTAATCAGTGGGAACATGCTACCTCTGTTTCTTAGAGGAAGAGACGGAACCTCTGAAGCTAAGAACCCAGGATACGATAGCTGTGGAAGTTTCCATCTGATTCACGTCCAGTCGCATCTTTAGTGACGTTAACACAGTAACTCTTTTGATAGGGTTGTCATGTAGATGGACCAGCGTATTCGTGAATCGTTCTGATCTGTGAAGTGTAGTGGACTTTCTGTAAACCATAGCTGTCAGGAGCTTTTCCACATGTGAGTAGAAAGATCGTCAGTAGTAGGTCAACCGAGAGTTGAAAACCCAGACCCTTGTCCTGCAGAGGAGGAAGTAGGATGCAGACATTTGGGCTCCCTGTCTCCTGTCCCTCAGCTGATGGTGAAAAGGGCCCCTTCAGGACATGTCCCTGTGGGCATGAGCCTCAAGTGTGACCCGATGGGCCCCTCTGCCCTCCGCTCTCTGAGTTCCTTGCCATCTCGGGGAGCCTGCCCAGGAAAGTCAGCCACACGTCCTACGCGTAGTGGTGCTTGCGGCCTGGCTTTCTCCTGTGGATCTGTCGATCTTGTGGATCTGTGAGCCACTCGTGTGCTTCTGCCTTCCGCGTGGGCCTTGTTCTTGCCATGTCCTTCAGTGAGCTTCACTGGCCTTCCGGGCGGCCCTGGGTTCAGAGTCCTGGGCCCTTCCCCTTCTGGGGTTTAGATCTGAGCACCCACGTCTCTTGCACAAGCTGCACCTTGGTTCTTCCAAGTGAGGGTTTGGGGAGGACATGACCAAACATTCCTAAGAGCTCCTCACAAGCTCACGGGGCCACTGTGGGCTCCTGTCCCGTCTCCTTCTGCTCTTCTGTCCTAGCACTTCTCACTCCCTCTGCATGCGTCTCTGGTCTGTGCCTGCGGCCCCCTCCCCCCAGGGGGCTCCTCAGGGTGAAGAGTGATGGCCAGGCCCAGCCGTTGCCCTTCCCCTGTGGAGTGTGAGTCTGTGCCTTAGGATGAGCCATCCAGTGCTCCCCTGGCTGACCCCTGACTCGGCTGGACCACAGGTGACCAGGCTCAGGAGCAGAGCTGCGGATGGGCTGCTGTGCGCACCTGAGGTGATGTGGCTGTGGGTGGGTCTTCTGCCCTTCCTCTGGGCACAGTGCCATGTCGGCAGCCCTCACCGTGAGGATGGCCAGTCCAGATGCCATGCCTCCCAACCTGGGCTATAAACACACAGCGGGAGGATGGAGAAGAGCATCCGTGGACGCTCCTGAGCGAGTTCTCCCCCTGCAAAGTCGAAGACAGAGGCTTCCCAGTTCCGGATGGACCTGCCGTCCCGGGCTCAGATGAGGGACAGCTTGAGCCGGGCGTGCAGCGTTTGGCCTCCACTCTTCACACCACACGGGACAGGACGGTTATTCTGGATCATTAATATAAAGCTGCATGTGGGGCTGGGGGAGTCCAGCTCCCGGGACAGTGACAGCAGACATCCTGGGAGCAGTGCCCGAGCCTTCTCTCACGTCCAGCTCCCAGCCGCTGACGGAGCTGCCTCCGTTTCTGTGGGCTGTCAATTTTTTCTACCTTGAAAACAATACCTGAGGCTTAATAATATTCGCTCCAAGTGCCCACGGACGCCTCCTGTTAATGAACGGCCATCCATCACGCGTGGTCTGTTACAGTGGCGCTCGGTGCTGCGCTGGCCTCTGGCTCTTCCTTGGTCACACATAATTATGTGGAAGGACACACTTAAAAGCCTGTGGCTGTGTTTAGAACCCGCTTCAAAGTGAAGTCTCCACTAGCTGGTGCACTGTGCGATGTCCGGCCGTCCTCCTTGGGGCGCGACCCGCCCTCCACCTCTAAGGTGGCCCTGGGTCGGGCCGCACGAGGTTCTCATTGCAGTTTTCTTAGGTTTGGAGTAATTGAACAATGAGTGAAATACGAGTGGGTAACTCTCTCTTTTTACTGGAATTATAACGCGCTTACTCTTCCGTCAGGCAGCTTTCCTTGCCCTCTTGGCTGCCGGCGCTCATGCTGAGCCCTCTGATCCCAGCCAGGGAGGACCCTCCTCTCTGTAGACGGGGACCTGAGAAGCTAAGAGGAAGGAAGGAAGGAAGGAACCACAAACTCTTCACAGGTTACAGTGGCAGGCGACAGGCAGTCCCACTCTGGTTGCGATTTGGAAAGCTGTTTGCACATGGTCCACTTCCAGAGTGGAATGAGGCGGAGTGGGTTTGCTGCCTCTGGCCTCTCCTGTTCGCAGGGCTGCCCAGGATTTTCTAGCAGCATCTCCGGCACTGACCGGTCTTGAAGAAAGGTCACTGCTCCCCGCGGTTCAGTGCCCAGGCTTCTCTCCAGCACAACAGCGAGCCCGCCCTCCCCCAGGGGGTGTCCAAAGCCAGCCGTTGCCTCTTCTCCAAGCACCACCAAACCTCACTTGCTGTTGCAGTAACCGACCGCCTGGCCCTGCGGACTGTCTGCACCGGGAGCCAGAGGGAGGCTCATCCACTGCTCCTGCCTCCCCAGGCTGCCCATCAGGGCAAGGGGCCCCCCACCCCAACAGCCTCTCCTGCTGCCCATGCTCTGCCCTCAGGCCGTGGGGCTGTTCTGAAGGCCAGGTCACTGGCCCCTCATCTTTGCTTTCTTCTCCCCTGGGAGCCACACCCCTGCTTCCCTCAGAGGCCTCAGTGTGCCTCCTGTGCCTCTGAGCCCTGTGGCCTCTCTGGGCACCTTCCCTGCACCTCCCTGCCTCTGCTGTGCTCCACGCTCTGACTCTCAGGGAACCTGACTCCCGTGTCTTTGAGTGCATGGCGCGAGTCACCTCCACAGCAGCGATCGTCCTCTGTGTTCTGCCCTCTGCTGGCCGCCAAGTGTGCACAGCAGATGTTGACCAAGTGTGAATGGAGCACGTGAGGCCCTCCTGGGGGGTGCTGTGGGGTGTTGCTGAGGTCTCCATTTCATGTCTCTATTCGTGTGTCCGCTGTCATGTGTCCAGGAAGGTCCAGAAGCTAGCAGGTCGATGGCCCAAGAGTATTCCTTCCCTGGGGGAAAGGGCAGCCTACTGGGGCCTCCGAGCTCCAGAAATGCACATTGATATTTGTGTGTGAGGAGCGCTGTCTACAGGGACCAGCATTTACTGAAGGTGGAGCAAAAGTGGAGATTCATTCTTTCAGGTTTTTAGGGGGAAACGATCCATAGACCAGACGCGAGCAGCGTTACAGCGGCAGCATGCAGGTGGAGTCGCCGGGCCTCCTGGCCACCCTGAGGCTGGAGCACTTGGGCGCTCCTGCCGGGTGTGTGCTGGCCCTGGGTAGAGGGCCATGGGCCTGCTGTGAGCATCGTGGCATCTGCGAAGGACACGGTGACTCAACAGGCACCGTCCTGAATGCACACCAGGACCCAGGAAACAAACTGCTGTGTGCTCGGGTTCCTCACCGGTGCTGCCCGTCAGCAAGGCAGCTTGTTGCCAGGTGTATCCTGTGCTCCTGTGGGTCAGAAAACACCCCCAGGAAGCTCACTTTGCTCCAGACCACGGCTGCAAGTGTCTGTCTGGCACCGAGTCAGTGGCTGGGACATGCCTGTCTTAGGAACGTCCCTTGAAGAATCGCAGGTGGCCAGCCACTCTCTGGTGCTTCCCTAGACACAGGGGTGCCGTGGGCAGTCGGCTTGAGTACTGGGAGCACGCAGGAGGGACTGGGTGTGGCGGTTCACAGCCCGATGACTGGCTTAACAGGGCTTCCATGTCCTGCTACCCAGGGGCAGGAGTCGCCCACATCCCCTAATCTTAGCCAAGGATGATGCCGCATGTAGTTCAGGCTCTGAAACTTCATTCAGGAAATCATTCCCCACTGGCATTTCCATCAGGCAATAATTTCCCAGGTAACCTGACGCATTGTTGTTCTATTATTCCCCACGTGAGCAATCTCCAATAATTAACATGATTTGCTTCACCCATCTAAAACAAATCACATTGTTTCATAATGATATTGTTAAAGATCCTAGGCTTGTTATTAAGTGGCCAGGGATGCCTCTAATCATCAGGGCTCCTTTTTAAAGGACATTACTGCTATCTCAGTCCTGCATGATTTATTCAAATGGTAGATCAGCGTGATTTGTCACCCTGCTTCAGAGAAAGGCTTGCCTGCCGTTGCTTGGGCCAGCCTCCCAGCACTGAGTGCCCCAGATCCACTGTGCAGCAGATTCCACAGTAAGGAAAATAATTGTTACACTATCCTCTAACCGTTGTACAAAAGTTCAATAAAACAAGAGGGATAATTATCCAATCTCCCTTGCTCTGCAAAATGTAATAATAGAGAGCTTCGCAATTGTTACAGATCCTTGTTTTTTAACAAAGACCCATGCCTGTGCATTACTGGCATGCTAGATTGGGTCTGTTGCTTCATAAATCAGGAAGAGAATTATGCAGTTGCTAAACAGGCCTCTGCCACTGCAGGAGCTGGAAGATCTTGCTGAGGAAAAACTGCTATCGGGACACATTGAGGAAAGAGTAGGCTCCCTGTGATCTGGAGCAAAGCTGGTGGTCCATCCAGGGTCCCGCACACCATTTACTACATAATTCTAAAAGCAAACAGGAGAAAGGATCTGTCGAGATACCTAAAACAGGATACAGCCTGATTGGTCCCAGATGGTTGAAGTGACTTGCAACCTGGTAGAAGCACATTGCTCTTTAAACGTTTTCAGCAGGCAGACCTGGAGCCCAGCTGATCAAGGGGAACAACTCACTTTGCATCGTAGATTTCAAGTAATGGATGGGAAATGCCCCAAAGATTGGGCAGACCTGAATGAGCATTGTAGACCTCACCATTTCCAGGACTTACTTTTGAGAAGCTTGACTTATCACCTGAGTTTTCAATAGATATTATAAAATAATGTCATTTAATCTCCCTACATAATTTAATGGGGAAAACTGGGAAACTCTGGAGGACGGAGGATTATTGGTCTTTGGGTGTCAGTGCGATCAAAATCATTCCAGTAGCCCTCAGAGGAGGGAACTGCTGTGTTGTGGTAATTAAGTCATCTTGTATGATCACATTTTTATGAGTGAGTAACTTTGGTCAGAAACACTGAAAACTAATATAATTAATCATTGAGCCCCTTTACCAATTAAATTATATCTTTTCATTTTATACACAAAGAAACTAAATAAGATAAATTAATGAGGCTGAATATTAATATAGATAAGAGCACTGGATTTAAAGAATCAAGAAGTACTGATCAAGGACACTAAAAATACACATTCCTTAAACCTCATCATGTTACTTAGAGCACATCATAAAGGAAGAGGAAGTGAAGAGGAAACTGAAACATTTGCCAAAGGTGATCAGGCAGATGACTTGTTGATCTGGAGGACAGCAGTGTGTCCAAGACATGGAAAGCAGAGGGCAGCTGAAGACTGAAGGACAGAAGCCTTGGGAAGTCCTCCAAGTCCAGGTGCTGCTTGGACTCCGCCAGCCTTCAGGTGAAGGGCTGGTGAACCAGCGCCCACAGGCACCACAGGGGCCCTGCCTAAATACACGTCACCTGTCCGTGCCCCAAGCATGAGACACTGTGAATTCAAAACATTTTAATTGGTCACCAAACTCTTGGCTTAACTTTTCATTGTTATAGGTTCACAGGAAGTTGCAAAATGGTTATAGGTTCACAGGAAGTTGCCAAAGAGTTACTGGGAACTCAGCCAGTTTCCCCAATGGTGGCAACTTGCATAATGATGAAACAGTATCAAAATTGAAAGTTGACACCGAGCCCATCTGCAGAGCTTGTTGAGTTCCCACAGGCTCATACCCACCGAGTGTGTGCATGCCTATGCAGCTCTCTGCCGCGGCACCTTATGCACTGACTCTGCAGTTGAGACCCGGGGCTCCATCGCCAAGGGCTCCCTGATGGGGTACTCTTAAAGACACAATCCTCCTCCCCCAGTGGTGACCACTAACACGTTCTCTATCTGTCTTGTTTTATGACTTCAAGCATGACAAATAAATAGAACCATGTACTACGTGATCTTTTGTGATTGGCTCTGTCACTCAGCACGATTCCTTTGAGATCCATCTGAATTATTCCATGCCTTCAAAACTCCCTCCTTTGGCTGAGCTGAATCCCCTGGTGTGGATGGGCCAGGGATTGTTCCATCACTGACCCACTGGCTGAAGCTGGGACTGGCTGCCCTTTGGGGTGGTTATGAATGAAACTGCTGTGGACACTCATGTGTAGGTCTTTGTGTCAACATAGGTCTTCATTTCTCCTAGACAGACACCTAGGGGTTCAGTTGCTGGGTCACATGATAATTGCATGTTTAATTTTGTAAGTAACTACCAAACTGGTTTCCACAGAGGACGTACCCTTTTACATTTCAACCAGCAATGTAGGGGTAATCTCGTTTCTCAGCATCCTCACCAGCAGTTGGTGTTATCACAATCCTTTTCTCCATTTCAGTCATTTTGATAGGTGGGTAGTGGGTGATGGTCTTAATCTGCATCTCCTGAATGACTCAGGAGTGAAACAGACCCTTGTGTGCTAACTTGCCTTGTAATTATCTTCTCCAGTGAAACGCTTATTCACATTTTTGGGGCACTTTCTGTGTTGATTTTTGTTCTTGTTGATTTTTGAACGTGTGTTGGGCAACTCTTTTCTCTCAGACTGCAGATTGTCTTTTCACATTCCACAAAGGGTCTTTTGACGGAAGAACCTCTTATTTAGTTGATAGATTTCAATTCTAAAACACACACACAGCTTCTTGCTTCTCTTAGAAGGAACAGGACTTACCAATGCAGGACCTGCAGTCACATGTGGCATCAGAAGAACCTGCCTCTGCTCTAATGGAAGCGGAGCGTGGCCACAGGCGCCAGAACCGTGCCTGCAGGCCGGGCTCCAGTGGGTCCCACTCATACCCCCAGTGCTGCCGTGCTCAGGGCCTGTGGCAGGAACAGAGCACTGAGCACAGGGTTTTCCCTTTCATCTGTCCATCTTCATGGAGCTCAGATAAGCCGTATCAATCCAGAAATGAGGGATTTAAACTATACATGGAAGTGTAACTCAGACCGTGAAGAGCAAAGGAAGCATGTTTCACACGTCCCTGTTCATGGTCTTCGGTATCCTTGGTCTTTAATTTCTAGTTTGGCCTATACTTTGGGATTAAATCAGACAGTTCAGTTTCCCTTTTTGACTTTGTTGCTTTATCTGCAAAATGGAACAGTCCTTATAAATGGATATATAAAGATGGTTTTGATTTTTAAAAGTGCTCACTTTTTTAAACATTCTGTTCAAATTGGTTATCATACTAATGGATTAAATTAGATCATTTAATTATAGCAATTATTTATTTGGTATAGATTTGTTTGTTCATATCCCTTGAGTTCAATGCATTTACATGATTTTCACACAGAAGAAGCTCAGTGGTAGAAGAAAAGTGTCTTCCTCTAAGATAAGTGAAATTATGTGGCAAGTCAAGGAGATCAGCTAAGATTAGCACGTTGGATAATTAGTGAAGTGCTTTGGAGATGGAAAATACCATATTTTACAAGCACTACATATTACAATTATTAGAATTCTTCTAAGGAGTTCAATTTTCTTGTTTAAATTGCCTATGTCATAGATTGAACTGTCAATTTGAAAGATACATAAAATAGTATAAACTGTGTGACATTCAAATAAGATACTTTCATTGTATATCTTGGAAAATCATAGCTGTAAGTAAAAATTCAAGTTGAGTCACATGTAAGAAGCTTCCCACTGCCCCTGTCCCCACCCAAAGACCCATGCAAATGGACACATGTCAGATCTCCCACAACTCTCTGGAGTCTTTAGCCACTGGGAACAATGACCCCCATATATTTAATTACACTTTTTGGAAGAGCAAATTTGTGCTTAATTTTTTAAATAATTGAAAATAAGTAGAAGAATACCGATGCATGAGGTGAATATATCAGATAAAAAATGCATAGGTAATTTTCACGAGATTACAAAAAATGCTCTTTTAAATCCAAGAAGTGTTTGCTGATTACTCTTCCACCTAAAGCCTGGGTATTGAGTACGTGCAAAAAGGGCTTTGACTATCACCAACCAAACTGCCTTTTAACTTAATTTCAGCCACAATTTACTAGCATCCATCTAAAAATTATCTCTACCATTTTTGACCTGGCTTTAGTTTTGCGTTGCCTGCTATTTACTGTATAAAGGTGTATTTAAACTAGGTGCTATTCCGTGAGCTCTCCCATTTCTGTTTTTACTCCTCTTTACACTGTAAATGACAAACTGAAATCTCTTCTCTGAATGGTCTTTGTAAGTTATAAGAAAACTTTTCTCTAATACTTTAATTCATCAAAATAATAATTTTCTTTTATCTGCTTGAAAACAAGTGAACAAATATTCTATGTTCATCTCTTCTGTATCTGTGATAAATCTAATTATTTTAAGATAAAACTAAGCTTGTGCTTCTCCTGATTTTTGCATTAATATTCAATCTGGGAAGAGGATTAATTGGAGTGCACTTCATTAATAAATTGAGGCTTAGCATACAGGAAAATGTAAGCAATTCCTTTTATTTTTTGTTATTCAGCATTTCTTAAGGGAAGTTAAGTATTTTTGGTTAAAAACATCAATTTGCAAGTTCTTCATGAGAGCACTACAGTTTTAATTGGATTAATATCCTTGCTCAGGTTTCAGGTCTTTGGGTTTTATTGCGTCTGTAAGGTAGATGGTTTTGGCTTGTGTTCTTGTTTTGCTCCCCCACCATGCTCGTCATTTATTTAGTTAATAAACTTTATTTTCATAGAGTTGTTTTAAGCTCACAGCAAAACTGTGTGGCACGTGCAGAGAGTTCTGGAAGGTTTGCCTCCTCTACTACCCAGCACGTCCTACTGCCCACACCTCCAAAGCAAGGCCTTTGCTACAGCTGATGAGCCCACCTGGGCACGTCACCACGGCCCGGACTCCGTTCTTTGTATCAGGATTCACTCTTGGTCTTGCACATTCTGTGGCTTTGGACAAATGTATGATGACCTGTGCTCACCATGACAGTGTCCTACAGGGTAGTTTCAATATCCTGAAGTCCTCTGCTCTGCCTGTTCTTGCCTCACTGCCCTACCTTCTGGTGAACACTGATCTTTTCGCTTCTCCATGACTTTGGCTCTAGAATGTCCTGTGGCTGGAATTGTATAGTATGATCCTTCTTTTTGTTTAGCATTGTGCCTTCAGATTTCCCCCATGTCTTAGGTGGCATTACAGCCCATCTTGGGTTTTGATTATAAGTAATACTCCACTGTCTTTGTGTGCACACAACTTTCCCACTCCTAGGGGTAAATACCAAGGAATGAATGTATGTCTGGATTTGGGAAAAACTGCCCAACTGTTCCAGGGTAGCTGTGCTGTTCCGCAACCAGTAGAGGGCGAGGTTTCCTGTTGCTGCGCATGCACTCTGGGATCTGGGGTCAGGTCTGGATCTGGACCATGCTGAAGGGTGGTAGCATCTCGTGGCTGTTTAAATTGTCGATGTCCCTGTGATGTGTGCTTTCTGAGCATCTTTCTGTATCTCGAGTGTGGTCTGTGTCATCTCTGGCCAAACGTCAGTCCAGGTCTTCTGCACATTTTTAATTATATTGTTTTTCACTGTTGAGTCTTAAAACATCTTTGTACAGTTTTGATAACAGTTATGTGTTTTGCAAACATTTTCTTCTTTCCCTTGTCTTATATCCTCATTCTCTTTACTGTGTCTTTTGCAGAACAGGTTTTTCATTTTAACAAAATCCAGCTTGTCATTATTTTATATGGATTGTGCCTTTGTTGTTGTATCAGAAACATCATCAACAAATCCCAGGGCCATCAAGTTTTTCTGTGATGATTTTGTTTGGAAGTTTTATATAGTTTTACATTTTACATTTAGGTTTCTGAACAAGTCTGAGTTAATTTTTGTGAAGAGTGTGAGGTATGTGTCTACATTCTCTCTCTTCATTTTTTGCAAGTGGATACTGAGTTGTTCCATTACCATTTCTTGAAAACACTGTCTTCTCTCCATTAAATCCCCTTTTGTTCTTTGTCCAAGGTGGTTGGTTCTGTCATTTGGGCCTGTTCCTTGGCTCTGCTTTGTGTTCATTGGTCTACTTCCTTTTTCTTCACCAGAGCAGCACTGCGTTGATCACTTTGGCATTATAGTGGTCTCCGCTCTTGTGGTGCGTCAGAATCTGTGTCAAGTTAGTCTCACCAAGAAATGTCTAAATGTAAAGAATCTTTAGACTGAGGACAAAGGAGAAATTGAGAAACCTGGAGAGACCTTGTAGAAGGCCTCTGAATTTCAGTTCACTGGAAAAATCTATGTTTTATAAATTTTCTCCAGGCGGTTCCATCAACATTTTATTGTATAAATGGTAATTATAAATGGTTGTGAACATTTATTAAGCACTTGCATTGTAACAAAGTTGTACCCACATTATAGAAGGTATTTTTATAGACTTTCTAAATGGAATTACTAGCCCCATTTTTATTAGGAAATACAGACATTTAGATTGGATGACATGCTGTAATCCACATGGCAGATCTAGTGTGTAGAATCTGGATGCAGAGGTTGGAGATGGAGCTTCATGTTAGCATGATTAGCATGTATGAGACCCTGGGTTTGAGGGCCTGGGTTCAATGCCCAGCACAAAAAACAGGAAGATAAGAGCTATCTGAATGCAAATGGTCTCCATCTAGCACATTATTCCCGCATAAGCATCATTGGTGAGCAAACTTGCTCTTGGTATTTGTGAGAGTTAACACATTTAAAATTGGTGCTTTACAGCTCTATTTTTCTCAGTTTCAAAATAAAATAAACCATATCCATGCTTTCAGATAAAACTGAACTATTGAGTTCCTTCACTTGATTATGAAACAAGTATTTATCGTGCCCAAGTTGTGCCAGGTACGCACGCATTTTTTATCGTGTCTAAATACGAGGTCCCACGATGACTTCGAAGCAGATTCACAGACCAGGCAGTCAGTGGCCCCTGTTGTGACCTCCCTTACAACAGAAAGAATCTGACTCAGTGATGCAGAAATACATGGGTGATATTAGAATGCTCAGATGTGAAAGGAAGAAGCCTTGACATCCAAATGAGCCAAGGGGTGGGAAGAAAGGAAAGGAACAGCATGAGCAAAGGCGTGGAAGGGAGTGTGCTCTGCTGCTCCGGGCCCTTGGGCTGGGGTGCGGGATGGGTGTCTACGGCAGGGCTCCCTCGAGAGACCGGAGGAGCCAGCGCTGTCTTCCTCCAGGATAGGCTTCGCCATGACCGACAGCCCTGCGTCTTGGGTAGCTGGTTCTCTGCCACTCTGCTGTGTGCCACTCTTCACCCAACAGACAGACGCTGGATACTTTATATGCAGTCCTGGCATGTCCTCTTAGTTCTTTGATTTGACACTGAGTTCTCTTTGTTTTACTGAAGTTACTTTAACCTGCACCAACAGCTTTATTGGGGTACAATTCACTTACCCTGCAGCTCATCCACTCAAGTGGTACCGTTAGCAGTTTTAGAATTTTCACAGGTCAGTGCCAAGTCACGACTCCAAGTTCTCAACATTCCCTGTTCTGACACACCTACGACAAGTGACAGGGTGCCCGGTGTGTGACAGCCTCCGGGGCCCAGGGGGTCTGGGTCCTCCCCGTCACACGCAATCACACAGAACATCGGCTAGCAACAGGAAGCTGCGGACAGGAGGAAATGGTGACATCTCGTCACTCCAGGGACATGAGTCTACTGACGGGCAGCTGGGAGGAGGAGGAGCCCAGTGACCCTGCAGGCATCAGTCTGCAGGGTCATTTCCACTGCAGGGAGTCAGGCAGAGAAAGGGAGGGGAGCAGACGTGCATTTCAAAGATCTTACTGAATGATAACAGATTTTCTTGATTAAATATGTCTTCCTTTGCTGCAAATCCTTGGAACCATTTCCAGAGGCTTCGATTAATAATCAGTTTATTAATGTTTGCTATGCTGGGGATGGATTGCATGGTCTGAGAATACTACGTAAGATTCTACCACTGAGCTACACTCCCAGCCCCTCCAGAGACTTTGATGATTACTTTTTTGTTTTGTTTTGGAGATATTTTTCATCCATTTTCCTAGTGAATGGGTCTGTGAAGTTACCAAAGTGCAACACCAGGGTTCTTTCTGGGAATCACTGAATTTGGTTGCTTGCATTCTCGGCGTTGTTAGGAGTGGAACTCACTGTGACATATTCATGCGCGTGTGTGACACACTGGGTAGTACCATTCGGCTTCTCCTCCCGTTTCCATCCCTCCTCCCTCTCTTCTATTTTTATGAGGTCCCCCCTTTTTAAATTACTCATTTTTGTCTAATTTTCCCATATGAGAGAAAACATTTGATCCTTGAATTTCTGAGTCTGGTTTGTTTAATTTAGCATGATGTTCTCCATTTCCATCCATTTACCATCCAATGTAACATTTCATTCTTCATGACTGAGTGAAACTCCATTGTGTATATGCAGCACGTTTTCTTTATCCATTCGTCTTTTGAAGGCACCTCGGCTAGTTCCACAGCTTGGCTGTGGTGAATTGTGCTACTATAAACATTGATGTAGCTGTGTCACTGAAAGTGCTGATTTTAAATCTTTCAGATGTGTACCAAGGAATGGGATAGCTGGATCACATGCGGCTCTATTCCTAGTGTTCTTAGGACTAGCTCTACTATTTTCCTGAGTGGTTGTGTTATCATTGGAATGTCCAACTGGGGTCCAGGTCCTTGGTGTCCCAAAGAAAGAATTGAGCAAGACACACACAAGTAACAGGCAAAGTAGAGGTTTGCTGAAAGTGAAAGTAGCACTCCATAGGGTAGAGCATAGTGATCCATGCAGGAGAGAGGCTCAAGCCCCAATGTCTGGAAATTAGTGTCATGTATGCTGAACTCTGAGGCGTTCTCTTCCCTGTACAACCTGACTGAAGACCTGACCCCACTGGCCCCCATTGGTTACCTTATGATATGTGATGAGAATATTCTCCAATTTTCCCCCATTGGTTCCTTTAGAAAATCTAATTAGAATAATGTCCACTCTACCCCCATTGGTCATTTTAGCATACTGAGCTCTGGTAGGAGTTATCATAGTGATAAATCCTCAGTGGTGTGAGTTGTCTTCCGGGGACATCTTTCTTGGGTCCTGCCGCCGCCATCTTGGAGGTCCTGAACTCCTGCCTCGCAGCTGCACTGGTTAACAGCCCTCTAGCAACGTGTAACCATACCATCTTCCCTCATCCTCCTCAGTGTTTGTTTACAGCTTTATTAAGGTGGAACTCCCGGACCATACAGCTCGCCCACTTAAAGTGCACACTTGCGCAGTGTCCAGTGGAGTCCACCATCTGCAGTGTTTTAGAGCATTTCCAGCACCTCAGAAAGTAACCTGTGCTCTTCAGCCCCTACCCCACCTGCCTCCTCACCCCAGCTGGCTGAGGCCCCTGGGCCATTTCCCGTCTCTGTAGACTTTCCTTCTCCAGGTGACCACAGGTGGTCTCTGTGGCTGGCTGCTGTCACCCACGGCAGTCCTCCTTGCTGTGCTGAGTCTTCCAATGAGTGGCTTCCATGTGGCTGTGGGAAAGCCTCCTTTCTCAGGGTCACCAGGGTAGTAGAGGCAAAGCTCTACCTCGACCATCGAGGATCCTATCCTACCTGATGGATGAGCAGGAGGAAAACACACCTTTATTAGCACAGGTGCAGAAGCCAGAGAAGGGCAGGAAGTTCCAAAGAAGCAGTGTGTGTATGGCTTATAGTCAAACCAGACAAAGAACAGTGAGCTATGGGCTGGACCAGGCCGGGGGCAAGGGCGGGGCTGGAGCCGCTGGCCAGATGGAGATGCAGCTGGGGAGATAAGGCTCCTTGAAGGAGGCTTGTGGGCAGATTTCTTGGACCTCGACGCCCCGTGTGGAGGATAAGCGTGTCAAGCTCCTCCGGTGTCTTGCCTGTGGGATTTCATCCCATTCTGAAGGAAAGGGCGACTCAGCCTGCTCTTCCTGTGACTGCTATTATCAGGGCCTCTAGTTTGGAAGTCAGCAGCATGTTTTGGGTTGTGTGTTCTTAACCAGCAGGTGGAAGAGAGTAGCCAGAGCAGAGTTCATGGTTTATGCCCAGTGACTCCCTTCCTCCAGCATGGAAGCAGGCTTCCGGGCTCCGGGTGCCCACTCTCCCTGCTGCCTCTCAAGGAGAGGGCCTTGGCAGAGTTTTCCGAGCTACCTGGCAAAGCTGTCCTTACCCATGAAGCCAGTCCTCTAGTGGGGCAAACTCTGCCTTTACAGAAACAGCCCAAGCTTCACTTCAGATGGAAATCTGCCGAGGCTTAGTGAGGAGTGGAGGAATCTGCACAGGGAAGAGACCCAGACGGCTGAGTCCTTGAACTCAAGGCATTGGGTAGATCACCCTGAGGGCGCTTTGCTCTGTCTCTGTTTGGCATGAACCAAGAACGGCGGTTTCACTTCTGCAGTTTGGGATGAGGTTTTGCCCATCGATGTAAATGTTGCTGAAGCAGGACATCAGAGCGCTCACTCCCACATCCACCCAGGCCCTGTCTGAGGAGCCCGCGACGGGTTTGCCGGGTTTTCGGTGAGCAGGGCGCGCGCTGCCGCTTCAGGGAGCTCCAGGGTCCTGTGGTGCGGCCCCCAGGCAGCTGCTGCTGGCACTTTATTCCAGAGCGCTTCCTTAGGAACCGGCCCTGTTCCCCTGTGGCCACACACAGCCCGCGCAGACTTTGAACTGCCCTAAGGTGCGGAAGCCAAGCCGGGAGCATGCCAGGTGCTCGGCGGGCGGACCAACGAGCCGTGCAGCAGTGCCAGGGTGAGTCCTCGGTGCCCCCTTTGAAGGAGCCCTGACAGTGGCCCGTCACCCCACGGGAGAGGGGGGTTCTCACCCTGAATCCCCGTAGGAAGAGCCTCCCGCCATTTAGTGCAGTGGTGGTGGTGCCAGGTGCCACCCAGGACAAACAGCTCCCTGGTGACGCTGGGAAGAAGAGAAAGAGAGCAAAGGAAGAACCACCTTGGCGGCTCCAGCCCTCTCCCGGGTCCACAGGTTGTCCAGGGATCATTGAATTAAAGATGTCATTACATATTGACAGAGTGCTCTGGGGACTGGCACGGAGTTGGTAGAGATGGCCCGCAGGCGTGTCTGCCCGCACTTCTGTTCCCCCAGTACATCCCCTGCTTCTCTCGTCGAGACAGAGCTCAAGGGGAAGAGAAGACTTTAGAGCACAGTGGTTCTGAGTTACAGAATTCAGTGGCATTCAGAGAGTCTTATGTTATCTGCTGGTTTTAAAAGTGGATACGTTTGGATGGAAATTTATATTTGCATTTTACAAAGTTTAGTGTTTTCTTTAAAAGACAAACTTCCAGAACAAAATAGCTGAGTTTTCCAGCTCCAGTCCCAAGATCCTAAATATGAGCCACTATAGGGTCCCCTTAACAATGTGGCTCCAAGCACAGCTGGGCAGCAGAGCCGAGGCTCAGACCACGGCGCCTCCACCCTCCCGGGGTGCTTCCTGAGCTCCGTCGCTGTGGTGTGCATGGGCGTTTTGCGTAGCTTTGGATGAGACAGGGATGGAACCCAGGACCTCTTGCCTGGCTTACTAGGCAAGAGCTCTACCACTGAGCTTTATCCCAGCCCTTTTTATTTTATTTTTTATCATGATAGGGTCTCACTATATGTTCAAAACCGTCTTTAAGACTGCAAATCCTTCTGCTTCCTCCTCCTGAGCAGCCAGGAGGGCAGGCGTGCACACCACCCCTGCTGCTCCTTCTGTGACCTTGACCCATTGCATGTCCCCGCCCACCTGTGAGTGTTACTGAGGTGGCTTCCCACCTGCCTGGTCTGGGTGGTGTGTCTTCTTGTAGCAGAGGTAAAAGTGGTGTGTCTACTCAAGAAGTACTTAGAAATAGCTCTAGGAGGGTACTGAGTCACTGTCTTACATAAACAGTGTGACCCGAAACTTTCCAAGGACAGAAATCGCCTAGGCACTTTTCAGGGTATTCTGACATGTTGATTTGTATGATGCTCGGTGCCCATTTCGTTTTCTCTGGCTTGGCAAAAGCATGGTTGATCCCTGTGCCCGCCGAGTCATGGCTTCACGGTCCCCAGCGGGCCAGCCTTCTCCCAGCAGGTGTCCTGGGGGGGCAGCTGGACTTGGAGGTGTGGGAGAGGGCTACTGGCTTCTGAGGCAGAGGTTTCCAGACGTTCTATGCAGTTCAATATAGTATAAGGTGGACAGTGTCTGTGCGGTCAGCACTAGAGCTTTCTGGGCACCTGTGGAGTGCCAGTCCTGGTGCCCGGGCACCGGATGCAGTCCACGACCTGAGATCCATGCTGCCACGCAGGACCACCGCCAGTGCCCTTCTCAGAATAGAACCCCATCCCCGGAACTTGCCCCAGGGCCACCAGTCTGGCGAGTGCTCGGAGCAGGGATCAGACTCCAGTTTCATGTCTATTTCAGGACCTGATGAAGGGTGGGTAAGAGGAGGGACTCCAGCATCAAACACAAGGTCATGATGGAGGTAGAGCCAGGCAAAGAGAGCCAAGTGTGCCTTCATGTGAGTGTGGGTGAGCAAGCATCCACAGAAGGAACCGCTTCTAGAGCCTGAGCCACAGTCGCTCCCTGGTTCTGAAGACACGTTAAAAAAGATGTGCATGTATGCACACAATGTGTTATATACATATATGTGTGTATACACACACACGTATGTGTATATATATACATATGTACATATATACCTGTTCTTAAAATGTGTATTCGCCTGATACAATATACGGCTTCTAATTAATAATATTGTAGCTATGCGCTCCTGATGCCGTGACGGCCGTGCGATAGGGCATCAAATAGGATGAGAGAGGCTCCCCCAGCAGGTCTCCTAGACCAGGAGATGGCGGGCGGGGTCTGAGACACAACTCCCAGGGACGTAGCTTTCCATGGAGCGTGCTCAGCGAGAGCGTGAGGCAAATGCACGGGTGAGAGCTCCTGGCTGCGACGGCGGGCAGAGCAGAGGCTTCCACAGCAGGCGTTTGTCCCTCTCCGTCTGGGCCGCAAGTCCACGGCCAGGCGTGGGCAGATGGGGCGTCAGGGAGGCCACTGGTGGTTGCAGGTAGCTGCCGTCTTGCTGTGTCCTCACGTGGTGGAGAGGTCTCTACCCACAGGGGCCATTCACCCCTGACCACCTTCCAAAGGCCCCCTCCAAATACCACCATGGGGGGCTAAGGACTTCAACAAAGGAACTGGGGGTGTAAACCTACAGGCCTCAGCAACCACCTCCGAGGGCTTGGTCTTCCTACCCAGCAGTCGGCAGCTAGTCAGGAACAAAAGCACCCCGTGTGTGGAGTCCTTCTGCAGGAGGCCACCTCTGCACGCACACCAGTGCTGAGCCACGCAGGGAAGTGCACACTGCCAGTCCCCAGGGCACCCGAACACCCACAGGGGCACCCCAGGCAGCCCAGACCTCCCTGACCCTTGTGAGGTGCAAGGGGGACACAGTGATGGACCCTGCCATGGGGGAAACAGCTCGTGGAGAATGTGGCCCTGAACAAGGACAGCGTGCCTCGGGGGAGCCAGCCTCTATGGCACAGGGGTTCCAGGGACAGCTTGTCAAGTCTCAGGGCAGCGTGAAGTCCCCACCCTCCCCGAGGCCCAGCACAGGAGGCCCAGGTGCACTGTTCTCAGCCCCCACCTGTGTCCCTGTCTTCTCTGTGGGTCTGTTGCCACCTTGAGAGTCGGTGTTGGGCATAAGTTCATGGCCTCTGGCACGTAGAACGATTTCTCTCTGAATTTCTCTCACACTTCTTCACCTTTAAAGGGTGGTCCTCACTGGGAAGCACCCCAGTAACTTCTGTGAATCCGCACTTGGAATTTGTGCACGTCTTTGAAAACCTTAGTTACATTTTATTTTCTAAAGGTTAAAGTTGGAATGAAGAGAGGCTTGGGAGGCAGCAAGACAGGGGTCTCCTGTCCGGCTCTCTTCCCTGCTCTGACTGGGACTGGGGAAGTCCAACCTGACTCAAGCTCATGATTTGTGAAATGGTGGTAATAATGTCTAACACCTGGGGCATTATGACACTATTTCCAAAGTACTCAGCAGTGCATGACACACAGTAAGAACTTAATTAGTACCATGATTACAGTACTTAATGGATCATGATACTCTGATGTTTTTAACAATGATTAGTTTTCTTTGTTTATAGTAATAATGATAATAATAGTAATAACTATGATAGCATTTCCTTCTTTGAAGTCCTTGACTTCAGTGGCACCTGCTTAGAAAGCTGTGACTCCTCCTCAGCTTGTGTTGATCTGTTAACATATGGCAGCTCGAGATTGCCTTATGTAATGGAGTCAGGAAAGTGGCATTTCAATGATTTATTGATTTGCAACAAGCTAACATGGACTGCACACAACTATCAAAATGAAGCCAATCACAGTGCGATCCACACTGGATGATCCCAAAGACCTTAGGATCTCATGAAGTCTCAGACTCTTTGTTCTGAGCTTGAGCCGACACTGACAAGTCAGATGGTGACTTCCAGAGGGTTCTCACTGACGGCACCGCCACACTGTGCCCACAGGGTGCGTCCACACCCTCACTCTCCTGAGAAGAGCTGCAGCCGCCTGCGGACTGGAATCCCACCTGCAGACTACGCAGCCAGCTGGCTGATGGGGTGCAAATTAAAAATAACTCACACCACGAATGCTCGTGGAAGTTGCCAGGACCCCTAGGGCTGAGTACCCGGCTGTTTTCCAAGTTAAAATTAACTTCTGGATCAGGTGTGTCCACAGGAGGGGGCAGGTGCCGTGCCGTGTGGAAGATGCTCAGAACCCTTCCCTTGGGCTGTGAGCCTGGCCCCAGCTGGACCAGCCTTTTGCTGCAGGATGGGGCCCAGTGCCCCCAGACTGGGGGCGAGGATGCCTGTTCTTCCAGGGTCTCGCCCACGTGCTGCCAGATCACTGTCTGCTCAAGAATGAAGCTCACCTCCCGTGTGCAGCACCTTGGTTCCACTTCACCTGTACGCCAGGTTCTTGTTCCCGACACGCGTCGAAAGAGGAGTTCAGAGGACAGATACTCAGCCGAGATGCAAGCAGAAATCTTTATCTGGTTTGTTCACATGTGCGTGTGTGGTTGAGTGGTTATCTTCTCCTTGCATGAGCCTTTCCAAACAGACAGGTCTGAATCCCAATAGGGTAAATCAAGCCATACTAATCTACCCCTTCCCCAGTAAACATACATCGTGCATCAACAAAACAACACACACCACACACCTTGTAAAGACAAATATTGCATAAGCAATAGCGTGGTGTTTTGGAGGAAGTATTTTCAAAGGGGCACAGAAATAAAGAGGGGACACCATCATTGGCTCTTGTTGACCTAGAGTGGTTGGTGAAGACTTTCCAAGAATGAAAGTCATGGACTTGGGCCCAGAAGCAGGAGGAGGAGATGCTTCTTCTTGCTGTGCTTGGTGGGTGATGTCATTGTTTACCAAGTGGGTCTCGGAGGGGACGCTCTGGAAGCCCTTTCTAAGGTGTGTGGTGTGACTCTCCTACCATCAAGTTTCCGGCACCTATGTGTGTCTCTGGTCCCCGCCTTGGGAAGAGGTGCCCAGTAGCTCCCCTTCCATAATACTCCAGCAGACAGATGCTAAACAGGCGCACAACCTCCCTAGCAGACAGCCACACATGAATGTGTAATTAGAAACAGGCAAGAGTGCTGTGGTCTCTGTTAACATGAGCGACTTACTCTTAAGTGTGTGACATTCAAATCTCGAGGATTGGCTGTGTTTAACAGCAGACTTGCACACTCCTGAGCATGTGCCCTGGCACTCACTCTCTTGGCCAAGCACACACCAGGTTTTCCTGCTCCTGAATGTAGATAACAGTGCGAGGAGTGTATCCTGAATGCTGGCACGCACTGTGGCTCCGAAGATACTTATTTTTCACACTTTCAGTCAAGAGCCATCGGGAGAAATTTACCATTCTCAGTGTTTCCTGAGCTGTGATTTGAATTCTTTTGTTGAATATTAAGTTGTTTAAAGGTCTTAGGAGTAGACCACGCATCAGGCTCTTTGCTTTCAAATTCTGCAGACTTACAATTGCCAGACCCCTGTCCCTGGAAAGATTCAACTCCAGAGAATGTGATTGAAATGAAGAAGTAGGCACTTGAGAAGACCTCTAAAGCTGCATCAACCCTTCTGGAACAAAACACTTGAAGCCCATTTCCTTCCTTCGACTTTCTTTTAACCAATTGTTTTGAATTATTTTAGTTTTTTTTTTAATATTGCAAAACAAGGGAACTAAAACTGTATGGTGATGATTTTTTTGGTATGATCAGCACCACTGACTAAGGATGAAAGCAAAGTCACCCGTAGAACTTGGACCCTTTGTCACACACATTCAATAAAAACTGACTCCTACAAGGAAAACTCCAGAAAGGAACAGAAAGGACCCACTGGAACAAAGCATCCTTGTGTTCTGTGGCTGTGTCAAGCACCACTGGAGGTGCTAAGCCCCATGTCCAGGACAGGGGAGGGGCAGTGTCCTGCCAGGGCCTTGGATGCTGCTGTGGGAAGCCCCACTCTTCCCTCAGGCTGGTAGATGCTCGCTAAGTAACTAAATGAAGGATAAAAGCTGGGCATCCTGGCTTTGTTTTGTACCTTCTCCTTTCTACCTTAAAAGGTGGTCAGATTCCTGCTCAACTCTGCCCATAGGCAGTAGGCATGTCGATCCCTTAAGGAGGGTCATCTGAAGCCCACCGCCCTGCATTTCATGCTGAAGACACCAACGTAAGAACAAGGATGATGTTTCCAGGACTCCTGGAACGGCAATCCTTGCAGGCAGATCACCCTTGTTGGAAAGTTTCCCTGAACCGCAGCGACAGACCCGGATGGGATCCAGGCTGCCCCAGAGCAGGAGCAGCGTCACAGGGGCCACGAGATGGTCCCCTCCCTAGTGGTCACCCCTTCCCTGAGCCAGCGGGACCTCATGGAGGCAGAGCACAGGAGACTTAGCTACGGGGATTCTGCCCACCACTCAGTTCCTTCCCCCGTTGAAAGCCGAAGCTCACGTGGGTTCCCCTGAAGATGGCACTGAGGGCCCGTGTCCCTGCTCCTGGCGTAGCTACGCTGACTGCGTCCCTTTCCTGCTGCACCACCACTTCTTCCCTTCGATTTGGGGGAAACGGCAGACCTGAAAGGCTGGGACTCTGGTAACACTGCCAAATGCAACCCTACACCTTTAGACACCGTCTCACACAGTGACATCTGCAAACGGGGGGTGATGGGCCGTGACCGCCCGGCCACGTTCTCCTACTTTGTGTAAGCCATAGCTTAAAATCCAGCCCGCTGTGTGATTCAGATCTCTCCCTATCCCAATTGTTATCATGAAAACAGAAGAAAATAGTGAATTTTACTAATGCCATCCCACTAATTTGAATTCATGTATCAATAAGTGATATATACAAAACACACAGGCACAAATAGAGAAGAAACCTTCTAAAGATACACTGAAACCTTCAAGGTACATGTAGACAGAATAAAGCCCTGAAAAAAAGGAAAGTTTTTCATGGAATTCTGGGCAGTGAAATTCCGCCAAAATAGCTGGGGTGTGGTCTTAAAGACAGCTCTTCCTTTCTAACCGACTCTGGATGGGCTCCCCAGACCGCGCTCGGTGCTCCGTATCATAAATGTCTTCACGAGCTGCTTGTGTCCCACATCCTGGTGAGAGCAGGGGCCACCCATTTGCGACCCCTCCGAGTAACGGAAAGGAGAGAAGATGCCTTGATTCCCGTGGAGCATTGAAATCACGTGTCCTCGGAGGAGACAGTGCAGGCGAGGCGAAGCCACACCTTCTCACTGGGCTGCTCAGTCCTGGAGGGGGAACTGATGCTCTTGACCTACCATCCACTCGGAACTGGAATCCCTCAGGACCTCCCTGGGAGACCTGACTCGCCCACGCGTGCTCACCAGTCGCCATTTTGTCCCAGAGCACACGGTTCTGGATGAGCACTGATTCGGGTGACTTAAGGCAGTGGCAGCAGAAGATGCTCTTTCACAGAAGACAAACATGTCAATTTTAAGATGGGAACTGACACCCCGCACCCCACCTGACAGAGATCTATGGCCAATTTCAGTGAAGTTGCTCAAAGCCATTGTCCCAGTGTCTGTCAAGTCGATGTCTGAGCTCCACTGTCCCCTGGTCCTGTCCACAGCCTTGTGACCAGGCCTGCAGGGTCCAGACTGACCACCCCTGGCAGCAGCTCCCTTCTCTAAGCCCTCTCTCGGGAGGAATCCCTCCACTCACCTTTAGAGGGTCTGCTGGCCGCCCTGTCCGTGTCAGGGATGGACCCTGCCAGCCCCTCCTCCTGTCCCTCCTCCTGTCCCTCTTCCTCCTCTCAGGTTACCTCCCGCTGCCACTGGCAGGTCATGCTCCTCTGACTGCAGGCTCTTCTCTGTCTCTGCGACTGGACCAATCGAAGCAGTCTTGACATTCTTATGTTCAGATTAGAGAGAGAAGGAAAGGAGAGAGGAAGAGAGGATTCGAGTACCTCAAACCCTTAGAAATTTTAAGGAGTGCAAATCATTTTTCTCCCAAGTGAAAATGAGAAGGGAAAGATAAATCTGGAATCTCCCCTTCTCTTGGCAGATCATGGTTGATCAGGCAGCATTTCCCTAAATCTGAAGGTGCGTTCCAGGGTAATTTTGGCTGTGCACAACTTCTATTTGATGAGCCATTTTGGAACCTGGCTTTTGTTAATGCAGAACATCACTGCATTCCACAAACGTCGCTTGAGCCTGCCACTCCTGCTCCAAGACAGCCACAGCAGAGCCGCCTTCAGTGTGTGCACCCCCCACAGCACCCGTCGGCTGGCTCCCACCAGGCCCGTCTCAGGGCTGCCCTTCTGTGGCCCTGGCGGCCCTACTCCTCTCTTCCCCATCCAGTCTCTTCCTCAAGAGAATGTGCCATCTTCCTTCCACCTATGCAAATCCCAGATGTCCTTCAAGGCAGCCTGAAGGGTCACTTGCCCTGGGGTCCTGGGGCCCTCCTGCCTTCCTGTCCTCCTCTGAGGGAGTCCAGTTGAGTGCTTCTCAAGAGATGCTGGTGTATCAGTCTGCCCGCATGCTGGGCGGGGCTCCCCTCTGTCCCAGCTCACTGCTGCTTCATGCCTCTTGGTCATGTCCACACTGCCTGAGAAACACCTGTGGAAAAGAATCAGCTTTGTACAAAAGTTCTTCTAGAGGCTGAAGAAACAGAGGCACGATCCGGTTCATCCATAGGGATTAAGAACAAGCCACTTGGCCCGAGGTGCACTGGCAGATAAATTCTAACTCCTGCATTTGCTTAGATGGTCTAATGATAGTAAGCAGAGCCTGGGTCTATGGATGGCTTGTTCTGGGTCCATTCCTGTGTGGATCACGAATACCTTTAGCCCTCTCAGTCACCCCTGAGGTGGACATAATCTCCTTGAACAGCTGAGGGACAGAAGGCCATGAAGCAGGGAGCACACACGTGACCCAGGGTGGTACACATGGAGACTGGGATGCCCTGGCTTTGGAACCCCGTCTAAACGAAGGTGCTAGGCGGGCTTCTCCTGCTGCCATGAAGGTATGCAGATGAGCGTGGTGTTCAGACTGTAGGATGCCAGCACATACAACATGATTACATCTCATTTCTATTTTAGACCCCACAGCACATTGCTGAGTGCAGTCAGTACTGAAGAAAACTTGGTGATTGGAGATACATTGTTCCAAATGAGCCATGTGTGAGTTGTTTTATTCTTAAGAGTTTGAACTTCTTGCTATTCCCTTAGATGACACAATCAAGATATGCTCTTCCTTGGAAATCTCATTTTCATATTTTAGATTTATTTCTCTGTAGAAGTTAAATTTTTATAGTTTGGGAATGTTATTTTATGCCATATGATTACACTCTCTGGTTTTAGTGCGTATTGGGAATTGGAGACATTTAATGATATTTTTCGTAGGGATTTTAAGGGAATGAACACGATGGAGCACACAGGTGATTTGTACCTGTCTGAACAGTTCCTGATGTCAGTGGAATTGGCATCATTACCTCCTTTGCAGGTGACCACTGTCTTTCTCCTGGAGTGGAGAGCCTACAGTGACCAATGCATGGTTTTATTTTCTTTTTTTGCAAAGAGGAAAAACATTGAGAACTTCTGCACAGTAAGGGCTACAGAGGAATTCCTTGGCCCTGGCTACCTGGTGGGTTCCAAAGGTGTGGAAGTGGGTACACTTTGAAGAACTGCCAAGTGACTCCAGACGTGGAATCAGTGGAGAGTCCATCAGGACAGCTGGCTGTGGACTGGGTCTGGGAGCCCAGGGGATCGTCTTCATGACTCACCATCTTTGTGATCATTTTCTCAACAACCTGGGGAATAATATGCAGAATTCTGCTCCCTGGACTTCCTGCCGAGCCAGGGCATGCGTACAATTTCTTTTTTCAGAATCATTTCCTGGCTCTGTATTTCATTTTAAGGATTCATGGGCTATTTATGTAAATTGTTCTGAAATAATTAGATGAGCATTTAGGAAATTAGAACTAATTTTAAGTAGATGCAGCAGCCCCACATTAGATGAAATGGCAAAGCTCTGAAGACCCGGAATTATTCTTGGGAATATACTATTAATAGTGGCTCAGTCCTAACATATGATGGTTAGACTTGAAGTGTGTCCTGTGTTGCAGGTCAATAATTGAATGAAGGAAGCAGTATTCAAAATGATCACCTCAAAGTTATGGACCATAATCTGAATAAATTCATAAAAAGCTTTACATTTTAGGGAAGAGAGCTCTAATGAGTATATGACCATCAAAACACTGCTTCAATTCACTTTTGATTAGCGTGATATAAAACTAAAGAGAGCAATTCTAATTAAAGAAATTTACATAAGGTTGAGAAAGCATTATAGTCAGTTTGTATGCAAGATCAATACTTATTCATTTAAAGAAAACTATCGATAAGAAAAATTGCAGTCCACCTCACTACTTCACATCTCTATCTTTTACTTTTAAGTAAATGAGCAGACGTGAGCCAGGTCACATGGAAATGCTTCGTGGTGTGACGCTGAAAGAAAGAGAGCGTGGTGTTGAAAGCTTGTTTGATCCTAGCGCCAGGAGTAAATTTGGCAGGCTGCAGTCAACAAGGTAAACGCCGAGTCTTGAGGGTAGCATGCCAGGATTTCAACATGAGAAGGCCATTTCTCTTGCTTCCAATCCAAAGTTTCTCTCTACAAGATGTATTTAATATATTTACTAATAATTAACAATTGGAAATTGTCCTTTCCCCCATCTGCCTCCCGGAAGAAAAGAAATTTGCAAAGAGAGAACAGTATGAACTTAAAGAGGGTTTTTGTTCAGCTCCTTCTGTTTCTGTTTGTTAAGCAGTGTCAGTCTTGGCTGGGCATATGGCTCAAGCCTGGGATCCCAGCTACTCTGGAGGCTGAGGCAGGAGGATAACCTAGTTCAAGGCCAGACTCAGCAACTTAGTGAGACCTGTCTCAAAATAAAAAAGAAAAACTTCTGAGGGTGTAGCTCAGTGGGAGAGAACTAGCTTAGCATGAGCAAGTTTTGGCTTCATTCCTGAGTATTACAGAAAATAAAAATATCAAAAGAAAAAACAAAATAGTGCCATTCTTATCTTGTCAGAAGAATTTATTTACCATCCTTAAATATTTAGTGTTAAGTAAATCATACCTTACGGAAGCCACTTTGGATGAAGCATTTCAACCTGACTCAGCCCTTTCCTGATACAGTAATTCGAAGGTCCCGTGAAGTGGCTGGGAAGCTGTCAGCTCTGTGAGCAGTGCCCGCCGTCCCAGGCGAGCCGTCCCGTGTTCCCAGGGAGAAAGAAGTGCAGGAGTGAGCCTCTCATGGCCAACGTATCGATGGCAGGAGGGCGGCCGTTACAAAACCGGTCTCTAAGGGACAGCCAGGAGTCTGAGCAGTCTCAACACGCTGAGTCCCAGAGCTCACAGTGTCCATGGTGGGGAGGGGAACGGGTTTCCAGCCCGTGAGTCACACTGCAGGGACTGAGGAGAAGGAGCGAGGACATGGCAGGCACGGAGCACAGGAGATCGACAGAGAGGCAGGAAGGAGCTGGGGCAAACGACCGGCAGAGCAACAGCAGCGGTGGAGGAGCAGGAGAAGCAACCCCGGCAAGGTGGCAGGGCCCGCTGCCCGGGAAAGCAGAGCTCTTACCACCCAGGGGAGGCTGCTGGAGGTGGGAGAAAGCAAGTTCAGGAGCAAAGCCCAAGGCCCTTCCTGGTCTGGAGCCTCCCCTCCCTAGCGGGAGGCCCCGCTGGGCTCCCTGGGGACAGTCCTCCTGCTGGCACACTTTCATCTGTCATGGTGTGTTCACGCCCCGTCCCGTGATCTTGCACGCAGGGTGTGGAGCCCCCCGGGCTTCAGACCTGATCTCCTAACCGCTGTTGCAGAGGAGACCAGTTTTCAGGAGCGTCTCAGTCTTTACTTTCAAAAGGTCTTTGAGAGTGAAGCCGGTAAACAGTTACCGTGGCTCTGTGGCTGTGCAGCCGCTGCACACTGAACACCAGTCTTCCCAGGGCCTCCTGGGAGGCGCGGATGGCTTCCCGTGAGGAGCAGTCCTAACACAGCTGTCCTGGGCAAGAGTGAGGGGGAGCCGGAGGGAGCTGCCCTGCGGCCTCAGCGCGGCGCCCAAAGATCTGTGGGTCCTGCCGGTCTGGGCAGTGGGTTAGGACAGGTGACCTGAGCAGATCGCTGCTGGCCAGGGGTGGACAGCCTGACGGAGCACAGGCTCTGGTGGCCAGGACAGGCTAGCGCGTGGAGGGAAGTGGGCACTGGCCCAGCAGGGGCGTGGTCACAGCATCTTAGCCGTGAAGACCACGTGACCGCCTTCAGCTCCGTCCCTTCCTGAACTGGTTGAGTCCCGAGGCACAGCACGAGGACCTCCCCGAGGGGCCTTGCTGTTGGAATCCCCGTTGCCTTCCTAGCGGCCACGTGCTGGGGCCAGACGGTCTGTTTCATAAAGTCTCCTCATGATGGGGCATTTTTTCTCTTGTGGGGGGTTCTCTCTGCTGCCAGACTGGCCTCTCTGTTGCCCAGATGGGCTCCCCTGGTCTCCCCTTCAGCCTGCCGAGGAGCTGGGACACCACGGCCCCTGCCCTGCCCGCGTCAGAGTCCTTAGCAAACCCCAGGGCCCGTTTTCATCCCTCCACAAATGCCTTAGGACTTTATTGCAGCCTGGGGCAGAGACTTCTTATTTTACTACAATCACTGCCTTTTATTTTAATAAGAAGATGAGTGAATTTATTTACTGTATGCAGGTTTAAATGGTACGACTTTCAGGGTCACCGTTTTTTACATGAAAAGGAAACAAAACCTTATCACACCACCTGGCTGCCAGAGACTGAATCCTGAGAGGAAGCGAAGGAAAAGGAAAAGGCGGGTCTTTTACATTTTCCTAAAGCAGCTGCTCCCCTCCGGGAGGCCCCGCCCTTCCTGGGTCTCCTGCACTGCAGTGGAGCGGGAGGGAAGGCCCGCGGCCTCTGTGGCTGCAGCTGAGGAGCCCTGCTGCCCTTGGGCACCGCCCTCTGCCCACCTCTAAAATACAGGGCGGGCGGAGCCCCGGGCCTCGGCGTGCTAGGCTGACATTCTACCACGGAGCCACGTCCCAGCTCTTCCTCAATGCACAACTGTGATCACTTCAGAGCTGCGGCACCTTCTGTCCCTTCCCCTGAACCAGTCTTTTGTCTACTCTGACCTTTTTAAAAGACATTACTGAATTTTTAATTGACATAAAAATGGCTTACATTTATGGGGTACAACACAGTGTTTTGTAAGACATCACATTGTTGAGGGCAAACCGAGCTGATCAGCATGCTCACTTATCGCTTTCTATGTGAGAGCACTTGAAAATCTCTCAGCAACTTTTGAGAACAGGAGACATTGTTGTTAACTATACTCTGCATGCAGTACACTGGCTGGCTTGAGCTTGCTCCTCTCATCTTACTGAAATTTGGATCCTTCGACCATCTAGTCCCACCTTGATTCCTCCTCAGCCTCTGTAAGCACCTCTGCTTCTACGAGGTGACTTTGTCAGACGCACCTACATGTGAGACCATGCAGTATTTGCCTTTCCGTGCCTGGGGTATTTCACTTTGCCTGATGTCCTCCAGCTCCATTCATGTGACAAGACACAGGACTCCCGTCTTCAAGGCTGAATGGTATTCCAGGGTGTACGTGGACCACATTACCTTTATCCATTCGTCTGTCCGTGATGGGTTGCATGTCCTGGCATGGAGAATAGCACTGTAGTAAATGTGGGGTGTAGCTATCCCCTCAGTATTCTGATCTCTTCCATTGCATGTGTACCCAGTAGTTGGACTGATAAAGATCTGTGGCTCTATTTTACTTTTTTTATTGGTGCTTGGGGAAACTCAGGGCCCACCCACACAAGACATGCTCTCTACCACTGAGCCACATCCCCACACCCTATTTTTAATTTTTTGAGGAAACTCCATAGTGAATTCCTTGCTGGCTCTGCCAATAATATTTAATTTCTTTTCAAATATGGCAAGATTGAGACTGAGACGTTGTGAGATTCCACAGGGCGAGGGGACGAGGCAGCCACCCAGCGTCAGTCGATGTCAACAGCTTACTGATCTCATTCCATCCAGCACTCCATCCTTAAAAAAAAAAAAGCATTTACAAGTCAATCAGTTATGATCTAACCCACACCTGCCTATCTCTAGGAGATGCATTTTTAAAACAACACACTTAATGAAACATTTAAAAAATATTGTATAAAACCCAGCCAACTGGATATTTCACTTAAACTGAGAAGGCAGGCCCAAGATGAAGGGAGCTGTCTCCTTTTTCATGTTCCAAGTTCTGCAAAGCTTGCTTAGTTTTGCAAAATGAGATAATATTTGGTTAAATAAATTTCTAAGAAAATATACAGGATATTTTGTCGACATGCTGCTATTCCTCTGTTATGAAATAAGATGAAGGCATTCTAGGGTTTTGCCATCTTTTCCTTGAGCCTGCTATTAAAGATTACCCCCTAAATCGGGTCCTGGAGTGTCTCACCCAAGGGCTGCTTCACAGTGGAGGACGCTGAGCCTCCAGATCTCGGGGAGGAGATTTTTGTGGGTAATTTAATGCCCACACTGTCCCTCAGCACTTCACTCAGAGAGACTTAGCTCTTGTCCAGTCAAGTAAAGCGCAGGGTCCTCCTCTGTGACAACCCCAGCAAGGACAAACTGAGGTCCACACACCATGGGAGAGCGCTCATCTTCAGGGACACAGGTCAGCAAAAGCACGGCTCTAATCCATGGCAGTGTTTGAAATAAAAATGTCATATTGACCTCAAGTCTAGGAATGTAAAATGGAATATGTCATTTTTTAAAAGCACACACATAGCATGTAGCACTGAATTTACTTTTATCTTAAATTGTTAAAAAAAAAAAAAAAAAAGCATGTTTTAACCCTGAATTTTAATTGGAGAAAAGCAATTTTTCAGTTTTCCTGCTGCGTTTCTAGATGGCATTTTGTTCTGATGGCAACCTTGTGCTATGGTGGTAAGGCAAGTCCCCGTGAGTTCTGTGTTGCTGTTGTGATTGGCTCCTTTCCATTCTCCAAACTGCTCCTACCCTTCTACACATCTTCTTGTCACCTCCAGGGGGAAGTCCTTTCTTGTGTGTCCACCCTGCTGTCTCACACGTGATGTGGGCTCCTAAGGACAGTGAGGGCCTTGCTCACTTCTGCAGAGTATCGAGTGGAACTGGTCTGAAGGTGACTTCCTGAGTTCTTGATGGCGATTGTGCTCAGTGTCCTGCCTGCTGGCCACTCTTTACTGTATGCACTGTGCCCTTCTTAATATGCTACACACATTGAAATATTGCCTTGTAAATCATATTTTTAGGATTCGCTCTAAATATTATGGTGAATTCAAATATTTTCTCAAGGGTAGGCAGCATGAGGTTTCCACATGGCTTCTATATCCCACACAGGTGTGCATCTGGTATACCCCTAAGTTTACAGATTTCTTCTGAAGGACTAGGGTCCCCAGAAATCTGTTTTAGATGAGCAGGTTAATCATCTATTGCAAATTTATTTTTTTACGTACAGAGTTGGGATTCTCTGTCTGCAAGTAGGAGTGAATTTGACAGAGTGCTCAGGAAACAGAATTGGGTTGTCTCATCATGAAGTTCAGCTTGTTCTAATTGGAAAGCACCCAGAAACCACTCCAGACGCGGGAACTCATGCAAGAGATTTTATTAAGTGGACAGGCAGAGTGTCTGCCCGCAGGGTGAGATAAAGAGAGGGAGAAAATGAGAGAAAGAGAAAAAATGAGAGAGAGAGAGAGAGACAGAGGAGGAGGAGGAGAGAGAGAGAATGAAGAGGAGAGAGAAAATGGCAGGGGAGCTATTCTTAAGTAGTGGAATTGCTCAGACTAATAAAAAGGGACCCATGGCTGACTAGGGAGTTCATGGGCTAACAATCTGGGTTGTAAAATAGTGTGGGAAGGGAGAATAGTGGCGGCAGAAAAATAGCAGATCCAATGCCAATAGTAATGGCTGGACATCGTCCAGTTTCTGGTCGAGGTTCACTCCCGGCTCCTGCCTTGGGGCTTCAGGCCGCACATGCGCTGGCAGAGGGTCCTGCTGGAGCGGTGGCCAGACATGGAGTTACAGAAGGACCTGATGGGCCCACATCCTGAACTGCCGTGGGTGGTGAAGGGCCCCTGAGGTTCAAAGCCTTGGAGGCGTGGGTTGCCGGCAAGGAGGAAGGTCAAGCTCTGCCCTGTGCTCTGCTCTGGGCTCGCCCGGCTCCCGTGGGGATTAGGAGAGAGAAGCTGGCGCCTTTGCATGAGCAATACCTCCAGGGCAGAGAGCTCCACACTTCCACCTTGGTAAGAGGCTGGCTAAGGAGGAGGACGAAGAGCTCACCCCAGCTGAGAAGCAGGGCTGCTGTCGGATCAGGGTTCGGGAGCAGTGGCCCCGCCGCCTGCTCTTGCTGCCTCAGAGGACTGCTCTGGGTGGCGTCTCTCCCTCGTACCTTCCCCCTCCCTTCTCTTCTGTCCTGGTGCCCCTGTGGCCCTCGCTCGCAGAGGCCTGTGAACCCCTCTGTTGGGGACCTGCTCCCAGGCTGCAGACCTGGCACTCCAGGGACTTTGCTTCCAGATGCACCCGCTACCCCAGCATCCTCTGGGGCATCTGTGTGGCTGGGGATCTGGGTGATAGGATACTCCACACCCCATATTTCCCAGAGCACACTGCTGGGTGTCAAACGGAGCTTTTCCCAACTCCTGCAGGGAGAGGATCTTAGGGTGGTGGGAGATGCTCCGGAGCCTTTGGGCCACCATCCTTCTATGATTCTCACCTCCACAAGACTAAGATTATGCTGTCCGCTCCTTCAGAAGATGAAGTTTGAAGACCCATCCTCAACCAGACCCCGTTCATCTTGGAAATTTAGGAAACTCATCCCGTTTTCTTGCAAACTGTGCCTACCTCTCTGCCCCTGATGGCAGCTCATTTCCAGTGAGCGCGAGCGTGCCTGCGCTGTTAAAAATGACTCAAAAAGGGTGAACGTGCGGGAAGCACTCATTTCTCTTGTCTTTGTGCGTGTGCAGGGGGTAGGCAGCCTCCGCGTGGTCACCTCGGCGTGGCCACTGCAGCAGTGCTTCCTGCCGGAGGCACGTGGGTGTAAGCATCACCTCGGTCCCCACCAGCGTCCATGCAGGGGTGGGGCCTGCTCGCCTGAGCTGTGTTTATGCCTGACCTACTTACAAGAGTGTCCTTGTCACGTCACTTATGCAACTTCATGAAATGTTACATAAACTGAAAAATACAGATTTAAAAGACAAGTACATGTCCGTCAAAAAAAAGCTAGAAGTCAAAGTCACGGCCAAATTAGCTGCAGGTGAGATGAGAGTAAGCCATTGTGATCCAGCCCTGGAGGATGAGGATTGAGCACCAAGAAGGCCTTGGGCTCCCCAGTTCCTGCTGGAGCAGAGAAACCAAGACCCTGAGGTCTAGAGGGTCCCTGGTACTTGGCTTTGCCAACACTGTGCTGCCTGCGGTCCAGGCTCAGCTGTAGGGCTGCAGCCTGCACGTGAGCACACCTTCCATGCACCCACTGAAGGAAGCACAGCTGTCCTCCGTAGGGACTTCTGCACCCTCTACCACCCTTTGCAGACAGTGTGAATGATGCAAGACCAACAAATGCCAGACAGGAGGCCCCACAGCTCAGCTGCATGGAGGCCAAGGTCTGGGGTGTGGTAGGAGTGCATGCCGTGGGACAGTGCTGCTCACTGGGCTCTGGACACCAGGCTGCCCTGGTGCATCAGCAGAACCCACAGGAGCACCTGCCCCTGTCCCCATGAGCTCAAGGTCAAGAGCCCTTCCCTGCCTGCCAAGATCCCCGTGAGGCCCTGTGTCTGCTCTGATCCCGGATCAGTGGGTGTTGCTCAGGATCCCCACACCTTGCCAGCCAAGGCTGGCCTGTGAAGAAGATGGGCTGCGTCTGAGGGGTGAGGAAGCTTGCTCCTCCCCAGACTCCTTCAGCCTCCTGGCTGTGTGGGTTGGCCTGCTTCCTCTGGTTTGCGTCAGGGCACTCGGCCAGGTTTCTTAGGCTTCTCAGCTCATCAACATGTGTACAGCACTTCTTCGACCTCGCTGATGCTGTGCTCAGTCCAAACAAACTGGTTTCCATGCACCACCACGATTTCACATCTTTTCAAGCACTACTAGAAACTCATATTTCATAAATCCCTGTCTTTCTGTTACATCCATTTTTTGGCTAACAATGTCATTTTAAATTAATTCCTGAACAACAGTTTATATCGAGTTTGGTCGTATTGCAGGTGAGTTCTAAGGTACCAGGGAGAAGGATGCTGTGTGTATGTGTGTTGTGAGAAGAAGGGGCAGAGGCTCTAACACAGAGCCACATGATTGCAGTGAACTCTGCCTGACTTGTTGCTGTGTGTGTGGCTCCCCAAGTGGTGACGGTGGCTTTTCACATCTGTGAACCAAGTTCAGATCATCCTGTGTGACAACAGTAAGCTGTCACGTTGAAAGGAAGCCCGTCTGTCTGAGATGCAAGGGCTGACTCTGTGCGGCTGCCGTCGGGTCAAGATGGCCCTGCCAGACTGGAAGGGAAGCAGCACACAGCAGCCACCGACAGGCGTCAGTCTGGCATCTGTGGCCCTGCCTGGGGAAAGCCACCTTGGGGTCTGGTGGACACGGGATGTGACAGCTTCCCTTCATGGACCACGGCTCCCCAGGACTCTGAGAAGTGGCCTCTCCAGGTTGCCTGGCCAGAGCCTCATATTTCCAAATTACCCATGTTCACCAGCTTTGACCTTAAAGACAACACACAGAGAAGAAAGGGCTTGGAAAGAAGAGAAAGTGAAAATATGAAACTTTTAAAAATCTGATTGTGTGTTTCCAACTGGTACAGTACATGGTTGGGGAACTGATGTGACCTGGGGTGAGTGTTCAGTGTTTCTCACAGACTCCATTTCTGAGGTCTTTTGGGTTTGGAGTTCAAGGGCTGCTAATAGTGTCAGAAGTGCTGACTGTACTTTTTTGAAGAGAAAGGAAGGAAGGGAGGGAGGGAGGGAGGGAGGGAAGGGAGGGAGGGAGGGAAGGAAGGAAATAAAAAGGGGGACAAAGAGAAAGAAAGGAAGGAAAGAAGGAAAAGAAAGAAAGGGAAAAGGAAGGCGAGGCAGGCAAGGCTAGGCTTCAGGGTCAGTGAGGTCTCATCGGCTCATTCGACAGTGAGCAGGTGGAGATTCACACTGTGGACCACTGGGGGAGTGAGCAGGTGGAGACTCACCACTGTGGACCACTGGGGGAGTGAGCAGGTGGAGATTCACACTGTGGACCACTGGGGGAGTGAGCAGGTGGAGATTCACACTGTGGACCACTGGGGGAGTGAGCAGGTGGAGATTCACACTGTGGACCACTGGGGGAGTGAGCAGGTGGAGACTCACCACTGTGGACCACTGGGGGAGTGAGCAGGTGGAGATTCACACTGTGGACCACTGGGGGAGTGAGCAGGTGGAGATTCACACTGTGGACCACTGGGGGAGGGAGCAGGTGGAGATTCACACTGTGGACCACTGGGGGAGTGAGCAGGTGGAGATTCACACTGTGGACCACTGGGGGAGTGAGCAGGTGGAGACTCACCACTGTGGACCACTGGGGGAGTGAGCAGGTGGAGATTCACACTGTGGACCACTGGGGGAGTGAGCAGGTGGAGATTCACACTGTGGACCACTGGGGGAGTGAGCAGGTGGAGATTCACACTGTGGACCACTGGGGAGTGAGCAGGTGGAGATTCACACTGTGGACCACTGGGGGAGTGAGCAGGTGGAGATTCACACTGTGGACCACTGGGGGAGTGAGCAGGTGGAGATTCACACTGTGGACCACTGGGGGAGTGAGCAGGTGGAGACTCACACTGTGGACCACTGGGGGAGTGAGCAGGTGGAGATTCACACTGTGGACCACTGGGGGAGTGAGCAGGTGGAGATTCACACTGTGGACCACTGGGGGAGTGAGCAGGTGGAGACTCACCACTGTGGACCACTGGGGGAGTGAGCAGGTGGAGATTCACACTGTGGACCACTGGGGGAGTGAGCAGGTGGAGATTCACACTGTGGACCACTGGGGGAGTGAGCAGGTGGAGATTCACACTGTGGACCACTGGGGGAGTGAGCAGGTGGAGATTCACACTGTGGACCACTGGGGGAGTGAGCAGGTGGAGACTCACCACTGTGGACCACTGGGGGAGTGAGCAGGTGGAGATTCACACTGTGGACCACTGGGGGAGTGAGCAGGTGGAGATTCACACTGTGGACCACTGGGGGAGTGAGCAGGTGGAGATTCACACTGTGGACCACTGGGGGAGTGAGCAGGTGGAGATTCACACTGTGGACCACTGGGGGAGTGAGCAGGTGGAGATTCACACTGTGGACCACTGGGGGAGTGAGCAGGTGGAGATTCACACTGTGGACCACTGGGGGAGTGAGCAGGTAGAGATTCACACTGTGGACCACTGGGGGAGTGAGCAGGTGGAGATTTACCACTGTGGACCATTGGGAGTGAGCAGGTGGAGACTCACCACTGTGGACCACTGGGGGAGTGAGCAGGTGGAGATTCACACTGTGGACCATTGGGGGAGTGAGCAGGTGGAGATTCACACTGTGGACCACTGGGGGAGTGAGCAGGTGGAGATTCACACTGTGGACCATTGGGGGAGTGAGTAGGTGGAGATTCACACTGTGGACCACTGGGGGAGTGAGCAGGTGGAGATTCACACTGTGGACCTTTGGGAGTGAGCAGGTGGAGACTCACCACTGTGGACCATTGGGGAGTGAGCAGGTGGAGATTCACACTGTGGACCATTGCAAGTGAGTAGGTGGAGATTCACCACTGTGGACCATTGGGGAATGAGCAGGTGGAGATTCACACTGTGGACCACTGGGGGAGTGAGCACGTGGAGATTCACACTGTGGACCATTGGGGGAGTGAGCAGGTGGAGATTTACCACTGTGGACCATTGGGAGTGAGCAGGTGGAGACTCACCACTGTGGATCATTGGGAGTGAGCAGGTGGAGATTCACACTGTGGACCATTGCAAGTGAGTAGGTGGAGATTCACCACTGTGGACCATTGGGGAATGAGCAGGTGGAGATTCACACTGTGGACCATTGCAAGTGAGCAGGTGGAGATTCACCACTGTGGACCATTGGGGAGTGAGCAGGTGGAGATTCACACTGTGGACCATTGGGAGTGAGCAGGTGGAGACTCACCACTGTGGACCATTGGGAGTGAGCAGGTGGAGATTCACCACTGTGGACCATTGGGGAGTGAGCAGGTGGAGATTCACACTGTGGACCACTGGGGGAGTGAGCAGGTGGAGATTCGCCACTGTGTGTTACTGCACTTTTTAAAAGTCTTTCTGCCTCTCACAAAGTAGATGTTCAGATCCTCAAACCTCAGGGTAAAAAATTCTCTGCCATAACCACAATATTCCTTAGCATCATAACAACAACCTTTTCAGAAAGGCAAAATCAGAGGACAAATCTGAGCTCTATTTGGCAGAAACAGGCGAGAGGAGTTTAGAAACTATAAGGTGAAGGTAGATTGCTTCACCAACACTGTTACAGAGGAGCATGCAGGAGTCTGCCCACCACAGATTCATTTTTCCTGGCCTTGATTACTCTCAACCACAGTCCACAGGCATTCAGAGGAAAGTTCCAGAAATAAACAGTTCATAAGTTTAAACTATCACGCCACTCTGAGTGGCACATTGAAATCTCCTTCTGTCTTGCTCCATCCCACCTGTGACATGAGTCATCTCTGTGTCCAGTGGATCCACAGTGTGTAAGCTACTCACCTGTGAGTCGTCCAGGAGGTCAGACATGATTGTGCTTATCAGATCACCTGCATGGCATTGCAGTGCATAGGTTCATGTAGCGCTCATCATACATATGAGTGGCCCAGAGGAACAGGATAGTGATGCTTAACCATTTGTTACAGTATACTGTCATCATTTTATTTTATGGCTCATTACTGCTCATCTTCGCTGTGGCTAGTTTATAAACAAAGCTTCTCATGGGTATTAGTAAAGGGAAAACTGTAAACCTGAGGTTAGTAGCATCTGTGCTGGCAGGCAGCCCCAGGGTTGGAGCATGTCACCCCAAGGATAAGGGTGGATCATGGTCTTCGCTCTGGGACCAGAGTAGCAGCTTCCCCTCTTAGAAGGCGCCTGCTGTCTCCATTTGGCATCTCTATACTTCATCTCCATCCCTGTGGGCACACCCAGGTCACTGCTGCACAGTCCACAGGCGGCTGCTCCCCTCGTGGACAACTTTGGCTGTAGAGAGCTTCAGGGCCTTAGGCAGACGGACTCGCCTCTTACCAAAAACAAAAACCAGAAAACAAAAGCAATTGTTTGATATTATTTCAAACTCACAGAATAGTTGCAAGAATAATCACAAGGACTTGAATCTTTGGGGGCTGGGGTGCGGTTCAGTGGTACAGCACTTGCCTAGCACATGTGAGGCACTGAGTTTGATCCTCAGCACCACGTTGAAAAAAATAAATGGATACATAAAGATACTGTGTCCATCTACAACTAAAAAAACATTTAGAGTAAAAATAAAGAACTGGAATCTTTGGCCCTCAGTCAGCAACATTTTGTTACATTTTCTCTTTCAGAGGCTCTCTCTTTCTCCCTCCCATTTCTTTTTGCTTTCTCTCTGACTCCTTTCTCCTGGCAACCAATACTTTGTTATCTGTGTCCACAAAATCAGAATCTTACAAGACTGCTTTCTGTTTTCAGACTTACTAAGTTTGACTCGGTATTTTACCCAGCGACGTCCTGCTGACTCCTGCAGGGTGCGCTGCCCTGGGTAAAGCCTTTCAGGACACATGCCCCTCCCACCTGAGGAAGGCACTGGGCTCCTGCCCCCCGGGTGCCCGGGCCTGATGTTCCTCGCCCTTTCTCTGCCTTTCACGGTGCAGAGGCCTGGAGAGCAGCTCTCTCTCTGTGCCGTTCACTCTTGAGTCCGGGTCCAGGTGGGCCTGCCCCAGAGCCGAGGAACTCTGTGACGTCCCATCGCCATGGTCCAGTGCGGGTGTGCGACCAGGGGCACTGTGGCCACCCCAGGAGTGGCCAGAATGGAGGGATGGTAGGGGGCTAAGAAACCGTGGAAGTGTCATGTTTTCATCCATCTGCCTCACCTGCCCTCCCCACGCGGAGGCCGCGGGTCCTCACTCCCAGTGACCCCCCAGAGGGCTTGGACCAGCTCCTGGGGGCTGGATCTCCTGTGAGGGTCCTGTAGTGCTGGGGCCCATGGAGCACGGCCCCTGGCAGGAAAGGGCCCTGCCAGGTTGAACGTGCTTTCAGGATGCCAATGAGGGGAAGCAGGGCAAACTCAGGGACCCTTGGACAGCCTTGGGCAGGAGCCGAGACAGGCACTCAGTGTCAGTGGTTGCCGATCTGCTATCTCCGCTATCTCCGTGGTCCCCCTGCCAACCAGGGAAAGAAAGTCACAACCCCTTGAGGCCCAGCCTCTAAACTGTCAAACTCTCATTTACATTTCAAAGAAACGGATTATCCTCTTAACAGATGCAATTTTCCCTTATTTTCAAACAAGGGTTTTATTTTTTTAATTAAAATAGAGTAACATTGTGGGATTTTATTACAAAGCAATGCATGTACAGGAAAAAAAATTGAAAGTGCAAACACAAAAAATATTTAATGAAATTCATATTTTTACAACCCCCCAAAATTCCCACCTAACTTGGGCACTTAGCCCTCCTTTTTTCACATACATGTGCAAGTAAGTTTTTTTCTTTCACATATGACCAAATGCTGATTTAACTGATCTGTTTGCTTTTTTCATTTCATATATTTAGTATTTTTCTATGTTGATAAGCATTCCTTGAAATGGCATTTTGTGACTGGAGGGTTTGCCATATTAATATAAGTTTCTTTTTGTTGAAAATTTAGAATATTTCCAGTTTTAAATGTTATGCCAGAAAATGCAATAAATATAATTATAGCTAATATCAAAAATAAATTGATTTATTTCTTTAGGATAGCTTGAAGATAGGATTTATGAGAGTTAAAGGAAAGTATATTTTGAAAATTATAATATTCTATCTGAATTTTCGCATACGTGATTAAAATGTATTGATAATGGAGATGTCCTTATTACAGAGTATCAGCATCTTAGCAGACATCCTTCTTCTGGTATATCTTTTTAAATAATGTCTCCATAGACAGTCACAGCCCCTGTCCCTTGCCCAGCTTCCTGTCCCATGGCTTGTGCCTGTTAGGAGCCTTGCTTCTTTCAGGTGTCAGGACACAGCGTGTTTTTCCGCTCAGTCTCACCATTTTCTGCCTCCCCTCTCTTAGTTGAGAGTGTCCTCTTCCAGAACCCACCAGACCCAGACTTTGCAGCTCACCATCTGCCTCATCTGACTTGTCAAACATTTTCCTCAACAGGGCAGTCTGTGTGCCTTAAGTCCCCCGGGGGCTGCCCTGTGCACCATCTTGTCCCGAGGCGAAGGTCTGACGCCAGCTACTCTGTGGGTCTGCGGAGGTCTGGATCCCCTGCCATTTGTCTTCTCCACCAGCCTTGGCTGAATGGAGAAAGGGAGCTCTGGGCATTGCTCTCACATTCCTGAGGAGGCTCGCAGGAGGCACTGGGCAGAGGCAGGATGGGGAAGCTACACAATGCAACGTTGTAACAAGCTGCTGGATTTGGGCCCAGGGGCGACAAGGAACAGTGAGGAGACAAGAAGAAATACAGGCATTGGAGAACCCCTGACGTTTGCTCCCTTTAGGGATGAAATGTCAGTAAACCTGGAACCCCAAGGACCTGTGAGGGCCCCTACAAATGAGGTGCTAGGCCTTATGCCTCGCCTCTGTTCTTTTCTGGGGCTTGCCCCTTTCTGGTGAGTTCTTTCAGGTGTTCTCCTCATCCGCTTTTCTTCCTCTTCCTGTCTTCTTTTTGCTAACGTGGGCGAAAATCATCCATGTGCAAAAAGCCTCTCAATGGGTGTTGCCTCTCCTCCCTGTCTCTGATCTAAGATCGAGGCTCTGCAGATGAGCCCTCCTGGGCCGTAGGAGGCCTCACGCCTGCAACTTCTAGAGGGAGACAGAACGTGAAGCCGTCCAGCCAGGGTGTTCCCCCTCTCAGGAACAGTGGTTCCCAGTCGAGGGTGCACCGGTACCTGGTGGGCGCTTCCAGCCCAAATGGCGAGCCCAGGCCCAGAGCTCCAGGTTCAGGTCTGGGATGGCGGAAATGTTGAAAACGCAGCCTGCAGACTTTCCTTAGAGGTAAATCTCAGGCAGCTTTGACTCCTGGTGTCCTGTGTTGTTTGTTAGCAGTTCTTAGCACAACACAATCAATCCATGCCGTTGTCCTCTTTTAAAATGTTCTTTCTGCCTCATCTTACACAGATCTTGGCTCTTGCTCAGACAGCAAGCCAATCAAGCTCACTAACTCATGAATGAAAACCCAGTCGAGGTAACCAGGGACCCATAATGCAATGGCCCTGAGCTTCGCCCCTCCTCCCTCTCAAGATGAGCAGCCTCAGGGGCCAGGCAGGTGCTGGGAGGCCGAGCAAGTGGATCTGCTCAGGGCCCAGTGAGTGGCGGGTCAGTTTCCAGGGGCACTGCCCGCCTGGCCCTCCTTCCCTGCCCCCCCCACCTCTTTTCAGCGGCTTCTCGGGTCTGCTGCCTGTCTTGGATATCTGTTGCTGTCCCTGAGGCCGACTCCTATGCCTTCCCGAGCTCTGGATGTGGGTCTCCTGCATCCGTGTAAGTGCTGCTTCTTCCTGGAGTCTAGCTTGCCCTCTGAAGTCCTTCAGGCCAGTTCCAGAGCACTCACTTGGTCTCCTATGCCCCAGCGCTCAGATCCACAGCTACCCCCCTCGGTACCACAGGATTTCTTAAGATGTATTTTTAAGTTTGTTAACTCTGCATCCTGCCTCTCCCCGTCTGTTTTTATTTCAGTTTCACCTATTATGTGATTTTATCTCTGGAAACTCAACATTGAAAACTTTATATTTCATCTCTAGAGGCGCCGCTAGGTGTATTTACCAACTCTGCTTGAAAAGTTTTATTACCCTCTTGTTCCAGCAGTATTTTCTGGCCTTTCTTTTATTTATGGGTACAGATTAAGCACGCTTATTTTATGTTCTGCTTCCTTTGGAGCCATGTCCCCAGCCGCCCCTGCTTACCATGCCATGCTTCTCTATTTGCCCATTGACTGCTTTCTTGGTTCTCTGGGGGACTTATGTTCTTGGGGACTCGCACTGGGGACCCTCTGAGGCCTGAATGTGAGCTGTGTTCCTCGGGACAGAAGCGGTATGTTTTGCAGGTTGCCTTGGGTCACCGCCTGCCTCGTGGTCTTCACCTGAGACATTTGAAGCCCACGAGCCTCCCTGATTTGGATCCTGAGCCGGTGGGGAAACTGACTCAGGCTGCACGTTCTAGGTGGTGATCCCTGGTCACAGGGCCAGGCGGGGAAGGGTGAATTCTGCTGCATCTCTCCCAGCGCCTGTCCCAGTGGGTAGATTCCCTGGCGCCTGAGTCTTTACGGGGCTTCATCCTCTGACCCTCTGTGTGTGGGTTACCTGTGACACGGATGCTGGCCCTGGACGTGATGGCCGCATCCTCACAGGTCGGGCATACGTGTGAGACTCCACTCGGGCAGCCCCAGGGCACAGGTGTGCGTGTTCTGCCAGCGCCTGGCACTCTGGCTCCTGAGCTCGCAGGTACTCGGCTCTCACCTGTTTGCTCCTGGGTTCACTCCATGCTGATTTTTCCTGCTTACCTTTATCTGAGTTAATTTACACACATTGCTCATGTCCTGAAACCTGACTGAGGTTAGCGCATCAAGAATAGGAAAATCAGGGTCTGACGGAGGGCCAGGTCACCCCGCTACAGAGCGGCGGTGGCAGCCACTCCAGGCTCCTGTGGAGTTCCTGGCTGCCTTGGCAAAAGTGAAGCACTTCCTGGGATTCCTGCGTAGACATAGCATCACTATTCTCTCACAAATCTTTTGACCTCTAGAGGGATGAGAAGCATCTCATGGCAGAGGTAGGAATTGTGATTTTAAAAGGATTTTCTGAGTTTCATCCACTCCTTTACTGTGCTGAAAATAAAATAAATGAATTTACCCAAAAGGCCAAATCATACTTTTCGGTGAGGCTTTATATATCCTGTCAGATAAAAAATGCCACTTGATAATGGAGGAGGACCCGTGTGGGCGCTGATAATGCAGGAGGACCGAGTGGGCGCTGATAATGCAGGAGGACCGGTGTGGGCACTGATAATGGAGGAGGACCGGTGTGGGCGCTGATAATGGAGGAGGACCCGTGTGGGCGCTGATAATGCAGGAGGACCGAGTGGGCGCTGATAATGCAGGAGGACCGGTGTGGGCGCTGATAATGGAGGAGGACCTGTGTGGACATTGAGTAGAATCTGCTTCCAAGACTTCTCCAGCTGAAGTCATCGCACCAGTGTGGGCGAGGGGCTGGCGGGGGACTCCTGCCCTGTAGGACATGTTTTCTTGTCTGCGGAGCAGAGCTGCACGCTCTCCACTCCCCTGGATTCGTGTGGGGTCCGTGAGTGTCCGTGTGAAGAGGCCGCTGGCAGCTCTCGCTGCCCCTGAGCTTCACAAACCCAGGCCCTGGCCAGCCTCCTGTGTTGCCTCCCTCAGCTCCTTCAGGATTTCTCAGAGGCCTGCTGAGCCACAGCCTCTGATGCCACTCTTGATGGGGAAGTAAACCCAGCACCGAACATTCATGAGAGTCAAAAGGTGAGACCAACTCTATGAAGCTGTTTTGGTGTGTGATTTGACTCTTTTTCCTTCACAAACAAGGCTTCATCTAGCAAATCAGGGTCACTCTTGAGTCTTGAACTGACAGCATTTCTGTTTTTAAACATTCGTGGCGTGAGAACTCCACACCCCAAAGTCCTCTTCTATGGCCCTGCAGCCCCTGGGACCAACCCCTTCCCCACACAGGGCTAGGGAGCCTTGACTTCATGGGTGGTGAATGTCCTCCTGGGATATCAGAAACAAGTCTACTGGCTTAGAGATGGACAGTCTCCTACTTGTCAGATGCCACAGCTGTGATCCGAGGAAATCCACCTTAGCAGGAAGGCTGACTTCACAGACCGCCTGAGTACATGCTCTGAAGGACCTCCTGGGACCTGCCAGGCCCTAGACACCAAGACCATCCTTGCCAGAATCCTTTGGGCTCGTAACTGAATAGTTGGCAGTGCTTTCAATAAACTGCAGCTAACGACCTCACAGTCTTGTGTTTAAACGTGGTGTGTGTAGACCCGAGGTTCCAGGCTGGCCAGGGGCTCCATGGACTGGCTCTGCCTAGACGCGGCTGTCCTGGGCACACTGCTCTCTCCCTGCTGACTAGAGCGCTGTGGCTGCACCAGCCTCCAGACAGAGCCGGTCCTCTCGCAGCAAAGCTTCTTTTGCAACAAGGGACAGGAGGAAAGAGCAGCTGTCCACGAGACAGGCGTGGATCCTCACAGAGAGCTCTCGCAGTCCTGCAGGTGCTCCTGCTGCCCGCCCCTCCTCATCTCCTCAAGGAGCACGGGTGGAGCACCTGCCAGCTGTCACGGTGAGCACAGCGAACACCTCCCCGTCCTCGTCCAGCTGTCAGCCAGGGTTAACGGAAGATGAACACGGTAACATGGGCCCCATGAAGATACTGAGGATATTCTATGCAAAAAAATAATAATAATATGGTTAAATTTTTGTTTTGGGCCCTGGAAATGTGATGCAAACTTGAAGGTGGGAAAGAACAAGTGTCTGAATCAGCGAACAGGTGAAAACAACTCATGGGAACCAGAAGGGCTTGACCTTTGGCCAGGACCTCACGTTTTCCATGTATCATTATGTCCATGTCGGCAGACAAGTTTCAAATGAAGGAATGGGGACTCGGGATGATGGAGGGATCTTAAGGTGTTACTTAAGAGGCGCGAGGTGTCCACCGGCTGGTCTGCCGGGGGTGGCAGCCAAGTCTCCTCATTTTCCTGTTCTCTGCATCTCAGCTGTCCTTCACGTCCTCAGTGGCTATTCGTGTACCGTTGAATTGGACATCGAAGTCGCGGACACACGAGGGGCTTTCCCAGTGTAGGCCATGGATGAACCGGCTTCTGTCCGGTTGCATGGAGGGCAGCATGGCCTCTTTCTCACCATTCATTTCCCTTCGCTCCTCTTCTTTTTAAACCCTGAACTCGCCTGACTCCTTGGTGAAAGCACTGTCCTGCAGGACGTGATAACTGACGTCTTTCAGGGAGTGACCCTCCCTCCGCAGTTCTGTTGCCAGTGGAGAGGTCCAACATGGAGGCCCGGGGTTCCTGACCTTCACTGTCTTTCCCGTTCCTCGTAAAGTCCAGCAGCCTGTGCGCAGCCTCCAGCAGGGCCCGGCAGGCCTGGGCTAGAACTGGCAGTCTTGCATCAGCAGTTTTTGTGGAACCTGGTAGTAAACCAGTGGGAAAGGGAAGACAATCTAGAAATTTAAGAAAAGTGACCCTGGCTTCCTCCTCCGGAAATAATTTCTGGATTTCCATCCTACCAAGAGATAGAAAATCGTCTGGGGCTGTCCTGAGCCTCCTTCCCTCTGCTCACTTCACTTTCCTCGTAGCATGATCGCATTGCAGGAGCCTTCCTGGGGCCCCAGCCTGGGGAGGACGGAGTCCTGGTCACCTGTGCACGTTGGCATTGGCGTGGCGGGCTCTGGGCTCTGGGTCCGGTCCTGGGCCTGCTCTCTCCTGGCTTGGGACTTTTCCTATCTGTTGACTTTCCACTCTGCGGAGAGAAACACCTCCCCTAGGCCCAGCCTACACGTACTTCTGCTCAACAGACAGTTGAGGATTTTTAAAAGACAGATGCTGACTTGACCAGACTGTCCATGGGAGGGAGAAGCAGGCACACCCTCTGCTATTTCTTCAAGTCCTGTGCAGCCTGTGGGGGGGGGGACAGGGCTGAACCCCTCAGCACACACCCAGCCTCAACGTTCTCACTCTGCTCTCCCTGAGCAAGGGCGGCTAACCCTGGAAACGGAGACCTGGACTGAGGTGTGCTTTTCCACGTGGATTGCTCATTTTTTTTTTTTTTTTTTTTTTTTTGCTTATATACTTATTTAGTGTGTTGTTGGCTCTAATACCTGGTACTAATACCCAAGATATGCTACAGTAGGTTTTTGAAGTATGGTGAAATATGAAGGAAAAATATCACTTAGGAGAAGGAAGGTGTTGTGCTGAAGAACCAGTCTGTTTCCAGCCCTGGTTCCTTGGTTCAACCTGCGCGTGTGCCTTTGCAGAGCTGGGGTCAAGCCTGTGGCCTGGGACATGCCTGACAGTGCTCACAGAGCTACACCTGAGGGCAGCATGGTCATGAGCACGGACTGCTGCTGAACACCTCTGCCTCAGATAGCTAGGTCTGCATCTGAATCACAAGGTCATTGGGAGGGTGTTCAGTCCATGAGAAGCAATGGAATATCACAGTTTTACAAAGCGTTTTCTTGAGATAGAGGAAATCAAACCATTCAGTTTGTGCTTCCTGGCAAGTACTTTTATTTATTTTATCATAGTTCCTCAGGAAAAGTCCTGAAGTTATAATAGGTAACATTTATCAAATCTTAGAACTTGGATCCAAAGAGATCATGTAATTTCTTCAAGTCAGTAAGGCAGTCAGACATCTGGATTCAGGTCTCTATGATGCCAACAGTGTGGTGCAGGGTCCCAGGGCCATTGCAGGCTGAACGGCTCCCTGGAACTCAGAACTCCCAAGAGCATCACACACATGGTTTTGGCTTATGACCGAGAACAGGGCTGAAATCTGGGGTGTGGGGGACAAAGTCAAGAGACATCAGGTGTGTCCCACTGTCCCCCCAACTTGTCCTGGTAGTGATGTGCGCCAACATACAGAGCATTGCCAACAGAGGGGCTCCTCTGGGCCCTGGCATCCTGGGTCTGCTTGAGGGTCAGTGGCATAGGCCCAGGTGACTGCCCACACTGCTGGTCTGGCCTCTGACCCCTCCAGAAGATGCTCTGATGCCACATCGTCAGACCATGTGGCACAGGCTCTGTTAATTACAGGGGAGCACAGAGGCCCCACCTAAGCAAAGGTATTCTATCCAGGCCAGGCGTCCCAAGGCCTTAGCGATCCCCTTCTGGAGAACAAGAACCAGGTTTTCAATGTGCAGGACAGGGCATCCCAGGCTGGTTGTGTTGCACTGGCAGAGATGCAGGTGGAAAAGTGTGTGGATGCTCCAGATGAGGGACGACTTATTCATTACGCTTCATACGGAAGCGTCTTTAAATGGAATGATTCACTCAGCACAGTTGAAATAGTTGATTTCTTCTCTGTTCCTGTGATCTTCACAGTATTTAAGACAATGTGCGGCTAGTTATAAACTCAGCACGGAATGGACACTTGAGAAATGATGTCTGATGATTCTAAAGTCACGCGCGTTGGGCTGCTTCAGTGACAGTTAATGTTCTGCGTGACATTTCCATTCTCATTTGGGGTAATTGAATGTTTTTAGGTTCATATACAATATTTTCACATCTTAAGTTTGGAAAATATGTGTCATTGACATTTATTTGATAAATTAGGACATTTTAATTCACCTTTTCAAACTTGGGATGGCCACTTACTCAAGTAGCCAAAGCAGCATGATTTGTGTCTGTTAACTCCCTAAACAGCGCTTAGCCACGCTTGGTCTCTGCCGCATTCCCCTCCAACCTCTGACCTGGGAACAGGACCACATTCACACCCCACTTACACGGCCTTGCTGGGTCACTCAGAGAGAAGCAGCACACACGCATCATCATCCTCACCTGTTTTACAAACTCATTAGGAAACAAGGCTCCCCAGAGCTGCTGGGGCACAGTGGCCTGAGGTTCCCCTCCCAGGTCTCAGGCCGTGCACTGTGAACAAGCACTTAGGTGGGTCTTTGCACTGTCACTCCAACTTAAGTTAAACCTACCACACACACTTTAGATTGTTTTGTTTGAGAGTCATGAGAAAAAGAGTGCTTGTTATATATTCAAGGATTTGTCCTTAATTTTCTCAGAGATAGAAAATTAGATGAAAAATGTTAAAAAGAAGCTGTCAGCAACTATTAAATAATTAGTACTGCAGCTGCTCAGGCATGGAGTTAAAAGCACCAGTTCAGAGGGCATCCACCGAGGAAAGGGGCCTCCCACGTCCTGATGCCCACTTCTCCAGGGGTGTGGAAGATGGGTTGGTTCTTCTGGAATGAGGGCTGACTTTTAAATCCTCCTGCCCAGTCTTGTTGCCCTCCCTTTCCACAGAGCTTCCCTCTGAGGCAGAATGACGGGTCACAGACATGACCTCTGATGTCAGAGTGACCTCAGATGACGCCCGTGCACTGGGAGGGGACACGCAGGGTGGACAGAGACGGCAGAGGAGGTGGCTTCCCTGCCTCCTCTTTCTATCAGGAAACATCCTGCCTGCAATATGACTGATGTATGGGCCCAGAGTTTGGGTTTGGAGGTGAGGTGTCCTCCAGAAGCTCACACGGGAGACGATGTAAGAAGGGTCAGAGGAGAAACGATTGGCTTGTAAGAGCCTTAACCAATTGTGACTTAATCCCCTGACGGGACTGACTGGGTGGCAACTGGAGGCAGGGGGGGTGTGGCTGGAGGGAGTGGTTCACTGGGGACATGGCTTTGGGGTTTGTATTTTGTATCTGGAGAGTGGAGTCTCTCTCTCCCTCTCTCTCTGCTTCCTGATGATGTGAGCTGCTTCCCTCTGCCACACTCTTCTGCCATGATGTCCAGTCTCACCTCGAGCCCCGAGGAATGGAGCAGCCTTCTATGGACTTAGACCTCCGAACCCATGAACCTCTCAAACCTTTCCTCCTCCATAATTGTGCTGGTCGAATCTTTTAATTGCAGCAGTGAAATAGCCGACTAAAACACCCAGGGTCCGTGGTCTGCTTAGTTTTTTAATCAAAGATTTTTTCAGGAGAATTAGTGTTGCAATTACGCAGTAGATTCGGAATCTTCCTTTTTAGTGCATTAAAACAAGAAGAAACCAGATGAGGTGGCACTTTCCTGTAATCCCAGCATCTCTGTAGAATAAAACAGGAGGATTCCAAGTTCAAGGCCAGTCTCAGCAACTTAGCAAGACCCTGTCTCAAAATAAAAATTAAAAAGGACTGGAGATGTAGCCCAGTGGTAGAGTAACCCTGGGTTCCATCCTCATGCCACACAAACACGTCTGCCCACCCTCCCACCCACCCACTCTGCTCGGCACTCCACACACCACATACCACAGTCTAAGATTTTATCATGGCAGTCTAATGAGGTAGATCTAAGAACTGTTGGTGTTTCTATCATTAAAAATAACCTCTGAGAAGATGGAAATGCCAGGGGTGGTCTTTAGCTTTGGTTCAGTAGCTCTTTGAAGTCGGTGTGGAGAGGGGCGTCGGGGTGCGAGAGAACAGGGTCCTGAGGGAGGGGCTTGGAGAGGTGCTCCTTGCCGCACTACTGATGTAGGAAGCTGCCCTCCCACTGGAAAATTTAAATTTAATTTTTAGTAAAAGACTATCGATAAATAGTATAGCTTTAAAAAAATGTATTGCCTAAGAGCTTGGTTTTTGCAACGTTCCTTTTAATTTTTTTAAATTAAATTATTTTTCTCTGCTGAGAACTTGAAACAAAGTGCCTGCTCCATTTTCTCCTGGTAATAATAAAATCGGCAATCACAAAATCTGATGGAAAAATAAGTGCTTTCTTATGTAAATAATGGGAATTGGATGGTGAGTCCATTCATGGTTATGGGATCCACATTCTCTCCCAAGTGCGTAGTGTCTCCCTTGGAGACGCTCCTGAGCTGCAGTTTGGAGAAAGATGAGACTAATCCAGCTCAGTGTCCTTGGTTAGGATTCCATACCACACCCGGGTTATCTCTGGACCAGGGGAGAATTCCAGTTCACCGGGTAGGAACTCCCAATTCACTGAGAGATGAATCCTGAGAGCGTGTTTGATCAAGCACCAGCCACCCAGTGTCCTCAAGCAGCAGCCCCTGCCTCCACATGCAGGCTGCAGCCTTTCATCAGTGCACCAGAACCGGGCTGCTCAAACTCAGCTAGTCCCAGTGTGGCCAGACCGGTGACTTCTCTGATTCTCCCTTTATTTGGCCCCTTGGTATCATTTCAAACTGCTTGCAACCCTTTCTGCCTTGGAAACCCTCTTACGGCAAACCCTACCTCCTGCTTCTCCTCAGCCTCTTTGACGTTTTATTCCCAGCCTCCACAGGCGCACACTGCTCCAGCGTCTCTCATTACCTATTGGTCATCAGCTCAGATGTGTAGTCTTCTTGCTGAGTACGGATGCTGGAGACAGAAACGAGCAGACTCCCTGCTGCCCTTGACTTCAGTGGTGGGAAGAGTCCTGAACGGATTTCTCGTAGTGCTAAGTGTCATCTGAGAGCACTGGAGGCAGTGGGCTGAGGAGCCCAGGGAGGGCCTGATTCCAGGGCAGGTGCTCAGGATCTGCGGCCCTGGGGGCCACGTCTTAGCTGAGACTACAGTGCTAGGGGAAGGCAGCTGTGTGAAACTGCAGCTGCGAGCGGCCCAGGCACAGGGAACAGTGTGTGTCCGGAGGGGTGCTGGGTTCGCACGTGGAGAGCCGTGTCGGGTCCAGCGGACCCAGCACTGACTCCAGGTTGATCTCATCTGTGCACGAGCAAGCCCCAGTCTCTGCTGCAAGCCTCTCCCCCTGTTCAGACACACGTGCCCAACAGAGCAGCTGACATGTCCATCTGGCTCTTGGCTGGTTTCTGACACTAAGAGGTCAAATCTGGAGCACCTCACCTGGCCTTTGTCCATTCCACGTCCTCACACTGTGGCTGACAGGTCCTTCGTCCGTCACTGGAGACAGATCACGCCATTCTCCCCAGTCCTGGCAAGCAAGCCAATCCCTAGGTCTTCACTCCGGATCTCCAGGCAGTGCAGATCTGGCGACTTCTCCCCTCTCTGAGCGAGCATGCGGCCCCAACACGCGGCCACCTTCCCTTTGGCCACTGTGCCCCTCCCTGGCTTTCTCCACCCTTGTCCTCTAGGAGTAACCACAGTGGGGCAGTCAACACAGCGAGGGGACCTTCTCCTGCCGGTGTCGTGGGGGCTCTGTCTGGCCTCACTCCTCTCCAGCTTCAGTGGACTGGGTGCTCTTGCCACCCACGGTGCTCTGATGGTGCCAGACTTGTTCCTTCCCTGGTCTGTCTGCGGCTCACTTGGGGAGCCCTGCAGAATCTGCTCTCACCTGCTCCTGTCTCACAGTGTCCGCATAAATGCCATCACCCTTCAGAGGCCATCCCGGACCCATCCAAAATTGGACACCCTCCACGCCAGGTAGCTCTCCAGCAGCGTCTGTCCCTTCCTTCGGAGCCTCAGCCCCCTTGGCAACTGGCCGTTTCCCTGCGTTGGCCTCGCTCAGCGTTGGTCTTCTCAGACCCAGGAGAGCGGATGCCTCCCAGGCGGGCAGATCTCCAGCACCAGCCCTGATCAATTTTTAGCTGAGCAGTTCCTGAATAACTAAGTGAATTGGCTGCGATTAGCTTGCTATTTCTACTTTCAAGTGTTATTTCCATGGTGATTTCGATTATTCTAATGCACAAAGATAATCATTTGAATTATTGGGTTTCTTATGAATAAAAACGCCTGACCTGTTCAAAAAGCACGTCCACATCCCTCACCAGTGTTTGTATATCATGTGGGCTCAGCGTAGGAAGCAAACACAGCACTGTAAAGCCAAGAGTTTCATGCGCCTCGCTTCCAGATGGAAAGGCAAGGCTTCCCAAGCACTAGGGAGGTGCATCTCAGTCGGGAGACTGTCCACACTGGTTTTTGAGTGACAACTGCGAAGTTCCAACTCTGAGTATTTGCTGATACAAGGCAAATAACCCTTCATTTAAAACAAGTGAGACCTACCTGTCGCTTTCAGGGTGATATTGTCCTACCACATTCTCGTTGCCTGTCTTGTGGCATTTTCTAGCTCCCTCATCTTTAACAAAGCAAACGTGTGTTATAACCTCCCTGGATTAAATTTCCCTAAGGAAAAGAATCACAGAATCAGACTCATGGCTTATGAGAGCTGAAAGAAACCCTGCCAGAACGTAACCCAGGCTTCTGCAGGAGATGCAGAGAGCAGCAGGTGTTCTGGTGCTGTTCTCTGTATGAGCAATACTAGGTGTGTGATGTGCTCTTACTATATTTCTAAATGTGCCCAGGGTCCTGGAACCACTGGACACCTCTGTTTATCCCACCTCTGCCTCTCCTTGAAAGCTGCTTAGACTTTCTAGACCTCACTTCTGATAATTAAAGGGATTTGGGCAGTATACCTAACACTAAATTTGTCTGATTTTTTTTTTTCTGATGCAGACCTTCTATTTTATTTTATAGTTTATTTTCCCTAAAAATTATCCCTAAGTACTTTCCTTCATGTTTTAGGAAATACGATTTGCTATTTCAGTAGGAAAGATCTTACCAAATGAGCCCAAGCCTTTTCTTTTTAATGTCTACCAGAGTCTACTTCTGTAAGGAAACCTATAGAGGTGTCATTCAAGTGTATTCCAATGGCAAGTACCATAAAAACGATGAAAATTGACATCTCTCTGAAGTGTCAATAACTGTGTACCCATAACTGTACATCCCTACACCACAGAGGAGGATGTGCTGAGGGTCATGCTGGCGCACACCTTGAGGAAAGCACACCAGGGAGTAGAGAGTCAGTCGGCCGCTGGGTGTGCCCTTCCCCTGGGCCACACCTCGCCCGGCTCCCCTGGTTCTCCACAGAAGCCCCCCTGCATGTTTGTGAACATCCCGGCTACCAGGACCAGTGCAGCCAAACTTGTGGGTTCCGGTGAGGGTCAATGGTGGATTAGAAAATAAAGACCCACAGGCAGATTTTGAAGATAGACAGCTGGGATCAGGTGGAGTACTGCTCTCTGATGGAGAAGCAGATCTAAACAGCTACCCCAACAATCTTTATTTATATATGTCTCATTATCACATTAAAGACTATGCAACCATTATTCTTTATATTCTGAAAACACACAGTTTGCCATGATTCAGAACATAGTAAAAGCAATTGACATGTTCAATTGAGGTTATGTAAATGAATAGCATAATTTTCACTTACCTAATTTTTTCAGTGAATTTCAGTGATTTCAGCCTGGAAGTCTTATGCCATTACTTCTTTAAGAAAATATTACATTAATTTTGAAACTAAAATGCTAGGCACATATTGCATCATTTGTATGGCAATTATGATGTCTCCTAAGGGTCTTGCAGCTATATATTTTCAAAATGATTATCAACAGTTGCAAGAAATGTTTCTATAGCAGTTTCAAACTTGGATCTCTTTCTTGATTTCATTTGCAAAGTATCTGACTAACATACAGAAGAAAATTCTGAGACAGATTTTTGGAGTGACCAAATCAATTGGATTTATTGATATTGATTATAATGTTAAACTATGTATCACAAAAATTCTCAAAACATTAATTTTCTGCTCTTTTAAAATACAGGAAAAAGTTCTAAGCATTCTTATATACTTAATACAGTAAAATATTAATAAACCAAAGAATTTGAAAATATAATTATCTATAAAAATAGTATTTATATATTTATACATTTACATATTTATAAATTTAAATGTTTATATAAATTTCATTATTTTTATGTTTACTTGCATTTTTATATCTATAGAATTAATAAAGTCTTAATTGTTATTTTAAAAATAGGTAAGTTAAAGTGATAAAATATATTCATAAATTATATATGCAGATATCATTTATATTAACTGTGTTAGAATATACTTACATAAAATATTCTGACAAGTATTATCAGTAAGAAATTATCTCTAGGTACTCATTATTCAGATAGAGTAGTTCCTATTTCAAAAATCTACGAATTGACACACAGGTTTTGAGATTTAATTGCATTGTATTTAATGTGAAATATTTAAATATGAGATTTAAATAGGGATATTGTATATGTATTAGATATTATATGTGTATGTGTTAAGAAATCAAGTATATTATACGTGGAGTTCAAGATTCTCTCTCTCTTCCTACCTTTCAAATTTACTTCTCTGGCCTCTTAGATTCCATGTAAAGCAATGTAAATTATTTCTAGTGGAATGTTATTCATGCTGTTAGGAGACCATTAATAATTAGGCATCCGGTAAGATTTCTTTGAGAGAGCCCTGAAAAGTATTCATGCATCTTATATTCAGAGTCCTGAAATATACAAAAATAAACTGGGGGAAAATGATGGTGGTAGGGCCTCAGGCCACTCCCTCCCGGCCGTGGGCCCTGCACCTGGGAGCTAGTGTCCACTCTGGGCCACAGCTGTTCAGTGCTACTGGCTTCCACTCAAGGGCATGCCTGGGAGGGTGGTGAGGGACCAGACAGATAGTGGTGGGCAGTGAACAGGGCTCTTTAAAACAGCGACATTGATTTTTTTTAGGCTCACTTACATTGATTTTATACTTCAATATACTTACTTTACTTAAATAAACATTTGGTTTAATTTGAAAATATATAAAAAGTATTGTCTGTTTGAACTTTTTGCTGCAACAATGATTTTTCAGTTGGAAGAATAGCTCTTAATATCAGAATCCTTATAAAATACTTACTTGTTTTTCTCTTTGGTAGAAAACAGTCTAGGAGGCAATTATTTTGAAAAGACTGAAGGTTTTGAATGCCAATAGTCTTTACTTATTATAGAATAGAGTCATTAGCTTTCTTTTTAGATTCTTAATAATGTATTTGGGGGATTTCATAAGAATCTAAAATATGTTTTTTAAAAATAAATTACTGTACAGCAAAGAGTTTGATTGAAGTCTATGGCAGCAGGAGTGGAGAACATGGGTAAAACCCAGGTATAAAATTTAAGATGATAGACATTCCACTGACAAATATTTTATAAGGTGCATCATGATGTACAGCAGGACAAGAGAGAGAAGCCGGAGAAAATGCCAGGTGTATCTTTTAAAAGTATTACCTTTTAAAAGATCCAGAATGTGTGAGTTAGGTACCTGGGAAGACCAGCCCTTAGCTCTCACTTAGACTGCCATTTGGTAGGTACAGCTGGAGCTCCGAAACCAGACACAGGAAGGCAAGGTGTCTCTGGGAACTTATTTCTATTGAGACCATCCTTTAAAATCCCTAAGGGTGCATTGATACAAATTTATCATTCAAATTTCAGAAACTCTTATTTTACATATTCATATCATAGACATGTGTTCACTGCTGGGGATAAAGACTGCTGATAGAGACTCTAAATATTCAACAGAAACAGAGAAAGGTATAAAGTTCTGTTAGACAAGTTGAAATGTCCTGGGTGACAATTTAAGAGAACAAAATCCTGCCGCAGCTTCATGGAAGAAATCACTAGACTGGTAGTGTTGACACTGAAGTGGTCCTGTACTCCAGCCATGGCTCATGAAGTGTGGGTATGTTGAGAGGTTCTCTCTTGCTGAGATAAAACCTCTTGCCAATCACAGAGGGGAACTGCATCAAAAAGGTGTGCTCCTCATTCTGTGAGGACACACGGAATAGACTAAATGTCAAAGGAAAAGCATCAGTGTTGATTTGTTTCAAACGCGTTGTAATAGGAAAGTCCAAATTCCAAGGTATTCCCGAACAGATGCCCCACAACAGGCTGTCACTCATCTCCAGGTAATGGATGAAGGAGACTTTGCTGGAAAGGCGTTTCAACTAAAATGCGTGCTGTGCAAGTCTTCTTAACGTGGTCTCTTCTCTGAAGGTTTAAAATGGTCACTTTGTCCCAAGTTAAGACGTGTCTGTAGTCTCTAAGAAATAAGGATCAACGATAGAATATGCAACCAATGACAGGAGTCGTGACAATAAAAAACTATGTGGCTCTTACTGAAATCACTTATCCCAAAGATAAGCTACGAACCTTCTCAGAATGACACCTCACAGGGAGGGAGACTCAGCACCCCAGCCCCTCCATAGCTGCCGTCATCCAAGGTGGACAGTGTCCTTGCGTGGACAGCCTTTGAATCCGAGTTTTTAAATTATAGGAAATTGCTACCAGATGGTTTGAGCTAAAGGCTCATGGTGGATCCATATGGCTTCCCATGTGTGTATTTGTTTGAGAATATAAATGAGAACATCTGTTTACTTCCTTTTTTGACCCTCGGTATCTTTTTATTATTAAATACATCAATTTTGTAAAAGAAATTATTGGAAGTAACAGTTGTTGTCAGGCATTGACCTCCTGGGTCCACAGAGCCCATCACATCTGCTCTCTCAGGGTCACTGTGACCAGTGCAGGGAGAGGGACCTGGACTTTGCTATCAACTGGGTCATGAATCTGGTCTCAGTTTTGTTTTCCATCTGTAAAATGGGTTTCATATCAGTAACTCATAGGTCACTGTATGCATTAAGTGTAAAAATTTAAAAATATGTGTGATACTGGATTTTCTAGCAAAGGTCACATGTTCAATTCTTGACATCAGCAGGGTTCTTCTTGTCACTTCCTTGTAATGATGTCCTGTTACTGCACCTTTGTACACCCTACCCCCCTATCTACGACTCCCCTGTCCTTCATCCCAGAGAATGCCTGTGTTCCTTGTCCACCCTTACTTCACTGTGGCCCTGCTCGACCTGAACTCGTTCCACCTACAGTCAGTGGCGATCTTTGGCAGTCACAGATGTCCCCTTGAGGAGCAAGGCGTGTCTCAGGAAGCCTTCTGCGTGTGCACCGAGGCCTGTGGCCTGGCACGCTTTGAGCCACTTGCAGCACACACTGCAGAGCCAGACCCCCATCTCCCATGGGCTCCCACCCGCAACTGAGCAGCCTCTGCCGTTCTGCAGCGTGGCTGGCGTTAGTCACTGGTGCACGGCAGACCTCTCCAGGGAATAGTGTCACTTTTGAGTTTTAAACTCCAAACTTTTGACTAAGATGTAATGTGCTTATTGATATCCATGGCATGTGTCCTGTGAACTTGAAAAGGTAACATTCAGCAGAGTGAGCCCTGGCCGCTGCTAAGCCGGCAGTTCCTCCCTGGGAGACCACTGGGGCTCTGGGGACCCTGGGTGTACAGGGGCCTCTCCAGGATTGAGGGAAGTCTGCAGGGATCAGAGGAGCTGGGGTGTGGGAGCAGATGGCGGGGTCTGTGGCGTCTCTCCTCTGCTTGTGCATGCCCTGTCGCCTCACCTTCTCTGTCCCCTGCTCACTTCGCTCACCTCTCCCAGCTCCAGAAAACTGTGGTATTCCACGACTAATGGCTCACCACTCTTTTGGTGTCTTCCACTGTCTGTTCAGTGCATTCTCTGCTCTCACAGATTTCCAACTAAGGATCTTTTCTGTTCTCATAAGTGACTTACCTTTTAAAAGTATTACCTTTTAAAAGATCCAGAATGTTTTAATCTAACTTGGATGAAAACTTCCAATTTTTCTCTTTTTACTACTATTTCATATGGACATGTTCAATAAAGAAGAAATACAAGTAGACCTATTCACAGGCTTGGTGTGGTGGTTTAGACCACCTTGAGGACAGAGAGTAGAGAGCCAGGGCCATGAAAGAGTGCACTACCTCTAAAAACCAGATGGCCGTTCACCCTGAGGAGACTCCTGTCACATGCTTGAGGGGAGGTAGGGGTCTTCTAGCTGGTGATGGAAGAAAGGAAGATGTGATTAGGATTGGAAAGTATTAACTCTAAATGTATCAAGGAGATCAATTTTAGAGAGTTGGTGGTAGACCATTGCCTACTGGTTGGGAACTTCACCCTAGCCTGTGAGATAGACTATAAAATGCTGGCGTTGGAGAACACAGCTATTAGATGGAGGGACGTGTCTGTCTCTCTGTCTACAGGTATATGTCTGTGTCCATGTCTGCATTTATACCTATATATCCATATCCATGTCCCACGGGTCTCTATTTGTCTGTCTCTGTGTTTATGTCTGTTTATGACTCTATAGATATGGAAGGAGGGAGGAAGGGAGAGTTAAGGAACATAAACATGGAATGTAACCCTTTTAAACGTACAGTCCCATGGCATTGGGCCTCTTCACACTGTGATGGCTCTGTCACCACCATCTATTGTGACACTTTCTGCACACCTATGAGAAGTTCTGCACCCCTTAACCAGTACCTCCGCATCCTCCACCCCACGCCCTGGGAGCCTCCCTCCTCCCTTCCAGCTCTGTGAAGTCAACTCCTTTTCATTCAGCCTCTCAGTGTCCTTAGATCAAAAGTGCGTCTCCTCTTGTGGACAACGTTCAGTTGGATCGCTGTTTACTAAGTCACTGTTTAATCTGTCTTTGGGTTAGGGAAGGTACTAGTTTATGGAGGCCTCCATGACAGCCCAGCTTGGACTGAGGGGCTCCAACAGCAGACCATTCTTCCTCACATGTCTGGAGGCTGGGAGTCCAAGATGTTAGCAGGGCTGGTCCCTTCTGAGTCTCCTCTCCTGGATGTTGGGGGCTGCCTCTCTGGGTCTTTGCGTGGCTCTCCTCTGTGTGTTCATGCCCCAGTATCCTCTTCCTTTGTTAGGAGACCAGTAATACTGGACTTGGGCCCACTCTGATGATAATTTCAAGAGCCTCTCTGTGAACATGGTTGCTTCCTGACATGGTTCTGGGGCTCATGGATCCAATGTATAATGGAGATGAGGCTGAATTCTGTCTAACACAGTGAGTGCAGTCCATGGGATTAACAGCTTGTGGGGAGCACTGTCCCCTACCATCCTGCGGGCATGGCCTGCATGGCCCACAGCCCCTGCTTCCCTTCCTCCATCTCTGAGTACACTTGAGCTTAGTCACTGTTACAGTGTAATAACACATCGTGATTCTCTCCTTTTCCTTTTACACATATTCTACAATATTTTCTTTGCTGTTACCATGGAGACTACACAAAACAGCCTAAAATTATGATAACATTTTCAATCAATACCAACTTTAATACTATACATAAACTTTGTTCCTCAGGGATCTTCCCCCCTACTTCATACAATTGATGTCAGAAATTATGCCTTCATGTATTATGTATCTATTAGCAAAAATTTATAATTATTTTTTGTACTGTCTTTTAAACAGTGAAGAAAATAAAAAGTGAAATTGCAATTCAAAATTACTATAATGCTTAGTTTTACATTTTCCCATGTGTTTTCTTTACTGGAGAAATTTATATGTTCATGTTGTTGTAGTCAGCTATTTCGCTACTGTGACTAAAAGACCCAACCAGAACAATCGCAAAGGAGGAAAGGTTTATTTAGGGGCTCACGGTTTCAGAGGTCCAGCAGACTCCATTCGGGGCTGAGGCGAGGCTGAACATCATAGAGGAAGAGTATGACAGAGGGAATCAACTCATATGATGAACAGAAAGCAGAGAGAGAGACTCCACCGGCCAGACACAAATAGATGCCCACAAGTCACACCCTCGATGCCCACCTCCCCAGCCCACCACACCCGCCTCCAGCTTCCACTCAGGCATTACTTCAGGGGATGAATCTACTGATTGGGTGAAGCCTTTCCTAACACAATTGTTTCTCCTCTGAACCTTCTTGCATTGTCTCACATGAGCTTTTGGGGGACACCTCACATCAATCCACAACACAAGTGGTCTCAAATTCCTCTCTTGTGACCTTTTGTTTCAACTTGAAGGACTCACTTTGGCTTTCTTGCAGGGAAGGCCTGCTGATAAGGAACTCCTTCATTGTATATCTGCAAATGTCTTAAATTTAAAAGACATTTCTTCTGAACTAGGAGTATTTAATGAAGGGAGCCAAATTTCTGGTGCCTTGACATGTCATGGGATAGAATTAATGGAAGTGTCTTTTCTGTATGGTTTTTATTCCAGATGTAATGTCTCCTGTAAAACATTTTTCATATTTTTAGACAGATTATAGATCATCAAAACATGAAAAGTATATCAAACAAATGATTTGTCCTTACAGTGACCCTGAAATTTCTCTCTTAAAATGTTCTCTTATAATTTCTTCATACTTTTGCCTGGTTAACTTAAATGGAACTTATGTAACAACTTTCAAATGCAAAAATTTAACTCACTATTTGATATTATGATCTAAGTATTATAAGATCGCATATTATGATCATGTAGACCATCACTTTGAAGGGACAGTTCTGTTGGAGAAAGGCTTCTTAGTTAACTGTGCTTTTCTTTCTGCATTCAAGTGTATGACCACACTGCCTTCAAACCTGCAGAGCTTCTGCTGAGAAACCTGCTGATGGTCTCATTAGAGAGCCCTCGTTTGTGATGCATTGGGTTTCTCTTTCTGCGTTCAAGATCTTCTCTTTGTCTTTCAATACTTCAGCTATAATGTGTCTTTGGGATCATGTTGGGTTTATCACACTTACGTGGAGTTCATTGAACTTGAATTTGTATGTTATTTTTGGCTACGAATAATAGAATCACCTATTAATGGGTTTAAACTAAGGTAAACATGGAGAGATCCAGCTGTGTGTTAGGTTAGAGTGGGTCTCTTACAGGTTGGTGATCAGCCTCGATGACGACATAGAGGGTCAAGGTTCTTGATCTATCACATGTCGTTGCTTCTACCCTTGGTCTCCAACAACAGCACTGAAGTTCAAATTTCAAAATCCAGGCACAGTGAGGTCAAGAGTAAAGAAGAGATGGCCTCTGCCAGCACCAGGAATGCCTTTCAGAGGCAATTTTGTGGACATACATCCATATCCCATTAAGTTGGATTGGTTCACAAGCCCTCTGTTAGGCAAATTCTGGAAAGAAAGAGGCGAGGGCCTTGGTTGGATCAGGCAGACTCCATGGGTGTTGAAGTGGCAGCCATGGAATGCAGCCTGCAAGTGGGTCCTTCAGCGGTCATTCTGAGGTGGTCAGGCTTCAGCAGGAGGACAAACTCTTGCTGGAAGAGGCTCCAGGCTCAACCCTGCACACTGGTGCAAGGAGTGCACGGCTCCTTTTCATTCAAGGCTAAGCACAGTCAAGTCAGGTTGGAGATACAATAGGAGGCTCTATTGAAAGGTCTGGCAGAGCCCTTTCTACACTGCTGGTCCTGGGGACGGGTTGAGGCCATCTGTGTGAACCCAGGGATGCATGCCCTGCTGCCACTCTCTGCCGTGCTCCTCAGTGTGACATGGAATGATTGAAATAAGCGCATGCATTTTAATTCAGCTTTGGTCTGTACCACAGAGAAAAGCAAGAATTAAAGACGCTTTCAATCTTTCATTGGAAAGCAGCCTCGATTATATCGAATAAGAACACAGGCCTATTCTAATGGGGCTGAGCTGTCTCGATTCCTAGAGCACATGTTGAACTCATCCCCTGGTGTTCCCCCAGGACTGTGTCGCATCCTCACATCCTTCTCTCTGTTACAGTGAGTCAAGGCGGTGTGGCCCTGGTCTCCGACATGTGTCCAGATCCCGGGATTCCAGAAAATGGCAGAAGAGCAGGCTCTGACTTCAGGTAGGCCGTGGGTCCTGTGTGAAAGCCAGTTGTGCCTCACCCACCCTGTCACTTTGTTTAACTCTTCTGCCCTTTTAATTTACACGACTTCTCGGTCATCACAGGACTGGTCTACGTGCAGATCTCTAAAACGTGCTGGACGTTTCCAGATACTCTAGGACTGAAACCCTTCAGTATATGAGCCAACAAACACTTTAAATGTATGTGATCAAATTTGTCTTCAGAGGATTTTTTTCTTGTTTTTAATCTGTTGCCATTTGAAATTCTAATGCTTTTAACATTCAAAAAGGGAGGAAAAATTAAATCAGAGACTGATAATTATTCCATTACATAAACCTTCCAAGTGATCAGTGTTAGTGGCAGTCAGTGCAATTCATTCAGAAAATGTGGTGAATTGTTTTACTGGGGTCATGAGGGTCTGGGCCTTCTCTCCTGCGGCTGCGTTAAGAATGCAACTGTGATTAAAGTTGTGCAGTTCCTTTGGAGTTGGCATGTCCTTACCTTGGACTTGTGTGGACTTTGAATTAGTGATAGTACGCTGAAGAATCAAGATCCAAGGGAACAAGGATCGAGTTGTTCCTCCCATGCTCGCTCCATTTTGAAGGAAGAAACATAAGGGGGTCAGGGGACAGAGGATCATGGCTAGTGAAGGATCATGGCTAGTGAAGCCAGCAGACCCTGGGGGCCATTGATGCTACTGGAAGGAAAGAGAAATGTCACTCAGGGAAAGCAGGGCAGCCGTGGCTTGTTTGAAAGTAGTAGTGACTTTTCGTTGCCAATAGTACAATGCCATAGAAGGGGGATTATAAAACAGCAAAGAAAAGGTTCATTTTGACTTCCAGATCTGGAGGGCTCAGGTGGAGGGACTACACCTGGTGATGGAGTTCTTGGTAGCAGTGTTCCAAAGTGGTTCAGAGGATCAGCCAGGGAGGGGAGGCGCTTGTGAATGTACCTACGTCTTCTGGGATCTCTCTCCCTCTTCCCCCAAAATCCCAGGATTCAGCCTTGGGGGCTCCACACTGACCACCTGGTCTATCCCCTGCCACCTCCAGAGCCCTGCTTCTCAGCATGGTGGGGCTCAATTTCACCCCTCCCTACCTTCCAGGGGGCTTAAATGTCACCACATGAGCCTCAGAGGACACAGTGGAGCCATATCCACAGTGTTGGTAGTGGCTTGCTCTCACATGAAAGGAGGAGGGTGCAGCCCACCCGTGGATCAGCAGGAGTGAGCCCAGGAAGGGCCTCGACTGAGTCGTTCAGAGCCACTGATTCAGCTCAGGGTCCTTGGAGGCCAGCCTCAAGATGGGCTCTTAGTCAAGTGATGTTTTGTTTCTTCTTTCCAACTGTTCTGATTCTGGCTAGGAGGAGGGAACCAGGTGGTGCATACCCGGGGCCCCTCAAGCCAGCAGGTAGGGTCTGATCTCACAGCAGACTCACCACCTCTAACTATTAGGTTTTTGTTTTCCAGCTCTCTGTTGTTTTCATGCCTGCAAGTTTATAGTGATCAAATAATATAACACTTCAGAAATGATTCAAAAATCTACTAAATTAACTAAAAACGTAAAACATTTTCATCATCTATGGTGAGTGTATATATATTCATACATCTACATACATGTAGCTGAGAGGATCCTTCTCATAGTGTTTTTATTTCTTTTCCTTGCCTGAGTGCACTACCTAGTGTGAACTCGTACTCCAAGGCTGACTAGAAATGGTGAAAGGTCTGTGCCTTATTTCTGAGCTTATACAGGAAAAAATCTGGTTTTAACCATAGATATGGTATCAGTCCTACATTCTTCAGAGATGCCCTGTGAGGTCTAGGATATAATCTTCTACTTTTAATTTGTTGAGAGTTTGTATTTTTTAAATAAAAATGAATACAGGATTTAGTCAAATGGTTTTTCTACATCTACGTGGGTGATCATTTGTTTAGTTTGTTAATATGATGAATAAATGGATGTTCCAATATTAAAACAACCTTGCCCTATGGAATAAAATTAATTTGGTCATGATGTATTATCCTTTTCATATGCTATTGGATTTTACTTGCCAAAATTTGTTCAGATACTTTGCGTGGGCATTCATCATTGATATGGAGTCTTGTAATTATTTTGTCTGGATTTGCCATCAGAGTAACACTGGTCTCATTAAATTAATTTGGAAACATTCTCTTCTCTGGGATATTCTAGAAAAATTTGTATGTAATTGGTAATTTTTTTCTTAAATGTTGGGAAAACTCATAAATGAAACCATCAGAAATTAGAATTTTCTTATGAAGTGAGTTTTTATTCTAATTATAAATTCATATTGTTTTCTACTTAAAGGTCTATTTGTGTTACCCATTTCCTACTTCAAAGAACTTTGATAGTTTTTGTCTTTCAAGGAATTCTAAAATTTTATTTAAGTTGTCAAATTTACTCCAAAAACTTTCCATAGTATTTCCTGTATCCTTCGAATTATGGGCGATGCCACAGCTCAAATTCCTCATGTTCATAACTTGTGTTTTTCTTACTTTTCCAGATCCATTTGGCAAGTAAAATGTCAATGCTATTGATCTTCTAAAACCAAAATTTAGTTCACTGATTTTCCCTATTATTTGTCTTCAATTTTATTGATTTCTCCTTTTTGTTATTTAATTAAATTTGTTTTAATCCTTTCTGATTATTATGAGCTTTGTTCTTTTCCTGGTTTCTTAAGGCTGAAGCTGAGATCAGTGATCTAAGTCCTTTGTCTTTTTTAACAAGGGTGCCTAAATACCCTCCTTTGTAGCACTAACGCTATCAATTTTTCTCTAAGAACTGCTTTGACTGCACCCCTTCAATTTTGATGTTATGTTTTCATTTTCATGCAGTTCAAATATATTTTTATTTTCCTTTATGCTTCCTTTGTGGTTCCATATGTGATTTAACTTTGAAATGTGTGATGATTTTTTCCAAGCATCTGTGTGGTCAAAGAGCAAGATTTGTACAACTGGGATCCCTTTAGCTGTGTTGATAGTGGCTGAGCATGAGCTCTAGCTTGGTGAATGCTCCATGGGACCTTGAACAAAATGTATATCCTACTGCTGAGTGAAGTGTTGTGTAAAGACCATTTAATTCACAGGATTGGCAGTGTTGTTAGTAACTTCACATTACTGTGAACAAGACACCTGAAAAGAACAACTTAGAGAAGGGAAAGTTTATTTGGGGCTCACAGTTTCTCTCTCTGGGCCAAGGTAAAGCAGCACATCATGGCAGATGGACTAGGTGGAGGATCACTTGTCCTTTCTTGGCAACCAGGAAGAAGAGAGAGAGGGAGGGAAGGGAAGGAGGGAGGAAGAGAGAGAGAGAGAGAGAGAGAGAGAGAGGGAGAGAGAGAGAGAGAGAGAGAGAGAGAGAGACAGAAGGGAAGGGAAGGGAAGGGAAGGGAAGGGAAGAGAGAAGAGAGAAGAGAGAAGAGGAGGGGAGGAGAGGGAGGTAGAGAAGAAAGAAGAAAAGAAGATGAAGAGGAGGAGGAAGAAGAGGGGAGGGAGGGAAGGAAGGAGAGAGAGGGGTGAAGGGGCCTAGGAAAGATATACTCTTGGGGCACAGCCCCAGTGACCCATCTTCTCTAACCAGGCCCTGCCCCACCTGCCTAGCTACCACCCAATCCATTCAGCTTTGGCAGACCGATTAGGTTACAGCTCTCACAATCATTCCACCACTGAACACTCCTGCACTAACGCAGGAACTTTAGGGGTTACCTCATATCCAAACCAGACAGAGACTCTTCAAAATCTCCTGCTGAGATTGTGGATTTGTGGGGTTCTCCTTACACCTGCCTCAGTTTTTGCCTCTTGCAATTTGGATATGTTAATAGGTAAATGAATTTTAAAACTGCTATGCCTTTTGTTGAATTGATACTTTTGACATTATAATTCCTTATTCTTGGTAATATTTTTTATTCTGTAATCATATTTGTTCATATTACAAAGCATCTCATCAGAAAAATCTTGAGGCATTGAGAGACTGTCAAGCTCGTGGTGGCAGATACGATTTTCAAATATTCTAATTTTTACTAGATGATTTCAATTTTGTCACTGGCTACAAATTTTGTCAGTTATTTTCTTTGAAGTAAAAGACTAATTCATTTGTTTTTTAAGGAAAATGTCTGACAAATACTCAGACGTTACCAATGATGGTTTGTCAGTAGTTCCTTCGAAGGATGAGGTGTTGGGTGGGGGAGCAGGCAGAGCGCCTGGCTCCGAGGTCACACTGAGGCACGTGTGCTTGCCCTCCGGGCCTCCCCGGGCTCAGTGTGCACTGCAGATGCCTCGTGCACTGGCGTGTTGAGACGAGAGGTCAGCAGCTTCCCCTGCTGCAGCAGGGTTCTCAAGTAGCCTGCTTCTCTGCTGGGCACAGCTCTGTCACTTGGTGGGTGCTGTACCTTCTGCGTTTCCCACCATTGCTTTGCTCCCTTGGTGAAACGGCACCAGGAAGCAGAGGGTATGCACCATGTTACTCTTCTTTAAAATAACTTTGACTTCAAAGACCCTCTGAAAGTATCCCTTTCTGGGGACCAGCAGGCCGCACCTTGAAAGAGATGTGCTGGGCGTGCAAGCTGATTCTACCAGCATAAAGAATATTGTTGGAGTCACAAGGAAAAATCCAGAACATATGAAGAAAGAAGCATGCTGTTCATTCGTTTGCTACATTGTGACTGCAGTGGAGTGGCCATTCCATTCCATGGGACGTCCTGCTTCCTGGCAGTGCCACATTGTGTGACGATCCTGGGCGTCAGAGGCATAGGCCCTTTATCAAGACCCTACCTGGACCACTGTCTCTTCCCATGGACAGCAGAACACACGCGGTCCTCATGCATACCGGGGAGCACAGCTGTGTGTAAAAGTGCCAAGTGACCCTTAGAGCCAAGGACACGGGACCACGCCCACCCAGCACATAATAAGTTCTCTGTGGACGTCGATGTTTATAACAGAGGGAGGAATTCTGAGACTGCTTTTAATGAAAGCCATTTCCGTTCTTTCTAAATTCTAATGATCATAATGACTAATACATGATCCTAACTAAGGACCAACACGGTCAAGATGAGTGGATGAATTCATTTGCAGTTGGCACTGTGATCATGTTTTGTATGAAAATAGCTCACTTTATTAAGTTGGTAAAATAGTCCCCATCTGGTTTTATTTATATTGTTTATGGAAATCTTTTTTCCAGAGGCAATCTAAATATTAATTCCAGTATTATATATAAATTATTTAAAGTAAATGAAGCTTAAAACACAAAGCTTCCTCATTTAAACTCAGTTTGAGGACAGTCCACCCTCTAAAGACCAAGTGTTTCTTTTAGAACCGAGTGCGAACCACATGGATGGAAACCTCAGACACCTGGGAAGGAAGGGCCCAGCAGGAGGGAGGGGTCGGGTGGCGCCTGATAGAGCAGTTCCAGGACTCCCCGAGACAGACAGCATCTGTACCTCTGACCAGGCAAATACGATCATCTTGACTTTTATAGAGAGAGCTCTTGAAATTCAAAATGTTGACCAAGTTCTGCGTCTTGTTGGGGTCAGTTAGGATTTGAGCTGGGTCTGGTGTGGGGGTCAAGCCCCATTCCCCTTACTGATCCATAACAAGGATAATTACAGTGACTACGCATTTTCACACTGCTGTGCTGGACTGCTGGATGAGGCCTGCGGATTGTGGACTCCCCAAAGTAGCCAGGTTAAGAGATGGTTGAGAGCCACGCTGGAGCCCAGTCTTAAGCCGCATGCTTTAGCACAGGGTGTGTTTCAAGTGACCGCTGAGCGTGAGTGTCCTGCTGCTCACTGCAGGCGCTACAGAGTCTTCCTGTATATTATTCCTGATCCTAAGATACATCCTGTAAAAACCTCTTTATCACCTTTAACAGATGCCACACGGCAATGAGGGAGCCCCGTGCTCTGAAACCTGCACTTCCCGTCTGCTCCTACCCCACCCCACAGGCCCCAGGCCTGCCCTACAGCAGCGCGGCCTCTGCGGCCTCATGCTTCACCTTGCTGTTGTGACGTCCTCCACTCACCTTCTTCCCCCACACTCTCAGCGGCCCCCTGGCTCTCCTTGGAGGTTCTCAGCAGCAGAGCCGGGCAGAGCAGAGATGGCCGCCGGGCACACAGGCGAGGAGCTCAGACACGCACAGTCCGCAGCCCGTGGTCTGCTGGGTGCAGTTCCTCCGTGTCAGGGAACGTGTCCCGTCCCTGCCGCCTCCTCACTGCACCTGCACATCTGCCCAGGAGGTGCCCGCCATTCCCAGGCCCTTCTGGCCTCCTGCGTCTCTGGGTTTGCGGCGCCGATTCGCGTTTCCATCATCTGTCTCCCTGAACGGTGAGCCTGAAGGAGAGGGGCAGGCCTGCTGACCGAGTCTCACTCCTCTGCCCAGCACCAGGCAGTCTTCTCCCCTGAACTGGGTTCAATCGCACTAACAAGCCCGTCCCTTGGGGCTAGAGGACCGTGGCCTCATTAGGTCTCTGTTAAGCCCATTCAGTTAACCAGTGCAGGTCAGAGGACAGATGAACACTGTTTAGGGAGAAGATGCCTCTGCCCAGAGGGGCATTTGGAGACTGGACGAGTGAGTTATTTCCTAAAAACTGAGTCTTTCGTTTACGTCATGGATACGCAGATATCGACATTCAGGCCAGATGCTTCTGTTCTTGCACCTTTTTATCCTTTTAAAAGATAAACTTCTATTTTTAATTTTCTTCTGTGAATACATATGAAGTTACAGGACATCAAGTGGGGTTACTCGTGGCGGAATGGAAGGACACATCGAGGTACATGCAGGAAGCGCCAGGTGGCCAGTGACAAGCAGAGAAGGGTAGAGGCCCACACCTCTTGAGCCAAGGCCGCTCTTTCCACTGTCCACACGTGGCTTCACCTGCTGGCCCAGCGGGTTGAGAGGTCACCTGCAGTCCCTGCGTGGCACCACGCTGGCCAGTGAGAGGCAGCAGAGCCACCTGCCCCTCTGCATGGGAACAGCCTGCGCTAGTGGGCGGGTGTTGTCCAGGAGGAAGGAGGTCGCTCTTCTTTCCTTGCGGGCTGCTCCTGGTTGGTGCCTCTGCTCCGAGTCGTGCACTCTGTGAGGGAGCGATGGGAGAAACACAGGCGCCTACCTCACCGCAGGCTGTGGTGTGGGGCCTGGGGTACCCGTGTCACCCTCTCCTCATTATTATGCTGGAGAGGAAAGGGGAGTCCTGTCCAGACACCCACCATCTCCATCCTGAATGTATGTTTTTGTGTGTAAATCTTTTTCTTGCATCTTTACTTTTCAAATTTGTCATAATGGAAAATTCAACTAGACTTACACAATTGGTACAGGTTATTCAGGCACCGAGGTCCTTTTACGGGCTCTCTCACTGAACTCTTCCGTATTTCCACGTTTGAGATTTTCTTCGTGGTATGTTGCTTTCTTCATCCCAGTGAGCCTGAGGGTCAGGCTGGCGGGTCCGCCCTTTCAGGTGCCTCTCAGGGCCACATCCTGGCTGTGCTGCCTGCTATAGACTCTGCACTCCCACGCCTTCGCTGCCTCGGAACTTGCCTCCCCTTCTGGGACCGCCCGCTGAAGCCCCTGTGCCTGCCTCTGGGTACAGTGTTGTTTTAGGAAGCACAGTGCAGGTGTAAATACCACCCTCCCCATACAGAGAGGGAATGGTTTTATTTGCTATCACATTCCCCATGCCCAGCACCGAGCGTGGCTCACAGCGAGCATTCAGGAATCATTGTTAAGTCTCTTATTTTTATTTTTACATAGGAAACATTTGCATTTACATACTGGAAGGTAGCCGATAAACATGGAGTGGATATGCAGAATGTTGATTTTCAGGTACATTCTTGGGAACATAATTATTTCAATAAGAGAGCATCTATTCATTCAATCCACAGAGCACATTTGGCACTGAGCCCCTGCTGCTGGTGAGATCATTTACGCACATCATTGCTCATCTTAATAAAGAGAAGAAAATATGGGTTCTCTTACTGCTCTTGTTAAAATACCACCGGGTTATTCTGCTTGCTCTTTCCTACAAATTAAAAAAAATCAATTTGCTAGTAAGAGGAGATTTTAAGTTTTAGAATAAAGACCATATTGATGCTTTATTGAAATGACATCTGGGAACTGTGGTGGAAACCTTAAGAAATCTAAACAACGAAGCTTTGTTTCTGGTCGGCGAAGTTTTCCAGAACTTGTATCTGATTCCTTCACAGTCCATGTTCTGAAATGGAAGTCCAAGAACTGCACTGCATTTCTCCAAGCTGTGCGTGGCTCTGTGGGTGATCTCCTTTCCACTTAGCTGCACGGGAAGAGCAACAACGTGGAGGAGGAGGGAGCATTGCTTTCAGAGGCTCCGTGTGAACCCAACCGGCCAGTCCAAGGGCACATACCCTCATGTACCCTCCGCAGCCTCCTGCACTTGGATCTGCAGCACCCATGTCCTTGGCCTGCTCCAGAGTGACTTTGAAATTCAAAATTTAAAATTGAGGACATAACACATCTCCGTGCCCTACCTGAAGGCAGGCATGCAGGCTTCTAAGGATCCCCTGCACCAAAGGAACTGAGCTAGTCTCAGAAAGATAGGCGACCATGATTGCTGTTCTTTGGAGGCCACAGGCTCTATCTACAAGAACCCCATGAAGAAAGCCACAGCCAATATACTCCTGTTGGCGCTATTTGAAACCTTTATGTCCCTTTGAAAAAGGATCACTGCGAACGCTTCAGATAGCAATTATCTGGCTAGAGCTGCTTCTGATGAGGAACTCCGCCCCCGGGACCCAGTGCACTATCTTCCCCAGTCCTTTCAGTATCTGTAATAGCACAGTTTTTTTTTCAAAGTAATAAAAGATCCATTTAAATAATTTTCTAGGGAAATAGATCATAGGTCATTGATACTGAAGTACATTGATTTGCCAAAATGCACAAGATGATTGGAGAACTGGCCCACTGTTCATGATCATCAGAAACGGCAGGATAGTAATGGATAGTAATGCCCCTGAAACTCTCCTCCGTAACCCGGGTTCTCTGCTTCTTGGTTCTTCACCTGTGAAAGCACAGGTCAAAATAGGTGCGCCATTACTTTGGGGTCGTGACCTGGGACAGGGAGCCACAGTTCTGCCGTGGTCATTGTCGAATGAGGTTCCCCAAAGCCTGGAAGGTGCTCCTCAGGGGCACCAACCACCCAAAGCCCAGGGGAGGCATATGAGATGGTAGGCGAGACAGCCTGGGCTGCCCAGCTAAGGTGAGCACCGCAGCTTCCAGCGTGCAGGAACCAGCCAGCCCACTCCTCTGGGGCACCCTTTTCTGCTCTAACTTTCTGATCCTTTAAAACATCTTTACTATTGCTGATTGTCCATTGTAGTTTTCTCTCTGCTTCCACCAGAAGTGTGCTGGACCGTGGGAGGGAGGTGAGCTTCTTGGCCTACACGACACAAGAGTACTTTGGCTTCCCGGAGGCTCTGGGCCTTTCTATTAGGTACTCTCCATTTACCCCAAATATTCTGATTTCATTGGTCAGGAATTTGGCCTGGGTATTAGGGTTTTGTTTTTAATTTTTTATTTGTCCTTAGTTATACATGCAGTCCAATGCATTTGGACACATCATACACAAATGGAGTGTAACTTCTCAATCTTCTGGTTGTATATGATATAGAGTTATGCAGGTGATGTGATCATATATGCACACAGGGGAATAATATCCTACTCATTCTATCATTCCTACCCCCAACTCCCTCCCCTCACCCTACTCCCCTCAGTCTAATCCAAAGTATCTCTGTTCTTCCCTAGCCTCCCCTTTATTGTGAAGTAGCATTCACATATCAGAGAAAACATTTGTCCCTTGGTTCTTTGGGATTGGCTTATTTCATTTAGCATGATATTTTCCGTCTCCATTCATTTACCTGCAAATGCTATAATTTCATTCTTCCTTAAGGCTGAGTAATAATCTATCACGTGTGTGTGTGTATGTATGTGTACATGTGTGTGTATGTGTGTGTACATATATATCACATCACTATTTATCCATTCATCTGTTGAAGGGCATCTAGGTTGGTTTCATAGTTTGGCTATTATGAATTGAACAGCTATAAACATTGATGTGGCTGTGTCACTGTAGTATGTTAAGTCCTTTAGGTATAAACCGAGGAGTGGGATAGCTGGGTCAAATGGTGGTTCCATTCCAAGTTTTCTGAGGAATCTCCATACTGCTTTCCATATGGTTGTATCATTTTGCATTCCCACAAGCAATGTATGAGTGTGTCTTTTTCCCCATATTCTCGCCAACATTTACTGTTGCATGTATTCTTGATAATTGCCATTCTGAGTGGACTGAGATGGAATCTCAGTATAGTTTTGATTAGGATTTCTCTAATTGCTAGAGATGGTGAACAATTTTCATGTATTTATTGATTGATTATATATCTTCTTCTATGAAGTATCTATTCAGTTCCTCAGCCAATTTATTTATTTATTTATTTATTTTTGGTGTTTTTTGAGTTTTTTATATATTCTGAAGATTAATGCTTTCTCTGAGGTGCATATGGTAAAGATTTTCTCCTATTCCGTAGGCTCTCTCTTCACATTCTTGACTGTTTCCTTTGCTCTGAAGAAGCTTTTTAGTTTGATTCTGTCCCATTTATTGATTCTTGATTTTACTTCTTGCACTTTTGGAGTCTTTTTAAGGAAATCAGGTCCTAAGCTGATATGGTGGAGATTTGGGCCTACTTCTTCTTCTACTAGGTGCAGGGTCTTCTGTTCTAGTGCCTAAGTCTTGGATCCAGTTTGAGTTGAGTTTCATGCAGGGTGAAAGAGAGAGGTTTAATTTCATTTTGTTACATGTGGCTTTCCATTTGTTGAATAAGACTGTCTATTCTCTAGTGAATGCTTTTGGTTCCTTTGTCTAGTATGAGATGACTGGATCATGTGAATTTCTCTGTGTCTTCTATTCTGTACTTTTGGTCTACGTGTTTTGGTGCCAATACCAGGCTTATTTTGCTCCTATGCCTATACAATATAGTTTGACGTCTGGTACCGTGATGCTTCCTGCTTCACTTCTCTTGCTAAGGATTGCTTTGTATTCTAGGTCATGATTCCTTTTTCTAGTGTATGAAGAATGTCATTGGGATTTTAATAGGAATTGCCTTAAATCTGTATAACACTTTTGGTATTATGGCCATTGACAGTGTTAATTCTGCCTATCTAAGAACATGGGCAGTTTTTCTATCTTCTGAAGTCTTTTTCAGTTTCTTTCTTTAGTGTTCTGTAATTTTCATTGTAGAGGTCTTTCACTTCTTTTGTTAGATTGATTCCCATATATGTTTTTGAGGCTACTGCGAATGGGATAGTTTCCCTAATATCTCATGCAGTGGATTAATCATTGATGTATAGAAATGCATTTTATTTTGGGGCATTAATTTTATATCCAGTTGCTTTACTGAATTCACTTATTAGTTCTAAAAGTTTTCTGGTGGAATTTTTTGGCTCTTCTAAATATAGAATCAAGTTATTGGCAAATAGTGATAGTTTGATTTCTTCTTTTCCTGTTTGTATCCCTTTAATTTCTTTCTCCTATCTAATTGCTCTGGCTAGAGTTTCTAAGACAATGTTGAATAGAAGTGGTGAAAGGGGCATCCTTGACTCACTCCAGTTCTTGGCGGGAATGCTTTCAGTTTTTCTCCATTTAGAATGATGCTGGCCTTGGGTTTAGCACATATAGCCTTTACAATGTTGAGGAATGTTTCTATTGTCCCTAGTTGTTACAGTGTTTTGGAACATGAAGGGGTGCTATATTTTCTCAAATGCTTTTTCTGCATCTATTGAGATGATCATATGATTCTTGTCTTTAAGTCTATCAATGTGATGAAATATTTATTAATTTCCATATGTTGAGTCAAACTTGCATCCCTGGGAGAAGCTCCACTTGATCATGGTGCACTATTTTTAAATATGTTTTTGTATGTAATTTTTCAGAATTTTACTGACAACTTTTGCATATGTTTTCATCAGGGATATGATGAACTTTTCTGAAGTTTTCTTTCCTTGTTGTGTCTTTTTCTTGTTTTGGTACGGGAGTGATATTAGCCTTGTAGAATGAGTTTGAAAGCATTCGCTCCTTTTCTATTCCATAGAATACTTTAAGGAGTATTGGTATTAATTCCTCTTTGAAGGTCTTGTAGAACTCGGCTGAGAATTCCTCTGGTCCAGGGCTATTCCTGATTGGTAAACTTTTGATGGTGTTTTCTATTTCATTTCTTGTAATTAATCTGTATAAATCATGTATGTCCTAGTGATTCACTTTGGGTATGTAATATGTCTCTAGAAATTTGTTGATGTCTTCAAGATTTTCTATTTTATTAGAATTTTCAAAGTAATCTCTATCTTCTGTATTTCAATCTTGTCCATTGTGATATTTCCAATTTCATCATGTATTTTAGTAATTTGAGTTTCTCTCTTTCTCTTCACTAGTGTGGTTATGGGTTTATCAATTTTATTTATTTTTTCCAAAGAACCAACATTTTGCCCATTTTCAAATTGTTTCTTTTGTTTCAATTTCATTGATTTCAGCTGTGATTTTAATTATTGCCTGTCTTCTGTTTTGGGTGTTGATTTGGGTATTAGGATTTTTAAAATATTTTAGTATTTTAAATATTCTATTTAAACATTAAGTTACATTCACTTTAAGCGTACAGATAAGCAGCATGAAGTTCATTCACATGGTGTCAACCATTATAGCATCCATCCCCAGAGCTCTTCTCATCCTGCAAACCGGAAACTCGGTGTCCTGCAGCAGTGACTTCACTTCCCTCAGCCACATCCCTTGGTGACCGCCATTCTACTTTCCAGCTCTGTGAATGCAGCTGCTCCAGGTGCCTTGGCATCAGGGTTATCACAGGGGTCTGGTGTGCTTCCAGTGTGCACTTGACAACCTTTGCACACATGGTTTACACCATTCCCAGTAAGACAGAAGGTGAGCATAGCCACTTGGGAGGCTTGAAACCGTGTTTGATATCATGTGTAGTCTGGAAATGTCATTCAAAGGCCTTTCCAGTATCTTCTGTCTATACAGCTTCTGTATATCTGCAGAAGACAGAAGAAACAAGGATTCTGCTCTCACTGCAAAAATATTGTCCAATCTTGGCCTCCATCAAATGACAATCTGGAACAATGGTGAAGAAGCAAGGACAATGAGCAATGTCCATGAGCAGGACTAGTCTGGAGACTAACACTTTTGCTTAGAGACTTCTTGCTCTGCAAAAATGGAGCTACCTCTGCAAGATGCCACCATGCAACACCAGTGGAACCAAGAAGCCAGGCACACCTCCTCTGGAAGCACATGCACAGGAGCCAGTAAGCTTTCAGCTGTTTGTGACCTGTTGTCCAGCTTTCTGTCACAAGATCTGGGGTTGCCTTGGTGAGGAACCTCAGTCTACTCAGGGCTGATTGACCTGGAGATCAGCACGGAAACCACAGGGGTAGCTCCTGGGGTTGTTGTAGAGGCCCTGCTTCCTACCCATCCACAGTTTTGATGATTATATTAAAATCATCTTTTTAATTGATGCAGTATTGTTTTAACACATGTTTGGAAGAATGTCATTTATGATTAATGCATGTCCTGGTGTTCAAATAGACTTGGTATTTGGATAGACATAGTATTTCTGTTTCATTTAGCTTTTTCACTGCTATGAATAACAGACTGACAAGAAGAATTTTAGAGGAGGAAAAGTTTATTTGGGGACTCACAGTTTCAGAAGTCTCAGCCCATAGACAGCCAGTTCCAATCCTGGGGACTCGAGGTGAGGCAGGACACCATGGCAAAAGAGTGTGGCAGAAGGAAGCAACTCACATGGTGATTAGAAAAAAGAGAGAGACTCCACTCACGAGATACAAATATAAACCACAAAAGCACACCCCTGTGGACCCACCTCCTCCAGCCACACCCCACCTTCCTTTAGTCACCACCCAGTTAATCCCGTCAGGTGAGTAATTCACTGATTGGGTGAAGGCTCTCACAACCCCATCATCTCACCTCCAGTCTTTGCATTTTCTCACACCCCAACCTAACAGTATTACTCGTTAAAATCACTGCCCTTTTAGACCTTGCTGTAGACCGGAGCGATGCTTCTCTGCATCTTCGTCGCAGTTGGCTGCTGATTCCTATTATAATCAGCAATACCACCTGCTCACCAAGTGGCAAGTGGGTGGGTAAGTGGGAGAGGCTCCCCACTCTCCGGGTAGCATTCTGGAATCTCTGGGTGGTGCCTGTGACAATACAATAGGTCCTTTTTCAACCAACCTCAGAGACTCTACTTCTAACCTTGTTGGGAATTGCTGGTTAAGAATCTCTACATTTTTCTGTATTTGTGTCCTAGAGGAAACAGAGAAGGTAGCTAACCAGAAACTTTTATTTTTAGCTAGTATCTATTTAAAATAAATCACACCCCAAAATAAATCAGTAAAAACTCAATCAGTCCATTTCACTCTCCCATCCTTTTAAACACTCCTTTGCCTGCAGCTTTCTGAAGTATATTAGAAATGCTTCCTAATCTTCCTCTTCATACAAGTGGGAGAAGGCATATTGAAGGTTTAGGAAACTGACGATTTGTTCATGTTTTTACTTACTAATGCCCTCAGGTGTGTGTGTGTATGTGTTCAATTGACCCCTCACTCCCTTTCTCATGCTGAATTTTTGATCAGTGTTTAGCACAACCTTAGAATAAGCAGAGAAGAAGCCCTATATGGTGCTGGGTCTTCCCTGCCTCCAGAGAAAGCCAACCTGGCTTGCTGTTGAGGGATTCTGGAGACTAACACTTTTGCTTGGAGACTTCTTGCTCTGCAAAAATGGAGCTACCTCTGCAAGAGCAAGGCAGTCATCTCATCCTGTTACAGTTTCAGGTGCAAGAGCAGCTCTTCAGATTCCATGCATGGAACAGGTTTGAGGAGATATGAGAAAAGAACCCAGAACTCCCAGCTGGGTTGAACCACCTGTAGGAAGAACAGGTTAATCTGGTGTGAGCCAGACCAAGAGAGGAAAATACTACCACATCCAGCATATGTGTGGAGTCTGCAGAGGTGGAAAACACAGAAAAGTGGAAGGGTGCTAACCAGGTGTGTGGGGAAGGGGTAGACATCGGCCATGTTACCCTCTAGGGGTGCTGGGCTCACTGTCTCCATTCTGCAAAGAATTGAAGAACAGGACACAGAGATAGCAAGCAAGCTGCGGGTTCATTGCAAAAGAAAGAGAGGTACAGAGATAGACTTCTCCAACAAGGAGGGGCCCCAGAGCTGGGAATCTGGTGGGGGAGTTTTGGCCTGTTCTTTTTATGGTCTCTGGAATTTCCTCCCCTCCTCATCTCCTCCCTTGTACATGATCTCCTCGCTACTCTTGATTGGTCCCCCCTCGGTCAGGTGTCTATTTTAGTTTTTCTCTGGGTCTGCCTTAGGAGCATGTGTACAGAACTGTCCTTCTGACTGGGTCCCCCACGTGTGTCCATGAGCACTTTCATCAACCAGCAAGTCAACCTCATTGGAAGACCCTCTCCGTGCCCCTGACCCTGTTGTAGGAAACAGTCTGGTGGAGGAGCAGCAAGCAGCACTCACAGAGGAGAACTCCAAACTTTATTTTATGCCCGAGGGTCCAGAGGAAAACAAACTCCAAATTCTGAACCCTGATGATCCACAGTTTCTCACAACATTTACAGGTTATTTGGCATCCTATCTCTGGGACTGTTTTCTTCTTTTTAAAGTCATTATTATTTTTTAATTTGTTCTTATTAGTTACACATGACAAGTGGAAGGCATTTTAATACCTTGTACACGAGTGGAGCACAACTCTCACCTCTGGCTGTCCATGGTGCAGCCACTGGTCGTGTCTTCTTACGTGTACATACGGCAATGATGTCTGTCTCCCGCCACCGTCCTCCCATGTCCACACCCCTCCCCTCCCCTCAGTCCTACCCAAAGTTCCTCCATTCTTCTGTACCCACCCCCATTATGGATTGACATCCATTTATCAGAGAAAACTTTCAGCCTTTTGTTTTTGGGGATTGGCTTATTTTGCTTAGCGTGATATTCTTCAACTTCATCCATACATCTGCAAATGTCATATCATGGATTCAAATTACAAAGCTTGTTCTCAGCAAAGGAAGTAACAAATTACATGAAGAAAGAGCCTACAGAATGGGAGAAAATCTTTACCACATGTACCTCAGAGCACTGATCTCTGGATATATAAAGAACTCAAAAAACTTAACACCGAAAAAACAAATAACCCAATCAATAAATTGGCTAAGGAACTGAACAGACACTTCACAGGAGAAGATATACAATTGATCAACAAATATATGAAAAGATGTTCAACATCTTAAGCAATTAGAGAAATGCAAATCAAAACTACTCTAAGATTCCATCTCACTCCAGTCAGAATGGCGGTTATCAAGAATACAAGCAACAGTAATTGTTGACGAGGATGTGGGGAAAAGGCACACTCATACGTTGCTGGTGGTGATACCGCCATTTACTGGTGACGAGTTCTGCTCCCTCTAATGTTGAAGTTTGAACACTAGAGAAGCAGCCAAGGCAAGCATATTAAGCAAGTTTATTTAAAGGTAATAATACAGACTTCTCCCGGGAGAGTGAAGGGGGCCATGACTGATGTTCTAAAGTGCCCAGAAGTGAGCTCACCCTACATGTTTTATAGGTTAAGGTCTCTTTTGTTCTCCAGTTCTCTCCCCCCCTTATCTCTCCTTCTTGCCTACGGACTAGGCCAGGTTTTGCATAAAGTGAGAAGGTATGGGCAGGGGGAGGGCCTAGGTGATTCAGCCAGGCAAGGGCCCAGGGGGCATTAATTAGCAGCTCCATGCTTGCAGTCCTTGATGAAGGCAGGTAAATTTGGTCATCAATTGGCTCTGGAGATTCTTGACATTCTATTCTTCCAGGGGCAGTCTCCAACTTCCAGAGGCAGATGGCTTCATGGCTTCATTTCCTGGATTTGACCCGATCCCCTATTTCTACACTAACTACCTGTCCTTAATTCTGGCTTCAGTGGGACTGCAGATTGGTGCAACAACGATGGAAAGCAGTATGGAGATTCCCCAGAAAACTTTTTTCCTCTTTTAAAAAATGCCCTAATCTATGTGGCTGAGGCCTTGTGCTCACAAAAACAGAAGAAGAAAAGGCTGTTTTCATGGGCATCTGTTAAATCCCCAGTCTGAAAGCTTGGCACAGGGGTGTCTGTGTTTCTGGAGGGGGTATTCAGACTCCTAGAATTTACAATCCAAAGGTAGGGACCCTGGTTTGTTAGGGTCCCTTTCCGACTAATCCCCGGAGAGTCAAAGTGAACACACAGTAATGCAAACCACACAACAGGTTTTATTAAAGCAAGCTCGAGCTTGGACAGCGACCAGCCCAGACTGATACAATGGCTGGGGGGGGGGGGGGGGCGAGTGGCGAGAAAGGGCTCTATTTAAGAGCTTTTTCAGCATTCATACACAAGGACCTGTACATTATTGGTTAAAATTCAGATAGCTAAATATTTGTCCTCGTTTGGTTTGGTCCTTCCACTGTATTTGAATCTTATTGGGTCCCACCAAAAATGAACGGTCCTGGAGGGAGCAGGGAGGAGGGAAGGAGTGAATTTTGAGGGAGAGGGGTCAGGGCTAGGCTCCCCTGTCCTTGATAGATGGGGTCTCCGGACAGCTGCACATTCCTCAGATAGATATCTCTGAACAGCCTTGATAAACCTGGGGCCCAGCACATCCCATGTGACCTGTATTGGCCCTCGAAGGCTCCGCTGCGGCTGCCGGCATCCTCGGTGCTCGCATGCCCTTTTCCTGGGGGCCCCGTTCACAAAATAGCTGGTTTATACAAGAGGGCTGCACGGATGGCACTACGTTCTCAACAGGTTAATTAGGCTTCCTGGAGGAAGACTGAGATGGGAGGGGAACTTACCTTTCCCCAGGCACCAATTTCTTACCATAATGTCTTTATCAATTCATTTCACAACCTGATCTGGTTTGGCCACCCCCCTCCTCAATGGCCATCTTGCCTGACTGCCTACGGCCTTTATATCACTTCACTCAATGTCCAGTTGCAGTCTGGCAGGACCATGAATCCGGGGCTCCGATGCTTGACACAGGACTGAGTTGTCAGTACCCTACTGTCCCTGGAGCTCTGTTTAGTGGATTTCAGGCTTCCTCACTGTTAGGGGTCGCTGGCTCAGCTGGAGAAACCCTATAACCCCTGTCAGCCAGAAAGTTTAAAAGCTTAATTGTGTCCCTTTGAGAGTCCTCAAGAGAGGGACTACATAGAAGAAGATCATCAACGTACTGTAAGAGAAATGAGGAAACGAATGTGAGAGAGGCAAGATCCTGAGATAGCATTTGGCCAAAGAGATGGGGGCTGTCTTGGAAACCCTGTGGGAGAACTGTCCAGGTCAGCTGAGAAGAAACTCGAGTGAAAGGGTCAGTCCAAGTAAAAGCAAAGAGAGCCTGTGAATCAGGGTGAAGTGGGACAGTAAAAAATGCATCCTTCAAATCTAGCACTGAAAAGTATGTGGTAGAAGAAGGAATAGAAGAAAGCAGGGTGTAAGGATTGGATACAATGGGAAAGATGGGGACCACTGCTGAGTTAATGATGCGGAGGTCTTGCACTGGACGGTAAGATCCATTAGGCTTCCTAACGGCCAGGATGGGAGTGTTATAAGGTGAGTTGGCAGGGCGCAGGAAGCCTTTCTGTCTTAAATCCTGGATGATTGGTTGAAGTCCTATGAGGCTCCTTTGGGGAAGGGGATATTGGGCCCGGGCTGGGTAGGATGTTGGGTCCTTTAGATGAATGAGTACAGGTGAGCATTTAGCTACAGAGGGTGTATGAGTGTCCCAGACCTTGGGGTCAACCAGGGAGGGAGGAAGGGGATATGAGGACTCTGTTTGAGCTGTATATTCCTGTAGAGTCATAAGGAGAGGAATAGCAGAGGAGTCTTGGCTGAGGCGCATGGTGGGTGAGAAGGAAATTGAGGCACCCAATTTGGTTAGGATGTCCCTTCCCAGAAGGGGAATGGGACATGAAGGAATTATCAAAAAGCAATGAGTAAAGCCAATTTGTCCTATATGGCAGCTTATTGGAGGGGCTTCTAAGGGGTTATATGGTTTTCCCTCTACCCCGACAATTGAGGATTGGCAGGGGAAGTGGGTCCCCAAAACTCCCGCAGCACTGAGAAGGTGGCTCCAGTGTCTATAAGGAAAGGGATCTGCCTGCCTGCCACCGTAAGGGTCACCTGGGGCTCCTGAGTGGTGATGGTCGTCGGGTGCAAAAGTCCCGGGCCCCTTCATTCATCCATTGCCAATCCCAGCAAGTCGCCGGAGGGAGGGGCCGAGGATGACCGGGGACTTCTCTGAGCTCCACGGCAATCCATTGCCCAATGTCCCGGTTGGTGGCATCTTGGACAAGGACTTGGGGGCTGCCGGGGGTTGGGGCAGGCTCGTGCCCAGTGGCCCTCTTGCCCGCACTTGAGGCATGAGCTTGGAGGTCTTCTGGGAGCTTGGGCGCCCCTAGCAGTGGACAGTTGGGCAGGTCTAGCTGGCTGAAAGGCTTTGGCCAGCATTTGGTATTTTAATTTTTGTTTTTTTTCTTCCCTTCCGTTATAAACCTTGAATGCCACTGCTAGAACCTGTGGCTGTGGGGTAAGGGGCCCCCTATCCAACTGCCTCAATTTGACCTTTATGTCAGGGTAACTTTGGGAAAAGTAATAATTCATAAGCAACTGCCGTCCCTCCGGGGTTTCTGGATCCTGGTTAGTGTACCTGAGCATGGCCTCTGTAAGGCGGCTTAGAAAGGCTGTCTGGTTTTCATCTCTGTCCTGTATTATTTCCTGAAGTTTATCATAGTTAATGGGTTTAATAGTAGCCTTTCAAAGACCTGCAAGGATGCAGGTTTGAAACCTATCCCGCTGTAGACACCTAGCCTCAGTATTATGGTTCCATAGGGGCTCCCTATCCGGTACCGCTTCAGCCCCAATGGGGTGGGTTGGGGTTGATTGATGAATCTCATCTGCTTAATTGCGCGCCTGTTCCCAGACTCTCCTGCGCTCCCCAGGGGTTAGGGTGTTGGACATGATCATGTAAATGTCATGCCAGGTAAGGTTATAAGACTGGGTAAGGTACTGAGATTCCTTAATGAAGGTTGCAGGGTTGGAGGTGAAGGAACCTAGCCACTTCTCTATTTGAGACAGATCCGACAGTGAAAAGGGGACATGGACTCTGATTACTCCTCCGCACCAGCCACCTCCTGTAAAGGAGCTAGGACATGTGCACGAGACCGTGTGGTGGGAGGACTTGGTGGGCTGAGTGGAGGAGTGGAAGGAGAAACAGAATGAGGCAAAGAGGAGGAATGGACAGGGCCTTCTGCAGTAGGAGGCCTGTAAGGAGATGATTCATCAGCTGGATCAAACTTGGAAGAGAAAGATGGGTTAAAAGGGGGAGGAGAAGCCAAGAGAACGTGTTCAGGTTTTTGAGGAGAGCAGAGATTAGGTTTAGCCTGAAAGAAAGGAAAAACATGAAGGGGAAGAGTCTCTTTCCATTCACCATGTCGCCCACATATGTACTTAATTATAACTAGTATAATTAGGCATATAATTATACCTAGCATAAAGCTAGAATTTAGGGTGTCATAAATAGACCATTCTGACTTACTATCTAAAGGACAGTTTAGCTCTAATGCAGGGAACAGGTGAAGGTGTTTGAGATTGTTTAATAAACATCTCAGGGGCGAGTTTGCTGGGGTGGAAGTCCTAGATCCCATGGTGAAGACTGAGACCCACCTAGTTAGTGATCAATGGCGTCCCACGACCATGTGCTAGGCAATCAGAAGGTTAGTACACAGGTCTGGTCGTCACACAGTACCAGTGCCTACCGGGCATTAGCCGAGAGAGTTTGAGGACCTGGCCAGGATTTCAAGTGAGACGAAAAAATATAAAATGAGCCTCAAACCCTGAAAAAGAATCTCAGCACCATAAAATCAGGAATCCACCCAGCATTAGGACCAACTATAGGGACCAACCGTAACTATGAAAGTCGTGGTTGGAGGCACCCCCACACCTTGGCAGTCTTGAGAGCCCCGGATATTCAACGGACGCTTCTCAGATCAGCCAAGATGTGTTCAAGTGGTCAGGGGACCTGCCTAAGGGGAACTCACCAATTTGGAGTCCGGTGTTGCATGCAGAAAACTGGGCGTCCAGGTAAATGGAAGGTGAGCCTCTATCCGCGGGCGCTGGGGCTATCGGATGGGATTCCTCTTGCCAGAGGAAAGACCCATCCCGGGTTTCCCCACCAGATGTTAGGGGTCGCTGGCTCAGTTGTGGCTCGCGGATAGCTCTTAGAAAAAACGCTCCGCAGACACGAGATCTCACGCAAGAGACTTTATTTATGCGGATGATTCACTTCTGCTCGGGGCGAAAAGAAGGGGAGAAAAGGAGAAAGATGGCGTATGGCTTCTCCCAGATTTTGGAATCTCATGGGCTGGAAGGAACCAATCGCGGAGGAGAATTCTTGCAGGCTGAGTGATGAACCAATAGCATGTTAGGACATAACGTGGGAGGCAGGAAGATGGCGACAGCGTAAGCCAGAAATTCCTGTAAGGTAAGTGGCGGGCAGAGCGCAGACTGACAGGTGATGGGGAGGCCGGAAATTCCTATAACGGGAGAGGCGGGCGGCTTTATACCTTACGCTCACAATGAGAGGACAACTGGAGAGGTGGTAGTTTCCTTTGCCTGACTGTATTCCTGTTTCACCACGTGCGTCAACACACCCCGCGAGCAGCTCTGCATGCAGACGGGCCCCGCCCCGGGAGAGTGAGTGGTTGTTCAAGTCAGCTCTGCTTTCCTTGGTCATCCTTCTTCTCTTAGAAAGGGGGGGGGAGGCAGGACCACAACCTGCAGCATTGCAGGGACCCAGGTCCCAAGGCCACCTCCCTCGTTTACCAGCCCTTGGGTCTCCTTGTCACACAGGCCAGCCATTCGGAGCTTAACAAAAGAGCATCAGGAAGCCTCCATGGCTGTGGGCCTGGCGCGTGGGCAGAGGCTCTGGGTGTGGCTGCAGAACTGGGGCCTCCTCAGGTAGGGAAGGCAAGGATCCCCCCAGGTTGACAAGTGGGTGGCCCCAGAGGAGGGAGGAGCAGGTGCAGAGACCAGGGGACCTGGCCTTGCTTTTGTCCTCAGTCGCAAGGGGCACTGAGGGTGGTCTCCATGGCAGGAGGGCAGATGCACCAATGCACAGCTGCAGGGACTTGGGTCCATGCCTCTGCTGGCCTGGTGACCTTGGCAGGTTGAACTCTGTGTCTACCCAGCATGGTCTGATGCTAACATCAAGTGCCCCAAGACACTTTCTTTTTTGTTAACCAGTACCCCTGGCTGGCCTCCTCTCAAATTGACTTAGTCCCACCTCATTCTTAAATATGAGAAGAAATTTAAGATTTTGTTTCTAGTAATGACCCATAATTGATATTGGACAAGAAACTATTATAAGAATTCAATATTTGGGGGGGGGAGGAGAATTGGATTTAAGTAGATCAAATGATAAACAGCAGAGATTTGAAAATAACTAGGAAGGGTGTACTCAGGATTTTAGGAAGTCTTACCAGGAAGCTGTCTGTAACTTGGGGTCCTGGGGTTTGCATTGGTATTGGTCATCTGATCAGAGGATTTCCTGCCAATCAGCTGAAGGCAAGGTTTTAGGGGCACTTCACGCCATGCAGCAGGACTGAGGAAGTCAAACCAGGCAGATGGGGAGGAAGCTGCCCGCAGGACTCCCCAAGCCAGCAGGTCGCTCTGTCCCACACCCCTTAGATGACCTGGCTGAGAGACTGGGCCCCATGCCTCTGCTGGCCTCTTCTCTGCCCCTGGTCCCTTTGTCAGTGAGCCTCACATGGTGATACTGCCGTTGACCGGTGACTAGTTCTGCTCCCTCTAATGTTGAAGTTTGAGCACTAGAGAAGCAAACATATTCAGCAGGTTTTATTTAAAGGTAATAAGACAGACTTCTCCCGGGAGAGAGAGGAGGGCCATGGCTGAAGTTCCAAGAAGTGATTGCGCCCTGCATCTTTTATAGGTTAAGGTCTCTTTTGTTCTCCAGTCCTCTTCCCCCTTATCTCTCCTTGCTGCCTGTGTAACTAGACCAGGTTTTGCAGGTGAGATGCACAAAGTGAGAGGCTATGGGCAGGGGGAGGGTCAAAGTGATTCAGCCAGGCAAGGGCCCAGGGGGCATTAATTAGCATCTCCTTGTCTGTAGTCCCTGACAAGGGCAGGTAAATTTGGTAATCAATGGGCTCTGCAGATCCTTGACATTCCATTCTCCCAGGGCAGTCTCCAGCTTCCAGAGGCAGATGGTGTTTGTGGCCTCCATTTCCTCCATTTGACCTGGTCCCTTTCTACACTGACTGCCTGTCCCCAGTTCTGGCTTCAGTGGCACTGACTGCCCCTGCATTCCTGGGCCACAGAGCCACCCTCCCCAGTAGCTGCCTTGGAATCCGGAGCCCTGACTGACAGGCTCTGCCTAGTCCCATTGGGTGGGGTCTCCTGCCTGCAGAGGCCTTGTGGGCTTCTGACTCTGGTGACATCAGCTCTTGGGTCTGCCTTCAGGGCCAGGAACAGAGTGGGCCATTGTGGGGACAAGCAGGGCACGGGAGTTGCTGGGAGTGCGTGTGCGTGTAAACTGAGTGCAGTGCAGGCGAGTTTGTGGGGCGTGGCTCTGCGCTGGCTTCCCTAGAGCACCATGTTCACGTTTCTGATGGTGACTTCTGAATTCACCTCTGGAAGTCACAGTTTGTGACATGTGTGTCCCTGTGTGCCCCTGCCCTCCTGACTGCATTCTTGCTTGTTATTCCTCTCCGGGGAGCTGGGGAGTGGTGCTGGGGGTGCTCTTACAGATGTAGGGTGAAGGATAAAGCAGAACACTGAAAGTTCTTGCACTGGGTAGATATAAGCTCAGGAGAAAATATTTGCCGATTTTGCTGAAAAGTTTCTTTATGTTTAGGTTTGCTGGTCCATCACAGATTGAAGTGAGGACTTTCAGAGTAAAGAAAGGTAGCTTGACTCAGCCACTTGGACAAGTGACCTGGGTCTCACTTTCCTCCTCTCCGCGGTGGGACGGGCCACCTCCTTTGCTGAGGCCGTCTCGAGTGCCTGCCCAGCCTGAGTGGTCTGCGTCCCCTGACCCCTCTGCCTCTCCACGCCTGGCTAGCTCCCTGTGACTGGGACTGGTCTGTCCTGCCGTGCACAGCTGTGGCGTGGGCTATGGAGGGCGCGCGGGCTGCTGGACTCTGCCCTGTCCCTTCCTCTCCCTCCAGCTCTTGCTCAGGCCCACCGTGTTCTCGCTCTGGCTGCAGGGCAAAGGGAAAGCTCCATAAGCCATCCTGTGACCCTGAGTCAGGGGCCTCTGTGGCCTCTGGATCCCAAGTCAGAGGTGACTACATCCTGCCAGTTGGAGTCTTGCCAGGATGGAGGGTGGGGCTTCTGCCTGTGATCTCAGGAGAGACACGGATGAGCTGTGGGAGAGGGGCTTGCCGGAGAGCTCTGCCTGCCCTGCACCAGCTCCTCCAAGCCCTGCGTCCACCAGGACCCGTAGTGCCCAACCCTGCCCTGCCCGCTCCTTCCCGAAACACAGGGAACAGCTTCTGACTCTCGAGGAAGAGGGAACCCCAGGACTTACTTTCTCCACTTTACAGGACTAAAAAGTCCACTAGTGTGGTAAATAGCAGGTTTGCATGAACTTACAACATACCTGGAAGATTTGAATTAAATTTTCTGGCAGGACAGTCACATGTTTCTCTAGGTGCAGTGCTTGTGAGAGCCGGGCTCAGCTGGAGGGCACGGGTCACTTGCAGCCCCTCAGCAGCGTCCTTGCTGGCCACAGTCACGCTGAGCATTGCTATGTCCTTGCTGCTGGGGACCCTCCTGTGCTGTCATTAGCGCATAATAGTAGAACTGGCATGAAATATCAGTTTCCTTTCTTTCCTTAGGCTGCAGAGAACTATTTACTCACGGATGCATTTTAGCCGTGCCAAACTGCCTCAAGGCTTGAGGAGATGAGTCTAAAATTGCTGCCATAAAAAGAAAAAAATTGACCCAGAAATGACACATTATGCACAAAAATCAAAGGGTGAGAAGAGGCATTCCCACACCCACAGAGGCTGCACGTCTGTCTCTTTGATGATAGCATCTTCTGGAAAGCCGAGCAGGTCCCGGGCTCTGAAGGCGCCTTCCTGTGCACGCTGCTTTGCTGCTGCTGGCACTTGTGCCTCCCATCTTGTTGGCTGGGGCTGCGTCCCTTGGTTAGTGGGACATTCCGGTGGGCTCTGGGCTTCCTGTGTGGGTGGTGGAAGGACTCAGCTGCTGGGGGATCCGTGAGGTCATCAACAGCACCGTGTCTGGAAGGGTGGGGAGTGGCCACAGGGACACACCCGCAGAGATGGCAACCTGAGGAGGCAACCTGAGGCTCCCCAGGGCTGCTCCCTCCAGCCGCCAGCTCAGGGGCTCTTTGGCATTTGAGAGATGTTCTGCTGCGGTCTCCAGGTGTCCTTGCTTCAGTCCGCTTTCTCGCTGCTGGGAGCGGACGGCCAGACAAGAACACTTAGAGGAGGAAAGGTGCATCCTGGGGCTCCTGGCTCCAGAGGCCTCGGTCCACAGACAGCCGATTCTGTTCCTCAGGCCTGAGGTGAGGCAGAACATCCTGGTGGGAGAGTGTGGTGGAGGGCGGCGGCGGGGAACGTGGCACCAGGAAGCAGGAGAGAGGAAGCTCCGCTCACCCACGTGTACCCAGGGACCTGCCTGCCCACGCTTACCACCAGCTGACCTCGCTGAGCGGACGAGCCACTGCTTGGGTCAAGCCCTCCTGACCGTCACCTCGCCGCTAAGCTTCCTTGCCTTGCCTGCCCCTCAGCTTTGGGGCCTCACATCTAAACGGGGGCAGTCCTGCTCGCCTCAGGAGCCAGGAGGGAGGGCACGTCCTGTACAGCGGCCGGAGTTCAGTCCTGAAAGGCCGACGTCTGCACCACCCAGCATGTAGATGACGGTCCACAGCCGCAGACCGACAGGAGGAGTAGCTTCTCGGCTCCGTGACTAGGAGAACTGTGGATGATGATAAGTGACTACTGTGAAATAGCTAATAGGGTGTCGGATGCTCCCAACCCAGAAGAGGGAGGAACGTGCCCTGACCTGACCCTTACACACACACACTCAAATGCCGCTCTGACTCGTAAGTGTGATCACAAGCGTCAGTTAAAAACAGAAGCGTGCTAGAGAAGAAAACACCAGGTGGGCTGATCAAGGCTTCCGAGGATCCAGGAGAAGCCCAGGTGTGGGTTGAGGGAGGAGGTGGGAACCTCCGTGCAGCCCGCCAGGTGGACCTGGTTCACAGGGGTGGGTGGACATCAACGCAGCTGTGGTTTTTGGACTTGAGTTTAATGTTAAGTCCCTTCAGATTTCCCCCCCAAAAAATGGTTGTAGTATCAATGCTAAATACAGCTGCAAATAGTCACTCTCTAGGAAAACCATATTTAGAAAGAGTTCATTTTAGAACTGCCCCAATTTAGAAGTGGTTTATTCACGGAGAAAGGCTCTTCCTATGACGGTAAAGTTAAGTAGAAGGTGACGAAGGAAACGTCGTTAGAAATCAAAGGTCGAGTGTTGGGATTTTCAGAAGGGTAAGCAGGGAATATCTTCATGATATTCTATTTAAAAGACAACATTCTCCTACTCTCACTGTTTAACTTAATGTTTTCCACTTGGGTGCATAATTTGAACATTAATATATCTTGATCTTACACAAATCATTTTTCAGTTAATCCTTACTGTTCCCAACTACTAATAATTGTTTAAATCATATAACATAATTAATCTCAGTTATTCTAAACTTATTTGCCAATGGAAAGTTTTTTTTTTCCTGAGATTTTCTTCTATGAATCCTTCTGAGAAAACCAAATTGAATAATATAAATGTTGTATTTAATACATTTTATTTTAAATATAGTGATCACAAATCAGTGAAATCTTAGTTTACTAGGCATATGAAGTTGAGCACACAGGTGGCTTTTATACTGAACTGCTTCATGAGCTAGATGAGCCAAAGCTAGAGCTAATAAATTAGAAGTTGAGCACTTTCTATTTCAACAGCAACTTGATTCATCGCAGCGAGCAGCCCCTCAGCTTGGCTGCTGGGAATGAGCGTACCTCTTGGGGCGGAATTTTCTAAGCTGCAATCAAACAGAGAGATTGCCGTTGTAATAATTTTAATGCTTCAGATAGAGAAGCTTCAATACGTAGTGGTGGCTGTTTCCAGTCATCTGCGAAAAGGATGCGTGATAGTAATTGGGAAAGAGCCGAGTACCAAAGCCTGAAGGTGCTGCGGGGGACATCCACAGCACTCAGGTGGCCACGCCTGAGTCCTGAGGCTGGAGGGGAGTGGAGTCCTGGAGTCCACACTGCTGGGTCAGGCTCCTGAGCTCGCGCCTGTCTGATGGAAGTCCCGGAAAAGCCGGAGCCCTGTTAGGTGTCACGGAGGACACATGCATGCCTCGGCGAGGGAAAGTGAAGAGGTCCCAACCACGACGCTTTCTTTTCTTTGTGCTTAATCGTTCTTAATCACTGTTCTGCTGTCTCCACGAGATCGGGGCTTATTCATTTCTGCATATTTGGTGCCTAGAATAGGCTGTGGCATAGTAGATGTTCAGTAAAATCGTACTGTAAAAGTGATGAAAATATGGAAACTAAAAGTTAGGTAAATAGAAAGAACTAGAGATTGGAACCTGAAGAGGGAAATACGGCACATCTTGAACTTGTTTTCAAAACAAGATTCTTAGATTTATTTTATTTATTCTTAGATTTATTTTATTTACTCAGTGTGGTTCAGAGGTTCACACAAGGTTCAGTGGGGGAAATTATAGAGACCAGTGTCCACAGATTACAATGGTCTTAAGTAACTTGTGACTGAGAATGAAACTAAGAATTGTTTGGGTTTTATACTTTTTACCTTAATATGATACAAATTTGTGCCTATCACATGTTTCTTATCAGAACTGCTTTTGTAGAACTTTGGTTGCTCTTGACACTTGGTGAACATGGACTTCCTGGACAGAGACCTCTGAACTTTCTATGTGCTGTGAACCTCCCCATTTACACATAATCAATTTTATTAAGCTGAGAAGTTGTCGAAAGAAAGAAAGAAAGAAAGAAAGAAAGAAAGAAAGAAAGAAAGAAAGAAAGAAAAGAAAGAAAGAAAGAAAGAAAGAAAGAAAGAAAGAAAGAAAGAAAGAAAGAAAGATGTCTAATTTTGTTTAACTTAGAGTTTTCCAAAATGGTCTGGCCCTGGTTTGGTGAGGTGTCCCTCCATCTGTGTCCACCCAGGAAGAGGGTAACCTGGACAAAAGAGGCTCTGCCCCCTTGCTCAGATGACCCTCAGAGTGATGAGGGAAGGAGATGTTTTCCCTTCTTTTCCCCCATCTTTCACTTTCGGTTTCATTCACCTACAGGGGGAGCTCTGCGACTCTGGCCCCAAAGGCTCCCTCCTTCCCTCTCATTTCCCGACCTCCGCCCCAGGTGTCAGTCAGAAAACGCAGGTAGAGCTCCTGTTTGTAATAGGCTGGTCAGGCAGAGAAGGAGCCGGCTCCCGCGCAGGGCAGAGGGTGGGCTGGAGAAGCCCCGGCGTGAGCAGCTGGCCTGGTCTCTCCCACCGTCACCTGTCACGCAGGACGCTCTGCTAATGCTGCAGCCCAGGCTTCACGTCTGCAGACGCTGCTCTGGAACCAAAGCCGATTTCCATCCAGCTCCAGGCAGGGAGGGTTGCTGTCTTTAAGATAAATGGCTCTTTCCTGTAAGAGGCATTTTTGAAACCCACTGTCCCCGGCCTTCCTCTGAATGTGATTAGCATGTGTGATAGGGGCCTGGACGCTTTGCTGAGGGGGTCCAGCCAAGGGGCCTCCTCAGCCCAGGCCTGCTCCTGGGGGACGCGGCACTCCGGGTGCCTGGCTGGGTTCTAGGGAGCAGCGTCCTGGGCCCAGGCCTGCACCTGGGAGCCGCGACACTCCGAGGTTGCCTGGGCTCGCTGCTCTGTGTGCAGGTGACAGCTGCGGGTTTGCCAGCTCTGAAGGTGGCAGAGCTGTGCGGGCCTGGCCTTGGGTCCTGTGTGCCGGCCGAGTCACAGGGCAGCCTCCTGCATGCACCCTGGCCTGTGACTCAGCTCCATCTGCTCCAGCCCAGCCTCCCTCAGCGGCCACTTGATGATTGTTTCTAGGGGAGTTTTCTGTGGATGATTGTGACTCTTTTGTTTTGTGACTGTCCAGGGTCGGTGCAAATGTGCAGTTCTCCTGTGAGGACAATTATGTGCTTCAGGGATCCAAAGGCATCACCTGCCAGAGGGTCACAGAGACGCTGGCTGCTTGGAGCGACCACCGGCCCATCTGCAGAGGTAAGGCGCGTGTGGGTGGCTGGAAGCGCACCTGCCTGGGGGCATGATTTCTGTCACATGTTGCGCTTACAATGAGGGGTCAGTCAGGGCACGGTCTGTAGATGGAGAAGAGCTGTAACCATGTGCGTTTCCACAACCGCGGGCAAAGGGGTTGTTTTCTGGGGGCTTGTTCAGGGGCAGGCACCCTGGCTACAGCCTCTTTCCTCTTCAGGAGGGGCAGTGGCAGACCTGATCACTCGTGTGCTCTCACACACAACTGCCACCCGTCTGTGCCTGTGCCAAGTGAGCCACAGGCAACTCTGTGCCACACAACCAGGTCCTTGGGAAAGGTTCTTGCACACCCTGCAAAAAAACTAGCGCTCTGTTGCTGTGAGACTGAATTCCTGGATTTTGTGACATAAGTCATAAAGGGCATTGTTAGCATGATCTCGGTTCCTCACTTTGTTGAAAACTGCCTTAAGCTGACCTCTCACCTCCGGCCAGAGCAAGGTATGCACGTCAACACCATTTTCAAAGAGAACACAGGAAATCAGGAGAAACCAAAGCATTGACCTGTCACTTCCTGGAAGTATTTTAATACTACCAGAATTCTAGAGAGTACCAAAACCAGAAGGCAGAACATTGTGGAAAATAACAATATAATGTTGGAAAATATTACTAAATTTAAAGCAAACTGGATCTTTGAGCCTTCTTTTTGCATTTTGTTCTCAAAATAAATTGTGCAGACAGTGGTTTTTATTTTTAAAAAGTACCAAGAGACCAGTGAATTAGGAGAAGTTTCACGTGTAGGAATGCGTCATCCCTGGCAGCTCTCTTAGAGAGATGGCATGGAAGGTGTAACTAGAAGATGCCGACTCAGCTTCCTCCTGTGAAGCTAAGTGGCTGCAGACACATCTCCAGCCTCATGGGCAGGGCTTGCTGCCTCCTCGCCCTTCCAAGGATGATGTTGAATAGAAGTGGTGAAAGAGGGCATCTCTGCCTTGTTCCAGTTTTAGAGGGAATGCTTCCAGTTTTTCTCCATTTAGAATGATGTTGGCCATGGGCTGAGCATAGATAGCCTTTATTTACCGTGTTGAGGTATGTCCCTACTATCCATTTTTTTTTTTCTAGTGTTTTGAGCATAAAGCGGTGTTATATTTTGTCAAACACTTTCTCTGCATCTATTGAAATAATCATATGATTCTTAACCTTAACTCTATTAATGTGATGAATTACAGTTATTGATTTCCAGATATTGAACCAACCTTGCGTCCCTGGATGAATCCCCCTTGATTGTGGTGCACTATCTTCTTAATATGTTTTGTATGCGATTTGCCAGAATTTTGTTAAGGATTTTTGAATCTATGTTTATCAGGGATATTGGTCTGAAATTTTCTTTCCTTGATGTGTCTCTGTCTGGTTTTGGTATCAGGGTGATACTGGCTTCATAGAATAAGTTTGGAAGGTTTCCTTCTTTTTCTATTTCATGGAATACGTTGAGTGTTGGCATTAGATTTTCTTTGAAGGTCTTCTAGAACTCAACTCAGAATCCATCTGGTCAGAATCCAACTTTCTCTGTTGGTAAGCTTTGGATGGCTTCCTCTATTTCGTTGCTTGAAACTGATCTGTTTAAATTGTGTATGTGCTCTTGATTCAGTTTGGGAGGATCATATGTCTCTAGAAATTTGTCAATGTCTTCGAGATTTTCTATTCTGTTGGAGTATAGATTTTCAAAATATTTTCTATTTATGTATTTTAATGGTGTCTGTTGTGGTATTTTCTTTTTCATCACAGATTTTAGTAATTTGAGTATTCTCTTTCCTCTTTGTTAGTGTGGCTAAGGGTTTATCTATTTTGTTTACTTTTTCAAAGAACCAACTTTTTGTTTTATCAATATTTTGAATTGTTTTTTTTTGTTTCAATTTCATTGATTTCAGCTCTGATTTTAATTATTTCCTGTCTTCTACTACTTTTGGTGTTGTTCTTCTTTTTCTAGGGCTTTGAGATGTAATGTTAGGTCATTTAGTTTTTACTTTTTATTCTTTTCTTGAGTGTGCTACATGCATTGAACTTTCCTCTTAGTACTGCTTTCAGAGTGTCCCAGAGACTTTGATATGTTGTATCGTCATTCTCATTGACCTCTAAGAATTTTTTTATCTTCTCCCTGATGTTTTCTGTTATCCATGCTTCACTCAACAGCATATTATTTAGTCTCTGGGTTTAAAAGTAGTTTCTGTTTTTTATTTTATCAGTAATTTCTAATTTCATTCCTTTATGATCTGATAGAATACAAGGTAGTATCTCTTTTTTTGTATTTACTAAGTGCTGCTTCGTGGCATAATATATGATCTATTTTAGAGAAGGTTCCATGTACTGCTGAGAAGAAAGTGTATTCTCTCATTGATGGATGGAATATTCTATATATGTCTGTAAGGCCTAAATTATTGATTGTGTTATTGAGTTCTCTGGTTTCTTTGTTCCATATTTGCTTGGAAGATATATCCAATGGTGAGAGAGGTGTGTTAAAGTCACCTAGTATTATTGTGTTGTGGTCTATTTGGTTCCTGGAATTAAGAAGGATTTGTTTGATGTACATGGATGTTCCATGGTTTGGGTCACAAATATTTACTATCATTATGTCTTCCTGATTTATGGTTCCCTTAAGTCATATGAAATGTCCTTCTTTATCTCATCTGACTAACTTTGGCTTGAAGTCCATTTTATCTGATATAAGGATGGAAATCCCCAGTTTTTTACTGAGTCTGTGTGTGGTAGGTTTTTTCCCATCTTTTCACCTTTAGTCTATGAATATTCTTTTCTATGAGATGAGTTTCTTGAAGGCAGCATATTGTTGGGTCTTTCTTTTTAATCCAATCTGCCAGTCTATGTCTTTTGATTGATGAGTTTAGGCCATTAACATTCAGGGTTATTATTGAGCTATGATTGTATTCCTAGTCATTTGGGCTTATTTTTAGTTTTTCACTTGACTTGCTTTCTCCCCTAACTGACTTTTCCTTAAGGGTAGTGCCTCCCTTTGCTGACCTACATTGTTGTGTTTCATTTCCTCCTCATGGAATATTTTGCTAAGAATGTTCTATAGCACAGGCTTTCTATTTGTGAATTCTTTTAACTTTTGTTTATCATGAAGGATTTTATTTCATCTTCAAATCTGAAGGTTAGTTTTGCTGGGTATAATATTCTTGGTTGGCAACGATGTTTCAGAGCTTGAAATATGTTGTTCTGGACCCATCTAGCTTTTAGGGTCTGGACTTAGAAATCTGCTGATATCCATATTGGTTTCCCCCTATATGTAATCTGATACTTTTCTCTTACAGTCTTTAAAATGCTATCTTTATTCTGAATGTTAGGCATTTTAATTATAATGTGCATTGGTGTGAAGCTGTTGTAATTCTGTACATTTGTGTCCTGCAAGCCTCCTGTAGTTGATTTTCAATTTCATTCTTCAGGTTTGGGAAATTTTCTGACATTATTTCGTTGAATAGGTTGTTCATTCCTTTAGATTGTATCACTGTGCCTTCCTCAGTCCCAATAATTCTTAAATTTGGTCTTTCCATGATATCCCATATTTCTTGAAGATTCCCTTCATGATTTCTACCATCTTCTCTGTTTGGTAAACTTTATTTTCAAGATTAAATATTTGGTCTTCATTGTCTGAGGTTCTATATTCCATGTGATTTAGTCTGTTGATGATGTTTCCATTGAATTTTTTATTTGGTTTATTGTTTCTTTTTTCAGAATCTCTATCTCTTTGTTGAAATGATCTTTTGCTTCGTGCAGGTGCTCTTTCAACAGTTTATCAGAGTGATCATTCATTGCTTGCATTTGCTGTCTTATCTCATCCTTTGCTTCATGAATTATTTTAATAATGTATATTCTGAACTCTTTTTCTGACATTTCTTCTACCATGCTGTCATTGGATTCTACTAATATAGCATCTTGGTTTGTTTGGGGCACTTTTTTCCCTTGTTTTTTCATGTTGTTCACATATCTTCCCCTCTAGTAGTGCAGATTCATGGTATTGAAGTTTCCCCTCTATAGTGACCCTACGGGTTTCCAAAACTTCTTCTTTAAGGGGGAGATCAATATTAGCAGCACCCAGTATAGCCAATATTCAGTCCTAAACCAAATAGTCCCTATAAAGACATTAACAGTTTCATCATAATAAACAGAAAGAATGAATTTGATTATTATTTATAGTATAACAAATAGATTTGTAATAAGGTCTACAATTTCTAATGGTGGATAAAGAGGATGGGGATGGGTGTAGGATGTAACTGTTAATGAAATAAGAAAAGAGTATGTAGAAGTACTAGATCATAGGAAGAGTGAAAGCAGAATCAAAAGAAGTTGGTTGTTAACATGAGAAAAGGGAGAAAAAGACTTTGACAATGAACTTCCAGTCTCTAGCAGATGTCTCAGGATGGGATTTGCCCCACCTAAAGGTAGCAGTTTCTATTTTCAGGATAATCCAAAATGGCTGCACTGGTTTTCAAATGTGTTGTCACATGGGGAGACTGCAGCACGGGGCACTGGTGCCCAGTCCACATGGGACACAGTTGGTTGGGTGGGGAGGGTCCTGCAGGTCCTGACTATTGTTCCAAAATGGCAGCAGCCACATGTGACCCAACCTGAGTGTACTGTGTCAGTGGACTTCCAGGCAACAGCAGGCAGCAGGCTATCCACCAGTAGTCTGTGGGTGGTCTGCAGGCTACTGGTGGTCAATCTGCAGGTGGACTTCAGTGATAGGTGATGGGTAGGTGAAAAGGCAGCAAGAGGCAGGCAAATGGGCAAATGGTGGATGATAGGTGGCAGCCAGTGAGTAATCTACACTCAAAAAGTAGGCAATATGCTGGCAGACGGCAGGTGATCACAGTAGACAAATGGGATAAACAGCAGGGGAATCCATGAGCAGCAAAGACTGTCTCACAGAGAAGCAGATTTTCCTCTGCTCTAAACATGAGTTACAGAGCGACAAGGAACACAGCCTCCTTCTAGTCTGCCATCTTGGATCTCCTCTATTTTTTTAACTGATAAATGAAAACTGCATATATTTATGGGACACAGTGTGGTATTCCAATATGTGTGTACATTGTTTAAAGTTTAAATCAAGTGTTCGCTTGTCTGTCTCCGTGAACCTTCATCATGTCTTCATGGGTAAACATTCAAATCCCTTTCCTCCAGCTTTAGTAGTATACGGTCAATTCTCATTCCTGTAGTCGACCTTTGTACCCTGGCCTGCTGGAACTTCCCCTGACTGCAATGCCTCCTATGCCTGCTGGCCAACCCTCCTGGCCTCTCCTTCCTCTCTGCAGTCTCTCCTCCCCATGGGTCTACGACCTTCCCAAGACCAACTGTTCTACCACCTACTACAATCTTTCTGTGCCTGACTGGCTTGCTTGACCTCAGGACCTCCGGTTTCACCTGTGTTGTAGCTCGAACAGCATTTCATTCGTTTTTGTGACTGAAGAGTGCTTCGTAGTATATGTGGACACCTTTTCTCTGTCCCTTCCTCTGTTGGTGGCCACTTAGTCTGCTTCCATTTCTAGGCTGTTGTGAACAGTGTGCCCTGAACACAGGAGTGTCCCTTTCACACCCTGACTTCGTTCCCTTTGGGTGTACGTGTCAGGACCAGGATGGCTGAATCACAGCAGGATCTGCTTTTACCGTTAGATGAGCGCCATGTTTCCCTAATGGTGGTATGAATCTGTGTCCCAGCAGGTTCCTTTTCTCCACACCCGGGGAGTCTTTTTGCTCATGTCCTAGCTGATCACACAGCAAAGGGGAAGCCCCCTTCTTGGGGTTGGTTATCCTGCAATTCGCTTGGTTTGCTTTTCTGTGAAATTCACTGCTCACTTCCACATTTAGAAGCAGAGTACCCAGAGGTGCCCTCCTGGCCTTCCCTCCCGGCTGAGGGCCCACTCCTGCTGCTGGACTGGATGCCCGCAGATCATCATCCAGTCATCTTCAGCTGCTCCTGCATTGCTACCTTTAACTTCCTGGAATGGTGACCTTCCATATCTGGAAACGGTTCCACAGGGGATGTTTTCAGAGAGGATATGTTAACTGGCATGGTCTCCAGTAGATGAAAGACACAAATCAATACTTTTGAAATGATCTTTTTTATAGAGAAAACCACATTGTTCTTGGCCTACTTTAATTTCTGACTTTTCATTCAATGTCTATTTCAAACACACAAAAACATTTCTTATTACAACTAAACTAAAAACTCCAGGTATAGTGCTTCTTTGGATTCAAATATCTTACGAAATCTCCTTTAAATCAGTTCATATTCTGCAAAACATCATCCTTCATTAGCATGTATTTTTGCATTCAGTTTATTTATTGAATTGACACATAAAATTTGTGTATAAGGTACCAGGTAATATTTTGGTACACGTGTGCATTGCACAGTGATCAGATTGGAGTGAGCATGTCTGTCTTTTCAGGTGTTACCGTTTCTCTGTGGGGAAGGCATTCTCCCTCCTTTTCCCTGGCGTTTAAATCACGCAGGGTATCAGCTCATCTGCGGTCGCCCCTGTGCTCTAGACACAGCACTTACTGCTCCTGGCACAGCTCGGTCCTGCTGGCCAGCCTCTCCCCAGCCCTCCCTGCCCTGCTCCCGGTCCCTACTGGGAACAGGTGGACCCCATTCTCCTCCTGCTGTGAGATCAGCTGATTTTAGGTTCCACGTGTGGGTGCGATGGTGCAGTCCGCGGCTCTCTGGGCCTGGCTGCATGAGCTGATGACCCCTGCTCCCTTCCTGTTGCTGCAGGCGCCTGGGCTCCTCCTGGCTCTCTCTTGGCCCCCTGCTGAGGCGCCAGAGGGAAGATGCTCCTCAACCTCCCAGGCACCTCAGTCCTGGGTGAGGCCTGACCCCGGGTTTCTGAACGAGCCCTGCGCCTGGGTATTCAGGCCTGGTGGGCGACCGAGGCTGGGTGGCAGGTCAGGAGTGTCACAGCCAGGCTGCTCCCGCAGGACCTTTCAGCCGCCGAGCTCGGGTGTTGAGCATCTGTGGCCACCTGCAGAGGCAGGGGTTTTACCACTTAGTCCTGGTTCCATGGTGTTGGACGGCCCTTCCCTCAGTTCCCCTGTCCTTCAGTCTCTCTCTCAAATGCATGTGTGCACACTCACACACACACACACACTCACACACACACACTCACACATACACACTCACACACACTCACACACACACACTCACACACACACACTCACACATACACACTCACACACACTCACACACACACACTCACACACACACATTCACACACACACACATTCACACTCACACACACACTCACACACACTCACACACATTCACACACACACACACTCACACACTCACACACACTCACACTCACACACACACACACACACACTTTACTATAAAGAGCAGGAGAAATCGGGGCTCCTTTCCCGTTTGGCTTGTGACCCCCTGGCTGCAGCTCAGCATCTGAGCCAGCTTCTGCCTCCTTCCTGATCACGTGCAGTCCTGTGCCACGCCTTCCACTCAGCTCATCCCTTCACGCCTGGGACCCTACAGTGTGGGTTCGCTCGCACTCCTGCTCAAGGCGAGTGAGGGTTCCCATCAGGCTCCTGCAGACTGGGCCCCCAGCCCACGTGTGCTGTGGCGACACCCAGAGTCTGCTCACCGGCCTCTAAGTCAAGTTCAGCCAGCAGCACAGCAGCAGGAGGACACGCACCCCTGGGTCCAGTCCAGGGACTTTTCTCCTGCAGACAGTGGAGCTGACAGGACCCGATGTCCGAAGGACGGCGGGCAGGAAGCAGGGACTGGGGCTGGCCTGCCCTCTGTGCTGGCCGTGGCGTCTGTCCACAGCAGGAGGCCCTTCCTGTAAGGGGAAGTCTGGTGCCCGTTGAAGGGCTGCAGCTGGTGGAGGAGAGGCGCCTGAAGTCGGGGAGAGGGACGCGGCTGCATCTGCAGAGGCCTTCGCGGAGCGCAGGCTGGGTCTCGCCCAGCTCTCGCGCTCCTTCCCGTGCCCCTTCCTACTCAGGAGAGCAGCGTCGGCAGCCCCTCGGTCGAGGGCCGTGGTCACAGAAATGGGGAATGTGGTTTGCCCTGGCCAGCTGGCCCACACCAGGCCGTCACACTGAAGGCCAGCTGCTCTCCGGGGTCCCCCTCTACTCCAGGACTCTGGGAAGGCAGGAGAGCAACCGAAGGTTTTCCGGCCTCTGCCCCGGTGTTCAAGCCACACAGGATGTCCATCACCTACAGGCAGAAGGCCCACGTGGTGAGGACCTGTCAGCGCCCGACCCAGAGCAGGCCACGCTGAAGAGTCACCAAGGCCTGCTTCCACCACACAGAGGTCAAGTCACACGTGTGGCTTCAAGCTATTTCATAGCTGGATTTAAAACGGCAAATTTGATTTAAAAAATCATGGTTTTTGACCCAGATAGGCAACATGTCAAGGCATAGCTCATAATGCGGTGTTTGGCGCTCTTTGTTCATCTGATGTTGTGAAAAGTCCAGGGGCATCTCATACGCACGGCAGACCCACTGCAGGTCAGTCACCCGCACGTGCCCAGTGGCCTCATGTGGCCAGCACGACAGGCCGCACGCTTGCCTCTGGAGATCTGGCCCAGCCTGCGTCCCGGTTGTCCTCCTGCCTGCGGAGCAGGCTCAGCAGCTGCAGGTGTGCCGGGCTGGGGCTGGTGGCCTCCCCGAGTCCTGGCGGTACCCCCCGGGCAGCACGCTGTCCTCGCCAAATCCCTGAGTTCTTCGGTTTGCGACTCGGGGAGCGTGGAGTCTTCCCAGGGCCTCCTTCAGGTAGCGTCTCCGCTGGTCCTGTACTCTGGCACCATCAGCAGAGAGCTGAGGACAGCTTTGAAAGGGGACCTCTGTGTCTGATTCTGTAAGAAGCCTTGGCTCTGTGAGCTGGGGAAAGTGGAGACTGTGAAACTGGTTTTCAGTCACACTCAAAAGGGACGATGGGGGTGCGTCCTTGGCTGCTGGAAGTTCTCATGCTTTCAGGTTCACTTCCAGCTCCGCTGCCGCCGTGGTGAGTGGAATGTGAAGGTGTGCCCTCGTGGTTTCATTTGCCCATTAAAGGGGACCTCAGATCCACCCCTGTGTCCTGGTAGTCCACAGTCAGCTGTCCACCAGGCCGCCAGTCCTGCTCTGAACGTTGAGAACACCGGGCTGTGACCAGGAGGGCCCTGCAGATCTGTGCCTCAAGTCCCCATCCTCAAGAGTCCCCTCCCCCGACGGGTCACTCTCTCTTCAGTGATTATCAGGCCTTCTCTCCACAAGGACGTCCAGTGGAAGTGTTTGAGGGACTGCAGTGAGTGGGAAGTGACCCCCGTCTGGAAACTGGGGTGGGTGGCCAGGGTCACATTAGCTAATCAGCCTGGAGGACAGGGATGTCACCTCTTCTTCCTGTTACCAAACAGGCGAATGTTGACCTGGCTCAGTAACTATGCGAGGATTCCATCTGAAACGATGCTCGCTTCACTCAGATATGAAAACAACCATCATGATTTTCCTCAGGGTAAAACATTATGAGCTTTTTAAAACTGTCTAAGTATCTTTACCTGGTGTAGGTTTTTAAAATAAGCAAACACAAAGAAACAAAGAGGAGTTCTTCTATTCCCCGAGTGGAACGTTCAGGGTGGTGGTTCATCTTATTGGTGTGTGGGAAGATTTATGTCAAGAACTTTCTTTCCTGCTAAAGCACCTTTGTCTGAGAAGCTAATATTTTGAGTTGATCCCTGAGTTGAAAGGGCACAGAAGACAAGCGAGATATGATTTGCAATTGTAACCATAGTTACACAAAGCTAATTGGAGCCCACAGGGAACGCAGAATAAAGTTATTATTAACTCAGGATTCCAGGTTAGGTCAGGTTAGCTAAGAATGAACTATTCACTTGTCACGTACCAAGAAACTGTGCAGCGTGTTTTTCTACCCAGGTTTTCTGTCCGTGCAGAAACGACCTTTTACAGAATAATGAAAAGATTATTTACACCTGAAAGATGATCCATTCTACCAGATTACAGGTTTAGCCTCGATTTTAGGATCACGCTTTCTATACTGATCATTTGATCAGATTGCTATTCGCTCATAGATTTAAAGAAACATACACAGTGAACTTTTTAAAATTCCAGGGAATTTGGAGAATTTCTGCTCTTGCTTCCAGATTTGTGCTTTTGATTTGATGGTCAGGTGGTGGTTTCCTCCACATTATTTTCTACTCAGTCACTAACTGTAACACGCATTGTGTTTTTATACCGCCCCCTAATCCTTGACCTAAGAGAGGCTGAGAAAAACGCAGAGTTGGTGTCAGTGACCTCCTGGGGTGAGCTCCGGAGCCCAGCTGGGCGCCCGTCCGTCCCCGTCACAGCCCGTGGCTCTCCCTCCTGCGCCCTCGTCAGAGCGCATCTCCTCCAGCCTCCTTCCGCAGCCGCGGGCCTCGGGCTGCCCTTCAGGCTCTCTGCCACTCTCTGCCGTTCTCAAAGCCCTTGTTTCCTCCTCACATAACTGGGGATGGCTGTGTCAGAGAGCTTCTCCACTGAGGCCAGAATCGAGCTCCTCCCTCTCTGCAGCCTCCACAGGACCCCAGGCACGGTCAGTTTGGGGCCAGGTGCCCACCGCATCTGCATTCAGCCTCCGGGCAGCGGAAGGTGGAGTTGCGGTCCTCACACTACCTGAATAAGCAGAAGGCTTCAGCTAAATAACTTAAGAGATGACCCAGCCAGGCCTGGAACTCAGGGACAGGGAAGAGGCTCCTGACCGCTCCGACCTGCTGTCCTCTGTTTTGGTCGGTCATCTGGATGTAGACATAAAATATAAGATTAACAGTAATTATTTCCTCTAAAACATAAAAGAAATGAATTATTCAATATACTTACGAAATTGCATGAAAGTTTCTAATGTGACTCCTCATATCCTACTAATTTACGTTTAGTTGATTAGAATGTTCTTTTCTTCAACTGATTTAATTGAGTAGTTACTACTGAAAAGATTTTCTGGAACTGGACTTAAATGAATTGGTAATTTATTTGTATTAATTAAGATAAATCATGTGAAAGAAATGAATTTTGTACTTAATACATATTCATTGATTAAATGGACAAATGGCATACACTGGCATTGAAAATTGATTTATCTCCCTCTTTCCCTGGTGATGTATTGCATTTGCAACATATCATTTTGTGAATTCTCCTTTTACTTGGAATATGCATAAGACATGAGTGAAACTTGAGTTTACAAGTGTAGAAAACTGTCAGAAGAGTCACATCAATTATGCATCAGGTCATGGCTGTTATCCAAGGACATTTATTACCCATGTAAGTGGGCATTACCCTACATTAGATGCTATATTTCATAGGAGATCTTGATGAGGGGTGAGGCCTTCGCGCAGGGTGACAGTGACATCGGTCTCTCACATGCCAACGTGAGCACTGCCCTTCAGCAATGGGAAGGTGTGTGCACAGCTCCCTGCAGAGCTGTCCAGCGCTGGGGTCATCGCTCCTGTTGCTTCGCTGATACCTTGTGGATTGTTTGAACTCTGTTTACTACAGAAGCCATGGTAGGGGAAGAGGCCCCTGCCTCCAAGGAGGCCGAACAACTGTCCAGTCCCTCCCAGGACAGGTTTCTCCCAGCTCTGCCCCAGGAGGAGCTACACAGTTGATTCTTGGTGCAGTGAGAAGCCAGAGGAGCTCATGCAGGGAAGGAGAGGCGGTGATGTTTGCAGGGTCCTGAGCATCAGCTGGTCCACACTGCGGGCAGCACAGGTGTTTTTGTGGACAGACAATGCCTCCCACAGCCCTGCTCGGAGGGCTCGGTGTGCCCGGTTCCCTTGCACTGCTCCTTCTCCCTGTCTTGGGGTTCCTCGCGTGGCCCAGGGAAGGACAGCGGGCTCTCTCATCAATGCGTCCCAATCGCTCTTCACCCCTTCATGCTCCTTAACTGGTCCAGTCTTGCCTCCTCTCTGACCTCTTAGGCTGTTCTTCTCTTTTCTCGAGTTCTTTATTTCTTAAATGTTGAATTGTTAAAACATTAGCATGTAGTTGTCCTGAAAAGAAATCTTAAAATCTTGCAGCTGGTGGAGCAGGAAAAAATGTAGATTGTAACAAAGAAAGAATTTTGGGCTGGTTCTGCTCCCTCCACTCCAAAATTCAGACTTCATTGTAAGTCTTCCTGCTTCAGAACCAAGGAACAGAAAGAAACCCCGGGGAACCACAGGTGCTACAGGAATCCACAAGGTCTGGGTGCTTGGCACTGCGTCCTGTGGATGGTGCCTGGGAGAAACCGTGGCAACTCTGGCTGGATAGAGACTTTACACATGCACGATTGGACTTTGAGTAGCTGTCAGTGGGAAACTGAGAATTGTCTCTTTTTTTTTTTTTATTGTAAACAAATGGGATACATGTTGTTTCTGTTTGTACATGGAGTCAAGGCATACCATTTGTGTAATCATATGTTTACGTAGGTTAATGTTGGTTGATTCATTCTGTTATTTTTTCCCTTCCCCCCACCCCTCCCATCCCTCTTTTCCCTCTATACATCCTTCCTTCCCCCATTCTTGCCCCCCTCCCTAACCCTAACTCTAACCCTAAAACTAACCCCTCCCACGCCCCATTATGTATCATCATCCACTTATCAGCGAGATCATTCTTCCTTTGGTTTTTTGACATTGGCTTATCTCACTTAGCATGATATTCTCCAATTTCATCCATTTGCCTGCAAATGCCATAATTTTATCATTCTTTATGGCTGAGTAATATTCCATTGTATATATATGCCACAGTTTCTTTATCCATTCATCAACTGAAGGACATCTAGGTTGGTTCCACAATCTGGCTATGGTGAACTGAGCAGCAATGAACATTGATGTGGCTGTATCTCTGTAGTATGCTGATTGTAAGTCCTTTGGGTATAGGCCAAGGAGTGGGATAGCTGGGTCAAATGGTAGTTCCATTCCAAGTTTTCTAAGGAATCTCCATACTACTTTCCAGAGTCGCTGCACTAATTTGCAACCCCACCAGCAATGTATGAGTGTACCTTTTTCCCCACATCCTCGCCAACACCTGTTGTTGCTTGTATTCTTGATAATCGCCATTCTAATTGGGGTGAGATGGAATCTTAGGGTGGTTTTGATTTGCATTTCTCTTATTACTAGAGATGTTGAACATTTTTCCATATGTTTGTTGATTGCTTGTAGGTCTTCTTCTGTGAAGTGTCTGTTCTTTTCCTTAGACCATTTGTCGATTGGGTTATTTGTAGTCTTGGTGTTGAGTTTTTTGAGTTCTTTATAGATTCTGGAGATTAGTGCTCTATCTGAAGTATGATTGGCAAAGATTTTCTCCCACTCTGTAGGCTCTTTCTTCGCATTGCTGATAGTTTCCTTTGCTGAGAGAAAGCTTTTTAGTTTGAATCTATCCCAGTTGTTGATTCTCGCTTTTATTTCTTGTGCTATGGGAGTCCTGTTGAGAAAGACTGGTCCTAAGCTGACATGTTGAAGATCTGGACCTACTTTTTCTTCTATAAGATGCAGGGTCTCTGGTCTGATTTCGAGGTCCTTAATCCATTTTGAGTTTAGTTTCGTGCATGGTGAGAGATATGGGTTTAGTTTCATTCTGTTGCATATGGATTTCCAGTTTTCCCAGCACCATTTGTTGAAGAGGCTATCTTTTCTCCATTTCATATTTTTGGCCCCTTTGTCTAGTATGAGAAAATTATATTTATTTGGGTTTGTGTCCATGTCCTCTATTCTGTACCATTGATCTACCTGTCTATTATGGTACCAATACCATGCCGTTTTTGTTACTATTGCTTTGTAGTATAGTTGAAGTTCTGGTATTGCAATACCCCCTGCCTCATTTTTCCTGTGAAAGATTGCTTTAGCTATTCTGGGATTCTTATTCTTCCAGATGAATTTCATGATTGCTTGTTCTATTTCTGTAAGGTACGTCATTGGGATTTTAATTGGAATTCCATTGAATCTGTATAGCACTTTTGGTAGTATGGCCATTTTGACAATATTAATTCTGCCTATTCAGGAACATGGGAGATCTTTCCATCTTCTAAGGTGTTCTTTAATTTCTTTCTTTAGTGTTCTGTAGTTCTCATTGTAGAGGTCTTTCACCTCTTTTGTGAGATTGATTCCCAAGTATTTTATTTTTTTCTATGCTATTGTGAATGGGGTAGTTTTCCTAACTTCTCTTTCTGAAGATTCATCACTTATGTACAAAAATGCATTAGATTTATGAGCATTGATCTTATATCCTGCTACTTTACTAAATTCACTTATGAGTTCTAAGAGTTTTCTGGTGGAATTTCCTGGTTCCTCTAAGTATATAATCATATCATCAGCAAATACGGATAGTTTGAGTTCTTCTTTTCCTATTCCTATCCCTTTAATTTCTTTGGTCTGTCTAATTGCTCTGGCTAGAGTTTCAAGGACGATATTGAAAAGAAGTGGTGAAAGAGGGCATCCCTGCCTTGTTCCAGTTTTTAGGGGGAATGCTTTCAGTTTTTCACCATTTAGAATGATATTAGCCATGGGCTTAGCATAGATGGCCTTTACAATGTTAAGGAATATTCCCACTATCCCTATTTTTTCTAGTGTTTTGAGCATGAAGGGGTGCTGTATTTTATCAAATGCTTTTTCTGCATCTATTGAAATAATCATGTGATTCTTGACTTTAAGTCTGTTGATATGGTGAATTACATTTATTGATTTCCTAATGTTGAACCAACCTTGCATCCCTGGGATGAAACCCACTTGATCATAGTGCACTATCTTTTTAATATGTTTCTGTATGCGATTTGCTAAAATTTTGTTAAGAATTTTTGCGTTGATGTTCATTAAGGATATTGGTCTGAAATTTTCTTTCCTCGATGTGTCTCTGTCTAGTTTAGGTATCAGGGTGATATTGGCTTCATAGAATGAGTTTGGGAGGGTTCCCTCCTCTTCTATTTCATGGAATACTTTGAAAAGTATTGGAATGAGCTCTTCTTTAAAGGTTTTGTAGAACTCGGCTGAGAAACCATCAGGTCCTGGACTTTTCTTTGTTGGTAGGCTTTTGATGACTTCTTCTATTTCTTTACTTGAAATTGGTCTATTTGAATTGTATATGTCCTCCTCCTTCGGTTTAGGCAATTCATATGTCTCTAGAAACTTGTTGATATCTTCGAAATTTTCTATTTTGTTGGAGTATAGATTTTCAAAATAGCTTCTAATTATGTTTTGTATTTCAGTCGTGTCTGTTGTGATATTTCCTTGTTCATTCTGAATTTTGGTGATTTGGGTTTTCTCTCGTCTTCTCTTTGTTAGTGTGGCTAAGGGTTTATCAATTTTGTTTATTTTTTCAAAGAACCAACTATTTATTTTGTCAATTTTTTGTATTGTTTCTTTTATTTCAATTTCATTGATTTCAGCTCTCAGTTTAACTATTTCCTGTCTTCTACTACTTTTGGTGTTGGTGTGTTCTTCTTTTTTAGGGCTTTGAGCTGTAGTGTTCAGTCATTTATTTGTTGAGTTTTACTTCTTTTATTGAATGCGCTCCATGAAATAAATCTTCCTCTAAGTACTGCTTTCATAGTGTCCCAGAGATTTTGATGTTTCTTTCTCATTTACCTCTAAGAATTTTTTTAATTTCCTTCCTAATATCTTCTGTTATCCATTCATCATATAATAGCATATTGTTTAATCTCCAGGTGTTGGAGTAATTTCTGTTTTTTACTCTTTCATTTATTTCTAATTTCAATTCATTATGATCTGATAGAATACAAGGTAGTGTCTCTATCTTCTTGTATTTGCTGACATTAGCTTTGTGGCATAATATGTGGTCTATTTTAGAGAAGGATCCATGTGCTGCTGAGAAGAAAGTGTATTCGCTCTTGGTTGGATGGTATATTGTGTAAATGTCTGTTAAGTCTAAATTATTGATTGTGTTATTGAGTTCTATGGTTTCTTTGTTCAATTTTTGTTTGGAAGATCTGTCCAGTGGTGAGAGAGGCGTGTTAAAATCACCTAGTATTATTGTATTATGGTCTATTTGGTTTCTGAGATTGAGAGGATTTGTTTGACATACATGGGTGAGCCACTGTTTGGGGCATAGATGTTTATGATTGTTATATCTTGCTGATTTATGCTTCCCTTAAGCAGTGTGAAATGTTCTTCTTTATCCCTTCTGACTAACTTTGGCTTGAAGTCCACAATATCTGAAATGAGGATGGATACCCCAGCTTTTTTGTTGGGTCCATGTGCATGGTATGTTTTTTCCCATCCTTTCACCTTTAGTCTATGGGTATCTCTTTCTATGAGATGAGTCTCTTGCAGGCAACATATTGTTGGATCTTTCTTTTTAATCCAATCTGCCAGTCTATGTCTTTTGATTGATGAATTCAGGCCATTAATATTCAGGGTTATTATTGAGATATGATTTGCTTTCCCGGTCATTTGACTCATTTTATTCATTTATTTGTTTATTTTTGACACGACTTGGTTCCTCTTTATTTGAGAGTTCCTTTAGGATAGCTCCTCCCTTTGCTGATTTGCTCCTTTGTTTTTCATCTCTTCCTCATGGAATATTTTGCTGAGAATGTTCTGTAATGCTGTCTTTCTTTTTGTATATTCTTTTAGCTTTTGTTTATCATGGAAGGATTTTATTTCATCGTCAAATTTGAAGGTAAGTTTTGCTGGGTATAAGATTCTTGGTTGGCATCCATTTTCTTTTAGGGCTTGAAAAATGTTATTCCAGGCCCTTCTAGCTTTTAAGGTCTGGATTGAAAAATCTGCTGATATCCGTTTTGGTTTCCCCCTGCATGTAATTTGGTTCTTTTCTCTCACAGCCTTTAAAATTCTGTCTTTATTTTGTATGTTAGGTATTTTCATTACAATGTGCCTTGGTGTGAGTCTGTTGTAATTTTGTGTATTTGGAGTCCTATAAGCCTCTTGAACTTGATTTTCCATTTCATCTTCAGATTTGGGAATTTTTCTGATATTATTTCATTGAATAGATTGTTCATTCCTTTGGTTTGTTTCTCTAAGCCTTCCTCAATCCCAATAATTCTCAAATTTGGCCTTTTCATGATATCCCATAGTTCTTGGAGATTCTGTTCATGATTTCTTACCATCTTCTCTGTTTGTTCAACTTTGTTTTCGAGGTTAAATATTTTGTCTTCAATATCTGAAGTTCTGTCTTCCAGGTGTTCTATCCTATTGGTTATGCTTTCTATGGAATTCTTAATTTGGTTTATTGTTTCCTTCATTTCAAGGATTTCTGTTTGTTTTTTTTTTTTCAATATCTCTAACTCTTTATTGAAATGGTCTTTTGCTTCCTGTATTTGCTCTTTTAACTGTCGATTGGTGAGTTCATTCAATGCCTGCATTTGCTCTTTCATTTCATCGTTTGCTTCCCTAATCATGTTAATTATGTACATTCTGAATTCCCTTTCTGTCATTTCTTCTGCCATGCTGTCATTGGATTTTATTGATGTAACATCCAGATTTGTTTGAGGCATTTTCTTCCCTTGTTTTCTCATATTGTTCAGGAATCAGTGGGTCATTAAGACATAGCAGATTTCCTCTATTGACTTATAATGTCCCTGAAGATTGCTAGTGTATCCCCTCTTATCCTTCAGTAGCCTGAAGTCTTAGAGGAAGTTGATACTGCGGTGTTCCCCAAGGAAGCTGCCTCTCCAGGGGTGGTGGTCTTCGGGTGGGGTATATTCCCTGCTAGTGGGCAGAGGTGCCTCCACTTGTTGACCAATGGTCATCCAAAGGGGAACTAGCTGTGGGCTGAGGCAAGGCCTGTTTGTGCCTGTGTCTCTGGTTTTACCGTCCTTGTGGGAAAACCTCACCCGGCAGGGAAGACTCACCTGGTTGCGAGGTCTCGCTGGTCAGTCCCCCTCCTAGAGGTTCCCCTCAGTCCACAATTACCGCCTGGGCAGGGCAGCCTTCCCAGGCAACGTTCCCAGGGGCCCAGACCTACCTCCTGGGCCTGGGAGCCTCACCCTTCGCAGACGAGTCTCCTTAGGTTGCCCTTCCTCAGAGAAGCTGCCCGCAGTCCTGGAAACTTCGCTCCGCCCCTCAGCTTGTCTCTGTGTAGCTCTTTCACCAAAAGGCGCCTAGGTCCCCGGACCATGCTTTGCACCTAATCGCCTGGCTATGCGACCCCTCCTCTGAGCAGCCACCTGGAGCCTCGTACATATGCTCCGAGCCCCAGTGACCCGCCGCTCGCCTCTTCCTCCAGGCAGCCACCCGGTGTTCTGTGTGGGCGCTTGGAGACCAAGCAACTCACTGCGCCCCTCCACCTCCTCAGGACAACCCCCCTGTTGTTCAGGAGGTTGCTGAGTCCAAACAGCTCGCCACCCAGCTCTTCCTCTGGCAGCCGCCGGAGCCCTGGTGGGTTGCTCTGAAACTAAGCGTTGTGCTGCGCGGCCTCCTCTGCAAAGTTCCCCGCTGTCTGTGTTCACTGCTCCAGCGGGGAGAAGGGTATCTTGCCGCCTGGGCAGGGCAGCCTTCCCAGGCAACGTTCCCAGGGGCCCGGACCTAATTCCTGGGCCTGGGAGCCTCACCCTTCGCAGACAAGTCTCCTTAGGTTGCCCCTCCTCAGAGAAGCTGCCCGCAGTCCTGCAACCTTCGCTCCGCCCCTCAGCTTGAGTCTGCAGCTCTTCCATCGAAAAGCCGCATAGAATCTGGGACCCTGTTCTGCACCTAATCTCCTGCCCATGCAGGCCGTCCTCTGGGCAGCCGCTGAAGCCAGGCGGTTTACTCTGAAACCAAGCGCTGTGCTGAGCAGCTTCCTCTGCAAAGTTCCCAGTGGTCCGTGTTTACCGCTCCAGGGGGGGAGGGGCGTCTCGCCGGGCAACTCTACTTCACAAAGTCCCCTGCGTTCCGGGGCTACCGCCCCATCCGGGACGCCTCCCCAAAGGGAGAGACTCACCCGGCGGCTTTGAGTTGGTCCCAAGTCTGTCACTATCTCTTCTTTTGAATCCTGAGTCCTGGAGCAACATGAAATGCAGCTGCCCTCTAGTCTGCCATCTTGAAAACCCCGAATTGTCTCTATTGATACTGCCGTGCTGCGAGAAGGCAGTGATTCAGGAATCACCCTTGTGGGAAGAGGGAAGGTGATCTCCAGGTGGCCCAGAGGCAGATGATGAGGATAGAGATGATTTAGAAGCACAATGACTGATGTGCTAGCTAAAGTTTTCAACAATTAAGGATTAGAATTAAGTAATTATAGGTAGGTCATGTGACTTAAAGAGGCTATACCCCTTCAAGAGACACAAATATTTATTGAGGAAACCATCAAACGCCAGAAATTGCTTTAAATGAAAAGCTTATACAAATGAGCAAAATGGACAAATACATTTGCTCTGAGTATGTCCATACATTTCATTTCAGATGTTTCCTTTGATAGACTCATAAAAAATGTGAGTTAAGAAAAGAATAATCTGCTATTGAGATGCATTGCAAACGTGGAGATACGTTGCTAAGAATAAAGAAAATGAAAAAAATTATACTTAATTTCTAATACTCACAGCTGAATATCTGAGAAGGAACTGGATCCACAACTCTGTGAAATTCTGGCCTATGTCTGCTTGAAAACATGGAGCTGGGTTCCATACTTATTTACCAACAGCTCACTCAAAAGCCTAACCACTGAAAATCATAATTCCCCAAGTAATGGGTAGGGCCGTTTCTTGAAATTCTGGGAACCAGCTTTAATCAGTCAAGTCAGGGCTCAAGCTTCAAAGCAGGTGACTGAGAGGCACACCTGGAGATGGTGAGATCTGGTCCCCTGTCCCAAGTGTGAGCACAGGTCAGGGAACATCGCACAGTGGCTTTCGGCTGTAGGACTTCCCTGAGCAGAGCTGCATTTGCCAAGTGTGATATGCTTAAAAGGCAGGGTGGTTACACTGAGTCTTAATCAAGTCAACAAGTACTTATTGAGTATTGTCTAATATGTTTGGAACAGCTGTACATTATGAAATGCACCGAAGTATAAATTGTGCCTAAAGCTACCGTAACTCAAGTTGCGCTGTGATAACGTTCCTTTTACGGTTTCCTAATTAATACCTTAGCATAGGAGCGCTTTGGGCAAATGCACATCTGAAGTGATGACATTCTCCGGAATAGCTCCTAAATGGACTTGTGACCAGGGAAGACGCCCTGCCTTTCGGAGGGGTCCAGGCTTGCCTTGAGCTTTCTGTCAGAGATCTTCACAGCCATGACACACCCACTGGGTTCTGAGAAACAAGCTTGTATCCTTTTAATTTAGGTCATGTGATTCATTTGGACAGCAAATACCAATATTTTAAAAGTGAATTTGGGTCAGGTCCGGTGGTACATGCCTTTAATCCCAGTGGCTTAGGAGGCTGAGGCAGGAAAATTCCAAGTTCATAGCCAGTTTCAGCAACTTAGTAAGACACTAAGCAACTCAGCAAGACCCTATCTCTAAAAATAAATAAATAAATAAATAAAAAATAAAAAAATATTTTTATATATATATATATATATATACATATATATATATGTATATATATATATATATATATATATATATATATATATATAAGGGCTGGGGATGTGGCTCAGTGGTTAAGAGTCCCTGGGTTCAATCCCTTAAAAAAAAAAACAAAAAAAAAAACAAAAAAACAGTGAATTTGAACCTAGAGTAGGCTAGTTTTTAGTTGACTATTTCCATAGTATGTTTTGAGCAATGGAAAAGTTGGCCCAAGTGATCTTGTCACGTTGGCATGCGAAGGACAGCAGACACTGTGTCAGGCTCTGGATATGCAGGCGAGTAAAGACACATCAAGAAATTCCAGCCTAATGGGAAAGGAAAAGCTGTAGGTTATAATCGTATAAAGAAGTATTTTTGGGAATAGACACGCTTTATCACTTTATGTTAATATATGGAGGAGAGATGCAGGATTTCGGGGGCAGCTCAGGAGTGTGTGTACTGGACTCTGGACTGAGGCTCCTAGGCCAGTGGCTGGCCTGGTGCTCAGCCAAGAGGAGGGAAGAACAGGCCACCATCAGAAAGTGTCCCCCTTGGGAGGTCCGCGTGCCTCGTGTTGGTGAGGAAACCAACCCCAGCTCGTTCCCTGGGCTCCTCCGTAAGTTGGGCTTCTCCTTTCCCTTCCCGAGACCCCGCTGGGGAGCAGTGCTAGGTTTAGAGTCCAGGTGACACGAGATTTCCGAAGTTCCTCTCTGGATTAAAAGGACTTCGGAATAGCGGGCACCTGACGATTTTTATCCTCCCAGCCACGCCATTCACATGGCTGTGGCCTCTGCCTCCCTCAGTCTTTCCTTTCAACCTCAGGAGGAAGAGGAGGGAAGTGGCGTTTTCCTTTTGCTTCGAGTCAACATTCCCAGTTTCTTTCTCTGCGTTTCAAGGACCTCCCGCACGTGCCTGCCTTGAGCTGCAGGACATTGGCACGGTCTCTGCGGATGGAACCCATGGGTTGAGGAGGCTCTGGGGACTGTGCTGCCCGCCCCATCTGAGCAGGGCCTGGCCCAGGGGCAACGTCCACATGGTGTGGGACATCTGCATGGTTAGGGGCCCTCGCCCTGACGCTCCACTGCCGGTGTCTCACTGTGTCTCCTGGCGCCCTGGAGAGATGTGTGGTGCCAACTCTGTGCACAGTCGATATACCTCATGTGTTTTGAGCCAGAAGGGGATTGGAAGTAGAGGACCTGGTATTGTCCCCACCTAGGATGCTGGTATCATGGGGCCATCTTGGGAGTGCGCTGCCTTGCCCATAGGTGACCGTGCCCTAGCGCAGGTTGGGGTGCTGACCAGGAGGCCCCAAGGCCCCGCCAACTGCAGTTCCTGGTCTTTCCCAGCTGATCTGGAGTTCGTTAGAACGCGGCGTCTTTTCCGCACTAGTGGGATGCTCACGGAGTTCTCTTGTCTCTCTCCCCAGCGAGGACCTGCGGATCGAACCTGCGTGGGCCCAGTGGTGTTATCACCTCCCCCAACTACCCAGTCCAGTACGAAGACAACGCGCACTGCGTGTGGGTGATCACCACCGCAGACCCCGACAAGGTGAGGCCGCGCTCCCCAGGGCGCGTTCCCGCGGGCGACCCCGGGCTGGGGCCCCTGCCTCAACCACGCGCACGTTTACTGTGCTGCCTGGGTTGAAGGCTGGTGCTGCTTGTGTCCCGTGTCCACACCCCGGGACGGCAGTGTAGACGTCAGCATGGTGTGTGGTCTCCGCTTGGCCCCTTCTGGTGGAGCTGGGCGGGTCTGAGTGCTGTCCCCAGGTGTCACGGCCCTTTCCACTGTGGGCGGTACCCTGTCAGCAGCTGCACCCAGGCCCAGTGTTCCTGCCGGCTGCCACTCTATGCGATGGACGCCCCCCTGCGCCTACCGCACTGTGTGCACTGTGTGCACTCAGTCTCCTCCCTCCTTGGGTCCCTAAGCATTCCTAAGAGCAGGCAGGTCTCCGTCCTCTCGGTAATTTCTTACCTTGCGTGACATCAAGTAGGATGCGTGATCCTCTGGCCCGTAAAGGTTGGTGGAGACAGGTTATTTCTCCATAAGTGTCTCGCACACAGTTCTCAATTGCCTCATGGCTTCCGAGTGTCGGCTGGGAGAGCACATTCAGAATCCGTTTCCTTTGCTGTACTTGGGTTATCTTTAATTCGGTTTAAGCTCAGTCAGGCCTCCTACCAGTGGAAAACCAGGAAAGCAAAGGTGGTTCGTCTTTGTATCGATTTGATTTAAAAACTGACAGGAAATCATTCTGAGTGTGGATTTCAGATAAACTAAAATAAGCAATGTTCAGAGAATGTATTTGTAGTGATATTAGATTTAGAACGATCACACCATTTGCGGTTTCTGAGCCAGCAGAGGCAGCTCTGCGTGGCAAGGGCTCGCTGGTGGTGTCAGGGGGCATTCAGCCTGCGGTACCGTGCAGGTGGCTGGGTGCCCCCGGGGCCAGCCCGGGAGCAGCGCCGCTCTGACGTGCATTCAGTGAGGCCTCTCCAGGTGGCTTTGCGTCCCTTTCCTGACTTCTGTGCTGACACCAAGGCTCCTGCTTGTGTGAAGGTGCCAGCTTTAATAAACAGAAACGGGTCAGACCCTGGGTTGGGGGCTTCCCCTTAAACATGGAGGAGTTTGGAGCTGCCCCAGCTCTTGCCAAGAGCCCTGGTTTAATGATGGTTGTGTCCACTCAACATTCTGGGCCATGTGTCGCCTGGGCTCAGCCATGCCGTGGTGGTCTGCTCAGCTCTCATACGCGGGGCGGTAACTTATCCAAAGTCTTACCCAGACCTGCCGCTTCCCGGGCCCTGTTCTCAGACCTTTAGATGCAGCTCTGCCCCGCAGTCGTTCTGTGACCTCGGACAAGTGAGCCAAGTCCCCTGAGCCTCGGAGATAGTAAGAGTCTAATGACAAGACTGTTTCCTGGGGGGTGGTTGTGCCAAGTGAGCAAATCCACAGTGTGCCTAAGTGGGCACGATGCTGCCATCTACTCTCAGTACTAGAAGTGGTGAATTCGTCAACAGCTTGATGGCTGTTTACCAAGCCATTGCATTTAGTTGTCTCTCAAAGGGAGTTATGTTTTACAAACTGAATTTAAAAAGTAAATGATGTTACTAGTTTATAATTGTTTTAATTTCTACATTCACATACATATAAAAAAATTAGAATTTCCTGTTTGATCCCTAGCAAGGTCAGTCATATGACCTTGGGAATTTAGCAAAGGTCCTAAAGCTCAGATGGAGAAGTTCTAGGAAAAAACACCAACACAGTCGGACTTGTTTGGGAATGTGTTCGGTGATGTACTAAGTGGCACTGAGCAGGTGACATGCACTGTACGGGGGTCCAGATAAACCAGTGCTTATTTCCTAGGCATGTAAACACCAGGGCTAATGGATCTGGGGGGACATCGTGAAGCACTGGATATGCTACTGTGCCATTGGAGTGAGTCACAGGAAGAGCATTGGAGTGGTCCACATGTTCCGTGTGACCCTAGGAAAGCCACATGAGTCCCTCACACAAGAGGAAATGGACTTGAGAGTCACTCAGGAGCTCCAGGCCACCCCTCCAGCAGGCCCTGCAGTCGCTGAGTGTTTTATATCGTGCAAAGCTCACCCCCACCCTCCCGCTCCCTGGAGGCCCCTGTTATGCCTCAGCAGCTCCCAGAACCTCACACTTCCTGCTCTGGGGCCAAGGCCCCCCACCAGTGAAGCCCTCTGGAGTCCTCTGTCTTCAGGGCACAGCCCAAACCCTGAGCAGGAGGCTGCTCCCGCCCTTCTCTGGGGGACATGGGCACAGCACGTCCTCGGCCTGCGGGCATGGCTCTGCTTTGGGGGGCCCGGGATAAGTCGTGTGGACACCAGCCCTGCGTGAACTCTCCCCACAGGCCTCCCTGCGCACGGCGGGAAGACACGGGGCAGTGGGTTGTAGGAGGGAGGAGGCAGGGCTGGAATCTGCCCCGATGCTCCCAGGGAGGGACGATGAGTTTGACCGGGAGCGGGCTCGGGGCAGCGTCGCCTCAGGTGGAGGCCGAGCAAGACGAGGTGCCCGGGTGACCGTGAGGGGGCGAGGGGGGCCCGGGCCAGCTCCGGTTCTCTGGGTCAGCACCCTTCCACAGCTCCACCCTGAGTCTGGTCTCCAGGGGGTGTGAGTAGTGGGGCCCTGGGAACCAGGGCAGCTCTGCGGCTGGATGGCGCAGCCTTCGAGCGGGAGCTGTGTTCCTTTCCCCGGAGGAGCCTCGCCCAGCTCTGCGTCCCTGCACCCTGCTCCCTGGGCCCTGACCGGTGCTACAGTCCTCCCAGTTTAGAACAAAGCATCCATCCTACCTCTGACCAGGAAGGGACGTCAAGAACCCACGGTGCTTGGTGAAGAGAGGTTGGTGTTGGGCAGTAAGATAGTGAGGAGCCTGCTCCAGATCCAGCAGACGCATCGCAGAGGCACATCTGGAGTTCACCAGTGCGCTCTTAGTGTAGGGGCCAGAGACAGGGACGGCCATAGGAGGAGCAGGGCAGGCTGTTAGTGTAGGGACCAGAGACAGGGACGGCCATAGGAGGAGCAGGGCAGGCTGTTAGTGTAGGGACCAGAGACAGGGACGGCCATAGGAGGAGCAGGGCAGGCTGTTAGTGTAGGGACCAGAGACAGGGACGGCCATAGGAGGAGCAGGGAAGGCTTTTAGTGTAGGGATCAGAGACAGGGACGGCCATAGGAGGAGCAGGGCAGACTTTTAGTGTAGGGACCAGAGACAGGGACGGCCATAGGAGGAGCAGGGAAGGCTTTTAGTGTAGGGATCAGAGACAGGGACGGCCATAGGAGGAGCAGGGCAGACTGTTAGTGTAGGGACCAGAGACAGGGACGGCCATAGGAGGAGCAGGGAAGGCTTTTAGTGTAGGGACCAGAGACAGGGACGGCCATAGGAGGAGCAGGGCAGACTGTTAGTGTAGGGATCAGAGACAGGGACGGCCATAGGAGGAGCAGGGCAGACTGTTAGTGTAGGGACCAGAGACAGGGACGGCCATAGGAGGAGCAGGGAAGGCTTTTAGTGTAGGGACCAGAGACAGGGATGGCCATAGGAGGAGCAGGGCAGACTGTTAGTGTAGGGATCAGAGACAGGGACGGCCATAGGAGGAGCAGGGCAGACTGTTAGTGTAGGGACCAGAGACAGGGACGGCCATAGGAGGAGCAGGGAAGGCTTTTAGTGTAGGGACCAGAGACAGGGATGGCCATAGGAGGAGCAGGGAAGGCTGTTAGTGTAGGGACCAGAGACAGGGATGGCCATAGGAGGAGCAGGGCAGGCTGTTAGTGTAGGGACCAGAGACAGGGACGGCCATAGGAGGAGCAGGGCAGGCTGTTAGTGTAGGGACCAGAGACAGGGACGGCCATAGGAGGAGCAGGGAAGGCTTTTAGTGTAGGGATCAGAGACAGGGACGGCCATAGGAGGAGCAGGGCAGACTTTTAGTGTAGGGACCAGAGACAGGGATGGCCATAGGAGGAGCAGGGCAGACTGTTAGTGTAGGGACCAGAGACAGGGACGGCCATAGGAGGAGCAGGGAAGGCTTTTAGTGTAGGGATCAGAGACAGGGACGGCCATAGGAGGAGCAGGGCAGACTTTTAGTGTAGGGACCAGAGACAGGGACGGCCATAGGAGGAGCAGGGAAGGCTTTTAGTGTAGGGACCAGAGACAGGGACGGCCATAGGAGGAGCAGGGAAGGCTTTTAGTGTAGGGACCAGAGACAGGGATGGCCATAGGAGGAGCAGGGCAGACTGTTAGTGTAGGGATCAGAGACAGGGACGGCCATAGGAGGAGCAGGGCAGACTGTTAGTGTAGGGACCAGAGACAGGGACGGCCATAGGAGGAGCAGGGAAGGCTTTTAGTGTAGGGACCAGAGACAGGGATGGCCATAGGAGGAGCAGGGAAGGCTGTTAGTGTAGGGACCAGAGACAGGGACGGCCATAGGAGGAGCAGGGCAGGCTGTTAGTGTAGGGACCAGAGACAGGGACAGCCATAGGAGGAGCAGGGCAGGCAAAGGAAGCCCTGCCTTGCTTTCCTTTCAAGGACCAGTGAAGGCAGGGTTTGAGGTAGAGAACGCTCTTGCACCACCTGGCTTCTGTGGGTCAAAGGTAAGCTCTTTTCCTGGAGGAGGAATGGCCAGAGGTCCTCAGGTGAGGCGACTGTGCCTCCAAGCCGATCTGCAGGTGATCTCATGAGCACGTCTCCAGTATTTTCAAAATGCATTTAGATGCAGTCTACACGTGCATCACGGTGTTTTCTAAGTACGTCAAGACGTGCACGTGCACACAAGCTTCTCCTCTTTCCTGTACATGCAGAAATACTGAAATTTCTGCTTGAGGTCCCTGTTGCCACATCCCTTCCTTGGCAGGAAGGTCCAGGAGGTCAGACCCCACAGCACTCCGTGGCCTTCCTGCCGTCTGCAAGGAGAGTCATTTTTTGTGTTGTCCTCTAGTCCGCTGTCACTTTGATGAGCCACATATGGAAAGGAAGTGGTAGGACATTCAGTATACTGACAGGTGGCTTTGGGCGGAGGAACGGAAGAGCCAACTAAATGCTAAGCGTTGGGGAGAAACCGTTTCCCATAACACAAGGGCCGCAGCTGTGGAGTCCACGCTGCCTCCCACGGCCCAGGCCCGTGTCTGCGTTCCTCCCGGACACCCAGCAGTGACTTCTGAACCAGGATGCAAGAGGGCCGCGGCCCTCCAGGCTGTAGTCACAGGCAGAACCACTCTCCACGGAGACACGCGGCATCTTGTACCAATGCAGGGAAGGGTCCGCCCGGCAGACTCCCTCAGTCCCTGTCGAGTCATAGCCCACAGCCTGGGTGCAGCTCCCGGGGAGCCTGAGGAGAGGAACCCCGGAAGCCAGAGCAGGGCTGTCAGTGCCCACTCGCCTGCAGGCTGCACCCCTGGACCAGCAGCGTGCCAAGGCAGGGGGCCCGTGTCCAGCAGTCCCTCTGCTGTGCCCACATCCTCAAAGCCCATCCTCTCGCTCTTTCACAAGACCCCCACGGGCTGACATTAGTCCAGAACAAGAACTGTGTTCTGTGACTTCTTCAGGTCGAAGAACCTGCCAAACTACAAAATGCAGAGGACAGCTTTGCGCAGTTCAGGTTATGTTTCGCGCTCTCTGTTGTCTGTGTGAATTTTGTAAAGATCAAGCGTGAGTTTGGTTGATTCTGAGCCTCAGTCGTTCAGTGACACTTCAGGATCTCGTGTCACGTTGCTGCATCACTTCTTTTGTAGAAGGAACAGGGAATTCCAGCTCGATCCACTCGCACACACCAGCACTCTTAGAACACCACTTAGACACCTGAAGGCATCTCAATTAAGCAGAATTGCCATCCAAATTAAGCACCAGTCATTGCCATTAAGTATAATTAGGCTTAATTTGATTCCTTGGGAGACATTTCAAATAAGAAGTTTTCCTGAAGAAGCGCTAGGTGATGAAGGTGTGTTAGGAACGGAGCAGAGAAAGAAGTGGTTACCTGAAGCTTCCAGACAATCACTCCTGGGGAGCAGACATGGAGAGTTCTAGAAGAAAGCGTGTGTCCCTGGATGTGTGTGCTTGACCAGACCTGTGAATTCTTAACAAACAGGGTAGACCAGAAACTGAAACTCCCAGGGTCAGACGGAGGCTGGTTCAGACCGTCTCTGGTTTTGGAACATGAATCCTCTCTTGACAAGTACTCTCCTGGCCTGGACTCTGGATGGACTGTTGTGTAACCAGGAGCCATGCCTCAGGTTTTGCCAGTTATTTATATAAATTTGCTCATAGAAAATAACCAGTGGAAGAAGCTTGGAGTCTCAGGAATGTACCTTACCTAGATTTTGGAGTGTCAAATGGAGAGGAAGACTAGAATCCATCATTAAAAACCTAAAGGATTAGGAGAAAGTAGTATGTAGGATATTCTCTGCAGAAAACTAGGATGTCCCTCAAGACTGGATAAGCAGATTATTTAAACTCAATTACAAGTGCTTCTGTCATAGTACCACCAGAGAAAGTCAATAAAATTAATATAGTAATAAGAATTTGAAAAGCACTTCATGTAAACACATTCAACAGTTTCCTACTTTTAAATAACACTCTTACTAAACCTATGACCCAATTCTTGAGGAATTTATGTATATATATATAAAACATATATGTACATATGTGTATATATATATACACACATATAAATGTATACATGTGAGTGTATGTGTATAGCTACTTAAACAGAAAGTACAGGAATCAAAAGAAGGTCTGAAGACCCCTCCTGGGGTATTCACTGAAAAGGCAGACGCTGTCGCGGAGGAGCAGTGTTCTGCTGAGTGCTTCTATGTCATGCAGGCACAGGCCCTGCATGTCCTCTGTGTATACATAGATGCTAGATTGAAAGGGACATGTGACTCAAGTTCCCAACACCCGTGACTCAGGCCTCAAACACACACACACACCTGCATAGCCAGCCCTCTCTATTCAGGGTTGTGCAGTCTTACATTCAAACACTAAGGACCAAAAATATTCTTTTTTAAAAATTTGCATTTTTACAAAACAGGTACAGACGTTTTCTTGTCACTCCTCCCTGAACAATACACTGTAACAAGAGAGCATTCTCCTGGTGCTGAGTCCTCTGGGTAATACAGAAGAGGCTCTGCATACGCAGCAGGATGGGTGTGGGTTACACCAGCACTACCGTTTGCAGAGGGGACTCCAGCAGGCAGCACCCGAGGGTCCCAGAAACACCACCCCTGGGAACCAGGGCAGGCTGTGGTTCAGAACACACCCTGGTGGTGTCATTTCAGCTTCTGACTTTAACTCAAGTTTTCCATAGGCGATTTGTACTGACCATAAAACTTCCAGAAAGCGCTTGGAGGATTTAAACAACTGAAAACCGGCTCCTGTTTTTTGGTCATTTTCCTTCTACTTTTCTGCCTTCGTTGAGGTACAATCGGCAAATCTGCACATGGTCACGGGGCGGCATGCCTGTCCGAGGGGTGCTTCTCCAGGCACAAGGGAACCTGCGCCAGTGGCCACGGGCAGCCTGGAGGCTGGGCTAAGTGGGGTAACACGCTGGAACTTTTCTTTTTCTCTTTCTAAGTTTTTATTGGTGCATTACAGTCGCACATGATTATGGGACTTGTTGTTACATATTTGTATATGCACATAATGTGACAATATTAATTTTGATTAAGGAAAAACATGCTCAGAATTTCTGAAAATTGCTTTGGTGGGCTAGTGAAGAGCGATATTGGATAGCCTTCATGAAGGCTTTCAGAAGGATCCCCAGGGGTTCCATTATCATGACGTAGAGCAGAAATTGCAAAACTGCTTTAAAGTAGGTTCAGTAGATGAATACCCAACACATAGTGACTCTCCTTGTCCACTCCCTCCCGGTCACCTGCCCATCGGCTTTCCTGGAACGTCAGGTGTCCCCACCTTGACTTGAGCTTGAGCATCCGTTGCTTAAATCTCTGGCTTCATGGGAAACATCCCTGAGCCTGTGCCCTCCTGGCGTGTTGAGGGGGCTGGGAGGCTGAGGAGAGGCGGAGCCCAGTTCTGAGAAGGGGGCTTGGGTCACTCGTAGGGGTAGAGGCTCTTCTTAGAGCTGGGTAGGTTGGAGGAGTGACAGAGGGAGGGAGGCTGAGCGATGGGAAGCAATGGAGGAAGCTGGGTCTTCCAGGAACAGGGTGGGGACCAGGACACAGCCAGTTCTTTTACATTGTCCTGAGATAAGTGGCTTGGAACATTGCTGGCAAATAAAATTGGGAGTCCCAGCAGCGGCTGGGACATAAGTACCACAGGTGTTCTCAGCAAGTTCTCAACTCCTCTGTGGCACAAGGGAGGCGGGGCTGGCTGGAGACAGGATGGAGTCGGGGCATCAGCAGCCCTCAGGCGCTCCGGGGCTCTCGGTCAAGCTGGACCTCAGCATGTGTGTCCTTTCTCCTCTCCCGACTGTTGAGTCTAGGCAGATCATTTACCCTCTTCAATCCCCTGTCACTTCTGCTTCCTTTTCCTATTAATAGCATCTACTTTTAGGACCGTTGTGAGGAACACAGACTCCTGCCTCCCTCTCCCTCCTGTGTCTCTCCTCTCCCCTTCCTTCTGCTTTCTTCCTCTTCCATTCTCCACCTTCTGTCCTTCCCATCTCCCTTCTAATAACTCAGTTCAGAAAGAGATTAGTTGGCTTCACCCACATAGCAGGTGAAGAGTCTAAATTTCCCCAAGAGAATGAGGTGTAAATGTCGTGCCTCAGGGAAGGAGTGGAGTTAGAAAGTGTGCGTGGTGAGGATGTTCTGCCGTGGTGGTGGGGTGGACAGACTGCAGTGCAGCAGGATTGTCAGCTGGAAAAGCCAGGGACTTATTGTAACTAATAAAGACGATGTAAGCCTAAATCATTGCAATGGCATTGTGTCTAGGGAGAAGAGAAAGTGGATTGGGAGATATTTCATCTCAAGGGTAGGCGATTCATCACAGCAACTTACGCATTTATGTTATACCTTGTAAGCAACAGCTCTTAATATCTAAAGTAGAATACCAGCCATTTCCTAACTGTGATGCTTGTGTGAAACTGCAAGTGTCCATCAGCTACTGCACCAGAAAGGAGATTCTACCCCTTACTGTCCAATGGGTCACTGTAGAATTCAAAGTAACACATGGACACAAGTATTACAGGACAGTCATTTGCATTCAAGTTCATCTCTTAAACTTAGGGTAGAGATTTATGCATGGCGGTTTGTGACATTTTGAAATGTAAATGGAACACACATTGTCCAGTAGACTGTTGACCCAGTAGACTATTAGCTTCTTTCTAAGCTAATAGAATTCAGATTTTTCAAGAAAATAAGTATTTCAGTGAAAGGACCTGTTGTTGTTTTTTAAAATTTCGAGGTTACCAGAGTCTTCCTACATTTTATAATTAACGGCGATGGCTGGGAAGCAAAACTCAGGCCCTGGCTGTCCCCTAGAACGGCACGGAGCAGCCTTGTCCCTTCCTCTTCTCCAGCAAGCTAGGCATGAGGGGGTCTAGCTGACAGCCCTACTCAGTTTCTGGACATGCTGCTGGAGAAAGTGAGATGCCAGCCAATTCTGTTTTCATTGCACATTAACGCCACTTAGTTCTTCTGGCAGGGGTGTCAATCTTGGGCGGAGGACTTGTCACTCCGTGCTTCTCCGCTCTCCAGGTGCTCAGCCCCGGCTGCCAGCCTCCCATTGCCCAAGTCCTCCCACTGTCACCGCTTAGCGATGTCCTCATGAACTGGGCTGGGTCTCCGGGCTCCTCCTGCGAGCACCCTTCCTGCCCACACAGGCCCGTGTTCTCAGTTTTTGCCTAACATGCCTCTTGACTTCCCAACTAAAGTCGATCATTCCTATTGTCTCTTTTAGGAAGTAAAAAAGAAAAGAGAACAAGGCCTATGCTTCTGACTTGCTTGTGCTTTAAGACAAAGCATGAATCAATCTCTCTCTCTCTCTCTCTCTCTCTCTCTCTCTTTTTCACACCCACACACAATGGAGAAAGCATTTCTAAAGACCAGCCAAGCATACACAGGGGAGAGTAAAGATGACCACGGAGATACAGACGGCGAGGGCAAGCTCTTGCTTGGTGAGAGGGAATGAGCACCTAGTGCCCTGTGTGGTTATTCACAGAATCAGAGAGGGGCAGATGTCCTGGTAGCACTGTTGGGGAAGAGGCCAAAGGAGTTTCTGTTTTAGCTTTCTGTCTTCGTTTTTAGTAAAATGACTCAGTGAACGGATACTCCAGTGATGGCCGGCTCTCAGTGTGCCTGAAAGAAGGAGCTCGGTCCTCCACAGAGAACTCGGACAGTGGATGCGGTTCAGGAGAAAGTGAGGTGGAAAAGCCTATTTTATTTGGAGCCCTGTTAGTCTTACAGGCGTAGAAGGAGGTCACGTTTTCTCTGACTTTTGATATGTTATGTATTTATGTTACGAATTTATTTTATGCATTTACACACATTTTCTTGTACAATTTCTCATTTTTAATGTTCTTTTTGTAAAAGAAGTAGTACATGAGTAGCAAAAACACACAAAAGCCTTGACCAACAGTGTCTGGACCATGGTTTCTTAGATAAAGAAGAAGAGAAGGCCGTGGGGGACACAGCTGGCGTCTCTGCCTATTGGAGATCCCACTCTGTGGGGAGATACCAAATATAAACTAGAAGCGCAAGTGAGCAAGACGTTCAGGTCCTGAAAGATGGCCCCATGATACAAAAGGGTGGAGGACTAATTTGTGAGGATGTAGACACAAGCACAGAAAAGGAAAAGGTACAACTCTGTGCCACCTCAGCTCCAGAGGCAACTGCTGCTGGCTTTGTGTCCAAAGGTAGTCTCCTGGTTTTACACCCACGGATTCTGATGTAGCAAAACCAAGACTACACTTGAAATCCTTCATGTCACTTGCTCTCTTTCTGATTTAGCAGTACACACAGAACATCTTTCTAAGCTAAGAGAATTCAGATTCTTCAAGAAAATAAGCATTTCACTGAAAGAACTCACTGCTGTTTTTTACCATTTAGAAGTTAACACAGTCTTCTCACATTTTATGATTAATGACAATAGTGTATTTAACTTGCTCACTGGCAGATCTTCTCACAGATCCAGGACTTTTGCTTTCAGGCACATTTTTTGACAAATGTCAGTGGAGGTTTTACTGAGTTGAAAAATCAGCATGCTGAGACTTGTGGCTTAGATTGCCAGAGACTTCTTCTCTCCTGCCACATGCCTGGGTCTGTGTGTGGATAAATCCATCCCTTCATGAGGGAGCAAGAGGTCAGTGGAGGAGAGGGGCCGAGCCCCCGGGAGGGATCCACTGCTGTCTCCTGGAGGTGGTCTTGATGCCACACCCCTTAAACAGACGATTCGAATCCCCACTACAAGTCAAGATTTTTTTAAAATATTTTTTTAGTTGTCAATGGACCTTTATTTTATTTGTTTACTTGTGGTGCTGAAAATTGAACCCAGTGCTTCACACATGCTAGGCGACCGCTCAACCACTGAGCTGCCACCCCAGCCCCCAAGTGGAGATTTTGACAGCTCCCTCTCCCTCTTCCCCGACCTACTACGTTACTCACGCATTGTCTCTCCCTCTCAGGCTTGTCTTTTTCCTTTCCCTTATATCGATTTAAAAAGAATTGATGAACTTTTACACTAAACTTGCTTTGTGAATGAGGGACGGAGAGGGCCAGATGGAGTCCCTTCTGTTGTGGAAGTGGACCTTCACTGGGAAGGGATGCCCTGGCTCATGCGTGAGTGCCCTCAGATGCGGAAGGAGGTCCTGGCACTTCCCTAGAAGACCCTGGCCACTAGTTTCACTTTCCAAGGACTGATGGCCCCTGTCACAATGGCCACTCCTTGGGGTCCTCTCTCTCCACAGTGCCCAACTTGACAGGTGCTATTGAAACTCTGAATGGTCTGTGTGCTTGCCACCGCCCCTTGGAGTGGACAGTGAACCCAGACTCTCAACACAGTGCAAGCAGGTGGAAATCAATAGGGGTCAGAAGAGCAATCAGCAAATGGGCAGTAGGATCCTTTTGAAGACTATTTCAGGCTGCTTTTCACAGAAGAAAATGAAATGCTTTCTCTAGTTAGAGAGTCAATCGAGGCGACTCGTGGCAAAGCGTCCAGGGGCTGCCCGGGACAGCCACCTCCACAGACGCTCGTCCAAGCGCCCTGTGAGAGGACCCTGGTGACCTGGTGCACAGCTGAAGGCCGTGGGTTGTCAGGTGGCTGCTTCTTCTGCCGACTCACCCCCTGGCTCCTCTTGAAAAGCCATTCGTAACTCACAGTGGGGTCACGTTCCCTCCTGCTCCCTGGGCTATGCATCCTCTAATGTGGTGAAGAGAGCAGGCGTGGGCTTCAGAGACAGCCTCCAGCCTCAGCTCTTTGCCTCTTGGGAGAGACTGTGAGTCTCTGACTGGCTCTTCATTTCCCAAACGGTCATAGTAAGGACAATGGAGTAATGAGCATGGGGAGTAATGAGAGCGTGGAGTAATGGGCGCGTGGAGTAATGGGCGCGTGGAGTAATGAGCGCGTGGAGTAATGAGCGCGTGGAGTAATGAGAGTGTGGAGTAATGAGCGCGTGGAGTAATGAGAGCGTGGAGTAATGGGCGCGTGGAGTAATGGGCGCGTGGAGTAATGAGCATGGGGAGTAATGAGCGCGTGGAGTAATGGGCGCGTGGAGTAATGAGAGCGTGGAGTAATGAGCGCGTGGAGTAATGAGAGCGTGGAGTAATGAGCGCGTGGAGTAATGAGAGCGTGGAGTAATGAGCGCGTGGAGTAATGGGCGCGTGGAGTAATGGGCGCGTGGAGTAATGAGAGCGTGGAGTAATGAGCACGTGGAGTAATGAGAGCGTGGAGTAATGGGCGCGTGGAGTAATGAGAGCGTGGAGTAATGAGAGCGTGGAGTAATGGGCACGTGGAGTAATGAGCGTGTGGAGTAATGAGCGTGTGGAGTAATGAGAGCGTGGAGTAATGGGCGCGTGGAGTAATGGGCGCGTGGAGTAATGAGAGCGTGGAGTAATGAGCGCGTGGAGTAATGAGAGCGTGGAGTAATGAGAGCGTGGAGTAATGAGCGTGTGGAGTAATGAGCGTGTGGAGTAATGAGAGCGTGGAGTAATGAGCGTGTGGAGTAATGAGAGCGTGGAGTAATGAGCGTGTGGAGTAATGAGCGTGTGGAGTAATGGGCACGTGGAGTAATGGGCACGTGGAGTAATGGGCACGTGGAGTAATGAGAGCGTGGAGTAATGAGAGCGTGGAGTAATGGGCGCGTGGAGTAATGGGTGCGTGGAGTAATGAGAGCGTGGAGTAATGGGCACGTGGAGTAATGAGCGTGTGGAGTAATGAGCGTGTGGAGTAATGAGAGCGTGGAGTAATGAGCGCGTGGAGTAATGAGAGCGTGGAGTAATGAGAGCGTGGAGTAATGGGCGCGTGGAGTAATGGGCGCGTGGAGTAATGGGCACGTGGAGTAATGGGCGCGTGGAGTAATGGGCCTGTGGAGTAATGGGCCTGTGGAGTAATGGGCGCGTGGAGTAATGAGAGCGTGGAGTAATGAGCGCGTGGAGTAATGAGCGCGTGGAGTAATGAGAGCGTGGAGTAATGAGCTCGTGGAGTAATGAGCGCGTGGAGTAATGGGCGCGTGGAGTAATGTGCACGTGGACTGCAGTACTCCTGTATTCACTGGGCGAGTCAGTGCACAATGAAGAGCTTCTAAGTCATAGATGTTTCCAGACGGTGATCATCATGGCGCGTGAGAACCCACAGTTCCCTCTTGACCTTTAACGTCTGTGTCCCTCTACTCGGGGCCCTTACTCTGCTTACGGTGACCCTCAACCTGAGCCACCGACCCGAGCAGAGTCCCTGGGTGTCTCTAGCCGAGGCTTTCAAGCTTGCAGATCCAGACAGACTGCGTCCTCTCGCTGGCCAGTCTGCACCTGGCTCCTTGGTCCTGGCGGCTTGTCTCATCACTGGACCTGGAAGCCGAGCTGCACCACAGTCCTCCATGCCTCCGTCACCCTCAGCCAGGCAGGACTGGGTGCCCCCTTGAGTTCTTGCTTGTGCCTTCCACGGTCACCACTCCAGGGACATCTGGCTGTGTTGTGGCTGTCCCCCTTCTTGGCCATGAGTCTCCACTGTCCACCTAATTGGCTTTTCACAATAAGTCTCAAATGCCCTTGGAAAAACATGGATATGTGCATATTTGTGCCTAAAGTAAGAACAGCATGCTATCTCTGTTTTAAGGAATGATATAACGTGGATAAGAATACGCAAAGCAGAAGCTCTTGAAATGCTTCCACCGGGCGGGTGTACCTGTGCTCGCGACTGCTGGTGCTCACGCTGAGCCTTTGTTGCTGTGCTGGTGAACAGGAGCACACACAGGAGCCAGGGCTTCCCTCGCCTCCCTCCTCCTCCCTCTCCTCCTCCGGCCGTCTTCATGGCATCTTTCAGTTCTAGATAAACTTCCAGTTTTCCAGGTGGCTCTTTGACTTCACAGCTTATCACTTCTGTCCGCAGACGTCATTTATTCTTTCCAGTGGATGAACCGTATGTCTCTCTACCAGCCCTTCCTCTCAGCAAATGTTCGGGCTGTAACTGTTCTTGGACATCAGGAACATTGCTTCAGTGGGCAGCCTCATGTTCACGCTTTGGAAAGTATTGCAGTAGGACAAATCATTTAAACTGGAACCATCCCAACATTATACACATGCAAATACAGGAAACTTGCTGGGCACCGTGGCTTACATCTGTAATCCCAGTGGTTCAGGAGCCTGAGGCAGGAGGATCACGAGTTCAAAGCCAGCCTCAGCAACAGTGAGGCACTGAGCCACTCAGTGATACCCTGTCTCTAAATAAAAAACAAACTAGGGCTGGAATGAGGCTCAGTGGTTGAGTGGCCCTGAGTTCAATCCCCCGCAAAAAAGTGAAACTTGCTGCCTGACACTTATGTACTGAAATTCAGTTCATGTAAGCTCCTTCCATGATCCACAGTTAGCTGAATTCCATGGTATTGGAGCAAAGTTGGAACATGGCTGGGATCCTGCAGGTTAATCCCCTTCAGTGATCTCTCTGGCTCTTTGCGTGGCTCATCATGGGACGCGTGACTGCCTCTCCAATCCTGTTGCTACTCCTACTCGCTATGGCGATCCTGTGTCACCTTGAGAACTGGATGTGCTGTGCTGTCCCAGAACAGTGTCTTTCTGCAGCACAAGCAAAAGCAGGGCCTCAGGGTGAGCCTGGGTGTGACGGAAGCAGAGCTCACCACACGGGGAGGGCGGTGATGCTGCATTTTCTTGAGAACTTATTTATTTAACGAATTGACCATATAATTTATTATCTGAACCAAAACACTTTTGGATTAAAGGGTAATGCTATTAATAATCAGGCTGGAAACAGCCAAATGCTATAACTATCTCAGGCAAATAAGGACCTGTTGCTTTAGTCAGCTTTTTCGCTGCTGAGACTAAAAGTCCCAACCAGAGGAGGAAAAGTTTATTTGGGGGCTCACGGTTTCAGAGATCCCAGTCCATGGACGGCAGGCTCCCTTCCTCGGGACTCCAGGTGACGCTGAACATCATGGCGGAAGAGTGTGGCAGAGGGAAGCACTCACATGGTGATCAGCAGCAGAGAGACTCCACTCACCAGATGAAATACATACTCCAAAGCAATGCCCCCCATTCCCACCTCCTCCAGCCACACCCTTCCTGACTTCAGTTACCACTCAGTTAACCCCATCAGGGATTAATTTGCTGATTAGGTCAAGGTAACACAATCATTTCTCCTCCAAACCTTTTTGCATTGTCTCCCACATGAGCTTTGGGGGACACCTCACATCCAAACCATAACACCACATCATCATATTACAAGACTAGAGGAAGCCATCCCTTGGAGGAGGAGGCCACATGGACACTGCAGGGACAGGTGTGGAAAGATTGTCTACACCCCTGCAAAGGCAGGAGAGGTGGACAAAGGCCACCGAGGAGAGGTAAGGAACACTGGAGGTGCAGGTGACTGGTTCATGACTTGTTCAGATCTGAAATGAATGATTGTGTCTTTCTAAAAGCATTTTTGTTTGTTTTGTAATGGTACCAAACTTAATAGTACATCTTAGAAATCCTAAATCAGAGGAAACGTTATTTGCCTTATTTTTCAGGCAAGCCTGCGTCTAGAGGATCTCTGAATCCCCATCTCTATGCACTGTCTGAGCCAAGGATCTGTACTCAACAAATGACTGCAATAATGACTAGCCTGGAGTGTTCCACCCCCTAGGGAGGCTGGCATGGAGTGCCCCAGTTGCCGTTCTTTTGTGAAAAATGTCCATAGTCATCTCTAAGCCATCACTTCCACACATCTACATGTTATTTGGGTCCTAAAAATGACCAAATATATTGCACTAATATGTTTCCAGATGAACAAAGCATTATTTTCACAGAATGTCTGTTGCACACCATACCCCAAGTGCATCTGTCGCTGGGAAGCTGTCTTGTGAGTGTTCTGTGTGCTAGTGGCGCCTCACGATGCATGCCTTGCAGTGCTTTGCATGAGGCTGCTCTGTTTTCCACGTTTCTGTCGGTGCATTGTGACTGTACGTGAGACAGGGGTTCAGGCTGATGTTGGTATGTGCCCAGAGCACCTGTGGTCAGTTCTTCCCAACGCCCTGTCACGTCCTCTCCTCCTGCCTTCCCTGACCCCTCCTTGTCTACATTGCTGTCCCTTCTGGTTTTGACCATCCCAGGTGGCCAGGAGCTCCCGCTAGTGTGCAGATTTACACAGAGAATACCCCAAAGGTCTGGACACCGTGTTCTGCTTGCCGAAGCAATTCTCCAAGTGATGCTTTGACATGTGTATTTGAAAGGCAGTGTTAACGACCTGGTAATTGTTTTCCTGGGTTTCCATCAAAGTGTGAAGTGTGCTGTCAGCTCTCAGCCAGGCTGTGTCCCAGGGCAGTGAGGGAGGGGAAGGGAGCCCACATTCCCACCCTCTGGCAACCATTCTGTGGTCAGATGTGAAGCACCCGATGGGATGAGCTGCTGGGGCAGGGATGGTCAGCGTGGAGCCTCCTACCCTGCAGAGGGCTGGATGCTGGGAAGATGTGGTCACTGCCGTCTCCAGCGGCACCGGCTGCAGCATCGTGGGGTGGCCTGAAGTCAGTGGAGTGCTTCTGAACCTCCCTGCGTGTGGTAGGATTTGCGGTGACAAGAGGCTGGCATTTTGTCTGAGAGTTCCTGCTTGTGGACTGAGCAATCATGCTGTCCGCCGGATCACCTCTGAATTCTAGCAGGCAGGCCAGACGCTCCCCAGGAAGCTCTGGAATCTGCTCCTGTGTCCCCTGCGGTTGGGGCGCTGAGAAGTTTTACGTAGTGTGTGCAAAGAGAGTGGATTTTAAAATGTGTGGAGTGTAACTTCAGTGTACGCTGTAGCTGGAGCTTACTGTTCTGTTCGTGTCAGAATTAAGTTGACCAGCCTTAATTTTCTCCCATGTAACAGTGGGAACATGATTCACTTCAATATTTGTTAATGTCGTATTTTGCTGACTTGAGCCAGGCCCTATGGTCGAATGGTGACTTAAATGTATGTCATGAAAAACTCAGACACTGAGGTTGTGCGTCTCCCATCTCTCTCTCTCACATAGCGCACATGCAGGTTGGGGTATGTAAATGTTTCAGCGTATAGATCTAGATGTGTGTATAGGCTTGTGTAACTAGATGTACATAATTGAAGGAAAGTAAAAAGAAAATTCAACATTCAAATTTTGATGGGCATAAATTTGAAAAAACTTGGAATCAGAGTCATCAGCCCGTGTGTACACACCTACTGTATATATTTTATATTTACTTGAAAACAGTTTGTCCTGATGTATAGTTAAGGAAAGTGAGCCACAGTTTCACAAAAGCTGCAGCTAAGGGAGTTGAGGAGTCGCCCACGTCTGGATTCTTCCCGTGGGCTCACGTATGTGGTGAAGTCCGTGGGGGTGGGCACTCACTCTCGCCTGCCCACCACCTTTGGTGGACTGTGGTCGCTGGGAGTATTTGGGGATCCCCAGCACTCAGACTGATTTCCAGCTAGCACACCAGAAACCCCTGGTGACGGTCCAGGAGCAAAGTGACAGGCTCCATACTCGGCATGGGCAGTAGGCAATCTCACTCACTTGGAACCCCTACCCACCCTTCAGTCCTTGGAGGACCCCAGCAGAGCCCCTCTCCTTCACCTGCTCGGAAGCACGTCCTGTCCCTGCTCTCTGACGGCTTTGCTCTGTGTCAAGACACTTGTTGTGATGTTTCCCCTGGGTCTGTCTGCCTTGCTGCAGACCACCTGTGGCTGCCGTCAGGAGGGAGGCCTGGGCGTGCCGGGAGCAGGCTGCTATTCTGGGTGTGTCTGGACAGGATGCTGTTCTGGGTGTGTCTGGAGAGGATGCTGTTCTGGGTGTGTCTGGACAGGCTGCTGTTCTGGGTGTGTCTGGACAGGATGCTGTTCTGGGTGTGTCTGGACAGGCTGCTGTTCTGGGTGTGTCTGGACAGGCTGCTGTTCTGGGTGTGTCTGGACAGGATGATGTTCTGGGTGTGTCTGGACAGGATGATGTTCTGGGTGTGTCTGGACAGGATGATGTTCTGGGTGTGTCTGGACAGGATGATGTTCTGGGTGTGTCTGGACAGGATGCTGTTCTGGGTGTGTCTGGACAGGCTGCTGTTCTGGGTGTGTCTGGACAGGATGCTCTTCTGGGTGTGTCTGGACAGGCTGCTGTTCTGGGTGTGTCTGGACAGGATGCTGTTCTGGGTGTGTCTGGACAGGATGCTGTTCTGGGTGTGTCTGGACAGGATGATGTTCTACATGTGTCTGGACAGGATGCTGTTCTGGGTGTGTCTGGACAGGATGATGTTCTGGGTGTGTCTGGACAGGATGCTGTTCTGGGTGTGTCTGGACAGGATGCTGTTCTGGGTGTGTCTGGACAGGCTGCTGTTCTGGGTGTGTCTGGACAGGATGCTGTTCTGGGTGTGTCTGGACAGGATGATGTTCTGGGTGTGTCTGGACAGGATGATGTTCTGGGTGTGTCTGGACAGGATGCTGTTCTGGGTATGTCTGGACAGGATGATGTTCTGGGTGTGTCTGGACAGGATGCTGTTCTGGGTGTGTCTGGACAGGATGATGTTCTGGGTGTGTCTGGACAGGATGCTGTTCTGGGTGTGTCTGGACAGGATGATGTTCTGGGTGTGTCTGGACAGGCTGCTCTTCTGGGTGTGTCTGGACAGGATGCTGTTCTACATGTGTCTACACAGGCTGCTGTTCTGGGTGTGTCTGGACAGGCTGCTCTTCTGGGTGTGTCTGGACAGGATGCTGTTCTGGGTGTGTCTGGACAGGATGCTGTTCTGGGTGTGTCTGGACAGGAGGCTGTTCTGGGTGTGTCTGGACAGGATGCTGTTCTGGGTGTGTCTGGACAGGATGCTGTTCTGGGTGTGTCTGGACAGGATGCTGTTCTGGGTGTGTCTGGAGAGGATGAAGTTCTGGGTGTGTCTGGACAGGATGATGTTCTGGGTGTGTCTGGACAGGATGCTGTTCTGGGTGTGTCTGGACAGGATGAAGTTCTGGGTGTGTCTGGAAAGGATGATGTTCTGGGTGTGTCTGGACAGGATGATGTTCTGGGTGTGTCTGGACAGGATGATGTTCTGGGTGTGTCTGGACAGGCTGCTCTTCTGGGTGTGTCTGGACAGGATGCTGTTCTGGGTGTGTCTGGACAGGATGCTGTTCTGGGTGTGTCTGGACAGGCTGCTGTTCTGGGTGTGTCTGGACAGGCTGCTGTTCTGGGTGTGTCTGGAGAGGATGCTGTTCTGGGTGTGTCTGGACAGGCTGCTGTTCTGGGTGTGTCTGGACAGGCTGCTGTTCTGGGTGTGTCTGGACAGGATGATGTTCTGGGTGTGTCTGGACAGGATGCTGTTCTACATGTGTCTGGACAGGATGCTCTTCTGGGTGTGTCTGGACAGGATGCTGTTCTGGGTGTGTCTGGACAGGATGCTGTTCTGGGTGTGTCTGGACAGGATGCTGTTCTGGGTGTGTCTGGACAGGATGCTGTTCTGGGTGTGTCTGGACAGGCTGCTGTTCTACATGTGTCTGGACAGGATGCTCTTCTGGGTGTGTCTGGACAGGCTGCTGTTCTGGGTGTGTCTGGACAGGATGCTGTTCTGGGTGTGTCTGGACAGGATGATGTTCTGGGTGTGTCTGGACAGGATGCTGTTCTGGGTGTGTCTGGACAGGATGCTGTTCTGGGTGTGTCTGGACAGGATGCTGTTCTACATGTGTCTGGACAGGATGCTGTTCTGGGTGTGTCTGGATAGGATGCTGTTCTGGGTGTGTCTGGACAGGCTGCTGTTCTACATGTGTCTGGACAGGATGCTGTTCTGGGTGTGTCTGGACAGGCTGCTGTTCTACATGTGTCTGGACAGGATGCTCTTCTGGGTGTGTCTGGACAGGATGCTGTTCTGGGTGTGTCTGGACAGGATGCTGTTCTGGGTGTGTCTGGACAGGATGATGTTCTGGGTGTGTCTGGACAGGATGCTGTTCTGGGTGTGTCTGGACAGGATGCTGTTCTGGGTGTGTCTGGACAGGATGCTGTTCTACATGTGTCTGGACAGGATGCTGTTCTGGGTGTGTCTGGATAGGATGCTGTTCTGGGTGTGTCTGGACAGGCTGCTGTTCTACATGTGTCTGGACAGGCTGCTGTTCTGGGTGTGTCTGGACAGGATGCTGTTCTACATGTGTCTGGACAGGCTGCTGTTCTGGGTGTGTCTGGACAGGATGCTGTTCTGGGTGTGTCTGGACAGACTGCTGTTCTGGGTGTGTCTGGACAGGATGCTGTTCTGGGTGTGTCTGGACAGGCTGCTGTTCTACATGTGTCTGGACAGGATGCTCTTCTGGGTGTGTCTGGACAGGCTGCTGTTCTGGGTGTGTCTGGACAGGATGCTGTTCTGGGTGTGTCTGGACAGGATGATGTTCTGGGTGTGTCTGGACAGGATGCTGTTCTGGGTGTGTCTGGACAGGATGCTGTTCTGGGTGTGTCTGGACAGGATGCTGTTCTACATGTGTCTGGACAGGATGCTGTTCTGGGTGTGTCTGGATAGGATGCTGTTCTGGGTGTGTCTGGACAGGCTGCTGTTCTACATGTGTCTGGACAGGCTGCTGTTCTGGGTGTGTCTGGACAGGATGCTGTTCTACATGTGTCTGGACAGGATGCTGTTCTGGGTGTGTCTGGACAGGATGCTGTTCTGGGTGTGTCTGGACAGGATGCTGTTCTGGGTGTGTCTGGACAGGATGCTGTTCTGGGTGTGTCTGGACAGGATACTGTTCTGGGTGTGTCTGGACAGGATACTGTTCTGGGTGTGTCTGGACAGGATGCTGTTCTGGGTGTGTCTGGACAGGATGCTGTTCTGGGTGTGTCTGGACAGGCTGCTGTTCTGGGTGTGTCTGGACAGGATGCTGTTCTGGGTGTGTCTGGACAGGATGCTGTTCTGGGTGTGTCTGGACAGGATGCTGTTCTGGGTGTGTCTGGACAGGATGCTGTTCTGGGTGTGTCTGGACAGGATGCTGTTCTACATGTGTCTGGACAGGCTGCTGTTCTGGGTGTGTCTGGACAGGATGCTGTTCTGGGTGTGTCTGGACAGGATGCTGTTCTACGTGTGTCTGGACAGGATACTGTTCTGGGTGTGTCTGGACAGGATGCTGTTCTACATGTGTCTGGACAGGATGCTGTTCTGGGTGTGTCTGGACAGGATGCTGTTCTACATGTGTCTGGACAGGATGCTGTTCTGGGTGTCTCTGGACAGGATGCTGTTCTGGGTGTGTCTGGACAGGATACTGTTCTGGGTGTGTCTGGACAGGATGCTGTTCTGGGTGTGTCTGGACAGGATGCTGTTCTGGGTGTGTCTGGACAGGATGCTGTTCTGGGTGTGTCTGGACAGGATGCTGTTCTGGGTGTGTCTGGACAGGATGCTGTTCTGGGTGTGTCTGGACAGGCTGCTGTTCTGGGTGTGTCTGGACAGGATGCTGTTCTGGGTGTGTCTGGACAGGATGCTGTTCTACATGTGTCTGGACAGACTGCTGTTCTGGGTGTGTCTGGACAGGATGATGTTCTGGGTGTGTCTGGACAGGCTGCTGTTCTGGGTGTGTCTGGACAGGATGATGTTCTGGGTGTGTCTGGACAGGATGATGTTCTGGGTGTGTCTGGACAGGATGATGTTCTGGGTGTGTCTGGACAGGATGATGTTCTGGGTGTGTCTGGAGAGGATAAAGTTCTGGGTGTGTCTGGACAGGATGCTGTTCTGGGTGTGTCTGGACAGGATGATGTTCTGGGTGTGTCTGGACAGGATGATGTTCTGGGTGTGTCTGGACAGGCTGCTCTTCTGGGTGTGTCTGGACAGGCTGCTGTTCTGGGTGTGTCTGGACAGGATGCTGTTCTGGGTGTGTCTGGACAGGATACTGTTCTGGGTGTGTCTGGACAGGATGCTGTTCTGGGTGTGTCTGGACAGGATGCTGTTCTGGGTGTGTCTGGACAGGATACTGTTCTGGGTGTGTCTGGACAGGATGCTGTTCTGGGTGTGTCTGGACAGGATGCTGTTCTGGGTGTGTCTGGACAGGCTGCTGTTCTGGGTGTGTCTGGACAGGATGCTGTTCTACATGTGTCTGGACAGACTGCTGTTCTGGGTGTGTCTGGACAGGATGATGTTCTGGGTGTGTCTGGACAGGCTGCTGTTCTGGGTGTGTCTGGACATGATGATGTTCTGGGTGTGTCTGGACAGGATGATGTTCTGGGTGTGTCTGGACAGGATGATGTTCTGGGTGTGTCTGGACAGGATGATGTTCTGGGTGTGTCTGGAGAGGATAAAGTTCTGGGTGTGTCTGGACAGGATGCTGTTCTGGGTGTGTCTGGACAGGATGATGTTCTGGGTGTGTCTGGACAGGATGATGTTCTGGGTGTGTCTGGACAGGCTGCTCTTCTGGGTGTGTCTGGACAGGATGCTGTTCTGGGTGTGTCTGGACAGGATGCTGTTCTGGGTGTGTCTGGACAGGCTGCTGTTCTGGGTGTGTCTGGACAGGATGCTGTCCTGGGTGTGTCTGGACAGGATGCTGTTCTGGGTGTGTCTGGACAGGATGCTCTTCTGGGTGTGTCTGGACAGGATGCTGTTCTGGGTGTGTCTGGACAGGATGCTGTTCTGGGTGTGTCTGGAGAGGATGAAGTTCTGGGTGTGTCTGGACAGGCTGCTGTTCTGGGTGTGTCTGGAGAGGATGCTGTTCTGGGTGTGTCTGGACAGGCTGCTGTTCTGGGTGTGTCTGGACAGGATGCTGTTCTGGATGTGTCTGGACAGGCTGCTGTTCTGGGTGTGTCTGGACAGGATGATGTTCTGGGTGTGTCTGGACAGGATGCTGTTCTGGGTGTGTCTGGACAGGCTGCTGTTCTGGGTGTGTCTGGACAGGATGCTGTTCTACATGTGTCTGGACAGACTGCTGTTCTGGGTGTGTCTGGACAGGATGATGTTCTGGGTGTGTCTGGACAGGATGCTGTTCTGGGTGTGTCTGGACATGATGATGTTCTGGGTGTGTCTGGACAGGATGATGTTCTGGGTGTGTCTGGACAGGATGATGTTCTGGGTGTGTCTGGACAGGATGATGTTCTGGGTGTGTCTGGAGAGGATGAAGTTCTGGGTGTGTCTGGACAGGATGCTGTTCTGGGTGTGTCTGGACAGGATGATGTTCTGGGTGTGTCTGGACAGGATGATGTTCTGGGTGTGTCTGGACAGGCTGCTCTTCTGGGTGTGTCTGGACAGGATGCTGTTCTGGGTGTGTCTGGACAGGATGCTGTTCTGGGTGTGTCTGGACAGGCTGCTGTTCTGGGTGTGTCTGGACAGGATGCTGTCCTGGGTGTGTCTGGACAGGATGCTGTTCTGGGTGTGTCTGGACAGGATGCTCTTCTGGGTGTGTCTGGACAGGATGCTGTTCTGGGTGTGTCTGGACAGGATGCTGTTCTGGGTGTGTCTGGAGAGGATGAAGTTCTGGGTGTGTCTGGACAGGCTGCTGTTCTGGGTGTGTCTGGAGAGGATGCTGTTCTGGGTGTGTCTGGACAGGCTGCTGTTCTGGGTGTGTCTGGACAGGATGCTGTTCTGGATGTGTCTGGACAGGCTGCTGTTCTGGGTGTGTCTGGACAGGATGATGTTCTGGGTGTGTCTGGACAGGATGCTGTTCTGGGTGTGTCTGGACAGGATGCTGTTCTGGGTGTGTCTGGACAGGCTGCTCTTCTGGGTGGGTCTGGACAGGATGCTGTTCTGGGTGTGTCTGGACAGGATGCTGTTCTGGGTGTGTCTGGACAGGCTGCTGTTCTGGGTGTGTCTGGACAGGATGCTGTTCTGGGTGTGTCTGGACAGGCTGCTGTTCTGGGTGTGTCTGGACAGGATGCTGTTCTGGGTGTGTCTGGACAGGCTGCTCTTCTGGGTGTGTCTGGACAGGCTGCTGTTCTGGGTGTGTCTGGACAGGATGCTGTTATGGGTGTGTCTGGACAGGCTGCTGTTCTACATGTGTCTGGACAGGATGCTGTTCTGGGTGTGTCTGGACAGGCTGCTGTTCTACATGTGTCTGGACAGGCTGCTCTTCTGGGTGTGTCTGGACAGGATGCTGTTCTGGGTGTGTCTGGACAGACTGCTGTTCTGGGTGTGTCTGGACAGGATGCTGTTCTGGGTGTGTCTGGACAGGCTGCTGTTCTACATGTGTCTGGACAGGATGCTCTTCTGGGTGTGTCTGGACAGGCTGCTGTTCTGGGTGTGTCTGGACAGGATGCTGTTCTGGGTGTGTCTGGACAGGATGATGTTCTGGGTGTGTCTGGACAGGATGCTGTTCTGGGTGTGTCTGGACAGGATGCTGTTCTGGGTGTGTCTGGACAGGATGCTGTTCTACATGTGTCTGGACAGGATGCTGTTCTGGGTGTGTCTGGATAGGATGCTGTTCTGGGTGTGTCTGGACAGGCTGCTGTTCTACATGTGTCTGGACAGGCTGCTGTTCTGGGTGTGTCTGGACAGGATGCTGTTCTACATGTGTCTGGACAGGATGCTGTTCTGGGTGTGTCTGGACAGGCTGCTGTTCTGGGTGTGTCTGGACAGGATGCTGTCCTGGGTGTGTCTGGACAGGATGCTGTTCTGGGTGTGTCTGGACAGGATGCTCTTCTGGGTGTGTCTGGACAGGATGCTGTTCTGGGTGTGTCTGGACAGGATGCTGTTCTGGGTGTGTCTGGAGAGGATGAAGTTCTGGGTGTGTCTGGACAGGCTGCTGTTCTGGGTGTGTCTGGAGAGGATGCTGTTCTGGGTGTGTCTGGACAGGCTGCTGTTCTGGGTGTGTCTGGACAGGATGCTGTTCTGGATGTGTCTGGACAGGCTGCTGTTCTGGGTGTGTCTGGACAGGATGATGTTCTGGGTGTGTCTGGACAGGATGCTGTTCTGGGTGTGTCTGGACAGGATGCTGTTCTGGGTGTGTCTGGACAGGCTGCTCTTCTGGGTGGGTCTGGACAGGATGCTGTTCTGGGTGTGTCTGGACAGGATGCTGTTCTGGGTGTGTCTGGACAGGCTGCTGTTCTGGGTGTGTCTGGACAGGATGCTGTTCTGGGTGTGTCTGGACAGGCTGCTGTTCTGGGTGTGTCTGGACAGGATGCTGTTCTGGGTGTGTCTGGACAGGCTGCTCTTCTGGGTGTGTCTGGACAGGCTGCTGTTCTGGGTGTGTCTGGACAGGATGCTGTTATGGGTGTGTCTGGACAGGCTGCTGTTCTACATGTGTCTGGACAGGATGCTGTTCTGGGTGTGTCTGGACAGGCTGCTGTTCTACATGTGTCTGGACAGGCTGCTGTTCTGGGTGTGTCTGGACAGGATGCTGTTCTGGGTGTGTCTGGACAGGATGCTGTTCTACATGTGTCTGGACAGGATGCTGTTCTGGGTGTGTCTGGACAGGATGCTGTTCTACATGTGTCTGGACAGGATGCTGTTCTGGGTGTGTCTGGACAGGATGCTGTTCTGGGTGTGTCTGGACAGGCTGCTGTTCTGGGTGTGTCTGGACAGGATGCTGTTCTGGGTGTGTCTGGACAGGATACTGTTCTGGGTGTGTCTGGACAGGATGCTGTTCTGGGTGTGTCTGGACAGGATGCTGTTCTGGGTGTGTCTGGACAGGATACTGTTCTGGGTGTGTCTGGACAGGATGCTGTTCTGGGTGTGTCTGGACAGGATGCTGTTCTGGGTGTGTCTGGACAGGATGCTGTTCTGGGTGTGTCTGGAGAGGATGAAGTTCTGGGTGTGTCTGGACAGGCTGCTGTTCTGGGTGTGTCTGGACAGGATGCTGTTCTGGGTGTGTCTGGACAGGATGCTGTTCTGGGTGTGTCTGGACAGGATGCTGTTCTGGGTGTGTCTGGACAGGATGCTGTTCTGGGTGTGTCTGGACAGGATGATGTTCTGGGTGTGTCTGGACAGGATGCTGTTCTGGGTGTGTCTGGACAGGCTGCTGTTCTGGGTGTGTCTGGACAGGATGGTGTTCTGGGTGTGTCTGGACAGGTTGTTCTTCTGTGTGTGTCTGGGGACAGGATGTTGCTCGTCATAGCTGGACCAGATGCTGTGCTTCATCTATTTTAATGTCTTTGGAATATTGGCGATGGTTTAACCATTCTGTTATGGTTTGGATACCAAGTGTGCTTCCAGAGCTCCTATTAATGCAACAATATTTAGAGGTAAAAAGATTAGTTTATGAGAGTTGTAACCTAATCAGTTCATCCTATTTTGAAAGGACTGCCTGGGTGCTAACTTTAGGCAGGTGGGGAGTGACCAGAGGCGGTGGGCATGCCCTGGAAGGGTGGGCCTTCCCTGCGGCGACCCCTTTATCTCCCTCTCTCTGCTTCCTGGCCTGGCCATGAGCTTCCTGTCATGTCCTTCCCCCATGATATACAGACTCATTTTGGGTCTAGAACAATGGAGTTGGTCATCTGTGAATTGGGACCTTTGACCTTATACTTTTCCTTCTCTAAGTTTTTCTTGTCGGGTCTGTGGTCACAGTGATGCAAAAGCTAACTAAAACACACGTTAATGGATACTGAACTTTTCCCAAAAGGCTGGTGTCCTGAGCAGGGTGGCTGTGGACGTTAGGGCCTTGCTGCGGTGTCCTGGGTAAGGTGGCTGTGGGCTTTGGGGCCTTGCTGTGGCTCTGATGTGGTTTCGATCATCTGGTGGCCATTTGGCTAAGGTGGTAGTCATAATTCTGTGTGCTGTTTGGGAGCGTTTCTCTTACAGATATTTCATAAATGTTCATATAACAGTTGAAGAACAGATGCAGGATCAGACTAGGAATTGAGTCCCATGTTGCACACTCTGTTTTATAAAGTAGTTTATCTCAGTATCATACTCCCTGAGAGGAGAGGTGTAGGCTTTCTGTCGGCAAATCATGGCACTACTATAGCTCTGAATGGCGACCTTGGTGTAAAGTCAGCCTCAGCTGGTGCCCTGGGATTCCTGGGTGGGTACTCATGTGCAGCGGCTGGGTCCAGCCCTGCACCAGCAGGGCCATGCAAGTTCCTCTTCTGTCTGTCCCACAGCTGAGTTCTCTGGTAGGTTTTAGGGGTGATGTTGTCTATTTTTCGAAGGTACCCACCTCGTCAGGCTTCATGCACAGCCCTCATAGACTGCAGGTGCAGGTTACCCGTCTACTGCCAGGTGACTTCTGCAGTGCAGCTTCCCTGATACTGCCCCATGCCCAGTAATTATTGAGAAATAGGAATGATTTCCATTCTTACAAATGAGTATCTTTCCTAATCTGCATCAAAAGAGCTTTGGAGTCTGCTCTCCTGATGCACAAAGACCTGTTACCACAGATCAGACACTCACGACTGCCTAGCATCACCCCTTTTAAAGCACACACAGACCTTAGGAACTCTTTACTACATACTACTTATTTCAGAATGCCGTGGAGATCTAATTTTATTGAACTTAAAAATATTTTCGTTCAATAGTAGTATCACCTGAGGTCAAATAATTCTCTCCAGGGAGCTGCAGAGAAGCAGTTCTTGTGAGGAAAAGTGCCAGTTAAAGCTAATTTCTGCAGGCTGTTCAGGTTATCATGGTTTCCCAACAATCCTAAGTGAATGTGTCTTTGTTTCATAATCATTTTTGTAGCATCGTCCAGAGACTTGTGACATCAGTACCTTATGCAAACAAAGCATGGTGAGGTACCTGGTTGTTCTCCTTTTTCATTGGAAGCAAAACCTCTCAAGTGGCCAACAGGGTGTGGGTAAGATCTAAATGGCCACTAACAAGATTTCTCTCAAATGGAGATTTTGTCTCCAGATATGAAGACAAACTTAAACATATCATGGTCTTTGCTTATTTGAAATACCTATGTCCAGCAGAAAAGAAAAGCCACAGAGGAAAGCCTTTCTTCAATTGAGTGTCGGTGAGCTCTGGGGGACCGTCGCTTGGGAGAAGCGGCTTCCTCTGTACTGTAGTGCCCTTGGCCAGCTGCTGCTCCTGCTGCTGACGCAGCCTTCCAAGTTCCCACCTGCCCCTTGTCCTGTGATTCTGACGGTGTGCTCGCTCTAACATTACACACTCAGTAGTAAGTTTGCACCAACTGTTTGACTTAGCTTTTGCTGGTCAATAAATTCTGCTACTAAATAACTTGCTTCCTGAGGTTTTCCACAGAATGTGACTTTTTGTCAACAACAGCTTCACTCTACTTGAGATTCTAATAGCCCTTAAAAATAATCAGCACCATTACTTGTCAAACGGCTGTGATTTGCTCTTCAGCATCTTTAATTTTGCCAAAGCCAGCGCCTGTGAGTCATTTGCCGCTGATGGTGCACAGGGACAGTGCAGCTCGGAGAACTACCCAGGGAGAGGGCATGACGGGTAGCTTCCCGAACAGACGGATTTCGCGTTCCACGTTGCATGAAAGCCTTAAGACGGCACAGCAGATTCGGGACTGCTTGCCTCATCAGATTGCCTGTAGGCCGAGGCCCAACAGAGGCTTCCTCCCTTCACACTCCATCTTTAGAGATGGCTGGGTTGGGCCATGGGCCAGTGGGCTGGTGTGACATAAATGCTATGGATCATAACAGAAGTCGTCACAGGTAGCTGAATCATCATGGGAACTTGTGAAAACTTCCCGATGCTGTTCTTGGTGGCCCGTGCCACCCACAAGTCCTACTGGCACAGCGAGAGCTGGGTGACAGCAGGGTGACGGCAGGCCAGCGGTGGGGGAGGGCACATAAGATTGCTCCTTTTAAAGGAATTTCTCTTTTAACTCTTTATCACAGAGTAGAGCTTGCTTACTTTTGTGAGCCACTTGGTGACAGGTTGCAGGACGGGTGGAGACCCTGTTCAGGAGAAAAGGGAGCAACGTCAGTGGCTCCCAACTGACCCACTCCACACCTCCCGTCTCGTGTGGCAAGTGAGAATGGACTGAGCCACATGGATGCCACCTCAGTGTGCCCTGATGGGCTCAGGAAGGCCTCTCTCCAAAGAGCCAACGGGCACTGTTCCCTGAGCTTCTACCTCATCCCAGGAGTGTTCGATTCTTTTCCTTCCTTCCTTCCTTCCTTCCTTCCTTCCTTCCTTCCTTCCTTCCTTCCTTCCCTCCTTCCTTCCCTCCTTCCTTCCCTCCTTCCTTTCTTCCTCCCTCCCTTTCTTTCTTTTTCTCTCTCTCTTTTCTTTTCCTTCTTTCCTTCCCTCCCTCCCTCCCTCCTTCCTTCCTTCCTTCTTTTTTAATCCAGGGGCATTTCACCACCGAGCTATACCCCCAACCCTTTTTGCTATTTTATTTACAGACAGAGAGTCTCACTCAGTTGCTTAGGGCCTTGCTAAATTGCTGAGGCTGACCTTGAACTTGCAATCCTCCTGCCTTAGCCTCCTGAGCCACTGGGATGACGGGTGGGCACTACTGCACCTGGACCAAGTACTTTGTATTCACAATCTCCCAGGACCTCCAGCTAACTCCTCGGAATCCAGGTCAAGACACGCCGGTTGTCCCAGTTAGACTTGTTTGTAGTTGCAGTGAATTAAGTGAGGATAGAAAAGATAGTATGGCTCTCTGGGAGGTCAGGTTAACAGGATGCGATAGGCAGTGCAGGAGAGTGAGTTTCTACAGAGACTTCTCTGGCCAGGAATACTTGAAAGACTTTGTAAAAACTGAGGGGTAAAGACGATATTCATATTCGAGCAGGGGAGCTGGGTGTCTCACGGCACACCCTGCCCATTTCCCTGGGGCACAGGGCTCCTGGGGACTAGGACGTGGAGCCCCTGCTCCTTGCCCTGGAGGCTGGGGAGGCTCCTGCCCCCAAGGAGTTTCTGTTTTCCCCCCACTGGTGGCAGAATTCCGTGCAGCTTTGTGGCCCACCTACCAGCCGCTCAGTAAGACGCAAAGGTGAGCTGGCAGAAGCAGGAAGCCCCTGGCTGGCTCACTGGGCTGCCGTTTCTTCAGGCACTCTCAATTAGAACTGGAGAAGACTTTATAAAAGGAAAAGCATACGCTCTCTCAAGGGTGGGAGGAATGCTGTGTGGTTCTAGAATGTACACCGGTAAGGTCGTTTCATGCATAAAAAGGCCTTACAGGACTAGCCAGAAAACCTAGACCTGGTTGACTGGTGGTTTCTATAGAAAAAAAAAAAAAATTCAACTTTCACATATAGGATCACAAACTATTAAAGTCCAAGAATATGTGCATTCTAACCAGAAAGGCAGCCAATGAGAAGGTAAAGTTTTTGATCCAAATGTACAGAACAATAACTTCATGAATTAAGCCATAAATATGTGATTCTCTCTCTCATCTGCTGTCCTCTGTCCATCATCCTATATTATTTTCCATTGCTAAATTTGTGAAATTGTTTTTAAGGATAAGGAATGTGGTTCATCTAACTGGAAAAATTAAATATTATGTTGCTAAATGTGAGGCTGACCCATTTTAATAAATTTATAAATCCACAATTTTTTAATAGAAATGGCCTATCACTAAAAGTTTTATAGATTTTTCTTTATAAAAGAATATGCTAAGCCAGGTACAGTGGCTCATGCTCGTAATCCCAGTGGCTCAGCAGCCTGAGGCAGGAGGATTGTGAGTTCAAAACCAGCCTCAGAAACTTAGTGAGACCTTAAGCAACTCGGCAAGACCCTGATTCAAAATAAAATATATATAAAAAAAGGGCTGGAGATGCGACTCAAAGGTTAAGTGTCCCTAGATTCAATTCCCAGTATTAAAAAAAAAAGGGAGACAAAAAAAAGGGAGACAGAGAGAATATGCTAAATTCTACTCTTTATTTAATGTAGCAGAGACTATAGGGACAAAGAGGACCAGTAATATCACCTCCCTCTTTAAAATAAGTCACATGCATGAGTGCGCGCGTGTGCACACACGTATACTCAGTGGCACGTGCTGTTCCCCTTGCTGTGTGCTGGAACGGGTCGTGGCAGGCGAGAGCTAACACCCCTTCCGCTGCCTCCAGGTCCTTCCCTGAGCAGCATCACGGGCACCTTCGGTTTCCCATGAGACCGTATTTTGGAATTGACTTTATACTTGCTTGATAATTTCTCCTGAGGGAGGAAAGGGAAGTCAAGTCCAGATCTGAGGAAGGAGACGCAGGGTAGTTGAAACACTCAGATGGAAGCTGGCACGTAAGTCGCAGCACTGTCCCGCCTTATGTTCAGGTTTCACTTGCTGCATCTGCAGCATGCCTTCACTGATGGTCTCTGTCATCCCCTCCTGGCAATCACTTCTTTACCAGGGAATTCCCTGTCTCCAGGTTCCACCTGTATTCCCTGTCTCCAGGTTCCACCGATCCCCGTGACCCCAGTCCGGAAGCTTTTGTCCCTCCCTGTCTACCATGTGGCTCTGGGCAGGTTTGCTGGCTGCCATGCTGTCACATTGGGGCCCCTCCCAAGCTACCTGACCTTTACTGTGGTTGGCATTTGCCACCTCCTCTCGGAATGCTCCCTCCTTGCCATCTTGGGCACTACTTCTGGGATCCTCCTGCCCCTAGTCCCTTTGCTGGGGTCACTTGGAACCCCTGAGGGTGGATACTGGGGTGCTCAGGATTCTTGATCCTCTTCTCCATCTGTACTCTGGTTTGGCTGTTTCAAACCCAATTCACATTTTGAGCTGGTCCAAAGATCTCTCTGGTTTGACTTCTGCTTTGAAGTCCAGACTCACACATCCAGTTGTCTCCTCGACCTCAGAGTGCATGGGTCCAACCAGCATCTCACAGAGAGCACAGTGAAGCACCCCGGACCCGCTTCCAGCCTGTCCTCCCGCACTGCCGTCCTCTCCTTAGAAGCGCCACTCCCTTTATTTCAGTTACTTGGGTGGAAAAGGTCGCAGTCACTTTTCACCTCCTTTTTCTCTAGACAGCACATCCTTCAGCAAAGCACCTACTCTGCCCATCCCGCCCAGGGTCCCGCATTCCTGCACTTCCTGCCAGTCCCAGATCTGGTCGGCCAGGCAGAGCCTGCACCACGGCCAGTCCCTCCTAAGTCTCTCCGTCTCTGTTTTTGCTTCTGCTCCATCTGCTCTCAACACAGAAATTAGTTCGCTTTCTAAAAGTCGGTTGATGTCACACTGCTGCTCACAGTCCTCCAGGGGCACTGGGTAAGAGCTGAGCCTGATGCTGTTCTCCCAGGCCCCAGTCACTGCGGCCCCGCAGCCCGTGATCTCACACGTGTCCCCGCTGTGCTGCTGCCCCACACGGCAGCGCTGTGAGCGTGTCCGTGTGCTGCGGCTTCAGAGCTCCTGCCCTCCTCAGTCTGAAGTGATCCCGAGTCGTCTTCCGTAGACGTGCACAGGCTCCTTGCTATGTGCAAAGCAATGCACTGAGCCCTGGGTTCCAAATCGCCTGAGCCCTGTGACAGAGCCACTCACACGCCACACATTTCCTGAAGGGGTTTGTTACTCACAGGTGGGCATCTGGGACAGTAGAAGCCTCGGACCCCTGGGATTGGCCCCAAGGCCCAGGAAACCTGCTCAGGGTGCACAGCCTTGACTGCATACGCCTGTCGTGATCCACAGAGGGCCCCAGGGAAGCAGCCACCCTGGGTTTTGTCCCAGGGATTGTGTGTCCCTGGGCATTGAAGGCCATCCTACTTCTGAGGTTGGTGGGACAGCAGCCCCTCTCCACCCACACGTGATGGCTCCACTCACATTCCATGGTCACCTGTGAGAAATTAAAGCAAGAACAAACAACAAAATAAAATAGAAGGTTGGTCCAGACCCTGGAGCTGCGCCTGCGCTGCGTCCTCCAGATCCCCATGCGGCCTCATTCACGGAGGCCTGGCGTGCTCACAGCAGACTCCTCCCTCCTGAGGCAGGAGGCACCCTCCCTCGTGCTCCGCCATGTGGCACCGTCACTGTCAGTCAGCTCCCCATTGTTGTGACCAGAAGACCTGAGGAGAACAACTCGGAGGAGGAAGCATTTGTTTGGGGCTCGTGGTTTCGAGGTTCAGTACATGGTCAGCTGACGCCACTGCTCTGGGCCCAACATAAGGAAGTGCGCCGTGGTGGTAGCGCAGAGCAGAGGGCAACTCTCAACTCATGGCAGCCAGGAAGCTGAGAGCGCGTGAGGGTCGATGATAGAACACCGATCTGGAGATGGCTTCCTCCACCACACCCTCCTGCCTGCGGTCACCGCCTTACAGCTGTCCTTTCAAGTTACTAGTCCACAGAGGGATTAATCCCCTGGCCGTTATGGCTTTCATGATCCAATCCCTCCACCTCTGACATTCTGTGTCATCTCTCATGGGGGTTTTGGGGAGACACCTCATAGCCAAACCAAAGCAGTCCAGAAGAGAGCAGGGGTCAAGAACAGAGCAGGGGTCCAGAAGAGAGCAGGGGTCAAGAACAGAGCAGGGGTCCAGAAGAGAGCAGGGGTCAAGAACAGAGCAGGGGTCCAGAAGAGAGCAGGGGTCAAGAACAGAGCAGGGGTCCAGAAGAGAGCAGGGGTCCATTAGAGAGCAGGGGTCCAGAAGAGAGCAGGGGTCCAGAACAGAGCAGGGGTCCAGAACAGAGCAGGGGTCCAGAACAGAGCAGGGGTTCGGCAGTATCTGTGAAATGAAGCCACAAAAGACGCTTGCCTTTAGAGCCAAAAATGAAATGAAATAACTCAGGACTGTATCTGACAAATAGTCACTGATTAATAAGGGGCAAGTATCAATGTAAAGGTCAATAAGAACCCTTAGTATTGACATGTTCCATAGTGATGCAACTTTACAGAAATCATCATAGGAGGTAAAGGTCTATGCTTACAAACCAGGGCGAACATACATATGTGTATTATGGGGCGCCACTTAAGAACAGACCGATCACCACTGAGAAGTCCAAATGTGAGAGTCTTTATTAAGCCAGCTGGGTGACTGTCTCACACAATGCCCCGAAAAATGGCTATTGGGAGAGCAGCCCCGACCACAGGGTTGTAGGGGTTCTTATACCAAAAATCACATTAATCATAAGTGTCTGTTGCTATGATTCGAAATTACACATTGACATCATGAGATCATCGACAGAGGGGGAAGTGGGTCAGAATGACCCTTACCTAGGTACAAACTAAAGAATGGTTGCTAACATCCACACAGTCACTGTTCACATGGTACATTGTTTAGGAGCAACAGGGATCAAAAGAGAGCAATTCTTTACTACATAGGAGTTGCCATTGTATATTATTAAACATGTCACACCAAGTAACTGATGATGGGCACAGAGGCGGGGTATTCCCATGGGAGAAGCTTACTTCCTACATAACATGGAGTCTCAGAGAAAAATGGAGTCTGTTTAGTCATTTCCCTGAGAGTCTGGCCTGTAACATTCTCATGGAGCCAGATCTGTCAGCCCATCACATTCCCCACTGGTTTTTTGTACATAATCAAATCATTGATTCATTAGTAGTGGATAGGTGATTGTAGTGAGTGTCCAGCACCATTAGCTTAACAGACTGGATTCTATCTCTAACATATTTAGTTGAACAGTTTATCATGCATGGCCTGATTAAAAGTCCCAACGTAACTACGATGAGAGATACCTGAGAGGTTAGTATAGAAACAATAGGTTTCCCTTAAGGCCATACATAATTTTTAATTTTAAAAACAGCAAATTTAACCTTCTTTTGTTTTGTAAAACTACCTCAGCAGGTGAATCAAGGAAATTTTTCAGTGGCTTACAGAGTTTTTACCTCACTGAAGTCCAAATCTATTTGTTTACTTAAAGTTTTGAAATTCTGATTTCCGTTAATCAGGGCAGTGGTTCCTACAGCTGTGGAGCCCACTAATCCTATTCCCACTAGGAGGGGAACTAAGACAGGGGCTGCTTGTTTAGATATTAGTCCCATATGTTTTTTTCTTCCCTCTTTATCGTAATAGTACACCTGGGGAATGATGTGAACAGCAACACAGAATTTATCCCATTTGGCAATCTCAAAAAGTTGAAGGGCTAAGCGTGGAGTTATTCCTGACGTAGTCCAAGCAAGAGAAAAAACACGATTAACATTTTTTTAGTCTATCTTTAGATGGTGGTTGGGGTCTCTGAGGGCTGTCCATTTTTCTGTTGTCTTGACTCAGATGTGATGAGTCCATGTTGTGAGTAAGGTCCCTTCCATTTCAGCTGGGTGTTAGTCCTTTCTGGAACAATTTGATGTAGACATAGTCTCCTGACTGGACTGGGTGTTGGAAATCAGTGGTCTCTTGGGGCTGGTTCTCTCATAAGTTGAACCTGTTGAGAGACTTAACAACAGGTTAGAACAGGAGCAGGTTCTTGATGAGGGTGGAGGAAGGCTCTGGAAGCATTAACATTTTAATCTCTCAGAGGTCATTTGCCTCCAACTTTCTGGACCCAAACTGGCCCTTATTTTTGTGATTTAACCCAATTTACCTATCTATATTGACTGTCTTTTAAAATTCTTATTATTACCCCTCTAATTTTAGGGACTTTTTACTGCTGTAAGGAAAAAAGGGCAATGACTGCTCTTGTTGTTTCAAACAAATGGGGCGATGTGGGGTGGGGCAAGCAGTAAAAAGTTTCCTTTTAGAAATGGAATCTTTCTACAGGTAAAAGTCTTGTTTTATGAAAAAAAAACAAAAAAACATGAGTACAAAATAAATAGCATCTGGAATATGTCAATGAATATTATGAAGCTTTTGGAAATTAATAATCTCTTACTAGGAGGTGGAAGAGCTGAGACGTTGTTCACATAAGAAGGTCTAACAAAGTCTAACAAGGCTGGAGAGGATAAGGCCTTAATTGTAAATCTTAACACTGTTGGAGTTATCAGGAATGTAAACACAACATTTACTTAAGTTACTTACTGTCATCTTTTTATTTTTTTGTAAAATATCTTTATTGGTATAATCTCTTTGTTTAGTAGAGATCCCTTTATTTTTGTTACTTAGGGTTAGAGAATCATACTAGCAAACATTGATTAAGTCTGCCTGTACTGGAGGTTAGGATGATCTGTAGATCTTAAACTGACTAAAAACTTATAACTCTAACAGTTTCTCTTGATAGTTATCAGGCAATTTTGTCTAAGAATCTTTTTTGTTACCTCCAGTTTTATTTATTTTGGAGGCTACGAAAAGTGTACATCTCAAGTTACATTAAATTAACTATTGTTTAGTTTTGAAAATGTCCAGGAATGACTGTGTTTTGGTTTTAACTGTTTTTGCTACGTGTTTAAGATCAAGCTGGTCAAATTGACCTTGTTCCTATCTGCTGTTAAGAGTCAGCTGAGTTCCCACAGGGGTCACTCTTGGGGAACTTGAGAGCAACTTCTTAGCTCCTTTAGTGTCATTCGCCTGGGAGGGCCTCCTTGATGAGGTGGCTTCCTTTGGAAGCATTAGGGATGTCTCTCTTTCCCAAGGACCCTCCTCTGTAGCAGGTGCAATGATTGGCTTCTCATCCTCTAATGGTCTCATGAATCTCCCTGATCGGAAGGTCGTGTGGCCCAGAGTTGCAAAGTTCCTTAGAGAAGTTCTCTTGTTCCCTGGGTTTAGATGGACTCTGAGGGCAAGAGCCAAATATTGATTCTCTTGACCCCTTTATTTTAATCTCGATCTTTAAGTTTTGATCTTTTTTTTTTTTTATTTATTTATTTTTTTTTACGTTTACATAGGGTAATGATGTTTATTATATTTTTCCCCTCCCCCCACCCCTCCCACCCCTCCCACCCCTCCCACCCCTCTTTTCCCTCTACACAGTCCTTCTTTCCTTCATTCTTACTGCTCTCCTTAGCCTAACTCTAAACCTAACCCTAAACCTAATGCTAGCCCCTCCCACCCCCCATTATATGTCCTCATCCGCTTATCAGCGAGATCATTCGTCCTTTAGTTTTTTGAGATTGGCTTATCTCACTTAGCATGATATTCTCCAATTTCGACCATTTGCCTACAAATGCCATAATTTTATCATTCTTCATTGCGGAGTAATATTCCATTGTATAAATATGCCACAGTTTCTTTATCCATTCATCAACTGAAGGACATCTAGGTTGGTTCCACAATCTGGCTATGGTGAATTGAGCAGCAATGAACATTGATGTGGCTGTATCTCTGTAGTATGCTGATTTTAAGTCCTTTGGGTATAGGCCAAGGAGTGGGATAGCTGGGTCAAATGGTGTTTCCATTCCAAGCTTTCTGAGGAATCTCCACACTGCTTTCCAGAGTGGTTGCACTAATTTGCAACCCCACCAGCAATGTATGAGTGTTCCTTTTTCACCACATCCTCGCCAACACCTATTGTTGCTTGTATTCTTGATAATCGCCATTCTAATTGGGGTGAGATGAAATCTTAGGGTAGTTTTGATTTGCATTTCCCTTATTACTAGGGATGTTGAACATTTTTTCATATATCTGGTGATTACTTGTACATCTTCTTCTGTGAAGTGTCTGTTCATTTCCTTAGCCCATTTGTTGATTGGATTATTTGTATTCTTCGTGTAGAGTTTTTTGAGTTCTTTATAGATTCTGGAAATTAGCGCTCTATCTGAGGTATGGTTGGCAAAGATATTCTCCCACTCTGTAGGCTCTCTCTTCACATTTCTGATAGTTTCCTTTGCTGAGAGAAAGCTTTTTAGTTTGAATCTATCCCAGTTGTTGATTCTTGCTTTTATTTCTTGTGCTATGGGAGTCCTGTTAAGGAAATCTGATCCTGAGCCAACAAGTTGAAGATTTGGACCTACTTTTTCTTCTATAAGATGCAGGGTCTCTGGTCTGATTCCGAGGTCCTTGATCCATTTTGAGTTGAGTTTTGTGTAGGGTGAGAGATAGGGGTTTAGTTTCATTCTATTGCATATAGTTTTCCAGTTTTCCCAGCACCATTTGTTGAAGAGGCTATCTTTTCTCCATTGCATATTGTTGGAACCTTTGTCTAGTATGAGAAAATTGTATTTATTTGGGTTTGTGTCCATGTCCTCTATTCTGTACCATTGATCTACCTGTCTATTTTGGTACCAATACCATGCCGTTTTTGTTACTATTGCTTTGTAGTAGAGTTGAAGATCTGGTATTGCAATACCCCCTGCTTCGCTCTTGCTACTGAGGATTGCTTTAGCTATTCTAGGTTTTTTATTCTTCCAGATGAATTTCATAATTGCTTGCTCTATTTCTGCGAGGTACATCATTGGGATTTTAATTGGAATTGCATTGAATCTGTATAGAACTTTAGGTAGTATAGCCATTTTGACGATATTAATTCTGCCTATCCAGGAACATGGGAGATCTTTCCATCTTCTAAGGTTTTCTTGAATTTCTTTCTTTAGTGTTCTGTAGTTCTCATTGTAGAGGTCTTTCACCTCTTTTGTGAGATTGATTCCCAAGTATTTATTTTTTTCGATGCTATTGTGAATGGAGTAGTTTTCCTAATTTCTCTTTCTGAAGATTCATCACTTATGTATAAAAATGCATTGGATTTATGAGCATTGATCTTGTAACCTGCTACTTTACTGAATTCACTTATGAGTTCTAAAAGTTTTCTGGTGGAATTTCCAGGTTCCTCTAAATATATAATCATGTCATCAGCGAACAGGGATAGTTTGAGTTCTTCTTTTCCTATTCGTATCCCTTTAATTTCTTTGGTTTGTCTGATTGCTCTGGCTAGAGTCTCAAGGACGATGTTGAATAGAAGCGGTGAAAGAGGGCATCCCTGCCTTGTTCCAGTTTTTAGGGGGAACGCTTTCAGTTTTTCACCATTTAGAATGATATTAGCCATGGGCTTAGCGTAGATGGCCTTTATAATGTTTAGGAATGTTCCCATTACCCCAATTTTTTCTAGTGTTTTGAGCATGAAGGGATGCTGTATTTTATCAAATGCTTTTTCTGCATCTATTGAAATAATCATGTGATTCTTAACTTTAAGTCTGTTGATATGGTGAATGACATTTATTGATTTCCGAATGTTGAACCAACCTTGCATCCCTGGGATAAAACCCACTTGATCGTGGTGCACTATCTTTTTAATATATATTTGTATGCGATTTGCTAAAATTTTGTTGAGAATTTTTGCATCGATGTTCATTAAGGATATTGGTCTGAAATTTTCTTTCCTTGATGTGTCTCTGTCTGGTTTAGGTATCAGGGTGATATTGGCTTCATAGAACGAGTTTGGTAGGGTTCCCTCCTCTTCTATTTCATGGAATAGTTTGAGGAGTATTGGAATGAGCTCTTCTTTAAAGGTTTTATAGAACTCGGCTGAGAACCCATCTGGTCCTGGACTTTTCTTTGTTGGTAGGCTTTTGATGACCTCTTCTATTTCATTGCTTGAAATTGGTTTATTTAAGTTGTGTATGTCCTCCTCGTTCAGTTTAGGTAGTTCATATGTCTCTAGAAATTTGTTGATGTCTTCAAGGTTTTCTGTTTTGTTGGAGTATAGATTTCGAAATAGCTTCTAATTATGTTTTGTATTTCACTCGTGTCTGTTGTGATGTTTCCTTGTTCATTCCGAATTTTAGTAATTTGAGTTTTCTCCCTTTTTCTCTTTGTTAGTGTGGCTAAGGGTTTATCAATTTTATTTATTTTTTCAAAGAACCAACTATTTATTTTATTAATTTTTCCGATTGTTTCTTTTGTTTCGATTTCGTTGATTTCGGCTCTGATTTTAACTATTTCCTGTCTTCTACTACTTTTGGTATTGGTCTGCTCTTCTTTTTCTAGTGCTTTGAGCTGTAGTGTTAACTCGTTTATTTGTTGATTTCTACTTCTTTTTTTGAATGCACCCCATGAAATAAATCTTCCTCTAAGTACTGCTTTCATAGTGTCCCAGAGATTTTGATATGATGTGTCTTTGTTCTGGTTTACTTCTAAGAATTTTTTAATTTCCCTCCTGATGTCTTCTGTTATCCATTCATCATATAATAGTGTATTATTTAGTCTCCAGGTATTGGAGAAGTTTCTGTTTTTTATTCTGTCATTTATTTCTAATTTCAATCCATTATGATCTGATAGAGTACAAGGTAGTATCTCTATCTTCTTGTATTTACTAACAGTAGCTTTGTGGCATAAAATATGGTCTATTTTAGAGAAGGATCCATGTGCTGCTGAGAAGAAAGTGTATTCGTTCTTTGTTGGATGGTATATTCTATATATGTCTGTTAAGTCTAAATTGCTGATTGTGTTGTTGAGATCTATAGTTTCTTTATTCAATTTTTGTTTGGACGATCTATCCAGTGGTGAGAGAGGTGTGTTAAAATCGCCTAGTATTATTGTGTTGTGGTCTATTTGATTTCTGGAATTGAGAAGGATTTGTTTGACGTACGTGGATGAGCCAATGTTCGGGGCATAGATATTTATGATTGTTATGTCTTGCTGATTTATGCTTCCCTTAAGCAGCATGTAGTGTCCTTCTTTATCCCTTCTGACTAGTTTTGGTTTGAAGTCCACATTATCTGAGATGAGGATGGATACTCCAGCTTTTTTGCCGTGTCCGTGTGCATGGTGTGTTTTTCCCCATCCTTTCACCTTTAGTCTATGGGTGTCTCTTTCTATGAGATGTGTCTCTTGCAGGCAGCATATTGTTGGATTTTTCTTTTTAATCCAATCTGCCAGTCTGTGTCTTTTGATTGATGAATTCAGGCCATTAACATTCAGGGTTATTATTGTGATATGATTTGTATTCCCAGTCAATTGACTCATATTTGTTTTTGACATGATTTGGTTTCTCCTTTATTTGGCTATTCCTTTAGGCTAGCGCCTCCTGTTGCTGATTTGCATCGTTGTTTTTCATCTCTTCCTCATGGAATATTTTGCTGAGAATGTTCTGTAATGCTGGCTTTCTTTTTGTAAATTCCTTTAGCTTTTGTTTATCATGGAAGGATCTTATTTCATCGTCAAATTTGAAGGTAAGTTTTGCTGGGTATAAGATTCTTGGTTGGCATCCATTTTCTTTCAGGGCTTGGTATATGTTGTTCCAGGCCCTTCTAGCTTTTAGGGTCTGGATTGAAAAATCTGCTGATATTCTTATTGGTTTCCCTCTGAATGTAATTTGATTCTTTTCTCTCGCGGCCTTTAAAATTCTGTCTTTATTTTGTATGTTAGGTATTTTCATAATAATGTGCCTTGGTGTGGGTCTGTTGTAATTTTGTATGTTTGGAGTTCTATAAGCCTCTTGTACTTGGTTTTCCATTTCGTTCTTCAGATTTGGGAAATTTTCTGTTATTATTTCATTGAATAGATTGTTCATTCCTTTGGTTTGTTTCTCTAAGCCTTCCTCAATCCCAATAATTCTCAAATTTGGCCTTTTCATGATATCCCATAGTTCTTGGAGATTCTGTTCATGATTTCTTACCATCTTCTCTGTTTGTTCCACTTTGTTTTCAAGGTTATATATTTTGTCTTCAATGTCTGAGGTTCTGTCTTCCAGGTGTTCTATCCTATTGGTTATGCTTTCTATGGAGTTTTTAACTTGGTTTATTGTTTCCTTCATTTCAAGGATTTCAGTTTGGTTTTTTTTCAGTATCTCTAACTCTTTATTGAAATGATCTCTTGCTTCCCGTATTTGGTCTTTTAACTGTTGATTGGTGCGATCATTTAATGCCTGCATTTGCTCTTTCATCTCCTCCTTCAATGCCTGCATTTGCTCTTTCATCTCCTCATTAGCTTCCCTGATCGTTTTAATTACGTACATTCTGAACTCCCTTTCTGACATTTCTTCTGCTCTGCTGTCATTGGGTTTTATTGATGTAGTATCTAGGTTTGTTTGGGACATTTTCTTCCCTTGTTTTCTCATAATGGTCAGTTGTCAGTGGGACCCTGAGATATTGCAGTTTTCCACTATTGGCTTATAGTGTCCCAGTAGATTTCCAGTGTATCACCTCCCAGCCTTCAGTAGCCTGATGTCTTGGAGGAATCTGATAAAGCAGCTCATTCGAAGAATACTGCCCCTAGCCCCTACTGGTTCCACGTTTTGGAACTGGCTCTGTGCGGAAATGCTCTCACTGTGGGCCTGCACCGTGCAGCTGGCCGTGTGGGAAGAGCCCACTGCCGGAGTGTGGAAGACTACCTTGGGAAGACTCAAGCTGCCCTGCCCGGCTCTGCTAAGCCACCTCTATCTGGGCCTGCCACCCGGGCTGAGCTTTACCCAGTGGGCAGACTCACCCGTGGCTCCACTTCAGTTCGAGTCTCTCAATGCCTCCCCTTCTTAACTCCTGGGTTGTGGAGCGACCGGAGGTGCAGTCTCCCTCTAGGCCGCCATCTTGGATCGCCCCGTGAAGAGAGCCCGCAGCCGGAGTGGGCAGAGCCGCCTGAAGAGGTCTCCGGCTGCCCTGCCCTTATCCCTGAGGCTGACTGCAGATCGAGGCTCTCCGCTGGTTCTTTGCAGGAGTACACTGCACTGCAGGGGCTCCGGGACTCGGAGCGTGCTCTGTTCAGACAGGCTCTCACTAGCGGGCCAGTTCCGTTCCGAGAACCTGGAGAAGCTGGCTGTGTGGGCGGGGCCCACCGCCGGAGTGCGCAGGACTGCCTGTGGATGACTCTAGCTGCCCTGCCCGGCTCCGATAAGCCACCTCTATCTGGGCCTGCCACCCGGGCCGAGCTTTACCCAGTGGGCAGACTCACCCGTGGCTCCACTTCAGTCCGAGTCTCTCAATGCCTCCCCTTCTTAACTCCTGGGTTGTGGAGCGACCGGGGGTGCAGTCTCCCTCTAGGCCGCCATCTTGGATCGCCCCGTGAAGAGAGCCCGCAGCCGGAGTGGGCAGTGCCGCCTGAAGAGGTCTCCGGCTGCCCTGCCCTTATCCCTGAGTCTGACTGCAGATCGAGGCTCTCCGCTGGTTCTTTGCAGGAGTACACTGCACTGCAGGGGCTCCGGGACTCGGAGCGTGCTCTGTTCAGACAGGCTCTCACTAGGGGGCCAGTTCCGTTCCAAGTTTTGATCTTAAACATCCAGCAAGTCAGTTTCACCAGTCATACAGTAAGAGTACTGGGTTTTAACTTTAATGCCTATGACTTTATAGTCATTTACCTACTTTTATTAAACTGGGATCTATATTATCTGTCCTATAGGTGAAGGCTTATTATCTCAAATTAATTTAGATTGTTCTTGAAGCAGTACCTCTGTGAAACATTAATCAGTCAACGGTTACAGAGTTTACAAGGAAAATGCAAAATGAAATTAACAACAGTAAAAACATATTTAGTTGTGTAATAGCTATCTTAAATTTTGATTGAGCTTTATATTATATCCCCTATTTGAGATTATAGTAATTTTACAACAAAAAATTAATCTTTTTAATATAACTTTAAATGAGCTGAAGTCTGACTTATTTTGGAGCCATTGTAACATGTAGTAAGGTAGGAAGCAGAGTCTTATCTCAGGTAAGGCAGGGTTCCTCATAAATCTTAGGTAAAGCAGTCCTAGTTCTGAAACTGACATTTATCTTTTTAAATATCACTTTATAAAGTTTACATATATTTTTCCCAAGTCTATTCGAATGTTAGTTAACACAGTATGATATTACATCTAAAACATGAACCAAAGAAAGCTGAGAGAGCTTTTAACTTTCCTTTTGTGTAGTAAAGTGGCAAAATGTTTTCCTGTTTCCTGATAATAGCTTTTAAACAGATCAGACTCTCATTATCTTTTAGAAATACATTTACATTTTTATCCCAGTGCAGAAGGTAACATAAGGTTCAGCTCTAGTTACAGAACACTAAATGATATTAATAAATCCCCAATAAAATTCCTTATTTTGATAAGTTTAAATTTACCATTACAACTTTAGGTGGAGAACACCAGCTTGATAAAATGTTCTTTAAACCTTTTAAAGACTTGTATACCTGGAAGATATGAACACATTTAATATATGAATAAAAATAATAGAATCATAATTACATTGATGTTTTTATATTAACCTTGTTTAACTTTTAAAGAAAATTTAGATTTTGTAATGTAGTATAACACTCTAACAGTTGCTGTTTGACCAGAGTTGTACAAACCCCCAATTTTTAAGACTAGTTGCTCTAGAGAATAAAACATAACAGATACAATGTTAAGAGTAAATTAATGCTTTCAGAATTATTGGCCATTTTAGCATATAGACTAAAATTTGGTTTATATCAGTACATTAATATTTGACCTTAGGAAAAACCTTGAATAGTTTTAACTGTTGTGTCACTTACATATACATATAAACCTTTTAAAATTTACTCTTAATTAACATTTTTTAATCACTTAGACACTCTTGTTGTTTACTTAGATGTATTATAGCCTTATTTTATCACATAAAGACTTTATCTAGAAACATTTTTATTAAATATGTTTTTATATCTAAAACCTTGTAATGTTTTAATCTGTTGATCCCCTTTTTTAAAATTTATATTTTGAAACAACCCTTATAAATTTCTGAATTCAGATAAATTACTCCATTTTAATCTGATGAAATATTTTGTTACTTATAGAACTCTACTTAAATACAATTGAAACTTTTTGACCCTTTATATAGAATAATACCTGTTAAGACTTTTAGTAATCATTTTTTTGGTGATAACATAAAGTAAATTTAAACCTTTTTTTATTTACCCATTTATGAAAACACCAAACATGCTTTAAGTATGTTACCTTATGGAATTTAAGGAGTTAAGAGTACTTGATATTATATTTAACAGTTAGCATTTTAACTTTTTAAACCAATCAGATGTCTCTAACAAACACATCCATGATCAACCCCATATATGTTAAATCTAATTTAGTTATTTTTTTAAAAAACCAAGATATCAGAGAATTATATTAAGCCATATCAGTCATTTCTTTCCTGTTGAAGAAAAACCTAGAAACAATGGATATTAGACATTTTATAAAATTAACATTTTATTTATTTTTCGACCATCTGGTTACTAACAGAAAACTGTGTTAGTAACTTGAAAGCCATATTTTTGTTTAACCAATTTAAAAACCTTTTAAATCATATAAATCAAAAGCATTTGGATCCATTTTTTAAATTTTAATTTGTGAATTCACATGTCAATTTTGGTACCAAATATATGTAAACATGACAATATACCAGTGTACATATACATAAAATAAACAGATGGATAAAGACCTTATAGTTTATTTTTTAAACCCATTAGATTGAGAGTTAATCCTTGTAAACTGGACTCTGAATGAAACAGCATTAAGAAAACTTTATATTTGGATAAAATAGGTCTGATTAAAAATTAACCTAGGTACAGCAGATTGAAATTATGAACTCAAAAACAATAGAATTTTAAAAGTCTTTTTGGCCTCCATCCTGAGATGAAAAAGAATTAAGAGAATATAGACAAGGTTATGCCCTATCCCTCCCTGAAGGAGTTTCCCGAAGAAACAGCAAGGGAGCTGCTTCCATTGGTCTCCTTGGGAGAGCCCCCTCAGATTGGGGTCTTGTTCTAAATCGGTTTTTCTGGTCTCTTGGATAGCAGCCATCAGAATTTTAGCCTGGCATTTTGGCAAACTCCAATAGTTGGAAGTTCCTATTGGCAGCAGTTTACATTTTAATGTAAGCTTCAGCAAACATGGCTAAAAACATTTTTAACCATTTTTTTTAACCCAAATTTGACTATAAAACATTTGATCAGGATGTTCAGGTTGTCCAAAGACAATTTGGTGGACCCCTGAGGGGGCCATCTGACCTCGAAAGTTGGTCATTCTCTCTCACAGAATTTAGAGAGAGAAAAGACATTGCAGCGGGTTCCGTAGTCACTGACTCTCTTCTGGAATTCCTGGAAATTAGTTAACATGCACTGGAGGGGAGCACATGACTGACAGGAGGGAGACTGACCCATGCTTACACTTAAAGGCAACAAAAAAACAGAAAAGGACAAAAAAACACAGAACAGATAAAACACCAAAGACACAGACAAGTGGCCACTCCAGATTCCAGACCAGAGGGACTGAGTGACAGTCCCAGACTCGGGAAGTAATGCTGCGTCCAGCCTTCCTCAGAGTTCCCAGATGCGGATCCGCCAGAACACACTTACCAGTCCCCTGGGGTGCAGAAACAGGTGACTCTCTCGGAGAATTTAGTTCAGTCCTGGGGTGGGGCCCCACAGACCGTGCAGCCTGGGGCTGAGGAACGTCTCTCAGAGAACTTCCCCTAGGAGCAACACTGTGGCCTCTCCCCTCGGCAGGAGTTTCCAGGTCAGTGGTGAGTGGTGGTTACCCACCAGGCAGTGAGGATCTCACTGGGGCCTCCAAATGTTATGGGGCTCAACTTACAGACTGATCACCACTGAGAAGTCCAAATGTGAGAGTCTTCATTAAGCTGGCCAACTGACTCTCTCACACAATGCCCCAAAAAATGGCTATTGGGAGAACAGCCCCGACCACAGGGTTGTAGGTGTTCTTATACCAAAAATCACATTAATCATCAGTGTCTGTTGCTATGATCTGAAATTACACATTAACATCATGAGATCATTGACAGAGGGGGAAGTGGGTCAGAATGACCCTTACCTAGGTACAAACTAAAGAATGGTTGCTAACATCCACACAGTCACTGTTCACATGGTACATTGTTTAGGAGCAATAGGAGTCAAAAGAGAGCAATTCTTTATTACATAGGAGTTGCCATTGTATATTGTTAAATATGTCACACCAAGTAACTGATGATGGGTACAGAGGCAGGGTGTTCCCATGGGAGAAGCTTACTTCCTACATAACATGGAGTCTCAGAGAAAAATGGAGTCTGTTTAGTCATTTCCCTTAGAGTCTGGCCTATAACATTCTCATAGAGCCAGATCGGTCAGCCCATCACATAAACAAACTTCAGTCTTCAACTAAAGGTGCTGAGCTATACTTGATTTTGAGCAGATTCTTTCCATGCAGGACCAGAATCCAGAGTTCCAAGTCTTTATAGAGGAAGTGCTAAACTCCCAGTTGAATTGACTCTTTGTCCAAATGAGAACATGCCTTTGTATTCAACTTAAACTCGGAGATGTTGGTTAAAATTCAGAGTTAAAAAAGCCCGAAACATTGGAGTAAGACTTTCTTCCTAATTTAACTCTCAGGGTGCTACATTCAGTTCCACTTAGTGTCCCAGGGTGAAGATCCTGACGGCAAGGGGACTACAGACTACTCCCACCCAGGAAAGGCTGCCTGTGCACAGAGGGACACGGCAGGGCCACTCCCGAGCATCAGAAGCAATCCAGAGGCAGTTGTCAGTCTCAGAACCATTTACCAGACGCAGAAAGTCATGGGCTACTCATGACACACATAGCCTGATTTAAAGAGATTATTTCCTAAGTCCATTTTGTGGGAGGAAATTACTCACCAGATTTCCATGGTAGTTTAACATATATTGAGTTTTCTCTCTTTGTGTGGGTATTTTCATTTCTTCCTTTTTTTCCTCGTAAAGAAATGACCAGAGATCCTCATTCTCGGGGTGCTGTGGATCTTTGATCTTCACCATCTCTCTCGCACCTTAGACTTGGTTCTGTGCACAGGGGCCCAGCAGAGAGACGTGGAGGAGCGGGTCTTGGGAATGTGGCATGGGCGGAGCTGGGCGCGCCTCACCTCTGTGCAGGCCGCCTGCCCAGAGCCCCAAGGTCGCTTGTGAGCATGAATGAGACACCGCGGGTTTCCCTCCTCTGACTCGAATGCGCAGCCCTCCTGTTGGATGCCCGGCACTCTTTTGTGCCCTGGATCATAGACTCAACTCAGGCACACAAATCTCAGATATGTGATTCGTAATCCAGGGGTGGAGGCCAAGCCCGGCAGCTGCTCATGTATTTCAGAGAGTAACCCCGGCTGCCTGGAAGTTAAGCCAGGGACAGAGAAGGACGCGGGGAGGCAGCACCTGATCTGTAACTTAAGCACAGAAGCTCTGAGAAAGGGCTGAGAGTCCTTCCCATGGGATGTCACTGGGGAAGGCCGTTGCCGCCAGAGGTCAGCTCAGACAAAGGCCCCCAGTCAGGAAGCTGGGCACATTGGGGGAAGGACCGCGCTGTTACCTTCCAGTTAACGTGCAGATGTAGGCGAGGGGTTGGGGCAAGAGAGGCGTGGACAGCAAGGGAGGGAGCCGGCTGCTCTTGTAGGTATTCCCAGCTGTGTCAGGTGCTTGGATTGTACCCTGCATTCACAGGGAAGCTACTTGGGGAGTCTAGGGAGGGAGTGGTCGGGTGAGAGGAGAGCCTCCAGCAGGCCTCTACTGCCGGGGAGGGAGGTGAGCTGTCGAGGAACAGCCAGGAAGGCCAGCCCAGCACCCCAGGGGACGGGGTCAGTCAACACAGTGCCTGGAGCTGTCCTGCCTGTGTGGGCTGCAGGTGGGCAGGATGGAAAGAGGAAGGTAAGGGCTGGGCCAGGTGCTCAAGGAGACAGGGCCAGGCTGGCCACCAAGAGAGGGGAGCCAGTGTCCGTGCAGGTGTGCAGGCCTGGGCAAGCTAGTGCACACTGCACTCTGTGAGCCATCAAGCACGACCCTCCCAGGAGCCCCGCTGCCCAGACTCAGCTGGTGGTCACCATAGGCAAAAGGAATGCAGACCCTGGTTGGCTGGTCCCCCATAACCTGTAAAGGGGAACGGAGGCTCTAACAGTTCACCTGCAATCCTCACCTTTGGTGTTGATTCAGAAGCTGGCAGGGCTCAGCTGCTTATGCTGCGGTGGAATGGAGCACACGGAGGCCCAGCTGGCTCTGGCACAGAAGCTCAGCTGTGTCCCTAGAAAGCTGCAAAAATACAAGTGTATCTCATGACTCTAAGTGAATAAACAGCCGTAGGGGAGGAGTGCTTGTTAGTCCCTGTCCAAGAAAAATAGGAGGGGTCCCATCAATGGATTGGGGAGCCGTTGAGTTAATTGAATCCATGAGCTCTGACTGCATCATGCCCAGTACTAATGGATGGGACAGCTGTAATGAGCTGAGTCTTCATTTCTTGGCCTAAATTTCCAGTTGCAATTAAGTAGTTAAGACTTTTTGACTCTCAATAAGGAGTGAAGTGATGTATATTTGTGCAAACATAAAGTATTACAAATCAACCTGGAATTTGACTAAAATAATGATACTGCACAATTTCACTGGAGTACATGCAGTCTCCACCAGTTCCTCATCAGAAGGACAGAGCTCTCTAAAGCAAACCGCCAGGACTGTACTTTTTAAAAATGATGAATAAGTAGCAGTTTGTTCACCCAGTCCAAATTGCAGAAGGGAGGGTTGTAGTCTTTGTTTGATTTCATGACACCCTGGCACAAGCAGAGCATGAGCAACAGTGCGATCCTCTGTGGGTGGAAGAGCGTCAACACCTAGGAGAGAGAAGGTCTGGTTTCCTCAACAGCCTTTGCCTGAAAAGGTTCTCAACACCAACTGCTGCCAAAGCAGACTCATTTTCTCAGCCTGGGTCTCATCCAAGCACAGAACACAGACAGGCCTCAAATGACGATTGCCCCGCTCTCCCTGGGAAGACGCACACCTGCCCATTCCACCTGCCAAGACCAGTTCCTCCACCAGACCAGTGGCCACAGGGCCGGCCGGGTCTCCCACCGAAAGCTCCAAGAATTCCTCCGAGGAATCCCTCTCCCTCAGCCGCTCCACTTCCGACCACTACCACTAGATGGTAGTGGGAGTTCACGCTTCTCAGCTCTTCGCTCCATTCTGACCATCCGACGAGGCCACCACCATGGGAACTCCAGGGGGAGCCAGGCGCATGGCCCACGTGATGCCAACCCCCAAGGGACCTGTGGGGAGGACTGTCACCCTGCGATGGACGGGACATCGCCCAGCCTCGCCGGTCCTGACCAAGCCCCTTCCTTTCCACAGATACAGAGCAGACCCGTGGGATGCAGCCCAGCAGCCTCGCCTAGGTACTAGCATTTGGAGCCCAAAGCTGCCATTTAAAACATGCTGTGCCTAACGGAGATGGCTCAGTACAACAGACCCGGCACTCAGGCGGAATCTCTACCGATGCTCCCGTGAATAGCACGTCTGCAACGGCAGACTGGCAGTCCAGGGGTGACCCGGGCTGGCTGTGAATAACCACTCCAGCATCCATTACCACGGTCTTCTTGCAGCAATGCTGACTGTGCGTTACCTGGATCTGAGACGAATCCTGTTGGCAGGTGGCTTCCAGGTCGTCAATGAACAACTGGGGCTGCAGAGCAGCGTGTCAGAACCCGTGACCCGCTGAGACCTTCACGTGAGATACACAGGGAGGAAATGGCATGGGCTCAGCCTTAAGTTTCCAGGGACTCTCACGCCATGTTGTGAGCTGGCTTACTAAAGGTGCTGGGGACTGTTGTGCAGAGGTGATAAAAAGTCTTTCCTAGGATCATTTGACTGTGGAAACTGCATTCCCCAAGTACCAACTGGTCTGCAGCAGAAAACACTTTAGTTTAGGAAATGTAACTTCAGATTAATCCCTAGAAATAAATTATCACATTTTAAATTTCAAAAAGTTTTCTTCTTCAAATTGACAAAATCAAAGTTGTCTATTCATCCCTGAACATCAGAGAGGGTGTTGGAATGCTGTGTTCACATGCATAAGGCAGAGAGGGAGGGTCAAGGAGAGCCTCGCTGCACACAGAAAGCAAGTCCCTAAAGCAAATAGTCAATCAAGTCAAGGAGCAAGAAGGTGTGAAGACAGTCTTTGTAGCATTTATCAAGTAGAAGATGAAGGGAATCCATGGGTTGGCAAGAAAAGGATTAAGGAACGAGCCAGACGCCCATGTGTAACATGAGTATAATCCTTTGAGAATGCTCTGAAAGTCTGCATGCTGTATGGCAGCTTACATTTTGTAAGATTTACCGTTGATGGACACTTGGATCTGAGTGTGAAACACACCCTTGTGTACAGCACTGTGCTGGCTGCTGTGATGACCTCAAATTCCAACCAGGGGTTAACAGTGTGAAGAAGGCTGCCATCTTCAGATTATCATCTGTATCTTTAGATGCATGGATGTCTGGATTTAACAAGCCGGATATGGCATTATTAACAAGTACCAGTCGTCTCTTCTGTGTCCCTGGAGGGATGTTTCCAGGACCCAAACAATGTCAGATTTACAATGCTGCAATCTGCAGAGGCTGGAGTCCAAAACCCAAGTACATCCTACTGTGTTCTTTAAGCCTTCTCTAGATCACTAATAGTGTAATATAAGTGCTGTGTAAACAGTTGTCACACTGAATTTTAAGGGACTATTGACAAGAAAAAAACAAAGGTTGATGTCCAGCACAGACCTACCTGGATAGCACAGATATGCTCAAATCCATGAATGTGGGACCCTCAGATATGGAGGGCTGACTGTTTAGAAAATGATGAGATGCTATTTTCATAATTGTAACTGCAGTTTCAAGGTTATAGACTGTAAAACTCCAGAACAGTAAATCTAAGGTAACGTAGTCAGTGCGATTGCTGAGCAGCTCCTGTTTCCTGCCCATGCGTAGTTCTTACTGCTTCTTTGAAGGTGAACTGAAGTCCTGCTCTTGAGGGAAGACGGCTGAGATGGGGGAAGCCAGTGAGCAAGGGCAGGCAAACCTCTCTCTGGAAATGAGGAGTTGCCACATTTGAACATCCAGAATGCATGATTGTGGCCCATTCTTCTTCTTATCATTAATAAAATTCAAACATCGTGGGAAGACTTAAGAGAAGATGATGTATCAATACTAGGTGTATAAATTTTTCTTGTGTGTATTTGCATTGATTTTCCACAAGCATATGCCTTGATTCCCCACCTACTATGATTGATCTCTTGTCCAAGGAAATTTACACTCAGAATATTGAGAGTGAGAAAATTTAAGAAGAATGCTTGGAAGAGGGAAGAAAATTCATCAGTGCATTTTGTAGGACTGATTTCAAGTTCATGCAGAGAAAATGACTTTGAAAATATTTCCCAGAACATTTGTAAATACGAACGGGCTGATCAGCTTCTCTGAGAAGATGTTCTCCAAAACTAATGTCAACTTTTGTAAAACAACTAAGAGGGAAGACAGTGTTCTTGTTCTGCTGTTACATCCTGAGCTCTTAGAAGATGTAGCTAAGAATTCTGCCATTAAGATTTTAATATTATGTATATGTTATTTAATATGCATTTAATTTGCATTTATAAATTATGATAAATAACATAAACTTTAGATAATTGCATGTCAAAAATATGACATACATAGTATTGAAATTTTAATTAGTCAGCATCCTTATATTTACATGAAGAACTATTCTCCGAAGTAGCTTTATTCAGGTGTTTTCTATCAACTTTGAACTTTGGGGAAAGTCTTGACAATATTACCTCCATGATTTTAGTCCATCATCTTTCTGAAGCATGCCGACAGTCCATCTCTGGTCCAACCACTCTGTCTTAGGAATCAAGAAGGACACTGGACACTTACCTGATCAGCTGATGTAAATCTGTACCTGGAGTTCACATTGTACCATGTATAGAGTTTACTGAATCCACAGACTCCACTAAGTTTCATGGTGCAGAGTGCAGTTATGGGATGGGCTCCTGAGGCCTACGAGGCACTGGAATTTGGCATGTTGGCACATGGGCTCTCTAAACAAAGCAGGTAAATATGACAGCAAAGGAGCAGATACTGTTACACAGATGACCAGTGTGCCTGCCACAGACACCGTGGAGTGGAGTTGACAGGAGCAGGAGAAGGGTCTTGGAAAGGTGAAGGGACACACAGAAAGGGCTAGTCAGCAAGGGGTAATCATGGCTTTGAAACCAGGCCTTTGAGGGAATAATTTTATTATTTTATAATGGAAAAACAGTAATAATTGCACATATTTGCAGGGTAAACATGATGTTTCCATTGATGCCTACCTGTGAATAGATCAAGCTAACTACCATCTCCGTCCCCTCACATACCTGTCATTTCTTTGAGATAAGAAATCATAATATCTACTTCAGCAATTTTGAAAAGCATGCTGAGATTGGCCATGGCTGCATGTTGTGTAACAGGTCACTAAAGGTCACTAAAGTGGTCACTAAACAGGTCACTAAAGTGGGTGCCTCTTGAGACTCCAGACCTGACACCTGCACCTGCCTCGCTGGCCTCGGCTCGCTCTGCTTCTATGGCATGATCTTCCCATGCCTGGGTCTGCTCTTGGTCCCTGTGCCGTGAGGCCTTGGGTGGTGTCTGCAGACTCCACATGCAGGCACCGCTGGAGTCAGGAAGCAGCAGCTGGGGATGGCCCTGGGCCCGAGCCCAGGTCCTTGTGGACAGCTGTGGCCTTCTTCCTATGACACAGACGGAAAGCCAAGACACAGGAGGCACAGGTGCATATTAAGCCCCATGCAGACCAGCCAGACTCAAGTGTGCACACGGTCACGTGGGGCGAGGATCGTCTGCCTTCTTGATGCCTCTGTGCTTCCTGTTGGAGGGAGAGCTGCCTGGAGCCAGACCTGCCCAAGGTCCCTCACGAGCTAGTGAGTGATGCCTGCCTTCCTCTGGGGGAAGCACAGGGCCACGCTGCTTTGCTTGCTGCAGGGCAGGTACGACATGTGGTTGGGAAGCGCTTGGGGCCATAAGGCCCTGGGTCACTCTGGGACCCCTGTCCCCTGGCAGGACGTTGCTTGAGTGTTTTCTGCTGATGTCTGGTCCAGGGAACAGATTCTACAGAACAACCAACTGCAGGTGGTCTACCTGTTGTGTTTAACCAGCCTGGGAACTCTGGCCACTGAAAATGTTCAATAAACTTAACATGGGAGAGGATTTTGTTTCTCTTGACTCATAGTAAACAATCTGAAGTGTCCATTTACACAGAAATTATACTTTAGATTATATTCCTCGTTCAAAACAAGAGTCCCCATTCCATTTGCTTTACTATGATAGCTTTCTTTTTAATTTTAAGAAAATTTATATTCTGTAGAAAATTTAGAAAGGGAAAGCCACTCATTCTTGTGAAAATAGAGGAATGTCAAAAATAGCTTACAGGGCCACAATCTCTTAATGTTGGTGAACATCAACAAGCCACTTTCAGCTTCTAAAGTGAACTTAAAGGTTGTGTTTTAGTATGAATTAACTCAGCATTCTGATGACCCTGAAACTAGATAGACCCAGATTACTAATTGATTCTGGTTAATTATTTAAGCTCCGTGACATTTTCGTGTAGCCTACAGAGATTTAACCAAAGTTCCAAAATTGAAAAGTTGTTGTAAGCCTTGTTAGAAATACCAGGGTGCCACACATGCTCAGCGGTAGCTGGGGAAGGCAAACCTCACCTGTGCCAAAGGGCATGTTACCGAAGAAGACCCAGCCAGCAGGACACCTGGGAGGGCCGTTCAGCGGCTTTTATCCCTAGCACAGCACTGCCCCTGGCCCTGAGAGGAGCTCGGGGTTACAGGCTACCTGACTGGCTAATTTTGAAGTTGGGGAGGGCAAGGGGAAGGGCTATATTAAAAGCTATGATTAGATACAGGCTGAGAAGTCCAAAAGGGCTGAGACTGGATCTTACCTCCCAAACGAGGCTAAACGCTACATTCTGAAAATGGACCCCTGGACTTTCTATTTCTCAGAAGCCTCCCCTCTTTCACACCTTTGGGCCTCATTTAGTTTTTGTTCTTGTACCCTTTGGTATAGCCCTCCATCCTAGACACGTTGACTCTTGGAGGTGGAAATGGCTCATGGCAATGAGTTCTTCCTTTTTAGCAGTTCAGAGAGCTGTGCTGGTGATCAGAAGCCGGCCTTTCCGGCTAGGTTGAAACCTGTCTTCCTGCAAATCAAGTCACCAGCCTGGAGTGATGAGCTGTGAACCCCAGAGGAGTCTGAGCAGCAGCTCATAACAGTAACATACCAGCATGGGGTGGCAGGAGGAGGGGGACAGGGGCTGATTGAGCACACCTGTGCAGGACGTTGGGGAGGTGTGTAGGTCTCACACGACTCAACAGGCTGGTGTGCCTTTGCAGTGTGACTCAGGCATGGGAGGGCTTGTGCTTTTCCATTTTCCTTCCCTGTCCCTTGGCCTAGATTTTTTTCCTGGAGATTTCACATGTGCTCAGTGAGAGAACACTGGCGACTGCCGTGCCTGCCTCAGGAGCTCACACCACGGCCTGGGCTCCGGTCAACCCTGCTGTTCCCTCACTTGCCTTCTGCTGGATTGATTTCCTAACTAGGGAGGTTTCACTCCTCTGTGTTGGTAGTGCTGTGGCTGACAGCAGCTTCAGGCTCACATCCTTGCACCCCAAAGACCAGTGAGAAATAAAGAGGGTCCCTGTCTCTCAGAGACCTCCTGTGTGCATCCCTGACTCTGGGCCCCTTGCCTAACCTGGAGCCGACCGTCACGGTCAATCTCGTGTATCTGAATAGAGGGTGGACCCCCGCCCCTTTGGAGGTTTCTTGCACTCATGTCTCATCACACTCCCACGACCTCAGGGATGTCCCCACCACCAAGGAGGTACTTCCTACTTGAGAACAGACTTCCCTACCTTGGTCGGTGCAGGGAGTCAGTCACCTGGTTGCCACGGTGCTTGCTGGTGCTTTGCACGCATTGCCAGTCCGCTTATGGTTTGGGGTTCATTGTGGGCCTCAGGGATCACGGGTTTCCTCTCCCACTCCAAGGCTGTCACAACAACGCAGGGACTGTGTCTCCTCTGGGGCGGGAGTCCCCACGACCCCTACGTGACTTACCAAGACCCGCATTGAGCGCCCACGTTGTTAGAGATACTGGGGTGCCACAGGGAATCAAGCACGTGCTTGGAAGTAGCTCGGGATGCAGACTTTACCTCCGCGGAGGGTGAGCGGCCAGCCAGGGAAGGCCGCCCTGCACAGCAAGGCGGCGGCCCGCCTGGTTCTACCTCTAACACAGCGCTGTCCCTGGCTCTGATAGAGGAGCTCAGGGTCACAATCCATGGGGTTTTTCAATTGTGGAGGGCAAGGGGAAGGGCTAGAGTCATAATGGCTACGACTGGATACAGGTCGGGAAGCTCAGAAGGGCTGAGACCGGATCTTACATCCCAAATGAGGCTAACTGCTGCATTCTGAAATGGACCCCTGGGCTTCCCATTTCTCACAGGCTTCAAAACAGTGTATGTGCACTGACCCTAAGTGGGAGGTGCCCAGCCAGGTCCATGATGGAGACCGGGACAGACTCATGGTGTTCTGAAACCCAATCCTGGTGACCGGGGCACTATGGGCAACCCAGTGGTAACGGCCAGGCTCCTGTTAGCAGTGCTTGTACCTCTGCTCTCCCCTTTATTCCCTCTGAAAGCTTCCTTCCCAATGTAGGTGTTAAAATGAGTCAAGGGAAGCTGAGTAAATAGAGCAGCATTTAATTCCATTGATTGCTGTCCTGATGAGATGGATAGGATGTCAGGGAAGAGGCTTTGTGGACACAATGGCCCCCTGGTGACAGGCTTATCCCTCTGCTGCCAAGGGTGTCAAGAAAGGAAATACCTTCCTCCAGGATTTTCAGAGTAAAATCAATGCAGGTTCTGGGTCTTATCAGGGAGGGTAGCTCTCCACCTCCTGCTGTTGGTCAGAGTACAGCTCCTGAAACTCAGCTTGTAAATTTCTGTGAACTCACTGTGGGGTTATTCCTACCATTACCTTGAAATTAAATCCACTGCAGAATCTTGATCCTTATCCTACTTCCTAGGGAGCTTTTGAAACAGTGCCCTTCTCTCTGGAAATGCTGATTCCTTCCTAACCTGGCCTACTGCTTTGAGAGTGCCTCTGGGAACCCTCAGCTGCAGGGGTGCGGCCCCCGGTGGGGGAGTTCAGGCCCCAAGGGTCTGTGACTGACTGAGTCAGGCAAATGGGAAAACTCCGAATGCCAGTGCAGGGCTCCCCAAATGCGGCCGTTTGCAGGGGTGGGGTGCTGCAAATGGAGGCTTCCGCTCCCTAGTGCTGCTCTTAACTTTGCAGGCAGAGCTCAGTTTGGACTGGGCCGGGGATGGCGTGGGAAAAGGAGGCCAGCTTGACAGCTCACATGTTGCCATCTCCCTGGGCTCCCACGGAGCAGGTGTGGGTTTTAGAAACTTTTTTATAGTAAGTGACACCAAGTTTGGATTTTAAAATTTTATTCCTTGATAAAGTAATACTGAAACAAAAAGGAAGTAATAAAGTTAAAGTAACAGCGCTTGTGTAGACATCCCTGACCACTTTGCTCAGGTTTTTCCCCTTCGGAAATTGCTTCTGTGTGCGTCTCCTCTCAGCCATGTCCACTGAGTGATGCGGACCCAAAGTGGCTAGCCCCTCTGACGTCCTTCTTCCAGACTGCACACCCATGTGCGTGGGTTTGGCCTGTGTGCCAGCGCTGCAGGGCTCGGCCTTTGGGGAAACTGAGGCAGTGCAAAGACCCACGCCTCTCTTGCCCCTGATTGTTGTGATCCAGTCAGAAAGGTTCCAGACATGTCCCTTAGAGTGACAGGCTTGACTTTATTATAGGAGTAGGGAAAGGGAAAGGGGACACTCTGCAGGGAGAGGGTAGAGAAGAGGGACAACGTGTCTCTCCTGCACTCCATTTTTATTGGGGATCCAGAGAAGTTTCCAGAGAGACCCACCCAGGTCTCCCTTTTAACTTTTGACTGACACAGGATGACATCAGACTTTCAAGTCCCCACTGCCTTGACAACTCTAGGTCACTTTGGCCCATGCTGCCCAGTTCTAATTGGATTCTTAACCATCAATTCTCATAGATTTTATGGTTAGGAGGAATTGACCTTATCTCCCTGGGTTTTGGAATCTGTTCTGTGGAAAGGGTCACAAAAGTCTCCCCCTTCAGGGTAACTTGGTTCCTCTTATTGACATTATTTTGGGTCTGCATTTCTCCTGGAGATAACAAGTAGTTTGCTGAGGAATGTGACACAGCCTGTCCGCTTAGGCCAGGTGGGGCAGCAGGTAAATTGCTTCCTGGGAGAGAGCATGTGGGGTCAGCACAGGGGGCCCATGCTGTAGGATCGTTCCCTGACCTCGTGTTCCCACACTCCCATCTGTCTCTCCCTATCATAAGTACACTGTTCTCTAATCAAAAGCTGTCTTGTGCCTCCAAAGCTGTACCTCACTGCAATCTTTAATGGAAACACAAAGCCCTGATACAAGAGAACACAACAGTTTTAGCAGAGTAAAAATAACTACAGAAATAGGATACCAGCAACTCGGGCTTATTTTCAGTGCTAGGTGGTAGATACTTCAGGTCATGTTTGGACCAAATGATATGGATATTATGTTTAATTATAAAGAACTGACTTTTACTGTCAGAAGTGCCAAGGAAGCGGATTCTCTACCTGTTCAGAAGGAATCTATAGAAGTGATGTGACTATAATCTTGGATGTAGTCGGAGACAAGAATTCAATTTTTAACTCCTTGTTTCAAGATCAAAGACTGCCCTTCTCAAAGGAACACAGCACATGGTTAAGTCATGTGCCCCCCTGAAGTCCCAGGAGCGGCTGTGGATAGTGGTGCCAAGTCCAGGTGTCCACCACTGCCCACTCTACCCGTCTCCCCCGGGCCGTTCTTCCAGCACTGCTGGTCACTCCAGAGAGACGGGGACTCATGTTGGCATTCCCACACGTTGTGTGTGCACAAGTGTGGGGAAGGTGACTTTGTCACTTGTGAAGTACAGGCACAATGTGGCTGTCACCTGTAGAGTTCAGGGACCTACACATATTTTGTCTTAGGGACATTTGTAGTAGACAAACTGTGTCTAGATACCTCAACCTTCCACCTCTTTGAAATGCATATAACTAATTTCTTAAACTGAAGATATAAAAGAAACTACTAAGTTTTCAAATATTAAAAGTACTGATGCCCTTTCTTTAGATGGGGCAGGAGGTCTTTTTATGAACTTTTCCCTGAGAGTTAAGTTATATGTAAGTATCTGAAATACATGCGCCCACTTAGTAAATGTGTGGATCGTTCGTTTTAACCTCCAAACTAACTGGGGCATCTGCATCTCCAACTGGATGTCGAAGAGAGAGATGGGTGGACGGGTGGGCACGTGCGTGTGCGGTACCGATTGTAAATGGTGCACAGCTTACAGACTTATGATGCAGCAGATGTCATCAACGTACCGGAGTGTGTGACGTTCGCCTCCAGGCTTCTCCGCACAGCGCAGCCCGGGCTCTTACAGAACGCAGCCACCTGTGGACTCACCTTCCGCCCACCTCCTGTTCTCTCTGGGAGCTGCTGTGTGTAGAGACCCTTACTTCCTTTTCATTATCAAGGCTATGGGGAATAATATCTGAAGACCACTGACATGGCTTTGAATGTTACAAGAGCATCTCATTAGAACTTTAGATCAATTCTCGCTTTCCAACAACCCTTCCTGCAATTTTTGTTACCAAAAACGGAATGAAAACCATGGAAGTCGGGACCTAGTTTTCCTTGTCCTTCCCACTTTCTGGCACTCTCAGCACCACCTACCACACCATCCCTGGGAAGATCTAGGAATTCCTGAGAGTTAGGTTCATGTATCGACTTTGGAGACGAAACTGATGAACAGAGCGTGGAGCTGCAGAGAATGTGAAGTGGGGTCTGAGCCAGTGGGACAACTTGGGTGATCAGCTTGTGGGCTGGCGATAAGGGTGAGGGCTTGCTGGACATTATCTGGAAAAAGTCCAGGAGACTTGGATGAGACCTGAGAGTATTTTCAGAGATGTGAAGTAAACAAGATGCAGACATTTACCAGTGAGAGTAATTAAGCATTCTGTTCTCGTTTTCCAGGGCTCTTTTCTACAGCATTATAGAAGTTACCATTGAATGACAGACATAATTATTTTTAGAAACAGAACATTACTGATAGAAGATAATTTTCAAATGCAAGGGAAGAAAAACGTGATGAATTTGCCATTCAAGGATAATTAATCACGTTTAAGATGAAGAGATATTTAACTAACCAAATATGTATGTTTTTCTTTCTAATTTTTACATTGCCCAAATATTTGCACTGGAGAAAGAAAGCACCAAAGTCAAATTACCTATCTTTGAATTCAGAAGCATCTTTAAATATCACAATAGAAATAACATTAGTTTGCAAGTTGTTTAAAATCAGAAAAATTATCTTTAAATTTTTAAAGTTTTACCTAACCTTCTCATTTGAAACAAAAAACAGGAGAAATTCAGCATCAAAACTAATGCTTAGTGTCTCACTGTAGACATTTCCGCTGTAACGCTGCTGGTGGCTGGAGCAAACAAAGAGATTTACGAGGCTGACTTATCTCCAGTTTGCTTGGTACCTAGTTCCATCAAATAATTAATTGCAACAAACAGACATCTAATAAAATGTTCAGTCCATGGTCCTCAAGGAGTTTGAGAATCACGTTGGCAACTTTTTCAAATTACTCTTTGGGGCGTGATTAGTTGTTTCTCATGTGTTTCATTTTTTTCTTCCTTTCATGTTGATACCCTACATTAACTGCCAATTCTGAGTTGTTTTGGATACTACATTATCACATTCAAATTCACTCTCACATGGATATTGCGCTCCATTTCATGGAGATCATTGATCCCGTCAGTGACTTTTCTGATTTGTTCTTGAGTCTATTTAACAAAAATCAATACTGTTCCTACGTGTTGTATGTTTTTAAATATATATTCGTGCATCTTCCGTGTTGATCCAACTAGCATCTGAGATTTCCACAACCAAATGGTTGTTTCCTGTCCGTGTTGATGTGTGGCTTCACTTTTCAGCTCTGGAGGAAGTATCAGCCATATCCAGCTGTTGACTGAATCGAGTAATTTCATTTTATATGAACTTCTTTTACTTAACATTATATAGACAAAGGTGTGTGTGTGAGCAGGTGTGCGTGTCTGTATGTGTGTGTGTGTGTGTATTCATTAAGGAAAATTTAAGGAGTAGGAGAAGAAAACCCACTGAGCCCACCCACTGATGGCCACGCAGTGTTTGTATTTTGGCTCTTTTCCTAGTTAAACAGTCAGTGCTGCTGGGCAGTCCCGGCCTGCAGCCCTCTGCTTACAGCCATCAGCCTTCTGAACTTGGGAACCTGGTACTCAGCCTTGCTGAGGGGAAGATTGCCTGGTTGCTCCTCCAGGGCACCTGCATGGTGGGTTCCTGCATGGTGGTTTGCTAGTGAGGCTAATGCTCATGGGGGTTCAACTTGTTCCTGTGACCATTTTGTTTGTGTTTGGAGTGTGAGTTACCAGGATTCTTGGCTGGTCCCAGGGTGAGCTGCCTGGTGGGCCCCTCACAGTTCTGTAGGGAATTTACTCCTTGTAAGTGACAGGTTTCCTGCTCTGGAATTCTTCATTTTAATTAATCTCTCAACCTTCTGTATGTCATCAAAATTGTCTTCTGTAGTTTTAAGATGACAATATGCCCACCCCTTGTCTCAGAACATGAAAGGAAGCCTTTCTTTTTTTTTTTTTGTCTTTAGAAGTGAAAAATGATCTCCATCGCATAGAAGTGCCAGGAGAGCTTTATGTCTCTAACCCTCTCTCCCTCCCCGCCCAGTCCCCTCTCTCTCTCACATGCACACACACATTTCCTCAGTCTGTGTTTAGTATTCAGTGACAGCCACATACAACTTCTTACGTGATCCCTCAGCCGCTCACACCATGTTGGACTCTGAGACTTCCTGTGTATTCCATGTGGAATTATCTTTTGGTTTGAACCTCATTAATGATTTTTAAAGGAATGCATAGATTGGAACGTAGAGAGCTCTCATTGTGGGTTCTGAGGTCTCTTCATTTGCTTCCTTATAAAAACGAGCCCATCATCATTGTTCTGCCTCTCTCGACGTCTGCTTGACTCTCCATGCTCAGCCTGCCTCCTCTGTCCCCTTTCCTCCTCCTCCTTATAGCTTTCAACTCAGGAGCTTTTCAACTTTTCCCCGATCACAGATTATACTTGCCAGGGACCCTGAGAATTGCAAAGGGAGTCAAATGTCTGGTGAGCAAAGTGGGGTGACAGAGAGAAGTGCATGTGGAGGCAGCAGGTCACCCGGGGTCAGCGTCCCTGCCAGGGCAACCAGGTGCTGACCCCAGAGCTGCCTCCTCCTGAGCCACCTCATTTGAGGCCACATGATGTTTGTGCTCCCCAAAAGGCCAGGCTGTGTCCTGCTCTCTGGGTTTGCAGTCTTCCAGAAACATGTATCCAAGCTTTGAATGAGTCTCTGTGGCCTGAAAGATATCCAGGCAGAAATGACCTGAAATCTAACTTTGATGGATTCTCCCAATGACACTATGATAGAAGTAGGACAGAGCAGAAGCCACAGACAAGGCACAGCAGCTCAGCGAGCCAGCCCCCACCAGCCCCGGCTGGACTCCTGGCCAGCTGGTGCACCACACAGGACCCTAACACATGCCTGTGTCCTGTTCCCTCCCCTGTGTGAGGGTAGCACATTAGAACCATGCAGCCGTCCTTCCTAACTTTGCCTGAGGAGTCGCTTCCGCCACAGGAGAGCCTGCTTTCTGTTTGTGCACGTACAATGAGCCACCCACCCAGAGTGCCGACTGACCCTGCTGCATGTGCAGAAGAGTCAGTAGGTGAGCCGGGGTGGGGGCAGTGCTTCTGGTGCTCCCTGTCCACGTGGGGTCTGCTCCCCCGCGGCTGGCAGAGTTCGCCTGCCTCCGCGGTGAACTGATACTGGAAGCACCTGAGCTTCTGTGGTGGGGACAGGAGAGCAGGCCTTTCTCCACTCCCCACACAGCAGGTACCAGTGTTTTCTTTCAGTGACGTTACTGAACACAGAAGGCGACGATCTCAAATCTTTCTCTCCTGTAAGTCTCTGCTTAGCTCATACGTAACAAAGTTTCTAAACCACCACAATTACCCACGTCACAGGAGCCATTCCCAAACTGTGCCCAGTCGTGCCCTGCACCTCTAGATGGTCCTGAGCAGCACTCCAACCTGGCAGATGCCCCTGTTCATAACGAGTCTTCCAGAAACAGCCACGTACCATGCTCAAGTTCAAATCAGATTCAAATGCCTTTGACATTTAATTTCCACAGATCATCAAATTTCATTGAAAATAGGGCTCCTTCTTGACTCTTGACATCTGTTCAAAATGAATATAACATTGGTAAACAATTTAAATATATAGGCAATATTTATTTATTGACTATTTTGAAAAGTTATTGAATATAATTAGCAAAGCACACATTTGATTATATGTTAGCTTTCAATTTTAGAATGAAATTTTGTTTTAAAATGTTCTTTCATATATTCAAATAATAACCTGATTTCAAGTGACTTTATTTTGTCAACATATAGCATATGTAAATAATGATAACGAGATAGATACATAAAAGCAGTTATAAAATTGCATAATATATTTCTCTGATTTTTTCAGAATATTATGTTATTAAGAATATGTTACTCATAATATATGTTCACATAGTAATTTATAGCCTACTCATAGAAGTATCATGTGAAAAATAAATTAAAATAAGGTAATTAACTGAAAAAAAAGTATTACATTCAACTTCCAGTTGGTCTTGGTAAAGAGACCTACCAGTACAATGAAATAAATGTTATAAAACATGACCTAAAAATATACATGTGAAAATTCATAGAAACAATAGAAACCCAGATTGGAAGAACCACGTTTGAGCAGGACTTAAGATTTTTCCTACAACTATGTCAAGTAATCTATTCATGAAGCATTACTTTTAAGAAACCATCACTTGGCCACTTTGGTCCATTTCAAAAGCACCTCAAGTGTGTGTTTGCATAAGCTTGTCCCTTGCAGTTAGACTGCAATCACTGTGGTCATGTTCAATTCAAGGGGCAACTGACATATGGACAGGCCACAGGGAACACAGGGTCTGAACGGTCTGAGGATCGCAGTGAAAGCTGCAGACGTCTTCAGTGTCACGCTTCAGATTGCCTGAACGCAGGGTCTCCCACACACAGCTCCTAATGCAGCCCAGAGACAAATGGACTGAATTCTATTGGCCATCAGCTTGGGGCTACATGTTATTCTTCACTCCCCTTTCCTCAATGTATTCAGTAAGGCGTGTTCATTTCCGGAAATCTCGGGTGTGTGAGCCAGTGACAAGCAAGGAAATAGGCTCATTGGTAGGGTCTTCCAGGTTTCATGCCTCAAATATTCACCCTCGATGTCTTCAGGCTCCTGAGGGGTTAGCAGGGCCCTTGCAGGATTCCCGAGATTGAATCGTTGGCTCGTGGGAGCTGACGTGGGCCAGCTCCAGTACACCTGAAAGGCATGTGGCTGGATTACTCACCAACGTAAGACGGCCACGTAGCAATGGCTCCAGAATCCCGCACCTGCTGAGGTGTTTCTCCACGGGTCTTACCTCAGTTGAGACTGTCTGAAAAGTTCTCACGTGGAATGAGACCTGTTTCTCCAACAGGAGCAGATGGCACAGCTGTGCAGTTGGTAGGTAGGATCAGTTGAACAGGTATGGCCTGTGTGGGTACCTGTTTCCTTCATGGTCATGGTGTGGGTAGCAGGAGGGTATCGACTGTGGTGTGATGCAGACTGCTGAGTGGTAGAATTTCTGTTGACTCGACTCTCCGTATGGCATCGTGTGCTGTAATTGTACTGTAGATGGAATACAGACTTCTTTGCTTGCTTAGCTACTATTTGGTCAGAATGTAGCATTTTAACATTAGTTTATAATGATTTTGGAAATAACTTTAAACAGCGTGGTCAAGAAGGTTTTGTGTCCATGTAGCTCGGACATGCTTGCCCTATGGGACCTGACTGTAGTGATCTGTCACAATGGCTAATAACCTCAGCTCCCCCTTCCCTTGTTGGCTATGAAAACCTCAGTGCCTTTGGCTCACAGTGAGGGTCAGTGGAAAGCTTCGTCCAGCACAAGTTCCTCGGGAGTTGCTTCATGTGTTGATGCAGTGTCAGCTGCTGCTACTGGGAACATAGCCAGACCCAAGGGGCAGGACGGTCAGCAGGTGGGGTCAGGGAGCCCTGGGCACTGTGCCAGTTTCAAGACACTGCAGCACCTTCTCAGGAACAGCCCAGGCTCCATGCAGGGAGTGGTACTTCAAGAGTAGTGGCAGAGGGGGCCATCAGCCCAGGCTCTGAAGCACCGGTACCAGCAATGCTGAACCATTCCCCACGTCTGTCTCAGGAGAGCCCGGCTCTCAGAAAGCTGCTCCATGCTGTGCCATTCCCCACATGTCTCAGGAGAGCCCAGCTCTCAGGAAGCTGCTCCGTGCTGAGCCATTCCCCAGGTCTGTCTCAGGAGAGCCCGGCTCTCAGAAAGCTGCTCCATGCTGTGCCATTCCCCACATGTCTCAGGAGAGCCCGGCTCTCAGGAAGCTGCTCCGTGCTGAGCCATTCCCCAGGTCTGTCTCAGGAGAGCCAGGCTCTCAGGAAGCTGCTCCTCTTGAGGGCCTTTCAGAGAGACGACATCTTCATGAAGGACCCAGGAATGAGCTACCAGAGTGTCCTGGAGACAGAAGGGACTGAGGGGGGTTTCCTTGAGCCCTGGTCTGCCGAGACGTTGGAGGAGTGGGTCCTGGGAAGGAGGAGGGCTGTGGGAGAAGGTGAGCTTCTGAACTCTGAAGAGAGCCGGTACCATCTGCGCCTCGCCTGACTTCTTAGTAGTATTGCCCACTCTCACTCGCCAGTGGTCCTCTCTCTTGTTCTGGCCTGAATTATTCTATAATCACAACCTTTCTTATCCACCTCTTTGTACCCTTGGTCTTCTGTCCAAAACTGGGATTCTGCTTTCTTATCCTATGCTTTAAGACATAACTAAAGCCTCGCGCTCTGTGTTCTCCTGTGTCTGGCAAAGCTACTGTCCTCAGTCCACCTGTGAGAGGGACAGGCATGTGAAATATGGAGGCAGTTAGCTGAGGGCATGTCCTTGGTGGGACTCCTAGGCTCTTAGAGGTGGTGGCTCAGCAAGAAGGTTTATCACCTGTGTTCTGGAACTGTAAGCATGAGCGGGATGTTCACTTCCTGCCTTTGACAGCTGGCTAGGTAGACACGTGATGAGACTATGCTGTGATCGTCCAACCAGCAGAGGTACGTGACGTGTAGACAAGGATGTGACCAGGTCTGTTATCCAACAAGGAGTGAGCCTGGCTGAGACCTGGCCTCTCACTGACTTCTGACTCTCTTCCTGAGCAAATTCCCCTGGTGGCACGTGGGTTCGCCCTCAGTGCTCAGTGAGAGGACAAGGTGCAGGTGATGCGCATCTTCTCCTGGTCTCTGGGCCACACGGAGAAGGTCTTCCCCAGGCTCAGTTTCAATTTTACCATGAAAGAGTCTGAGAGGGAAGCTGCTGCGACCGGCACAGCCGCTAATTCAGAGACTGGAGGGTGATGGGGGATGAAGAAGAGACAGACAATAGAGAGAAAAAGCTGGGGCCAGGTGGGTGAGCAAGCTCTGCTGGCGCCTGACCCCGAGCAGCTCAGCACGTTTAGTATATAGGTTTTGTGATCAAAAGGTTATTTTTGGAAGGTTTTAACAAAGCAGACAGACTTGAAGTGTGCAGAAACACTCGGGAGACATCGAGGTCACCTTGTAATGTCCACGACTCTACCCCTGGGAGTTGGTGCCCAACTCAAGGTTCTGGCTGATGACAGCTGTGTGCCTTCCCAGGTAGCCTCCTCTGGCCAGGTATTCTCATAGCACCTGGGCCACCTTGACCTGCATCTTCACACGGGTGCAGCCAATTCACAGGCAAACGCAGCCAAGGGAGACTCAAGTCACCGCTCCTCATAGGAAGCACCCAAATATCTTCTCTCACTTGTTTAAAACTAAGGTACTGTGTGATTTATCTTCATGGAAGGTAAAATTTGGTTGAAAGTCAAATTCTGAGGAAAAAAACCCCATGTTCTGTATTTTGGAATTTTTCCATATGCAGTTTTACAAATTCAGTGTCAGGACCTGTGTGTTCGACCGTTGCCTTCATTCAGATCATGCTTTCTGAGCATGCTGCGTAGTGACAGCTTTCGCTCATGGCCTCACAGCCTCCTTGTGTTTGTGACCACAGGCATGCTGGTGAAGTTCTCCATGCAACCTTGGTAGTTCCCCTTCCGGCACAATCCTGTGGCCTTTGCAAAACTTCCAACGTCCTGGTCTTTCAACCTAAGTCTCACCTGTCCTTGATGGTCGGCATGCAGAACTAGCTGCCTTCCCCTCTTTAGGGATTGGGAAGTGCTCTTGAGAGTTCAGTCCCCTCCCTCCAGGCTGAGTTCAGCACCCTTTGTCTGTGCCCACAGCCTTGGCCTCTCACCTCATGCACACCGTGAGCGCCACAGTCCATCACTCTCCACTCATTTCTCCCCACGGACCTGGGCTTTCCAGGCGTGGGGTTGGACTTGCCCGTCTGCCTCCCTGTGCACTGTGCCTCTGGTGCTAAGGACCACAGGTGAACGCTGGAAGGCTGAAGGAACAAATGCTGGTTAGCCGCCGAGCAGAGAGCAGCGTGAGAAATGACCACTGCTGTGGGACGCAGTGTCTTGAGGAAGCAAGGCAGCGGTGTGCACTGTGGTGTGGACAGCTCAGAGAGGACTGCAGAGCCTTCCACTCTCTTTAAGGCATTAGTGCACCTGATGTGACCATGTCAGAACTCAGGTGCATCTGAGGCTTGTAGAACAGAGCCACTCGGCATGGCCGTGGTGACTCCAGCGGAGAGCCCTGGTGTGGAGGTCATGGCGCAGGCTTCTATGAGTGACAGCTTTCCATTTTTTTCAAGGTCTTTACCACCTTTCTGCTGTTAAATGTCTTTATTGCTTTGCCTTTTTTGAATGTCTTTGTGGCTTCAGTTGGCATGCACAGGGCTGGGGTGCCGCTCTGCAGTGGGGCATTTGCCGAGCACGGGCAAGGCCCTGGGTTAGGTCCTCAGCACTGCAGACAACCAACAAAGACCACCAGCAACAACAAATGAATAAGACCTCACGGACATTGCCCACCTCTGGGAGAATAGTCCCATTCCACTGTTCCAGCTTCAGTTCATTGAATTCTATTTGTGCTCGTGTGGCAAACATGGGGATTTTTTAAAGGGACAATTTTCTGAGTTTTGGAATCACAGGTAAGTTCTGGCTTTTCTGGCCCAAGGATTCTGAGGTAACCACATTCTCTTTTGGAGGATGGTGTATAGACCACCTCAAGCTTATAACATGCTGGTTGTAGAAACTTTTATCCTGCCTTAATATCTTAGGCCATTGAAAATATTTTTAATCCTATTTTATTTCTCTGCCAGAAAGACAGCCAGCAGCTCTTGAGTCTTATTGTGAGCCAGGTGATATGCTAACTGCATGACAAATGTTCCCTTCTATTTTCTAAAGCAGTTTAACTTTCATTTACTCTTGAAGGATCCATTTGTCAGATGGGTATGTAGATTACGTATGAGGGTGTGTTTATTTATTTATGTTTTGGGTACTGTGGATTGAACCCAGAGGTGTTTAATCACTGAGCCACATCCCAGCCCTTTTTATTTTTTATTTTGAGACAGGGTCTCCCTAATCTGCTCAGGGCCTCGCCAAGTTGCTGAGGCTGGTGTTGAACTTAAATCCTCCTGCCGCAGCCTCCCGAATCACTGGGATTACAGGCCTGCCCACCACACCCAGCTCAAGTGTTCCCTTATTTAATCTGCATCAAGACCTCATGTGTTGTTATTTCCTGAAGTCTTATTTTCTACAAGGCTTTAAGTTATTGCTATTGTGGTGGAGGGTCCTGGGCCAGTCATTTACCCCAGACCATGCCAGATACATCATGGAGTCTGTGTCCAGAGAGTGCGCCTCACCTCAAAGACACACCTCCTCCTCGCTACCCTGGCCACGTGCCCCTAGATGCATTCCCTTCCCGGGAGGGAGAACAAGAGTGACGAAGCAGAGCCCTGTAGGGACTCGGGGCTGGGGCAGCAGGGGTGGGGAGGACGCAGAGGATGGTAGGCACTGCCTGCTGCTCCGGCCAGTGCCCACAGAGCCGGCCAGGCAGCTGGCCTCTTTCCGTGGAGAAGAGCAGAGACATGCATGTGTATTCCCTACCTACTTGTCTTCTTTTTCAGGGGGGAATAATTTTCTCTCTCCTAATGAATTGTTTCAATCCTCTCCAAAGTCTTAATGATCTAGGCGGGGAAAAACGGACTTGAATTTGAGGATTAGAAGGATGAATTTGCTGTTCCTTTTCACACTCTAAAGAACTACAGAGTCACAGGTAGAAAGGGCAAGGTGCCAAGCAGGCCCAGCTCTGCCCTTACAGATTGACTGGGGCTCGGCTCCCCATTGCCATGACTACAGAGTGGGTCCAAGCTGATAATTGCTCTCCTGGTAGGGGACCTTTGACTGTTGGGCTGGCAGGTCCATCCATCCCAGGAGGTGAGGTGCAGGCAGACCCCTGCTTACCAGCCACAGCCTGTCTCCCAGGGTGCGGTCCAGGCTCAGGAAGTGCACAGCCATGCCCTTGAGGACAATGAGGCATCCTCTGTTTTCTTCGTGATACGGTGCAGCCCTGTGACTTCTGCTAAGATAGTCCCCAAGTTAGATCTGGTGTACACATCAGATGTGCCCTGTAACAGAAAGAGGATTATTAAAAAAACAGAGCTGGGTAGAAATTTAGACAAAGTCTTGCTAGAGGAGCAGCCCCACCTCTTCACCTGAGGATGAGGAAGCCTGGGTGGACATAGTTGAATGGCTGGTCCAAGATCACGGGTGGAGGGGAGGCATCCTCTGAGATGCTGATTGTCCCTTAGGTGGGAGAGTCCTATGAAATACCTTCTGCCACTGATCATGCTTTAATCTTCTTTATTCTCCACCTATTTCTGTAAATGAGCCCATTTTACACTTTCCACTTAATAGTCCAGATTTCCTTACAATCACGCTGTCTTCATGAAGACACTTGGGATTGGCTTAGCTGTTGAACACTTACTTTAAATGCACGTAAGAATCCTATAAAGCAGGTGTTAATTTTATGTGCAATTACAGAGGAGGAGACTGATGCAAAATAGCTTGTCCAAGTTCCAACGGTTAGTGACAGCTAGGATTAGTACCAACGCTTTCCTACTGATGTCTGAGCTCATAAATTCTAAGGGTGAGAGTGAGTTTTGAGAACTTTTGCTTTTCCTTGAACAAGTCCCCATGGATCCTTCTGCAGTCGCTGCCACTGGTCTGACAGGCTGAGTCTTCCTCCACAGGAGCACAGCTGGTTGTCTTCTCTTCCGAGGTCAGAGAAGCATCGGTGGAAGGACTACTGGCCGAGGGTTACACGGGGGTTAGCCTCTATTTGTTGTGGATAGAATATTGATTTCATTTGTTGTCAATCTTAGTAGAAAATATTTGTAACATGATAAACTTGCAGAAAAATTCCTATAAAAGCTCAGTTGGAAATATACTAAAACCTATTGACTATGTGATTAAATAAATCAATGAGCTAAAAACATTCTCAAACTTCACACAATGGGGTCTCAGTTCATTGATCTGAATCTCTTCAATCTTATATTTATCTTGCTATTACTTTAAAAGCTATTCTTAGTAATGAAAGGAGTAAGAAAAGAAATTTTCTTTGCTCTTCTAAAAAAAGACATATTGTATGGGGTTTCTAATTTTACTAAGATTCTTCAAATAGGTTCTGTAATGTTTCATGGTTGAGTTTACCTGTAAATTACTTCAATTGTAATTTTTCACCTGTGTAGATTCTGTTTTTCAATTTGTTATTTTTTCATAATAAGAAAAGTAATTATCATTTACGAATCTTCGACACTCTGCCACGCTCCTAGGCATTTGGTGTATATTGATTTTTGTTAGTCCTTATGAGGTCACATGTGAAAGTGTTCATTATTAGCTCCGTATTACAGGTAGGCAAAGGTCCCTGCATCAGCTAAATGTGGACACTAACACGTTTATTAAGTGCCAAAGGCACTTGCATACACCTTGTTTGGCATCAAATAATTTTATTAGACCTCTTCATTTATTTTTATATCAATGTTTAAATACTGAAGACACTAACAAGTGGCAGTGGCTAATGGATGTCCACGCATGGTAACCACAATCAAACCTCTCAGCACCACTGCCGTGCTTCCCTCTGCTCTTGGTGGTCACTTTCTCCTGTCCTCCAGGTGTGCCGGGCTGGAGTTACTGACTTCAGAACCTCACTGTGCATGCACAGCAGCTTTCTGAGCAAAACATCAGAATGCTGCAGCTTGCTTCCTTGGGTGGAGATATTCGCACACATGATTGAGAAGGAATGGAGTCAGCAGAGTGGGGAAGCCTAAGACACCTGTAACCAGGACTGTGCAGGGCTTGATCTTTCAGTGATGCGAGTACTGTGTCCCCTCCCAACCAACACAGGTGGTGGCCATGTCAGTCCTTTGCTGTCCTGCACCTTCTCCTCTCTGCGGACTATCCACCTCCACTCCACCATCCTCTAGAGAAACCGAGCTCTCCTGAACTTCCTTTCCTCTTCAAGGTACTGGAGATGACTGGAACTTGAGCAGCCTCCACAAAACCCAGGTTGCAGGAGTCCACAATGGGTGACATGTGTCACCAGAGCCTGGCCCAACAGTACACCTGGTCAGGCAGCCACTTCTTGTGTTGGATTCCTGCACCTGCCACCAGCTCTACAACTGGTCACCTCCTGAGAGGCCACCTCTGGGCTCCAGGGCTCAACTCCAGCACTGTGTGGGTTGTCCCTTCTGTGTCTGTCTAACTGTATTGTTTCACAAGTCAGGTCTGGTAGAATTCAGCTGAGAGTCATTTGGTCCTGCCGTTTTCTGTGTTGTAAGACTTTTTTTTTATTACTTGTATCTCATTACTAATTATTGGTTTGTATTTTCCATGTCATCTTATTTGTTTAGAAATATATCAATTTCTTCTAGATTTTTCCAGTTTATTGAAGTCTAAGTTTTCAAAATAGTCCCTAATGATCCATTGGATTTCTGCGATATCTGTGGTGATTTCTCCTTTTATACCTTTAATTTTCTTAATGTGAGTCTTTTCTTTCTCTTAATTAGTTTGGCTAAGGGCTTATCAATCTTATTTACCTCTTCTAAGAACCAATTTTTTTTTTTTTGTATTTTTTTAAATTCTCGATTTCATTGATTTTCACTTTGACATTAGGCCTTCCTTCTACTGGTTTTGAAATTGTTAATTTTTTTCAAGGGCCTTGAGATGCATCATTAGGTAGTCTATTTGGCATCTTTCTGATTTTCTTATGGAAGCACTCATAGGTAAAATCTTTTCTCTTAGAACAGTCTTCATAGTGTCCCAAAGTTTCTGGTTTGTGTATCAGTATTCTCACTTGAGTCTAAAAGTTTTTCAATTTCTCTCCTGATTTCTCTCATCTATTCATCATTTAAAAGAATATTGTTCAATCTCCATGTATTTAAATAGTTTCTATAGGGTTTGGTCTTGATAATTTCTAAATTCATTCTTTATCATCTAATAAGATGCAAGGAATTATATCCTTTTTCTATGTATTTCCTATGAGTTACTTTGTGACCTAAAATATGGGCTGTTTTGGAGAAGATTTCATTAGCTACTGAGAAGAAAGTTTATTCAGTTGCTATTGGATGAAATAGTCTATAGATGTCTGCTATGCACAGTTGATTTATAATATTTTTCAGGTCCAAAGAGGTTGTATGAATTTTTGTCTGGATGAACTATCCAATGATGAGAGAGATATGTTGAAATCATCCAGTAATATTTACTGGGATCTAGCTGAGGCTTCAATTCAAGTAGTGCCACTTTTATGTAATTAGTTTCACTCAAATTTGGAGCATAAATTTTATTATTGTTATATCTTCTTGTTGAATTATTCCCTATGCCAGTATGAGTGATCTTCTTTGTCTCCTCTGATTAATTTGGTTTGAAGTCTGTTTTGTCAGATATGCAAGTAGCTGCTCCTGCTTGTTTTGGGGCTCCATAAGTATGGTATATCCATTTCCATCCTTTCATCGTTAGTTCCTGACTGTCTTGGCCTGTAAGTTGTGTCTCCTTCAAAGAAAATATACTTGGATCTTGTTTTTTAATTTATTCTGACAGTTTATATCTTTTAATTGGAGAGTTAAGACTATTCATATTTAATGCTATTATTAGAGAGATGTTTATTAATTCCTGACACTTTGATTTATTTATGATATTTAATTTGGTCCTGTTTCTCTTTTACTTAGATACTCTTCTAATGATATTTGTTCACTTGTGATCTCTACTGTTTGTTTTTTATTTCATCTGAGTATTGTTTTACATAAGTTCTGTAGTTCTGGTTTTGTAGCCATGATTTATCTCCGTTTCTGTTTAATTTGGAAGGATTTTATTTCCTCTTCAATTTTGAAGTCTACCTTTACTGAATATAGCAGTCCTGTTTGGCAGTTACTTTCCTTCATTACTTGGAACACATCATTCCAAGTCCTTGCCTTTAGGGTTTGTGCTAAGACATCAGAAGTGATTCTGATAGACTTGTGTCTATGTGTGACCTGACATGTTTCTCTTGATGCTTTTAACTTTTAAATTTCTATCCTGGGTCTTTAGGCATTTTAATTATAATGTGTCATGGAAAAGTTTGCTATTGCTCATACATATTTGGGTTCTGAATACTCCTGAATTCTGAATTCAGGAGTTCTGAATGAGATGTCCATCTGATTCTCAAGGTTTAAAAAATTTTTCTACTGTTTATCTGAAGAGGTTATTCATTCTATTATCCTGCATCTTGCAACCTTTCTCAATTCCAGTAATTCTTAAAATTGGTCTCTTATTGTTGTTCCAGAGTTCTTGTATATTTTGATCATAGTTACGTATATTCTTTTCTTTAATATTGTCTTAATATATAAGGCTCACTCTTTGTCTCCCAGTTCTGACATTCTCTCTTCAGCATGGTCTAATTAATTAGAAAGTCTTTCAACTGAACATTTTATTTAGTTTATTGTGCTTTCATTTCTAAGATTTCTGCTTGGTTCTTTTTAATATTTCTATTTCTTTATTACATTTCTCATTCATATCTTTTACTACCTCCCTTAATTCATTGTGTTGCTTTTCTGTGTTCTCTAGGAATTCATTGATTATTTTTATAATGATTCTTTTGAATTTTTTATCTGCTATTTCATCTACTTCAAGATCTTTGGAGTTTGTTGCTGGTGAATTATGAACTTCAGGAAGTGTTGTGTTACCTTGTTTTTCACATTTATTGTGTTCCCATGATGGGTTTTATGTGTCTGTTGGAATGGATTTCTCTTCTGCTCTTATGTATGTTTTTTTTAGGACAAGTCCTCACTTGCTAAAATGTCCTAGGATGAACTAGATCAAGACCCACTTGTGGATGTGCTATTCACATCCTTGCATTAATTCTTCTTTTTGCTATAGCTGTGAATGTACATGGGTGAGACCTGAGGGCCCACCCCTAGTCTTTTCTACTTGGGGCCTCGTCATTAGTTTGGGGTTTTGTCTCCTCTGTTCTTTGGGTTAAGGTGTAGCTGAGGATTGTTTATCATTAATTTGTGTGTGAAGCATGGTGTGCTGTTTTCTGCTTAAGTTCAACAGCAGAATCTCTGTCCTGTAAACTTTAGTGTCCCTGTAGGTTCCAAGCACCTCATATAATGGGGGAAAACAAACAAAGTAACAACCAAAGCAAACAATATGCAGCATTTCATTAAACACTGGGTTCCTACTATGATATTTACAATATTAACTGCCACAAAATAAATAAATGGTTGGGTCAGCATTTGACAACATCAAAAACAATAAGTAACGATGCATTATATCTGGGATTAAAGCAAAGAATAGGTACCAATTATGTCATACTCAACTTTAATAATTGCTGCAGCTGAATGGTGGGAGCAGGAGTCATATAAACCAATTAGTTTTAAAAGATGGTAAAAATGCAGTTAATTAATGGAGAATAAAATGTGATAGAAAGGTAGAAAAGAGTTTACAATTTCAAAAAAGTGAAAAGACAGAATGCTGAAGAAATGTAGTAGGTGATAGTTGTGAGGAAGGAGGAAAAAAATAGGAGAAGCGAAGGAAAGGGAGATAGAAAACAAGGGAATTTGAACATTTGCAGGAGAATAACAGACAGAAAGAAAAGCAAGAGAAACAAACAAATGAAAACAGAACAAAACCAAACCAAAATATACCAACCCAAAAAGCTGACTCTCAAAAGCCAGGGCAAGGAAAATAACTACATGGAAAAAATGTTAAAAATGAGAAAATAAGATACAAATATGGATATGCATGTGTTTCCATGTATCATTCAGCACAACAAGATCACACACACAAAAGACTAAAGGAGGAATCATCTCCACTGAGTCCATCAAAACAGTCAAGGAGCTAGATGGTCACCGTCTGTGCCTGAGTGTCTTTCTTCCAGTTCTCGTTGAGTTGTGAACTGAGAGCAAGAGCAAGGACTGGGGCTGCTAATCCCTTCCTCCTTTTCTGTTGCTCTCTGAGCTCTCAGTTGGAACAGCCTCAACATGAAGCTGGTTGAAATGATTCTCAGCTTCTCTTCCCACCAGAATGGGGTAGGATGGAGTGGGAAGTACTGTCAGCTGGAGTTCTGTCTTCACAGACTAGATCCCAATGCTCCAGCGTGGGACTGCTGCAGGGTCCTAGAAGGGGAGATCCTGTGGCTGGGTTTAGTCTAATCAGGCCTCGGGGGCTTTGCTGGGAGGAGTCTGCTCTGGAAAGACCAGGTCATCACATCCCTAGGGTCATGCAGATGCTGATCTGTCAGGAGTCTGGATCTCAGGATGCGTCCAAGAATTCTATTCACACATCAGAGGAAGTGTGTTGGACTCCCCTTCACTTTTCCAAATTGAACCCCCTGGGTATAATTGTCTCTGGTGCCTGTTTCTCTTGGCCACATGGCAGGCATTTGTAGGGACAGAGGGACAGTGCATTGTTTAAATCCCAGCTCCATAGCAGCAGCTGCAGCATGGCTGCTTCAGGGTGGCTCTGCCTCAGTTTCCCGTGGCAACTCGGGAAACGGCAATTTTCTGGCACCAGTGCTCAGTGCAGCCTCTGGATTGGCTAAGTCCAGGCTGCTTTTCTGATCTCAGGTCTTTCCATACTGAATCTTCCATGTGTTTCTCTGTTATCTGTCCCTCTCTGGTGATCCAGGAACTCTAGATCTGCTGCTGCTGCCACAGTGGGAGCACAGTGCTCCAGTGTAGTCTTGGTTCTTCATTCAGTGCATCCGAATTTCTGAGTCTCCAAGACCCTCTGCTGTCCAAGCAGCCTCCTGCTGCTTGAATCCTCAGCCTTTGATCTGCTAGGAACACAGCCTTCCTCTAGCCCGCCATCTTGAATCTCCTCTCTTCTGATTTTCTTAGAGTTAAATGGTTCTATGAGATGATTTATTTTTACTGTTCTCTTACAGCTATGTTTTGTTAACATGGGATATAATGAATCGCTTTTAATCTCTGTTCTCAACTCTTTAATGAGTTCTAAAAATGTATCTTCCCTTATTTCTCTAATTATTGATTCTGTAGCTTTTGTTATTTCTTGACAAATTTCAATATCTTTTGCTTTTATCTAGAGATCTATAATTTTCTCTTGCAGTCCTTCATCTTTTATTCTGCCAAAGTTCCAGCTATGTTATTCCACACATCTTTGGTTGATTGATGTAAATGTTAATTCTCAATTTTACCACATCTAATAATGTTCTGATTCATTCTTCAGCAGTTATTGTGTTGTGATTTTTAAATTCCCAGTCTCTCATTTTTAATAAATGTTCTTCCTGCTTTCATATATCTGAGGATGTATTTTAATAATTTTGTAAGTTCTGCTTGGGATTCTTCATTGCTGTGTTTCAGGGGTTAATACTCTTGGATATCTCACTGGCTTCTTTTCTCATTTTGTGCGGAAAGATTATTTTAAGATTCTTCCATTACTGCTGTTAGTTTATTTGCTTTCCCTGTTGATCTGGCTAATCTTGGCTGTTTTTCTGTAAATATTCTATATCCCTGACAATTTTCCTTGCATTTTTGATGATTTTTGCCTGAGGGTTTTTGTTTTTGTTTTTTTAATTTCTGGTGTTTTCATTATCATCTATGCTCAAGAGAGACAGAACACTACTCGGTACAGAAGTGGGTTACAGAGGGAAGGTTTCTCATGAAAGTTCAGCAATGAGAGACTGTCAGTGTGCGACCGTGTCGTCCAGAATTGCTGACTCAGAGAGGTGAGTGTGCTTGGTCGTGAAGACCAGGCAGAGTCCCTCGACTGGTGGCAAGAGTCCCGTGACGGGTGGCAGTGGGACAGTAGTGACGGCCTGCCCTGAGCCAGTACCTGCTGGGCCCCCGCAGGCGCCCACTCCTGGCCGGCGGTGGAGGTGTCCGCGCAGCCCCTGGGCCAGGGCCCTGCTCAGTCTTGGATGCGCTCGCAGCTCTTCCCCGAGGAGGAGCAATGGGTGGATTCCCTCTGGCTTCAGTGCCTTCATACTTGTTCTGTTTTTGTGCCACTTTCTAGCAACAGGTGGGGTGAGAGAAGGGAGGCGGGAGAGGGAAGCCTTCTTTTCCGGTGGCTCACCCACTCAGTCTCGGGAGTCCTGCTCTCAAGCTTCCTCTCCCTACGGGGGCCTTGCATAGAGAATGATGGTAATTTACACGCTTCGACCACTGAGAGAGGGACAGGGATGTCGGTTGGCCATCCTTAAGTCCCAGGAAACCAGCGGGTGACTTCAGAGTGGGATGAGCCCAGTGCTGCATTCCCGCCACCTCAGGAGGCAGCGGACACCTCACAAGGCAGGGGACACCTCACGAGGCAGGGGACACCTCACGAGGCAGGGGACACCTCAGGAGGCAGGGGACACCTCACGAGGCAGGGGACACCTCAGGAGGCAGGGGACACCTCAGGAGGCAGAGGACACCTCACGAGGCAGGGGACACCTCAGGAGGCAGGGGACACCTCACGAGGCAGGGGACACCTCAGGAGGCAGGGGACACCTCAGGAGGCAGAGGACACCTCACGAGGCAGGGGACACCTCAGGAGGCAGGGGACACCTCACGAGGCAGGGGACACCTCAGGAGGCAGGGGACACCTCAGGAGGCAGGGGACACCTCACGAGGCAGGGGACACCTCAGGAGGCAGGGGACACCTCAGGAAGCAGGGGACACCTCACGAGGCAGGGGACACCTCAGGAGGCAGGGGACACCTCACGAGGCAGGGGACACCTCAGGAGGCAGGGGACACCTCACGAGGCAGGGGACACCTCACGAGGCAGGGGACACCTCAGGAGGCAGGGGACACCTCACGAGGCAGGGGACACCTCACGAGGCAGGGGACACCTCAGGAGGCAGGGGACACCTCACGAGGCAGGGGACACCTCAGGAGGCAGGGGACACCTCAGGAGGCAGGGGACACCTCACGAGGCAGAGGACACCTCAGGAGGCAGGGGACACCTCACGAGGCAGGGGACACCTCAGGAGGCAGGGGACACCTCACGAGGCAGGGGACACCTCACGAGGCAGGGGACACCTCAGGAGGCAGGGGACACCTCACGAGGCAGGGGACACCTCACGAGGCAGGGGACACCTCAGGAGGCAGGGGACACCTCATGAGGCAGGGGACACCTCAGGAGGCAGGGGACACCTCAGGAGGCAGGGGACACCTCACGAGGCAGGGGACACCTCAGGAGGCAGGGGACACCTCACGAGGCAGGGGACATCTCACGAGGCAGGGGACTACTGCAATATGCAGGGATTGCTGCTGGCTCAGCTTGCTTCAGCTTGACTTCTCCTACTCTGAGTCACTAGTTGCTTTGACCTTTTATAAGAACACAGCGATATTTGAAATCATATATGAAACTTCTTATTAGCAGTCTGTGGCAAGGTAGGAATGTGTTTAGTAAGAAACTGACTCACTGACTTCCAAAGTGACTGGTGCGCATTTGCTTTGCTTAGCAATGACAGCTATTTGTGGGTTTTTGTAAGAAATTTATAAGGTGTGGATTTCTCCAGTCTCTGTAGTAGATGCATTTGGACAAGTTGTCTCTTTATCGTTAATTATACTTTTCAATTTTTTTATGTCTGGCCCACATGCACTCAGACAAAAACATCTAAAATCCATAAAAGGCATTTGGTAATTTTCATTTTGAAAGAAAGTGTGAAATTCTTTTAAAATGTGTAAAGCATTGGTATTTGCAACTATGTTGATAATTTCTAGATGTGGACTTGATACTGTGTTGCTTCTGAGGAAACAGCTGGCAAGGCCTCTCTTCTGATGCTTGACTTGAAATTGAATCAGTGTGTAACAACTTCTGGCACACGTGTCTTATCCAAAAACAACAACAAAAAAAGTAGTTGAAAAGTGAAGCCCCTCCCCCCAAAAAAGGCAAAATGAAAATAGAGCTGTCAATCAGGAACTCAGGGATGCCCATGATCCTCCCTCTCGTGGGTACATGTGTACCTGTGTGAGTGTAGGTGTGCATACCTGTGCACTCTCTGCCTGTGAGTGTGCACGTGCATGTGTGCAGGGAGAAGGTTGACAGGTTTGGGCTTAGGTTTCTTCATCCTCCTTGAGTCAGGGGAGAGGACTTCTTATTTCAATGGACTTTTCTTGAATGGCTTTTTGGCATCTGACAAATTACCACTAGGTATATACTTCTTTATTGTTTGTGGAGCAATGCTTTTATTTTGTCTATGAATCAATTCATAAAAACCCAGTAATACCTAAATCCCTTTTGTTTTACAACTGTATACTTGTTCTTTTTTAATTTTGAAAATGAAAAGACTGATGTAAGTGTGAACATAAACTTAGAAAACATTCTTTCAACAATGCAATAATTTCTTATGAGGTGTGTGTGATTCTCCTTAGTCCAGAGTAATATACTAAATTCTTTTGTAATTTTAATTTGTCTCATACCTTTTCAGGAAATCCTGGCCTGATTTCCTAGGTTATTTCTCCCATTTGAAAGTTACCATTTAATTCATCCTAAATTTCTCTGAAAGTAAGCAACATTTTTCCTTTAAGAAAACACCACCACCCTCAACCTGAGAAGTCATTCTGTAAGTCTGTACTACTCTTAAGTTAATCATAATTGTTTCCTTTCTTCTACTACCTGCTATGCCAACAACATTTTGGTAAAACTCTCAAGAGAGAAAAGTTTAATATATAGAACCACATTATTATAAAATAAGAAAATCAGTTTGGCACTTACTGGGGAGTGGTGTTCATGGGACATGGGATTCGAGCCACTGATCTTCCAGGCAGCTACCTGTGTTGCAGACCTCTAGGGCAGGTTTCAGGTCGGGTGGCAACAGGCTGGAGGCCGCCATCTGGACGTACCTGTCACCTGGATGTCATCGCCTGAGCAGTGCTCCCCACATCCTCACATCCCCAGCAGAGGGATGCCCATCTCCTCCTGGGTGAGCTCCGCTCCATCTCCAGAGGACCTTGTGGCTCAGTGGAGACTGGCTCTCAGCATGTAGGAAATCACGACTTAAGTTTTTATTGGTAATAAATTGTATTGAGTTGGGATTAGAAAAAAGACATAATTGCAGCAGGGTCAACGTTTCAGAGAAAAACTTTAAAATGAGTATTTTGTGAGAAAAGTAAAAATAATATTTTTGAAAATGGAGTTCACTGTTTTAAGTTCTTGCCTTCCTGACGTGTAAGTGAATGTGACCGAAAGCTATCTGAAAAACAATACGTTCACACCCAGGATTCTTAGCTGACCTTCAATATCTTGCTCTAAAACTGCAGGGTGAGCCTCGGGCCCTCTCTTGCTTTTGCTTCCTGCCTTGAAAGACAGAGAGTCTGAAGAGCGAGCTTCTAGTCCCTGAGTCTGTGCCCCTGTGGTGGGAGGCTGCTCCTGTGTCCCCCTGCTCCTGCCCCACCAGCTCCTGCCTGTCAGACTCCAGCCTGGGTCCTGACGCCACAGGGACCATTCCAAGCTCAGCATGAAGATCGGAGCGTTTGCATTTGTACCAAGGGCCAGCATCAGATGGCCCGTCTCAGGCACTGAGTGTCCTCCATATCCTCTGCGACTATTCTTCATCTCTGTACTAGAAACAGAAATAACTAAACCCTTCTCCAGGATCCTCATCCTCAGTTCCCGTCACCCCAAGGCCTGCACAGCCACCGTCACCGGATCTGTGCTGCCTCTGCTAGGTCCACTCCAGTGTCTCCCGCCACGGCAGCTCAGCAGATTCTTCTCCTGCCTGCGCACTGGTGTCCTCTGCCTGGTCCAGCCCACTGGGGCCCTGTCTCATCCGTTTTGCACTCGGAGCAGCACACGACACGGACACTCACGGTTCCTTGACCTTTAGCTCTGGGCAGCTTCCACGACACACGGTGGTCTTGGGTTCCCCTCCTGCCAGTGCGTCGTAGATGGATCCTGGGTCCCTGGCTTCCAAGGCCCTCTAGCCCTTCTCTCCCTCTCCCAGGTCCTGTCCTCTGAGAACCCTGCTCAGTCCTGTTCCTTCAAGCACCATCTACAGTTTGTGGTTCTCAAATGTTTACGCCCAGCCCTGGTATCTCCCAAGTCCCTCTGTCGGTTCTAAGTGTTTATGGGCTGCATGGCTCCACAGAACTTCAGGGGTGTAGAAGAGCCATGTCAACACCCTCTGAACTTCCTGAAGAGAAAGTTCGCACACAGATCTCATTTTTTAACCCTCTACCTAAGTCTCATCTCCTCTGACCAACTTCTCCCAGTCCGCCACCCAGGCGCACAGGCTAACTCAACTTCTCTGCGATAACTCTTTGACCTTCCACTCTAGTGAGATCATGTGACCTTTGATTTTTCTGTGTCTGACTGAATTCACTGAACATAATGTCCTCCAGGGTCATCTGTGTGGTCACAACAGACAGGACTTACTCTTTTCCTGGCTGAACAGTACTCACCTGTGCATATACACCACTTTGCATTTTCCATTCGTTGAGCTGTGGACACTCAGGCTGAACTCGTATCTCCGCTTCTGTGAATAATGCTTCAAAGAGCCGTCCTGCCTGGGTGGGGGGGTGGGAGGGGCTGGTGGAAGGACAGGTTTGTAGAGGAATGAGGTAGGGAGGCCCAAGGTACAGGATTTCTCTTCTGGAAATTCAGAAGAGTATCAGCATGGTTTTTAGGTGCCCCTCGATGTTACGTCAAACCAAGGTGTCTAGTGAATGTTTAAAATGAACAGTTTGGGGGTTACTCGGGACTAGGCTCAAGTTTCTTATTTTGAAAATTTTCAAATTTCTTACTTTGAAAAATAAGGAGATTTTGATTTATTATGTTTGGTGTCCTGATACATTTTCAGTGAAATATACAGAATTGTTTCCCTGATCACCGTGGCAGGCTGAGGACAGGGATTCAAGCCGTTCACAGTACGATTCTCATCAGAGTGGATCTGTGGAGAACAGTGCATACACCTTCTGTGCTTTTCTTTAAAATACTGCATGAGATCTTTATCATTCAGTCTGTTGAATGGTTCAGAGTAGTTGAAAAACCTGAGTATGTGGTTTAGGCACTATAATAATGCAGGTTAATATTCTGGCTTACAATTTATGACTTTCCCATTATTTTGCCAAAATACTAAAAATGGAGTGTGGGTGCCAGTGCTAGAGGCAGGTCTGGACGTCTGGTGTCGGGGACTCGGCTGGTGGGAGCAGACATGGCCTGCTGCCTGGTCAAGCTGCATTCTTGAGGACTGGGCCCCTCTGCGTTCCAGGGAGCAGCGACGGCTGTCCGTTTCTGACTTCTGGCTGTGTTGGTGATGACCTGCTCCTATTGTAACTCCATCGACAGTCATTTTCTCAGCTCTGTCAGCATCACTCACTGAAGTAATCTGCAGTTCTCAAAGAAAGGTTAGCTCTGAGCTTGGATTTCCAACATACTAAATCCAGCGTCGTTCGTCTCCTGATTTACAATTGAGAAGATGATGGAAGAGCAGGAGACGCTGGCAGGTGTTTTAGCAAAGAGGCGTAGACACTTGTGTGCGCCTGTTTTACATGAGTTCTTTGGACTGCACAATTGCATAAAAACTTGTGATGCCCATTGTTTATGGAATCAGGCAGGTTTTTCTAAACAGAACGAATACACTAATGGCAGGTTCCCTTGGCTAGTATATACATGTCCGTATTCGTAGCCAGTGTGGGCTCATATGTTTCTCATAGATTGAAAAGAAAGATGAAATGTCACTATATGTTTCCAGGAATATTTTATGATAATTTCTTAGATATCTGAAAATAATTATGTTAAAAGTAATAATGGATCGTGGTGACAGAATGCCACATCACAAGCCAGGAGCTTGAAGACCCAGAGCACAGCAGCCAGCTCGAAGGCCTCAGCGGCGGTGGACCCCAGCCGTGTTCCACGGGTGAACAGGACAGTACCTTCTATAATTGGAAGCATGTTCTTAGAAAGGACTTCTGGAAACACAGAGGGTGAACTCAAGACTGCTAAAATGACAAAATAAAGCAACAGGAAAATATCAAGACAGCATCTCACGGAATGGCTCTCTCCGCAGGCCTTGTCCACTCAGGTACAGTCCAGGGCTCTGCGAGATCTGTTGCATACAGGCTGCTCCTGCGTCTACAAAGCTGGGATGGTCAGGTGGGGTTCCTTGGTGGTTGGCACTTCTGCTTCCAGGAGCTTCCTGGTCAGCCCAGCCCTCCGGGGCCCTCCCGGGCTGCTCCTGCTCAGCTCAGGCTCTGGGAACAAATGCACTCTTGAGCTCACACGAGGCATGCTGTCTCAGCCAGAGCTCAAGGTCCGGGCCCCAGGTAGCTTCCCATCTGCCTCCCGTGCACAGAGGACACCGGTCTGCTGGGTTGTGCCCAAGTGGGCAGGGGCACGCAGGAGCACAGCACGCATGCCTCCAGCTTTGGAAGCAGGACGGTCTCTTCAGAGCTGGGTGTCCTCTGAGCAGAAACCCTGCTGTCACAGCTGCTCCCTGGGTTTGACCTGTGCAGTGAGTGCAGGTTAGTCCTGGTGCCAGACGGCACTACACAGTGAGGACCGCCAGAGTGTCCCTCAGCCAGCCTGGTGAATCCATCGCCTTGTGCCTCTGTTTGGTAGGATGGTGTTGTGTGTACCCTGTCTGGGGATCCTGAGTTTACCAGGTCACAGGTGCTTCTCTCAGGGTTGACACAGGTATCAAGGAAACCCATCCGACTTGGCTCTCTCTAAACTCCTCCCCACTTCCTTGTTAAGAAGGTTGAAGAACAGTTAGGTGCAAACACTGGGGACCCTCCAGGAAGGGGCAAAGCAAGAGAGAGAAGGAAAATATTGCATATTGGTTTAGAGGTCTTTTATTTTTTAAAGTAGAGATCATTCTGTACTAATTATGTGAAATAAATTACACTCTGATAGCTGGATAGCATTCTTCAATAATAAAAACTATGATTTTTTTTTTTTTAACAACTAAAGGCTTTACTCATTCTATAAAATAACCTGTACTTAACTAGTGTATCCAATTTATGATGCTCAGGGTAAAACTACGCATAATCATATTATGCTTGGTATGTAGCAATCTTTCCTTCCAAGTCCAATACCAAAGTGTGAAAATACAGATCCTATTAATTTATTTAAAATCCATCACTTTACACCATTTCTGCTTTATTCTTGATTTACCCAGAAGTACTTTGCATGCAAGCATATAATGCATTTCTAGCAGTCCAAGGAAATCATAAGTCAGAGGCAGAGACTTAGACCCAGGAAAGGTAGCCCAGTTACTGCGACAACTTCCTTCATGAGACACCACTCTGATCTTCCCCGTGACTGGGGAAGGGAGGCATTGCAGATCCGCAGCTGAAGCGGCTCCTCTCTGCTGCCTTCGTCTAGAACAGGCCTGTGACTCCAGGGCACCTATGGGACCAGCCTGATGGCTGCGGCTAGTCTCGGAACAGGTTCCCAAGGCGGCATCTGGGGACCACTGGATCTGCACCTCGCACTTTCAACAGGCCAGAGACGAAGGGCGCAGCAGCCAGGGCAGGACCAGGCAGGCTAGGTGTGGGAGGGACAGATGCCCAGGGCTCATGCCACCCGTCACCCATGGGTTACAACGCATTATCCTGTCAGTCTCACTACATTGACTGCTCTGGATGGGAAATTCAGTTAAAATAGAACAATTTCTATTTCACAGCCTCATGTTCATCAAAGGCTGCTTTTTCTGAGACTGGAGGCGCCACAGACGGGCCCGAGTCTGGGTTTTCCCTTTCTACCAAGCATCAGTAGCAAGGAAGGTCAGATGTCCATCAGGCAACAGCCTCTGCTGACCAAGGAGACTAGACACCGCAGAGACTCCTCAGCCGCCTTCACCACCTTGACAGAATTGTGAAGTGGCTGTTCGTGTATCCCAGTCAAATGCACAGAGGTGGCACAGCCCAGCCTGTGACTCGTGACACACTGGCCCCAGCGACCCTGAAGCCTGGCTCCAGGGCCCTGGGCAAGCCAGCCTGAGTAAGCTCGTCAGGAAAGGAACAGGACCACCAGGTCTTCAAGGTGCTCCTCTAGCTCACGTTGGACATGGTCGCTCAAGAGAGAAGGAAGAAGTACAGCTGCCAGGGGCACTGGGTGTGCCGTTCAGGACATGACGGGTTAGCACCGCGATCGACCCCTCGCTGTTTCCTGACGGAGTGCCAGAGTAACGTGTTCACATAAACACTATTAGCAGTTCAAAACACTAGTTTTTAAAATAAATAATAATGGGTATGTCACTAATTTCAGTAAGGATTTCCAGTACCAAAAAGTACGTATTCCTTGTTCGCATTGCTTTGAAAAGCGCCGTTCAGACCCTGCCACGCTGCGCACGCTGAGGCGAGCGTGCTCTCAGCACACTCGCTCCCGCCAGGCTTAACGGGCAGACGTGATGCCTTTCTGTGAGCTTCCGAGTTTCGACCTTACTCAGGGTGGCTCCCACAATGTGCTTCTGACGCTGTGAGTGCTGCTCTTCCGGTCCTCCCTCCCGTCCTCCCGTCTGCATGGCCTTTCTCTTCCACATTAAATCTGTCCATCTATCATCAGCCATTCGTCATCCATCCCTCTCCGACATACCCTCCCTCTCTCTATGACCTATCCACCATCCCTTTCATCTATCATCTATCCATCAGTCGCCCATCAGCCATCTACCTCTTCATCCACGTGTTGTCAGTCTGCCATCTACCATTATCTATCTATCTGACACGATCTGCTTCTCTTCCCTCTAAGCCTGGGCAGTGCTCTAGACTATTCAGGATAGATCTGGCTGTCTATCCCCTTACTCACAGTATCAGTCAACGAAGAAAGTCGTTTTTCTTCCAGGAGAAAGGTCCTGTGAGCTACCGAGGTCTGTTGGTGCATGTATGGAGCAGAGCACCTGCCTAGCGCCCAGGACGTTCCAGGTTCCATTCCCCGGGCTGGGCGGTGGGCAGCAGAGACTTCAAGGCTTTGACTTGGAGCCTCAGAAAGAAACTGAAAAGTTTTTTGTGAAAATTTAACTGAAATCACTAATTAAAAACATTTATGTGGGGTATTCTGGGTGCCTTCAAAACATGCCTTCTTAGCTGTGTTCATTGCTTCTTTAGATCGTATGTTATGTAGTTGGTCTAAACAACCTAAATTTTAAAGTAGATATTCGGTGGGTACTTGACTGAAAGTGTGGTCGTGGTTAAACTTCCTTTCAGAGCACGTAACAAGTAACTTGGAACAAATAGAAATTTTGAATTCCACAAACGTCTATTAATTAAGGATTCTAGAATTTGTACGCTCATCGGCATAGGTACTCGAAGACACTTGCAGATTCCCTGTAGCGCTTTGTCACTGAGGAGAACGACTGGAGACCACAGCTGGACGGGTGTGGCGTGAGTCCGGAGCGCCTCATGCTCAGTAACTCTTCTGTGCTTTGGATTCAGGTCATCAAGCTTGCCTTTGAAGAGTTTGAGTTGGAACGAGGCTATGACACCCTGACCGTAGGGGACGCCGGGAAGGTGGGGGACACCAGATCCGTCTTGTATGTGTGAGTATGTCCTTGGTCTTCTCTTGTACACCCAAACTGCATGGCAGACACGCGTGCCTGAGGCTCTGCTTCAGGTGCTGCAAGGTGCCTGCCCCGCTAACCGAGTGGCTTCCAGCCTGACTGCAGAAGAACTGACTGCAGGTTGTTTAACTTTCCAAATTGTTCAATTGTTTTTCCAAAATTAAACAAGAAATGTGTTCATAGCAAAACTACAGCAAAGTCTAAAAGTGGAATTGACGACTGTTTGCTTTCTGCCCCCCTCAGCTCCTCTTTGCGCTTCCCTGTGGTTTTATGTTGTCAGGTGCTTTTGGAAGTAGAGATGGTTTTTGGAATAATGTTTTCCAGAAAGGCTTGCATGCTGGAAAGCTGCACGGTAAGCTAGTTATTCTGGGGACAGAGCGTCGGGGTAGCCCACTGTGTACTCCGGAGCCCTTGCCCAGAGTCCTGGCAGGAAGGCCAGTGGCCCTGGGTACGTACCTCAGAAGCCCCGCCCTCCCCTGCACCCAGCCAGTCTCCCTGCAGCCCTGCGCGCCCACCTGGCTCCTCCCTGTGCGGGCCTCACAGACAGGCCTTGACAGTTTTTATCACACCTGTTTTATCAAAACCAGAAGTGCGATTTGATTTGGGGGCATTCTTCCTCATTGATCAAAGGTTTCAACACAGAGAGAAATATTGTCCTGTCTCATTCACTGAGGACCAGCTGTTGAAACCACGGACCCAGAAGTGTCACTGGTTAATGGAGAGCTGTCCGCAGGGTTTCCACCTCTCTCCTTGATCTGCCTAGCGAATGGCTGCAGCTCTCTTCCCGGGTGAGAAAGCTGCCCCTGAGAACCTCCGCATGTGACTTTCCTGGAACAGGAATGTGCTGTGCTCACTGCATCCGTCCTTTACAGATGACTGAAGAGACAGTCACAGTTTGAAAAGGCGGACCCTCCTGTCCATGCCTCGTGAATAAAGGGCCACGGCAGGCCGCCGGGCCTCCGTCTCCCATTTCTTGTGTTCGAGCATCTTTGCAGATGAGTCTCTGTTTCTAGCTCATCTTTTCACTGACCCATTCCAACCAGTGCTGTTGATAATCAGAATCCTGTCCCTGGCTCACGGCCCGGGACAGCGCCAGGTGCTGTGAGCCTTTGTGTGCAGTGCACTGTGCTATGTCCCCAGGCCCATGTCCTTCTCTGGGGCTCACTGTCATCTCTGCACTGCAGCAATGTCCTCATGCTGCCCGGGAAACTGAGGCCTGGTAGCTGGGTTAGGGCTGAAGATTCCCGACTCACAGACCGACTGCGTGCTGGAGAAGTGCCTGGCTCAGGGGTGCTCAGGATCGGAACCTCACCTGCTCAGATCCAGGGGCTCGCTCACTGTCAGCACACAGGCGATAGCTGTGACCCGGCGGGTTCTCCTGGCGGTCTCTGCCTCCCTCCCACCAGCCCCTCTGCTTTCATACGCAGCCGCGTGGTCTACATCTCTGCACACATACGTCGTCATGGTTGACTCGTTTGCCTTTGGGAACGCTCCAGCAGAGCAAGTCCAGGGGTGAGGAGTATCTTCAGTCAGCTGGATCTGTGTTCCCAGCTGGCCTGGGACACCCATGTGCTCACTCCTGCCCCACAGCAAACCACGAAGGGACGCGTTTCCCCAGACTCTCACCAAGCAGTGACATTCTTATCTGAATTACTAGAGGAAAATTTTATTTCTCCAACTTTACGAATACAGAGTCCGAGCAGGGGGAGCCCAGGTACCTAGCTGGCAGGCTTCTGGAGCAGCGCACACTGCCTGGCTGTGGCCTGGGACACGATTTGCAAACTGAAGTAGCAGATGGAAACAGGCAGGGAGTCAAAGATGGAGTTTCTGGCTGCAGCTCTGCTATTTACTGTCTCTGTGACCCTGAGGGAAGTCATTTTACCTCTCCATACCTCTGTTTTCATGGCTATAAAATATGTATAATAAACTTTTCCTGCCTGTGGTAAGGAGAAAAATGAAATAATGCACGTGAAAGCTCTGGAGAGCTAATAAATGTAACCCCATGTAAAATAGCTTTATTATTACCATAACATCTAATTTAAGAAAGGATGTCACTAAAATAAATGAAAGAAATTTTTAAGTAAATGCAAAATTTAAAATATAAATGCAGCAAGTTAACGTCCTATAAAATCCCATAGGTTACTGTTAAGGGTCTAAAATCATACACTCATTTTTTTTAATGCTGTTTGTTGTTAAGAAAGCAATGGCAAGCTATGTATTACAATGACATCCGTGTTATTAGGGCCTCTTCTCAATAGCTGGAATCTATAAAGGAAAAGCTAAATGGCCAACTGAATCAAACTGAGATGCCCTTTGGGAAGCATAATGTAACCAAGACCAGTTGGGCATTTCATCAGCCACAGTAGAGCAAAGAAGAGCCACTGACTTATTTCCTCAGTGAACCAAATTACAGGAGAAGAAGAGAGTCAGAGGCTCCCAGCTGGTTTCTGGGACAAACAGGTAATTTTAGACAATGCATCAGCAAACGCTTCTGAGCACTTATATGCCAGCCGATATTCTCAGCGAGGAGTTCATAATCTAATTGGAGAAATGACAGATGCATGGATCAGTTAAATAGTAGATAACACACAGAATCACAGGCTCTCAAGACACACATCTGAGATCAAAGAGGCATTAAAAATCTCCTTTATAGCCAAATGGTATTCACTGCCTCACCTCCGTGTCTCCTGGCTCCTTTTCTGAGGGTCTGTGGGATGCTAGACACATTTGGGAAGAGAGAGTGCCTAAAAATGAAATAAGTAACCCTAAATGTGGTATTAAAAATTCTGATTTCTGTTAACGGCCTTTTATTTTCTCAGCTTTTGTGGTACAAGAAAACAGCAAGTGAGCGTTCAGGGCTCCTTCAGTATGCCAGGTTTCCCGTGAGATGGAGGAATGTACTCAGGTTCTTTTTCCAGAGCAGCAGAACCAAGACAAAAATCAAATAACTTACTTAACAAATCTCTGTTGAGCTCTTTGCAAGAATATATATTGATAATTTTCTTGAATTTAATTTGCAGACTGCATGGGGAGATATTGGCTCACCTCACTTCCCTCTGGCCTTGACAGTTATTAACTGGTGGCAACTGGAGATTGCATTAACTCAGGATGCACTGGGGATTGCGGGCACAGGATGTGGTTTTAATGTCCACCCTCTACCAGGATGAATAGTCACCATGAGGGAGATCCGTGCAAGCAGGATTGAGGGTTAGCAGATACCATGCCAGTTGGACTAATCCATCCTTGTGGAACCTGCTCCTGGCGAAGGCCCAGTCCTGCATGGCCTGTGCTTCCTCTACCATCTCCCTCTGGTCCTGGGCTGAAGGGCCACGTCCTCCCTTTATTAAAAGTCCCCGGACAGTCGTAAGAGGGCAGACCCTAAGCCCCGAGGACGTGTGTTTCTATGTCTTTGATATCGTCACGAGAGTCAATCACTACACATCGGGGGCCGTGGAAGAATAGTTCAGCAGTTCATGTCAGGCGTAAAGAAAGATGAGGTTTAAATGACCTCAAGATAGGAAGGCTGTTTTTTATTTCTAGAAATCATGACTAAAAATCGATCCAATCAGACATTGGCTCCTTGGGACCCACACTGTGTTTCTGCATTTCTCAGTTTTCAGTGGCTCAGCCTGTGAACCTGGTTCCCCTGGAGCACAGATGACAGTCAAGTGAGCTCTATTCTTGACTCTGGTCCACATGCCATCTGCTTTCCTTTCTCTGCCTCTTGTCTGGAACTTCTCTGGTTCTTTGAAGAAATATTTAATGAACACCAAACACTGAGGTAGAACTCAACAGGGAAAAGGGAAGAGTGAGCCACGGCCTGGCCTCGAGTAGTGTCCTCACACGCGCTTTATGTGACGAGCGGTAGAAACACAGCTACTGACGGTCATGCCGACAACACAGCTTCCACTTCACACTGCCCCTCATGGGAAGCACGTTGCCTTCCTGACACGTTTGTCTGCCAGTTTTAGTCTGGGATGGAAGAGGTCTCAGAACCTTTAAAGTTTCTTCACATTTATTTTACTAGGTTTTAGGAAAATGTTCCAATTCTAGGTAAATTTTGGCTGTGTTTGTAGATTTTTAAAAACTAAGTCTAGAAAGCACACTACTCATAAAATACACAGGTTTCAAAAAATAAAATGGGTAACATCAAAATGCTAACGTGATTTTGCTATCAAACATAACTGTTAGATAGCGAGTCATTCAGCTTTCTGTCACTGTGACCAGAATATTCTGCATGAACAACTGGAAGAAGGGAAGGTTTGCTTTGGCCCAGGATTTCAGAGGCTCACTCCATGGAGATGGGCTCCACAGCTCTACCTGACGTGAGGCAGTGCACCATGGCAGAAGGACACCAGAGCATCAAGCTGCTCAGTCACAGTGGCCAGCAAGCTGAGAGGAAGGGTGGGGGAAAGCCTTGCAGGGCACACCCCTTGTGACCACTGCCTCCAACCCCGTCCACCAACCCAGAGTTCACACCTCCTTCCAGTAGACCTACCAAATTATTACTTTTTTTATATTTTACTTTTATAGACTGCATTTTGATTCACTGTACACAAATGGGGTACAACTTTTTGTTCCTGTGGTTGTACACGATGTAGATTAACACCATTGGTGTATCACACATGTACAGAGGGTAATGATATCTGTCTCATTCCACCATCTTTCACACAGCTGCTTCCTCCCCCTCTGAGTTTCTTCTACATAATCCAAAGTTCCTCCATTCTTCTCTTACCCCTCCCTCACCCCCACCACCCCCATTATGGATCATCATCCACTTATCAGGGAAAACATTCGAGCTTTGGGTTTTTGGAATTGGCTTATTTCACTTAGCATGATATTCTCCAATTCCATCCATTTACCCAAACATGCCATCATTTCATTCTTCTTTATGACTGAATAATATTCCATTGTGTATATATACCACAGTTTCTTTAACCATTCATTTATTGAAGGGCATCTAGGTTGGTTCCACAATCTAGCTATCATGAATTGAGCTGCTATAAACATTGACGTGACTGTGTTACTGTAGTGTGCTGATTTTAAGTCCTTTGGGTATAAACCGAGGCGTGGGATAGCTGGATCAAATGGTGGGTCCATTCCAAGTTTTCTGAGGAATCTCCACACTGCTTTCCAGAGTTGCTGCATCAATTTGCAGTCCAACCAGCAATGTATGAGTGAACCTTTTCCCCACATCCTCACCAACACTTATTATTGCTCGTATTCTAATAATAGCCATTCTAATAGGAGTTACATAAAGTCTTAGAGGATGGTTTTAATTTGCATTTCTCTAATTACTAGGGATTATGAGCACTTTTTCATATATTTGTTAATTACCTATATATCTTCTTCTGTGAAGTGTCTGCCCAGTTCCTTAGCCCATTTATTGATTGGGTTCTTTGTATTTTTGGTGCAAAAGTTTTTAAGTTCTTTATAAATTTTTGAGATTAGTGCTCTATCTGAAGTGTGTATGGAAAAGATTTTCTCCCACTCTGTAGGCTCTCTTTTCACATTATTGATTGTTTCATTACTGAGAAAAAGCCTTTTAGTTTGAATTCATCCCATTTATTGATCCTTGTTTTCATTTCTTGCACTTTAGGAATCTCATTAAGGAAGTCTGGTCCTAATCAACATGATAAAGATTCGGGCCTACTTTTTCTTCTATTTGGTATGGGGTCTCTGGTGTATTCCTAGTCCTTGATCCATTTTGAGTTGAGTTCTGTGCAGGGTGAGAGATAGGGACTTAATTTCATTTTACTGCATATGGATTTCCAGTTTTCCCAGCACCATTTGTTGAAGAGGCTCTCTTTTCTCCATTGTTTGTTTTTGGCACCTTTGTCTAGTATGAGGTAATGCATTTATGTGGTTTTGTCTCTTTGTCCTCTATTCTGTACCATTGGTCTACAGGTCTATTTTGGTGCCAATACCATGCCATTTTTTTTTTTTTTTTTTTTTTTACTATTGTTCTGTAGTAGAGTTTAAGGTCTGGTATTGTGATACCGCCTGCCTCACTCTTTCTGCCCAGGATTGCTTTGACTATTCTGGGTCTCTTATTTTTCCAGATGAATTTTGTGATTGCTTTCTCTATTTCTAAGACTTATCAAATTATTAACACCTCACATGGATGGATCCTCTGCTGAAGTCAGAGTCCTCACGATCCGATCACTTCCTAAAAGACCTCACTGGGAACCAGGTCTTCAATTCACCAGCCTTTGGGGAACATTCCATACCTGAATCTTAACAGATATTAAGAGTAAGTAGACTAGATGGGCGTGGGGCTGCACACCTATAATCTCAGCAGTTTGGGAGGCTGAGTCAGGAGGATCATGAGATCAAAGCCAGCCTCAGCAAAAGTGAGGTGCTAAGTAACTCAGTGAGACCCTCTCTCTAAATAAACTACAAAATAGGGCTGGGGGTGTGGCTCAGTGGTCGAGATTCTTTTTCTATTCTTAGAAACATGTACAAGTTAAACCCACCCACAGGTGATTTCAGCAGTAAAAGAGGCCTTCCTGTTAGTGAGGTATCCGTACCTGCCCCTTTTGAATTTTGTTGTGGAGATACTGCCATGTTGGTGGAGAACCGCTGCCCTCTAAGTGCAGGAGAGCCCCATGGGTGTGGTGACCTCTGTGATCAGGTGGTGGCCGCCCCCGAAACCGTTCCTGCATTGTGCCTGGAATGTACATCAGGAACCATGGACCCTGTCAGCAGAGCAGCCTAGCCTTTGGGTCCTGCGTGGCTTCTGAGTCGTTGATGGTCCAACCTGCAATCAGCGTTGCTCCCCATCAGTAGGGAGTCTATGGCAGGAACTCCAGATCGCTGTGAGCATGAGACAGGGTCAGGACCAGCTTGCCCAAGTCTCACAGGACTGAGTGACCACAGGCCCCAGCTTCATTGTGCTCTCGGGACACCTCCATGTTCTGGGCTCTTGGTCCCCACCGCTCTGCAGTGAGGAAACACAGGTCACGCTGCTGGCATTTGGAGTGGGATGCCAGCCCCTGCAGAGGCCTGGGGAGGCAAGGTGGCCCGGGGATGCTGGGGGCTCACGGAACGTCGTCTTTAGCAGTGGACTTCCTGGGGGGGGAGATGCCTAGGTCTCCAGAGACACTTAGTGGGACAGGGTGGTGTCCACTCAGGCAAGCTCAGGCCCTGACAGCCTGGGCAAGCAGCAGGAGACCTTCCAACTGGCCTGGTGCTACACCACAAGCATCACCCCAAGTGGCTTTCGTTAAAGGAGCCAAAAAATACAAGTCTGTCTATAAAGACTCTGAGCCTGAAGGGCTTGGGTTCTCTTCATGATTCTTCAGACAAGAACACCTCAAGATTTGTGTTCTTTGATATTAAATTAACTTTAAAGGGAAGTTTAGTTTTCTGGAGGATGATATATGCATTGAAAGAGGAAGCAGCATGCATTTGTAGTGCAAAAGCCCTGTGCCTGTCTTCTGCCTCTCAGCCTCAAACGGTGTCAGGCCACATGGAAGGGGAAATGAAGAGGAGCTTCAGAATCATAAAGAACACTAAAGGAGGGGCTGGGGAGATAGCTCAGTCGGTAGAGTGCTTGCCTTGCAAGCACAAGGCCCTGGGTTCGATCCCCAGCACCCCCCAAAAAACAAAACAAAACAAAAAAAACACTAAAGGAAGGTATCGCTCTACCATTTTAATTATTATTTATGCCCCAGTATGAAAACCGCTGCAGCCCTCTGCAGTGCTGGGGTTCACTGCCCGGCATGACTGTGGTTAGGGAGGAGGAGCAGGGGACCTAAGTGACCAGTGCATCTGCCCCTGGGGCGTCTCTCAGCACACATGGCAGGTGCCACTTTCTGGCTAGCTGTGGACGAGGACGGCTCTAACTGATGGCTGTTGAGAAGGGAAGCTGCCTAGCTGACAGCCGAGCCTACAGTGTGGACACAGACCCCAGCCCAGCTTGGCCAGTCTCCTCAGTGGACACCTTTAGCAAAATATCAGAGCCGGGATGTTGGCGTTAACACGACCCAGAGATCTCGCTCAGATCCCTGTTTTACTTGTTTGTGTATGTGTGTATTTCTAACCAAACCAGTCACCTCTTTAAATTCCTCTTCCCACCACAGTCACGTTGCAGGGGATTCCTAGATGGGCTCCTCATCTTTCCTGTGACAATCACACCCACGGCCCACACTCTCACCCCTTCCCTGACCCTGACAGCCGCTGTCTGTACTCTAGCTCTCACAGGTCACCGCCAGGGTGCTGTGCAGCTGGGGTCACCCGTGGAGTGGCCTGTGGTGACTGCCTCTCCCAGATGTGAGCCGCGATCGCTGCTTCCTTTTGCACTGCTGGTGTTCCGTGGCAGGCTCCACAGACAGTTAACAGTGACCTGCTGAGGGACATCCGGGTCGGGCCCCATTCTCTGCTATTGTGATAAAGCTGCTATGAACCTTTGTGTGACCATGAGCTTTTATTTCTCTTGGAAAAATACCCAGGTGTGTAATTGCTGGATGGCATGTTAGCTGCATGTTCAGTTTCGTAAGATGTTGCCAAAGTGCTTCCCAGGGTGGCTCTGCCACCTCACGCTCTCACCCGTGTCGGGTGACCCAGTTCCGCACACCTGCACCGGCATTTGGCATTGTCACTGTTTTTCTGCTCTGATGGGATTCTAGTGATACTCCTTGTGGTTCCGATTTTCGTTTTCCTGGTGGCTGGGATGCTGCACATCCTGCTGTCTGCTTCTTTTCCGTCTGAATGTCCACCTTGGCACAGCCCCTCTGTGTCTTTCTCCAGGGTCTAGCTGCAGCTTTGGAGTGTTGACTCTGAGGACTTTGTGTATCTGAGATAAATGGTTCCTTGTCTGTGTTGATGAGGTCCCACTGATGGGCTGTGTGGGTCGGAGCCCAGCAGCTCTCCCGGTGCATCTTCCTAAAAGTTCTGCAGCTTTCCATTTGTCCTTGAAGGTGGTCCCCACTGCAGTCGGTTTTTGTGTGAGGCACGTGGCATAGGTTGGGCGTTGTGTTCTGCCTTAGTGTCCTGCATGTCCGATGGCTCAGCACCATTTTGGAGAGGACCGTCCTTCCAGTGAATAGGTTTTGTGCCTTTGTCAAAAGCCAGAGGGTGTGTGAGTGTGGGTCATTCCTGAGTCCTTGTCCCACTGCTGTGTCTAGCCCTCTGCCAGAACCACACCTCACTGAGCCCACGGCCACTGGTGAGTGAGGCTGGCACAGCGATGCTGCTCTCTGTTTTTCTTTGTCCAGTGTCTCAGCTGCTGCATGGCCTGTGCCATCCACTGAGCTTGTCCCTGACCTGGTGCATGCATCTCAAACCCATGCTACAACTGCTGGGACTGCTTCCTGGAGCGCGGGCACGTGCTCACCACGGTGTCCCCAGCCCTTGAGCACCTGCTTTCCGGTGTCCGCTGGGACAGAGCTCTGTTTCTCTCCTGAGCTCGCTCGATCGCGGCTTGCATGAGTCGGGTTTCTGACGTGAGGCAGCCTTGTGTGAATGTGGTGGGTTTCCTCTGTGGCGCAGTGTGTTCCCACGTTGTTGGATTCAGGTTTCTGGGTTTTATGGACAATGTTTGCATCTACATTCATTAAAGACATTGACCCGTAGTTCTCTGTGTCACCTTTGGTTTTGGTATCAGGTTAATACTGGCCTTATTACCGAATGATGGATCATTTCCTCTTCTGTTTTCTGGAAGAATTTGTGAATATTTGGTGTTGATTTTTCTATAAAAGTTTGATGCAATTCCCAGTGGGAACATCTCGGCCTGCAGATTTAATTTGGGGGGAACGCTTTAGTCATACGTCAGATATTGTAATGGTTACAAGGCTTTTGGGACTCTTTGATCTCGGTTCAGTCTGGACACTTTGTAGCTTTGGAAGTCTGTCCATTTTTGATGACTTGTTGACGCTGTGAGCTTGAACGATCATAGCAAGCCCTTGTTCTCCTGGCGGCCACTGGCTCTGCAGTGAACCCCACTCTGCAGCAGACGCTGTGGTCCGCGTCTCCCCGTGCGCCCTCTCTGCCCTTGACTCCAGGGAGGGCATCTGTGCCGACTGTCGGAGGGGAGGTCTGTCCGCCCTTCCCCCTGTTGCTCTCCTGTAACTCACTGATTTCGCTGCCGCCCTCCTCCGGGCGCTGGGCGGGCTTTGCTCTCTGGCTCCTGGACCCTCCGGGGGACGTTGAGCAGATGTTCCTCCCGCCTCGTGGTGTCCTCTGCCTTAGGAGTTGCTCCGGGCCGTCCAGTGGCACTCCACAGTTTGTCCTGTTTCCTTTTCCCTCAGTTCTGGGACTTTCCTTATCTGCCTGGAGACTTCCACTTCCAGTCCTGGTTATTTCGAACCGTGTGTTTGATTTTCATGGCTTAGAGGTGTTCTTGTTGCCTTTTGCTGAAGGATTTTGTCGATTCCGCTGTGGTCCAGAATGCATGCCCTTGCTTCTGTCCTTCAAAGGGGCAGGCGGGTCGCCCTCTGGTCCTGGCTGGGATCCACCCCCGCAGAGCAGAGAGCCCGTGAGCTGTGGGCCGTGGGGAGTGAGCCAGGGCTCTCCTTGGGGTGCTGCGGGGAGTGAGCCAGGTCTCCTTGGGGCGCTGCACCCCGTGGCCAATGCCAGCCCTCTCTGGTTTCTGCCTGGCTTCTAAAGGGAGGCACCCAGGCCTCGGGGTGTGGGGTCTGTGTTCCTCTGGGCTCTGTTGGTCTTCGCTGCACGTGTGACACTGTGGCTGGGCCCCTGCAGACCTGGGACAGTGGGGTCTCCCTGGTGGGGGTCCCTTGCTCAGGCAGTGCCCGCACCGTGGGGCCCCTTGGCCTGGGAAGCTGTTCCTGCTGGGCAGCGAGCCTGCTGTTCGCACGGACTCCACCTGCCCAGGCCTTCCCTGGCACCTCAGCCACTGAGTTCAGGGTGGTACCTGGTCTGCCTCTGCCCGGGCCCTGCTGCTCGCTGTCTGTTTGGTTTTCTGGACTTTGTTCCCCTGGGTTTCTCTCCCGCTTTCCTAGGGGTAATCCAGTGTTCTCCTCTTCTTTTTCTTTTTTAAAAACTGCTGGATTTATTGATGGTGACTTCAAAACTATTTTCTTTGAGTGTCCAAGCAGTGGCTGTGGTCATTAACCCACATGACCTAGGGTACTGATAGGTGTTCCCAAAATCTCTGTCACTTGTTCCCTCAAACTCAGTGACAAAAACAGAACCAGAAACAAACACCTGAAATGTCTATCAGGAACTCAGAAGTTCACAGCAGTTTCACTGGACCAACTCCAGGAGTTTTAGTCACCTTTTCACTGCTGTGACCAAACGATCTGACCAGAACAGCTTTAGGGAAGTGAATCTTATTTAAGGACTCACGATTTCTGAGGTCTCAGTCCATAGAGAGCAGGCTCCATTCCTCGGGGCTCCAGGTGAGGCAGGACAGCATGGTGGAAGAGCGTGGCAGAGGGAAAGAGCTCACATGATGATCAGGAAGCAGAGAGGGAGAGAGAGAGAGAGAGACACTCCTCTGACCAGATACAAATACAGACCCCAAAGCCACGCCCCAATGCCCACCTCCTCCGGCCACACCCACTGCTTCAGTTACCGCCCAGTTAATCCCTATCAGGGGATTAATTCCCTGCTCTGGTCAGACCCTCACAGCCCAGTCTTTCTCCTGTGAACCTTCCTGCACTGTCTCACACATGAGGTTTTGGGGGACACCTCACACCCAAACCATAACACCATGAGTCAGCAGGGTGGCAGGCCCCAAAGGCTCTAGGGGAACTGGGGACTCTGTGCCTTCTGTGTCAGCTTCAGCGTCTGGCAGTCCTGGGATCACAGCAGCACAGCCCTGTGGTCACTTGGCCTTTGGGCCTCCCATCTGCATCTCCGTCTCCCCTTCCCTGTGGACTCTTGGGATGGCATTTGAGGCCCACCTGGATAACCCTTAAGATTAAGGTCCTTATTTGGTGACCCTGGCCTTAATCACATTAGCAGACCCCTTGGCACCTGAAGTAGCCCTCACAGGGCCAGGGGCTGGGTGGACCTGGGTGAGGCCCGGACGCCGACTCCCACCACCTCCGAGCTGAACCTCACTGGCGCAGGTCCCCTTCCTGCCTGGCTCTTCACGGTTCTGGCTCAGTGCCGGAAGTTGCTGTGGCACTTGCTTCTGTTGCTGAGGGATGCAGGAGCTGAGGGTGGGAAGCAGTGTCGCGTGTGGCTCCTGCTCCCCCCTGCGCTCCCCCCTGCGCTCCCCACTGCGCTCTCCACTGCCGCCAGGCCAGGCTTCCTTCTCCACCCTCCCCTGCCGAGGGCTTTCTGAGATCAGGAGGGTAGTCTGCTGCTTCCCTCATCTGCGGGGACAGACTCTATCTGGTGTCCCTGGTCTGGGAGGATGGGCTCTGCGGGGACAGACTATCTGGTGTCCCTGGTCCGGGAGGATGGGCTCGGTGAGCACAGCGCTTGTTGGGGGCTTCACTTCTGCCTGGAGGCCCTCACGGCTGCCCCTGGCATGGTTTGTTCTTCCTGGAGCTGTCGAGATGTTTTCTCCTGTAGTCTCCAACGTCACATGTCCTGCATGTCCACATGGTCCTTGGGCCTCTGTGCTTGTTCTGTCCCCTTCAGAAGGTCTCCCAACCCCTGCCTGGACCCTAGGAGCCCGGCCGGCCCCAGGGGCGTGGCTTGGCTTGCTTGCTTCTCTTCCTGTGACCCGCTTCTGTCCACTGTCCAGGGCAGGGGAGTGGTAGCGACCTCCTCCTCCATCCAGGGCAGAGGACTGGTAGTGACCTCCCTCCCTGCTCCTTCACCCTGCATCGGGCCCTTCCAGCAACGTTGATTTTGATTTCTGTCATCACATATTTTAATTTCCATAATTCCTTTTTAAAGGTGACTTTTCTTTCTTCGGTGAGATTTCCTTTTTTTCTTTTCCATTTGTCTGGAGAGGACTTGGTGATGGTCACTGGAGTGTTTTGAAGACCGCCGCGATAAGTCCTGGTCTCCTGACTCCATCCTCGGACTCACTTGCTTTGCTGCTAGCATCTCCTTCCTCATTTGAGTTTGGCGCTCCTCTTGTTTTGAAGCGTGTGTCCTGGTGCCTTTTCCATCGTGCTAGAACATGCTGAGCACTGTTTAAACCCGCCACCTGGACAGGCTCATCTAGTTGCGGCTCGGCTCTGGGCTCGGGGCTTCTGTGCTGAGGTCCAGGGAGTCCACTGCCCGAGGGTTCACGGTGCTCTTGTGCTGAGCAATGTGGAAAGTCCCCAGGCTGAGTGTAGACGATCAGTGGAGTGCGAGAGGTCCGTGGCCGTGGAGAGGAGCGGGAGCGCCCCGCACTGCTCCCCAGTCCTGCTCCTGTGCCTGCCTCCTGGGATGGGGAGGGAGCATCAGCCTGACCAGCAGAGTGTCTCCCTGACTTTCTTCACAGTGGAGAGGGGGTCCCCAGGGGGCCTCAGGTCCCCAGGACAGGCGATGTTTCTCCTGCTTGATTTTGGTCAGTCTGTGTCCCTGGGCAGCAGGTGCATGGGGAGGGGCTTCTGCTGCCTGGTCAGGTATGGGAAGCATGGGGGCCAGTGGCCTTCTGTTTTGGAAAGCCCAGAAGTCAACGCATCCTGCTATTCTTCTGGTTCTGGCTCTCCCACCACTTGCCTTCTTCCTGGCCACGTGCAGAGTGGCTTCCGGTGGCCTCTTGTGCGGTTTCCAGAGCTTAAGTGTTAGTGAAAGAGCCTTGGCGTCCGGAGGATGAGGGGTCCACCTACCTTCCTCGTCGGGGCTGCCTCAGCAGAGCTGAGGAATGACTTCCGTTTGGGCCTCTCTTCTGTTTTCCACGTTGAGCTGTTAGGTTAACAGATTTGGACCACATATGGTTTATACAGCTCCATGTATGAGCACTGGATGATTCTGATACTGGTTAGTGGATTTACAGTAGGGTCAGCGCACGGTTGGTGACTCACATCCTTCCTGCACACCTGGCGAGGGCCAATCCCTGCTCTGCACACAGTCTGCCATCTGCGGGTGAGATGGCGCTTGAGTCAGGGCACTGAGACCGAAGCTGGCCTGATGTCGCGGCCATGCTGGTGGCAGCCAGAGTGACTTGGCGTGTGTGAGTCACCCAGCTTCGACCTCCTGTGTGATAAGGTCAGGGCAGGTGGCCACTGAGGCACACAGTTCAGTACTGTGAGCGGGAGTCACAAAACACACGAACCCGGAGCTGCATACGCTGCAGCGCAGCCCAGGCTTCTGTCTCAGGGGTGGCAGGTGCCTCTCCACTGCCCAGTTAAAATGAGTGTATTAAAGGTCAGGTGACAACTTTCATTTTGAGTATCTGGCCAGTAGAAAGCAGATGCAATTTCCTGCAAGTGACATATTGCATCAGTTTTATGTCTGGACAGTTTGGTGACATGCTCAGATTTTTTTCCTTGAGGTTTTAGGAATTTTTTTTCTTTTGTAAACTACCACACAATAAAACAGTACCATTGTGTGTAAAGATTGATAAATATTACTACCAGCACTGACTCGTAACGCCACCCAAATGGGGATATAGAGTAGTTGTGTACCCCAGAAAACTGCGGTCTGCCTCCGCAGTCACCCCCTCCCACACCAGGCCCGGCTTCCAGTCCATCTCCATCACTACAGCTTTGACTTCTTGGTAACGTCACACCAATGGAAGTAGCCACCTGTCACTGTTGAGACTGCTCGTGGGGATGCGCAGTGATAGACAGGCTGGAAAGGCAGCAGGTGGTTTCATGTGAAGGTGAATATGCATTAATCATATGAACCAGCCATCTCATCCCTCGGTATTTACCCTAGAGAAATAAAATTTCAGGTAAAGTTTAACACTAAGTATTTCAGCCTCAGTATTTATACAGAACTTAAGAACAACATCAGTCCCTTCAGCAGGGAGATGGGCGAACACATGTGGTATTGGAAGAAGGAATTCTGCTTGGCTCTGCCAAGAACAGCCATCAGGATAGCCACCAACCAGCGGCATCTTTGAGGGGTGTGTGGAGTGAGAGAAAGTGATCTGGTCCAGCCACGACTCTCTAGCCAGTGCACTCCCAGCGGACGAGGACAGCGCTGTTGAGCCTTCTCGCAAGGGCAGCGGGAGGGCCTGTTGAGAATGGAGACTGCTGTCCTGCACGCCTCAGGGTCGCTGCAGCCTGAAGTGCCGCCTCGCTTTCAGGAACCCTGGCCCAGGCCACACGCCGTCTGCCAGCAAGAGCCCTGGCGGTGAGAAGGAGCAGAGTCCTGCGTGCATCAGGGCTCACGTCTACACTGGGTATCCTCGTAACTGCCACTGACTCAGCACTGACACAGCAAAGCAGCCGGCGCCACCTTCTCTGCCATCCACGGGAAGGATTGGCGGTTTGGACGTGAGGATTCCTCCTCGATAGTTGATGTCGTTCTCTTGTTTCACAGATGAGGAAACAAGAAGTAATGAACTCAGGTCAGAGGGTGAGTTAATGACAGAGCTACAACAGAACCCAAATACCGGGTCCTCAGTACGCTGCCTGCACTGAGACCCAGGCCAGATTATTATCGCATAGTTAATGAATGTGGAGTGCGGTGACTTATGTTCCGTGTAATCATTCATCAGTCGTACGCGTGTTACATTCTATGCCGAGGGTGGGGACAGAAAGTCCCAGACAGATTCCCAGACACAGCCGGCAGGAGCGAGTCTGGACAGAGGCTGTGCTGCAGTGGATGCCCATGTGAGGCCACCTGGACTGCAGTGTGCAGGGTCCACAGTGACCTCCAAGAGGAGGCCTCCTGCCCCTGGGAAGATGAGACCTGCCCCGCGAGGACCCTCCTGGTCCTTGAAGGCGCTCAGCTGTCCAGCAGGACCGAGCACTGCGTCAGGACTCCAGGGTGCCCAGCCGCAGGCTCAAGGGTGCAGAGAGTGATGGAGCATGGTGGAGAGTCTGGGGCTGCCGGGCCCCTGGCGGTGCTGCAGGGAAGCCCCTCTCCTCCCCCAGCAAGGCATCGACTTCTCCAACGCACGGACCAAATTACTCAGGGTTCCACTGGGATACTATTTTTTAAGTGTAGATCAAAACATCCTGTTTTATGGTGTCAATTTTGGAGAAAATGGAGCTGTTAGGAAAAAAATTCTAAATTATGTGTTATGATATATGTTAAAGTATTGTATCAAACTAGCATCTGTTGTGTTTTTTAGTTACAAGTTATTGTAAAACTCCTGTTTCAAACAGATAAGCAGCTGCAAGGTAGCGGCATTATTCACTTCTTTGTTTTAAACAAGTCGTCTGCGGTTGCTAGCAAATTAAACGAATTCTAGAAACCTCAAAGAGGAAATAAAAGGACAAATTTGGTTTTAAATGATTATAAAATAATTTTAAATTAAAATATACATTATAAAATATTTTAATTTTGTATATTTTTAAAACACTAGCTTTCAACTAATAAATTTAAAGAGTAGTTATAATGTATGATACAAATATTTCCATGTATATAGCAGTCAAATAAATAGGAGGCTTCAAATAAATTGTAAAAGGGATAATATGCATGAACTTTGTGGGTAGCAGGGCAATGCACTAGCTCATTCAATTTCATGTTAATTCACAGAATAAGATGGAGCTGAAGTAAGTGCAGAGCTGCTGCTCGCAGTTCAGACGCAGCACTCGGAGGAATACCTCCAGCGGTCAGCGAGGCCGCGCAGGGCTCCCCAGTGGCTGGGAACCTTCTCCGTGAGAACTAAGTGTTAGCAGCTTAAAATTAAATCAAATGTCCAGGAGGAAGAGCCACAGGGCTGGTTACAGGAAGACGTCACTGCGGCCAGCAGGACGAGACCTAGAGGTGGAATTGAAGGGAAGGAGAGGGCTCGGGGGTCTTGAAGGGGCAGGTCGGCCCTCCAGGCTCACTTCCCAGCTGACGGCCAGGGCACCAGCAGGTCAGGTGACTCGCAGACCCAGGCGTCCACGTCTGGTTCCGTTAAACACTTCCTCACGCACTTCTGAAGGAAGTCACCTGCACAGAGCAAGGACGACAGGCTGGAGAGGGGCCTGAGAAAACAGAGAGGGCTTGGGCACCAGGAGATGGGGATGGGACAGGTGCTCACGGAAGCCAGGAAAACGGTGTGGTTCTGAGCAACTCCGAGAACCCAGAGGCTGCAAGTAGACACTCACAGAACCAGGGGATTCTTCCTCGGCCTTCTCCTGCACGTGTGTGGGAAGATAGAGCGTGGTCGTCGGGTTGACCTCAAGCTGGTGTCCGAGAGAGGGGGCAGAGACCTGTGGGTGCGGGTGAGGCAGTGGCCGGGAGCATCAGCAGGTGTCCTGGCTGGGTAGCGGTGCAGTGAGCCCAGCAGCCCAGGGCCCAGTTTGAGAGTGGGCTTCCCTGGGCGTAAGCAACTTGAGGCATGGCATGCGGTCAGAGGCCAGGGTTCGCGCCCAAGTTCTTTATTGTGAAGGAAAGCAAGGAGCCAGCTTGGGCCACTGCCTTCAGGGTATGAAGTGGGATGGGTGCGAGGTCAGGGGGTTGAAGAGTCAAGGACTTCCGTCATTTTGGAAGAAGTGTTCCTGGGAGACTCGGCCTCCCGTGGGGAAGGATGACTGAAAGCCGGTGGACCGTGAAGGAGCAGAGGGTGGTGGAGAGCCTCAGGCTGCCGCACCGACTGGAACCACAGACCTCGGGGCCAGCGGGTCTGACGGCACCATGGGGAGGGCAGTGGGAAGGTCGAGGCAGGTGCTGACCAGCTCCTGGCAGAGGAGGGGAAAGCCAGCCCTCTCCCTTACATGGATTTGGAACCAAAGAGACCAAGCATCAGAGTCACTGAAACGGTGAACAGGTTTAGCAGGGCTTTTGAATGGCCATGGTGCTGGGGAGATGAGACCCCGGGTACTGACCCGACTGTTCAGGGAGGTCCGCTTGTACATGTCGAAACCCGTGCACGGTGTCGTGACCTGAGGTACGTGCTGGACACCACTGGCCTGAAGCAGCTCGGATCATCCCACGGACCAGGTGGCCTTGTGGCCTCTGACTGCCAGAGGACACCCCAGGCTCTTTGAAGGAGGACACTGTCCCCAGCCACACAAGGACTGACGCAAAGCCTGGCAGCCAGAAATCACGGCATCATCCAGAAACTGTTCCAGTGACCCCTCTGAAAACAGATGATGGGGAAAAGAACCAGATTCTGAGTAAAACAGGAAGTTCAATAATGTGCGATGACTATTACGTTTGAAAAATAAGTAAAATAACCAAGAATTTCTGCAAGATCCTTGAATCTATAACATCAGTCAAACAAATTCAAAAATTGAAAAATAAAGCCCTAGGAAAAAGAACAGGACAACACCAAAAGCAGTAGAAGACAGGAAGTAGTTAAAATCAGAGCCGAAATCATGAAATTGGAACAAGAGAAACAATTGAAAATATTGACCAAACGAAAGGTTGGTTCTTTGAAAAGGTAAACAAAATAGACAACCTTTTAGCCACACTAACAAAGGGAAGGAGAGAAAACTCAAATTACTAAAATTCGTGTTGAAAAAGGAAATCACGACAGACACCATTGAAATACATGACATCATGAGAAGCTACTTTGAAAATCTATATTCCAACAAAATAGAAAATATTGAAGATATGGACAAATTTCTAGAGATATGTGATCCTCCCAAACTGAATCAGGAAGACGTACACAATCTAAACAGATCAATATTAAGCAATGAAATAGAAGAAGCCATCAAAAGCCTACCAACCAAGAAAAGCCCAGGACCAGATGGATTCTCAGCCAAGTTCTACAAGACCTTCAAAGAAGAACTCATTCCAATACTTCTCAAAGTATTCCAGGAAATAGAAAAGGAGGGTACCCTACCGAACTCATTCTATGAAGCTAATATCACCCTCATACCCAAACCAGGAAAAGGCACATCAAGGAAAGAAAATTTTAGACTGATATCTCTGATGGATATAGATGCAAAAATCCTTAACAAAATCCTGGCAAATCACATGCAAAAACATATTAAGAAGATAGTGCACCACGATCAAGTGGAATTCATCCCAGGGATGCAAGGTTGGTTCAACATCTGGAAATCAATAAATTTAATTCATCACATCAATAGTCTTAAGGTTAAGAATCATTTGATTATTTCAATTGATGTAAAGAAAGGGTTGGACAAAATACAACACCCCTTCATGCTCAAAACACTAGAAAAAATAGGGACATTGTAAAGGCTATTTATGCTAAGCCCACAGCCAACATCATTCTTAATGGAGAAAAACTGAAAGCATTTCCTTTAAAAACTGGAACAAGATGGGGATGCCCTCTTTCACCATTTCTATTCAACATCATCCTTGAAATACTAGCCAGAGCAATTAGAAAGACTAAAGAAATTAAAGGGATACAAATAGGAAAAGAGGAACTCAAGTTGTCACTATTTGCTGATGACATGATTCTCTATTTAGAGGATCCAAAAAACTCCACCAGAAAACTTCTAGACATGATAAATGAATTCAGCAAAATAGCAGGATATAAAATCAGCATGCATAAATCTAAAGCATTTTTATACATAAGCAATGAAACATCTGGAAGAGAAATGAGGAAAACCACTCTGTTCACAATAGTCTCAAAAAAATATAATACTTGGGAATCAATCTAACAAAAGAGGTGAAAGATCTCTATAATGAAAACTACAGAACATTAAAGAAAGAAGTTGAAGAAAACCTTAGAAGATGGAAAGATCTCCCATGTTCTTGTATAGGCAGAATATTATCAAAATGGCCATACTTCCAAAGGTGCTATACAGATTTAATACAATTCCAATTAAAATCCCAATGCCATTTCTCATAGAAATAGAGAAAGCAATCATGAAATTCATCTGGAAGAACAAAAGAATAGTCAAAGCAATCCTGGGCAGGAAGAGTGATGCAGGAGGTATCACAATACCAGACCTTATACTTTACTATAGAGCAATAGTAACAAAACCGGCATGGTACTGGCACCAGAATAGACAGGTAGATCAATGGTACAGGATAGAGGACATGGAGACATACCTACAAAAGTACAGTTATCTCATACTAGACAAAGGTACCAAAAACTTACAATGGAGAAAAGATAGCCTCTTCAACAAATGGTGCTGGCAAAACTGGAAATCCATATGCACTAAAATGAAATTAAACCCCTATCTCTCACCCTGCACAGAACTCAACTCAAAATGGATCACGTATCTAGGAATTAGACCTGAGACCCTTCACCAAATAGAAGAAAAAGTAGGCCTGAATCTCCATCACATTGACTTATGACCAGACTTCCTTAACAAGACCCCCATAGTACAAGAAATAAAAGTAAGAATCAATAAATGGAATGAATTCAAACTAAAAAGCTTTTTATCAGCAAAGGAAAGAATCAATAATGTGAAAAGAGAGCCTACAGAGTGGGAGAAAATATTTTCCATACACACCTCAGACAGAGCCCTAATCTCCAAAATTTATAAAGAACTTAAAAGCTTTACACCAAAAATCAAAGAATCTAATCAATAAATGGGATAAGGAATGGGCAGACACTTCACAGAAGAAGATATACAGGTGATCAGCAAATATATGAAAAAGTGCTCATCATCCCTAGTAATTAGAGAAATGCAAATTAAAACACCCTAAGATTTCATCTAACTCTGATTAGAACCGCTATTATCAAGAACACAAGCAATAATAGGTGTTGGCATGGATGTGGGGAAAAAGACACACTCATACATTGCTGGTGGAGTTGCAAATTGGTGCAGCCACTCTGGGAAAGCAGTATGGAGTTTCCTCAGAAAACTTGGAATGAACCCACCATTTGACCCAGCTATCACACTCCTCGATTTATACCCAAAGGACTTAAAATCAGTATAGTATGGTGATGCAGCCACATCAATGTTCATAGCAGCTCAATTCACAATAGCTAGATTGTGGAACCAACTTAGATGCCCTTCAACTGATGAATGGATAAAGGAACTGTGGTATATATACGCAATGGAATGTTACTCAGCCACAAAAAAGAATAAAATTATGACATTTGCTGGTAAATGAATGAAGTTGGAAAATATCGTGCTATGTGACCTAAGCCAAGTTCAAAACACCAAAGGCCAAATGTTTTCTCTGATAAGTGGATGATGATATATAATGAGGGTGGGTGATGGAGGGAAGAGAAGAATGAAGTAACTTTGGATTGAGGAAAATGGGGTGGGAGGGGGTGGGGGATGGAAAGATAGTAGAATGAAACAGGCAGTATTACCCTATGTACATGTATGATTACATGAATGGTGTGAATCTACACTGTATATGACCATAGAAATGAAAAGTTGTACCCCATTTGTGTACAATGAATCAAAATGCAGTCTTTAAAAATTAAAGAAAATGAAAAATATTGAAATAAAAACTCAACATACATGGTTTGAAATAGAATATAGATTAGGAGAAAATATTTGAACCAAGACACAAAGAGAAATGGAAGGAGAGTCTATGCAGAAAAGGTCCCTGAGTTCTGGAGGAAAAAGAGAGAAGGGGGTAAAAGTCACAGGTGAGGAGGTGGCCTCAGAACCTCCAGTCCTGCCCCCAGAATCCACACAGCAGTCAGCTTCCTGGGAGCAGAACTCGGTCTAGCTCACTCTAATGGTGCTGATGAAGAACAGCAGAGAAGCTCCGTAAACTGCATAGATGAGGAACGTTGTTTTCAAAAGACCAAGCGAGGCTGAGAGGAGCTTCTCCAAGTGGAGGGAGGAAGTAGAGGCCAAGGCATGGACACCTGGGAGTGCTGAGAAAGGGAGGACACTGGAGGTTGAGGGTAACAGAAGTGCCACCCACCAATCCGCGAGGCAAGCGGTGGTCACTGTGTGAACCAGAGGCGAAGCATACGTGTCATTGCTGCAGGGACAAACAGGAGCCTGCAGAGAACGCTCCCTGTGGGGACGGACACAGAGGAGGAGTCGCACCCTGTGTCGCCGCAGGACTGGACGGGGCGGACCTGTTTTGCTGGGTGACAGCACGCGGGCAGCCACAAGGGCAGGGCGAGACCATGGCCTTGGCGATGACGTGCTCTCACAACCCGTCATGGAAACGGGCCAGGCTGCAAGCAGAAGGTGCCGTCCTGAGTGGGTGTTCTCCCACAGCCCCACGGGGACGCAGCCGTCGTGGCGTGTAGAGCAGCCTGGATGCAAACCTGATGGGCAGACCACTCAGCTGCCGTCTCTACGGAACGCAGTCCACTCCGCTGCTGGTGGGACCCAGTGACATGCACTGTATTCCAAATGGCCATGCTCCTTTTAAACAATATTACAAGTTTAAAGCGTGGCAGAGAATTTCTCTCACCAAAGTATAAATAGCCAGAATAATTTTGGAATTGTTATTAGAAAATGCTAAAATGTTTCAAAATAGAGTGATAAATAAGCCATTCTTGAAATTAGATACTGTTTAGAACTGAATGATATTGAAAATACTACTGGTAAAAGATTTTCTTAAATGAAAGTCATTATTGTATACATAAGAAAATAGATGTACATCAATGATTTAAGCTACCGATCCATGCAGTTAAGGAAACAAGAGCACACTACAGCCTAGTGGTGTTAAAAAGAGCGAGTAATTAACATAAAACTTAGTCAATGAGATAAAGTAGAGAAACTCAATAAGATAAATTTGATTCCTTTCCAACTGATAAAATTGATAAACCTGATTTAAAAAGTCACATTTAATGTAGTAATTACAAACATGCAGAAACTAAAAAAAACGAAAACAAAAAATAAAACACAGAAACATGATTGCTACAAAGCAAATTAAATACTTTTTGGTTTAAATTTAAAAATATGTCTGTGCTGAAAAATCACAAAAATGGTAGTGAAAGAGATCCAAGATGTACTGAATGGGGAGTGAGCCGGGACGGAGGGCGGAGGGCGGCCCCAGGTGAAAGCCCAGACCTGCTCAGTCAGGGATTTCAGAAAGACTAGGTCAGAGGGAATCAAGGACTTGAGTCTAACAGGTGAAACTATGAGAGCTTTAGAGACAGACATACAAGACTTGTGGGGAATCTCGGTTTAGGCAAATTGTTCTCAACTTTGACACCAAAACCACAATCCATAGAAGGTAAAATTGGTGCCATGAGCCTTGTCAAAATCTAAAATTTTCCCTATTAAAGGGCATAGGAACTTGGAGCTGAGCTACAGACCCTGAGAAGATATTTGCAACCTGTGTGTCTGAGAAAAGACAAGTGTCTGCGCTGCGCTCTGCAACAGAGCTCTGGGTGCTGGAGGGAGGGAGGGAGGGGAGGAAAGCAGTCCGATCACAAAGAGGCCACAGACAGGCACAGACCTTCCATGGAAGAGGGCGCGCGTGTCGAGTGAGCACACGCACGGATCCTCAGTGTGCTAGAAATCCGCTCAGTGCAGATTCTAGCACCACCTGCACTCAGGGCGGCTAGAAGACACGCCACTGAAGCTCTGAATTCTGTGGAAGACACAGGACCTGTGTCGCCCCACCTCGCTGATGGCAATGCAGAACTGTACATCCAGTCCGCAGAACAAGGTCGGCGCTTTATTTACAAACTAAACGTGTGATCACGTGGCCCAGCAATCACATTCCTGGGTGCTTATCTCAGAGAAATGAAGGTGCATGTTCTAGAAAAATCTGCACATGGACATTCAAAGCAGATTTGCACATCATGTGGTAAACTGCCACCAGCCCAGTGAGCAGAGGAGTGGCTGAGCTGGTTGTGTCCACTCCGTGAGGTCCTACCCATCGCTGCAAAGAAGTGAGCCATCTGACAAGCCAACACTTGGACTGAGCTCCGGGTAATTAAGATAACCGAATGGAGTCGATCCCAAAGGTTAAACACGAGGATTTCACTTACATAATCTGTTTAAGTGAAACTGACAGAGATACAGAGCACGATGCTGGGGTGAGGGACAGAGGTGCTAGGGGCGGGTGGTAGGAGGAAGTCAACGTGGCACCTCTGGAGGGAATTCTGCCTTGCTGGAGCTGAATTTCCCCAGTCTACAAGAAAGATGTAAGTTCACGGAGCTGCACACACACACACACACACACACACACACACACACACACGGGAAACAGGAGCTGTGAACCGAACAGCCACACTGCTTCAGAGTCAATAACCTGGTTGTGATATTACATTATGGTTTTGCCAGATGTTAGAACTGGGGGAAGCTAAGGGGAAGCCTGTTTCTGACTGCTTCATAGGTACTCACAACTGCCTGGAAAACGGCTTGAGAAGCACAGCCTGATCATCAACCCCAGTCTCCCCTCTCATACACACACAGTGTGAATTCCACAATCGTCAACCCCAGTCTTCCCTCTCATACACACACAGTGTGAATTCCACAGTCCTCAACCCCAGTCTCCCCTCTCATACACACAGTGTGAATTCCACAGTCCTCAACCCCAGTCTCCCCTCTCATACACACAGTGTGAATTCCATAGTCCTCAACCCCAGTCTCCCCTCTCATACACACAGTGTGAATTCCACAGTCTTCAACCCCAGTCTCCCCTCTCATACACACAGTGTGAATTCCTCAGTCCTCAACCCCAGTCTCCACTCTCATACACACAGTGTGAATTCCACAGTCCTCAACCCCAGTCTCCACTCTCATACACACAGTGTGAATTCCTCAGTCCTCAACCCCAGTCTCCCCTCTCATACACACAGTGTGAATTCCTCAGTCCTCAACCCCAGTCTCCACTCTCACACACAGTGTGAATTCTACAGTCCTCAACCCCAGTCTCCCCTCTCATACACACAGTGTGAATTCCACAGTCCTCAATCTCAGTCTCCACTCTCATACACACACAGTGTGAATTCCTCAGTCCTCAACCCCAGTCTCCCTTCTCATACACACAGTGTGAATTCCTCAGTCCTCAACCCCAGTCTCCCCTCTCATACACACACAGTGTAAATTCCTCAGTCCTCAACCCCAGTCTCCCCTCTCATACACACAGTGTGAATTCCACAGTCCTCAACCCCAGTCTCCCCTCTCATACACACAGTGTGAATTCCTCAGTCCTCAACCCCAGTCTCCCCTCTCATACACACACAGTGTAAATTCCTCAGTCCTCAACCCCAGTCTCCCCTCTCATACACACAGTGTGAATTCCTCAGTCCTCAACCCAGGTCTCCACTCTCATACACACAGTGTGAATTCCACAGTCCTCAATCCCAGTCTCCACTCTCATACACACAGTGTAAATTGCACAGTCCTCAACCCCAGTCTCCCCTCTCATACACACAGTGTGAATTCCACAGTCCTCAATCCCAGTCTCCACTCTCATACACACACAGTGTGAATTCCACAGTCCTCAACCCCAGTCTCCCCTCTCATACACACAGTGTGAATTCCACAGTCCTCAATCTCAGTCTCCACTCTCATACACACACAGTGTGAATTCCTCAGTCCTCAACCCCAGTCTCCCCTCTCATACACACAGTGTGAATTCCTCAGTCCTCAACCCCAGTCTCCCCTCTCATACACACAGTGTGAATTCCACAGTCCTCAACCCCAGTCTCCACTCTCATACACACAGTGTGAATTCCTCAGTCCTCAACCCCAGTCTCCACTCTCATACACACACAGTGTGAATTCCACAGTCCTCAATCTCAGTCTCCACTCTCATACACACAGTGTGAATTCCTCAGTCCTCAACCCCAGTCTCCCCTCTCATACACACAGTGTGAATTCCTCAGTCCTCAACCCCAGTCTCCCCTCTCATACACACAGTGTGAATTCCACAGTCCTCAATCCCAGTCTCCACTCTCATACACACACAGTGTGAATTCCATAGTCCTCAACCCCAGTCTCCACTCTCATACACACAGTGTGAATTCCACAGTCCTCAATCTCAGTCTCCACTCTCATACACACAGTGTGAATTCCTCAGTCCTCAACCCCAGTCTCCCCTCTCATACACACAGTGTGAATTCCACAGTCCTCAACCCCAGTCTCCCCTCTCATACACACAGTGTGAATTCCACAGTCCTCAATCTCAGTCTCCACTCTCATACACACACAGTGTGAATTCCTCAGTCCTCAACCCCAGTCTCCCCTCTCATACACACAGTGTGAATTCCACAGTCCTCAATCTCAGTCTCCCCTCTCATACACACAGTGTGAATTCCACAGTCCTCAACCCCAGTCTCCCCTCTCATACACACAGTGTGAATTCCTCAGTCCTCAACCCCAGTCTCCCCTCTCATACACACAGTGTGAATTCCTCAGTCCTCAACCCCAGTCTCCACTCTCATACACACAGTGTGAATTCTACAGTCCTCAACCCCAGTCTCCCCTCTCATACACACACAGTGTAAATTCCTCAGTCCTCAACCCCAGTCTCCACTCTCATACACACACAGTGTGAATTCCACAGTCCTCAATCCCAGTCTCCACTCTCATACACACAGTGTGAATTCCTCAGTCCTCAACCCCAGTCTCCACTCTCATACACACACAGTGTGAATTCCTCAGTCCTCAACCCCAGTCTCCACTCTCATACACACACAGTGTGAATTCCTCAGTCCTCAACCCCAGTCTCCACTCTCATACACACACAGTGTGAATTCCACAGAGAAACTGCAGTGAAGTACAGCTCCAAACAAGAGCACGAATGTTTCACGAAGCGGGTGTCGAGCAAAACGCCATACAGAGCGTGACCTCATTCATAGAAAGCGATAAGAACAGAGGAAACCAGGTGGCATTAGCAGGATAGGACGAGGGGGCAGATGGAGGAGGCCTCTGGGTGCTGGGGATTCTCTGCTGATCTGTGTGGTGGTTCACTTTGCCAAGAGCCACGGAGCAAGGCTTTTATGATCCATGCACATTTTCGTTTGTTACACTTCAATAAAATGTGTGCATGAAGAGGAAAACAAATCTCTCTTCAAATCAGACAAGGAAAAAACAACTCATCCATGCAGAAAGAGCAATCTTGCCAACAAAAACACCTCTTCAAAAAACCGTGCTTGCTCGCGGACTGCATGTCAGTCACTGGGACACCTGCTCTCGGGCTTGTGGTAACGCCACACGCATTACTTCTCAGTAATGACTGCTGTTCATCTTGCTCTCAAGAACCAGGTATTCTGTGCCGCCAACGAGAACGCTGGGTTGATAGACGGATGATATGATTGATGGGCTAAATCATGTGTTCATATTCCCCAAACGACTTTGCCAGAAGCAAAGCTTCCTATTTGATTAGGGACATTTGTTTTGGTTGAATTGATTTCTTTCTTGCACTTTTTCTGGTTAGACAGGCTTCTCTGTCAGCACATTGGGTTCAGTCAGTGGATTTAGTGTTTCTCTTCACTGGCTGACCGCAGCCCTCTGTGGCTGCTTTGCTGATGTACACTGGATTTCACGTTGAAGCTGCCATGCGGCCTGAGCTGACGTTCACGTGCAAAGGGAAGCTTGGCAGTGCTGCCGAGTCCGCTTCTGCTGAGCACACTCCTCTGTGCAATGTTTTCTTAACATGTGACTACCCATGATGAGTTGTAAAAGGGATTTTATAAAGGTACATGATGATTCTAGTCTAGGCAATCCAGTCATTGTGAATGAACCTGCACGTGTCCCACCGCGGGGGTCTTTTGTCATAGCCAGTGGTCCCATTCTCCCTGAGATTGTCCCAGGTTTAGCTGTCTAACCCTGCCTCTGGGGTAAGCCCTCAGCTGCAGGTGAATGAGATGATCTGTCCGACTACGTTGATTTTTAACATAAAAGATCTATATCTGCAGTGATGGAGTAATAACTGTGAGATATCAGTGACTTCGATGCTTCAGAATTGTGTAACTCGTGAGTGGTCATAGATTCTTCAAGGGAGGGTCTTGCTGTCTATTTCTCTCTGGTTCAGTTGCATAAGCAGCAAGACCCTCCTTCAAGGTGAAAGTCCTGTGGACTTTGGTAAAGTTGCCTTTGACGAAGGTTTTGACTTCCCTTTGTGTGCAGGCTCACGGGATCCAGTGTTCCTGACCTCATCGTGAGCATGAGCAACCAGATGTGGCTACACCTGCAGTCTGATGACAGCATCGGCTCACCGGGATTCAAAGCTGTTTACCAAGGTAGGACTGAAACACCCTCGGCTCTCAAACCTGGGATGCAGCCGAGGTCAGAGGCCATCCGCTGTGTTAGAGAGGAACTAACGCAGAAGGGCATTTAGAGTCGGGGCCGCGTATCTGCAACTTCTCTTGGTCCTGATTATCGTCCCTGTCTGGAAGGAGAATTTTAAATTTCAAAAGTTTGACTTTCCGAGACATGAAGCATTATTATGTTAAAACAAAACATCAGACTAAGTATAGAACAGACCTGGCCCGCGTCCACCTGGGGTCTCCCGGCAGCAGCACCTTGAGTGCCGTCTTCAAAGCCTTTCTTCTTATTGTGGAAAATTTCAAAATGAAAACACAGGTAAAAAGAACAGTAAAACGATCCTGATATGATTTATAGTTTTAAATATTTGTGAGCCACCCCAATTATTTGAAATGAAAGTTCTGTCCTTTTCATTACCGATGGCTATTTTAAGTAATCTGCATGTTGTAGAAAACTGGTAGCTAAGCAGAGGGTTTACTGCCGGTGAATGCAAGTGACTTTCTTGTGGAGGACTGGGACGGATTATCGCCCTGGGACGGTGACTACCTTCGAATGGAGTCGTGTATTCACTTCCGTATTTCTGTCTATACACATATGTTCTTTGGATTTGCCTTTGAAGCATTCTTTACAGTATCTTATTAGATCCTTCGTTAATTATTGAGCTTCTTGAGACATTTGTCATGGTAGAAGTGCATGTACGCATGAGTAAAAGTAGTGTGGTTAATCTGGAGGATCACAATTTTATTTTATTCATTTTTTTCTTTGTGAATTTGTTGACAGTAAGCTCCTGTTTTCCAAGTGTACGCTGTAAGAGTAGTTTCAAGAGACAAAAAAAGGTAGTGAGAATTTGTCACGTATGAGGCAAATGAGGCAGGTGATGAAAATCACCTCAAATCCCCAAAGGATTTGTGTCAGGAGTTGGCCAGCATGAGCTCATGATGGTGCACTCTCCCCAGGTAAGGCTGTGCAAATGCCCTGTGGTGCAGAGAGGCCCCTACCTGAGCTCCCATGTAGGGTGTGGAGTCAATCCCTCCTGCTGGAGGCCTTGGTGCGTACAGCACATTCGCATCCTACTCCAGCATTAGGACTAGAACGCAGAGCCGCTGGCTGGCTGCTTCCTGACATGCGGGAGTTGAGACCTGACCTGTTGAACTTCCGTGACCACAGAAGAGAGCACAGTTGAGGCTGACCTTCAGCGCTGACCCGCACTTGCTCCTGCCTGAGGTGAATCTGGAAGCACAGTGGGCTCCCGCGCCTCCAGACGGACGGTCGCAGGAGTCACTCCCTCACCGCCAGGACACACGCGCCAAGGGCCCAGGGGTCTGAGGACAGAGACGCTCCTCTTGTCCAGGTCACGGGTCACTGACTACTAGGGCTGCAAGTATTTTCAATTAAAGTTAGAAGTATTCTTCCACGTGCCACGTGTCCACTTGCTGACCAGGACATGTTGGGTGTGATCACTCTGATCAGTGCTCTGTGAACAGTGTCACTAGTCCAGTAATCGCCAGCTGGAGATGCACAGACACGGGTGACCACCGGGCCTCGGGGCTGCCATCGGTGGTACCTGTGTTGTCTTTCCACAGAACAATGCTCTAAAGGGAAAGCAATAAGCAAGCAAGGGGGACAGCGTAAGTTCAGGGGCTTAAAACCCTGGGAGGCACGTCAGAAGACACGGTAGCAATCAGTGTTTCCAGAGGGCCACGTTCAGCTAAGGCCTGGGGATCAAGAGCACGTCACTCGCTGCGGCGACCCTGCAGCACCTAAGTCATTGCATAAAGGCCGCTCGCTGTTCATGAGTTGTTACCAGAAAGTGCGCGTGTTCGCCTACCACTGATTTCTCCCTGCTCTGGGTTGCGCGGGGTGTTAGGGGCACGGGCCCAGGCCAGGCCACCCTGACTCCACCCTCACCCTCAGCCAGGCACCTCGGGCCAGTTCCCCAAACTTTATGTGTCTGATCTCACTTTTCTAAAGGAGGCGCTGGAGCCTGGTGGGGATGACACCGGCTTCACAGCGCGACTGTGACAAGGAGGGCTTCTACAGGGACCGCCCACGGCGCACAGAGCAAGGCTCCACCCGGGCTGCTCCCGTTGGCCTTGGCGTGCTTCTTAGCTGGGAGACCCCTCCACACACAAGATGCGTGCTCTCTGAACCGCTGTGCTCACAGCAAGCGCAGGTCCCCGCGGAGTGGGCGGGGCCGCCCCTGCCCTGCAGGTCCCGTCCTGGGCCCGTCACTCCAGCAGGGAAGCCCGTCCACAGCGTGCTGTGGGTCCCAGCGTCCCCAGGCAGGGCAGCTCTGGACCTGGCACGCGTCTACACTGCCTGAGACAAGTCAGTGCACCTGCTTAAAACCGGGGCTGGGCGACTCCAGGGGCCCTCGGGGAGTGGCAGGTGTTCACTCGCTGCTCCAGAGCGGCCCTGCTAACACCCCTTACCCACCCACCCTACCTCCCGGAGCGGAGATCAGCTGAGGTTCACGGGGGTACAGGCATCCAGGGGCCCCAGACCTCTGAGTCACGCTTCCTGCCTGAGCGGCATGTGGTCCATTCTCATAGGACAGCCTACAAGCTCCTGGACGCTCAGGACACACACAAAGGCGAGGTGACCTCCAGGGAAGAGGGTGGGTGCCCCCACCCCAGAGGGCCCACTGCCCCAGACTGAAGGCGTGGGAATGGCTGGGTTTCTTCAGTCACTGCTGGCTGCTCACCAGAGACCCAGGGAGGGGACCAACTGAGACATCTTCAGAGAGAGCCCACCTGAAAGCAGCCGGGTTGAGGAGCAGAAGAGCCTGAGCAAGAGGAAGGTCTGGGAGCCTGTGGGACCAGGTGTTGGAGCAGCCGGGACTCAGGGACTGGACCCAGAGCCCGTCCAGGTGTCACGTGGGGTCCAGTGTTGGAGCAGCCGGGACTCGGGGACTGGACCCAGAGCCCGTCCAGGTGTCACGTGGGGTCCAGTGTTGGAGCAGCCGGGACTCGGGGACTGGACCCAGAGCCCGTCCAGGTGTCACGTGGGGTCCAGTGTTGGGGCAGCCGGGACTCGGGGACTGGACCCAGAGCCCGTCCAGGTGTCACGTGGGGTCCAGTGTTGGGGCAGCCGGGACTCGGGGACTGGACCCAGAGCCGGTCCAGGTGTCACGTGGGGTCCAGTATTGGGGCAGCCGGGACTCGGGGACTGGACCCAGAGCCGGTCCAGGTGTCACGTGGGGTCCAGTGTTGGGGCAGCCGGGACTCGGGGACTGGACCCAGAGCCGGTCCAGGTGTCACATGGGGTCCAGTGTTGGAGCAGCTGGGACTCAGGGACTGGACCCAGAGCCGGTCCAGGTGTCACGTGGGGTCCAGTGTTGGAGCAGCTGGGACTCAGTGACTGGACCCAGAGCTGGTCCAGGTGTCACGTGGGGTTCCAGTTTAGAGTGAGCATCACATGGGATCCCAGTTTAGAGTGAGCAGTACTCGGGTACTGGACCCAGAACTGGTGCACGTAATCTAAATACCATGGGTCTCCACGTAAACTAGCTGTCTTCCTCAACTCTGTGACCACGTGTCCCTTGTGAATGCATATGGTTGATAAAATACATACACTTGGTGCAGCTTATCTTGCATCATGGTGAATACTACGTGATAATTCCCCTAAGAAAATTAAGGGGAAAATATGCAAAGCTACAAGGACAAGGGATGTTTCCAAGATAATCATGACAGCTATCTGAAAATGTGGTGGCTCAAAGTGAGCTTTTTTGTTTTAAAATCTTGTTGCAAATAAACATATTTACTTCAAAATCATCTATTAAGAACCAAAAAAAAATTCAGAATAAATTTCAGTAGAGCTAATATAAATTTCAGTTTAGCCGTATGCAGCAATGTTATCCATCTATTAAACTCCATATCATCATATATATGCATGTATATTTGTTGAACTCTATATGATTCATATATATGCATTCTACATGTGTGTTTTATGTACATAAAATCATTTATTCATGAATCGTATTCAGTATGAATTTAGAATCTATGCGTATAACAAGTCTTAGAACAATATAGAAGAGTATGGAAAATTAATACAAACCTAGAGCAATTTTTTGCTTCATGTTCAAATATCCGCTCATAAATTTCACAACTAGTTGCTAAGAATCAAAAAAATCTCACAAGTGAACTTTTATGTCACAATGTCAGAATTCGCTAGACCACCATAGGCCCCGGCTGGGCTGTGCATCACACACGGCAGAGCCTCGCTGGTCTCCAGGGAGGATGGGAAGGAAAGCAGGTGTCCTGCATTCCAGGCCCGGCTCCCTCCTGACTGCTGCGGCCCAGCCTGAGGAAGCTGGCGGCAGCTCGGTGCCTGGGCGTTGGCCCGGCAGCTGCGGTTAGCCGTTTTGAGGGCTCCACGCTCTTGCAGCTCCCTTGTGCAGGGCCCGTGGGCTCCTTCTGAAGGCCTTTGTTTTTTTTTGGTCACAAAAATAGCCTCAGTTTGAGTTTGTCACACAGTTGATGAACTGCATTTCCTCGAATCATGCTTTATGTAATTTGCCACAGCTATTTAAATTTTAGCAGGGGGTAAATGAAAGGAAACACTCCCTGAGACGTGCTGCTGTGTGGTGAACACAGACCTATTTTCGGCTCACACAAGGAATTACTTCAGTGAACTTGTTTGAGTTCAGCATCACTGTTCACACCAGAGCAGCATCAGCTCCTACCTCCAGTGACTAGATGGGGGCTGGAGTGAGCAGCACCTGGCGGAGGGGACTCTGCCTGTCCGTCAGTGACCACCGGTCTCTCCCTGTCAGTCTGTGTCCACAGGGCTCTGCCTGTCCCTCTGTGACTGCAGGGCTCTGCCTGACCATTTGTGACCACAGGTCTCTGCTTGGTTGTCTGTGACCATGGGTCTCTCCCAGTCCATTTGTGACCACCGGTCTCTCCCCGTGACAGTGCTCCACGTGACACCCAGTAGCAGGAAGCATGGCACAATTCCAAGCAGAGGCTCTTGTCCTTGGCAGAGAACCTTCCATTCAACAGTGCCCTGTGGTCCTTGAGATCCTTGTCAACGCACATGGGTGGCTAGCTCCCCCTGGCTGGCACGGGCCTCTGTGTCCTCTGTGTGAGCCATGAGTGAAAGTTCAAGGGGTCCCAGAGGAGTGAGAGGTGTGTGAGGCTGTAGAACTGGCCAAAGCTTGCTGGTCCTGTAGAAAGCGAGCTCATGACCCTAGTGTTGGCACCTGGACGCCATGTGCTGCTCACAGCCACGCAGGACGGTGCCTGCCAGCACGGTGGGGTGATCCCTGAAGCCCCACAGAGAAGCAAAGGAAAGCAGGTCGAGTCAGCGTCAGGTGGCCTGCTCAGATGCTGAGTGCTCTCCCGCGGAACCTCATGTGCATGGCAGATACCGTCTTCTGTCTAAGGTGGGCTTGACAAGCTCGCGAGGCCTCCATTTCCCCCTGTCCTAGAAGCAGGCGCCTAGGTGGAAATCTGCCGTTGGGGCGTGTGCAGGAGGGTGCTCAGAGGGCCTGTGAGGAAGAGGGTGAGAGTGCAAGTCACAGCAGTCTGCTCAGACCACTTCAGCCGGGTCCAGAACCTGGGAGGTCCAGGGTCGAGGCTCCAGCAGGCTCACCGTCGGGTGAGGCTCCTTCCTGCCCACAGGTGGTGCCTTCTCTCTGTGTCCTGTGGTGAGAGGATAGAGGTGCTCTCAGGTCTTGTGTATGGACACTATTGCCACTCATGAGGACTCCACCCTCTTGCCACCTCCTAACGCCATCACACTGGAGATTTGGTTTCCAACATGTGAACTCTGGACACAGAGACATGTGGACATAGTAGGCAGTCTGACTGATCTGGGGAGTGGCACGAAGCTCAGATGAGCCTTCAGAGTATTTGCTAATGGAAGCAAGAGGGCCACGCAGGTGCCACTGAACACTGACATGGGACACATGAGAAGGGAGGCACCCTGTTGGGGTGCCTCCTGAAGGATGCATGCTGGCTCTTGGGTCTGAAGAAGACATGTAGGTGGCGTCCTCAGGCCACCACAGCCCAGCTGCACAGCGTCCTGCTTTCCCACCTGTGAACAGCTTCCGCAGGACTCTAGTGGCCTCATTTCTGAGGCAGATCATTGCTGCCTGGTCTCCTGTGGCTCACCCTCTGCCTGTCTGGAGAGCTGTGCAGTAGGATGGTCCCCACCCCATCTCTGAGGGCCATCAGAGCCTTCTCAAGAATGGCCGCTGCATTATCACACATGGGCAAAGGGGATTCTAAGAGATTCCTCACAGACTCTGAGTGCCCCAGCCGGTGGTCAGGATGTGTGACCTGCAATTTGAGGACTGTTTTCGCTGGCTGGCCCTGTGGGGTGGGTCTTTAAGGGCCTAAGAAGCAGGAGCCTCTTGAGGTTCAGCCTTTCTTGCTCCTGCTGGTGGTCACACCTCTGTGACAGTCAGAGAGCTACAAACACAGATCCCGATTTCAGCCTCTGGCTTATGGAAGACAGCTGCTCCCGTGTGCCCCTGACAGTCTGGGGATCCTTGTTCCACTGTGGGGACTAGCATATCATGGTCCCAGATCTGGCCTGGTCACGTCTTGCAGGACACACGCCCTCTCGTCATCTCCAAGCTGGCCTCGCAGCTTTGCCTTTGAAAGTCCGCCCACATTCTGCCCCTGAAAGCCTTCTGGACTCGAAGGTCTGTGGAAGGCATAGGGGACTCTGTGGTCAGCACCCACTATGACTCCTCTTTTTCTCTAGAGAGAGTCCTTGTCTGAACAGGTCCCAGAGGACACATGGCTGTGAGCCAACTCTCACGGCCTCTGTCCAGGAGGGGCGAGGAGGATAGCACAAAGATGGTGAGCCCCTCCGTCTGCAGCAAGCCCTTTGAAAGGATGGACAGTGCTCTGTGAACTCATGTGTCATTAAAGTCAATCTCCCCGAGATGGGCTTCCATTGCTATGCATTCAGCATGTTAAAAAATGATCTCACTGTTACGTCCCTCCGAAATCCCAGAAACAAAGTGGGTCACCCCTCCTGGCCTCCACCTGGGCCCAGAGCAGAGACCTGGACTTCCCTGCAGCACAGCTGTCTGCTGCTAGGAGCTGCTTCTGTTCTAGCTCCTGGCCTGGTGCACAGCTTCTGCGGCTCACTCGTTCTAAAGCAGCTTCATCTAGCAGTTGCGGGCCTTTGTCCACGCTCCTGGAGAATTTGAGCACAGGACTCATGAGTGCTGTTTTGTCTTATTTCTTCCAAGAAATGTGCATGGCGGAGGGTCCTGATCCCTTTCCGCTCCTTCGTCCGTTCACCTCTGCTTTCCCATAAGACAGTCCTCCACAGCGTCCCTGCCGATTGTCAGGGAACAGAGCCGTCCATCCTTGTCACCCACGTTGAGCAGTCCAAGCAAATCACTCTTGCTGCAAAACGACAGGGAGGACTTTCCTGCCCTGTGGCTGTTCTGGGCCTTCCAGGGCCCACAGATGAGGAGGCACCCGGTCCCCAGCCTGGCCTCCTCTCTTGCCACTGCACCCACTCTGGCTCTTGTGCCTCCCTCCTCATGCGCTTGAGTCCCTTCGGTTAGCCTGGTTTCCAGTCCCGCCCAAGCTGGGCCTTTTGAGGGTTCTCCCAGGCTCCCTTCCCTGAACTTCCTGGGGTCCCATTCAGGGGTGGGCGCCCATCCTTTGTTGGACTCCCCTCGTGCTACAGGAGGTCCTTCTGCACACTCCTTCACCTATAGTACCCTGCGCAGGGCTGTCCACTTCTCCCTGGGGCCCCTGTGTCCCAGGGACCCTCACAGGACACAGAACCAGGCCAGGTGGGGCTGAGGACCCAGGCTGACTACACTGCAGGAGCTCTGTGAGAGGGACCCACCCTGGACCACAGAGCATCTGACGCACCCTGGACGACATCTGAGTTGCCCCCTGTTCTGGCCCAGGCCTGCAGTCAGTGGGTAGCACATGGGCTGTCCCTTTGCACCCCACATTTCTCGTCCTGTCTAAAGAAGGAGTATCCTCTGCACCCTCAGCTCCCTCTGCCCTGTGACTCAGCCTTCATCCCTTTTCCCACTGAGGTGTCTGTCCACACCCCCTCAGTCCACGCCCTGAGCCTCCCTCCCAACCTGGCAGCTCTCCGGCAAGGCCCAGCTCAGGTCACCTGGGTACTTTCCAGGAGCTGCCTGCCATGCTCCTTCAGCCAAGGCCGGTCAGTGTTCTGCAAGTCCTTGAGGAAGGTCATCATCTCACTCCGTTTTCTGTCTCAGGGAAGCGCTGCACACCCCTCTGGCCTCTCGGAGAGCCAGTGAGCAGGGCTGTGTCCCTATGTTCTGGGAGGGTCACCAGCTGGCCCCTCCAGTCTGCAGTTTTCTTACCTGGTGACCAATAAGATTAATGGATGATTTTATTAAAACAAAATAAAAACAAACAATAACCACAAATTTGTAGAGTAGTATTGAATTTTAAACCATCACTGGTATTTGCTTTGAGTGGGCTGGAGAATTTGTTAGGACACTGTAGTGCCATGATGGATCCAGCCTTCAGAGAGAGGTTCTACTCAGGAGAACCATGGCTTCCCACCCACCTTTTCCTGACTTCTAGCTCATGAGTGAACCAGAGACGTGGCCTCGTCTTAATAAAGTGAGATGAGCCACGATTAAACAGCAGCAGCAGCAGCTCCGAGCCAGGTAAGGCCAGAGCATGTCACGTTCTATGTGGGAATTTGACATTTAAATTCCAGGTTTATTGGCCCATTTGCCTGAGATCCCTCCCACCCTCCTTCTTAACACTTATCCTCACAGATTTTCAGTCTCAAAGTAAACGGAGACAGGCCTCAGGGGGTGAGCTGGAGGTCAGGAGCCCCGGTGGCAGCATCGGGCAGGCCTGCGGGAGGGAGCTGCACCCGGCCAGCCTCCAAGAGATACTCTTTAACTCCTTTTAATTACCAAAGAGTTTGTGAAATACTCGGAATTAAAACACATACCTCCAGATTCTGCTTGGGCTCAGAGAAGCGTCTTCTGGTTAGATTCCAGCCCCCTGCTGTCTCCCCACTTTCCAGGACCTGAGTGATGGCCACCCTGAAGCCACCCCTGATCTTGGAGTCAGATGGTGGTGGGGGGTGTTCCTTAAAAGATCTCTCCCTTTGCCTGTCTTTAATTTTAACCAAATGTGTGTTTCTCTTTCGTATACCTATTTCCTTCAGAAATTGCCGTAATATTGAAAAGCAAAACTGTCTTGGTTGGCATGACTGAATTTCGTGGATTTACCAGTGGAACACATTTTATGTCCCCGAAATACAGTTATAGATGGATCTGCTGCTTTCTCTAAATACACCCTGTATTTTAACCTCCAAACGAGGTTTGTGCCTCTAAGCCAGCGATGCCCTTTGGTCACGGCGGAGCTTTGCGACAGCTTAACTGCATTTGCTGTGAGATCTGTTTCTTAAACCTAGTAGCTCGCAGAGCCCGCTCCCCGTGCTCCTCCCCAGGGAGGGAGGCTGGGTGATGTGAGATGAGGAGGAAAGAGCTGGGGACGCAGGCTGCCCACCCTGCCAGGGCCTGGAGCAGGGCAGGAGGAGGCTGCGGTGACCAGAGGTGTGGCCAGGAGCCCCACTGGTTTTCCTTGTGCTGGTCCCGGCCTCATCTCGGTGGAGAGGTGGAAGGGATCATCGTGGTGTGGCTGCTCCTACAAGACACTTCCCTCCAGCTCTGGAAAAGACAGGGATCTACAGGCTGTGGCTGTTTAGCTTTCATGGGAAGCTGATGCTAGGGATGATCAACAAGCCAAGGAAGTGACTGCTGCCTGCCCTCCACCAGGAACATCCCAGTGCCCAGTGGGGATGGGAATGAAGGTGCTGGCTTTTCAGTATTTTTGTGAACACGAGAAGGACGTGAAGCCTATCTGTCTGGACAGATGACCCCGGGAGCACGTGACTCAGCATCTCACTGATGGATCCCCTCCGTGCCGAGATTTTCCTAGACCCTGGTAGCAGGCGGGAGGGACTTGTTGTGATCAATGCCTGGGCAGGAAGAGCCCCTGGTGGGCCGTGCTAGGAGGTGACTGAGGTAGGTCCCGAGGGCAGCAGACCGTGGCAGGGCCCAACCAGGCCTCCAGGGCCAGCAGGAAGCCAGCGTGATGTGCGCAGGGCACTCTCAGTGCCTGGGGCAGACCCTGACGCGCAGGTGAGAGGAGGGAAAGGGGTCGTTCCTGCATTTCCCCTGTCCCACAGGCAGGGCCGGAAGGGCTGTGTGCAGGCTCGGCAGCGATGGCCTGGCCCTCCTGCCCTCCTCCCGCCCCCGGAGATTCGCTCCCCTGGAGCCGAGGGTGCCAGTAAGACCCCAGCAACACTTTTCATAATGTCTGGATGTTTAAAATAATCGGAAACTTTCCAGTGTGAGGCTCAAAACATTCACTGCTCTGGTTTCACATGAAGCCTTGTTGTTTCCTTCCTGTGAAGACAGTGTTGCTCCTGGTCCTGTGCTTGCGGGGCGTGGGGGGATTCAGGCCAGCCTGGGCGGCAGGGCTTGGTGTGACAGGAAGGGCCTGTGCTGCCTGCCGCTGGGGCTGATCCAGTTTCAGCTTTAAAAGCAGAGTAACTGCATTTAGTCTCCCAGGTGTTTTTCAAAATAAGCCCATTTAACTTCAGTGTCTTCCTAAAATTCCTGGGGTTCATGTCATTTTCATGCAAATACCTTTTAAGCTCTTCCTCCCACTTTGGGGGAACAGCTCCAGTTCCCTGCTGCTCCTCCTCGCCTGCTCTCCTGCCTCCGTGTGTCTGCAGGCACCCTCTGCCTCGGGCCTCTGGCCCTGGCCTTGTGTCCGTGCTCTCTGCTGGTGGCTGATCCAGAGTCTGTGTGGGTCCGGCCAGCGGCCTGGACCTGCTGCAGCTGCCATCGCCCCCTGGGCTCCTGCCAAGCAGTTCTTTTCTGGAATTTATGGACATCTAACAATTCATACCAACTTTCCTTTATTTCACACTCTCATTAGTAAACGCACAGTAGCCTCTTCCTTTACTTTTAGGGAAAATGGTTCCCTGTGATACAGAGTGATCATTTTCCTCTCACTCCTCCCCGCAGAGTCCTCTGCCCGTGCTCCCTCCCTGCCTGCCTGCCTCTCTTCCTTCTTGGCTCCTCTTCAGCCTCAGCAAAGCTGTGAGGACACGCCTGTCCAGGGGTGCTCTTGCGACACACACTCTTGACCTCTGTTAGTGTCCACCCCTCGTGGATAGCCATGTGCTTTCTGGGGCTTTATTTTATTTTATTTTATTTTGTCCTCACTCTCCATTTCCCCAGTTTAGGTCTTTTTCCCTCTCACTTAGACAAACAGCATCATTTTAATTGTTCATTTTACCTTGAATCTTATTTTTAGATTTTCCTTCTATTATCAAAATTGCTGTTTGCTACACATGAGTGAGGCCCACCTGTCATCAGCTCTAGAAGTTTCAGATGCACCAATTTGCTCAGCTCTGCTTTCTTTTCCTGTGGCTTTGCTCATAGGCAGGGTTTCTCTATATGACAGAAAAACAGCTCTCAGCTCCTCTGGATGATGCTGTTCTTATAACTCATAGTCTCAGAACACAGGCAGTGAGCGTGTTGGTATCCACTTCCCTCAAGCAGTACAGTGCAGTCCTGCCTGGGTGCTGCTCCCGTGCTTCCCTGGGCCCTGGGGCAGGGACACTCTGCTGGACATTGCCAGGACCTCTCTGTTCCTCAGGCAGGGTGGCTATAGGGCTGCACCAAACCCCAGGGAGGCTGGGCAGAGCAGTCAAAGGACCGGAGTCCAGAGTCAAGCCCTGCCCTCTTCTGTCCTGTGCACTCAGTGGTGCCTGCTGCTGCCCTGCCATCTGCCCAGCTGCCCGCTGCAAGCCCTTTGCTGCATGAATCTCACCTGCCCAGGTGTGGTTTTCCATGTCCTCCAAAATGCTCTGGAAATAGTTTTTCTTTGGGTGAAACCTTGACCAAGCTTTTGTTTCCTTTTTCTTTTGTTTATTCTGTTTCCTTTTTCTGGGACTCAACTATCTTCACTGCTATAATTAGCATTTTTGATTCATTAAAATATTTAAGTCTTGAAATTGTGTCATGACCAAAAAGTTTGCTGCCCTTCCCACGACCGTGCCGGGTGGGTGCAGAGCGACTGCAGCACAGGCCCCTCCCGGCACCTGCTGTCTTCCTGTCCGTGCCTGTGGTTCTTTGATCCTGTCCATTGCTCTTTTGATGTTTGCTTAATCCTTTTAGTAATGAGGTACTCAGAATATAACAGCTGACATTATGCAGTGCTTCGGTTTTATTAAGAATTTTCTACCTTCCTGAAAATGAACTCACATTTGCCATTTTTAAAATTCTTTACATCTTGGGCTGCTTTGCTAAGCAGTCATTATGTGCCAGCAGACGGTGTGCTAATTATTTCCTTTCTTCCCCCAGCTCAATTAGTGCTGTAATTTTCCCACATGTTATTGAAGTTAGAAGGAAATTTATTAAGGCTACCAGCTAGCATTCAAAAGCAATAACTTGAACACCAATGACATACTTTCCATTTCCAACAGGTTCTAACTGATAGAGCTCAGAATCCCGAAGTCTAGAAGATTCATCACGTGTGCTTTTATACATTATAATAAAATAATTTTCAGACATAGCATATATTTTCCTGTTCTCTTCTGCTTCTTACAAGACCATTGCCTAACTAGCTTTGCTGAAAGACGTTCCTTCCCAGAGAGGAGGCACTGGCTCTCTCTAGTGGACTATTCCATGCCTGCCTGAGCTCCTCCCTTGGCCTCCCCCCAGCCTCCTTCAGGGCCTGGAGCTAGTCACTAATTCTCTGATCCTCAGCTTCATCACCTGTGAAGTGAAATCACAGTAACTGGGTTTCGGCAGGATAAACCGTGTAAATAATTCGACTGCTCATGGAAGACTGCAGAAGTGTCCTTAGTTGGAATCTGTGATTCCATGTGCAGACAGTCTATGCAAACATGTGTCATAACTGAAGAAGAATTATCTAGAAAGACAAAGAAAACTAACTTTAAAATTGTTCACGTCATGACTTTTTGCTATCTCCAACCTCTGGCTGTCTCTCTCAGAGGACTCAGAGTACCCAGGGGCATTAGAAAGAGCCTGCCCAAGTGAGCCAGAGAAAGCATGAGCTGGTGCATTACAAGAGCACACACAAGTGCATTGGAGCATGCACAGGTGCATTAGAGAGTGCTGCAGATGTAGCAGGAAGTGCATGCAGGTGCAGGGTGCAGTAGGAGGAGCATGCACCAGTGTGTTAGTGCATGTGTGCATCAGAAAGGGCACTTGCAGGTGCATTAGAAAGAACATGCACCAGTGTATTAGGGCACGGATGCATTAGAAAGACACACAGGTGCATTAGAAAGAGCTTGCTCAGATTCCTTTCTCTTTTCCTCCCCAAGGCTGTGGCTATTTCTTTTCTTGCAGTCAATTCTTATTACAACAAACTTTTCAAATTATTTTTTAGTCCATTTCAACTTTACTGTTATCATTCCAAACTGTTCTTCTTGTCAAAAATATAATTATCAATCCAGGTCTGGGACAGCACTTTCGACTTTCCATTACAGTCCTTCTCCCACAGGTACACTCAGGACAAGCAGTCATTTCCCTTTCCTTGAGGACAATCTCCTGAGGAGTCAAGATGATAGATCTAAATTGCGTGCTCTTCCTTCCTCTGTAGCACACCAACCTGAATCATACCGCTTCCTTCAAGGCTATAATCCTGTAGTTGCCTTTGAGTATTGGTCTTTGTGTTGTTTCTGAAAATTTTATCCTCTAGCTATTCACATGGCTTTGTTCTGCTGCTTGCGGGTTCTCTTCAAATCCATCAGAAACCCTCATTTGCCAGGTGGCCTGCTCCTGCCCATCCCGCCTGCCTGTGACGCATGTCCCCCCAGACGATTGCTCCTGCCCCCCTACATCTTCTTCTCTCCTGGCTTTCTGGGTGGCGGACTGACTGTGCCCCTCATCATCCTGCCCTCTAAGGTCTGTGGTCTGGTCAAAGGTAGGTGTGGTGAAGAGCAGTGAGACTGGGCAGGCCCTGGCACCTCCTGTCTGGGCTGCAGATTTAAGTCAGCTTCTCTTTATGACCCATGCTGTCTTCCCAGAACTGGGACATGGCAGCCTCGCACCTGCCTTGTGGGTTCTGCGGGAATGAAGATGTTGGATATGTGGACATGAGCACATATCCAGGATGCCGAGCTCCAGGATGTGACAGCCCCCCAGCCCATACCAGGGTCCTTCCATGAGGGTCATCACACAGATCACACCAGCGAGGCCCCGAGCTCTGACCCCAGCTAGGTGAGGGTGCTGCTTCCTTTCCCTTGATTCAGGTGTGCTGTGAACTCTGACTTATTAAAACACCACGGATTTGTGACGTGATCGGAACCCAGGGGCTCGTGCTGGCCGGGCAAGGGAGGCATATCCCAGCCCCTACGTTCCTCGATTTATACTTCCTTTTCTCTCTTTTAATCTGTGCCACTTATTTGCAGAGGAAAGAGGGTGGGTTGTCTTGCGGAATCGCGGGGCTGGTTTTGCTGGTGGCCTTCACGTGCTGTTGAGGGCCCCCTACAGATGCGTACCTGCACACACAGCTTGCCCCGGCTGAGTGCAGGTTCTCTTCGCCACACAGACTCACCTCTAGCGGTGTGTTTTCTGCCCAGCAGGTGCTCGCTGCGCAGGCGCTGTGGTTGATGGTACTTGAACGCCGTCCCTCCTCTTTCATGACCTGCTTGCGGTGCTTTTGTGCAAGGGTGCTGTTGCTTGTGCAGTGATGAGGTTTGCAGGTGAGACAGGCTCTGCTTTGCACACATGTTCACCGCACTCAAACAAGAAGCCTCTGCGGCACCCTCGACCTGACGTCTGCGCGGGCACGTTCTGGGGAGGCCTGGGGGAGCGGTGCCGTGTGCCAGGGCAGGCTCAGCCGCAGCCTGCTGTTTACCTGGTAGACACCAGCAGCACCCTCCCTCTGACTGGGAATACCAGAAACGTCTCTGGACGCTGCCAAGTGGCTGCGGGTCCCCTGGGGGTCTTATGTCGATGGAAGAGCCCTGGGCTGGGAACGCGTACTCTAAGTGACGATCCTGATTTCTGCATCAAGAGCTCCTGTTGTTAAAAGCAGGGCTGGTGGTCCTGCCCCTGTGCGCTTCTTTGCTGGTGCTGAGATTGTGCCACTCTTCCTCTGGCCTCTTCTCCTGTCACCTCCCTGCCCTCCTGACAGTGTCCCAGGAGGGTCTGTGCAGTGTGTACTCCACACCTGCAGTCAGTTGCTCTGTTCCAGGTCAGCCCAGGTGTGCTCCCGTGACCTGACTCTGGCTTTGCGGGGTGCTGCCAGGGCGTGGAGGGAGATGGCGCCGGAGCTCTGTGTTGCCTTTCCCAAGGGCAGGCCCTGGAGCTGCGGGTGTCAGCCCCGTAGCCCAGCTTTGCCAGGTCACGGAGGGCCCGAGTGGCCACACCTTCTGGTAGCCACCTGTGTAGCTCCCTGTCCAGGGATTCCACAGCGCTGGTTCTCAGGTGTCCTCACGAAGCCTGGTTGCACACGGGCGTCGCCAGGCTGGCTGAGGCTCAGGGGCCCTGCTTTCCTTCTTCCTGTGATAGCAGCAGTGTCAGCGCCTCAGTGTGTCGTACTCACGCTGATCTGCGGGGGAGGAGGGTGGTCGATGCTGGAGACCCCAGCTGGGGCCCCGCGCTGCCAGCTGGCTCTCCCTGGGTGTTTGCTCTCCGGGGGGTGATCTTCTCTCCCAGCTCCCATCACAATGGATGTTTATCAACTTTGTTACGAGCTCACAGCCTGCCTGACTCCTCTTGGGTTGAGTGGGAGCTGCACAATTGCAGACTGCTTCGCAGGAAAGCCCAGTCTGCCTCGTGATGGAACTCACGGAGCCGAGTCCAGTGACAGCAGAGTGGCTGGTGTGTCCCGGTGGTGCGTTCTGGTTGCTTGTCTTGTCTCGGGTAAGCGATGGCATTAGACAAGGATCCATCAAATCAAGGGAGCAACAGAGAGGATTTTTATGAGTTTTCTCCTTGAACAATATTATGATAAATTCACACAATAGCATTTGATCCTTTCTCTCCCTACCAAGAGGATCAAGCAAAGAAGATGAGTTTGCTTTCAGTCTTTGAAGCGTCTTGATGCATGACAGCCCGGCCCGGTGATAAGAACGAGGCTGCGCTCTGAATGAGCAATGCAACAGTCTTCCGGCCGCCTCGTTGGTGTGCTGTCTGCTTCTGTCATCCTGTTTTAGTCTCATGCTATTATTTTTTTGAGCAATAATACATCAAGTGGCTAAGAAGCTAATGATTGGCACAGCCTTAAAGTTTCCAACTTTAACCATTGCTAATGGAACAGTCGGCACGTCTGCCCAAATCCCAGGCCACGGACACTGGGAAGAGAGAAAATAACCCTCTTCCTTCTTCTGCCTAAAAACGCTGATTGCTGATGTCTTGGGAAAGTGCCTTGGACTCAGAAAGCGCTCCGCGGGCGCCAAGTGGCCGCGCCTCACTCTGCTGTTGCTTCATGACTGTGCAATCCGTGTTGGCTGAATGTTCATTGTCCTCCATGATGAGACACAGATGAGGTCTCGGAGACAGGGACAGGAGGAAATGGGGAACCACCTACTGGAATCACAAACATCTACTTAAATTAAGTCCTCAGTTGTACATATTCTGCACTCTGGGCCGGCAGGGCGTTTAGAGCTGGGCACACAGAAGAAGGGACAGGCGGCATCAGCCCTCTGCTGTCCTCAGGACTTCCGGGACTCTTTTCTCTTCCCGACTTTGATGTCTGGTGTGGGTTGTGTCTTGAGGTCATGAAAAGAAGGACGTGATGCCCGCCCTTTGTCCTTTCTCAGTGTTGCTGACAGTACTTATGCCCTTTATAATTGGTGGCGTCTTGTTCTTGGTGCTGTCCCAGGTAGTGGTGTGTTCAGTGAGGAAAGTGCCGAGGTGGGCGTGGAGTGTGGAGCGGCCGCAGTGTCTCCCTCTGGGACAGAGCCCTGGGACGTGCCTCTTGCAAAGGGCAGCTGGACACAGGGAACAGACCTGTGAAGACCTGAAGCGCATCGCAGTGGGGGATCTGCAAGGGCACAGGTGGTCCCAGCGTCTGCTGACCACCAAGAACACCCAGAGGGCTGTGTGGCGGGCTCTACAGGGGCGGTTCTTCCAGTTAGGTAGGAGCGGGTCCGGAGCATCCTCACGTCAGCACCGGGACCGTGGCCCTGCTGCGAGAAGCCAGGAGGTGCCGTACAGTGCCAGCTTGGCACTCGTTGTCAAGGGACCATGGACTGACGTGGGCAGCATCAACCCCACACGGACGGTTAGGACCGGGGGTAGCCAGGGTGGGCGCAGGAAGGGGCTGGGGTGGGCGCCTTCCAGGTGAGAGGAGCCGCAGCAGCGGGACAGAGCGCAGCAGGCAAGCCAGGGCAGGAAGTGCTTCCGGAAGGCAGAGGTGGCAAGCTGCGTCCACCAGAAGTCTCCAGGCAGGGCAAGCCTGGGGCGGAGTTAGAGAGACGGGGATAGAAGGAGGTGGTGGTCTGCATGTGGACCCTGAGGGTCTGCAGAGCCCCAGGCTGCCCATCCTCACAGGGTCTCCAGGCGCCTGCTGGAGGGGCGGCCAGCAGGCACAGAGGATCCTGCTGGGCCCTTGCCCTGGACCCCAGACCACACCCCCTTCTCCTCGCAGCTCCAAGCTCCTGGGGCCCGTGTGCATCCAGGGGCCCCTGTGTCTTGCTTGTCATTGGCGTCACCCCAGGGCCCAGCAGAGGGAGTGCGGAGAGGGAAGCAGGAGGCAGGGGCTCAGGGCTGGGTCCTTTCCTGTGGTTGCTGAGGGCCGTGGCTCTCACAGGGGTCCTGTCTGCCTGGCTCATGGCTCCGCAGCCCAGGGCACACACTGAACAACCACCACTAGCCCAAGGTCACAGTACAACCAAACCTGCGGTTAGTTGAAACAAGTGTCAAAATTTCTCAGAATTTCCTTGTAACTCTCCTTAACTTACCAACATGCACTTGCTACCCCTGCGGAGACAGAGATGGAGGCTGAGGTGAGAGGGGCTGCCTGCAGGAGAGCGGAAGGTGGGAGCCACCAGCACCTGCAGGTGGGAAGTCACCTCTGCACTCAGCAGGAGCAAAGGGCCAGGCAGGGCGAGAGGGCACCGGGAGGGAGTGGAGGCCAGACCAGCCTTCAGTGAGGATTGTCACAGAGGAAGTGAGTTTTCCTCATATATATGGAAAGGAGAGAGGAGAGAGGGAGAGAGGAAGGAGGGAGGAGAGAGGAAGGAGAGAGGGAGGAGGGAGGAGAGAGGGGAAGGAGGGAGGAGAGAGAGAGGGAGAGAGAAAGTGAGGAGAGAGGAGAAAGAGAAAGGGAGAGAGACAGACGAGAGAGGAAGGAGGGAAGAGAGAAAGGAGGGAGGAGAGAGAGAGGGAGAGAGAAAGTGAGGAGAGAGGAGAAAGAGAAAGGGAGAGAGACAGAGGAGAGAGGAAGGAGGGAAGAGAGGAAGGAGGGAGGAGAGAGGGAGAGAGGAAGGAGGGAGGAGAGGGGAAGAAGGGAGAAGAGAAAGAGGGAGAGAGAAAGTGAGGAGAGAGGAGAAAGAGAAAGGGAGAGAGACAGGCGAGAGAGGAAGGAGGGAAGAGAGAAAGGAGAGAGGAGAGAGAGAGGGAGAGAGAAAGTGAGGAGAGAGGAGGAAGAGAAAGGGAGAGAGAGGAGAGAGGAAGGAGGGAAGAGAGAAAGGAGGGAGGAGAAAGGTGAGAGGAAAGAGTAGAGAGGAGAAAGAGGAGAGAGGGAGAGAAAGAAAGGAGAGAGAGGAAGGAGAGAGGGGTGAGAGGAAAGAGGAGAGGGAGAGAGGAGTAAGAGAGAGGGAGAAAGAGGAGAGAGAAAGGAGAGAGAGGAAGGACAGAGGAGAGAGAGAAAGGAGGGAGGAGAGAGAAAAGAGGAGAGGGAGAGAGAGGGAGGAGAGAGGTGAGGAGGGAGAAAAGAGGAGAGAGTTAGAAGGAGAGGCAGAGAGGAGGCGGGAGAAGAGAGGTTGGGAGATGTTTGGCTGGATCCCACTGATGTTTACTCTTTAGAATGCAGTATCTATTCCTTCGTGTTTAAGGCACAAAGACTCTGAACATTTATACAAAAGTGCTATGAACACACACTGCCTGCCTGGGAATATCGATTTTTAAATATGGACTTATGTGGAATAAGTCAAGGTTGAAGTCACAGATTTCTTTACAAACACCCTAAAGTCACACAGGCACCTTGACCTTCAGTTTTGCCATTCAGAACATCAACAGGCCATTAGATAAATTTTGCACTGAGAGTTTTATGGACCTGCGAATGACATGAAGCTGTAAAACAGAGCTGCTTAAACCCGCCTGCAGGAGGCGCCTCCCGCAGCAGGCTGGCACACGGGCTGGTGGGCTTAGGGAGGGCTTTCCTAAGGCAGACCAGCAGCGACCTCGCACGTCCTCCAGAAGCCCCAGGCTGCGGTGGGGGGGCCACCCAAGAGTACCCGAGATCAGGTCCCTCAGTCCACCTGCTCCCGAGCATGCTGGGTCACAGCAGGGGACTCGCTCTGTGCCTTTCACCTGTGGGGGACACTGGCTCTGCAGAGGCCATGCATGCCTGTGAGCATCTGCGGGGACGCAGGCTGAGCAGCTGCGTCCCGGGACTTGGTGTCTGTCTTGCCCAGTGTCAGAGCCCCAGACCTGCCCAACCCTGGGGACTGAGCCACCAGGAGCGGCCAGTTCTGCCCTGATGCTGCTTTTTACATAGGGAACAAGAGCCAGCGCAAACCTGAATTAAGATTCAAACTGGAAGAGAGGAACCGGAGGAGCTGGTGCCGGGTCACAGCCCACCAGAGCGTGCTGTGCCACTGGCTGGTCAGCGGAGCTGTAGCTCCTCCAAGCCGCACACGGGGTGTTCTCATCTCGTTCACTGTTTCCCTTGAACGCTACCCTATTTTACCAACATATGACTTTCTAACCTCCTCAACTATCGATAAAACCCATTTATTAGATTATCACTCTTTCAAAACTAAAGTACTTTGAAACCATTTTTAAGTAAATTTGTTTTTACTAAAAATTTTTGTGCCCACATCTTCCAATGGACTCCCTGTGCTGTTTGGTCACTGTGACTCCTAATTGATTGATCCTGTGCATCTTCCACGATCAGGTGCCTGTGCTTCGTCTGTGTTTAGACGTTATTCTCACGATGTGCAGAGCACACTCCACAGGGACTGTGTGGGAGAGGAAATGAGTCCATTCAGAAATAGTCATCAACTCTTAACAACAGGACGACACGCTGGTCTCCCGTCTCCTTAACTATTCCTGTTTCCTCTTCATGCCAAAGGACTTGGCAGTAACTCTGGAAAGCCACTTGTAAGTCCCAGTAGGGTGACATCCCCGTCATTTGAGAGCCGTGGAGAATGAACGTGCCCTGCTGCTGTCCCCGAGCTTCTGTCTTGCTTGCACACTCTGCACTCCCCCGGCTGCCCTGAGAGGCTGCTTCCTTAAGGTCTCCACTGTGCTGGACCCACGAGCCTCTCTCCATTGCCCTTCACTACCGGACCTCGATTACGAGAAGGGAAACCGTTACCTACGTTCTACAAGGTCGGTTTTCTGGAGATGGGTTGGTTGATAATAACCAACAGGGTTCTGAAGTTCTTTCCTAGACCCTGTCTTGGCATTATGTTTTTCAGAATAGGCAACTGAAGACTTAAACAGGAAATGGAATCCACCCTTTTACATGTGATCTTACACAATCGTGTAAGTCTGACACTGTTAAGCATCGGCTTGCACACACAAAGTCCATCCACAGCGTCTTTGTGGTTAGTGAGACCGGCTCCACTGTGCCCGCTCGCGTTTGGTCTCACTGCAGGAGTGCTGGTCGAGAAATCCAGTTACATGCTCTGGAAAATCAGTTTTTCCAATATTAATGATGAATACGAAGAAACTAGAACAGTTATTGAAGAAGCCATTATTGCAGACAGAGCAAAAGTCTAATGAGAGATGTGTTTCATTTTAAGTCTAGCAAGCTCCTGGGTCGCCATCTACCTGAAACACGAAGGCGAGAACAAGTTTGGTGGGTGGCTTACAGGTGGGAATGAGGCAGATCAGTAAAACAAAGTGCCCTGAAATGTGATCTCAGATTTCATGCTAGGGACAGGGACACTGCTTCAGGGTCCCCAGGGACCTACTGAAGGAAGGACAGGAGTGGGCAGGAGGGGCAAGGTGCAGGCAGGCTCAACAGGAATTCCAGAACTAAAAGCGGCAGCCGACTCCCAGGTGCAGACCAGCCTGCTCTGCCGACAAACCCAGGTGCAGATTTGCCAGCATCAGGAACGGACCCGGAAGGTGGCCCCTCGCTGACACTGCCTACTGGAGGGGTTAAAACGGGGACAGGGATGTCACCTTGTGACTGCACTTGAAAGGACGAGGGGGCAGAGGCTGGCGACTCCCCTTCCATCCCCTGCACGCGAGTGGGAGGTGCCCGGGACCACCACCCCTGGGGTCAGCAGAGCCTAGGGCCTGGCTCCTCTCTTCCCTGGAGTGGTCATGCCTTGCTGGGTCTCCACAGCGTCCTGCTTTGCCCTCCCCCTCACCTGCAGCCAAGGGTCTAACCCCCTCCCAGCAGGGCTCCTTGGCCCCTGGGGACACGTACCAGGAAAAGCCAACTGAGACAGGCGAATGTGGTGGGCAGAGCCAGGACTGGACCCATGGCACACTCCCCAGTCAGGCCACTGCTGTGCCTGGCTATTACCCAAGGTCCTTCCAGCCACGTCTCTCACGTCTGCAAAAAGGCTCAAGGACAGAACCAACCTGCCTTTGCAAGTGCAGTGCCCCATGATGAGAAGGGACACTCATGAGCATATCCATTCCATGGACCTTAGCTAAACAAACGATGTGCCAGATGCTGTTCTTCACGCTCAAAATACTGGCACCAAAAATAAGGAAAAGTTAGAGACAAGCCCTGCTCACATGGTGACTGTGACGATTTGAAATCTACGTGACCTTGAGGGAGTGGCTCTCCCGTGTCTCAGCAGACAGCAGGCGGCTATTAGGTAGCATCCACCATGGATACCGGAATCAGTGGTGTGATGTTTGCTATTAGAACAGCCCTTCCTGGGTCTCGGTGGGAGACAGCCAGAGGGAAAGTGAGAGCACTCGTCCAGGATCCATGTGTTTGTGTCTGTGTGCCTCTGTAATGGCACACGCAGATGGCAAGGTGTGTGTGTGTGTGTGTGTGTGTGCGCGCGCGCACAAATGTGTGCAGATGTGAATATTCAGCGATGAGAGTTTGCTTCCTTCTCCTCTCCTGTAATTCAAGTTGCATGTGTACACACACACACACACACACACACACACACACACCAGTCAACAGGATTGCCCTCATCACATAGGAATGGTCAGGGTGGCCAGCTGCCCCAGCGTGGGAGTCTGTGACTGGACGCAGCAGCTTGTCCCTTCCTTGGATGTATTCTGGAGGTATTGTCGTCAGTGCTACTGATAACTCACCAGAGGCAAGGTACAAATTATAAAATCTAAACAACACCCAACTACTTTCATTCATTGCAAATTTCATGCTGGAAATTTGTTTTAGTCACTTGGTTGAAGTGTATTTTATGTGCAATAAACTGCACATCTACGAATGCACAATTTGATGAATTTTGACACATACATAGACTTGTCACTTCCACAGTCGAGACATCACACGTTCCCAAACCCCAGTGCCTTGACGTGTCCTTGCCCTGGTGGGGCTTTTCAGCGCACCTGTCCATGGACACGGGTGACGAGTCTTGGTTCAGACGTCTGCTTCCACTCCTTGAGTTGCTACCCCAGTGTGGAACACACACACATGCTGCAGGTGCATAAAGCCGCAAATTTGCCTCCCAATGTGCTTGTAGCAGGGGTTTGGGGGTGAAGCTCAGTGGTAGAGCACACCTGGGACCCAAGAGGCCTGTGCCCCATCCCCAGCACCACCTGAAGAATCAGTGGACCACGTGACTGCAGCGCCTGGCCTCCCACCAGCTCTAGTCCTCAGCACCACTTGTTGAAGTTGGCCTTTCTGAGATGGGGTCTATGTGGAAGGGTTTCCCCACCATTTGAGTTGAAATGCCTTCTTTGAGAACATATTCCCAAGTGCACTCTGTGGAGGGTTCAACTCCCTGGATGCTGTCTACACCTGGCCTCCTGTCTGAGGCCGGCTCCCTGGAGATCCTCGCTGTGCCCCACATCTGTGCTAGTCCCAGGAGACTGCCTCTCCAGCCTCAGCAAACTGCACAGGGCGAGGTTTTGGCCCAGAGATGTGGCTGTGATCCTCGGTTGTCTTGGAAGTCCCTCTTTCTTGGAAAGTTAGCATTTAAGGAAATTCATCACCCATCTTGGTGATGGATTTTAGGCCCCCTGGCACCTAATACAAATTGGAATTTGAAAACCTATATAATTAAAAACGTACTTAATTTCAAATTTCAGATGCTGTAAGAGTAAGACTGAATTTCTGTGAAATCCAGGGATAGAAAATGGGAGATGCCAACAAACCAGATAACTCAGCTCCAGAGCACTGCTAGGTCCTTCATGATTTAAGGCTCAATGTCACTTTCTAAGTTTCGAAGCCCCTTCCCCTTATTGCTGCAGGTGTCTCTGCGGGCCTGGTCTTCTTTGTGACTTACCTGCCGCTCTGCAGAGCTCCTCCGGTTGTACTGGGGCAGCAGCTGATCTGACCTGCAAACTCCTGAGCTAGGTACGCCTTCCCAGAGATGGCTGGAGGTCTTGTCCCACTTCCAAACTTGACTAAATAGCCGATTATTGACCTCAGTAAATGAAATCCTTACCTTTTCACGTCCATGGATTTTTTTTTAAAGCTTTATTGAACACAGAGAAATGAAGTTAACAGAAGTTTAATGAAAACCATCATTTTGCAAGATCTCATTATGCATTCTATTTATGAAGCATGATTTAATAAATTGTATCATGTCTAACATCTGAAATGTGACCATTTGCTGACAACTAGCATCAGTGGAGAGTAAAATAACCTCAGTCTTGGAAAGTCAATTGATATTAAGTAGTTCCTTTCTTTTTCATCTTCATTAAACATTTCCACCATTTGGCTTGGGAAGTCTTCATTAAATGTTCCAAACCTAGGTCTGCAGAGTTCATGGAAGAGTTCAATGTTGCCATTGTGCCTGAACTCCTAGGACTACTGCTGGTTACTGGGAAGAAGAAACCGGCTCTTCTCATTATTAGAAATTTTGACCTTAAAAAAATTGGGACCATGTTTTCATGTCCAGGAACTCCAATATTGCTTCTGATTTTATTTGTAACATTTTATGGTTTGGGACAAAGTAGGGTGGCCTTAAGATCTCGAAGCAGAATGCGGTCTGACCATTTCTGAAAGCGTTCCGGGGGAGAAGCAAACAGGCACGGCATGTTCCACCTGACCTAGCCCCAGCTGCTCTGTTTCAGTGCCGCATTTGACCTAGTGTCTTCTCACGCTAAAAAATTAATCCACAGGTTTTACTTAAAGTTAACTATAGCATCTCACCTTGAGTCTATCAGAGATAGAAACAGAAGCGTCTGTGATCGCCTGGTGTTGTCCTCTGTCCTGGGTCCGGTGACAGCCTCTCCAGAGGACGTGGAGGCTGGGATGTGGCAATCGACTGGAAAGCCAGGTGGAGCCACGCCTGCTTGCTCATCCTTTAATTGATTTGAAGAGTAGGCGTCCTAACTGAAAGAGAGAGTTAAGGAAGCCAGCCTATTATATGTCCAAAGGGGCTGTTGTCAAGTAGCCACGCCTCTGATGTTAGTCACATGCTGCTCAGGACAGAATGGAGTAACTTCAAGAGTCCAGCTACTGGTGGCCAAGAAATCTCTGACTTGTGCAGCTTGTGAGGCAGGATTCCTAGGGCAGCAGGAGCTTCAGAGGTAAAGTCCTGGAGCAGGAGCGGAGTGAGCTTTCACAGATGCAGCAAATGGCTGCCCTTACAGTCACCCTTGTTTAAAGGCAGAGACTATAGTTAAGAAAACACAAATGTCAAAATGGCTTAAGGATGAGTCCAATCCCATGATGGGCCGCTTGCTATTCGTATCTTCACAAGTCGTGAAGCATCTTCTCCTCGGTGGCACGCTTCCTTTTACCGACTTCTCTCCTGGGTGCATCCGTGTGTTTGGCCTCGCTGTGCAAGTCCTCTTGGTCTGGTGGGGAGCTCAGCCTGACGGGTGAGAGGCACTCCCGCCCACTGTCCTCACGGGTCGGTTCCATTCTGATAGACCGTGGGGACCCAACCTGCGTCACCTGTGCATGGACCAGGTGCTTGGTTTATCTTGGGTAGACGGCTGTCTTCTGGAGGGAAGGAGAAACCCGCTTGTGACCTACGACCACTGTTCCTTGGTGTTTAACGGAGGGCAGAGTGTGCGGGAGCACAGCTGGCACAGCGCCGGCATGCAGCTGCCCGCCCGCCCTAGGCGTTCCCAACACACGCGCGATCTCGGCAGTCACCACCCTCCACGCTCCGGGGCGGTGGGCCTCATGGCAGCTCCCTGCCACCCCAGCTCCATTCGAGCTGCTATTATCCAAATGGCCAAAGGCCTGTCTCTTCCATATCCATCGTCCCTTGCTCCCCACTGGGGCCTGGCTCCAGGATGCCCAGTACAAACATCACAGCTGCTCTAGTCCCTTGTGAAAATGCGGCTGGGCTTGCACCTGCCTGCACCTCCTCCTGCAGACGTCCAGGCACCTCTGGACCCGCTACAACAACTAGCAGAAGGTGTGGCCACGTGAATGTTCATCCTGCTCAGGGGACAGTGCCGGCAAGAGCCTGTGTTCAGGCAGCCACTTTTGTCTGATGATTTTGACCTACAGCTGGTTGAGTCCACAGGGCAGAACTTGAGTGACAAGGCCGACCTGCATTTGCCCTCTGATCCTGACCCATGAGAACTTCCCGCCATCGCACAGCACAGCCGTGAATTAGCAACTGTGTCCAAGTCCTGACACCGGGAATCTCAGGAGTGGTTTTCACACCGCGCCCCGTAACAGCGGGAACTACAGGAGAGCCGCCAGAGCGCCTCCTGCCTGTGATTTGCTCCCATTACCTGAGACCTGTCATTAAGCTCACATCTTCACCTCCAGGCAACAAGGGCGAACAACTGTGGTGTGTGCAGCTCAGTGGGGCGATTTGGCCGTGCCGGCTGAAGGAAGGAAGAGCAAGTGTAGCCGTGACTCGGGTTTCCCAAACTTCCTCATCAAACGACATTCAGCATAAGGAGATGGAACGGGGACCTGAGAGGCCCAGTCCCAACCAGGACACTCTTGTCCCTGTAAGCTGCCCGTCTTTGGTATTCCGTGACAGCAGCACAGGGGAACAAGACAGCCAGGGAAGCAGGTGCGGGCTGTGCCACCGTGTTGTCCTCAGCATCGGGACACGAACACAGTGGCGCAGCTCCAGTGGACCTGGAGCTGGACCTCCTGTCCCTCCTGTGGCAGTGCCCCTTTCTGTGTTTGGACATGGTGACATGCACAAATGCTGCCCTTGTGCCGCAGCTGCCCAGGGACTCGGCTCAGCATGGTGCTGTGGAGCAGGAGCAGGAGGCTGGGTCCATCGCCCAGCGTGCAGTCAGGGTGCCGTCTAGCCTGGTGTGACTGCCTCTATTATGTCCTCATCATGGCCACGTCACCTACGGATACAGTTCTCAGAACATGTCCCTACCGTTAAGTGACACGTGACTCAGTGTAACACCACTGGACTCAAAGAAATGGACTGAGAATAGGTAGACACAGATGTGTGAGGTCAGCCCGCCCTGAATGACAGACGCTGAGCTGGCCTTGTTGCGCATACCCTCTGGAAATTTGCCATTTCTTCTTTGCCTTCTGATTGCTTTTTTACAGTTGGTTTCACAGTGACCTTCCACCTTAAAGTACCTTAAGCAGAACCAGATGAAGAACTGCAGATGTGCTTTTGACACTTATGAAAAAGTATTTTTAGGAAATATTTTCTGAAAACAGAGTAGAAAGACAAGTTCTGGAATTTTCCCCACATTCAGCCTTCTGGAACCTTCCTTCAAATACAACCTATGTCTCATTTTCCAACTCCATTAACAACCCCAGATGGTTGGTTGAGCACTCACCGGGTGGCCAGAACTGGGCCTCTCAGGGAGACCAAGCAGCTGGAACACGACCCAGCCCACAGGACTTCACCCTGCCTTCCAGCCAAGAGCCGCCAACAGCCAGAACACTGAGGCAGGGCCCAGGCAGGAAATGTCCCAGGTGGCTCGCATGGCTGGCAGCGTTTGACCAGGTGTCCTGAGGGGGTGGAGCACACGGGGAAGACGGAAGCCATTCTAATGATCAAGGAGCATCTACACTTAAGGAGTCTGGGACTTTTATCTTGGCCATGTAGGACAGAATCAAACAGCTGAGTATCGTCCTGAGTGCGTCACTTGCCACAGGTACGCCGAAGTCACTTTACAGTGAGGACTCTTCATGGTTTTGTGCAAGCAGGAACATGGTGGAGCCTCGTAGGGCACTGAACAGTGTTCCTTTTGTTTAATTGAACCTGGCTGTATGTGCGAATTTTAACTTGCACTTGAACACAGTCTCCTGCGGCCCACGCTCTCTGGCTCCCTCAGGAACTATGTGCAAAAGGGAGCCTTCCTCCTATACCAAACCATCTTTCTGGGCACTTCCAGTCCTGGGGTCCAGGTTCTTCAAGATCAGTTCATACACCATGAGCTGTATTTTCCTCTAGAGTTGGTATTATCAGTTTTATTTTTTTAGAAGTTGCCTACCAATTCCATAAAATCTTAAACTGATAATTTTCATTTCTTCCATACTGAAAATGGGCATGGAATCAGCCAAATTAAGTTTTATTGTTTTCAATTACTGCAGTAGAATGCATACCACCACTATAAAACCTTGCACAGGGTTTGGTGCTGTGCTATAAGTATAGCAGAGAAGAAAGCTATGAATAGGGAATATTGGTCTTTTTAATGCAATTTCAAAATCAGATTATTAGAGATCTGGATGGGAAGAACCAGGAGATCGCCCTGGTTGCTCTCACGCACAGGAAATGCTTACTTACGAAGTGTATGCACTGCAGATGTCTAGGAAGAATCTTAATACATTCACATGATGCCAACAATGTTTTTGTCCAAAATTCTATTCCTCTGGCCCAAGCTGACAAGAAATCATTGGAAGTGTGGCAAAAATCTGAGAAAGTTGCAGAAGTAGAACAGAGTTGCTGTCCGCCGCACACCCCTCCCCTGCCCTTGGTGTCTTGCTTTGCTGTGGCACGTGATGTTCGGTCCATGTCACGACCCTACCCTTGGTGTCTTGCATTGCTGTGGCACATGATGTTTGGTCCATGTCACGACCCTACCCTTGGTGTCTTGCATTGCTGTGGCACATGATGTTTGGTCCATGTCACGACCCTACCCTTGGTGTCTTGCATTGCTGTGGCACGTGATGTTCGGTCCATGCCACAACCCTGCCCTTGGTGTCTTGCATTGCTGTGGCACGTGATGTTCAGTCCATGCCCTCTCCTTGCCCTTGGTCTCACATTACTGGGGTACTTGGTGTCTAGCCTACAATGCTGGAGTACCTTTGCCCCAACTTGGAGGAGTTCTCAACAGAACACTGTACTTCACTCAGACTTCGGTAACTTTTTACCGAATGCCCTCTTTCTGTCCCAGGACCCCATCCAAGACCACATTCTCTTTAGCCGTCTGGCCTCCCTTGGCTCCTCAGGGCTGTGACTTCTCCTGGGAAGTCTGGAGAGCTCTGGTCAGAGCTTAGCAGAAGGCTCTTCATGTGGGTCTATCTGGGATTTTCCTCGTACTCGGCCAGGGCTTGTGTCCTTTCAAGGAATGCCACGGAGTGTTGCCTTTGAAGACCCTTGGCCACTCGTGTGGGGACTCAGCTGGGAGAGTCTCAGGTTGAGTGACGGGCTGACTAACAAACAGCAATGTCAACAGCAAACACGTGGATCTTCCTCTACACCAAGCACCACTGGGATCCATTTTCATTTGGTCTTCATAATTTGATCTTTAAGCACAAAGGACTTATTGTCCTTTATGCCCTGGAAACAAATACTTTAGTCACACAGAGGATGAGTGGCCTTGCGGAGACACGAGTCTTTCTTCTAAGCACGGGCTCGCCTGCTTCAGGACATAGCCTAAAAGTAGCAGGAAAATGCATGCTAATCTGTGGCAGAGTTTATTGCTGAAGGTGATTTTTCTCAATAGATTTGCGTATGCAGGAGTATATTTTTTCTACTAGGGGTGTTAGCTATTTGACATTTAATTAAAAATATGGACTTTTTCTTATGAATTCTCAGTTGAATAAATGAATCTAAAGCATTTATTCAATTTTCCTGTGATTCACCTCTGCTTTTCACTCCTCTTGGACCTTGGGGTCACGAGTGTTTGAAAGGACTCTGGTAGACGTGAACTTTTGCAGGCATGTGAATTTCTTTGTTAGCTTCAATGTGTTCCCTGCAACATACAAACACAAACACACGGAAAACATAATATATAGTTTGAAACATAAACACATGCATTTTTAATTACGTAAAGTTAGAACTCTAGAATGCAAATGCTTTTCCCCTCCGGATCATGAGCGCTCGCCTGTTGATTATCTTGAGTGCTCGCCTGGTGATCAGGACCTTCATCTTTCTTACTTTGGACATGGCAATGCAGGTGCTTCTACTTTAAGGGTTTGCAGTGGACATGAACTTGAGGACACACCTGAGTGCCTGGTCAGTACAGGTTGCCGCCTGACGGGCCGCTCTGAAGACGAGCCCCCAGGTGCTCAGGGGGCAGCAGAGCTCCTGTGCTCACGGCACAGGGAGAGGCTAGCTCCGGCCCTCTGGGGCACGCTGCTCAGGCTCCGTATGCCACCGCGGCACCCAGCAAGGCACTGCCAGCGTCAGAGCTTTGAGTGTCCCAGCACCTGGAGGATAATGTCACTTACAGTGTGGAGACTTTCCACACTGAGTTTCTGCTGATTTATTCAGGAGTACAGAATTGCATTTTGTGTGCCTTTCAATGATCCAGTGGTGCTGTTTGTTACTAAGACGGCCCTTGTGATCTTTCACTATGTCGTTGAAAATCTTCTATAATATTGAAAAAGAAAGACTATATTCTTTGTTTTAGTCAAATATTTTGCCACTGTGACCCAGAGAACAATTTTGGAGGAGGAAACGTTTATTTGGCTCCTGGTTTCAGGGATCTCAATCCAAAGACGGCCACATCCTTTGCTCGGGGCCCAGGGTGAGGAAAAGCACCAAGGCCGAAGAGTGGTGGAGGAAAGCAGCTCAGGATGTGGACACAGGGAAGCAGAGAGAGGTTTGCTCACCAGGGACACTTATAAATCTCAGAGTTATACCCCCAATGACCTCTGTCCTCTAGCCACACCCTGCGCCCACTGTCCCCACGCACTCAATCCACTCAAGTGGATTAACCCACTGATTAAGTTGAGGCTCTCATAGCCCAATCCGTTCACCTCTATGCTTGCTTACCTTGTCTCACAAGTGAGCTTTGAGAATACACTTCGTATCTAAACCTTAAAGTAACATGTCTCTCCTCCTGCCTCTAACACAGCCTGACACTTACGCATGGAATCGCTGCATCTGACATCTTTCTGCTCCTTTCTCTATATGGTTGTAGAATCCGTGGAAAGCCACATCCCAGGATGTTGGAGGTTATGCCAGGCCAGACCCTCCCAGCTAAGACAAATCTGAACCCGCAGCTCAAACCAGACCTCTTCAAACCCCATCAGATTAAGAGCAGCAGGGAAATCAGGGTACGGGGCTCACTAACTGTGGCCCCACCACGTAGCTGATGAGCACCTTGAACCAAGTCGCAGCTTTCACAGGAAGAGCTCTCCGAGGCCCGGGCACTCAGCTCTCCTGGCTGCACCACAGACAACATTCTGCATTCCAACAGCTCTCGTAAATTACTTGGACAGTGTTAAAACTGAGTTTCAAAGTTAATTTGCACCCAGTTTCCACAAGACAAGAAAGACAAAGAGACAAAGGGCTCCCTCCCGTGGGCCCACCGTCCGCGTCTCTAGATCCAGCACTCTTCAACAAAAGGAAGGAAAACAGAGAAATCTGCCAATTCCTAGTGAATCTCAGTGCTGCCTCCCCTTGAAGAGCATCTCAGTTTTGGTTTTAGTGAAACAAAGCACATTGATGTGAGAAGCAAATGCATCATGTTATGCATGCCGCAGGATTCCCCCGGAACACATAATTAAGCATGATTACACATAATTTTAACCAGCAAAGGCCACTTCATAGCAGGGCGCTCTTTCCCAGGGCTACACTATCGATCATGAAGGAGGAGATAGTCACAGGATCCTGTGCTTCTTTCCAAGAGTGCCACCAGCCCATGTGCAGGTAGCTTTCAGTAATGCCAGCGGCAGGCGCCCTGTCCGCAGAGCACAGGAAGGTCCGCGTGCGGCCCCACAGGACAGGGTGGCGGATTAAGAACTAATATGGGGGTGTGATCCACATTGTGCAGGAGAGCTCGGACCCCCACTCTTCCTTCAGCCAGGGGCGGAGCACACTAACCCCGGCACATGCTCTCCAGCCCCCACCATCCATGGGAACGATGGCGGCCAGCCACCTCCTCTCTGTCTGGGTCAGTGTGGGTTATAAACCCTGCAACTAGACAGCAGTCAAGTGGGAGAGGTGGACGCTCTGTGCCAGCCAGTAAGGACCTGCCGTGCCACCTCTGGGAGACGTGGCCAGGGAGCCGAGGCCTGTGCTGGTCTGCACGGGAAGGCAGCTTTGGGTGGACTGCGTAAGCCTTGGAAATGGCCTGAGAGCAATGCTTTACCATTAACAGTGTTCCCTGTCAATCACACGAGAGCTGAGCTGGACCGCTCATGTGTTTGTGGTTAGGTTCTGTTCCAAGATGCAAGATGTCATAATAATATAAAAAGGGACAGATACAGACAGGTGTCTAATCCCGTTCTCCTTTGTTTTTTAAATAAATTACTTAGGATTTTAGGGTGTGTTGGAGCCCAAGAGGGTAAGAGAAACCTCCACAGGTGCAGATAGTGTTTAAAGAAGTGCTCGTATTTCCTTTATGGCAAAGTGGAAGAAAGCTTGTGGGTGCTCTCAGGTACTGCTCCTGTCATTGGGAAATACAAAGTAATAGGGAACAGTGAGGAAAGAAATGGGCGCTTCGCTTCAGGGATGGCAGCGGGAAATAAGCTGAATTTTGGAAGTGTGCTGTGAACCTTTGGTGCACTGTGCTCTTAGCAACAGATACGCTTGACCTTCAACTGGGCTAGACCCTAATAAATGCATCTTGAGTTGAAAGTACGGTGAGACAGAAATGCATTTGATGCCGTAATAAACCCATGATAAACTTGGAAAAGCGTAAGCCGCTGCACCCTGAGTCCAGATGATCTGGCCTGAACAGCAAGGTTGTGTCTTCGTGAAACCCCTGAGAGGAGGGGCCGTCAGAGTTGGGGACCCTGCGCAGTGATGTGGCTTTCCTCAAAGGCCTTTGGTAGAGAGAGTCCTTTGTCACCCCTTGAAATCCAAAGAAAGGCCAGAGCACACTGATCAAAATGCAGAGGCCATATTCCTCCGGCACCACCCATCTCTGACCAACTAGCCAGAAAAAGGAGAGCTGCGGGAAGGGAGGGATGTCTGCCCCTGTGCGGGCACGCGAACAGCCTTGCTCGGCAGCAGAAGCGCTGCCGACGGTGGGCTCGGCTCACTCGGAGGAAGGCCGTACTCCACCTCGCCACAGAGGACATGGCAGGAGCTCCATGCAGACCAGAGGCAGGGCAGAGTGCGAGGGCCAAGAGCTCCCCAAGTACAGGGCAGGGCCACAGCACGAAATCCCCGGCAGGAGGGCCTGCACACGTCTGGCCCCGTGAGCAGCTGGTTTCGGTGTGGCCGACGTTGGGCAAAATGAGTGCAGAGCAGTTTTGTCTCCCAAGCAGTAGCCAGCCTGATGCTCCCAGCTCCACGGGAGGTGCCGGCCTTCTGCTGGCTCCGTGTGGCAAGGACCAGTGGACAGCACAGTGAGAGGCGGCAGCCTCGGCCCTCAGAGCCGTCTCAGCAGCTTTGCCAGGGCTGTCTCTAAAAAGCCTGCTAGAACAATGACAGCGGAGGACACGTTCACCTGGGGGCTCACGGTTTCAGAGATTTCAGTTCATGGACAGCTGTCTCCATTCCTCGGGGCTCCAGGGAGGCAGGACATCATGGCAGAAGAGGGTGACCGAAGGAAGCAACTCACATGAGGATCAGGAAGCAGAAAGAGGCCACTCGCCAGATACAAATATGTACCCAAAGCCGCGCCCCCAGTGCCCACCTCCTCCAGCCTCACCCACCTGCCTTCAGTTACCACTCTGTTAATCACAGTGGGGGATTAATCCGCGGATTGGGTGAAGGCTCTCACAACTCAATCCTTCCTCCTCCGAACCTTCTCACGTTGTCTCACACGTGCGCTTTGGGGGATGCCTGGCATCCAAACCATGGCACGTGGCGAGTGGCTGCAACCCTCCGGTGTGAGTGCCCTCTGCACCAGGCTGCCAGCCAGCTCCGTCGCCTGCTTCCCCTCCGTCCTCCAGCCCCTCCACCACACCGTTCTTAGCAAACAGCTAGTTCAGGAGACGCTCCTGAAAAGGTAAGGGAGTGAGCTAAGAGGTGGGGGCTGCAGAACAGAAGGGAGCCGGCACCACGACCTGGCTGGTCCCCGCACCTGGACACGCACTCCAGGTTCCCCAAGACCTTGCCAGCGCTGCTAGATCTGACGGTGCTGAGAGCCAGCTCCCTCCTCGGGTGCGTGTCAAGTGCTGCTTCTGGGGCTGGGAGCCCACAGTTCCGACCCAGGAAGACCCAGGCCTTCATCCTTCCTGTCTCTTCACAGCACTGTCCTTGGTTCCTGGCGCAGCTGTGCCCTGGTCAGTGCTCTTCAGAGAAGCAGAGCCAGTGAGGCCTGTGTGTAGACGTGGAGAGGGGGCTTAGCGTAGGGACCGGCTCAGGCGCTGCTGGAGACCGAAGTCCCACTCTGCTCTCTGCAGGACGCAGACCCAGAACACCTGGTGGCTTAATTAAATCAGCCCAAGGCCTGGAAATCAGCAGCACCAGTATCGGAGCTCAGGAGTAGGTGGATGCCCTGCTCAAGAGGAGCGGAAATTTCGTGAAGTGTGTTGTGTTTTGTCAAATGCTTTTTCTGCACTCTGGAGATGATCATATGATTCTTGTTTTAAAGTCTACTGATGTGATGCATTATGTTTACTGATTTCCATGTGTTAACCCACCCTTGTATCCCTAGGATGAACCCTGCTTGATCGTGGTGCACTATCTTTTTAATGTGTTTTTGTATGTGATTTTCCAGAATTTTACTGAGAATTTTTTCATCAGGGGCATTGGTCAGAAGTTTTCTTTCCTTGATGTGTCTTTGTCTTGTTTTGGCGTCAGGGTGATATTAACCTCCTAGAATGAGTTTGGAAGGGTTTCTTAATTTGCTACTTCATGCAATACTTCAAGGAGTGTTAATGTTAAATCTTTGAAGGTCTTGTAGATCTTGGCTGAGAATCCCTCTCGACCCAATCTTTTCTTGATTGGTGGTCTTTTGATGACATTTTCTATTTAGTTGTTTTTAATTGCTCTGTTTAAATTTTCTATGTCCTCTTGATTCAGATTGGGTAGGTCTTATCTCTCTAGAGATTTGTCAATGTCTTCAAGATTTTATGGGAGTATAAATTTTCAAAGTAGTTTCTGATTGTCTTCTGTATTTCAGTAGTGTCTGTCATGATATTTTCTTTTCCATCATGTGTTTTAGTAATTTGAGTTTTCTCTCTTTTTCTCTTCATGGCTAGGGGTTTATTAATTTTTTTTTATTTTTTCAAAGAACCAACATTTAGTTTTGTCAATTTTTTGAATTCTTTGGTTTCAGTTTCATTGACTTCAGCTCTGATTTTAGTTCTTTCCTGTCTTCTACTACATTGGGTGTGATTTGTTCTTTTACTGGGGCTTTGAGACGTAATGTCAGGTCATTTATTTGTTGGCTTTCTGTTCTTTTCCTGAATGAGCTCCATGCAGAGGCCTTTCCTCTGTCACTGCCACCTTCCTCCACTCGTCTGCTCTGTCCTGGCCTCTGTGGCTTGGATGATCCCTGTGCAGATAAGGATGGATCTTATTACCCACTCGACACTTTACCAGCTACCTGGGCAGCCCTTAGCCCAGTCACCTTGGCAGGTACAATTAGTCATCCTGGTCGTAAAATTGACAGAACAAAGGTAAGCCAGGCTTCCAGAATGCCATACCACCAACACCGGAGAAGCCTGTTTCCCTTTGTGAGTCTCAGAGATAATCTTTCATGAACCGTAAGCAGTGTTCTCGACGAGATCATTAGGAAACGTGTCAACAGGCTCTTCCCGTGAACAACTGAGACACAGGCCAGTGGCGCCGTTTCCAAGTGGTTGGTTGGATGTCGAGTGTCAGGCAACGTGAAGAGGTGCCTTGACCTGAGTCAGGGCTCGGGATGGAGGGAGGTGGCGGCTGTACACGCTCGACTCGCCAGCGCCTGCGAATCCTGCCTTCGCGGGAGTTTGTTGGGCTGCTGTAAACAGGACCTCATTCTGCGTGCCTTCCACAAGTCCACGTTCTCAGGGTCTCAAGCCCACAAGGCCAAGAGCCAGTGTCGGCAGGGTGGGCATCTTCTGGTCTCCCTCTCCTGGAGATGCCACTGTCCCGCGGTGTCCCGGGTCTTTCCTCTGTTGGCATGTGCACCCAGTGGCCCCTCCCCCTCCTGCAGGGACACGGTTGGATCGGGTCAGGGCCCACGCCGAAGGCCTCATCTTAACCCCATCAGCCCTCCAGGCCCTGTTTCATGTCCTGTCACATCTTGGGACTCCAACATGTGAACCCTGGTGCACAGAGTTCAGCGGTCAGCTACTAACAGCGATGGGCTAGCAGCTGAGAACTGTGTTCCCAATGCATAGGTATGCCACACTGTCAATTCAGGGCAAGCGTGCCCTTGGATGAGATGATGCCTCATGAAGAACTGTCTAAAGGACACACGCTGGCCCACGCGCTCCCGCCAGCTCCGCAGAGCTGACCCCGTGAAGCCCGGTGGGTAGAGCCAAGGCTCTTTTCCAGAAGCAGCCTGGGGCTTGCCCTAGCTCATGCACCATCATGTCATCCAGCGCCCAAACGCTGGGCCTGATCACGGAGCATAGTTCAAAGAAATTAGCCTAGAAAACTGTTTGAGTTGTGCACAGCTAAATGCTTATTTCAGTCATGAAGTAGTGTTAGCAGAGTAAGCTCAGAATATTTATCTTGGTAGATATAGTAACGATAGCATGTTTCTCTTTAGTGTATTAGTAACATGTTCAGTAGAGGAAGCAAAAGTGAAATCCTATCTTAGTAAACATGTAATACTTGGTAAAGTTGACAAGAATGAACATGTAAGAGTAAACAGATGATCAGTGGCTTAGTAAACAAACAATACCTACCTTCATACGTAAACAAAAGTACGCCTGCCAGCTCTCCTGTAAACAAGATGCACAGGGAACCTGTCCTGGTGAGGTGCCCAGGGGTTTCGTGTGTCTGGCTGCACAGCTCCAGAGGCTGTGTGACCCTGCGCCCACACTGGGTGGGACTCGTGTTGCCCCCAGGGCTGATGGCTCTGAGACAGGCTATCAACGTGGAAACAACATTGTTTAAAATTTTATTTATTTTTTAAAATTCATTTTTATTGTAAACAAATGGGATACATCTTGTTTCTCTGTTTGTACATGAAGTCGAGGCATACCATTTGTGTAATCATACATTTACCTAGGGTAATAGTTTTTGATTCATTCTGTTATTTTTTTTCTTCCCCCCACCCCTCCCACCCCTCTTATCCCTCTATACAGTCCCTCCTTCCTCCATTCTTGCTCCCTCCCACCCCCCATTATGTGTCATCATCCACTTATCAGCGAGATCATTTGTCCTTTAGTTTTTTGAGATTGGCTTGTCTCACTTAGCATGATATTCTCCAATTTCATCCATTTGCCTGCAAAATGCCATAATTTTATCATTCTTTATGGCTGAGTAATATTCATATATAGATATGAATATTACAGTTCCTTATCCATTTCCTTATCCAATCATCCATTGAAGGACATCTAGGTTGGTTTCACAGTCTGGCTATTGTGAATTGAGCAGCTATGAACATTGATGTGGCTGTATCTCTGTAGTATGCTGATTTTAAGTCCTTTGGGTATAGGCCAAGAAGTGGGATAGCTGGGTCAAACGGTGGGTCCATTCCAAGTTTTCTAAGGAATCTCCACACTGCTTTCCAGAGCGGCTGCACTAATTTGCAGCCCCACCAGCAATGTATGAGTGTGCCTTTTTCCCACATCCTTGCCAGGAAACCACATTTTGACACAGCTGATATCTCTTTGGGGACAAAGAGAGAATGGCAGGCTGGTGATTTATTAAAACTGTTCTTTAGTTTCTAAAATTAAATTGAATTTTTTTCCTGCTATGTGCACCACCTTCTTTTCTCTGTCCTGACATGCACAAGTGCCCTCAAGTCATGAAAATAAAATCCTTCAAAGTTAACAAGTTAAATAGAACACGTGTACTGTCCCTGAGTCCATCAAGAGGTGTCTTGGGACTAGTCAAGTTTTATGGCAGAATGAATAAAGCGTAAAGAAGTAACAATGTTCAGTTTATGACAGTCCCTAGTCCTTTTGTTTGTTTGTTGATGTGATATTTTATCTACTTATGTCAAATTTGCCCTAGTTCTAGTAATATACTTTCTCTAAAATAGCGTGTTCCTTTATTTATCATGAGTTATTTAATTCCCAAGTTATTCTGACAAGAATTTTTTTTTCTCTTTTACTTCCTGAAAACTAAGCGTAAAGCAAAACATTTAAGCACTGTGCTGGCAAACAATGCCAAAGTTATCAGGGTGGTTTTGTGTTTGGGAGATTCTTTTGTTTTCACTGAAATGCTATTTTTGGTGGGAATTGAATTCCAGTTTTCGTTTCTCCAACACTTTGTGGCAGACACTGTGAATTGGCTCTTCGGATAACATTCACAAAAAACAGAGAGACTGTTAGCCTTGTTCTTCTCTCCCGGTCTCTGCAAAGCTCTGATCTGCTTCTCCAGGATCCTTAAGGGTAGGAAGGACCAGGAAAGGCCTGTTGACAGTGATATCTCAGCAGAGTTGCTGGGTGGAGCCTCTGGAAAGGTGCTTTCTTAAAACCTTGTTCGGCCTGTGTGGCGTTGGGGATAGAGCCCGAGGCCTTTCGCTGACCTACATCCCTAGCCCAGGGTTTCGAAACCAAAACAGAGCAAGACACACGCAGCTGGAGAGGAAGATAGGTGCATATTTCTAAGTGGAAGGATCCTGATGGAGAAGACCTTGGCCTTTGTGACCCCAACCCTGATATTCTGAAAAAGGCAAAAGTAGAAAATTAGGGAGACAGCAAGAGTCTCAGTGGCTACCAAGGGCTTTGGGGAGGAGAGGGAGGGAGGGAGAAAATCAAATGCATCCCAGAGGATTTTTAGGGCAGCAAACAGCCCCATGTGATGTCGGAATGCTGGACACACGTCACACATCTGTCCAGTCAGACAACACCAACACTTAAGGGCCAGACCGGCCACCACCATCTGTACTCGGAAAGTTCTCCTGCAACTTTCCTTCCATCCAGCAGCCATGCTCCTGGGTACCTCCCCAAAGGAGGAGAAAACTTATGTCTATCCAAGGACCACCTGAGAGCGTTTAGAGCAGCTGATTCGGTGTAGATCTGAGGGGTCCCACAAAAGCTCGTGTGTGAGAGAATGCAAGATGATTCGAGGTAAAATGATAGATGATGAGATTGCAACCCAATCAGAACTTTAACCACGGATAGGGATGAACTGGACGGTAACTGCAGGTGGGCTGGGTGCGGTTGGAGGAGGTGGGCCACGGGGGATGTGCCTTTAGGGTTTATATTTTGTCCCCGGTGAGCACAGCTCTCTCCACTGCCTGATGCCATGTCCTGAGCTGCTGTCTTCTTCCACGTCCTTCCGCCACGTGCTCTGCCTCACCTCGGGCCAGAGCATTGGAGCCGACTGTCTATAAACTCAGACCTCTGAAACCATGAGCCAAATGAATTTTTCCTTTTCTAAAATTGTTCTTGTCAGGTCTTTTGGTCACAGTGGTGGAAAAGTTGCCTGGAACAGCAGCTTTATTTATAACTGCCAAAATTTGGAGGCAACCAAGATGTTCTTTAGTAGGTGGTGGATAAGTAAACTGTAGTTTGTCCCAACAGTGGAACATTATTCAGCACTAAAATAAAATGCTCTATCCACCCATGAAAAGACACAGAGGAAACTTTGGAAGAAGCCAGTCCAAAAAGGTGGCACACCATAGGTGGCTCTGGGAAAGGCAGAGCTGCAGAGAGGGAGACGAGTGGGTCTCAGGGCTGGGGGCAGAGTAAGTAGGTGGACCACAGGGGTGTGTAGGGCAGCTCTCTGCACGACGCTGGGGTGGTCGACACGAATCACTGTGCATTTGTCCAAACTCGCAGAATGTCAGCCTCCAAGAGTGAGCCTCACATAGGCTGCAGGCTCTGGTGACAGTGATGTGTTCGTGTGACTGGTTCACCCACTCCTGCAAAACACGGATGGGTCAGGGTAGAGGTGGGGACTCTACTCTCTGCTCAATTTTACTGCCACCCTAACATGATCCCAAAAGAATACAGCTAAAACAGGCAGTCCAGCAAAATAAATATGCAAGAGATGAAGTAAGTTAGGGCATATTTAGACCTGCTCACCTGCCCGTGGGGGTCCTGGACTGTGGGCCTTCTTCCCACCCTAAGCCCATGGCTTCTCCATGGCGGGAGGCCGCAGCTGTCCCACACTGTTGAGAGAGGGAAACGACCTACTCTTATTTGTTCATAGACCTTTGTGCTGTTTGACTAGCAGCCAAGTGCAATTCTGATACCTATAGGAAATAAAAGTGAGGATTTTTAGTGACATGTTTACTGTGACCTATAAAAAAAAGAATTGCTTAGCTTATGCGATTACTTAGCTGTTTTGTACTAGTATAATTTATTGGTGTATTTATTGCACACTTTGAAGAATCTAATCATTCCTACGTGATTATTTTTGAGTGGGAATGTATAATAAATTCACTTTGGTGTCTCCATTTATACATAAATCTTTGCTTTAGTCCAAATTAGGCACAGTAATTGGGAAATTACTCAGGCTTCCTTTGATACTGTACTCATTATGTGTATCACATTTGCTACCAGAGGTTAGCCAACAGTGTTTTTGTTTTTGTTGCTTGTTTTCTCTCTCTCTCTTTAGGAATTTCTCTCCGCACAGATTCCTAGTCCAGTTCTCACATAGTCTGGGCAGAGACTTGGGTGGAGGGGGTTAAATTCTGCTTCTTATCATCTGGTGGCCACACAAGCCTCCTCTGCCTGTCACCTGTGGCCCAGTGGGAAGGGCCCCTTCCAGGGCTGCCCTGGGGCTGCGGATGGACAGATAGACGTCCTCAGCATGGACCCTGCAGCCGCTCCTCTTGCCCCTTGGGTCAGGACCCTCTTGCCCTGAGTTCGTCCATCTAGGCTGGCAGCTCTCTCCTCCCTCTTGCCAGTCCCATTCTTCCAAGTGGCCTGGTGGCTGGTTTGGGGGACACTGGACAGGTAGACCCTGACCACTGAGTGGCCGGGGGAGGGCCTGGTGATCCTGGCGTGTTGGCTAGACAGGAGCCGGTGGACTCAGACATGCAGGGCAAGGCGGAGGGGCCTGTTGAGAGCTGGGAGGAAACAGTGTCCGTCTCACCCCCACCCTTTCAGTCAGAGGAAGGCGGCCCTAGAGCGGAGGGTTCCCTGAGCCCCTTTGGCTGAGTGCTGGGGTCACACGGGCCGATGGCATGCAAGGATGGGTAAGAGCAGTTTCCCACCAGCGACTGGCCTCCCAGGGAGGCTGCGTGCCTTGAGGTGTCACAAGATGCACTGTCCCAATAAGCGTCAGAGGTCTGGGTGTATTTGAGTGGAATTGTGCTTCATGGATCCAGACTCATCAATCACCTGCTATTCCTTACAATTATCCTAATGTTTGAAAGCGTTTCTCAGGGCCGTGCATCCGGATCCCCAGGGTGACCCAGTGACATGGGCCCGCTGTGTCTTCTAGCACTCGTCACGTGTGCTGTTCCATTTGGGGAATATTCATTCCCTCCAGGAAGACCACGTGAGGGTCCAAGAGGCAGGCGTTCCCTGGCAGACTCGGCCACCAAGCCACCAGCTGCACGTGTCCTAGACCGGGACAGTTTAGCAAGATGCTCAGGAACAGGAAGAGAATAGAGAACCTATTCCTTTACAATTTAAACATCTGTTAGCATAGAATAAAATTCAAATAAAAATTAAATTCATCAGAGATGATTGGCAAGGCGCATGTCATCCTAATAAAAATGCTTACATATATACTTTTAAGATATTCAAAAGTAAATTGTTCACGATACTTATCCTGCCATCCCGGCTACTCCAAAGGATTGCAATTTCCAGGTTACCCTGAGAACATAATGAGACCCTGTCTCAAAATGAAAAATAACAGGTCTGGAGATACAGCTCTGTGGTAGAGAACCCATGGATTCAATCCCTAGTGCCAAAGAGAAAGAAAAAAAATAGAAAGAAGGAAAACTGAAGTAGTGGCAGGGAGTCCAGCTGAGGGCAGCACCACCCCCGGGGGAAATTTTGAAATGTCTAACTTTTGTCAACACTTTTGGGGATGAAAGTAGCATTTTGCATATAAGGGGAGGTAAAAGATCAAGATGTCCCAAGGACCCCTCCTGGTGAAGCCTCACGGGCACAGTCATGGGATCCTCTCACCCACGTGTGACTGAAGGCAAAAGCCACGTGAAATCTCCACCAGGAACTTCCACACGTATCAAATGGCAGTGGTTGGCCTGGGTGTGCCCGGCAGGTGCAGGTCTGTGCCAGGCTGCAGGGTGAGGGACCTGGCACCTTTGGGGCAGTGAACAGCCACAAGATCACTGACCCTCAGCAGAGACACAGAAAGACCCTCTCCTGCAGCCTTGCCGTTGTCTAACTACAAGCGTGTTATTTCTGAGAGCTCTTTGGAGAGTAATGATGTTAGCAAACAACTGCCACAATTTATTTCATTATAAGAAGAAATTGAGGATTGGGCATCAGAAAATAAAAAAAAAAAAGGGCCAAGCTTTGCTGGAAACACAGCCATGGCCCACATAATGCAGCAGAAGAGCAGAAGGGCCGGGGGGGCCTCGTGAGGGACACCATGGGCGGGAGGCCTGCGTGCAGACAGCCACTCCGGGGTCTCTGGTCCAGGCCTGCCAGCACCACACCGTCCCTCTTATGGTCCCTGCCAACTCTTAAATGTCCCACCTCCGCTCAGCTCCATTACTGGGGACCACATCTCAGTGTGCATTTTGGAAGGACAAACTATGGCCATTGTTAATAAAACGTAAATTTGGATTTGCTGCTGGCTTTCCCAAGCCCTTGCAGAATTTGAGAAGAAAAACTAATTGGTAATCAAATAAATACTCATACGAATGAACGAATGAGGCGATGAATAAATAAATAAATCCAAATGCCTAAAAAGCCTAAAACAGAAAACCCCAGTGGTTCTCTCCTGGGCTGTGGGTCCCCAGGAGCCATGCTGGGTTTGGGGAGACTCGGGCCACACCTCCAGGTGGCCTGACCTCTCCCTCAGGGTGTCTGTGCTTCCTGTGTCCCAGCGCTGTGCTCCTTCGGGGGGAACCTCATGGGACCCACGTGCACCGTTTGGTTCTTGACCTCCCTCCAGGGACTGGAAGCCTCCTGAGAACAAGGGCCGTCTGGCTCCCCCGCCAACCCTGCTGCCCAGCAGAGGAGCCGGCACGCACTGGCTCTCAAAAGCACTGGGAACGACTAAGTATAGAGCATGTCTTGGCCGGTACGCTCCGTGCTGCTGAGCTGCAGACCGAGCAGAGTGAAGCCTGCGTCCACATCCCACTGCGGTGATGGGTTGATGAAGGGCGGCTTCTTTCTGTGCATTCTCTTTTCTGAAAACCCTAAATATGCGCTTCCACAATCAGTGTTCCCACTTACTCACATTGTCGAACGTGTGGATATATTCATGCCACATAAACGCATACATGATTAATTACAGATTACCATATGTACCTTTCCATTTATATTATTTTTATACAATATTTTCTTTTCTTCTAAGACCTTAACTTGGAAAATCGAATTTGCTCTGTTCTATTACAAACCTACGCATGGTCTTCTAATATCATTGTGAAAACTATTTGACACACTTGCTCTCCTTTAATCTTTGGGACAAACAGTAATTTCTATTTATTTAAGTCTTAGTTTTCTGACTGTTAATGTGCAAAGGTTCACGTTGTGAAATAAAGGCTTAACAGGTCAACACACGATGAGCGCTAGCGTCCATTCAAGGCAGTCTTCACGTCGGTCGCGCTGACTTGAGCGGGCTGGCGTGGGCAGGGCTGCAGAGCGAGACCATAGGAGCCTCAGGTTCAGTGCAGCGATGGCAGACTCAGGCTGGAGGGGCCGCGAAGACGCACCTGTTAGCGTCGACGCGTGTGCCGCCGGCATGTCTGTGTGGCACGTGCGTCTTCAGGACAGCCACGTAAGTGCCCTCCTCTCACAAGCAACTCGCAGTGTCTTCTGGCTTCTGTGATGGTTCCATAAATTGAGTGTCTTTTTGAGATCATTTATGAAAACGGCGTTCAGACCACCAAAAAGAAGCCGCCGACATGGGAGGTAACAATGTTCGTTGTATGATTTTAATGGCTCATTTGTTTTCCGACTTCCAGAAATCGAAAAGGGAGGCTGTGGGGACCCCGGTGTCCCCGCCTACGGGAAGCGGCTGGGCAGCAGCTTTCTGCACGGAGACACGCTCACCTTTGAGTGCCAGGCGGCCTTCGAGCTGGTGGGGGAGAGAGTCATCACCTGCCAGCAGAACAACCAGTGGTCGGGCAACAAGCCAAGCTGCGTGTGTGAGTGCCTGTCCTGTGCGGCCCAGGGGCGAGCAGGGGAGGCAACGCCCAAGGGGAGGCGTGTGCCCAAGAGGCATTCCCAAACACCAGCTTTCTAGCTTCCCCATTATAGCGATCTGTACCGAGCACTTTCTACTACAGGAGCTGAAACTTGCCATTGTCTCCCTTGAGAGTTCCTGACAGGTGCTGAGTCAGACTGAGGCGCAGCAATGAGACTCTAGGATTCTATTAACCAGCTTTTCATGGCTGTGACAAAATACCTGAGACATTCAACCTAGGGAGGAGAAACAGTTTCAGATGTTTTAGTCCAAGGTTGGCTGGCTTCATTGCTGTGTGCCTGAGGCAAGGTTGAACATTATGGCGGTGGGAAGGAGTGGTGGTGAAGAGGGGCGGGGAGGAAGAGTCCAGGGGCAAAATAGATCCTCCATGTCACCTGTCAGAACCCTCCTCCTCCATGGAGGCCCCACCTCCTCGGATATTAGTCACCTCCCACAGTGCCACCAGCTGACACTACACTGTCAACACATGAACCTTTGGGACATTTTAGACCCAAAGCACAGCTGATTAAAAGTTTTTAAATTGATGAATGAGCACAGCAGTGGCTGGAGAGTGGAATGGGATCATGTGAGAAACACGCAAAACTTCCAGAACAGAGAGCAGGTGCTTATGCTCCATGCAAAGCACACATTCTTGAAAGTAAAATATCCAGAGGAGTCACATGTTGCCCAACTGCAGCACCATCTGATTTTCTCATTACTTATTGTTAATCTTTGCCCACAACTAAAAAGAATTTAATAAATAACTTGAAAAAGTACACTTTAAAGGAAAAAGAGCAAAAGTTATCACAGAAGAGCAGACCACAGGGCTCCTCAGACACAAACGTACATTTTCATGCTAATGTTTCCTCTGGAGGAAGAAAGTCTTAACTAGAAATTGTAGCATTTAGCTCACACTCTTAACCAACTGGAGGGGACCATGTGTATTTTAAAGCCTCTCTGGATTACACGAAGTCCCTGGCTGTGCCGACAAGGTAATGGAACATGCTGCCTACAGTTTGGGAAGGAGAAAACACTGTGCTCCGGGACCTGGTTTTACAGTGGCTGTCCGTCGCGGCCACCTGCAGGCCTGGGTCGCCTGCCTCTTCTCAGCAGGCAGGTCCGGGGGGTGGTTCTTTGGGGCATGCAAACCTGTTTGAAAACATATTCCTGTCTCCACAGTCTCATGTTTCTTCAACTTCACGGCATCATCTGGGATTATTCTTTCTCCAAACTATCCAGAGGAGTATGGCAACAACATGAATTGCGTCTGGCTGATTATATCTGAGCCAGGAAGCAGGATTCACCTCATCTTCAATGATTTTGACGTGGAGCCTCAGTTTGACTTTCTGGCGGTCAAAGACGACGGGATTTCTGATATAACCGTCCTCGGTACTTTCTCTGGCAACGAGGTGCCTGCCCAGCTGGCCAGCAGTGGGCACATAGTGCGCCTGGAATTCCAGTCAGACCACTCCACCACGGGCAGAGGGTTCAACATCACGTACACCAGTAAGTGAGCTCCTGCCCGCGTTTTGATCACGCGCACCGAAGCTGGAGGTCCAGGCCAAACCTCAAAGCTCTGTGATCATTATCAAAGAACCGAGAGCAGCAAAATGTCATGACATTGCTCTGGTGACCAAACCAAATTTCCACTGTATCTAGGTTAGACCCTCAGTCACCCCAGAGCAGGTGCTGGTTCCCACATCCCGCTCTCCTCTCGATTTTCCAAGACTCCATCTCTCCGTCCTTCCTTCCATCCACCCATCTGTGCATCCTCCTCAGGACAACAGCATGATGAGGAGGATGGACGTGCTAGAGGGCGGGAGCCAGAACACCAGCACTTGGAAGTATGGGTGGGTTTTGAGAAGATAGCTCTTTGGCTCAGATCCCTGTTTGCAACACAGATTGTAGAGAAGAACATCCACGGAAGTGCCTTCTAGAGACCAAAGTGAAACAATAAGTGTGAGCAATACTAAGCTGTGTCTTCTGACTGCTTCTCTTAGGTTCTGTATTTAGCATTCGGCTCTAATTATTTAGTCCTACAGGAGCTCTGGAATCTTGCCTTAAAATCACTCACTTTGTAAATAAAGATCACTCCGCTTGTTTCATCGGGAGCGACCCCTCGGGGAGGAAACCAGGCTTGGCCGACCCTGCCTGGATGAGAGGGGCCCTGAGCCTCAGCTCCTCCCACACCAGAGTCGTGCCTCTTATCAGAGCACAGCAGGAGTGTCCTCCAGGCCAAAGTGCTGCCTGGGTGACAGTCTGTCACACCCACGATCTCTGTGCTCCCTTGCAGATAGTAATGCCCTGCTTACCCATGTGTTTATTGATCTGTGGATGATGTAACTGAAATTCGGGGAATAGTTGCTTTATAAATGGGTTCGTTTCCTTCTTTCTTAATACACATAACTGAAATCTGAGCTTCTTTGTTCTACTATTTTTCTCTCTTCTCTTCGCCAGCATTTGGTCAGAATGAGTGTCACGATCCTGGCATTCCTATCAATGGGAGGCGTTTTGGCGACAGGTTTCTGCTTGGCAGCTCCGTATCCTTCCACTGCGACGACGGCTTTGTCAAGACGCAGGGGTCGGAGTCCATCACCTGCATCCTGCAGGACGGGAACGTGGTCTGGAGTGCCACCGTCCCTCGCTGTGAAGGTGGGCCCCGTCCTCAGCCTCCCTGGCCTCTGCAACCGGCCGCCCCCTTTAAAAAGCTGGGTCAGCAGCTTTCTAGAGTGCCAGAGCTAGGAACCTCAGACGGTCTTGAGCACAGCCAGCTGAACCTCACCGTCCCGGAAGGGCTCGCCGGGGGGCTTCCTCAGAATCTCCCAGGGAGGGTGGGTCCCAGGCACCCCCAGCTCCGGTGGTCCTCGGCTTTAGCGTGTCACATGGCCTCAGCCACATGCTCCTGAGGAGCTCCTGTGCACACACTCATCTCTGTGTCCATGCTGCCCCCCTGGAGTGAGGACAGTTGTGTTGGAGGATGTCCTCTCGTCCCGTAATATCTCATCTAACTCAGTTAATTGCACCTGCATGCTCCTGTCCCCAAACACCATCATGGGCTGTGGGCAGAGACTGGGCCACTGATGCAGGAACGGGGGGCTCAATCCGACCCATGACAGCAGTATGGTTTCAGTTAACGATTTGCTTCCTTCGTCATAGCTCACATACATCAGACCTAATTTTCTTCTTGATACTCCTGGTCTGCCTACCTGTGCTAAGACCAGAGGTAATAAGACCATGACCTTTAATTGTTGCTCAGTGTAAACACGTTTGCCTCAGACAAAAGCACGCATCCTCCCCGTCTTAAGAGTTCACTCACAATGAGCTAAGGAACTTTTTCTTTTCAAAGTTATCTCTGGTGAATCCCTAAGATACGCACACTAACAAACAAAAGTAGCATGCCACTCTGATCTTGAGCATCGTCAAGGTTTTAAACAAGTTGCAGAGATGAACTGTGGGTAACTGTGGAGAAGACTGGCATTTCTTGGCCCTGCGTTGAGGATATTAAATTCATACTGAGTCTCAGCATTTTCCTTGTCTTTTGAGCCCCAGCTTACATGTTAGGGTTAGTATCATGAAACAGTTGAGCAAGTATGATGAGAGGTTTGATCACAAGTGCTTTTTGTTCTAAACAGTTAAGAGTCGGAAACAATGACACGTCACAGCAGGGAGCTGGCTGAGTAAGTGAGACACAGACCTATGCCATGGTGTCACACGTCATTAACAAAGGTCACAGGGTCACAGAGATCCTGAGTCGCTACCGTGCGAGAGGCCAGGGGTACAAGCACATGTGTTTACAGGTGTTTGAGCCATAAGCCTGCGTTAGCATCCTGGAGGGCTGGGCACTAAAATGTCAATCATGGCTTGAGGGATTGTTTTCCTCTTGGTTTTCTTTGATGTGCCCAGTTGTCTGAAGTCAACATGTTTCTTTTCAACATGTAAATAGGAAATAAACAGGCTAGCTGAGGGGACTCTCCTGCTGGGGTGCTTCGGTGGGACACCAACAAACCCTCAGCTCCGAGAGGTCAGTGCAGAACCCAGCTCCAGCCTGTGGTGAGACTGAGCTCCCGCAGGCCAGGGCCACCCGCCTCGTCCTGCCTGAGCAACCTGCCAGGTGGCCTGCACTTCCAGGAAACACTTCGGCCAGCCCTACTCTCCTTCTTTCCTCAGCTGTTAGGACATTCGGTGGACTCTGGGCACCATCCATGGGTGGAACCCGGATACACTGAAGGATACACAGCATAACTTTTATTTCACTCTACCTTGATCATTTATTTTAAACATATATCTTTATGTGTTATATTTATAAAATGTTAACAATGGGTCGTTTTCAAGCCTTTATAATTGAGTGAATGTACACACGTGGCGTGTTCACGCGTGTCACAGGAACGGTGTTGCAGCTGATCTTGCCTGAACTCCGCTCTCGCCCTGCAGACCCCAGCTTGCCTTCAGGCATGAAGACGTTCTTGAGCAGGACTTTGAAATGAACAGGCTCTGGACCCTCCTCCTCACCCACAAACATGCCAGCTGTCTCTGTGCCCGTTATCCACAGTAGCTGTGGGCAGAGGCATCACAGCTGAGGCTGGGCCTGTTCCTGAGCACCCCAGCAGAGAGAGGGCCCTGTGAGCGCAGGTAGTTGCAGGAGACCAGATGAGGGGAACCAGGACATGAACCCTGAGTGGAGGGCTCTGCATTCTTCGAGTCCTAAGAGGAGCCCCCACCGGGTGAAGCTAAATGCAAACTCCAGCTATAGGCCAGTAACAAAGAAAACCCTTAACAGAAAGGAGGGATTCCTGGTGGAAGACTTTGGAAGTTTTTCTGCCCCACCAAACTCGATCGCTGTGCATTAGCTGGGTCTCAGGGAAGGCAGGGCGGTGTACTCTGGTGGCAGGGTCAACCAGATCGCCATCAATGGCCTGCTGGAAAGAAATGGTCCAGCTTCCAGAGGGAAAGCCCAGGGGCAGCAAAGGATAGCAGCAAACTGAACCGAAGAGGGGTGCACACTCCTCAGGTCCCCACGGAGCTCTCGGGGTCACCGTTTCTCTCCAGCAGACTTTATAGAAATCAATTAAATAATTGGTCAAAATTGAGTCTTAACAAGTTAAAATGAAAGCAGACCACTTCCCTAACGACATTCCAATTGAGGTGCAGATGTATGATCAAAGCAGGACCACAAGCACACATCTCAACCCCAGAAGCCCTCTCTCAGTAATAGTGTGTTCTGAAGAGGAACTCAGAGTTCAGATGCTGCACTGCCTGCAAGTCGTGCGAAGGGAGACCTTCCACTGACAGCAAAGTGGGGCAGCCTGGAGCACAGGATCAGGACACAGGAACCTGGAGCCAGGAGTAAAAGGTGCAGACGGAGATGCATTCACGTAGTATGAGCTCACGCTCGCCGGCTCTTTGCTAGCAGCGGTGGTAGACGGACCCTGAGATTCTGATAGGAGGGACCAGGAGAGGAGACAGGTCCACACTGTTGGAAGCCTTGGAGAAGTGGTCATCACGGAAATAACACAGCTTCACATGAGCAATGGTGGTCGCGCAGCAGCCCATGTTGGCCGAGTCACTGGAGCTCACACACCAGTGCGTCCCGGACACGGTGGTAGAATCTGTGACCTCAATGGGTCTGTTCTACCTCCGACCTGCTCTCATCCTTCCGCACAGCTCCGTGACGTCTTTAAAAACACAAGCTATCAAGCAACACTTGGTACACATGTAAGAAGGTCTCCCAATTGCAAGAGCTTCGAAGTTCTCTATTGGCCATGCCTTTCACACGTCGTGTCTTGGATAGTTAATTCAACATGAAATACGTACAATCAATATATTTAGTTTTACTGTGGCTATGGCCAAATGTGATGTGCTACATCACTTCGAGAAGTACAGGAATTAAATTCTGCATCCTATGCAACATATTACATGACCATATAATTCATATGCCATTAATGTGAATTTAAGAACTTAGAAAAATAGTTCACATTAATTAGTAAGAACCAGTTTTTTTAAAAAATCATTACATGAAGTTCAGTTTTCTTCAGAAAATCAGTTTCATAAAATTGACTGATATGTACTATATTCTAATTATAGAAATCAAACATGGTTCGCATAACTACGTATCACAGCTTATTTGGAAGAGGGTCATGAAAGAATAATATATCAGTGGCCCCCATAACTAATATATTTTTTAGTTTCTATACTTTATTCTGAATAAAATTTTTCATTTATTAAAGTTAGATTATAGCCAGGCAGGGTGGCACATGCCTGTAATCCCCGTGGCTCCTGCAGCTGAGGCAAGAGGATCACAAGTTTGAGGCCAGCCTCAGCAACTTAGCGAGGCCCTAAGCAACTTAGTGATACCCTGATTCAAAGTAAAGAATAAAAAGGGCTGGGGATGTGATTCAGTGGTTAAACAACCTGGGGTTCAAACCCCAGCACAAAAACAAAAATGTTACTTGAAATGTATTTGTGAATTTCAGTCTTTAGTCATGTTCTTCCCATAATCACTTACTTTGTTCCTGGTTTTGTGTTATAAATGAAGTTCCTCTGATCTTATCTACATATTTTTTGTCAGGGGGCTAGGACATCAAACTCTGGGTGGAAGGGTAAAGATGTCTTCAGCATTTCATTACATACGGTCATTTTTCCGCAAAAGGAATAGCACTCCTAAAGGATATGTGTGTTTTAAACCGCATACATTTCCACACATCGTGGCCTCTATGTTCACAGAGAAGATCAGATGGCAAAGCACTTGGATACAGAATGCGCAGAATCGGAAGACCTGGTGGCCAGGGGAAGCTTGTTCTTCACTGCAGGGTTCGTGGTTGGGACACTGTTGTTTGAGGACCTTTAGGTGACACAAAATTTGCACAGCCCGGGGACATACTTCTTAAAACTCCCTTTCCCTTTGTAATTAGAGACCACAGTTTGTCACTCACTCTTCAGAAGGATAGGCACAGTCTCATTCTGTGCTTACCGAGTTTCACACTTTTCTTTTCAGGATACACCAACAATTTAAGATCCAGTGTGGCAAATCATTTTAGCAAAATGAACACAACCCAGAGTGAACACACACACACACACACACGCGCGCCCCGGCTCACACGTCTCGGGTGCGTCATAGCTAGGTGTAAGGTAATCTCATCCTCAGGGGACGCTCGCTGATTCCTAACTCGTGTGAGATGTGCTTAGAGAGGCGTGTGCGGGGGTTCCTGAGGGCTGGACGAGCCGCTCACTGTAGACCGCTGGAGGACTGCCGAGAGCTGAGGGCAGACACCCCTGCGAAGCCTGGGCCCTGCTTTCAGGAAACTCACGGCCTTCTTGGCAATAGGCGCTGCTTTCATACCTGGGAACACTGAATCCACGCCCAGAAAAGCAGCCCGTTTCCGTGGCGACGCTGCTGTGGCATCTCCTCCCACACTGGCTTTGTCCTGATGGTGTGTGTCTTCCTCTAGCCCCATGTGGTGGACATCTGACAGCCTCGAGCGGGGTCATTTTGCCTCCCGGATGGCCAGGATATTATAAGGACTCTTTGAATTGCGAATGGATCATTGAAGCAAAACCGGGACATTCTATCAAGATAACTTTTGACAGGTAAGATGAGCCTTTTCCTTCATCCGGTCCTGGGACCCATATCTGTTCCGTGTTTTAAATCAGTGGATCTTAAAACTTTCTAGGATGACCGTTTCTTGGTCTTGCAAAGGGGCTTACGCAACAGGCGCAGTCGATGAGTGCGTCCGTGCTGTTCCTCCTGAGCGTCAGCCTCCCGCCTAAGTGAGCTGACAGTTCTGCTGCTGTGGACAGAGGAGGTGGCCAGGCGACCGTCCCCCACCCCTGGGGCTGATCCCGGAGTCTGCCCTGGGTGACTGACTCCCAGCAGAACCTGGAGCCTGTCCTGCAGCTGGCGCCTGCAGGGGAGGAAGTTCTGCCAGGTACTTGGTGTCACAGGACCCAGCCCCTGTCCCTCTGGTGCCTTCTGTGCCCTCTGGGGCAGCACAGAAAAGGCCTCTCCAGTTCTGGTGTCAGCTGTCAATAACTAGAGACTATTGAATGTCCAGAGTGGATCACGGGCCAATGCAGTAGACGAGTTGTCTGTCATTGCCCAGGGCAATGTTGTCACTGGAGCACAGTGTGGCTTTGCTCCTCGATGATGGATTTGATAGCCTGCGAAAGTGAGCGAGCTATTTGGGCACTAGGTGATAAGGTGTTTTCCCATCTCACTCAACACTGAAATCGATTTGATGATTAAAAACTAAAACTGGTTTGGAAGAAGCCCTAGGCATTGAAATCCAGAGAAGGACCTTTGGTAGAGTTCTGAGCTCACGCCCCTGAGTGCTATCCTGCTTCTCTCATGACGATCTTCTGGGCCACACTGCATTCAGAGTTTTTGCATCCAGAATATTCTAGTGTCTCAAGGTAGATGCACTTCATGACATTATTCCGTGTTTTGTTTTCCAGTAATTTTTTAAGAATTTGAGGTCAGTATAGGAAAGATTATCCATGTTGGATAATAATAACCAGTAGGTTAACCCTTTGAAATAAGGAAAGAAGTTGGTTTGTATATTTCAAGAGAGGATTCCTGCAAATAACATTAATCATTTGAAAAGCAGTATCTCAATAAATATTCAGTAAATCAGGTTTGGTTGCCTACAAGTGTTTACACTGCTCCTTAGGGGCCTGTGAAGGAAGCATAGCATGCAGCAGGCCAGACTCTAACCCTTCAGTACAAACTGTGACCTCGCTTTCTCAGCATGGTCTCTCAGCACTCGGGGCCAGCTTCCTGGAGCAGGATACTAGTGTGGTGTTCCCCAGCGTGGTCCACTCTGTGTCCAGTGCAATGTCTCGCCAACATCTCCGCATAAGGACCTAATGTTTCTGATATTTGGAGCATCAGGGGCGACCACCATAGACACATTGCCCAGCCCCTCAAGGATGAGCCGCCCAGTGTGTGGACTTGCACCCTGGCCGGGAGGAGCCCTCTTGGTGGTCTTGCTTGTCCATATGCTTTTCAATTCCATGAGGGTGACTTTGTCAGCAGTGTGAGTCAGGCCACAGGCCCCTGGGAGTGCTCGGGTTCTCTGCTCTGAGGTTCTGAGGTCACAAAGCTGCCGAGAGGTGCACTCTACCGGTCCTGCAGGAGAGGAAAGCTTGAATACGGACATCAACCACGCGAAGGCTTGCACGCTTGTCAGTCTTCTGGAGTTTGAGCTCAAGCATCTGAGGAATCATAATCTTTAGGGCACCAGCTGGTCCCAAATGCTCCGGCCTGTGACGCTCTTCTGGTCTGGCCACGTGATTCAGGGTTGTCTTGTGGAAGAGCAGTTTCCGGGCCCACCTCCTAGAGGGAATATGCTTTTAGTGTGCACTTTCACTCGGGCAAGCTTTCCCAGTTTCATGATAAACAGGGCAGAACCTTTGGCTTGATGTCATTTTTGCTGCTGTGCGCAGTGCCACTAAGGTAACTTCCTGTCGCCCGTTGATTTCCTGTTCACCAACAATACCCAGGGCCGGGCGTGGGGAATAGTGGCGCAGGCTTCTGAGGATTCGTTGGCTCACATTTCTGAGTGAGTCAGAGGCTTATGAGGCCTCAGCTGCTCCCTGAGAGGAAAACCACACACTTGGAAATCAGGTTAGCTCTTGGAGGACTAGACAGGCCATTTAGAAAATTGCCTCCGTGCCTGGAACGGTACCAGCATCACGTCAAAGGGGACCCAAGTGGCTGTGACTTTATATAAATGCAACTGCAGCCAGAGTCTCTGGAAGCACAAGAGAGTGGAGCATTTCTTGGAAGCTGTTCTCACTTTTTCAAGTCACTAAAGTTACCTTTTAGTTTCTGAAGTAGTTCAGCTTTAGTCCCATGTCCTGTTAATGCCACTTAAAAACACACCGGACTCTGTTAAGGAAAGGGACCCAAATGTTGTGTGCTTTGAACCCCTTTTTCCTTTAGGAGATCATTTCACTTGAGTGTCTATTCCAAGGTGTCCGTGATCATGTCAAACAGGGAATTGTGAAAACACTCTTAAAATGCAAAAGCATGGATTGCTCTCTAATTGACAATTATCTGTCTGTTCACCTAATGAAACAATCTCACTCATGGGATCTCTTTTATCAGAAGTGAAGAATAACCTTCATTTATATCTGTCATGTTACAAGGTTGAGTGTTACATAAGATTGCGGGGGTTAGAGTGTCCCGTTTCTTCCAGAAAAACACACTCATTCTTAACTCCACGTTTATAGGTGTGTATATATGTACATATGCAGGTATGTGTGCATACATACATGTACACATGTAATTGTAAGCATTTTATTCACGTTGATGCGTATGGGGTTCAGTTAATGGGCGAGGGAGCCAGGACAGGTGTGTGAGTTAATGGGGCCTGAACAGCTTTCTGACCTGCTGCTCGTGTGCAGGTTCCAGACGGAAGTCAATTATGACACTCTGGAAGTCCGGGACGGGCCCAGCAGCTCGTCCCCGCTGGTGGGGGAGTACCACGGCACGCAGGCGCCCCAGTTCCTGGTCAGCACGGGCAGCTTCCTGTACCTGCTCTTCACCACCGACAGCAGCCGCTCCAGCGTGGGCTTCCTCATCCACTATGAGAGTAAGTGCCTCCCTGGGGCGCAGGCGCACACCCTGCCTTCCGTCCTGCAGACCAGCGGGCTGGCGGGTGACCGTCGGGCAGTGTCAAGCCATCTGCGCAAGTCTAAGGACTCTCTGTGGCGCACCTTGGGGTCTCTCCTTTACACTCCCCCAAACACTTACCGATTGTCCATTAAAAAGTAAAGTGATAAATACTTAAGTGTGTTGTCACCTCACTGTGGAGGGTGATAATATACTTTCTTCATTAGGAAGGGTATCTTTTGGCCTGAAGCATTATGGGACATCACACTAAAAGTGCATACCTGGGCTCTGAGTGGAGCGAGGACCCGATATGGGGGCCCATGTGGCGCAGGTGTAGTCCGTAGAACACGCCAAGGCGTCTCACTGGCTACAGAGCATGTGGCGGGGCAGGAGTGAGTCCCAGCCAAACCTCGCCACCTGCCAGCTTGATAGCTGAGTGTTCCCACAGTTGCTAATGAGGTGCAGGGTATTTCACAGGCATTCCAAGTGGAAAAGTTTCCTTCTCTTTTTGTTTCCTCTAGTCAAAAATACAAGCTTAATTTTAGCTTTTGAAATGATGAGATCCACTTGTTATATTATCTTTGGGTCACGTTTACTCAAACATACTTCTGGAATCTAGCCGAGGGGTGGGTGTTCCCTAAGAATGCATTTTTAATGAGAGTGAATACAAAACCCAACAAAGTAGGCCATTCTCTCTGGAAAGGCTCCGCTCTCCCCACCCGCGTGGGGCAGGAGTGGGGTGACCACAGGCTTGAAGGAGCCACACCATTATTTTGCAGGAATTTAATGGTTGCTCTTTTTCATCAATTTATCTGAAAATAAATGAGATAAATTTAATGTCATTGCTAATATATATTTTACATATGTACATATATAATTTCTGAATCCAGAGATTTTAATTCTTCAGCATTTTAATCTTCTTTCTTTCTCTTACCTCCCTTTTACCTTGCAAATCTCTGCCTGAACTGATATCCTGTGCATGCACATTCCTCTGCTTTACACACATGTATAAGTACACACAAGCACACATGGCATGTGTGTAAGGCTGTGTGTGCTTCTGATAAGAAGGGAATCATACCATATTCTGATGGCAAGAAAATCAATTGCTAGTAACTTAAAGATCAACTTCAAACCTGATACAAAGGTACTAGTCATGCTTCATAGATACTTACATGGGTCTAGCATGCATCTCAAAGTAACCGTCCTTAAATTTTAAGAACCAGGAAATGTCCCACTTCCCTCCTTTTCGATGTCCCTGTACGTTAGCACAGGTATAGGTTGAGTCATTTGAATTCATAAAAGTCCCAAGCACTGAGGAGCAAAACTTTCCACGTTTCCACCCCACACCTTGTTTTCAACCAGAGTCGTGCAGCCTTGTCCACCCAGAGTGAGTGAAACTTGGGAGAAGTGGTATTTCCAGCCTCTGATAAGTGTGATCAGAGTTTTTCATCTTCCCTTGTCTCTCCATTTGAGTAGCTGGGGAGTGGTTTGCCTGTTTTTGCCACGTTAAGAATGCTCAACAGGCCACATGCCAGTCGTAGAAGTAATTTTATGTGTTCGTTAGCTCGGATACACAAGTTCTCTTATTGTTTTTTTCTGGAATGGAATGGTAGGAGGTCTGCTCTCGGGTTTCTCTCTGGCTCGTCTTTCTCGCTAATACGATAATTTAACACAGGCTGGCTTAACCAGGAGGTGGCCCTTCCAGCAATCTTCCAAACCTTACAAGAATTGCTGGAGTTAGTGTTTTACTTACGCTCTGCCTTGGTGAGGTGCACACCAGCACCTGGAGTGGCCTCAGAGCAAAACTCTGTTAAAATGATGATGAAGCAGCATCCTGGAGATCACCCTGGGGAAATTAGCCCTCTGAATATTGGGACTATTTTAATATTTTTTTACTAATATTTCAGATCGTGATTGTGTTCTTAACATCAGCAAGAGTGATCTACAACAGCAGAAAGTCTGATTCTTGCATGTGTAAACATTGTGATGCTAATCTTTTCTTTTATTCTGATTTTCATCATCTTTTAAAATATGTTCTATTCTGGAAGAAAAAAGAAATGTGAAATGGAGAAAAGACACTTTTGAAACCAAATCTAATTACTTGATATAGCACGTATCTTTTAGTATAGGCTAATTGTCGTCATCTCGAAAGTGGCTGACTTCAGTGCAGATTTTAAAATTGTGTGATTTATGGAATGTAATTTTGGAAAATCAACTCCAGTGTGGTTTTAAATTCATCATGAGTGTCTGTCCCAGGGCGTGTGTGTGCACAGAGCTGGAAGTCGCTGTGTGAGGGCCAAGGCCTCGCTGGAACATAGGACGTGAAAGAAATGGGAATGAATGGAGGGAGGAAACAGGAGAAAACCCGGACTTCATCTAACAGCTCATTGATTTTCCAGGGAAGAAAAGTAAAATTCAGAAGGTTAATGAATTATTCAAGGTTGTACTGTTTAGATATCTTCTGGTAAATAGCATACCAATATGAATCTCTCTAATTCGAAAAACAGAGTCACATATTTGAAAAATCTTGTCTTTGCATTAATGGATTGTTGGATTTTTGATAATCAATTCAATAATGGATAATTTATTTGCACAATTTCTGGATGCTGATTATGTCTGAGATCGTCTGTGTTTTACAGCACGAGCGTCTTCTCAGTTAACCATCCAGCCATGACTTTCCTCTGTGCCTCTAGGTGTGACCCTCGAGACAGACTCCTGCCTGGACCCAGGCATCCCTGTGAATGGCCGGCGGCATGGCAGGGACTTTGGCATCAGGTCCACGGTGACCTTCAGCTGTGACCCCGGATACACGCTGAGCGACGAGGAGCCCCTGGTCTGTGAGCACAACCATCAGTGGAACCACGCCTTGCCCAGCTGCGACGGTAGGTGGCCTGGGCTTGCCTGGGTCCTGAGGCAACGGGAGCCAGTGTGGAAGTCTGGTGGGGGTGCCTTCCGTGGCGGCACGGCCAGCCGGCGGAGGAGGGCCCTACAGTGACACACACCCGGCTCACCCATCACATCTTCTCTTGGAGGTAGAACACCTGATAAGAAACAAGGAGTGGAGAGTGACCAGCTGTCCCTCAGCAGGGGCTCCAAGCACTCAACTTACGAAGTGTACTCATCCACTATTTGTCACGAACCTCTATTCCAGGGGGCATCAGGAACATGTCCTCAGTTTACACATCCCAGGTTGTCAGACGTGATTTTGCTCTGACTCGGGTCCAGGCAAGGAACTTTTCACATCCTCTCAGCTTGCTCTGGTTCCCTCTGACTCTCACCCTCTACCCAGGATAGCAGCTGGGACCCCAGCTCTCGGGAGACCCTCGGGCTCCTTGTGCTGTCCACTACCCCTTTCCCTACCCAGATCCAGTCCTCAAAATCTTAATAACAAATAGTGTTCTTGACTCTTGGGTTACCATATGGTTCAACCTCATACTAAAAACACATTACTTTTGATCACTTGCAAATGCTTTGGGTATTTCACCTTTAGTCATGAATATAACCTATCATGGTGTTGTTTCTAAAGATTAATGTTTGTGAAAATCAAGTATATAGATGGAAATTATATGTACATGCCACAGACGTATATTTGCATTTTCTGTATTTTATAGACTGAAGGGTCTTCTTTTAAAAAAAAATTACACGTGCATTCATTAAACATCTTAAATTCTTTGAGATAATGCTTGCAAATAACAGTGTTTATGGAAGAGCAATGCATAACCTTGGAACATATAAAACTTTGACCTTTGTTACCAAAATACTAACACAGTAATTGGCACCTGTGCAGTGCAGGTGGGCCGTTTTGAGCGGCCTGAGACTGTCTCCGGAAGTAGAGCACTTGCAGCCAGCCGAGTGGGAATGCTGAGCTCGGGGCAGGAGCAGAGGGGCAGGAGGTCTGCATCTGCAGGGCTGCCCAGTAGATGGGCACACTGGAGAGGGGACCAAATGGATACCACGTGCCAGGCCAGTCGCAGTGAGACCACAATGTGCACAGGGTACTTCTGCTCTTAGTAACCTGAAAGGACTTCTAATGAGAAAATAGGTGATGACATTTCTCTCTTCCTGTTATAAGTTCTAATTCTATCATCATCTAATTCTACTACCAACTCCTTTTGCCTCAGAAAGATGTCCAAGTCAAATGTTATAAACCAAGATGCCACTTGAAACCGAAGGAGAGATCATTTCAAACCTGCTAGGATGTCTGTTGTCAGCGAGCCCGACAGCAAGTGCTGGCCAGGAGGAAGGCAGCTGGGAGCAGGAGCCAGCACGGCCCCGAGCCAGGCGCAAGGAGGCTCCTCGCAGGTTAGAGATGGAGCTGCGGAGCACCCAGCAAGCTCGGCCGGATGCACAGACAAGGGAGGGACATCAGGGTGCAAGGAGACGCCTGCCCTCCTGCCACAGCGCCGTCCACCACGGCCAGGGTGTGGAGTCACCCCAGCAGATGGGTGGATGGACACACTGTGGCACAGGCGCTCTGCGGAATGCCACTCAGCCATGAAAAGAGTGAAGCGCTGTCACGTGTACATGGGTGACTCTGGAGGACATTTCCTTGAGGGAAGTAAGCAGGCCCAGGAAGGCACGTGCCCGGCATCTCACTTGGCGTAGGCTGACGTGTTGGTCTCCCAGGACAGAGCACAGGATGTTGACTGGAGCCTGGGACGTGGAGAGCAGTAAGAGGGCCCGGTCAGTGGCTCACGTTACAAGTGGACAGCAGGATCAGCTCGGTGTGCTGAGGCCCAGCGGGTGGCTGGAGTCAGCATGTGTCAAAGTAACCACGAGGGCGGACCTGGAATGTTTGACTGCTGGATACACTGAATAGCTTTACTGGATCATGATACCATGGGTGCATGTGTCAGAACTTCACACTGTGCCCCATGAACGTGAGGCAGTGAAAAGCAAAACGGCAAAATTTCAGAAACCCTGAGATTGTCAGATATCAATATTTGTCATATTTTATGACTCTATATTTAAGATAGTTATATCCAGAACACTCAACCTTGAAACACTTGTTCTTCCTGTGTAGCTGACTTGGAATTGGAGCAGTTTACTGAGTTGCTTATCTGATGGAGTCAGTCCATCACATGGACTATTCAGTGAGTGCAGCCCACGTCGCTTGATGGATGCCCTGGGTAGTGGTCCTAGCTTTCTCTTTTCCACATTTTGCACTACAGATGAAAGTGGAATGTGGAAATGCAGCACACAGAGCTGCTGTCTTTCTCTACATTTCCTTTTGTGCAGCTCAGTTGAGCAAGAGCTAACCTCGGGCTTCCCAGGCTGTTTGAATGGCAGACCTTTCAGTCATACCGGACAAGATTGCAAAGTCGAAGACCTCTGCTCATGGGGGGATGAACAGGTCATCTTTTCCACACGGGATTGCCCACAGGTTATCTAGGCTTGGGCTGCAACTGGGGCTCTGGCGTGGAGTGCTTTCTCGGCATGCACAAGACCCTGGGATCAACCCCCAGCACAGAAAAAATATTATCTGGGTTCAAGACATGAAACGAAAGCTGATGTATAAACGTGGGAGACTTCATCTGACCCATTCGAGATCAGTGATTTCGGTGTTGAAATGGAGTCTTCTCAACAGACATCAGTGTTGCACGTTCTGTGCATTGAAATAGAAAATGCCCCCAGGAATTCCTGATTGAACATCGGTAACTATGTTTTGTTAACATTTCAGTATGGGATGAGGAGTATTCTGTGCTTCTGCTCCACACGTAACCTTGAACACAGAAGCCACCTCTCCATGGTCTCTCCCTCCTTTCCCCAGCCACACAGGTGTAGTGGGCTTTCTCTGGGCCTCACCTGAGGCGCCTTGTGCCTCACTCCACCACCCGGCTGCCCTTAGCCTTCACCAGTCACGGCTAACACTGCGCCAGGTCTCCGGCCTCACACGCGTCCCTGACGTCCATGTCTTCTGTATACAGTTCTCCAAAACTCTAGTATTGTTGCATACACTGTACTATAATTTATAACCCACCTCACATACATGCCAGGCTCTATGTCATACACACGGCATGCTCTTTTAAGCTTGATTTACACTTCAGCACGTAGGAATTGAGGCAGAACTAATTCATGGAAAATACGACTGGCACTGAGTTTCCAGCGAGGATAGGACTTTCCCAAAGTGGCTGCAATGCAAATAGGCACACTTCCATCTAGATATGACTTTGGCCAGGGTCTCGGAGGTGACAGGGTGGAGGGAGGGGCTGATAATGTTGGGAAGACAGTAACTGCAGCATCTGTAGGAGCTCTGTGGGCTTGATGGAAGATCGTCAGGAACCAAAGGACCCTGGGGAGAGTCCCAAGAAAGCCCCAGCAGACCATGCACCACAGGGAAGTCCACTGAGTCGACCTGACCTTCCACGTTTCCACCAACCTTCTAGCACTCGCTCAGCTCACCATTCTGGGGGTGGACATCAGCATGGACGTGTGTCCACCTACCTCTCTGCTATCTCTGCTATTCATCCAGTCCAGCCACCTAGACTTCCTTTGAGTTTTGAAAGCAAGTTAATATTATTATTCTTAGAACAATTTCTACTTAGTTTATTTGTTTATTTTAAAACACATGTTTCTTTCCCCACTGGAAAATAAGCTTTGGGATACCAAGGACTTTCCCATCTTGTTCATTTTGTCTGTCCAAACGCAAAAGAGTAAATAGTTTTGGACAGAGGGCCAGGTGGAGGCATGGGTTCGAGCAGAGGCCAAAGCAGAACTTGGACAGTGGTGGGAGATCGACTTCAGCTCTTCCCTGCCCGGCTTCTGCGTATGCTAGGCTTGCATCGAAAGGATTCCCGTGAGGTGGAATCTGGGGCCTCGGCGGGTGGGCGATACAGACAGAAAGCTGCGACTCAAGAAATCACAATCAGAAGGAAAGCAAAAGTAAAACTCTACTGTGTCCTTTATAACTTCTCGGAAAAGACTGCAGTGAGGGAAGAAATAGACTCGTAGGTTCCATTTTGTGTGGCTGAACCTGTAGCTCCACAGGGACGGGGCCCAGACGCTCCTTGAACATAGTCCTTGTGGGCGGTGAAGCGTAAGTCAAGTAGCTCATTTTACTGCCTCTTCTCTGTTTGATTTTAGATGAGGACATCAGTTTGATTCTCTGCACATCAAATTCCCTTTTCTTAGAAAACATTGAAAACTGTACACAGATCTATTTTTATTCAAATCTCCATAATGTATGACTTGGACTGTGTCATATCTTCACCTGTGTGAATCCAAATAGGCTTGGGGCTGCCGCGCCTGCAGCTCTGTCCATGTCCTTCCCCGAGAGGCTGGCGATTCTGGGTTCCATCGGTGTAGATGAATAAGCCTGAGCTGAAGCCCAACAAGTTCCCACTCAGTGTTCCTGGTACACATTCCACTTTCCTTGAAGATATTAGGACGTAGGATAAAATAAAGATTTATGAGTTGTATAACTTTTAAACGTAGCTTGGAATGAATTAACTTATCAGCTTATGGAGCATAGACAAATTTCAGGTACAGACTCCTAGCAACATTTGATACATGGTGTCAGTTTTATATAAAGTGTTTTTAATTCTTTATGGTTAAATTCTTCATAAAGAATGAGAAGATAGTGCCAATCCAATCAGAGATGGTGAACGTTATTCCTGTGTGGCTTTACTTCAGGGCTCTACACTTCTGGGTTTCTTCCTGCCACACCAGTTACTCTGTTTGGTGTCCTCTGTAGACTCTTTCAGGCTCACTGAAATGTTGACACTGGGTTTAGTCTTCCTAAATATGCCCACATTCACTGTGTTGGTCTCATGCAGTCTCGCTGTCCCTCCTGTGCCTTGCTAAGCCCTCTACTGTGGATCCAGCTCCTGTATCTGATCTTAGTGTCACCTTCTACATGGTGTCTGTCAGATCTGCAGGTTCCTGGATCCATCACAGTGTCAACCTTCCACATGGTGTCTAGCAGGCCTTGAGCTCCATGAATCCATCTCACATCACCCTTCCACTTGGAGTCTAGCATTCCTCAAGTTCTGTGGATCCATCTTATATCAAACTTCTACAGGTGTCTAGCAGGCCTAAGCTCCATGGATCCATCTCACATCAACCTTCCACATGGTGTCTAGTGGGTCTCGAGCTCCATGGATCCATCTCACATCACCCTGCTACATGGTGTCCAATAAGCCTGAGCTCCATGGATCCATCTCACATTGACCTTCCACGTGGTGTCTAGCAGGTCTCGAGCTCCATGGATCCATCTCACATCGACCTTCCATGTGGTGTCTAGCAGGTCTCGAGCTCCATGGATCCATCTCACATCACCCTGCTACATGGTGTCTAGCAGGTCTCGAGCTCCATGGATCCATCTCACATTGACCTTCCACATGGTGTCTAGTGGGTCTCGAGCTCCATGGATCCATCTCACATCACCCTGCTACATGGTGTCTAGCAGGTCTCGAGCTCCATGGATCCATCTCACATCAACCTTCCACGTGGTGTCTAGCAGGTCTCAAGCTCCATGGATCCATCTCACATCACCCTGCTATGTGGTATCCAACAAACGTTGAAGCCTGTGGATCCAACGCTGAGCTCCTGGCTCCTTGCCTTGCCTCCTCACCTGTGCCTCCCTCACCTCTAAGCTGTTTCACATTTGGACTGATGACTTCACTGCCATCTGCCCCTCCTATTTTGCCATGATGCCTGCCCCTCACTCACAGAAAGTTCTGCAACTCTACCCTGAAAACACAGCCAGGGTCAGATCTTGTCTGACAGCTGCCACCATGTCGCGCCGTGCGATGCTTCCTCCTGTGTGTTCGTTCACAGCAGCCTCATGATCCTGCTGAACCCTAGTTAGCCCATGTCACTTTCCAGCAAGGCCTGCGGAGGCCCTCTCTCAGAAATCTGAAATCAGCACTAGGACCTTCTCTCCTTCTCTCTCTGTTCTGGCCACCTGCCGTCCTTCTGTGTGGGCCCAATGGCTTTGGGGCTCCGTCCTTGCTAGTCTCAGACCCTCAGTGCCACATGCCCCCTCTTCTCTCAAGTCCCTCTCCATAGACCACTGTCCTAGAGCAGCCCCCATGACCCCTGTAGCGGATGACCGCCTCGCCTCCCCTCCCCTCCCCTCCACTCCTGCTTGGTTTCTTTCACATGGGTTTGCATCTCCAACACCACCGCTCACGCCATTTTGGCTTTCGTTCTTTCTCTTCCAGTTAGAACGTGTGCTCCATGAGGAGACCCTATTTTTTGTTTTGTTTGTTATTATCTTCTCTGGTGCTGAGGGCCCAACTAATAGCAGTTTCTTCATATTTGCATAAATTAATTTCAAGATTTAAATCTAATGTTACCCCTTTCATAATGACATGTAGAGTCAATGTGATTATAAGGTATGAAATTCTCAAGAAAAATGATTGAAATATTGCAGAAGTGATTTTGTGAAGCTTCCATTCTGCTGATTGTTAGGAGCTCTTCCAATGTGGTTTCCATGAGAAAGAGGTGATCTGCTCCCTTAGAAGACTGGGGGCAGCGTGAGGCACGCCTCATCCTCCATAAAATTCCTAATCCTTTTGCAAACGTGATTTGTGGAATTAGCTTTTATGAAGTATAATTTGGAAACCTTATATTAGTAAAAAAAAACCTAACCAGGCATCAGTTAGTTAGTGATAGTTCCTTTTGTCTTGTCTAGAGAAGTGTGAACCACCCAGAGGCAGCAGCAGAGCCCCACAGAGAGGGGGAAAGAGGCTCAAGCCGCAGGGCACAAAGCTGGCGGGTAGCATTGTCTGCGAGACCTGCCCGCACCTGCTCCACGTGCCAACTCATGTCATCCCAGGACCAAGGGAGTTGGCAGGTCACTGTCCCTTCTGACACCTAAGGTGTGCGAATGGGCAAGTGGAGGGACTTGCTCAATGTCACTCATGAAGCAGGCTTCCCCACACAGGCAGAGCACCAGGACGTCGGATGCACATGGGCACACACACACACACATGCACACACACACATGTGCACCTACATGCACACACACATGCACACATATGCACACATGCCCACACATATGCACACATGCACACACACATGCACACACACGTACACACACATGCACCTACATGCACACATGCACACACATGCACATGTGCACCTACATGCACACACGCCCACACATATGCACACATGAATGCACGCACAGATGCACACACATGCACACACACACACACACACACACACACACGACAAAAGAGATTTAAAACACTGGCTTGTGCAGTTGGGGAGGTGAGGATTCTGAGGTGACTCTTATCATAGTTTCCAGTTTTAGGCCGAGATATGTAAAAGATTGAGGGCAGCCAACTCACCAGGGGTCACAGGTGTGGCAGGCAGCAGGGCCAAGAGTTCAGACTCCCGGTGTGTGGGCCTCAGGTCTGGCTCTCCAACACCCACTGTGTGGGGACACACAGGACTTGACTTTGCATGCCTGACTTCCTCCCTTAACAGGAAGTCCTCCAGCTCCACCTGCATGTCACAAATGACAGGATTCCATTCTTTCCTGTAGCTGAGTAGTTCACGCTGTGTGGACGCCGTGTTTTCTTTACCCACTCGCCTCTTGGTGAGCACCTGGTTGTTCATGTCTCAGTTATTGTGAAGCAAGCTGCTGGGAGCCTGGTAGGCAGGAGCCTCTGCGATGTCCTGACGTGTCCCCGGGGTGCACACCCACCACTTGCGGGTCAGGGGCGGCTTGAAGTCTGTGTGCTGAGGAATCGCCACGCTGCTCTCCACAGTGGTTGTGCCAGGTTGCTCCCCACCCTCTCCCCACATCCTCGCCAACACTGGAAACCAAGAAAGTTGAGTTTTTAGGTCGAGAGTAGAACCTCGGATACGGAGCCCACACAGGTGCAGCTGGACAGATGACGAGCTTCCGTGTTCTCTGGCCCAGCCACACACCAGGGCTGGCAGGGAGCAGCTGATGGAAAGTCTCGAATGTTCCCAATGTGAAGAAATTATACATGCGTGAGGTGGTGGATGGCTGACTACCCAGATGCAATCAGTACATATTGTATTAGCTGAATTGTCACATTCTACCCCATATGTATGGACAGTATCATGTTTCATGTGAAAACAAAAACAGACGTTACAAAATCTTTAAAAAAAATAATGCCCACCCTCCATGTCCTACTGACCCCATTACTATTGTCTGCTGAAATCATTCTGCATAACTTTCTTTCTCTGCCCTTAAAAATGGCCATCTGGGTTAGTTTTGAACCTGGCATGCCTCTGCAAGGGACTCAGCTCAGGGAAGCGCTGCTGAGAGCCCAGGGGCCCAGGGCCCTGCGCCATGCTTTTCTGCTGCCTGCTGAAGGCAGACTCTCTCTATCCTACACCGTTGTCCAGGCTGCTTGCTGAGCTACTGGGACACCTGTCTGTGAACTGGTGGGTAGTGATTTCCACTAACATGAGTTCAGGCTTTGACTGTTTTTTCATGAACCTGACATTAAATCTTGTTTGAGTTTGGTGTAAATTCAACGTCATTTTAAAACATCTTGTCCTGGCAGTCTCCGTGAAGCCCGGATGCTGTGATCATCTCTCTCCCTTTTCAGCTCTGTGTGGAGGCTACATCCACGGGAGGAGCGGGACGGTCCTTTCCCCTGGGTTTCCAGATTTTTATCCAAACTCCTTGAACTGCACGTGGACCATCGAAGTCTCTCACGGCAAGGGTATGTCTGTCACCAGGGTCAGCCTGACAGGGAGGAAGGAGCAGGAGCCTGGGGACAGAGCAGCGCCGCCGCGCACAGAGAGATGAGCAGCACCCTGGTGCACACCGAAGGCTCTCATTTCCTTTAATAAGGTCTTGGGAGAAAAATGGCCTTTAATTATCAGAGCTACAAGCAAAATTAATTCCTTGTTTTGCTCTCAACTTATCAGATAAGCTGATGGATGAAGGTGAATGTAAACTTGGAAACTAAGCATAATCATCAGGAATAAAGGCACCAATTCAATAGAATGAGAATCTGATTAAATAAAAGGAAATAGGCAATTATCCAACTTCTAATTTATATTATTAATCTGGGGAAATTTTTGTACCTGGCTTGTGTTTTAAGTCTACCCAGTATTATCCCATCTAATAAAACATTAATCCTCATGAAATCCGAAGACACCTTACCAAACAGACATCCCTGTCTTCATGCCAAAGTTCAGTATAGTAAGGACCAGGAAAATGGCGTTTTGTGCAGAAAAAAATGTAGATTGTGAACGTTGGGTTTAGGAAGGTACCATGACTCTTCCTTTTATACACAAGTTTCTCATTTTAAAGAAGTCGTTGTAATTTTAGCACCTCGATCTCATCTTGTGATGTGTATTGGCACTCAATTTGAAGTTAGTGGACACATTTTGTTGTATATACTGTATTGTCCACTCAGCAATGTGAGTGCATGCTGGCCCGGAAGGAATGGAGTATGAGGGAACAGACTCTGGGTGATGCAGAGGTGCTAGTTAGAAGCACTGGACACATCCTAACCTGCTTTACCTACACATCGCATCCAGCCCCTGCATTACCTTTAAGTCTACACCCACATCCAAATCTGTGTGTAGCTCACAGTGTCCACGTAGGCACCTGTGGCTGCCTGCATCTCTGTTCATGTGCATCACATCGATAGCCATGCTTGTACCCCATGTCCTTATCTCCACAAACGCACATTCATGTCTATACCCACATCCATGTCTACACCCATATCTCTGTCTATACCCACATCTGTGTCTATGCCTACATCCATGTCTACACCTCCATTCATGTCTATACCTCCATCATGTCTATACCTCCATCTGTCTAAACCCCTATCCATGTCTATACCACTATCCAAGTCTATGCCCACATTCATATCTACACCACTGTGTTGACACCCATATCTATATCTATGCACACTTCCATGTCTACATCTCATCTGTGTCTACACCTCCATCTGTGTCTATACCCACTTCCATGTCTACACCTCCATTCATTTCTACACCTCTATCTGAGTCTACACCCATATATATATCTATGCCTACATCTATGTCTACACCTCCTTCTGTGTCTATACCCAGGCTGGGGATATAGGTCAATTGGTAGAGTGCTTGCCTTGCAAGCATAAGGCTCTGGGTTCAATCCCCAGCACCAAAAAAAAAAAAAGAAAAAAAGAAAAAAAGAATACGCATCTGTGTCTACACCCATATCTATGTCTATGCCCACTTCCATGTCTACACCTCCATCTGTGACTATACCCATATCAATGTCTATGACCACTTCCATGTCTATACCTCATTCACACCTACACCTCCATCTGTGTCTACACCCACTTCCATGTCTACACCCATGTCCCTGTCTACACCCACTTCCATGTCTACACCAACATCTCTGCTTACATCTCTATGTATCTGAATATCTGTTCGTCCACATGGATACCCACATCTGCATCTTTGTGCTTACGCATTTAAGTGTTTATGTTTGTGACTCCCTCTTCTCTCTTTCGTTTCTAAACTATCTACTTGGACCCATTTTCTCTCAAACTTCACCATTAGTTTTGCATATTAAGATTTTTCAGTACTTTGACTCAAAACTTGATGTCTATTTCCCTGAATTGTTTCCGGCCACAGTTCACTCTGCCACCTCTCTCTCCCCTGTCCTCCCGGCCTCCCCTGCTCAGGGGTCCAGTTGACCTTTCACACCTTCCACCTGGAGAGTTCCCACGACTACTTGCTCATCACAGAGGATGGGAGCTTCTCGGAGCCCGTGGCCCGGCTCACCGGCTCTGTGCTGCCCCACACGATCAAGGCCGGCCTGTTTGGGAACTTCACAGCCCAGCTTCGCTTCATATCGGACTTTTCAATTTCCTACGAGGGCTTCAACATCACATTTTCAGGTACGTTGGTCTTTCTGTGCTGTTTCTCTCTCCTGGCAATAATTCTGCTGTGCATGAGTGTGCACACATGTGTCCAACTACAGCAGATTGCAGCCAGTGGGGTGTGGGAGGCTGGCCTCCAGGAGGCAGGTGCTAGGGGATACAGCTGGCATCCAGAATATCACTTTTGTCCTTGTCTGAATTTTTATACTTAACAACTACAAATAAAACTCTCTTTCCTGCAAAGGGCTTCCTGCTCATTGCTCTCCGTTGCCTCTGTCAACCTCTGAGGAGGCGCTGAGGTCGGAGGCATGCTCAGGACCAGTGGTCCTCTGATCTCGTGGCTCCTGCCCCGGCAGAGGCAGTGCTGCACGGAGAGTCGCCCCGTGATGGACACACCACGCAGACACACAAGCCCAGGATGGGTGCTAGCTTGTTCCAACACAGTCACTCACAGTGACAAAATGGTCCCAAAGTTCAGTAGCAACTCTATTTTTAATCAAATGTATAGAAAATATTTGTGTGGGATTCAGGTTGTATCAGACATAGCTGTCTGTATGGGGTAGAGTGCTTCATTTGTGTTTTATGACAGATCAGATAAAACACTGATTAAGCATGTGCAAAAACTGATCGAGTGTAGGCAAAATGCCCTTGACCGTGTGAACGGTGCTCAGTGAGCAGGTACCGGTCAAGGTCTCTGCAATAACTTCTCAGGTCCAGCCGCAGCCCTGGACAGAGAGGGAACTGCTACCTACAGTCCCCGTGGGTGCAGGCATTGTACTGAGCTGTGCTTATGTCAGTGATGCCTGCAAACCGTCTTCACGTCATTCTTCCAGGTTAAGATGGAATGGGACTTTCCTAAGCTGGTCCCTGAGTCCTCTAATCAGATGTGACTCGTTTCACTCTGACGGTCCCATCAGTTCCTCAGCAAGTTCCCGTGGCCTGCGTGAGTCAGTTGCTGCAGTGTTGGGCACTCACCCGTCCCCTGTGCTCAGCACACGTCTGGACAGCAGGGCTTCTTCTGCCAGTTCTGCTGTGCAGGGCCGATCCCGTCCACCACGTTCCGGGAACTTGCCGAAGGCCGTGCGAAGGCCGTGCTCCGAGGAGTGGGGTGCCCTCTTCAGCAGCTGTCCCTGGGCCTCTCCTCCACCCAGGCCTTGGCCACGGTCTTCATCTGTTCCCACATTTCACTGCCCAAGTGGAATTTCAGAACTGCCTCTAATGCTTTATTTCTTAAAAATTCAGTATAATCAGCAGTAATCGTGAAATTGGCTACTTTATGTACCTAAGACTTAAATCTTCTCACCGCTCACACCTGAATCCCTCTCTCCATGTCTCCCTCCTGGGGGTCTCAGCATCTCCGTGAGAGCAGCACCCTCTCCACTCACCCTTGCATCAGGAGCTAGCTGAGCTTAAGGGAGTTCTTCGTGGAGAGTGGGAGGGTCAGCTATGCTCCTCAGCCCTGGAGGCTTGCAGGAGGCCCATGGACTCTATCTGTTGTACCCATCCATTGCTTCGTCCTTTTGCCTTCGGTACGTGGCCGACAGAGAGCCTTGCCGCTTGTGCCCCGTCTGTCTGCGCTGCACTGAAAAAGACCTGAGACGGGAATGAGGAAGGAGAGAATCCCCTCCTCACGGCGCTGCACCTGGGATCCCAGCTCAAGGTGCCGCGTCCAGGGGCCTCCGGGGACATCACTGCGTGGAGGAAGGCGAAGGCACAAAACCTGTCCTCACGTGGCAGAGGAGTGGAGAGCACTGCCCCCCCACGAGCCCGCCACAGTGGCCACGTCCATCCACAAGGCCGGCTGGTGCCCTGAGGCCCATCGCGCAGCACCCTGTGCAGGGTCACGCTTCCAGGACACCAAGTTTGGGGGCTGCATCTGGTCGCAGAAGCACCAACATTCAGAATGCCAGTCCAGAACTGCCTCTTCCATGACTCTGAGCAAGAAGCAAGGAAGCAGCCACCTGGGCAGGCGCCCTTGGCGGGACTGCTCAGCTCTGCAGGGCAGCCACACGCACCTGGCCGTGGCAGCCAAGGCCCCACAGTCTGAACGTCGGCGATGCTACACACCACGGAAGGAAAACCAGAGAACTTGCACAAGTGACCTCTCCCACCCAGACAGCCACACAGCAGAGCCTGGAGCACAAAGCCCACTTCATGGGAAGTAAGTTCTGGAGCATCACTAAAGAAGTGATTTCGTCTGGAAGGATTTCGCCTGGAACCTGGGCAGTACTCACTGACCGTGGTGCTGTTAGGATGAGTGGCCAATAAGAAGCGGCTTCATTGCACAGAGGTGCTCGCCCTCTGGGGACTTTCCTGACGTTGTGGGAATGGCTCCGTGGGCTCTGGGTTCACACCACCCCTCTCAGCAGTTCACCTGCCTTTCCAGAAGCCACACTGACAGAGCAGCTCCCTGTCGCGTTTCCCGGCTGCTCCCGCAGAGGCTGCCGGCAACACTGGGGAGGGAGGTACCTCCAGACATGCCCCACAAAGCTGGCTCCCCTCGCACCCAGCGCCAGGCGCACGGCTGCCTGTGCACGCTGGTGTCTGACCCCCCCCCCCCCCCCCGCTGGCTTCTGATCTAGAATGCCAGCTTGCCGTTGATTCCCAGGGTCTGCAGTCACCCTTCCAAAGAGGGTGCACGGTTTCTTAATTCGGGCAAATGCCTTTCCTTCCAACCCGCGCAGGCTCCAGAGCCCGGCATGGTCCAGGCCCAAGGAGGACTACTTCACAGGGCCTGTTCCCATCTCCACGCAGCACTGTCCCTTCCCCACGTCTCCAGAAGAGCATGGGCACCCTGTCCCAGCCTAGGGTCTGCTGTGCCATGGACACCTGAGGCCATAATCCACGAAGACAAGAGGTTGGGGCAGGTGTGGCACTACAGGCGACAAATTCACGGTAATGGTCCCTGGCGTCTGGCGAGAGCCCCCATGCTACTTCATCCACGGCCAGGCGGAGAGCAGGCAGGGCACCAGCCAGGGAGGAAGTCGGCGCAGGACCCTCCTTACCAAGGACCCGTGGCTGTGATGGGTCACTCCTCTGCCCATGAAGGCAGAGCCCACATGCCCTCCTCTTAAGCATCCTGCCTCTTAGCGCTGTGGGAATGGAGCACAGATTGCCATATGACTTCTGGAGGACACGTCGCATCATTCGAATAGAAGTCACCTATTCCCAGCGTTATTTTTCTACATTTGTTGTCCCCCCTCCCATGAATTTTCAAAGGAGGAGCCGTCTTCCTTTGCCGAACCAGGATGGAGTTCTATGCCTGGAACGAGCAGAGCTCACTCCTCTGTGATGTTTTCTTCCACTTGGCAACTAATGACTGAGCAGCTCCAGGATGCCCGGCACGATTCCAGGGATTCCATTGGGGAGATAGCAGAGCGAGAAGCCTCGGGGGAGACGGGGAGCGATAAGCAGGTCGGGGGACAGAGAAAAGACGCCGACCTGATCAGATTCCAGGGCGGGGCTCTGACACCTGGGACTGGACAGCAAGGACAGGTGTGTGAGCCAGGACAACATGGGGAGGGCTTCCTGCAGGTGGGCAGCCGTTGGAGGGGGCTGTATACCAAAGGACACACGTGAGGGCTGCAGTGACCAGGACCCTGAAACCGAGGGAAGTGGCGGGGCCCGGAGCCAGACTGCCATGTGGGTCTCAGGAGCTCCTGCCACCTGAGTCTGACCTTGCCCGAAGCCTCAAGGTCTGAGCAGAGATCGACCTGGCTGGACCTCCTTCCAGCCTCCTAGGAGCGCGGGCCTCCGGAGGCATCAGTTAGGCTGGATGACGAGGCTCAGACCCTGTGGGGACGCTGGAGGAGAGCTGAGCAGATGCCAGGGACAAATGTGCACGTGAAGAGCAGAGGGTTGGAGAGCGGAGGCCAAGTGAAGGACGTGCTGTGTTACAGGGACACTGGGCGTGGAGAGGGCTGGGGGAACACAGAATTTTATTTTGGAAAAATTAAGGCATATGCCCCAAAGAGGCTGCCAAGAGCCTCCAGTTCATAAAATAGGCTCAGATCCCGAAGAGTGTCAGCAGTGTCGGCTGGGCTTAGAGCCACCGGCCTGGAAAGCGGGGCAGGTACCAGGCGCAGAGACAGGCCCTGGGTCGCAGCGGGGCTCGCCTCTGATGCCCGAGTCAGGATCCAGGTCTCCTTTGGAAGATGGCGCCATGGGTCCGGAGGGCAGTGGCATTTCAGAAGCTCAGGAAGGAGACCCCTGAGGAAGCAGAGAGCACCCAGGGGTTCCTGCACCCACAGAGAGGGCGAGTGCAGAGGCCTGGGCTGACCCTGGTGCGTGGGTGACCTCGTAAGAGCTGTGGGTGGACAGCCGTGGAGGAAAATCCAGAGAGATGGCAAAGGGCATGCAGGAGAGAAGGTGGGACACAGGACATTCAGTCCTTCAGAGGCCCAGAGCTGGGAGCTGGCCTGGAGCCGGGTTGAGAAGCAAGGGAGCGCCATGCTATCTGTCTCCGCAGTGCATGTCCTTCCTGAGATGGGTGCCGTAGCACACGCCTCCGCACCCTGGGGAATAAGAACTGATAAAGGCAGAGGATAAACTCACACGAACGCTGGCAGTCGGAGGGAAGAGGGCACCCAAGGGCACGCGTTGTTCTGGTGTCAGACGAGTGGGTGGGAAGAGTGCGCGTGTCGTCCTGAGCAGCAAGGCAGCAACGACGCACGTGGGAGTCCTGTAAGGCGAGTGTTAGTAAGACAGGAGGAGAAGTCCCCAGCCGTGTTTAACACGTATGTAATCGTTACGTGTTACGTATGACAGTTTTCCAGTACGTATTTACTCAGTTCAATCACATGAGATCATTTCCCCCTTTCTCCCTGGGCTATACTAAAATCAGTTATAATAGCTAACCCAGGTGTATTTCCAGAAGGGCCAGATTGGTTGGAAGAGAGACTTTTTTACGTAAAGGAAGAGCAGGACAAAGACAATCCGACACCGGCTCAGAGGACTGGCAGCTGGGGGAGGTGGAGGAGGAGCGAGGGGCACTCCCTGGCCCAGGACGGGTTTCCACATCAGTGCAGGGGTGACATGCCAAGCAGTTGGCAGGTGGTCACAGTGAGGAGACCCAAATCTGAAAAGCCCAGGAACTTGGAGGAGCCTGCTGTCCCGAGATCCGCGGGAACCCTGGGTCTGAACTCGTGAGTTGGGCCTTGGGAGGGCGCTGAGCCCGGTGAAGGCAGAGCGTTCTCAGGGACGTCGGCGGCTTGTCCACGTCTCTCCCACCAAAATCCGGAAGCCTGACCTTCGCCTTCCTGCGGATTGAGTAATGCTTGTCCTGGTCTTGACCTTTCACACCTCCGAGAGCCCCTTCCAGGCCCGGGGTGCTCCCCTGGCACGGGGCCCGCCCTCTGACACGCACCTCAGACTGAGGCACAGCAGGACGGGGGACGCGAGCTCCAGGCTCCCGGGGACGCTTGGTCTGACTCACAGCCAGCAAAACCCTGGACTCCGCCAGGGACCCAGAGATCAGCATCGACCAGAGTGTGTCACCCTGCCCTGAGGTCTGAGGGGTTGGCGATGGCCGTCACCAGTACCGGTGTCTGGAAAACTCCCCCTCAGGGTGCAGCGAGGAGCCGACATCATCCCTCTTCAGAAAACGGTGCTCGCACTTTCCTCCTGAGTGGTTTTTGGAAACTTGTGGTTCCCAGACTGTTTCCTATAAATTCTAATAAAACTGGTTTGTAGATTGGAAGCCGCTGCCCCTGGGAGGCGGGTGTGCGAGGCTGAGCAGGCCGTGTGAGCTTCCATCAGCCAAGGCCTGACGCGTTTTCTCTCGCGCTCCGTCTTGAGCTGGGGAAGCCCCTTAGAGGAGCGTGGGGACTGCTGTCAGCATCGCTCAGCGGGCCCCACGCTCTCCCCGGGCAGCCCGGAAGCGGGTCATTTCATGTTACAGCGTTACACGTCTGAGTGTTTAAAACCTCAGAATTCACACCACTCGTCAAAAGCGACCTCATCATGCCAGGGACAGCAGCCTCCCGAGCACGCAGAGCTTGAGGAGAGCTGTGCTGCTCACAGTTCCCACAGCGGCTCTTTGTGCTCTGGCTGGTTTTTGGACGCCTGGGAATCACTGCCAACGGCTCGTGCTCACTCTGTCTCCTCCTGTCTTAGAGTACGATCTGGAGCCCTGCGACGACCCCGGAGTCCCTGCCTTCAGCCGCAGAATCGGGTTCCGCTTTGGCGTGGGTGACTCGCTGACCTTCTCCTGCTTCCCGGGATACCGCCTAGAAGGTGCCACCAAGCTTGCCTGCCTGGGTGGGGGCCGCCGTGTGTGGAGTGCACCTCTGCCAAGGTGTGTGGGTAGGTGGTCACACGCTTTCATTTCATTCATCCGTGGGGACAGGGCGCCGCCCAGCCAGGAAGCAGAGTGGGGTGGACGGGGAGGCGAGGGCCAGGCTGGACCCCAGCCCATGCTGCCCGTGGGGGTCAGCCTGACCACTCTGGCCTTGAGTTGTCTCATCTGTGAAGTGCGACACTTTCAGCTCTAAAATTTGCACTTGAGGAAGAGTGAGCGTGACCATTCACCACGCACATTTACTGAGGGAAGAATATAGGTACGTGTGTCCATAAAGAATCTGCAACAGTAGGAAGGTAGAAGCCAGGTGGACTAAAGGGGCCTCTGCAAGGCCACTGGGTGGAAGCGGCAGCCTCCTCGTGATGGCGATCTGCGTGTGGCCTTGCGTCCCGACCCCTGAGCCGGTGACGAGCGCCCACGGTAGGCCCGCCAGGTGGGGAGGCCGGGTCTCTCTCACAGTGCTGCCCAGGAACCCAGGAGGCAGTTCCCAGGACTCACACGAATTTTGGCTTCAGGTCTTTGAAAAAAGGGCTGGGCTTGTGCCGGGGCAGGAGTCTGGGGGGAGGTGGTGTTCAGGGGCCCCTGGCTCTGCTGCTCCGGGGGTCTGGAGGGGCAGCTTGACCACCTGGCTGCAGGATGGTGCTGGCCGTGGTCAGGAGTCTGGTCGCCAGTTTGGGCAGCCATGCTGGGCACTTGGTTTCACCCCTCCCTGTTCCTTAAACATAGGGAAAACTGCCCGGGAGCAGGCGAGGGTGAGAGGTTGGCCCCTGGTGGTGTTTTCTGAGTCTGTGGGGACTGTTCTCCCAGCCGACCATCCGGGGCTGCTAGTCACACCGGAGTCAGATCCAGCAACACGGAGCAAGTTCTATCATGGCAACTTGTCATTCCCGGGCCCCTTCACGGCCCCGTCCCTTCTGTTCCCAGTGTTCCTCAGTCATCATGTGCGTGGAAACATGAGCCCGTATTTTTGGGCCCCTACTGGGCAGCAGCCGTCCGTCAGGTTGAAGAACGGCAGTGACTTCGCTGCCCCTGCCGGGCCCTGACGCCACGTCTGCAGCGCTCTGCCACCAGCTTCTCCTGCAGCAGGGTTCCTTCCCACTTGGTTACGAGTTTTGAGAACTGGAGGCAAGAACCACCTTGTGTGAGTGGTCTGAGGTGTTACCAGAGTTGCCTGGACCCCACCCCCAGGTAAGAAAGGCCTACCTGAGACAGGTCGAGACCTGGGAAAGACTCCCCTCCACCAGATCAAGCGTCCTTCCAAACACGTGACCTCGGCTGGTCTAGTGGCCATGGGGCCCACTGTGTGATTCTGCTTTACCTGGGTGTTCTGTCGCTGCCGACTCTCTTGTCCTCCTGCCTTTACACTGTCAACAATAACTGGACCTGGAATAGTAGTGACCGGTCCCAAGCCTCCTGGAGGCCAGGCACAGGAATTTGACGTCATCTGCTGCATCTCCATGCAATGAGCAGGACTCTGGGCGGTTCCGTCCTAAGCTTGGGAATATGAGGACGCGGAGAACCCGAGGATTTGCCAAGGACACAGAGCTCCTAAGAGGCTTGGAGCAGGGTCCCGCTTCTAACCACCGCCCGCACATGGGACCTAGGATGACCCTGGCCCTGACCCTATGAAGCCTCTTGATCGTTCCCTCCAGCCCGCCTGGCCAAGAAGCCTTTGCAGAAAGGTGCTGTTGATGTTCCCAAAACCCGCTAGCTGGCACTCGGGTGTGTCCCCTGTTTACCCCACTTTCACTGATGGTTCTGAGGACTCCACCTGTGCCCTGCTCTCAGGTCCAGCTCACTGAGTCACTGTCCAGGCTCCGGTGGACTCTCTTGCTCCTCTCCTGCGCTGGACCCTGGCCACAGGATGGACCCCAGAAGCCCTGGGACCACGGCTCCCAGAAGGCACTGTCCACGTTGAAGACCTCACCCATTTTCCCTCAGCAGGACCTGCTGAATGGCTCACAGCACACCCAGAGCAAACCCCTCTCAACCCTACAACGAGGGTTTTCTGTTCACTGGCGGGCCAGAGGGCCAGTCCTGGCTGGGGAGCCACCCCAGAGCACCTGGCTCTCCTTCCATCCCCTGCACCTGCCTCCAGGCAGCCCCTCGATGGGAGAGCCGCCCCTCCGTCAGCACCTGGCTCCTGTTCTCCCAGTGCACCTCTGCTCCCCGTTGCCTCTCCACCCACTTCCCCGCACTGGGGACCAGCCTGTCTTCCCTGAGACCTGCTGGTGCCACCAAAGCTTCCTGTATCTTGGTCTCTCCTCAGGCTGAGAGCTGCTTTCTGGCAGGACCCCTCACCCTGAGGGCCACCCGAGGAAGAGGGTGACTTCCCTTAAAGCTCTTTAGATCTCAAAAACTCGATTCATCAAGACCACATCCCTTGCTTTAAAATTATGAAAGAGCCATGATTTGTCCATGACCAAGAGTTGTAAGTCCACCCAAGAGATGGCAGGCGACCCCAAGGAATGTCAACCGAGTCATGAGCACCATTTCACCTTTCCTAACCCCTCTGTCCTCTGCCGCACTTCCTGGAGAACACCCAAACCACCTTTCTCTTCTTCTCTGGTTCACTCCTAGATGAAGGAAAAGTCCTCTTTTCATTTGCATTCACTTCTCTTGGGCTTGTTCTACCTCACTATCTGTTTTTGATGGTGTATCTCAAATACCCCCGTGAGTTCACCGCCTCTGGAAGTGCTCAGGATCTCTCTGGTAGCACCTCTTAGCATTAAATTACATAAGTGCCATTCAAGACTGCTTTAGCTACAAGGTAAGAGAAAGCTCTCCCAAGTAGTGTATCTCAGAATGACGGTTTGTTGGTGACGTGAGTACAGGTCCATAGGAGGGCACCTTCAGGTAAGGTCTGAGGCAGGGTTCAACTGGCTAGTAAGGACCTGACCAGTGTCTCAGCACTTGTGTCTCACCAGCTCGGATAAAGTGCAGACATCTCCCTAGACCAGACAGCTGCTCAGAGTAAGCTCTGCCCCGAGCCACGCAGTATGCCCCACCATGGAGATGACGTGTGGAAGCAGGTCACATGAGCATGCAGCAGGCCCCACCATGGAGATGCCGTGTGGAAGCAGGTCACATGAGCACACAGCAGGCCCCACCATGGAGATGCCATGTGGAAGCAGGCCTCGTGAGCACGCAGCAGGCCCCACCATGGAGATGCCGTGCGGAAGCAGGCCTCGTGAGCACGCAGCAGGCCCCACCATGGAGATGCCGTGTGGAAGCAGGTCACATGAGCACGCAGCAGGCCCCACCATGGAGATGCCGTGTGGAAGCAGGTCACATGAGCACGCAGCAGGCCCCACCATGGAGATGCCGTGCGGAAGCAGGCCTCGTGAGCACGCAGCAGGCCCCACCATGGAGATGCCGTGCGGAAGCAGGCCTCGTGAGCACGCAGCAGGCCCCACCATGGAGATGCCGTGCGGAAGCAGGTCACATGAGCACGCAGCAGGCCCCACCATGGAGATGCCGTGCGGAAGCAGGTCACATGAGCACACAGCAGGCCCCACCATGGAGATGCCGTGCGGAAGCAGGTCACATGAGCACGCAGCAGGCCCCACCATGGAGATGCCGTGCGGAAGCAGGTCACATGAGCACGCAGCAGGCCCCACCATGGAGATGCCGTGCGGAAGCAGGTCACATGAGCACGCAGCAGGCCCCACCATGGAGATGCCGTGCGGAAGCAGGTCACATGAGCACGCAGCAGGCCCCACCATGGAGATGCCGTGTGGAAGCAGGTCACATGAGCACGCAGCAGGCCCCACCATGGAGATGCCGTGTGGAAGCAGGTCACATGAGCACGCAGCAGGCCCCACCATGGAGATGCCGTGTGGAAGCAGGTCACATGAGCACGCAGCAGGCCCCACCATGGAGATGCCGTGTGGAAGCAGGTCACATGAGCACGCAGCAGGCCCCACCATGGAGATGCCGTGTGGAAGCAGGTCACATGAGCACGCAGCAGGCCCCACCATGGAGATGCCATGTGGAAGCAGGCCTCGTGAGCACGCAGCAGGCCCCACCATGGAGATGCCGTGCGGAAGCAGGTCACATGAGCACGCAGCAGGCCCCACCATGGAGATGCCGTGCGGAAGCAGGTCACATGAGCACGCAGCAGGCCCCACCATGGAGATGCCGTGTGGAAGCAGGCCTCGTGAGCACGCAGCAGGCCCCACCATGGAGATGCCGTGCGGAAGCAGGTCACATGAGCACGCAGCAGGCCCCACCATGGAGATGCCGTGCGGAAGCAGGTCACATGAGCACGCAGCAGGCCCCACCATGGAGATGCCGTGTGGAAGCAGGCCTCGTGAGCACACAGCAGGCCCCACCACGGAGATGCCGTGTGGAAGCAGGTGGCACGGGAGCAGTGCAGCCCATTTCCTCATGTGTGCCTGTTCTCCGCTCATCTTGTGGCCAGAGACTCCTGATTGACTGAGGGCCTTTAGGAGCCCAGTTTTACAATGGTTAAATAATGACGAAAAGTGGATCTCTTGTGACATTTGAGATACTCTATGGCATATTGAATGGAAAAGCAGGTCAAGAGATGGAGAACAGAGGCCAGGAAGATAAGTGTCCCCAAGAACTCTCATGATGAGTCCCACGGTCCCCAGAGCTCGGCAGCTCAGCCTTATGGTGGTGAGCACTGGTGAACTCAAGGGAAGCTTGACCTCGTGCACGAGGCTGGTCCCCTAGCCTGGTGTGTGTGGCAGGATGCAGTCTCACACGGACGGGCAGCGTCATGGTGCTGGAGGCTAAGCCCGGCTACCTGGGGTGACGCGGCTGCCCTCCCACTTGAGGAGTGTTTCCAACGTGCAGCAGCCTCGTCAGGAACAAGAGTGCAAGCTGAGGTGGGTCTGTTTGCACGCGGACTCAGCTTCAGTTACCTGGACACACTGTTCCCAGATAGGCTGTCCTCACGCTGTGCGCCCACATCTGCAAAGCCCCAGGGGAGGACCTGGAGAGGCAGCTCTCAGAAACACATGGTGGGTGCTGGCGTTGAACGGTCTCTTTAACTGCTTGCCAGATGTAGAGCAGAGTCCTTCATGGGACAGACACCGCCCCACGTAGTGGCTTGCAGACAGTGCAGGGGCAGAGTGCATGCAGACTTCACATTTCTTTGAATACTGAAATACATTTAGCCTAAATCATTGGACCAGTTCTACTTAAGCATTATTTTCCTATGCCAAAGAATCCAGAGTTTCTGGAAATTAATTCCTGATTTAAAAATCTGAAACAGAATTAAGAACTAGAACTTTAATTGCTGCTGATTCTCAAGAGCTAAACTGATAATAGGATTAAATTAAAGAATAAATGTGTATAGGATAATGAAGGGTCAAACGTAATACAATTTTACATCTTCTCTGAGAAATACAGGACTCTGCATTTTAAATAATACATACTTCCTCTATCGTGGGCAAGGTTTGCTGATTTGTTTCATCAGATATGGTAAACTTGGTTTAAGGGAGAGAAAAAGTAAAGTTTCCTTTCCTCTTTCTGAGGCCATTTTGTATATATTGCTGTGCTTTGCAAATAATGCTTGTGAAGCACACTCCTGTGCAGAACGAAGGTGAACCGCCCACCTCACAACCTCCTCAAAGGCTCCGCGGCAGTTTCCAGGACTCCTTGTGGCCCCAGGGGCACACTGTGCTCCTGGTCCCTGTGTCTGGAGCGATCGGTGTAAGTGGTGTGTTGCTGTAGCCGTGGGCTTGGGCCCAGTAGGCACTCAGCAGGAAGGTGGCCTTTCTCACCTCAGCGTACTGGCCAACCCACAGGATCCTGGGGCCTGCAGTGCTAGGCTTCCCAGCTGTGCCTCTGAACAGCAGCGCTTGTTCATCCAGGCCCAGTGGGGGGTGCTTGTCACAGCGGCCCAAGAGGAAGAGGACGGTTGGCTTCACAGGTCGATGCCTTTGTACACAAGAATTCAAGGAAAAAATCAATTGACTCCTTTCTATCATGGTTAATTTAGTTTTAATTAGTTCCATAGCAAAACTCTCCATAACAATTCAATTTTAATTAAAATTTCAGTGGATGGATTCTTTATAATAGAGCAAACGATTCATATCAGGGAAAATTGTAGCCATTCACCTTAAAGTAATATTAAATGGATTATTGAAAGAACTTAAAAAGTGAAACATTTAATTGCTCTGGTAATGAAGAATTACTCTGGATCCCTTGAATCAAGTTCAAAGAATTCTCGACATTTTGATCACTTAAATTTTGCAATTTTCGGAGCGCCGACCTTTGAAGGGAAGTGCGTGCTGTCTCTAACCATCTCCTCCAGGTGGAGTCCCGGGGTTTGGTGAGCCTCCCTGCGGCCCTCTGACACCTCCTGGCTCTTTCACCAAGTGCTGTTCTGTGGCCTCGGGTGATGCTGGAGCCTGGGCTGCCGCTCCCGCTGCCCTCAGAGCAGGGGCCCCCGTCCAGTCACAGCCACAGAGCTGTGGGCGTCATCTAGTATCTACAGACGCATGGACGATCCGCGAGGGCCTCCCCCGCAGCGTGGCTGCTGCACAGCCTGACCCCAGGCTGGGCCCAGCCCACTGCTTCCCCACTGGTGTGAGCTCGGGCTGCCCAGCGGCCTTGCTGAACCTCAGCGTCCCGCCTGTGAGGGGAGGGTAGTATTGGCGTCTACCTTGTGGCATTGTATTTATGAGACAAGACAGTGCTTGAAATATGTCTGTTTATGTTGAAGTGACACATGGGCCAAAGGAAGAGCACACGCTCTCCGCTGGGAAGACCCGCAGCACTTCGTCTCCCCGCCCACTTCCCCTCCGAATCCTCAGGGTGCTCCTCTGGTCTTGGAGTTGCAGAACCTGCCGCTCAGGTCCCTCCCCAGGGCACGGTGCCCCACGCTTACCTCGCAGTCCAAGGAACCCACCTGCTCTCCCCAAGGCACGTCCTCCTCTCCACTCACCCTTCCTTCAGGACCAGCCCGATCAAGCAGGTCGCACCACGGTTCACAGCAGCCTGTGCCGGAGCCTGGCCCAGCCCCTCTGCAGCCAGGCCTGCGTGGCTTCCTGCGGGATACCCCTCCACACGCACACCCTGTGTGCACCACGTCTGAGACACGGCCCCTCCCCTCCCCCACTGGGGACCAAGGTCGCCACCGGGTCACTGAGGCCTCAGGATATGCGGTGACTGAGGTTCGGCCTTTGAGATATCCTACATTCTGCCTTTGACATAAAATCAGGAAACAGTGATATCAAAGGCACACATGCCCAGTGCTTGTTCGTGCTTGATAAGCACAGCAACTGTTCAAACGTGGGGCGATACCAAAGTCACGTCTAAGTTTTTGAACACATCACTATGCAGAGCTGGGCATGGTGGTGCACACCTATAATCCCAGCAGCTCAGGAGGCTGAGGCAGGAGGATTGTCAAGTTCAAGACTAGCCTCAGCAACTTAGCAAGGCCCTGTCTCAATATAAAAAATAAGATGGCTGGGAATGTAGCTCAGTGGTAAAGCACTGCTGGGTTCAATCCCTGTATAACACAACAGTAAAAGTCCACCACAACACCATGAGGCATTATCTGCCTGAAAGTCTTTGCAGAATATAAGCAACAGGAATATTAAATAGTGAAAGCGCATATGATATGCACATATTGTGTATATTACATAGTAAAATATCACTTCCATATGTTCCTTAGTGCATGTATTGCATTCGCTTTAGGGTCATGATTGCACACCAAGTCTGACCCTCTACAAGCAGCTTCATCCTCCTGGAGAGAAGTCTCTGAGTGAGACGTCCCTCAGAGGCTGCTCCCTCTGCCCCGGAGTAATGAGATCCTGACTGTGCATGTGTAAATGTGTTGCCATGTATAGTTAGGTACAGATACAGATGCATGTTTAATCCAGGAGCTATCACTGCGTATTTACTGAGAAATCTCAATCGTGCCTCAAGTTGTGAGACATGCCTGCTCTGATCCCAGCAGGAGACTTCCTTTGTGAGGGGCGAGTCTGCAGAGGGATGTGGGAGCTCAGAAGGTGGGCTCATTGCTTCTGTGTTCTCCCTCCACAAGCTGCAGCACCATAGTCTCCAGAGCAGCGTCAGTCACAAGGAGACCATTAATTTTGCATAGTTATTATTTTGCATAGTAGAAACTTAATTACCACAATTTGTTATTTATCTGCTTTAAAACAGCCCCCAAATCTAAATGCTAACAGAAAGTTATACAAAATTACTTCCTTTGGCTTGATTTCATGTTCTTCCATGGCTAACATTGCTCAATTCTTCTTTCTTGCCTTTCTTCTGGTGATATTATGAAAAATGATTATGACTAACTGAATAACTAACAGAAGCTGCAGTTCACTGGTGACCTGTTTCAACTAAACGTCCTTAAAAACGTACTCTTCTAGAACATTTAACCTACTAATATTCATTTCATCATCATAAATGGTGAGCATTATTGTGAACAATTTGCTGTAAAATGTGTTCAGCGTCATTTGGGCTATGGAGAGTGTCATTCTCTTCCTGAGCACTTACGGTTTGTATCAATCAAGTCTACGTTCGCCATGTGACCTTGGGAAAGACAGTTGGCTTGGGAATCATTCTATGCCTTGGTTTCCTCATCTGCAAGTGAGGCCTTAGTGGTCTGTCATGTAAGACCACTGGGAGAATTAATGAATGAATGTAGAGAACTTAGAAAATGTGTGGTAGCAAGCAGCATTATTTCAGTTTATGCATCAGCCTCATCCTGATGGATTGAATCAACTTTAAAACTTTTCAGACGCTCACAGATCTGTAAGAAAGTCTCTGTGGGGCAAGCTTGCCAAGAAGAACAGCAACAGAGTAAGAATCTCTGGTGGTGTGGAGGGCGAAGGAAGGAGGGCCAGCAGCCCCCAGCCCAGGGAACTGGCCTGCCTGGGCTAAGACAGGTGGCAGAGCTGGTGGACAGGGAGCCGAGGTCCCAGAGAAGGCACTCCCCGCAGAGGCCCGCGTGGCACTCCTGCACGACCCGTCTCTGAGTCCTTGGCTTGCTCCCTGAAGACGTGCGGGATGCCTCCCACAGCCTGCTCAGGCAGCAGCGAGGCCGAGCTCAGGGGCAGGGAGCCCCAGGGCTGCCCGATTGCCCATGGTTCCTCCAAGACCCCCTCCACCCTCCTGGCATCACGCAGCCGAGGGGGGAGATGGAGAGCAACTCCTGAAGACAGAGGTGACCAGAGGCCAGCTCCTCATCACCCCAACCCCCTGGAGCTGCGCGGCCCAGGCCGCCTGCAGGGCAGAGGACTTCTGATCTGCTCAGCCTGCTGGGTGGGCTCTCCAGGTGGCAGTGACCACAGCCACAGGCAGGAGATGTCTCAGCCCCCAAATCCTCCCTTGACACCTTGTTGGCATGTATTATATTTCAATGGCATGAGTTTTTTTCCAAACTATAAATCTTGGATTGAAGGACCTAAATTTGATTTTTGAATGGTTTCTCCTATTGATTGTTGCCAAATTCAATTTTAAATAAAAATTCCTAATATTGGTAATTTGGCTCCATTTTCTGGTCCTCAGAATCCACCGACTCTCTTCCCTTACTCTCGCCAGGCCAATGCTTGTCCTAGCGTGCACTCCCCGGGCCCGGCAGGGCAGCCCAGGGGCGGCACTGCATTCTTGCTCTTCCTGGTTTCCATTTCGTGCATTCTGCCTTCTGTGTCAACTACCCTCTGCTTCTTCAGTAAGGAATAAGAGCATCCGTATGGATGTTCAGTATCCGTGAATGGTCACCAACTCCCAAGAAGAGCGCTTCTGTGAAAGTCTTCTTGGATTTAAGATACGAAGCCGTTTGTCTTCCACCTTAGGTTGTCTGAGAATCATCAGGCAAATGGCACGGAAGGAAACACCAGGGTTCATGGCTCGGTTTGCTCTCCATTAACTCTGTTTAAAAGAAAGCTTCAGAGGATTCGTGTGATCACGTCAGTATATGATTGCATGTAAAGTAACAGATTACCGTGATTCTTCAAAATCGTTGTGGAATCCCACTGCCATTTCTTTGGGCCTCCAAGTCCCTGGGCCTCCCTCAGCACCTGCTCACATGCCTACAGTCTCTGTTTAAGGAGCAGGAAGAGGAGGGGTTTACGCCCAAGTACTTGGTCATGTTCCTGCCCGATTCTCCCCACAACTGCGGTCTCCCCGAGATGCACAGCAGGTCCCCATTGCAAGTAGGCCAGGCAACTGTGGCTGGTGACATCACTGATTCCATTCACTGCCAGAGAAAGTTCTGTGCCAGGGCAGATGGTGCAGAAGCGCCTTGCAGAGGCTGTGCCTGCCAGGGTCACCCACTGCGCAATGAAGATGTGCTTGCTTCTCTTCCCTCATTACCCAATCAGCGCTTTGCACGTGCTCAGTTCAGCTTGATCGTCATTATTTAAACCAATATTTATTTTGTTGAATTTTTAAGAACTGCTGTGCCTGTATCTGGTACAGCTGATAAAGGAGTTGATACAGAAGCCCGTGGGTCTATCTCTCACTCACACACACACACACACGTGTGTCTGTGTACCTAGTGACCTCATTTCACCCTGTCTTGCTCGTGGAATTTTAGAGCTGAAGGTGTTCTTAAGTGAAACGTTCACTTTCATAGATGAGCAAACAGATGCTGAGGGTTTGTGACCTTCTCATGATCCACAGAATCTAGACTTTTATTTTTGTTGCTTTTGCCATGTTCAAGGAATTCTGCTTTGTGGGAATTTAGAGTTGAAAGTCAACAGCCCTCTTCTTCCTTCAGGGGGAAAGAACATAGTGATGGCCACAGGATGGTCTCCATCCTGAGATGGTGTGGACGGCATGGTGCTGGGGCACGTCAGAAGTTTCTACCTTGGCCTGTCATTAGACTCCCCTTTAAATGCATCCATTTGATGCAGGAAATTCAAGTGCAGGAAAACGTGTTGGTCTCACAGTAGAACTGGCACGTGGAAATTATGACTGTTCCATGAGGTGCAAATAGGTGTGCAGAGGTGAGGGACCAGGCTGTGGTGCATGTGGCCAGGCAGCCGGCTGCCTTCAGCCCTCTGTTCGTTCTGAACTCTTTCCAGGACAGCGAGCCGCCTCCACATAGTTAGGTCATTCTGTTGTAATAACCAAGAAGATACTGAGAGGGGGAAATGAGATGTATTTTCTGCCCTGTGATAAAGCTGTAAGAATAAGTCACTAATCTGTTTTTTTAAAAAAAGGGGGCAGAAATGAGAGCCAAGCATTGGTAGAAGTTAGGATGATCATAATGTTGAAATTTTTAATCTATTAAAATCAGTAATTCCACTTTTGAATCCTCTTTTTTAATGTCCTATTTATTTTAGCTGAATGTGGAGCAAGTGTGAAAGGAAATGAAGGAACATTACTGTCTCCAAATTTCCCATCCAATTATGATAATAACCATGAGTGTATCTATAAAATAGAAACGGAAGCTGGCAAGGGGATCCGCCTCAGAGCGCGAAGCTTCCAGCTGTTTGAAGGAGATACTCTAAAGGTAAGACTCTAACATGGGGACAGTCTTTCCCTTTCTTTTTTTTTTTTCCTTTCAAGGCATCTGTCAACCATCTGTCTATCATCTATTTACCCACCAGCCTGCCTGCCTACCATCCATCAGTCTATCTGTCTATCACCCATCTGTCTTCCTACTTATCCATCCACCATCTTTCTCTCCATCTGTGTATCCATCTATTCACCTGTCTACCTTTATGGGTATATATTGGTATGTTTCTAAGTACACATACCTGTTTCTATTTATTTATGCAGTTGTTTTGATGGAGTATAATGTGGTATCATTTTGCAGAGTCTGTGTGGACTTAGAAATGAGTTCGTTTATAACCGGGGTCTAACATTGATAAGTGATGTTGTGGGTAAATTTCTTAGTATGCGTGATACTCTTTCTGTGTATAAGAACCTGCAACAATACCAATCTTTTTGGCTACTTTGAAGACGAGGTAATGTAATTTAACATATGATGTGTGTACATTGTGTCTGGCACACAGCAGTAATCCTTCCACCTTACGGGACCCCCCCAACCCAACCCTTTCTCCAGGCATTCTTGATTTTTAAATGTGGCCACACATTTGGAGCTGGATGGACTCTGGTGTGGTTATGGAGGCGAGTCCAGACGCTCTCACGGGCCTCGGGGGAGAAGCTGGCCTGGCCATGACCAGTGCACCGCAGGCAACAGGGCCCCAGGTCTGCCATGACTTACACAGCTTCGTCTCCAGCAGGAAGCTCCCTCAGTTCCTGAGGCTTCAGGCATAGATCCCACCTCTCCTTCACTATTGCAAGAAAGTGGGGCCTTTGAAAGGCCAGGAACAGGAGGGCGGGCATTTTCATTCCCAGGACATTGAAAGAGACAGGCTTTGGGCAAGTCATCTGCTCCAGCAGCTGCTGCTCCCAGGGATCCTGTCGGAGCTGATTTGTGAGAAGGAAGGGCCACTTTGCTCTTCTCGTTTCCCTTCTACAGCGGGTCTCACTTATATTTGCAGCTACGTGGTTGCAGCAACACATGTCAAGTTCAACAGATTCACCTCACTGTAAGCTCAAGAAGATGCAGAGACCGCCTCAGAGGGAAAGTGGGCCACCCCCTGTTGGTCGTGGCTTTGTGCAGGGTCTGACCTGGCCTTAGGGGCTCCTCGCAACCTCACTGAAGGGAAGCGCTGGGTCCAGAGCAACTCCCAGACCCACTTGCTTGGCTGCCTCTCGGGAGCCAGGTGGCCCACTTTTCCGTGCCCTCGTGTGGTGGAGAGGTCTTACCCTGGCTGCTTTCTTTCACTAGTCTCCTGCAAGCCCAAGCTGAGAGTTGGGGAGGATGTACTGAACAGTGTTTTCAGTCAGGAAGCTGGAGCATTCCTGCTAATTAAAAAAAAAAAATTAGAAAGTCGAGTCATAAGAATTTTCTGAATTCTTTGACAGCTTCAGATTTAAGGCAAAACTTTTAAGTGACTCTTCTCTGGTACAGGGGAATGACTAGAGATGCTGTACCAAATACGCACGGACAATACCGCTGAAGCGGAAGGAAGGAAAGCTTGCTCATTTTTGATTGGGAGCAGCTTAAACTTGTTGATTACAACAAAAAGTAAAAATAAGTCTTTAGTTGGAGGGAAACTATCAGTCACATAAAATGCCCAAACATTTTGCCAGTGTATGTTTTGTGGGATGGACTAATAGATGCCTCTGTTAAAAGTGCTCACATCTAAATTATCTTCACTTTGGAGCATAACTGCTCTTCCCATCACTCTCTCACACATGTCATGATCCAATGGCAAAGACGAAGACGTTATGTGCACCCTATGCACATCCGCACCAACGACACAAGACGAACAGCTTCTGCGAAACACTGAAAAGAGGGTGCAGTGGAAGAGCCGGGGTATGGTCCCTAGTGTCAGGAAGAGATCTCCCGATACCTGGGCTCCACACTCTGAGATGCCTGGCTTTCCAGTTGGCTCACCTGCTACCTGGGCCTCATCCCTCTGATGCACTGCCTAAATGTGAGCTCCAGGACAGTCCTCAGAGCAGATGGCTGTGGCCTCCTGTGAAGCAGGTGACTCAGGAGGCTCCCTCTAACATCCGGGAGGGTGTCAGAGACAGCTGCTTAGATGTAGAGCTGTAACCAGGTGGTAGGCAGACCCAGCATGGCCTGTTGCTCGCTCGCTTAGAATCACAGACCACATCTTTGGCACCACACCTGACTTTTCCTTGGTGATGTGTGCACACCCTGAACCACGCTTACCATTAGAGAGGTGAGGAAGCACGGATCCTGACATTGGATTGGGCTTGATCTCCTGTCCATAGTCAAGCACAGTGCTAAGCGCTGGTGACGTGAACACCCAGGCAAGAGCCACCCACCATCACAGAGAATCACAGGATTAAGTGTTCGAGCTGCTCAGTTCTGCTGTGTGGCCACTGACCTGATGTTGCTCTGTGGAGTGCAAGGTCCAGCCTCATGAGGGAGCCAGCAGGATGCAGCTGCATGAGAAACCGTGTCCAGGACTGCAGAGGCTTGACCACGTATCCTGGTTTACACCCTGACCAGCTCCACAGATTCCCATGAAATACCCAGCCTACCCAGCCTACACAGGTGCCCATGGCCTTTCTTGGGAGACCCAATGTTTTGCCTTGAGACAGATCCCTCTGGGTTTAAAACCTCTTCTGATTCTGAATGTCAGGTCCCTCCCATGTCAATGGAAATCCCATCTTAAGTCATAGTGACTTTTTTAAAAACAGTAGCCTATGAGTAAGGAAATAGGAGAGTATTTGATTATATGGCACTAATCGTTCATTCACGAGCAATAAAACAATACCTAATAACGTTTCTGATGTCCCTTCTCCTTGTGCACGTGTTGGGTGTGCACATCTGTGGAGCGGTGCGTGTGGTGAGGCGGAGTGAAACAGCCAGGCCGGGAAGAAGCCACAGGCAGTCGGTGACTTGATGCGTTGGCTGCTTTAATCCACCGCGTGCTTCAGGACACACTGTGCCTTGACTCTTCCTGGAGGAGCCCTGACCCATGAGGCAGTTCTTCCTTGAGGGAGCTGAGTGTGAGGCAGCCCTGTTCCGCTGGCCCTGGGTGCACGGGGCCCAGCACACTCAGCTCTGCGGGCGTCAGTGCTGTTTTCTCAGACGTGCGTCAGCAGAGAGCCCTCCCAGGGAGGTGCAGCGTGGCTCCTGAAGGTGGGAGGCCCCCGGAGCTCTCTGGAGCCCAGACAGCCCAAGCCCTGGCCTGCTTCCTTCCACCACCTGTCACGCCCACGGCGCTCACAGTCGCTCAGAAGGTACCCGGTACCAAGTATGCCAGGCAGGATGACCCCTCCGCCATCCCTGCCTGACGGACGCTTCACTGCCGCACGTGCAAGCCTGGGTGCCCCAAGTGCCGCTGGGGCTCCAGCACTGCAGGCGGGTGGGCCTCAGCTCAGTGCCTGGACGGGAGGGCCGAGGGAGGGGCCAGGGAGGGGCCAGGGAGGCACCTCCACTTCCACAGCTGAGTCTGGGGAGGACGTTCGCCTCCGGAGCCTGCTAGATTCTTTCCCCCTTTGCAACTGGGCCTTGGGGAGGGAACGAGAGGGGACAAGAGAAGCTGACATGTGCAGAAACGCTCACTTAATTTTAAACAAACAAGAAAAGGCTCTCGAGGTAGCCAGCGTGAGATGATGGAGGGAGTCTGCAGCGTGTAGTGTTCAAGGGAAGGGCAAAGCTCAAAAAATAGACGATTTACTACTTTTTAATGCTTTATGAAACTGCCTCTTTGAGGATTTGAATGTCTTGTTAGAATGGCTACCGTGAGAATCTAGGAGCACTCACGCTGTGAATTTCCACCAGGTTTACGATGGAAGAGACAGCTCATCGCGAGCCCTGGGGGCCTTCACTAAGAACGAGCTCATGGGGCTGACCCTCAACAGCACCTCCAATCACCTGTGGCTGGAGTTCAACAGCAACGGGTCGGACACTGACCAAGGCTTCCAGCTCACCTACTCTAGTAAGCTGCTCGGTTTCTTCCTGCTCTGTCTTGCTGGCTTTCTCTATCAGTCCCCGCCGTGTTTTGATTCTCTACACTGTCAGAAAAGAGTACATTCAGGAACATTAGGAGAAGTGATAGTTTGAAATTTATCTATTCAGAGGTATTCTTATCTTTAATAATCAAATAGCTAGACCTGAAGAGGAGAGAGCTCATGACATGGGAGTGTTGCTGGGGTTGAAGACTGTGGTGTGGAATACACCATCCAGAGGTGGATTGGCACGTGTATGAAAGATTTAGTGAGGTTTGAAATTAGTAGTAATGGTCTTTGAGTGACTAATTTGTATATCATATTATATTTTACATATATTATAGATACATAGATATATACATAACACAACTGCATATGCATAACTGCATAACAACTTGGTGTCGTAGATGCTTTTCTTACCACTAATTTCCCAGATGATAGAACCAACAGTCAGTTGAGCACTCTCCTAAGAGAGCAGTTCCCTGAGTTGGTGGAGAGGAGTTGGTGGAGCAGCCTACAGCTCCACCCCGTGTTCTGCGGCACCCTGTAGTAATGAACATCAGCTCGGCATGGCGACTCCATCATGATGGCCTCCCTGCTACTCTGGAGGCCGAGGAAGGAGGATAGCAAGTTCAGGGTCAGTCTTGGCAACTTAGGGAGACCCTGTCTAAAAATATAAAAAATAAAAAGGGCTAGAGATGGAACTGAGTGCTAAAACACCCCTGGGTTTAATCCCCAGTACCTCCCAAATGCAAATCAGTATGGAAGCTTTCCTTTTTCAGATATAAATGAAAAAGACAACAGAGGGAAAATTAAAAAGTTGCTTTTCCAAAAAGAGGAGTTTCACTATAACAGTTGCCATTTGTAACATTTTTAGTAATAGTTAAATTTAAAAAACTAGCTATTTGCTTTGGATAACTAAAGGTGACGAATCAATGAGGATGCTTCTAGTGTGTAAACTGTTCAATCCTTTGCTAGTCTGAGATTTTAGAACTCTGTAAGTATGACCCCAGGACATGGGAAATTTATACACTCAGATTTTTTAGCGTGAAATTTTATGGGTGCTCATCAGAGCTGCTGCCTTTATTTGACAGATGAGCAAATGATTTGCTGGTAGGGTAATCATCACCCCTCAGATCCCAAGCTGATCCAGGTGCCCAGAGGAAGTTGAACAGCCTCAGTCCCCTAAATACCAAAAAAACCAAAATCATGTTGATGAATTTTTAAGACAGGACAAAAGCAGTCAGAGTGGCTGATGTCCTGAGAAAGCCACTTTTTCACTGTGATGATAGTACCATTGAAAACACTCACCAAATGAAAGCATTTCTGTTGATTTGTATGCACAAGTCCGTGGACAGTAGGGATGGATTGATAAGCACGACTTTCTTTACGAGATCCCCACCTTCAGAGTCTCGCTCTCAGATGCTGCAGAGCTCTGAGGGACCCCTCTTCTGTGCACGCAGGCAGAGCACGCTCTCGTGACCCTGCTCCTGTGCCGGGCTTCCCGTCCACGGGCTCAGCAGTGTGTTTCCTGCTTGGATGCGTCCACCCCCTGAACCCTGGGCTGCACGGACGTTTGGGAAGGAAAACTGCAAAGCCTTTGGGTGGCCTTCCCAGGGCAGGGTGAACAGGAGGACAGTCCCAGGCACACGGGGGGTTCCTCAGTGCTCCCTCCACTGAGTACAATTTGATGCCTTGGCTTATCTCACAAACCGTGCCTCCTGTCCTGGTTCCTCACCAGACAGCAGAAAGCGGTGGCCCGGGTGCCCCTGGCTTCCGCTGCTTACCTTCCACTCTGCTGCCCCTGCGTGGCAGCTGCACGGGAAGAGCGTCATGCCGGCTGAGTGTGTGTCTTGTTACTGTTCCAACCCTGGCCACTTTGTTTCCCTCCTACCATTTCCAGCTGGAGCAGTCCTTGATTTACAGACACTTAGCTCTGTGCTCTCATGTGCAAAAGCTCTCCAAAAGGCAGCGCTTGCCCGTGAAGCCCCCGCATGGCTGGCCTGGAGCAGAGGAGGGCCACTGACCTGTCCGCAGCCTTCTGCTGTCTCCTTCAGTTCCTCTTCCGAGCACTAGTTAGCAAGGCCCCGGTGTCCTGCAGCCCTGCTCCTGAGAGGAGACCGTTCCTGATGACCACCTACCCTCACCAGGAAGGCTTCCTTGGAGTCTCCTCTCGGCCCCCACTTGACTCTCTTGGGCTGCCAAAGCTCCCCATTTGTCTTTGAGAGCAGCCCAGGTGCAGGACCTCTGCTTGTCCCTCCAGGTTCACTGAGGAACTTTGAGAAAGTTTAAATCAGTGCATATTTACTGGCACATTCCATTTCCACGGGTACGTTTTACTGTAGAGTAGCAGAAGTATTCTGGAAAAAGAAGAAATAAATATTAGTGATGATTGGTCTGTGGTTCTCAGTAGAATCCATCCAACAGCGGGCATCGACCCCCCTGCCCATCACCCCTCCTGTCTCCACCCACAGAAGCAGAGTGTCCTGGGAGGAGTCCCGGCTGCAGGGTTGTCTTAGAGCCAGAGCATGCTGCTGCAGGGAAGTTATCAGTGATGTGGGATCAATGGTGCCGATGGCGATGTTATCAAAATAGTATTAACTTCACATTAAATTCTTAGGTTTAAACACTAAGTAATTAAGTTTGAGAAATCCCAAGCTCCCACAGTGCGATCGAATACCTGAATTGAATATCCATCCCTAAAAGATGTATCAGAAATGATGATAACTATTTTCAAAAGACTTATAATTGCCTCTTGCTAGTTAATTGCTTTACTTAAGGAAATGTTCATGTTTGGCTGTTTCAGATCCATAATTAATGTGCAGACATGAGTGGATTAGACAATGTCAACAGAATAAATATATAGCTTAATAAATATGCTGTGGTTTTCAGAAGTGAAGACAAATAGCACACATGTGCCCTTAGTATTAACAGCTAGCTCTACGTACCTTCTAACTAGCACTTGACAATTCTGGGTCTTGGTAAGTAGCAGCTTTTAACCTCTTCATAGTTGGGAGGCATCTCCCTGTCTCTAAGTGAGCTGCTGGAGTCCCACACAGAGCCTGGTGCTCCTGGGACCACATACTGCTCTCCAAACTGGACCCAGAACTACTGACGGGTCAGATATTTCAGGTGACACACTTTAATAAGCACACATGTAGTGACTGATAATGAGATGTGTCAAGACATTGGCAAGGAAGAAAAAGCAGACCAACTTTGGGCCCCCCTGGAATAAAAATGTCAATTAATAGGGATTGATTGAGCAACTGTTTTCTCAGTAGTAGATTGGACCAAAATAAAGCTTAGAAAGTCTACCTCTGTTATGACAATACACTGCTTTTACAACAGGTTTGTCTGTACCGTAACATCATGGCCTTGCCATGGGACATCTCCTGTAAGCTCTCTGACGGTGGGACCCACAGGATCCTTTCTGCAACCCTGTGCATCTCACGCTGATGTGCAATCCATAACATGAGCCTGGATTAAGACGCGAGTGCACCTCACGCTGATGTGCAATCCATAACATGAGCCTGGATTAAGACGCGAGTGCATCTCACGCTGATGTGCAATCCTTAACATGAGCCTGGATTAAGACGTGGGGTTTGCAATGTAACATAAAGAGCTTGCATCTGCGTTTTCAAGCTGTGCACTTGGAGGCCCCATCCTCCATGCTGGCTCCATCAGCAAGTCTGGGGAGCCCTTTACTTCTCCTTCCACAGTGATTTTGAGCTTTAGAATATAACAAAATTGTCTTGACACTGGGTGGCTACATTTTCTTAATATCTGGACAAAATTTTATAGAAAAGAAGTTCTAGAATTTAAAAAAGATCCTGTATTGAACTCAAACTTCTTTTTAAAATATGTTTTACTTTTGAGAACTTTATAAGAATGTTCCCCAGATATTCATTCTTAAGAAACTTTACCACAGGGCCTATGGAAACTTGGAGCAGGCTTCTGCACTGTTCATTTAAATTGTGAGAATCAAGCAAATCCTCTGCACAGTTTAGCAAAGACTCTTGACTTCCGGGGACACACGGGAGCTGCATTGAGCATGAGTCTGGGGCAATGTGGGTGCTTCCTTTTCCCACTAATCAGGAAACCTGCACACGGTGCCTGGGTGCTGAGTGGTTAGCACTGCAGTGACACAGAAGGACGAAGCCACCATCCCTGGCAACTGATCAATTATGTAGGAGAGTCCCCATCGGCACTCGTGAGATTAGTTGATCCGACAGTGACTCTCATTCCCAAGTAGAATGCACTATAATTAAATGCTAACCAAGGGATGGCTCTGGAGGAGGGAAGGTGTCAGCTCATGGCCCCAATGCACAGTGACTGGTGTGTTTGCTCACAGTAGAGATTTTAAGTAAGCTTGGGCTTTAATGTTAATGTAGTGTTGTCGTGATAGGCGCATTGAGCTACACAATCTGCACGTGTGCTGATACGTGTGTGTGCACCTGTGTACGCATCAGCAGTGACAGCGATGAGCTCTCCAGAGGAGAGGAAGAGCCCAGGCTGCAGCGATCCCCAGGCTCTTGCTGGATGCCTTCTGTCTCCTCCACCTCAGGCTCAGCCCCCTGGTCATATGCACGGGCTGCCCACCGCCCACCTTCCTAAGCGACCACTGCTCTTTCCTCTACCCCAAGCCCCCAACTTCTGTCCCTGCATCCTTTGTTTTCACTGGCAAGCGTGAGGTTCTCGTGAGGAGGAGTCTTCACTTGCTCTGCTCTGGGTCACCTTCTTAGGAATGGGGATGAGAGTCGAGGTGTCCCAGAATTTGCAGGAAGGAGGGAGACTGAAGTCAGGGGACATTTCTGGAGAGGGCGAGACTTCAGTCATGTCGTGGAGGGTGGACTGGCCTTCGAGCCATGTGCCTGCAGAGATGAAGTCCTGTGATGAGGAGAAGCAGACATGCCAGGGGCACCAGGTCACTGAGGCGCTGATTCTGGGCCGTCCACATGAAGGGCCCAGTGCCTGTGGTGACCCAGCAGGAGGACATGGAAGTCTGGGGTTTCAAGGATGGAAACTGACAGTGGAGTGAACACCAGAGCCCAGGGACGGCAGTGACACCGATGGCCCTCCTGTGCCATGGTCACCACTGGTGACTTGAGACTGAGGAGCAGGTCCCTTGCCGAGACGCTGCTAGCGCACTGTGGACCTGAGCGGAAGCGGGCACCATGGTGCTCAGAGGTTAGGTAGGCAGGGTGAGGGCCTTTCATACCCCAAGCATCACCAGGGAGAGGGTGGTCAGCGGTCATGCGGGAAGGGTAGATGGACCCCGCAGAGGACCTGCCATGCATGGTGATCTGCAGAGACCCGGAAAGCAGACACTGGGTCCCATCCCCGCGGGAGACTCGAGTGTGCCGCGGGCTTCCTCAGGCCGTTCCTGCTCACTTTATCTACTTAACTCCCTCGCTCCACTCCACACACGCCAGGCAATGTCCTCCTTATGGTTTGCATGTCAAGGTGGCGCTCTGCATAGAGAGAGGGTGACTTATTGATGTGGACGCGGGGATTCTGGTTCATGGACTGAGTCCAGGAGTTATTTTAAATTAGGAAGGCGGCACTCTGGCATTATATTAAAGTCACGTGAGCCTCTGATGAGATGAATCTGTTGGGTTTTGCCGACAGAACCAGGTGTCTGATCCCACAAATGACCCAAGGGTGCCTTTGGGGGAGAGCCGGCCAGCTCCCCATCCCTCCTCCCTGGCCGAGGCAAGTTCCAGCTGTCATTTTCTAAAGGTGAGGCCACAAAGAAGAAGACGCTAGCAGGGACAAGCCGGGGATGTTGCAGAAAGGCTGGAAATGAGGGCTTGAGGGCGAGAAGGAAGGCCAGCCTGGGAGCTGCCTGAGGACCGCAGAGGCCAGAGGTGAGCGCAGGGTCTGTGGGAGGACGCTGCCACCTTCCAAGCGCTCCCCTCCATGTCTTCTGGAAGAGAGAAGAGGGCCTACCACGCAGAGCCACCGGCCTGGAGAGCAGCACCGGGTCTGTGCAGGCAGCTCTGAGCAGGGCTCACCCAGATCTGGCCCGGGAAGGCCTGCCTCGGGGTCTGCACCCCGCAGCCGACAGCGTTCCCTCTGCAGGGAGGGACCTGGGTGTGTCCGCAGGTCCTTCCTCCTCCCTCAGGACGGCTTTCTCCCTCTGCAGGTCCCTCAGGTGCCCTCTCTGCCGGGCCCCGAGCTCCCCACCAGCTGCTTGTGCCTGGCTGTCCTGACTCACACGTGCCCCTGTTTCCTGCTCCTTCCTGTGCGTGGCCCTCCCCCAACCCAGCTCCCATACCGCAGGGGCTGATGGTTTGGTTTTCACAGTGTGCCGGGCACCAACCAGGTCCCCAGTTGGTCCACTCTGGGGTGAAGGGGCACGTGGATGGACGGGGCAGAAACCACACACGCAGCTCACAACTGGCCTCACGCGTCACACGTATCACCGCATCCTGGGGCTGGTTTACAATCTTCAAGTGGATCATAGACTCCTCAGGGAAGTTCCAACATTACGTGTTTGCATTTATTTAGGAGAACAACTCTAATCTCACGATTCCTGCTTATCATTAAGTTCCATAAGCAATGTAGCTTGGGGGAACAAACAGCTTCAAATTGGGGAGCAGGAGAGACCTCAGGGTGCACACGCAGTGAGGAGGCCCGTGAGGAGCATCCCATCTTACCGCTGCTCCTGGAGCATGCCAGGGATTTCCTGACCAGAAGATTATGGCACAGGTTTGAACAGAAGGAGAAAGAATATCATAAACTCATGGTTTGGGTTTTTGAGGGAGCCACCCAAAGGAATTTTATTGTCATATGACTTAAAAAAAAATAATGGAATCATTCTGCTCCTAAGTTCCACCTGTAAGCTAATTCCAGGCCAGTGCGTCATTAGTGATGAGCCCCACTGGGCAGTGGTTTCTGCAGGGAAAGTGGCTTGGCCTCTCTGACTCATTTTCACAGGATCACTTGGCCTGCCTTGCTCTATCTTGGCGCTGGGTAGTGGACCTGCATCCTCTGTGAATGCGTTAGACTCAGCCAGGGGAGTGGCTGTCACTGAGAGGGAACTACACTGTGGTTCTCTGCACCTGTCTCCTCACTAGGACATGACCACAAACCCAGAGGCGTCTTGGAGCCCACTGAGAAAGTTGCAAGCTTGATTTTGGTTCTGCAGTAACGCCTGTAGGCGAGGTCAGGCCTGACTGTAAGCAAGCAGGGGAGCATCCTGGCTTAGTCAGATGCTCAGTAAAAATCAGTTGAGTGGTGTTTTCGTCAGCTTTTCTGCTGCTGCGACTGAAAGACCCGACCAGCACAATAGTACAGGAGGAAAACTTTCTTTGAGGGCTCATGGTTTCAGAGGTCTTAGTCCATAGGAGGACTTCATTTCTTGGGGCTCAGGGTGACACTGAACATGGTGGCCAGAGAGTGTGGCAGAAGGAAGCAGCTCACATCATGGTGATGAGGAAGGGAGAGAGACTCCACTCACCAGGCATAAATGTGTACCCAAGCCACACCCCAATGCCCACCTCCTTCAGTCATACCCACACTTCAGTTACCACTCAGTTAACCCCATCGGGGATTCATTCACAGATTGGGTTAAGACTCTCACACCCAGTCATTTCTCCTCTGAACCTTCTTGCATTGTCTCCCACGTGAGCTTTTGGGGACACCACATCTAAACCAGAACAAACAGACAAAACATTGTTGATAAAAAGTGATAACTAATGGGAGCGATTCGCTTCATTAAGTTCAGTAGACTTCCAAAAGCTTTTTTCTGTTCCTGAAAGATCCTGAAGCCTGTGAGGATGCAGCAGAGCACTGAGCCGTGGCCAGGTGCTGGGGACAGCAGTGTCTGCTCTGACTCCAGCCTCTGGTCCTGAGTCAGACTGGTACCCAGGAGCCTGACCTGGAAGCCTACATGATCTGGCAGGCAAGATGCTGCCCCCAATCCCCAGACTCAGGTCTATTTTGAACATAGGAAGGACCAGGCCAGTTGGATTAGGTGGTCATTCTGGACCCATTAAAAATGCTATAAGGTTCCTGGATGCTTTGAAACAGTGGTCCATGGCCACATGTGAGGTAGCCAGCCTCAAGCGTGTGTAGATTGAGGAACACCTGAGGACACCCGGTAAGCCCCCCACGAGTTTAACTGGAGACAGAGAGGAATGGGGTGTACAGCTGATGGCCTTCCTCTAGCACATCCCAGCCATTCACAGCCCCTTTGCTGTAGTGAGGAAGGGACAGAGGTGGTGTGATTGGCATTGACAGCTGATTCTGAACAAACTGTCACATATTATGTAGATGAGAAAATCAGAGCCCAGAGCTATGGACTTAAGCAGCTGCCATCCTGATTTTATTAGCATACTGGTAGAATTAAAATGGCACTGACATTAGACACACATATTAATGAGAGTGTGCCTTTGGGTGTGCAGAGGACCTCAGGGCCAATGAAGAAATACTGAACATAGTCACTTTTGAACTTTGAAAGAAGCCAGCAATATTGAGTGAAGGAAGCATGTGTGGACACTGTATGGCAAATGACTGAAAAGCTGCACGAGGTCAGGGGTAGGTATGTCAGATTCTATATTCCAGGTCCTTGAGATCAGGGGTGGATGATTCTTCACATGACTGGCTGGTGTCCTGGAAAGGTTGATGAAATTTTCTTTGGATGTCCACCTTGCACCTCTTTCTGCCCAAATAGGTCAGTAGTCACAGTGAATTTCTGATAGAGATGTTTCTGATGAACTCCCCTGAATGTGAATAAGATTTAAGTGAATGATGGTTCATTCACATCATAATTGGTAACTTTTAAAAACTAGACATCGAGAATCTTATGCCAGCTAAGTAGCAGTCCTCAAAGGAAAGTTCTACAAGCTAATTTCATAAATGATAGAGACAAGTCTTCCAGACAATCTTGGAAGTTACCTGTAAGCATTGCTCTTTTAAAGTAAAATAACCCTATTTTGGTTTTGATAGGAGATGTCCCCCCAAGCTCATGTGTGAGACAATGCAGGGATATTCAGAGGTGAAATGATTAGTGTATGAGAGGTGTGACCTAACCTCTGATTTTTCCACTGAAGGATTAGCTGGGTGGTGACTGTAAGCAGGTGGGGAGTGGCTGGAAGAGGTAGATCACTGGTGGCCTGCATTGGAGTTTATATTTCACCCTGGTGCGTGGAGCTCTCCCTCTCTACTTCCTGGCTGCCTTTTCCTGAGATGCTTCCTTCTCCTTGCCCTTCTGTCATAATATTCTCCTCACCTCAAGCCCATAGCAATAGAATTTATCCACCCCCGACCTTATCTCTGAAACAATGAGACAAAATAAACTTTTCTTCTTCTACACTATTTTTGTCAGGACTTTTGGTCATAGGGACAAAAAGGTTTACTGTAACAGCAGTTGATACTGAGAAGAGGGGTCATTGCTGTGACTAACCTGACCATGTGGTTCAGAAGTTTTTGGAGCTTTTTGGAATTTGTGGGAGGAATTTTGGAAAGGTTAAAGATTCAAGCTGGAAAAGCTTTAGAATGTTGTAAGTAGAGCTTACTGTGTGATTCTGGTGGGAGCTCTGAAGACAGAATGCCAGTGGGACCGTGGACAATAAAGACTGGGCTTATGAGGTTTCAGACAAAAAACAAGGGCTCTACTTGAAATTGGACTAGAGGCTGTTACTGTTATGTCATGGCAAGGAAGTTGTCTATTTTTTGTCCATGTGCTAAGACTTCATGAGGCTGAATTTGAAGGTGATGTACTAATTATTCTGGTGGAGGATGTTTTAGGCATAGCATTCAGATAATAGGGTAAATATTCCTGACAGATTAGCCAAGTTTACTGTGGTAATCAGAAGCAGAAAGCAAAGCAGAAAGATTTGAAAAAACTTGCAGTTTTTGTCATTGCGTGCCTTTGGGTCTGTATTTTGTCCCTGGTCCTGGGTGTCATTTCCTGTGCCAAATTCTTTCACTACAATGTTCTGCCTTACCTCAGACCCAGAGCTTTGGGGTTGGCCCTCTATGTACTAAGCCTCTGAAACCCTGAAACAAAATAAACTTTTCTTCCTCTATGTTGTTCTTTTCAGGACTTTTGTTTACAGCAATGAAAAGATTGACTTAAGTCCATTTTAATTGAAGAATAGCATTCATCTCCTTTATGAATTTTATAGTGACTTGTAGTCCAGAAAATCTTGTCAAAGCACCATTTTACCCAATGGTTTTAAAAAGTGTTTACAAGCTATCCTGTGAACCAATGGAAAGTATGGAATGGGGTCAGGCAGATGAGAAAATAAGCAACCTGCACATGAAACCACACCAACACTTACAGATTTTATTTTATTTCAATACAGAATAAAATTGCAGTAAGCATGCCAGGCTGCGGAGCATCTCAGGGTGCTGCGGCTTCTGGGGGTGGTTTCCAGAGGAGGGCTCGCAGAGCAGGATTGCTCTTGGATGGCCACAGGTGCAGCTTGAAAACTTGGGAAAACCGTGTCGAGCACTGTTTCTCCCCACGTCTGCTAGTAGATGGTTTCCTAAAGGTATTTTAAAATAATAGGGAGTTACATGTGAATTTGGTATCACTGCCTAACAAGCTGCCACAGTTTTGGGCCTCAAGCTGCACACGTCTGTCCTCTCACCGTGTTGGGCTTTCACCTTGTTGTCTTCTCAAGGTCTCACAGGCTGCAACAGGTTCTGACCTGCTGCCATCTCATCTGGGGTCAGGGTCTTCTCCCCGCTGTGAACAGAACTGAGTCCCTGGTGAGTCACATCCTGTGACTAGCTCAGATCAGCCCATTCCTGTCAGAACCTTCTCTGCACCTGCCATACTCAATTGATAAGAAGCAAGTGGCAGATCCTGTCTACACTGCAGGAAGTGGAGGGCTCTAGAGATGCAGGGCATGGTCACCTGAGGCTGGCACCTCAAGGGACTCTGCGGTCTTTCTTCACCCTTGACTTTATCGGAACTTTGTTGTTTGATTCTTCTTCAGGTAATTCCATAAAAGAATAGAGGCAGTATATGCACACACTCACACACCTTGAAGATGGACACGTCTATAAAAGGAAAACGTACAATTTGATTGCTTACATGTACTTTTATCTTTACATGTTTAATTTTTAGGAAAGGTTTCCATTTACAAGTGTGAAACTATTTTCAAATGAAGCAGGTTGTGATATTGCATTCGTATTGTCATAGTCGTCACAGTGCTTTAATGTGTGTGACTCTTCCCACGCAGCAGCCTGCTTGTGGCTCTGGTATCCTTGTGGGCCCCCTCTGCTCTTTCAGGCCCTACCTCAGGCTGCACTTGGAGAGATTTTGAGCGTGGCCCAGGCAGGCCTCGTCCCTCTCGCTTGCAGAGCGAGCACCTAGCAGGCCAGCAGCAGAGCTGGCTCACATTCCAGTTAGAACGTCCCAAGCTCGAGAGCACCGCTCCTGTCCACCCATTAGGTAGAGATGGTCATCGCCTCATGTCCACTGTCACAAACATCTAAATTCATGTGGGGTTTTGATCAGCACCTCATGTTACCTGACTACTTACCCGCAGTGTTAGGAAGCTTCATGACTATAATGAGATATCTGAGCGAATCGACTTATGCAGAGGAAAGGTTAATTGGCCCACGTTTTGGAGGCTTCGGTCCATGGTTTGTTGCCTGCATTTTTGGACCTGGGGGAAGCAGCAGGTTATGGTAGGTAGTGATCACACGGCAGAGCTAGCCACTCGCTTCATGGCAGGGATGGGAAGGCTTGAGAGGAAGGGCCAGGGCCTCAGTCTCCTTAGGTCACAGGAGCTAAGGCCCCCAGGAGCCCCTGCGTGTCCAGTTTCCATCAACTCCCAACAGTGCCAGGCTGAGGACCCTGCCTCCACACAGGGCCTCCAGCAGCACTAAGGGGCCATGCAAAGCCACAGGGCTGTCTACTTCTGCGTCCCCTCAGTCTGAGGTGAGATGGAAAGCCCCTGTCCCTTCCAAGCAAGTGTCCCCTCGTATGCCTTTTATTCAGGGCACGGCACGTACCTCTGACCCATCCATTTAACTCAGGTGTCTTCACCCACATTCTCTGCTGATAATTTGGATGGAATACGACAGTGTTTTCTTTGGTCCTTATTGCCATTACATTGATTTCACTCATACCTCGTTCCATGTAAGTGTTTCTGAATTTATTCTTGCTCAGCTCTGATATGACCGTGAACATAGCAACTATATTTTCGGGATGCTCAGACATAGCCTACTATGCTAGGATATGTGAATTGGAGAGAAATGAATCTACAATGACGATTTCTATGGACCTAGAGAAAAGGAATTAATTTCATGCCTTGTGTTTCAAGGAGGAAATCTTGTGATAGTTCCCACATGACATGGAGAAGTTTGTAGTCACAGACAGGAGTTGAGAAGGCATTCTGGGTACACATCTGCTATTGGAAATACAATAAGGGGTTATATTGATTTTGTCAGGTGGATAATTCATGAAAGAGATCTGGTCAGATGACACTTGAAAAGGCAGAGGTGCATAGGGCAGCAGGAAGCTATGCTGAGGTCCAGCAAATATAGCCCTGGAACGGGGATTCGGGAAGGACATGGACAGACCATTAAAGAATTAGAGCCTGTGTCTATAGGAGCTTAGGACCCAGGAAGACTGTCAAATCAGACACTTAGACACAGAAAGGAGACACCAATAGAAATATCCAAGGACAAAACCCAGGAACACCACACCCTGTAATCCCAGCAGCCTGGGAGGCTGAGGCAGGAAGATCACGAGATCAGAGTTAGTCTCAGCAAAAGTGAGGCACTAAGCAACTCATTGAGACCCTGTCTCTAAATAAAATACAAAATAGGACTGGGGAGGTGGCTCAGTGGTCAAGTGCCCCTGAGTTCAATCCCTGGTACCAAAAAAAAAAAAAAAAAAAAAAAAAAAAAACCCACTCAGGAACAGAGAACATGAATGGCTTGGATTTTGTCACTGAGTTTCAATGAGAGGGCTAAGGTGGCAGCAGAAGGGCTTCCCAAGAGTCTCAGAGAATGCACAGGGCTACCTCCAGTGCAGGGCAAGCGTGGTGTCCAGAAGCAGGGTCTCAGCTGCTGGTGCCACGCTCAAGGAGGTACTGGGGTGAGGACCAGGCAAGGAATTAGTCAGAGTTACCACCATCTGTTAGAGGTCTGGTCATAGTGAGTTCCTGGGATACTAACAGGATGGAGGGCCCACGGGAGGGAGAGAGGTAGGGCTCAGGCTGGAGGTGCGCGCACAAAGCTTACTCATGGTGCGGTTTCCTCGGAAGAGAAACCAACAGCAAACTCCTGAACACTTAAATCTGACAAAGTTACTTTTTGTTCATGTGTAAAATTGATCTCCATATGCTCAGATATTTAGCTCCATTTCCCCAATATGAGTTGTGTATCTCCAACTGTGTCATCTCTAGGTTAGATTCATTGTAGTTGGGGAACAATCATGGACAATTCTCGTACTGAGTGTGATAAAGTACAATTTGGTGATCTTCAGCTGCAAGGAAAAGTTTTTAAAAAAGAAAAACAGGCTGATTTCTAATAGTCCTCACACTGATGTTTTAAAGGAAGGATTTGTATGTTAAAAGAAAAATTGTGTGCGAAAATCTGCCATTACTGTCGTAAAGGTATTGATGTTCTCACACATGCAGCATCGGTATGCAGACACGCAGTTCTCTGGGCGCGTTACTGCGGACCTGCCTAGTCGACACATCCTGGCACATCCATCCATTTTTATAAACATGCTCCTTTCCCTGAGAATTTAGAACATAGCAGTTTTATTCTGCTTCTATAAGAAAAAAGGTCTGTGACATGATATCTTGTATCATGCACTCCTCAATAGATGACCTCCATGGAAATATCACAAAGGCAATTTGAATATGATAGAGATGCAACCTGAGAGCCTCCCTGGAAGGAGCCCCATGTGCATCTGAAATAGAAAGGGCACTGAAGAGAAAAGGTGCCATAGGTCCAAACATGCCATGCGCAAAACAAGCCACCACCCAAACGGGCAGCCCGGGCGCGTGTTGGATCACCTGTGTCCACGCGTGTGCATTTAGATAAACATCAGAACCTCTGCTTAACAACTGCCAAACACAATAAGGAGACTCGCAGAGTGAACGTGGAGGACACCTCAGAGAGGGAGGCCTCAGCTCCTCCTGAGCTGGGGAGGCTGCCTCTCACCCAGGACGTGAACTGCCGTCCATGCCTCAGAGGGAGGAAGGCGCAGGGTGCCATCACGACCTTTGAGTTGGGAAAGCAGCAGGAGGAGAGTCCAAATTGACTTAGTCAAAGTCAAGAGCAAATCAGAGGTAGAGAAGGGCAGTGCCCAGCCTCCTCCCTCATGCCACTCTTGTGGCCTTTGGTGACTCACGGGTAGGTGGAATGTGCCAGCCTACAGTGCTGCCACAGAACCCCAGGAGGCCATGACCTACCCGACTCTGTGACCCGCCCCACAGGGTGGGAAGGCCCCCGGGGCCAGCAGGGTGCCCTGCCGTGCTGCAGAAGGGGCTCCTGAAGCTCAGCCCCCGCCAGCCCTCAGCATGCTGTGCTTTCCAGGCTTGGTGCTCAGGTCCGCCATCCCGTCTTTTGCAGTAACTCTGGAGAGGCTGCTCAGGGCTGAGTCCATACTCCCAGGTGTGTGTGAGCTGCGGGCCACAGGAGCCCAAGAGAGACCAGCGGGCGGAGAAGGGGGCACAAACGATTTAATCACACCATTCGACCCAAAGCTTGCAACTTCGTGAGACATGGAACCAAGGCCTGCAGATGGTGGCCCCCAAAGCCACGGCCTCCAGACTTACGGGCGGTGTGATCGCAGGCCCCGCCCCCTCCGGGTGATCGACAGCGGTAGTGGGTGTTCCATTCGCTGATTGATCCCGTCTGCAAAGGTCCTCTCTGGGAAGGCGAGCACCTCGGAGACCAGGACCCCTCATCAGACGGGGCACACTGGGTGGTGGGTCCCCAGAATCTGACTTTTCTTACATGTGTCGTGGAATCCTTCATAGTGCCTTGAAAAGACATAAAATCTATTCAGTCAAAATTGTTATTTTACTCCCTCCATGAATCCTGACATAGGAATATTTATTCAAGGGCTGTTTTTGGACTTCTCCATCATCATGAAGTTTTGTTTTTTTTTTTTTTCCCCCTAAATAAACATTTTAGAAAACAATGCTAGAACAAGAATCCCAACTGCCAAAGTCCAACATGATACCCTGAGGCTGAGGGGCACGGAGCAAGCATCACAGCCCCCGGACACTGGACTTGAACTTGAAATCTGCACGGAGCTGGAGACGTGCAGTGAGTGTGGGGGACCCCTCCCCCAGGCACCTATCCCAGCCCAGGGGCAGGCGGAAGGCAGGGATTCTCCCTGGTGCCCAGAGGCCAGCAGCCTCCTGCCCCGGGCAGGGCCAGCGACTCCACCTCCCATGCCCAGGTCCCCCTGCTATAAATGAGAAATTGGTTTTGGATTCCTTTCATCCTGAAAGGCAGAGTGCAGTGATGCTGGAAAGCAAAACATGTTTCAGCTGTTGAAGGATTTCAGGGCTTCTTGTAATGATTTCAAAGCATTTGCCTCCTAGCTCCTGGTTCCTTGGCTCAGGAGTGGCCTGGCTGTGGACCTAGAGAGGAGAGGGGAGCTGAGGCTGCCCCAGGGCTCCTGCCTCGAGGCTGGAACTTGTGGAGGTGGAAGATGGGGAAGGGTAGGTTTTCAAAGGTAAAATTAAAGGGAGGTAAGACTGTATTTTCAGTAAGGTGAATTCTGACTCAATATTTGGTGCTGACCTTGTTTTGGCATATATCGCAGATTGCAGAAGCCAATGACGTTGAAGGTGCTCTTTGGAAATTGTATGATCTCCCCCCAAGGTACTGAAAGTAAGATCATGGGTAGACGTGGAAATATAGCTTACAGGGCTCAGTGGTGGATCGCTTGAGAATGAAAACAAGGAACGAAATCGTGGCCCTGGGGTTTGGGTTCCAACTGAGGGAGGAGTGCCCAGAGCCCCTGAGCTCCACAGGAAAAACGAACAGTTCAGGAGTCACAGAATTCCCTAGGTCGAGATTTACCATTAGCTAATAAGAAGTCTCTTTCCTTTATTAAAACTTAGAAAATGATTCTATACACAGATTGGACAGGAAAGATGCCTCAGTGCAAATCTGAAACTTGAATGAAGCAGGGAGGCTATGGTCTGGCCTCTTCTGTGGGCTCTGTGGTCATGAGGCCTGACGTCTCCAGAGGCCAGAAGTCCGGGGAAGTCCCTGCTGCTTTAATTTACGGGAGCCCTGTCTACTGTGTGTCTTGGCCAATGAAACATGAACTGAAAAACTAAGTTAATAAAATTCCGGAGGCAGGCATCTTTGTACACAGAATGACTGTCTCTAGTGGAAGCTTCTAGAAATGCTAATGTTTCAGGGTGAAATAAGACCTCTATGAAATGGGCCTGTTTAGAAGAAGAAATTATTTGTCTGTCCTCTTGTACAATATAATAATCAAAGGAAATGCTAAGAAGTAGTTCATTCATAGACATTATTCTCTAGTAATTTGAATGTTTAATCATTTAACTGATATTTTAAAAGTTAACAACATATTTCCAAGCTTAAAGAAATAGAATGGTTCCAGTAGGAAATACAAGTAAGAAAATTATTCACCAAGCAGTAAGGGGAAAATGTGCTCCTTTTGGAAACCTACACTGTTTTTCGGGTTGCCGGCTGTTAAAAACTGAAATATTTGTTGTCAACTCATTTTTATCCCCATGAACTCACCATGACCAAAGTGGAACAACTTTGTGCTTCTAATGCTCCATATTTCTGAATTGAACTTTATTTAATATAAAGTCATTCATGAAAATGCCTTCTTAATATGTACATATATATCACCACGTATTTCCACATCAGTGCATACTGAGCTGACAGGATTCCTTCTCTGGAAACTTAACATAGAGAAATAAGAAACTGCCTAGGCTCCATTCTAGTTTGCTGAGTAATACTACTTAATCCATTCTGAAATTTCCCTACCACCACAGTTTTTAGTGTAACTTTTAATTATTATATACCTATATATCTCTATTGATATATGTACACATACATATCAATGTGTATGTGTGTGTGTGTGCATGCACACACTTTTATGTATGCTAGGGATCAAACCCAGGACCTTTTGGATGTAGGCAAATTCTCGACTACGAAGCTACACATGCAGCCCTGAATGTTATTTTTAATTCCTCCCAAAATTTTTAAAGTCAGGAAGTATTAAAATTTGAAGGACATACTTTTATTTTCCTAATTTTAAAAGCCAGTACAGATTTCTTTCTATGTGGAAAGGTAATAAAATTTGTTTTAATAACACTTTGAAATGTTGGACACTTGATATTTTGGGTGAGTCAAAGGCATTTATAAGCTCTTGGTCTGAAGTTAAAGTAAGCACCAATTAGACCCAGTGACGTGAACATGTCTCGTGGCTTCTGATTTAAGGACTGGACTCACTGAGGCCGTGCAGCACACAGAGACCCCACTGCACCCCTGTCTCAGGGACGCTGCCCTCTGCCTGGAGTGCTGAGCACCTGTGTGGGAAGCAGGGAAGGTAGAAGGAAGGGCGCCAGTCCTCACGTGTTCACGCTGGGGGAAGCATGCTCAGGAGGAGCCAGGGCAGAGCAGGGATGCCCAGCGGGGCTGCGGCCCGACCTTGCAGGACAGGGTGACTTGGAATGACAAGCAAGACAGCCTGGGTGCAGGAGGCAGGCATCAGTGGGCCCCGGGACCCTTCGGAACCAAGCTGCAGCAAGACCTCACCTTGGGGACTTTGGAGTCCCTGCTGGGACATCTCAGTGGGCAATGGCTGCAGGCTCCAGGTGAGGTCAGGAAGGTTCCATGAACCCAGGGGAGCTTTGCATGGTAGAGGGGAGCACCGTGAGAGAGTGCTGGGGTAGCTGGCGCAGGTGCCACAGGAGCAACGGAGAGGAGGCGCAGCCATTTCGAGATGTTGGGTGTGCGGTGTCCTGAGCCAGCAGGAGACGTGGAGCTGTGCTGGAGAACCTGCTGGGCGTACCTGCTGACGGAGCTTCGGGTGACATGTTTCGTTTTGGTTCAGTTTGGGGACTGCACACTCCGTGATGTTGTGCCTCTTGAAATTTCACGTCACCTTGGAAAGCTCACAAGGAGCAAGCCCTGCTGTCGCTAAGCCAGGTGGCCCATGTCGCGAGCCACGGATGCGAGTCCAGTGAGACCACCTGTACCTGTGAGTCACCCTGTGGCGGATGGGTGACCCTCGCTCGGCAGGGCCTTGGAGGAGCGAGGCGTTGAGAAGAGGACCATGATCGTACTTGTGGATGCTGGGCCGTCAGGTCCTGCGCTCTGTCCCAGGAGCTGTGCGTTCGTAGGGTGAGCAGTCCCTCTGTGCTTATTAGCTGGAGCGTAGTAAAAGGAGCAACATATGAATCGCAACGGCAGCGACGAACTCCAGCATGGGTGTGATCCTGTGTGGTTTCACAGAGTTTATTTATGAAGAACTTAGAATGTTTCTGTAACTCCTTTCCTTTTTCTTAAAAAAATTTCTACCGTGTGCGGGAAGGAAGAAATAACACGGTCAGTCACATTTAGCTCCTGGGAAGTGAGCGGGACAGGCACAAGGTGGCCGTGCCAGGACTCAGCCCCGTGTGTCCTGGAAAGGGCTCCACTGGCCGTTTCTCCTTCTTGTCCCTCCTGAACCCTTGGCCATCAGACTACTGTGTCCCCTCTCGGTTTGGGCCACCTCAACCCTCTCACTCTCCTGCGTTCCCGCGGGGTTTTGGACACTGTCCGGGAGCAACTTTGGCTTTCTCTGGGAATGCTTTTGGCAAGAAGTGGGTGCATAAGTGGAAGAGCGGAGCGATGGGCGTCTGCGCAGCAGGCTAGCTAACTGTATACAGTGTGCAGTGTAGGCTCTGGCCACTGGGCACGCCTGGGGGCCTCCCGAGGCTTCAGGTGAGAATGAGCAAATCTGGGTAAATTTACATGGGAATAGTTGGCATGGTTGTGTGTGTTATGTTTCATAATCCCATGCTGAGAATTTTCTGGGGAAATGAGTGTAAGAAGTCCTCCTTGGGACTTCTGAAAAATGATCATCAGTCAGGTTAGGTTTTTTGGCAAATCACGTGAGTCTGCCTCAGCAGGGAGAAGAGATGTAGTGAGAGCTCTACAGTATGTCAGAACCTGGCAAGGAGGACTCCGGAGCTCTGGGAGGAAGTCCTCCTGGACCGGGAGGGGAGGCCCGTTTCCAAGCAGGCTGGCCAAGTGCGCCTCTCCTCCCAGGACTGGATCCATCAGCCCCTGCCTCTCACAGGACTGGATCCATCAGCCCCTGCCTCTCCCAGGACTGGATCCATCAGCCCCTGCCTCCGGGCCTGCAGTTGGAGTCTGCACACGCTGTGCGTGTGGCCCTTTTCAGCCTCAGACCCTCAAGGAGCACAACCCCACGGGCTTGGACATTTGAGTGCACGCTGGCCTGCCTGAGTCCTTGATTCTGACCATTTCCTCATCTTTCAGCACAGACAGAACTGTCCAGTGCCTTCGGATGGCATGTGTGGATCACACAGGCCTGGTCAGTCCACTGTTGCTTCCCAAGTCAGTGGTGGATACTCAAACCCCAGGGTCAAAATGCAGACTAATCATAGCTGCGTTTCTCTACTGACCTAAAATATTTTAAAAGGACTTGTCAGTTTGGATAGTCCCCTCAAAAATCAAATATGAATGTAAGCATTACTAAACTTTAGGCAAAAGAAATTGAAGTTACATGCTGTGAAATCTACATGAATAAGAAGCGATTGTTCTAAAAATAACTCACTGATTTTCCTCTTCCATTTTCTCCACCATTTGTATTTGATGGATTCAGTTTTTCTTAAATAATAAAGCAAAACACACACACAAACAAAAAACAAAAATAAAACATGTTCTGAGAATATTTGAATATTCCTAAATTTAAAAGTAATTAAAAAGCCAATTTCATAGAAATACTCATGATTACACAATTCGCTATTTAAAGTGTTCATTGGTATTTAAAAATATGAGACTCTATTACAATTCTAATGCATTCCATTTTGGTGTTGGAGATACATTGACTGAATAACTTTTCACTGGCCATTTTTCTATTTATTGGCTCTCCATATATTGATATCTAATTTCTCAAGCTGTTGAACTCTATATTCAATCTAACTTTAATTTCTCTTATTTTTATATCAAATAATATCAAATTATTCAAGTGTTTATTGTAAAGATTTTCATTTGTACTTGGTCATGAAGTCTTGAATGGTCATAGAACTAATTCCTATAAGTCAGAGGCTTGAAAAAGCCAAGGTAGTTTAAGAAATTAGTGAATTTCAGAGTTTAAAACTAAAACATATTGAATTTCATGTTTTTAGACATATTATTTCTATAAAACAAAAACAACATGGTTTAAAAAGAGACCCTTACGGGGCAAGTGTCTGCTCCAGTATCACCTGCATGTATCAGGTGTAAAACACTCATTTGCTTTGCAGTCGGTTCTAAAGTGGATCACATTCTGCACCATTCGATGTGAGATGTGGTCTGGATTCTGGGTGCCATTTCTGGGTATCCCTTGGTGCGGACGTGGATGTCCTGTGTTTTGGTTGGGAGCTGAAGGAGGCAGTGACCACTGCCCATGCTGTTTCCCACAGCCGTAGGCCCTTGGAGAGCACAGGTGGCTCATTTAGAAGCAGCCATATCTCATGCTGTGTGGCTGCCTGTACATGGGCTGCCTGTGCTTGCGTCCTGTGGCCACCACCTCCCAGAAACAACCGCATGACTCCAGCTAGTGCACCCTCCCCTGGCGGCCACTCACATGCTAACCCTTGGTACTCACTGATGCGTACTGACCCCCCCATGGGACTTGGCCCTGGAGGGCAACACGGGTTGTGCGTCGAAGACCCTCTGTATTCAGTGTGTGCTGAGTCAGCAGATGACACCCTCGACAGGCAGCCTGTTAGGGTTAGAGGTTGGTTTCGTCCTCTTGGACAAACACTGAGCTAGTTGAATTTGTATCTTTAGCATCTAGCAAAATGTCTGAGGCAGAGTAGGTGCTTTATAAATCGGATAGCTCAGGGTTTTCATCAGTGAATCAATACACATCAGAGAATAAGATGTGCCAGGTAAGCGTTCTCAACCAGAGGACTAGATGTTTTCAGTCTTGTTCTCTCTCCCTCCCCTCCTTCCCCCTCCCTCTTTCACCTTAATGTCCACTGGGCCAGGGCTGGGGCTGTAGCTCAGTGGTAGAGCAACTGCCTGGCATGCATGAAGCCCTGGGGTCCGTCCTCAGCCTCTCTCTCAAACACACACATCAATACATGGGGAAAATCAAAAGAAGTCATCCTTGCAGCTACACCTCGTCAGTACAAAGGAGGCCGCAGTAGACCCGCTGCTGTTCACAACCTGGTGTCTTCCCCGTCGGGCAGAAGTCGTGATTACCGATGCCTTTAGGATGGTGATATTAAAGTCTCACTTTTGTGTTGGAGCGGCAGTTCTCCACGTGGTGCTTTGCCAGTTCGGGTGAGTGAGGCGAGCGCTCTGTGACACTGGACAGTGGCACAGGCGAGCCATGTGTCGACAGAGTCCTGGGGTCGCTGCTGTGGAGCCTCACTCACAGCGCCTCGTAGACGCTCCTGTTCAGGAAACGGGTGCCCTGTGTCCTCTCCACGTGTCTGCTTCTGTGTGCCCAGTGCCTGCCACAGGACACGTGCGTAACTGGGAAGAAGCGGAAAGGGAAAGGCAGCGCCCCAGGCCAGGCCTCGGCCGTGCGTCCTCGGGCTGCGTGTGGCCATGTCCACATTTTACCCACATGTGCTGGCCACCCAGTGGTCACAGCCCGTTGCTCTTCCTCCCAGTGACTCTGTGAGGATGGACATCGTCTCCTTCCGCGTCCAAACACATCCCAGGCACATTTATTTTAAGTCGTTTTGTAGAAGTTGTTTTCATGAGGTTCAGGTTGATCCCCAGGACTGGAAGCTCAGCCGTGAGAGGCCGCTAGTCCCCACACTCTCGGTAAATGGCGACTCACCTTGCTCTTCCCTGGGAGCCTGCTGCCCCTTCCACCCAGGGCCTTCCTGTGGGCTCCTCTGTCCACAGTGCCCCACGGGCTTCGGGACTGGTAGGACAGTATGCCTGACGCCTGCTCTGATGTCCTCTCTTCTCTGACCCCGGCCCAAGGCTCCTCTGTGCCTCTCAGCTGCACACAGGCCTGTAGTCTGGCACAGTCCTTCCTGGTGACCTCAGAGCTGACGCAACTTCAAGTGCTAACAGCTCACCCTAAGCGGAGAACACCCAGTATTAAAGCCTGTTGTGGATTTATACCACAAGCTTAGAGCTGTGAAGTGTTTCAGGACAGCTCCTGAAGTCCTTAGCTGTGATTGCTTTGTTCATGATTTATTGATGACTTGCTTGATAAAAAGAGCAAGATGATTCCAGAAAACCAGGCAGTCTCTTGGGTTGCTGACTTCCTTTCTGGATTTGTGCAGTGTTGATGTCTCTCCCTGATGCTCAGAGGTTCAGACTTCTGCTTAAATGTCACCAGTCTCCTCTTTACTACTGTTATTTTTGGAAAATTTAGAGAATCTTTCCATGGGGTTCCCTCACATAATTTAAATTAATAGCTTGAAGTTCAGTGTTGATTAACTTTTCTTCTCAATTGAGTCACACAGATGCAGTCTTAGCCTCCTTTTCTTTCCAGGTGACTGCAAATAAGTACGTTGTTAGAATGAGTGCATTTTTCAGTCTATTCTTTCCTGGCATGTATGCGTGAAAACACTCTCTATATTTTGCACATGACAGTCTTTCTTAGATTTCTAAGAGATTTTTTTCCCTTAAAAAGAATATTATCCAAATGGAAATATCTAGGAAGATGTACAAGCTGGTGGCTTTCTGTAGACGCCTGCAGATTTCAGTGCAGGGGAGCAGGCAGCAGAGACCAGTAGGGGAAGATTGTTCTTCTCCACCCTGCTTTCCAGCTCAGCCGAAGACCCTTCCCAGTGTATGTATTAGTCAGGGTTCTGGAGAAGAGCAGAATCAACAGGAATACGATTATAAAAGGGGATTTATTAGATCCGCTTACACGACCAGATGCTGGAGAGTCCACAATGGCCATCTGCAGGCTGAAGAGCTGGAGGAACCAGCAGCTGCACAGTCCAAGACACAGAAGCCCCAGAACAAGAAGGATCAACAGGGATACTCTAGTCTGAGACCAAGGCTTCTGGAGACTCCCTGGAGAACCACCGGCAGAGTCCGCTTTGGAAGAGTGAAGAAGCGAGATTCTCGTCTCCTCAGTGATCTCAGCAGCAATCAAGAAACTGTTCAAGAAGAGTTGAGCTTTCACCTGTTGCTGCTTCCAACTTCTATTCTGTCCAAGCCTCCAGCCTATTGGACGGTGCTGCCCGTGCTTGGGGAGGGTCCCCGCTTCAGTCTGCTACCCCACATGCCAATCATTCCTAGATACGCCTTCACTGACACCCAGAAGCCTCTTAGTCTTTGGCAGCTCTTAATCCAATCAAGCTGCCATTCAACTTAGTATCACACCAGTGCTTGCAGCCCACGCTGGAGGCCCGCAGTCCTCACTGCGCAGCGGGGCTGGAGTGGCGTGGGGGGCGGGCTCTGCGCACCTCCACACAGCTGTCTTGGGAAGAAAGAGCTAGTGCAACCACCATGTGCCAGCCGCCTGGGTGACTGGTCAGACTAAGAAGGGATTCAGGGCTTCAGGGTACTAGGGATGGGGAATCTCTGCGGAAGACACGGAGCAGCAATTTCCATCAGCCTGATGCTCGGATCTTGTTTGGACAAGAACTTTTGGTTCATAGTATTTTTGCTGTGTTTAGGGCTGGAGAGGAAAGCACTGGAAAACAGAGAGACCTGGAATTACTAAATATCCAAGCTTTGACCACAACTCTTAATAATGTTCTGACACAAATTCCTTGATTTTTTAAAAAGTTTCTGTGGCATAACAAAAATGCAGAACCAGTATTTGTGGCCTGCTCTCTGCAGACTGGTGACTTCAAGATGGAGTAGGCCACTCTCTGGGTTTTGAAAGATATTACTCTTTAGCAGTCTGATGACTGATCATTTAAAAGTTTTTAAAATTCACATTACAAGGGAAATATCTCTTTTTTGGAGGAATGATGTTTTTGTGGATTTAAATATGATTTTTTAAAAATTGAGACTTAAAAATAAACCATAGCGAAATCTCCTAAAACAGTATGGAATCTACAACACACAATATTATATCGGCATTTCAGAATTCTGCTATTGTACATCATTCGAAGGATTTTATCAATATTTAAAAGCAGGGTTGAATGTTTTAGTAGATCATGGTTGAACATTGCTCTTTAAGCCCAGCAAGCAAAGCTCACGTGGAATGAACCCGGTGCAGTTTATGGGGAGACGCCTTCACTAGGGCTGTGTTCCCGCAGCCCCGGGCAGAGTCAGACTTCGGGTGAGACTGCCTGTAGGGCCAGCTCCGAGTCCACCCAGCTGGGAGCCAGGAGGGCCTGCCAACCCTTGGAGGGGCACCTGTTCCCTAGAGGTGACAGCTCCTTCCAGCACTGCACTGGCACTAGTGGTGTTGTGGGGCGCAACTTAAGAACAGACCGATCTCCACTAGAGTCCAAATGTGAGAGTCTTTATTAAGCTGGCCGGCTGACTGACTCACACAATGCCCCAAAAATGGCTATTGGGAGAGCAGCCCCGACCACAGGGTTGTAGGGGTTCTTATACCAAAAATCACATCAATCATATGTGTCTGTTGCTATTATTCAAAATTACAAACTAACATCATGAGATCATCGACAGGGGGGAAGTGGGTCAGAATGACCCTTACCTAGGTACAAACTGAAGAATGGTTGCTAACATCCACACGGTCACTGTTCACATGGTACATTGTTTAGGAGCAACAGGGATCAAAAGAGAGCAATTTTTCTTTACATAGGAATTATCGTTGTGTATTGTTAAACATGTCACACTAAGTAACTGATGATGGACACAGAGGCAGGGTGTTCCCATGTGAGAAGCTTATTTCCTACATAACATGGAGTCTCAGAGCAACATGGAGTCTGCCCAGTCACTTCCCTGAGAGTCTGGCCTGTGACACTCTCATGGAGCCAGCTCTGTCAGCCCATCACAGGACACCTGTGGAAGCTCTGGGTTTCCAGAGCGCTTCCTCCAACTCTTCCAAACACTGACTCAGGCCTCCCAGAGCTTCCTGCAGGGACGCGTCCAGGATTCCTCCTGTGACAGGCTGAGATTATTAACCTGGGAGAAGGCGTGAGCAAACAAACTCTCTCGTTGGCCCAGTGCTTCTTGGAGAACCCTGCCGACCTCCCAACAGGGTTGTGTTTCATGCAGGACACCAGGGAGGCCGGGAGGCATTGAGGAGTCAAGTGTGCAGCTTCTTATACAATAACAGATTCCATCACGCATCAGCTTCCTAAGTGACCTTTTGAGGAAACAATAAAAGCTTCAGAAGCAGCAAGGTGCAGCTGAGTATGAAGATAACTGTGCCCCATAAAAACCTGGCTTCCCTTGCGGGGTGACAGGATGTGGGTATAAAAACAAGTTTCGAGACTGGGTGATAGAAAAGGCGATAAAACAGATAATGCTCTAAAAAGTTCAACCCACATAAAGTTGCTGAGACATTTTTATTGATATATCTTTATTTGTTTACTTGTTTGTTTTTTAATGTTTCTCTCCTCCTTGATCCAAATAAAGTCCTTAGACAAGTTTGGGGGCAAAGGAAATGCTGCTGCAAGCTCATTTTAGAATAAATATATTTTAGAATTTAGAACTTTGGTACAGAAAAGGACATGCTCTCTCATCCTAGGGAGATGAGCATTCTGGATAACACTGTGAGCATTAATGTCTATCAGTGATCTCTAGAGCTCATGGCTATAAATTACTGCGACAGTTCATGAGTCTCCCAGGAAAGTCAGTGTCATTATCAGCACAGGCGAACATCTCCAGCACAAAAAGTAAAAGTCTCCTCTGTGCATCAGAGACGTAATTCATGGTCAAAATAATGACTGCTTCTTTGTGCAGGCTCTCTCCATCCTGTGCATGTGTGTGTGTATATGTAAGTGTATATATGCTTGTGTGTGTGTGTGTGTGTGTAGGTGTGTGTATGTGTATATGTGTAAGTGTATATATGCATGTGTGTGTATGTGTGTGTGTGTGTGTGTATGCATGTGTGTATGGTGTGTGTACATGTGTGTGTAAGAGTGTGTGTGTGTGTGTGTGTTTGCACACATTCCATGGAATGGTCACCCAGGGGCCCGGGCCCAGTTGTCAGGCCCTGCATGGCAGCACGAGGCAACCACCCTCACCTGGATGGTCAAGGCACTCACATCCCGACCTGATGGTTCTGATGGTGAGGCTGGACATTGCACTCTGGGTTTGTTTCTATTCCTGGATTTTATTCGACGCATGGATATTTCTGATTTGTGTCCTGCTGGCATTTGCTGCTCAGCACACCTAATTTGAACACAGGTGGTGGAGCATTTTGGTGCCGTTCTGCTGTCAGGGCAGAAGCCTCCTCCAGCGTGGCACGTGGAGGTCACCACCTCCTGGTTCGTCAGTCAGCCCTCAGGGGCTGGTCCCAGGCCTGGGCAGAACTGCCTCCTGAAGCCCAGCTCAGATGCCACCCTTGACAGGCCCTGGGATCAGGTTCAAAGGCAAAGAGGAGCCACAGCTAGGTGTTCGCAGCCCTGGAAGTTCAGGGATTTGGTGGTGGGTGATCCGAGAGTTCAGTGCTTCCCTCAAACAGCTGAGTGTCTGTGCAGCCCCTGAAGACGGTGGGCCCGGGGCCCTGTCTCTGTCCCTGCCTCCCTTGGGGCCATTGTTTCAAGCCTGATGGATGCACTCTCCTTTCCCACTCTGGACATCCAGAATTACGTTTCCAGAGCTGTTGCAAAGATAGTAACCTTGTAGTTGGTAAAGAAGGAAACTTCTTAACAACCCAGTGTAAATTATCAAAGGTGTACTCTCTTCCCTGTACACAGTCCAAATCTCAATCTTGATTATTTAGAGACCACCTGGGTATAATTGTATTGTGAATTTAAGGAAATATTTTCCTCAACGGAAGGTATCTCAAAATGCAAACTTGACAGGCCAACTTGGCAGAAAAGGCACATATTTGTTTCATAATTTAACTTAAATTATTGTTTATGAGAAAAGGAAAATTAGGTAGAAAGAGAAACACAGAAAATGTGACCCCTGAGGCTTCCGACTCCATATAAGCATTAAAACTCACCTCAAGATACGAGGAGCAATATGTCACTGTAAGGCTCTCCTCACAGATGGCCCTGAAATATCGCCCCACACAAAGCAAGACACACAGGTGAACCTCCCTTTCTGTTCTCTGTGGCTTTAAGAACTGAGTGCCAACATCGTTTTGATGTACTTCTGGGTCTGTCCTGCTGAGTTTCTCCAGAGCCTCCAGCCGCGGGGACAGAGCAGGTGGAGACTCAGGAGTCCCCGGCTTTTGTGGTCAGGGTGGATTCTTTAATCCCCCTCGGAGATGGAGTTGTGACAGCGAGGAGGTGTGGAGGCTGCCGGGCTCCTGACTCCAAGGAGGCCTGGAGAGGGCAGCGTGCTGGCCGCCAGCATGGCAGACAGGTGGACAGTGTGGGACTGTCAACAAGAGCCCACATCTCGAGGAGCAGGTGGCAGCCGACCTCGGTTCTAGGGAGGTGACAGAGAGACCTTTTGAGACCGGGTCCCTCTCCAGTGAGCACCACTCTCCTCCTCCCTGCTCCGCAGGCAGCCCTGGCCAGCGCTGGCTCCGCCTTTATTCTAAGGCGGGCGTGCCCTTGACCTCCAGTGCGCTCATTCCTCCTTCTCTCCTGCACAGGTTTCGATCTGGTGAAATGTGAGGATCCCGGCATCCCCAACTATGGCTATAGGATCCGAGATGAGGGGCACTTCACGGACACCGTGGTCCTGTACAGCTGCAACCCAGGCTACGCCATGCACGGCAGCAGCACCCTGACCTGTCTGAGCGGGGACCGCAGAGTGTGGGACAGACCGCTGCCTTCCTGTGTTGGTGAGTGGGGAGCCGGTCAGGCTTGCCCCAGGTGAGGCCGGGCGTGGCTGCTGCAGGTGGCATGGCGGCCCCTCTGAGGAGACAGGAGAACTCCCCACTGCCCTCAGGGTGCGAGCACACCCGAGATCTATGTGCGCCTGTCCAGGTTTGGAAGGCATTCCCAGACCCCTAGGGAGACCGTGTGCACAGAGTTGCTACAGGTAGTCACAATGGTATGGCCTGTCCTGCATCTGCACCGTGGGTGACTCACAGGACCCAGGCTCTCTGTCAGGTAAGGACTCGGAGGAGAGGAGAAGCCACAGAGCCAGTGGCTAGGTTCTTCCATGGTCACAATCCAGACGTGATGGGTTTTGTTCATAAATGATCTAAACAGAAAGGGGGCACCTGGAGTGATCCCCACCCCCGTGTCTTTTGCAGCCGAGTGTGGAGGTCGGATCCCCGCTGCCACGTCAGGACGGATACTGTCCCCAGGCTACCCAGCCCCTTATGACAACAACCTGCACTGCACCTGGGTCATAGAGGCCGACCCCGGGAGGACCATCAGGTACGTGCAGGGACGGAGGGCAGAGGCCGGCTTCTCTTCCCACAGCCGAGAGAGCAGCACACTGAGTCCACGTAGGAGGAAGACGCAAGGCTCTCTCCTTAGATGACGCCACATGCTCACGTGGTCATTCCTTTGAAATCACGTGTCAAGCCATGTGATATTTTTATCAACATATGATAGTGATAAAAATAAAGGTAAAGTCAGGATGTCATTTAGCTTTTGCTGAGAAACACACCACCTCAAGGTTGAGAGGCTGCAACTATAATAACTATCATTTCACCACCTTGTGGGTGGTTTGTGTAGCTCAGATCTGGGTGGCCTCACCTGGTCCGGTTCCCAAGGCCTCCTCAGGTGCCTGGTCTCAGGAAATGACAAGCTCCAGTTTCAGCTTGTCACCCATCTGCTGAGGTGCAGTCACCAAAGCAAGGCTCAGGGACCAGACACGACTCAAAGAGTGGAGAAGGATCCGCCTCCCTTGATGGGCGGAGAAGCAAGAGATCTGATCAAAAGGGGCTGGCACAGAGGTGTGAGGGAGGCCTGGCCATCTGCAAGAGACCAAGGCCATTTGCAGTAGACCAAGAAGGCACTGGACCATCCCGAAGGCATGCATGTAGAAGAAAACCACCAAAACTAGCAGAAAAGAGTGCAAATATTCAAGTAGAATGTTCTGTTTCAGCTGACAGTTCAAAGTGTGAGATGATTTTCTTAAACCAACAGAAGTAGCATTTGAAAGTAAGTGTTCCACATTCTAGTAGGAAGTTGGTGAAAAATGAGAGCACAGAGCAAAAAGGTGATTTTAAAACACGCTCCTTAACTAGAGTTCTCGACAGAGAGCAGGGCACGGTCCTCCCGCCAGCCCTCCTCTTCTGCTGCAGTTGCTGGTAAGTCTCACTATGAGTTCGTTCTGACTCCCTGGCCCCAGCAGGCCTCTCCCGAGCCCGGGTCTTGGCGCTCTCCCCCAGGCCCCTGCACACAGGGAGGACGCACTGAGTGTGTCTAAACTCGCCCTGACACGTGTCAGCGGCAAGACAGCCAGAACCAGAGCCAGGGGTGCCCGGTGCCCGTGAGCCAGGGATGCACTGGGAGCTGGCTTGTCCACAGAAGGCTCCTTGCACATGAAGTTCTCATTGTGCAGCTTTATGAGGTGACCAGATGGAAGAGGGTGGCTGGGACTCAGGGCTGTGTTGTTCCATGAGGCTCTTTACCTTCCGGCATCTTCCTCCTCTGAGTCGTGGTCTTAGTTTCCATTTGATCACATCAGCATCTTGGTGGTTTGAATGTCCACAGGAAGCGACTGCCACCATGTAAGGGAGCAGGAGAAAGAACTCAAAGCAGGTGGAAAATGCAAAGACATTATTTTATAATGGCTCATTTTCAAACAAACATATCTTTATTCAAGATCAATGGTTAATTAGATAATTTTCAAAGTATTGGGACAGTACAAGATGCATTTGAGTAACAGAATTTTGAATTCTGCATTCTTCATGAAAATCAATAAGCTCACTCTCTATTGAGAGAAATAAAATTAAATGTTAGTTCTTTTTTCATTTTTTTAGTTTATTTTTATTTGTTCCTTTTAGTCAACCTGACAGTAGGATGTGATTGGCATATTATGTGTACATGGAGTGTGACTTTTCCTAGTCAGGGTCCCATTCTGCGGTGCTGGTGACGGAGGTGCTCTGGTCATGTACAGGTACAAAGCCAGGGCGGTGAGGCCCGGTTGATGCCGTGCCCCTCCCGTCCCCACCTTCCATTTTTTGCAGCAGGGTTTGCATCCAGCACCGAGAGTGCCACAAGTCCTCCAGGTTGATTACTTGAAAAGCAAAAGAGAGTTCTACATTTTCCCAGGCCTCTACTGCAGGATCTGTAGCTGTGTTTTTTTCCCCACATTGTGGTGCGTGGTGCTGCCAGGGATGTTCTGCAGCACCCATCTGAGGATCTGTCTAATTATTCTCACTTTCTTTTTTTCTATTTGTTGACTTGAGATGTGCATGACAGTAGGAGGCATTGTGACATATGATACATACGTGGGGAGCGATCCATTACAATGCTGATCCCATGCTCGTGGTTAAACACCATGTGGAGTTAGTTACGCTGGTCATACCTGAGCACAGGAAAATGATGTCTGATTCATTCCACTGTCCTTCCTATTCCCACCCTCCCTCCCCTTCATTCCCCTTTGTCTAGTCCAGCGAACTTCTGTACTTCCCCTCCGTAACCTCCTTTGCTGTGGGTTAGCATCCACATATCCAAGAGAACATTCGGCCTTAGGTTTTTGAGGACTGGCTTATTTCACTTAGCATGATATTGCCCAGTTCCATCCATTTACTGACAAATGTCATAATTTTATTCTTATTTGTGGTTGAGTAATATTCTATTGTGTGTGTGAATATATATATGTATATATATACACCACATTCTCTATTGATTAGCAAGATGGTGCACACCTGTAATCCCAGTGCGTTAGGATGCTGGTGCAAGAGGATCACAAGTTCAGAGTCAGTCTCAGCAACTTAAGAGGCACTAAGCAACTGAGTGAGACCCTGTCCCTAAATAAAATAGAAAAAAAAAAAAAAAAGGCTGGGGTTTTGCTCAGTGGTTAAGCACCCCTGGGTTCAATCCCCCAGTACCAAAAATAAAATAAAATAATAAAATAAAGTAAAATAAATAAATAAATATAAGTTCTTAACATCGAACTCCTATATACTTTGAATAATATAAAAACAATTCTACCCATTCTGATTTTGAAAAAGTTGTAGAGAACATCTATGATCCATGGAATGACTTCCTGCAAACAGACTATTTTCTTCCAGGACGATTTCAAATGGTCACTTCCCCAGTTTCCCTTGTGAACTATTTTCCTGGAATTAGAACAGAGCACTGCTGACCTCTGAGTGCAGACCAGGTGACGCTTTCACTCTGCCGGTGGATCTAAAAGTCCACTGGCATGAGGATAAGAAAGAGGAGGGGATCACTAAGGAACGGCGAGAAGGACAGACCCACACAACTCCAACAAGCCGACCCCGGTATTTACCACTCAGCACCACAGGAAGGTCACTGCGCAGGGCACGGTGTTCGGCAAGAGTTCTCTGTCGTCTGTCTTTCACATGTGAGAGCACCCATTATCAAACGTATGAACTTTCCTTACTTAAGGCAGGGACAGCTTCCTACTAAGGTAGTTAAGATAGCAGCATCAGTGTTTCTGATCAAGTTACTCAGTCGATGTTCAACCCATCTGCTTGAGTTTCCAGTGATGGAATTCCTGTTGGTTAAGAAAAAGTGTATGGTGTTTAGTATGGAAGTTTGGAAGACAACATGACTAAAGGCACAGGATGAACAATTTCAGGCTTAAAATTATACTGATGCTCACAAAAATAGGATCCAGTCTTAGCCTTGATATTTTTGGTTAGTGTACTAACCACACTTACTGCATTGGTAACACAGCCGACAATACTTACAATTGTTATTTGAAAATGAGGAATATATAAGTCATAAGAACGTGAGTCCAGGATTATTTTCTGTACTAAAAATATCTTAGGATAAATAGACTTTATTATTATGAATTTATACTAAGGTTTTAAACTGTAAATGTTTTTCATTGAATTGTAAATATTTTTCCTTATGTTGAAATAAGATCTTAGAGCATGAAAAAGGGCTGATTTTAGTTCTTCAGACCCATTAGTACAGGCCTGCTTTGATTTCGCTGAGGCCCAGAGCAGTTTCTGAACATATAGTGTCTTGGCTTTTTATTTGAGGTAATAGAAGGTCCCAAAATAGTCATTGTTATTGGTCATGTGGGTCCGAGAGAGCTTTCACATTTTAACATATATGCTATAAAGTGGTTGCCTATGCCAAAAGTAGTTGGAAGTCTAATAACGAGACATGGCAGTAACGTGAGTCATACTGAGAGCCAAAGGTTTCTCTTATACACTAGGTGTACTTCCTGCTGAACGCAGCCATGACGTATGTAAGAAAGGTGACAAAAGTAGAAAGAGCTTCAGTAATCGCATCAAAGACTAGTCTGCATAATCGTATGAGAATGGTGCTCCTGAGGCTGTATTGCTCCTCTGTAAGTTACAGTCTTTAGAGGACAATTGGATGTATTCCTATTCTGAATGGTCCAGAGGAATTATGTTTGGTAACATGAACTAAGGTTCTTCTTCTTAATAATGTCATGCTGTATTAAAAATATTAGAAGCATATTAAAAATCCATCAAGGTTGTCAAAACTATCCTTAATTAGACATTAAAACAAAGCAACACATACATTGATGATCTTCATATTCTAGGTGTGTCCTGGGTTGGATTTTCCCAGGGCCAGGAAGTGGAGGTTGATGCTATCTGGGATACAGGAAATATTTACCAGTAAAAGAGTTAATCTACTTTTGACCAGCTTTGAAGATCTCTATGTGAAACATACTTAGGAGGAAAACAGAAGGCAACAGATCTTCCTCTAATGGATGTTTATCCTAATCCCAGTTGGAGCCTTAATAAGTGCACATGGAGCACAAATTGGGAGTAGGTTGGTGACTTCAGGCAGATGTGTGCACATCAGGAGTTGCAGCACACGGGTTTTTCCCCTTTCGTTAGGTCACGATGGAGTGGTCACACCATCATCACTGCCTTCCTCAGCTAGTGAGGTACTGGGAATCCACAGGACACAAGTTCACATACAAATTAGCCACACTCAAATTTCAACAATACTTTAATATAGGGAATACAGGAAGAAATCTCAAACTAATGACCAAGCCCCAAGTAGGAAAGACTAGGGGTGAACTCTCAGATCCCACTCATGGAGATCCACTCCTACAACACAGAATTAACACAAAGGCTGTGAATACCACATCTGTGAGGGGGTATCAATCTAGATCATACTAGAAGGCCATGCCCCAAAAAGTGTGGAAGAAAAATCCATCCCAACAGATGTATAAAACACAAAATATCTACACAAGAATGAGAAAACACAAGGTAACATGACACCTACTAAAGTTCGTCATTCACCACCAACTGACTCTAAAGATATGGAAGAGGATGAAATATCAGATATGAAGTTCACAAGAATGATTATAAAAATAATCAATGACTTTTGAGAGAGCCCAGAGACAACTGAATGAATTAAGAAAGTCAGTACAGGATATGAATGAGAAATTCAATAAGGATATAGAAAGATTGAAAAATAACCACACAGAAAAATCTTAGAAATGAAAGACACAGTAAATCAAATAAATTTTCAGTTGAAAGCCACTCTAATAGAGTGACCTTCCTGAAGACAATCTCAGAGTTTGAGGACAAAGAGGTGAGTCTTGAACATTCAAACAATATTAAAGAAAGCAAAATAAGTTACCATGATCAGAATATACAAGAATATTGGGACAACAGTAAGAGATCATGTTTAAGAATCACTGGAATTGAGAAGGGCTGTGAGATGCAGGATAAGGGAATACATAATCTCTTAAAGGAAATAATAACAGGAAAATTTTCAGACCTTGAAATGAGATGGACATCCAGACACAAGATGCATTCAGAATCCCAAATGGACAAGATCAAAAACTAAACCCCGCACAACATATTATAATTAAATTTCTAATGTACAGAACAAAAATAGATTTTTAAAAGCCTCAAGAGAAAAATGTCATGTCATGTTTATAAATAAGTCAATCAGAATCATATACAATATCTTAGCACAAACTCAAAACCCCAGAGGGCTTGGTAAAGTGTGCCGAGTCCTCAAATAAAGGGACTGTCAATCAAGACGGCTATATCTTGTTATGGATCATATGGATCCAAAAGAGCTGTACTTCAAGATCAAAGAAGGAATAAGAACTTTCCAGGATAAGCAGAAACTAAAAGAATTAATAACTAATAAAGTAGCACTACAGAAAATGCTTAAAGAAATACTCCACACAGAGGAAATTAAAAACAAACCCCAGAACTCACAAATGAACTAACATTACTTGAAACATACTTAAATAAATAAAAAAAGAACTAAGTTAAATGTTATAATTAAATCAAATTACAGGAATTAATAGCTCTCTTTATAACAACATTGAAATGTTCTAAACTCTTCAACTAAAAGACATAGGCTAGTAGAATGGATTAAATAAACAAGACCCAATGATACATTGTTAGCAAGAGACTCACCTTTCAGGCAAAGGCAGCCACAGCTGAAAGTGAGAGGATGGAAACTGATGTACCATGTGAATGGAACGTGAAAACAAACAGTCATAGCTACTCTCACATCCAAAAAGTAGACTTCAAGCCGTAATTAATCAGTAGAGAAAAATGAGGTAACTTCTTTAGGTCTATGGTAAAGGGAACAATCCCACCAGAAGATATAGCAGTAGTAAGTATTCCTCATATGTTGGTGTACCTAATTACATAAAAGAGACAGTACTCATATTAAAGACTCTGATAGACCTCAATACAATAATACTGGGTGATTTCAACACACCTGTCTCATAATTAGATAGGTCATTTAGACATAAACTCAGTGAAGACTCAAGACCTGAAAAATATTATAAATCAAAAGAACTTAACAGACTTTGGTAGAAAATTTCACTCAACATCAGACAAATAACATTTCTTCTTAGTACCTAATGGAATTTTCTCCAAAATAGACCATAATTGGGCCACAAAGAAACTCTTAGCAAATACAGAAAAAGTTGATATAATTTCTTGCATCTCTTCAGATCATAAGGGGATGAAATTAGAAATGAACAACCACAAAATGTACAGAACCTTTATAAACACATGAAGATTGAAACGTATACTTGTGAATGATGAATGGGTGGTAAAATAAATCCAGGGATAAATTTAAAAAATTTTTAAATCAAGCAAGAATAGATATAATGTACCTGAACCTCTAATACCCTATGAAGGCTGATCTAAAAGGAAAGTTCATAGCTATAGAGTGCCTACATAATAAAATCAGAAAGATACCAAAATAAACAACCTAATGGTGCATCTCAGGGCACTTGGAAAAAAGAAAGAACAAACCAATTACAAAGCCAGTAAAGGGAAGGAAATAATTAAGATCAGAGACAAAATCAGTGAAATTGAGATTAAAAAAAATGTAAAAGATGAGGGAAATGAAGAGTTCATTCTTTGAAAAGATAAGCAAGGTTGATAAGCCCTTAGCCAAATTAATCAAAAGCAAAAGAGAGGAGACTCAAATTAATAAAATTAGAGATTAGAAAGGAAAATTCACCATAGACATCACAGATATCCAGAGGATCATAGCGACTATTTTGAATACTTATACTACAATAAATTAGAAAACCTAAAAGAAATGGGTATGATTCTAGACACATATGATCTGCCTCAAATCAATAGAACATAGAAGCCTACACAGACCAATAACCAACAATATGGTAGAAGCAGTAATGAAAAGTATTCCAACAAAGAGAAGCCCAGCACCAGAGTGATTCCAAGCAGAATTCTAGCAGACCTTTAAACAAGAACGAATGTCTACGTTCTTCAAATCATTCCATGAAATAGAAAGGGGTATAACACTCCCAAATTCATTATATGAAGCCAGCATCACACTTTTACTCAAAATCAAGTAAGGATACATCAAGGAAACTATTAACACACACCCCTGAGGAACTTAGATGCAAAAATCCTTAATACAGGATATTCAAAACACATTTAATATAGGATATTTGAAAAGAAGATTTTACATCATGACCAAGTTGGTTTTATCTCAAAGATTCTAGAAAGGTGAACATACACAAATCAACAAATGAAATGCATCACATAAATAAAATTAAGTACAAAAATCCCCTAGTCATCTCAATAGATGTAGAGAAAGTTTTTGACAAAATTCAGCACCTATTCATCATAAAAAACACTGAAGAAACTAGGGAACTAGTAATAGAAGGAATCCACCTAAACATCACAAAGACTGTGTACAAAAAACCCAAAGTCAATATCACAATGAATGGGAAAAGTGAAATCATTTCTTTTAAAATCTGGAGGAAGACAAGAATGTCTACTCTCACCAATACTATTTCATATGATGCTAGAAATTCTAGCCAGAGCAATTAAACAAGAGAAGGAAATACAAGAGATAAAAATAAGAAAGGAAGAAGTCAAATTATCACTGTTTGCAGATGAGATGATCTTATTCTTAGACCCAAAAGTTTAATCAAAAGACTATTAGAACTAATAAATAAATTCAGCAAAGTAGCAGATTACAAAATCAACATAAAAATCCATAGGTTTCCTATATACCAATAATGAATCTGCAGAGAAAGCAATCAGAAAGACAATCCCATTCACAAAAGCCTCAAAAAAGAAAATAAAATATCTAGAGATAATTCTAAGCAAGGAGAGGAAACATCCCTACAATAAAAACTATAGAACACTGAAGAAAGAAGTTAAAGAAGACCTCAGAAGATGGAAAGATCTCCCATGTTCATGGATAGGCAGAATAATATTGTTAAAATGATCATATTACCAAAAGCAATATAAAGATTCAATGCAATCCCCATTAAAATACCAGTGACATTCTTCACAGAACAAGAAAAAACAGTTCTAAAATTCATTGGGAAGAATAAGAGACTCAGAATAGCAAAAGAAATTCTAAGCCAAAATGGAAAAACTGGAGACCTCACAATAGCTTGATAACAGTTCTAGTAACTCTAGTAGTACTGACATGAAAACAGATGCATAGACCAATGGTACAGATAGAAGACACAGAGACAACCCACACAGATACAATCATCTGATCCTTGACTACAGCACCAAAAATATACATTGTAAAAAAGGCAGACTCTTCATAACAAATGGTGCTTGGAAAACTGGTTTTCCATGTTTCTCATTCATTCCATGAATGAGACTAGGCTCTTATCTCACACCCTGCACAAAAGTCAACTCAACACCAATCAAAGACCTAGGAATTAGACCAGAAATTACGCAACTCCTAGAATAAATCCTAGGGTCAACACTCCAAAATACAGACACAGGCAATGACTTCCTCAGTTGAACTAAGGCTCAGGAAATAATGCCAAGTGTTAATAAATAGGATGGCATCAAAGTAAAATTCTTCTGCACAATAAAGGAAACAATTAAGAACATAGAGAACCTAAGGAAGGGGAGAAAATCTTTGCTGGCTACTCTTCTGACTGAAGATTAACATCCAGATTATATAAAGAACTCAAAAAAACTTACCATCAAAAAAGTAGAATAAAATAACCCAGCCAGGCACTGTGGTGCATGCGCCATGTGTGGTGTAGTAACAGCAGCTTGAGGGCCTGAGGCAGGAGGATGGTGAGTTCAAAGCCAGCCTCAGCAACCTAGCAAGGCTCTAAACAACTCAGTGAGACCCCGCCTCAAAATAAAATATAAAAAGGGGTAGGGATGTGGCTCATCATGCATAACCATGTTGATAGCAGCACAGTTCATAATGCCAAACTATGGAACCAGTCTAGGTGTCCATCAGTGAATGAGCAGATAAAGAAAATATGGAAAAAAAAAATATATATATATATATTTCAATGGCATTTCACTCAGCCATAAAGAAAAATGAAATTATGTCATTTGCAGGAAAATAGAACTTGAGAACATTATATTAAGTGAAATAAGTCAATTTCAGAAAGTCAAGTGTCGTGAAGTTTTCTCTCAGATGTTTAAGCTAGAGAGAAAAATGAAAAAGAAAGTGGTGAGCAATCTCATGGACCTTGAAGGGAGATCAGCAGAGGAAAGGAACCAGGGGGAAGAGGGTGGAAGGGAGAGAAGTTCTGGGTAAAGATATTTGCCAAATTATACTGTTAGAATGCATGCAGGTATGAATATGTAACAATGAATCCCACCATTAAGTACAACTCTAAAGCACCAGTAAAACTATGGGAAAAATTGTCACGGCGGACCTCATCAATCTTTTTAAAATAATGTGAGGACTAGTTAAGAGGATTTCAGCCGTGGAACGCAGAGCAGCAGAGGCTCCAAGACTGCCCTACCTCAGCCTGCTTCTCCAGGCCCCACCTGCAGCCACGGGCAGGGAGGAGGCAGAGCACCCCTTAGTTGGCGGGTTCTCACACACAGTTCCCATGCCACAGTTTACTTAATTTATACATCTCCAAGGGCGTGGCTCCCGTTTCAGTTACCAAGGCACACTGACCCAGGAGGAAGCGTGCAAGGGACGAAGGTGCTGCTGTGTTCTGTCTCCATGTCCCTGTCTGAACGCAGGACAGTCGCACACCACCGCACTGTCCTCAGCAACTGACCATCTCCCATGGAAGTCTGCAAGGCCCAGGATCTGGCATCTTCCACTCAGTTCCTGCAGGGGCTGCAAGGTTATGGTTGAGTTGCCTCCTGCTTCCCAGGGATGGAACTGTGGACATTTTATCAAACTGGATCATCCAAAGAGGGCGCTGACCCAGGATTGAAAGTGCACCCACGAAATGCACCGTGATGTTAGGGAAGCGAGGGTCGCATGGCACCTGGATGGACCCCTGGGGAGGCGGGCTGTGGATGGGGTGCTGAGCGCAGCCCCTGGAGACCCACCGTGCCTCCAGGGAGGTGGTGCAGGCACGCGTAGGGCAGCGGCTCTGAAGTGGGGCTTGCACCCCACCCGCAGGAAGCGACCGCAGCGACCCGTGGGCAGCCCTGGAGCCGGCTCCGACTACAGAGCGCACAAGGGCGGTCCAAGGCCCGACCTCCCCGCGGTGCAGTCCCAGCTCCGTTCACACCTGCGCACACACTGCAGACCCCTCGCCGCAGTGCGCCCGCGTCTCCTGGGGCTGCCGGCGCTCTTCGTGTTCATGTCTGTCATCCTCCACCAGGCGGAGGGTTTAATCTTCAGGAGATCCTCTAGTTCTAGGACCCCACGGTCGATACCAACATCCTTGAGACTCAAGACCCTCATATAAAATAGCTCCGCGTTTACATATAACCTGCACACAGCCCAAATACTGCCAAGTTCTACGATGACTAATGCAATATGAGATGAGTCACTGTACCCTAGTGTTTAAGGGATAATAAGCACAAGGTCTGTACAAGTTCAGTGCAGGTGCAAATTTAAAATTAATCCTGTAGTGTGAGCGTGTATGATTGAACACTGTGCCTCTGTTGAGTGTTTATATTTCCAGTTTTTGATATTATGTATAAAGATACGTGAAATAGTCTCACAAGCCAAGCTTTGCCTGTCCTTACAATTAATTCCTTACAACAAATCCCTAGGAAATGATTTGCTGAATCACATGGCAAGACATTTCCATGTGTCCCAAAGCAAACTTTTCTATATGTCAGTGCCCCTGACTTCAGATGATCCTTTAACCTTTTTACTTGTTCATCAAATGCACAGTACATTCAAGGTCTTTGGAATAACCTCCAAGGTTAACCACTTTATTTTGAAATAACAAAGTATCGTAGAAAAATAAAAATCCTAAAAGAAGATGGTAGCCTTCTTCAGAATCAAAGATAACTATTGAAAATATGGCATATATTTGTACAATTTTTCTATGTAAATTCAAACATAACATTTTATTTGTATATTCATCTATTTTTATAAAACAGTATCATACCATAATATTATTCTGAGTTTTTTTTTGAGTTAGTAAACATGGTCAAATTTTTGTGTCCTTACGGTGGATTCTACTTCAGTTCATGTAGTCGTTGACTCATTTTCAGTTGCCTGAAAGTGCTGTGATTTCTTTCTGCAAACAATGCCCTTTGGGTTATTCAGGTTGTTTTCCGTCTTTCCATGTCAGGAACAATGATGCTCTTGTCCTCCTCGTCTCTCCTCAAGAGTCCTCTCTTTGGTGCTTTCTCGCTGGGCTTGCTGTGCCGGCACATCTGAATGTATACAGCCGGTACCAAATGCCTTCCCAGAGGCTATGTGCCATGCCGGGTTATCAAAGTGCAGCCACTGTCCCTCATTCTCACCGAGTCTGGCAGTCACTATAACCTTCGCCACTCTGGCTGGAAAAAAATTCTTTAAAATGTTTGATTTGTAGTGTTTGTGTATGGATTTCCACTCTGACAGCTTTCAACATGTGCACGTATCTCTCTGTGTGGCAAGATTTTCCCTTCCCTGTTCGCTTTCCTCCCCACTCAATCCCCTGCTATCTCCTCTATTTGAATCCCCTGCTGTATTTCTCCTGACCTTACAGGAGCCTCCGCGGCCTCTCCAGTGTGTGGGGTTTCCTTCCCGTGCCACCATCTGACTCAACTCAGAGAGCCCTAGGGATGGGACCATATTCTACCAACCTTTAAACCTTCTCTCTCTGGTCATACAGTATTGGTCAATTGACTGCTGTAGTTTTCCATTTGGATAAGAAGTGACTCGTACTTTGTCAACATTTAAATTTTGTCTTACCATATTTTCTATTGGAGTCACAAAACCTTTTCCAAGATCCCACCCAAACTCATTATGCCAGGTTGCGTGTTTGTTTACTCATGCACATTTCCATCAGCACATAACACATAAAGCTGCATCAGTTAGAAAAGTGCTGTTTGCTCACAAAAAGTACATCCTTGTGTCACTAGATATGGAAACAGAACGTCATCAGGATGAGCCTGTGATTCCTACACAAATCGTCCCTCCTCCAGGAGGGTCACTATTCTGTCCTCAATGGGTTTTGCTCAATTTGAACTTCATATAAGATGGAACCACACACAGAGTTTTATTTTATGTCTGGCTGGATCTCCTCCACCTTCACTCCCTTGGTGAATCCGCTCTGGTACAAGAGTGCACTGTGATGTATGTATGCACCCTGGGGGGCGCTGGGTGCGGGGACTGCTCTCATCTGCGTGGGTGGCTGCAAGATGGCGCTGTGCTGAGTGTGCTGAGGCCATGGTGGGTGCAGGAGCACTTGGGTTGCTCTCAGGGATCGCTGGGTAATGGTGAACCATGGCTCAGCCACTGTAGACACCAGGGGACACTTCTCTAAAGTGGTTGTTCCTGTCTGCACTCCTGTCTCAGATCTCAGGCACTCGGCCTTCTGTGCACTTGGCCTTGGTGATTTCCACTTGGCCACCGAGGGGGCTGTAGGAGTTTCCATTTGCACTTCCTGGTGGTGAATCAAGGTCAACATCTCTTATATGTTGAGTGGCCCTCTAAGTGTCCTCTGATGCTCTGCCCCAGAGTCCACAGCCTACTTCTGCCCACCAGGCTGTCTCTCTTGTTAGTTTCCACATGGTGTTTACGTTTCCCAAATGCATCCTTTCATCTGACACCTTAGTCATTGTGCTCCTTGGTCTTCCTGTCTCGTGACATCTTCTGTAAAATACTGGTTTTCATTCCAGTGTTGGATTCATTTTCACTGATTTTTATCGATGTTTCCTGAATTTCTGATCTATCTTTAAATTGGGCTGTGTCGTATATTTTGTTCCGATTGTTCTTAGTGGTGTTCTGTTTGAATCATAAGATCTTCACTTCTGAAAGTCGTGAAAATACGTCAGGTTTCTTGTAGGTTGGTCGCCCTCCCTGCTGCTCTTGCTGGCAGAGAGGTGGAACATGGTTGCAGCCCACCTCCCCTCCATTGACTGGAGCGGACCTCTCGTGCGAGGTTGGTCTGTTTCTGCACTTCATTCCCACCACGGGTGTGTATGTCAGTTAGGGTAGCACTTTCCATCTTGATTATGTAATTATTTTATAAAAAGTCTTGATATCCGATACTAAAATCCATTCTTCTTCACATAGATTGCCCAGCTATTTTTGACCTCCTGCATTTCTGTATGAATTTTGGAAAGACTTATTTTCTATAAAAGAAATTGCCAGGATTTTTATTGGCATCACATGATGTCAGTAAAGAGTTTGGAGAAAACTGATGTCTTTCACACTGTTGGATCTTCTGCCCTGGCATGATGTGCTGCTCCATATTTTGGGGTCTCGTGTGATTTGCCTCAGTGGAAACTTTCCACGTCCTGTGTGCGAGCTTCACCCAATTTGGTGAGAACTGGTCTAGATATAAGAGGCCTTTGGATGATAACATAGGTAGTATTGTTTTTTCATTTTCTATTTGTGGCTATTACATGGAAATGGATTTCATTTTTATATTTGTCTTACTTTAACAGAACGGGTTGATTCTAAAAGTTCATAGATTTAAATATTTTATGTATGCAGAATCACCTCATCTACAAATAAGAGATTTTTCTCTGAATCTTATCCCTTTTTACCTGACTTGTTGCAGTGGCATGGACTCCAGAGAAATATAATTTAGAATGTGTTATCGTGAGCCTCATGGTCCTTTACCAATCTCCAGAGTGAAATCTTTATTATTTATACTGATAAATACCATTGTAAATATTTATATACTGAACTTCTTGTCCTCTGCTCTGGCCACACTGGGTGAGTGCAGAGGTCACGCCCCTGCTGCAGGGATGGCCTACCTCAGCTCCTCCTCATGTGGAATCTGACATGCTCCCCCTTCCCCAGGGCCAGCCTGCAGTCTCCCTCCCTGGCCCTCACCACCCAGGAGGAATGTCACCCTCCACTTACCCCCTGCCTGCCTCGCAATCCCAGCCCCCAGCCCCTCTGCTCGCTCTCTTCCATTGCACCCCCTGCTCACATGCAGCATTCTTTACATGTTCATTTGGTTGCTGCTTCTTGTTTTCTCTCATTGCAATGTAAGCTCCCTGAAGACAGGTTGTCTAGTTCAATGGAATGTCCACAGTTCCTAGAAGGGGGCTTGTACCAGCTGAATTGTTGAACTCTATGGATAGACACACAAGGATGATCAGCCTCATGCATAACCAGGAACCATGACATAAAGAAGATTCCATCCACATCTCCTGTAATATCAAAGTCCTGCCTGTGAGGCCGCAGCTCAGACAGCATCAGCTATTGGCAGACGAAGGCATTTGTTCATCATGGTGAGACTAAGTAGCCAGAGTCACAAGGGAAAACAACTCAGCAACAGTGTTTAAGCCAGACCTAGAAAGATCCTCAGATCAGTGCTGCAGAATGTCCCTGGTGGCACCATCACCATGCAAAAAAGAAGCTATGCATCCTGCAGTAGAAGACCAGAAAAATAAAGAGCTCACTTGTGCTTTTAAAGTAAAGAGAGTCCACATTTTTAGTATGGAGGACTCTTGTGACGCTCTTAACGCTGAATGCCAGTGCTGACTGCAAGTGAGGCAGGTGCACCTGTGCCCGAGGTGGGGACTGTGCGCTCCCAGCAAGCACACGGAGCCTCGGGTGCCTCTCAGCAGTGTGCACACAACACACTGGGGCATTCCAGAAGCCCACCTGGGAAAGGCACAGGCAGAGCGCCCCGCAGCGGCCAGACGGCCAGTGGCCTGGAGTGCAGGCACAGGCAGACCCACACTACTTTATTTTAGAAAAGATTTGATGCAAACAGGGCCAAACATTGACTCTGGTATTGGGAGATAACCTGCACGCTGCGCTCTGTGCGCTTCTCTAGGTTCTGCATTTATAGTGAACATTTACGGATACACTGCACATTGCATGCTTACATGGAGCAGAAGGGCATACTCTGTACATCCGATGTGTGCAACATGAAGTGACTGAGGTGTGTAGTTTTTGTGTCATCTGTATGATTTTTATCTCCTTTACAATCAACGTGCAATAAGGGGAAAATGAAAATCTATGAACCACACTCTCAGGAATAGCACTGTGGGTGGGTATGTTAGCTGCCCTGTCTGCCCTGCATAGACGGGGCTACCCCTGCTGCCGGGCCTGAGTGCACTGCCACAGGAGCGAAGGTCCAGGTTGCCCAGAGCCACCTGCAAGCCCAAGGCAAGTGTAGGTGTTGTAAGGAAGGGGATTTGCATCAGGCGCTTCTGACATCGTGCTGGGATTTGAAATAATGTGCTTTTTCTGAAGACAAAATGTGTAGGGACAAACACAACCTCACAGGCTGTGGGATGCGGGTGGGATCCGTGGTGGGTGGAACAGGGTCGCCATTGCATCCTTCGCGGCTGTGCGTGCTGCCACCTGCCGGGCGTCTTAGGAATGACAACGGGCCGGGTAAATGGCTCCGCTTCTGGGGAGGCGCGTTCCACCTTCAGGGTCAGGGCGCTTTAGATTGAATTATAGAAAGATCCGTCCCAAAGGGAATGGTCGCACCCCAGCCTCAGCTCGGCTTCTCTGCAGCCACGACAGACTGAAGGAGTTTGTGCTGTACCTAATTTGCACCCGCGGGTTAACCGGAGTCTGGGTTCCCGCGCTCTTCACTATCCGAGGGGCTGGGCGCCTGTGGCGGGGCTTCCTGCAGCGCGGTCCCCTGCAGCGGGCCGGCCAGGGTCCTCCAGGTGCAGGCAGACCAGCCGTGTGCTCTCTCTTGCAGCCTGCACTTCATCGTGTTCGACACGGAGCTGGCGCACGACATCCTCAAGGTGTGGGACGGCCCGGTGGACAGCAGCATCCTCCTGAAGGAGTGGAGCGGCTCCGCGCTGCCCGAGGACATCCACAGCACCTTCAACTCGCTCACGCTGCAGTTCGACAGCGACTTCTTCATCAGCAAGTCGGGCTTCTCCATCCAGTTCTCAAGTAGGTGGAACCCGCCGCTGGGCTTTCTGGGGACTCTGCTGGGAGCCTGCCTCCTTCATGGTCCTGGGCAGAGCCCGCGTCCAGTGGGACCTGGGTAGGAGAGGTGAATTGTAGGGAGAAGAGAGTTCCTGCCTCCTCTGTCACTGGGTTCTTGGCAAAACTCAGATGGATGAAAGTGTCACCAAGTACATTTACTGTAGGTTTTGTGTGAAATAGGCTCCTCCAGAATAGAAGCCCCAGGGGGAGATGGGGCCCACCTGTTCTAGAGAGGCCAGGCATTGGGGTTGCAGGGCCAAGGGTATGGCCTGGCAGTGGCGATCAGGGGCGGGGAGCCCCACTTTGCCCATTCTGTCCCCAGTGCTTTCCACTGGTGGCCTGTGGCGGGGAAGACCCGTGCACTCTGTGTGTTCTGCTCCAGGGGACAGCCTGGCAGGAGGTGGGAGCAGCCCTCCCGCTGCCCTTTCCTGAGTGCAAGGGGCCGCAGTTTGGGGTTGTCAGCATCAAGAGCGCATGGCTTTGGAAATTCCATCCGTTTTAAGATAGGGACAGGCAATGAGGTCCACTTAGGTGGGGAAAATGTTATTTTAGAAGTTTGAATGAGTAAAAAGTAAGCTTGGGTCAATGTCAGATGGGGTCTTTGCATGGAGGTTCGGTCTATTCCTGGGACTCCCCAAACCGGCAGCAACTCTGGGTTCCCTAATTGCTCTAGTCTGAATTCGTGTGATGGCATCTCAGGCCACCTGTCCACCACGCAGACCTTACTCTCAGCTCCCAGTTCAGAAGAGACATGCTTCTCCCTTCCAGGGCTCTGGTTCCCAGTAGTCAAAATAAGATGGTAACTCTGCTCAACTGCTAGTGGGAAGCCGAAATCTTCACACTCGAGCTGTTACCTCCCAGTTCCCATCTTCGCCTCTGGCCTGTGTTTAAGGAGCAATTTCCTAAAAAGGGCAGAAAGGAGATGTTCTGTGGCAGCTCGACCTTTTAGTAGCCTTCAAGGCGTCCCAGGTGGAGGCACCATATAATTTGGTAGCACACAAGGTCAGCTGTCCTCATAAAACAAGTGGAATTTGCACATAAACACACTCAGACTCAATTTATCTTTTGGCAGGTTGCTGGTGAGCCATATTTAGGATTTACATAAGAAAATTGACTTAGGTCAATTTAATGCTTTTAAAAGGTTGATAATAAAATTGAGGTTATGGTCTACACAATTTAACTCTGCTTTCACTGTGCTGTGGGTAGATAATTTGCAAGGCATGCCTGTGGATTAGTACCTGTGTGCAGGGACATTTTCACTGGCCTGTAATGAAAACCTCCAAGGAAGTTCACTCCACGTACCTCATCTGGAGAAAAAGTCCTTTTCTCTGTGGACTGTCTCCATTCTGCTTTCTGTTGTGACAAAAACTTGCCCTTTATCTTGTGAAATCAGAGGGAAGGTGGGTGGTGGATCAGTGGCAAATGGCACTTGTTGGGCAAACAGAACAGCTGGTCAGGTTACAGGTGTGTCCACTGCCTACCTTCTCCTTTTCCACGCACTCTTCACCTTTTGATAATTTTAAACAGACCATTTTATTTTTCACAGTAGTTTTACAATAAAACTGAGCATAAAGTCCAGAGTCCACAAAAACCTCCCGTCCCCTAAGCACAGCCTCCCGCTGTCCCCGCCAGAGGCACGTCTGTGAGTCCGGGGCCCATGTGGCACATCAGCACCACCCCAAGTTCACAGTTGGCATCAGAGTCCACCCTGGGTGCTGCACCTTTCAGGGGTTTGGACAAATAAATAGTCAAATGCGTCTGCCAGCCAAGTGTCACACAGAGCAAGGACGTCACTGCCCTGAAGACCTGCTGAGCTCTGCCACTCGCTCCCCACTCCTGACCCCTGGCAACCACTGGTCCTTTCACTAGCTTGGTGGTTTTGCCTATTCCAGTGTCGGATTGGGGGTGTCTCCTGGTGGACGCCCCCTCCTGGTGGTGCAGCTGAATGTCTCCTTGCCCCAGCATGGCTTGCGGGCACGGCAGAGCATTCCAGGGCCTGCAGAGGGTCCCTAAAGACCACCTCCGGGTGCCCTCATTCTGGTGGGCATGAACGCGGCAGCTACCAGCTTCCCTGTAGAAGCTCGTGTGTGGACATGGCTTTCAGTTAGACTGGGCGCCACTGCGGATCTTGGGGTAAGAGCACGCTTGGTGTGCGTTCTGCCTTTCTCAGTCCCTCCGCAACACTCTTGTGGACACCTTCGACTCTCTCTCTCTTCTGTACTCCTTTGTCGCTCACTCTTTTCAGAGGAATGATGTCAATTCAATTTAAAAAAAAGCAAACCCCTGATTTGAGGACCATAGATTCTCTTCTTTCTATGCCACTAATATATTGATGTTTGGGAAGTGACCCACAATACAGCCACACAAGTTTCTGCAGAAGAGAAACCTGCATGGTTTTCTTTTACTGGGTGTTCTGTGTGTTCGAAGTGTGTGAAATGGTCTGTTAGCTGGCGATATGTGATTGGCGGTCCTTAGCACGTCGCCGCGATCCCTCCCACTCCTACTTAACAAACCCCAAGTCGGATGTGCAGATGAAAAATACCATTTTCAGGGTACAACTTTGCTTTGTTCTCTGGCTGTTTGTGAATGAGCTTCTGTGAGATTGTCTCTAGAAGTCTACAGAAAGGAACAATCAGGATGTGAACATTCTGGTGTGAAAACCCAGCGTGCACTCTGGGTTTGGGGCTCTGCCAACCTCCAGCAAGAGGACACTGGCCGTCTCTGTCCTTGTTGCTTCCTTGGCTGGAGCTGTCAGGGAGGTCTTGGTGCTCAGGCCTGCGTGCCTTCCAGAGGAGTGCCACTCAGACTTGCGGCTGCCCGGAGTGTGGCTCCACAGGAGTGTGCAGAGAGCACGGGGAAGCCTTTGCTTTCTTAAATTTTCTGTTCATATCATTTTAAAAATGTTTGTGTTGGTACAACATAGTTGTGCACAATGACTGGGTCCATTTCACATCACTGTGCATGCAGGGAATAGAACAGGTTCCATTTCAGTCCCCGGGGCCGCCTGCTCCGTCCGGACCCTCTTCCCTACTCTGCAGTCTTCCTTCTATCTATTTTGAATCGCTGCTTTATAGAGATAGATATAAAGGAGGAGTTCGCTGTGATGTGCTCACACAGGTACTGGCATCATGATTTAGGCCATTCCATGCCTTTTTCTTTCTTTATGGTACCAGGGATTGAACCCAGGGGCTCTTAACCACTGAGCTACATTCCCAGCCCTTTTTCTGTCTTTTATTTAGGGACAGGGTCTCACTAAGTTGCTTAGGTCCTCACTGAGTTGCTGAGGCTGGCTTTGAACTCGCGATCCTCCTGCCTCAGCCTCCTGAGCCACGGGGATTATAGGCGTGCACCACGGCACGCGACAGTCCACTTCATTCTGAGTTCCTCCCTCTTTCTGTCTCTCCTGCCTCCCCCTCAATCTCCTCCCTCTCCTCCACTGCTCCCCTATTTTCATGGGATTCCCACTGCACTTTTTCCCCTTATCTTGGTCTAATTTCTACATGTGAGAGAAAACATTTGTCCCTGGAGTTTCTGAGTCTGGCTTATTTCACTTAGCATGAGGTTCTCTACTTCTCTCCATTTACCAGCAGATCCCATGACTTCATTCTTCATGGCTGAGTAAAACACCCTGGGTATGTGTGCCAGGTTTCTCTGTCCATCCTTTGTAGACTGGTTTCATAACTTGGCTCTTTGGACTTGAGCTGCTAAGGACATTGCTGTGCCAGTGTCTCTCCTGTGTGCTAATTTTAGTTCTCTTGGATACAGACCCAGGAGTGGGACAGCTGGGTTGTAGGTGGCTCCATTCCCAAGCTTTGGAGGACCTGCAGCTGGTTTCCAGCGGCTGCATGCACTGGCCGTCCCACGGACGCTCTGGGGGTGAGCCTTGCCCACATCCTCACGGCATCATTTGTGCATTGATGGCTTCCATTCTGACTAGAGGGAGATGAGGTCGTAGTGAGGTCTTCGTTTCCCTGATTGCTAGAGATGTTGAACGTTCTCTTTCGTATATTTGTTGGCCCTTTGTATTTCTTCTCTTGAGAACCGTCTGTGCGGTTCTTTTGCCCATTTATTCATTGGGTTCTTGGGTTTGGGCTGCTTTAAATGGCGTTGGGTTTTTGAGTTCTTCACATGTCCTGGATATGAGCCCTGGTGCAGCAGCAGTGGACACAGATCTTCTCCGTCCCGAGGTTCTCTTCACGCTCTCAGTTGTGTCCTTTGCTCTGCAGAAGCTTTGGTGGTACGGCCTGAGCAGAGTCTGTGGTGTTGAGGAAGAACGACAGCAGGGTGGGACACCAGTGTGCACTGAGCGTGGCAGGCACAGTGACACAGGACGGCATCCGCTTGTGGCAGAGGACCGTGGGGACAGGCCGAGGGCGATGGTGAGGGGACCAGGGCAAGTGTGCCCAGAGTCTGTGAGAGGCCTGGTCAGGTGACCGGGGCAGGGACAGCTCTGGGAAGGGAGGGTGGCGGAGGTCTGCCCAGCAAGGCGTCCTCCCAGCTGGCTCCTCGCAGCTGCTCCCAGCTCCCTGCCAGCAGAGGGCCGGGAGGAGAGGGCAGAGGAAGGCCACCCTGTGTGTGGGCCACCTCCCAAGCCCTTGGCAGTGGCGCCCCATGGCCAGCCCTCGGGTGGAGCTCAGCCATGCGAGGCCTACCAAAGCAGGTTTCCTGAGCACAGGAAGTCTTCCAGCCTCCAGAACAAGACGCTCGCAGCCCACAGGCCTCTGATGCTTGAGCTTGTGGGAGGGCCTCCTGGGTGCGCCCAGGCTGAACGCTGGAGCCCCTGGGACAGGCCACCTCGCGGACTGTGGGGCGGGCCCCGCTGAGGCCCCGCCACGCGGACTGTGGCGCGGGCCGCCGCGGAGGCGCCACGACGCGGACTGTGGGACCGGCCCCCGCGGAGGCCCCGCCACGCGGACCATGGGACAGGCCCCACCTCGTGGACTGTGGGACGGGCCCCCGCGGAGGTGCGTCATGACGCACGCAGCTTTGTTCCCGACGTGGGCAGTACGCCCCTGGACGGTGGTCTCCAATGCCCGTCCCTCTAGTGGTGTTGACAGCAGCCAGGAGTGAACGGGTTTGCCCATGAAGAGCAAGTCGTTCCTGCTTAACGTGAGGCCGGCGCCCTGTTGACCTGTGGAGCGCGAGAGGCCCTTATGAGTTCACTGTTCCCCAGAGTGTGAATTTTGGGTGCTGGGGAGTGAAACCAAGGGCGCTTTACCACTGAGCGACATCCTTGGCCCTTTCCTAATGTTTTTATTGTCTGTTTTGAGACAGGCTCTCACTAAGTTGCTTAGAGACTTGTTGAGGTACTGAGGCAGGTCCCAAAGTTGCCGTCCTCCCGCCTCAGCCCGAGTCACTGGGCTCACAGGCATGTGCCATCGACCCTAGCGACTGATATTGCGATGCCAGTTGGGAACCAGGCAAAACATTTTCAATTTATAAAGATATTTTGACCAGCATGATGGAATCGTCATCTGCAGATGTTTCCTTAACAGTGATCCTTCCCTGCTGTAAGATGTGCCAGGCCGCCCCACTCACCAAGGGTGTGCAGGAAGCTGCTACCAGCCCTCAAGCTAGTGGGCACACCAGGCTGTGGCAGCGTGGGTGAACGTGCCCCAGGGCCCCTGCACGTGGGCACCTTCCCTGCACCGAGGGACAGAGCACGCTCTGCAGGGAACAGCAGCTGCAGGCGCGGGAAGGCCGGGCCGGAAGGTCCTCCAGCCCTCCAGCTCTGCTCAGCATGTGAAGCAGGGGACAAGAGCTGACAGCAGCGATTATGTTAATTGTAATCAGCACAACGCTTTTCATTAAAGCTTAATTACCATTTAATCATGCATGAAACGCAGGAAGACGGAGTTCAGCACACAGAGCTGACCTCTACACCGGGGTTAAATCAACCTCCGCAGAGTCTCTGGCACCCTGTCTTGGACTCGCCACTCCCGGGAAAAGGGCTCTGGAGCGGCTCTGCATTGTGGCTTGTTGTGAGGCTGATTCTCTGTCCCTCACGGAGGAACTCGGTGGCTGCAGGACAACTCTCTCTCATCTACTTCATTGAAGGATAATTTAATAGGCATTTTCATTTTTAAAAGTCATTTGCTGTTTTTAACACTGGGGGCCTTGGTGCTGTCAGTGGCAGAGCAAGGAGGCAGCTGCAGACCCTGTGTCTGCACAGGGCCAGCTCACGGCCAGGGCCTGGCATCCTCAACCCGCTCTCTCAGGATCCTCTTGGGACAGTGGAGAGCTGACCGTGTAGTTTTTGTTGACCGTTTACACATATAGACTATGAACCGCTCAAGGCCACAGGAGTGGAGTCCAGCCTTGATTCCCCTGGCCCCCTGGGCCCTGACGGAGAAACAAAGGGCGTGTGGAAGCAGGGCAGTGTGGGAGATCCCTGGCTGTACAGACTGTCCTCCCCTTATAACAACATGGGCAAGTCAGAGACAGACGTGCCACGTGTGGCGACCACAGCCCAGGGAAGCCTCGCCGTCCTCTGTGGCTTCGGTCTGCTCCAGTCCGCCCTCTGATCTGGTAAGGGCGTGCGAGGTCAGTCCTGTTGCCTGCCACAGCCCGGCCATCCGGGGATGGCTCACCTCCCAGTGTTCTCTGCTGGGCCCTCCTGCCTCTCCGTCTTCACTCTGCTCCCACCTGCTTCTGAAGAAGTGAAGCAGCTGCTGGTCTGCCCCATCTTCCGCTCCACCTCTGTGTCAGCTCCTCGCTTTCCTCCGGTCCTCTTCCCCTCTTACCTGCGTGATCGATGCCCTGCCCCATGGCCTTCTGTCCTGCCCTGCCCCCGCTCACCTGGAGGGCTCCTGGCGCCCCTTCCAGCCTGGCAGCTTGCTCCCTGCCCACCTCCTGGCAGCCAGTTACTCCCTTGAGCTCTCGCTCTGTTCATTTTCCAGCTTCTGCCACCTCCTCAGGTCAGCCAACCCATCACGCCCTCCTGAGGCCATGGTGCCTGGGACAGAGCCACAGCTCACGGGGACAGGGCTCTGGGAGGGTGCCCCGGCCAAGCAGCTGCTGGTGACGACTCTGCTCCTGCACCGTGCAGTCGCCTTCCCCAAGCCAGGCCACTGGTCCATGGAGATGCGCCAGGTCACCCACATTTTACTGAACATGTGGAACACCACGCCGTGCGTCAGTGTCCAGCTGTGATTCTGCTGGCTCAGAGCAGCCGTTGCCTGGAGTTGCACATTTGTGGCGTGCACTCCCTCACCCGCATGGCTCTGCACCCTCCTGGATCCTGTCCCGACCTCGGCTCCTCTGCTCTTGTTACTGTGGCCGCTGGCCCGTGGGTCTCCTCCTCGTCCCTCCCTGGTGGTGCTCCTAAGTGCTCCTGCACACCGTGACGCCATCTCCACTGGACTCCCAGGACTGTCCCTCAGATACCCCCACCTTTCTCAGCCCCTGATGGCCTCGCCTTCCTCCCCTGCTTGAGATGCAGACTTCCTCTCGCTGGCGGAGTTGGTCCTGGGACATCCCTTCACTCTCTATTTGAACTCTCTGAGTAAATTTATTTATTCAAATTTGGAAACAGATCCTTAAGATTATAAGTCCAAAACCCGCTGTTTCCAGCTCACTCCCGCCTTTGACCCTCTAGGATGCCAGTTGAATCAGCTCTTTTGAGAAGGCCTCTCCCGGTAGCATGCCCAGCTGTGGCCACTGCACACCCGGCTGATGTCCCCGCGTGCCTGCTACGGGATGGAGAGCGGGTCTTGCAGGCAGTGCCCTTCCTGGCATGGCTACCTTTGCCCCTGGGGTCCCACCACCGGTCACCCATCTGAAGGGCAGTTCGGCAAAGCTTGATTGTACCGAGTGTGCGTTTAAGAACAGCCGCGTTGGCAGAGAGCGGATCTGACAGCCGGCCCTGCTGGGAAAGCCTCTGGCTTCTCCGACATATTAGCATCAGACCTCAGGCCCCCAGCACTGCTTTGCCCGCCTGTGCAGCCGCCGCAGTCCTCCGCTCTCGGTTCCAGTGCTGTTCCCCTTGTTCCCGAGCCTTCCCGCCCCGCGCTCTGGGTGGAGGCTTCCCCTGCGCCCCTGGCCGCCCTCGCTCTTTAGTCGCACTTAACTGCTGCTCCCTACAGGAAGCTTCCCTGGCTCCTCGGCTGAATGGCAGCCCTCCAGGTGACCCTTCCCCGCCTCCTCCAGACGTTCACGTCCACTGTGGTGCTTTCTGCTCCCTCTGCCTGTCCCTGGGAGTCCTGGGGTGCCCAGGGCGGGACCTACACACTAGCCACAGCCTTCACGCCGCCCACGGGTGACGCTGGGGGTGTCCCGCCTTCATCTTAACTTCTAGTGTGTGTGTCTGTGCTTATTTCCTCTTTATTGCTAACATTTCAGGTGTCCTTTCTAGTGAGACTGTGAACTTATTAAATGAATTTCTTCATTTAAAAAATGCTCTGCTCTCACGTTCACAGTGCTCAGGGTGGTTCTGAGGAAGGAGCGTCCTCTTAGCAGATGTGCGTTTAACTGTGATCTGAAGTGGCCTAGGACGTCTCCCCAGGGCCTCAAACTCTCATTAAGACTGTTGGAAAGCCCTGAGGCACAGCCTCAGGATGGTAGGCTGCGGAGCTAGCCATTCCACCCTGGTCACAGGGGAAGTGGCCCCGTGTGTGTGAACGGACACACCCATCTCCCCCTGGGGAAAACTCACTTGACTGGCGACCAGCGGTGGGCTGACCCAGGGCTCCGGGACAGGCGGAGCGGCCCAGACGCTGGGAGCCACACCCTCCGCCTGTACAGTAGTTGGTTTCCTAGCTAATTGGGTTAAATTAAGGTGTGATGCTGTTTCTGCCACGCCACGGTGTCGTGAGGCCTGCCCTCAAGGGTAAGCCATGCAGAAGCGCTTTGATTTATAGGTTTTCTCCAAATAGAAGGGAATGATATTATTTATTCTCGGCTGTGGAGACGTCCTGACTCCAGGGAAGCATTATATGATAAATGATTCAGTCTGCGGTTCTCAAATTAGATTTCTCCCTCCCTTTGGCCTCCTGCTTCACACCACTCAATTCAAGCTGACAACAGCAAGAGTCCCCTGACACCTGCTTGGCAGGAAGGCACATAGCTCTGACTTAGAAACAGGAAGAGATAGTAAACAAGCAAATATCGCTCCATCAGGCTGACCCGTGACCCTGGGTCCGCCTCACTGTGGCCCCTGCAACGACAATCAGGCACCTGTTAGCCAGAGAGAGCAGGGGGGTTTGCACTGTCTGATGGGAGATTTGTAATCATTTCCTCAAGTCTATCTTAAGTCAGTGAACATTTCTGTTGTTCATCCTACGAGAAAGCTGAGAATCCATTTAATCACGATTACTGATATGAATACATGTTTATAAAAGAATCTTTGGAGATTAAGAATTGAAGTTCTTGATACAGTTTTGATTTTATTTAGTATAAAGAAACTAAAATCTAAATAACTGAATGAAGGATCCTTTCATTAAGATGCAAAAAAAGAGAATTTTATGGTACAATTAAAGTTTAATATTGACTTTATTATTAGATATAAGTGCTTTTAAAATAACTTTAAGTAGTGTGCTATTTTTAAACATCAAAAGCAAGCATACTTGGATTTCCTGTAGATGTTTACTTTTGACATGATGAAAACAAATTTGCTAATTAGTTTTGTCTCAGAGCATTTCAAATTACTTTATTAAAGAGAAGCGAGTTTATTATTCACTAAGCAGACATAAGAACTTAATTAAGTGACCTAAATTCTATGGTAAACATGATTCATCTATTATGTCTGTGTTTCCAATGATCTAATTTGAACAACTATATAATGTGTATCTCTCAAAACTACAGTCCCATAGCTAAAAATACTAAGACATTTATTTGCAAGACAGAAAAATAATGACTTGTAAATTTTGCCTAAAATGAACATTTGCTATTTATCATTAATAGTCTCTTCCTAATAATTGATTGTACATTTCAGTTAATTTGAGATAAATAAAGATCTAATGTTGTAATACATGAATAGGGGAATTAGAATCTAACTCTGAATCCTGATTAAGCCAGAGAAAAAGTATCAGGACATTTATTATAAAAGGTAAGCCACATTGAATTTTAAAACATGATGATTTGAAAAAAGAAAAAAAAGATTTGTTGGGTGTGACTCATTGTAACATAACAGCTTCACTGTTAGCAACAGTTCTTAATGTTATGTTTGTATTTAATCACGTGAAACATTGTCATGGGATTCAGGGTGGGTTACCTCTTATAATGAAATTCACATCCCCCATGGTACAAAATCAAAGTGATAGATTAATTTCTGTTACACTGGAGTTGTTGTTTTTCTTTAAATTGTAGAACTCCATCTTCGCTTGTTTGGTAGGCAAGCATACCTTATGACATATCTCCACGCTACTGTACTGGCCAAGCATGGAGACCATGAAAGCCCTCCTCCACCAAAGGCACCCTTGGAGGAACTCCGCAGGTTCTCCTGATGGGGGTGTCTGATCCTTCTTGCACTGATGTCGCTCTTTCTGTCTGCACATCGGATTTAATGACTGGGTTTCTCTGACAAACTAAATCTCTAGTTCTTTGCTGAGCTTAAGGCTTCTGTGCAGGGACCTGTCCTTTCTTGTACTTGCTCTTCCTGTGCTTGGATGTCAGTGATAGTCTCTATGAAGACCCTTGGGTAAATAGGGATCTCGTTAACTGGAAAGGACTTTTTTGGTTTAGCAGTTTTTGAATTATCACAATTCACAGGAAATGTCCGTATCACCAGCAGTGGTGATGCTGAGAGTAGACACTGTGAGTCTGCAAATTCTCCAGTACCCACCGAGGAGTTTGCATTGTGACACCTACACCGCCCTCTGTCAAGGAAGCACATCGAAAAATGCGGATTTCTACGATGATTCCTGAAATGCCCTATGTGCATGCACGTATTTCCATTTCATGAAGAGTGATTTAGGGATAAATGGTTTGCATTGGTTGTGCATAATTCAAGTGAAGGCTGAGATTCCGATAGATATTTTTAGCTCAGTTTTTATTTTGAGGTAATTCTGGACTCACTGACGTTGCTAGAGATAGAATAGGGATCCTGCGCGCTGATCCTTTCCCAGTCTCCCCCATGGTAGCACTTGCAAAACTGGATCCCAGTGTTAGGCCCTGACATTGATGATGACATCAGCAAAATGCAGAGCCTTCCATCACCCAGGAGTGCCTGTGGTGGCCTCCAGAAGCCACAACCTTTTCACTCTTGCCCCACCCCTAACCCCTGGCAACCACTCAGCCATCTCCATTTCTATACTTTGTCATCTCATCTTCTCCAGAATGTTCCTGGAAGGACTCAGGTGAATACACGCCTGTGAGCTGACTGTCCCTCCACGTGCTTCTGTGCAGCTGTCCAGGTCGTTGGGTATCCTGATGGTTCATTCCTTTGCACTGCTGCACGGTACTCCATGGCAGGATGTGCCACAGTTTGGGATATTTCCAGGATTGGACTCTTACAACTAAAGCTGTTATAAAAATCCAGGTGCAGGTTCTCACATGGATATATGTTTCCAGTTCTCTGGGATAAATGCCCAGGTTTGGTGTTACTGGCTTGACCGTGTGGCCCTGCCATCTATACCCTCCCCAGCAATGCATAAGTTACTCCTTTCCTCTGCATCCTCCCCAGGATTCCGTGCTTCCTCCCATCCTCTTTGGCTGTGCAGATAGGCAAGCATGTGCACCCTCTCTCTCCATTTCTCTGATGGCTGGTGACTTTGAGCATTTTCTTCTTTTTTTTTTTTTTTTGAAGTTGACTATTTTATTTCTTATTTTGCTGCAAGTTGTTGCTTCAGTGTGTAAAGATAACACCAGCAAATGCAGCATATTATAAAACTAAGACAGTACTGTTCTTCTGACACTGACCTACACACACAGCTCTGTGCCCAGTTTTTTCCAGAGGAAAGATCATTCAGTATATTGACCCAAATCCAGGGATGGAGGTAAGCAAGTCACAACATTATATAAGGCTTATAGCAAGATATCCCTGAATTACATACTTCTAATAAGTAGTTTTTTCCACAGATAACTTCATGAATTCTGAGTAGCAGAGCCTAAGTCCTGCTGGGAACATGGTAAGGCTGTGTGAAAGGTGCACACCGTGTTGGTCCGCAGTTGCTGGGACGCTAAGGGGCATCCTGCTCTGCAGCAGTGCTGAGTGGTTTCTCTGAACGTCTTCCCACCGACCCACAGGCTGTGCCGACACTCCTCACACTGGTCTCCTCAAGGGGGCCTCTCGCTCCTCAGTAGATTCTGCATGTTTGTCAGCTGCCTCTTCACCATTAAGTCAGCCCGTTCCGAAGGGTCTGCAGCATCATCTTCGCCAGCAAACCATCTTCTTAACGCGGCTTGCTCACGGCCCTGGGTTTTCTGCAAGTGCCTCAGTGATTTCAGTTACTTCTGATGGAGAGGACAGAGTTCCCTGGCAGCTTTCCCACTTCCCCAAGCACCAGACTCATCTTCCTTGCTCAGCTTTGTCCCAGCCTGAGGCCGACGGCAGTGGGCAGGCTCTCCCAGAGCTTCCCGGCACAGCTGCCGTGCCCATGGTCCCAGGGCCGTTCCTCCACTCACCATTCACGTTTCTCTGGGAATCCATGTGAGGAGGCGGGGCAGGTCCCTCGCACAGGCGTCACCTGCCCTCGGCCACCAGGTTCCCAAGGGTCCCTAGGGTCACCCCACTGTATCCCCGCCAGCCACGACGGGCCAGTGTTGACCTTCTCAGTGCCACCCGCGTGTCCCCTGGCCTCAGTGCCACCCGCGTGTCCCCTGGCCTTCTCAGTGCCACCCGCGTGTCTTCTTCTGTGACAGTGTTGTGCCTTTTCCTGGTTTCAGAGTAGACGTGTGCACTTGCTGTGGGGCCTCGAGCTTGCTGCATGGCGTGTCGGCACCGGCTTCTGTTGGACGTGGGTTTGAATGCCTCTGCGCCTGCTCCCTGGCTCACCTTTCCACGCTCTTAACAGGACTTTTGGAATTAACAAGTGTTGACTCTTGATCAAATCCAGTCTTTCAGTTTTTGCTTGTGTGGATGTTGGCTGTATTCCCATGTCTAGGAATCCCCCTCAGGCCTAAACCCCAAAGGCTGTCTGTGTTTTCCTGAGTTGTACAGTCTTATGCTCGGTAACTAAAGCCATGATCCCTTCTGAGTTGAGCTGTCTGGTTTGCTTGCTCCTTGGTCCGTTGCTCTAGCACCAAGGTTATCACCTTTGAAAGCACTAAAGGAGCAGTTCCTCCAAGGGACGTCCCCAGGCCCTTGAGACACCTTCAGCCCCTGCTCTTCACAGGGTGAGACTCGGGGGACGTGGTGTCCGTGGCTGCTCAGCCCTTCTGACATTTGTAGAAGCGGTGTGAGGGAAGGTAAGGTTGGTTAGGTAGAACTTTCTCATGCTCAGAACACGGCTGCAATTCGGAGTCCAGGCCTGTGTAGACACTGCAGGTGGACGTGATTACTTCCCTCGCTGTTTGTGAGGAGTTTCTGACCACGGAGGCACCAGTGTGCATGCAACTGAGTCCCTGCTGGAAGAACCACTCAGGAGGGAAGGGCTGGAGGAAACCTAGGAGGTGTTGCTCTCCTTTGCTAGGATCTAACCCAGAAAAGCCACAGAGAGCTTTTGAGACCCTGCCCCTGTGCATAAAAGGCTGAATTCAGGGGGAACCCAGACAGGAAATCACTTTTGTGTTACCTTAGTTCCAAACATGAGGATCAAGGAGAAAGTAATTTAAGGAAAATGACACATGTATGCAGAGAACCATGACGTCGCAGTTGCCCTTAGCAGGACCAGAGACCTCGTCTGAAGAGCCAGATCCTGAGTACTTCGGGTCTGAGGCCTGGGCTCTCTGCTGCTGTCACTCAGCAGCACCATCGGGTGGAAAGTGTCAGGGGACACAGGAGGAGCACTCAGGGCTGGGCCGAGGGAAGGCTACCTAGGAGCTATGCCTGAGCTTCTCGCGCTTGGATAGTTCTCACCCGTTTGAACATGTGAATGCCTCCTGGCTTTGGGGTTCCAGAAGAGGTGGTGGCCAGTGTTGGCCAGGACTGTGGTTCCTGCCTCCTGCCTCAGACGGTTGAAAGCAAAATCAGCCAGTGCTTGAGAGTCTGCACTGGGCTCCCTGGTGACAGATCTTACGAGGGAGTGGAAACCCAGCGTCTCCCGTGTACACCGAACAGGTACAGAACTGTGGTGCGGATCGAGAAGGGCACCCGTGCCAGGGAGCTGGTCCGTGCCCTTGAGCCTGTGAGGGGACCATGCCTCTCATGGACGAAGCCAGCCAGGGCCACACGGCGAAGCCCGTGCTCCTGAACAGCTGAGCACCTGTTGACTCCTCGGCGTCAAGGAGGGCCCACAGCCTGCAGCCCCTGATCCGCAGCTGGGCGTGACGGCGACTCACGTGTGAGCCTGTGGATTTCAACCAGAAATGTCCAACACCCTGAAACAGGGAATTAAGATGAAGAGTAGCTCCCGGCCTCCAGGGGACTGGAGTGGGTGCTCACAGCGCAGCCTGTGCTGGCCGCGGGTCAGCTGGACAGGGCACTGGCATTCAGGAAGCTGTCTGTCACGCGAGGGCGGCGACTGGCCTTACGCTTCAGACCTGAGAGTCGCTCCCGGGTTTCCCAGGGTCGGGGACACGGCGCTGCGCCATCAGGCCCTGGGTGGTTGGAAGGTGAGGAGACCCCCATAGGTACCCTAGAGCCACCTCCCCAGGGCCTCCGTCAGGAGCCTCCCTCAGTCCCATCTGCCGCCAGACCTCAGGCTCTGACCAAGCTGACGAGCGTCCACAGTTGCTGCTTCGTTGAGGCAGGAGCCTCAGTGTTGGTGGAAGGAGGCCATGGTTTCCTTCTGCATCCTCTTTTCTCTCATTCCTCTGTGCAGTTCCTAGGAGGTGGGTTGATCCCTAACTGCATGCAGAAAGGGACCCTCTCTCAGCTCCACAGGTCACCCTCTCTGGGCCAGGCCCTCTTGCTACCCGCCAAGGCCACTCCCAACACCGCTACCCCCACGCCATACCCTGGCCCAGCGTGACGATGGCAGCCACGCTCCGCTTCCAGACCTAAGCCCGTGTCCTGCCACTGTGCTCAGAACCCAGTCGCTCCCCAGGGCTCTGAGCAGGGCCCACCGGCGCTACGGCTGCCCCATTCTCCACTCCCCTGCCTGTGCCTTTTCCACCTCACCCCGTCCCACTGTCCTTCCTCAGACCCAGCTGAGGGATGCCCACACTTCACTGTGTGAGACCACTTGGCATATGGTCCTTGTGGCCATTTCACTTCCTGGGCGTGGTGTCCTGGCCCTGGGTCCCTGCATGGCCGACTGATCTTCCGTGAACAACCTGCTTAAGATACCTGAGCCTCAGACTCCACAGCCCCGCCTCAGTCCGTTTTCCGCTGCTGTGACAGAATGCCTGGGAACGGGTGATTGAAGCAAGCTGAGATTTGCCTGCTGATGGCACTGGCGGCTGGGAAGATGGAATCTGCAGTGCTGGCACCTGGCAAAGCCCTCCTCCCATGGCAGAAGGCTGAGGAGCATCAAAGCCCCCGCCTTGTGCAGCTGAGCCCGAGAGGAGACGTCAACCCAGAGGAGAAGGTGGTGCCTGGGAGCTAGCCATCGCACAGGTCGCCCCCGCCCGCTGTCTCGGAGTCCAGGCTCCACAACATGGCTCTGGGGACGTGTTCTGACCGTGCGTCCGCCTTTCTTCTGTCCCCAGCACACGCCGCCTTCCGGTATCTCCCACCCTGGCTCGGCTTTATTTCTTGTGGTTATCGTCTCCCTCAGGATCTGCGCTCACGCGGGGAAGACCTCAGTCTCCTCACGGGACGCCGACCACCTCAGGCCCACCCGACCTGCAGCAGGCACTGAAGCCCTTCGAGAGATCGGCCTGGCGAAGGACTGGAAGCGCAGACGCCTCCAAAACGCGTTCATCTTCTGTCAACCCTTTACTGAAGCTTGAGTGACATAAGCATGTTTTTAGTTAATATCCTATTTTTGCACTTGTGGGATTTTTTTGGCCAAGGATTGAAAAGTGTTTATCATAAAATAACTACCTTGGAAAGTAAAGATTTAAAGGAGAATCCCGTCACTCAGGATGTGACGGCATGGAGCGACAGCTCGGCTCAGATAACAGGCAAGGCTCTTCTCTCTGTAAGTCAGGAATTTGGACAGTGCCGTCTGTAGTCCCGTTGTGACCAGGCCAGGGGTCACATTGCTGAGAGGCCACCAGAGGGGGCATGCGAGCCATACGATTTCCTGGGAAAGCTCGCCCTGAGGCCAGCGGCTGCTCCAAGCAGAGGTCAGTGTGCCAGCTTGGCCAGGTGGACCCTCAGCCCCCGAGGTGCCCCCGCAGAGAAGTGCCTCGTCCCTCGGGACTGCCCCAGAGAGTGGGCCTCCTCTCAGGGTGCTTGTCTAGGGGCAGCAGCTGGACAGGGGGCAGGAACCCCCTACAGCGTCCTCAGCTCCCCTGAGACCCCAGGAGGGTGGTGGGCAGAAGCGATGGCTTGCTCAGTCGGCTTGGTTCCTCGAGCGCCCAGCATCCCACGGGGGGCTGTTCTGACATCCGTACAGATGGCGTCCACCTGGTTCCCAGCATTGGCAGTGTCCAGGGTGATCCGTGCCCTTATGGCCAGGGCCTGCTCTCACTGTTCCCTTGACCTTGCCCAGGTCATCACGTTATCTTCTTCCTTCTAGCGACCCATAGAAAAAGCCTTTTATTTTTATTTTAATCAAAGTCTGTGTTGCCTGGTTGAATCCAGGCTTACAATTTTCCTATAATGTGTTTAAATCGTTGGTAAGCTATGATTATTTATTTTTAATCTCACAAATAAGTCATTTTGAAACACATCCTTTGTTATTCATGATCACGTTACCAGAGCTACTATCTTCTCGCCGCCTCTTATGGGCCAGACCTGAGTCTAAGGACTCGGATCTGTCACCTGGTCTATGTTTGTTGAGTCCCCACGGATGCCAGTCACTCCGTGGGTGCTGGTCTATCCAGGAGCAGGAGAAAGACTGCCCACCTCGGGTGGTGCCGCTGCAAAGGCAGCTGGGTGGTGGGCTCCCGGGTGAGCCGGTGCCTCTCCTGAAGGACTCCTGGAGTGAATGGGTGGCGTGGAGATCAGCAGCGGTGGGATTTGAGTCTGGGGAGGTGGCGAGGCCATTCGCACAGGCGGAGGAGAGCATGAGGACTCATTGATTCAGGGTGAACTAATGAAAGTCCTGGTCTGCTCTGCGGCCCTCGGCAGGGCGCCCAGATAAACCACCCTCCGGGGGGACTCCCAGGAACACCCCAGCCAGGAGACGAAGCCACAGTGGAACCCAGACGGCTCACGGTGCAAACGCATGGCACACAAAGCTGCCGGAAGTCACGCGTGGAGGGCAGCTCCCTGGAAAAGCCCCGGTGGAGAAACTGGAGCCCAGCTTGGTGGCTCATGGAGGGAGGGCAGGGTGGGCTGGGAGGGTCTCCACCACACTGGTGTGGTGACGGTGTTCCGTCCCTGGGTGGTGGCCACACACGTCCACTTTACTTTCTTGCTGTGTTTCAGACACATGTATGCGGATATTTGAATATACAGTACAAACCAATTAGAGGACAAGATGGAGTCTTTAAGACAGCGGCTGCCCTCAATTAGTTTGAGAGGAGGAGGGGCTGGTTAGCCTTCTCTGGCACTGTCTCTCCTCGGCCGAGCTGATTACCTCCATATTAATCTTATCTTTACTGAGTGCTTGGCTGAAGATCAGTGAGCCTAAGTGATCATTAAGTGCTAATTAAGACCTAATGAGTGGCGCTGGGACTTGAAGCAACTGACCAACCAGAGATCCTTGAAGACTGCACCCTGACACTTCCTGCTGGGCTCTGATCTTTTATTTCCACAGCTCTGGCTGTTCATTCTCACGTTCCCACAAGGTTAAACATGTCTCAATAGTAAAGAGCAGGTCTTCTTTTTATTTATATCTCTTTTTATTTAAGTAGATTATGTGTGTGTGAACAGAAATATAATAAGTGCTATAAATATATATGCACGTGCGAGCATATGTACATATATATGTGAATGTTCCAGAATTCATGAAACTGAAAGCAAAGCCCACGTATTGATTTAAATTGCCAGGTACTTGGACAGACGGGGTGGGTAGTATGTGGGGCTGGTGCTCCTGGAAGTGAGAGCGGACTGTCCCTGCTGGTCTCCTGAGCTCTGTGGGAAGTGGGCTTGGAAAGGCCCGCTGCAGCCGGATCTTCAGGGCACCTTCCCAAGCCCGCACAGCGGTCGCAGTGGAGAGCTGAGGGCCTGGGTGGTCGCAGGTTTTGTGCTGCGGTCTGACCCGGGCTGGCCGCAGCTCACTGCGGGTTGGGGGGGTGACTTCAGAAGTGGGGTGTGGGGGCAGTGAGCAGGTAGCAGAGATGCCAGAGCCTCAGGTCACCGGGCTCCAGTCTCAGTGGCTCTCGGCCAGCCCACATTGCGACACTGAACAAGGACTTGAAATACACACACACAGAAGGCGTGGGTGTCAGTCACAGATCTGCGTTGACGTTGGGGCGGCCAAGTTGGAACTCCTCAGAGTGAGAAGGGTTATCGATGATGATCCCGGTAGCTCCTGGGGGACCCCGGGCATTCTGGGTAATACTGACTGACCATCCCTCTGACCCGCCCATCCCACAGTCAGCAGAGCTACCGGTCAAGTTGAGGGTCACCAGTCACCCAGAAGGCTCAGACCCCAAGAGAATTCTCCCTATTCTATTTTACTCGAGGTTCCTTGGCATGGTGTTCCTTAGCAAAATCATTCAACCTACCTTGGGTTTTATTAAAATACTTTTTAAAAGCACATCAGAGAGTAATGTGTGTGTGTGCTCGGCATAACGTGGTAACTTGATGTGTTCTGCGTTGGTTACGTGGTCAGTACAAGGCTTCTAGGGTTTGTTCAAGGTAGGCAGGGCCAGGATGTGACCGAGGTTGTGCACAGAGCAGGCTGCGGCTCACAGGTCCGCACCGGCAGGTGTAGTTGCCATACTCACAGCCTCTTCACCTGGTGCTGTCTGTTCTTTGCAGCATCAGTTGCTTCCACCTGCAATGACCCAGGGATGCCCCAGAACGGAACCCGCTACGGGGACAGCCGGGAGCCTGGAGACACCATCACATACCAGTGTGACCCTGGGTACCAGCTCCAAGGACAAGCCAAAATCACCTGTGTGCAGCTCAACAACCGCTTCTTCTGGCAACCAGACCCTCCGACGTGCATAGGTATGGGGCAGCAGAAAATAGAAATGGACGTTTGGAAATGAATGCCTGCTTCATTAGCATTGCTCTGATAATGGATCATTTCTTCAGAGAAACTTTTCAAGAGTTTCTTTAACGTCCTTGGGTTCTCTGAGGCCATGCCGAAATTTTATTGTAAACCTTTAAACTTTATTATATTAGGTGAAATAAAGGAAATGGTTTACTTAATATATAGTAATTGGCATTTATCTAACATTTCCTGTCCACAATAATTCTTATTTAAATGTATATCAATCAAACTACTGTAATTTAAAATTCCAGTTGGTTCAAAATTCATAACCCTACCATCACTGTTCTCATTTCTAATGGAGAAAAATGCCCTTAAGCAAAACCTACTCACTAAAAAGGGCTTTCTCTCTTGTTTTAGATGTTTTTTTCTATAATGTCAGTACATTTTAAATAGAATACTGAAAACTAGAAATTATACTGCTTTTGTGAAAATGAAAAAAGACCCTTATTTCTAATATTCCTTAAGATTTTATTGTTCAACCTTACTAAAAGATTAACAAATGGTTCTATAGACTTTGGTTGAATAGGCTTCCTAGATGCTCTATCACAATACCATTTTAGGGAACTATATGTTCTTACATAATATATAATTACACATAGATCATCTATTCATTCAATTAAATATTTTAACATAAAGTACCTATTTAGAGCATTTCATCTTAATTTCTAAAAAGAAACTCTAGCAGGCTTTATTGTTTTAGTGAGCTATTACTGTGTAGTTAGTACTTTTTGTAAACTGTTTGAAACTGTGCAGCTCGGTTGACCCGTGAGGGAGGAAGGGGCAGTGGGATGGCGTGCTTATCCTTGGAGGGCCATTTGCCTGCAGTGTCCTTGAGGGAACTTGGGGACTGGTGCTGTTGATTGTCCCCGTGGCTGGGCCACGCAGCTGTCCGTGCACAGGGCTGGCTGCGGTGCTCTGGGGGCCCAGGAAATGTGGCAGCCTGCTCCTCAGACCCTCGGCCCACCAGCTGGTGCGACACCCGTGTCCAGGGACAGAATCTCTAACTCCCATGAGCCTGGTCCTGTGTTCTGGTTTACACTGAGGCTCAGGAGCCCTAATTACCTATAAATGCAACCATCACTGAAAAATCTTTGGCCTACTTTTAAATTAGGAAAGGATTTTTTTCCTTCCGTTTTACATGCTTTTAAACTCAAGGAAGAAAATATTAAAAAAGCAAATACCACTGTGAGTCAATCTCTTAAAGGAAATTTATCATTTTACATCAACTTAAACATGAAATTTTAAAATTTGACCATCTTCCCAACTATGGTTTTTTTTTCTTAATTCATATCTTAATTACCTAATTTTGAGCATCAACTAAATAATCCATCCCTCAGCCAAAAGCACACATCATACTTCCTGTCTTGAATATCAGTTGCAAGGGCAGATGGAAATCACCTGCAGGCAAGCAATTGATCCCCGGTGTTAGTAGCCAGCCCTGCAGACTCACTCATAGACTGTAACAGAAAGTCAGCGGACGTGGTTAGTGAATTTCATATTTACCTTATGTACATGATAATCTGCATAAAGTGCTTTCAGGTGATGGAGGCCTGCGTGGTTCTTTTCAAGTTGCAGGTTTTGCTTTCAGCACGTGACTCTCCTGTGTTTTCACTGGTCTGCAGTGGAGGGTGGCCTCTCCTCCGAGGCCTGGGCACTTTGAACCAGTTCACTTTCGTTAGATTGAGCTTGCAACAAACCACACTGGATTTAGTTGTGTTTCTTCTTTTGAAAAAACAAGTTTTCAGGAATGTTAACTGAGTATTTGAAGACCCCAAAAGTCAAGTCTTGTCTTGTCTTTTCGTCTTTCCTTTCCTTTCCTTTTCTCTCTTTTCTTGTGTAAAAGATCACGATTTTCTTTTCTAGTTCCTTTTGTCCTGAGCTTACGTATGGCCAGCACTGTTAAACCAGCCCTGTGTTTAGGGGGATGCTGTGGTCTAGCTGGCATGGTGTTCTAGAACAACTTGGTGAGAAGCTCTGTGTCTGACATGGAACCACTAACCTGACCATAGAGGCGTCCACGCATCTCTGCTGGCACATAAGCCTGTGGTGTTCCCACAATGTCCTGTGACAGCAGATTCAAAACAAGCCTTTTCTAGTGCTTGAAATAATCCTAAACATTTTCAGATTCAAGAACAAAACATGGCCCTCCTCCTGAGCACAGTGAGTCTATGTCAGGAGTGCTCTGCAGCACAAGTGTGAGCACGTCTGCCTCACAGCTAAAGGCTCGGATGTGAACTGACCCTGTTACTACCCAGGGAGCGTTTCCTTCCCAGTGATGTTCTAGCACTGGATTAAGCATTTTCAGAGTCCTATTCTGGTTCCTGTTCATTGTGTGTCCCAGGTGCCAATGCAGGAGTGTGTCCCTATGCACGGTGCATCTAAGTGCATCTAAGTGCATGGGGATTAAGTATTTTGCCCAGTTCAAAAATATAGGAAGAGCTTTGTAGTTGTCAGAAGTCCTAAAATCCTCCCTGAAAATGCAATAGGGCACTACCTAAAATATACCACCATGAAAATGTACATCTGGCTCTCAATGTCACCGGAAGGCTGGTGACACACGGTGTCCCTGGTGGGACACTGCTGGCGAGCCTTGTCCTTGGTAAGAAGGGCCTGAGTGGGCCCCTTTCCTGGGCAGCTTCCTTCTCTCCCCCAACTCGTCCTCTGTGGCCTCTGTTCTGCAGCCGCGTGTGGCGGGAACCTGACGGGCCCTGCTGGAGTCATCCTGTCCCCCAACTACCCTCAGCCGTACCCTCCCGGGAAGGAGTGTGACTGGAGAGTGAAGGTGAACCCGGACTTCGTCATCGCCTTGATATTCAAAAGGTACGGCTCGTGCAGAGCGCCTCTGCTCAGGGGGACTTTAAAGCCATACCTGAGGTACCTCCCTTCCCCTGGGAGTGTCCGCCTCTGCATCTGGAGGGCCCCAGTTTGGTCTGCGTGCTCCCTCGGACTGCAGGTGGTGGGGCCCCAAAAGCTCGCCCAGCACGGTGGCACCTCCTGGCCGGGCCTGTGACACCGCAGTTTGTCTGGGACGTGCCGCGTTCCACAGGAGAGGGCTGAACTCACAGGAGGGCCAGAAGAACCCCCTGTGGCACAGCTGCTCTGGAATAGTCCTTGCCAGAACCTCCTGTGTCTCTAATGTGCGGTGTCCATGGCACTTTCTGTCTGGCCTTCCTAAGGCCAGCGTGTTGCCCTCATTCAGATCCTTAGGAGGTGACAGAACTTTGAAAGTGGGAGCTCCCCAGACTTTGGTTGCCAGACTTGCTAGGTGTTGATCTAAAAATGTGAGAGTTCCTTCCTGCTGTGCTGGATGGTAAACGTCCACATACTACTGATATTTTATAAGACGGGATCTATGACGTGCTACCATATAATCCATAGTACACCACGGTTGAATCTTATTGACTCCCAAGGACTTCTCCAGTGTTCCACTTTGGGTTTGAGTGTGGTGCTTTTCAAGGTGACTGCTTCAGTGGATGGCCCACTGGGCCTCTCAGCTGTCCAGGACACTGTGGTCTAACTCTATGTACCCACTTGCCAGGGAGCAAGAGTCCTTTTATAGGACCTGTGCATCAACATCAAGGCTGGGGTGTGCTCACCTGCCTCTGCTTTTCCCTGACGAGATCTGAGTCAGTAAAATTTTAAGGATCTGTGATTCTGAATCTCAAACAGGTTGACAAACCATCATTTCTGGAATTTTCTAAAGTTACTACAAAGTTTCCAAGTGAAGAATACTTTTCTGACACTCAGCTAGCTATACAAAGCCAGTGCCCATTTGCTGGCTGTGTCATTGAACATATGTTTTGATAATGCTGAATTCTAGTGATGCCTTCAGTAAAACCAGATCTGGTTCCAGGAAGTTAAGAGTAGAGTCGAGTCCAAGGCTGGCTGGGAGAAAGAGGCTGGGTTAGGAATCTCTTGTCTTCCACTACGTTTTCCACGTTCCTCAAGTGTAGCTGATGGGAGGACTCGTGAGGCAGTTGCGTTAGCCAATTTTATCAGTGTTGTCCATGTCTCTGTAGCAAGTCTTATGTAGAAAATCCCTACGTCTCTTCCAACTCATAGAGCCTACAGATTGTTACCTGCTCCACAACTCTTGTGATCTGAACATTTGTGTGGGCTCGGGTGAAAGTCACCTTGGGACCCTAACAGCTGCAACTGTGTGGGAGCGAGGGACAAGGCAGAGTCCTGGGTAGGGTCAGGGATGTTTAAGGACCCAACAGGAGGCTGCCCCAGGCTTGCTCAGACTTGGGAGTACTCTCAGAGATTACAGGTATGTTCAGCTGTCACAGGTAGAAATAAGATCTTAAAGGAAACCATAATTAATTGGCTTTTCAACTCTCAACTTCTACGCATGAAATACAGTATGTCTAAAATGAAATACCAGATGAAATTTGCTTTCCATTTGTGTCTGATTATATTTTCAATGTTCAACAAATAATCTATAATAATAATTAGCTCTGCCAAATACTGGGGATGGAACTTGGCCAGATACTAATAACATCCTTGCAAAGTACTCTGGAAAAAATTATTATCCCAATAAAATTCTACTTGGTCCATACAATTCCCATTAACCTCCTAAATTTAGTAACTCTGATTGTTTACTCCCTCATTTCTGCCTTCATTGAACTTTCAAATAAGCAGACTAAGAAAACCAGTACATCTTGCTTTATAAATTGTGTTCAGAGCCTCTCCCTGGCAAGAGTGCAGCCTGGACCTGCAGGGGAGTTGGATGCAGGGCAGGGCAGAGCCCTGCTGTTCCTGGGCTTCTTGTACTTCAGGGTGAAACAGGTGACTTTGGGAGGGACTTTCTGTCCTGGCTTTATCCTCGACTCTGCAGATAAAAGTGAGCCATTTAAGGTGATTATGGAAAAACCCTGGCCTCCCTGTCTCACATACTAGAAATATCTGCCAACAGAAAGGAAAGTGGGAATTGCTTGAATTAAGTCCTTGTTAGAGACACACGAAGACCTGGATGTGAGAGGAGAGGAGAAGGGCAGGGCTGGCCCTCAGGATGCTGCAGTGGCTCTCCCTCTCTGGGCGATTGGGTGCAACTAGCTCTTAGCACCTGGCCAGCCTCAGGCTCCTGCTGGAGAGCGTGTCTGTGGCACAGGCTGGAAGCCTCACCCCACGAAGAGCAGCAGAGTGCCCCAGAAGCTTCAGTGAAAGTTGTCAGACTCTGTGCACTGGCTGCACGTTGGCATTGGAGAAGAGATGAGAGACAGGAGCCGAGAGCCACTGCTGGCGGCAGGGGGGGCCTTAGACTAGTCGGCTGTGGCGAAACTGGAGATTCGAATGTCCACTCGCTGCCCTTGAGGGACCTTAAAGATTGGCCAGTTTGTCTAAGGAAAGAGAGACAATTACATTTTTTAAAATTAAAATAAATGAAAAGAATTTTCAAAAATTGTAAGAATAGACAATAGTACCAAGGATATGTTCACATCATAACCATGTCTTAGTGGGAAGTCACTCCTTTTGAGCCTAGTTCTTTCAAATTGCATCTCCTGAGCCAATTGAGGACACAGCCCAGGGGTTACACCAAGGTCGCCGTGATGCATCTATCTTACCATCCTCAAAATTGTGCCAACACAGACAGTATTTATTACAATTGGAACTTCCATCTTAACATTTCTGCTTATTATATGTGTTACTGTTTGGTTGCCCTGATTTTTAAAATTATTATACAAAAGCAAATAAAGTCACCTGTCCTCCTCCGTAAGAAGTGGTGGCCGAATCAGGACCTGAGCATAACTGGGGTTCTGTCCTTTCAGTTTCAACATGGAGCCGAGCTATGACTTCCTGCACGTCTATGAAGGCGAGGACTCCAACAGCCCTCTCATCGGAAGCTTCCAGGGCTCCCAAGCCCCAGACAGGATCGAGAGCAGTGGGAACAGCCTTTTCCTGGCTTTTCGGAGTGATGCGTCCGTGGGCTTGTCTGGCTTCGCCATCGAATTCAAAGGTACGCAGTGGGCTGAATGGCGGGGGGCTGGCTGCGCTAGTCATGTGTTCTCCTTAGGAGGCCCTCGTATCTGTCCACCAGGTGCTGCCCACGAGTCCCTCCTCTGTCCCCTCTCTACTGGAGACGAAATTCCAGAGACATGTTTCTGCCCGGCTGAGAGAAACAAAGATGGGAAAATATTTCCCAAGTTCATGGTCATTTAAAAATACCGATGGTTTCTGTGTTCAGTAATCTGATGATGTTTGGGGAACGTCTCAGAATCGGTGCTGGTGTGCTCTGTTTCTCAGGGGTGCTCAACTTAAAAGCATTGTGACATCAGTCTCATCTCAGCACTCTTCAGGGGAACCAGCCGCTGCCTGTTCGCTCTCCCCTGGGTGCTGGTTCTGCGGGGAGCTCTGACCCCAGGCAGGGTGCCCTTGTCCTGGGATCAGTGGCCCACACTCGGGTCACCATGCCCTGCCATTAGCAGCCCCTCACACAGAAACCACCAGCACTGAGCATGTTACCTGTGACTCCACAAAACAAATGTTATTTTTTAAAATTCATTTTTCATGTAAACAAGGAAAATGCAAGGTATAACACAAAGAATTAGAGAAGACCATTAATAAAATATCAGTTTACGATACTGCATTATCAAAATTTTAATTAAGATATTTATTTAAACTTTTGAGTTCCATTCATAGGGAAAGTTATAAAGGAAAACAGGATACATTTCGTCACTGTTACTTCTTTACTGGGTTTATTTCTTCATATGATTTTAAAGAGAAAAGTAATCTATTTTCCCCAAAACATCCAAGTCTTATTGGTATTTATTAAAATGTACATTAAAAAATTATGGAATTCAGCCGTTGGAGGAGGACCCTGTGCCTTTTGGATAGAAACTGCCACATTTACGAAGTATCCTGAAACCACTCTTAAGCATTTGCCACTCCATCGGAAAGTTTTCATATTAACCAGAATTCTCTAAAATGCACGTCCCTCAGCCTGTGTTGATTCTGCTATAACCCAAACAAAGCAAAACCACGAAACAAACAAAGGAGCAAGAAAAACCTGCATCCAAACGCCAGACTGAATGCTGCCCCTTGCCTGCTCGGACACCCGCTCTTCTCCCAGAGCTCCTAGGGAAGTCTGCGAGGGCTGCATGGAAGTCAGTGTGAGTGACACACAGGCAGCCCCAAGAAAGACCTTCCTCTTCTTGGTGGTGGGGCGACGGGGGCTCTCGGTAACCAGCACGGCCATCTGAGAGAGGGCAGCCGCTTTTAGTGTTCCAAATGTTCTCCTGCCCAGTACCAGAAGAGCAACAAGTCCAGGGAAGAGTGGAGCCGGAGCTGCCTCACCTGCTGAGAGTGTTCCTGCCATCGGAAGGCAGGCGGAGACCCAGGGCGCCGGGCAGCGGCAGTCGGAGCCCTCGAGGCACTTGGCATGCTCTGTTCGTTTGGCCTCCAGAGCAGCAATACGCACAAGTGCTTCTAAGCAGAGGCGAGGAGGCAGCAGCAGAACACAATGTGTTAGGAAGCCCTCCACTTAGGAGCATGGCATGTGGGAAACAGGAAGGCCAGAGATTCGTCACCGAGCGTCCTGAATGACGGCCAGGTGAAAGCAACCAAAATATGAGATGCTGCTCGTTCAGAGAAAAGCTGCATCAGACCTGAGAATCCCTGGCGCCAAGTGGAGGGTTGTGAGCCGGGCCTCGCCAACGCCAGCCAGGTTACAAGAGGCTGCAGGAAAACAAGAGCAAGCGGATGAAGAGGGCGTGGCCATGCTGGCGACATGCCCTGAACAGTTTTCACTTTGGTAAAGGAGGAAAAATATAACCAAGACTACTGCTTGTAATCGCTAGGTGCTCAGCTCCTTTTGTCGGATAACCGATTAAACAACAGGGAAGGGGAATGACTTGTGGTGTCTGCCGTCGTGTTTTTTGCCTTCCTAAATTTCTTAGACTTTCTGTGCTCTTCATGGGATTTAAGGCTGCTACTAAGAATCCAGAAATGTCAGCTGCCATGTGAAATACACAAATAGGTCCTCAAGGAAGCGCTCAAAGAGCGCTGGTCCCAGGCACCACCCTGCGCTTGGCAGGAGACTGACCATGGCAAACAGGTCCACTGAGGGACTGTACCACCCTGTCTGCACAATGGGCCCAGATACGCAAATAGGCCTCACTTGGTTGCATGTGGACATGATCGCAACAGACGTTCAGCGTGTCTGCATCCACAGACGGACACAAGAGAGGCAGTGGATGAGTGCAAGGAAATCTATTCAGCCAATGTTGACAGATCTTAAAATCACCCTTGTGGTACTGACTGGACCCAGCAAGGCAGCCCTGTGGGGGTTCAGCCACGTCTGCCCTGGACGAGGAAAGGGATTTCTGTTGGAGGACGGTGCTGGCTATGAATCGATTACTAATAAACTCATTAATCAATAAACACAAAAGTCCACGATCTTTCAAATGGAAGGGGTTGGGCCATACCAGATCTGGCCTCCAACAAGATGGAGAAGCCCACTGTCACCTTTATTCATAATCGCATAGGTAAAGGGGTCAAGACCAGAGGGGCTTCTGTGAGGAACAGGATGGGGCAGAGTGGGGACACCATTTGCTTAGAGAATTAGCATGTCCTCAGGCAGTGAGCCAACTCTGTACAGGGCTACATACGTCCCAGCGTTCTGAAACAGGCTCCCATGACTCCCTGGGAGTCAGACCTCTGTGTCCCCTGGCTCAGCCGAGCCCGACTCTGCTAAGCGTGGATGGCTCCCCACGTAGCCTCCTGTGGCTGCCTGCAGGGATTTCCAAGACGCGGGGTTCTGTCTTCTGCCCTCCTCTGCGGCACACTGTCTACCCAGGAGGTGGGCTGGAAGGATCCCCAAGCTATTTTAGCACCGCTCCATGCACCCTGGGAACAGGTTAAAGTGCAGACTTCCCTCCGAAGGCCAGTGAGTAGAATTGCTGGGTGCAGTGGTGGAGAGTGGCTAGATCTTCAATAGGAGGAAATAGCAGAAGCAAAATCAATATTGATCCTAGTTTTAAAAAAATGTTCCATCTTCCTTTACATCTCCCAGAGATGATTGCATTTGTTTGATTTTCTATAACGAATAAAGTGATTGGTGTTCATGGATTTTTGCAGAGAATAAGATTGTCAATCGAAGAGAAAAAGAACTAAAACATTTATTTTTGTCCACTGTGAAGCTACCCTTGAGCCTAACCTGCTGATAACCACATTGTCAGACTCACACGCATTCACACACAGTCTCTCTCTCCCTCACCCTCTCCCTGAGAGATTTTCACGACTTTAAACTAGAAAGGGAAGTGTGGCTTCTATCTTGGCCACTGAAGAGGCCAGGCAGGCTCCACTCCACGAGCTGCCCATGTCACTAGGAACTTGAGGAGGGTGCGAAGCATGTGCTTTTGTGCACGAACAACCACTGATCAGATGCTAAGATCACACAGAACACAAGCACGTTGAACTAGTGGTATTTTGGATGGTCTGTTAAAACAAACGACTTAACATCTTGTGGCTGCCAGAAGATAACTGAAAGGGACGGCAGAGCAGGAGACGGAGAAGAAGGAACCGCGTGTGTCTTTGGCCACAGACACGTCGGCTGTGCTGGTGATGCAGGTGTCCTGTTCCTGTACGTGGGTCTCGCTGTGACGTTCCCTCCTTAGCACACTCGGGGTCTGACGGGCATCCCCAGCCACCCTCTCCTGCTCGCCCCTCTCTTCCACTGCCCTGGTCCCCTCACCCCTCCCTGGTGCTGCCTCCACCGACCAGTGCAGTCAAAACCCAGTGCTGGACTGAGTGGCTGTGGAGTTGGACAGGTCTCTGCAGCGAGCCTTCATGGAAGCTGCCTGACTGTGAACTTCATGTTCCCATAACCCTCACCTGGCAGAGGTGTGGCGAAGACTGCCATGAACGTGGACCCTTGAGAAGGCTCAGCAGTTACCACAGCCCGGGTGGAACTGCTGGGTAGCGACTGGAGCCAGACACCACGGTTGACCCTTACCAGTCAGTAAACGCAATTTTCTTGCCACGTCGGGCAGTTTCCCCTTTAGGACTAACAACACAGAGAGCCACAGAAGAATCAAAACATCCTCCTGTGCCTGTGTTCGCAGGACCTTGACTTCGCAAATGACACTGTTTTCCTTTTGGGAAGCCCAGTTTTCTCGTCTCTTCCTCCAGGTGCGTCCACGTGACCTATGTGCAGAGGTCAGAAAATGAACCTCAATTTTTCCTGAATCAATTTATGTGGTTTGGTACTAAGATCCACAGTCAAAAAAGATAAATGTCTAAAAATATAAAACTCTCTTTTTAACTAGATGAAACTAACTTAATATCAATTCTGTAGTAAAATGTGGTTTTTAAAAAAAAGAATTTGGTTTACTAAAAAGGAATTTTCCTACTTTTAATTAATGAATAGGTTAAGTTAGTCATTAGGCAACGAATAAATATGTCTGAAAAATTTTCAGCCAAGGCTTTGTGTGAGCCCTCAACAAAATAAACAAGTGACCAGTCAAAGAGCAAGGAAGAATTAAGGGAGCTGCTCATGGTTCTTCTGCTTCCTCCACAGAGAAGCCACGGGAAGCTTGTTTTGACCCTGGGAACATAATGAACGGAACGAGAACAGGGACGGACTTCAAGCTGGGCTCCACAGTCACCTACCAGTGTGACTCTGGGTATAAGATCGTGGACCCCTCGTCCATCACCTGTGTGATTGGCGCCGACGGGAAGCCCTCCTGGGACCGAGTGCTGCCCTCCTGCAATGGTAGGTCTGGATCTGCTTCCTGAAGAAAGCCCCCCTTTTCAATGCAAGACCCACTAAATGGCTTCACACTCCAGTGCAGCGACCCTCCGGCCGTGGAGGACGCTCCGAGTGAGCGCAGGCAGCAGCCCCGACAGGCCTTGATGGCTTCATGGAGCTAGCACACCATGGGTTCCAGAGGGCATGTTTCTTTTCTTTCACTCGGGTATTTTGACACTTTTAACTTCTTTTTGAGTATTTTAGGTTTGATCTACAGAAGAGGTACAAATTAGCATTTTCCAGCTGTTTCTGCGTTTTCCTAGGGGTTTCTGGGTTAGGTGGTGAGACAGATGGATACCATCGAAGGAGAGACAGAGACACAGGGGTGGGGAAGGCATTTTTGAGATACATACATCATTTGAACAGACAAGTCATTTCCCCCAAAGTATAATTACTTTGTAATTCTTTATTTAGAGATAGAATTAACAAAACCGTCTTGTAAAAGTACCATCAGCCTTTGAGAGTGATCAGAACTAAGCCACAGGGACAGAGGTCAGGTAGCCTGGGGTGGTCTCAGGGTGCTGGCTGTTCTGTGTCTCATCTGGGTGGCTCCACTGGAGTCCCTCAGGTAAGACCTCCTCATGCTGTGGACACAACCCCAGGTGGAGATGGAGGAAATGGGGCTGGGGTCCAGCTCAGCGGAGGGGCCCTGGCCTGGCACGCGTGAGGCCCTGTTTGCTTCTGTTGATAAGACAGTAATAAGAGCTGAGGAGGCAGAAGCACAGGGTCTCCCCGTTGCTTCAGGGCATGATCTGAACTTGGAAAAGGGTGTATTTCCTCCCCAGTCAGCCCAGCAATGCCACTGGCCCCTCTCACCAGGTAGGAGTTTAAAAAACGTGTGTGTGAACACCCAAACCAGCACACACCACCGGGCGTGCTCAGTTCTGCCATCTCTGAGTTTGATCCCTGGTCCTTCTGAGAGCCTGGGCCAAGGTGCCGTGTCCACCTGCAGAGGCTGCGTGCAGTGGGGACTGAGTGGATGATGCTAGAAATCTAAGGAATCGACAGTGACTAGGATAAACCTTCCGTTCTTGCCCGAAGGCCACGGGGACGCCTTTCGGAGGTCAGGAGGTGGGTGGAGGCAAAGGACATCAGCATGGCCTCTGCTGTGCTGCGTGGAGAGCCGGCTCTGCCCACAGCTCCAGGGGGCTCCTGGGTCTGGGTGCTCCCTGCTGAGCTTAGCACCCACTCAGAACCCCGATGGCATTGCCCGCGCGGACCAGTGTGAGCGGGACAACAGGAAGTGAAATGAGGGAAGAATCGTGAAGTTGAGGGCTTTTTTACACCTAAAATACTAAGGGAATTTACTTTGTGCTAAATTCAGACGCAATTTTAATTTCCTGGTAACAGTGTCAGGTTAGCCACAGGATAAACAGGAAACAGGGAAGTCCCGCTGGGGCCTCTGTCTGTGATCAGATGTCGAGGTAGAGGTTACTTTTTCAAGACTGAAGACCAGTGAAGTCGGACGTGGTTTTTCATCAGTCACTGATGCTCATGGACCGTGGAACTCTGACTCCCACTCACAGTATTCCGTCGGCATACAAATAAACCTCCATGTTCTGAACCTTTACAGGCAGAGATGACGCCCCACTGTGCGTGCGGGATCGCTCATGGAGAGTGGGGCATTTTGTGCATGAATTAGTGCTGGTGGGTCCCTCGGGTCAGCAATTACACAATATGGCTTTTGCCATATTTTAAACCTTTGATAGTTGCCATGTTATAGGAGGCAGCCAGTGAATTCTGGACCAGTTTGCATTAGATGCCAGGAACAGTTTTTTCATTATACTACTTATGGCCCATAGTTTGGTCCATCAAGGTTTGCTATGGAATTGGAACTGAACTTGAAGTAGCACAGAACCCCTTTCGTGGCCAGGATGGTTCCCGTCTGCCAGAGTAGTTCCTGGTACGCTCAGGATGAAACTGTCACATCACGTGTAAGATGTACGTTCCAGGCAACCAAGGGGGTGGGTTGGGTCTCGTTTTGCCACCTGTCACAAATGCCACAGCAATCTCTATTCACCTACAAAGCAGTTCAACAGGGTGAGTTCAAACGGGATGCATATATTGATTTTTCTTTTGTGATCACATTAATATAGAGTAAAGAAGGAGGGTGTCTGCTTCCCACATCAGCACAGGAAGAGAGTCAGCACCATTATCAAGAATCAAACAAGCATTCTCTGCATGTTTTTCTCAACTTCAGAAGTCTTTGCTGTCCTCTGGGATACACTCCTTAGTTACCGTGATTATTATTTAAGTCTCAGGAATAATGTCTAGGAATAAGTGCGGTTTAGTGGTAAAAACAAAACACTCGTTTTTCTTCATTTCATATTTGACTTTAGATCAGCAATGCTGTTTTACTTAATTCTGGGACAAAGTAAGTGTGTGCACTTATACCTTCAGAACTACATCTGAAAAGGTTCTTCAGAAGACTAAATTTCCCACACCTAATAATTTGGGCATCAAAATTTTGGCAAATGATTTTTTCCACTTTTCATGGACACTTCTAGACTTTGAAACAGGCGTTTTATTACGTTTGAAGAGGCGTGTTTACATAATGGTCGGCTTGAGTGCCACGTGACTGGGCTAAAAGGAAATAGGTCTCTGGTTTTTGTTTGTACTTCTTCTTACAACTCTGACCTTTAAACTTTCGAGGAAAAAGAGGATTTTCCTGAAATAGCCAGTCTGGGTTCACACGACAGGCTGGGAAGGCAGTCCAGTGGCACGTCCCCGGGTGTGGGGCTCCCCACATGCCCGGATGTCTGCAGTGGAGAGGCACCTTCACCCCAGAGGGGAGATGGCCTTTTTCTATGTAAGAGTGTGAGACGTCAACATGGGTGTCCTGGAATGAGGGCATCATGCTGAGTTGCAGCATTGGCACGGAGGCGGTGCTGACTCACCCAGGCCTCCACAGCCACTCGGAAGGGACCAGAGCATACCATGTCCCTTCGACGCCTGGAATAGACTTACATTTTCCAGGAGACTGGAATACAAGGATTTGGGAAACTGGTTGAGAAACCATTAACTCTTGAAAATCATGAGTGAGGTGTCAGAGCATTAGTATTTCTCTATCCTGAGCTTTATTAATTGTGGAGAATGTCCAGCTCATTAATAAGGACTCAAGTGTGCTGACCAATGCTCAAAGGATTAAGAATGCTGTCTAATTTCTACTTCTTGAGTGCTTGAAATTCCCCATATCAAGAACAAGCGAGCAGCAGGATTGTGAACGACTAGGCAGCCTGAAGAGTCTGAGCTCTAATCAGGGAAGCAGGACTAAGATAAGAATGGGGGCTGGCAAGGCTGGCGCAGCGATCGATCCACGACGTCCCCTCTGCACCTGCCCAGGCCAGGGCACAGCACCCTCCACGCTCACACAGCAGAGTCCCCTCTGCATCTGCCCAGGCCAGGACACACCACCCTCCATGCTCAGACAGTGGGAGGAGCTGGGGACTCAGAGTCCCCTCTGCACCTGCACAGGCCAGGGCACAGCACCCTCCACGCTCAGACAGTGGGAGGAGCTGGGGACTCAGAGTCCCCTCTGCCCCTGCACAGGCCAGGGCACCCCACCCTCCACGCTCAGACAGCAGGGGAGGAGCTGGGGACTCAGAGTCCCCTCTGCACCTGCCCAGGCCAGGGCACAGCACCCTCCACGCTCAGACAGCGGGAGGAGCTGGGGACTCAGATTCTTCACTGGGTGTCTGCTGTGGGAGGCTTGAGGAAGACTGGAACGGAAGCGCTATGTGGACTTCCTGTCTTCTCAGCCAAAGCAATACCAGAGTGAGATGACTGTGGGAAGCCAGACACATCACACACCCACACACCCTCAAACACACACACACACACACAGATACACACATAGATACACACATAGGTATACCCATATACACCCATACACACACACATGGATACACATACACAGATACACACATGGATACACACACACACACACAGATACACACATAGATACACACAGATGCACCCATATACACATCCACACCCATACACACAGATTCAGTGCACACACAGACACACCCATGCACACACACATACACACACATAGATACCCCAATTTCCACACACACACAAACACAGATACACTTATACACAGATACACCTATGCACACACTGATACACCCATACACACACAGAGATATACCCATGCACACAGATACACCCACACTCTCACCCAGACACACACACACACCCATACAGGCACACACATGTATACATATACACATACTTGCACATACACATCCACAAATACACACATGCACATACTTATGCACATGTATAATATGCATACCCATGTAGACAAACAGATACATGCATGCACATATCCATACATACCCTTGTACACAGATACACAGATGTATACATGTATGCACTCATATGCATACCCAGGTACACAGAGGTACACACATGCACACATATACACACAGAGATACACACACTCACACACACTGAGCTCTGTTGCTCACCATCTGTCTCTCTGCCCCAACTTTCTGGCCATGTGCTCCTGCAGCCTTACAGTGGCCTCACAGAGACCCCAACAGCCTTGCTAGCGCTCCTCTTCAGCTGAGCCTGTGAACTGCAAAGTGAAACAAAGCCGCCAGGGGAGGCTCTGTGTTTGTGTTGGTTTCAGCTGTGAAACTCCACTAGGAAACCCATTTTTCCCTCTGACGGCAGCACGCTGACGGAATCAGCTGTGGAGTTTTGAGGAGCCTGTCGGAAATTAACTATCAGTGTCCTTGCAGCCCGTTTCACTGTTACGGCAGGGTTTTCACTGTTATTTGGACCTGCCCGACGGTCTTGGGAACAACAGTAGGCCTTCCTTCTGTGTCGCTGGATTTGCTCTAGCCAGGCATCCGTGTTGACTTTGTTACTTTGGGGGCCGTGCAGAATAGGATGGAGCCTGGGCGCCCAGCCCAACCTTTGGATGAGCAGCTGCTGCGCCCGCGGCCTCACGGCCTCAGCTGCCACCCTCTCGTTGTCCTGCACTAACTCTGACTGGTCTGCTTGCAGCTCCCTGTGGAGGCCAATACACGGGATCGGAAGGGGTGGTCCTGTCACCAAACTACCCGCACAACTACACAGCTGGCCAGATATGCCTCTACTCCATAACCGTGCCAAAGGAGTTCGGTAAGGACGGGCTTTGTTGTCATTTGTTCTCTGACTTCCCATGTTGCTGTTGGTGCTGAATTTCCTGTTCACAGATAGGAATGTCGTATGTGTCCTGACATGCTCAGTGTTGGGCGTGCACAGCTGGTGTGTGGACCAGGATGGTGCTGGTCAGGAAGGGCTGCTCACAGTCTGGTCCGCACAGGCCCAAAATGGGAAGTGGCATGTAAGACAGGTCGTCAGAGATGTCACGGTCTCTACTTTCATCCCAAAGCAGCACCAGGTATCGTCTGTGAAACAACAGAGGATCACGCTCATGTCCTGATACACATTTACACACTCCTTTGCCTGCCCAGTGAAATGCATGTGTCCTGGGCTGGCCTTTCGGGCCGTGGAGTTGTGGGCTGCCGCAGGTCTTTGCCACCATGCCCCACTCTTCCCTGACCCACCGAGTGACAGCCAAACCAGACTATTGGACACACTGTCACCTCCAAAGTCTTGCTCATTGTGGTCCACTTGGTGAAAAAAGTCCTTATGTTCCGTCCTTAGACAAAAAGGGAGGGCGGTACCTTCTCACTGTTTTATCAGCTTCTGCATCACTGGGACCAATATGCCTGTGAGGATGAAGCAGAGGAGGAAAGTTTATTTGGCTCATGGTGTCAGAGGGTCAGTCCACAGTCTAAAAACTCCATAGGTCTGGGCCCAAGTGCAGCAGAACACTATGGCGGAAGTGTGTGGCAGAGGAAGCAGCAAGAAACAGAGAGAGACACCACTCACCAGGGACTAAATATAGACCCCAAAGGCACACCCCCAGGGACCCACCTCCTCCAGCCACACCCTACCTGCCTACAGTTACCGCCCAGTTAATCCATTCAAGTGGATCAACCCGTTGATTGGGTCACACCTCTCATAATCATTTCACCTGTGAAAATCATCACATGATCTAACACCTGAGCTTTGGGGGACACTGCACACTAAACCATGAGACTAGCCGTAACACTGTCCCCCAGAAATGAGGACTTTCCCCACAACTGGGCAGGACATCCTGCAGCCTAAGTCCCTGGCCCTTTGTACTTTGTCCAGGGACACCCTCACCTCTTGTGCACAGCTTGACTCTCAGCAGATGAGATCCAGGAGCGCACCTGGGCTGAGCACCGGACACGTTAGAGCTGGGCCCAGGGAGCTCTCAGGACTGCCGAGTCCTTCAGAAGGCGGGAACCCCCTGTGCGCTCTGCGTCCCCATGTGCCACAGTCCCGCAGCCACGTCGGCCTCCTCCTCACTCCTCTTAGTTCCTCTTAGTTTCTGTCATGAAGTGGATGGTTTGCTAAAGATTCCTTGAAAAAAGTGGGAATTAAGTATACATATGGCTCACCCTCGTTCTACCTGAGACCCACGTGCTCCACCACCACGGTGATGAAACGCGATTGATCTGGAAACGGTGCGCGAGCGCTAGAACGCAGAGCAATCACGACGTTCTCGGCTGGAACTCTGCACCCTGGCTCCCCGAGCACTCCCGGGGCCTCCGCCCATCCGTGCGCCTCCTCGTGCTGCTCCCGGGAAATCAACACTCCCCGGTCACAGGCGCGTCACGCACGTGTCACACTCTGCTGCCGACGCAGCGTTCCAGTGAGCGTGCAGACATTTGCACACCCCTTGAGGGGCGCGGCCTCTTGTGTGCTCACCAACAACCTGGCTCGCGAAGCCAACGCGCACCTCCACGGTGTTGGCAGGATTCGGAGAGACTGCGGCGCTGTGGGGCCTTCCCATCAACAGGGAAAGGATGATTATCACCAACTTAAATTCACAAACACTAAGGGATGTTTTCATGGTAAAATAGGCATTCGTGTTTTCCTTTGAGAAGGGGTGTTCACACAACTTAACCTGTGAGACAACTAAACTTGTACAGAGGAATGACAGCAAGCCCTGGGGGTGCCGCTGAGCCAAGGCTATGAATGAGTTAATGTGAATTCGGTGGTGGGTTAACATAAATTGCTAATATAATAACTTCCTGTACTGAATTTTAAATTACCAAATTACGGTGCATTTTTATCTGTTTACTTTTTATTAAATAAAATGTCTCTGATTACACAAAAATTAATGGAATGCCTTTATAGATGTTCTTCTACTATTTTAATGCAGTATTTACTAAAAGAAAAAAAAATACTCGCTTAATGTTAAAATTACACAGAGAGCAGTAATTTTTCTCCTTTTATTAAGCACCAAAAGAACAAGAAGTAAACTAAAGTTGTTTTGTCACTGAAAACTTAAAGTGCAGAAAAAATAAATTTATTTTTACAGGACTGTTAGGACGGGGGTCCTGGGGCGGCCAGCCAGCCAGTCATGCACCCAAACTCCCCGATCCTTTCTAAAGCGTGCCTTCCCTCCACCCCTTATTTTCCAGTGGTGTTCGGGCAGTTCGCCTACTTCCAGACAGCGCTGAACGACTTGGCAGAATTATTTGACGGAACCCACGCCCAGGCCAGACTCCTCAGCTCGCTGTCCGGGTCTCATTCAGGTTAGATGCTTTCATGATCCCCTGAGACGTCTGTGGTGACTCATTTTAAATGTGTCTATTTCTTTGTTTAGATGAATGAAAAATTTAGCAATTGTCTTTGTAGTTGTGTTCAGCAAAAGCTTGTTTTGGATGCGAACTTTCAGAAGTGTCTTGCCCCATTGAGAAAACACCCACCTTTATCATGTTACTTGGTAAGATTGTACAACATGTCATATGTCAATAGAACAGGTAAGTATCAGAAACAGATTGAGCACTCACTTGCAGCATGTATTTGTTCTGCTTCTTAATCCTCTCCCTGGAGTCAAAAACTCTTAACGATTTGTAAATCATTTAAAACCTGGACATGGGCACATATAGAGAATATCCATGGATTCTGGTACCCATGGAGGGTTCCCGGAATCAGTCCTCCTCAATACCAAGGGAAGGCTCCATTCTGTTAGATTAATTAATCAAAATCTACTTACCGTACCCCTTGTCAATGGGTCAGCCACTTTAATTGTATTTCTGCTACCATTTCAGCATTCACTAAGTAAATTTGGTAAATTTGCTAACTCAGTTACCAAGTGAAGTGAAGGATATGTATCAATCTTGAAGCCACTAACATTGATTTAGTTATTTCCAGTTTTTCATGATTTCTTTTTTGTTTTTTGACCCTTTTATTTGTTCTGATTAGTCATACACACCACATTTATTCAACATTGTCCTTGAAACTCTAGCCAGAGCAATTAGGCAGAAGAAAGAAATTAAAGGGATACGAATAGGAAAAGAAGAACTCAAACTATCACTATTTGCCAATGACATGATTCTATATTTAGAAGACCCAAGAAATTCCACCAGAAAATTTGTAGAACTAATAAATGAATTCAGCAAAGTAGCAGGATACAAAACTTTCTTAAAATATTTTTTTAGGTGTTGACAGACCTTTATTTTTATTCATTTACTTGTATACGGTATTGAGAATCTAACCCAGTGCCTCACACATACTAGGAAAGTGCTGTACCACTGAACCACAATCCCCATCCCAGGATATAAAATTAACACCCATAAATAACTATTTCTTGATGAATGAAACATCTAAAGATCCTGTTTGCTATTTTCAACCAACATTCTATGGTGGAAGCTTTATGAAGACAGGCTTTCAAAATCTTGACACATAGTAACAAATTCTTATACCCGCTTATACCCGCTCCAGGCTGCTCAGGATAGGATACAGGCCAGGGTCTCTGAAGAGGTTACAATTTTATTTCAGTAGGCGTTTTCTGAGTGTCTTCATTTTTTAAATCAGCTTTGGATTCAAAGAAATTTTCTTAATTTTAAGAAAAATCCTAGCAAGCAAGGATCAAATCAGTGTAAATTTGCTTTCTTCAGCAGAAAGTAAAAATGAAATAATGATTGAATACTTTGTACTGGAATGCACCCAGAGGAACAGAATTTTAAAGCCTTGATAAAAGCAATGGTCTGGTCTTAAACCCAAAAATGAAGTTTATTTTTGTTAAAGTTCAAAAATTCATTGTGAAATTCCAAGTTAAAATTTATCTTGCTGAATGAATACTGTCACCCACACAGGGCTGAGTATTTTCTTGCCCCCAGGAATGATCTCTGTCTTCATCTCTAGGTGAAACGTTGCCTTTGGCTACATCCAATCAAATCCTGCTTCGATTCAGCGCCAAGAGCGGGGCAGCCGCCAGGGGCTTCCACTTCGTTTATCAAGGTACCTGCACCACCCGCCTCCCCCACTCAGAGCCGCTAACCCTGCAGCTACACCCTTTCCAGACAGACCACTCGAGTAGCCATGCTGCTCTTCTGTGATATTAAAGGAATTGAGGTTATTTATGTAAGATAAAACTATTTAACGAAAGTATTATTTGTTGTTTTAACACTTGAATTTTCTATTTCTATCCCCAAGCCATAATAACATCTCATTTTTCCAGCACTATCTGGAGACAGATCTTCATCAAGTGACCTTTGTATAGCTCTGCATATCTCACAATGTCTGCAAATATAATATTTTATCTGCTTAAGTAAACCATTTCATTAGAGTTTAGATCTTTGTAAGGGCTTGAATGAAATACACTTAAAATATGTCAGGTAAATCCACCTGTAATTGGAAAAATTAACTTAAACAACAATTTAACAAAACCAACCAAGCAAAGGACACTTAGATACCTCTCACTTTACCTACCTAATTTCATTTGTTTGTGGTTTTATTACCTTTTGACTCTTCTACACTATTATGTTATTTTTAAATTTGGAACTCATTAAAAACAAATTTGGGATTGCTTCAAAGATCTGAAGTCTGAAGAATTTCCCCTAGTATGCTCCCCTGTGTTGCATATTCATTAAATGAACTCAGGAAACTGCCAGGTAACTGCATACAAGTTTGGGGGTGACAGCAGGGGTCACGTGCATCTTGTCATGCCTACAGACGGGGATCTGAGTGAGATTTTCCTCAAAGAGAGAACCTGTCCAGACCTAAGGAGCATTCTTGGTTTAGTGTTCCTCTAGCCCAGAGAGGCCACCAGTAACCCCTAAACATTCTCTTTCAGTTGGAGGGAAATCACTTTTTAGCAATGCCTTCTTTCCCTTAATAAAGACTTCAGAAAGCATCCTTGATATTATGTTTTCAAAAATTATGGAAAATAATAAGTCATCTAATTTATACCTCCTATCTAATAATCTCACATTACAAAAGCCACACCATCAAAATATTTCACTGTAAACGAAGCCTCAGTTTCAACAATAAGAATATTTAAAGAATAGTGGAAAGAAAGTGGGAATAATGATTGCCAGATAAGTAGGAGGCAAAAATATTTCTAACCCAGTTTAGGCAGGAGTTGGTTAAAGCATTATGGTATTGAATTAAATGTACTCACATTGTAAATTTGCAGCTCTTATTAAAATATGAAAAATTAGCTAGTATTTCTTAAAATTTGACTTTATTAGAAGAGTAACTAAAGAGCCCACCTCTTGTCACTCCTAATTCTCTTCAAATAAAATTCTAAATTACTTCTCAAAAGCATATTCACAAGCCAAAATTCAGGTAATATATGTAAAGAAACTGGACCAATTATCTAAGTATATTTTTCCTCCTGGAAAAATTCAAATCATGGCATTCTCTGCATTCTCTGCTTCTCCAAGACACTTCCTCTGATTTTTGATAAAGATCATGAAATTGTTAGATAATCAGATGAAATATCTCATGCAAATGACTCAGTGTCTTTATCTTCAAATGTTATCCTCAGAAAACATGTTTTTGAAATTATGTTTTCTTGTTTAAAAGCATACATGATCATTAAAAGAAAAGCAGAGAGTAAAGGAAGACATTTATAGAAGGAATCTAGCTTCCTTGTTCTGAAGAATATGTACTGACTAACATCTTCAATATTTTATAAAGTTCCAATATACCTTTTATTTCTTGCTTGTAACCATTGAGGTTATGCAAAAATCAGGGTCTTTTCATCAGAGCTAAATCCTTTGCAGATACAAAAAGAGGCTCATGAATGCAAGTTATAAATCACTCAGCAGCAATGGGGAAAGTTTCAATACATATGAAAGGTAAATTGAACGTTGGTTCTTGAAAGATAGCTGTTATATTGAAGCCCAGAAATTACTTGAACCCTATCCTGTGAGTTTCCTGAACAGCACTTCCTATGCCAGTTTCTGCTTCCTTCTTTTGTGAATTATTAAAGCTTAAAATTGCACAGTGACTTCTGACCTCTCTGGCAATGGGTCTAGGGCTCGTGACCAGACAGCTTGACTGCGAAGGGCTGCTGGGAACATCGATGAACACAGATGAGCGGGTCGGAGTGCAAAGCCTGGGTCCATCCGTGGCTCTCTGCTCCCTGCTCCCCGGTTATCCTCATTCTAATGTGGAGGCATCAGTAACGATGAAGCACAGCCTCGCCTCTCAAACTTACGAAGAAAAGAAAGGAAGCGTGTACAGGGACTTTTTCACAAGGTGTCCTAATATCCTAGGATTTTGCTGGATTTGGTTCCCTTGTTTTCCATAGTCACTGAGAGTAGGAGGCTGCATTTGGGAAGCCCGAGGGTGGGAAGAGAGTTAGCACACATGGAAGGCCAGGAGTCCACCGGCAGCACAAAGCAGCAGTTAGCTCTGGAGCACAGATCTGCCGCTGAGCTGGTGCCGTAGTTGGGTGGGGCACATGGCTGTTCGGTGCTGTTCATTGGGAACTCAGGGCTTGGCTGCTGTCTGGGAGTGGAGCTGCACACTCGCAGTACCCAGTTGTGCAAGAAGGATCTATGCAGCAGAGGTAGGTGGGCTCAGTTTGCAGCCCATCCCCGGGGACCGAGTGCCCTATCCTGCTGTGTGGCAGTGTCCTGGACCCCATTGGTCAACAGACTTGAGAAGCAGAGGCTATGGTGAGAACCAGTCCCGCAGGAATGCTCAGCACTCCCCACTGAAGCAGAAGGTCTGGGAGTGTTATTCCTGCATGCGCAAGTTCCTGAAGACGCGACACAGGCACTTCTTACACCGGAAGCCTGGGCATGTTTGGTCTTGCATGTTTCTTCTTAGATACGAGAGGGTTTCCTTACCTGGTTCCTACCTCCCAGGAGTTCCCAGGTGTTCCCAGGTGACTCCTGTCACCTCCTCTCCATTCCTGAGACCCCTGACCCTTTCACTGCCAGGCAGAGACTGGCAGAGCCTGGGATGTGCTACACAGTTGTGGGAATCCTCGTCATTCCTCACCAAAGGCCAGTGTATTCTTAGGTCAGAGCAAAGGTTAAAAATCGCCCACAGCATTACTTAGTAAGTCAAGTATTAGAAGAAGCCTTTGATTCTGTTCTGTGAAGTCATTACTTTGCATTAGAAACATTTTGGTGACACAAAGTGTATATGCCTCTCAGTACTGAGATCCACACTGATTTCCGATCAGTGGACGGTCCAGCAAAGACCAGCTAACTGTGGCCATGATCCACCTTCCTGCCTTCCACAGGCAGGTGTGCACTGTGGCACACCATCCACACCTCCTCCTCTGCCCACTCTGCGGCAAGCTGGCACCTAGGTTTCTCATCAACACCATGCTGTCTCTAACGCTCCTGTGTGCAGGCCAGGGGTTCCCCCGGCCTGCTTCCTCCTGTGTTCCAGGACGCAGTTCAGGGCTTCCTTCCGCCTCCCAAAGAACTCACACCAGAATTACTAAACTGGAAGGATCTAGGTAGATTTCTCCCACTTTAGTAAACTGTAAAGATTTACAGTGGATTTCTTGGGTAAAAGAAAGCCATGTGTTATAACACCTCTCCAGAGGGCACTGTTTAGAAACGTCCACTCGTCTGTCTCTCCCTTTCCATGGCATGGGTGCTGGATCTCCAACCCTGACAGCAGCTCTCCTTACCAGCCTCCAAGTGGTGCCCTGAATATCACCTCCCACACCCCCAGACATGCCCAGAACAGCATGTCAGTCCCAGACACGCCCACAACCCATCCCTCCATGACCACGCCCACAACCCCATCCCTCCCTGGCCACACCCACAACCCATCTCTCCCTGGCCACGCCCACAACCCCATCCCTCCCTGGCCACGCCCACAACCCATCTCTCCATGGCCACGCCCACAACCCCATCCCTCCCTGGCTACTCCCAGAACAGCATCTCAGTCCCAGACACCCCACAACCCATCCCTCCATGACCACGCCCACAACCCCATCCCTCCCTGGCCACGCCCACAACCCCATCCCTCCCCGGCCACGCCCACAACCCCATCCCTCCCTGGCTACTCCCAGAACAGCATCTCAGTCCAGACACGCCCACAACCCATCCCTCCCTGGCCACGCCCACAACCCCATCCCTTCCTGGCCACGCCCACAACCCCATCCCTCCATGACCACGCCCACAACCCCATCCCTTCCTGGCTACTCTCAGAACAGCATCCTTCTCCGATTTTTCCAAGTCTACCTCTCCTTTTAGATGACATGGATTGTAACACTTAATTGGTTTTCCACTTTAAAGATATTCACATTTTTGAATTAAGAGCTTATGAAATGTATAGTTTTTACAAAGAAGTTTCAGCATAAAATTTATTTGGAATCCAACAATATATTTTCACATTCCCCTACTGGTAATGGCTTGTCAGATCAGATGTTTCCATGCCAGAGGGGATGAGGTGAGGACGGGTGTTCTTCAGTCACCGAAGGAAACAGGGCAGTGCCTTGGGTGGACACTGCAGGCTCTTCCTGCGGGTACGGGGATATGTTTTGTTCGGGGGTTGCCCTGCACCTCCTGTGAGGGGCAGCAAGAGCTGCATGCACGCGTCTGCAGCTATGTCCGCGGTGGTGGCGGGTGACTAATGAAACCATCGGGCGGCGCTTCCCCTACAAGGCGGGCACACGTCCCTGGTGCTTCCACACTCAGCCCTGCAGCAGCTGTCCTCCCGACATCAGCTGCTTTGCTTCTCACCGGCCTCGCCAGCACGGCCCTGTTCCCTGCCCACAGTCGGAGCTGGGGTTTGTTTGGCAGCAGTGTGGAATGTTGCCGACTGGTGGAGAGGAATCTCGGTGGAGGGCAGACGCTGTGGGGGAGGCCAGTTGAAGGTGCACGCCCCAGGCCTGGCTGGGAGGGCCGGGTGCAGGACAGACCTGGGCTGTCCCCAGACCCGCAGGCCCCGTGGCTGAGTTTCGTGGCTTCCTCTCTCCCACCTCTCAGATGTTGGAATCTGTCTCCTCTCTTTGCTTTCCACATGTCGTCTTCTGAGAAATGTTCTCCAGGATTGCATTCAAACGCAGATGTCACTCTTTAAATGTTGGTTGCTTTAAAAATAAACAGCAGTCAGGTTCAGGAAGACAGTTTTAGCAGGGTAGCGAGTCTCCCTGGTGCTGAAAGCTGTCTCTCCTGCCAAGGATGAAGGCAGCCTGCATCACACTCGCAAGAGTCCCTGTACTTGAAGTCTCTGAGATACGTGGCGCCTTTGCCATAGAACATACTCTTTCCAAGTACTTGGGCATAAGCACGGAGATCTCCGTGGGAGATGCTTCTTCATTTGGTGAAAAATCCTTGAGATAACTATGGAAGTCTCTCTTGGGTATATTTTCCCCCTTTATACCATTTTTCAACTGTAACACAATTCTTAGGCATAGAGGTCTGACAAATATAATTTTAAGCAGTACTCTATTACATCAGAATTTGATAGTTATTCTATATTCCTCTATTAGTTAGGGGAATACTTAATTCTGATATATCATCAATTTTTTCAACGATAGAAAATAGATGATATGTACTTTTATCAACTTTCATTTCTGATAGAAAATATGTCAACACTGAATTGAAATGTAGTTCAGTCAAAATGATCTTTTGACTTCCATTCTCATGGAATAGCTTTCTTTGCAGCAGTTACCAAGATAGTGTCTGCCACTGTTCAGAACAATTGGAAGAGGGATGCCGGGGTGCTTAGGAGAAGCAGCCCGAAGACAGGGCCCTTGGTAAAGAGAACTAGTCCATGAACACATTCGCTCCAGGGCTGAACCACTGAATAAGAAACAGCAAGGACTGAGAACAGGATCCCACACACCAACACATGCTGTCCCTGACTACAGGACAAAGCAGACGTGCAAACTTCAAAGTCTGTAACTGTCTCCAGAGGCTTGCTGGTTGCCACAGAGCCTTTGCCAGTTGAAGTAGTTTTCAAACTTTACCCCATGTTCTATTTACAGGCAGAGAAATCTCTTGCAGATGGCACTTTCTGACATACAACCTAAGTAAATGTCTCACCCAACGTTGCACGAAGACTCTCCTGCCAATACTGACCACCCAAGGACACTAAGACACACACCTGTCATCTCACAGAGTTAGGGTTTTGCCTCCTGTGGCAAAACCACACACCATGGGAAACCAACAGTCTCAGAGAGCCCTGGGGGCTTGTGAAAGACTGGCCTAGTTCCAGGGTGTTGGAAGGATTGGTGTGACTTCTCCCTGGGCTTGGGGCTGCTGGGAGAGGGGACTTCAGGTCACTGTCCTCATTCTTATCCAGGAGGTAGAAGGATCAGAGCAGCCAGGGCTGGCGAGAGTAGGGAGCCCTGCTCCGGCTGGACACAGGGGCTCCTTGGGCCTTTTCATGGCTTGCATCATGACCTTTCTCTCAGTGCCAGGCAGCTGGAGATGCCCGGGCTCTTCCCCCTCACTCATTCAGACAGAATGGCGTCCTTTCCTGCTAAAACGTTTTATTGAACTTTAGTCTTGCCGTGGAGAGTCGCCAGGGTCCCTAAGAGGTGGTCTGGGTTCTTCCAGTGTGGGTGCCACTTCCCCTCCCCCCCACCCCTCCCCTCCCCTCCCCTTCGCTCCCCCCTCCCCCCTCTCCTTCCCTCCCATGGGGTTTTTGTCACACAGCCAGGGTTGACTGAACAATGGGCCTCAGGTTGAACCTCCCTTGCCTGAGTCTTCCCTCTGCCTAGAGTGAATAGTTCCGTTCTGCTTCCCATGACTGTTACGGGGCACAACTTAAGAACAGACCGATCACCAATGAGAAGTACAAATGTGAGAGTCTTTATTAAGCTGACCAGCTGACTGTCTCACACAATGCCCAAAAAATGGCTATTGGGAGAACAGCCCCGACCACAGGGTTGTAGGGGTTCTTATACCAAAAATCACATTAATCATAAGTGTCTGTTGCTATGATTCGAAATTACACATTGACATCATAAGATCATCGACAGAGGGGGAAGTGGGTCAGAATGACCCTTACCTAGGTACAAACTGAAGAATGGTTGCTAACATCCACACAATCACTGTTCACATGGTACATTGTTTAGGAGCAACAGGGATCAAAAGAGAGCAATTTTTCATTACATAAGAATTGTCATTTTGTATTGCTAAACGTCACGCTAAGTAACTGATGATGGGCACAGAGGCGGGCTGCTCCCATGGGAGAAGCTTATTTCCTATATAACGTGGAGTCTCAGAGCAAAATGGAGTCTGTTTAGTCATTTCCCTTAGAGTCTGACCTGTAACATTCTCATGGAGTCAGATCTGTCAGCCCATCACAGTGACACATGCTGCCTTTCTTATCCTAGTGACATGAACATGTTCTAGGTACATAGTGCAGTGTTGTTAACTGCAGGCAGAACTTCTTCGGCTTCCCCAGCCGGGCCCTGGGCCTGCCCACTGTGCTGTTGGCTTGTGTAAGCACATGATCGTAGCTCCTAGACTGCCTTGTGTGTGTGGCGGTGGGCAGCACTGGTCCCTTGGGGACTGGCGTGTTTCACTTTGCAGGTGTCCTCGAGGTGCAGGACTTCCTTCCTTTCTAAGGTCAAGTCACATTCCAGTGTACACATGTTTAGACCCCACCTTCTTTACCCATTCTTCTGCTGACAAGACAGCTTGTTCCCCTCTCTTGTCTATAGTGAGTGATCCTACAGAGAGCTTTGGGGTACAGAGTTCTTCTGGGAGCCCTGAATTCAGTTCTCTCAGATGAATATCCAGAGCTGAGCCTGCTGTATCATGTGGTAGTTCTATTTAAATTTTCTTACTAAATGGCAATGGTCATGTCATAAAGAATCTGTATAGGCTGGCTTTCCCCACTAGATTTTAAGATGATGGAGGCTTGTTTTAGTCAGCATTTTTGCTGCTATGACTAAAAGACCTCACAAGAACAAATTTAGAGGAGGAAAAGTTTATTTTCAGAGGTCTCAGTCCATGGACAGTCAGCTCCATCCTTCAGAGCTAGAGGTGAGGCAGAACAACATGGCGGAAGAGTATGGCGGAGGGATGATGATCAGAAAGCAGAGAGAGATAGAGCTCCACATATCGGATACAAAATATACACCCCAAAAGCACATCTCCCATGACCCACCTCCTCAGCCACACCCTACCTGCCTTCAGTCACCACCCTGTAAATCCCATCGGGGATTAATTCACAGATTGGGTGAAGGCTCTCATAACCCAATCATCTCTCCTCCAAACCTTCTTGCATTGTCTCACACAAACTTTTGGGGGACACCACATCCAAACCATAACGAGGCTGAATTCGGTTTCTCTCATTGTGATATGGTGGTGTACTCCTTTGGGTATTCAATTACTTGCTTGAATGCTAATCAGCCCTCATAAAGCACTGTTCTTATGCCCATTTCCTGCTCTAACTGGGAAGTCTGAGGTGGTTCTCGGGTCACCCTGAGCTTGGAGGTGGGTGTGGAGCTGCTCCCGGGGCCAAGCCCCACAGAGGGGTTTGGAGGCGTCGACCTCTGCAGCAGCCTCACTCTCAGCCTCAAGTCTGTTCTCTAGACAAGGTTCATGTTCTGCCCATGAAGACTCAGACAGATGTGTTCTGCTTGCCTTTAGCTGTCCCTCGCACCAGTGACACCCAGTGCAGCTCCGTCCCCGAGCCCAGATACGGGAGGAGAATTGGCTCCGAGTTCTCTGCAGGCTCCATCGTTCGATTTGAGTGCAACCCAGGGTACCTGCTTCAGGGTTCTACGGCTATCCGCTGCCAGTCCGTGCCCAACGCACTCGCTCAGTGGAATGACACGGTGCCCAGCTGTGTTGGTGAGTGGCCTCTGCAGGTGGGGCGACAGGCTCAGGCTGTGGCTCACAGTGCCCAGTGCAGAGCTGCTCTCCAGGGTTGCTATCTGGTCCACCCAGAGTGGCCGTCTCCTCAGCTGCATGATGAGCAGGTTGTGCTCTGAGAAGTGACTGAGCAGCAGCCAACCTGAAGAACGGCTGTCCTGAGACTCTAGAGCAGGGCCAGAGATGCTTCCCCTCTCCACGTCTGAAAGCAGGCCTCGACTCTGAGGTCAGGCTGTAGGACATAATCTCACTCTGGGGTAAAGTGTGATGAAGCAGATTGACTGTAGTACTTGGGTAATGCTCTTTGAATACATCTGTGCTGACGGATGTCTGAAAAGCAAGAGGTTAATGCAGCCTGAGTGGCAATGGCATTGTTAGTTAGAGTGTATTTGCTTCATTTTATGTAGAAAACTCTGGTGTAATCATAATTAGCACTTGCATTCATTTGCATTTTAAGCATCTCTTCTTTGCCTTCTACTTGCTCATAAATCCCTAGTATCATCTGGAGTTGCAGGGCTGTGTTGGAAGAGAGCACTCTGCAGTGGGCTTCAAATTAAGCAGATGAATTATTCTAAATAGAAGTCACTTCGGAGATGCCATTGGTAGGTGCAGTCCCTTCTTAGGAAACCTGAAGAGATGCATTTAGAGGCTCAAAGGCTGGAAGTTAGTAGCACAATAGGTAATCATCATTGGCATGGCTAATTTCAGAGAGACTAAACTCTACCTTGGCTAAAAATGCCATTAGAGCCCTATGGTACAGGTGAAGTTCCTCTTACCATCTGACCACACAGGAAAAGAAAACTGATACCAAATTAACATCCTTGCTGCATTTTACACTTATTCCATGTGGCTTCTAGTTCCATGCAGTGGCAATTTCACTCAACGGAGAGGGACGATTCTTTCCCCTGGGTACCCTGAGCCGTATGGCAACAACCTGAACTGTGTATGGAGGATCACGGTCACGGAGGGCTCTGGAATCCAGGTGTGTCCCTCCAGCCCAGGGCCTCTGGGCTTAGCCAGCTATCCTGGGCTTTCCTTCTTTCCTTTGCTCCTGTCTTTGCCCACTCTTCCTTCCCTCCCTCCCTCTTTCCATCCACCCTTCCTTCCCTCCTTCCTTCCTTCTTTCCTCTCTTCCTCCTTTAGATTGGTCATCTTGAATAGCATAGAACATAATCTATTTCTCTTTTCTTAAAATTTCTACAAAATATTTTCTATTTAGAATACAAACAATTTTAGAATAAAAATTGTCAAGAGTGTTATTTGTAGAGATCTCTGTGTCCTTTCATGGATTATTTTCTTTGCTTTTGATATATGTTTATCACCATCTGATTAGATTAATTATACTCAACCATAAATGAATATTGACTGCACGTCGTGGTGGTTTGCAGATTCAGGTGATCAGCTTCGCCACAGAGCAGAACTGGGACTCGCTTGAGATTCACGACGGTGGGGACGTGACTGGCCCGCGGCTGGGAAGCTTCTCAGGTAGGGGACAGCTCCCGGTCTCTGCTGCTGGGTCGGGATGGGAACCCAAGCAACCAGCAGTGACCGCTGCTGGGGGTTCCCTGCCGGGTTCCTGCGCCTCCAGTGTCCGCAGGGACCTCGTGATCCAGGGAGGGACCCTGAGCCGCTGAGCTCTGCGGAGGTGTCCCGAGGCTGGTTGTGGACAGCAGAAGCCAGTGGCAGCCCTGCAAGCAGGCGGGGAGGGGTGAGGGACGAGGGACGGTTCTTGACCTGGGAGTGGCTCTGTGCCCGGGGCCCCCCGCGCCTGCGGTCCGTCCGTTGTGCCTTGTTCCAGGAGCACCGTCCTTCTCGCCTCAGGGCCCCAAGTGCTGCCAGCTCGGGGGCCAGACCTGCTGCCTCCAGCTGCAGCCAGCCCTCTCGCCTTCCCGGGCTCTCCATGGCACAGATGCCCGTGCACCAGGTGGCTGCCGTGGTCCCTGAGTGCCTCGCAGACCTGGGTCGGTTTGCCTCTGCCCTAGCAGCTCATCGCGCTCCCCACTACGTGAACTTCCCCATCGGAGTAGGGGTGACCAAGGCCCCCGTCCTCCTGGCCGCAGCCTGGTCACAATGGCCAGCCCTTCCAAAGCACCGGTGTGCTGGTTCCTGCTCACACCCGACCCATGTGACCTTGGAAATAGCAGGTGGAACAAGGTTCTGTGCTTTCCTCCTCTTAAAACGAGGGACAAAGATTTAGACGTAGAACTGTCCGAGGTGACAAGTGATGATTCCCTGAGTCACACCCCAGTCTGCTCCTGCGAAATGACCCTGAGGCGTGTCACCCATAGCCATCATGGCCCCTGCCAGCCCCAGGAAGGAAGGCAGGGTTTGTGGGGCGCATGCCTCTCTGTGCGGCCCCTGCATGGAAGGCAGGGCCTGGAGAGGGCCGGGCCCTTCTCAGGGTCTGCCCGAGTTTAACCCTGTCACTTTAAGTGTGTGGGGCCCAGGTCTCTGGCTATGGGCAGATGAATGCACAGAGGTGTCGTGCAGTGCGGTGCCTGAGCGCCCTGCGGACCCGTGAGCGGTGCTGACTGTCCTGTGCTCTCCGCACCCTGCGGAGCTACCACCACAAATGGCCAGTTGAGGTCCAAGGCAGGTAGGTGTCTGGCATTCACCAGAGCAGTATCACTTCAGCCTATAGGTAGGAACCCGGATCTACTCTCATTCTGTTCGAGAACATAAGCACACGATGGCTAGGCTTCTGGTGCTGTAGGAGGGTAAGTGAAATTCTTTCAGAATTCAGAAAAACACAAAGCATTGTAACAGATGAGTGATATGGCTGGGCAAATGGACTTGGCACTGCCTGCAAGGAGGACCTGCGGCTGTGAGCTGGTAGCCAGCACACACAGCTCGCCGTTTTGCTCAGTTCTCTACGTAGTTCGTTCATTTTCTAGACATCGAAGCTTCTTGAGAAAGTGTACTGATCTGCCTTCGTCACACACAATTCCTAGCACCTCTCACACATTCTAAAGAATTCACTTGGCAAAACATGTTTGCCAAGTATGTGTTTTGGCACATTTTTATCTGCAGATCAAATCTCACCATGTGGCAGATCTCTGTGTGTAACAGCCTCCTGTTCAGCCTTCTCTTGAATGACGGCCATGGACTCAGCTTTGAAAATGCGATGCTCTGTTTCCTCATTTGCACTTGGAGTCAGCCAGGTTTTCAGATGAAAGTGTCTTCTGTTGAACTCAGTTTCCACCTAACATTCTCAGGCAGGAACGTGTCACTGAACACACCATAAATGCATGTGAGGCCAGCAAAGGGCCAGAGCAGGCAATAATGAGGCAGCCATGGGACTGACCAAAGTGGCAGGAAAGCGACTTAGAGTAATGGAAGACATGAGCCATGTCCTAGGGACATATGCCAAAGAGTCACGCTGAAAAACAGTGACTCTTCTCATTCCTGTTTTTGAAGTTAGCAAGTAGAAATTTTCTTAAAAAGTTTCTAGACAAACATTTCTGCAATTCAGTTCTGACACCCTTTGCTGGCATTAGGGCTAGTTTGCATGGACTGCACAGCTGGGAGGCAGCACTCTCCGCAGACACCAGCTGCAAGCTCCAGAGCCCCCAGGCCACCTGCACGGCCCCCAGCAGGGACATCCACTCAATACCTCTCTGAAGTAACTCACCGTACTTAGCAAGCTGTGCTTCTACTTAGGATTGCAGTTCTATTAAAAAGGGCACAAATCAGACCGACCAAGTAGACTCAGAGAGTGACAGCAGGCGGGCCCAAACTCAAAGCCCTCATGTCTGCAGATATGCCCCCTTCCAGGCACATGGTGTGTGTCACCACCCAAGGTCAGTGAGCTTTGGGGCGAGGGTTTTCCTTGGTCTTGTGGATGAAGTTCAGCCCCAAGGCTGAACTGATCTGCCACCCTCTGCCCTCCCAGGGATCCCGAGGCTGGTCGACACTGTGGCTCAGGCCCAGCAGCCGACCCTTCCAGTGGCTGCCCCAGTGGGGGTGGCTGTGCTACGGTCGTAACCACACTAACCACCATGCATGACGGGGACGGGCTTCCCACTGCAGGTGTCAAGGGGCGAGCTCGTCTCCTGGACAGCTGGGACCAAGCCGGACAAGCCTGCCCTGCACAGTGGCCGCTGCTGGCAGCCGGAGCAGGACTCCTGCTGCTGCTCTGATTTCTAAGCGTCTCTGATGTGAGATACATAAGAATGAGGACCTTTGCTCTCACTGAATATTGAGACCATGCGGGTGGATGTAGCTGTTGGCCTCGTAGCCTTGTTTTCTTGATACCAGATTTCACCACAGTCTTGCCTGATGCATGCTGGTCAATGGCTCTGCGATGGGGTGGCTAAGCCGGAGGCAGCTCAGAGCTGGTCCCTGGTGGGCAATTTAGATGCTTTTCCAAAGCAGAAATGCAGGTTCTTTACGGTGCAAGACTCAGGTTTGAATCCAGTAATTCTTCCCAAAATAATCTTAGAATTTGTTTGTTGCTTTGAACTTAATTAGTAGAAAAGACAAAGATGTAAGCATTTCAGAAAACTAATAGTGGCTTAAATATAAAAATAAGTGAACCAAGATTTCATTAACTAGTCAGTGAAGATGTAAATCTAATTAAAAGTATGTAACTGGGCCCTAACAACATATAATAATTTTGCTTTATATAGTAATTTTTGTATCCAATTAAGACAAGAGAGCTGATGCAATGTCTCCATGTGTTTAGATTTCAAGTTCCTTTCACCAAAGCAGGTGGGTGGGTGCCGTGTGTCACCGGCGGCACAGGTTTTCTGAAGTTGAACGGACCTCCGTATTTCACAGTTTAACTTTCACGCATCCGTGTGATTCTAAGAGCCCGGAGTTGTCTGATGTTCTCTGAGGCGTCTCCAGCTCCCACACAGTGCCGCCCTACTGACGGAACCCAGCCCTCCGCCCTCCCTCCTCGGCTGGGCTGGGCCGTTGGCTGGTGCTTGTCACCTGAGTGTCCTGGGAGAAGCACAGAGCAGGGGCAGGTTCACCACTTGGGGTCATTTAGGATTGCAGCTCTTGTGATACCAAGTGTCTCTGTGCTTGACGGGAAGAAAATCACCAGGAAAACTCCTGACGTGCTCTCTGTGTGGAGCGGTTCGTGGTCTGGATGGCGAAGTGGCCGTAGAGACTGGTGTTCCTCCTCCCGCTCCCACAGGGCTCTGCGTGGAAACCAGTGGACACTCTCCTGCATTCACTCTTCCCCAGAGGAGGAGAGACGGACTGCTGGGGGACTGGGCTGCAGGGAGCGTGGTCACTGAAGCGCAGGCCCTCACGCCTCATGCCCCACCTTCTCTTTTGCCTTTTCCTCTGCAAATAGATGGGGCTGGGGCTGTTTGTCTATTTTCCTCCCCTATTCGGCCCGCGATGTCTAAGGGACCTTTTATTTTCACCCCTGCAGCCTCCCGGGTGAGTTTCATGATGTCTACTCCACAGCTCGTTCCCAATCTCTGACCTGCCTTCTGCGTGCAGACCCCGGGGTCTCAGTCCGAGGCCCAGTGGGTGAAGAAGTGCCAGGCAGGCAGCAGCCTCAGGCGCAGGACGTTACCCCACACGGCTCGTCAGAAGCCAGCCTCTTCCTTTTGAGGGTTGTGAGGTGTTTGTCCTGATTTTAAAAAGAGAACTTGGTCTCACTTCTGGCTCTGGGTCCTCTCCTATTCACTCTTGGTCAGACACACGAGGCAGTGAAGAATGGGTTGTCTGTAGACTCCGCAGGAATTGGTTGGTTTCAGCGGATTTTGTTAAGGGCAGGATGAATTTTAAGATTTCATATTGCCCTCTTTCCTTTCCTGTGTTCTTTTTGGATTGTTTGTCTTGGTTAGGGACCAAGTGAGGGGAAGTGGTCCGAGGTGGCATCTGGTAGGGGTGGGGAGTGACATTCCTGTGGAGGGGAAGGTCAGCAGCTGAGCACAGAAAACACACACAGGGGATGAGGCATCCCAGGCCTCTCAGTGCCCAAGAGGAGCGTTAGAAAGCCGCGGTCCAGGAAGGCTGGGCAGAGCTGCTGCGTGTGGTCTGATCAGAGACGGTGGTGTGTGCTCGTGGTGGTATAGACTGCCCTGCTCCCGAGTGGAAACCCATGTGTGGGGCTCCCTGTGTCCGGCCTGTCTTCCGAGGCGTGCAGCAGGGACACCCCTCCACAGCACCCTCCCCGTGCCCACGCGCACCTGCTAAGCAGGACTCTGACCTGTGCTCCCCCAGGGGACCAAAATCCCTGGAGAACACGTGGCTCCAAGGCTGCAGTAGGAGGAAAATCACTAAGAGCTATTTTGCATAAAATAAAAGTTCCCGACCCCTTGCTGAGGTAAGTCGGGTCCCTGCTGAGGGCGCCAGCTCGTAGATGCAGGTGTCAGGGTCGAAGGCCATCGTCTGGCAACGATGACGACAATGATGAAGCTTTGGAGCATCGTGGGTGCTGAGGGTGGAGAGGCCCAGGACCTGCGCAGTCTCAAGACCCCCATCCCAGGATCACCACGGAAGGGGACAGCAGTGACCACAGCCACGGCAGCACCACCATCCTGAGTGAAGAGCACCAAGGATCCTGGATGAGGGGCCATGGCCTGTGTTGCTCCCTGATGGCCCGGCTCCCAAACAACCAGGAACACAGCTCGGCTCCTTGCCACCTGGCCCTGGCTGTGGTGTGAGCTGCCCCTGCGGCCAACACAGGCAGCCATCCAAGGGTCCAGGCCAGAAGACCAGGGCGAGGTGTCAGCGCAGAAACCATTGCAGCCTCTTTGCTGGCAGGTGGTTGGGACTTAGCAAGGGCTGGAGCTCAGGTGGCAGCGTGGCGTCCTGCTGGTCTGGACCCTGTTTTAAGAAGGTGGGCTGGATTTTATAAGACAGGAGTCTCGTGTGCACAGCTTGTTCACGAGTGGCTTGGGATAGAGCAATCCCAAACACACGCATACCTATGTGTGTATTATAGGTAGTTATCTAAAAAAGAATCTTGTAAGTACCATTATCTAACAAAGTGGATGCACCAGAATGTCCCGTATCGCACCTGCAAGTTTTCTTTAAGCTAGAAATTATTTCAAAACTCTAAGAATGAGATTTTTTAAAAAATTATATGGAAAAAAGGACCAATCATTCAAAAAGTTTGAATGTGTTGGCATGCAATCAATATTTAAACATGTTTGTTTCTGCAATGCTTTAAAAAAGTACTGATAAAGGAGATATTGAACTCATCTTAGTTGTTGAATAAAACAAACAAGAATGAGCAGGCATCAGAGGTTCATCTTCCAGGAAATGCGACCGACGTCTCTAATAAATTCAGTGTTTTGATTTTTCATTTCTGCTTGGACAGGCATATGCATGTAGGACTTTTTGTAAGCCATTTAAAATCATTTTGGAAGTAGGCAGGTTATAAATTATAAATGAATAAAATAGAGTAAAATGCATACAAATCTGTAGCTGCCAATCAATATTAAAGGAAAGTAAACATCGGTGTGCTGAGAGTGGAATCTTCAGGGACCATAATAAAATTCCTTGGTTTTCCTTGTTATGTGTGGTTCTATCTAGGTCACAGTAAAGCAATGTGATCGAAAATATGCTGCCTATGGAAGAATTTCTTAAGAGATGTTGAGTTGCATTTAGTGTGAGAATGAGCTGCTAGTGAGGGTCCATTCGGGAGGGACTAGGAGCCCACGGGAGGTACGTTTGGACCCTCTGTCCAGCTGCAGTGGCCTCCAGGCCCCCAGATGAGTGTCCCAGCTGGGCATCAAGATCCAGCATCGCTGGTACGACAGAGTGAGTATATTTCACAGGAGTACAAGGAGGGCTGTTCGTGAATTTATTTACTGCCATTATTAGTGAGGCCATGGTAATTCACAAAGCACTTTCATCTGTGCTACTACTCATGTATTACCCACATGTAATACAGACATTATTTTTACTGTATTAGGATATATTGATTAGGACATATTAATATTTTGTAGTTGACTTAAGGTGAGAGAGATAATTTGTGTCAGAACTAGGACAGAAATGATTCTGTGATTTTACCAAATGGCAACCGTGGAAGATTGAAGAAACGGAAACACGGAGCATTGCGTGCTGAATCCCCGTGGGTGCCGTCATGGTGCTGGTGACTGGGGCTACTGAATAAAGTCCGAGTCGAGGAAGCTAGGTGCTCATCTCCTAAAGGGGGTACAAGGGAAAAAATCGAACCACGCATGAACCACTGCGTGAGAAGGGGATTCCAGGTGTGGATTCAGGGAGAAGATACATGACCGTACACAGTCGGCTTCTCTAAAGAAGGCGAGAGCAGAGCCCTGGCCCTAGTCACTGGGAGGAGACCAGAGCTGGGACGCAGAGGATGAAAGTGTCTCGCTAAAGGTTTCAAGTTGAAGAGCACAGAGGACTGGAAACCGTCACTGAGTCCCCAGACTCCAGGCATGGCCAGCAAACCTGGCGCATGCACCATGATGGAAGCCTAGCGGGTCCAGTTGGCAGGCCTGCAGTAACGTGTTTCTCCTTCCACCCATGTCATCCAAGACATCAAAGCAAGGCACGAGAGGACAGCAAGCCTTCCAGGAGAGGAACGAAGCAGGCCGAAGAGGCGATCTGTGAGCAATTCTGTGAGGAAGCGGCTTGAGTTGGCTCATGAGAGGAGCCTTCGCGTCCTCCACATCCTTCCTGAACCGCCGGGCGCCTCAGTGTCCTTCACAGCTGCCCTGCCCTGGAGGAGGGGCGGGGGCAGGAGATTGCGCCACAGAGAGACGCGTGTTCGTTATGGATGGAGATCCAACACTCCTGCGTCTGTGCTTCATTGTGTTAGGTAGTTTCAAACATCTGCCCTTTTTATTATGCTTGTGCTGACCAGCAGGAGAGGCTGCCGCTCAGACCACAGTTGTTCCTTTTAAAAATTATCCTTCCTTCTATCTACCTACCATCTATCATCTTTCTATCTACCTATCATCTATCATCTATCATTTATCTATCATCTATCTTTCTATCATCTATCATCTATGCATCATCTATCTATTTTTCTATCATCTATCATCTACCTTTCTATCTACCTATCATCTATCTATCTATCATCTATCATCTATCTATCATCTATCATCTATCTTTCTATCATCTATCTATCATCTACCTTTCTATCTACCTATCATCTATCTATCATCTATCTTTCTACCTATCATCTATCATCTATCTATCATCTATCATCTACCTTTCTATCTACCTATCATCTATCTATATTCTATCTTTCTATCTACCTATCATCTATCATCTATCTATCATCTATCTATCATCTACCTTTCTATCTACCTATCATCTATCTATCATCTATCTTTCTATCTACCTATCATCTATCTATCTATCATCTATCTTTCTATCTACCTATCATCTATCATCTATCTATCATCTCTCTATCATCTATCATCTATCTTTTTTCTATCTACCTACCTATCATCTATCTATCCTTCTATCTATCATCTCTCTGCCTACTTCCCTGTCTTTATCCTGTCTATAATCTTTCTCCATCTCTCCATCTGTCTATCTGCTCTCCATCCCCCCACCTTCTCTCAATCATCCATCTATCATCTATCATTTGTATCTATCAAGTCAAGTACAACAAAGAGGTTAAAGTAGTGAGCACCCTCTGTTTCTCATTCAGCATGTAGCTACAGTGTGTTAGGCACTGGTGATTTAGGCTTGAAAAGGCCCCATTACCTGGGACCAACTCCTCTTCGCAGCCCTGGAATTGAGGCACAGACCCCACGTGGGTCTCAGGCAGGAGCACTAACTTCCCCGAGGTTCTAGGTGTGCATTCACCTCCTCCTGCAGGCTTTCTAGTTGGAGAACAACTGTCTACTCAGTGACTCAGCAGTGGCTTGGCTTAGAAAGGGCTGGAGACTCATGCATGGGAAAATGAGAAAAGGCCCAGTGGCCTGGGGCAGGGGGAAAGAGCCCACTCCAGGCTTATGAATATGGGAAACCTTGAAACAAGAAGAGGGAATTATGAAAAAGGAAGTAGTGAGAAGAAGCTCAAGATGCAGGCAGTGGTCAGCTCTTGCACAGTCCTTAGGTCAAATCAGGGAGTCTGAGGGCGGGTCTCAACATGATCAGGAATCTGAGCATTTCAGCATGACTTTGCCATGCACATGGTTTTTAAAGAGCTTTCTGTTTGCTAAATCAAGACTGTGCTGACTGCACAAGAGGGGACCAGAGCATAAGTTAGGGATGGTCATGCTGACGTGGCTAAGCCCGCCGCTGGCCTGCACTGGGTGATGGGCAAAGGTGGCCAGAGGAGGAGAGGAGCCTGTTGAGGACAGGATTTAGGAAGCAAGTTGGTTGGCACCGGATGGAGGTGGTGGGGGTCATGGGGAGGAGGGGGCATCAGTGTGGCAGTATTGGTAGCACCGCTCACAGGTGCAGCAGGGGCCAGGAGCAGCTCAGGTAAAGAGCCTCAGCACAACAAGAGAGAGAGCTGGTCTTTCCTGGAGTGGCTGCTTTAATTAAAGCTATTGGGGGTGGGGGGACTGGTACATTCCGTGGAGAACAAAGGATGAGCATTTTGTATTCTCAATACCGTTCACCCTCTTTGAAGAGTTACCACCTTCCTTACTATTGTTAGAGCATCTTTTCTTTCTTTGCACCCGAGCACTAACTTGGGCATAGGTCACACTGACAACCTGCCTGCATTGTGGTGAGTCTCACCCAAGCACATGCCTTGAGGCCCAGCTTGCGGACGCTCTTACTTACAGATGATTTGGGTACTGGAGAGACTAGAGCATACACATTTTCTGAAAGAGTTGTTAAGCTTGCTTATCAGCCCCATACGGACACCCCTGCGGAATTCTGCAGACTTGTCAGTGATGGGCACACTTGACATGCCTTCCTGCATCACGGTGTCCCCTAGCCCTTGTCCTCCGCCTCTGTGCTCCTCCTAGTGTTCCTGCAACGCAGGGTGGGGCCGGGGAGTGAAGGGAGCATTCCTTTCACACACGTTAGCTGAAATCCTTTGCAGATCTTGGTGGGAAGAGGGTTCAGAGTGAGCCACACGGGGACAGAGCTCCCCAGCACACACTCAGACCAACCAGGGGCAAAGGAGACCAGCTCGAGGGTGCTTAAGTCTGAATGGGCATGTGTGCGTCCTGTGCTGGGTGTCAGCGCTCTCTGCCTCCTCTCTCCCCAGGTACCACCGTGCCTGCGCTGCTGAACAGCACGTCCAACCAGCTCTACCTGCGCTTCCAGTCTGACATCAGCGTGGCCGCTGCGGGTTTTCACCTGGAATACAAAAGTAAGGCCATGACTTCTGTGTCTTTCATTGCTGCGTTGACTCACTTTCTGAAAGGAACCTCTGCTCATCCACAGTGACATTTTGTTGTTCAAAAACTATGAAAATTTATGAAAATGAGTCTTACAAAACTGAGGTTGTATGAGACCTTCCTTCTGGAAGGCAAATTAATGGAGAAATGTAGAAGTTAGTATCTGGGATAATTATGAAAAACAACTGCTATAATTTCTGGTTGTTTGTGTTAAAAAATGCAAACACTGTAATATGACTGGTTTTCTATGAGTGATAACAAGTATTCATATCCACATCCAAAGACAGAAAATTCTAATTTCCAACTAGATTATGCCATAAGCCTCTTTCATTTATAGTCTCAAAGACGGTTAAAATAAGAACTCCCAGAGAGCGGTGGCTTCAGGGCCTGTGTCTACATGTTATTCATTTTAATTAGAAGAAAGAATGGCGGAGGCGACACTAGCCTCTGGGAAATGGATGTAAGGAGATTTAATCGTCTGGTGAGCAGGACGACAAAGGTCGAATGCTCACCTCTTCCTTGGTGTCTGATCTTGCAGGTGGACTCTGCAGAAGTGAAGTGAGGATCTGCAGTGAGAGGTTTATTTTAGGACATGTTTTCAAGCATTAGAAATGCTGGTGTTGGTATTCATCTCCTTTAATAAGCAGTTGCAAATAAGCAAATACACAGACAAGCTTTAATAAGTGATTTTTGAATCGAGACAAATGTTTTCCAGGATGTAAGTGCATGCATGCTTTGAAGGGCTGCATTTCCAGCTGGTGATAAATATTCTGAACCAGCCACAAACCACAGGCCTGTTTCACATTCTGGTTAAATTTCCCTACTTATTACAGGCATTTGCATGCAAGTTTATTCTAATTTATATGAATAGGAATACTTTAGTGAAAGTATAAAAGGATACTGCAGATGTTATTTATGTAGAATATGCCTGGAAAAATCTACTCTGATGCATTTTGCCAATGTCTGTAAATAGGAAAACGAAAACCTTATTTATGATAGTGTTAATAAATTCATTAATATTTGAGCAGTATTATAATTGGTAAATGACCTTCTCCTTTCCAAAGTTATATTGTAGTTTCCGGCTTTTCATTCACTCTTCATGGGACGATGTGCTACTAAAATAATTAGTCTGTAATTATTGTAACAATTATCTGGTACTCACATGGGCTGCTGCTCTATCAATAGAATTATCTACATTCCTCTTTATTCCTAGTCAATATAGTTCACTAAGAAACTCGCCTATTTCTCATTGAAATGAGCTGCATTCAAGAATCCAAAGCCTTGCTTGATACTCCAGAATCTTAATTACTTAAAGCATTTTTTTATTTGGCCAAACAAAAGGACACATATTCCTTAGTTGTAAATTTCTCTTTCAAGTGGTTATATTTTGACACTAAAACACACCCTGCTGAGAGCACATTTCTCTTGGGTATTTAGAAAAGTCATTCTTTGCTCTAACTCTTCATGCCAGTTTGAAATATGGATGCTTTGATGTGCTTGTACAATCAACCTTGCTAACATCAGCATCAAATCACATTAAGGCTGTTGACACTGTCACCAAGAGTATCTGTTGCTTTAAATTCATCAATATATTTGAACATCCACCTTAAAATATGTATTGTCAATCTACAAATCTCTAAATTCACGTTTTTCACTAAAACACACCTTGGCAAAATAAAATGAAAACAAGCATCAAGTGTAGACAGACTTGATGCCTGAGCTTGCCTGAAACCTCTCAGCTCTGCTCATCCTTCCGTACCTCTGCACTTTTGGGTGAATTAACAGAACTCACAGTATCCTTCACCTGCCGAGCCCATTGCCCTGCCAAGGTCTGAGCACAAGCATGGGCACAACCACCATCTACCAGGAACGCTGCTTATTGAGCACCTCAGTGGGAGTCCCAGCCTCCCTGCACAGGGCAGGCCGTGATGGTGCTGTCTACCAGTGGGGGCACATTACATCAGCAGCAGGTGGAAACACGTGGGGGACAGAGTGCTTGGGAGTCCACAGTGCTCAAGTCGTCCGGCTCTGGAACTGGAGGTGTGAATGATGGCCACTCCACACCTGCTCCATCAGGGCAGCAGCATGAGCTCACCTGGAGCAGCAACAGGGCTGCAAAGTAGTGCTGGTGGGAATTGCTGAGACAAAATCTCCTTTCCCTGGAAGGGATGCGCTGTAACACAACAGTGATGACAAAGATTCCAAGGAAGTTTGTTCCAGATTCTCTGTGAGCTCATGTGGTCCAGAGGAGAGCTGAAGCCTTCAGGATCTCTGAATACTTGACAAGTCCTTTAGTTATCAGCTACCTGTCCTTCTTTTATGTTGAATGACTCCATTGGACATTTGAGAGTGAAGACAAGGACCACACTTACTCTGGGCTCTTTCTTGAAGAAAATCAACCAAATCAAAGGATAGCAAATATCTAGAAATTCTAGAGTGCAGACATGTGGACAAAGGTAACATTGGTTTATTCTGGAAATTCCAAAACCTGACCTCAGATGCCCATCAAGGAACTTGTTCCTAAGGAGCCAGATGACGGTGACTATTTTGTGCTTGGTCTTGATTTCAGTGGGGTCTGGGGAAGAGAACCCAAAAGATTCAATGCTTAGTCTGACACCGGAGTGCTTCCTTGTGCCCATCAATTTTTCTGTTTGTCTTCCTCTGTTCTCTGTCAGCTTTTGGTTTAATTATTTTATCTTTTCCTGTCAGCATCAGTCTGTAGAATCTGCAGATCAAGATGGGATTGTCTCAACCTTTCTGCCCTCCCTCCCAAGGCTGTCAAATTCCACCTGAGACTGGTCTTGGGTGGAAATTCCCTGCCAATCCCAAGGACTAGAAGACCTCTGTCTTGGAACAGGCACAAGATCATAAGCTTATGCCGTCCTCCCTGGCTCATCTCTAGATATGGAAAATGCTTTCATCTCCCTTCTCTGAGCTGTCTGCATGCCTGGCCCATGCACTGAGGTGATGGGTTTTGCTTCTCCTTCACAGCAACTAGCAGCTGTGTTTCTAAGGGTGAAGGTTCAGGAAGTGCCTGGTGTTCACAGAGCCCTGCTCTGGGGACCAGGGAGCTCTGCTTTAACCACTCAGAGTCGGTTCTGTGGAAGGAAGAGCAGACCCCTTCTGTGTGCCTGCCGTGGGCTCAGGTTGAACCAGTTTCTGTCCTCTTGTGTGCCCTGTCCCAGAGATAGCCTGTGTCCCTCCCTCCTGAAGGGGCTGTTCTTTAGAATTGGGGTCACCTGGTTACCTGCAAATTCAGTGCCCTGATGGATTTGCAAGAGTTGTGATCTTATGGTTTAGCCTTTTCTCCTTATTAGGGTAGGAGTGATGTTTCATTTTGCAGATTTCTATATCCCAAATGGATGAGATTTTTAAATTGCTCTGGTTCAAGGTTTTTTTTTTTTTTTTTTTTTAACTTAGAGGTTTTAAAATTGCTCTAGTGGATTTTAATGTTACTCTTGGGGTTTTAGAGATTTTAAATTGCTCTAGTTTAAGGATAGTTATATGAATGCTAAAAATATTTTTTAGGTTAACTATTGAGAAATGTTTCTTGAGTCCCTGTTTTTAAATGAAATTATCCATCTGCCTATCATCTAACTCACACCTAACTTTTAAGTAGTATTGTTTCATCTTAATTGTGAAAAAATTCATGAGTATACTACAGAGTTAAATTTAAAGTACATGTACAATGCAGATGAGCTCTCAGTGGGATAATGCATGTGATGGAGAACTGCTGGCCGCATCGAGATGGCTTGCAGTAAACGCCATCCCTTCTGATGTGCTGGTGGCAGTCAGGTCTGCGAGTCCTGTTTCCCATGCTCAGCCTTTTTTGAGAAGTGCACTGTGTTGCAGGTTGAGTTCCTGGCAGCTCTGTCCTGTGAGTTAGAGGTACCTGCAGGGCCCCACCATACCCCTCTACCTGAAGCTTGTTTCGTAAGCCCACCCACGTGCCCGGCCTCTGCTGCAGCCTCTCACAGTTCTAGCCATAGAGTGCCAACAGGTGAGCCCAGCAGACTCCAAGGTCATTCTGCACGTGGAAGCTTTTCTTCTCACTGCCTCTTTCAACAGGTGATTTTCTGGTCAGAATTCACTCCTGGGAAAACCAATGGAGTAAAAATAATATTTCTAGAGTCCATAAGATGTGCCACTTGCCTGGAAAGCCAGTAAAGAGATAAGGTCCTGTGCAGGACGCATGTCAGCTAAACTGCAACACAACTCAGCCAGGCTGTGCTGGGCTGGGACAGCAGATGCCACAGAGGAACCCGGCCTGACTGTGCACACGCCGCAGCCAGGCGGGGCGGGACCCCCCAGGTGCACAAAGGGCCGGGAAGTCAGCGACCCCCTCACCAGTGAAAGAGAGAAAACCAGAAGAAAAGTCAGGGCAGCAACTCCTCCATGATTTAAATTGAATGACATAAAAGATTGAATTGAGATTTTTTTTACGTTCTTGCCATACTTGCAAGTTCAGTGCATTAATTTTTATTAGTTAAATTAATATTGATCATTATAAGTATAAAATATTTTACTTCTCTTATACAGACATTTATTTTTACAGTTATTAAATTGAAAAGCCTGAGATTATATTACTATTTCAAGTATAAGTTCAAGACTTACACATGATTAAGTCCTTCTTACATGCATTACATCAAACTTACACATGATTAAGTCCTTCTTACATGCATTACATCAAACTTACACATGATTAAGTCCTTCTTACATGCATTATGTCAAACTTACACATGATTAAGTCTTTCTTACATGCATTATGTCAAACTTACACATGATTAAGTCCTACTTACATGCATATGTCAAACTTACACATGATTAAGTCCTACTTACATGCATATGTCAAACTTACACATGATTAAGTCCTTCTTACATGCATATGTCAAACTTACACATGATTAAGTCCTTCTTACATGCATACGTCATTGGCAGCTAGGTGTGCAGTGAAATCGTATCGTGGATCAACAAGACCTTGACCCAAAGAGACACAGTTAAATGCATAAAAATAAGACCACCTGGATTTGTAAAAATGACAACCTGTCTTCTCCTATAATATTTAGTGCATCTTTAAAACTATGTGCATGATGAGGAAATGATTTTAAAACAATCAAAGACAATGAAACTGAAGAAAAAGATATGAATGTATTAGCCACCCAGATTAAAAATATCACTCATTAGGCCTTAAATTTACTTTTAAATTTTATGGCAAAGAAGGCAAAAAATCAAATAGGACTTATTTAAATAAATCTGTTTGCTTAAAAAATATAGTAATTAGTTTAGAGAATAGTTAGTTTAGGTATCCTTTCTTGTTCTGTATCCTCAAAGGTACTTATAATAATTTTCAAAAGTGGTTTTCTAGAATATGCAGGAGTGGCCTTTACTTGGCAGCCATGCGTACGTTTCTGAGGCACTGCTGGGAACAGAGCACACTGCATTCATTGCCCCAGGTGGCTAAGGTGGTGGCTGAGCTGTCAACAGAATACCATCAGCATGAAGTCCTGTTTGCTGTGGTGTGCTTTTAAAAATCCCTTCCTGATGTTTGTTTTCGGTGATTTGGTGTAGTTCAATTTCTTTGTGAATTCATCCAAAAATAAGCACTCAGAAGGAAGTATCTAAATGAGGATTAAAATTCTGGAAAATTCCTTAGGTTTTTTGAAATAAAAAACACCCAATGTTTTTAGCAGGATGTTATCATAATTAAGCATTCACAACTTGGACCAGTCCTCAATGTTTATAATCATTTTTATAAATATATGCAAATTATTGGTGTGTGCTTCAGTGACACTTTACTACTGCATTCATTAATTGCACTAAAAAGGTTCTCAGTTTGGATGGTGGACACAAGTACCCCCACCTGGCCCTCACTGTTCCCTCTTCTTCCGGCTCGGTACTGTCCCAGAGGGATGCTGTAATCGGGGCTCGTTCAATGGTGGATGAAGTTATCTTCTCAGCTACTTCATGTGAAGACCCTTCATGTATTTATTTCTGTATTAACAATTTGCCCATAAAATTTTTTCTAAATATTTTTTTATTTTTCTTAATATTTGATTCCCTAAGATCTCCTTTTAACATTGCAGTTTGACAAAGGATGTACTCCTCTGTCCCACCTAAATTGCTTTCACGAACATCAATCAATATTCATGGCATCCCCACTTACACTAACTGCACTGAGGACTGTGGAACTGTTTCAAGAAATGAAAATTCCGGCTTTTCTCTTTTACACCACAGAGATTCCAGAGACCCTTCCAAGAATGTGAAGTCTACCCACAGGATTATTTTTGTGTTGAATGCAACACAAAAGACTGATGGCAAGTTAAAGCTCCTACCTGTGATGCGTGGCATTTTAAAAGTACATTTAAGTCACGGGTGCCGTGTAGATCATTCACCACAAGGTTCTGTGTTTGACCCTTGTCCTAAGTAAGGGACTGAGAGGGCCTTTCTGTGGTAACCGTCCTCTGATGCTGGCCTCCTGGTCGCTGCCTCCTGGAGAGCATCACCAACCTGGAAATACACCTGCTGCCTGTCCTCACTTGGCTCCGCTGGGCGCAGGGCCTGCGGGAAGGAGAGTGACACCAGCCCTGTCCTCGGTGCACCTACCTGTTCTTGGGTCTCGCTGGGGCTCCTTTTGCTTTGTGTGTTTGTGAGGGAGAGAGCCCATTTCGCTTTTGCACCCAGTGTCCCCAGGTGTGCACAGTGTGCCCAGGTGCTCCTTTTGTCTCCTCTGGGCTGACTCTCCTGCCATCACCCCGTCCCCCTGAGGACGTTGTGGGTAACGTTATTCCTCACCAACCGTTCGCGCGTCTCTTCTGCACTTGTCTCTATCCTCTCCGCTCTGTACGTAGGTAGTAACAAGACAACCAGGCGGCCGTGGTCTCTGCCACGCCAGGTTAAACATGGGGAAGAGAAGCAGAGGGCTCTGGGGCTAGGGTGGCACTGTAGGTCTGAACTGGTCCTTGCAAGGAGAAGGGATGTGCAGCCAGCCACAAAGACCTAGGAACGCAGGCGTGGTCAAGGAAAAGCCCAGCTCAGAGGCCCCCGGGGAAAGAGCCTGCCACACTCCTGACACGAGGGAGCTGGAGAGGGGCCAGGTGACAGCAAGCAGAGATGAGCAGGGAGTCCTGGGTGGGAGCAGGGTGTGCAGGCCTGTGGCTGGGACGTGGTTCTGGGGCAGGCAGCAGCCTGGAAGGTTTCTGGGAGCAGCACCCATGGCTTAGTTATCCCTAGTGAAGCAGGAGGGAGGCAGGAGATCTGCTGGGGCAGCAGCCACAGTGGACTTCCAGGGCCTGCATGGCGGACGGGAGGGCTTGAAGGCAGCAGTAGGCGGTGACGGGCTTCCCGATGGTGTTAGGTTCCCACTTGTGGATGTGTGTCTAAGGTGTTGAACAGAGAAACAGAAGGAATTTTTATTCAAATTTAACTTTTGTAAATAACCACTTATTTTTATTTGATTTTTATTGGATCTTGTAACTCTATGATTAAACATTTAAATGGGGGTATGAATCAAATTTGCCGGTGTAAAAAACACAGGTCTTTATATCTCCCTGTTTGCTTGCTTTTGCTTCTCTCGGTGGTGGGTTTCCAACTCCTGGTGGTGGTGTGTCTCACCTGAATGCCTGGGTCACAGCAGCCTTCCTGTCTATCATTGACTATCATAATGTGGGTCGTACAGAAGTTGTGGGTGGACCTGAAATAATTGATAGTTCCCATGTGTTTATAATCTACATAGTTCTGAGGATGGCAAGGAACAAGATTTACCATGTAACAATTATAATGATGATTCTGTAGATCATGAAGTTTTCTAGTGAGTTTACATTCCCTGAATACTATTGTGTTCAGGTGAAGCTAGTCTTGGAGTGGAAGTGGCAGTGTATTATGGAAAGTCAGGATTGCTAAGCCTTGGCGGCTGTGAGTGAATCGCAGAGGCATGGAATGGCAGTGCTGCCAAATGTCAGGCTGGCGTCTGTGCACGTAAGCACCCTCTGTGCCCCGAGAGGGGGTCAACCGCAAGGCTGTCCTACAGGAACCTTTCCAATAAGGACCCACGTGCTAAACACACTGCATTGTAGACAAACGGGTCATTTGAAAATTAGGAGTGTTCTGCTTCTAATTATTCTTTGAAATTCTCACTGGCTTTGGAATTCATGGTTGTTCAGCGATCACATCTTCTTGTGCTTTTCGGCTGTTCATGTTCTGCGGATCATTTTCCAGTCCAGTCCTTGCATTCCAGGGTGGTCGTGATATATGCACTTAATCATGGTGTACACTCCTCTCCATGAACTACTGCATTTGGCGTTCTAGTTCTTATCATTGTCCACTGGGGTATTGGTCTGTGGTGTGTGTGTGTGTGTGTGTGTGTGTGTGTGTGTGTGTGTGTCTTTGTCTTGTTTGATGTTAGAATAATAGAGTCCTCAAAGAATGAGTTTGGAAGTATTCCCTTCTCTTTGCTTTTGAAGGACAGTTTTGTTGGAGGCACTATGCTTGGTCAGCAGGGTTTTTCTTTTTTCTTCAAGAACTCCAATGGATAAATACACTCTTCTACCTGCCAGGTTTATGCTGAGAAATCTATAGAATATCCAGCCGGAGCTTCCTTATGTGTGATGATTTGCTTTTTGCTTTTGAGATTCTCTGTTTTTCTGAGACTTTACAGAAAACCTTTGTGTGTCCTGGTGCATATCTTAAGATTTACCTTGGTTCAAGTCTTTGAGCTCCTTAAATGTATACATCCAATTTCCTCCTCATATTTGGGAAGTTTTCAGTCACTATTTTTTTGAACGACCTGTTTGTCCCTTTCCCCTTTTCTTCTCCTCTGGGATTCCCATAATGCCAATGTTCTGCTTGATTCTTGCTGTCTTCACTTACCTTCTTCTTTTTTTAAAACCATTATTTCTCATTTTAAAATTTCTATTTTCAGGTTTGTTGATTCTTTCTTCTGTGAACTTAGGCTTCTGACAGTGTCTCTTCAGTGAACTTTTCATTTCAGTTATTGTGTTCTTCAGTTCTAGAATGTTTTATCCTTCATTTGTTTGTTTATATTCTCATTCATTTTTATTGTTTTCCTAATTGCATTTTTAATTCGTGCACTCTTGTAATTCATTAATCATCCTATGATGGTTATTTTGAATTCTTTATCTTGTCATTCACATATCTCCATTCCTTTAGGGTCAGTTGCTGGGTATTTTATTTGTTCCTTTGATTGGATCATACTTCCCTATTTCTTTTATAAGTCATCTTATGTACATAGTTGGGACTTAGCACTTGAAAAATCAGCAATCCTTCCAGATGTTTTTGTCTGGTATTTATAGGAAAGACTTTAATTGGTCATCACCACTAGAGATTATGGTGGCTCCTCAGGTCTTTTCTGGGTGTGTGTTATTTTCTTCTTGTGCATATAGTTGCCTAATTGAAGAGGTGTCAGTTTCTCCTCAGGTGCCACCACTCTTGTCTGTCTGTGGCACTGTACTCCTGGTGCCTGACCAAACCATGTTGTAGCCATTGATCTTACCACTGTACCTGTTCCTGCAGCACTTAGAGTCAGGAAAGACAGATACCAGTCACTATGTAGACATCCCCAAAGTCAGATCATTGTACTGGACATAAGCTTCCCAGAGAGGAGTTTGAAGTTGGAGCTTTCTCCCCGTGATGCTATACTCTCTGGAGAAGGTAAGTGAATGCAAGCATTTTCCTGCCAACTTCAACTAGGATGGCTACATTGGGGCACAGGGGATCTTAGTTTGTTTCCGAGTCTTTCACACGGATGGTCAGTTCATGCATGCGTTGATGTTATGGCGATGTCTTCACTGGGGACAGTGTCTGTACTTGCTTCTGTGCCATCTTCTTGATGTCTCTCCCAGACCTGACATTGAAAGTGCGACCTAAACAGTTGAAAGCTAGATACATCAATTGATAATATGGCAAAAGCAAAGACTTTATACATATATGTGTGTGAATGTGTGTGTATGTATAAATATTTATATGTATATATATATATATTTAATGGTTGTGCTATAAATTTTTTAATTGGTTAACAGTATATGCTTGGTATGAATGTTTACATATAATTGCATTTTTTGTTTTGAATATACAGTTAGATTTTTGAAATTATGCTCATCAAAATTTGCTTAAAAATTGTTGGAATACAACATGTTATATTTCAATTTTGTTTTAATATGGATATTTTTTGTTTACATAGGCTTCTGGCAATATTGATATTTGAAAATGTAAGAATGCATACATTACTCTATCTATAGATAGCACAGACATAAATAGGCACACCTGGATTTGGACCATGGGACATTCACTTGCAGAGTATTTAAAAAAAAGAAAATGTTTTATAATTATGGATGAATTGTACTAAAAATATTTCATTTCAACAAATTTTAGTCAGTTTATCTAATCATTGGACCTCCTGAGTAGTAAATCCAAATGTTTATTATTTGCTTACTTCTATAAATTAAAAATGCATGAATATAAAACTTTCATTAAAAGTACATTTAGTTACATATACAGAATATCTGCAGTCTATTTATATTTTTTCCAAGAACATGTAGGACACACAAGTCAACACACCTAAAAACACTTCAAGAAATCATACTTTTGTCATCATTTTAAACACATGATGAACCTTTTGTTCAGAACCCCTAGAAACTACAATAAATGCATGCATGGTCAGGGTTATTTTTGTGTAATTTAGGAAAAGTTCAAGTATAATGTTTGAAATTTGAAAATTCTTCCTAAATCTAATGGTCTTAGTTTTCTGAACTATATGTCTTTCTATAATTTAAATGGAAGGAGCGACTGGAATTTGTAATAAATAGGACTGTGGCAAAGATAATGACACAGCTGCACCTCTAGCAGTCAGTCCCACTCATAAAAATATAACAACTGTCATGCACATGAATCAGCACTCCATGTCCCCTTATGGAGCAGAATGTCCCAGTCTGCCACAGATGAGGGTGTGCTCAGTGACATTTCTCTGGGGGCTGCCCACCTGTTCATTTTTATTTATTAAAGTGATATGCATTGCTAAAGGACAACCTATTTTTCTTGCCACTGTGGTGCAGGGCTCTGATCCCAGTGACTCAGGAGGCTGAGTCAGACCACAAGGATCACAAGTTCAAGGCCAGCCTGGGCAACTTTAAGAAACCCTGTTTCAAAGTAAAAAATAAAAAGGGCTGGACAAATAAGTAGCTCGGTGACAGAGCAGGACTGGGTTCAATCCCAGTGCAGTTTAAAAAAAAAACTCACAGTATTTCTGTATTAATAAAAAGTATGAGAACATATTATTTAGAAGCCAAAATAGTTTTTAGCTAATGACTGAGATCCTTTTAACCAAATTCATCATCTTTTTGCCCATTATTAATTATTTTATTTCCTACTGCATGTGAGGTGCACGGCCTGTTCCCGTTGGCTGATCATGTACCACACACCGCAGACGGGAGGCTTTAACAGTAGGCGTTGACTGTCATAGCTCTGGGGACTGGAAGTCCAAGGTCCAGGCACTGACAGACAGGGTTCCTGCCCAGGTCCTGCTTCCTGGGTTTTAAAGGCAGATTCCTCGTGGTGCCCTCCTGGGACCATTCCTGGGTGGGGCAGGCTACCTTCTCTGCTTCCTCCTTTTGCATTTCATGTGGTGCTATGATGATATGCCTATGCATTAAATATGTACGTGGGAGCAGGTGCATGTGTATGTGTGTGCACACATGTGTTTTGACTTCTTTGCTTCCACCACTACTCCAGCACTGACTCTCTACTTGGTTATTATATTTATTGTTTTGAGTTCTCTATTCAGAACAGCATATTGAGTTTTAGTTGTTGTTGCTTGGGTGTTTTTTGTTTGTTTGTTTGTTTGTTTGTTTGTTTTTGTTTTTGTTTTTTCAGACAGTCTCATAAGTTGCTCAGGGCCTTTTTCAATTGCTGAGGCTGGTTTTGAACTTGGAATTTTCCTGTCTCAGTCCCTCAGTAGCCCTCAGTAGCCCTCAGTAGGCATGTACCACTATACCTGGCTAGCATCTTGCTTTTAATGTGTGAAGTTTAAAAACTTCAGTAGAAATGAGGACAATGGTTTGCTGAGAAAAATTGCCCAGAGTTACTTTGGTACTTAATTTCTAGAAAGGTCCTGTTTATCCTGCTCTAAGTATCTGATAGAAATTCCATGTTTATCATGTGTTTCCAAATCATTTTCATTTGCAAGATTTAAGTGAACCGTTCTCTGAATTTTGCCTAATGGGATTAGACTAATGGCTACAATATATTCCAGAGAGCTGATGAGACTTATTGTTATATTCTGAGTCACAACTTTCACATTTTATGATCAGTGGTAGGTCAAGCCATTAAACTATATTTTTGGTCAAATTAGGATACTCATCTTTTTAATGGCTTTGTTTCATATTCTTTGCTTTCACAGGCTGGATTCATGGGGTTTAAAAACTTCTTTTGCTACACTCTAAATTTAATTGCACGTTTATGTATCACCACATTTAAAATGCCCAAATTATAACATTGAAAATTAGTAGAAAATATTTCTATGGACAAAGATTTGTAGGATGCCATGGCATGAGAACCCTGCCCACTGGGTCCTGCTGGTCCCCAGCAGAGGCTGCAGACCTCACATCCCATGAGGGTCCCCTTCACGCTGCCTCCCGGGCAGTCTGGGAGTCCGGAGCCTCCGTATGGGCGGCTGCGATCCACCTTGTAAGGGAACACTGCTTCTCTGCACGTGCTCCCTCTCATGTCTGCGTCAGATGCGGGTGCCTGTGACTTCACAGAACTACACAAGCATCCATCCTACCAGAACTCTGCTGGTAAAGTGACAGCTGTCTGCTTCTGAGACCTGGTGCAGGTCTGCCTGGTGAGCGGGTGTCGCTCGTTGCCCTGGCCTTCTTGGGCATGCCCCGTGTTGTGCTGGTGACTGCATAAATGCCTTCAGAGGACTGTGCAGGGTTTCCCTGTCACTGCACAGCTCTGCCACGCGCGAGTCAGCATGAGACACTACTGCAAACGTCACTCTCCCAGGAAGCGGCGTAGAAGGGAGACCTGTTAAAGAACGCCCTTTAGGCTTTTCAGAGGGTCGCATGTGCAAGCAGGACCCACCCTCCTGGCTCCACCTCACCTTCGCTGTCCTGCCCGTGGGCCACCTGCCTGCAGTGCTGTCTTTGTTGCGCATTTTGAGTGGCACAGTGATGGAGTGCAGACTGCCCGGGCCTCCTCTTTGCCAGCCGTCCTCAGTCCCGCACTGCCTGTCCCTTGGGGCACGGAGCTCCAGTGGGGTCCTCCGTGTGGTTGGCCTTTGCTTTACCTCCCTCCTTCCTGATTTTCTGCTGGGGTCAGTAGCGTGCACTGCTGCCCTCTCTCGGCAGAGGGTTTGCACTCTTGCTGTGGAACAAGGGCTGTTCCTGTGCCCAGTTTTGCTGTGACTTCCTCTGCCACCTCTCTCTAGCTTTTTGCGGCCAACTGCTTCCTGTCCCTGCGCCTGCCACACTTTCACCAGGGACTGAATCTGCAGGACGGCCCACTGAGACTGCAGCTGCTCACAGGCCACAGCAGACTGATGCTCTTCACAGGAGACAAAGGCTCTGTGGGCCTGTCACATCCCGACCCGTGTCCACTCAATTTCCCAATGAAGTAGTAACAGGTTAAATGACATCAGTGAACAATTGTCCTACAAATGCTAGCTCTTTGTACTCTCAGTTCTAACATGTGCAGGACACGGAATGCCTCTGGAGAAGGCAGTAAAAGAAGAGAGTTCCTTCCACGTTTCAAATACCACGGTCTCATATCTGGTTCCTGGGTTGTTCCACAATACACACTAACTAAAATGATTTTTTGGTTTTTTTTTTTCATTTTTTAAATTTTTTTTTTATTTTTTAAGTTTTATAGACTGCATTTTGATTCATTAGTTTTATTTTGTTCAAAAAATGTAGTATAATTCCTTTGGGAGTAGACATACAGACAAGCGATTTTTTTTCAGAAGATGAATTAGGTTTAGATATAAATTTAAGGAAGGAGAAAATGAAAATAGCATGCAATGACTGCATATATAGCAATATGCATAATTTTTCATATATAAGCAATGTAAGTAGTAAAAATACATTGTCTTATTGTAAAAGGGTGGAATTTAATATAGAATTGTCATATTTTTTTTATTTCAAAGTATTTCTCCCTTCATCTTGGACATTTCTGTACCACGGATGTTCTTTGTTCTCCATCCTGTCTAGTGTACATTTGAAATATCCCAAGTGATGAAGATGTGAGGTCGCCCTGAGTTAGATTTAGCACTCTGAATTCTAATAGAAACCCAGTGCTGCTTAAAGCCAGTGCTGTTGTATGCTTTTAAAGGGACAGCCCTGTTCGAGTGTCTTGCCCCGGGAAGCTTTCTCAGCTTCCTGCCCACTCTGCCACGTGAATCATGGTTTCAGGGCTTCATTGTTCAGCTAGGCCAAGCTCCTGCTCAGGAGCACAGTCTCCTCAGGTGGCCAGCCCCCAGAGTGAGGTGAGGGCACGTCCCGTCCTCTGGGGATGGGAAGGTGACCCTCGTCTGTGGGGTGGGACCCCTTGATTTGCAGGCTCTGATTCAGGGGAAGAGAATGCTTCCCATTAGCCTGTCGAGGCAAAGAGACTTGCCTGCTGCTCGGTCAGGCAGGAGCTTCACTCGGGCTTGGTGTGGGGTGGAGGGTCCTTGGGCCCTTGTGTCATGCCTCCAAGAACCTCCTGCCCAGGCTCTGGACAGACCCAGCTCCCTCATGAGTGAGCTCCTACGCAGGCAGGCAGAACCGGGCCCACGCTTGCTGCTGTTCACCTCGAAGAAGTTCTCCATCTTTCTCCCTTTGAACTGGCGTGGATTCTACCTGAGGCCTGAAGAGATAACAGAGCACACCCAGCACCCCGTGGACAGGCCAGTGGGCTGCTGCCCTCTTCCCCCGCTCCCTGCGGGCCTGTGCCCCTGGGTTGACTGCAGTCCTCACCACCCACCTGCCCCAGCTGCCCTCTCAGAGCCCGAGAGGATTAGCCAGGCTGCCACATCTGTGCACGCTCCTGTCAGGAACCAGAACAAAGCGTAAACCCCAGGGTGCAGGAGCGGCAAGCTGGCCTCATCCGGAGAGGCCTTGCTGCCTCTCTTCAAGGCACACTGAAGAATGGAAGACGTTCTTGGCAACCAGCAAGTAACATCTCGATCACATTTTAGATCCACGAAACTTGTTCATCTTGTAACTGAAAATTTTAACCCTTTCACCCATCAAATTGCATTTTTATTCAATAATATTCTTGTCAGTGTATTTTTAATTCTCATGATAATATTTTGAATGGGAGTGGGCATCAGTGCTAAATAATACTTAGAGTTAATATATCTGATATTTTAGACTGAACTTCAATATTACATGATGCATTTCTTTTTGGATCTGTGAGTCCTTAAATGAAGGAAATTCTGGTTCACGTTTAGGGTCAGATCACAGCCGGAGGAATATAGATAGTGGTCCTGTCTACCTAAGAATAGACTCTCCAGGAGATTTCTTGTTGTTGTAGGTAAGAGACAGGAGAGAGACAGAGAAAGCTGGAGGGAGAGGTGGACATAAGCACCTGTTCTCAGCCTGTCTTTTCCTGAAGGAGAGAGAATTCCCAGATCCACACTTCATTGTTGGCATAAGGACCCTTATGCACACGTGAGAAATAAGACAAGAGAGTGAGGCCACTGGGTTGGCATGTCACAGGGTCATCACTTCCTAAGCACACAACAGTTTAAATGGTGTGCATGTTAGAAGTGGGATGGTTTGTGCTCCTTTTATTAAAGAAAAACCTTGATTCACTGCAGGGTGGAAATGAAGTAAAGTGATGTTTAAGTATTAGTTTGCAATTCTGACTCAGTTACTTGAAATCTTTTTGGTTGAACAACCAGAAAAAGAAATAAATCTTTTGCTGATTTCTGCAGGAGGAGAGCAATAGGAAAATCCCCCTTCTTTTTCAGAGAATAGGAAAGTACTTAAACTGCCTGCTTCTTGTCCCTGTGTTTCTGCAGCTGTGGGTCTTGCTGCGTGCCAAGAGCCAACGCTCCCCAGCAACGGCATCCGGATAGGAGACCGATACCTGGTGAATGATGTGCTCTCCTTTCAGTGCGAGCCCGGATACACCTTACAGGTAGCTTTCTTTGAGTCTTAGTGCTGCAGAGGGTGAATGTGGTAATCCTCAGACTGTTCAGCTGAAACTGAGGCCCTGAGATTTTACCCAGAGAGCTAATTTAGTTTTTCTTTCTGGGTTGGTAAATCAAGCTCATTAAACCAAGCGTTAAGCCATGGGTGTTGGTAACCCTTGTTACCACTGGAAATAGCTTCTGTATGACAGAGCACTCTTCATTTTTCACAATTTTTTTTTTTAAATTTCAAAATATATATTCTTCTAGAAATTATGCAGAGAAAGTTCTGTGGATCAAAGTGGAGTCATAGTGTGGTTAAGATCCCACTCTGGCTCCAGTTGCTGGATGGGCCGCAGAGCCCTGCGCTGGTTCCCTCTGCAGCCACCTTCCCGTGACTCAGTCAATAAATTGTCATTAGATACCAGTTTTATGCCAGGTGATTGAGACACTCAATACATCTAAATAATGTTTGAGAAAGAGAAAACAAGGAGAAGTTTTCTATGAATTTTTTCATATAGAAAGTTCCATAGAAGTTTTTATTAACATGTTATAAATTCACAGAAAGACTAGTCAGTCTGTTATCTATTTTCTGTTTTAGCCATTGATAAATTTAGTCCCAAAATAGTGTCTGTCACTTTGCATAGTTCTTACATCATTCTCCCTGGGGGCAATAAACATTGATCGTTGACGTGTGTGTCCCAAAGTCCAGGAGACATGTGTAAGCCTACTGACGTTTCTACTCTCCCGCTAATTCAGATTATTGAGTATTTTTGCTGTGTTTTTATTTTAACAGTGAAGCTGACAGTTTTTCAAGGACATTTCTTTTAGCCATGTTTTGTACCTCACTGTAACAAAGCAGCCTGAGTATGCATCAGGAAGGACTGGGGACAGCACAGCAGTGGCACAATGCTACTGTGTGAAATTCAATTTCTGCACATACATTGGGATAAATGTCTTGTGCACTGATCAGGTAGCAGCAGGGAGCAAGTACCAAGCACCAAGTGGATGTGTCACTGAGAGCGGTTTCCGCCCAAGACCTCAGGTTAGGACCCATTAGCCTCCACGTGGCTAGCACAGGCTGCAGCGTGGAGCTGGACCCACGGACTACATGTGGCTAGCACAGGCTGCAGTCTGGAGTAGACCCATGGCCTCCACGTGGCTAGCACAGGCTGCAGCGTGGAGTGGACCCATGGCCTCCACGTGGCTAGCACAGGATGCAGTGTGGAGTGGACCCACGGCCTCCACGTGGCTAGCACAGGCTGCAGCGTGGAGCTGGACCCACGGACTACATGTGGCTAGCACAGGCTGCAGCGTGCAGCTGAGGAATACACATGCATATGCACATGCCTCACTCAGCGAATGGAAACTGCTGCTCTTGTCATCATGAGCGCATATCCATATGCAGAATCACCTTCGTAAAAGCAAGCCAGGGCTCTCCTCTGCGGGTCTAGGTGGGGCTGCACCCAGTGCTCTAACTCTGCAAATAGAGGGGCTGCAGCAGCCCCGTGTCAGCAGGGGACCCTGAGTGCAGCCCTCTGGAGACCAGCTCCCTGCACACCCTTCGCCATGGACTGGAGGCCGTGCAAGGCTGGCTCCTTGAGACGAGCTTCCAGCCACATGGGTGACGATGTGTGGAATTAGCCTTCTCATTAGAGAGGCGCCTCCATCTACACCACAGGCCATCCCGTGCCTTTTGTGGACTGCATTATAATCTCCTGATGCGCAGTAGTCTATCTGCTCCCTACTCCCCATGAAAGCCCACACTTGAGGGCTTGCTGGAGCTCCTGGGTGCTCATCTTCCTCTGCTTCTGGAGGATGGGCCTCTCCAGTTGGCTAGCATTCTTTCTTGGGAAACAAGACCTCTTTATTACAGGGCTTTCTCATGATGTGTTGATTAATGTGCTGCCTGGACACACAGGCCTGTGGACACACAGCCAGCCTGCTGATTAGCTGTGCTTTTCAAATGCAAACTAAGCTGTTTCCTCCTCATCACAAACAGCATGGAGCATGGAATCTGCAAGCTATTGTCATTCACAGGAGTAAACCAGCGGATTCTGGATTTTTAAAGAAATTGCAACATCATTATACTATCACATTTATACATTTGGAGTAATGGCATGAATAAATTGCATGATATTTATGAAAAGCATTGTTCTCTATATAGTTCTCACAAGCTGTCTGTAATTTGTGGACCCAGAGAGATCCAGGGCTTGGCACAAAGGTCTGTGACATCACTTACTGAGAGTAAATCCTGAATATCTGAATGACTTATGATCTCTGTCCTCTCTAGTGTTCTTCTAAAAGATTGGATAAAAACAAGTGAATTAATACATGGAAATGGTCTTGTTTTTGATCCATTGCAAAAATTTCAGTAGGCACTTCTCATTTGAAACATTTATACCAAAATCAATAGCAGACTATGACCTAGACTGGCAATACATGACCGCTTTATTGCTGATCTTCAGTAAGTACCTTTAAAGGCTTTAACACTTTATGTTTACCCATATTTTAGGATGCAATTTATTTAAAATAATTTAATGAATCACAAAATGAATAAACATGGAGCATGAATATCAGCAACAAAAATATTACTTAGAATACCTTCTCTGAAAACAAACATTGTGCTCCATTACGGAACTACTCCTTTTAACTTCAGGGAACAGGGGAGATTAAGTTTTGTCGTGAATTGAGTGCAGCAGGCTGCTGGCTCAGGCTGCAGGCTCACGGCTGGTAACTGCCTCAGCGGTTCCTGCCCCTTGTATTCCTAGTGTGGTTGGGACGACTTGACACAAATTAAAGATCGACTTTGCCGTCACCTGCACCACACTCACGGGTGGCAAAGGAAGCTCAGGAGGAGGCCAGAGGTCACCTGTGCACGAGCAGTTGGTGCATTGCCACTCGTCACCCCACTGGTCGATCCTAGTATTGCCCAATCCCCTCCAGCCTCTCAGACCAGAAGCAAGAAATGATGATAATGATTAAAAAAAAAACAAAAACCAGACAAGGTCTGCCCACTTCAGTTGATCTTCGAACACCACGAAAAGGGCTGAGAAGAAGTCTCGCCTTTCTAAAGGACCTTGCAAGATGCTAGGTTTGGTGAAAAGGAGTGCAGTGACCGTGGGCTTCGGCATTGATCCAAAATGTTCCATTCCGTTCTAATCGATCCTTAGCTCTAGCTGTTGTGAGTTCTGCTTTGTTTACGTGTGAAATTAAAACAAAAATGGACCAAGAAAGTGCTGACATTCTCAGCAACATTCCGTCTTACACGCAGAGTTGTTATGTGAGAGTACTCCCTTTTCTTCCACAGGGCCGCTCCCACATTTCTTGCATGCCAGGAACCGTTCGCCGGTGGAACTACCCATCACCGCTGTGCATAGGTAGGGCGCCCCTCTCAACTCCCGGCCCTGCTCCACTCCTGGGCTCCACCCACTGCACGTCCACCCTCCGCCAAAGCATCTGCCACGTGGGTAATAATGGAGTAACGCAGTGGGGGCCTCGCGAGAGTCAAAGGCGCACATACTCCCCCAGCTCAGGGCTCACCTGTGGGTCAGGCTGCAGGGACCAGATGCAGGATTCCCAGCTCAAGGCACCTGTGGAATTGAATTTGAATCAATTTATATCATTAATGTATGGGGACGAGGAAGGTAGCCGTTCTGTAGAGGCCTTTAATCTCAGGAAAGCCAAATTTACAGAAAGAAACTTCATGGACACATAAGTGATTTGAGGTTGGAATGCTCTCATTTCACGTCAGAAACAGCGCAGCTAAGGCCGTGTAGACAAGCGCGTTAGCTCTGAGACTCTGGTGCCTCTGTAGGGAGAGACTTTCTAGACGGTTTGAGGAGCAGGATCGCGTGCGCTGAGGCCTGCCAGCCTCTAGTGCGTGCTGACCTGGGCACATCCCAACCCCTGCCAACATGAGACCGGCCGGCTCCTTCCAGCTTGCAGGCCTGAGCGGCCGCTCCCACCCCAGCATAGTCACAGGCCCGCAGCCCTGTCCTTCCCTTGTGTGCCCGGGAGAGCTGCCTCACTCAGGACCCTGCTGCCCTCTGCCTTCCCTCAACCTCCTCTGGGCTCACTGCCCTGCCTGCATGGCAGAGCCCAGGGCAGAGAGAAATTGGCAGTGCTGATCCTGTTTTTATTTAAAACGTTTCCATTCTGACCCTCATGAGTTTAATTAGTTTTGATTTTTCCACTAACTGCACCGAGACAATATTGGGAATCCAGCATTCCCCGAATTCTGGAGGGGAGTGTCCCGTCAGCTTCTACACACAGGTCCCACCTGGACGTGCCGAGTGGCCCTCCAGGCCACCACCCACAGGCATGCAGCCTGCCTCTGGCCATGGAACCATCATGACATCTCTGTTCAACGCCCCTCACCACAGGGGACAGAGCCAGGCACTGCGGGTCACAGTGCTTTCAGCTTGTAGTGGGCCTTGGAGGACCCCAGCTCCAGAGCAAGCCGCACGTGCCTGTCTGGTGGGACAGAGTCTCTGTTGGGGTCTTCCATCCTGGCCCTTGGGGTCCTCAACGCAGGTCAGACAGTGTGCCACACTTGGAGCCTCTGACCTCCAGATACTCCAAGGCCCCATCTGGCCAGAGGTGCTTGGGAGGTCGGGGTCCACTCCACGCTGACCAGTGCAAGCAGCCTTAGAGCCTGCAGTGCAGTGTCACCCTCTGCCTTAGGCACACGCTGTCCAGGGCTCGTTTGCCGAGGACTGTGCTGGTGTGAGGTGTTGGTCCCCCCCAAGTGGCTAGGTGCTGTGTCACAGGGTCCTCTGCCAGTGAAACCAGTTAGCTTTCCCACATCACCAGCGAGGCGCTGCGCGGGGGCGTGTCCAGAGGCTGCGGGAGATCTGAGCTTGCTTACACAGAGCCTGGGTCGCCCTGCTGCTTTTTACATGAAGCACTTTTCCTCGCATATGCCGACTTCGATTCTTTAAACTTTGAGGAGAAATCAATTCCTAGCAGGCATTCCGTCCAACACGAAACCACTGTGGCCACTCTGTGCTACCCCAGGAAGCGTTTCACTGGTGCAGTTAACTGACATGAGCAAATGGAATTGGCATGTCTTGTTTTGTGTGACTTCTGTATTAGCCAATAGGGAAGTCACATCAACTTCTGTAATTCTTTAAGGTACAGAGAACGGATTTTCATTTAAAAGTCAACATGACCCGCAATGAGCCTCAGAGTTGGACCTGAGAGATCCAGGATAGGTGGCTGGAGACTCCGTGCACCGTGGGGTCTTCAGGGCATGGCCTGTGTCATTAGTTCCAAGACACCAGGAGCCTGTCGTAAATGAGATCCACAGATCCCCTCCAGCCCCTTGTCCTTTAAGAACACCATATTCAGTGATGACTCTACATGAGCTGTTTACCCACTAAAGGGTCAGACATGGAGCAGGGCTGCTGAAGCAGGCAGGAGGTCACCCAAGGTGACAGACAGGGAGGCCTGGAAGCTCCACAGTCTTCGGTGCTGAGAGAGGTGCCATTGCTCAGGCTCGGGGTCAGCCGCTCTCGCGAGGCTCTGTCCCCTCAGCTGGAGATGGCATTGTCTCCTTCGATTCCCATCTTTATTTCCATCATGCTTGGATCAAAAGGGCCATTTCAGGAGGGTCACTTTCTGGCGCTGCGTGCCCCGAGACCCCGGCTGCCTCGCTCTGCAGGCCTGCTCTCCCCGGCAGGTGGAGCAGAGCTGGGGCAGCTCTCTGGGCAGGGCTGTCCCTGAGACTCACAGCTGTTGTCCATTCACAGCGACCTGTGGAGGCACGCTGACCAGCCTGGGCGGGGTGATCCTGAGTCCTGGCTTTCCCGGCTCCTACCCCAACAACCTGGACTGCACCTGGAAGATCTCGCTGCCCATCGGCTACGGTGAGTGACACAGGACTCACGCCTTCATCCCCAGAAGCCTGGTGATAAAAACGGGCCATGTCCTGTCCCCATGACCGCAGTTCCTGAACGAGGGTGGCAGAGCTCGGGAAAGCTTTGGCAGAACTTCAGAATAGGAAGTTGTTTGGAAAGTCACCTTAGCCAAGGACTGTGGGTGAGAATTAGATCAGCCGGCTGGCGCCGTGCAGGCACGTGGTGTGGGCACTATCTCCCTGACGCATCCGCCCGTCTCTGCATTTACACTGCACCTTCTCGAATCTGCCGCTGGAATTCAATCACGGCCATGGTTTCTTTTGAACAATTTTGAAGGCTTTCTTCAGGTTGTGGCACATTTTAAAAACAACATGTAGAACTTAAAACTGAAAAGATAGTGTTGCTTTATGAGCTTTTAAATATACATTATACTGATTGTGTGTTTATAAAAATGTTTTCACGTTCAGCTACTAACTCTCAGGTTTTCCACTTTAATATAATTCATAATTTTGATGCTTCTGAGCACTGAAACTTTTTCCTCACATCCTCGCCAACATTTACTGTGACTGTATTCTGGATAATTGCCATTCAGTCTGGAGTGAGATGGAATCTCAGTGTTGTTCTAATTTTCATTTGTCTAATTGCTAGAGAAGTTGAACACTTTTTCATGTACTTGTTGGCCATTTTTATTCTTTTGTGACGTGTATGTATATTCAGTGCCTTTGCCCATTTATTGATTGGGGTTTTTTTTGGAGTTTATTTGGTGTTAAGTTTTTCAGTTCTTTATATATCGTGGAGATAAATGCTCTGAAGTGCAAGTGACAAAGACTGTCTCTTTTTTTCTCTCTAAAGTGCAAGATTTTCTTCTTCTAAGATTTTCTTCCTGTACTTTAGGAATCTTGTTAAGGAAGTCAGTTCTTAAGTCAAAATGAGGAAAAGATGGGCCTATGTTTTCTTCTAGTAGGCTCGGAGTCCCTGGTCTAAAGTTTTGTGCAGGGCTGGAGATAGGGTGTCATTTCATTATGCTACATGTGGCTTTCTAGTTTTCCCAGCACCATTTGTTCAGAGACTATCTTTTCTCCCCTGTATGTTTATAACACCTATGTCTAGTATGAGATGACTGTATTTATGTGGGCTTGTCTCTGTGGTTTCCATTCTGTACCATTGGTCTTCATGTCTGTTTTGGTACCAATACAATGCTGATTTTATCACTGTAGCTCTGTAGTATAGTTTAAGGTCTGGTATTGTGATACCTCCTGCTTCACACTTCTTGCTAAGGATTGCTTTGGCTTTCTGGGTCTCTTATTTTTCCAAATAAATTTTATGACTTCTTTTTCTATTTATACAATGATGAAGAACATCATTGGATTTTTAATAGAAATTGCATTAAATTTGTATAGCATTTTTGATCATTTTGACAATATTAATTCTGCTTAATCAAGAACATGGGAGATCTTTCCATCTTCAAACCTCTTTTTCAAGTTCTCTCTCTAGTGTTCTGTAGTTTTTATTGAAGAGATCTTTTACCTCTTTTCTTAGATTGATTCCCAAATATTTTTTTGATGCTATTGTGAATGGGATAGTTTTTTCTAATTTCTCTTTCAGTTGGTTTATCATTCCTGTATAAGAACACAATTGATTTATGGGTGTTAGTTTTATATCCTGCTACTTTGAATTGAAATGAATTCTAGAATTCATTTATGAGTTCTGGAATCTTTCTGGTGGAGTTTTTTGGGTCTTCTAACTATAGAATTATGCCATTAGCCCAATAGGGATTGTTTGAGCTCTTGTTTTCCTATTTGTATCCCTTTAATTTATTCCTTCTGCTTAATTGCTTTGGCTAGAGTTTCAAGGCCTGTTTTGAATATAAGTGATGAAAAGAGGGCATCCCTGTCTTGTTCCAGTTTTTAGTGGAAATGCTTTCTGTTTTTTTCCTTTTAGAATGATGTTGGCATTGCGTTTAATGTATACAGTTTTTACAGTGATGAGGTATGTTCCCACTATTCCTAGTTTTTCTAGTGTTTTGAACATGAATTAATATTACATTTTGTCAAATGCTTCTTCTGCATTTATTGAGATGATCATGTGATTCTGGTCTTTATTGATGTGATGAATTACATTTATTGATTTCCATATGTTGAACCAACCTTGCATTCCTGGGATGAACCCCACTTGATCATGGTGTACTATCTTCTTAATATGTTTTCATATGTACTTTGCCAGTATTTTATTAAAATTTTTACATCTATGTTCATCAAGAATATTTGTCTGAAATTGTCTTTCCTTGATGTGTCTTTGTATGGTTTTGTTATCAGGGAAATACTAGCTTCATAGAATGAGTTTGGAAGGTTTCCCTCCTTTTCTATTTCATGGAATAATTTGAGGAGTATTGGTGTTAATTCTTCTTTCAAGGTCTTGTTGGACTTGGCTGAGAATCTGTCCAGTCCTGGATTTTTCTTTGTTGATAGGTTTTTGATGGCCTCTTCAATTTAATTGCTTGAAATTGATCTGTTTAAATTTTCAATGTCTTCCTGATTTGATTTGGGTAGCCATATGTCTCTAAACGTGTGGATGTCTTCAAGATTGTCTATTGTATTGGAGTATATATTTTCAAAATAGTTTCTGATTATCTTCTATATTTTAGTAGTATCCAGGGTGATATTTTCTCTTTCATCACAAATGTTAGTAATTTTAGTTTTCTCCCTCTTTCTCTTGGTTAGCTTGGCTAAGGGTTTATTAATTTTATTTTGTTTCATTAAAAAGAGCAGAATATAGCACCCCTTCTGGCTGTTTTGAAGTGGTGCACCTGCCTGACCTAGAGAGTCCTCATTTACCTGTTAACTTTGTGGTATAGCCAGGCCAAATTCTGCCATCTTATGCTATTTCTCATTTCTTTTACAAGTTTAATCTGCTGGTTTGTGTTGCAGTTGTTGAAGTTGAATCAACTGAGAACTTCGGCTCTTATTTTCTTGAAAATGTCTAGAGGCACAGTTGACAGAAATGTCACCAAGTTTCTGTTTTGTTTTGTTTTCTATCTTGATCTTTCATTTTTCAAAATCACTAAGATTGCACAAAATGCCGCTCCATGCGTATGGATCATCTGGTACCACAGGGAACGATAGAAGTCTAGAGGACCGAGGCAGGGCAGTTAATATTCATGAGACTGTCAACTGAAAATGAGGGTTTGACTCTGAAGTCATGGTCACATTACTATTCAAGGGTCTGTCAAAGCCCAGAGGCAAAAGTCCTTTGAGCAGGTGACTCTGTTGGCACTTGATTTTCAATATGTAACTACAACCAGATGAAAATGTGCTGTGTAAATTCACTGAAGACAGACATTGAGATTGGCTTTCTTGTTGTAATAATATAGTTTTAAGTCACTCTATGAGATAGTAAAAGGATAAAGAGGCCAGGCTTATTCTAATCCCTTCAATCAGGCTCTGTGATGTCAAACTGGATGCAATTTGCTGAAAGTTAGATAGCGAAATGATTCTACTTTAGACCAGATTAGAGCTGGGTCCTCTTCTATTTCCTGATAGGTATTAGGTGGTTTGATGTGAGGCCGGATACTTTATCCTGCTTAAAATGGTAATTTTGTTCACAATATTATAATCGTCATAATTCCATTTCCATTTCAGATTTAATTCCAAATGAGTGAAAGGCCACACTCCCACTGTGTCCCACCTTGGAGACACTGCCACCTGCAGCTCCCTGAACACTCTCTTTCATTTCTCTCTTGACTGTGTCCTTCCATGAGTCTCAGAAGGTGTCTGGACACACGCGCAGTCGAGAGCACAGGCTCGTCCCCTGTCCTTTGGTCCTGCACGTCCTAGGCTTGCCCTTGCTGTCCTCTTCCTCTGGTTCTCTTTGCCATGAACAGGACCGCGGGGCCTCTGTGGGACATGTCTGGTTGCTCTCTGCTCTCGGTCCACCTGCAGTGAGACCCCTGCCGGGCACTGATGAACTGCAGCAGTCCACGTCAGGATCCCTGACGCGCACGCAGGCACACACGCACACTCCTCGGGACCCTTCACGTGGCTCACATTTCTACTTTGTGGGTGGCCATGCTCAGAGGAAGCTGTTCAGCTGAGCAGCAGTAAGGAGGCAGACAGGGTGCTGGTCTGTAGCCTGCTGCACGGTCACCTGGCTCAGCTGCCACCTGGCTCAGCTGTCACATGGGGTGGGGAGCAGTACATAGGACAGCCCTCGTCTTCCAATCCTTTCCTCTTTCTTCTGTGCACCTCACTGCCTTTGAACTTCTTCTGACCAAAAATATTTGCTAGAATTTAGGGAGAAAAATTGTTCATTGATAGCTGTTCAGCCAAGAACAATATTTGGCATTTACACATATTTACCAAAATGTTTTAAGTCCTTTGTCTTGGTTGTGCAGAGCGGAAGATGGTAGATAGCCAAGACGACTGCAGAGGGGCCTGTTCCTCTCTGGGTTCCTCGAATGCTGCCTACGCAGCCCAAGGCTGCAGAGCATGGATCTAGTCGCTCGTTCTGAGAGAGCTCTGGGGCTTCCTTCTCTTCTGGGGTTGCCTCTCCGGACTTACCGAAGTCTTCGCATTCTGCTTTCTCCCATCCTTCCTCTTCCTAGCCAAGCTGAACAAGTGGAACACACGCCACTTTTCTCCAAGAGCAGTGGAATGTTTTTAATTCCATGAGACCATTAGCTCTTATCCAGCCGATTTCATGCTAGACCCCAGTGAGGATGCTGTCAGCCCAAGTGCCCGGATCTCACCCTGGCCGCCTGTGCCTCAGTGGACCTCCCGACAGCCTGACCTTAGTCGTCCTCCTGTAAGAGTGCTGGAATAGCCAGGGTCACCTGTGGGGGTCTAGCAAGGACCTGGCAGGCGGGGCCTTGGGTCTGAGAGAGGCCTGCCCTTTGCCCACCCAGGCTGGTTTTGTTCCTTTCTTCCTCCTCAGAACGTCTCCTCCCCAGTGAAGGAAATTCTTTTCCCTGTGGGACGGACTCCCAATTTCATTCCATACTGTGGGGTTTTTCTTCCATGCACTGCCTCCTTGACCTCCTCTTCTAACCTTTCACTGAGGCAGGGCTTGGTAACCCCGTCTTCCTTGGACACAGGAGAAGCCCTGTTTCCTTAAATGGTGTTTCCACCTGCACTTGGGTAGGACAGGTTACGTGAGCACTGCCTTTAGTTTCCCCATTCCAGGGAACATGGTTTGTTTGATGGAAAATAAGAGTGAAGTTCTCAGCCATGGAAAGCGGGAGGGGCTGGGGCTCAGCTCAGGGCAGGCTGCTGCCCAGCACGGGTAAGACTCTGTCTCTGATCACCAGCACCACATAGGGAAAGAAGGAGAGAAGCCACGCAGAGCAAATCTCCCCACACTCGCTCACTGTCATTGTCCTTGATTAGATTTCACTGCCCACCTTTATAACTTGATTACGTGGATTTGTGCAAAGACCAATGTCTTTGGAGCCCTGTATATAATTTTTAAAACAAAATATTTTAGACACAGCAGTCAAGTTAATCTCCAAATGTCACAGCACCACAGCAAGTTTTTTCTTGATTTTGACTTTCTTACAAACTATTACCATTGCTTATTTCATGCCCAGATCAATATGATACCAGAGATGTTGCTTATCTGGACAATCTTTTGGTATATTGGGCTAAGCCAGGCTGTTGTTGAATTTTGAAAGGTACAGTAGAGTTTATTAGATTGGGTTTCTCATAAATATTACTAATTTGCTTTACATGTGTAGAACAAATAAAAATAACCACCTGCTGAGATCATAAATCTCTTGTACAGTGGTTGACTATCAGTTAACTCAAAAGCAACTTTTAAGTTTTAATTGGTTGCATATTTCTTTCGACGAGTGTTAGCTTCCCCTGACAGAGCCTCGTATACCTGCGGATGACATAATCCCACCTCGTGTTTATGGTGGTAACAACTGTGATAGCAGCTGGGAAAGACCAAGCCATGAGAATGTGTGCTAACCACTGTCCTCAGGACTATCCCCGTGTACCCCCATGGAACACACTGGCCACATCCATAGTCCGCAGTGGGCTGACCCATGGACATGAATTCCAAGGAAAAAGATCACACTGCCAGGGTGGGAGGGGGAAACTGGGCCAAGGTCTGCGGTGCTGGCAAGGGCATGTCTCCTCCAGTGCCCTGCTGTGCTGTTGAAACACCATTAGAGCCACAGTGGGTAAGCACGCATTTTATAGTTTAAACTGACCTTCAATTATTTTCATATTTTTGCATAGGTGCACACATCCAATTTCTGAATTTCTCTACTGAAGCTAATCATGACTACCTTGAAATTCAAAATGGACCTTACCACACCAGCCCAATGATCGGACAGTTCAGTGGCACAGATCTGCCCTTGGCATTGCTGAGCACAACGCATGAGACCCTTGTCCGCTTTTACAGTGACCATTCACAAAACCGGCAAGGGTTCAAACTCACTTACCAAGGTAAGGAGCCAAAAACAAAAAAATCGAAATTTGCGTTTTATATTTAAATTGAATCGTAACGTTAATCTTCCTGACTGGTTGGGACTTGCACGCGGGTTAATTTTCAGTGTGATGTTGGGTTCTGAAGGGTGATAGAGCCCTGTTTGTCTTCAAGCACAGGGCTGAGGACACACAGCACACAGGAAGAGCAGGCAGGTGCAGCCCCAGCTGGGCTCCCTCTGTCCCCTCCCACCCTGGCCACGTCACCTGCCTGCCCAGCCAGAGTCTTTTCCCACTTAGTGTCCCTGTGGGACTTGGAGTCCTCTGGCACGGTGGTCAGTGCACCATGGAGATGGAGCTGGCTGTGTCTCACACACGCGCCACGTGCAGCACGAGAGGCCGAGATGGCCACAGGCACTGCCCAGGTCAGGTTCAAATGATGCAGGAGAAGGGATACCGTGTGCCTGGCTCTGTCCTCTAGTCACACATCCAAATGTGAAATCTCCAAGCAGGTCTGAGTCCAATGTTATCAAAGCTTTCTTGACACGTGAAGAAGTTCAGCATTTTCATTTCATATGAAATAATTCAGCTGGCCTTTTCTTGAATGTTGTTAAATCAAATGAAATTGAAAATGTCAAATACAGGCCTATCTCTTTTTTTCAACATGGCTAAATCATTTGCCTCGCTCGGCTTTGCAGACTGACCTCGGAAACGCTTTGATATCTTAGTTCTGGAGGAGGCTGGTGTTCCGTGTTCAGTGTGGGGCTTGAATTCCCATCCCAACTAGGAAATGCAGACTGGGTCTCGTCAGGCAGACAGTGTGCTTAGTGGACTTCATCAAAGGGTGAGGTGCACGTGCGTGGGGGTCCAGCGTGAGGGGCGTGGGAAGAATAATGTGCGTGCCACGCGCCCGTCACCGTCCCGCGTGGAGTCGCTCTGTAAACGCGGCACCTGCGGCAGCTTCCCTGGTGCTCCACCTGCTGGTCTAGAGGTGCAGGTTCCTGGGCTTTCCTAGATTAAATTGTGACGTGAGGACCGTGTTTTATGAAGCAGCACTCCGTGCCACAAGCTGGGCTTCCTGATTATCACACAGTCCAAAATGTCACCTTTTGCTGATAAGGAAACCGGGTGCAGAGATGGAACAGTTGCTGAAATGCGCGTAGCTGTGTGTGGAACAAGGACTTGGCGTCAAGCCTGCTAGCCGCGGAAGCAGGGTCACTGCACCCACTACGTCTACAGTGAGGAAAGGGGCACGTCCAGTGCGCCCGTCACGTGCTCACGTGCCCATGGACGGCTACTCCTGCGAGAGCGGTTTCGGAAGTCACAGAACACCAGTGCGGAGAGTCCCAGAGGCCTCGCTGTGTGTGCACAGCCCTGACCCGTCCACTTTCCCAGTTCAAGAGTTGGGGCTGCTAAAATGGCTTTGCTAAACCCCTCCAGGCAAATGTCCTCCGTGAACACTTGCAGCTCCTGCCCCTGTGGGATCCTGCCCTCTCAGGGCTCCTTTGTCTCCTGCCGACCCAGGAGCGTTTGCCCAGAATCATCCAGCGTCCTGGCCTCCAGGAGTCCGTCGGCAGCTCCCCCAGGATCATCTAGCGACCACTGCTGCGTCCACAGCCTGCTGGGCCAGACCTCTGCTTCCCGGGTTCCTGGTCTGACAGGAGTCTGCCCACAGAGGCGTGGAGGGAGTCCAGCCTCTCTGCCGAGTGGAGGGATGGTGTGGCTCTCCCTCGGAAGCCCACCCCTGGCCCTTCCGTCTCCACCCACTTTGTTCACCCTGAAACCCCCCCTCCCTCCAGGCTGCTGGTTGCTGGGCTATCTCTTTCCTGGCCCATGTCCCAGTCTCAGAACCATCCTCTCCTCTCCCCCAAGGGTCCTCTCCTTCCCTGAGCTAAGACACGTGCAGCTCCTGTAACCCTGTGAGTGGAGCAAGCCCTACACAGTAAGCCCTGCGGAGGCAGTGGCTGCGGGGGAGCCATGGGGAGCGGAGACAGGACCCTTAGCAGGGGCAGGAGCTCTGCCACCAAGAGGAGGCTCCACTGGATCACGGCGTCCAGGTCTCCATGGTTGGGAGAAGGTGGTTTTCTTTTAGCAAGGAGGAAACAAAGCTAGGAAGAAGGGCCAAGGGTGGCCAGGACAGGAGAGGACCCCAGTGTTACCAAAGCTCAGTCCTGTCCACACACCAGTCCAGGAACCAGGACAGGACAGGACCCCAGTGTTACCAAAGCTCAGTCCTGTCCACACACCAGTCCAGGAACCAGGACAGGACAGGACCCCAGTGTTACCAAAGCTCAGTCCTGTCCACACACCAGTCCAGGAACCAGGACAGGAGAGGACCCCAGTGTTACCAAAGCTCAGTCCTGTCCACACGCCAGTCCAGGAACCAGGACAGGAGAGGACCCCAGTGTTACCAAAGCTCAGTCCTGTCCACACACCAGTCCAGGAACCAGGACAGGACAGGACCCCAGTGTTACCAAAGCTCAGTCCTGTCCACACGCCAGTCCAGGAACCAGGACAGGAGAGGACCCCAGTGTTACCAAAGCTCAGTCCTGTCCACACGCCAGTCCAGGAACCAGGACAGGACAGGACCCCAGTGTTACCAAAGCTCAGTCCTGTCCACACACCAGTCCAGGAACCAGGACAGGAGAGGACCCCAGTGTTACCAAAGCTCAGTCCTGTCCACACGCCAGTCCAGGAACCAGGACAGGAGAGGACCCCAGTGTTACCAAAGCTCAGTCCTGTCCACACACCAGTCCAGGAACCAGGACAGGAGAGGACCCCAGTGTTACCAAAGCTCAGTCCTGTCCACACGCCAGTCCAGGAACCAGGACAGGAGAGGACCCCAGTGTTACCAAAGCTCAGTCCTGTCCACACACCAGTCCAGGAACCAGGACAGGACAGGACCCCAGTGTTACCAAAGCTCAGTCCTGTCCACACGCCAGTCCAGGAACCAGGACAGGAGAGGACCCCAGTGTTACCAAAGCTCAATCCTGTCCACACGCCAGTCCAGGAACCAGGACAGGAGAGGACCCCAGTGTTACCAAAGCTCAGTCCTGTCCACACACCAGTCCAGGAACCAGGACAGGACAGGACCCCAGTGTTACCAAAGCTCAGTCCTGTCCACACACCAGTCCAGGAACCAGGACAGGAGAGGACCCCAGTGTTACCAAAGCTCAGTCCTGTCCCCATACCCGTCCAACAGCCAGGACACAGGTTTTGAGAAAAAGGAAGAAGTTTCGCTGCTTTACTAGGAAAGGAGAGACACCGGAGACCCCCGTCCCAGAGACCCTGGTGCCCGTCAAGGAGTGCAGGGGTTTCTGCAGAGGTGGCTGGAGGGCCTCAGCCCAGGTGTGCTGACGGTGGCGATTCAGTCTCAGTCGCTCCTCGGGCGACTGCTGATCCTCTGCTGATCCTCTGCCGCTCCTCGGGCGACTGCTGATCCTCTGCCGCTCCTCGAGCGACTGCTGATCCTCTGCCGCTCCTCAAGCGACTGCTGATCCTCTGCGCCCTCCTGAAGTTTGCACCCTTTCTGTCTGTGGGGGGCGTGAGTCCAGGAAGACGCCTGGCCTAGGGTGGGAAAGAGTGATCATGAACCGAGTTTTGAAATGAGACTACATTCCCTGCTCTGCCAATTTCTTCTGGGTTCTTGTCTCACAAATTTTGAAGAAAAAAATCCCTGGACAATCACGGAAGGAGAGAGTGAACAAGGGGAGCAGGATTTATTTAAGCGAGAAGAGAGCGCCGCCTGTGGGAGGGCCTGGTGGCAGGACTCCCACGGGGTGGGGCTGGGCAGCGCCCGGAGCGTGGTCTGTGCCGAGTGGTCTTGAAGGCGTCCTGGCTGCCTGGGTTCACCTCCATCCTCCCCCCTGGGACTTCCACCTGGGCTCACCCCACGGACAAAGGAGCTGGCTGGAGGTGCTCCCAGGGGGAGCCCCAGGGTCTTCTACCTCTGAACAGCCTCCACGGTGCTCCTGAGCGTGTCCACAGTGAGCCTGGGCTGGGGGAATGGGGCCCATGGTCCTGACTGCCTGGGCCCGTAGCTGTCTTCGCCTTCACCCTCCTTCAGTGGGTGTGCGCTCAAGGCAAGGGGCCTGGGCCGGGATGGGGAGAGGGTACTCTGCTTTCTCCTGGGATTAGGGAAGGGAGCTTAGGGAGGGGAAGTTAAGGAAAGGAGAGATGAGGGAGGGGAGGGAAGAGGGAGAGGAGAAAACCATCTCTGCTTTAAAAATAGGGCTATGACCAGTGGCCCACCTTCCACCAGGGCAGTGGGTCTGATCTAGCCTGAGGGTGGGGCTCCGGCTCTGATGTCCCAGGAGCACAACAGGGTGGGGAGGCTGCCTGGCCTCCACTGCTTCCTAGGGTTACAGGGTGGGGTAGAGCTCCCCCCTGGAGCGGGCGAGGTGGGGCTGGGCTCAGATCTGCACCCAAGTCCACCAGCCGTCTCCACCAGAAGCAGCTGCCTTCCCCCCGTGAAGTCGCTGCTGTCCTGCTGCTGCTGTGTGCTGGGTGGACCCAGGGCCTGGCCTGCTGGACCAGCTGGCCCTGAGCCACACCCTGATAACAGACAGGCTCCCTGGACTCTCCCAGGGCCAGGGAGGAGCGTGTGCCAGGACTAGATGGGCAACCCTAAACGTCCCTGGAGGGAGCGGAGGCACCTGGCGGGACAGCGGCGGAGCAGGCGGGACCGTGCTCTTCAGAACGGGAGAAACACGGGGACTCTGGAGGGTGCGCTGGACGGGACAAGGCTGAGGTCCTGTGAGGCAGCCTCTCCCTGATTCCTCGCTCTGGTCTTGTTCTCCACCCATCAGACTTACCTGTGCCCGTTTAAAGTCCAGTGTTGAGTCCACAGACACAGTGGGAATGAGATCCAGCCGCCCTCAGAAACAGACAGGAAAGAAAACTCCAGCAAGTCCAGGGCCAGTTCCAGGAGCCCCTGCCCTGCTTCTGCCATAGCGGCAGGGACTGTCTGGACGCACTCCTGCATGCGGAGTCCAGGCCTGCGGACAGCTCAGGAGGCGCAGCTGCGCCTGCTGGTGGCCCTGCGTGGCCCCTGTGCGTGGCTCCTGTGCGTGGCCCCTGTGCGTGGCTCCTGTGCGTGGCCCCTGTGCGTGGCCCCTGTGCGTGGCTCCTGTGCGTGGCCCCTGTGCGTGGCTCCTGTGCGTGGCTCCTGTGCGTGGCCCCTGTGCGTGGCTCCCGTGCGTCCGGGCCTGCTGGCTCAGTTGGCATACTTCACAGTTTGGTGAAGCCATCAGATCTCATTTTCTTCTGCTACATCCTCATCTTCTAGGCTGCCTTGTTGAATTTGTTTAAAAGGGGTCTGGTGATTATTTCTAATTTATCATGGGTCCTGGGTTTGGCCCTCCTCATTTCCAAACACCTAAAACTTACATCCTGAGTCTCCTCAAGAATTTCAGCAAAGGCATGGGGAAGGGGCAGAAAGATTGCCCTGGGAAACATCTTCAGAAGCTGGACCTGAGGCATCGGAAGTTCTCGCTGTGGCCTTGTGTGAATGATCTGGGCTTAGATCCCACCTCAGGTGGCACTTTGCATTTTAAAACACGTCTTTAAAAAAACATTAATCTAAAACTCTCCCTTTTGAAAGGGAGAGGCCCACAGGCTGGAAGCAACCCCTGTGAATCCTCCTGTCCAACCACAGGCATTTTGGTTTTGCCGCCATCTGTGTGAAGCATCTTTTAAGGCCCTCATTTCCTGGGCTCCCCTTGATTTGCTGAGACCTCGGTACTGGTGCCTGGCAGCCAGCGCAGCAGGTCTGATTCTGGAGGTGCTTGTCTGCAGCCCAGCAGTCTAGTCTGGATGTGAGCAGGGGCTTTTCCAGCACCCTGGGCTCCCCGCGGTTTCCTGTCGGGCCTCTGGACAGTTTTCCCCTGGGCTCAAGGCTGTGTGCTTGCCTCGGATTTCCTCTGACCCTAACAGGCCTATGCCAGCCAGCAGGGGGGCCACCAGCAGCCCCGTGGGCTATCCAGCATCTCCCAAAGAAGTGTGCTTTCTCCCAGGTCCAGGGCTGCGGCTCCCACAGAGGGACAGGGCTCTATTTGCATAGAGGACACATTCCTAAGGGTTTTCCTGACCCCTGAGAAAGTCCTGGGTTGTAAAACTGGTAAGAGGCTTTTGTGAGGATTTGCATCTCAAAGGAGCAGTTTTCCAAAGCCAGGCCTGAGGAAAGAGAGCCCTAGACCCAAGCTCCAGGCCAGCAGTCCTGCCTTTCCCATCGCCTTCTGGTGGCTGTGCACCTCCAGGATCAGGCACAGGGCTAGGCCTCCGGGTTCCCTTCACAGGCCTGTGTGAACTGTCCCGGGCAGGAACTTACTCTCTGTCCACCCTTGGCTGAGAGGAAAGCTGGAAATGTCTTGCTTCTGGCTTTCAGTCCAGGCACTCTCCCCCCAGGAATCGGGGCTGTGTTCCAGAAGAGGGAGGCAAGGTGTGCCGCCTTGGTGGAAGCTCCTTGTCACACCCGCACTTCCTGGCATCTGAAGGCTAGGTTTACGCTGGGATCGTCTCAGGGTGAAGATCATCATCTGAAGGACTCATAACAGTTCAGGTTTGGGGCTTCAATTTAAAATCAACTTTAGACATTTTAAACATTTCCTAGAGAAGTTCTCCAGCCCACTTAAGTGATGTACACATCTAACCACAGTAATTCAGACTTGGGGATGGCACCAGAAGATCCCAGAAATGACTGCCTCCCAAATTAGCCAGTGAAGTACAACTCCAACAGAGAAGACCTGGAATGCAGCCTTTGAACCAACTCTTTAACAAACCTGTTCCTGCTGATGGGCAGAATCACAGACTCTGGGACCTGAGTCCTTTGCTAGCAAAGCAATAACCTTCTTCATCTTTTTTCTCGAAACTGTGTCTTCCGTATTGGATCAGCACTGGGGACAGAGGCTGAACTGTTGGTAACATAGACTGTTTGCCACATAGTTTTCAAACTAGTTTATTTCACATAATTTCTAAACTCCATAATTAAAAAGGAATGTGGGGAATTTTGTTTGTTTTCTCTTCACGTTTTCCTAGTAGCTATGTATATACAATTCTAAAAGCTACTGATTATTTTAACCTGAAAAGAGTTAAAATAATAGTTTGCAAACAAACTCCACCATAAAGCTATGTAGAAATTACCTGGATTAAAGGTCCCTTGCCTGGTTGTTAGAAAGTGCCTGTGTTTGCAGTGTGTCCTGTGTGAGGGGCCGTGGAGCCAGCTCCCTGTCCTCCTGCTTCCTGAGCATCGGGAAGCCTCTGGCCTGCCCCTGCAGGTGGGAAGCTGGGGGTCAGATCAGGGCCTCTCGATGGGCAGGCTGTGTGTCTCCCTGCACTGCAGCTTAGCTCCTGGACGCCCTGTGGCCTTGGACGTGCAGATCTGTGAGTCCACAGACGATAAACACCTTCTGAGTGAAGGAATACCTGACTCTGAGCATTCAGAGTACAAAAATCCTTACCAGCATTTTAGTTGTAAATGAGAGATATCAAATCAGTTAAACAAAAAAAAAAAAACCAAAAACCAAGAACATAAATTTGGGGTGTTCTAATTTCTGGTGGGTTATCATAGCTAACAGAGAGTAATTAGCTTACTAGTGTCCATTATTTTATAAAATGTGTAAACTGGGAAAGTGACTAGGCTGATTTGTAGATCATATAAACATTGCTAGCTTCTACCTAAGATTTATAGGCTACGGCTCTAATTAATAACCCACAAGATGACGCATGAATCATGCAGCTGCTTCTTGTCATCCACAGATAATTCTTGTCACTCTCGATGATGTCTGGGTTGTGCACCTTATTCTTCAACTTTGTCATTTATTTATGACCATATAAAGGTCAAAAACGTTTTTGATGCAGCTGTCTTGAAGTTAAATGACTTATAAGGAACTTTGTTAAGAATATGTGAAGTTCACGTACCTCATTCCTAACTCAAGAGCTGGAAAACAGATGATCTGCAGAAGTACTTCCCTGCTGAACAGACAGAGATCCAAGAAGCAGCCAATAGTGAAGGGTGACTCCATGGCTCAGTGTCACCCTAAGCACTTAAGATTTAAACCCAGGTGTGACTAGGCCCAGACTGATGGACGTGAATGTCAGTTATTTTCCTGGATTCATGCAAAGGATTTCTTTTGGGAGATAAAATTCTGGACACTGTTTTGTTTCATGGTATCAGCATGGCTTCCTTAGATTTTGAGAATACTTGTGAAGTTTTAACTTAACAGTTTAGTGTCTTTTCCTTTGGGTTTGGTGGTTCCTCCTTTGGAGGCATTGAGTCTATCTCTGCCCCTCTTTTTCTTTCCTGCATTATAAAGCACTTACCCCCATGGGAATGGGAACTGTCCAGTGCTGAAAGTCTTCGAGGGGATTTTAGTACTTTAGCCTTAGGAAATTAAAAGCATCTTTCTTGTTCAAAGGTCTACTCTTTTCACCCTGCTTTTGCTTGATGTGTGCCAGATATGTGTCGTTTTTAAAAGACAATAGGATATGGCAAATCTGCATATTCATCACTATAGTCCCGTGGGTTCTGTGCCAATCAGGTTTATGGGAAGCGAGCTGTTTTGTGGACCCAATTTTCCCTTCAGGAGAAGCAATTAAACCACCTTTATATAGAGCAGTCAATTGAGGACTTCGATCTGGTTACAAGCTCCCAGCTGTCCCTTAGGACATGTCATCCTAGCCATTGAGAATGGCCAGTGTGGGAAACCGAACATGTGAGATATTCTTTGGGCCACCGTACGTGACTCAGATGTCATAAAGAAGAGAAGGAGCCCTTTTCTGCAACTATGAGAACGAAGAGCCCACAGCCGCCTCGCAGAGCATCGCAGTGAAAAGCCAGCACAGCCGTGTGGTTCCATCTCGAGCCTCAAGCCTGCGGTCGACCCGGCTCCTGTGGGCGGCAGTGGCCCGCCTGGTTGGGGTTCCTCTGCCCCAACGTGACTTCATTGCAGCCTCAAGTTACCCCACACACTGCACAGGGCCGTGAGGGGACTGTGCCCTCATTTGCCTTGCACACCACCCTGCAGCATCTGTGCTGCCTGCTGCGGCCTGATGGGAATCCCCCCGGGGATGTCTGTCAGCCAGCACCTGGTTCGTCTTGTGCGTGGTGGTTGCGGTGGGTACGGCCCCTCCACAGCACTGCTGAATCAGGAGGGAGGTTTTCCACTGAAGATCGTGTGACGTCTAACCCACTGTTGAGAGATGAGCTTGGGGCTACAGAAAAAGAAAGATACTGGGTCTCAAAGAAGAAGCTCCACGGAGCTGTTGGATGCAGATGCCCAGGAACCTTGACATGGAAGGCACACAGCTGCTGCTGGCAACACAGCCCCTGTCCCCGGCCCTCGTCCTTCCTGGGGACATAACCTGAGGCCAGGGCAATAGCAAGCTCAGGGAAAACTGGTGGAAACTGTGCCTCTGGACCAGCCCCCAGCCCCTGCTCCTCCACAAATATTCAGAGAAAGCCAAGGGCCACTGCCTGTCCCTCTGGACGGGGCACACGCTCTCCCTTGGATGTACACTTCTTGTTTTTCTCCCAAAGATGTCTCTCTGGAGATGTCCCGCCTCCCGCTTCAGTGTCCACCTGCTTCCCTGATTAGCTCTGTGCCCCGAGGGTGCGTGCTGAAGCCCTTTCCCTTCCCCTACATCAAGGAACTGCTTATCCCAAATGCAGGTCCTCCTCACCGGGAACTCCTCTGGTGACAGTTTTGGTGAGTGGCTGTTCATTTTTTTTCCTGAAAGGTTTTGTTAGCAGTCATAGTTGGTGGGTCAGGGCACTCATTTCTCAGTCAGTTTATCATCTATCGTTTTAGTCAGCTTTTTCACTGCTGTGACTCAAAGATTCCACCAGAACAATTAGAGGGGAGGAAGAGCTTATTTGAGGACTCACAGGTCCAGAGGTCCCAGTATGTGGACAGCAGGCTCCATTCCTCCAGGCCTCAGGCGAGGCAGGACATCTTGGGGGAGGGAAGCGGCAGAGGGAAACACTCGCCTCACGATGGGGAAGCAACTCACATTAGGGTCAGGAGGCAGAGAGAGAGCCCACTCACCAGATAAAGACATATCCCAAGCCTGCCCCAGCCCGCCTCCTCGGGCCATGCCCCACTTCAGTTACCACTCAGTTAATTCCTACCGGGATTAATTCGCTGGTTAAGAGTCTCACATCCCCGTCACTTCTCCTCTGAGCCTTCTTGCACTCTCCCACGTGATCACATCCACACCGTCACCTACATAAAACAAAACAAGAGTGAAAATACTGCAGATCCCCTGCTGGAAAGCCTGCTGAAGAGGGAGCGTTGCTGAGAGGCGGAGAGCAGCCAGGACTCCCCACCTGCCTGCGCACAGGGTCTGCAAAGCAACCTCGGCTCCACAGGGCCAGGAGCCACACGCACTGTGCCGGTCTTGGGACACGAGGCCCTGCCTGCAGGAGCAGCCCTCCTGTGGCCTTGGGCGGTGTGCCCGGTCACGGTGGCCGAGAGCAGTGCAGCAGGGGAGCAGAGGTAACGGGAGGCCTGTGCGTGGGTGACGGGGACAGCAAGACGGTGCCTGGACTTGGCGCTCTGCTTAGCTTCCCCCGCACACACTGGCTAGCAGGTTCACTGAGCAGCTGGTCTTTCCAGTGTGACCCGGGAATACCAACCTGGCCAGTGCTGCGGGGCCTGCCCTCTCATCCTCCCCGTCTGCCCTGAGAGGACACATAATCCATGAGGTTTTGAGATTCTTTTCTTTTGTGCAACTATAGAATGCTCGCCTTGAATGTGGTCTCACACAGATCCCCACTGCCAAGTATTCTGCTTATAAGATCAACGACCAGTGAGACGACATTTCGACCTCACGGTCGTTGTCTGTGTGCTGGTCACTGGTTCCATCCTCACCCTGAGCCGGGCGCACCGTTTCTTCTGCATTTGACCCCATGACTGACAGTTGTGCTGTGGTGCCTGTGGATTGGAGGAAGCCCTTACCGAGGGCGTCTGCTCAGTTGTCTCTGTAGTGCTGTGTCACAGTCCAGCTTTGCCAAAAGCGGCTTGGGAACACCCACTTGGGCAATTACATCTTTCTCATTGATGGTACTTTGCCATGGAGTGTACATATGTGGTCAGAACGTCCGTTCTCTGATTGGCCAGTCATCTTGGGTCTCCATACTGACTTCTCAGGGCCACTTGTCCAAAGGCTTTGGGTTAGCAGGGAGCTGGTTTCAACACTGTCCCTACCTCATACTAGAGTGGGCCACGTCTCCAGTGTACTTTCCGACTCCTGTGTTCTGGCTCCTGGGTGCTCTTCAGCTGCCCTGGGCTCTAGTCAGACCTCCTGGGACTGCGTGTGTGATGATTATTAAAGCCAAGGGAGTCTGAAAGGTGAACAGCCAGCTGCAGGAGGCTCAAACGTAGCCTGCGGATGTCAGCCAGCGATCTGCGCAACACCAGATCCTTACACTCCTGTGCGTGTGTGCAGAGGCCCGGCTTCTGATGTGCTTGTGTCCTGAGATCTCCCTAAGCTGGAAATGCAGGGGATGTTCCTTGTCTGTGCAGCCCCAGTGTCTAGCACAGACCCACTGAAGTGGGACCAGAGGCCTGGGAGTTGGGCTCTCTGCTAGGCCAGCATGGAGAGAGGATCTCGCCACATATTGCCAACCCAGGAGAAGACCAAAGAGAGCTGGATTGTGGTGGTGGGACTTCACACCATGGCCAGGTCAAAAGCCCGGAGCCACACCTCGCAACGCGGGGGTGTTGTGTGCGAGTGTGGCTTCCGGAAGACTGACTGATGGTGCTGCTCCTGGGTGCTTATGAGGCAGCCATCTGAGTTCACTTAGGCATTGGGATCACCGTAGTGTACGTAAGGCCGCGGTGAACGCGCTGAACAGCCAGCCAGTCTTCTTCAAAGGGCTGCTCGGAGTAGAGGTTTCTGTAAACGGCATTACTAGCCTGAGTCCTAAACCCAGTTTTTCTACAGCTCTATTCACTGTGCCTTTGTAAAGGGTCCTGGCTCATCACGGCGCCATCAATGACTTATCCAGGTGCCCTAGTATCATTGTATTTGTCATTTTAAAGAGAAAACATGCCCTTTTAGAAGTTCACTGAATGTGGAACACTGGTAGCAGAGCTCTGCGTCTCTGTAGGACGCAACAACCAGCATGTGCTACTGAGGACCACCTCTTGGACCCCGCTGTCCTGACTGGCATCTGGCCATGGTGTCCTGCTTCATCTGTTTGGGCTTATCGTGACTGTACCGTGAACACAGGGCCCACCTCCGGTGCCGTCTGGCCGTGTTCTGTTCGGTGTGCCCTCCCTCTGGAGGTCCACCAGCTCCTCCGGTCTGTTCGGCAGGGCTGCTCCTTTTGTCCTGCTACTCCCGCTTTCCCCGCCCTCATTCCAGGTGGTTAACATGAAAGCAGAAGGTCCAAAATTCGGGCAGACCCTGGCATGTGTGGTAGAGCACGTGATTTTTCACCATCCATTTACGAATTTCAGGACTGCCCATCGTCCCCCAGGTGCTGGTGGCTGAACTGTCCATGTCCCGGGTTGAGATTCCCGTTCCACGCCATCCCACATGTGGCCTCTCTGGGGCCACTGCATCTTCACACCACGGCTCCATTTGCTGTCGGCCGTACGGGTCACCAGTCCTTTCTGTTCCACCGGGTCCTGGAAAGCCGGCTGGGGTGACGGCTTGTCTCCCCGCAGGCTCCAGGACGGGGAACGGCACTTCCTCCTCGCCAGTGCTGCAGGGACCTATCACTGTGAGGGGTGAGTCCCCATCCCAGTTCTGTGCGAGGCTGTCCCAGACATGACATGGCAGCCGGGGGACAAGGGGGCTGCAGTTTGTCATCAGGAACCACACCCACCTTACATGCCCACTGACTTACAAATGGGCAGAACTTAAGTGGCATGCACTGCAAACAGCAGGTGTTGTCCACCGCCTGGACTTCATTCTGAGGAACACAAGAGTCCTGGTGACAGAGCATGTGAGCTGCGTGTCCTGGAATCAGGCTGAGAGAGTGCCACCTTCATGAGTCCACAGTCCTTTATGGATTTTTTAGAAAAAGTAAAGGAAATGGAATGGGTTTCCCTATTTTATTTGTGATAAAGTTAGGCAAAACAATACAACTGAAGTTCACATTTCCTGGTGAAAAGCACTTGGATTCTAGTGGTGATATATTTCTGTGTTAAACTTAAAAAAATATATCATTAGGTCCATGCTAACTCAGTATTGTTTACAGGCAATTTTTTTATTATTGCTTATATCACTTTTCAAAATAGATGATATACTTTCTTTCCAAGGTAAGCATTGTCCATTTTCTCTCTGGTAGACGCTGTGTTTTCTCTAAGGCACACAGTAAGTGCTCATTAAATGCATGAGGTCATTGTTCCACTACTGCTGGTGACCACTGCTGAGTCTATTTAGGATGACACCTGTGTGCTTGGAAAGGCATCTTGCCAAGCGTGTGTCTGCACAGTTCACCCCGGAAGCCGCGCGCAGCCGCGCTGGTCCTGGGACAGCCAGACTCACCTCGTGCTGCCGTTTGCCTTCCAGCCTATGAACTGCAGAACTGCCCAGACCCACCGCCTTTCCAGAACGGTTTCATGACCAACTCAGACTACAGCGTGGGGCAGTCCATATCGTTTGAGTGCTACCCGGGCTACGTCCTGCTGGGCCACCCGGTCCTCACCTGTCAGCACGGCATCAACAGGAACTGGAACCACCCCTTCCCTCGATGTGACGGTGGGTCCACATTCTTCCCGGGGCGGTTTAATTCCTCACGGGCGTCGCAGTGTGGCACCTAGTGAGTGAACGTGTCCAGTGATGCACCAACTCGCTCAGTGGGGCCTCATTGAGAAGCTCTGGGGTTGTGCTCGCTTCACGTCGTATTCTAGGAACACAACACATACCAGAGTTACACACAGACAGCCCCCGGTCTCAAGGGAACCATAAGAATGACAATTCATAAGCACAAATAACCGTACTGCAGCCCCAGGCCAAGGAGTGTGTGGGGAGGAGCCTCAGGTGCAGAAGAGGAGAAGGGACCCGCCACACACAGCTTGCGACTCTCCCGGCCACGTGTGAGGCCAGAGGGGAGAATGGTGTTTGTGGATGTAATCTGGGTTTTCTTCTTGCCATCGCATGCTGCATTTGTTTCCTGACTCTGAGTCATTTTTGCAGGGGCTTTGGTGGGTGAAGGGTGCTTGGCAGAGAGAGGGAACCCTGCAGGTATAAGCAGGCTCAGAGCAGGAGACCAGCAGTGCAGCCAGCCACAGCCAGCCTGGCTGTGGGGACCCCAGGGAGACACTGGGTCAGGACCCCACAGAGGTGGAGCAGGACCTGGGCTCACCAGACGCCCCTCCTCTGGGCTGGAGCCCTACTTTACAGCTTCCCGATGAACCCAATTTTTATCACGTAGAAATTTTTGCAATACCAGGATAAACTGAATTGATGAGTTGCTATGTTTAGGAGGAACGCATATGTAACAGAACATTTCCTGTAAACCCAGTATCCTAGCATTATAAATACAGTACCTTTGAATGAAGACATAAAGAAGTGACTACCTCTGTGGAAATTTGAAATGCTAACCACTTTCCCCTGGGGAAAATGGAAAGATGTCTAGCCAGGTTTGGATTTCTACTGAAAAAGCAAAAGAGGCAAGTTAGTAGAAAAGTCACAAATTTTACCTGTTTCCATTCTTTATCAATAGAGAAAAACTACTAAGAGAATAACCTTAGCTGTACATAAAGATTTCTCATCTTGCCTTAATATTTATTAAAAATTGCCTTTGTGAAACTAAGGATATGAGCAAATATCTGGTCTTTCTTCCATTAAAACACTTTAAAAACTTTAGTACTTACCACTTTCCCCTTAGAAACTCATATTTAGGGCTGGCAGTGGGCTCAGTGGCAGAGCGTGGATGAGGGCTGGGATCAACTGCCAGCACCACCAAGAACACTCATATTTATATGCAGAAGTTACGTTGAATTACCAGGATTAAAATTCTGTCTTATTTGCAATTTTACCCTGAATTTGAATTCATGAAAATGCTAGATTCCTTGACTTGATATCATAAAAAAATAATTAAATATTTAATTTGATTTCATTGCTTTTAGTTGGATTTTTGGATTTTATAATATGGAAATATCTGTTCTGGCTTAGAATTATTTTATTAGTGTGAAAATTACCAAATCCACCTCTTCCGATGTACTTTAATGTGAAGTCGTATTTTCCAGTTCCATCATGGTATGGGATCCTACCCGGTCAGCCAAACTGGGAGGCTAAAGCCTCCAGAGTCCCAAACGAGCCTGAGGTTTGGGGACTGTAGAAACTCAGAAGTTCCAAGGAAGCTACCTCATGCTCATCATTACAGTTTCCAACAGGAAAGGGGGCGTGATGGCCGTCCAGGGGAGAGGGTGCACAGGCAGGGCGGAGGAGGACACATCACTCTCTGTGTCAACCTGTGACCATCTGCATGGAACCCTGTCCACCTGGACGTTCACCTGAGCCTCAGCGTCGAGTCCCTGCTGGCTGCATCCTGTAGACATGGCTGATTGCCAGCTGAGGTCCGGGGGGACAACCAGAGTTGAACCAGCCTGAATCCCACCCTAGGTCTTTCTGGTGTAGCCAGAGCCACCCCAGCACTATGGAGGGACCCCTCCCACCCCACTCCAGGCCTGCCCCCAGGTGTCTAGGGTGACCTCCCTGAAGCATCAGCAAAGGCCAGGCCCCTCTGTGGCCAGATCCTTTACCAGACAAGTGCTGCTAGCTGTGTTATTTTCCTACCAATAATGCCATGAATAGAATGAAAAACTGACACATGGGACTCCCCTAAAGTTATGTCCTAACACCAGTGTCATCAGCAGGTTCAGGGACTCTGCGAAAGACTTTCAGAAGCATGCAACATGTGCTTAATACCCTGTCCATCTCGGATGAAATAAACATATAGGCATGCAGGAGTATGTTAACACAAAGGTTAATTTGCCTGTGAAAAGTCATGTTTCAAAATACAAAAAAAAAAAAAAGACTCCCTGTTTGATAAGAGTGATGGAACTTCAGAGAGGCCCACCGGCATTGGGGACACCAAGTTCAGCACTGCACAGAGACCTCAGCACCTTGTGCTGACAGCTCAGAGCCCTCCCCTGAGACAACTGTCATTAATGCGTGGTGCAGACCACTCCCGTCAGATCTATGGCTGCGGCACAGGAGAGGTTGCTGAGAAGCCCTCCTCAGGTTCTGTCAGATTCACAACGCTTCAGAGAAGAACAGATACTTGGCAGGACTTCCAGCTGGCTTCATTAAAACTGACCAGTTATGACATTTAATATGCAAGAATTCTAAATCTTAAGGCAGCAATCTTCACAAGTAAATATCAAATCAGTTTGAATTAACATGCTGAAAGTATTTTCATGTTAAGTCACATAAGATCCTATCACGTAAAATTACCTGAAAAGCTATGATCCAAAGAAATGATATCTATTAAAACAAAAGAAAAAATATAGCCCAAAGGGAAATTCAAGACATTATATACATATGCACTTGTATATATATTTTTTCTGATAGCATAATTACACAGAAATTTTATCTCATCAGAAGGGTCACAGGTGTCAAAACATGTTTTAAGAGGCTATAACTTATTAATTTACTATGTAATTTGATAATTAGATATACTTAGTGTAATTCAAAAATTCCAAATATTTTATTGACCCAATTAATCCTTTGCCCCTGAAAAACTTACGCAGGTATAGTTTTAGGATATTTTAAGTAAACTTAATCACTGCCACACTGTCATGAAGATCTCACTGTGCAGTGGACTGCGGTGTGTGGAGCAGGAGCTTGTAGGACCTCCGTATTAGGGTAGCTAATTTGTTACTCTTTGAGTTTAATAGATTTCCTAAGCAGAGCACAATTGCATAATTGGCACAAGTCATTTAACCAGCTAAGCAATATAAAAAGTTATGTACATTCTTTTTAGAAGTAAGTTTTGCCAAATCGATTGGTAAATACAGAAACTAATCTCTCCTAAGAGTTCAGAATAAAAATGACTACCAAGAATGTAATTCTCTTTCTTTTTCTTATTTTTATTCATAAATACTGTTTTTTAAACTCTGCTTACCAAAAGAGGACTCTGTATTAGTTAGCTTTCTTTGCTGACAAGAGCAATTTAGAGCAGGAAAAGTTTATTTTGGGGTCATGGTTTCAGAGGTTCAGCCTCTGCTAATGACAAGGTGGGTCAGAACTTCAGGGCAGAAGAACATGGCGCAGGAAAGGTGCCCAGAGACAATGGCAACAGAAGCAGAGCGAGCAAGAGGAGCCAGGGACGAGACCTAATCCCCAAAGGCACACTCCCAGTGACCTACACCCTACAGTCTTGCCCCACCTGCCTACGGTGGCCACCCAGTAATCCATTCAAATTATTAATCCATTAATCCATCAAATGGATTAATCTGCTGTCAAGGCTGCAGCTCTCATAATGTAATCATTTCATCTCTGAATCTGGCTACGTAGCCTAACATGATCGTTTCAGGGACTCCTCATATTCAAACCATATCAACCTCCTGAGGTCTGAAAAGTCCTCCCAGGGAAACCAGCGTAAGGGAAGGAAATCATGAGGCCAGCACAGCCTGGCACGGCCCAGGTGAGGCTGAGCACTTGGCGCTTGCACATAGATATCCAAGAGTTTATAAGCCATGAATACTCATGCCAAATGGATTCATTGGTGTTTTAGTACTAGAAGATTTTTTTCTTTCTTTCTTTCTTTCTCACACTTTAAAGTTTAAGCAGAGATCTTAGGAGAATTCTAGCAAGAACTCTAAGTATCTGTAATGTCCTTAGTGGACGTCCATGGTTTTACAATCCTAATTTTCTTTTACTCTTTAAAGTTTGTTCTCATTAGTTGTACTTGACAGTAGGATGCATTGACACACTTTGGCCGATCACACATGAGTGGAGTGTGATTTCAGTCCTAATTGTTGTGACTTGATGGAGTAGCACACTGCTGATGTTCACAGACAGCGGGCACAGGTTCCCTCTGAGCCTCTCCTGGATCCCCTGCCGTCTCCATGGGAGCTCAGGTGTGGGGAAGCTTTGAAGGCAGGCCAGTGCGCTTCAGGCACCCACCCTGTGTGGTCAGTGGGAGGCCACCAGAGGAACCGCATGTGCCTCCAGTGCCACTCAGGAGGACACAGACTTCTGGGAGCTGGGTGGCATGGGAGGGACTCATGTGGGTGCTTTAGGGGACTTTGCACACAGGAAGGCAACAGGATTTTGCCTTGAGAAAGTTTCACCTGCACTGACAGACGTCACTCTCAGGACGGGGGCACCTGCTCCTCTGCCGTGGCACTCGCACAGTTTAATTCCCTACTCTTCAGAGCACATCTGATCGCCCTCTGTCACCATCCCAGGGGTCCACCAAGGCAGAAGCCAGGCTCTCTGGCTCACTGCTGTGTCCAGCCCAAAGCACTTCCTGGTACACAATAGACTCTCAAGAAGTGCAGATCGCCTGGGTAAATGAGAGGATTTGCTATTTGAATATCACAGATGAAGCGAAACAAGGACAGTGAGCAAGAGCCACTAAGTGATAGCGTGCTGGCAGTCAGGGGTGCGTCCTGCCAGGACACTACGTCGTCTCTCCTGCCTTCACTGTGGAGACCTTGGCTTTCGTTTTGCTTTGGCTTTCTTCCCCAGCGGGAAAGGTGATCTGTGTGCCAGGTGGTCCGATCACTGCAAGCGCCGGCTTGTAAAACAAGACCACTCCATGCTCCAGCCTCACCAGCTTGCAGAAATGAGGCTCTGAGCGACGGGCTGCTTTGCTGGTTACAAATCCGGGCGTGTCCGAATCCAACCCCCACTTGGGTGTGGAGCTCCTCAAGTGCTCTCCATAGCCCTTCTCCAATGGCTCGCACGCCCCGCCTCAAAGCCCCTGTGTTCACCTGTGTGGTGAGCTCAGCCCTGTGCCACGCATGGCCGCAGGGGCCCCCAGGCCTTACCTGGAACCATGACTAGGTTTTCTTCTCGTTTATCTTTGTGTACTTTGACCTCTTTGCCGCATCTGGTCAAGGCCTTTCCTGGCCAGTCTCTCTGACAGTCCTGGAAGGTCCTAGTGATGAGCATTCATTCCACAGAGGCTGCTTTTGGTTTTATTTTAAAGTCCACTTGTCTACGATGTTTATGGGCTGCCTCTATTTGAATTAAAGACCACATTTAAAATTATTCTACTCATAATTTTATGTAAGTAAACTAATTGCCATGGCAACAACAAGTGCCAATTTATTCAGTAAAATAAAAATAGACTGTACAGCAGCATTCTTCATATAACTTGACATTAGTAGACATGGACGTACTTAAAAACATCCACTGACATAATTTTGCCTTGCTTCTTCAGGTATATATTTGCAAAGAGTTGGTAGTATTTTCCTTCTAAGGCAATGGGCGTAGATACCTCTCTTTGGGCAGCTTACATAGGCTTTAGGAGCGTGACTTCACCTAGAAGTATCCAGATATGTGATTATATGTCATTTCCAGATTATCCGTGGCATTGGACAGACCGAGGGGTTATCAGCTCAGTCCCAGGTGAAGGGGATGCTTCCTCATGTGGGAAGGACCATCCCGAAGGCATTTTGAAGATTTGGAGAATTTATCAGTGAGGTCGAGAGGACTCAGAAGTGTAATTCTTCTGAAGGTTCCAGATTTTAGGGGAATCACTTTGGCAAAGTACCCCTGGGGAATATTTCAATGATTTCTCACAAGGGAAATTTGGCTAAGAGTTCTGGAATGCTGACCCACTTTCTACAATCTCTCCACCAGGCTGATTCTTGATTTCTCCCTTTCCAGCTCCTTGCGGGTATAATGTGACCTCCGAGAATGGGACCATCTATTCCCCTGGCTTTCCAGATGAGTACCCGATTCTGAAGGACTGCCTCTGGCTGATCACCGTCCCCCCGGGGCACGGGGTGTACATCAACTTCACCCTGCTGCAGACGGAGGCCGTGAACGACTACATCGCTGTCTGGTACGAGGGAAGCTCGGGCAGAGCCCCTGTAACAGCCAAGGACCGTGGGCTTCCCCACTGACGTGCCTCCCGTGGAACAGGCTGTGGGCTCCCAAACGGGCCGGTCGATAGGCATAGAAACCAGACTCACGGGCACAGTCCAGAGGTTGGAGGGCGAATTTTGAGGAATAGGTTCAGGTTCTGAAGCATGGGAGAGACATCCAGGATTACTTTTAATCTGTGAGAATACTTGAAGGTTATCCTATTTTTTCTTTTTTTATAAATTTTTTTATTGGTGCATTATAATCATACTTCTTAGTGGGATTCACTGTTACGTATTCATACGTGCACACAGAATAATTTGATCACTTTTATTCCCCAGTAAGATTATTCTGTTTACATTTTTAAATGTGTGTGTGTTTTTTTTTTTCCTAAAAGAAAAGCTCTGGAATCCTTTGCCATTGTTGGATGATTCTAGAAATATTGAGGACATGGCTACTCAGGGCCCAGTTACCACTTGGCCCTCCCAGCCCAGGTGGTGCTGTAGAGCTGGCTTTCCCCGGGCTGTGGGTAAGCCGTGGCTCAGCCTGCAGGATCTGGCCTAGGCAAGGGCTCCTCCACCCTGGAGTTCCGAGGGGAGAGTGCAGAGGGACACAGGCGACCATGGGCCTGAGATGCCGTGGTGGGAGAGGAGAGGCCCTGCAGCAGGAGGGCTGCGTCCTTGGGGGAACTGCATGAGAACTAGTGGAACTGCAGGTGGTGTGCGTGTGTGTGTGCATGTGAGTGTGTGCATGTGCATGTGCATGTGTGTGTGCGTGGGTATGTGCGCGTGTATGTTCATGTGCACATGGGTGTGCATGTGTGCACGTGTGCATGTGTGCATAAGTGTGCATGTGCATGTGTATGCGCATGGGTATACATGTGTGTGCATGCATATGTGCGTGTGTGTGCATGTGTGTGCGTGTGTGTGACTGTGTGTGTGCATGTGCATGCACACGGTGCTGACCTCTCCTTAGAGCCCACAGGGAGATCAAGAGTTGGCTGCACCAGCGGGGAAGGTCGCAGGGGTCTCGCTGACCCACGATGCAGACCTAGGCTTTACACTCCGGGCCCTGAGGATGCCTGTGAGAGGCCTAAGCAGAGGGATTGGAGGCTGGGTTTTGGTTGCAGAATGGCTGGTCTTATTTGGGGGTGTGTAGCAGCAGAGGATGAGGAGGGAGACTGGCTCCTGAGGTCAGTCCTGAAGGGGTGAGAAGTGCTGACCCCACGGATGTGCCTAAAGCAAATCATGGAGGCCCACAGGGAGACCGAGGCAGCACTGCTCCACAGAGGTGATGCTGTCAGGAGGCAGAAAGGTCTGGACGCTTGGGGTGCCCAGTGCCCACACTCGGACTGGCATCAACATGAGAGGGACTGCAGGGTTTCGTCGACTCTGGATATTGGACGGGCTACTTCTAAACCCAGTCTCGTTGTCTATCAAAGTATTTTCATTCGCCTGCAAAAGTTTCCATCCATCTCCCTCAGGACGGGGGAGGGTCCACTGCATTAGACTGTCAGTGAGGGACCTTGCGGGGGAGCTGGTGGGGGCTGTGCAGGCCTGGATGCTGAGGCCCGTGGAGGGGAGGGAGCTCCGGGCCAGGACGGTGCCTGCTGCACACGCAGGCGCCTTCTGTTCCAAGGCTCTGTCTGCTTCCTAGGGACGGTCCTGACCAGAACGCTCCTCAGCTGGGAGTCTTCAGCGGGAACACGGCCCTGGAAACGGCTCACAGCTCCACCAGCCAAGTCCTGCTCAAGTTCCACAGCGACTTCTCAAACGGAGGCTTCTTTGTCCTCAATTTCCACGGTCAGTGCCCGTTCCTCCCTCTGCTGGGGACAGAGATTCCAGGAGGGGCTGATGGTGCCCCGCCCCCACTCCAGCTCTGGGCACTGTCACTGGGGCCAGTTTCCTGGGGCCCTAGTTGTTCAGGGTCACCTTCGCGCTACGATCCTCACTCCTCATGTCGTAGAGTGGTGATCACGGCAAGCTTGGCCTCCTTCCCAGACGGAGAGGCCCCTGCCCTGGGCGGAGTGCAGGCAGGTGCAGGGAGCCGGTCACCCATGGCTCTGCTCAGGGTGTCCTGCTGCCCTCGGTCCCCATCTGTCGCTAGGTGTGCAGCGATCACACGCCCCTGGGAGGACGAAGCATGCCCGTGTGTCGCAGCCTGCGGTAGCTTTAGTGAACTTTTGCTTGTTCAGCAAGTGTAACTGTGGTTTTCCTTCTGTTTTGGTGGCCCCTCAGCCTTTCAGCTGAAGAAGTGCCCGCCCCCACCCGCAGTCCCGCGGGCGGACATGCTCACCGAGGACGAGGACTTTGAAATAGGTAATGTGCCCTTCATCACCGTACCCAGAAGCGGGCTTTATCCTCACCTCTGCCTGCAGGCCTCTGGAGATCGGTAACCTGGTAATCTGTCAAAAAAAAGGTATCCTTCCAGCATGCTGGGGTCCGTGCAGAGCTCAAGATAAAATGTCCCTTTCTCCATTTCCAAATTGTGTTCGAGTTGCCACCTGAAGTTCGCGTTTGTTGTTCGGAGTGTCCTCGCCCGGGGCGTTCACGGGTCCGTTCGCTCCTCACAAAGTTTCAGAGGCAGACTCGGCAGGTCCTGTGTTTAAGGGGGACAGGCCCACCCCCTTGAAGAGAGACCTAGTCACTTGGGGCTTAAAGAACGGTGACGGCGACCCCGCCCTTCCTCAGCCTGGATGTCACTGGCACGTTTACTGGTGATGTTCTAGAGTCCTGCTCTGTCATTTGCATCAGCGGTCACCTGGTCACTTTAAGAAAGGGGCCACAGCACATGTTTGCAATATGACTATTATGAACCAGGTTTTCAGTTTCAGTTAGAAATGCCTCACCCGTCAGCGTGCCAGCTCTCAGACCGCTGGCCTTGCCGTGTGGCTGATGGCCGCTGGGCCACTCTCCACAGCTTGGTTAGTTGGCTCCTCAGGTCGTGGTCCCTGCGGAGACCTGTTGGGGTTCAGAACCCGTCATCATCCCACACACGACCCGGCACCCCTCGTGTGTGGCAGAGGTTGGGAAGGGACCAAGAGACGTGCCCGTGAAGCAGGGACCACCTGTGGTGTGGCACGGGCCGAGTGTCAGGTGGCGTTCGTGCACCGGGAGCTGCGGAGGGCACCTTCTGGCAGAGGGAGTCGGACAGAGGCCGGCTCTGGGGGTCTCTCCGCGGCTCCTGTGGCAGCCGTGCCTGTTGACCCCTTGCCGAGTGGCTGGCAGCACAGCTGTGCTCTGTCGTCCTGTCTTTCAGGAGGCTTTGTGCGGTACCAGTGCCACCCTGGCTACACCTTGTCCGGGAGCGACACACTGACCTGCAAGCTCGGCTCCCAGCTGCAGTTCGAAGGCTCCCTCCCGACCTGCGAAGGTAGGCCCCGCTCCACGCCACGCCAGGCGCAGGGCGCTGGCCGCCTCGGCCTGCTGTGCCCGCATGGGGGAGGCGGCTCAAAGGGAGCAGCCGGAGCCCCTCCTCTTTAGCTGGCCCGGGGAAACTCCTCGGAGAAGTCCTGTTCCTCCAGACTGTTCACGGAGACACTCCACCTTGGGCCAAGTTGAAACGGTGTTAAAGGAACACGGAACACGCTCCGGGGCAGTGCGCCCTCCGTCACAGTCTTCTCGTCACCTTCCTTTCCATCCACGGATTTATCTCATGAATTTGCCTGTCATGGAAATTCCCTGTCAACACGTCAGCATGCACATGATTAGCTAGTATTTAATATTTTTTGGTATAAACTTTATAAACAATGAAAAGTAGGCACTTCATGTTTTCTACATAGCCTTAAAATAAATAGAAAAGATGCAAGAACTTAGGTAAATCTACAACAGCAGGACAGGATTTGAACTCACCCACGGATTCCTTGCCTAGAATGCTCTTAGATCAATTTAACATCAGTTATGGGCAACACTTTCAAATTCCTTTGGGCAAAGAGAGCTTGACAACTAAAAATAAGCTACAGGGGTCCAAGTGAAGTCGGAAATGCCATCAGGTCACCATAAAAATCTTCCTAAAGGATGCCCGCTGCAGATGCTGTGAACAGGGGACTCCCCCTCCCAGGAGGCCGAGTGTGATGGTCCAGGGGAGGGAGCCACAGCTGAAAGGACGTGAAACTCAGAAAGGGAAGAGCCCAGCCCACGTCTAGTGATTCGGGCAGGCCACTGATCCCTGTCCATCTCGCGAGGGGAGGCTGGTCCCTCTGCCTTACTTAGGACAGGAAGAGGAAATGAACTGCCCTGAGAGGCTGCCTGCTGTGGACCGGGACCCTGTGCGAGGCAGGTTCTGCTGCACTGTGAAGGGTGAGCTTCCGGGTGACTTTGCGAGCGCTCACAGCTTGAGCAGGTCCCCTCTGACGTCTGTGTCCTCACTACCTCAGGTGGTGACATCCCAGTCACCTTGAGAGGGAGGGGATTTCCAACATCCGAAACTGCGGTGTGCAGACTGGACTCAGTGGCCACTGGGCACCTGTGACACCTATGCTCTTTAGAAATCAGCCTTGACCTTGCCTCTGCACAGAGTCAGCAGGCACAGAATGCCGTCCCAGAAGAGCAGCTTCCCCAGAGACCCCAGGGTGTCCCTGCAGAGTTGCTGAAACTGCCTCCTGTCCCCTCTCCTAGAAGCCAGGAGTCACACTGGTGAAACACACCAGAGCCATTTTCTTTGAAAAAGCGTAGTGTTCACATTAGCAAGGCAACGACAATCTGCCTTTGAATTTTCTTTACAAGACGGAGGATATATAATGAGCATCTTTTGCCATTTCACAGAATTTTTTAACAGAAAAATAACCCAAGGACATATTCTTCTGTTTATTCGTCCTTTTCCATATTTCATAGTTGTACACAATGGTGTGTTTCATTGTTTCATCTTTGTACATGCATATAATCTAACAATATAACTTAGCCAATATTATTCCCTGGTCATTTCACATAAAGTCAACAGAGGCAAATCTTCATGTTTTTAAGGTACATTTGAATCCCAATGAATGCAGGCTGAAGTTTCTCAAAGGAGACAACTTTAAGCCAAGGAGCTCTTAGTAGATAAGCGAAGAAAGACCAATTCATTTAATAAGCCTGTCTAAAAACAGGAACCTCCTTTTTTACTGTGTGTCCAGATGAACCTAGTGTGTATGTAAATGAGGTTGAGCTCACAGCAATCCAGTAGCAAAGTGAACCAACACAACCCAGCACAATTCTCTACAGGACCAGGCTCTCATGCCTCTGTAAGGGTCACAGACTCAGCCACTGCTGGACTGCGCGCCCACACCCTGCCTGCAGTGACAAGGCTCAGGACAGCCCAGGACTCTTCTCTTGGAATTCAGGAGCAAACTCTTTTAAAGGAACTTAAGTGTTCTTCTTTCAACTACTCCTCATTTAGAAACAGGAAATAGGAGCTCAGATGTCTTTTACCCAGTCCTTAATCTCTTAAGCACCTAATCACACTTTTTCTTAAGTACTTTATATCACTAGAGGGACTTGATTGAGATCAAGTGAGGCCAATCCCAGAATGAATTCTCAGTGAGACAATGTATCCACTCTTGATCCGACTTGCTCTACTTCTGGCCTCAGTTTCAGAAGCTGTGCCTAGAAAACCATGAGCAATTTGGGGCAAACATGGGGAAGGCTGTACAGTGTTCTTTGAAAGATAATGTCGTAGGCAGATCGATATGACCATGTTAGATACCTGCTTTAAACAGGAAAGGGAAGTATTTCAGAGGGGAAGAGAATTAATAAGAAAGGTTTGGAGACCAGGCATGTGACCTCTCGGAGGGAGCGCCTGGCTCCTTGCAGCTTGCTCTTAGGGTGTCCTTGGTGAAGAGGGACCAAGGGGCAGGACACTCAACCAGGGCCAGACTTGAAAAGGTCCTGGTGTCAGGTGGCTTCACCCTCTGACCCTGGGATCTGCAGAGATTCTTGAACACCCATTTTGAAAAAGTCAGAAACTCACATAGTCAGTGAACACTGGAAAGATCAGTGGCCATCTAGTAATATCCACTCTTCTGGAGAGCAGCTGAGAGAGGCCACATAAGAGCTGGCCAGAGCCGAGTCCTGGTGTGGTGTCAGCTATAGCTCCCCAAGGCTCCCGGCAACGGCTCTCCCATTCACCGAAAGGGTGGCCTCACCCCAAATTCCCTCACACCCACAGGTGCTGTTCAGAATTAATCCTGCCAGGTGTCCTGGGGCACATCTGTGACCCTAACTACTGAGGAGGCCAAGGCAAGAGGACTTCGAGTTTGAGGCCAGTCTGGGAAATTAAAAAAAAAAAAAGTGTGGGGCTGGGCTGCAGCTTGCGGCCACGGTCTCCCCAGCAGGCGCGAGGCCCTGGGTGCAACCCACAGTACCAGAGAGGAAAAACCTCATTACTGGAAATCCTAACACGTGTTCCTAATCCCATTACTAATCCTAATCCTGTATCGCTTTGCTGGAGGCCTGTAGGATGGATGCATTAAATAACACATTTGATTTAAATGGGTTATTAAATTCCACATTTGATTTTTTTTTTTTTTTCAAAATAATCTGAAGGAGTCACATGTGAGGTCTCGTGTCTCCAAGCACAGACACACGTCTCAGAGGCAAGCTGCTTCCAGATGTGTGCTTGACAGGCCCCCTGGGCAGTGCTTTCCTGTGGTGGGATGTGTCCCCAGGGGCCCTGTGGGGACACAGTGTGCTGGAGAATGAGCAGCTGTACTGCAGGAGAAAGTGCCTCAGAAATCTTCCCCCTCGGATGATGTTTGCAGCAGTTTATCAGCAGCGAGAGGGGCAGGGGCCTGCGAGGGAGCGGGCCCAGGAGACAAACCTCGCCGCTCGCTGGGAGACACACGCCCGTGCATTTTAAAAACAAGACACCTGGCTGAGGAAATCGTGCTCAGCGTAGTGCGAACAGGACGTCGTAGATGACTCGGTTTATATTTTTATTTCATCTTCTCTAAAAAAAACAAAAGCAAGAGCAGCCTTTTAGGAATGGAGGGAGAGGGGCTGGCTCTGAGCTGCTGCGTCAGAGCCGCTGCCCTGCCTGAGGGCCCCGGGAGGCGCTCGCCTTGTCCCAGGTGGATCTGGGCAACTCCACGGAAAGTTTCCTGGGTGCAGATGGCCTTCAACTCCAGGGCCGCCGGTGACTGGCAGCAGTGACAGGATGCGCCGGGCGGTGACTGGCTAAGGCCTCGGTCAGCCTGGGTGGGTTCTTAGCACCCTCGGCCTGTGCCTCTCTGGAAACGCAGCGTGTCCGCGTGGGAACAGACGACTGTGAAACAAGATGGAGGAAAATAGTACTTTAACCGTGTGGTGTGGTCTGTGACTTGCGGTTAGGGTCAGTTTTGATACATTTTTGCCATTGATTCATCCTTGTGAACATCTTGAAAACCCTACCTGCAACAGGTACGTCTGCGACTCCTCATCATGGGTGGTTTTGTCTCCAAACATTTCTAAATTTTGAAATGCATTTCAGTTAGAATACCAAGGTAAGTGGAGGAACATAGGAAAAGTGTGCCTTTTCACAGTTACTTGAAGAAGACGTTTTTCATAAATTCTCTTCATCTGCTTCAGTGTCCTATTTCAAGATGAATATATAAATAATGCATATTTAGCTAATTAAAAGGAGATAACAAGAAATAAGTTATCTCTTCTGAAGAAAAAGCTTATTTTCATGGAGGAAAAGTTGATATGAAGCTTCTCAAACGTTCTGTGACTAGTTCTGGTGTATCTAGCCATTATCAATAATAGAAATAATTTCCCCTTATTATTCTGTGATCGCACAACTTTAGGTAATACATTAAAGCAATGAGAGAAAAGGGCAACTCAGGGTCCCTGCTGATTTTTTTTTGCACATTCGTAGCTCACACCTATACAGGCTGTGTATATTTAACAAACCTGGAGGGTGTGGAACAGGGAGGGAGGATGGTATATGGACACAGCCCCTGTGTCTCAGTGATTTCTTCACAACATCCCAGAAATCACGGCTCCTACTGCATACGAGCAGCTAGGGCCCAAGGTGGGCTTCAGGCCAGGCTGTCCGGGTCATCTTGTACCCAGGGTCCCTGGTACTGGGTCCCACCCAAGGTTTAAATTTCACTGTTCTAAGTATATCAAAGACTGAAATAAATAAGATTTTCTGCTTGGGGATTTTTCTCATATTTCTTTTATGGTGCCATATTCTTATCGTATGGGAGAGGGGAGATCTTTCTTTGTGGTTGTGATGGAAAAATTTGAGGTCCTGTGCTCAACTGCACAGTGCGCCTGCCTGGTTAAGGTGTGTGCGGGACACAGCAGGCAGAGGCCCACCCGGGCTGCGTGGTGCAGTCGCAGGGGTGGGGGCTGCTTTGCTCACTGCTGCGGGGGCCGTCTCTGTGGGCACCCACGAGCTCGGCCAGAGCTCTGTACGATGGCCTTTTCTTCTCGCTGTCTAGAGTCTGGGAGAGAAACTGCTCTTTGGAAGCTGAATTCACTTTGTTAAAGCACTCCTTTGTGGGTACTTCTCTCTTTAGCACAGTGCCCAGCAAATGAAGTCCGGACAGAATCTTCTGGCGTGATCCTAAGCCCAGGGTATCCAGGCAACTACTTCAACTCCCAGACATGCTCCTGGAGCATCAGGGTGGACCCGAACTTTAACATCACCATCTTGGTGGACACGTTCCAAAGCGAGAAGCAGTTCGACGCCCTGGAAGTGTTTGATGGTAAGTTTCCTTTGTCTTTGCATAGCAATGATTCATTCACTAACACCATCTCCTAATGTCTTAGGAGCACAAGGACTTGCATCTAGTATCCAGTTAAATCATGTCTTCCCCAAACTAGAAAACTGCCGTGGTTGCTCAGGGTCTTGTGGATTTCAGCAACCACGTGGCCTGAGAGCCAGCTTTCACAGTATCCTTCACGGTCCTCACTGAACTTGCTTTACTCTGCTGTGGGGATTCACAGTGGGAGATCGCAGGCAGCCTTTCCCAAGTATTAATGTTCACTAGGTATGTTAGGAAAATTAAGAAGTCTAGAGTATTTTAATCGCTGTGAATGACTATTTTACTAACAGAGGCTCAAAGAGACTTCCAGCTGGTAAAGCAGAAGTCTGTAATGTTTAGCATTTTTAAAAAAGAGTAAAATAGTTAGCTAAACACATGCTAATACCATATTCAGCAAAAATCTTATGTTTTCATACAATTCTAATGCTAATTTAGCCTAATGGTGCACATGGTTGAATTGTCAATTTGAAATGAAGCCTCTGTTGATAATTCTCTTTGGGAAAATAGAAGGATCACCATGGCCCAGAAGGGTCAACCAGGATGTGGTTATGTCTGAACATAATAACACAACTTTCTCATCTTTTGACAGATTTGTCACTGAGTTCAGATAAACCACAATTTAGTGAGCGAAGTCCTCTGCTCTTGTGTGTGTGTATGCATCTTACTGATTTGATGAATCACAATAGTCAGTTGCTGTGTGGGTAGACCCACTTGAACCAACTTGTGTGTTTCTGAAGATTAACTACTAATCTAGAAATTAAACTCACATGTTATATGTGGAAACAGAGGACTGGAGAGCAGTAGGGGCCTGGAGGGTGTCTGTGTTTCTTTTGAAGTCTACATCCAAGCAGACGCTCTTTCTTGAAGACTTCCTCTTGGTCTTTAGGATGAAGAGAATTTATGCAAGTGCAAAATTAGGGCTGCTTAGGCTCAGGAGGATGGCAGGTTGGCACATGCTGTGTGCCATGACTTGTGGGGTCAAACTCGTGGTTCCAGCAAGGAGTTGTGGGGGTTTAGAAAATAAACACTCACATATGTCGATTCTGAAGATGAATAGCTGGGGTCAGGTGGATTGCTGCTCTCTGATGGAGAAGCAGATCCAAAGAGTTACACCAGCAATCTTTATTTGTATGTGTCTCATGATCAGGTTAAAGACTATGGGAGCATCATTCTTTCTACTCAGAGAGTTACAGGACTAGAACATCTATGCAGCTTTTCTGCAGTTGCAATCCACCGTTGCAATGTGCAACATAAGGAGCTTTGTGTAGCTCTTCAGAAGGTCCGTTGTTTAAAGTTACTGTTAAGTGCGCAGACTCAGGAATAGCAGAGCTGGTGAAACACTGTGGTTGTCTGGTGTAAGAATTCCTGTATCCCAGGAAGGTGGAAGCTGATAAGACTCTTCGGCATACCCCCCTCATGCCGGGCATTATCGTAGCAGCTGGGCAGCCTGTGCCTTTGCACAGAAACATTCCCAGGCACCAGGCTCACCACAGTCACGAGGTCATCAGAGACCCCCAATCTCAGTCACTGCTCTCCCGTCCCCTGTTACCTCTCTCCACAACTGTGGACAATCAGATGTCACAAAAGTGCAGAAGGGACCACAGCACCTCATTGCTGTGAGTCTGCACACATGTATACACGTTGGTTTCTATACCTGCCACATATAATTTAATATAGGGACATATTATTTTAAATTTATGCTTGCTCTTCTGTTTCACATTAGTTGAATTGGAATATAGCTGTAGGTACTTTTATGTGTTTTAATTTCAGAAGCAAAATCCTTATTAATAATTTATGCTCTAATTACTTGCAATTTGATCTCCCACAATACAGAGAGACCATGCCTATCATAAACAATAAGCAAAGTAGACCAGAGAGACAATGTCATAGCAGTTGCTGTCAAAATTATCCAAGATTTATGACTGGTATTGTTCTGCTCTCAAAGATTTCTCTATAAAATGAAATGTCAGGGTTTTATATGAATAACATTTTTAAGCGATGGCATTTTTGTTGCCGTAAATGTCATGTGCGGCTCCTTTTAGGTTTGACAGGAGCTCTTTTATAGTCCATGAGTGGACCAGAAAACATGTCGAATATACCGGTTTTAAATTTTATTAGCCCAGGAATATGTTAGTCTCGGTGACTCCATTGTGAATGTCCCATGACTTCTAAAACTAGGATTTAAACCTGTGTAGAACCTGGTTGAGAAAGTGTCAGAATAAAGATCGTGGCTCCCTGATGAAATGCTTGCTAGTGTCCGTCCTGGCCACCATAAATGACAGCTTCCCTTCATGACGGGGGCTGCTTCTACACATGCTGGTTGGGTGTGTGCTTTTAAAGAAGGGTCCTAGAAAGCCTGCTGCAGCTCAGGAAGAACAGGTGGCAGGTAGGGAGGGATTTGATGTGGGATTAACAATACCTGAAGCTCTTATTCTTACCTTCTGTTGCTGGAAATGACATTTTAAAATATCCTGTGTTCAGATTAATTAGTTCCTGAGTGGCATTTTATTTCAGAATATACACTATCTCTTTAAACAACCACCAGCCAGCCAGCACACAGCAGGGAGCTCGTCTTGCTTAGGGGTGACAGCAGACTCCCTTCGGCAGTGTCTTCCAGGAGACCTGCCCCTGAGGGTCTCTGGCAGGAGGCAGTGTTCCACTGCTGAGCGGGGCCTTGCTTTGGCTGCCGTCACTGTGCTGCTTTTCTGAACGTGCTCCTTTGGGCCTTGAGAAGGTACCACAGTCTGGGTGGTGCAAGCAACAGAAATTATTCCTGGGAGCCCTGGAGGCTGGAAGCCCCAGCTCAAGCATGGAAGGAGCTCATTTCTTGGAGGCCTCTCTCCTTGGCTTGCAGACAGCATCTCTCCCGGTGTGATCTCCCCGTGGTCTGTGTCCTCATCTCCTCTTCTTGTAAGGGTGCCAGTCAGACTGGATCAGGCCCACCTTGTGAACTCAGTTCAGTTTAGCCTGTCTTTGAAGACTGTTCATCCAAACCCAGTCACTTTCTGAGGTATTGGGAATAGGACTTCAACATGGGATCGGGGTGAGCACAACTGAGCCCTGAGGAGTTTTACTTGGGAAAACCATTAGAAATGATCCAACTGCGCCAGGCCCAGTGGTGCCTGCCTATAATCCCAGAGGCCCAGGAGGCTGAGGCAGGAGGATTGTGGGTTCAAAGCCATCTCAGCAACTTAGCAAGGCCCTGAGCAACTTAGCAAGACCCATAGTGAAGTTATGACTTCTCACTATCTTCCTGTACAAATGAAAGTTCTCTCCCAGACACGTGTCAATCAGCCTGTTGACACTGCATCATAGATTGCAATGAGCTGGTTCTCCCACTCGGTCGCAAGTTTCCTGAGTGAGCTTGGGACAGGGCGGCAGAGCCTTGGGAGCTGGTGCTGTGGTCTCAAGCAGCCTGGAGGAGAGTGCAGCTTCCATGTCCAACATGGCGCTGCTCCCATGAGAGCGTCCACCAGCACGGAGCCCAGTGCTCGCTAGCTCCGCCTTGCCCTCACTCTCCTTAACTGGGTACTCAAAATTAACTCATTTTTCCTGTACTTTTGAAGAATTTTCAAATATATAAAAATATGCAAATTGATTTTTTATTCCTTATCTAACCATCCATTGTCTGTCATCTATGTATCCATCGTCCCTCAGAATTTTTTTGTTTGTATTAGGAATTGAACCCAGGGATACTCTACCACTGAGATACATCCTTAGTCCTTTTTTTTTGAGACAGGGTTTCACTCAATTGCTAAAGATCTCACTAAGTGGAGGCTGGCCTCGATCTTGCCATCTTCCTACCTCAGCCTTCAGAGTTGCTGGGATTACCAGAGTGTGCGGTCTACCACCCAGCTGTTTATCTGGCTCCTTCTATCCATCCTCCATCATCCACACACAGACACACACTCACATACCACACTAAACTCTTTACTTATTCTGAGATTTTGCACATTTACTCAGTTGCAATATTTTTCTGCAAGTGGTTATTCTTAGACACCAATATGCTTTTCTTAGAATTGCCTATATTGATAACATGTACATCAGCTTCATTAATTTTAGATACTGTGTGATTTAATTTCTTTTTATGACATTTCCAATATCCTTTTTTTAAAAATTCTAAACTACGAGTTGGGATCCAAAGTTTACCATGGATGTAATGTTGGAATATACATTTATGCTACATGAATAATGTGCACATATGCTAGATTTATAGAAATATAACTAAGTCACAATTTTCTTGGCTATGACCAAATTGCTCCTCACGGTGATCGTCGTGGCTTAGACTTCACTAGGGCTGCAGGAGAGCTTCCAATTTCTCATATCTACACAAATTATAAATACTAATAGTAATAAAAATATATACCACAGTTTCTTTATCCATTCATCTGCTGAAGGGCATCTAGGTTGGTTCCACACATCAAAAGCTCACTTTCAGTTTTCCAAATACTTCTGTAATTGGCACCTTTCATTGAAGTGTTGTGTCCTTACCAACAGGTAAACCTCACTCTTTTTCCTAAGCAGTCTGATTTTTGTCAGGGATGTTGTTGTCATCATTTGGGATACTTTGTCCACTTTGGAAAAAAATACCTGCATATTGTACACAGACACCAGTTTAATCAAGAACCTACAGTAGCCTGAGCTTCGTGGGTGCTAATCCACACCTCAGCTCTGTGTTCTGTTCCCTCCAGGGTCTTCTGGGCAGAGCCCTCTGTTAGTGGTCTTGAGTGGGAACCACACCGAGCAAACAAATTTCACCAGCAGGAGCAACCAGCTGTACCTCCGCTGGTCCACTGACCACGCCACCAGCAAAAAGGGATTCCGGATTCGATACACAGGTGGGTAAATGGTGTGGACAGGATGGTAAGTGTGTAGTGCAGTGATCTTCATTAAACTGAAGAACTGGATAGTGATTCCATTATTGATCTGACCTCTGACCATTAATGATGAACTGCAAGAAGACAGCGTGATGGGAAACAACTTGACGTGGTTTCTCCAAGCTACAAGAGCAATTAGTTGATTAACAGTTTAGAAATTTATTTTGAAAATGATAAACCGCTGAATTGCACATTGAAGGCAGCAAAGATATTTTTCTAAAGCTGAAATAATATCATCAAAATAGACATTAAAAGACGTTTAAACATCAGGGAACAAACAGGAGATTATTGCATTGCTATAAATTGTGTAAATGATCGTAATCTTTTACCAGTGAGCATATCACTGGGCATATCTGCATATTGGTCTTCATTTGTGCACACGCCATGTGTATGCATGCACATGAGAGCCACACTTACATGTGTGTCTAATAAATGTTTCACGTATGCCTTTCCTTAACAGTGTGAATTGTTTTGCCCTTCCTTTATATACTTTAATCATTCTGTCAGTAATTACTTGTATTCATTAAATTAATTTGTTAATCAATAAGTAATCATATTGGTCAATACATTTATGACATTAAATCCTACGCACAGTCCTCCATCGATCTAACCCACACCAGTGCTGCCCTACAAAGGCAACAGAGAGATGTCTAACTTCCTGAGGACGTGGCGATCACCCAGCACAGACGTCCAAATCTTTCTCAGCACCTCAGTCACCATTACCTGTGGTCATGTGTGCGATGCACCCTGAGAGCTGCGGGGCTGGTGTGAAGTGCCCGTGTCCAGGCACAGGTGTCCACTGTGGCAGCTCAGATCTTCAGGGTGAGCAGCCCTGCGGGGACGGGAAGGAGACTGGCAGAGCTGGTGGCTCCCTGGCTAGAGACCGTCCACTTGCTAACAGGCAGCAAAGCTGCAGCGAGGCTCAGACGTGAGGACAGCGAGGTCACGGGCCTGGAGCTCAGGCCGCCTTCCTGGGAATGGAATGCACGGAGCAGTGGTTGCATTTGCCTCCATCAGAACCCTTGTCTGAAGAATAGACCAATCATCAGGCTCTCGAGCCGTTTGAATGCACGTCCAGTGTGCCCAGACGGTCAGTGCGGGAAATCACCGTGAACGGGATTGATCTTGTTCTCACAGTGGCTTCTGCCTTTGGAAGGGGTTTTCATTCTTTAAACACCAGGAAGGTCCTCTTCACTCACCTGCATTAGGGGAGGTGGCGATAAAGTCACAGGTTCAGCCCTCGGACGTCTGCCTGCTGGAGCCGAGGGGTGAGACGGGTGAGACACGTGGACATTCACAGAGTTTTTCACCTCGCTAGAGATTCCGTGAACTCTGCTTGAAGGTCACCCCCAGTCATTTTTGAGCAGAGGTTAAATGGAAGTGTCTCTGAATCATCTAGACGTGGCCTCGGGAGCCCCAGCCCTGTAACATGCCGCATGGCCACACATCGCGTCCCTCTTGTACTTGAGCTGTTGATCATTTGGGTACAAGCACATTATGACTGATCACCATGACAGGAAGCCAGACAAAAGTGACAAGAACCTGGCAGTAGAGGAACAGTCACAGTAGCAGGCGGCTCTCAGAGCACACATGTTGACCTCCACTGCCAGCTGCATCCCGGGCAGGCCAAGCGATGCCCTCGAGGCCAGCCAGCGACCCCGCAGAGCCTCGGGTCCTCACGGCCCCTGTGGGGTGTGTCTGACTCCCTCGTCCATGACGCTGGAGAAGGGCCTGCAGTGGGGGGCTTCTTCCTGTTTCCCTTCTGTTTTACTAGTGTGGTGATTCAGGGCCGTCAGTGGTCAGAGTGCCTGGTTGTTCTCTAAACCAATGCGTTGGTTCACTCAAAACAAGAGCCCAGTCTAAGCCAGCTGGAAACAGGAAATGCATGGGTAGTGGCTCAGGGAGGCGGAAGATTCCCACAATGGCCAGAGGATTTTCTTCAACCAAACCAGTTGAAGAGACCGTGGCTGACCCAGCTGGGAACGGGCTCCGGATGCCTCTTGTGGGAGCAGGGCTGACCACGGGCCATGTGCTCGCTGCGCTCCTGGGCAAGGCTCTGATGGTGCCCTCTGACTGTTCCTAAGGAAGGGCACGAGGTGACATGCAGACCCCCCAGGGAAGCAGGGCCTTTAAAGCCGCTGCTTGCAAAGCAGCCAAGAGTCTCAGGCACACCGCGCTGTGCTACTGCTGTTGTTCCAGGGGCTCCTGGGGCCTCCTGCTGCCTTCCAAGGGTGAAGCAGCTTTGCTCCGCTACACGGGTGATGGGATGCGAATCCTTTTAGCCATGGAAATGTTAACTACTCGGTGTGGTACAACTGCTATTTTAACTAATGCCTGTCTCTAATTTTAAAACTTCTCCCTAAAAAGGGGTGATTGATATCACTGTAAGATTTTTATTGACCTGAAATAGTACATTTTCATCAAAGATCTCATTCAGACCTCTCACGTTAAGAAGAAACTTCATGTCTACACTATTATACAACTCCGAAGGCTCACCTAAAAATGGGAAGGAAGCAGTTAATGGCTTTGATTGCAAAAGTGTTAGATTCTTTTATTATCTTTATTTCAACAATACATTTTTAGCATAGACAATATGCCGATTTGCATGCAGTACCCAGGGTACTGTTGGTTCTGGTGCTGGGGTGGGCTCATCTGCACTGAGTGCAGACCCCTTTGGCCCTCCTGGTTGCTCCCTGACAGCACTGTGCTCAGAATTCTACTGCTGCCTTGATGCCTAGCCACTGGTCAGGATGGGCTCTTGACTCTGGATTTTGGAGATGGGGATGCTTTTTAGAATCCCTCACCTATTAGTGCTCATTGCCATTTTTTTTATAAACTGGAGACATTTTGCTTGTATTGCTCTGGCCGAGGGAGTTGGCACTGCCATCGCCTGTTTATGACCTACCTGTGTGTCTGCATGCCCACAGCCCCTTACTGCAGCCTGACCTCCACGCTGAAGAACGGTGGTATTCTGAACAGGACCTCTGGAGCCGTCGGGAGCCAAGTGCATTACTTCTGCAAGCCTGGGTACCGAATGGTCGGCCACAGCAATGCAACCTGCAGGCGGAGCCCCGCGGGCGTGTACCAGTGGGATTCCCTGATGCCACTCTGCCAGGGTAAGAACGTGCTTCCCTCCCGACCTCGACTTCCGTCCAATGTTCTATTTTCATCATTCTCCAAACATGAGTGAGGCAGTAGTCATGGATACGAGGTGAGGAACATCTGAACGCTGTGTAACAGCAGCCACGAGCGGCTTGGCACTCCCAGGCAGACACCCGAGGATCCGGGAGGCTTGGTCTAGCACAACACCTGGATTCAGAGATGGGACAGTCCCACAGTCTGAGCAGTATTTAATCCCCACTTCTTTGTGAAATACAAGAATGTGTCATCCCATTCAGATTCAAAATGAATTTTCTTGACCATCATATTAGTTAAAACAGTCTACCACTGAAAACCCATTTTCCTTGTTTTAAGTTTAAATCCTCCTTTGAGTAGTCAGATTTATGTTTGCTTTTCTTTGTGCCATTTAAATCTGGGCTTGCCAACATTGATTTCAGTGTTTTATCCTTTTTGGATTTTGTTTTTCATTTTGTCTATCATATGCATAAAAACCAAGTTTTCAAAGAAAGAATTTTACTTTCAATCAAAGGCTTTGAAGTAATGAAGTTTTCATAGCTTTGTCTTACAAGGCTTACATTCCTAGCAAAATGGATTTAGCTTTGAGGGCTGATCTTGCCCCAAGACAGACTTTGTACAGGCTCCGGGTTCTCTTGGTGAGGTGGCAGATGTTCTGTGAGAGTGACAGATGCATCTGGCTCCTGTGTGTGTCCACCATGGAAAGTCATCAAATGCTTAGCTTGTGTTATTTAGGGTTTACATCCAAAAATTCTTTTTTAATGTAAAATAAGCACAAAGGTAGATCCAGGACATTTGTCTCATGAGAAATGATGGCATTTGCTTTAAAAGAAGGCACTTTTTATTTTGGAATAAGGCCCAATTCTTATCAGCTTTAAATACTTTATGACTCTATGACATGAACCCATTGCTGGAGAGTGCAGCTTCTGCCCAGAGGGGTACCCAGCAGTTGTGTCCTGTTGGCACTGGGAACAGAAAGCCAGGGGCAAAGCAATGACCCCAACAGCAGCATGGATTCCAAAAAGGGGTTATAGAAGGACCCCTGAATCAAGTCCTCCAGGGTTGTGTCAAACTGGGTCCAGATTCGGTGTGTTCAAGGTGGAGCCCAGAAGTTTGGCCAGGGGCCTGCACTGGGTGAGGGGGTCCTGAGAGGTGGCATCAGGTCATTGCCAGTGTGCCTTCCTGACAGGGAGTAGCTCGGAGCTCCAGAGATGGTTGGCAAGGTGGTGAGTGACTGGGTTCTCCAGGAGGGAGAGGAGCCCAGGATGGCCCAGGGCGCTTGTTGGTGGGCCGCCACCTTGCTCTCTGTCCACCTGTCCAGAGCTGCTCAACGCAGAGTTCAGTGGCTGGGACAGGAGTGGTGCCCTTCGCCAACCTCGGCGGGAGTTCTCAGTTTTGGGGGAGGATCCAGCAACTGTGAGCCAGTCAGCTCCTTTGTGCTGACCGCTGCCTAGAAGCACTGGCCTCCAGGGTGGGGACCCAATCACACAGCACCTTCTGGAAGGAAAGTGTGGATGTCCTCCTCCAGATTGCTCCTTGAAGATCCATGGCCCCCTGGCTCGTTCTCGGGGTGTGGGGCCCTGAGAATCGCCTTCCTGCGGTTTGCTGTTCTGTTGGATAAACAAGAACTCAATATGGTTTTGTTCTCTCTTCATAAATTTTTACCTTTAAGCCCTGGAGGTACCTTAAAAATTATCCAGTTCCAGGTCATCTACCGATTTCAATGAAGCACATGGAATTTAGAGCCATCCTCATGGTCAGTGTCACTCTCGAGTCCCATCCTGCCTCCGTCAGTGTTCCAGGCAAGCCGCACGTAGCAGGTGCCAATCTGGAAGTGATCTATGTCATATGCACATCACTCACTGCAGTCCAGTGTTTCAAACCCTCCCTTACATATTTACCATTTGTGCCAACAGCGTGTTACCTATAGTAATGTAGAAATATTTTTATCATGTATAATGTAATGTTTAAACAAAAAAAAGCACAATAGAAATCAGTATTTTTTTTTATTATTCAGTGCAATTAAGCATTTTTTCTTTTAAAAAATGAAATTAAAACTAAAATAAGTAGTAAAATTGATCACCTGGACAGGTGGACATCATTAAGGAGGAACTAAATGAGTTTTTAACATTTAAATAGAACATAGTCATGTAGCATACATTGCGCATCCATGCCCTACAGGACTTTCAGACATGCCTGAAGAGGCCTCAGACCTGATCTAGCTAATTTAACATGGAGCGCGAACACGTCACTGGTGCAGTACGCAATGCAGCAAGACCTGATCTGCCCAGTGGCAGCCACCGGCTTTCCTGGGATGGCTGCAGAATGCAGACTTGCCACACACATGAACAGGGCTGTAGTTGTGGGTCTAAAAGCTGATACAAGTCTGAAGGAAGGCTGGCCGTTTCCATTTCAGTTCTTATCCCTGGGTTGGACACTGCAGCCCCCCTCAGGCTCTGACGGCCCGGCTCGAGCAGACCTTGCAGAATTAGGGTTTATGGTTCAGTGTGAGGTGAGCAGAGACGGGCATTGCCTACAGGTAGTGCAGGAGGCCAGGTTGCTTCTCCATGGTGGGACGGCTGAGCTGACTTTGCAGTCGGGGGCAAGATGAGGTTGGAGGATGCCGCAGGGCAGCCATGGAATCCTCAGCCGCACATCCTGAGACTTTCAGGTTCTGCTCCCTGTTTGGTGTGGATCTGTGAAGGTGCCAGAAGACAATCACACCTGCATTTCAGAGAGGTAGACCCCTGCGGAATGGGGCGGGGTGGGGGGCGACTGGGTCCATCCTCTCTAGAATTCAGGGTTCCCGGGAAGCTGTGGATATGTGTGTGAGTGTTATGAAGACTGGGCAGACACAGGGAAGAGAGGCATGGCGAGGAAGCGGGTGAAGGAAGGACTTGGGAGTTAGTGCCCTTAGGGTGGCACAAAGGGGGCAGGGCGGAGAGCTGGGTGCCCTGGCCTTGCTCCTGAGGGCTGGGACAGTCGGTGCCCCTCTGAAACCATGTGACCACAAGCAGCTTCAGCCTGCCCATCCCGAACTGTGCCCCCTGCAGAGTTCCTGGCAGCGGTTGCTGGTACATCTGATGCACAGAGACCCAGGGGCACTTCGGATCCCCAGAAAGGAGAGGTGGCTTAAATTAGTTCAAGATTCCGGGTACGTCGTCATTCCTTATGCCATACTGACTTTGTAAGTCGCCAATGAGCAAAATTCTCGTCCTTTAGAAAATAGCCTCTGCTGTAATAAATCTCAAACTAGGCAACTCTATGCTAAGATGCACATTGTGTGTGACGCTCTGACAGCAGATCAGATCTGGTCAGAAGCAGCTCCAATGCTGCAGTGGTCCTGTGGCAGCCTGAGAGGTCATTGGGAATTTATTTACTGGTACAAATGTGGGACTGCTTTAAGACTTTCACCAGACTCAAAGGTCTTCACAATTATTTCATCCCCATTTGAAAATGAGAGACTTGAACTCTGAAAAAAGTTTAAATGCATTCTATTGTTATGTACAACTAATTAGAACAAATAAACTAAAAATTTTTTTTAAAGTTTAAAAAATAACAAATATCTCTGTAATGTCAGAGGTTCAAGATTCTCATTGAGCTATTTCATATTTCAACTATGCTTGAGCAGATATGATTTGAATAGCATTTTATTTCTTCTTATGGAAGAATAAATATAATTTGTATATTTTCTAACTGCATTAGGACATTAATTTTTCTCCTTTGAAAAATGTGTAGAAGAATGTTTTGAAATTTCTCTAGAACTCAGGGTTGGCCATCTCCTATGTGGCATGTCCCAGCCTGGAGCCCTGAGGCCATCTCCTTTTAAGGTCACCAGCTAAGTCTCAGCCCCTTATGCTTGCTGCCCCCATGCTGAGCAGCTCTGTTGCTTGCAGTCAGTTGATAAATGTTCTGTATTTTTAAAAAATTCAACAGATCTGTGACTTCCTAAGATAAGTATTTGACTAGCTTCTTTTTTTCCTTAAAGATTATGATCTAGTGCCGTAATCCGAACTGCTCTCTTCTGTTTTCATTGACAGTTTTTGGCAGAGGCCTTGGAAAAGCCAGAATTTTGAGAGCCAACTGCTTGGAGTATGAGGGCCACAGCTGCTCAGGGGGGCCTTCCAATCTCCCCGAACCTGTTTCCTGCCACTCACATGCTGCAGTAATTGTGGCTATTTCCGTCAGGCTTGTGACAGTTCTCAGTGGCAACTGCTCCAGATGTCAGGGTGGTGGGCTAAGGGTGCAGAACTGGGACAGTGCTTCCTCCAGAGGACCCTGGTGACTTGCAGTTAGCTTGTGAATAAAACGGGCTGACCACTGGTCATCAGTGGGCAAAAAGAGCTAGCAGACCAGATGCATTTACTGGTTTCAGAGAAAGCCAGGACGTCTTTCTCACTTTGTTGACCTTTTAAATTATTGCGCTCAGCAAAGCCGTCTTGGTTTCTGTCCTCCTCTATAGAGCCAGGCCTATCTCCTGTCCTGCAGGCTTCATTTCCTGCCTTCAAGCTAGAGGCTTTGCCAAGAAACTGTTTCATTATCAGTACGCTAATCTTATTCCTCTAGAGGAGGCTGAGCTGGAACTGAAGTTCCTGCATTATCTCAAAGATGCAGTCAAATGGGGACATCACAGTGCACCGCTTTCAAGTTGCCCCTGGTAAAGGCAGAGCAATTCCCAAGGAGCTATTTATTTTGAAGCTCTGCTTCTCAGAACCCTGTATAAGCCGGAGCTCTAACTTGGCATTGCTTCTGTCTATTGTTTATTTATGCTTTGCTGGCATTTCTGCAGGCAATAAAGGGTAAGAAAAATGATCTGTCTCAGAAAGGACAGGATTGAGCTTCTGTTCTTAAAGTCAGACCTTTAAGATAGACACGGAAAACCATTCTCTGCTAACACACATTGTTCTGAAGGATATGGGGGGGCAGAGAGATGGTGGACAGAACCATGATTCATGTGGGTCTGCTTGCCTATCTCTTTAGTCTGTATCGTCGTTAGTGTCCACGGATGACATTTAAGCAGGAAGTACGATGACAAGTTGCCTGAGACGAAGTTTGAACCCATGCCTCTGAATTATCTCCGTAACTCCACGTGTGTTCCCTCAAATGGTGTGTTTACCCCTTGAGAGGGCATGTTTCAGAAAGATACCATGAAAAAAGTCATTATCAGACGCTAGGGGAGTATGTCTGAAGTGACAGAATAAATGAATTGAAGTATTTTGTGAGTCTTAACATATATTGCTCATGAGTACACAGATCATAGGTGATTTTGACCCTGAATCTTATTTTCAACCTTCTGTGTCTTCATAATAACTCAGTATTTCTAGAAGTTTAAATTTAAACAAATTTAATTAATAGAAATTCCTAGAATTTCTAAATGTCAAATCACGTGATGTGTGTGTGAGTATGTATAAAGACAGGTTATAGGCATTATGTCAGCCATGCTTTAAATGACCAGGACATGAAGCCACATAGTCCCTGGGGCCCAGACTTATCAAATCCCATTAAGCATATTAGGAAGTAAGGCTTGTGCTATCTGTCCTTGACCAAATCAGCCTTTTTCATTCTTACGGGGTTTCAGTTGAATGGATGGTCTGACCCCGCAGTGTTAGGTGGATCCTCCCCGCTCAGCGCTGCCTGATGGTGTGGCCCTGCGCAGGAGACTCCAATCTCCAAGCTTGCACCGTTTTGTCAGTCAGTGGAGAGACCAATAACACCCCACCTATTTTGCTTGGAGGATTAAATGAAAGTATTGGCATGAAAACCTTACAGTAGCACCAGGTAGAAATAGGTGCCTGGCACAAAGGGACTCTTCCCACACAAATGCACGTTGGCAAGGGTTTCCAGGGTATGCATGTTATTCACTGCCAGGTAGTGCACCGTCAAATGTCTAGAGTCAAAATATCTACGTCACTCAGCTGGTAACAGGGCTCTCCTCTGGCTGGTGATTATTGAAGTCAGGGTTTGGCAAGCAACAACATCTTAGTTTTTAAGTTTTTCCCAGTTTTTTAAAAGCAGAAATCATTTTTAGCTTGCAAGCTGTGTGAAGGCTGCAGGCTGCTGTCTGTGGATGCCAGCTTGAAGGAGGTGGCCGGGATGGCTCAGAGCGCCCAGCACACTCAGCCAGTGTCAGCGCCGTCTGTGCCGAGCAAGCCCAGCTCGGGCATTTTACCGCAGGTGTGATTTTCCTCTACTGTGAGCCAAGACCCAGCATGCTTATTCATTAGATTAAATAATGCATTTCCTCCATCCACGCTTAGTGCATGCTGTGTTTCACAAAGCTTCCTGTGTCCTGAATGGATCTGAAATGTGGTTAGTGGCTAAAGCAGCGGCGAGCAGAAACGTGCATAAAGCGTAGTCGTACACAACACCAAGGGTTCCAGACAGGAGCTGCATGGAGCCTGTGGTCATAATTTCCCAGAGGCTCGGGAGCCCCAAGGAGAAGGTGCTTTTGAGAAGATGGATTCAAGGAAACTCCCATGATGTGGGGTCAGTGCTTAATGTGGAGAAGCACGGACACTGTGACATGCTCAGCGTGTCTCACAAGCAGGGAAGGGACCTTGCGTCTCTCTTTTACGTCTGGGGCAGAGAAGGTCAGGGCGCTGGCTGGGCAGGGAGGAGGGGAGGCAGCACGTGCCTTCCTGCTCCAGCACGTGGGACTTTGGGAACGATGGCTCCTAACCAGTAAGTGCAAAGAGGAGGGAGAGAGTGGAGTGCCTCGTGTGCACAGAGGCCACCTGCCGAGGCTGGAGAGCAGGTGATGGTCCTTCACTAAGGTCCCACCATGGCAGCCTCCATTGGGGAGAGGGCAATCTGAAAGGTCAGTCCCTGGCAGAGGGAAGAGCTGAACCACAGGGGAATGGACCGTGTGGGCCACTGTGGGACTGACTTCCCAGGGACAGGAGCCAGCTGGCTTTCTAACCCTGAAGTAGAGAAAGCTGCAACGTGGAAGAGAAGTGGGCCGTTCAGCGCTGGATGGGGGACCAGGACGGGCATCTTACCAGGACTGTCCGGGAAGGCAGGGCTGGGGCCACACACTCCCTCCCCACGGGTGGACCTGCTCTGTGCCTTGGCGGGGCGCTGGAGCGCGTGGACTCCTGGTCACCTTTGTACAGGCCATCTTGCAGGTCTCCTCCCGCACTCCAACCCGGGGGTCCCAAGGTCCAACTGTAATACACCTCGCAGGCTTTGTTTTGTCCTTGGGTCTGTCCATTTCTTCTTGGCCAAGGGTTTTTAACTCTCGAAGTTTGCGAGAATCATCTGGAGCATTTGTTGAAGTTTCTACCCAGCTGCGCAGCGTTCTGCTTCAGAGGTTCCCATGGCGACTGAGCCTGCGGGGCCCCAGCTTTCCCTGTGGACCTGTGGCAGAGCCAGAGAGAACCCCTGTGCAAGTCCTGCTGCGGCCCTGCCAGAGGGTGTCCCCTCTGCGTCCCCAGCATCTGCACAGCGGAGGATGTCCCTTCTCTTCCAGCCCCCAGGCCTCTCTGAGCACAGCAAATGGGACCCTGTCAGGAGACAGGCTTGGTACAGAGGTAACCATGGGAAAGGAGGCCACGGGTGAACCCCATCCAGTAAGGCTGGTGCCTCAAAGAGGAATCTACAACAGACACAGCCATGCACAGAGGAAGGGAACAAAATGACTGAGGCAGCGGGCAGCCTGCCAAACAGCAACTGATCGAACGGGACAGATAAACCCCACTGACCCTTACCTCCACCTGTCACTCAGCAGGACCCCAGCCTATTCCAGCCTATAAAGACCCTGGGCAGCCGGGCCACGTTCGATTTTCTCTTCTCAGGCTCCCCACCTGACCTGTACCCTGGGGGACAGGGAATTTCGCCCGAGAGCCAAATCCCAATAAAGCTTGCTTCAGCAGTTTCTGTCCGCTTTTGTTTGGTCCCCAGCCCTGCCCTCGAGCTTACAGTGACCTCGGCCCTGAGGTCTTCCTTCTGGGTGGAATGCAGGGGAGGGGGCACTAGTGACCTCGGCCGTGAGGTGCAGGGAAGGGGCACTAGTGACCTCGGCCATGAGGACTTCCTTCTGTGTGGAATGCAGGGGAGGGGTCACTGGTGACCTTGGTCATGAGGTGCAGGGGAGGGGGCACTAGTGACCTCGGCCGTGAGGTCTTCTTTCTGGGTCGAACGCAGGGAGGGGGAACTAAGCAAGTACTCAATTTTGTTTGTCACAGTGAAGAGTCCTTGTGATGTGGTTGAAGGATCTCAGCATCAGAGCTGGACAGGTGGGGTTGGAGGCCGTGTGGACCCTTGCAGGTGGACCCTGAGTATCACGGCACTGCCCACAGCCTGGCCAGGGTAGTCAGTCAGCTGTGCAGCCGCAGCGGCTGGAGTAGGGATAGAGCGTCAGCAGCCTCTAAGATCAGGAGGCAGACCCGTGAGGAAGTCCTTGCAGGGTGCCCGCTGCAAATTTAACTGACACAGACTCTTAATGAGTTGGAAATTAAGATAACACATTTCAAATAACACATTTAAGATGATACATTTACTTTAATACTTTTTTTTGAAAATGAAGAAAATATTTAGAGAAAATAAGGCCACATTCCATCACTTTAATTGGAAAACAACAAAAATACATTTTTAACCTACAGGGAAATGCTGGTCAATTTGCCAGACACAGTAAACCCTCTTAACATCCCACCAAAGGCTTCTGCAGAATATAGACATTTTGTAGTACTATTGAGTTAATTGATACTGGATAAACTCATTAGTAGGTCTCTGTGTGTGCAGTAAGCCACATCTCACACAGTGTACAGTGTACAGCATGGGGGATGGATGGCATTTTAAATGTACTGGTGAGTAAATAATGAAATAATTGGCACTACATGCCAATACTACTTAGCAAGATGAAAGAAGCAGACAGGAGGACTTTGTGAGTGGTTCCTTATGATGGAGGGTGCACTTGTGTGAGGGCTGGAGGAGGGAGGATGGAGCTGGAGGTGGGAGGAGGGGCTGGAGGGGAGAGGAGGAGGCTGGAGGAGGGAGGATGGAGCTGGAAGTGGGAGGACAGGCTGGGGCTGAGGTCACTGCTACTGTTTGAGGACTCGAAGAGGCAGGGAAGCCAGCACTGGTGACAGAAGGAGTTCAACAGGAGACACCAGAGGAGGACCCGGTCTGGCCTGAGACAGGGTGGAGAGGATCCCCCTTCCCGGCAGCAGGGTTTGGGGTGGCCGGCCTGAGCCGCTGCCTAAGCTGCTCAAGCAGTGGTGTCAAAGCAGGGCTCAGGCAGCGGGCCTGGAGATGCCCCGTGCCTCGTCCATGGTGGTGAACCGGAGGCTGCACTTCCAATCGTGTGTCGAATGAGACACGTCTGCGGATGCCCTGATCGTGCCCATTCGTAACAGCAAAATCCCCCATTTAAAGAACCTGACATTTCTTGTTGATTTCTTCATCATTCTATTTGTGGTTGGAGGCCTAAGATGTCTAGTCATTTGACCCTCTTTTTAAAAAGTTTTTGTTCTTTTTAGTCATATATGACAGTAGAATGTATTTTGACATATGTACATGAAGTATAACTTCCTGTTTTTGTGGCTGCACATGATGTGGAGTTAGACTGGTGTGTATTCATATATAAACATAGGAAAGTTATGACCACTTCATTCCACCGTCTTTCCTATTCCCATCTCCCCTCTCTTCCCTTCATTCCCCCTTTGTCTATCCAGTGGACTTCTATTCTTCCCTCCTCCACTTTATTGTGTGTCTGCATATTAGAACATTTGTCCTTTGAATTTGGGGGATTGGCTTATTTCACTTAGCACAATAATCTTCAGTTCCACCCATTTACCTGCAAATGCCATAGTTTCATTTTCTTTAAGACTGAGTAATATTCCATTGTATATGTGTACCACAATTTCTTTATCCATTCATCTGTTGAAGAGTACCTAGGTTGGTTCCTTAGTTTAACTCTTGTGAATTGAGTTGCTATAAACATTTATGTGGCCACATTGTTACAGTATGCTAATTTTAAGTCCTTTGTGTATATGACGAGGAGTGGGATAACTGGGTCAAACTTTCTGAGGAATCTCCATACTGCTTTCCAGAGTAGTTGCACCAGTCTGCATTCCCACCAGCAATGTATGAGTGCACATTTTCCCCACATCCTTGCCAACATTTATTGTTACTTGTGCTCTTGATAATTGCCATTCTGACTGGAGTGAGATGAAATCTTAGTGCAGTTTTAATTTTCATTTGTCTAATTGCTAGAGAAGTTGAACATTTTTTATATATTTGTTTGATTGATCTTATTTCTTCTCCTTTGCCCATTTATTGATTGGGTTATTTGGGTTTTTTTGTTTGTTTTGTTTTTGGTGTTACCTTTCTAAGTTCTTTATATATCCTTGGATCTTAACGCTCCATCTTAGGTGCAAATGGCGAAGATTTTCTCCCATTCTGTCGTCTCTCTTTATATTCTTGATTGTTTCCTTTGCTATGAAGATGCTTTTTAGTTTAATGTCATGGCATTTATTGATTCTTGATTTTACTTCTTGCACTTTAGGAGCCTAGTTGAAGTTTTTCTTAAGCCAACATGATGGAGATTCGGGCCTACTTTTTCTTCTAGTTGGTGCAGGGTCTCTGATCTAATGTCTAGGACCTTGATCCCCTTTGAGTTGAGTTTGGTTCAGGGTGAGAGGTAGGGGTTTAATTTCATTCTGCTACACATGGATTTCCAGTTTTCCCAGCACCATTTGTTTAAGAGGCTATCATTTCTCCAATGTATGTTTTTGGGGCCTTTGTCTAGTATGAGATAACTGTACTTGTGTGGGTGTGTCTCTGTGTCTTCTATTCTGTACCATTGATCTACATGTCTGTTTTGGTGCCAACACCATGCTGTTTTTATTACTATAGCTCTGTAGTTTAATTTAAGGTCTGGTATTGTAATGTTTCCTTCTTCACTTTTCTTGCCAGGGATTGCTTTAGCTATTCTACTCACTTATATTTCCAAATGAATTTCATGCCTAATTTTTCTGTTTCTATGAAGAACGTCATTGGGGTTTTAATAGGAATCACATTAAATCTATTTAACATTTTTGGTAGTATGGCCATTTTGACAATATTAATTCCAAGAGCATGGGAGATCTTTCCATCTTCTAAGGTCTTATTCAATTTCTTTAGTGTTCTGTAGTTTTCATTGTAGAGTCTTTTACCTCCTGTTAGATCGAGTCCGACTTATTTTCCTTTTTTCGAGGCTATTGTGAATGAGATAATTTTCCTAATTTCTCTTTCAGTTGATTCATCACTGATGTATAGGAACAAAATTATTGGTGTTAATTTTATATCCTGCTACTTTGCTGAATTTGTTTATGAGTTCTAGAAGTTTTCTGGTGGAGTTTTTTGAACCTTCTAAATATAGAATCGTGTCATCAGTGAATAGAGATATTTTGAGTTCTTTTCCTATTTGCATCCCTTTAATTTCTTCTGTCTAATTCACACTGATTTTAGACTGGGCATATTGATATTTAAATTTGGAATCTTTTATTCTTTTTTAATATGTTATTATTATTATTTTTTTAGTTGTAGGCAGACACAATACCTTTATTTGATTTTCATGTGGTGCTGAGGATCGAACCTAGGGCCTCACGTGTGCCAGGCAAGTGCCCTACCACTGAGCCACACTCCAGCCCTAAATTCAGACTCTTAATTGACAGTCTGTGGGTACTTGGAAAAGTCCTTCAATGTCTCTCGGCTCCTGATCCTTCACTTGCAAGAGGGGGCCTGCCCCAGAGACTGGGCCATCTCCCAGCTTCAGGGAAGACTGAGCCTCAAGGAGTCCCCAGTGGGCCATGCAGTGAGCCCTGGACTTGCTGGAGGAGAGGCGCTGAGGCCAGAGGATCTGAGTGTGGGGCTCAGAGAGGCTGCAAGGCTCCGATTGTGGCAGAAGTGTTTGGGGAGAGGGAAGATCATCGTGTCTTGCGTGGTCAAGGCCAGCTGTCCATGGTCTCAGCCCAGGGAGGTCTGTCTGTGTGCGGGAGTAGACCATCCACTCTGTGCCTGGCTGTCTGTGGCCACCTTCTCTGTGCCAAACACCAGGCTTACCAGCAGGTCCACAGTGAGCAAGAGGGACAATTTGCCAAAACCATCAAACTCAGAAGACCTGGGCAGATTTTCACCCATTCCTTTTAGCAACTTAACTACAACCTCAAGTTGCTCTAAGTACAATCTCCTACTAAGACTGACCAGGATGTTTAAATAATGATTTAATTGAATTGTTAAAATGTCTGGTACTTCATTCCATGGATTTGTGAGGCCAGAGGAAACCGGAAAAATAAGTCAATGTAAATTTCCAATTTTCTGTGCAGTTCAATTTTTTATTCTCCTTAGTTTCCATTACCATGCAATAATCAGAGCTGGCAATTTCCACCGTTGACCTTTAGGGTCAGATTTCAGTCTGCACTCGATCTGCAGAATCATTTGATAAATACCTGTGCTTTCTGATATTGAACAACTTCTGCTTATTCTTTTCCTGAATAAACACGCTCTCTGGCATGTTTTATTTGAAAATTTTAAGAAATCAGGATAAAATAATGAGAGAGCATGCTTAGTCAGGATCAGCATGCCCCGTGGTCCATGCTATCGCAAGGTTAGTGATCACTCCTCCTTCACCTGCTGGCAGCATGAGCTCGATTTGGCTGTGTGGTCCCTTTTGGCACATGAGGGAAAGTCAACCGAAGCTGACTTCCAGCCCTAGCTGTGCTGTGGATTTGTTTCCTTCTTGTGCTTTTCCCCCTCTTACTTCCTCTGACCAATGTTGAGCTCAGGTGGAATTAAAAACCTGGAACTTTTGGAGAGTCATGCAGTGAGTATGCCTAGATCTGTTCTGATTCATCACTAGCAGTAGAATATTGAAGTGCTGGCCTTCATAAACTGTGCAGTGGGCAAGTTAATGAAATTGAGTCTAAACACCAAGAGCATTGTATGGGAACACAGAACTGGAAGCCTTTGGAAGAGGGACAGTCATTGACAACCCCATGCTTCTGGGTCTTGCTATGGTTTTAGAATCAACCTTTAATTTCCACTATTCACATAGTTCAGTTAGTGAACAAAAAGGAATCTGACTGCTCTGGTGGGTGATGATCTCTACCTTATAGAAACTGTATTCCACTTATTTTCATTTACAATGAGTACTCAGGCTCAAATTTTATTATTTCTGTGACTTTTAAATTACTATCGCTAAGGAATCTGGTCTCTCAAGTTTGTTAATGCTTTTGATTTATAATTATATTTTAGTTCACTCCTAATTTTCCTTTTATATATTGAGAAAACTTTTGGGGGATATTTTTAAGCAATTTATCTTTCTATCTATCTATGTACCTATGCTTCTCTGCATCTATGCTTCTATGTATCTACCTATCCACCCACCCAATCATTTATCTATTCAAGCACCTGTCTACCCATCCATCATTCTATCATTCTGTCTATCCATCCATCCATCCATCTACTGACTTGACCGTCTGTCTATCCAGCCATCTATCTATCCGTCTTCTTTCTATCCACCCATCTATCTCCATCTGTGTATCACTGTGTATGTATTTGCATCCTCTGTTCTTTCTCCTTCTTCTCCTCTTCTCCTCCTCCTTTGTGGCAGACCTACATGGGCTTGGTCCATAGACTGAGCAGTCCCACCTCAGTTAACTCTTTAAATGGCCTTGGATGCTTTTCTGGTCTGAGCACAGGGTCTATCCACTCCCCATTGAGTGGTCCACTGACTCACTGAAGAAAGAAGCATGGGCACACCCTGAAGAGCCTTTTCCAGAACAGATACCCGGACAGGTTTTCAAGGCCTTGTACTTCCATTTCTGACCTTCTGCATGCTTATACCTGGGTATAGGCTGAAACAGAAAGGGGCCGTGGGATTTGTTCTGAAATCGAGCTGCTATCGTCCTCGGCGCCCATGCTGAGATTTTCAATTGATAGTTGCTGACCTCTTTTGGGTACTTTCAGATAGCCATCATCATGAGTTCTAAAAGGACTGTGACGCTCTCCGGCAAAGCTGTGAGATGGCTGGTGTGGCCGCCCAGGCAGCCACGCGGGGCCGCTCTCGTCCTCAGTGCCAACGGTCTTGGCTTTGGCGCCTCGCTGGACAGCCATGCGAGTTTGGACCCACGCTGGTCTCTTATCTGTGCTCTGCTGGTCTCTTATCTGTGCTCTGTATCCACTTTATTAAGATGGAGCTAAACATTCAGGTCAATGGTCTGGAGAACTTATTAGACCCCCTAAGTCCTTGTGTTGAAAACGGTAAGTAGCTTATGTCAAGAGGCAGCTCCATCTCTCCTGCTGGTTTATTTTTCACCTGTAAACAAAAAAGGATGACAACTGAGCAGTGCTTATTTCCTGCTGCCTGATAACACTTATGTTCCCTGCTGAGCTCTACGCTGTTGCCCATGCAGTGTGGAGGGTGGTGTCAGGGTCTGGATGTGAGGCGTCCCTCGAAGCTCATGTAAGAGACAGTGCAAGAAAGCTTCGAGGGCATGATCCGGTTACGGGAGCCTGAACCCATTCAGCAGGTCAGCCACTCGAATGGGCAACCAGGTGGGCACTGCAGGCTGTGGGGCATGGCTGGAGCAGGTGGTCACCAGGACGTGCCTGTGGGGTTCGCCTTTGTCCTGGTGATGGGAGTGCTCCCTGCTCCTGGTGTCGTGTCCTGACTGCTTTCCCCATGATGGCCGTCTCCCAGGAGGTCCTTCCTCACTCAGGATGGAGACAGCCATCTACGGATTGAGACCTCTGAAGCTGGGAGCCCCAAACAGGCTTTTCCTCCTCTACAATTATTCTTGTCAGGTCTTTGGTCACAGCAGCAAAAATGTTGACTAAAACAGGTAGTCATTTTTATTTATTTTTTACTGTGATCAAATACACATGTTGTAAAACTCACCATATTAACCCAGTAAGTCCCAAGTTTCAATTTTGTGAATATTTCTATTCAGTTAACACAGGTACATTAAAAAAGGTTGGACATCATAACCTGGGGCTTATACATGCTATTATATCACTGTTATTACATTAGAATTATTAGAATCATATTCTTCGTTATTACGTGTTCCGTGTGGAAGCTTTTGTAGGCGTTCCACACCTGGGGTGATGGGCACGCAGGCCCGTCATTTCTGAGTGTGCAGCTGAGTGGTGCTCGGTAGTCATCATGTCTGCAACTGCACCTACCGTACCCTCCAGTCCGTTTTCACCCGAGACCGAAAGCCCTGAGCTCCGTGCTGACCATGCGGTGACCCACGCCCTCCTCTCCTGGCCTGGAACGTGGTATCCTGCCTTCCATCTGCATGTGGTGGTGCAGGGGCCTCCGTTAGGTGGAGTCACACGACCTGGTCTCTTGGTGACAGTGCATTTCACTTAGTGTAGAGGAGGTCCCAAGGCCCTCTGCAAGCCGGGGCAGGTTGCGTCGTGTGCACAAGCCGCGTGTTGTTTGTCCGTTCATTCACCCGGGACCCTGGTTTGCTTCCACACTTTAGCTTCAGGATCATGCTGCTAGGGACCTCGGCAACGGATATCTCTTTGAGAGTCTGCTTTTGGCTATTGCCCAGAAGTGGAGTTGCCAGATCACAAGACAATTCCGTCTTTGATTTTCTGGGCGACGCCATCCTGGTGTAACCGGATGCCGGCGACCTTTCCCAGGACCAGAGCTCTAGCTCGCCAGCCTCCTCCTCCTTGCTGACGCCTGTCCTTCTCCAGTTCTTTTATCATTGCATTTGCATGTCATGAAACTGAGACTGAAATAGGTTCAGTCCTTTGTCATCGGAACCCATATGCGTGTCTGGGTTTAACTAGTTACAGAGCACAATCTTCTCACTCTCTCCAACGGATTGACAGGCCTCAAATGCAGGTTCCCTTGTGGCTCTCCTGGTCCCAGGTTGCCTGTTCACACAGCAGGGGACTCTGTTGGCTGTGCGGGACGGCGACAGTGATGTATCTGGATCAGAGCTGCTGCAGAATCCTTCTTTATATTTCTCCAGCTTTCTTTAGACAATTGCTTTTCACTGAGTGAAACTCCGTCGAATATTCTTAAGAAGTGAAGTTTTGAAATATCCATCGCTGCAACTCCTTAACAACCTTTGGAAGCAGACGGGTGTAGTCAGCTGCTTTCTGCAGGCTTGCTCCAGCCACGGCTTCCCAAGCAGATGCCCTGGAGGCATTTCTGGGCCGGAGCCTTTGGTTTAATTAGCCATTTGTATGTTAGTCCTATGGGTCACATGTTTTACAGCGATTCTGTCATTTCACATGAAGGTTTTCCTTGCCTTCCTTGGGCTGTGGTGCACTGCACGCTGTTGGAGGTGGAGTGGCTTCAGCTACTCCTGGGGGAAGCTGTCTTTCCGCATCATCTTGCTGCCTTCAAGCTGTCCATCTGTTTGCTATTGGTCTGCAGAACCCACCTCGTTAGCTGCTTCCCTTCAAGGTGGCCCTCTGTACCGCTGCACACAGAGGGTGGCCTGGCCGGTGCCCTAGGTGCTGCCTGAGTGGGCCTGGCTGCTCACGGTCCCACGCGTGACAGAGGGAGTGTGCCACACCTGCCGGCATGAGGCCACGCGGCCTCCTCCGTGCTCCAGATCCCACCTCGGCCTCAGCGCATCGTTTATTCCTCAGATCCGGCCAGGCCTAAGTGAGATGCTGAGTCGTGTCTGATTACTCAAGGAAAGTTCTTGGAAAATCAAAGACAAGGGAAAGTCAGAAGAAAGACTGCCAGGAAATTGAACCACAAATGCCAGATTCAGCGTGGCCTTTGTGCTTTCAGAATCATATTTCAAAATCTGTTTCTAACCTCCTGATTGACTGATGGATGGCCATGGTTGGACACTGGGATTAAAAATAAACGCAAATGCAAAACTGTGGCAGGTGGGGACAGTGTAGGAGAGGGACTGAAAGGCACCAGCCACGTGAGACCCAGCCTTGACCCCACCACATATGCCACAAGACTCTGGGAAGTTCACCCAACATCTTTAACCCCACCTGACTGTAAGGCAGGGAGCTTCCTTCACCCACTGTGGTGGAGTCAGACCAGCTCTGCTGAGGTGCAGGAGCCAGGTGTCCTCGCAGAGCGTCCAGGTGTTCACTGAAACACTTGTCATACCAAGGACCAGGAGCTCCCCAACTAAATGAGACGCCCGCACCAGGAGACCAGAGGCCCCCACTGTCTGACGGGGCTCCGAGCAGCCGCCCAGGAGCTACAGTGAGAGACTATGAGCCTGCTGAACACCCTGGAAAACAGCCTCCCCACACAGAGGCGCAGAGGCAGAAAGAACAACCTGACGGAATTACTAGAACCAAGCAGTACAGCAATGACAATAAGAGCCTCAAAGGACGGGCCCCACTGCAGGACGGGAGGACAGGAAGTGCTCTCAGGGTGCTGGGCAAGGCGGCCACCTGGGTCAAATGGCAGAGAGCCCAACCTCCCAGAAGGTACCTGACAGTTCATGACGGGCCTGGGATTCGGGTCCCAGGAGGAGGGAGAGGGAGAGACAGGAGTGTGGAGAGGTGGGTGTCCACCTCGAGACCCAGAGAGGAGTGACCCCCAAATTCCAAGGACCGAGGAAGGTTACACCAGGCAATAGGCCCAACTTCCAAAAACAGCACAAAGCAAATAAATAAAACTCTCAAAATCATGGAGAAAGGGTGCACACACATTCACACATTTGCAATCACACATGCATGCACACACTAACATACACACCATCATGCACACACACACGACCTCACACTCACCCACTAACACATTCATGCACACTCTGAAACACACAAGCTTGCACACATATCCACACCTACACACTCACACATGCATACACACATTTTCACAGCCACCTCCACACACTCACACACACAGGCACACACTTTCACACATGTGCACTGATACAAGGACACGCATGCATGCACAGAAGCACTCATGCACACCCATACACCTTCACACACATGCACACACGCAAACACACATACTCACAATGGGAGGAGGGCGCTGGAGGGCACCTCACCCCTGGATGAGGAGGGCACTAGAGTGGCACCTCACCACTGGATGAGGAGGGTGCTGGAGGGCACCTCACCCCTGGATGAGGAGGGCACTAGAGTGGCATCTCACCCGTGGATGAGGAGGGCGCTGGAGGGCACCTCACCCATGGATGAGGAGGGCACTAGAGTGGCATCTCACCCCTGGATGAGGAAGACGCTGGAGGGCACCTCACCCCTGGATGAGGAGGGTACTGGAGGGGCACCTCACCCCTGGATGAGGAAGACGCTGGAGGGCACCTCACCCCTGGATGAGGAGGGTACTGGAGGGGCACCTCACCCCTGGATAGGAGGGCACTAGAGTGGCATCTCACCCCTGGATGAGGAGAGTGCTGGAGGGGCACCTCACCCCTGGATGAGGAGGGCGCTGGAGTGGCATCTCACCCCTGGATGAGGAGGGCACTGGAGGGGGCACCTCACCCTGGATGAGGAGGGCACTAGAGTGGCATCTCACCCCTGGATGAGGAGGGCGCTGGAGGGGGCACCTCACCCCTGGATGAGGAGGGCGCTGGAGTGGCATCTCACCCCTGGATGAGGAGGGCACTGGAGGGGGCACCTCACCCTGGATGAGGAGGGCACTAGAGTGGCATCTCACCCCTGGATGAGGAGGGCACTGGAGGGGGCACCTCACCCTGGATGAGGAGGGCACTAGAGTGGCATCTCACCCCTGGATGAGGAGGGCACTGGAGGGGGCACCTCACCCTGGATGAGGAGGGCGCTGGAGGGGCACCTCACCACTGGATGAGGAGGGTGCTGGAGGGGCACCTCACCCCTGGATGAGGAGGGCGCTGGAGGGGGCACCTCACCACTGAATGAGGAGGGCGCTGGAGGGGCACCTCACCCCTGGATGAGGAGGGCGCTGGAGGGGCACCTCACCACTGAATGAGGAGGGCGCTGGAGGGGGCACCTCACCCTGGATGAGGAGGGTGCTGGAGGGGCACCTCACCCCTGGATAGGAGGGCACTAGAGTGGCATCTCACCCCTGGATGAGGAGGGCGCTGGAGGGGGCACCTCACCCTGGATGAGGAGGGCGCTGGAGGGGCACCTCACCACTGGATGAGGAGGGTGCTGGAGGGGCACCTCACCCCTGGATGAGGAGGGCGCTGGAGGGGGCACCTCACCACTGAATGAGGAGGGCGCTGGAGGGGCACCTCACCACTGGATGAGGAGGGTACTGGAGGGGCACCTCACCCCTGGATGAGGAGGGCGCTGGAGTGGCATCTCACCCCTGGATGAGGAGGGCACTGGAGGGGGCACCTCACCCTGGATGAGGAGGGCACTAGAGTGGCATCTCACCCCTGGATGAGGAGGGCACTGGAGGGGGCACCTCACCCTGGATGAGGAGGGCACTAGAGTGGCATCTCACCCCTGGATGAGGAGGGCACTGGAGGGGGCACCTCACCCTGGATGAGGAGGGCGCTGGAGGGGCACCTCACCACTGGATGAGGAGGGTGCTGGAGGGGCACCTCACCCCTGGATGAGGAGGGCGCTGGAGGGGGCACCTCACCACTGAATGAGGAGGGCGCTGGAGGGGCACCTCACCACTGGATGAGGAGGGCGCTGGAGGGGCACCTCACCACTGAATGAGGAGGGCGCTGGAGGGGGCACCTCACCCTGGATGAGGAGGGTGCTGGAGGGGCACCTCACCCCTGGATAGGAGGGCACTAGAGTGGCATCTCACCCCTGGATGAGGAGGGCGCTGGAGGGGGCACCTCACCCTGGATGAGGAGGGCGCTGGAGGGGCACCTCACCACTGGATGAGGAGGGTGCTGGAGGGGCACCTCACCCCTGGATGAGGAGGGCGCTGGAGGGGGCACCTCACCACTGAATGAGGAGGGCGCTGGAGGGGCACCTCACCACTGGATGAGGAGGGTACTGGAGGGGCACCTCACCCCTGGATGAGGAGGGCACTAGAGTGGCATCTCACCCCTGGATGAGGAGGGCACTGGAGGGGGCACCTCACCCTGGATGAGGAGGGCACTAGAGTGGCATCTCACCCCTGGATGAGGAGGGCACTGGAGGGGCACCTCACCCCTGGATGAGGAGGGCGCTGGAGGGGGCACCTCACCACTGGATGAGGAGGGTGCTGGAGGGGCACCTCACCCCTGGATAGGAGGGCACTAGAGTGGCATCTCACCCCTGGATGAGGAGGGTACTGGAGGGGCACCTCACCCCTGGATAGGAGGGCACTAGAGTGGCATCTCACCCCTGGATGAGGAGGGCGCTGGAGGGGGCACCTCACCCTGGATGAGGAGGGCGCTGGAGGGGCACCTCACCACTGGATGAGGAGGGCGCTGGAGGGGGCACCTCACCCTGGATGAGGAGGGTGCTGGAGGGGCACCTCACCCTGGATGAGGAGGGCGCTGGAGGGGGCACCTCACCACTGAATGAGGAGGGCACTGGAGGGGCACCTCACCCCTGGATGAGGAGGGCGCTGGAGGGGGCACCTCACCCTGGATGAGGAGGGCGCTGGAGGGGCACCTCAGCCCTGGATGAGGAGGGGCACCTCATGCTGTTAGGGGGTGTCTTCTACTCATTATTTGAAACCAGATGCAGGCTCACCCGTGCGCTCCCTGGAGGTCGAATCGACCAGGCTGCCGCCATGCTCACTGATACACAGGGTGCAAAGTGTTGGGCCTCACAACTCCTATCTTTATGTGCAAAGGAAAAAGCACCATTATGAGTGCGTGAGTGTGTGTGTGTTTGCGTGTGTGCATGTGTGTGAAGGTGTATGGGTGTGCATGAGGCTTCTGTGCATGCATGCGTGTCCTTGTATCAGTGCACATGTGTGAAAGTGTGTGCCTGTGTGTGTGAGTGTGTGGAGGTGGCTGTGAAAATGTGTGTATGCATGTGTGAGTGTGTAGGTGTGGATATGTGTGCAAGCTTGTGTGTTTCAGAGTGTGCATGAATGTGTTAGTGGGTGAGTGTGAGGTCGTGTGTGAGTGCATGATGGTGTGTATGTTAGTGTGTGCATGCATGTGTGATTGCAAATGTGTGAATGTGTGCAAATGTGTATCTGTGAGTGGGATTGGGTGAGTGTGTTGTGTGAGTGCATGAGCGTGTGAATATGTGTGTGAACATGTGTGCGAACATGTGTGCGACTGTGTGATGGTGTGTGAATGAGTATGTTAGTGTGTGATTGTGTGTTTGCATGTGTGTGTGAGTGCATGTGTGTGAATGGGATTGGGTGAATGAGTTGTTTGTGTGAGTGAGTGAGAGTGTGAGTGAGTGTGTGGAGCAGTGTGTGCATGTGTGAGCGCAAGTTTGAGCGTGTGTATGCATTGTGAGCACGTGTGTGCGTGTGTGTGTCTGTATGCACATGACCTCAGAGCCACCCTCACGTGCTGAACACGTCCTGTTGATAGAGCGCCTTCGCACGTGACGTGGCATTTAACTCCGAGGTCACCTTGTGTTGCAGGTGTTGTTAACCCGAGCGCAGGGATATGGTGTTTGTTAAGTGAGTTTTAACAGAGATTACACGTTCCGCAACTTTTAGCCACAGGACGTGAAAGACCCTGCCCTTATCGGATGGTTTTACAGGGTGGATATGTGATCCTCCTCTAAGTTGCTGGGTGACATAAAATGCTACATCAACATAACTAAACAAAGTAAAGGACACTTTTTCTCTTAAATTATATCAAAAATTGGGAATTATTCTTGAAAGTAGCAAGCATTTATTTAGCTAGATGGCATTTCTTGAAGGCTCTGTCGATGTCACTCATGGAGATGTGCAGAACTTTGGAATGGGTGAATGAATGGTGAACGAATTCTCAGTCTTAGCAGGAGGATCTTTCCACGCCTGGGCTTAGCCTGCGAGGATGACGCCCTGCGTTCTTGGCTGAGGCACAGGCTGGGGATCCCTTGTGGGGGGACCCTGCCTCTGTGCCGGCCCCCCAGCAGCCTCGCACGATCCTCACAGGGTTGTAACTGCAGAGGGACGCCCAGTGAGGCTCCAGCCTGTGGATCATCCACCAAAACAGTGCGCTCCGAGCCGCAGTCCAGAGCTCCCTTCCAGAATGCTTCCAGGCTTGCAGAGGGAGCTGTCCAGCTTTTCTGGTTGGGCTTCCGTGGAGATCCCTTCACATCGGGCTGCCTGCGTGTGTGCAGAGCGTTTCCTTTCCACTTAGCCTCCCTGAGAAATGTCCTCTCCTCTGCCCCGCACATGAGACTGTAAGGACCCTGGACACGGCAGGCTTCAGTGGGCAGGAAGTGGATCAAGGTGTGCACGGCAGACAGGCAGTTTCCTGAGAGACAGGCGAGGAAACTGGTATCGTGCCTTGGGGGACAGAGATGAGATCAAAGGGGACAGCCTGCCTGCCACTGACGGCTCTCAGTAAAGCCAGGCCAGCCTGTGGGAAGGGTCAGCGGCCTCCCACCGGTATGTGTCTGTCACAGATGTTTCATTTATTATTTTAACTATTTTGACCAAAATGTTGTCAGTATATCCATGGTTATTCTTTCCCCTCTATTGCAATGATACATTGTGGTATTCCACACACACACACACACACACACACACACGCATGCACGCGCGTGCACACACATGCACACACATGCTTCGGTTGGTTGAAGTAGTTGATCATAAATATAAACACAATATTAGACCTTAGGCTTTCCGGAAAATTGATTTCTAATAGCACTAAACTTTCTTTTCTTTCTTAGATACTACCACGTTATATTTATTTGATATTTTTATAAGGAAAAAATAACCAAAATATCAAACCAAAAGCTCAAGCTAAGGCACAATGACCTGGGTGATTGCAGAGAAACAGCCTTGGCTGGACGCACGGGCTGCTCTCTCACCGCAGGCGCTGTGTCCAGGGGCTGTGCTACTGCAGGCTGGTCTTCATCTCTCTCCGTCTCAGGTTTTTAAACTGCAGCATTAAAGGCTTATGGAAATGCTCTCCTCTGCTTCTTCGAGCTCTAACTTGCTTCTCCTTTATTCTCATTGAATGTATGTGGGAAATGTTTACATTATGTAGATTCAAATCCATGACGGCACATTATCTTTAATACTGGATAAAAGGAAGGCTCTCGATTTAGCAATTTGCAAAGCCTTTCCTGATTAAGCTCACCCGCTTTGGGCATGTCAATGCTGGTCATGTCACACACTATCTACCCTACTCTCTGCTTCAAACTGTAATTCCAATTCACTTAAGTTTTTTGTTTTGGTTTGGTTTGGTTTTTGTCTCACAGTAGACACATCTGCATTAGAATTAGTAAATTAAAAAAAAGTATTTATATAGAATTCTCCCCACATCTTACTTTTTAATAAATTTTGTTTGTCTTATTTCTCACATTTTCTCTCTAGTAAAAAGCAGGTATGCATGTGTGGTTGGATCCCGCCTTCTGCCCCAGATCTGTCTCCTGTCCGTCTCCTGTATTTTAGTTCCTTAGAGCTTATTTTCTGACAGATGATTTATAAATATTAGATTTGATGGTTATAGATGCATTGATGATTTGAGGTAAACTGCCTTTTGTATCAGTCTGTTTCCTGTTACTATAACAGAATACTTGAGGAAGGTTGACTTTTAAAGAAAAGAGGTTTATTTAATTCACAGTTTTGGAGGCTGAAAGTCCAAGTAGCATGGCACCAACTCTGGCAAGGCAACCTGGCTACATCTGCCTTGTGCTGGGGTGCAGTTGAGAGCCAATGGTGGCATGGGGAGGCAGGGAATCAGAACCAGGGGGGCCGCTTTGCTCTTTAACATCCTTCCAGGGCACCTAGGTGGGTTGGGTCCCCAGAGACCCACTGAACCCTTCCCAGGGCAGTGTCCCAGCCTCCCTCGGGTCCCAGCTCTTAAATGCTCCTCACCTCACACGGCACCCCACAGGGACTGAGTCACCAGCACCCTGGGCGGACTTCCTGCGCTCTAGGAAACAAGCCCTGGAGGGCAGCAGCTCTGGGAGCTGGGGCCGTGGGTCCCGCCAAAGCTGGTTCTCAAGCGTCGTGACCAGGGAGCCGCAGCCAGGTGACTTGGTGGGCGGAGTATCTTCTTCTCCCCTCCAGCTCCGCTCCCCTAAGACGGGCTGCCGCAGGGGGCTCCCAGCACACCCCAGGGTCGCGGGCCGACTGGGTCCCTCCGCCGCGCCTTGGCCTCCAGCATTACCTGCGCGCACCTGTGCGTCGACGCCCCGTCTGCAGGTGCTCCGCTGTTAGACAGCCGCACACAGATGTTTCATTCAGTCCCACTTTCCGTTATTTTCTTAATGTTATCATGATTATTTGGGGTCCTGGGGTTGAACCCAGGGGCACTTTGCCACTGAACTGAGTCCTAACCCTTTTCATTTTTAGACAGGGCCTTGCTAACTTGCTGAGACTGGCCTTGAACTTCTGACGCTCCTGCCTCCGCCTCCCGAGTGGCTGGGCTCCAGACCTGTGCCCCATACGTGGCTCCATTTTCTCATCGACTCTTACCCTCCTTACGGTTTTGAGTATCTTATGCCGAACCCTAGAAGTATAATTACCGGCTTTTATGTTTTTGAAACTAAAACACAGAAGCAACAATACCCCTGTAAACACGAGCCTCCTCTCTTTTCCTTCCCCCAGCGGTGTCCTGCGGAATCCCAGAGTCCCCAGGCAATGGCTCCTTCACGGGCAGTGAGTTCACTTTGGACAGCAAAGTGGTGTACCAGTGCAACGAGGGCTTCAAGCTCGCGGCCGGCCAGCTCGCGACCGCCGTGTGCCAGGAGGACGGGCTGTGGAGCAACCGGGGGAGGCCGCCCGTCTGTCAGCGTGAGTGTCCAGGGCTTCTGGACAGGTAGGACTTGACCTGGGAGGGAGGCCCGTGTTCCCAGGTGCAGAGGTGCCTGCCGGCTGTGTGGGGACCAGGTTTGTTCCACGCAGACGCCACCACTGAAGCTGAGCTGCATGCTCTGCAGCCAGCGGCTGAGTCCCGTGGGTTCCACGTGCACCCAGGCCGCGGGACCACCCGCGGAGTCCTGTCCCAGTGCCTTCTGGGGGTGGGGAGGGGAGGGCTTGAGGCAGTCGGGCATGGGCCCGGCCCCAGCCCTGCACGCAGGGTGCTGAAACATCCGTCGGCTGGGTTCCCTCCTCCATCTGTGTGGCTTCTGTGGGAGCACGCAGTCCGTCGCTGCTCGGCCTTGGGTCCCTCAACGGCCCTCTTTATCCACATGCCGCCTGCTGGTGCCCAGCGCAGAGGCCTGACTTGTGAAGTAGGCTATTTTCCAGAAGCTCTTCACGGCATGCAGGGATACTCTACAGGGTCAGAAGTCTGGATCCAGTGTGACCTCTGGACAAATAGAGGAGGCACACACACACACACACACACGCACACACACACACACACGCTTGCACTCACACGCACACGCTCGCACTCACACCGTCTGCCCCATGAGCCCCACCCCAGTTAGAATGACTGGCCTTCGTTTGTAAACACCCTCTCCTGCCAGCGCCCCATGCTGACACCTGGTTTCTCTGTGTGCAGTGCTGTTTCTAGTTGAACACCACTGGCCTCAGGCGCACGTGGTGCCCTGTCACCAAGTCAGCTCCTGGGCCCCTTTCTCTCCAGTTTGGTCACGAGAGCATTTCCGCTCCTTGGCTGCGACCGCGTCGGTGCTCCTGGGAGACGGGAGCACCCAGTCCTGCGTGCCTTGCTTCCTGGTCCTCGTCCTAATCACATCTCCCGGCAGTCACTCGGCCGGGTTGAACACGTGCCGGGTGTTGGTCACTGCTGTTGGATAAGGGCCGGGCTGTGCCACAGGTAGCTGGCACCCCCGGAGAGAGGAGCTGCCTGGCAGGGCGCAGTCCACACGTCCTGGTTGAGAGATGAGGAGTCAGGAAGCATGCGGGCTCACTGCCTGTGGCCTGACAGCTTGGTGGCAGCTCCCGCCACTGCAGTGTGACCACCCTCTGACGGGGCACAGGCAGCTCAGAGACAAGGCTGCGCTCTGGATGGCCGCTGGGTGGGAACGGCCCCACCTCTAGGTCTGAGTCCCGTGCCCTCCCTTCACCAGGCTCTCCGTGCCAGCCGGCATCCAGCCTGCAGAGAGCGCGTGAGTGTCTCCAGTCAGCTCTCCCGTGGCTCCTGGTCTTGGGTGGAGACCAGACACCCGTGTTTCTTGATTCCCTCCCTCCTCCCTTCCTTCCCTCCCTCCATCCCTCCTCCCTCCCTTTCTTCCCTCCCTCCCTTCCTCCTTTCCTCTTTTTCTTTTTCTCTTTCTTTCCCTTTTTCCTTCTTGAGTTCTGATTGCTGGGCTAAAATGTCAGGTCTGTGCTAAATTATGAAGGAGACCCCTTTAAACTTTGGTACTGGCTAGGAAGGGTCAACAAATGACCAAGTGTTTAGAGTTCATTTTAACTTCCACAGTCGTTTTGTTCAATAGACTGTTTCCAGAGTCATTCTGGGTGTGCAGCCATGCTGAGCTAAAGGGACAGAGGGCTCCCATGTCCCCCTGCTCCCCAACACCCACCATCTCCCCACACCGGCATCCCACTCCGGCGTGGGGTGTCTGTTATGACCAGTGGAACTGCCTGGACACAGTGCTATCACCAGGGCCACCATTCCTTGGGTCCACCCTTGGCGTGGAATGTTCTCTGGTGAGTGTCCACCATTGCAGTATCACAGGAAGCAGTTTCCACCTGTGCGCCCCTCCTACCCACCAACTCTCGCACCTTTGGGTTTTTTCGCTGTCTACAGAGTTTCGTCTTCTCCAAGCATCGTGTGGTTAGAATCACACAATGTACACCTTTTGCTCTTGGCTTCTTTCACTTAGCAATATGCATTTAAGCTTCCCTCAAGTCTCTCCTTGACTGGATAGCTCATTTCTTTTTTATTGCCAAGTCATATTCCACTGACTGGAAGAACCAGCATTTATCTACCCATTCACCTACATGAGTAGATGGACCTCTCAGTTGCTTCCAAGTTTGGGTGAACACGAATAATTCTGCTATGAACATCTGTGTACAGGTTTTTCTGTGGCATTCGTTTTTAATTGATCGGGTAACTACCAAGGAGTGTGATTGTGGAATCAGAGGATAAGTGTACTTTTGGTCTTGTGAGAAACCACCAGGCAGTGCTGCACGGTGCCTCTCCCCTCTGTTCCCAGCAGCAGGGAGTGGGTGCTCTTACCTCCCACCCGCATGCGTCTGGGTTCAGGGTCTGGAGTTTGGCCTGTCTGTAGACATGCAGGCACCCTTCTGTGGCTCTGAGCTGCGTCTTTCTGATGACCTGAGCTGGGTGTCTTTTCACGAGCTTCCAGGCCATCTGCCTGTCTTCGTGGGCGAGGTGTCTGATGAGGTCTTGTGCCCACTGGAATCTGTGTTTATCCTCTTATCCACGAGTTCTAAGGGTTCTTCGTATATTTTAGATAACAGTCCTTTATCAGATGAGCCTTTTGCAAATAACCTGCCCTCCTTGGAGCACTCATTTTTAAGTTTGACAAGTCCAGCTCATCAGACCTTCTCCTGAATGGGGCCCATGGTTCGAGCAGTGGACTGTTTCCGTGGCTCTGTTTCTAGGCTCTCTGTTCTGTCACCTTCATCTTTCTGTCCATTCTTTTGCCAGCATCACACTCTCCTCTTACAAGTGTTTTTATTTGGCTAACGTAGAACATCATATATTGGACAATGATTTCAAAAAATATTCAATATGAATTCAACAATTTGGAAATTTAATTAAAAGAATATTTTCTGATTTTCTATAATTGAATCTTGCTATTATTTAACATTTGTAGGGTCCTATTTGATTTTAGTAAAAATGGCCCCATGGAGAGGGAGTGGACAAGTTCAGTACCGCTAAAGCTATGGGGGTGATTGTGCCAGAAGATAATCTGGCGCGTTGGTGATCATAGCTTATCTAGGTGACGTTTCATTTTAACAAATGAAATGTTATCCTTACAGTAACAAAGGTTGCCTCGCACGTGGGCCTGTTCATTCACAGGTCCATGGAGTGGACAGCAACCTTCCGCCTATCTTGTTATGTTGGGTTTTCCCTAAACACGTCCAAATTCTCAGCTCTGCGTTACAGAGAGTCTCCAGAAGGTCAATGACAGCAATTCATAGGGTCAAAAAGTGGACTGACGTCATGGAATTCCGACATCAAGAGCCAGCTGTGGGAATCGCAGCATTCGTTTAAATCCTTTCCTGGGGGAGAGGAAGAGAGAAGCAGAGTTTCAAAACCATGAGGGCAAAGTGGGCAGCAAGAACTGGTGCCAGATGTGGACGAGATGGAGAGGGTGACCAGCCCAGTGCAGGATGGGCATTAACAGTACAAACCGGGACACTCCAGAAGAATGACCGCAGGCCTCGTACTGCACTGTGCTTGTCAGAGCCACGTTGCTCAATGACAGCAGCAACCCTGTGAAGAAGGGAGTGTTCTCCTTGCCTCAATAAAAATAAGTACCCAGGCATCCGAAACTGCTGTTACAGCTGAGCAGATTGGCTCTAGTCACCCCATGAACTTCCAGACAAGCCTTGTGAGTCGCCTGCCCTGCAGGTCAGCTGGATGCCAATCATCCCATGCGATGCAGGCGCTTCGGGAAAGGTGGACCTTCCCAAGGTCTGCCAGGGCGCCTGGTGGCATGCGCCCTGTGGCTCTGCCCTTTGCACCAGCCAGGGTGGAGATAGCTCAGTGTTAAACTGGTTTCATGGCAGCAGAGGACTAGTGTAAGGACAGGAGACATGAGCGGCCTGCTAGAAATTACCAGAAAGGGGCAAAAAGAAGCAGAGGGAAAGTCAGCGAGAAGCCAGGCTGGAGTGAGAAGGGTCTCGACCACCCACGGCGGGGGAGGAGAACCTGGGGCTGAAGTTGGGCTGTTCTCCTTAACCCTCTCCTGCTCGTTTCCCTGTCCCTCCTGCACTGCCTCTGAGCACCTCTGTGCGCCTGGCCTCACTCCCACTCCTACCCGGGAGGCAGCCCTCCAGCCCTGCCAGGCGGGTCTTCCAGAGCACACGGGCCAGAGCAGGACACTCCTCGCTGAAAACCTCCGGAGCACTCTTGGAAAAGGGCGTAAACTCCTAGACCAGCCTTTTTACTGAGCTCACGTCCCCCAAGGAGATTAAAAGTCAGACGTGGTGGAGAGAGGGACCTCGCGCCTCCTCGCTCTGATCCTGCCTGATCCTGCAGATGCGCATGCAGGCACCCAGCATCCCGAAAGGCTGGATCGAACCACCCGCCCTGCCTTCTTCCAGCCTTGGGGCTGATGACTCATGCACATCAGCTCATTCTGTTCTCACAGGTCTGCAACCTTGCTGTCCTGATTACACAGCTGAGCACCCAAGGAGGAGTGGGCAGAGCGGTTTGGGAGGGCCGGAGGGCCAGGGCAAGGCTCAGCAACCTGAGGAGAGAGCCCCGTTTCTAATTTCTAGGCTATCTACCTCTAGGGATTTGCTAGCTCTCAGGGTTCTTAGGTTCCTATGTTAGGAAAAAAGAGACTTCCACAGGCCTCCTGGTAAGCAGTGAGGAGGGGGCAGTGCCCCTTGTATGGAGGACAGGTAGAGGACAGAGGGTCATCAGGTTTCTGCATGAATCGGGAATGAGAGGTCTTTTGAGTTCAAAGATAAATGTTGCGTCAGTTAAGAGCTCTCTTGTGCTTACTAGAACTCTGTGCTGAAGCACATGAGGTAGCTCAATTCATCCATGCATTTGAATTTTCCTGTTAGGAAACACATGTCTCGAGGCCCAATTACTTTAAAGTTATAAAATAAGAATTAAATAACAAAATTGCTTCCCTGTGTTAAAAAGTTGCAGTATGTTTGATTAAATGCTTGTTAAATAGCAAAAAGTTGATTTGCATTTTAAACCCTATTTTGATACCTACTGTTATTGATTCAGTAACACCAAGAAATAAGCACATTCATGGTAACATGGAAAATCCACTTTAAAATCTTCTGAGTGTTTGAGCGTCATCTGAATGCCTCTAAGCGTTTGTCCTCCCTATTGTTTATCAGCTGTAAAAGGCATGTACACACGTTTCGTTAGACTTCCGTGGCCTTCAAAGGCTGGAAAACTTACCTAATTTTTATTTGGGGAGGGTGTTTTCTTCACTTAATTTGAGTTTAAGAATCAGGCAGACTAAGCACAAACTTTTCCTCAGAGCCAGAAAATTAGTTGCTATTAGATATCGAAGTCTACCTATGTCCCTGGGGCTCGCGTCTCTGTCTGCTATGCTGGTAGGAAACTTTTTTTTTTTTCCTTTAACTATTGCGGTTATATGCGTAGCAGTGTCTGGATCTCAGGAAATAAGAAGTCCTTCAGCTTTGATAAATGGCATCTGTAAATGTAAATAGGATCAGCTCATCCGCCCCGGGCTGGCTGGCTGGAGCCTGTGATGGATGGGGCCTCACTGGCTGTCTTCCTGCAGCAACACAGATCTCCAAGGCGGATCTTTGAGGCTTGTTCTTTCTTTAATTTTCATTTTAATTATTTACGGAGACTGGATTTGGATCACTGAAGATGTGATTCATGCAGGTGCCGTAATAAAAACAAGGCAGAACCATTGGCATTAATGCCTTGGGCTTACTGGTTTGACAGAATTAGGAGTGGATTTGCATCACGTGCTGTGTGCTCAGGCGGAAGCGAAGCCAGTGAGCCCCTTCTAATAAAAAGCTAATCGAAGCCGTAATCCCACAATGCAGGTACGTTTTCTTTTCAGTTAAAACCAGTAGTCAGTGAAGGGGCCAGTCACTGACGATTGGTTGTGTGGACCTACTCTGGCAGGAGCCGTGAGGACCCCACGTGTTAGGTGCCGTGTGAATACATTTCAAGGGAAGGAAAGCCAGCTGCGTCTCACCGCCCAGCTGACAGGACTGTGGAGAGCTGAATGAGAGGAAGAGAGGGTTACTATGGGAACAGTAGATGCACATTTCTGTCTGTCCTCTTGTGCAGGTGATACCAGCCTCGAGAATCGGGGCCGAGCCCGTGACCCCAGTGTTGAAGATGGAACACCCAAGGAACCCTGAGGCAAGGGCAGAAAGTTTTATTTAAAGGATAGAGCACAGAGAGGGGCAGAGGCCCCTCCCCAGAGAGCCGTCCAAGCTGGTGCCCAGGGAGTGGGGCGTCCCGCCCCTTTTATAGATTTAAGTCTTCCTGTGTTCTCATGCCCCGCCTCCCCTTCTGTGTGACCAAAAGGTGGAGTGACCCAGGGAGGAAATGAAGCTGCCCAGGGACCCAGGCAGGACCCAGGCAGGACCCAGGCAGGACCGCAGCCGCTTCCTTAAGAGTGCCTGTGGGAGGAGCAGTCCTGCAGGCAGTCACCTGCAGCAGGGAGCAGGGGTGCTGGAGGTGGCAGGTCTGGTCTCCTTCTGAATGGGCCCCCTCGCGGACCCTGTCACTCTGACCTACCCTGGCTGGCCTTTTGTCCCCAGCCCTGCAGGCATCCTTCAGTCTCCCTGCCGGTTTGGCTCTAGGACCCCCTGGACGCCCAGGTCTGTAGGTGCTCCAGGCCCTTCTGTAAAGTGGGGTCCTGGTTTGCACGCAGCCAGGAGCCCTCCCCTCGGGCAGTGCTGCTCAGTGGGTGGGTACTGGTAGCAAAGGTCTTCGCCTGTTGGGCACAGACATGGTTTTCTTTCCTTTAGTATTTCACCCCGTGGTTGGTTATGTGCACGTGCTGATGGCGGGTGGAGGGTACGTGCCTATGTGCCTGTGTGCTCATGCACCCGTGACACGTCACACCACCATGGTTGGTGGATGTATGCGTGTGCCTATGTGAACTACACCCATGTCCACATGTGAATGCATATGTGTGCACGTGTGCACATCATGTTTGGGGATACACAGTCGGTCTGTTGTCCCCTTAGACAATGACCTGAAATGTGCTCCGGTTTTCTTTGTTTTGTCTGTTTTCGGGGTAGAGAATGTGATGCACTGTTCCTTTAATTCCTTTGTGAAGAGGACTTGTGATAAGCGGTGGCACACGCCCTGCAGGTGTGAGGGCCGTGAGCCTGCAGCACAGGTGCACAGACGCCCTGCAGGTGCTAAAGGGTCCTCTTAGACCATGGTGCTCTTCTGAGGCCTTCAGGAAACTGGGTTCCCTCATTCGAGGTCAGATTCAGTCTTCATGTTCAGAGTCAACTATTTTCTGTTCAGTAAGCCTTCCCATCGGCTTTGCTTCATTTTGAAACATTAAACAGGGCCCGGTGCATCTTTTTGTGTTTTAATCAGTTTTGTCAACTGAAGGGTCTCTGCTTCCCTGATAAAGGTAAGGAAGCAAAGTTTGCATTTAAATGCTTTGGGAATGACCTTGGGGCTTGGTTTTCCTTGGGTCTTTTGTGGCCCGTGGGTATCAGAATGCGTTGGTTGTTGTTGCTGCTTAATTTCTGTGGAAGATAGTTCTGTAGAGGTGGTGAGCCTGTCCGCCTGTTCCCTGCCGTCTTTATGAGTAGAATGGGTGAATGAGCATCATGCCACTGTCAAAGAAGATGTGAGGAAACCGACTCACAGTCAGTAAGTGTGCAGGTCCAAGCATCTTGCAGGCGCCAGAGCTGCTCCCCTTAGGGGGAATGCTGATCCCACCCTGCGGCTGGCTGGAGGTGGTGCTTCCCGTGCCCCGTGTTCAGGAGTAGCACGCACATCTGACAAAATGCAGAATGATCCTGCAGGATCAGAGGTGCGTGGCGTTCCATGCCTGCTCTCTTGAGGAGTAAAAGCCATTCTGCATTCTGTACGTTTGGTGACTTCTAAACCTGCGCTTGTTCTACTCAACACTATACTTCCACCTGAGTTCATTTCTCTCACTGAGCGTGGGTATATTGACATCTAAATCCTTCATAGGACAATCCTAAGGATATATTTGAGTAAGATAGGAGAATTCATGCATTTTCCATCTACACGTGGGTTCTTGAAATAAATATCCCTAGGGAGAGATAGGGTCTTGTTTACTGTCTTTGAAATGTTACAATACAGAACCATCCAGAACAGTAACTTCTCACATCCATCACTCTCGTTGATGTTTTAGAAGAAGAAAAACAACCTGATAGTACCCATCAAATAATGCATCAATCTGTAAGGATTTAGAAAAAATTTAAACATTGCCAGAAGGGAAGTTTTCAAGGTGAGCATTTTCACATGAGCACATTCTCAGGCAGACTGTTGATATAACACAGGATCCTTTCTGCTTAGACCTTAGAGCAAGCAATACCTATAGCATGTAATTTGATTGTTTTATGCAAAATCACATTTAAAAAGATGCAAAAAAATGGAATACGTTTTTAAGACATGTATTTTTCGTGCATGGTATATACATATTTAACTTAAAAAAATTGATGTTCTTTTGAAAGTTTTCTAAATAATTTCTTTGAATCTTATGAAATTTCTATTGTCAATTCCAAAAGACCTGCATACTAGCAATCTTGCCAGATGCTTTCTAATTCATTTCAAGTTCCACTCATTTTCATCCCAGTTTTTAAAAAAAATCCAGTTTTTGTACAGGTATGCATGCTTTACTTATGAATATCAATAAAAGCACATAAAAATTTTAGATGGGAAAAATTAATATTATGACTCTGGAACTTCTATAGAAATGTTCAGTTGTTAAACTAAGAAGCTGCAGACATTTATTTGAATTTTTCTCACGTGAAGTTGATATTCATAAGTGTCCTAACAATCTTTTCCCATAAGATATCTGATTCTTCTATTGATTGTCCTTCAGTATCATTTTTATTTAAAAATGTATGCACACTCATTTGCTCTCTGCACCCTGATTTTGTTGGTGAGAAACTGAAGTCCCCCAAGCCTCCTGTGCGGGTGCCTTGAAGTGTCTGGTAGGGTCAGGCTGGAGCAGGACCAGGCACCGCTGGACAGGGAACAGGAAGTGACCATGACCTAGCCGTGAGTGACCCCAGCTTCTTTCTTTCCACCTGCCCAGCTGTCAGAAACTTTTCTCTCACTTTGACCTGGAGGAGGAGAATCAGAAGCAGGAGGTGGAGACCCGCGGGCATGCAGGCACCTGTGCGCTGGCGGGATCTGGGAGCTGTACGCTGCTCTCTGTCCTGCCAGTTCCCCTCGCCAGTCACCCGCACTGTGTGCACAGCAGGGTCTCGGGTCTCCAGTGGGGACAAGAACTGAGTGAACCTCATTCCTTTCCGAAGAGTCCTTAAGGAACCCCTGGTTGACCAGTGAGAACGTGCGTGTCCGCGCGTGGCGCATGTCCTGATTTGAAGGGCGAGGGCGGCTGGTCCGCTTATTTCTCTTGAGAGTGCTGTGCCTCTGGCGTGGACTCTGCTCACAGGCACGCATTTCTTCTCCCTGTGTGTGGATTCCACCATCTGTAGGTTGAGAGTTGAGAGCGTTGTTGACACTTGTCGCAGCGTTGACAACAGACGAGATCGACAGTCTGGGTGCTGGTTTGAAAGCAGCCATGAGGCCGTATCTGAACATCTAATTCTAGCATCAGCTCCATGACATTTAAACCTGAGGCCGATAACAACGGCATGGATAAGGGGGTGAGAAGGTGACACGGTGCCAACGCTCTGGGTCCCTCTGCCGTGGGACTTGTCAGGGTTCCTCACGGCATTTTCAGGTCTCCCCCTGGTCTCTTCCCCTCGGAGGGGCCCACGGAATGTGTAGCTGAGAAGGCGCTGGTGCCCAGGACCAAGGGGCCTCGCCCAAGTTCCAGGGGTACACAGGCCCATCCCTTGTGGACGAGCAGCCCACAGGCGTCTCCTCTCCAGGAACCATCTGCAGTATGGGCTGAGGTCGGGGCCTCTTTTGGAAAAATCAGTGAATCCTGCTCTGGAAACTCCCTTCTTTTAAGACAAACTTATGAAGCGACTCTTTTCAATACGCTGAACCGTCACTTTAGGAGGCAGACCCAGGGTTTTAGTTTGGCTTTGGAGATTACAGACCTGCTATGCTAATTGACCACTGCCCTGTATGACAACGTGAAGTCACCCTAAGGTTTTGATTAGTCTCCATGTTAGAACGCTCTCAGGGATTTATGGCCACGGTGCGACTCACAGAGCTCAGGAGGAAAAACAGGCTTCTGAAGGTCCCTCTGTAGCTTATGTTTCACCAACGCCTGAGATGCACAGCAGTTCAGCTGGGAGCCTCAGCTCTCACCGGGACTTGGAAATGTCACACATGGAGAAGGCAGTGGGCAGAAGACTGAGCACGGCAGTGTCGGCCGGGCCTGCGGAGGAAGAGCCGGGGCTTCCAGGCCCCCAGAGCCCTGTGTGAGCCCCGGAGCAGCCGACCACCCCCGGGGGCCCGCCATTACTTCTAAGTTCATTTTAAAATCCCTGAGTCACCCCTCATTCTCTCTGTTGGCTTGTTTTATTGTAGTACATCAGTATTTCATCATTTTTATAACTTACTAACATGCCATTATTTGGATAGATCACATTTTTAAAATCTTGTCACAGGTGGGGTGCTTTCACTTGTTTTTCTTTTTTCTTTTTTTAATCTGTTTTAATTAGTTACTCATGACAGTAGAATGGATTCTGACACATCATACTTAAATGGAGTATGATTCTCCTTCTCCTGGTTTACATGATGTGGATGCATACTGCTCTTGCAGTCATTCATGTACACAGGGTAATAATGTCTGATTGATTCTACGATCCTTCCTACCCCCTTAACCCTCCCCTACCTTTACTCCCCTCTGCCTAATAATATCAACTCTATTCTCCCCTACCTCCCTACCCCTCATTGTGAATTAGAATACACATATGAGAAAACATTTGAACATTTGTCTTTTGATTTTGGGGGAGTGACTTAATTCACTTAGCAGGATACTCTCCAGCTCCATTCATTTACCTGCAAATGTCATCATTTCATTCTTCTTTTTATATACAATGGAATATTATGTATGTGTATATATATGTATATATACAACATTTTCTTTATCCATTCATCTGTTGAAGGGCATCTAGGTTGGTTCCATAGTTTGGCTATTGTGAATTGAGCTGCTATAAACATTGATGTGGCTGTATCTCTGTAGTATGCTGATTTCAAGTCCTTTAGGTATAAACCAAGGAGTGGGATAGCTGGGTCAAATGGTGGTTCCATTCCAAGTTTTCTAAGGAATTTCCGCACTGCTTTCCCTAATGATTACATCAATTTGCATTCCCACCAGCAATGTATGAGTATACCCTTTTCCCCACATTCTTGCCAACATTTATTGTTGCTTGTGTACTTGATAATTGTCATTTTGATTGAAGTGAGATAAAATCTCAGTGTAGTTTTGATTCGAATTTCTCTAATTGCTAAAGATGCTAAATGTTTTTTCATATTTGTTGAGCAATTGTATTTATTCTTCTGTGAAGTCTGTTCAGTTTCTTCGTCTATTTATTGATTGGGTTATTTGTGTTTTTTTGGTGTTAAGTTATTTGAGTTCTTTATTAGAGATTAATGCTCTATCTGATGTGTGCATGGTAAAGATTTTCTCCCACTCTAGGCTCTCTCTTCATGTTATTGATTGTTTCCTTTGCTAAGATGAAGTTTTTTAGTTTGATATTTTACTTTTTTGCTTTAGGAATCATGTTAAGGAAGTCAGATCCTAGGCCAACATGATGAAGATTTGGGGGAATTTTCCTTCTATTAGGCACAGTGTCTCTGTTCTAGTGCCTAAGTCTTTGATCCACTTTGAGTTGAGTTTAATACAGGGTGAGAGATAGGGGTTTAATTTCATTTTCTTACATGTAGATTCCCAGTTTTCCCAGTACCATTTGTTGAAGAGGCTCTCTTTTCTCCAGTGAATGTTTTTGGGGCCTTTGTCAGTATGAGATGCCTGTACTTATGTGGGTTTGTCTCTGTGTCTTCTGTTCTGTACCATTGGTCTACACTAATTGTTTGGGAGCCAATACCATGCTGTTTTTGCTACTACTGCTCTGTAATGTAGTTTCAGGTCTGGTATTGCGATGCCTCCTGCTTCACTCTTCTTGCTAAGGATTGCTAGGCTATTCTGGGCCTCTTATTTTTCCAAATGAGTTTCATGATTTCTTTTTCTATTTCTACCAGGAACATCATTGGAATTTTTATAGGAATTGTATTAAATCTGTACAACACTTTTGGTAGTATGGCCATATTAAGTCTGCCTATTCAGGAGCATGGAAGGTCTTTCATTTCTTTCTTTAGTGTTCTGTAATTTTCATTGTAGAGGGCTTTCACCTCTTTTGTTAGATTGATTCCAATTTTTTTTTTTTTGAGGCAATTGTGAATGGAGTAGGTTTCCTAATATCTCTTTCAGTAGATTCATCACTCATGTATAGGAATGCAATTGACTTATGGGTGTTAATTTTATATCCTTCTACTTTGCCAAATTCATTTATTGGTTCTAGAAGTTTTCTAGTGGAATTTTTTTTTGATTTTCTAAATATGGAATTGTGTCATCAGCAAATAGTGATAGTTTGAGCTCTTCTTTACCTATTCATATACCTCTAATTTCTTTCATCTGATTGCTCTGGCTAGAGTTTCAAGGACCATATTGAATAGAAGTGATGAAAGAGGGCATCCCCGTCTTGTTCCAGTTTTCAGAGGGAATGCTTTTGGTTTTTCCCATTTAGAATGACGTTGGCCTTGGGTTTAGCATAGATGACCTTTACAATGTTGAGGTATGTTCCTACTATCCCTAGTTCTTCTAGTGTTTTGAACATGAGGGGTGTTGTATTTTGTCAAGTGCTTTTTCAGCATCTATTGAGATGATCATATGATTCTTGTCTTTAAGCCTATGATGTGATGAATCACAGTATTCTAGAATAACTCATCATTTGATTAAGCTCTAATTTTAAAACAAAATTCCAAAAATAATTTTTTCCTTAGGAACCTCATGCTCTGGATCCGTTCTTGTGTCAGGTTTCTTTATTGAACGTCATTGAAACTGAAGGCAGCACATGCATATACACAATCTCATTGTTCTGGTTTCCCCTAAAGACTGTCCATCACTTGCCCACCAATAGCCTGTGACTCAGACCGCTAACCTTCCCGCAGTCACCCAGGCCCTGCCGGCACGGACAGCCATGGTGCACTGGAAGCTCCCCCTCAGCGTGAGTATGAAGCAAGTTGCCAGGCTGGGTAAGTCGGTGCACTGCAATGGCTCCTAGACGTCACAGTGCAGATCCAGTTAAATGTGCCTGAATGATACCGGGCAGCACGAAGCTCTTACAACGTGGAGCCTGATGGGGAAATGGCTGTTTAAAACAGAGGCCCTCGTGTGGCACGTCTAGGGGTTGGGAGAGCAGGGAGAATGGTGATAGTGTCCGTGACTTACAGGGCGCATGCTACAGGGCTTTGCTTACGGTGCCAACGTGGTCATAGGTTGGTCCCCTGAAAGGACAGCTGGCCTTCCCGTCTGAATAAGCCAGAATCACTCATGGAAAAATTAAAGCCAGCATTTCACAAGTCAATACAAAGTATCTTGTTTGCCACTGAAGTGTTCACAAGTCAGGGAAAAGTGAACAGAGACTACATGATGTCTGTGCTTTCACCTGAGTGATTTGAGGTCTATGATTTAGGGATTTAGTGCAAAAGTGTGCCAACCCCGTAAACAGTGAATGACACTTGCCACATCAACTGCTTAGATTTGTTGAGAGGAAAGATGGATCCCAGAGTAGCTATTTCCTTTTGAAGGGACTAGTTATTTCTTTAACAAGAAAAAAGAAGGAACGTAAGATACACCAGCAGGTTAAGCACCTTCTACCCAGCGGGCAGAACCCTTGGTTTTGAAAGCTAATCTTGACCAGAAAATTTATTCTCTTACAATTGTTAAAAATATTGATTTATAAAATTTATATTAACATAATGCTTTCCTTTCCTATGTTTTAAAGATTTTTAATACATTCTTCAAGAAATTTCTTACTTATTTAGTAGTTGAGTTCTCATTGATTTAATTCTGCAAATCATGCCTAGTGTCTCCTACTGTAGTCATTTGTAGAGTGAGTCTAACTTCCACAGATGGTTTTCTGAATTTCTGTGATGTTTATGGAGATTTCTCCCTTTTCATCTCTAATTTTATTAATTTAGGCCTTTTATTTTCATTTTTGATTAGTTTGGCTAAGGGTTTATCAATCTTGTTTATCTTGTCAAAGAACCAACTTTATTTCATTATTCCCTTGTATTTTTTTATTTTCAAATTCTCTGATTTTGGCTCTGATCTTAATTATTTCCTTCCTTCTACCAATTTTGGAATTGATTTTTTTCTTGTTTTTCAAGGTCCTTGAGATGTATCATTAGGTTGTTTATTTGGGATCTTTCGGATTTTCTTAGGTAGACACGCGTAGCTGCAAACTTTCCTCTTAGAACTGCCTTCATAGTGTCCCAGAGGTTTTGGTATTTTGTATCACTATCCTCATTTGATTCCAGGAATTTTCAAATTTCTTCCCTGATTTGTTCTAGCACCCATTCATCATTCAATAGCATATTGCTCAATCTCCATGTGTTTATAGAGTTTCTTTGGTGTTTTTTGGTGTTGATCCCTAATTTCCTTCCACTCCGATTCAATAAGATGCAAGGAATTTTATCTATCTATCTATCTATCTATCTATTTATCTATCTATCTATCTATATCTATATCTATATATATTTACCAACAGTTGCTTTGTGGCCTAAATTGTAGTCTGTTTTGAAGATGGTTCCATGAAGCGCTGAGGAGAAAGAGTTTTCGGCTCTTGATGGATGGAATATTCCGTAGATGCCTTTTAAATCCATTTGACTTATTATACTTCTCGGGTCTGTCGTCCTTACTGAGTCTACGTCTGGATGACCTGTCTATTTGTGAGAGAGGTGTGTTGAATCAACCGGCGTCACCGCACTGGGTTCCGAGCCTTTCATCTGCGCAGTGTCTGTTTGTGTATGAGGGGCACCAACGTAGGAGGAACACGCAATCACTGTGGTCAGGTCTTCTTGTTGGATCGTTCCTGTTTTAGTCAGCTTTTTGTTGCTGTGACCAAAAGGCCTGACAAGAACAATCAAAGAGGAAAAGCTCATTTCACGGTTTCAGAGGTCTCCGTCCATAGAAGGCGCGTTCCATTCCCAGGGCTGGAGCTGAGGCATCTTTCCTCATGATGGAAGAGGGAGGAGGAGGAGCAAGGCTCAGGACATCCCAACAGGGAAGCAGAGAGAGTTAAACTCAGCCGACAAAGTCTACACCCAGAGGGACGCCTCCAGGACCCCCTCCTCCAGCGTACCCCGCCTGCAGTTTCCCACAGCTGATCCCCGTCAGGAGAGGAAGGCACTGGTTAGGTTAGGGCTCGTAACCCGTCGGTCCCCTCTACACCTTCTTGCAAGGCCTCACACATGAGCTGTGGGGGCCACCTCACATCTAAACGGTGACAGTTCCCTTTACCAGTGTGCAGTGTTCTGAGTGCAGATAGCTTGGAGCCAGGAGTGCTGTCTCCTGGCTGGACTTAGCTCTGCCGCAGAGCCTGTACCCTGCGAACTGGCAGTGTGTCTGAGGATTCCCAGCTCCTTACTGAAGAGGGGGAGCTGACCATCACAACAACCAGAGCAAACACTATACAGCACTGAAACAAACACCTGGTGCCTACCATAGCCTCTGCAGCACGGTCACCACAAACCAGGACGGAGGGGTCAGGAGTCACCAGCAGCAAGAGCAGTAGCTACTCCTGTGGTCCTTGTGGGTCCCATCCAGACACGTCTGTGACGCAGAGTGAGCAAGTGGGGCCGGATGAGGAAGGAGGAGTTTCCAGCCAAGGGGACGCTGGAGCCCAGGCACCACAGCCCCCGGAGGGCCGCTGGCAGAGTCCCGCTGGGGCCATGGAGCGAGCTTGTTCAGCAGGAAGTGGGGAGTTCTGAGTGGTCTTTTTGTGCACTGACCCAAGTCAGGAAGCATGACCTGCAGTATGCAGATTATTTCCAAGTGTCCACGAACAAGGGAAGTCCTAAGATTAATTTCCAATTCGTTTTTCAAAATTAATATTACCTTGTGTGTTTAAGGTACAACATGATGTTTGGGATACAAGCAGAGACTGACATTGTTACTATAATGAGGCAAATTCACATGCTCACCTCATGTTGACCCCCGGGTTTGTTTTATTCTTATTATTTTTATTCTGTTTTATTTTAATTTTAAAATCTTGTTTTGTTTTGATTTGCTTTGTGATGAGCACAGCTGAAGTCTCCCAGTGTTATGGGGTACAACTTAAGAACAGACCAATCACCACTGAGAAGTCCAAATTTGAGTCTTTATTAAGCCGCCAGCTGACCGTCTCACACAACGCCCCAGAAATGGCTATTGGGAGAACAGCCCCGACCATAGGGTTGCAGGGGGTTTTATACCACAAGTCAGTACATCAATCATAAGTGTCTGTCGCTATGATTCAAAATTACAAACTAACATCATGGGATCTGAAATCATTATCAGAGGGGAAGTGGGTTGAAATGACCTTACTGAGGTCCAAACTACAGAATGGTTACTAACATCTAGACGATCACTGTTGACACGGTACATTGTTTAGGAAACTAGGAATCAAAAAGAGAACAATTTTTCATTATCCAAGAATTGCCATTTCGTCATTTTGTGTTGACAAACAAATCACGCTAAGCAACTGTTGACGGGTACAGAGGCGGGTTGTTCCCATGGGAGAAGCTTCCCTACATAACACGGAGTCTCGGGTTAAATGGAGTCTGTGTAGAGATTGCCCACATAGCCTGGCCTGTTACATTTCCATGGAGTCAGACATGTCAACCTGTCACACCAGCTCGGCCTGAATCCACATGCAGTGTGGCCTTATGCCCTGCAGCCCTGGTGCTGTGCAGCAGGTGCATGTGAGTCCGTCCTGCCCTCCGTCCCGTCTCCTCTGGCCTGCACCCCGTCCCCTGCCTCCTGGGGGCCTATTTTGTTCTCTGTGCATTTGGCTCGCTTGCCTCGGACCTCACCTGTGCGACCACACGGTGATTTCCTCTCTCTGTCAACTGACTCTGCCCAGCATGGTGTCCTCCAGGCCCACCTGTGGAGAGTGGCAAGGCCGCGTCCTTCTGGAGCCGGTTAGTGTCCCATGGTGGCACCCGGCAGGGCCAGTGGTCTCGTGGTGCCTGGATGCTTCTCTCGGGAATGCGGGCACTGGGGTAGCACACTTCAGAGGCCAGACCCCGTTCACCTCCGCCTGGGGAGGTGGCCTCCTCACGCAGTCTGGGCTTCTGTCCCTCAGCAATTCCCCAGAATCGTCAGAGCTTATTCAAATAAATCCTGCCTTTGATGTTTTTATCCTCTCTTCCTCTCAGATCATCTCTGAAAATGTTAAAATCTTTCTTTGTACCAATTTCTGAAAATGCCCACTCTTTCTTCAGGAAGGGGGACGTGGACCTTCATGTTCCTCCAGGTCTCCTTCTCCTGCACGGTAGACTCCTCCTGTTCACATCCCTTCCTGTGGCTTCAGTGTCCCACGGTCCACCAGGGTCCAAAATGCGCGCATGTCCTGACTGCTGTAAGGGAGCGAGCACTTCTGGCAGCCTGCGTTGCGGCTGTTGGTGTAGTCGGCATCCTCTGTTCTTGGCCACCGTCACTAACCTCTTGCTGTCCCTGATTCATAGGCTGAATTGCACCTGGTGTGTGCAGGGCTTAGGATTTAGTGCTAGCTGCAGTTTTAGTCATCCACGCATTTGGTTTCTGCACGTGCTTTTATTTCCTCAGTTTCTTTCTGCTTTTCTTTCTGCTGTGATGTTTTCTTGGCATGTTATTTTTCCAAGTGCACCCAAACACAAACACCCTCACATAGTGATCATAATTCACCTTCTCAAAAGTTATACTCTAGGAACAGTGTAAAAAGACGTGACGCTTATAACAAAAGAGGGTGTAGCCTCGCAGAGAGGAAGAGACATGAACCACAATTGGACTAGAAGAAGATAATTAGAAAGCAAAGCAAATGCCATTTTCATGAAAAAAGAGGTAATCATGGAGAATTTGAGATTTGCTGCTGTAGATGGTATTAGCTCAAAGAAAACTTTTTATTCCATTGTGTAAGCCAAATCCAAATCCTTGGCAGAAAGAGTTTGTAAAAGAGGCTCAAATCATTAAAACCATCAAGCTAATTCTGTAAGCACATATTTTATTTGTGAAATGAAATGCATTTAATTTGAAATATGCAGTGATATTCTAATTAAGTTACAGATTTATAAGACTAAAGGCTTTGCAGGAGGGGCAGTCTTGCCTGAAGTTCTAAAGGTACCCTGGCTACAGAAAGACATTATCTATATCACCAGGTAAAACACTGAAGATCCATTTATATTACAGTAATTATTGTGTAAAATATACCTAAGAGAAATAAGCCCAAGAATTACTTTTAAAGCACCAATTTTTTCATCACATTTAACTTTGTCAATCAAACTATTCTAATAATACCAAAAAGGCCTATTTTCACGCAGTACTGGTGAGTTGCCAGGAGAGGACTAGAGGAGATTTTAGTAGCATTTTGGACATAACTAACTCAGTTCCTTGGCTAGACTCTGAGTGTAAGTCATGTATTACGACTGTTCCATGAAAACTTTTTCTTAGCTGATGCTGCAGGTTCAGGAAGGTCAGTTGTGCAGGTAGTTGGCTGTGATGGGTATTTTAAGGAAGTGGTCTTGGTTTCTGACTCATAAAATTCATTTAAATCTTATTGTACTTTTCCCAAAAACTTTGTCACATGCCCACAAGTTTCTGAATGTATTTGATCGTGTTCTCGGTCCCCTGAAGGCTGGATGGCAGTACTGTCCTGCTGGGCAGCACTGTGGTCACTGCTGATTTGCTCCTCCGCCCTCTCTCCTGAAGCTCACTGCTTCCAGGCCTCCTTCTAGGAAAAGGGAAGATTGTCTTCTTCAGCACGTGGGAACCTTTTTCTCGCTGTAGTTATTCAGTGTGCCTGAGTATTTGGTGTGCTCACAAAGCCAGTGACACATGGCTGTGTTGTGTGTGTGTTGAGGAAGGAGGAAGGAATGAAGGCATGGGGTTTTCTGAAAATCAGTGTTCACTGTGCTTTCTCGATACACTGCACCGTCCCAGTGGCCTGGGAGTGTGCGGAGACAAAGTTATTCCCAAGAATTTTACACACGTGCTGAGTTCTCTAATGCAGATTTTCATCAGCACCAAATGACCCATATGCCCTTATGTAAAAGAATGACCCTTTTACCTCTGTCTGCAAGACTTCCATCCATCTGTGATGAGAGAGTCGAATGCATGTGGCCTCTTTCCATGTGACCCTGCACAGCAGAGTGACCCCAGCGTGACACAGCTCTCCACCACACTCCACGATGTGTGTCCTTCAGCGGACCCTGGCCTCGTGGAGCAGGGAGGTCCGAGCCCCAGGGAAGCAGCCTGACCTGGCCGGTGTTTCCTTTCCAGCGGTGCCTTGCCCAAGCATCGAAGCCCAGCTGTCGGAACACGTCCTCTGGAGGCTGGTTTCGGGATCACTGGATGAGTATGGAGCGCAGGTGCTGCTGAGCTGTAGCCCTGGCTACTACTTAGAGGGCCAGAGGCTGCTCCGGTGCCAAGCTAATGGAACGTGGAGCATAGGAGAGGAGAGGCCCAGCTGTCGAGGTGAGTGAGGCGGACAGTCCCTGATGACCTGGGCATCCGAATCCCTGGGGGTCCACCAGCAAAGACCTTCCCTCACAGCCCCTGACCGAAGTAGGACGCCAGGGCACGGAGTCCACTTGCATGATGGGCGTGTGCTCATGTGCGTGCTTCACAAACGCCGGCTTGTTCCATGCCGTGTTGTGCTTTCCCTTCAGTGATCAGATTTCACAAACCGCGAGATGCCATCACACTGGAGCATCCAGGTCAGCCCGAGGGCACACCGGAGCCTGTCTCTAGGCGGCAGCGTCCCTCCCCATGCTGTCCTGCAGGAATCCCGTGAAGGTCTTGGGAATGCCGGTGTGCTCAGGGAGCGCTCCCTGCCTTGAGGTGGGAGGTGGTCTCCTCTCAGGAGCAGGGTCAGCAGTGAGGCCTTGAGGGAGGGTCACAATAAGTAGGAACAAACAGGAAACAAGACAACACTCATGTTGTTTGGAACCCATTTGATTTGGATGTCTTTAATATACAACTTTAGTTGATCTTTCACAGGAAATTATCAAGCACAGAAACGAGTAGTTAGACCAGAGTGAAATTTGTGAAATACACAGCTTAGTATTTTTACCACCACAGTCACAAGGAAAAAGACAAAAGAGTGGATGCCTAGCCCTCTTAGATAATGACTTCAGCCCGACTTCTAACAGGACAAATGTTAATTAAACCCAGGCTGCAGACTCTTCAGCAGGAGCAGAGACGGTTAGGAAGGCACAGACGTCAGGGCCCAAGTCCTCGGCCATGGTTGAGGCTGCTCCTCCACAGGCCAGCCCCAGGCCTGCTATCCAGCAGACTGTCCTGCTCTCTGTGCCCCTCTGCCTCTGAACTGGGCCTGGTTTGGATGGGCGCTGACCCGGTTACTGAGTCTGTAGTGCGTTCCCTGGATGGCCCTGGGCCATGCAGTCAGGGCTGCTGCCCTACTTGTGCTTGCACCCCAAAGCTCCCCACCCGTGGGAGCTGGCTATGACGAGTGCACTGGACATCAGTCCTTCCAGGAGGCCGGGGGGGTGGTTGGAGCATGGACTTCCTGGCCACTTCAGATGCTGGGAGCCAGTGAGCTTTCTCTCCGTTTCAGACCAGAAGTCAGACCTTGCCTCCAACCGGATCACTTTCTTTTCCATGAGAGGATTGGTACCGATGTTGTGAACTTGTTTCTATTTGTAGTGACGTTTTCAAATGTTAAACTAACGCAAGAGCTTGCCAGAGGCACTCCCTCTCCGTGAAGCGTAGCAGTCCATGATAGATATTGGCGCACTTAACGCCGGGGCAGATCGTGGTGTGGAGAGCCTTTAGGACCCTCCCATTCCCCGCTTCTTAAGTGCTTTGGGAGTGTTGCCAGCACAGCCGCCTCCAGAGCCGCTTTGCCCACGGTGGGGGTGCAGGGGAGGGCGTGCCCAGCCTTCAGCAGCACCGCAAGACCTGTTGAAGTCCACCATTGCTGTGTGGCAGCTCCCACTGCCTCCGCAGCTCAGCGTGACACAGATGTGCGGGGCCACAGACTCCAGCCCTGGTGTTCCATGAGGGTCACCTGCTTGGGGTTCCCAAGGTCTGTGTCCATGGGCTGCTGCCCAGGCCAGCTCCCTGTCACTTCCCTGGGTGGCCGAGGCCCCAGGGAGCTGCAGCACAGGGGCTACTCTGGGCTTCTGGGCACATACCTGTGGCCAGCCCTCTCGGGCTGTGGGCTGAGGTCTCCCTTGGTGGTCTCTCGGCCACTCAGCTCTGTCAGGGGTCCCCTCAGGGTCAGTCCCACCTAGATAATCTCAGGCTTGCTTAACTCCACGTGAGCTAACTCATGGCCTGGTCGTCGTTCTGCCTACCGTTAGAGAAATTTTCAATCCCTGTTGATTTGTTATAAACAGCAATAAGTCAATTACACGCTAACATAAATGATACATGTTTATAAACAGGAAGGATTTATTTCCCAACAAGACAAAAAGTAGTAAGAAGATTGTCTTTAAAAGTCTGCTCCTCTCCTCGCGTCTGGCTGACAGCGGGTGCTGGTTCCACGCTCCCGTGTCGCACCGCGTCATGTTAGCGGAGGCGGAGACAAGCTGGCGGGCGGCACCCCGGGCAGGCGGCCTCGGGTGCAGGTGGAGCCTGGGGGTTATAGGGCCCCGTGAGGCGCTGTTTCAGAGGAGCAGCACAGGGCGCCGTCTCGGGCGTCACGTCTCGGGCACCCGTGACACAGCAGAGCCTGGAAGGAAGAGCAGGACGGGTACCGCCATCCTCGTCTTGCCTGAATGTCCCTCCACTCGGACGTGCACGGGTGCTGGGGCCATCCTGTGCTCATATTTAATATGACTCGTTTCATTTATTCAGGATGGATATTCAATATTCATCAACACCCTCAGAGTGGTGATCCTGTACTTTCTCAAAAGTCAGTTTAAATTATCAGAAAAACACAGCCAGCATAGTGCTAAGAAGTACCAATGACCCTCAAGACTTTACCCAAAAAATCAGGTGGAAAATACTTCTAGATGCTCATGATGTTTGCACCACCTCTGGGCTCTACGAGAAAAGCGTCAGTGAATGCGTGAGGTCCTTATGCTGCAACGTACCTGCGTCTTGTCCTCTGCTTAGTTCCCCGTCCCCAGGGTCCCACCTGCACTCAGGAGCACACGGCGTGAACCCCGTGAGCAGACTCCACTGTCGCAAATGCCACTTCATTAAAAGTGACTAAGCGACACCTTTCCATGGGCCCCGCCAGCCAGCCTGTGCGGCTGCTGTTCAGGAGAAATAGGAGGTGGCTCCCCACCAACCGCCTTTGAGAGCGTGGCCGTCTACCTCACTGGTGTGGCTGCGGAGCTGTGAGCTTCAAAGGCCAGCTGCCCGTGGCTTATCTCAGAACCGCCCTGCCCACAGGGTCTCAGGAACTTGATCGCTCACTCCCAGTTACCCGTCTGGTCAGGAGCTGGAAAGGTCAGAGCTTCCCATTCTGTGGTCCTGTTAGCCCAGATGCAGAGCTGGCCCTGGAACGGCTCCTGATCACGGCCATAGCAATGGAGGCCAGCTTAGAAGCTCGGCAGGACTGAAGGGTTTGTGATGCTGTGACTCCAGGTAGGAGTGAGACTCCTAGGTGTCCCCGGGAGAGCCCCGGTCTCCACGGGCCAGCAAACGAGGCCTTTGCTCTATAATCCAGCTCTCCAACTGGTAGCAAGAGTCAGTGTCCAGGGGCCCACAGGTCCCTCCAGATCAAGATCTTAATGAAAGTGGGAGCTACTGTTCTTTCTTGACACATTTCATTGTTGCTTGGCTTATTATTTGAATTTAAAAAGTAAGAAATGTCCATCACAGAATCCATGAAATTAGAAAAATTCTTTACATTTAAAATTTTATACTTAGATAGAAAAAGCTAAATAGGAATTTTCTTAAATCATAGATATGCAAAGAACATTGGCTAAATTCTGGAGTGCACCTCTCTCCGAACTGCTAATTTACAGGTTTCTGAAGTCAGACCTTGGTCATGACGTGGGGTGGGCAGCTGGCCTTGCTGGCCTGTTGGTAAGTGGGGGTGCGCCTGGACTGGGGCTGAACATGGGGGTGTGAGCCCGTCTACACCCGCGGGCACTGCCCTCTACTCGGGCAGCCGGAAGGTGAGTGTCTAGACCTCAGCACGTAACCACAGATCAGGAGAAATGGCGACAGCGAGCAGCGGTTCCCAGTCTCGGGATGCTCTCTCCGTGGGCATCTCCTTTTGACTCACATCCAGCCATAGGTCGTAGCTCCAGCCTCGGAGACCTCACGACACAGCCCACGACTCTGACCTCCCCAACCTGCCTCCCTCGCCATGGGGAGACCCGAGCCTTCCTGGAGGTGGAGGCTCCTGCCCGCTTCCCGCAGAGCACTCCAGCTGTCAGCTGGTCGTGGCCCTGAGCACACTCGCCAGTCCCTCCTCCAGCTTGAGCACGCTGACGCACCTGCTCTTGGGCTCATTCATCAGCAACGTCCTCGTGACGGACGGGAATGTTGACCGCACAGAGGAGGGAAAAGCATGTCCCAGGGCAGTTGTTTTAAAGGGGCAGATTTCAACGTGGACTCCAGTGCAGAACTGAAGGCTTGGGGAGGAGGAAGCCTCCCCGGGGGAGGGAGACTTTGACCCAGTCAAGGTGTGAGCAGGCTCGGTGCCCCAGCGGTGCGAGGGCCACACTTAGCGCAGTGTCTTCCTGAGCTGTGGTCTGCCTCAGGAGTCGGAGGAGCCCTTCAGATGGTCACACGGCGCCTGTAACAGGAGGGAAGGAAGCAACCTTCTCTGAAACTCCAGGGAGCGCTCATGTGGAGGTCCGACCTCCTCCTTGCTGGGGACAAAGGCTGCTGCCAGTGGGGAGGAGCTTCTCTTTCCTGCTGGACTAGCTTTTCCAAACCCTTGCTGCTGTCTCTTTAACACACTGGGTCTACAGCTAAAGGACACTGTCTGAAGTCCCGCTATCCAGCTGCGGGAAGGCTCAAACTCGTTGCTTTAGTTCTTGGCAAGTGTGTGAGCCTTACCAGAGGACAGACAGGATAGCCTCGCCCCCAGGACGGCGCCATGAAGCTGGAGAGCAGCAGAGGCAAACCCCAGGGAGCCCGGCCAGTCTCCAGTGGAGGTGTGCGGAGGCCTCCGTGAGGGAGGCTGGCGGGCCTCCTTGCCACTGAACACATTGCCAACAAGCACTTGGCATTCAGAACATGATCCAATCACCCAACTGTCCACAAACAGTCATTAAATATCATAGTTCAAGGGAAAGTTCTCTCTGTGTTTGGGAAAGACTTAGAGAAAAGTTCCTAATGCACTAAAGATCTAAATCCTCCTTGAGCCCAGTGACATTTGGCCCCCAGGGCTGGCCATTGCACTGCTGAATGACGGGTGCTGGCCACGCCCTCTCTGGGGCCATCTCCCGGGTTCCTGGTGAGCAGCCCTTCAGGCCACACCTAGGCTGCTGGCTGGGTTCTCACAGCTTGAAACCAAGCCGGTGGCCACACATTGAAGTAAAGCAGCCTAATTGAAAGGGTTGGCTCAAGCCACGTACCGGACACGCTCTTCACTTGCTAGTCCTTAGGTGTGCCCTGTGTGGCAGGTGCTGTCACGCCCTAGCAGGACAGATGCCCACCTGTGCGAGGCAGAGCCAGCCTGGGTGGTGGACGCTTTGCCACCTCTGCCCGTCACCAAGGACTCGGGCTTTCTGCCCCTGAGGCTTTCCACTGCAAGCCTCATAGCTCTTTCAGGCCTCTGGACTCTTCTCCCAAGTGGCTTTTCTGAGTTTCATGCTAACCAGTTTAAAATGAGTGAGAGCCCCTGAGGGTCAGTAGTCTTTGATAACTTGTGATTCTCTTCCTCCCCTGAGGTCTGTGATGTTTGTGCACCACTGTTTACAGATTTGAAGTGCAGAGATGCATGCTCTGTCCTAAGTGCCTCTAACATGGCTATTAATTTATCTTTCAAAATGGGGTGCTTTGGGGCACCATGGATGTGCTTGCTGTCTCTGAGGACCAGGGCAGAACTTTGGGGTTCACATTGTATTACCTACAACCCCACAATGACCAGCTAAGTGACTGCTAATCCTCAGAATGGCTCATGGTGCTATATAGTCAGCACTTGCATGTAGCTCAAGATCCAGCAAGTGACAGGGGACCGGAAGAGAGTGGGCCAGCAGTGCCGCTGGGCTCAGAGTCCTAGGCTTCCCCAGCCCCCGACTCTCTGAGGAAGTCCGGCTACCTGTGAGGGCGGAAATAAGAGGACAACCCCAGGGATTGATTGCTGGGGTCTAGAACACGTCAGAACCCCTCCAGAGGCTGATGCTTTCGTTTGCAGGAGGGAGGAGGGAGAAGCCTCCGAGGTGACCGTCTCTGGGCCCTGCTCTCTGTCCTCGAAGAGAGCTGACCTTCAAGGTCTCTGTGTTGCTTTTGAAGCAGAGTAACGTGCAGAACTCAAACAGTGCTCGCTATGCTTTCCTTCTAGTTATCTCCTGCGGAAGCCTGTCCTTCCCCCCAAATGGGAACAAGATCGGAACGCTGACCACTTACGGAGCCACGGCCATCTTCACGTGCAACACGGGCTACACACTGGTGGGCCCCCACGTCAGGGAGTGCCTGGCCAACGGCCTCTGGAGCGGCTCTGAGACCCGGTGTCTGGGTAGGTGCCTCTGGGCTCTCGTACTCTTCAATGACCCTGCGTGGAGGCTCCGGCAGGCGCTGGGTCCTGCTGGGTCTCCGTGCTGCCATCACTGAAGGGCTTCGCGGAGCGTCGGGAGAGACTGCGTTCTCAGTGGGGGGATGAAGCATGGTCACATGCCACCTTATGTGACATGAAGGTGACCTCACAGAAGGCTGGAGGTGTAACTGCACTCAGAGACCACCAGGCGTGATCTTAGGATACACAAATGCAGATCTTAAAAATAATCACGCATTTTATAGTCTTAAAATAATGTTGAGAAGTTGAAGTGACATTAATCTACATTTATATAAGCCCAGGGAATTATTTAAAATGGAATATGTGTATAACAATTTTAGAATATCCTGCGTGGTTATTAAAAGCGGCTGCGGATGTGAGACAGGGCCGAGCAGCAGCTGAAGGCAGGGACTCCTCGCACCTGGCCGCGGCCAGCCCTGTCGGCCCTCTTGGCCTCAGTAGTCTTTGATCGCTGAGCCTTGGCTCGGGGTGGCTTTACGCTTCCCCAGGCGCTCTGGTCACTTTGGGATGAGCCAGAGGACTGGGAACTTGGAACAGTGAAGTGTGCTCTTCTTTTGAGTTGGGAGAATTTGAAGAAAGAGGCTGAAGGTAGTCGGAACCCAGAGAAGATCCACCTCCAGGAGCATCCACTTACCTAGTTACCGCGCTGCCTGCAGGAACGCTGCCCGAGTTCGCTCTGGGTACAGCCACCTCCGTGTTTGTTAAGGCATCTAGCCCAATGCACATTATTAACACGATTGCGTACCTAAAGTCTTGTTGGGTGGAGTCCTTGGGGTCCTCAGTAGGCCATGGGATGTCCTTGGGTACTTTGAGTCACAGAGCTTCTGAGCTTTTCTGTGCTTTCCTGAATGTTCTAACACAGTTGGTGACAAGTGAGTTGCTCTCTCCTTCGGGCCACTGTTGGTGTGTGTTTGATGTTGTTATGAGACAGGTGCTTAGACGTATTCTTTGGAAATGGTGCTTCTGAACCCCAACTTTTACTCGGACCTTTTATTAAGGAATAAAAATGATACTAGTTGAAAGAGTGAAAATAATACTAAATGATAAATTCAAAAACTCAAACTTTTATGATAACTAAATACATATGAAGATAATACTACTATAAAACATAGAAAACACATAGCTTCAAATGTATGTGATGAGGACAAGATTATTAAATCATAGCATAAGCAACAACTGGGGTGTCCTGGGTTAGATAAGGCTGCCTGTGCAGGGAACTTGCTCCGCTGGCCATGGTGCCCAGTCTCCCCGACCCCTCCCAGTTCCTGGTAGTCCTCATCGGCTCCCTGGGTGCCTCCAAGGGCCACGTGCCTCAGGAGTCCAGACCCAGCGTTGCAACCCAGGTTCTGCGGAAGCCTAAGGGGGCTGCCCAGGATGGGTGAGCACCTCTGGTGAGGAATCGAAGGCTGTGGATTTGAGGGATGCTTAGAAAGCTTCTGATCACTACTTTGAGAGTAAAGTTAGGAGACGATCATTAGCTATTTTCAAGATATCTAAAATGACCTGAAGTGAGAGATGGATAAGCCCAAGGCCAGATCTGCAGGTTATTCCAGGGTCAAAGGTCGGAAAAAGCCAAACTTGATTAAACACATCTTCCAAGGCCAGCAGCAGGGTTCAGGACATCAGGGAGGCACATTCCTCCTCCGTTCGGAACTGCTGCCACAGGCACAGGAAAAGGCTGGCTCTCTGACTCCAGTGGGAGCCCCCTTCCTACGAGAGCGTTTGCTCTGCTCGCAGACCTAGCCAGCGTGCTGTGCAGACTTGTTGCTCTGCACTGAGGGCTGTGCACCCCAGCACTCTACACTGAGGGCCGTGCACCCTGCGCCCTGTACTGAGGGTCTGTGCACCCCTGCACCCTGCACTGAGGGTCTGTGCCCCCCGGCGCCCTGCACTGAGGGTCTGTGCCCCCCGGCGCCCTGCACTGAGGGTCTGTGCACCCTGCACCCTGCACTGAGGGCCGTGCCCCCTGAGCAGTGCCCAGTCTGCCTTTGCTTCCCAGAGTGATGAGGAGACTGGAAGCAGTTTCCGGCGTGGGAGCGGCCTTCCCTAAGGAGGGTGCTTTGCCCTGAGATGGCGCTCCATTACAGTGCAGGACGGGCCACACTGCTGGAGCCCTGGTGGTGCCCGAGGGTCTCCCTCAGGGTGCACATCCCAGAGTCTTCGGACTGTGCAGCAGGAATGGCTAAGTGCGTGAGGGATGGCGCTGTCACAGGCAGAGTCCTGTGGATGCTAAGTGCAGGGGAGCTGTGTTCTGGGGCAGGGGTCATTTTCTTAGCCTCACACACAGGTGCTAACTCTCTGCCGTGCTGGCAGCCCCTGGTGTGCCCTTCATGCCAGATCCTCTGTGGAGGAGGGGTGTGCGTAAACAGCACAGATGAGCTCAGGCAACGCACGCCCACGAGCCCCGGGTGCACGCTAACCAGATCTCCAGGGTGCTGCTGAATCAAGGTCTCCTTGCTGCACCGTGACGGCTTCTCCCAGGGCTCTCACTCACCACCTGCCCTGGTGATGCTGCCGATCCCTCAGGCCAGGAAGTAAGCTCCGGGACGCTGGCCTCACGTCTGCTCCACAGGCACCTTCTGAGCCACCGGGAGCCCTTGTGGTCCCCACACCTGCCCAGTTCTCGTCCTGTGCTTGTCCTCCTGTGCGACTTGCCTGAGCCCATCAGCGAGCACAGGAGTGGGAGGGAGGGCGTGCGTGTGAAGTGTGCCCTGCTGGACAGTCCACCTGAACCTGTGACCACATCTGCGTCATCAGCCTCTTCAGGCACGATGGCCTGTCACCTCTCCACCGTGTTGCCTCCTTGGTCTGTCGTTTGCGAGTTGTCTCGGAGAGTCTGCCATGCGGAGGACATTGTCTTCCTATCAGACGGTGTTGCTGCTATTCCAAGGAATTTCATCCCCTGCACTGCGGTGACCTCAAGGAGACGCATTTCATTGTAAATATAATATCACGGTGACATTCACGTGGCTAAAGGAGCTGGGTACGTGATTCAAAAGCACATTTTAGACATGTTTTTTCGTTGCTCTTGGAGAATAAAGTTGGAAGGTAGTCTTCAAATGCCTTGTGTCTTTAAGACTTCCAAGTAACAGTGTTTCATGAAACAACTGATAATCATAATGAGTACGTTACCTCAAAAAGATGGTATTAGAGTAGAAAGTTCAACCCTTCTACCTCATACAATCCTCAGTGCAAAACATGTGCTGTGAGCCAGCAGGGAAGGGACAAACCCAATGCCAACTTGGCCAGAGGACAAGTAGTTAAAAAAAAGAAAGCTTCCATCGACACTTGTGACCTAATCTATCCACTTAGCTCTCCAGAGCAGGAGCAGCATCTGAAGGTCAACGAGCAAAGGTGTTTCCTTCTGTGGAATCTTTCAGTAGGGAAACCAAGTCCCTTAACGCAAGTTGAGAACGATGGGTGTCACAGGATGTGTAAACACGGCATGCCTGTAGATGGAGGAGGCCAGAGGCTGCCAGAGGGGTATGGGCAGGGACAGCCTGGGAGAGGAGACTGGTGGAGGAGGCTAGAGGAGGTGGAGGAAGCCAGAGGCTGCCGGAGGGGCATGGGCAGGGACGGCCTGGGAGGGGAGACTGGTGGAGGAGGCTAGAGGAGGTGGAGGAGGTGGAGACTCCTGGAGGGGACATGGGCAGAGGATGGACTGAGAGAGGAGACTGGAGGAGGAGGCTAGAGGAGGTGGAGGAGGTGGAGACTCCTGGAGGGGATATGGGGCAGGGGAAGGACTGAGAGAGGAGACTGGAGGAAGAGGCTAGAAGAAGTGGGTCACTGGGGGCAAGACTTTGGGTCTGCATTTTATTCCTGGTGAGCAGAGCTCTGTGCTTCCTGGTGGTCATGTCCTAAGCTGCTCCCCTCTGCCGTACCCTCTGCACACATGTTCTGCCTCATCACTGCAGTTCTAATTCTGCTAAGGTGCAGGGTCTTTGTTATGCTGAGAATTCTGTTGTCAGCAAAAAGCCCCAATAATCCCAAAGCAAATACTGAAGTTGAACATTTGGTTTATGGATTTTCTAAAAATAGACTTTGTTCTAATCCCCACACCAATATTTGGCATGTGTTCTGATGGAAACCCACACACTGAGAAGGTGACCTTGAGTGGGAGAGTGTGTGGGTGTGTGAGCACGTGGCCTTGCGAGAGAGGAGGGCTCCTACTGTGGCCCAGACCCGACTCAAGGCTGCAGCTTCTGTGCCCACCTGAGACAGCCTGTGTCCTGCACCGGTTGGCACAGTGTGTTTCTGTGGAGCAGGTGGACCCTAGTCCTTTCCAAACATGAACTCATTTCTGAAGCCCCACATCTTCACAGACCCTCCCTTGGTATCCATGGGAACTAGCACTACCACCCCAAGATTCGCAAATGCTCAAGTGCCTGATGTAAGGCCTGGGCCGAACCTGCGCACACACGCCAGTTCACTCTCAGCCGCCTCTAGAGGCCTACGGTGCCTGTGAGAAGCCGTTCTGTGGAGGAGACGCGCCGGTTCACTCTCAGCCGCCTCTAGAGGCCTACGGTGCCTGTGAGATGCAGTTCTGTGGAGAAGACCGTTACATTCTGCTGCTTGGGAAGTGGTGACAATTCAGTTCTCGTTTGGATGTAATTTCTCTCTGGTTGGTTCGAGCTGCAGGTGGAGAATGTGAGGGATGCAGGCTAACGACTTGTAGGCGGCTCTAACCTGCCTTCCCAGCCTCCAAAGTGCCCTACCTGCCCCTGGCGTGAGGTTAAGGCAAATCCTCTAAAAACACCGCCTGTCCTCTGTTGGCATCAGAGGCTGCCTGAGTCAGTCACTCAGAAGGTCACACAAAAGACTAGTGGCCTGACTAGTGCACCATCAAGACCAAGTGCTCAAAATGGTGTGGAAAAATGTCATCTGGGTATAAGACACTTTCAATTAAATATGGCTTTGTGGAGCCACACCGTAGAAGGAATGGGAAGAATTCCCACAGGGGTGCCCACTGGAGAGTGGAAGGGACCAAATTCGTCCAGAGAACTGGCTCTCCGCATACTTGCTCCACCAGAGAGAAGTGGACGGGAAGACCTCCGGTTCTCAAAGCACCATCTTACCTGAAAACATCTGCATGGTAGAATGGTGGACCCTTCTAGAAATGAGGGCTTAGCAGGGCTGACCTGAGTGACCTCAGAGGTTCTGCCCCCTGGCCCAAGTGCCAACTGAGCTGCACGGTGTGGAGCATTGGCTTCCCCACTTGTCTCGCAAGTGGGCTTCAGACAGCGGGGTTGCAGAGGGACAGGAGCATGTCCGGCCACCTGCTCTGCTCTGCAGCTCTCCTGTCTCCTCGCTGCAGGCTGCAGGGAAGCCTCGCTGGTGAGGCTCCTCCCTTCAGCATCCGTCACTCAACGGCTTTGCTTGAAAGATGACTCAGCCTCCATCCATCTTGCTACTGATCTCAGAGCTGTGGTGAAGTAGTTAGTCAGCAGATTTTGTCCTCCTGAACCAATTTTAGAGAAAGTTAAAATAAATTTTTTCTGTTCTAACCAAATTACAGTGAGAGCGAGTTCCAAATGCAGGTGGGGGAGTCTCTGCAAACGAGATAGACAGGACGTCACTGCATGAGCCTGTGGTGTGTGAGTTTGGAAGCTGAGCAGCCCACAGGTGCTGCCCTGCTGTAAACGTCCCTCGGGTCAGAAAACATTATTCCTCCCCTAACTGCAGAGAGACTGTGAAGTGTAACCGGAATTTCTGATTTCCATGACTAGAATCCTTTCAGTTGCCCTTATTAGTTTAAAATGGCTCATCCTTGGACCTGAAAAGCTGCCTCTTTCAGGCAGGGTCCCTGGTCCCCTGTGGCTCTGGTCCCTCCCTGCACCTCAGGACGCTGCATGTTCTATCTGCCCATTGGATACTCTCCATGCAGGTATCTGATGCTTCACTTAATCCCCAGCACCAAGAACATGGCTGGCCCAGGGCAAGTCACTGGATCACCATGAAAGACATGAAGGCTGTCCCTGCCCCGCTGAGTGCAGATGCCTCCTCCACAGTGAGATAAAAACCTTTTAATAATTTTTAGTTGTCAGCGAACCTTTATTTACTTATTTATTTACTTACTTACGCGGTGCTGAGGATGGAACCCAGGGCCTCACACAGGCCAGGCGAGTGCTCCACCATTGAGCCCCAGCCCCAGCCCATGCCTGCCAGCCTTTCAAGCTGCCTGCCGCCTCAGACTATTTGCGCTCAATAAAAGTTCAGTTACTAAGTTTAAAAGTGAGTGAAACTGGTCTGTTTGCCCAGATCAGGAAAGACGGCAGAGCGGTGGGACTTTTGTGGATGCCCCTTTTTCAGCATCCCTGGGCCTGGTCCCAAGTTGCCTCCACAGAGTGGTGGCAGGCTTCAGAGGTGACCCCAAGTTCCCAGCACCACCTAGCGTGGCCCCAGGAATTGGGTGGCCGCACTCTTTGGGGATCCCACTGTTATTTTGCTCTGTGTTCTGAGTCAGGTATATGATCCCTCACCTCCGAAGTGGCTGGAACTCTGGCATAGGGCTGAGCTGGTGCTCCTCCCCTGGACTCCCGGCTGGGGTTGGAACAGTGCTCTGTCCCATCTGGGACAGCCTGCAGGGTGCCTGGGGAGGGGGCGGGCCTTTGCAGCCCGTGTCTGCACCCTAGGTGACTCTTCCTGTCTGGAGCCCATGTGACCTCGCTCACCATGCCATGGTGCTGATAATAGGTTTGATTGGAGCACGAGAAGAGCGCAGGTCTCTAATCACTGTCCTAAGCAGAAACAGAGATGGGGATTTAAGTTTTTCCTGCAGTGGTGAAGTTAGCCCCACGCTGGGTGTGATGGCTCGCGACTCCTCCACGCCGGCTGTTCTCTGACTTCAGGTCCACCTGCTCCGAGCTCCACCCAGAGACCTCGCAGGGCAGGCCCGCCCTGGCCACTGCCTCCCCTCCACCCCACAGGACCGCCTCTCCAGCACAGGCTCTCTCTTGAGCAGAGAAAGGGAGCTTGGTTTTTCCTGTTCTTGGCAATCCAAAACCCACGTGTGACAGCTTTTCACTTCAGTTACTTGAATCCTTCCTCTTTTGGTGATTAAATAAGATGCTCTTTCCAAATGTACGTGCAGGAAAGAAAGAGCAGAGGACAAGTTGGCGGGAGGAGGAGAAGCCGGAGAAAGGGCGAGAGTGGCGGTGGAGAAGCCCTGGACTGATGGGGGCGGGCAGCCAGGGCTGGACTGGAGCCCCGCCTCCCGGCCTCCCTGACCCCACAGCTCGCTCCTCTGTTGGCAGCTCCTGGAGGACTCGCAGGCACTGCGGCCGTGCCCTCGGGTCTCCTGGGCTGAGGCCACGCTCAGGCAGCGACTCCCGCCCTGCACTCCTGTTCCATGTCCCCTCTACTGGCCGTGCCCTCGGGTCTCCTGGGCCGAGGCCACGCTCAGGCAGCGACTCCAGCCCTGCACTCCTGTTCCATGTCCCCTCTACTGGCCGTGGGGGTCTCCTGGGCTTAGGCCATGCTCAGGCAGCGACTCCAGCCCTGCACTCCTGTTCCATGTCCCCTCTACTGGCCGTGCCCTCGGGTCTCCTGGGCCTAGGCCACGCTCAGGCACCGACTCCCGCCCTGCACTCCTGTTCCGTGGACCCCAGCCGTCTTCACCTAGACGCTGGCTGGCCTGTGACGCAGATCCAGTGTTTGAACAGCACCCACCCTCTGGTCTACTCTCTCATTGGAACTTCTCACCCTGTTTTCTGAGCAGAATGTCCTCATGTTCTCTTTTCCACCCAACGGACTGCAAAGCCCTGCTCCTATGTATCCCAGTATTTCCTCCTCTTTCTGGTGTGTTTTGAAAGAGGACACACAAGCGATCTAAAATGCCCTAAGTAAAATTAGTAAGTGGGGAAACCATAATTAGGGAAATAATCATAAATAATTTCATATTAAAAATAGTACTTACTTTATGTCTAATTGCTGGGAAAATGAATAACTTTAAAAGAAAACTGCCTGAGAGATGATAGCTATGGGGGATTCCAATGCCGTGGATTCAATGCTGTCGTTGACTTGACAAATAAATGGTTGCAACGTAGCTTGTTCATGGAAGACCCATCTCTAAGTCTTCCCCGCGGTTGCTTCTGTTTTTCAGCTGGCCACTGTGGCTCCCCGGACCCCATTGTGAACGGCCACATCAGTGGGGACGGCTCCAGCTACAGGGACACGGTGGTCTACCAGTGCAAGCCTGGTTTCCGGCTGGTGGGTACTTCCGTGAGGATATGCCTGCAGGACCACAAGTGGTCGGGACAGACCCCCGTCTGCGTCCGTGAGTACAGGCTCTGACCTGCTCCCCGATGCGTCCTTTCCTACACTTTCCCCCCGCTGTGAGTCATCCTGCACGCTGTCCTCCTGAGAGTGACGCCGCTGCCCCCTCAGGGCAGGAGTGCCACCCTTCCCCGCCCCTCCCTCCTGTCCACGCGTAATTCACTCAGTAGCTCATTTCCAGGGACAAGGTGTACCGTACCCACTCCCCCGAGCTGGGCTCAGTGCAGGAGGTGGAAGTGACCGCCACGTAGGAGTCAGGCCCAAGCCTGGGCTCAGGGCAGCCTCACAGGCCCCGCGATGGCCACACCCCTTACGCACTGTGGGGCTCTGTATTGGCCACGCTTTCTCCAAGAATCCAGAGACTAATAAGCCGTCCTTTGGAAGCAAGAGGCAGAGTGTGATGTAGTGCCATTTTCCAACTCTGCCACACCACGCAGATAGCGACTGCTGGTTTAGAACAAGAATCTTGCTGCAAAGTTCCCTTCAGACCAAAAGTTCTTCTGAGGTATTCTTCGTTCTCCTGAGAGTTAAGCAAATGAGATGCTGATGCACCTACTCTGTGGTGACAGGTATCATGTGACAGGGCTGTGGAGTGTGCAAAGATCAGCGATGAAAGCTCTATTTAGAAGGAAAACGCTGACAAGATAAATAGGGGAAGGCACCAGCTTTGTGGTCTTTCTCTGGAAAGGGCCAGGTATCTCCTTGCCGTGTGTGGCTGTGATGTGGGGCATAAGACGGCTCGCCACATCACAAAGGACCACGCGATGTGCTCTGTCGGTGTTAGGAATATCTGTGCAGTTATTTGGCCAGTTTTTGATATTTAAATTGATACTGGAAAAAACTTTACATAGAACACGTAAAGTTTCAAGCAGACCCATGATATTTCAAAGCAAGAGTTTGACGGCATCACCTGGCACAAGCAGGGGACAATATTTAAAACTCATGATTAACACGAGCGTCTTTAACAGCTCTTTTTTGTGTATGTGTCTGTCTTGTTTTGAAATCTCTGCTAGTTTGTCATGATCCGACTAAGAAATAGCAGTGCCCGTGATGAGGACAGTATGTGGGCAGGGGCTGCTTGTTTTCAACCTTGTGATGAAAGCCTGCCTCTAAGCTGGGTCTGTGCTCATCTCCTGAGCCCTGGAAGGCAGACTTGCCCGTTCGGCTGCAGTGGGAGGCCCGGGCCCGCAGGGCTCTGCTGGCCTCTACTGTCCCTGCTGGGTGTCGGCCTCGCCAGCTGTGCTGGACAGTGACACAGACCCTCTTCCCACAGCCATCACCTGTGGACACCCCGGAAACCCTGCCCACGGGCTCACCAACGGCAGCGAGTTCAACCTGAACGACCTGGTGAACTTCACCTGCAACACGGGCTACTTGCTTCAGGGCGCGTCCCGGGCCCAGTGTCGGAGCAACGGCCAGTGGAGTAGCCCCTTGCCCACCTGTCGAGGTAGGAAAGCTTCTGAGGAGGGAGTTTGAGTAAAGGGGGTGTTGGGCAGACGTCCCCAAGACAACACGGACCTCCCCGTGGCCCTGTCCCATCGCACAGCTAGATCGCAAGTCACGAGTGCCCAAGATCCTCCCCTTCAAGTCAGAGCGCCTTTCCGACCTCTCTTCCTCATGCACTCGCTCATTCACTTCTGCCTTATGCACTGGCCTTTCTGGGCCCTCAGCTTCTAAGTGTGAACGTATTCATGAAGTTTTCGTTGTTTCTAAGTTTCAGGTATTTATTTTGGGTTCATTTATTTAAAGACGGTCAGTCTCCTGGCTAAACCAGGAACTTGCAAGAATGTTCTGGACTTGGCTTTGGCATGTGTGTCTGCATCTACTCCTCATCCTTAAGACTTTGCTTGCGTTTCTTCCATGGAGACATCTCCCTGGCTGAGTGCAGGGCATGTTGATATGGAGACGAGGCCTTTCATGGTGGTAAAATGACAAGACAGGCAGAGGCTGGAACCTCCCTGTTTCCACAAGCGCCCCACTGATGTGCAGGGCTCCTAGGAGCTGTTTGTAGCCGAGACAGCAGGAGACTGGCAGCCCCGCTTGACGGTTGCTAGTCGTGTGGGACGCCGGCCTCCTGGCTCAGAGTTCTGGCGCCAGCCTGCAGGGCGGTGTTTGGCTTGAGCTCCAAGGCCAAGTGAAGCCACTAAATTCTACCTTGCCCCAAAACGCTGGTATGAGGACCAGAGTGCCTGAGTGTGGCCAGAGGGCGACTGAGGCCATGTTCCTAGTCCAACCTGGACCTGGACCTGGGCTGGTCACGAGGACCGGCAGGGGAGGCGGAAGCTGTGCTCTTGCCCCTCCGGGGCTGGGCGAGTACAAGGGATGCAGCCCAGACTCCTTTCACTAGTGTAGACCAGTGGTGGACCCCCAAACCCTGCCTGGCCTTGCCCAGGGCCCAGCACACCACAGGTGCAGGGCTGGCATCCTCCAAAGCCAGCTGTCCCCAGACACAGACTCCTCCCTGTCCTTGGTCCTGTGGTGGCAGGACCCGCAGACCCAGCGTGCACTAGCGTCTGAGCAGCAGCACTGCCGGGAAGTCCCAGCTGCAGACCTCCCAGGCAGCTGCTCTCAGGCAGGGCTGGTCCAACCTGTGAGCGCACACACTGTCCATCAATTTGCATATGGTAAGTAGTTAAGTTCCATGTAATATGTATTATTTACAATGTATACAATGTTGTGAATGTTATTTTTGTCAGGATAAACTGCCAGCGATTCTTTTTCCCAAGAAGGTTTTCCTCTTGTGTTATCAACGAGAAGGTAACCTGTGGTAAAACTTTTCATTCCAAGATGATTGCACGTTCTTATGCAGTTGTTAGAAACAGAGGGTATCCTCTGTGCCCTGATGGCTTTTGCCCAAGGGCAGCACCTTGCTGTAATAGAGTGACAGCTGAACCTGGGTGTCCACGTGGCCATGCATGACACCTCCACCCGAGGACCCACTGGCCGCCCGGCCTCCTGCCCTCAGTCCTCCTTCCTGGAGCAGGACTGCCCTCCAGGGCTCCTGCACAGTAAGTGGACTTAGGGCCTTCGCCCGGGGTCTGCCTCTGCCTCCACGTGATTCCCTGGAGAGTCCCCAAAGCCCTCACCGGCCGGGAGCTCCGCCCCTTCCCTTTCCCCGCAGCGCTCTCTGGCGTGACCTGCTCGTCCGTCCTGCCGTCTGTGCAGAGGGAACTCCCTTCCCTTTGCTGCTGCCAACAGTCACGCGGGTCTGCAGTTCTCCGGGAAGAATGCCCTCGAGTGCGACTGCCGGGTGGTGTGGCATTTGCCATGCGAGGCCGTGAGAACCGAGTGGCGGGCGTTCCTGCCAGCGGCGCCTGGTGCCTGGGCAGTGGCGTTTCCCTGGTCCTTCCGGGCACGGGGTGTGTGCTTGAGCTCCTGGGGCCGTTCTGACAGCTGCCCAGGGGCGCCTTTGTGGTCTTGACCTGTGACCGCCTGATGGCCGGTGATCCAGACACTTCACCGTGTGCTCCCCGCCGTCTCTTATGGATCGTGGTTTTGATGCCAAGCTCAGACCTAAGCCCCAAAGATGTGTTCCTTTATTTTTTTGTACTGTGCATTTTACATACTTTGAAGTCTGTAACCAATTTTGTGTTTATTTTCATATCAGATATAAGATTTTGATACAGGTCTCCCCCCACCAACTTTTTGTCCATGGAGGTACAAGGGCTATTGCCTTAAATAATTGATAAATACTACCAGGAATTGCTCCTGTATTTCTACCCCAACATGAGAAGTTTAAATTAAAAATCAAATCTTTAAAGGGTCCATAATAAATTTTCTAAATTCAGATTTTTTCCTCATTAGCTTTTGTAAAAACCTCGCTTTGAGGTCCTGCGTAATTGTAGTCACTTCCCATCTAAAGATCCACTTTTGATGTGTGAGATTTCTACCTTTTCCACACCTGTGGGTTATTTTTCATATGAATTCTGGCCAGAAAGCACGTGTTTTCGCTGTGAAATGTCAGTGTGATGGCACGAGTGGGTGTTGGTGGGAACTGGGAAGCAGCCCTCCCTGGGGACCTCCCTCGACGCCGCAGGCTGTGCGCGGCGATGTGCCGTCAGTGCTTCGGGCCTCACGCCAGAAACAAAATCTGTGAGCATAACCTACAGGATGAACCGAGCCTGGCCAGAGGCGACGGCTCTGGAAACACTTCCCATCCTTCCTTCCATCAGTGAGCCTAGCGTGCAGAAAGTCCTGGCTGCTCCTGTGACCTGCCAGTGATGTTGTATCAGTGGAATGATCCCCCCCGCTAAGTGTGTACCAGTGATCATTCACACGCAGCTCAACTTTTGATAAGTTTCTTATGCTGTTGTACAAATGCTGTTTTCCAGCTTTAAATGCCACAGTGGACACTGTCCTGGTGAATCCTCTGCTTTTTTCTCTGAAATGAAAAGGCAGAGCTGCAGCCAGCGCTGGGTGCCAGGAATCAAGGCAGAGCTGGATTCCATGGCTCGCAGTCCACGTCCTGATGGTAGCCACACTCATCTTTAAAACATTAAAAACAAAAGCAAAGCTTCCCTGTGTATTTTAAAATAGAGCATCAGATCTGTAATTCAAAGAGCACTTTTGAGTTTCCATTTAACTTCAGGAAAATTCAGCTTCACCCTTTGCTTGTAGAGATGAAAGATCTATCTTCCTTTTAAGAGAATTGGAGACTTCCTTAAAAATACATATTTCACAGCATTGGGAGACCCCCAGGGTCGTGCTATTACTGCCTCAGCCTCTGCGCCTCCCTCCTGGCGCCTGTCAGAGATCAGCCCGCTCTGCAGCAGGTGACTCTCGTGGCGCTGGGAGTCCATGTACTGCAGTCCCAGAGGAAACACCCCTTTGCCCGAGCAGGAAGGATGATGTAAGACCCAGATGGGCAGCACAAACCCACTGGTGTCTTCACACTTTGGGAAAAGAGTATGAAAGGAGTTGAGCTTGGTATTTAAACAAAGCTCCCAGCTGGAGGTAGTCTCTCAAAGCCACCGCAGTCTGGAGCACGCAGGCATGAAGGGTCAGGGAGCCAGGGTCCCTGCTTTGTGACTCCAGGGTCCTGGTGGAGGCCCAGTGCAACGGTCCTGGTGGAGGCCCAGCGCAATGCCAGACACACCTCGCTCCTGTGCTTGCATTAAAGTTCATATGTGATGATCCACAGCGGTGTGCAGCCCACCCTGTGGCTACTTCCAAGCACTGTGACCCCTGCCAGAAGAGACCCAGGCCCCTAAGTAGTGCACGTGGGCGGTTCTGTCTGGCGGCCTGTTTCACCAGCTAGGAGGAGACATAAGCACGTGTCTTTGAAGCCTCCTGACTGAGACCTGGGTGGCACGTCACTCAGCTTTCCCATCTGCAGCGTTCCGCTCCAGGAATTTCCCGTGGCTTTGTATTTGGCGCCTCTTCTCGGCAGGCGGGTCTTACTGGAGAGACAGGGTGCACCCCCACGTTTTTGCCTCCTGGGGCCCTGGATGGAAGGCTGTGTGAGCAGAGGCCCTCGGCTGGCCACTCTTCCCCACACCCTGTGGTCACAGCAGCTCACTATTTCCGATTTTTGTCTTCATTTTCTTTTCTGCTTTTGGTAGGGGGGCATTTTAACTAATTAATTACAAGTTGTACTTTCCAAAATCCACTAGGCACGAGGAGATGCAGTTTTGTGCCATTTCTGTTGTAAGGTCTTGGAATTCTGGGTGGTTTCATAGAGAAACATTTCATATTCCATGAGATCCGCCAGCTCTTAGCGTGAGCCCGGACAATCTGAGCCGCAGGAAAGGGAACGTAGCCCCACTTGCATTCTTCCCCAACACAGAGGAAGTCCTGCCATCAGTCAGGACAGCAGAGCTCCTCTGTTTTCTGTCCCCTTGGAAAGCAGACTCTGGTGGCATCCTGTCAGTGGGAGCGGGGACATTCCACCAGGAGGCCATGGGCTCCTTGTCCCCAAGTTCAAGCTGCTCTCCAGACAGTGCAGTGCTCTGGCCAGCTTCAAAGAGAACAGCCGGCCCTCAGAGACCTGTGTCATCATTGTTATGTGACGGGTAAGCGAGACCCTGAGTTGCACAGCCAGGGACCATGGGAGAGGGCAGCAGGTTGATCGTCCCTTGGAGTGTCTCCGGAATGGAAAGCTGGCATTTCCGACTCTGACACCAGCACATGTTGGTTCTCCCTGAAGATAAAATGAACACTGAGCCAGCAGCACATATCAACCTGGCTACTCACTCAGCTCTGCGCAGCTCTCGGGGCAACACATGGATGCCTGAAGACTGGACGGGCAGTGGAGGGGCACAGCTGCTGGTGCCCACCTCTGCCTGCAGTTCAAGGACCTAGAAAAGCATTGCACTGCCCAGATCAGACTGCACAGCCCTCCCAGCACCACAACGCAGCAGGGCACTGAGGGCGACCGGGTGTGGGCCCGAGTGACGGTCCCATGTGTCTTCCCCGCGGTTCAGCACAATCTCGCCTCCGTGTCTCCTGTCTCAAAGGACCTACAGCCATCCCCACAGAACCTTCTAGCCAGTGTTGTTCACTACTCAGTGCAGAATGCCATGCTGGACACTGTCATGTGGCCACTCATGTCTCTAAGTGGTTAGCTACCCAGGACCAGGGAGTGGCTGCCCGGACAGGGAGAACATCACCCAAGATTCTGTCACCGGAGGAGAACGTCACCCAGGGAGAATGTCCCCAAGTAGGATGTCACCCAGGGAGAATGCTGACCAAGCTGCTGAGACCTTTCTCCAGGCGGCTTGCCAACTAGTCTTGTTGGACAGAAGATCAGAAGGACTAAAAAGAGTGAGCTTTTAAATTGATAGTTCCTTTCCTATCTAGATCCCATTTTTCTCTAGTATACCTTAAGAGAGAAGAGAAGAAATTAAATGAAGTGAAGCTCACCAGCTGGTTCTCTTTCGTGTTGGGTCCCATGCGTGGTCCTTTGGGGATCCGCCGCACAACATAAAATCAGAGTGTCGCGAGCCCTGGGCAGGAGCCCGCCCTCCTCACCCCTCCAGCAGGAGCCTCTCCTTCCTCACCGCCCTCTCTGTTCCTGGAAGCACACTTCTTTTGAAAGCTTCGTACCCATGTGCTCACAGGCAGCGTGGGTCCTGACCCACAGGCACTGACCCCAGGTCACCTCTCGACTGCCCATTTTTCCACTCTTCCGACGGCTTTGCTCGGCCTCACTTCTGAAGCAGGCGATGACCACTGAAGCAGTGGATTGGCATGCACGTGCTTGAAAAGGAAGGGCACGTGGGCAGGAGGGCAGCTCACGAGGCGATGGAGCTTTAGGAAAGTCAATGGCATCGAAATCCGAACCTCAAAGTTAAAATCAAGCTGCTCCATGGTCAAAGTGGCCAGGGGTTCTCAGTGGACACTGCAGCGAGGTTCCTGTGGGTCTCTTGAGTCCTCTCAGGAAGGTTAAGGACATCACCATGCACACTGGTGAGCCGTGTGCACTGTCTCCCAGGCTCCTGCAGGATTCTCCAGTGTGCCACTGCGTGTAGGGCGCTGGACAGTTCACAGCGGCCCCCGGGTAATGATGGAAGGAGAAATGCCGGCAGACACGTGGAGGGAACCCTGGTCCATCCCTGCTGAAGTGAGACTGAGTCAGGGGCAGTTCTGGAGTCTGCCTCTTTCCTGAGGTGTGCCCTTTATTCTCAGACTCAACCCTTTACAGACAAAAGCCCTACCCAACCCTGCAGGTTGGTGACGGAGAGTCAGAGGTGGACTTCCGTAGCTGTTTTCCTCCGTGGCCAGTCATGCTTCTTCTCTTTAGGACTGGGGTTGGTCTGGTCAGGGCTCAGTCCAGGAACATTTACAGCTGCAGTCATCACTGCTCTGTGGTTGATGCGTCTTTGTCCTCTAAACTTTCTGTAATTCCTTCTCTTGAAAAAATCAAAACAAATGCTAGCAGGACTTTAATCAGGCAGGAGTGCTCTAGAAAAATTGGTGAACTAACTTTTACCCCTCTTCTCAACCACCAAAGAATTTAAATGGGGCATTCTTCATTACAAGGCATGGATTATTTTTTAAATTACCCTGTTCATGACTGAATTTTTGTGACTTACCAGTAGAGAAAGGTAAGAAACTTCAGTAAAGGCAAAAAACATAGATTTTAAGCACAAACAACTCAAAAAATATGGACACTGAGTTTTCTCTGTCTTCCCTGCATTCTCTCCCGGTCTCCCTGGTTACTTTCTATCTCCACATCGTCTCCATCTCTCCCTGTATTTCCATCTCTCTGTCGCTCTCTCTCTTTCTCTGTGTTCACATCTCTCTCTGTCTCCACATCTTTATATTCATCTCTCTCTCTCTCTCTGTTTCCATTTCTGTCTCTCTCTCTCTTTCTCTCTCTCTCTCTCTGGCTCTCTCTCTGTCTCCACATCTCTCTCTCTCTCTCTCTCTCTGTTTCCATTTCTGTCTCTCTCTGGCTCTCTCTCTGTCTCCACATCTCTCTCTGTCTCCATCTCTGACTCTGACTCTCTCTGTGTGTCTCCATCTCTCATGTTCTAACATAAAGTGCTCTGAGAACATTTTACAGTTCTTGCCGGAATTTTCTCAGCAGGGTCCCCAGGGCCAGGTCCCTCCTGGCACTGCAGCAAGGGCTGTGTCCCCTGCCCCCTGCCCTCTGCCCTTGGCCTGAGCGCCTGGCAGTGGATCTCACGCTCCCTGTCCCCTGTGTGTGTTGTCAGTCAACACAGACTCCTTTGTAGGAAGAGTTCCCTTTACACCTTCGCAGATGCCACACTGAAGATATTTTTAAGGAAATTAAAATGCCAGGTGCAACAGGAAGGTCAACTGTGAGGTTTCTGCCAGTTCAGCGTGGTGTTGTCTACCCTGGTGTGACGTGGGCGTCACTGTCCCCAGCTGCACTGTCCTGAGGGACGCAGCACTGTGTATTTGCATGTCCCTGACCTAGGCAGGAGAAGGCCGGGGCAGCAAGGCCCCTTGACTAGAACTGGGAGCAGGTGGTTCTTGCAGTCCCCTGTGGAATGGAGGCGAACGTTCTGTCCACACCACAGCTGGTGGAAGTGCTTCCAGGCAGCCTCAGGTGAAGGAGATCCTGTGTAGGCTGTGGCTTCCCTGCCAGAATTCTAAACTCGGATCTGAGTGGTCAGTGAGCTCAAAACCAAAGCCCAGGGAACCTGGACTCGTCCTGCCTGGTGCGGGTTTCAGGTCGGACGTGGAGACCTCTAGCCACGGGGGCATGGCCGCAGGTCACGGCGATGTGAGAGCAGGAACCTGGACTCGTCCTGCCTGGTGCGGGTTTCAGGTCGGACGTGGAGACCTCTAGCCACAGGGCCATGGCCGCAGGTCAGGGCGATGTGAGAGCAGGAACCTGGAGCCAGAGCAGCCAGTGGAGCATCCCCAGGGCACATGGGGCGCCAGGTCAGCGTCCCGCCACGCCACCTGTGTCTGAGGCCCGTGCCCACCACGCCCACCCTGGCCTGCTGCTCTGCATTAACAAAGTAAAAGACACTGAACTTGCATTTAGACTGCATAGACTTCCTCATGTGAAATGTCCTTCCAGCATCCTGACCCCATTGCTGCTCCCTCAGGTCTGTCCCAGCCCGGAGACACTGATGGACTCCTCAGACCTGTGGGGCAAATTCGGTTTGAAACCCAGGGGGGTGCTGAAGAGAGGGTCTCGGCATCCTCCCAAACGTGTGGGCACGTAGACCTTCATGCTCAGAGCGTCCCGCAGAAGCAGGCTGCGTCGTCTGCACTGCTTTCCCATTGCAAGTGCCAGTCCAGGGCCCTCCTCATCCACAGCGGACACCTCCTGACCCCCAAGGAGGCCTGACACTCAAGGCAGTACCAAACTACACTCTCTGCACTGCTTATTTGCCCACACAGCTCACACATAACGTGATAAATTTCAATTTATGAATTAGGCGCCTTAAGAAATTAACAACTAATCAAATAATGAAAGAGTGATTATTACAATACTCTAATAAAAATCATGAATGTGGTCTCTGTTTCTCTCAACGTATCTTCTGACTGTACTCATATGGCGGGCTCCCGTGTGAGGGTTACTTGAACAGTGTTTCAATGCCTCTGCAGTTGCTTAGAGAGTTGAGACAGTTACTGAGCAAGTAATGGGTGGGTGGTATATACAGAGTGGATACACTGAACAGGATGCAGGAATTATCACACCCCAGGCAGGATGGAGAAGGATGACCCACGTCTTCATTGTGCTACCTGGAAGAGCACATGATTTAAAACTTACTTACTTCTAGAGTTTTCCATGTAATATTTCCAGAACACAGTTGACCTTGGGAAGCCAAAACCCTGGGAAGTGGAACCAGGGTTGAAGATACATGATTATACACTACTTATTCCAAAGATAGGAGTCACTGGTTCATATTAACTCAGTGTATACTTGCCATTTTTACTGAATATTAGTTTTCATTTTTTAATTTCAATAAAAGCTTAGCCCCTAGCATTTAGTTTTTAAAGTTTAATTTGACAGTTCCAAAGCACTTTTCCTTTTTTTATGTAAGAATTATATTGAAATTAAAAAATGATAAACTATCTTCATGGTTTGCTTTTCAAAACAAACACAAAAGCCAATTTGGCCCAGGGCACAACCTCCACCAAAATTGACTATCAGAGCAGAGGTTGGAAAATGAGTTCATACTTCATCGCGCTTTCTTCCAAAGCTTCTTGTCGGAAGCAGTGTTTGTGCCAAAGATCAGGTTCTCTGGATTCTGCCTTGGATTCCCCACTTCTAAACAGATTTTGGATTTGCAAGTTAATTACATGGCTCTGCTCTGACCATCTCAGAGGCCCTGCAAGTAAGACCTTACCAGCATTTTAATTCATCATGAATTAATATATATTTAATGAATTGATGCAGTTTTAAAAGGCACAAGGGAAACATTGTCTACTCTGAGAATCGAGTGTGGACATCTTTTTCTGAGGACCACAAGTGGACTTGGATGTGCCTTTTGCTCAGTGACCAACTGGTTCCCAGAGGGTCCACAGGCTGCTGTCCAGGGGCAGGAAGTCGTGAGCCCAAGAACCGGTGTCCCCGTGGGGTCCCTGACCTGGACTGCAGTGCTCACACCTGGCTGCCTCCCCGCAGCAGCTGGTGCCGAGAACAGACGGTGCGCAGACAGTTCTCTGTCTGGGGTGAGGCGCAGCGGCCTGAGACTGAACGCCACCACCACACCCTCCTCAGGGAGAGGCTCGTGAGAACGTGGCCATCGCTATGGGTCCGGACCCAGAGAGGACCTGCGGGAGCTGATTCTGCTTCCAGTGCCTGGGCAGGACCGGGGAGCGGACCCAGGAGGCCAGGATGGCGCACATGGGTGACGCTGTTCCGGGAGCGGCCGTCAGGGTCTGGGGGTCTTGCTGAGTCCTGCAGAGTGAGGCAGGCGGAGGGAAGGCCGTGAGCCCGAGGCCCAGGGAGCAGCAGCAGCCCACGCCATCAGCCGTCGGGGTGGCCGTGTTGGTGGCAGGGCTTCCTCAGTCCTCCTGGGGTCTGGAGGGGAAGGCTTCCGGTGTGGCTCATGGTGCCCACGTCCCCATCTGCCTTTACATGGTGACTGGGCCTTTTGAAGCCCCTGCTCCAAGCGTGGGGTGTGGACACAAAGCCCAGAAGGCTGAGGGCACAACTCGTGTGTCACCATCGAGCGCTGAGATTCCAGCTGTTTCTCCAAAACCAAGGGCCCCTTGGGATTGACTGAAGGACGGGGTTTGTAAGTAGGCGGGCAGACACATGTTCCTCGCTCCCGGCCCCCACCGACTTCCAGGCGAAGGTCTCCTGGCCCTGGATGTGTTGCCGAGGTGCGAGTTTCTCACTCACCCTCCAACGTGCCCATCCCGGGAGCAGGTGTGGTGTCTCCGCGTGAATCTCCCCACACGGGGAGGACGGAGCCACGAAGCACCGGTGCTTCTCATTCCTTCCTGCTGGGCGTGCCGACCAAGGGCAGGTCCTCACACCTGGAGGGCACAGCGTGGTCTGGGCATCCTGAGGGAGGTGCCAGGATGAGGCTGGGCCTCTGCAGAGCTGGAGGAGCCCTTCCCAGAGCCTCGGGCCTGCTTGCTGACCTCGTGGGCCGTTGCACATGCTCTCCAACCGCGGCAGGACCCAGTTCTCGTCACGCCTTTCCACCCACAGCACCTGTCAGTCATGTGAGTCTTTTCCACAAGACCCCTGAGTAGGAGTCACACCCAGAAGGTGGGAGGAGGGAGGTGACTGGAAAGCGGCTCCAGTGGCTGGGGGGGCACTGACGAGCTGTCCTGGCAGGGGACCTGCCCTGCACGTGGTCAAGCACGACCATCGGCAGCAGCGATGTGGAATAAATACCTCAAAGTGCTCGTGGACAAATCAGCCCAGTTATCCTCTGCTCCTCCGTGAGCGATGCAGCTGGGCCTCTAAATGGAGCCTCGGAGGTTAACGGGAAGGGATATAAACAGATGCTTCTGACTGTAGTTCTCTGCAGGACTGGAAAGGGCCCACTTGGGGCACCCGCATGCTGCCTGCGCCTGGTCCTGGCCTCCTCTCCCCAGCTCGAGCCCCTGAGGGGTTCAGGTCTGCTCAACATCGTAAGGGGCTCTGGCTCAGCACTCACACGCGCCTTCCGGGCAATTCCAGTGGAGTCTGATGTCAGGACCATGTCATCCCATGAGGCTGTTGTGCCCCCTGCACAGCCCTCCTCCTGGCAGGGTCCTGCAGAGAGCTCCTGGTCTGCTTCAGAGCGAGCTGTGGGACCACACTCAGAATCCCGCGTCCAGCCACGGGGCTCAGAGCGTTCCTTCCCGGGCCCTCAGGAGAGGAGGCAGTCGGCTCTCCTGTCTCTGCGCCAGTCCCTGCTTCTCTGCCTGACTCCTCGACCTCTCTCCCGCCTGGTCCTTCCCTTGGCTCCACGCTCAGTGGCTCTGCTCACCCCTCCTTGCCTCGGGTCTTGCAGTGGGTCCTTCTAAGGCCGAAGCCCACCCCACGCAGCAGCAGTACACTTTGATGCAGCACGGGGCCTTGGCACCGTGGGGGTCCCTGCTCAGGGCCGTCCACCCGCGTGCCCACAGCTTCCTCCATTCACCGCACACCGGGACGTGGCTTGGACAGGCTCCCAGGGGCAGCGCCACGGACAGTCACAGGTGCCCTTGCTGCTGGGCTGCAGCTGCCCGTTCCGGGACCACGGAGGCTGCTGTGCTGCCGTCCTCAGGTTCAGGGGTCATCTCTGGCGAGGTCCCACCTGCTGCTTTGAGGTTTGGTTTCCCTTTCATGGTGGCCATGACGCACCTGGGCCCTGAAGGTGCCCCTGTGCTCCAAGAAACTCAAGACTGTGCTCTGGAAACTCAGGGCTGCTGAGACCCACAGAGGACGTTATTCAATGGTACTAAAGGGAGCCTAGTGGACCCGGCCTCCTCCCCACTGTAGGGGCGTCGAGTGCCCATCGGTGGGACAGGGATGTGCAGTGCCCGCCTGAGAGTCCTGCACACACTCCTTCCCGAGCCGGGACTCTTGGGGCGGCAGTCTCCAGGCAGCTGTCCCTCTCACTGGCCTGCTGTGGGAACTCGGGGCAGTCGGGGCTCTGCTTCCCGCTGCACCTGGGAAAGCACGGGGCTCCTCACCAGCAGAGGCTCAGGTGGTCGGGCTAGCAGGCTGCTGTCCAGCCCCACCAGATCCGGCCCTGCACACCACGGCCAGACCGGGTGTTCTGAGGGAGAGGCGGCCCAGCGGGGGCTGGCCAAGACTCGCTGATGCAAGGACCGCCATCTTCCCTCGCATTCCACGGGTGACAGGGGCAGATGTGGACCGTGTGTGGGCTGGACGACCAATTACTGTCCCTGCCTGAGGACATTGCGCTTGAGTGGAAATGTTTGAACTAACATCAGCCAGTTCCAGTTACCACTTTAAAGCCACAAAAACTTCACCAAAGCAACTCAAGTTAAAATTTCCACTGAGGAAGCATCTTGTTAGGAAAGAGTGCAAGGAAATGCGCTCCTTGTTCAATTGCTGTGGTAGCTGCCTGAACGCTCGCAGTTTGGGGAGCGTGATAGCCCAAGGCGCAGGTGGAGTTTAGCGGAGGTAGAGTTCCGTAGTTTCTCTGCTGCCATCTTCTTGGGTGAACTTTCTAAAACGATCAGAAATTCACCTTTTGTTGTAATCTATTGTGGGTTTTGGTGTTTGCTTTTTGTAATGTGTAGCTGTTTCTAGGAGACCCATGAAATGTTCTACTTCCTAGTGGTGAACTGCTCAGACCCAGGCTTTGTGGAAAACGCCGTTCGCCAGGGACAGCAGAGTCTCCCCGAGAGCTTCGAGTACGGAATGAGCGTCCTGTACCATTGCAAGAAGGGCTTCTACATGCTGGGATCTTCGGCCTTGACCTGCATGGCAAATGGCTTGTGGGATCGTTCTTTACCCAAATGTCTGGGTGAGTGGGGCGGCTTGGAGTCTGGTGCCTGAGTCCTGAGGGGTCATTGGCAACACACATTTATTTTGATATATTCTGACAAGTGCTGAGTTTTAACTCTGCTCTTCCACCACCCGTCCTGTCAGGTTTTCTGAGCACTTAGGCAGATTGGCCAAGTCCCCCACATACACCTAAGCCAGGATGAGATGGAATGAGGGAGAGGTGAACCCGTGTCCATGCGGTCCCCAGGGAAATGGCCCAGTACTGGCCGTCTCGAGGACCAGTTACGCCTCTGCCTCTGGCATGACCTCTGCCCACTCCACGGGGGGCACCTGTACCCCACAGTCTTCCCGCATGGCAGCGACCTGGCCCACCCTGCCTTTGCCCCATCTCCCTTTCCCAGGTTCAGGAACAGTGGCCAAGGGCTCTGGGAAGATGCTCCGCTGCTGGCCTGGCCTCTGCGGCAGGAAGGGTGGCCGCTTTCGTGACAGACTCCGATGTGAAGTGTCCAGGGCCCATCAACCCGGGTGTGCACGCAGCTGGCACGCCCTCCCCCTGGCGACTTCTCAGAGAAGTTCCTGGGTTTTCTCCTTTTCCCAGACATCCACGTGTTCCCTGGAGGGGCATCACGTCCCTGAGGCCTTGCCCTCAGCTGAACATGCCCAGGCCTCCGGGCCTGGTGCGACCGAGCGTCCCCAGGCACTGTCCCTCAGCCAGCTCGTCCTTGACCCGGGGAGGTGGACGGAGGACTGTGGAGCACTGCCATGCTGGCCTGGAGCACCCCAGCCTGGCTGCTCTGCTGCCACCAGGGCCCTGCTGCTCCTTCCTCAGCTCAACTGGACTTGGCCCTTATCCCGGGTTTCCGTGTCTCGGGTACAGCTGACTTCCTCGTAGGGCCTGTAGGTGAAGCTGATTCTTCAGGGAAAGACCGTCAATGCCAGTCAGGCGCTGAGGGCCAACCTGACCCGGCGGCACCTTCCAGCCCTCTGAACCTACCTCTGGTGGAGACATGTAGAGCTTGCAAGTGACCAAATGGCAGTACCCTGGATATCAGTGGCCTAGATCCAAGGCCTTGGTGGCCCTGACCCAGTTAGTTCTTGGCCCGTAGCACAAACGTGTGTGGGGTTTTAGCCTTAATTTGGTAACTTATCTGAAAGGGAGAGATGAATCTTCATTGTCCCATATTAATTGGGGTTCTAGAATTTTCCTTTTTGAGAAATATTTATGGGTAGATTATGGACCAGACTTATAATTTTAAGGAAATGTGAAATACTGAGTTTTTTTTATAGAATAATCTGGAAAAGCTGATCAATTATTTAATAGTGTTTTGTACTTACATATTTTCAGATTACCACCTAGTCAAAAAAAAAAAAAAATAGTAGCGTGGTTTTCTTAGATATATGAACGAGAAGATTAAACCAATTTGACAGAGTTTCGTCTCCAAGCAAAGTGTATGATTGTATCATTAAATAAAACCATACCAGGAATAGTTTTGGTGGATCCCTGCTAATTTCTCAAATTTCCCATAATTCTGTTCAGGTGGGCTACAATAAGAGCGGATGTGAAAATCAACCAGCACTGTTTTCTCCTTGCAAACCACATGCAGATTTCAACCCTAAGCATAACTACCTCAAAAAAAAAAAAAAAAATCAATCGATAGAAGCTTTTTCAAAGTAAATGTTGGTGTGGGTGCCGGGTGGACATTGGCAGACGTCACCACTGGGACACAGCAGGGCTGGGGCAGCGTAAACAGGCGTTTGCTGTGATCAGGTGATGTCAGGATGTCTGCAGTGGAGTCTTACCAGAGCAAAGCAGCTTCACTGGAACGATGTCCTCGTTTACTCCAGTCTTTTCTTTTTTAGCCATATCGTGTGGGCACCCTGGGGTCCCCGCCAATGCTGTCCTGACTGGAGAGCTGTTTACATATGGGGCCACAGTCCAGTACTCCTGCAAAGGGGGCCAGAGTCTTACAGGCAACAGCACCAGGGTCTGCCAAGAGGACAGTCACTGGAGTGGAACCCTTCCTCACTGCTCAGGTGAGGAGCTGCAGGACTGCACAATTCCTGGGAGGGTCCCACAACTGTACAGCTGTCGGAAACCGTGACCATTCCAGCCAATACATCACCCTGTAGACTGTCAGTCATCTTCACCATCATCACTACTACCTGTCGAATGCGTCAGTGTCAACACCACCTGCACCTGTCACTAGTGCCTCACCTAGATCATCATCACCTTCACCTGTCACTAGTGCCTCACCTAGATCATCATCACCTTCACCTGTCACTAGTGCCTCACCTAGATCATCATCATCTTCACCTGTCACTAACTCCTCACCTAGATCATCATCATCCTCATCTGTCACTAGTGCCTCACCTAGACCATCATCATCTTCACCTGTCACTGGTACCCATCGCACATCATCTTCATCATCTTCACTTGGTCTGGTCCCCTCACTTTTCATTTCCTCTGTAGGAGTTTCTGGTCACCCTGCTAGGACTGTTACTTTGGCTCAGGTTTTCCTTGATTGCTCTTTATCTTTTCCTATGCTTCCTCTGAATTCTTCCACATATTTAATACCTCCAGCATCAGTAATTTCATTGGTCCTCTTTGAAAAAAAAATTATCTGATGTTTCTATGAATGTTTCTTAAATAAAAGTCATTGCAAATCTGTGTCTAACTATGAAGGATCGAACCTCTCACCTGACGTTTCAAGTATACTGTGTCTCTACTGGCTCCCTTTTGCTGTCCGTTCGTACCTTTCCAGGGGACAATGCCTGCACTCACCATTAGCAGAATTTGATTTCTTCCAAAAGAACATTATTTGTCCTCATAACTGTATTTTAGCTGTATTTTAAATAAGGCTATTTTCCTTAATAACACAGAAACGATGTCTTAAATTCTTCCATTTGTGGGCTTTGATTAGAAACTCTTACCAGATTGCCAGAGTACGCTGTGACCCTAACTCATGTTGAATACATATCCAGATGACTTTTCCTTATCTCTGGGTATGAGAGCTTGTTTCAGCTGAGTCTCACACTCTGCGTTGCTATGTATTCACCTTCCACAGGAAACACTCCTGGGTTTTGTGGAGATCCAGGGACCCCAGCACATGGGTCTCGCCTCGGGGATGAGTTTAAAACAAAGAGTCTCCTGCGCTTCTCCTGTGAGATGGGCCACCAGCTGAGGGGCTCCCCGGAGCGGACGTGCCTGCTCAACGGCTCGTGGTCAGGAGTGCAGCCTGTGTGCGAGGGTGAGGATCCCCCTTGAGCCTTTAAACCACTAGCTCATTCTAAGTAGGTGAGCACAGTTCCCTGACACCCTTAGAGGCTGATGTGATGTACGATTAGATGATGAGAGTGTCATTAAAAATCACCAGTGAGCGCCCGGCAGTACCCGGCCGTCCGAGAGATCCCACAGCACTGGCCCCCGTAAACTTTGTAGCACAAATGGTGGCTCCGCCCCTCTGAAGACAGACAACCCAGGGTCTGGACGCTGGCGTGAGGGGGTGCTGGTATTCGACCCCCTGCATCTGAAGAAGCAGGTGGACTGCTCGCGTGGCGTGGATAGAGATCCACATCTGCTGAGCTCGGTGTCACTGCAGCCTTTCTGATGTAACGTGCCGAGGGAGTCGAGATGGCGTTCGTAGACGCTACGATGCTTTTAAAATCAGTTCACTGATAGTATCCTCTCTATAAAGCAAATGGAATAAAATTGCCAAAGCAAGTCCCATAAATCCAATGTGCTTTAAACAGGCTACATTTAAAAATGGTTATGAAATCAAGACACAGAATATGGTGAAATTTTAACTTCCAATGAAAAATATGTATTTCTCTTCTAGTGACCCTAAACTTAGTCTCCTTTTTTGTTTTTTCTCCCTTCTTTCTTATTCCTTTGTTCCTCCCTCCCTCTCTACCCCCCCATCTGTTTTTTAATTTCTTTCTTTTGCACTAGGGATTGAATCCACAGGTACTCTGCCACTGAGCTACACCCCCACGCCCTCTTTTTTTTTATGCCTAGGTGAAATCTGTGATTCTCCTGCCTCAGCCTCCTGAATGGCTGAGATTACAGGCACGCACCACTGTGCCTGGCCTGTTGTGTTTCACTCGGTTACAGTTACCAGTGAAAGTGTTTTCTGACATCCACCAAAAAGGAAAGAAAAATCTTAATCACTAATTACTGTATAGAATATAACATCTGCGGGGGGGCTTTCTCATATGAGGATGACGTGGTCATGAGAGAATTTATTTATCAGCAATGTATTTGCTTTTAAATTAAGTGAAATATTTTTAGTAGTTATCCCACTGATTTTGACATTGTCCCTCCCTGGGCGACATGAAGGCTTACACTCGGATCTTAGTAGGAAATATCAGAGCACAAAAAGCACCTGCTCTTTTGTTGGTTGGTTAGGTCATGAACTCGATGGCATGGGTCTCCTTCCCCTGACGAACTTCCTGGAAGCTGTCACTTGTGCACGATACCCGCTGAGTGCTGGGGACACATGAATGTTGTGGAATGCACAGTAGCCTCCAGCGGCCCAACACCTTGGTCTTTTGCAATATGAAGTTTTAATTGTTATCCTAGTTATCATACATCTTAGAACCTAAGAGCATCTCCTCTGTCTTCTGCTTTTGGACTGGTCAATATTTCTCAATGCAAGACCAACCAGGAAACTGCTGATTGGTCTGTATTAGGAAGGATTCAGATCCTTAAGGGAAGAGGGTTGCAATTGATTAGTTATGTCTGCTGTGGGTCAGGAACAGAAGTTCCAGCATGTATGCTCGGTATAAGATGCAGCTCAGCTTGGTGTGCAAGTGTACTTTTTCAATTTCATAAGAAAGGTAACTTCCTCAAAGTGCAGAATAGTGACTTCTGAGTCCTACAGAAATTTTTCAGTAAGTTTTCTTCCATACTTTTAAGAGAAATGTATCCTTGTTCTAAAGCTAGCTTTGAAGGTGGACCAAATAAATATGTAAGTATATTATCTAATATATCGATCATTCTCAAGAAGTCTCAGGGTACATTCTTGTTTAAATCCAACAAGGGCTGCAAACCTTATTTGCCTGCCTAATGTGACTGGAGTGTGAAAGACCAGAGCAATCATCTGGTAAATAGGCCAACCAAAGTGGTGAGAGCAGTGGAGTGACTTACCTCCTTGGAACGGGCCACAGCAGCCTGGTGAGATGTGCAGGCTGATGGAGTGCAGGCAGTGAGCACTCAGGGCGCAGACCTGTCGCACCAACACCATTGAGTGAGGTGTCAGTGACTGTAAGTGGCTGTGAGAAACTGGGAGAGTCACAGAGCAAAGTTGGTGAAGGTGATCACACAGCTGCCGTTCGGTCTGACTGTCTGGGGAGCCCGTTCTATAAAACAGTTTGGGCCAGTCTTTCAGACATGGTTTTCCAAGGGAATTGTCCTGGAGATGTGTTATGTGACCAATTTGCCCAGATTTTGAAAACCATAGTCAGTGTGCGAAAGGGACACTTCTGAGCTACTAATAGCATAAAGATACCTTTAAAAATCCACATTAACTCTCTTTTGGTGTCAAATAATGTTGGATCCCAAAGTAGGAAGAGTTTGAATTTTCAGTGTCTTAACTCATGTTTAGATTAGTTCAAAAGCAACGAACTTCAGAAAGGATGAGGTGAAAATGCAGGTTTTCATCTGCCTCCGATCTATGAGATCGATCCACGAGTCGTGGTAGATGCACACTAATGCCCCAGGTCGGCTCGCCCCCTGACCTCGGCCTTCGGCCTCTGCGCCCGTCACTCAGCGGCGGTCACGCCCTGTGCTTGCTGTTCTGCTCTCCCACAGCCGTGTCCTGTGGGAACCCTGGCACGCCCACCAACGGCATGATCGTCAGCAGCGACGGCGTCCTCTTCTCCAGCTCCGTCATCTACGCCTGCTGGGAGGGCTACCAGACCTCGGGGCTGACCACGCGGCACTGCACGGCCAATGGCACCTGGACCGGCGTGGCTCCCGACTGCACAAGTTAGTGGCAGACCCTGGGGTGGACCCCGGACACTGCTGTGATATCTCTGTGCCGAGAAAGACGAGCATGATCTCAAAATGTCCTATTGAATTTTTAACGTACATACAGAAAAAAGAGGGAAAAGTACTCCCTCGGTATTAGGATTCTCTTCATTAGATACTTTAAGATTGTCGACTACTCTGTTATCTACATGGTTCAAGTTACTTTAAACAGCCAAGCATGTTCTGTGCTGTTAAACAGATGCAATAAAGGAAAGAGAAAAGAGGCAAAGCTCTCTCCATAGACCATTTAGTCTACAGAGAAATAAGATGTTCGGTTCTCCAACCACTGCCTGCTTTGTGTCCTCGGCCAGCTTCCTGTGATTACACACCAGGCCTGAGCAGGGACAGCTGAGGCAGCAGCCAGTGTCCCCACAGCAGCCGCCAGTAGAATAGGAATAAGTGATTCCAAACACACGGCCTGCTGACGGGGTGATAGTCATCAGGCCGAGGCGAGCAAGGCTTCCGTGATTCACTGCTTAATGGCTTGAGTAGCAGCTCAGAGAGTAACTTGAATAGCCACCAGGACTCATTCACGCTAAGCTAATTTCATGCCTCTCTGGTTCTTCTTTGTTACCTGCCTCTAGTTATAAGCTGTGGTGATCCAGGTTCACTGGCCAACGGCGTCCAGTTCGGGGCTGACTTCACCTTCAACAGGACGGTGACCTACCAGTGCAACCCCGGCTACCTCATGGAACCCGCCTCGTCCGCCACCATTCAGTGCACCAGAGACGGGTCGTGGAATCAGAGCAAACCTGTCTGCAGAGGTGTGTGCTCCTGTTTGTTGGTCTTGCTAAGTCGTGGAGACGTCTTTGAAGAACTCATTTCCTTTAATTTTGCAAGTGTTCACAAAGTCATTCTGGAAGCCAGAAATTCTAGAATTCCTGATCACCCATTTGCAAATCTCGGTCACTGTGTTTTCACAGCAGATTAAGGCTGGTGTTGCGGATGGGGCAACTGTCACCACAGAGAGGTGTCGTGGACTTGGGGTCAAGTCAGGAATGGAGGCGGGAGGGTTCCGAGGATGGTCGTCCTGCCTCTAGAGGGCGTGGCTATAGCTGTGGGAACAGCGGGCAGGTCAGCACACGGCCAGTCACCTGAGACTGACAGAGAGGGGTAGCGCCACGAGGGTTTGTAGGCTGGAGGGAAGATGGCCCACGTACTGAGAAGACCTCGGCTCATAGCCCTGGGCTCTGGGGGGGACAGGCTCACTGCCTTCTGGGTGATTCTGGCAGCAGAGGGAGTGGGCTGGCCTCACGGTGACTGGGAGCAGGGGTGTTGGAGGGCGGGGTTCACGTGGTTAGGAGGCCCCTCCTGCCCTGCCCTCTGCTGACCAGGAAGGGTGGGAGGGGAGCTTGAGAGCTGTGGTGGTCCAACACAGCAGGGCAGGAGGAGCAGAGAGGGCCGCGAGCCGGGCCTGGATGCCCGGGGCCCTGAGGGCAGGTGCTCCTGTGGGTTTGCTGTGAGGCTTCAGAGACCCCGTGCCTCCATCCTCCCTGGCCCTGCCTGCTCCCAGACCCGCTGCTCTCTCCTCACCTGGGGACCAGGGTCCTTCCTCACACCCCTGGTCCTTTCTACCAGAGCTCCTGGCACTAAGTCCACCAGGTGGCAGCACAGAGTCAGCGTGTTCTGGCACACAGCCATGTGGGCCTAGATGGTCGGTGGACTGGCCTCCAGAACTCACGGACCCTCCTGCAGACCTCCCTCCTCCCCAGACCCCTATCTCACTCATGGCCAGCACCATGGTCCACAAGGCCCTTCGAGACCAGACTCCCCACCTTTCTGTCTCCTTCCCCTTGAAACTTTCTCTGAAGGTTCACCCATCACCCGCTGTGAACTGTTGCTCATTCCCGTTTCCACCTGGGGCCTATCCCTAGATGCTCCCTCTGCAGAGAGCAGCTGTCCACCAAAACCACACCTGTAGATTCTCAAGAAGCCTCTAGAGTGGGGGAGGCAGATCCGCGGAGTCCCTAGGAGCCCAGAGAGCAGACCTCAGGCCCCAGGCTGAGGAAGCCCCAGCAGGTGTTCCACAGGTCCTTACTCAACCTTCCTGCACTGGCTTTAAGTGCTCAGCATTGGATGAACTGGCTGAGTCTTCCAGAAATTATGTGTTATCTTTAAATAAATGAAAGTTACGAGGGAAAGGAGGAAGTTTTACTACCTCTGTGTATGAAACCAAAGGTTTCATTGATGGTGGTGTTGCCAAGTCTGCATTTGATTTGTCCTTGGAACCAGCATAAAAAGACATAAGTGAAATTAAAATGTCTCTTCTCTTTGGCTCTGTGCATATGGAGAGCGCCATGTTCAATCCTGCTTTCTTTTGTATCCTGTTATGCTTTGACTTGACTCTGCTTTTGTACAGTTGACCTAAGCTAATGAAGAAATACAGCAGAAAAATTGTGTTATTTTATTTCTGTCTTCCTCAGTAGTTCTTTTATTTGAAAAAGAAGATGATCCTATGTAGATGTCCTTTGCGACTTAGGGGTGATTAGAACGTGGCGCGTGTGCGTGACGGCCGTGGGAGGCTCCGGGCGTCTCACTGCTTGTTTTTGGACACAGCTGTCCTGTGCAGCCAGCCTCCTCCGGTGCTGCATGGGAAGGTGGAGGGAACGGACTTCCGCTGGGGCTCCAGCATCAGCTACAGCTGCGTGGACGGCTACCAGCTCTCCCACTCGGCCATCCTCTCGTGCGAAGGCCACGGGGTGTGGAAAGGAGAGGTCCCCCAGTGCCTGCGTAAGTGCTGCACTTCTCGCAGATCCAGCCACACACACCACGGGGTGGCTGAGGGTCACAGCGATGCGCAGCTGTGGCCAGTCACTGCGCGTAGCATCTCAGGGTGGGGTCTGCCTTGCCCGAGGGCAGGTGCTGTCCTCCAAGAGCTAACGGAACCCTGCAGCAGGCCCGACTGTGGAGCTGCGCGGGCACGCAGGTGATGTCTCCCGGTTGCTGTCCACAGCCGTGTTTTGTGGAGATCCCGGCACTCCTGCTGAGGGCCGGCTCAGCGGGAAGAGTTTCACCTACAAGTCCGAAGTCCTCTTCCAGTGCCAATCTCCGTTTCTCCTCGTGGGGTCCTCGAGAAGAGTCTGCCAAGCCGACGGCACATGGAGCGGCGTGCAGCCCACCTGCATCGGTACGTGCAGGGGTCCCCAGAGTTTGGGGAGGTCAAGGGACAGGACTCTGCATTCTCCAGCCAGCCGGGTCCTTGGTGGTTACTCGGGGCTCTGCAGAAGGTGCTGAGTGGCTAAGCATCTGCAGCCCCTCCCGCCTGCCCTGGCTCAGCCTCTGCCAGCTCACCAACCAGTGTCTGGCCGCAGTGGCACTTTCCCACCAGGAGGCCCCTGCAAGACGTGGGCGTGACTGGCCCTGTAACAGCCCCGGCCAGGCAGACTCACCCCACTGTTGGGTTGATTGCCATCACCCAGTTTTGTTGAGCTATCTTCCTGCAAATTTATAGGGGAAAAAAACGGGCTTGTCATCTTGGTTATTTTCTTAGAAGTCAAATAATATCTACTTAAAAATCAAGACAGTTTTAGAAAAATTTTATTGGAGATTTTTCTCCCTGACATTGTCTTCTGAATTAAACTACTGCTACCTGGTAGCTATTTCTATGCTAAATGTGGTTTTCCTCCCCTTATGGTTACTTGCTACAGAAAACAAATTGTAGCAAGTTGTCTCTCTTTTTTTTTTAATTCAGTTGTCAACGGACCTTTATTTTATTGATTCATATGTGGTGCTGAGAACTGAACCCAGTGCCTCACACATACTAGGCAAGCGCTCTACCACTGAGCCACAACTCCAGCCCCAAGTTGTCTGTCTTTTAAATTTTTTTTTAGTTGAAGATGGACACAATACCTTTATCTTATTCATTTATTTATGTGGTGCTGAGGATCGAACCCCGGGCCCCACACTGCCAGGCAGCGTCCACCCCTGGGCCACAGCCCGCCCTCTCTTCTCATTTTTATTCATTTATTTATTTTTGTGAGCAGCAGGTAGCACCAGTCTTGGAGCAGGACAGTTCCTTGGCCGCTCACCTTCAACATGCTTGGGAAAGGTCACTGCTGGTCTACCTGCTGCTTCCTTTGGGACCATTAAATGTATTTCTGCTTTAGAAATCTTTAAAATTTATCAAAGAAATTTGGAAAAAATGTCATGGATGCCAGCTGAGATGGCCATTAACTGAACCCCTGTAAACCAAAAGATCACAAGAGATAATTATTGAAGATAGCATAATGTTAATCGGCAATTAATCAAAGATTAAGTGGAGGAAATTAAACCAGAGAAGGGAAAAGAACAACATATTCTTTTATATTAAAAATATACAGGGCTATTCAAAGTCTAGTAACATCAAAGATGAACATCTGAAGAGGTCTGATAGATGAAAGTTGCAATTTAGTTTTCATGAGAAACACCTTGCACATTGTCAAACAACATTCCATTGACTTTGCAAGGTCTTTTAATAACAAGGCTGCAATGTTTTAATTTTGAATTTCAGATCCTACCCACAACGCCTGCCCAGACCCTGGTACTCCGCATTTTGGAATACAGAATAGCTCCAGAGGATATGAGGTACTTCATTTTTATTTTGCAAGTTAGAGTGAAAATATGAAATGGAGTGGATTCTTAAACACGTGTGCACTTTTAGATCATATTTTATTCGTCTTACATTTTCCCAAATGAAATCCATTCCTTGAGGATTTCTGCGTGTGTTTGAACTGTCAAGTTCAGGATGACAATACAGGACTTGGTCACTACTGTCACAATGGCTATGTTAACTTCTATTTGAAAGCATACATAATTTTGTATTTATTTGTTATGCTCAAAAGTCAGTTATCAAATCAGGGTGACTTTTTACTGATTAATGTCACATCAAAGACTCCACTTAGTGGCTAGATAGAATGGGTAGCTATTAAATTCTAGAGAGAGAAACAAAAATGGAAGAAGAAATTACATTCCAGCCCCTCAGTTCAAGCTAATTTGTGATACCTGTTCTCCACATGGACTTTCAGAGCATCATGGCATATGGGCATCTGAATAGCACTTGTGAATGATCCCTTGACTTAATAAAGCAACATTAACACTACAGTTAATATGGAGAAATACTTAAAATGCAAAGCAAAGAAGCTTGAAGTCAGATCCTCACCATCCCAAGCCACCCAGTAGCTTCATGGCTCTCTGAGGAGACGACCTTGGAAGCCAAGGTTGAACACACATATTGCTTTCCGCTTAGGGACCCCATCAGTGTAGAAGGACCACTCTTCCCCGGCGGCTCCTGCCACCTCTCAGGGTCACTAGGCTGCTGTCTTATCTCTGGCGCACTTTGCTGCTCCCTCACAGCTCTCTGGCACTGCACAAGGAGGTTCCCCCCGGGGGCTGGTGGGCGGAATCTAGTGCCATTTCTATCTCGTAGGGCCTTAAACTGCAGACCAGTGCTTTCTGGTAGACAGACGTCGTTGACTCCTACCTAGGAATATTGTACAGGGCCACGTGTGGACACTGTTCTCACTGACTCAACAAAAAATGAGGTCCGATCGCCCTTGACGACAGGGTCCTCAGGACCTCCTGGCTCACGCAGCTCAGGGGGCGAGAGCGCCCGTGCCCGTCGGCGATGCCGTAAGGGAGGTTGACTGGCACCCTCCTGTGGCACGGCGCAGCCGCACCAGCACCAGCGGTGGGCATACCCGCAGCAAGCTTGCCCAGAACGCTCGGGCAGAGACGCTGTCTTGTACAGCGAGTGCTGGGTCCTGGAGACGCGCCGCCCGGCTGCTCGGCTGCTCTCTCTCCTCCCTCAGGAGAACAGGTGCTCTGTCTTCCTTCACACTGTGCGCTGGAGCCGAGCCCCCACCAGTGGGCCATGCAGCTCCGGGGCTTTCCAAATGTGCTTTCTTAACTGCGCCAACTAAGGGACTACCTTCCGCAGTCCAGTCCACAGGTCCCACAACCCTGGAGCTCCCCAGTTGGTGCACGGCGTTCACTCTGGGGAGTGTGGACCTCCTGCTGCAGTGCTCACAAGAAGGGCACTGTGCTTCCCTTCTGCCGGTGAAAGCTGCTCTCCCTGGTCTTCCAGCTGCTAAACTGCAGCGAGTTCACCAGGAGCGCCAGTGAGGCTGCAGGAAGGCCCCCCAGGACTGGGTAGAGGCCCTCTGGGGGAGGGTGACAGGCCAGCCCTTCTCACCACGACCAACAGTCTCCATCTGAAGTTCTGATAAATTTGAAGTTTTTCTTTGTGCACGCGCACCTCTGTCTATCCAGTGCTCAGAGCAGCAGCCCTCACTGTTCAACCGTCTCCTCATACTTGACTACAGTTGTTTCCAACCCCCACCAGGGCGCTGTGGTCTCAAGCCCGTGGGAAGGCAGACACAGGAACGCAGGGTCTGGTGCAAGTTCTCCGCGCACATGTCAGGGTGTGTCTTTGTCTCTGGACTCTTTCTTGATACGTCAGGAGAGATTTAGGGAGCAGCCAGATCCCGGCAGAGCAGACGTGGGTGCAGACCTGCCTTGTTCTGGCAGCCGTCCCTTTACATCCACCGCCTGCTCCTTTCCTGCAGGTGTAAAGGGTCACAGATGATCCTTGGTGCCCTCAGCACTTGCTCGTAGCTCATTCTTCAGAAAAAATGTTTAGCAGTCACCAATCCCTGGGGATCTTGCCTATTCTGAAGTGCCAGAAAGATGGTCAGGGACTCCTTCTGAGAGCAGGAGCAAGTCAGCACCCTGGGAGAGTTAGTAGAGGTGGTTTTCTAATAAATATCAGCTGTTCAAACTGTGAGTGGCAGTAACAGAGGAGAAGAAACTACCCATTATCACAATCCAGGAAGCGAGAGCCCCAGAGTCAGAGAGGAAGTGAGCCCTCTCGGCCCAAATGGTCCCCCAGCTTTCGTGGTTCTAGGATCTTGCTCCATGCCCGAGTGGTCTGTGTCCCGAAGGATGCTTGAACGCAGAGGGAAGCGCACGTGGCGCCAACAGCAGCTTAGGAGAGTGGAGCTGGCTGGCTGCGTGGCCTGGCACCTGCTCTGGCCTTGGTTCTGTTGCCCGGCATGTTCTCCGCCCCTGACGCCTCCCGGCCTTGCTCCAGGTCGGGAGCACAGTGTTTTTCAGGTGCAGGAAGGGGTACCACATTCAAGGCTCCACCACGCGGACCTGCCTCGCCAACCTGACGTGGAGTGGGCTGCAGACGGAGTGCATACGTAAGTGGGCCTCTGCCCCTCCCACCCCGGCACCCCTCCCGCTGCTGGGAAGCGCCTGCCTCAGGCACGGGGACAGCGTCCCGCTCCTCCTGGACAGCTTCCTGGTCTGAACTGGGCGAGGCTCACAGTTTGGGTCTTAGAGCAGCTGCAAGGCCAGGATCTCGTTGGTGACGCCAGTTGTCAGCCCCAGACTGGCAAGAGGGAGGGCAGGGTCTGTGGTCCATGCTTAGCAAGCCCTCCAGCTGACAGCAGCCGGGTTAAAGCCAGAAACCCGAGGCAGGTGCCTCCACATTGCCTGTTTCCCAGAGAAAGCATTCCTGCATGAGATTACTCCTCTCCTAAGTTTGTGTGACCCTGTGTTGTGTCAGAGAACAAGTATAGACGTTTAGACTTTTTGTTATTGATAAGAATGCACCACTGAAATAGGACCAAATTTAATTTTGTGATTTAATCATGAGAATTAGAAAACGTGTTGTATGGATGAGTCAGAAATCTGCTGTTCATTTCCCCCATCATTAATTTACCAAAACACTGCATCTTACTCTGGCTTTAAGCATAAAGCATCAGGAGAACATTATGAAAAGTTATTTCATTAGAATGTAAGGTTTTGCATAGAATGATTTTCTATGTATATATTAAAATTCTCAGATGTGTAGTTAATTTAAATCTGTCATCTCTACATCACCACTCAAATGCATGGTCTATGTATATGTGCACATACTCACTCACGTACATACCCATTAAGCCGTGCTTCTCCATGTAAAATGGAACTTGCAAGAACTCATCATCTAAGTTTGAAAGTCTGCTAAAATATGAAATATTGGCAATACTTAAAGCAATTGCATTCAGAATTTTAAAATTGTAAATTGGTTTTATAGTAATCTACCATATGGATAGATTACTGAGACATATGGGTAAAGTTTATAAAAAGTGAGGCTAGTTGAAATATATAAGCATTGCAATAACATCTATTCCTAAATTATATTTGTAAAGAAAATAAGAATCTATATTTTAATGAAGTCTCTAAGTGCACATCAAATCTTTACCACTCACTTAATTGAATAATAATTTTCCAAATTGCCACCTGGCAAGAATCAAGCTGTGTTTCTGAGTACATGTCAGTCTGCATGTGCTAGTTTATAAGATTGGTCATCTGAGGATTTTTCAATATTACTTATCTTAACTGCACAGCAAAAGTGTCCTGGTATTTCAGAACTCGGACCTCTACTCTAAATCTCTACATATAATTCTGTGTTCATGTCATACACAAAACCACCCACTCCATAGCCATTTCATACTGCTCACTGTTTGTCTCTGCGGACACGCATGTTACCTCTGCAGTAAGGCGGCCTCCGTGTTTCCTAACGGGGTGAATGCCATTTCAGCTCACGCCTGCCGGCAGCCAGAAACCCCGGCACATGCGGATGTGAGGGCCATCGACCTTCCTGCTTTCGGCTACACCTTGGTGTACACCTGCCACCCGGGGTTCTTCCTGGCAGGTGGATCCGAACATAGGACATGCAAAGCAGATATGAAGTGGACGGGAAAGTCACCTGTGTGTAAAAGTAAGTTGTTGATCCCGGTGTGAAGGTGCATTCCTGAGAGAGGGGAGGAACGTCCCCTGCCCAGCAGCGAACCAGCAGCTCTGAGGCCCGGGAGCAGCAGCAGGAGGGGCATCCTCCCGGCCTCAGCTCCCTGTGTGTGAGCTGTGTGTGGATGTGCACATAGTGAGTGCTCGAGGCATACAGCAGGGTTAAGTGAACACGTAGACTTCTATCTACATCTTAAGCAAAAGAGAAGTGCTGTTTGACTGCAGAAAAGTATTATGAGTTAGAAAAATAATAAACAATACATTTTCAGAAAATGTGCTTCTTAAAACTGAAGATGCATAAATAACTATTACCAAGTGTCTGAGAATATATAAATGATACTACCTGTGTTTTTTTAAGTCCAAAAGCTGTTTGGTGGTGGAGTGTACGTTTATATATTCTTAACATTCGTTGTACTTTTTTAAATCACAAAAGCAATCAGCATGGAAAGGATGCTTTAATCACAGATCTGTGTGCTTACAAATGAGAATAGCCCATGGGTCAGAACCACATGGTCTGCAGGTTTGCCTTGAGTCTGGACAGTGGGAACCGAGTTTGTGGAGCGCGCAATTTCAGCGACTTCAGCCTTGGGTTCCTGGAGCCCATTTCGCAGAGCTCTCAGGTTAGGGATTTTTAAATACTCCCCTTTCCCTTCCCTGTCAGAGCAGATGAATACAAGCTTTTCAAAATCATCATTTGCAGTTTGATCTGTAACTATAAAAGCCAAGAGACTGTAAATAAGTCTAACTCGATAGACTGAATGAACTCGAAGTTCCTCCGTGCCAGTTGATTGGGGGCCCTGGGACACAGAGGGTTGGAATCCTGGATACCTGGGGTTGCTCCCCCTAGCGTGAGGTGGTGTCCCCCACAGGGTGCCAAAGGCTGACCCAAGCCACCCTCATTTGCAAGGCTCTCTGTTGTAGCACCTGAGTGGATTTGCCCGTGAGGTGAGTGTGCCCTGACTCTCCCCATGGAAGACAGTTTCCAGGACACACAGGACACTCTGCTGTCCACACACGGGCATAAGATGCATACGTATACCGTAGTCATATTTGGTACATTTAAAAAATCTGGAGAAAGGAAAATTGCTTCAATTTGACATTTTTTCAGACTTATTAAAAAATAAATGTTTTTGAAAATGATAATTTGTCTTTTTACTTGTAGGTAAAGGAGTGAGAGAAGTTAATGAAACAGTTACTAAAACTCCAGGTTTGTATACCAGAACAGTTATAGATTTCAATCAAATTAAGTGATTTGTTCTCTCCTTATTCTGCACAGTGAAACAATTCTGAGCATTTAAATTTCTGAATTCATTCCACCGGGCAAGGTAGCCTTCCAGTGATCAGGAACCCCACGCCTGCGCAGATTGCTGTTCTGCTCGCCACAGTGGTTTGTGAGTGGAACAACATTGTGTGCAAGGGAAGCCCTGGGCATGCTTGCTCACAGTTTGCTTCCAGCAGAGGCAGACGACAGTCTGAGCCCACATGTGGTATGATGGAGAGCCTTATAAATAGGGTTGCAGGCCTTGCTCTGCACCAGGGAGCTGGCCCAAGCGACGTCACAGTGTGCACGGTCATTGCAGCAGCTCACATGTGCAGCCCCATTGTTCAAGAATCTGCATGATCCAGGACCTCTGCCTTCCAACAAACTCACTATAGCCTGTGGCATGTGGCACTACTCAGCGCATCATGCAGTGAATCTGGAAGGTGCAGCGCTGTTTCCTAAGGGAGGTCTCCGTTACCTGGCACCACTTGGCAAAGTGGTTTGGCTTTGGATATTATTTCAGCTTAAAAACTGTCCCCACATTAAATTCACTGAAGCCGAGTTTGTTTGTTTTAAGCAGAAATAGTCTTTGTAAACAGACGAGGTCATTTGACGAGCGTTTCCCTTACCTGGGTGTTGATTCTGGTTTCTTGGACAGGATGCGCTATGTTGAAGTCAGTGTGGAAGGAAAGTTGTAATTCAGTGCTGCACAATGAATTCTTAGATAGGCAAATTGTGGGACCAGAGGACTCTCCACTCTACATGATGATGAAAAATAAAAAGCCATCTTTCCCCGCTACTTCATTCAAATTTCACAAATCAAGCACAGGAATCGATATCATCCAGGCAACTCTTCCTTTAATGAAAGAAACACGGTGTTTTGTTGTTGAGTGTTTCTTATTTTGTGTTTAAGGTATTGAAATATCTACATGTGCTTTTTGTAGGCACAAACGGCATTGTCAGGGTAACGTCCCCCCTCTGAGGGAGGTGCTAACTACATATGGTCCACCCTAGTGCAGCTCTGCTATTGGCTGTGGTACATTTGCAAACTACCAGCAGAAAGTCAAGTGGCAAGGACCAAAAGAGAGCATGCTACCCCAGGACTCATGGTCACAGCTGAATCCAGAGAAGTGGCTCCTGAGCCCGGTTCTACCTCAGTCTGCCCAGCTAGGCTCGCCCAGTACTGCGAGACACCCACCCCTGTGGAGGGAAGGGCTGGGCGCACACAGGAGTATCCTCAGCTGAGGGTCGCAGAAACCAGTCGTGAAAAACAATCTGGACGTGGTTCTAGAGGCTGTCGATTTCAGTAAACTAAAGCATTTGGGGGTTGCCAGCTAAAACCAGGGCCTCTGGACCTGCTGTGGACTTCAGTGTTTAATGTCAGTGGTCTGTAAGTATCTCAGACACTTGTGTTGCCTTGTCATTTTAACTTGATTTTATTATTTGTTTCTTTATTGTAAAGCTGGGTTTACTCGAAGCCCTGGGAAGCTTTACTCTGCTCTCATGCTTCTCTTGCTAGGTTGCTTGCAGGCTCAGCTTGTCCTGGGAGACAGGAAAGTGGCCAATGGGCTTCAGAGAGAAGGAGGGACGTTGTTGTGACCCCATGATTTTTTCACGTTAATCAGATTTACGGAAACTATTTTCAGAGAGAAATAAATCATTCTTTCTACCTAGCAACTCAATGTGTTCTGACCAATTCTGCTTACAGGGGACTTGTCTAATTAAATAATGTTGGTACGTGATGAAGGCCACCAGGAGAGAACCTTAATGAAACCATTGACGTAGACCTTTACATGGTGATACTGTTGATTTCCATGGTAACACTGGGAAATGGCAGGGTTTCATACACAATTGCTAGCTGAGATGGGAAAGAGAAGAGAAGTGTGATATTTTCCACAAATTATGAAAATGAACTGTATCGGTAACCTCTGCACACCTCCTCCCTGACCTACTGCATCCGTGTGAAAAAGACTTCACGCCTTTTATTTCTGAATTCAATAGATGTATACAAAGGGGCAGCTGAGACGATCTCTTCTCCCTTTCTTACTGACTTTGGGAAGTTTTGCACAAGGAGACCCGGGTAGCGCAGAGCGGCCTGGGTGCGGGCGTTGGCTCCACTGGCAGCGCAGAGCCCTGAGCCAACGAAGCCCACTTGTCTTCACAAGCTGGTGCCAGTCCGCGTGCTGGGAAGCACAGGCTTGCCGAGGGCAGGCACACCTGGCCGATGACATGTGACGGTTCCTCTGAGTGGATGTGAGGGAGTATCAGTTTAGCACTTCCTACTGAGCAAGGAAAATGTGGGTAGAAGCACACCCCACGCCAGGCCTAGGAGGCTGGCCTCGCGGGCGTCCCGGGCTCTGTCCAGCAGGGCAGCAGTTGTGGCCTGCTCTTGCACCGGGCCAGTCTCTCCTGACTGGCACACGAGCTGCGAGCGCTCAGGGCCCCAGCTCACCTCCTTCTCTTGACGGTGGTCTCTCGCCGAGCAGGGGGGCCGTCTGAGCTTGAAGCGCCTGGAGGCCTGCCGCACGCTGACATCTTCTGTCCCCTCCCCACAGTTCCTTCGGATGTGTTTTTCATCAATTCGGTGTGGAAGGGATATTATGAATATTTAGGAAAAAGGCAGCCTGCAACCCTAACCGTTGACTGGTTCAATGCGACCAGCAGCAAGGTGAACGCGACCTTCGCAGCAGCCTCCCAGGTGCAGCTGGAGTTGACAGGTAGGCTCTGAAGGGCTGGGTCAGGAACCGGAGCAGCCTCGGTCACTGCCTGCCAGAGGGCTCGGGGGCGGGCGGCGGTGCTCTTGCTGGGTGGCCTCGCTGGCACTGTCTATCGGCACTGGGTAACCATGGCTGATGATCCACATCATCGATATGACGGGAGCGTGTTGCCACCGTCAAGGTCACAGAACTAGTACAACAAAGTGCGCAATTTCCTGAGAGTGTGTGCAGAATGTTGAATGCAGGATCTGATGTTCGTCTCTAGGTCCGCGTCTCTGAATCTCATTCTCTTGATGTCCTTCCTCTTAACTCACAAGCTCCTCCTGAGTTTTGTCTCCACAGATGACAAAATTAATGGAAAAACAAGCTCTGGTTTCTATGCCAGACGCACACATTCACATTCTCAGCACTTCATATCTATGGCTTTTTCATTCTTATGTAAATCCTGTGCTGCAAGTTCCCTTATTTGATACACACACACACACACACACACACACACACACACATACACATACACTATATGTTTGTGTGTGTGTGTGTGTGTGTGTGTGTATTTTTTTTAACTGATTTAAAAGAGAAAGAGGTAGAGTTGGTCTCAGGAACATTAAGTAGCTCTCCTTCAGAGGCATATTTGAACTTAACAGTCAGAATCTGAGCCCTGCTAGTCACAGACATGCTCAGTCTCCTTCATGCTTAAATTGAGTGACTTTTGCCCCACTCCCGCTTCCTGTAACTGCATACACTTGCCCACACTGACTCCTAAAGGCTTGGAGTCTCCCTGAATCACCCACGGGATGCAGCCCTGACTCTGAATGCCAGGAGGCCTCACAACGCCACCCCTCACCAATCGACAGACAACTCGTCTTTGGGAAGCATGGTGGCAGGTCAAGTTTTCCCATCCTGCACATCTCATTTTCCTGCTTCCTTGGATAGGAAAACAGGGGAAAATAGCCCACATTCCCTGCATTGGGAAAAAGAAAGTGTCCCTAGCTCCAGATGTCAGCAGGGTGTGCCCCTGGCTTGTGCGCTTCTGGGCTCAGGACCCCAGACTTCCTTGTGCTTTGTCCATGGGAATGAACAAATACTGAGACCAGGTGCTGAATGTCTGGTTGTGTCGGAATAAACTGAGGAGCTTTAAACATGTACATTCCTCAGCTTCACCCAAAGCGTTTGGACCTTTCTCCACACAGAATCGGAGATTTGAATTTTCCCCAAGATCAGGCCCCCACAGGATTCAGTGCACCCAGACTCCATGGATCACTGTTGGGAAGTCTGTGGTTAGGACTTGGGGGAGCAAGTCCCAGGATACCCAGCCTTCACACAGCCCAGCTTGACCAGAGTGAGGGGCCAGGTGAGGTGGACGCCGGGAGTTCACACTGGGACAGTGGACTCCTCCTGGATGCTGCTGTCCAGGCCTCGTAACACCCTCAGGAAGGGGACTGTACCTCTCCTGCAGCTTCTGGAGCTGGGTCCAGAGATTCAGAGGCTCGGTGGTTTGCTGATGGTGGGACAAGGTGCCCAAAGGAGAGGGTGGGGAGCTCCTTCTCGTCTGTGGACATGGGCTTCCCTCCTGTGTCTGGTGGAATGGTGGGAGCTGTTCCTGGCACTTTAGAGAGCTGCTTCTCTGGTCTGGGTTAGTGGGAACCAACTGCAGCTTTTCTCAGAAACTTCCAGCACCGCTGCCTCAGCCACCCGTCTCTACGGGGAGGTGGTGCAAGCCGCCTAGCACCCCTCTGTGTGCTGGTTTACTTCCTCTGTGGGCGACTAGAGGCAGGTACAGCCCGCCGGCAGCACGAGGGTCTCTGAACTCCACCCAGGTGGAGCAGGTGGGTGCGACCTCGTCCACCAGTGCTCCGCGCAGCGGCTGTGCCCGGCGTCCTCACTGGCCGGCTTCCCGTGCTGGTCCCGCAACAGTGGCCCACGTCATCCCTGCGAGGAGCTGTATTTGAGTTACCTTGTGGTCTGGTTTTTTCCTACATATTCCTGTCCTCAAAAGTCAATAAAATACGGGTGAAAAGTTCTGGATCTTTCCATCGGAAGGATGTGACCCCTCACTCCCGTTCCTCCTGGCCTAGGTCGGGGAGGGGAATCGGGTCCATCAGGGACACACCAGCTGGCGCTTTCGGGGAAAGCACTGGGGCCAGGACTCAGAAATCAACCAGAACTTCCGTTTGGCTTTCGCGAGCTCTGGCTCCGCTCCTCTTGCTGTGCTCACGTCCAAGGCTGAGGCGGCCGCGGGTCGCCCCTGCAAGTCCCCAGGGGGGACTGATGCCCTGCGTCATCTCTCCACAGGTGTCTACAAGAAGGAGGAGGCCCACCTGCTCCTGAAGGCTTTTCACATCAAAGGCCCCGGAGACGTCTTTGTGAGCGAGTTTGACAACGACAACTGGGGTCTCGACGGTTACGTAAGTGCTGCCTGAGGTCTCCCTGCACCACCAGCTCGGGCCAGAGGGAGGGTCGCCCACCAGGACGCTGGGCAGGGAGTCATTCTGCTTGGGGAACTGGTGTCCCCTTGGCAGCAGGGCCACCTCACCCTGCATTTCATAGTGGTGGAAACCAGTCCCCAAATGAGCATCAGCTGGTCAACAGTGAAGCAGCTGTCCCGTCAGGGTCAGGGCAGGCCTCGAGCCAGGGTGTCTCCCCAGCCACGTCTCTCCCCGGACAGCAGGGCAGCCCCTTCTCAGGACCCCGTGCAGCTGCTCTGAAAGATCGTGCAGTTGAGTCGTCTGGTGTAGGTCCTGGTCACTGGGTGACAAGGAGCCCGGCCCTGTGTGGCGCACAGCCAGTGGCTGGGCCCGAGGGGGTCTCGCGTCACGGGGGCGGTATTATCAATGCATAGGTCCGTCTCCCTGTTGGAGGGGCGGTTGCCACACTGCCACCTTGAGTGGCTCAGCATGAATCCAAGTTAGCTGAAGTCGCTGTCCCGAGTTCAGATCCCAACTGTAAATACGTCACTAGCACCAGGTGGAAGGTCAGACCTGGAGCGAGACGTCTGCCTAGGGCGCGCCGCAGGTCTGCTTTCCACACGTTCCCATCCTCCCTCTTCCCGATTACCAGGTGTCCTCAGGACTTGAGAGGGGAGGATTCACTTTCCAAGGGGACATACACGGGAAGGACTTCGGGAAGTTCAAGCTGGAGCGGCAAGGTAAGCTGCAGGAGTCCCGCTGTGGCCGCGCCAAGGGAGGCAGGAGGGCGAGGTGCCCACAGAAACCGCGCAGCACCCCTGGGAACGAGTGCAGAACTCACGGAGGGCCCAGCACCTTCCACCGTGAGCGGCAAACTCTTTCAAAGAGCAAAATAGACCAAAAAATAAATAAATAAATAAATAAAAAGCTGGGAATGAGGCGCCCAGCACATCACAGGTGGAATTAGTATCCTTCTGTATCAAGAATATTTTAAATTAAGGGCAAAAACAATGGAACTCAAGTTAAAAATGAGCAAACTCTACCACCCTAAGAAAACCATGGGTTGTTAAAAGTGAACAATAAATAAATAAGTAAGTAAGTAAAGCAGAGTAGTCACAAGGGGCCAACACCCCTATGAAAGATCCTTCAAAGTATGTATCTGTGCAAAGCATCAAAGGTCACGTTCAGTCGCCAGGATGCGCAGCTTAACACGAGGTGCCAGCGATCCCAGGACGCTCAGGCCGTGGCTCCGGGGCCTGCGAGTGCACTTCTGTGGCTGGAGTCCTCTCACCCCGCAGCCTCTCCAGAACGTTTGGCTGGCAGGCGTGGCCCTTGCTCCCCACATGCAGCGGTGCTGAGTGGAGAGGTTTCATAGTTAGAGTAGCTCCCACAGGCTACGCAGGGCTGGCAGGGAGCTGTTCCAGCAAACACGTTGTGGGGGACGGCATTGACGGGAAGCGGTGCACTCAGCATCTTGGGTGCAGCGAGTGAGGCCCGTGCACCGCGGGGTGTTCCTGGCCCGCAGGAGAGCTTCCCACTGGGCACAGCCTCCGTCCTTTGGTTTCCTCTCCCTTCTGATTTTGACCTGGGGCCGAGCAGGAAGGTGAAGGGAAGGGCCGCTGCCCAGCGCGCCTTGCCTTCTGCAGTCTGACAGGAAGAGCGCGGGGCTGCTGAGCCCGGGAGGGAGCGCAGTCAGCTCGCTGTGGCGTGGTCCGCACCAACCTGCCGGCACCAGCACAGCAGGAGAGGCACCTTACATCGGGATCGGCGCTTGTTGCTGCCAGGTTGTTGGAACTCCTTTGTACTCGACCGGAAGCAGGCAGGGAACACGCTGATTTATGAAGAAGGTCGCCGCACAGAGGAACAGCGGGCAGAACCCTGTGACGGTGACCACGGACGACCTCCTGCCCCAGGACCCACCCTGGTCCGGGCAGGCCAGCCTGCGCCTCAGCGCGTGCGCAGGAGGGAAACCGCCGTGCAAGGCTCTCCACCTTCGCTAACCGAGGGCGCCATGGAGCGGACCATGCTGCCAGCAGGGGTGGCGGCCCCCCAGGGTGGAGCGTGCTGTTTTGGGGTACTGGAACTGGAACAGAGGAAGCCGTAGGTGAGCGCTGCCGCCGGCGGCACCCCCCACCCTGCGCTGGATCCTGAGGCTGCCTGCCCGTCTCCCAGCAGTGAACGCTGCAGGCCAGGCAGGGTCAGTGGGTGGCTGAGTTCACTGAAGCAATGAACTGACCCAAACCAGCACTGCGCTATCACCGATTTTCTGCCCTTTGCTAAGTTGCATTTTAGCCTAACTAAAGAACAGCTTGAATTGACAATTTTTATTCTCATGTGGTGATAAGCTTATTGTCAGAAAGAGCGATTTGCTTCACCAAATAATTTGAATCTTAAGCAAGTTTCGCACTCGACTAATTAGAAAAGTGTATGTTTAAGTAACACTTCATGAAAAAGCATTTAAGAGTGATGGCTTCGAACCTACTTTGTGGATAAAAATAACCACTTGGTTGTCTCTAGTCAACAGATAAACTGCAAAAAAATAAAAAGATAATTTCATTAAATGAATGTTTAAGTCCAGTACATTTGAAGACAACTTTAGTGCAAAATCTTGTGTGAGACACTCAACATGAATTAATTTCCTTATTAAAATTGAGTGACTCCCACATACAGAGAAGGAGAGAGAATGTGTGGAGATCTTGAATCCGATGATTGGTTTCTATCCAGAAGGGAAAGGACTCCTGACTCCACAGCAAAGGAAGACACCCCCTCCCAGCATGGCAAGAGCTTGAACAGACAGTTCTCTGAAGATTTACAAAGAGCCCGTAAATGACCAATGAACTCAAGACGTCGCACATGATGGCCAGAACACCAGGGGACTCCTGTGGTTCCTGGGGCCCTGGGCCATTCCTGCCATGGGAACAAGTGGACACTATTTCACCGTCCCAAATCCAGTGCCAGGGCAAAAGCGCCCCTTGGCTTACCTCTTCCCATGCCCGTCTCCGGATGCTCAGGTTAAGAGAGAAGAGGGACCTGGCATTTTCCCTTCACATTAAGTGACTCCAGGCATTGAGGTCAAATGCATTTCAAACTCATTTCATACAGAGACTCTTCAAGAACCGACATCGGTCTTTGACAGTAGACAGGTAATTAATGTTGCTGGTTTGAGTTTTCCACTGGCCTGTCTCAGTGTCAGTGCGCAGCAGGGTAAGGCATGGAGCCCTTCCCAGCCTCTGAGCTGCTGGCCTGGTTCCCTCCTCCTGGGCACAGTGCTAGCTCAGCACTTCCTTTGTCCCCGTGCAAACGCAGTGTGGAATCCAGCTGCAGCTCCCCTTCAGTGTTTCAGAACTGTGCGATGGATTTTGGAACATGCCTATTGCATTTCCATAGCCATATGTGGGGAATTCTATGCCCTTTATGTTGAGAAGTGGACGTCCGTGTAATCTCAGTGCCCGATATTTGACTCAGTGGGCTCAGGACAGGAGAAAGCAGCACACCTCTCTCTATATAAACAGCAACAAGAACTTTATTAGTTTTTATGCACGTACGCATACCTACAACTAAAACAAAAGGATATCTAGTGACCCAGTCATCTTCCCCACATCTATAGCGTGAGGCTGCTTCACAGCACCTGGGCTGCCAGTATGGAACAGGCAGCTTTCCTATAGTGGTCACTCAAGTGGACATTGAATCTCCAGAAAGGAGTGTCCATTGGATTCCCGTGGCACTGAAACTCCCACTCTTATAGGGTATGGGTTCATTTGTCATGAACATCGCTTTCTCTGAGTTAAGTACAGTAACTGCACATTTCAATCCCCCTTGTCTTCCAGATGCCCTGGGCTCTGGTGAGGACCCTGCGAACCAGCACCAAGGCACCAGCAGCGGCTCCGTGGCAGCGGCCATTCTGGTTCCATTCTTCGCTCTGATTTTATCAGGGTTCGCATTTTACCTCTACAAACACAGGTACCGGAGACACGTGGCTCGTCGGGGAAGGCACTGAGTGTGGGGCGTGGTCTGAGAGTGGCGTGCCCTTGATTCCACGCCTGTCTGTTCTGCATGCCGCACATCCGACTGGCTCTAAGAACGCTGGGTGCCAAGAGTTTGTGTTGCTTGCTTCTTTTTCTGTTCTTGTTTGTTAGCTATCTTACTTGTCAGCAGGGCACATCTGGGTCATTAGCTTTAAGAGAGTAGCGTACAGGCGACAGGTGGCCTCTGCTCCTTGAATGGCCCTCAGCCTTCCCGCAGGAGGTGCAAAGACTGTGCTCCGTGAATCTATGACTCATAAGCTGTTTAGTGACTTGGTCCTTCAGCAAGTAAAAGTTGAGCTCTTAATACACACTAACCAACATCATCCTCACTGTCCCTTGAGGAAGTTCTGGATATTTATTAATTTTGAAATTCTGATTAATTGGAAAGTGTCAAAACTTAGAGTAGAACCATTGTTTTTGGATGGAATCCTTTCCTTGGGGTTAATGTGATCACACTCCCAAAAAAGGAAAAAGAAAAAAGGCTGTGGAAGAATTATAAAGCCCTTGAAAGTGTTGTCTCCATGCACATGTTACTCTGAGGAGTTTGGCTTATGTGAAATTGTTCTAATCTATTGAATGAAAAGGGGCATTCCCTGAACTAGCAGCAAAATGTAGCAGTCCCCGGAATAAGGTTAAAGTATGGTAGTGGTGTCAAATATTAATTTATGCGATACACATATTTTTACTTAATCCTGGTTAAAACATAATAAAACTAGTTTGAGGAAGGCATTTTTTAGTAACTCAAAGGCAACTTTAACTATGTGCTTTCTTACAGTTTTAAAAATATATACAAAATAGTAAGAATGTTGCTTCAAAGTTGCATTGCACCTGCTTTTGCAGGTAAACTAGCTGCAACTGTGGTTGGTAAAGTGTGTTTTAAAAAGGCAGCCCAGTAAAAGATACATCAGATGGTATTTGCAAAATTAAAGATTGCTGGGCTGGGGTATAGCTCAGTGGCAGAGTGTGTACTTTGCATGCACAAGGCCCTGGTTCAGTGCCCAGCACATACACAAAAAAATGATTGGCACACCTTTAATTATAATTTTTTTTGTTTTTGAAGAAAAAAATATCCTGAGCTGCTGTAGGGGCACATTTGTGTAATTTCAGAGACTCAGGAGGCTGTGGTGGGAGGATTGCAAATTTTTGCTAGCCTCAGGGACTTAGCCAGATCCTGTATCAAAATAAATAATTTTTAAAAGGTCTGGGGATATAGTTCAGTGGTAAAGACCCCCTGGGTTCAATCCCCAGAACCCTCCCTTTAAAAAAGCAAAGCAGGGCAAAAAAGAGGCTGTGCACGTGGGCCTGGCGAGCCTCAGGCTTGAGCCTCCGGCCCTCAGCTGGAGCCAGGGCCAGTCGCCGTCAGCAGGTGCAGTGCAGCCACCTTACCCGCACAGCCTGGAGCAGGAAGAGCTCCTCTCCCTAAACTGGATCTCTGTCCCTTATCAGGTTGATGGATCTTCTTTCCCAAGTTCCTCTAGGCGCTGTCCAATCCCCACGGACAGTAGCACGGATAATTCACACAAACTCAGGTTCGCTGGCTTGGCGTCCACGTAACCCAAGGAGAGGCTCTACCCCATGAGGGCAGTGTCCCCAGCATTCAGTGCTGTCCAGTGGCCAGCGCCCTCTGCAGCCTCCCTCAGCCCAGGAGCCCCAGCAGATGGTCCCCCACCCCTCAGAGAGCAGGCTCTGGGGTGGCTCAGAGGTGCAGACCTTCCTGTGGGCCTCGCAGTCTCCATCCTTTGACAGGCAGACCCCACACAACTGTGTGCGGGTGTGTCTAAGTGAACGGGGACTTCCGGTTGCACCTTGGTTTAAGACAGCGTAGCCTGGGGTGTGCTCTGTGCACACCACAACTCTCCTCCTCAAACTGGACGTTTCCTTGCCGCTGCTCAGTGGCTAACTGCCTCTGTGAAGGCCATGTGTGGACAGCCTCAGACTCGCCACGGACGCCCGTGTTTCCTGTGGGTCCGACACCTCCTCTGGTGGGCAGGGCACTGGCTGTCACCCAACTGTCACCTCTGAGGGAAGGCCATCCACTCACTGCTCTCGGAGGGCACGGCCAGCTGCTGTGGCCTGCTGTTCTGCAGCCACTTCTCCGAGCTCCTGTCCCCATCCAGGGGACTCTCCTACCCTCTCGGCACAGCCCTTGGTGGTCGGCTTGGCGTGTCTCCAGGTAAAACCTGTGTCCACCTGTTGCCGAGTCTCTCACTCCCTATGAGCTGGGAGCTGTTTCTCAGTCAGGGCCCAGCTCGGCGCCTGGTGGGCTGTCCAGGTTTCCCTCCCCAGAGACCCGAGGCCACCTCCAAGCCTGGCTCTGCGTCTGCCACGGGAGCGCACGCTCAGCCAGGTCTTCCCTTCATTCACATCAGACTGGATTTGTTGCTGCCTGAGGGTTTCTGAAGTTCGAGGTCCCTGACTTCTCTGACTCCGGGGCTCTTGAAATTGACGTTTGGCTGACAGAGACCCATTTTCTGAGGCTCACATGCTTTTTATGTGTCTTTTTCTTAATGAACACATTGTAACTTGAAAGAAAATCAACTAAGTCACTCAAGTAAAATTTTTTTTTATGTCCAGTATCAACTGGTTCTTGGGCTGGCTGGGTTATTTGCATTGAAGTTCTATTCTTACCATTTGACATATTTGTTTTCTGTAAATTTTTCTGGAATAAGGAAAACAAAGAAGCCAGACCTCATATATGTTAGATCTCTTCAATCGAAACACCCTCAGTGATTGTATCATGGATTATATGTGTGTGTGGGTTTCTTTTTATCACAACACATAAAAATATTTTAATAATAAGTATAGTTTCTTTTCTATAAGCAGACTAATGTTTAACTCACTAGAAAAAAAGTTAAACTTCCAAAATAACAAACATTTAGTGAATTAATATAGTGTTTCAGGCTGGGATCCCACAGGTAGGCATCCTATCATCTTTTCTTCAGGGTAACAAAAAATTCCTTGGCATCCCCGAAGCCTAGACCAGGAACAGTTGACTCTCCAAACCAGAATCTCCCGGTCTACAGCCTGGAAGAGAATCCCAGTATCCAGGAGCATCCCAGGAAGCACTAATAGTTCTTGGTTTGGGAAATTGCTTCCAGTCTTTAAAGCCTATTGTGATTCCAACCACGAATGTTTTTAAGTCAGCTCTGGTATTGGGCAGGTGGCACCAGGTCGGCCGCCCCATCCTGTGCTTCCTGTACCTGTGGATCCGCCCCACGCACAGCGTGACTGTTGAGCCTGCAACTGGCATTGAGCTACTAACTGTGCATTCTCTCTTCCCTTTAGAACAAGGCCGAAAGTTCAGTACAATGGCTACGCTGGACACGAGAACAGCAACGGACAGGCTTCGTTTGAAAACCCCATGTATGACACAAACTTAAAGCCCACAGAAGCGAAGGCTGTGCGGTTTGACACGACTCTGAACACAGTTTGTACAGTGGTATAGCCCTCAGTGCCCACAGGACTGATCCATAGCCATACCTCTGACGGACAAGCAGTGATTCCTTTGGTGCCATATACCACTCCCTTCTTCTCTTGCTTTGCTGCAGCGACCTTTACCATTGTCCACTGGTGTACGTGCAGCGGGGATTCCACTCAAATGGGGCAGGGTCTTCTGAGGATCAGACTTCAAACACATCTTCATTCCAAGCGTGGACTCGGAATGCCTGGCTGCATCGGCTTGAAAGTAAGGCCCCTCAAGGGAGACCGCTGAGTCGTGCGGACACGTGGCCCTCAGTGCCTCAGGCTTTGGTTGGCCAGTGTGGCTGGGATGCCTCGCAGGGCAATCTTCGGGTCACGTGGATACATCCTCGGGCGCGGTGACAAAACGGTAGCACCATGTTGTGTGTTTCTTGTTTTCTCTTTCACCCCCACGGACACAAATACGCTAAAAGGAAAAGGCTTTCTCCAGAGGACAGCTCTGATAGGTGCACACACTCACCACCGCTTCACTCTGTCCTCCCCAAGACCCGAGAGCTCACGGAGCCCTCGTCACCTCGAGAGCCCATCACTAGGCACATTGGCGCATTTTCCAGTCAGCTGTTCTATTGCAGAATTTTTGATGCACAATTTTTTGCACTAGTGTTTTAGGAATGACTAAGATTCTGATAACTATTTACACAGGGTTTACGCACACCGTCCATTGTATATAAGCATCCTTTCACATCGTGAAACTAAACACACCACCACCGGTTCAGTTGAGGGTGAGACTCGCCACGTGTGGTACAGGGTTTAAAGGGGAATGCAGAGTTGGAGAGGTTTGCTTTATCACTGCTTCTATTAGCTACATTCATGTGCTGATTTCACTGAAGATGTGCAGCAGGAACAAAGAGGCCTTCTGTTTCCTGTGTCTCCCTCCCTGAGCTTCGTCACCCAGTCACTGTCTGTCATATGCACTTCCCGGCAGGGGTTTGCAGAGGTGTCTGTTTGCCATGTACAGATGTGAATAGTAATTTATTTTAGGTAGCTTGTGGCCTGTGGGTTCCGCTGACAGAAGTCCTCCCTCGGCCTCGCTGGTTCTTCCTTCTCTGTGACATCACTCTCCGGTATTGCGTTGAAAGACAGTCTCATACCACAGTTGCACCTTGAACTTATGGGCATTGTTCAGGGTCAGACACTAATTGTCCCTTGGGTGGCAAGGGAGGTGCACACACTGCCCTCTGAACCATCAGTCTTACTTGTTGGCTTCCCTTTTGTTTCACGCGTTAGGATTCCAGACAGATCATCTCAGTGATTTTTCAGTCTTACATTCCATCGTAGGAGATCATAAATTACACTATAAATAAGATAGTCTGTGCTTCCCAAAGTGGATAAGATCAAAAACGTGGGTAGAAGATGTGACCATGAGAATGTTGTGTAAGAAATTCAAAGTGAAGATCATGTTTATTTTTATTTATACGTTTGATAAAAGTATTTTTGGAAAGATAATGCTTATTTTATTATTTGATGTTTAAGTACATATCCCACACGTTGAGAATGTCCCCTTTGCACATTCCAGCTCTGCACCAGTGGAAGTGTCAGGGTGCCGCCCTGGCCTCCAGCTTGCTGTGACGGGCACATCCAGGCTAGCGTTAGGACTGACCTGTCTGCCTGGCTGCTGAATGTTTACATGCAGGACTTCACCAGTGACACAGGAAGGGACCCAGCAGGACAACTGCTCATTCTCTGAAAGTCATGCATTCCGGTCTGAGCACTCAGTAGGTCTTGCACTCAGCTCCGTGGCCTCCACTGGGGCCCCTGGTCCTTTGGGCTCCATGTTGTTGGACTCCATCCTGTTGTTCTCTGGCCAAGCTGGCCACTTTCCCAGAGATTTGCTTTGCAGATGGGGATCCTTCCATGGTTTCTTCTGGGCAGATTGGAAAAAGTCAGGAGGAGCCGTGCTCCTAACATACATATTGAACTGAAACAAACAGAAAATGTCAGAAAGTATGAGGATCGTTGTGTGCAAGGGAGAACAGGGTTACTATATATATATTAGGTGTATATACATATATATATATATATATATATATACTGTACATATCTAAGTTTGAGTCATTCAAACTAGGTGCAAAATGCTGACTTCAGAGTCTGAATTAACGTCTCTGCCCCCACGCCCCTGACCTGCCTGCTGGTCAATGACGTCATGAAGTCCTGGGAAGACAGAACGTGCATACATACACAGAGCCACCTACCAGATCAGTACTATTGTCCTTTGTGTGCAAAATCAACTGTCCTATGGGTGCCAGTTTGGAGCATGCTATTTGAAACCGAGAGACAAACCTTGAGTGGATTTCCAGGTGAGCGTCCGCCCAGGCTCCTCCAGGGTGCGTGCGGTGCTCCCCAGTCCTCTGCCGGGCGCTGAGGACGCCAGGGCAGGCAGGAGCACGCTTGCTGGTGAGGGCTGGAGGACTCTTCCCCGCGCCGCGGGGAGGGAGGACCGCTGCTGCGAAGGCCATGTGCTTCAAAGCTGTTCAAAACTGCTGCTTGTCTCACACATCTTGCCTTCCTTCAGGCTAGCTGCAATAATTTTTTTCTTCTGTAAAATATTTTGTACACAACAACAAAAAAGCTATTATAAAAAGGGGAAAAAGAAAGCTGGCATTATGATCAGGAAAACCCACGTCATCGCCACCCACCCGCCGTCCCCCACACGCTGCTGTCACCAAGTAGGTGCGAAGACCTTTTTGTACAGAGATATATTTTTTATGAAGAATTTGTAAAATTATTAAATATGCTGTAATTTTTTGATTAATGTAGGTAAATTGTTAAAAAAAATAAATGTTTTTACAATACAAAACTGTAATTTTCCCAATAATGTAAAATGTACCATCTCTAGCTGATCTCTGGTTCCTGTCCTATTCCACGCGTATCAATATTAAAGTGGCCTGTTAAAATGAACAGTATCTTTTTTGTCAAAAACTATAAAGAGAGTGTAATATAGCCTGTGCAATGCCACCTATCTTTAAAGCAAATCAGAGTTCTAATTAAATATTTAATTTTAGATTTCTACTTTTCGTGTGAATTTGTTTTAGCTTTAATACCTACACGTAATTCTGCCGTGGGGGAGGGAAAGAATGAAGCCTAGTTAAAAGTGTTCAATGTTCCTGGAACCAAGTTCATATTTTCCCAAGACTTCCACATTGCTGTTATTAATACACTGCCCACTTTGGGGGGACCCATGAAACCCAGCAATAATGCTGAAGTGAAGATTTCTCTGCCTTGCATCAAAAGCCAAAGTCAAAAATTATGGCTCTGTCATTTCTGTCTCGTTGGGGTAGTCCTTCTCTAAACTGGAAAGTGGCATTCGAGGGAACCATCGACATATTCACCAGAGCACATCCAACACCCCACTTAAAGCAGGCTCCGCAGGACACTCTCCCACGGCAGTTGTCCACCATTCAAGTCCTGGTTGAGAGAAAGCAGAATGCTTTGACCGGTTTCAGTGGTCCGTGAAGCCCAGGGCTTTCAGTTAAACTGAGTGATGCACTAATTGTCCTGAAAGTCCAGTTATTGCAAAGTGAAGAGGGGCCAAAATTGACAAGGAGCCCCGCACTGGCTTCAGAGTAGCACACTTTGGTATGTAACTGGCACTCTGGGTCGGGTGGCCCTGAAGTGTGCTCAGCTGGCAGCGGCTGCAGACCAGCTGCATGCAGACACGACAAGACTGACTTGCAGAAGATGCAGAGGACCCTCCGGTCACGGCAGGCTTTGTCCCCCACCATTTATATTTTTTGCAGGACTGGGGTTGAACGCCACTCTCGCTAGGCAAACACTCTCCTAGTGAGCTGCATCCCCTGTCCTTCCCTTTCCATGTGTTAGAAGACAAGCAGAAATTTGGAGAAGTTACTTTACCCAAAGACAGACATCTAGGCAGAGCTCATACTGGAGGTTTCTTCTTTCTTTTATTTTCACCAAAAATACCACATTATTAAGTTTTTAGTAATGCTTTTTTTGTCAATTATTCTCTCGTTCTACCTGTGAATTCCCCTCATTTGGTAAGTACTGTATGTACTGCAGGCTAAGATTTCTAGGAGAAATAGCACTCTATATTATTCACCTTAACCTCTCCCCGAAGTCCCATGTGTAACATGCTCTCAAGAGCCACGAACAGATCAAGGTGGAATTCTGCAGCTACCGAAATCAAAAGAGCTTACTTTCAACTCAACTTTTCACCAGTGCATCTTGAACGTTGCCTGGGAGCTCACCGTTGCTACTTCAGGAATGCTTGTCACAGGTAGGGAGGCCTGCGCAGAGTAGGTCCTCCAAATGTTGTTGTATTTGAACCTGGTGCCTCAGTGACTCCATGCTCAGGGCGTGGGTGTCTTGAAGGACCGTGAGTTTGAGCCGGACGCCCCGTGGACTGGTGGCTGCCCACCGTGACCACACATCTGTCCCCAGCGATGGCTCTTTATAGCAACACAGTGCAGGCAGGCTTGCCTCGTGAGTGCATCTCCACAGCCTCAGAGGGGGACCCCAAAGGTGTGCCACCACTGACCCTGCCTCTGCGTGGCCCAGAACTCAGGCAGGCTCGTTCCAAATCCAGGTTTAGGTGTCCCTGCAGGTGTGATAACAAATCCTAGCCCTATGGGCCATCAGAACTGCTAGGGGTGGCCGAGAGTTTACCAAGTGCCCCTTTGCCATAGTCAGTCCAAATCCCACTGGAGGGTCAATTCCTCTATGTGCATTGAATGGCCAGAGGGGCAAATGTGATTCCACGTGTCAAAATGACTAAAACCATGCAGATTGATACTATATGATGTAAAATCATTAGATTTGCAATGGATAATGTCAGATAAGGTTAGTAATTACTCGGAAGAGGGAGCAAGGAAAAGGAATTGTGTGTCATCAAGGGTCTTCTGAGTGGCCTGCAATGGGGATTTGGGCAGGACACAGTGCCATTTAAGTTGGTACAATACTATCTATGCTCTGGTGAAAATAATTGTAAAAAACTTAAATACAGCCCAGTGCACAGTAGGACCCAGATACATCTACCTGTATCTGTTGATCATCTGTGTGCCTGTCATCTGTCCATCTGCCATCTGCTTATCATCCAGCTATGCATTTATCAACCATCTGTCCTAATCATCTGTATCAATCATCTATTGTCTACCCGTCATTTATCAACTAATCATATCTATGGAGTATCGATGTATATATGTATCATCTATCTAACCATTTGTTATTTATTTTAAAATTGTAATCTGAGACAGGTAATGAAAATAACTCTCTTTGACAGAGTTTTTAGACCCCTATGCTGATTTCATCATAGCCCTTGTCTATTCATGTTTGAAATGCACGGTACTTTAACTTCTAAAATAATGGATGTTGACGGTCACTGGGAAAACCCACTGCACGGGTGTTTGTGTCTGTGCTGGGCGAGTCACACACCTGAGAGGTAAGGAGTACTGGACGGGATGCAAGATGGCGGCTACGGGAAGGCTGCCTTCCTAGTTGCTCGGACGCGCAGGATTCAAGTAGTGGAGTCCTGCTCCTCAGCAAGGTGGGTGATATTGGGGTTTCACTAAAACTCAATATTGGGTAGTCAGAGAGTCTTGGAGACCCAGAAACTTGGGTGCATTGAACAAAGAACAAAGACTGGGCTGGAGCCAAGCCCATTGTGGCTTAGCACGGAGGATGGGAGAATAGAGAGACCCACACAGACAGATTCCTGAGCTCAGCAAAGCAGCCTCAGCTGATCAGAAAAACCCTCAGCTGCTCCTGAGGCTGCACTGTGCTCTGATACTTGAACAGGGCTGTCTGTTTCTCAGCTGGCTGCAGAGAACTGAGGCAGAGCCATCCTGAGGTGGCCAGCCTGCGGCTGCTGCTGTAGAGCTGGGAGGTCTGAGGAAACACAGCCGCCATGTTATCCAGGCAGATGCCTGCCTGTGGCCTGGGGCGTACCTAGCAGAACATGTGTGAAACAGGCACAGAGAAGACTGTACCCTGGGGTTTCAGGTGGAGAGTGAAGAGAGTCCTGCTTGTTTCCCCTTTGATCTGGCCTCTGAAGCAGGTTGGACATCTGAACAGACAGGTGTGAACACACTCAGGGACTAAGTTCACCAAGCCCAGGAGGTCTGTGTTTGTGGGTGGCATATGGGGTGAAAGATTGGCTGTCCTGCTCATGAGTAGAATCCTAGGGAGACTCCTGAGATCCAGACTCCTGACAGAGATCAGTAACTGCATGACCCTAGGGATGTGATGACCTGCTCTTTCCAGAGCAGACTCCTCCCAGCAAAGCCCCCGAGGCCTGATTAGACTAAACCCAGCCACAGGATCTCCCCTTCTAGGACCCTGCAGCAGCCCCACGCTGGAGCATTGGGATCTAGTCTGTGAAGACAGAACTCCAGCTGACAGTACTTCCCACTCCATCCTACCCCATTCTGGTGGGAAGAGAAGCTGAGAATCATTTCAACCAGCTTCATGTTGAGGCTGTTCCAACTGAGAGCTCAGAGAGCAACAGAAAAGGAGGAAGGGATTAGCAGCCCCAGTCCTTGCTCTTGCTCTCAGTTCACAGCTCAACGAGAACTGGAAGAAAGACACTCAGGCACAGACGGTGACCACCTAGCTCCTTGACTGTTTTGATGGACTCAGTGGAGATGATTCCTTCATTTTTCATAAAGAATATTTTCCTTTGCTTCTTTTGTGTGTGTGTGTGTGTGTGTGTGTGTTCTTGGTGTGCTGATTTGTTCAGGTACACACACACACACACACACACACACATACATACATATAGACATTTGTTTCTTTTTTTCTCATTTTCAGCATTTTTTATGTAGTGATTTTCCTGGCTTTGTCTGTGAGGGTTAAGGATATTGGTTTGTACATTTGGGTTTTGTTTTGTTCTGTTTTTATTTATTTCTCTTGCTTCTCTTTCTCTCTGCTAATATGCACATTCTCTTGTTCTCTTCTCTCTCTCTCTCTCCCATTACTTTACTTCTGTTTTTTCTCCTCTTTTCTTATAGTCATCACCTGCTATATCTCTTCTGCATTCTCTGTTCACTTTTTGAAATTGTGAACTTTTTTCTACCTTTCTGTCACAGTTTTTCTCTTAATTAACTGTTTTTAACCACCTTTTAGAACTAATTGGTTTATTTAACTCCTGCCCCCACCATTAATGCTGTTGCAATTTTAAGTATTAATGCTGTTGCAAGCATTACTCTTGTGTATGACAGAGTTAACTCTTGTTATTTGCATTAATACCAGTTCTAATTTATGGTTAATATTGTTTTTGCTATTGGCAATTGCTGACCCCATGTTTTCTGTTTTCTTTTATGGTAATTCATGATTAGATATATGTCATAGTAGGAACCAGATACAAATTTTAATGCTGTATATTACTTGTATTAGCTGTTGCTATTGTTCATTTCCCCCTATTCTGGGAGGAGCTGGGAATTTATAGGGACTCTACAAGTTCATAGAGTAGAGACTCTGCTTTGGAACTAAACTCAACCATAAGACGGCGCACCTTTATCCATAAAAAATGAATGACAATCTTCAGCTACATTTTAATACAAAGAATAAAAGAGATGATAACCCAAACTAACAGCCAGACTCCAAGTAGAAATGCCCAGTGGTGGGCACTCTTATGGCAGTCCCACCTATGAGTATCAACAACAAGAGCAAAAACAGAATCAACATGAAGGCTGGGGATATCACCTGTGAAATGGTCTTAATCTAGGTCATTCTAGACACTTTGGAAGTGAAGACTATGCCCTCAAAAGACCTACACAGAGGAAGAAGAGAAATTTCTCCCAACAGATGCATAAAACCCAATACAAGAAAGAGGAAAACTAACACGATACCTCATAACATTCATAATTCACCAACAACTGATCCCCAAAATGTGGAAGTGAATGAAATATCAAAGAATTCAAAATAATCTTTATAAAAATGATCAATGAATGTCAAGAGAACACAAGAAATGAATGAATTAAGAAAGTCAGTAAGAATATGAATAAAAAACACAATAAGGAGATAGAAATACTGAAAACGAACCAAACAGAAATCTTGGAAATGGAAGACACAATAAACCAAATAAAATGTTCAACTGAAATTCTTTCTAGTAGAATGAACCATGCTGAAGATAGAATCTCAATGCTAGAAGAAAAATAGGCTAGCCTTGAATATCCAGAAAGCATTAAAAAAAAGAAAATAAGTATCCATGGAAAGAATACACAAGAACTGTGGGATAACATCAGGAGACCAAATTTAAGAATCCTTGGAATTGACAAGTGGGAATCATTGGGAGTAAGATGCACACTAATTGAATGCATAACCTCTTCAGGGAAATAATAACAGAAAAATTTCTAACACTTGAGAATGAGATGGACATTCACAGTCAGAACCAAAAATATACATGGTCAAAAAAGACAACACATTATAATTAAAACTCCTAACATACAGAATAGGATAGAAGTTTAAAAGCTTCAAGAGAAAAGTGTCAGGTCACATTTAGAGGCAAGCCAATCAGAATCACTTCTCATTTCCCAGTACCAACTCTAATATCCAGGAGGACTTATAATGATATGTTCCAAGTCCTCAAAGAAAATCACTATCAATCAAGTTTGCTATATCCAGCAATGCTATCCCTCAAAATTGAAGAAGAAATGAAAATCTTCCTCAATAAGCAGAAATTAAAAATATTCATGACTACTAAACCAGTACTACAAAACCTAAACAAATATCCCACAAAAAAATAAATATAAAATTAACCTTAGAACTCACAAATGAACAAATCACATTTGAAGCATTGATAAGCAAATTAGAAGCAGGACCAAATTACACATGATAAATAAATCAAAATGTCAGGAATTAATAAACGTCTCTATAATAACATTGAATGTAAATGATCTCAACTCTCCAATTAAAAGACAAGAACCAACCATATGTGACATGGTTGTGTGACATGCACCTTACAGGCAAAGATAGCCATGGGTTGAAAATGAAAGGATAGAGATTGACATACCATGCAAATGGAGTCTGAAAATAAGCAGAAGTTACTACTCTCATATCTGACAAAGTAGACTTCAAACCAAAATTAATCAGATGATACAACGAAGGTCACTACATAATGGTAGATGGAAAAAATTTCATAAAAAATAACAATAATAAATAATTATATACCAACTGTGGAAGAATGAATTACATAAAAGAACACTACTCAAATTGAAGACTCAGATATAACACAGTACAATAATACTGGGTGATTTCAACAAACTTCTTTCACTATTAGATAGGTAATCCAGACATAAACTCTTTAGACAAGAAAAATATTATAAATCAAATGAACTTCATGAACATCCATAGAATACTTTATCCAGCAACAGCTGAATACTTATTCTTTTCAGTGACTCAGGGACCTTCTACAAAACAGATCATATTTTAGGTCACAAGGTAACTTTTAGTAAATACAAAAAGAAAATTGATATGGTTCCTTGCATCTCATTGAAATATAATGGAATAAAATTAGAAATCAATCTGACCAATTCTACAGAAATTATATAAAAACATGGAAATTGATCACTCTTTTGAGTGATGAAAGGATGATAGAAGAAATCAAGGGAGAAATTACAGAATTCTAAGACTCAAGCGAAGATAGTGATAAAACATACCAGAACCCCTAGATACTGTGAAGGCAATTCTGAAAGGAAATTTTATAGCTATGAGGACTCACATAAGAAACTCAGAACAAGTCCAAATACATCACCTAATGATGTTCTCAAGGGCACTGAAAAACAATAGCAAACCAATTCCTAAACCAGCAGAAAGAGGAAAATAATTAAGATCAGAGCAAAAATTAATGAACTGGAGAAAGAAAAAAACAATCTAAAGGATCACTGAAATTAAGACTTGGTTCTTTGAAAAGACAAACAAGATCGATAAGTCCTTAGCCAAATTAAGCAAAAGCAAAAAGACCCTAGTTAGTAAAATTAGAAATGAAAAAGGAGAAATCACCACAGACATCACAGAAATTCAGTAGCTCATTAGCAACTGTTTTGAAAACTTATACTCCAATAAATTGGAAAACCTAGAAGAAATGGACACATTTCTAGACCAATACAATCTGCAAAAACTTAATCAAGGGGACACAGAAAATTTAAGCCAACCAATAACTTGTAATGAGATAGAATCAATAATAAAAAGACTTCCAAAAAAAGAAAAGTCCAGAACCAGATGGATTCTCAGCTGAATTCTACAAACCCTGAAAGAAGAACTAATGCACATGCTCCTCAATTATTCCTTGCAATAGGAAATGATCGGATATTTCCAGATTCATTCTCTGAAGCCACTCATGCCAACCCCACAGAAGGACATATCAAGGAAAGAAAATTACAGACCAATATCCCTGATTAACTTATATACAAAAATACTTAGTAAAATATTAGCAAATTGTATTCAATAACATTAAGAAGATTGTACACCATGACCAAGTTGTTTTTATTCCAGAGATGCAAGGATGGTTTAATATATGCAAATTAATAAATGTATTTCATCATATAAATAGAACCAAGAACAAAAATTATTTAGTTATCTCCATTTGTCAAAAGACTTCAACAAAATTTGGTACCCATTTATAATACGAAATTCTAAAGAAACTAGGGACAGATGTAACATACTTTAGCACCATCAAGGCTACATATAAAAAACCCAAAGTCAAGTTCATAGTCATTGGGAAAAAATGAAAGCATTTCCATTAAAATCTGGGACCACACAGGATGTCCATCCCCACCACTCCTCTTTAATATTGGGCTAGAAATTCTAGCCAGAGCAAGTAGGCAAGAGAAGAAAATAAAAGTTATAAAAATAGGAAAGAAAGAAGTCAAATTATCCATTGTTTTCAGATGATATAACCTTATACCTAGAAGACATATAAAACGCCACCAAAAGATGACTAGAGCTAACAAATTTGGCAAAGTAGCAGGTTACAATATCAACATATAAAAATCAATAGCTTTTCTAAAAGAACCTGCTGAGAAAGAATTCAGGAAACCAATTCATTCACAACAGCCTCAAAACAAATAAACAAGCAAACAAACAAAAATGAATCAAAAATGAATGAATCTAACCAAGGAGGTGAAAAATCAAGGAGGTGAAAGACCTCTAAAATGAAAACTATAGAACACTGAAGAAGAGCTCAGAAGAGGGAAAGACCACCCATGTTGTTGGATAGAATTAATATTTTTTAAAAGGCCATACTTCCAAAAGCAAAATGCAGATTCAATTCAATCTCTGTCAAAATAACAATGAAATCCTGCACAGAAGTAGAAAAAAAAACCCTGAATTTCATTTGAAGAATAAAAGACCCAGAATAGCCAAAGGAATTCTAAAATAAAAAAGCAATGCTGGAGGTATCACAATTCCTGACTTCAAATTATACTACAGAGCTATAGTAACAAAAACTATATCATACTCACAAAAAACAGACATAGACCAATGATACAGAATGGAAGACTCAGAGACAAACACACACATCTACAGTCATCTGATCCTTGACAAAGGTGCCAAAAACTTAGAGAAACAACAGACTTTTTAACAAATGGTGTGCTGGGGAAACTGGTTATCCATGTGTAGGAGAACAAAACAAGACCCTTATCTCTTACTCTGTACCAAAGTCAACTAAAAATGGATCAGAGATCTTGAAATTGGACCAGAAACCATGCAAGTCTTAGAAGACAACATAGGGTCAACAGTCCATCTTTCTGGCACGGGCAATGACAATAGAACCCCTAAAATTCCAGAAATAATGCCAAGTGTTAATGAATGGGACAACATCAACTTAAAAAGCTTCTGCACAACAGAGGTAACAATTAGAAATATGAAGAGAGAACCTATACAAAGAGAAAATCTTTGCTAGCTACTCTTCTGAAAGTGGATTACTGTCTATAATATATAGAGAACAACAACAAAAAAAAAAACTCTTAACAATAAAAAGTCAAATAACCCAACTAAAAAATGAGCAAATGAATTAAATAGACACTTCTCAAAAGAAGAAATACAAATGGCCAAAATACATATGAAAAAATGTTCAATGTCATTAACGATTTGGGAATAAAACTACCCTGAGATTTCATCTGATACCTGTGAGAATGGTGGTCATGAAGACGACACACAGTAATGAAGGCTGGAGAGGAAGTGGGTAAAAATGATTACTTTTACATTGTGGGTCGGATTAAAAATTAGCACAACCACTGTGACAGTCAGTATGGAGGTTCCTCAAAAGACAGGCATGGACCCACCCTATGACCCAGCCATGCCTCCTTGGTATTTATCCTAAACAATTACAGTGGTCGTAATACAGCGACCTGCACACCATGTTTACAGCAACACAATTCACAATAGTCAAACCACGGACCCAGCCTAGGTGTCCGTCAGTGGATGGGTGAGTGGATACAGGAATGCGGTGCACATACACAACAGAGTTTTACTCAGCCATAAATACTGTCATTTTCAGAAATATGGATGAACTGAAGACCATTATACTAAGTGAAGTACATCAAGCTGGGAAGGCCAAGGGTTGTACGTTTTCTCTCATGGGCAAAAGGTAGAGAGGAAAAGGGAAAAATGGGTGGGTAGGCAGGGATCTCATGAACTCAAAAGGAGATCAGCAAAGGAAGGGACCAGGGGTAGAGATGGAGAGAGGGGCAGTGCTGGGGGGACACGGCCAGATGACTCTGTTGTGTTGTGAGAAAGTGAACATGAGCAAGCAAGGAATCCCATCAGTGTGTACAACTGTAACGCACCAAACAGAAAACGGGGCAGGAAGAGGCAGCGGAAGGTAAATGACCACGCAGCACCCGCGCGGGGTCCAGTTCACCTGCCTGCTCAGCGGCTGGTTCTGCCTCACTGGTGGTGCCCGCACGGCAGAGATGGCTGGGGTCTCATGGTTTCCAGGTGTTTCCCTAAGGTCCGTGACTTCGAGCATCCTTTGTGTATTTTCCTGGTTATTGGTGTTGAACTTTGAGAAATGTCCACTTAGGTGCTGTCACATGTGATTCAAAAATCCCTCGTAGCGCTCCGATGTCCTCTGTGCTTTCCAAGTGTCAGCCCCTGGTCCGGTGTGGGATTCTCAGATATCTTTCCCTGTTCTTTGGGTTGCCTCCTCAATCTCTGGTGGTGTCCTTGTTGCACAAAACCGTCAGTTTTCATTTTGAGACTCGGGTCTGCTTTCTGTGCTTCAGAGCCTTAGTGGCACATTCCTCTCCAGGTCCAGTGTGACGAAGATCCCCTGCACTTTCTGTGACCCCACCTTGGGTGTGGTGTGAGGTGAGGGCAGCACTCAATCTTCATGCAGCTGGATGTCCAGCTTTCTCAGCTCGGGTGTCGAAGGCGTCCCCTCCCCACCGAAGGTCTGGACCCCGTGTGAGGAAGCAGCCTCATGGCCGGGCGTAGCTGGTGGCAGACCCTTGCCTCCCCGCGCAAGGTCGTGGGCTCCAGCCCCGCACCTCGAGATCGCTCTGAGGGTGCCTCCAGGGCCTCCTCGCGGGTCCATCGTGCAGTGCCCGTGTGGCTCTATGCAGCACCCCTGCTCTCCGGACTGTGGCCTGGTGAGTCTGAAGTCGGGGAGTGCCATCTTTCTTCTTCATTTCAAGGTTTCTCGGCTATGTGGGGTCTGCTGATGTTTGACAGAGGTTGTTCTCATTGTCTTCTTTCTCCTCACTGCTGAAACCTGCAGGCTTTCTATCATGCGTGTGCTGATCTGGACCCCGTTTCTCTCTCCCTGAAGTGAACCTGTGTGTGAGTCAGTCGCCTTTCTGCTCAGCGTCCCCCTGTGTGCCTCTGCTCACGTCTCCACCCAGCTCCTCTCTTCCCATTCTTCCCTCCCAAGGGTCCTTGGTGGTCAGTCGGTGGCAGGCCATGTTGTGCCCAAAGGCCTGGCATGTGTGGTCACCCCACCTTGAGTCGGCTGAGCTCTGTGAATGCGGTGGGCCTGCTCCAGGTCCACACATCGCTACGTGCACCTCAGGTTCACTCTCCCAGGGACCCCGTGCTCCCTGCACCTACCCAGCCCCGGCACTCCACAGACAGGACTCCCAGCCCTGGGGCGCCTCCCACCAGGGCTCCCCGTGGTGCGTCCCCTGCCCTCACTGGGCTACCTGTGCGGCTCCAGGTGCTCCCCGGAGCCTGCTGATCTTGTGCGGGGTGTGGGCCCAGGCTCTGCCTCTGTTCCTGGCCGTCCACCTGTGCCGGCCTCAAATCTGAAGGTCTTCCAAGCCAGGGAGCTCTGAGTCAGGCGGCCTCCCCTCGGGCAGTGGCTCTCTGTTCTGATCCGCAGACTGGCGGCTTCCTTAAGGAAACACGTGGATTTGTTGTCGGCTCCTGGTTGATTTCCAGAGCTCTGAATTGTTTGGGTTTCATCATTTTATCAATATTTATATGTATTTGGAGGAAGAAGGCAAAACCCTTCTGACCTCCTCATTCCACCACGGGGGCCGGGGGTGGGGGGCAGGGATTCTGCCTCAAGCATTTTGTATTCACAGAGAGTTTTTTGATTGATTTTATCAAGCCTTTAAGTTTCTAGTCAGAGTTAAATGAGATCAAATAATATCTATAGTCTAATTGGGGGGAATTTGGCCTTCACTGAAGGAACACAGACCTGTGAGTCATTGGATTCTAAGCTTCCAAGTCGGCATAGGCATGCAGTTCTGTGAGGCTGTTTGGAACATTCTAAGAGAGAGACTGGTGGACAGGAGGCGGAGGACGCAGGTGGTGGCCCTGGCCTGTGGGGCTGAAGCTTAAGAGCTCTTCTGGCGCCCACCTCTGCACTTTGGGTTGTTTACAGGGACCATGTTCAAACGAAGCGACTCACTGGTGGGAAGGAAATGAGCCTGGTAAGAGTTCCTGTTCTGTGATTTGGGGTCCAAAGTCACCAAGACTCTTCCAGTGTTGCTGTCTGCAGAATGACTGTTAGACCAGCGCTCCGGCCGGCTGCCCAGGAGCTGTGACCCTTGCAGGTATCACTAGGGGATCGGGCATCGGAAAGAGACCCTGAAGTTTGAATCAGGGGCCCTGAGGGGCTGGTCCTTCTCCTCAGAGCCAGAGAGGCCCGGGTGTCCTGGGTAAGGGCAGGACTGGGGTCAGCTTGCTTGCTCCGTGGCTGAGTGGCGTCTTCAGGTCCTGTGGCATCTTCTGGCTGGTGAGAGGATGCCTGTTCCTCTGTCCATCCATCCAGATGCGATGCTCACAGCAGGGCGTCGCATCCAGAGGGGGGCCCTGACGTGGGGCGCAGGTTGAGAGTGAGGGTCTTCCTGCGCATGTCCCCACCCACACCAGGTAACCCTAAGCTTGGAGGATCATGTTTGCGTTGATACGCTGAGGAAACCAATAAAAATGAAAAAGAAAAGAAAAGAACAGCAAATAGAATCTCATTCCTCAAGTGGCTCAGAGCTCCTCCAAATCCTGAGCTGTGGACCCAGCACCCTGTGCGAAGCTGCCTAAGGCCGTGGGAGCTGCAGGGCCAGGAGCTTGTCCTGTGCATGTGGCAACGGCATTGTCTCTTCAGAGTCCAGTTTGGACAAATCTGTTTTGGAGTATCAGCGACCCAAATTCACACCTTGCCTGTCAGTTACAAGTGCTTCAATTATGTTCCCAGGTACTAGTGCCTGAGAAGTGGCAGGTTCCTCAGCAGCAGGAGCTTCCCGTTGTCATGGGGCACAACTTAAGAACAGACCGATCACCACTGAGACGCCCACATTGGAGAGCCTTTATTAAGCTGACCAGCTGACTGTCTCACACAACGCCCCAAAAAATGGCTATTGGGAGAACAGCCCTGACCATAGGATTGTAGGGGTTCTTATACCAAAAATCACAATAATCATCAGTGTCTGTTGCTATGATTCAAAATTACACCTTAACATCATGAGATCATCAGCAGAGGGGGAAGTGGGTCAAAATGACCCTTACCTAGGTACAAACTAAAGAATGGTTACTAACATCCACACGATCACTGTTCACATGGTACATTGTTTAGGAGCAACAGGGATCAAAAGAGAGCAATTCTTTACTACATAGGAGTTGCCATTTTATATTATTAAACATGTCACACCAAGTAACTGATGATGGGCACAGAGGCGGGGTGTTCCCATGGGAGAAGATTATTTCCTACATAACATGGAGTCTCAGAGCAAAATGGAGTCTGTTTAGTCATTTCCCTGAGAGTCTGGCCTGTAACATTCTCATGGAGCCAGATCTGTCAGCCCATCACATTCCCCACTGGTTTTATGTACATAATCAAATCATTGATTCATTAGTAGTGCATAGGTGATTGTAGTGAGTGTCCAGCACCATTAGCTTAACAGACTGGATTCTATCTCTAATATATTTAAGTCCAAATCTATTTGTCTACGTAAAGTTTTGAAATTCTGGTTTCCAGTAATCAGGGCAGTGGTTCCTACAGCTGTGGAGCCTGCTATACCTATTCCCACTAGGAGGGGAACTAAGACAGGGGCCACTTGATTAGATATTAGTCCCATATGGTTTTTTCTTCTCTCCCCATCATAATAGTATACAGAATTTATCCCATTTGGTAATCTTAAAAAGTTGAACAGTTTAGCATGGAGTTATTCCTGACATAGTCCAAGCAAGAGAAAAAAACATGATTAACATTTTTTAGTCTTATCTTTAGATGGTGGTTGGGGTCTCTGAGGGCTGTCCATTTTTCTGTTGTCTTGACTCAGATGTGATGAGTCCATGTTGTGAGTAAGGTCCCTTTCATTTCAGCCGGGAGTTAGTCCTTTCTGGAACAATTTGATGTAGACATAGTCTTCTGACTGAAATGGGTGTTGGAAATCAGTGGTTCTTGGGGCTGGTTCTCTCATAAGTTGAACCTGTTGAGAGACTTAACAACAGATTAGAACAGGAGCAGGTTCTTGGTAAGGGTGGAGGAAGGCTCTGGATTCATTAACATTTTAATCTGTCAGAGGTCATTTGCCTCCAACTTTCTGGATCCAAACTGGCCCTTATTTTTGTGATTTAACCCAATTTACCTATCTATATTGACTGTCTTTTAAAATTCTTATTATCACCCCTCTAATTTTAGGGAATTATTACTGCTGTAAGGAAAAAGGGTGATGATCGCTTTTGCTGCTTCAAGCTGAGAGGGGGTGATGTGGGGTGGGGCAAGCAGTAAAAAGTTCCTTTTTAGGGGTAAAAGTCTTGTTCTGTGAAAGAAACAAAAAACCATGAGTATGAAATATATAGCATCTGGAATATGTCAATGAATACCATGAAGCTGACAGAAATTAATAATCTCTTACCAGGAGGTGGAAGAGCTGAGAGGTTGTTCACATAAAAGGCCTAACAAAGTCCAACAAGACTGGAGAGGATAAGACCTTAATTGTAAATCTTAACACTGTCAGAGTTATCAGGAATCTAAGCACAACATTTAGTTAAGTTACTCAATGTCATCTGATTTTTGTAAAATATCTTTTTGTTTAGTAGAGATCCATTTATTTTTGTTACTTAGGGTTAGAGAATCATACTAGCAAACATGATTAAGTCTACCTATATCAGAGTTTAAGATGATCTGCAGGCCTTAAACTGACTAAAAACTTATAACTCTGGCAGTTTCTCTTGATTGTTATCAGGTATTTTTGTCTAAGAATCTTTTTTGTTACCTCCAGTTTTATTTATTTTGGGGGCTAACACAAGTGTCCATCTTAAGTTACATGAAAATAACTTGTTTTATTTTTAAAATGTCCAGGAATGACTGTGTTTTGGTTTTAACTGTTTTTGCTACATATTTAAGATCAAGCTGGTCAAATTGACCTTGTTCCTATCTGCTGTTAAGAGTCAGTTGAGTTCCCACAGGAGTCACTCTTGGGGAACTTGAGAGCAGCTTCTTAGCTCCTTTAGCGCCATTCATCTGGTAGGGTCTCCTTGATTAGGTGGCTTCCTTTGGAAGCATTAGGGATGTCTCCCTTTCCCAAGGACCCTCCTCTGCAGCAGGTGCACTGATTGGCTTCTCATCTTGTAGTGGTCTCATTAATCTCCCTGATCGGAAGGTTGTGTGACGCAGAGTTGCAAAGTTCCTTAGAGAAGTTCTCTTGTTCCCTGACTCTGAGGGCAAGAGCCAAATGTTGATTCTCTTGACCCCTTTATTTTAATCTCAATCAGTAGGTTTTGATCTTAAACATCCAGCAAGTCAGTTTCACCAGTCATACAGTAAGAATACTGTGTTTTAACTTGAATGTCTATGACTTTATAGTCATTTACCCACTTTTATTAAACTGGGATCTATATTATCTGTCCTATGGGTGATGGCTTATTATCTCAAATTAATTTAGATTGTTCTTGAAGCAGTACCTCTGTAAAACATTAATCAATCAACAGTTATAGAGTTTATAAGGAAAATACAAAATGGAATTCAAAGAAAGCTGAGAGAGGTTTTAGCTTTCCTTTTGTGTCATCCTGTTTCATGGTATTAACTTTTAAACAGATCAGACTCTCATTATCTTTTAGAAATACATTTACATTTTTATCCCAGTGCAGAAGGTAACATAAGGTTCAGCTCCAGTTACAGAACACTAAATGATATAAATAAATTCCCAATAAAATTTCTTATTCTGGTAAGTTTAAAATTACCACTACAATTTTAGGTGGAGAACACCAGCTTGATAAAATGTTCTTTAAACCTTTTAAAGACTTGTATACCTGGAAGATATGAACACATTTAATATATGAAGAAGAAGAATAGAATCATAATTACATTGATGTTTTTATATTAACCATGTTTAACTTTTAAAGAAAATTTAGACTTTGTAATGTAGTACAACACTCTAACAGTTGTTGTTTGACCAGAGTTGTACAAACCCCAAATTTTTAAGACTAGTTGCCCTAGAGAATAAAACATAACAGATACAATGTTAAGAGTAAATTAATGCTTTCAGAATTATTGGTCATTTTAGCATATAGACTGAAATTTGGTTTATATCAGTACATTAATATTTGACCTTAGGGAAAAACTTGAATAGTTTTAACTGTTGTGTTACTTATATATACGCATAAACCTTTTAAAGTTTACTCTTAATTAACATTTTTTAATCACTTAGACACTCTTGTTGTTTACTTAGATGTATTACAGCCTTATTTTATCACATAAAGACTTTTTAAATCTAGAAACATTTTTATTAAATATATTTTTATATCTAAAACCTTGTAATGTTTTAATCTGTTGATCCCCTTTTTAAAATTTATATTCTGAAACAACCCTTATATATTTCTGAATTCAGATAAATTACTCCATTTTAATCTGATGAAATACTTTGTTACTTATAGAACTCTGTTTAAATATAATTGAAACTTTTGGACCCTTTACATAGAATAATACCTGTTAAGACTTTTAGTAATCATGTTTTTGGTGATAACATAAAGTAAATTTAAACCCTTTTCTTATTTACCAATTTATGAAAACACCAAACATGTTTTAAGTATGTTACCTTGTGGAATTTAAGGGGTCAAGAGTACTTGATGTTATATTTAACAGTTAGCATTTTAACTTTTTAAACCAATCAGATGTTTCTAACAAACACATTCATGATCAATCCCATATATGTTAAATCTAATTTAGTTATTTTTTAAAACCAAGATATCAGAGAATCGTATTGAGCCATATCAGCCACCGGGGCGGAGCCTCCTGGCCTACCCGCCTCCCAGAGGCCCGGCCTTCTGGTCCATCGCTCTGGCGATGGGCTTCTCTGTGGGCTGTCACAGGGCACACACATTCACACCAGCACCCGAGAAGGGAAGCGTGCAAGTGTGCTTGAACAGGGGTCACAGAATGTCCTGCTAGGACGAAGGCCAGAGGGCGTCCAGGTCCCGCCTCCTGTGCCCGGCTGTCCTGCTCTCACCAGCGTCACCTGCCCCAGAGCCCCTCCGTGCGGGCATTGCCTTGGATCCCTCCGGCTCCGTGGCCACGCTGCTGGCCTCCGCCCCGCGATCCCCAGCTGGTCCGCTGTCGCAGTGGTGCTCATCTCCTGGACCCTGAGTTCCTTCGAAAGTGCCTCCACACTGAAGCCGTTGAAACTGTGTCGTATTTCTAATCTGAGCTTGTCATTCATTTAAAATCCTTCAAAGTGGAGCCGGTGCTGGAGCTCAGTGGTGGAGCCCATGCCCGGCATACCCAAGGTCCTGGGTTTGACCCCAGCACTGCAAACAACAAAGCCAAACAGAGCACAGGGCCTTCAGTGCTGTCTGTCACTCAGCCGGCTGTGGTTCGCCTTTGAAGTCACCACAGCACTTGGCGATTCTGCTAAACCGAACCTTCTCCCTTACTGTTGGTTTGGAAGACTCCTGAGACAAGGTCTTGCATGTGATGCTCACAGTTCTAATCCCAAACCTACACTGAGGCTCACTGCAGCTGACACTCACTGGTCACTGGACGGGCCACAGCCATGCTCCAGAACACTCCGTAACATGCTCAGAGCGCTCTCATAGGCTCACTAGGAACTGCTAACGCTCTCTGTGTTCAGAGCCCCTAGCTGGGTTTTGAGAACACCAGTGGACTAGGTGAAGCCAGTGTCCACTCTGAGGATGCTCAGGTTGGAGACTCAGAGAACAGGTGAGTCTCCCCCAGGCTTACCTGCACAGGCCCATGGGACCTTCTGGGCTCTTGGGCCCTTCTCAGAGAAGTGGCACAGAACTGCTCTGGTCACTTGAAGACTGAGGTATTATCCTGTGAGAAGGGCAAGGAGCGAGGGGCTCTGGGGCCCTCTCAGCATCTCCCCTTCGCCCTGACGCTCAAATCTCCCTCAGTGTGTATTTATTATTTATTTACGTGCTGTGATGCTGGGGTGAAGTCCGGGACCTGGGAGTGAGCACAACACTGGATTTGCTGGCTCTCCAGTTTGCTGATGATATCAACCAACGCCCCCAGTGAGCGCGTCTTACACTGAACCTCGCTGCTTTCTGTCGACCCACATGTGCTCTCAGCTGCTCCCTGCGGACCCTGATACCCGGACCCCAGAAGGATGCGGAATGCGCTGTCGAGCCCAGGAGTGCTCTCCCATAGGTGGCGTGGGACCTTGTGGTTGGGAAGATGCCACAAAGAGAAATCCTGGTGGACAAACTCCCTGCCAGCTGTCACCGGCAGAGAGGTCAGGAGGTCAGGTTTGGGGCCAGGGCTCTTCCATCTGGTGTTGGAAGATCTCACTGTGTGGAGTGACCCATGCTCGACCAGGATGGCCGCTGTTAGGTGCTCAAAGTGCAGGAGTGCTTCTGGACCTCTGTGGACTCTGCAGCTGGCCAAGGAGCCCTGCTGTCCTCAGACCCACCCCCCAGCGCGCCCTGTGCCTCTGGGAGGCCTGTGTGCTGGAGAGAGTGGGCGCCCCTCCTGGGCACCTGGTGGTCTTCATATCAGTCCACCACAAAGCAGCCTGGAGGGCCCAGCTCAGCCTGAGCTGTGGCAGGAGCTCTGCCTTTGGGCCACCACCTGGAGGACCCCTCTGGCCCTCCGGTCATCCCTGCGATCCTGCCACCACAGACTCGGGAAGGAGCAGCTGTCCTGAGTGCCGTCAGTGTGGTCCTGCCGCACTTTTCTCTTGGGCCTGAACCCCCACTTTTGGGTGGGTCACTGCAGAGTCAACGACTGGCCAGGAAGTCACATTTCTCAAGTAGAAATGACGTGCTGTGGTCTGGCTCCTGTGGGGCCTGGCTTTCCATGAAAAGCAGCATCCGTTCCTTTGGAGAATTTTTATTTGCTATTCTGCTGACTGAACAAAACTTCTGGCTCAAAGGGACCCTTGGTTGACTGAGTTTTCCTCCACAGCAGAGGCCTTTCTCACTGATGGATCGTCCAAGCCTGACCCATGGTGTCCCCTGGCTGTTACTGCTGTCCAGCCCCAGATCTGCCCACACAGAACGCAGGAGGGATGAGATTGCCCAGTGGTAGGAGCTGGAGGGCCTTCTCATGGCCCTGGTCAGCCCTCCCTCCATGAAAGTGGGCATGCCGAGAACCTGTCTGGTCTCAGGGACGACAATGGTGGAAACAATCTTGGCTGCTGACACACCCGCTGGCTGTCACTCGTAGATGCCCAAGGAAAGCTGCCATTCTCTGAGGAGACTGATTGGAAGCTGGGGGCTGGCCCAACCTGCACAGCCCACCTGCCCCATGGACACCCGCTCCCCTCACTGCACGGGACTCATGGACACGTCCACCAGGCCAGGCCAGAAGCAAACTCATGGGCTCTGATTCCGAAGCAGAGGCCTCCTCTGTGAGCAAGACCAGCATGACTTCTGACGAGGCAGGTGGGACTCTGTGTCTCAGGTGAGGGAGGCTATAGGGAGGCTGCAGGGAACAGGTGTCTTTCTGGCCTAATTCCAGTACTTGGTCAGCACTTCCGGCCAATGTTGGTGCTTCCTGAGTGTGGTGCTTTTCAGATTGAGGTCCAGCTGTTCCAGTCCCAGTGGTCATTGAAGCTCGTTGGTGCCTGGGATCTCTCTACCATCCGATGATGGTGCATGGCAAACCTCAACAGACCCTCCCTCTGGGCGGCAGTGCGGTCATTCACTGGTCTCTGCACATCTGCTAGCGTCCGCGGTCACCTGTATCACTGAGTGTTGCTCCAGCCTCCTGAGGCATACACACTCTGAGCTCTGGAGACTTCCTCTTTCACTTCTGGTCTTCACGATGTAGGAGGGTGCTCTGGTCCTCACGTAAAGACGCTTCCACAAAGTTGTCATCTTATCACAGCCACTTCCTGGGGTTCAGTGATAGCTGCAGGGATGAGTCAAATGGACCCCATGAGGGTGGAGCTACAGCCATCACAGAAATGCACCCTGAAATACAGTGACTGAGCCTCTTTCACCTTTGAAAGGAAGAGAAGCAGAAGTATATACAAGGTCCGTCTCAGAGTGAGTCTGAAGTGTGCCTTCACTCAACACCCGTGAGGGTGTAAATAGGCGTAACACCCACAGGAAGTCCTCTTAAAACTAGAAATCAATGCATTTTTAACTTAGAGCGCTTATTGCACGTGCACAATGTCTTATTGAAGGTGCGTCTACCACTCTGGTCGTGTTAGCAACAAGCCCTTGGGAGTGGCCACTGTTCTGCACCCGAGGACAGACTGAATACAGAATAGGCTGGACAGCACCAGAGATCACAGCCACCCTCTCTGAACTGTGGGGGTCCAGTAGTACCCATGCCGTGAAGGGAGACAGCCAGACCTAGGACTGGGCGGGGAACCCAGGTCCTGGGAAGCGTCCCTGTGTGGACGATGGTGTCACCCAGGCAATCACGTCCACACCTTGACCTGTGTCTAAACACCAGGCTGTGCACCTAGAGAACGTTCATTTTTATTTGTCAATCAGACCTCAGTAAAGTGGGAAAATCAAACAAGAAGAGGGTGCTAACCTTGGCGCAAAGCTGGGGTGAGTCATGAACCGCACAGGAAACCGCACGCACAGCCCTGGGAGGACTGAGGTGAACAGGGTGCCGGCTGAGGGCAGGCACGCGAATCAACCGCGGATCTGAGGTGGGACCTCACTTTACGTGCTGCTCGAAAGTGAGATCAGAGGAGAACAGCGCCAATGACACGTCCCACGTGCCGTGGTAAGACAGGCCCCGCCTCTCAACGTCCCACGTGCACCGTGGTAAGACAGGCCCCGCCTCTCAACGTCCCACGTGCTCCGTGGTAAGACAGGCCCCGCCTCTCAACGTCCCACGTGCACCGTGGTAAGACAGGCCCCGCCTCTCAACGTCCCACGTGCTCCGTGGTAAGACAGGCCCCGCCTCTCAACGTCCCACGTGCTCCGTGGTAAGACAGGCCCCGCCTCTCAACGTCCCACGTGCTCCGTGGTAAGACAGGCCCCTCCTCTCCACTTCCAATTGTCAAGATGAAGAAACAAAAGACCACTCCAGAATAAATGCGATCCTTCGCCACCGAGTCTGTGTCCTGTGTAAATCTGAATTTTACTTACGCATTTCAAGCTACACGTGAACATCAGTCCACTATTTTTCCAATTTGAATGCACTTTGCAGATGACGAACACGATCCCTAATCAGTTGACAGTGCGCAGGGAATCCTAGGACGGCAGCTGTCACTCGGACACTAATCTCCCAACGATGAACACAGCAAAGAAAACCCAACTCCCCAGCGCTGAGGCTGCAAAGGAGCAGGACGTTCTGTCTCCAGGAGACAGGGGACCGGCGTGCCCTTGGGTGATCATGAGAAAGGCGCTTCCACAGGAATGAGGACACTGCGCTGCTGCATTCCACAGAATCTGATTCTCATAAAAATATTTTAAAAGAGTAACAATTCTCATTTGATCAGGGTGTAAAGTATGTGACACCAAAGAAAAGAAATGCTGTTATTCTATGTGACTATATAGAACGTGAAGTTCACCTGTGAAAACCTACTGCAAAATAAGTCATGAGAGCCCTTTGGTTTCCCAGTGTCGACTCTAACAGATGACACGTGGACGTCCATGACGTGTCAGGCTGCTGACTCAGGCCCTGGGTGAGTAAACCAACCACCCCTCTCCTCCTGTCCCTGCAAAGCTGCACGTGAGTAGCTAATTAGAAACAAATGGGAATTTCTAGGCCTGGAATAGGATTCTAGGGTCGCAGTTAAGGACAGTGCACAGAAGCCACCGCTATCAGATGCTGTTTTGCTCTTCAAGTGGAGAATTTCCATCATTCATCAGCTGACCTTTTTATTTCATTGTGCTCTAATTAGCTGCATGATGTAATTATGCATAAAACTCTAATTGATGGCATTAAAGGTGTCCAAATGGCTTTGCCATTCAGTAGAAACAAACTGATTATTGTGTGATTTTGTTACGTTTTGTGCCAAATGCAGAAACCCATTCCGCATACTGCTACAGTCGCCTCCCAGAAATCCTACCTCAGCATCATAAAGCGGGGTCTAGGACTCAGACCTCTGGCGTTCAGTCTATTGACCTGTCAACTAAATAGCGGTGCGTTGACCGCACAGCCTGCCTCGGCCATCCTGACCACAGCTTAGAAAGCATGCAGGCTTGCCAGGCTTGGCTTGTTTCTTGTCCGTACCTCTGCAGGCCCTCCCGCTCAGTGGAAGGGGACTTGAGTCCAGGGGACATGGGCTCGTCTCAGCCTTTGGGGTCTCACCCGATTCCTCCCTATCTTATTTCACACTGGTGCTGGTCTGCAGAAAGTCACCCTTGCTCATATTCAGTCATGGCTTCCACGAGGTTCTGGCCCCTGGCCCCTCCCACAGGTGGGACCTTCAATCATTGAAATCCCTCTCCAGGTTTCCAGTGCAGCTGTGACTGTTATCCACTGATTTCCTTTCTGGCCATCTTGATCATGCACTTGAGCTGCAGAGGGGCGGTTGGCCCTGCTCTCCTCTCCCTGGGGTCCTTCCCACGGCTCCTCTGCCCTCCCCTCCGGTCACGGCTTGGAAGCTCTCCTTGCTGGCAGTGCAGTCCCCCCACACCAAGACCGCTCCCGTCAGCACACCACCCACAGACTCAAGGTTCTGACGTCTCCTGCCCAGATGCTGTGCGCCTCCTTCCAGTGTGGCCTCTGTCCTCAGCCTTTTGTCAGCAAGTCCCCCCAAGTGCCCCTCTGCTGCAGTGTGGCCCCCGAGGCCCGTCTCCTGTGCTCCCCTGACCCCTGCACACCACCCTGGGCTCCTTCTCTTTGCCTCTCACCTCACGGCACCTTCCCCTTCAGTCTGTGCATCACTCTGGGGAGCAGTTGCCTCGCGTGGCCTCCAGATGTGAGCACTCAGGGGTCACCTCGGAGCCTGGTTGTCCAACGCTGCCATCGACGTGCCATCGCGCATCAACTGATGGGTGTGCCAGACTCCAACTCAGAATGGCACTTCATGGAGCCATGAACATTGTCCACCTCTGCCTCTCCCATGCTGTGGGGCCTCTGGTGCTGCCCGGAGGTTGGTGGCTCCGTGCCATGTGCCCCTCTGCCTGGTGGGCAGGCATCTCCTGCAGACTTGCGGGCGTGGTACCTTCACTTTGGGGTGCGTCTGTTTTCACGCTGTCCTGGGCACTGGGTGTGTCCTTCAAATCAGGAGCACTCTCGCTTCTGTTTAGCTGCTGCCTGGAACTTTTCAGCTCTCGGATCTTGAAGAGGCCTACTGTTGAATTATTTTCTTATTTTCCATTTATCTGTCTCTGTGCTACTGTCTGGAAAATAGAATCAACTGTATATTCAAATCTTCAATGTGTGCATGCGCACATGCATTCTTGGATGCCTCTAAAGATGCTCTTTTGGCTTTGTCTTCCGTTCTCCTCCCACTATACGCTGTTTCCTCTAAGTTGGCTGCTTTCCTGTTGCTCAGCACTTGAACTCATAACAAAGCCTTTCCTGAAGGGCATGCAGAACCTGGCCCTCTGCTCCCATGGAGGCTCCACGGGACCTGTTCCTCCTGTGAGGCTCCTGGGCTGCAGGAGCTGTGGCCGGGATAGTGACCACAGAGGCCCCTGTGTCCAGGCTTGGTGACCAGTCTGGCACTCTGGGGAGGTGGTGGCATTGTCAGCCATGGGGCTTAGCCTAAGGCAGTGAGGTCAAGGGGCGTGCCCTTCAAGGGGAGAGCAGGACCCTGCCGTCCCTGCTTCCTGGCTGCCTGAGGCGAGCAGGCTCCTCTGCCAGGTGCCCACCAGGGTATTCATTGTTGGAAACCACACCTTGGTGTAGCCTTCCTGCAGGTTGCTGTGGTTTCTCACAGAGGTGTGAGTTTTCCCCCTCACTGAGGCTGCCGAGCCCTCGAGGGTCTGTCCTTCCTCACTGGGCGAGTGTGTGCGCGTGTGTCTGCGCAGGCGTGTGTGTGTTGGAGGAGCGAGACTCGGACCCATGGGCTGTGCTCCCTCGGTGGTCCTCAGGACCTCTCCAGCCTTTGTAGTTGGATTCGTTGGTCTGCTGCCTGGTTGTCATTCAAATAATTGTGGTGAATCTTCATGGGTGCAGGGTTTGCCCTGACGCTACACTTTACATTCCTGATTAATTTTATTTGTGCATTTGGTTTTTCTTTGTTAAGAAAAATATTCTTCCAGCCTTATTTTTTAATGAAATTAAAAAATATTAAAAATTATTGTTTACTTTATATGCTTCTTGATTTCTTGTCTGTTCTTTAGGATTCTTGTCATCAGCTTTCTTTACAGTTGACGTCTCTCCTGACTTAAATGTGAAACATGAGCTCATTTCTTTTAACCTTATTTTTAAAAAATATGGACATTCCAGATGTTCTCGTTTCTTTTAAATATTAGTATGCTCTATACTTAAATATTGCATCAGGACAATTTTGTTGTCATATAGTCAAAGTTATCTTCCAAGACCCACTTTAACTTCTGCTGACCCCAGGTGCTCAGGTCCATGCCTGATGCAATTGCTGCCCGTGGTGCTCTTGTCTCCCTCTCTGAGTCTGCCTGCTGCATTCAGAGCACCCTCTGCTCATATCGGTCCAAGGCTTGCTTGTGGCCCACGCCCAGCCATTGTTTGCATGTGCAAATTCCTGAGCGTGTACTTGGAGTAAGAGGCCATTAATTAACAAAGAGTTGACCGCCCTATTCAAATCTTCTTCATTTCAAAATCTTTAATGAGTTTAAAGTAATCTCTTTTCTTCTCATAAGCACCCTTTGATAACATCTTACTCAAATATGGATTTTTTATTTCTCCTTTGTTATTCAGTAATGCGGTGTGTGTTCTGTGATTTTGCGGCTGTATCATTAAATGCTTTAGAGTTTAATGCAATCATAGTCCTGGTGAACAGAAACCTTGATCACTATGAAACATTTCCCTGTGGTGTGCAATGCCTTTCACTTATCCACGTTATGTTTGTGTAATGACATGATGTTTCCATAGTACTTAGAAGACATTTTGGGGACATTTTTAATTTGATGATCTCTTAATTTTTACACACTTATTAAGACAAAATTAACCATTTAGCCATCTTCAAGTCTGTAGTTCAGTGTTTCTTTTTAATATTCCCGAGTCTGTATAGTCACCACCACTCAAATCCCAAGTACGCCATCACTGCCTAAGGAACGCCCACACCCCCATCCCTCCCGGCCCCAAAACCCCAGTCTCTTCTTGTGCTTACAAATTTGTCTACTTAGATCATTTCACATAAAGGGAATTATACAAAAACTTACTTTCTGCCTACGGCTCCTTCCCCTTGGCCAATCTGACACACCCGCTCTTGTGGTAGTGACAGTCAGCACTTGCCCACTTCGTGGCTTAGTAACGTTCCACCGGACACCTGTCAACCTTAGGTTCATCCAAATGCTCTTTTAGGATGTTGGGGTCCTTCCACTTTGGGAATTATAAACAGTGTTTCTCTGCATTCTCATGCTCTCGTTTGGTGGGTAGGTATGTGTTCAGTCTGGTTCATATGCACGGAGTGTGACTGCGGAGTCAGGTAGAAGACAGTGGGAAGGTTTGAGAAACCGGGACGCCATCTTCCACGGGGCTGTGCCACACGCCTCCAGCAAGGGGCGCTCTCCCACTTCCCCACATCCTTGCCTGCAGCTCTGGAGTCCGTCTTTTATTCTAGCCCTGATGCTGGCTGAGAAGCAGATCTCAGTGCTGGTTTAATGGTGTGTCCTTGAAAACTGAAACGCTGCCCTTGGGGCACGTGCTTACTGGTGACTCACATATACTCACCTAGCCAGCTTCTTGGTCAAGGTTTAGTTGGTTGCTTGCTGTTTGTTTTGCAGTTGAGTTGCAAGAATTGTTGAAATATTCCGACTATAAAAACTTTCTCACCAAGAATGCAAATAATCCAATCGACAAATGGGCTAAGGAAATGAACAGACACTTTACAGAAGGAGATCTACAAGCAATCAACAAACAAATGGAAAAATGTTCAACATCTCTAGTAATAAGAGAAATGCAAATCAAAACCACCCTAAGATTCCATCTCACCCCAATTAGAATGGCGATTTTCAAGAATACAAGCAACAACAGGTGTTGGCGAGGATGTGGGGAGAAAGGTACACTCATACATTGCTGGTGGGGCTGCAAATTAGTGCAGCCACTTTGGAAAGCAGTGTGGAGACTCCTTAGAAAACTTGGAATGGAACCACCATTTGACCCAGCTATCCCACTCCTGGGCCTATACCCAAAGGACTTAAAATCAGCATATTACAGAGATACAGCCGCATCAATGTTCATAGCTGCTCAGTTCACAATAGCCAGATTGTGGAACCAACCTAGATGTCCTTCAATTGATGAATGGATAAAGAAACTGTGGTATATATATACAATGGAATATTACTCAGCCATAAAGAATGATAAAATCATGGTATTTGCAGGCAAATGGATGAAATTGGAGAATATCACGCTAAGTGAGATAAGCCAATCTCAAAAACACAAAGGACGAATGATATCGCTAATAAGTGGATGATGACACATAATGGGGGGTGGGAGGGGTTAGTGTTAGGGTTAGAGTTAGGGTTAGGGAGGGGGGCAAGAATGGAGGAAGGAAGGACTATATAGAGGGAAAAGAGGGGTGGGAGGGGTGGGAGGGGTGGGGGGGAAGGGAAAAAAATAACAAAATGAATCAAACAACATTACTCTATGTAAATTTATGATTACACAAATGGTATGCCTTTACGCCATGTACAAACAGAGAAACAACATGTATCCCATTTGTTTACAATAAAATAATAAAAAAAAATAAAGTACTCTTTCAATAAAAAAAAAAAAAAAAAAACTTTCTCAGATGATCCATGAGTATTTTCTTCCATCCCCTGGGTGAGCCGACTGCCTTTTATAGCTATTATTACTTTCTCATCACTTTCTTTTTGCTGTATCCTCCTATGTCAGGAAGTTTAATTTTGAGAAAATTCATTCGTTTTTTTCTTTTTCTCTCTGCTTTTTGTGTCATATATAAGAACCCTCACCTAATTTAAGGTCACAAAGATACTGATTACCATAGTTTGTCTTGAAAAACTCTTTCCCAAGTCTCTGGCAATAACAGATCCCTTCCTGTCTCCATAGCTTTTCACCTTCCAGGACGCCACGTCCTTAGAATCACAGCATGTGGACCTTTCAGATGGACTTCTCATACTAGGCAATAGGGATCTACATTCCTGGGCTGACAGCCTTCCTGTTTCATCATGGAATGGCATCCCGCTGTCGGGATGCCCCACAGCTGGCTTATCCACCCACCTCCTGAAGGACGCCTGACAGTTGGGCCATTATAGATAATGTGTTCATGGCATCCATATGCACATGTGCATGTGGACAGACGTTTTCAGCTCTCAGGTGGACGCTGCCAGACCACAGCATGGGAGTGTGTTTTACTTCTGTTAAGAAACCAGCAAAATATCCTGTGAAGTGCTGTGCACCCCACCAGTGGAGACTGAGAGTCCTGCGGCTCCACATCCTAGCAGCAGCCCCGTGGTGTCCACTTCCTGAGATCACAGCCACTTGGACTGGTGTATGTTAAGGCCGTGTGTCGATCGCCTATCCACAGTCTATCTCCCATGGTTGTCTTCTTTGGTGACATGCACAGCTCTCTTGTGATGTGACTTTCTCCGTCTATTTTTAATTGAACTGACTGCTTTCCTATTGGTGAGTTTTTAAGCCTCTTTGTATATTTTGGGAAGCAGTCCAGTTTTGGAAAAATGGTTGACAAATATTTCCTCTCCATGTGCAGCTTGTCTTTTGATTCATTTACAGTGTTTTTTTCCCAGAGATGATATTCTTTTTACAGGTCTTCATATTGTCCCACGGTTTCTGGGTTTTCTGTTCTGAATGTCAACTTTTTCTCTTTGTTTTTGTTTGGAAAGGTGCTAATGACAGGCCTTCGTAATTGCTGACTGTGTCCTCAGCCACATCTAGGCTACAGAGGAGTTCTCTGTGTTAGTCAGCACTCAGTCGCTACGAGCAAATTACTCGACAAGAACAACGTAGAGGAGGAAAAGCGCATCTGGGCTCGCGGTTTCAGAGGCGCCCTCCGTGGTCGGCCGACTGTGTTACTCTGGGCCTGAGTGAGCTGGGGCACGTGGCAGACAGGCATGGAGGAGGGAAGCTGATGGCTAACGGAAGGCAGGAAGCAGAAGCACAGCGGGGCCTGGGGACAAGAGGCAATCCCCACTGTCATGACCCCTGGGACCCACCTCCTCTGGCCATTCCCCACTTACCTGCAGTTGCCACCCAATAATCCATTCAGATGATGAATCCATCAAACTCATCAATCTACTGGTTAGGTCATGACTCTCCTAATCTGATCATTTCACTTCCTATGTTGACACAAGCTTTGGGGGCACCTCATGTCCAAATCTTACACCGTCGATGGTGTTCTTCATTCAATGCAAGGTGCTTTCTATTTCTAGTCTTTCTGGGTGATATTTTCTTAGTGATATTTTCACTGCTCTGCTTCCATGACCCACCTGTTCGTGCCTGCTGTCTGCTTTTTCCAACAGTGCTTATTTTGAATTCTTCTGTCCATTCTTTTTGAGCCTGGTTCTGTTGCTCCCTTGTGTGTGCGGACTGTATGCTAATTGCTTTCAGCATGCCTTGGCGCTGTGGAGAGCCATTCGTGGTACCTTGAGAAGAGCTGGTGTTGGGCCTTAGACATGAGGTTCTGCCTGATTGCGAGTTGTGCTGTGTTCACTCTCTGCTGAAGCTGTGCCATCGGGAGCTCCAGTTTCCTCTGCTGTGCTTTTATTTGTGGCCGTTCTTGTCTTGGGGTCTTTCCAGAGGTTTCTCATAGGGTGTGAGTTGTGTGATCCTTTCAGGTGTAATCACTTTTATTGAGATGTCCCCTTGGGATGTGGGGGTAGGGTGGGGAGAGCACACAGAGAATTCCAAATCCTGACTTAGTTTCCTTCCTCACTGGGCCTGTGCCCGGTGGTGACCCTCTCTGTGACCTTTGGTAAAGTTTCTCAGCCTCTCCTCCCTGTGGAGGCTGGAAATGGGGGTTCTACTCCCGGCTCAGCTGAGGTTCTGGGGCAGTCTGCTGCTGGTTGAGGAGCTCAGCAGAAGGGAGGGTTTTGGTGGTCTCTTATTGCTTCGTTGGGCTCAGCTCTACACTGTGTGAGCCTGACTGTGTTCATGGAGGTAAGGCCTTGAACGTGTGGTGTCTTCCACTAGCTTTGCACACTGCCCTGTCCACACTTGGCCTCCAGCAATTCATCAAAGTCACCACTAAGTGCTCTTGCCAGCCACAGCTCCATTGGCTGCTGGTCCTCAACATCCATCTTTGCTGAGATTCTCTGCATTCTCCTGTCACTCCAGATTCCAGGTGGCAATTTGCCCTTCAGTCTCAATTCTTTGATGTGGCTGAGAAATGTCATTGATTTTCAATTTGTTCTACTTTTTCTTGTAAGACTAGGAGTAATGACTTTCAAGCTCTTAATGTGTTAGAAATAAATCTGAAAGTCACTACTGCTTTTTCTGACTTTGTTTTAAATCATGTTGTCCTTCAGTCTGCGTATGCCTTGGTATTTTGAATGTATGTGGGTAATTGTAGGAAGAAAATAGAGAGGAAGCTTAGTGCTTCAGTCACTATTGTCTCCCTCCAGAGACAACTGACCACATTTGCTCCAGCACAGGAGTAGAAGCAGATTGCTGCAGTACAGGGTGGGGTTAAGATGAGCGTGGTCAGTCCTTTAGCTTCAAGGACAAGCCCCTCTGGTTGACCTGCTCGCTCACGGGCTCCTTCTCCATCTCCTCTCAACACAGCAGGAGTGTGACTGCGCTCTTCCTCTGTAAGCTGAAGCTCTGAGTTCGCTCCCCTGCTTTGTGAGGCTAGGCAGAGGCTGAGTCTCAGTGCCTTTTCTAGAATTGACAAACAGGGATTACCAGAATCATGAATCCTGAGGGTGGATTCTCCTTCCTTAGCTTTCTGTTTGAGCTCTCAACCAAAAGTAGAGACATTACCCAAAGTTTTAAAATTGTTATTGCAAATGCCTTATTTTCTACATTATGTTTTCTAGCTGATGATGTATTATATACAGAAAAAGAAATTGACTTTTTATCCAGGCTATTTCTGTATTTCTATAATTCCCTTATTAATTGAAAATGGAAATTACTTTGTGAACTCTGTGAGAGTGATTTTATTTTTTCAAAAGTGATTTTACCTTTCTCTATTATGGTAGCCATGTTTTTTTAATGCATTTCTATTAATGTGTTATGACCACACACCACAGGGACACCATTGTGCCACCATCACACGTGCTTATGATGGGATCCATCCATCCAGGGCCTTCCCTGTCCTTCTCTGACCGCCCCATCCAGGAGCTGATGTCCTTCTAATATCATTAGTATTATTTTAATCTGAGCATTGCAATTGTATATACGAGAGGTTGTCGAAGTGCTAATCGTGGTGTGTTCCCACATGGACTCAGCATGTTTGGGAGAGCTCATTCCCCAGTCCTTCCCCTCCTCCCGCTCTTCCTCTATGCTATTGGTCCCCTTCTACTTTTGTGAGACCCCCTTTATATTAATTCTCTTTCTCTCTCTCTCTCTAGCTTTCGCATATGAGAGTAAACATTTGACCTTTAACTTCCTGAGACTGGTTGTTTCACTTAGCATGATGTTCTTCAGTTCCCCAAATGACATGATTTTGTTCTTTGAGGCTGAATAAAACTGTTATGCATATATCTGTATCTATATCTATCTATCTATATTTATATATCTAGGTCTGTGTGTGTGTGTGTGTCCATTCACCAGCTGGTAGGCCCTTGGGCTGGTTCCATGACCTGCCCACTGTGAGCCGTGCTGCTATGAACACTGGTGTGCTTGTATGAAAACCCGTGTTTCATGCCTGTGTCTTGCTGCATGACAAGAGATCCCAGGGCCACGTGAACTAGAAACAGCAGTACTGAGGATGCTCATCTCATACCTGAACAACAGTTCACCTATGATTAGGATGACTGCACGTTTCTTCATTTCTGTGCTTCATTGGATAAAGAAGTTCCAGATCATTATTTATTTTCTAAGAGCTTTGTTTTTCTTATTTCACAAAGGATATTAAATATTACCCAACAACTTAATGATTTTTCAAGGTAGATATGATTTTCTCATTTAAAAATTAATGTAATTAATTTAATTCATTGTGTTTAAATATTAACTTTCATTTCTGAAATAAACCCAATTTATTCATGATCTATGAATATATCACTTTTATCTATTATTGGTTAAGATTTTTGGACTTACATTCACAAATGAAAATAATCAATCATCTCTACTTTTATGTAACTCTCTATTTAATTTGACATCCAGATTTTGTTAGCCTCGTTAAATGACCAGACTTCCATTTTCTCCTTTATTATCTGTTAAAATTTATTAGCACTTGTGTGATTTTTATCCTTGAAAATGTGGTGTTATTAACATATAAAATCTTTGGGCTCATATTTTCTTTCTGGAAAAGTCTTTAACTTCTGTTCTCATTTCTTTAAAGTGCTTAATGCAATTTATATGTTCCATTTCTTCTTCAGTCCATTTCAGCAAATCACATTTTTGTGGACATTTATTTCAGCAGAATTTCACTCTTGCATCTGCTTTCTATTCTATTCCTAGTATCCACTGTTCTTTTCCTTAAGTTTAAGGATGCATTTACACAAGAGATCCTCTCAAAGTCAAGGCTATATGGATCTTCTCTGTTGTCATTCCCTAGTTTTTAATTCTTTATTTATCCTCATTATTGCAGTCCTTATGATTTCTTTGGGTTTATTCTGTATTTTCCCTTTAAATGATAAGGCAGATCTTCATGCTGTAATAGCATTCCCTCCTACTATAAATAATCAAGGCTTAGAAAACATTTTCTAGGAATTACTTAAAGGTGACGTATATCACGTTTATTATTCAGTTGAATGTTTTCTCTGATTTTCTTATTGCTGTTTGACATTATGAGTGATTCACTGCTGCATATGAAAGCTCTAAGTAAATATTTAGCAGTGTGTGTTTGTGTGCATATGTTTTAATTTCTAAACATGGGATTTTTCTAAGAACATCTTTTAAACAGTTTCTAATCTAATTGTGTTCTTGTGAGGGAACACCTATTTTTTTCTTAGTTGTTGGGGTTTGTTACAGGGCTGGATATGAAATCTTTCTTCCTCGCTGTCCAGATGTGCTTGGATACAGTGAGCCTCACATTCATTGGGTCGGTCCCATGTTCCATCTGTGTACACCAGGTCTGCTGTCCATAAGTTGTGCCTCACTCACAATAATTGTTTACTCGATGTAAGTTCAGAGAGTATGTTTTAAAATAACTTCATATAAATATGAAAATTTCAATAATTAAATGCACATCTTCTTTGCTGTATCACACTCAGTAATCTAAAATTCTATTTTAGTGTTGTAACACTCCTTATATCAATAAAACCTATCCCTTTGAGTTCGTTTTTAAGGTGTTGATATCACTGCAGAAATAACTGGTGTGTCTTTTTTTACCTATAACTTTTCTTACAGTTTTATATCCATATATTGTGACCTAGCTCTTATGACCAGCTCAGTTATTTTAGTTTTTAAGTTTATTCCAGCAATCTTTGTCTTTTGATAGGTGCATCTAGATCGTTTAACAGCTGTTATAAATATTGACACATTTGGTATACTTTCCAACTTGCTAATGATTCTCATTTGCCATAAAAGCCCAAACTTCTTTATCTTGCCACTGTTGGGTTCAATTTAGTGTTTTTTAACTTGATGCTTGTCCTCATAATCTATTTGTTAGTTTGCACTCTTTCTCTTTTAATTGGTGTCATCCGAGTGATTGAGTCCAGCTGTTGAGCAGGTGTGCTGTCCCGACACTAAATGGGTTGGGTCCTTCTTTAGCTTCCCTTATTGTAGGTAATGCAGGAAAGTTAGCAACCTCTGCTTCCAACTTTCCTATGTCCTTTTCAATCTTTCAGAAATTACCCTCTAGCATATTATTAAAATGTTTTCCAAAACCTTTACCCAGACTTTCTGACATTTCATCTTATACTTTTCCTAATGTATGTCTATTAGAAATTTTTGAATGAATATCTTTGGATAGTTAAACTCTGGCAGTCTTAATTTTTGGAAAGTCCTGAAAGTCCTGCTTAGATTGGAAATGCCACACTGGAGTTTTCTCCTGCTCAGCAATGGCCCCCTGAAATCTGGTCTGTGTCGTTGCTGTTGAGAAATCAAGTATCATTTTAAACTCACTTCATCACATTGACTGGCTTTTTTGTAAGTGTGTCTGCACTTATTCTGTGACTTTTTTATATTCAGGAATTTTACTACAAAATTGATAGTTGAGGAATTTTTTTTCCTTTATATGCTTGGGATTCTTTGGGTCCCTTGATTTTAAAATTTATCTGTTCATAAATTATAAAAATCACCAGATATTATGTTTTAAATCAGTTTCCAGTTTCCATTCATTCCATTGCCTTTTCATCATTTTAGAATTTTTTATCTCTCATGTCTTCAACTTTTCTTTAATAATTTTTAGGATTTTGTCTCTGAAAAGTCTTGAGGTCATTATTTTTAGTCTAGACTTCCAGTTCAGTAACTTCTTCAAAAATTTCCACTCTTTGTTGCATTACTCAATGTATTCTTGAAGTTTCATCTTGTGTGGTCCACTAAACTTCAGTTGATTGTTTCTTAATACTCTTTTGGTCTTTTTAGATTTTTTTCAGACCTGATTCCTTGCTCTACCTAGTTCTGGTGAGTGTGCATGTGATGTGTATGCATGAGTGTGAGTGCATGCATGTGTGTACATGTGCATATGTACATACATGTGCATAGAAGTAGGTGGTGCATACATACACGATTATGTGTGGATGTGTATGCATGTGCATGAATGCATGTGAGTGTGTGCAAGCATGTGTACAGGCATGTGTGTGTGTATATGTGTGCATGTGCATGCAGGTGTGTGCAAGCGTGTGCCCAACATCCTGCTGATTCTCAGTGACCTCTTGTTTGCTTGCACACTGGCTACCTTTGGCTGTGAGCTCTCATTTCTCCAGGTTTTCATCTGTGAGAATACACTGAGGCTTGGATGGAAGTTAAGTTTTTCTAGAAAGCAGGTGTTTTGGTTCTTCCAGTCATCTGGGCCACTGTAGAGGCCCCTTTAATCTTCATCCTTTGTGTGAGTGTTTGCCACCACGCAGGAGACCAGCCGATTCATCATTTGGTTCAAGTTGAATTATGATCCACAAAACATCACTGATAAAACCCACCACCATTATGGTCATAAAACCAGAGAATCAAAGAAAACTACATTTGAAAACTATGCAATGAAAGAAGCCCATATTACAATCCATATTACAATCCGCATCAGCAGGGCCACTTGCGGTCCTCATAGGACAGCCCCCCCCGACCTGCTTCTTTTGTCTGATGGTCTTCCTCACTTTGACTTTGAAATGTTAGTGCATGAGTCCACGAACGCAGGCATACATGTTGCTACATCGATCAGGACCTTCTTGTTAATATGTAAATTCATCCTTTTTAAGAATGCAGAATTTAAACAGTTTTAAATGACCAAATTTCTGTCTTAGGATTTTAAAAAGTAGGAAACGCTTCCCTGGACTAAATCCTTGGGTGCTGAGTGCATCCGGGGACTTTTTATCATCCTCATTGTTTGTTTTAATCATTAACACAGAAGTAAGGGAGCAGTTGACTCTCGTCGTGCATCTGGGAAGCGCTCGGCGCTCGGGCGGTGCTGGTTCTGCTGCGGCGGATTCATCTGCTGTTCTTCCTCTGGTCTGAGAGCCAGCCCTCGGGAAGCTGCCTGGGTGCCGGCGATGCGCTCACTGCCTCGCTCACTGAGGGTGCCCTCGGGCTTGGCCCAAGCTTAGCGTGGCGCCGGGAAGGGCTTTCGCGCCTGCCGTGGGCTGAGTGTGTCCTGGAGGCTGCGGGGCGTCCGTTTCCTTTACTTGGTTGCCGTTTGTTGACCTTTGATGTTAAGCCATCATGTTAGGAGACAGTAGCAGCCCCTCCCCAGAGCAGTTTGCTTCTCCGTTAAGCAGGTGCCCCCTTCCTCTGATCTCCACTGGCCTACGGAGCTGGGTCTGTGTTTAAGTGACTCAGTGTCAAGTTGGGGGTCATAGATTTCCAGGTGCATGTGGCTTCTGCTCTGGGGCTAAGATGAGTTTTCTCCCTCCCTCGTGTGCCTTCTGTGAACGGGACGTCTGATCGCCAGTTCCTGAGCCCGAGTTTCTGCAGTCAGTATTGGCTCTGTTCCTGGAGCTCCAGGGTTTCCTCCTACTCACACCACTACCGTCAGTTAGTGGGACCAGGAATCTGAGTTACAGGAGGACCTGTCTGCAGCTCTAAGTGCTGCTGGTTCTGGGGTGGGAATGGCTCTGGTGGTTTCCTTCCCACCTTCCGTCCGGACACAGCCTCCCTATTTTGAGATTGCCATCCGAGCTGCTGGTTACAGGATGAACCCACACTGCCCTCACCCAGAGTCCACGGATTCCATGAGGATTTACTCGTGGCCCATGCGTTCTGTGGGTGTGGACAGGCACAACATCAGCATCCACAGCATCACGGTATCCACAACATCTCACTTGGTCAGCTCTCCACATCCAGTTTCCATATCCAGAGATTCGACCCATGGCAGATGGAAAATATTTCTAAAGATTGTGCTTACATTGAACATGTGCAGACTTTTCTTGTTATTCTCTAAATAGTAGAGTACAACAGCTATGTGCATACCATTTTATTGCATTGGTTATTATAAATAATCTGGAGATGATCTGAAATGCATGGAAGAAAGTGTGCAGGTTCCATTCGAGGGCTACATCTTTTTCTGTGAATAGCCTGAGCCCCCTGGATTCCAGTACAGGCGGGGCCTGGATGCGGTTCCTCAGGTGGGTCGAGCGATGACCGTAGTTCCAGGGCCTTAGTGATGCTGTGTGCTCTTCCTGCCCCCCGTCCTTGGTGGCCACTGGTCTTGCCCTGTGTCAGGGGTCACCCTTCCTGGACGTCAGGGTTGGAATCAGACAGTGCGTGGCCTCTTGGGCTGCCTTCCTTCGCCTGGCGCTGGGCATTTCAGGGTCCTCTGAGTGTCGTCATGGCCTGATGGTGCATTTTCGTACCGTGGAATGCTATCCTGTTGTTTGGGCACACGGTCTGCTTGCCCACTGAAGGACATCTGGTCACTCACAAGTTTGGAAATCATGAGTAATGCCACCATCAGGTGCCACGTGCAGGGTCTTGTGTAGACGGACGTTCTCAAGTCCTTGGGAAGTGCCAAGGTGTGGTTATTGCTGGCTCCTACACCCAGGGTGTGTCTAGTTTTGTAAGAAGTTGTAAACTGCCCTGCACGGTGCCACCCCTGTGGCTCCCGAGGGGCCCTGAGGGACAGGGCCTGTGCTTGCTCGGTACGGTACACTCTAGCCCTGAGTGTGCGGCGGTCACACAGTGGTGCTATGGACAGCTTGCATGTAAAACGTGTAATCATGAACGTCCACAGTCTTCCAAGCTTTGGTATTGATGTGTGTTCTCCTCAATGTGAATTTGATAAATTTAAAGATCACCCCCCAAAAGTCAAAAGCAGCACATTTTGCTGTATACACTATTAAATTTATAAGCCTTATAATGATGCAAATGCTAATTTTATCAATTCATATCAGTGAAGTGATGGATGGCATAATTCAACTATCTCTTAGGAAATAATTAAATTTTTGAAGTAAATGAATGTGGATTTTGTGATGAATGGAAAGTGATGGGAGGCCAGTATCAGATGACTAGCTGAGGTCAGTGCTCTGGGTCATATTTGCTGCCAGGACCTTCATGTGGGTGTGCGTGTACACTCCTGCAGATCCACATGAGTATGGCAGGAGGTGTTAGTCAGGGGTCCTTGCTGTGCCTTCAACTTTAACCCGTCCCCACAGATTTAATTTTGTCCCAGTCTCCTAGCTGTAAGGCGAGTGGATTTTGTTGTGTTTTGGAATGTGCTTCTACGTGGTTTTATTGAGCACATTCTATCTTAGCCTGAGTAAGGTCCGTGTTGAATGTTCCAGGTAACAGGAGCCCAGAGCTCCTGAGCAGCAGTGGGCACGGGGAGCTTGGCTCAGCCCCAGTCTGAGTGCAGCCAGCAGCTCCTAGCAGAACTGGAGGTGCCGGCTCTGCTGGCAGCCTGTGCCCTTGGCCCACACCCTGCTGAACTGCTCACCCGCCGGCTCCTGCCCTGCCTCCAGGTCTGCTGAGAGCTACCCCCAACCAGCGGAGTGGCACAGCTTCCGGCCTCACCTGCTGGTCTAGGCATGCCAGGTCCTTGTCCTGCATGCCCCCACGGAGGAGCTATAGGTGCAGAAGGCCACCTCTGCCGAAGGCATTCTGACCTCCAGCTTTGCTACTGGATAGAACGAGAAAAAAGAGGAAGAGGAGGAAGAAGAACAGCAGGAAGAGGAGGAGGAGGAAGGAGAAGAAGAGGAGGAAGAACAGAAAGAGGGATGAGAACACGGAATGTTGCTGAGGATGTGGAGCAACAGGAACTCTCCTTGCTGATTCTGATGCACAATGGTGCAGTCACTTTAGAAAACGGTTCGGTAGCTTTCACCAATATAAATACAGTCTTGCACGATTCACAGTGCACAGGCCCAGGAATTCACCCAGTTGGGTTTAAAACAAGCCACACAAACTCTTGCACGGGGAGGTCTAGGGTAGATTCACTCATGAGCGCTGGGCTGAGGAGCGGGTGAGCACATTGTGGACTTCCTGACAAAGCGCCGTCATTCAGCACTGCAGAAGGGAAGCTGCTCAGCCCTTGAAAGACCTGGAGGAAGTTGAAAGCTAATCGAGTGGCCTACCAAGTGAAAGACGCCGATCTGGGAGTTACATATGCTGTGTGGCTCCGACGACGTGGCCTTCTGAAAATGTCAAAGTGAAGGCACTGGCGGGAGCTGGGGAGGAGGAGGAAAGGCTGAGGACAGTGGGTGGAAAGGACAGTGATGCTGTGCTGCCCGCGTGGTCACGGTTGGTAAATGGCATGGTGGACTTGTGAGGGCTCGTGGGACTTTAAGACTGACCCAGCTCCCGATGGACAAAGGGGACCATCGAACAACAAAAACTCAAGTGTTACACAAACACCCCGGGGTCCAGATATCCACACATCTGCACCAATAGGAGTAGATGCTGAATGAATCAGCAGTCAGGAGAAAGAGGCAGGTCCCCAAGTAGGGGAATCCCAGGAACTTTGTGGGTTCTCTATCCCAAAGCCAGAATCGTAGTCCTCACTCCTAAGGGCCAGCCACGCACAGCGACCTCTGAGGAGCACGCTGAGGTGAAGGAAGGGTGGGGTGGCCAGGGAGCCTCTGCCAGGGGCCACATCTGCCTGGCGGTCAGGCTGAATCAGCAGAAGTAAGCTGCAGGGCGGCTAGCAGCTCCAGACAGCGCGAGGGACAGGGCTCCACGTCTTCTGGCAGGAAGAGAAGTCACCACACGGGTCCCAGGGCATGGTGGAGGCCCGCTGTGCCTTCTCTATCTTTATAAGAAGTCGCTGCAGGGATGACAGCGGCTCACATGTTGTCAAGTCGACCTTCTTAAAGAAATGACTTCACGAGAGTAAATACCCCTCAAAAGGAAAGATAGAAATCTAGGATAGAATGCACCAGAAAAATAGCCAAACCAAATGAATAGTTTAGGAAATATCGAATTAGGTAAACACCTAAAATACGAACCAGCTAATAGTCCAGAACATGTGTGATTGTCTATTTCAGTTTAGGACCAATTAGCTACGGATAATTGAACAATAGCTGTTACCATATTTAAAGTTTCAGATTAGATACAGAACTATACTTGCACTCCAGTGTGTTGTGATTTACCTTGCTTAATACTTATTTAAGAGAAATAACTCAGTTTTCTAAATGCAGCTTGACATTTCCTGACTTCAATCAATTGTTTAAGTCTCCTTCTTTGCATGTCCCACACAGTGAAATTGAGACTTTCCTCAGTAAATGCCACTTCACTGGGCACGCTCTCAACCAGGTATGCAGACATTTGATATTCTAACTGTGAATCTTGGCATTTTAAACTCCATGTTACAGAGCTTCTCTGTCAAGGAAAGTCACTTAGACATGCAAATCACTTCTCTTTCGTTCTCTATCCACAAGGGATGTGAGGAGATGAACCATTATAACTACATTTAACTTTAACTTAACTATAATTGATTGACATCTATGATCTTTCAAATGCTATGGATCCCGAGATACTATAATAAAATAAAATGTTATCAATATTAATGAGTATCATTTTAGCTCAAAGGATTATTAGTGAACAAAAATTCTTATCTAAAAAAGATATGAGAGGCTTTCTGATTCAGTAATAGTCAAATTCTGGTAGTAGCAAAAGTCTTTAAGTAAAATTAAATCCTACAAACATGATAGAAGAAATGAACAACGGTCCTGTCCATGGCTTCCTCTCCTACACTCGCTGCCTTTTAGTGAAAGGAATCACCGTTGTTTAGTTGATCAACAAGGAGAGTAACCACCAAAAAAAAGTTCTCCATACTGTGCTGTGTGTGCGTGTGTGTGTGTGTGTGTGTGCGCGTGGGTGGGTAACAGACAGGGACTTCCTTCTGGTCGAGAACGAACGTGATGTCATCAGCTAACTGCTAGGAGGCATCGGCTGTGCCCGCAGGGCAGAGCAGTGCATGCCCAGGACGGATGTCCCTCAGTAAGGCTTACGGTTGAATGGCCACGAAGTGCAGAGTCTCGCAGTGCCCCTTTCTCACCCCATGACCAAGCTCAGTGGGCACCTGTGTGCTGACCTTGCACATGCACTTCCCTGCCCTCCTCCTGCCATGGAGACAGGACGCTCTCCCTTACATGCTTGTGGGTCCCCAACCCAGCATCCACCTGTCACCTCCAGAGATGCAGCCATTAAATAAGCCAAAGCCAACCATGACTCATCTCTTGAAACTTTAATAGTCAAATCTGGAGTGAGGATAAGGCGGGGCTATCATCTTTTGGGTCACAGTTTCCAGGACAGAGCAACCCCTTTAGGAAAGCTGAAGATTTTGTAGGGAGCCCGAGGATTCCTTTGAGAAGAGGGCAGATAGATTAAGAAAGCAGGAAGGTAGCATAAGCATGACCTTCTCTCTTGCCCCCTTCTCTTCTCCTGCAACAGTGTCAGGCAGGCACACGGGACCAGCTTGGAGACCTGCCTCACTTGCTGCCACCCAAGACTGTACGTTCTCCTTGAAGAAATTGGTGACTACCCACTCAGTGGGAGTGTCCTGCTTCTCTCTTTGGCCCACGTGTCTCTGCTTAGGGAAGAGGGTGGCTCTCCGTGGCAGCAGGGAGTCTTCCTGACCTGGAAGCCTTGATCTAGTACGCAGCTGAAGGAAAGGAGATGAAGGGATGAAGACAAGGCCAGGTGTCCCTGAGGCAAGCTGACCTCAGGAATGACTCATCCTGTCCTTCCTATGCTCAGTACATGTTGATGTTCAGCTCACTCTTGTTGGGACTGGACTCCTGTCACTTGAGCCCAGAAGGACTGACTTATGTCCGAGGATGGAAGAGGGTTTCCACAGCTCCTCCAAGAAGACTCTGTGAGATGGGGAGTTCTGCACAGCTGGATTTGGGGCCCAGAGCAGGAGAGTGTGCGAGGCCCTCGGGTGCCATGTGGACATGGCGAGGGCAGGTGCGGCGTCACAGGCCTGGGTAAACAGGTCACTCTTAGTCCAGGCTCCACCTGTTGACCGGCACTGCCAGCTGCCCCCCGCAGTGCAGCCTGCTGTGCTTCTGGGCCCGCATCCCACCACACCTGTGGAAACCTGCTGGGAAATGCTGGGCGTTTTCGTGCCCACCGTGGAGAACGCGGGTGGCGTGCTGCACCCGGAGGCCTGTGATCTCAGGCGGCTCTGCAGGACGGCCTCACAGCCAGGCTGCTCCAGCCCTGGACCCCAGCAGAGAGTGGGCAACACCTGGAGCTTCTCCAAGCGCCGTGCTGGTAGCCGACTTGTCTGCTCTTCACCCCAGGGTGGCCTGGGAGTTGACCGCGACGGCAGCACTCACTCACCCCTGTTCTTCCCATTTCCACATTAGGTTCTTTGATACCTGCCTGCACGTGTGCCTGCACGTGTGCTTCAGGAGGGAGTTACATATATTGGTTGGACTCAATAACTGGGTAATTTCAGCCCCGGTTTTGGGACGTCTCAAGCAGTTGTTTCATCTCCATTCAGTCAGTGACCCAAATCAATACGTACTATTTTCTCCTTCTGACGGCAGTTGGCTAAAACCTTCCCTGGAGAAAGGATCGCCTTTCAATCAGTAGTGCTGAGAAAGCTGGGTAGCCCCATGCAGAAGACTGAAACATGACCACTACTTTTCACCCTATGCAAAATAGATTCAAAATGGATCAGACTAAGAGATGGAATCAGTCTAGATGCTCACCCACGGGTGAGTGGATAAAGAGAAATGTGTTACACACCACAATGGAATATCGTTCGGCCATGAAAAAGAATGGAATCGTGTCATTTTGTAGCAATACAGAGGGAAATGGAGGATATTCCCTTTAGTGAAATAGGCCAGACATAGAAAGGCTAACCCCACATCTGCCATGTGGATATGGGAGCGAGTCAGCTGAACACGGAGTAGGGGTTGCTAGAGGCTGGGAAGAAGGCTGGAGCAGGGGACAGAGCGTGGAAATAGGAAGCACAGCACAGGCGCAGCAGTACATTCTGGGGTCCGTGGCACAGAGAGGGGACTGTGGCTCCCAGTGACCTGTAACGTAGTCCTCAGGAGCTAGAAGAGAGGAGCCTGAGCCTCCTAATGCAGAGCGATAGTAAGGAGACGGCCAGGGTCATCGTCCCGACCTGAGGATACGTGTTCTACACATCTCGGAACCGTGGCACTGCAGCCCAGGGGACAGACCGTCGTCCTACATCAGTCAAAACTGAAGCAGCGGAAATGTCAACTCCGGATTTGACCACTGCGCACGGTTACGTGTATCCAAGTGTCACCCTGCGTGTCGTGAATTAAACTGGTAGCTGGAGCAAATATAAAAACAAGTAAAATTGGCAAATATGTGTTGAGAGCACTGCATGAGGCGCTCCTGTGCTGGGGCTGAGAACACGGGGGTGAGGAACCCAGGAACCCAGCACCGAGCCCTCCGATGCAGCGACGGTGGCCCCATGGAACCCGCAGCTGCACCCCTGGAGGTGGCAGCCCCCGCTGGCTGAGGGGCTGTGTCAGGAGTGCAGTTGCCTCCTCTGTCCTGCTGTGAGGCCTGCGCGTCCCCAGCCCTGCCGCTGGGCCCTCCCTCGTGCCTGGCAGGGAGAAAGCGCCATCGCCCTGGAAAGGCACCTGGCTGGGGAAGCTTCCTTGCCATGGCCACCCTCCTGGTCCTCGCCACCCTCCTGGTCCTCGCCACCCTCCTGGTCCTCGCCACCCTCCTGGTCCTCGCCACCCGCCTGGTCCTCGCCACCCTCCTGGTCCTGGCCACCCGCCTGGTCCTCGCCACCCGCCTGGTCCTCGCCACCCTCCTGGTCCTGGCCACCCGCCTGGTCCTCGCCACCTGCCTGGTCCTCGCCACCCTGGAACCGGATATTCGCACCATTTTCCAGAGGATGAAGTCAGACCCATGACTGGCCTGAACCCCCTTCAGGGGCAGCGTTCCTCAGCCGTGCAGGGCAGGGTTGTTCCAGGGGGACTGGAAGGTGGCGCAGAGGATGGCCGTCACGTGCTCCTTGGAGACTCCCTGAGAATTCAGGCCTCCCAATTGGGCTTAGTCTCTCTTCATTATTTTCTTGGAAAAAGAAATAGATAGAAAATCCAAGCTCATTGAGGTTGTCTGAACCGTTTCCAGACCTCAGCCCTGGAGTGGAGTGAAAAGCGAATCTCTGTACCGGGGACCAAATATCTACGCGTGTCACCTTGACGAGCTGTTTGCAGTGCACTCTGACGTCTGCATTGGCCTAGCTGATCACTGTGGACACCACTGCCCATCAGTCCTCAAACCACTTCAGAACTTCATTATTGGGCAAGGGAAACTCCGCTCTCCTCTTAATTTCTGGTTGATTTCAAGTAAGAATAAAGTGCTTGACAAAACGAGACCCTGGAGACAGATGGTGCAGGGAAGCTGCCCAGCTCCTGAAGGTGTTTAATGCCACCAAACTGTACACCCGAATTAGTGAAGAAGGTAAGTTGTGTGTTGTATTGCGTCTTTTAAAACAAGAAAAAATCTGGAGAAAGAAATAAAAACACGTAACACAGAGACAAAACTCTTTCTTCACAAGTTCTTACACGTTGCCCGCCACTTAGAGCTTCAGAAGGGTCTCTTTTTGAAAAGCAGCTGTTGCCTTTGCAAATAACGCAAAGCATCCAGGTCTTGTCTGTAAGAGCTGGAGGCGTTCAGTGCTCTAGCCATTTGCTTCCATAATTTGAAAATGTTTATACATTAAAGTGAGTGTAAAAGAAACAGCGATCAGGAAAGCCCCAGGGTTACTCTGCTGTGAGAGCACTTTCTGTGTGGCTCATTCAGGAGCTGGTGTAACCCTGCTGTAGGAACTGTCTATGTTCCACCCAAGGTACCCAAGTAAGAAGCCAAAGGAACCAACGGGAACATTCCTTCTTATTCCTAGCTCTCAGCCAGCAGCCAGATTTTCCCTTTCTTTGGCAGAAAGAGGGACTTTTTCTCAAAGCCTCTCATGAAACAGAAAAAGGCCTGCCAAGTGACAAGTTCCCTGGCCTGCAGCCGCCCCCACGTCCCACCCCTGTGACAGGAGCTGCCATCCTGAACACACTTGCACTCTGCTCGCAGTGGGACCCCATTTCACAGGGGGTCCGTGTTTCGGGCACTGAGCACGTGGCTCTCATGTCAAGAAATGCAGCCCAGGAAAGACCTGCTTCTGCGGGAGGCCTGCTTCTGCCCAGGATCCGTTCCGCCGACAAGGCCGACTGGCGATGTGGAAGCTTGTCCTAAGGGCCGTCTTGGAAGGGTTTTGTGTATCATCATTCTTTTCACAAACAGTGTATACCAGCTCAGCAAAGGACGCATCAGCGTGTCAGGTCCTCTGACATTCACACGCTTGCCATCTGAGTCACGGGAGGATGCATTTTTGCTTTTTTGTGGACGCTTTACAAAATGCTTCCTAGATTTAGTTGGTAGAAAAATGACAAGACCAATTCTGAAGGAAGAGAAGGTAAAGTGAATTTATTAATTTGCTTTAAAAACAGATTTTTTGTTTTAATAGTAATACCAAATGCCACAGAGCCCTGTACTAAAGCAAACAGTCCTTGGAGTCGGAAATGGACCATCAGCGGGACACAGGTTGGAGCCCTGAGGCAAACTTAGCGAATGGGAAGCCGTGGCAGCAGCGGCCGCCCCATCCAGTCCAGCCCGTCTGTCATCCTTACCCTCACCAGCCGGCCCGGGGTTCCCTGCTGCTGGAGCCCCAAGGTGCCCGCTCAGGCTGGCGCTTCCGCTGTGCCGCCCACGCAGGCGTCTCCAGGTGGCTGGGGACGGTGTGGCCGAGGCCCGTCCTGGAGCTTCTCACAGGCAGGGAAGGACCGGCATGGCTCGCCAAGGCACTGCGGGGCTGCTGTGGGTTGGCCAGCTGGGAGTCTCACCTGGCGGAGTCCACGTCCCTGATTCAGAACGTGCTTTGATTTTCTCTTCCCGAGTCAGTTTTAGAGGGAATCCAGGGTGTGAGCAGACTGGTCTGTGCTGCTGGACGTGAGGAAGTGGTCTGCCACCAGAAGCAAGCCCGCCAGGAAACCGCGGTGCTCCGGTGATCCCCTCACCTCAGCAGCCCCAAATTCTGCAGAGACACCTCTGAACAAGGTCTGAATGGGGCAATTTTGGTGAGAAACTGAGAAGTCCACAGCACGGGGCCACTGTGGGAAGCAGCAAGGACCTGGAAGGTGCCGGAACCCTACGTGGTCCAACCGACGTGCATTACCTGGACGACCAGGTCTGACCCTTCCTGCGGGGCTGAGTGTTGAAGAACAATCTGGATGGAAACGTGGTCAGGTGCACCATGACGTCCACACCTTTGCCAACACACCAGGTGGATGCAGAGGGCCCGGGGCTTGGTCTCTGCGAGAACTGGGCTCCCTGTGGTCCTGCTGATTCTTTGGTTCAGCCTTCTGTGGATAATCGGTGGGGCTTTCTCCCCCGACTCCCTTCTAGACATTTGCTATGGTGACGCTCCTGAGGGAAAGGCACGCCTTTCTCATGATTTCACGTTCAGCGTGTGGCAGGAAGCCCTTTTGGCTTTCTAAGGCCCTTGGTCCCAGAAGTGACTTGCCCCTCCAGGAACACGTGGTGCTGTGCACGGGCCAGGCTTGCTTGGTGAGCGGGGTGCACTGAGCGATGCTTCATTTGTCAGTTTCATTTTGCAAACATTCCAGAGCCTGTTCTTGTTACCAGCGCAAATCCAGGGGCTCATCCCGCGGAAGACCAAAGTCCCAGGGACGTGTGGGAGGAGGAAAGGCTTCATTCAGAGGCCCAGGACGGCGCAGGCCACTGTACCTACACTACACGGTGTGAGCTCCTAGGACCGCCAGGGACAAAACAGCATGGGAATGCACCCAGCCCCAGAGAAAAAGACACAATCAAGAGACGCACGACCAGACGCAGGGGCTGCGGGCCGCAGGCACCCCGACGACAGCAAGCCTCCACACATGGAAGGAGCACCCTACGACAGCCAGGGGCGGTGGACACCGAGCCAGTGGCGTGGCCACCGCCGTCGCCCCCGGCATCACGCCCTACACAACGGCACGTGCGTGCTGTGATCTGATGGCAGCATGGTGGGTCTGTTCACGCCAGCGTCACCCCAACCCATGCGGAGCCCCTGCCCTGGGCGCCAGCAGCTGCAGCAATTTCTCAGGCCCCGTGTTTTGTGGGACCAAGACCACAAACAAGGTCTGTCGTTGACCTAGATGTGGCGGGAGGGTCCTACAAGAGCCTTCTTCACGGGTAAGTCTTGGGTGTCCGGCCTCTGCCTGGGGTGCTCGGCCTCTGCCTTCGAGTACGAGTGCATGGTCTGCGTTGAGCTTTCCAACACGCAAGCGTCTTCATCGGCACTCTGTGTTCCTGAGAAGGGACAGAACCGACTTCAACCTGTGGAACATCTTTCATTTATGAGTAATGATAATGCATCTTTCAACAGAAAGAAAATATGCATTATGTGGAGTCATTTTCGAGGAAGTAATTAACCCACGGATCAACCCCGAGGTCCTGGAGGGAAGCAGGAGTTCACTGCAGCGCTTCAGGAACTGCGTGCAGGGTGGGGACAGGCAGCTGCCCCAGGGCTCCACAGGCTGGTTGCCAACGGTAATGGCCAAAACCAGAAGTAACGAAGAGTCTGTTTCTGACATGAGGAATCTGCAGAGCCTTAACACCCCATGTGACCTGGGTTCCCCATATGGGTACACATGCACAGCGTCGCCCAAACCCGGGCAGTGGATCCCAGGGTGTTCTGGGCCACCTGGGGCACTCCACGTTGAGCAAGCCCTTCCTGTACTCCAGGGGACAGTAAGACAAGAGGCCTTCTCAAATTCCAGCCACAGGGTCAGAACTGGAGAAAATGTGAAGGACGCCTCCCTCGGCCTCCTGTTGGGTGACCCTCGGCTGCAGCTCTTAGCAAGAGGTCTCTAGGAGGATGGCCATAGCAGTAACCTCGACTCCTTCACAGTGCGCAGCACCTAAGGCTCCCACTGTTCCTGGCTGGATTCATTAAATAAAGTCACACACGTTCACAAAGATTCCAACGTTGTCTCTTAGGCTGACCATGACATAATTTGAGGGAACAAATTGTCTTTAGCCACTTACATAGTTAGTGATTTTAGGAATAAATTTCTAAAGTAAGGTACAAGTATTGAGCATAAACTGCGTTAGAGATGAAAGGGTAATCCAAAGCTTAAGATGCATTTAGCACTGAAATTTAAGCTCAAAATCTGTCACTAAGCCAATTCAGTATTGTGTGTTTAGGGAAGAGACCTTCACATCACAAGCCTGAGTCTTCAAGCATAATGGTAGGAAGGAAGGAAGGAAGGAAGGAAGGAAGGAAGGAAGGAAGGAAGGAAGGAAGGAAGGGAGGGAGGGAGGGATGGAGGGAGGGAGGGAGGGAAGGGAGGGAGGAAGGGAGGGCGGGAGGGAAGGAAGGAAGGAAGGGAGGGAGGAAGGAAAGAAGGAAAGGAGGGAGGGAGGGAGGGAGGGAGGGGAAGGAAGGAAGGAAGGAAGGAAGGAAGGGAGGAAGGGAGGAAGGAAGGAAGGAAGGAAGGAAGGAAGGAAGGACCCACAGGAACTGAGCCTCTGCATCCACTCACGAGCTTGCCCAGCACACCAGAACCCTCATCTGACATGCATCATGTTAGCTGAACTAAGTGACTAGCAAGAAGGATGGAGTGTTCTCCTGAGGGATCAAGTATACTTTAGGCCTGAGGCAGGAGCATGTCAAGTTCAGACAGGACCTGGGGCGGGGGCAGGTCAGGCTCAGCCGGGACCTGGGGCGGGGGCAGGTCAGGCTCAGCCAGGACCCGCGTGTTGACCTGGGGAGGCATAGAGCACAAGGCTATTGCAGCTGTGGACTGAGAACAGGGAAGAAAGGCTGAAATGAGGTTTTAGGGGGTCCAATTCCTGGGAGGCAGATGTTGCCCACGTTCAAATTCACTTCCTGGTAATGGGAAGTGAGAGAATCTAAGAAGGGTAATGGCCTCATGGGATCTTACTACAAGTCCCAGGAGGCTGGAAAGTGGGCTGGACGGCAAAACAACTGGATGCAGGATGCGGGTTAGAGAGCGGAAGAGCTATGTGGGCACTAGGGTGAGGCAACACTGCGGTGCCCAGGTGCTGGGCGTGGAAAGAGCAGGCTTTGCCACCTGGTCACCCGTGAGGAGTGCGGAACACAACGGGAACTCGCGCAGCTGGAGGGCTGACCGCAGCAGCTCTGCCTGCCGAGCCCCGGCCGCACCTCGAGCACCCAGGCCTCACCCTTCCGGGGCTAGTGCGATGGACGTTCCAGCCAGGCCCACGCTGTAGGAATTTTGAGCTCAGTAATTTCAACTCTCGTAAAGTTAGAGGGTTTCGCCTAAGGAGGTTTAGAGGCACAAACCCAAACAAGGATGCAACATAAAACACCGACGTCTAGTTTTCAGTCTCCTTGTGGGGTATTATTGTGTCCTAAAAAGTGAGAGAGACCGTATGACGGAGTCTGCCGCTCTCTCTTAAATCCAAAACAAAATGAAAACAAAACCTGAGGCTCTTGTTTCCTGGAGCAGAAAATTAAAGCAGTTTATGATCCCTGATGAGAGCGTCTGTGGCTCTCGGAGACAGGGATCGTCTGCCCCTGAGAGGGGCAGTGGTGTGCAGAGCTCATCCTGAAGTCGAGCGGGTGGAGGAGGTGAGCACGCGTCCTGGGGAATGTCTGCTGATGGCTGTGGAGCAGGAGGTGAAATTAGTGGGGTGTGGAGTGGCAGGAAACTGTTAGGCCTGGAAGGGACTTTCTCTTGAAATAAGGACTTTTCTCCACTTACACTAGGAACAGACCGGACGCCAGGGGTCCGAGGGGCCCCCAGTGCCTCTGCTGCCCACCGGCAGGCTTGACACCAGAAGGCTGTGCATCTGACCCTGGCCTCCACAGGCCCAGGCTGCTGTCCAACAGTCCCCTCTCCACGCGCACCTTATCACCGTGAGCTGGCGCACTGTTCACAGGGCAGGCGGGTTCGAGGGCACTCTGGAGTGCGGACCTGTGTGCCCAGCACATGCACCACGAGGAGGAGAGCTGTTTTCCTCTGACTCTGAAGTCAGGCGCACACAGACGGGCTGTGACGCACCCAGCGGCCGTCGAAGGGCGTAGCTCTGGGGCAGCCCGAGTGGTCTCTCGGTGAAGCAGGTCGAAGGACGCGGGGGAAGCGGGACAGAGCTGCTCCCAGCTCCGCATCCTTTTTCATCTCTACTGGAAATTGGACGAACTCAATTTCATTCTCCTTTCCTCTTTTTCTATTTATATTTCTAAGATCCTGAGCGGAGTCTTTCATCTGGAAATGCATAGACTCACCCCCTTAAAATGCATGGCAGGAGATCTGAATATCCATTTTGGCAGATGTTCCTAAAATTCCCCATTCTGTGCTATTTGAATTCTTCTACAATAAGTTCAAAGAAGTTTCACAATCTGCAGATCTCTTATGAGCCTACAACTTCTCTGCAGGTTTGAAGCCTTGTGTTTATTAAATGATTACAGAGCTGGCATGAGACAGAAGGGGAAGAGGGTCTAAATCTTGTAACAGAAACCCAGGAATCTTGTTGGATGTGGAATATTTTTGAACTAATTATTAGCATGTGCCAGCCGTGGGGTGAATCCCCAGCACTGCAAAACAGCCCCCCAGGTCTGCTCCCCCCTGCAGGGCAGGTCACTAGCTCTGTCACAGCCCTGCCTGTGGAAGACAGAGCTGCAGGAGAGACACAGAGACACAGGGGGCACTGGAGGGAAGCCTGAGAGGCGTGTCCAGATGTGTTAAGAGTCATTCAGTGGTTGGAAGACCACTGAACAGAGAGGTTGAGCGTGCTTTGACTTCCTGAAGAATCATCCATCCTACCTGAGTGAACCTGGGGTTCTACGTGGCTATGAGTTTTCTTTAACTGCAAAACTATCAACTTCGTTATTAAAGATTATTTGATCTCGTATGAACGTTCAGTCATCTCATCTTTTTAGAACAATCTTGTTTTGGGGTAAGTTGTTAATACTGTCAAAGAATGTTAACTCATATCTCAAAACATTGCAGACTGTTTGAATTGCAAATGATGAGTTCCAGAAATATCTAACAATGAATAGCCCCTTTCTTTCAATGGCCCCTTTTGTATTTCTGACACTTAAACCATTAGCTTCCTAGAATCCCAAAGCCTGCTCTCCCCAGAACCCCAGTGCTGTGGTTGCCAGTGCTTGGCAAGCGGCACAACTCATCCGCTTTTAAGACTGACTTGTGTTGTGCAGCGTGGGTGGACGGAAGGTGGGGTGCCGATCACGTGGGAGAGTGGGCCGCTCTTTGGCTTCATCGAATCCCCATTTCATCTGAGGCTTGGTGGAAAACGCGAAGCTGGCTTTCAGATGTCAGTGCAGCCATCCGCTGTCAAGGGACCCAGAAGAGAAAGTGACGATTCACTTAAAAGAAGAGCGAGTATTTGGATTTCAGGATATTTGCTTTAGATTGTTATAAAATCATTTGAGAATAATTTTCTTTTTTTTTTTTGTAACTATTGAGTAGGTGGATTTTAACTTTCAGACTCATTAAAAGAGTATAGTAATTTTAAACTAAGTTCACTCCTAAATTCTGATGTCTTTTGTGTCGACACCAACATGCACTGTATAAATAAACGTCTGTGGTTGATAACAGACCTGGAGCTTGACTCCAGAGCCCTGATTTGGAGGGATGTGGAGAATCAAGAGCTGGGAGCATGACATGAAGAACAAGAACAGGTCCTTGTCTTACGTGACCTCTTACACAATGGGGCGCACGAAATAATTACGAGACTTCTACAGCTGCAAAAATATTAGTCGAATGAACACTTTTCGTTAAATGGACAAGGACCTCATTTGTATGCTGGACAGAAAACTTATGAATTGATAAATGGAAGTTTCAACTCGTAAACAAAGTTAGTGTTTAGTTGTCAGCGTGTTTGGGAATCTCTGTGGACATGTGGCTTCGTAGGGCCTGGGGCAGGAGTGGCTCAAACCTCCATCAGGACAGTGGCAATCTGCACATTCGCCACCCGGTGACCGGGAGCTCGTGACCAAGAGCACCGCTACTGAGAACCTACTGAATTTCAACATTTATAGATTTTCCTTTTTCAAGTCTCTAGGGAAATATTTTTTCCAGGTGTAGGAGAAGTAGACAGAAAGAAAGGAAGGAAGAGAGAGAGACAGAGAGAGAGAGAGAAAAGAGAGAAAGAAAGAGAAAAGAAAAAAGAAAAGAAAAGAAAAGAAAGGAGGGACGGTGGGAGAGAGGGAGGGAAGGAGGGAAGAAAGAAAGAAAAGTAGTAATTTTTCTGGGTTCTGTTATTAAAAGCCAGTCATGGAAGGCCCGGCCGGAGCTGCGAGGGAAGCTGCAGAGGCAAGCGGAGGAACAGTTCCTGCAGGGACCAGGTCGGGCTGCACCCCGTTCTCTTCTCAAGCGCAGCATCTGCAGCACCCACAGTGCGGGAGACGTGCCGTCTGAGAGTGTGTTTCCGGTTGTGACTGACACACAGCTAACCGTCCACTCTCCGCCGTCCCCTCCACCCTAGCTCTGCTGACCCCTCTTCTATTCCCAACTTCTACGAGGTCAAGATTTTAAGATTCTAGGGATGAATGAGACCATGCAAGACTTACCTCACTGGCTTACTTCCCTTAACTAGTGTTCCCGGCTTCTTCATGTTGCCACAGATGACAGGAGTTCACCCCTCTTTAGGGCGAATTGAGTCCACTCTGAAAAGCACGCCAGGCTGCTCTTTCTGGCCACAGTGTGGTGGCCTCCACCCTCAGTACGTCCGAGACCTGGAGGATGCTCGCCACGTGTGCAGACCCTGGCGCTGGCTGAGGTGAGGACGCAGCCCCGGGAGAGGGAATGGCTGGCGGGCCCACCCTGCTCAGCAGCTTCTCAGCCAGATGCCGGACGATGGCGCCGCCAGAGCACAGCCATCCCACCCCACGAAGATGGCAGGGTTCCGATGTCCAGCCGCTGGACTAGGGTGAGCGCTGGGAAGGACGCTGCCAGGAGGGCCAGCTCTGGGGGTTCTTCACCTGGGCCGACTCTGAGCCACGTGCCCTGAGCTGAAGCCCTGGAGACGGGGAGGCTCCCAGGAAGCAGCAAAGCTGCGGGTGCCGCAGGGTGCCATGGAGACTCTGCAGCCCGGTGAACCAGTTCTTAGGAGGCAGGTGAGACCAGGGGAACGGTTGTCTGAGGACGCCCCACACCCAGAGGCAAGGGGAGCCTGCACAGGTCTCAGCCTCAGTCATCCCTGGGGAGTCTCGCCGTCTGCCAGAGCAGAGCGTGACTTCTTCCAGGAAAAGAAGACGCACGCGCGCTCGCACGCACACACGTGTACACACGCGCACACACGCCGTGAACCCGGCAACACACTGGTGTGCTGCTCAGCCTCCCTTCAGTCAGTGACAAGACACTGTACATGAAGATGGTCCCCTGACAGTGTGACGAAGCTGGACCTTTTGTTTTTAGGAAGTGCGTGATCTTGATAAAACATGAACAATGCTACCAGGCCAGGTCCCCTCCGAGACCTGTGCTCAAACTGTCACACACCTGGAAACAGAATCGAGAGCACAGAAGAGTCACATTGCATGACACGTTCAAATTTGCTTTGTGAAAAATGGGTAGGGAGTTAAAATCTTAAACCCTCAATGTATTCAATTAATCAAATGAAGATCTGAGCATATATAACAACCTCAACAGACATGGGACAGGATTCCCTATACCACTGATCCCAGAAAAAGTAAAAACCTCAGCAAAGTACCCCCGAAAGGACTCTGCCGAATGGAAGGCGTCTGCATAGAGGCTACAGCCAGGGCCGCCTCCTGGTGACTCCCTGACCCTCCCCAGGCCTGGCGTGGCTGCTTTTGCACGACACTGTCGTGTGGCACTGATAGGGAAGGAGCAGTAAGAGCAGTCAGCGTTGCAGAGTCTACGGGGAAATGACACGACTGCTAACGCAGATCAAAAGCGTCTCCAAGCGAGTGCCTAGGAATGGCCCCTGAACCCGGGCCACACAGCGAACCCACTCACCTGCCCCTGCTGGCCGTCAGTACCCCGAGGACACAAGGGGAGCCATCCCCAGAGCAGGCGAAGTCCGTGTCTGAAAAGGATCCATCAGAAAGCTCACCAACACTCTGCACTGGAAGCTTCAAAGGTTTCCGAGAAAAAATTTAAAACCTACGTGAAAGAAACCGCGTTCTGTTTTCATGGACGGGAAGGTGAAATATTGCTAATATGCCAATTTTATTCATATTGATACAGGGAGAGTGAATTTATTCCCTGCCCCAATCTCAGCAGCATTTTCCCCCCAGTGGAATCTGGTAAGTTGATGCTACAATTCATGAGGAAATTCAAAGGACGTAAAATGAAAAAAAAAAGATTCTGCAAAAGAGAAGCAGAAGAATATTTATATTTATCTTTATAGTAGCATTTTATTCTGTTCTTAATATACTTGCACCAGACTTTCAGAATATTATTTAAAATATGTACTTCAAATCCACGCATACACATATGGGCTGCCCCTTCTGATGCCGAAGGTATCCACGGAGTGTGAGTGACGAGGGCCAAGCTGCTGTGGCTCTTTGGTTACTTCTGAGCCAACCAGGAGTGGAGCAGCACGCTGCTTTCTCTTCCGTATCACAGACATTTCCATGTCAAACTCGGAGCCCCTGACCTACAATACAATTTTTTACTTCATGATAATACAAAGGAATACTCACACCATCATTATGCTTTTCACTTTCAATACAGTGTTCAACAAATTTCGTGGGAAACTCAGCTTGATGATAAAATTTTCTCTGTGTTAGATGATGCTGCCGACTCTAGGTAAGTGTCCAGACGTGTTTAAGGGAGGCTAGCCTAAGCTGTGCGTGTGGGTTTCCATCACTGTGACAAAGACCGAGGTGAATCAGCTTAAGAAGAGGACAGGTTTGCTTCCAGGCCTGGGTCTGTGGGCACTTTCCGCAGTGCTCTTGGGCCTGTGGTGAGCAGCACACCCCTTGAGCAGAGGAGCCGAGCAGGGCGGCCCACTGCCTGAGGAGCAGAAGGGGCAGGGGAGGCCCTGGGGTGCCCAGCCCTGCAGGCGCACCCTCGTGTCTCAGGCCCCCAGCAGGCCTGTCTCCGGGGGTACACGTGCAACAGCACCCTGCTGGGGACCACGCCTTTAGCACTGGGACTTACGGGGATGCTCCAGATCCAACCCTCAGCAGCTTGACGCTCTGTAGTTGGGTGTATCAAACGGGTTTTGACTGATGGTAGTTTGGGTTTGTAGCGGGTTCAGGGAAGACGCCCCTGGCAACCAAGGAGCACCTGTGAGCAATTATTTATTTTATCTCTGGCCTATCTGTTCCGTTTTGCTTCCTCTCTGATTTAGGAACATTTTGCTGCATTCTCTACTTAACCACCTGTTATTTCAATCTCTAGTCTGTGGACAACAAGTCCCTTTAGTGTTGAGGGTACCTTCCCACCCCATGCAAGTGCCCGGAACCACAAAGAGCAACAAACCCTGTATGTATTGATTTTGTCTATACCTGCACGCCCACAATGAAGTGTAACATAAATCAGGCACAGCCATTAATAGTTAACTGTAATTAATTAATTAACAGTAATTAATAATAAAATAGAATCATTGATTTAAAATGCTGTGATAGAAGTCATTGGAATGTGGAGCCTTTCCTTCTCTCTCTCAAGTCCAGCGTTGGGGTTTGGGTTGTAGCTGGTGGTGAGCACCTGCCTGTCAGGCAGGACCGGGGTTCCACCCTCAGCAACGCAGCTGCACAAGCATCGCTTGGCTTTTGAGGCCATGAGTTCTCCACTCCAACACCACTCCTGACTTCGCCCCGCGCCCAGCTGTGTCCCGTGGGGCCCCAGAGTCTTCTGTCCCGCCAGGTTTTGTGCTTGGTGCAGAGCCTGCCCCGCACACCAGAACACGGCTCCATGGGTGTGCTCTCCTCATCCCACGGCCTTCAGCAGCAGACCCGGCCGCTCTGGTCCAGCCGCGGGTCAGAACATATTCTGCCTGGTGTCCACACATGGATCCCCTGTCCTTCCACCTTCGTGAGGCACTCTGCACACTGTGACCAGGGCTGTGACCTTCGCAGCTGGCATGGCTTCTTTTTCCTTCCTCGTGATTTAATGGCCAGCAGATGTGTTCCTACCCTGGTTCTCAGCCACTTCAGCATACGACCTTTCTTCCTGATTTGTGGCTTTTCTTTCCCATTCAGTCAAGAACTTCCACCTTTTCTCTGAGTAGAAGCACTTCCCATCCCCAGGATGGCCACTCTGGCACTGTGGCACCGTGGCCAGGACACAGGATTTCTGGAGCAGGAGCCCAGAGACTCAGGGACAGCTCACCTGACAGCTGACGTGCAACTGGACAGCAGGCGGGGAGCTGGGGATGAGGATGCACTGACCACAGCTGGAGGTGTGGACGGGCCAGCGCGGGACCTTGCCCCCCAGCTCAGCAGCAGGCAGCATGAAATGCAGTCACATGCAGAGAACGCTTCCTTTACTGTTTTGGGATCATGGTTGAACCCAGGCAAGCAAAGCCGTGAAAATGAAAAGGAGCTCACTCACGGGGTCTAGTGCACTGAAGGTGCAGCCTGGGAAGGTGCCTGGCATCCCGAAGAAGACCAGCGAGGAACAAGCAGGACGAGGCTCAAGCACAGAGCAGCACAGGGACGTAGAGGCACGGGTTCGTCCAGAAGCCCCAGAAATGAACCGAGCGGGGAGCGGCAGGAAGGCGCCGAGCGAAGGCTCCTTAGGGAAGGCACGTCCGTCAGGCCAGCGGGACGCCATCCAAACGCCAAGCAAGTCCCTACAAAGACAATCATGGCTGTGCCGCCAGACTGAACCCAAGGGAAAGTTCACAAGCAGAGGGGAAGGGTCACCTTACGTCCAGGGACAGGCAGTGAGCTTGCTGTGACTTCGCAGGAGAAGCAGCAGCAGCCGGAGAGAGGGTGTGAGAGCGCGGTGACAAACCACAGTCCACCAGGTCCTGACCAGCAGGCCCTCAGTGCCGCCTGCCGTGCTGCCCAACGTGGCCTGTGGCTGCAGGCAGCTCCCATCAGCCCCCAGCTGGCCACTGGGAGTGGGCGTCCATCTACCTCTGACATCTGTGGAGGGGCCAGAGACCCGGGACGCCCAGCACCACCAAGGAGCATTCAGAGGTGGCGGGGCCCAGCTTCTGAGGACCTGCAGGCGGTGGTGACAGGGACAGGAAGCTGCTGGGGAGAAGCAGGCTCGCAGCAGTGGGCAGAGCAGTCAGGAAGGGCGGTGCACAGCAGCGGGCGTGGCTTGATTTTGTTGTTTAGAAAAGCAGCAAAGGCAACACAGTGGACGGCAGGTCACGCATCAGCAGAGGCTGTGGACCACAGGACGTGGCATCTGAACAAATGAGTCTGGACGTGGACCTCAAACCCAGCACAGAACCAGCTCAGAACAAACCAGACCTCGACGTAAACAGCAGCCCTGTGAGGCTTCAGCAGAAGACAGGAGAACATGGACGTGTGGAGAGCCATCTCCCACCCTGCAGGGTGACACCCCTCGCCATCCAGGGGGAAAGACTCCGTCCCCCAGACTTCCCAGAGTTGAGATTTCCTACTGAGACAGTACAAACCAAGCCACAGACAGAAACATCTTCTAAAGGTATTTTTGACTAGTATCAAATTAAAAAAAGAAAAACTCTTAAGAACCTTAACCCAAGGAACATACTAGAAGACATGCTAGAAGGGATTCCTTCTGTGTATGGAGATACTATAGAAAACACGATTTTAAAAGTCAGGGCACCGAGGCACTTACAGGCATAGTATCCTAACTCTGTGACACTCCTCGGGGAGCGCGAGGAGCAGAGCTCAGGACTGAGGTCGCGGGCTGTAGAACGGCAGCCCCACTCAGCAGGGAAGGCCGTGTGTGGGGCAGCTGGAGAGCCAGCTATCGCCAAGGGGATGGAAAGAGCCAGTCGTTTTGGAAAGCAGAGTGGTTTCTTACAAAGCTCAATATATTTTACCATGAAATCCAGAATTATGCTCCTTGGTACTTACTCAAAGGCCTCGAGAACTTCCGTCCACACGGAGGCCTGCCCCGGAGGTCTGTAGAGATTCTGCTCACCATCCCCACAACTTGAAAGCAGCCACACTGGCCTGCACGTAGCGTATGGGCGGCTGCATCACACTGCCTTCACAGCAGAGGTGACTCAAGACCAAGACTCCAGCCATGAGGAGACAAGGAGGCGCCTTAGCTACACCTTGCTAAGCCACCATGGCAACAGGCGGCTGTCTAGAGAGGCGGCATCGCACACTCTGCACAACGCTCAGCTAAGGAGACAGCAAGGAGATCAGTGGCCACCACGTCTGAGGGCAGGACAAGACGGAGAGGGCAAGAGTGAGTGCTAGCGTAGCAGTGGGCTCTGAGTCACGTGTTACCAGACTCATCCACAGAAGGAAACGCTCCGTCTGGCGGTAGAAACGGGCCAGGTTGAGCAGGAGAAGCCTGGGTAATCCCGAGCCTCCAACTCAGTTTTGCCTTGAGACTGAAACTGCTCTAAAAACGAAGTTTATTAAAAAACATGACCAGTCCAAACTCAGGCAGACTGGAGAAACAGGAGATGGCATCTCTCCAGTGCTAAGACGACGGGACGCCCGCGGGCAAGCAGTCTTCCTGAGGGGCCAGGTTCCTGCACAACAGGGACCTTGTGGGCAAGACACTGGAGAGGCATTGAGCCTGAGATGTGCCTCTCCTCCGAAGCCTGTGGCTCATGTACTAGGGCAGTGAGCCCAGGGACTGCTCTCCCAATGCCCAGCCAGCATCCGCTTAGTTCGTGAGCAGAAAGTAAGGCCACTGGCCTTCAGCATGGCCATCTGTGTGTTGGTTAGTATCCACCATCTTTCCACCATCCACTCACCCCTCTCTCCCTACACGCCTGCCCCACCACCCACCTCTCCTCTGTGCTACTCTAACTTCTTAGCTTGCAATCAAGACAGCATTTCTGACTCTATGATCTCTGGGATTCACTCTAAATCTGGAAATCTACATGCCCTGACGACCTCGCGAGCCTGCAGCTCATGAAGGTGTTTTTAGAGAACAGTGTGTGTGTGCAATGTGCAGTGTACCAACAGACATGCTAGAAGGGATTCCTTCTGTGTACGGAAATAATATAGAGGAAAGGTACTTCTAGAAAGGAGTAAAAGACCGTGGAAAAGACAGGAAGCTGAAACTTGTAAATGAATATATACCAGAGATTGATGTACAGAAATAATGCTGTTTTATGAATGAATTTAAAAATATATGTGGAAGTAAAATAAATAACAATAATAACATGAAATTTGTTGGGAGGGTAAAATGTGTTAAAGTATACTACATTTCCATTTTTATTAGGGAAGTGGTAAAAGTACCGATTTTATTACATTGCAATTAACTAAGAATGTATGTTATAAACTCTAGGAGAATGACTAAAATAAGTTCAAGATAAATGTTTACTTAAGGAGTGATGGGAAGCAAAACTATAATTAAAAATCTGGTTAATCAAAAAAAGAAAAGAAAAATAAATAACAGAAATAGAAGATAATTGACAACTATAGATGCATCAGTTATACTGAACGTTAACATGCTGAATGCTCCAAGTGAAGTGTGAAGTTGTCAGAGCAGGTTAAATAATAAGCCTAAATCTGTTTATCCATGAGAGACAGACTATTAACGTAAACATACAGGAAGGTCAAGTTAGAACGATGAGAGAAGATACCACACACAAAAAGGAACCCAGGAAATGTCATAGAACTGAGTTAGCGTCAGGCAGAACAGAGTTCAAGGGATGAAGAATCTGTAGAGATGAGAGACATTTCAAAACATAATAACGTGCTTTATTCTAAGTACAAATATCACATTGAATTCAGTGATGTAGTTTGAAAATAAGTACAAGAAACACTGACGTAGAAGAATCCAAAGCTGCAGGCGTAAGGGTTGACACGACCCCTTAAGTGTGAAGCACATGAGGACAAATCTGAGGCTTGGCGGAGGATGCTGAGGCTCTGCCCACACGCCCAGAGCTCCGCCCACATCCCCAGAGCTCCGCCCACATCCCCAGCGCACTGACTGTGTCCAGCAACGGCAGAACCAGGCTGTCTTCAGGCCCCTGAGAACAGTCACCAGCATCGTCCATCAAGCCATCCTTAAATGCCAGCACGTGGAATCGCTGAGGGCACCATGCTTCCCAGAGCGGGTCAGGCTGGAGATCGGGAACAAGAGGCCGTTCCCCAACAGATGAGAAGCTTAACAATGCACTTCTAATAAGTCCTGATTAAAAATCAAAAGAAAAATACAGAAAACTTAAATGAAACAGTAAAATTTCAAACCATCAATGTGTACGAATGAAAGTAGACTAATGTGCAGAGACATTTATGACTTCAAGTAGTTAGAATAGATAAAAGGAACTCTGGAAGCAGGAGGGACAGCCTACTGCAGGAGTCCAGAATGACAGCAAGAAAACAGAAGCGCGGAAAATGAAGAAAGAAGGGGTGGGGCACGGATCAAGGAGACAGACGGCCAGGTCTACCTCTGCCCACCCCATGGCATGCAATCTGCTTGATTTTCAAGTAGCGTCTTGTGAGAGCGGGAGAAGCATTACTCAGGACAGAGCAAGACGCCACACATGAACTGAAAGTAGAACTAGCTAGCATACGTGTGTTTAGAGAGAAATGTGGGTATGGAAATATTGACATGTATGTGAATGAACACACATGAGTGCATATGTGTGGGCGTGCGTGTGCGTGTGCATGTGTGTGCGTATGGATATATATATACATATAGTGTGTGCACATGTGTGTGTGCAGTGCATGTGTGTGTGCACATGTGTGTGTCCCATGTGCCAGGCAATGTCTGGGCACTTTTCAAGTAGGAAACCGTGCCTGCAGTCATAGAATCCAGAGGAGTGGAATCCAACTTTTAAACTCTGCAGTGCCTCTCCTGGATATGGTCCCTTCTCCACTCACATTGCCTCTTCGACCACATGTCCTACCTCTAATTTTGTGACTGGACGATTGAGACTTTTTTCTTCTTAGTTATGTATACTATTCTATTACATAAAAAATGTACTGCATGAAAATGATCTGTTTCAAACTTATTAATTTATGCTTTAAGAGAAGAGAATAATAATATCTTTATTATAATAACAATAATAATATCTTTGCATAACCTTAATATTGTGGTGCTAACACATTATTTCATCTCCATCTGTCTATTGTCTATCAATATCTGTCATTTATCACTTATTTATCAGACACTTATCAATCATTTATCTGTTCTTATTGATTGAATGAGAAAAATTTGGTTATATGCAACTAATTGTAATTTAAAGGACCTTTGATTAAAATACAATTATCTTTGATCCAAAGTAGAATATTTTCTGAGTAATTAAAAAAGTATACTGTCATAAATCATCCATATCCTGGCAGTTTTTATTTGACACTACCGCTGTAAGTACTCTATCTCCATTGTCTGAACTAATGGGGAAATTAACTGATGGACACAAATTGAATAGTCATCGACAACAGGTAAACCCTGCACAGCCCTGAAGGTTAGTGAGGTCCACAGAGCAACAGCCTTCATGTCCTTTCCCACAAAGACCTAAAACTGTCACTCAGAGGATGAAATGCAACAATTCTGAGTTCCATCCTCAGTTGAACATTTTAAATTCCCCTTTGGTAAGCAATATCCCATGGGTCACGGCATGGTTGAATACAGATAGAGAATGTCAATTATAATTTTGTTCATCTTCCAAAAGATCAAGCTTGAGGTTAATAGAATCACAGGAAATAATGAAGGAGAATTTCCAGATACATTTTATTAAGGAAACAGGACTTCTTAAAATTCAATTATATATGCTGTCAATACGGAAGTTTAACTCAGTTATAACGATTTGCCAAAATTGTGCATAATAAATCACCTCAGAGTTCCAAATTCACTGTGGCATTATTCTGAAATCTGCCTACATTAAAAATTACCTGTGAAAACAAATCCCTATTCTTTAGTCTGATATCAGTTTTTTTAGAATATGTCAATCAATTTTTTGCAAGGTACGTGCTAGCTCATTGTGAGTTTTAATGACCCACTAGTAAAACCTGTCGAGTTCTTTTGTTTCTTTTCTCTCGTTCCAGGTGCACAGAAGGCGGCTGGACTCAGTCAGTGGGCTCCCACCCTCACATTTTATGCACTTGTTTTTCCTGGATCTTTTCCACTTCCTTCCCCCCGCTGGCGGCTCTTCCTTGGTGCAAGGTTATTCTTGCTCTCCACCCCCAAGGCTGTCAGTCAGAGCACGATGGTTGCTGGAAAGCCACCAGCTCTCTCTCACTCCACTCCAGTGCTGAGCTTCTCGCCGTCCTGCCTGTTGAGATTCTGACGGGAGGGCCTTTGCCTCCCCTGGCCTGGCTGGGCTTCTCGAGCAGGAGTTAGTGAGAGAACACGCTTCCGTCAAGAGAGCCTGCTGAGCCCCTGTGGCGTGGTCCCCTGTGCTCAGGCAGATGGTGACACAGTCTTTCCTGCAGCCTGAATCGCGTGTCCCCGTGTGTCTCACTCCCAGGTGCTGAGGCTCCTGACGGGCACTGCCTCTGGGCTCTGGCCGGGCGCTCTGCAGCGTTGGCAGATACCCATGGCTGGCCGGTCTCTTCCCCAAGGCGCAGGGAGACAGGATCCTGTGCGCCTGCCTGGTGTGCCTGTGGATCCCGCCACACTCCTGCTGTGACTGGGGCGCAGAAGGCTCCTCCTGGCCTGCATTTCCAGCCCTGTGGAACATGGCAGCCCTGAGTGTGGGTGATTGTCTTGCAGGGTGGCATTTGGCTCAAGGCTGAAGTGAGCAGCCTCTGAACTCACTGCGTCCACACACCTAGCACCTTCCTTCTCTGCAGAGCTGAGAACGCTGCATTTTTGACAAAGAATTGCAATAATAATGAAAAATAATTTCCCCTCACAATTTTTGGTAATTGCAGTTTGTACCAATTATGCTTTTATTTTATTCCTAAACGCCTTAATGAAAGAAACATGCAAAGCATCAACAGCTATGGAACAATAAACCTGTGTCGATGTCTTGGGAAATTTATTTTATTATAGGCTTATTATAAAAATAAATATGTTTTTGTAACTATAGACTTTGAAACTCTCAGGCTTCCCTGGGTAAAATTTTAAAAAATGGATTATTTAAAAGGAGCAATTTTATTTAAAGTCCTTCTTTAAAAATCGGCTTCCCTCCTGATATTTCACTCTAAGTGTTAATCTTTTACGAATGCACATTTTAAAACCCATGTTGAGTGATTAATCACTATTTTCTTCTTTCCTCACAATGACTTCCCAGGTGGAGTTCACCTCCAGAAGCCTCCTCGGCCTCCTGCAGTTGGCTCCCCCCAGGGCTGCCGCTTGCCTCCCGGGGCAGTCCCTCCTGGGTGTCCCCACGATTCCCCAGTGGATGAATGGAGAAGCCCAGCGGTCTCCAAGCTGTGAGACCCGATCCCCGCCTGCTGGGTGGCTGATTGCTACAGTGAAGCCGGCGTCAGGTACATACACGCACACAAGCGTGCACTGCCAGCGTTGGTACGACGCACCTGTGAAGAGGTGCCACGCTAGCACAGAGCACGTGCACGTTGATCACCAGCGGACCTTCACACGCCGCCCTTCAGCAGAAAGCAGACCGACCTCAGAAACACTGTGGAAGTGGTGGCTTGACGAGCCACCTTCCTGGGCCATGTCACCTTCCGTGCACAAGTGACCCCAGTTGAAATCCTCACCATGGTGCGTCTGGTCCCCGGCCTGCTGGTCTGGGGTCCTGGGTACCGTGTGGAGGATGCCCACCCCACCCAAGGGTGCTGGCACCTGAGGCCAGCAGGAAAGAGCTAGCCCTGGGCACTGCAGGATGGAGGCCCTCAGGGGAGAGTGGCCGCTGCCCTGTGCACGCTCTCCTCATGTCCGGGCTTCCTCTGTGGTCCAGGTCTTACTAAGATCTCACTGAGGCTACTCAGCAGGCAGGCTAATAGGGCTGAGGATTTCACCGAAGAGCTTGGGAAGAAATGTTGGAATCCAAATTAATGATTCTATGTTGGTGGAAAAATATGAGAGAAAGGCATGCAGACAGAACTTGGTGCCTGCAGAGAGAACTTGGTGCCTGCAGGGAGAACTTGGTGCCTGCAGGGAGAACTTGGTGCCTGCAGAGAGAACTTGGTGCCTGCAGGGAGAACTTGGTGCCTGCAGGGAGAACTTGGTGCATGCCCGAGAGCCTTTCGAACCTGATCACCTCAAAAATTCAGTGTAGCATCAGAATAGACCCCCAGGCAGGGCTGCTGTTTCTACTTCAGGCTTCAGCACGTGCTCTCGTTACGGAGGTGAGCTCCGCAGACGTCACAGACAGGCACTAAGCCTAAGCCGCCTTTAAACCAGTTCCTTCGGGGAAATCATGAAAGTACAGAATTAAAACACTTGGCTCGTCTGTGGGGTAATTTAGCACCTCGTAACTGCACTGTGTTCTACTTTTAGAGAGGGACCAGGTGTTCCTTCCTGGCTGGCACAGGAGGACAGACAGGCACTGCACTTCCGGGAGGAGTTTGTCAATACCTCACACGGCAGGAGGACGCCTTGAGCCCTTCCCACCTGCAGGCCTCCTCCTGCCTGGGGGTCACTCCTGGGACAGCCCTGCCTGCTGCAGGCCACAGGAAGGGCCACAGGCCTCCTGAAGTCTGCCTGGTGTTCCATTGCTAGGATCCCTTGGTTAACTGTGGTCTCGCTCTCACTGCCAAGCCCACCTCTTCTCCTTCCAATATTTATCCAGTAAATTAGGGAATATGATCATTCTGTGCATCGAGGGACTGTGGCAATTCCAAACCAACACCTGAAAGTGGAAAGTGCAGCCTTTTTGGACTAGCTTGTGAATCGGAATTAATTTGGGTTTCTAATTGAATGTAAGAACTGCAAGATATAAAAATCTTAAAACATCCAGCTTCATTTTGCCAAATTTGCTGGCTGTGTTGGTGGTGGGATATTTTACTATGAAGCAAGGGGTAGGCGTGTGGTGGTTTTCCTTTAGTACCTGTATCTGGAGAAGCATTTTAGTCAAAAGGAAAAGACAGCTTTTTCTCTTCTTTTTTCTCAGCTCAGAAGAAATCTCTGTATACGTTGTATTTATAAATATTTAATTGATAAAAAATGAGATATTTGAAAGGTTCCCAGGGTGATATGATACACACATGAATTGTGCAAGGGTGTGCAAATGAAATCAGTTAACACATTTCTCAATGTCCACACTGTACTTGAGAACCTGTGAGCAACATCTGCCTGTCCCTCCTGCCTCCTCCAGCCTCTGGGTATCACTGTTCTGCTCTGCTTCCATGATGCGGTGTTTGTCCTTCTGTGCCTGGATAATTTCAATTAACATAGTATCCTCCACATTTCTGTCACAAATGGCAGGATTCCCTTATTTTTTATGGCTGTATGATATTCCATTTTGTGAGTACGCATGTGTGTGTGTTTAAATGTAAACTGTGGAGCCAAAGGTGGAGATTGCTAATATCTTGATATACCAAACAAAATGTCATCCATGTTCAGGAGACCACAATGGAATCCTGCCCATTTCACTTTCACAATCAGGATGGAGTCGACTCAGCGGCTTTGCTCCAGACCTGGCCAAGGCTGCTGCAGGAAGCTTTCCTGGGGGAGCAGATCTCAGGAGCAAGCAGTGAGTCAGAGAAATGGAAACCATTTGTGCAATCTGAAAATGCCTTTGCCTTGCAGGTGTTGTTGAGTGGCATCTTTTGCCAAACAGAAAACTTCTCCCAGAGAGTTTATTTATTTGTGTTGGATCTGGTTTGAACATTTTGTCTAGGATTGACAGTGGCTAAACGTGGGAGGGTTAGTTTGTTAGAAGCTCAAGCCTCCATATCTGAAGTCAAACTTCAATGCAGGTGTTTGAAGAAAAATGTAAAAATAGCTCACTGAGTATTGCAAATCTAAATCCGTGAGTGGAGTAGCCAACCCAAGCTTGCTTTCTTTGCTAAATGCTTTCTAAGTTGTGGCTTATACTTCAGACATCCGCACTGTGCTAAGTTGCACACGAAGCTACTCAGCTGAAAGGTGCGTTTGGTGCAGTGACTGAACAGAACCCTGGCTGACAGGAGAGTGGCGTCTGCAGTTTAGCTCTGGTGGTGGAGACAGAAACGCCAAAATCAAATAGAGATCTTGTGGAAGTAATAAGCAAGAATTCCAAAAGGAAAGAGAAGGCACCCCAAAATAGAGAAATGGAGACCCGTTTCTCAAAAGGTCTGGAGAGGGGAAAGTCCCCAGAGCCAGCGAGGACCGCATCAAGGCCTCCGGGAGACAGGAACTGGCCTGGAGTCCAGAAGGTGTCTCTCCAAGACTGGAGGGTTCTGAGACCTGTGGATTTCCAACACGAATATGAGAAACGGTGATTCTTTATTATTGAAGGTTATGTTATGCAGATTCATTAGGTAGAACATTAAATGAGGACCCAACATAAGCCAGCACTGAGCTATTTCAGCAGTGTTCTGGAATGTCCTCCTTGGTAAGTTTTAATCCATCATCACTGGTGAAGTTTCCCCAGATATTGTCACATAATCCCCATTAACACTCTGTCATAAATTAAAACTTAATTAAAATACAGGATCATGTTTAATTCCTTGTTTGTTTTCTTAAATTCCTCGCTATTGATTAATAGACAACAGAGCATAACATTTGCATTTTAATCGACTTCCTTGCTCTTAAGAATCATCTGCGTTTCTCGCCTTGGTATGTGTTCACACACAATAACTGGATCCCGATTCTGCTCCTGGGTACCTGGATTCCGTGATGGCTTTATCTTGTAATTTCTCACTGAACTGAGGAAATATTTACAAAGGCTTTCTCTGCTAAATGTTCTTTTAAATTATTGCTTATACGTCAGAGATGGGCACTGTACTAAGTTGCAAGATCCACGGCTCTGCCATTCAATATTTACTCAGTGGGGGGCACAGAGACACCAGCAGGGTGCCACAACCCGCTCTGTGGTTTGGTGGGCTCGCTGCTTTCCACAATGGGATCCTTTCATTTGATGATACGCATGCAAAATCGAAAGGGCGTCAGCACAAATGACCGTGGGAGGTTCTCTCGTCCCAGCCTCGTCTGCAGGGCAGACGGAGCCTCCTTTGCTAAGGGGAACCAGCTCTGTCCTGTGTCAGCCCCACCACCTCCAGAGGTGCACCCAGCTAGCCTGCGGGACACAGGGACTCCCGACAGCTTCTCAAAGGCCTTCAGGAATCTGGAACATAGTCCTCGAACAATTCTATAAAGAGATATTTTCTCATGTGATTTTAAAACATCAGACTTGTACTTTATGCAGGTATAAAATGAATTCATGCCAAAGATTTCATCGAACTGGTTAACTGAGGCGGGAACAGGTGAGGTGCTAAATCTATGAAAGGCCATGGGGGAGCAGGCAAAGAGAGTGACCTCTTAGGAGACAAATATCAGGATGAGCCCCCTGAATTAAACACAAGCTGGCTCGTGAGAACCGGGGAACCTTGCCTCCTGGGCCGGCTTCCTTGGGATGAGCATCATTTATGTCTCTTCCTGAAGAAAATAAGTTGTACGTGAATCTCTCCCTACTAAATTGGAAATAGCACATTCAATTAAAGGAAAATCAGGCTGGGGGTGTAGCTCAGTTGGTAGAGTTCTTGCCTCACAAGCACAAGGCCCTGGGTTCAATCCCCAGCACCACCAAAAAAAAAAAAAAAAAATCAAAGGAAAATCAGTCAAAGGTCCACACTCAATGCCTCTAAATGTTCATGTAATTTTGCTGTTTCGCTGTTTGATGCTGGAGATTGGACCAAGAGAAGCTTTACTACAGCCCAGTCCTCTTTGGTTTTTAATTTTGAGACAAGGCCTCACTAAATTGTTTCAACCAGCCTTGAACTTGTGATCCTCCTGCCTCAGCCTCCTGAGCTGCTGGAATTACAGGTGTGCCCACTGTGCCCGCCAGGCAAACTACTAGACAAAGCATTTTGACAAATATAAATAACGCATGTTAGATGACCTGGGGCTCAAGGAGGAGTGGCCCCTGGAAGGCCGGACAAAATTCCCACCACCTGGTAGACAGAGGCCAGTACCTCCTCAAGGTCCTGGTTTTTAAAATGAAAATGTAGAAATTACATGTTTTTGGAAAAACACGTTTTTAATTTATAAAGTAAGGCACAGACCACATCAGCATGCCTCTCGGCCCAGTGTCCCTGTCTCAAGCCGCGCAGGACGGAGGCGCCCTGGGAGGCTGCATCCCCCTTTCCCTGGGCCGACCGGCCACCACGGTCTGCTTCCTGGGTGTGTCCTGACTGTCCCAAGGCAGAGTGTTTGCTCTCAGCCACAGGCAGGGTCCCCGCCCAGAAGCCGGAGCCCTGGCGCTCCCGTTAGAGAGACGGAGGCCTCTGGTCTCTGGTCTTCTAGGAGACGTGGTTCCCACGGCTGCAGGGGAATCCTGGCTTCTCTTGGGAGAGGCGAGGGAGTGGACTTCCAGGACCAGGGGACCCTGCAGAGTGCTCATTCCGAGGGGAGAGCAGTGCTGGGGGACACCATCCCGCAGCCCCTGCAGCTGGGCCCGAACGCTGGGACGGCATCCCCGGCCAGGGAAGGGGTGAGAGACCAGGCTGTGCCACCCGCCCCTCTCCCAGCGAGACGCAAGAGAAAGCTTGACATCCCCAGGGCGTCCAGCCTGTGAGACCACCAGCCCCTTCCCAAGTCCTGGGGACACCCACCACCGTCGTGAAGGCCTAGCCCTCGGCTGGCCCTGAGCGCTTGTCCTCCGCGGACACAGCGGCTCCTCATCTTCAGGGGAGCCCCTCCCCGACTGCCAAGCCCGGGCAGCTGGTGTGTCCCAGGGCCACGCAGACTGCCCAGGTCCAGCCGTTTTCCAGCATCAGCCGCAGCCTCGGGCGATTTGGAATCCCTCCGCCACATCCTGGCAGAACTGCCTGACAGGAGCCGCTGCCCCAGGTCAGGAGTCCCAGGCGCACAGGCGATGGGCGGTCTCCGCCCGGCTTCTGCACCTGGAGGTTCCTCGGTGGACGCCCCGGATGTGCGGCCTCGGAGAGCACGGCCCCCGCATCCAGGTGGCCCCTCTGGAGGTCTATCCAAAACAATCTGAGCAGTGTTTCTCGGTGACTGGATGTGAGGACAGGAGGAGAGGCGGTGACCCCGGGGCTCGCGGCCCCGTCTACGTTCCGATAGTTACTGGAAGTGGGATTTGCTCCGAGCACCGCTGGAGGCAGCCACGGCGAGGACGGTGAAGCCAGGATGTAAACACTGAACGTTCTGGACATGCTGGAACTGGGATCTGTCCACCCACTGACTACCCCGCGGGCCTCAAGGCCTCACAGTGTGCTTCCTCTCCGTCTGTCTGTCCACAGGCAGATTTTCCTCCTTTTCTGACTTTCTCAACCATCAGTGGCTCAGGAATACGACTGGCCTTCCAGTTAAGCAAACGACGGGCTCGTGGGTCGAGAGCACAAGAAAGCCTTGTGGTCTGCACAGGTGGGTGGTGTTGTGCCCAGATGACGAATCCCCAAAGACCACCAGGGAGCCGTCTCCGATGCAAAAGCAAAGGGTCTTTATTGCAAGCTGGAGCTCGGACTCACTGTGTTCACCGAGGCAGCAGGTACTGGCTGTGAGTCCCGAGTCTTGATTCAGCGGGATTTTTATGAGCTCCACAGTAGAGCGGGAAATTTGAACAAAGCAAAGCACACGATTGGCTGATCTTTCAGCACATGTGGTTTGGCACAATTCCGTTGGCTTAGGAACCCAGGTCTGAACATGTTGACGTAGATGGTTTGGAATGTTAGGCATTGGCTCGTTAGCTCCTGGTAGAAGCCTAGGCCTGGGATCTTTCATGCCCTAAACGCAGCCTGTCATGCCCGTGGCTCAGCTCCCCCTTCAGGCGGCGGAGCCAATGGTGCCACAGCCAGCCTGGGATGAGAGCCAGAGCCTCCACGCCCGTGGCCTCCCAGCTGGCCTGGAAGCCGCTCTCAGAATGCACTGCCCGAAGCCTTGCGCCCTCTGCCTCCTGTGGCTGCAGGGTCGTCTGGTCTGAGGGAGATGTGTGTCTGGTTCTGTGGTCGAGTCACTGGTCTGAAAACCTCAGACCCACCAAGGCGTATCCAGTGTTGGCATCTGAGCTGCATTGGCCACCCAAACCCCACGAGCTCTCCTCACACCTCACTGGACAACTGGACACCCCCTTTTCCATTTCCACTGTCAGTGAACACAAACTCAGTCGCTACCTGACGGTTCAGAGAGATGTAATACTTTGGCATTTTAAAACCACAGGTTGCCTTGATTGATAATGTTCAGCACAAAGGAAAACCAGGGTGAGAGAAGAGAGGGACATCACTTTGCTCATCTGTAAGGCGGGGTGGAAGTTCCTACTTCTAAGGACAATGGTAAGCATTAAATCAGGTAAGGCAGTGTCTCCCACCGGGGGAGACACCTGCACCTGGTCCGCATGGTGGCCTCGGGAGGGACGCCAGCCGGGTGCTGTGACTGTCATGTCCGTGTGCTGGGAACATTCTGGAGGGGCCAAGAGGCTCTCAAATGCAGTGAGGAGCTGAACTGTGCACAGTCCTCCAGAGGTACCTGCTGGACCAAGTTAAGTGCTGAATGGGCAGGAGCAGGACCTCGAGTAAGGACCTTGTGTGGGAGGTGCCGTGTCCAGTGACCGGGAGGAACACAGACCCCGGGGAGGGCATTGGATGCTTGCGGAACCTCCTGGACCCTCGGACCTGCAGACACCTGCCTTCTGAACTGTGTCCGTGGCTTATCCACACACCTGCACATCTCCAGCCCCAGCACCCTCCCTCTGCCCACCCTCTCCTCGCTGGTGCATGGCCTGGGGCTGAGTAAGCCCTCTCCTTGCTGTAGCTGCTTGGACCCCTTCCCCCTGCAGCCTCGACGTCTCCTGTCATGACGTCCTGCTTTGAGACGCACTGTTTACTTGAGTGGAGATAAACTGGACTGTGTCTTGCGTTGCTTACCTGTACTGACGTCTCACCGTCTGCCTTATACCTAGCAGGTGTCAGGTCGCTTACTGTCACCCAGATGAGGGCAAGAGAGGGTGACAATGTCCAGCTGTAACTGTCGGGCCAGCCCTCGGCCTGTTAACGATACACTCCTGCAGAGTGTCCATGCTTTGTCCCCATCAGCACGTTTCTCGTCCCTTTGAAGAGCCCCTTTTGTGCTGCTCCTGATGGATCCTGAGTCTGTGTCCAGAGGCTTTTCCAGTGGCGGTCACTCACTTGCCGAGCCAGCCTTTGTGCCAGACCCATGCGCAGTGACGAGGACCCAGAACTGGAGACACACAGACTGGATGTCTTTCTGTCCTGGTTCCAAGCTTCCCCGTGTGGCAGGTAAAAGTCATGATGGCCCCACAATTCCTGCCTCTGGCCACCACCCTGACCTACACTCTGCATTGGATGGCACAGGCCCGGGGTCGTCCACCCCCAGCTGCTGCTCTGTCCATCCACAGGGAGGAAACTGGGCCGGCCACCTACCCAGACTTTCCTGAGCTGCCCCTTCCAGAATTCACTCCTGTCTCTCACCGGCTTTGGACTTGGTTGTGAGCTAAAAGCCAAATCCAGTCGGCATCTCTTACGTGAGGTGCCGGGACGAGCAGCTCTCACATCTCAGTCACGTTTTTGGCTTTGGAATATCTGAACATGTATCACGAGGTATCGAGGAGATGGGCCTGAGTCTCAGCACAAAACGTCTGTTTCACAGACACCGTGTCCATGAAGTCTAGTCTACACAGTGTTTTTAAATGATTGTGTGCGTAAGTTTCATGATGTGAAAATTTCCAGTTGATTCATGGTGGCTTTCACAAAGTTTCAGATTTGGGAGCTTTTCTCATGTGGGAGGTTTAGATTAGGGAAGCGTGGCTGTGTAACTTGGGAATATTCCTTGCCACCTTCTGTAGACGGCTGGTGTATGTCCACAAAGTGCGCGGGTCAGGGACTGGCAGCATGGCCTGGGCTCGTGGGAAACAGACCACGCAAGCGCTGGTGCATCTGAGGGGACAGCAGCATTCGCACAAGGTCCCTACGTGATGTGTGGACAGGTCCCGTCTGGGAAGCATGGTCACCCTGAGAAGCACGGTCACCCTGGGAAGCACGGTCACCCTGGGAAGCACAGTGAAAGCACACACAGTGAGTCTCCCAGTGTTGCTCTGCCCTCGACTCATCCATTTCCACGTTCGCCTCCCCTGGGTCTTCCCGACACTTGGCCGGTGACCCTGTCTGGTCCCCATTTTCTGCCTTGAGAAGCAAGGTGTTCTGAGGAGGGCTTTGATCTAGTCCTCCCAGCAACGTGAAGGTGGACCTTGCCTCTGCACCTGAGACCCCGGCACGCGGCAGGAAGGAAGAGGAAGCTGCAGAGCCTCACCTGAGACGTCACTGTCGGACTCCAGGACTTACTCTCCCGGCCCGCCTGTCCCACCTGGCACATCCCTGAAAGAGTCAGGCCAGAGACTCCATCAGGAAAATGGCAGCAGGGTCCTAAGGGGTGCGGCCATTTCCCTCCTGTTCCAGTCCAGGGATGAGCCCCAGGTGCTGGGCGGAGCCAGGGCCCAAGTCCCCAGGGTCCGCGGAGCAGTCTCTGTGCCTATTCCATCCAAAACTAGTCGATCTCAACCTGTTATCACCTGCAGTTCCTTTAGAACGTCAAGCTTCCTCAGAGCCGCCGTACCAGGCTGCTCATTTTTAACACCGATTCTGCCGACAGATAAGACCAGGGTATGAGTCAGTTTGCTGGTCTGATTTGCACATGGAAGTGAGAGGCATTTGCAGGGCTGAACCTTGTGACAGGATGGAAACAAAGAAGGTCTTCGGAGGCGAGACTTCCCGAGGCCTGTGATTCCTTCCTCAGGTAGCGTTTCCCACAGCTTCAGACCCCGGCCTCCCTTCCTCCAGCAGGGGCTGCGGAGCCGACATCTCCAACGCAGAGGAGGTTACAAACAAGGTTAATTCACTTCAGTCTTGCCCAGGATGATTTAGTGTTGCCCAAAATTTCTTTTATTGAATTTTTTAAAGAAAGAAATTTGCTAGAGATTTCACCCACAGTAAATCTCTCCCGGTGCCCTACACATTTGACTTAGACTTTTTCTTTTTTGTTTATTGCTTGTTTTTCAAATGAATGATTGAACCGGCCAAGGGAGATCCTCATCCATCTCATTTCGGGGTGGAGATTCACAAAATCACGCCCCCCGCCCCGTCCAGGCGAGTGTGGCTCAGAAGTCCAGCGGCCGCTGCCAGTGCCCCTCCACTCAGGGTGGGGTCGCGCCTGCTCACGCGTCCCAGGGTTTGTGAGTTGAAAATGCCGACTGCAGCTCAACGAGAGAACCGCCTCACGAGGGGTAGGAAAGAAGATCCAGTTGTTCGCACCCGCCTTGAGGAGCCAGGTCACGCAGGGCCTGGAGAGCCAGACAGACGGGGCGGGGCAGGCACGGGGCTGCCTCCTCCCGCTCACTGATGCTGCCCCCTCGCTGCCCCGCAGTGATACCGGGAGGGGGTCTGCCTGTCCCCAGAGAAAGGCCCACCGCCCCTCTCTTCCCTAAACTGCCCTGTCAAGAAAGGAGGCACACCCGGGCAAGGGTGGGATTCCCTGTCCATGGCGACAGGCGCCGGGAGCCCTCAAGGGAACCGCTGGCCTCCACGCTGATGGCTGTGGTCGCTGTGGGTTTTACTAAGAAGGTCTCAGCTTTGCCAGAACAAAGCCTCCTCCCTGAGCCCGAGGCCCGCTGCTCTCCTCCTGCCTCTGTGGGCCTCCGGCGGGACGCAGGCCAGGGCCCGGGCTGAGTGGGGAGTGCATGCTCTCTGCCTCCCTGGACACCTGACTGACGTGCACAGGGGCTGAGAAGGGACGTGGAGAAAATCCGGAGCAACAAGAGGAAGAAGAGGGAGACTGTCGCATGCTTAAGAGCAGCAGCTGTCCTCGAATTGGGTCAGACGTCGGCCAGATTGTACCCAGATCTGCCCTCTGTGACAAAACCTCCCCGTGTGCCTGCTTTCCAGATGTGACACAATGACGAGAAGTCACCAATACTTGATAATATTGCTTTTGTCTTATGCGTTTGAAGTCACAGAGTGAAAACAGATACCTGAATTCTGTATCTTCTCTCCAATTTGATTTATCCAAATTTAGCTTATTAATCCCCAAAGGTCAAGTGCATGGATTCCTGAGGATGGACACAAGGGCCCCTGCTGGGCTGGGCGGTGGAGGAGTTGGTCCTCTGAACTTCTGAGCTGCACCCGCTCTGCCCTTCCATGTGCTTCCAGGAGGTTTCCCAAGGAGGACAGCTGCCAGGTCCAGCCTTGCTATTCTCAGGTTGGTCTTCTCACATGGACCCACGTCCCCAGGGTTTGTGGCTAGTTCCAGGGTCTTCCTCAGTGCCGCTGCTCCCTGACTTCACAGAACAGGACACGAGTCTGCCACTTACCTGTCACACCGGCTGCCCTGATTGCTCTACCAGCTCTGTGCGACCTTAGCTTTGAAACTGCCAAGATGCTAGATCAGCAACCATGACTACAGACGAACAGGCGGAGTCCCTTGACATGTGTCGGTAAAACCCACGTTCTGCTAAGAGATGACAGTGTCAGTCTCACCGGGGGTGTAGCCAGTGCTTCCCTCCTTCGTCACCTGTCCCTAGAGGGACCCTTTCCAGGCTCCGCTGTAGGTCAGTGGTCCAGAACAGCACACCCTGCCGCACATGTCTTGCAAACTCAGAGAGCACAGGGAAGCTTCTACGAGCCCAGGCGCCTGAAGGGTCCGCTGACCTTGAGCACCTCGCTGCCGCCGGCGGGTCTCACCTGCATCACAACTGGATCTTGTGAACGTGGGCGGTAGAGCTCTGTGTTCTCAAAACCTGCGGTTTGATGGCAGCAGTTGTCTCCAGTGAGGTCCTGGAAACAGCTTCATCCACACTAGCGACGACCGTGGGGTATGGCGTGAGCTGCAGCCGCAGCCCTCCCAGGTCGCGCCCCTCCTGCACGTGACGCTGAGGATCGCCGGCCAGGGGCAGCTGCGGGCTGGCCGCCCTCCAGCTAATGGTGCCACTCTCACACACAGCCAGTCCGCCTCCTGGACCTGCCGGACTCCCAGATACTCGACCCACAGGTGTCACCACCTCAGTGGGGACGGAGGTGCCCCATCTCCCTGCCCCGTTCCACAGTCGCCTCCTTTGCCACCTGCAGGGTCACGGCAGCAGCACGATGGCCCTGCTGCCTGCGGCCACGTCACACAGGCCCAGATTCACCGGCACATGATGGGTGTGCTTCTCCTCTGGGTTTTGCAGCTGCCATGGCTGCGGGGACTCCAGGACCGTCAGCCCCTCCCCTCCAGAGACATCCCCAAGTCAGGGCCCACCTGCTGCCCCGGTTCTGCAGCCTCTCCAGGGGCAGGCGACTCGGAGCCCGTCCATGGCCAACCTCTCGCTGGCCTGAGAGCCAGGGGCATCCACGCAGCTGCCCACCCTGCCCAGTGCCTGGGTCTCAGTGTGGGAGACCTTTGCTTCAGGGCCAGTGGACAGTTTCACACTTTTTAAAATTGTTTTTACTTCAAAGACAACTCAGGGCGGGGAGGAGAGGCTGCCCTGCCGAGGGCAGCTGCGTGGCTTGCAGCAGCTTCTCCCCGCAGATGGCCTGAGGAGAGACGTCGTGATGCCCCCGCTGGCGAGCAGACCCCAGCCGCGGAACTGCTTGGCGCAGCCCGGCCGAGCACTCGCTTGGGCTGCTGACTCTTCTTGGAACCAGTGGCTTTTTCTGAAGGACTGAGCCTGCTCTCGGTAGCTGCCCAGCGTGACCGCCCACTGTTGGAATCTCAGGGCACCACAGGAATTTCTGTCCAAGTCATCGTACCCTGACGCCCATCCCTGAACGCAGCCATTTGAAATTACTGCACACTTTTCATGAGTAATAAGAAATTTTAAAACATTCACATCTTTCAGAGTCTTCCAGTAATGCTGCTCCCGTCACTTTTGATTTAATAAAGCCAGAAACTATTTTTCCACTGGTTTTGTGACCTTGGACAAGATACAATTATAAATATCAGGTTCCTGGTCAGTTTAATGGGGATAGTACACAACTACATATCATCGGTTTTCGTAGAAATTTGGCGACCTAATGCATACACCTGGCACAGTCCTGTCACATAGAAATATTGGGTTGGTTTCCCGAAGTCTAATGCATACCCATGTCCTGGAAGGATTTCAGAGCTTTAATGATATTCTTGGAAATCAAAATTATGCCCTTCACCTGCTTACAGATAATGGCTGTTAATCTAGCCAAACATCAAACTCATAAGTTCAAAGAGTTATTAAAGTTGGAAAGAGCCGTAGAGAAACTTCTAATAAAATTTCCGATGATATATGAGGAAAGTGAAGTTTTTCATTTTATAATAAGATGTAAAGTAAATGTCATTGAAATAAGTACGCTGTTATTCATGCGATGTAAATACATAGAATTCATGGCTAAGATGTTAAAATGGACCTTGCACTTATTAAACACCTCCCTACGCCAGCACTGGCTGCTGATGCGTGCCCTGGTGCTAGGATCGAGCACAGGGCCTGGCGCACGCTAGCCACGCACTCTGCCGCTGAGCAGCCCTGCCCCAGCCTCAGCTTTGAACCACGCCAGCCTACCTGGTTCTCCCAGCTGTCCACAACTGACTGCCACCTCTGAGGCTGCAGGCACCAGAAAGTAGAGAATCCGTAGGTCACATTGATTTCTTAGGTAGAAAAGCAAAAATCTTAGAAACTTCTAAGTCATGAATACAATTAAAATTAGATTTCCCTGCAAACATACTAAAATAGCTAAAATTTGGAAAATAAAAATAAAAGATTGAACAGAACAAGTGCTTGCCAGGATGTAGGAGGAGCTGGGACTCATACACATGATCCGTCAATGCGAAAAATGATACAGCTGCTTTGAAAAGTATCTCAGCTGTTTCTTATAAAAACCAGTTACTTGTTAAGGAAGTCTGGTCCTAAGCCAACGTGATGGAGATTCGTGCCTACTTTTTCTTCTATTTGGTGAAGAGTCTCAGCTCTAATTCCTAGATCCTTGATCCATTTTGAGTTGATTTTTGTATAGGGTGAGAGATAGGGATTTAGTTTCATTTTTCTGCATATGGATTTCCCAGCACCATTTGTTGAAGAGGCTATCTTTTCTCCATTGAAAGTTTTTGGCACCTTTGTCTAGTATGAGATAACTGTACTTATGTGGGTTTGTCTCTGTGTCTTCTATCCTGCACCATTGGTCTACTTGTCTATTTTTGTGCCAATACCATGACTTTTTTGTTACTGTTGCTCTGTAGTAGAGTTTAAGGTCTGGTATTGCGATACCTCCTGCTTCACTCTTCCTGCCCAGGATTGCTTTGACTATTCTGAGTCTTTTGTCCTTCCAGATGAATTTCATGATTGCTCTTTCTGTTTCCATGAGAAATGTCATAGGGATTTTAGTTGGAATTGCATTAAATCTGTATAGTACTTTTGGTAGTATGGCCATTTTGATACTATTAATTCTGCCTGTCCAAGAACATGGGAGATCTTTCCATCTTCTAAGGTCTTCCTCAGTTTCTTTCTTCAGTGTTTTGTAGTTTTAATTGTATAGATCTTTCACCTCTTTGGTTAGATTGATTCCCAAATTTTTTTTGAGGCTATTGTGAATGGAGTTGTTTTTCTCATTTCCCTTTCAGATGATTCATTGCATATGTATAAAAATGCTTTAGATTTATGTGTGTTGATTTTATAACCTGCTATTTTGCAGAATTCATCGATGAGGTCTAGAAGTTTTCTGGAGGAGTTTTTTGGATCCTCTAAATAGAGAATCATGTCATCAGCAAATAGTGACAGCTTAAGTTCCTCTTTTCCTATTCATATCCCTTTAATTTCTTTAGTATGTCTAATTGCTCTGGCTAGTATTTCAAGCCCCCATAGTGAAAGAAATAAAAACAAGAATCAATACATGGGATAGATTCAAACTAAAAAGCTTTTTCTCAGTATAGGAAACAATCAACAATGTGAAAAGAGAACCTACAGAGTGGGAGAAAATCTTTTCCACACACACTTCATAATATAATATAAAGCTGCTCCCCCACCCTTTAGGTTGAAGTCATTTCCCCGCCTCCCAACTTACAACCTAGCTTGTCAGTCTGTGAACATCCTAGCTAGTTTTTGGTTCATCAGTCAGCTTGCAAGTATCCTTTGTTATTGGTCCCCTGTTAGCCCGTGGAATTCCACTGCTTAAGATAGCTCCCCGGCCATTTTCTCTCTCTCTCTCTTCTCCTCACTTTCATGCTCTCTCCTCCATTTCACTCTCTCTCTTGCGTGCACACTTGCTCTCTCTCTCTTTTCTTCTCATTTTCCCTCTTACCCTGCAGGGAGACACTCTGCCTGTTTGCTTAATAAACTCTCTTATGTGAGTTCCCGCCTCTGGAGTGGTTTCTGGGTTCTTACACTTCAGACAGAGCACTCATCTCCAAAGTTTATAAAGAACTTAAAAAACTTTACACCCAAAATACAGAGAATCCAATCAATAAATGGGCTAAGAAACTGGGCAGACACTTCACAGAAGAAGATATGCAGGAGATCAACAGATAGATGAAAAAGTGCTTATCATCCCTAGTAATTAGAGAAATGCAAATTAAAACCACCCTAATATTTTATCTTACTCCAATTAGAATGGCTATTACTAAGAACACAAGCAATAAAAGTGTTGGTGTGGATGTGGGGAGAAAGGCACACTCGTACATTGCTGGTGGAGTTGCAAATTGGTACAGCCACTCTGGAAAGCAGTGTAGAGATTCCTCAGAAAACTTGGAATGTACCCACCATTTGACCCAGTTATCCCATTCCTCAGTTTATACCCAAAGGACTTCAAATCAGCATACTACAGTGATGCGGCCACATTAATGTTCATAGCAGCTCAATTCACAATAGCTAGATTGTGGAATCAACCTAGATGCCCTTCAATTGATGAATGGATAAAGAAACTATGGTGTAAATACCCAGTGGAATATTACTCAACCATAAAGAAGAATAAAACTATAGCATTTGCTGGTAAATGGATGAAGTTGGAAAATATCATGCTAAGTGAAATAGGCCAAGCCCCAAAAATCAAAGGCTGAATGTTTTCTCTGATAAGTGCATGACAATATATAACGATGGGGGTTGGCAGGGGAATAGAGGAATGAAGGAAATTTGGAGGGCATAGAGGAAAAAGGTGTGGGAGGGGGTGGGGTTGGAAAAACAGTAGAATGAAACAGACAGTATTACCCTATATATATGTATGATTACATGGATGGCATGAATATACATCATGTACAACCATAGAAATAAAAAGTTGTACCTCTTTTGTGTACAATGAATCAAAATGTGTCTGTAAAAATAAAAAATATTTTAATAAATAAAAAAATTTAAAAAACAGTTACTATGGCCACCCAATAATCACAGTGCCTGGTATTTGCCCAAAAGAGAGGAAAGCATGTCACCATTAAAACGACAAGCCTGAATCTGAATGCTCAAACCACCTCTGTTCCTATTAGGTCCAAGGCTTGGCATCTGTGCAGCCATTTTAAATTCTTACCATAATTGCCTTCCTGCCCTGAGGGGCACTCACAGAGAAAACAAGCCTTAAAATGTAACTTCCCCTTCCCCTCCCCCATTAACCACCTACCCTTTCTACACGATCTCCTCACCTGGTTTCTTTGTCACTCACCCGCGTACCATCTTCCTTTCAGTTCCAGTGGCCAAAACCAGTCAACTGAACACCAAATCCATCAAATTTTGAATGCACAGAAAAATTGCAATGTGTCCATACTGTGGACAGTACCCTAAAGCACAGTACCCTAAGTGCATTAGATTCCAAGTCTCCACACACATCACCCTGAGCCTGGTGGCCTAAATGAAAATACTGTCATTCTCTTACAGTTCTAAAGGCTGATAGTCCCAAGTCACCCTCACTGGGCAGCAATTCCATGGTTCCTCACCTCTTACCGTTCCTGAGATTGCCTGGGGTCCCCCTCACGGTCCATCCCTCCCCCTCACAGAGCATTGTCCAGTCTGCTCCTGACAGCCTCCCTCCCAGAGCGAGACCTCCCTCTTCTGAGTGCACTTGGAATTAATCCAGGCAACGTTTCCTGTCTTGAGATTCTTAACCCTTCGCTTCCACCATTGAAGAACCTTCCACAGATTCCAAGTCAGAATCTGGACACCTTTGTAGGCCACTGAGTAGTCCACTTCTTTGAGCAATAATGCCAACACAGACATCCACATGCTTTTTGTTTGGATCTGTATGACCTGGTTTTCCAAATTGATTTTTGTCAATGTGTGTGAGAGAGTTGTACCTGTGGTTGCTAAGGGCTGGAGCTGGGAACGGGGCTGATTATACACAGGTATGAGACGAGTCGGGGTGAGGGACATATCTGTGGATGTGGCTAAGCCTAAAAAAAATGTGAATTTTCATTAAAAATCTGTAAATTATGTACCTGAAATTCTTGTATTTTTGTATATGAGTTATACCACACCAATAATAAGAACAACAAAAACAAAAACAAAATGCTCCTTTAGAAAGGGAACATTGACTATAGGCTAAAACCTATGCAGAGATGGATGGGCAGTGGAGTGTCTGTGGGGGTGGTTGTCTTCCTAGCAAGGCAGCCATTTCCCGGGACAAACTGAGACACAAACAGCAGTAAATTTTTCCTAAGGATGTACAGCAAATGCAGAATCCCTATTCAAGGCAATTTACTGTCTCGGTGAGGATGGCAAGAATCTGTGACATTCGAGGTCTAAGTCACCTGGGTCCACCCCCAGCTGAAGGGACAGATGCTTTGCTCCAGGTGAGGACCACCAAAGACAGGGCGTGCCTCTGGTCTCCGTGCTGCAAATAACAACCTGCATTAGGAACACTGGACTCCAGACAAGCACGACAAAGCACTGGGAACAACTTCCTCCCCTGCCAAGCGTGTAGGGCAGGAGCTCTGCTTCCCTGGGGCCGAGGGAGAACAAGGGTCTCTGACTGGCCTGGTGCTGGCTCTGTTTCAGAGCAAAGGTTCTGACCTAGAGGAGCGTGATGAAGCCTCCAAGGCGACCTTCCCTTCCAGCAGGGTGACTGTATGGGAAGAGTGGGCTTCATCTGGGCTCAGCCCTGGCAGTGCACAGAGGCCCTGCCTTGGAGGAGAGCCTCACCTAAGGAACAAGGGGATGCACGTCTCCACTGAGGGGTAGTCTTTAGTGGACCTGAGCCTGAGGAAATTCATGCCCCAGGGTTCTTTATCAAAAACAGTACAAATCCTGGGGCTGAGCCAATCCCTGAGAATTCCAAAGTATCACAGCAACAGTGAAAATGGTGACCAACCAAAATTTAACAGAAAGAACCAAGAAACTAGCCAAAGCCCATCAACCCTTACCTAAAACGTGGTCCAAACTTAATTGGACATTACTGTAGAGAAATGCATGCCCAGACTGTGATTAAAAACAATAACAAAAACAAATTCAAAAACAAAACAAAAAAACAGCAAAGCAATCCGGTAAGCAATCACAGTAACCTGTAACCATATCCACTCTGTGCTTTGAATGCAGTCCTGGCTGCTCTGCCACTGCGATTCATTTTTAAAATGGACACGTTTTTTTCTTTTCCTCTTCCTCTCTCCCTGCTCCTCCCTAATCTCTCCCCATCCCTAATCTCAGGGGAAGCAGGATTACCTTTCTTCCCCAACCTATGCAGTTATCTGTCCCTGAGCATGCACCCACCTTAGGAACCAAGTAATCCGGACTTCAGGCTTGGTACCGGAAGATCCCAGAAATGACTGTCTCCCAAATTAACAAGTGAATTACAACTCCAACAGAGAACATGTGGAATGTAGCCTTTGAATCACCTCTTTTAAAGCCCCCTGTTCCTGCTGACGGGCAGAATCAGAGTCTCTGTGATGGGAGACTTCCATGTTTCTCCTTTGCAAGCAAAGAAATAAACCTTCTTTTCCCTTTTTCTCAAAACTGTGTCCTCCTTACTGGATTTCCATTGGGGATAAGGAGTGAGTTTTTGACAACATAATGATCATAACAAAAAAAATCACCAGACAAGCTCAAAAACAGATTTGATCAGGCAGAAGAATCTGTGGCCTTGAAGGTAGATCCACAAAGAATATACAATCTGAATATTGTATATATAGGGAAACATATAAAGAAAAACAAAAATTGAACAGAACCATAGAGAAACATGAAACATTAAATTTACCAACATATGCATCAGGGGTATAACAGAAAAGAGAGAAAGGAAAACAAAATAAAAGAAACAGTGGCTAAAAACTTTCCATTTTTGATGAAAGACATTATTCTACAATTAAAAATTTACATAAACAGAAAGAAAAATCACCACAGAATTCAGGATAATCAAAATGTGGAAAGAAGAAGAAATCTTGGAAGCAACCAGAAAAAATAACTTGCCATGTATAAGGAATCAAGGAGATTGGGAGCTGAATCTCATCAGAGACAACCAGAAGGCAGCGGGCAGCACATGCAAGGAGCTGAGAGCGGGAAAGCAACCACAAGCCGAGTCTCTACAACTTCAGAGACAGGGTCTCACTGTGTTGCCCAGACTGGGCTCCAGCTGGCCTCCGCCTCAGCTTTCTGACGAGGGACTAAAGGTACATGCTACAGTGCCTGGTTTACGACCAAGAATCTTACATTCCACAAAATCCTCATTCAAAAAACAGAACAGAATAAATACATTCTCAGAAACTAAAAGAATAAATTTCTAGTAGATCTGCCTTACCAGAAATCCTAATGGAAGTGTGCAGGCTGAAAGCGACACTAAAGAGATCATTTGAATCCACATGAAAAAACCAGCAATGTCAGTATGAGTAATTATGTCAAAAGAAGTACGATTTTACATTTCTTCTCTTTCTCCTCTTAGGGGGATTTAAAAAGTAACTGCATGAGATGATCTCTGCATGAGTGTATTGCAGGGACCATAAGACAAAAAAAGCAATCTATTGACAACCAAAAATGAGAAACGTGAGAAAATAAAAGTTGTTTTGGAGTAAGAAAATGACATCCAATGATTGCTCAACTTCAAAGAAATAAATGAATAATACCCTAAGTGGTAAATAAGAGTGCTAATGTAATCAATTCTACAAATATATACCTGCTCTCATCTCTCCTTCAGCCTTTTTAAAAGATATGAAAAAATATAAAACAGTAATTGGAAAATATCCACTTATTTCAAAATAAAGCAGTAAAAATATAGCAAACCAGAAGATTTAGACAAGTGGAAAGCAAAATTCAAAAAGGCAAACACAAATGCAAACATGTCAATGACATGAACTATGAATAAGCAATCCTATCCAAAGGCAGAGATCAAAAACCTAGATTTTAAAAAAAATCCAACAATTTTATATCTACAGAAAATACACTTTAAATTCAAAGATACAAATAGAGTATGGTAAAAGGATTCAGAAATATATGCCACTCAAACAAAGTATAGAGAACTGAACAAATTATGTCAATATTAGGCAAAATAGACCTTAAGATCAAAGTTTTTACTATAGGTACATTGGGATGAGTTATAATCATAAAAAGATAAATCCATTTGAAAATCTTAATAATTACAAATATAAATGCACTGAACAACATAGCCCCAAAATACATGAAACAAAACTGACAAAATTTAAGGAAGAAATGTACACAGTAAGAAAAACAGGTTTCAGTACTCAAACACAATCATAGAGTAGAATGACTAGACTCAAGAGTGCATGGAATGAGGCAGGAATGTTTGCTATCTTGCTACTTGGTATTTGTGGAGAATATCAGAATTCCTCTGGGGATACTTTTTTTAGGTACTTTAAAATATTTCAGTCTCAGGCCAATATAATCAGCTTCATATGTAGAACTTAAAGTGTTTAATTGTTTAAAACGTAATGATTTCTTTTACTAAAGAATAAATCTCTATGATTTTATTATTTATATGAAATATGAAAAACATTTTGAATTTTTAGCAGAATTAAATATAGGTTCTTTCTAAAGCACCTAAATGTTGGGAGCATGTGGAACACAGGCTGATTTTAATTCAGTTAATTTATCGATTCTTCTTTTATATTAAATCTCTATCCTCTATGATGTCATTCCAAAAAAATTATAATTTATTAATGGAGCAGATTTTCCACACACTTCCAAAATTAGTCTTGAAATACTGTAAGTTTGAGTTTTGTGTACAAAACAGCCAAACCCCGGGAGTATTGCCAACGTTACACTGACATGACGTGTTTCAATATACCGGGACGGGTATTGTCTTCAGAGTGACTTCAAGTGTTCTAAAGTCTTCAATTCTCTGCACCCTCACAGTGACTCTTGTCCCAGCCCAGCTCAACCTGCACTTCAGGAATGCTGGAGGCACCGCTGTTGTGCACTGGACGGGACGTTAGCCTGATGTGTGAACAGGGACCTCACATGGATAACCAGCCTTCACACCCAGCAGTTCATTTACATGTTTTCAAGACTGATCCTTTCAATCAGAATTTCCTCTACTGTGATAAGAAAGTAATGTCAGTCTGGGATTTCTACAAAATATCATTTTTAGATTTTATAATGAAGTATAATTACCTCTAAGTTTTTCTTCCTATATTCTAATTTACATTTTAGCCACAAGACTCTCTATAAAATATAAAGCATCATAAAGTGCATGGATCAAGCCGCCATCTGCATTGCAAAGACCACAGTTGTGAGATGCTCTGTCCTCTATCTCTCCTTACAGTCTTTCTTGTACGATTCTCTCAGATGTGTTTCATTTACTTTTTGGTGTAATCAGCCTGTTGTTTTGAGAATCCTTGATAAGACAAATATGTACTGAAAGTAGAGAACACAGCTCTAATATCCGTGGTACTTGCAGGTGGCCGGTTACCACTTACATTTTTTAGTGACAGGAAGGACCTCTGAGAGGTGGAAGGATGAAATTCCTGCCTCCGCTGTCCTCGTCCCATTCAGTGAACACGCTTTCTGGGGCGCTGCTGCTGCCGGTCGCACTTTGCTCTGAGTGACTTCCCGTGGTGAGCCCCATGCTCCGAGAGGCTCTCCCCCGTGTGAGACGGCTCTCAGAGGCACTTCCCAGCCAGGTTTGAAGTTGACCACTCGGCACTAAAAACAGTGACTTCCTTTTAAAGAGAAGCCTGGTTCTGAAGTGCGCGCTCCTTCTCCTGTGCATGCGCCCCCAGCAGGACCAGGTGCGAGACTCCAAGGGCCTCCCTGGCCTGCGCATCTCGCAGGGTGGGACACTGGCGGTCACAGGAGCACAGAACCTTCTCTGAGAGCGCATCACGTGGCCACCTGAGTGCATAATGCAGACCCTCGGGACTGCACCTGAGTAAGAGACCCCTGGCAAGGCCCTCCCCACGCCCCTCCAGATGCCAGGGCAGGGCCTGTTTCTGTTCCTCCCTGTGTCCTGCCTCCAGCATTCTCTTCAGGCTGTGGCTCCAGGGAATGCTCGCACTCAGCAGGACCTGGAGAGTGGAGGAGAAGCTGTCCTGACGACTTGGAATGGAAGGAAAGCGGGAGGCCCAAGGGCTCCTCCAGGCCGAGGTCCTACCTCCAGGCAAAGCCGGCCACTTACCTCCGTGCTTTCTTGCTTCCCTTGGTTCTACGTCAGCCCGCCCTCCAGGACACAGGTGCACAGCGTCTAGGAGTAGTCTTCCCTGTCACCTCATTTGCTAGTAAGAACTGGATAGGATCAGAACTAGGTAGAGTTCTTGTCCATCAGTGGCCACTAAGAATATCCCTTGAGCTTTCGGGTGGTTCTTTCTTTCTTCCTGAAATAAGCAAAATTCTGCAAACAGAACTGTGGAGAGACTTGAAGAGAACGCTGACCTACTCAGCAGGGGCTTGAGAAACACGGCAGAGGTCCAAGTCTGAAGCGGTGAAGGGTTTACGTGACCTACTTGCCCCGAGAGGTGGGTTGGATGGACAGCACAGAGGTGACTACGGGAGGTAGGTATGGGGGTCCTCAATGACCCAGACACAGGACACATGGGCAGGTGATAGATGAGTAGATTGGGAGATGGAGACCAAGGATGGATGAGAGAAGGATGGAGGGACAGACAGGAAGACAGGTAGACAGATATAGAAATAGAAGTGGGTCTATCGTCGGAGACCTTGGCCTCTCGGATCAGGTTAGAGCTTTATGTGAGAGCAAAATCAGCAACCAGACCTTTTGAAGTCAGTCTCCCCACACCCGGAACTCTGGGGAGTGGAAAGAATAAACGTGCTACCTGAGAAGCAGAGCAAGTGATCATCCTGTAAGAAATGGGCCCAGGAACATGGCTCCCTCTGTTCACCTGGGGAAAGGAGCAGCTCCTCACATGGGCTTCGGGGCTCCGTGGAGACGGTGGGAGGCCTCCTTCTGAGGCATCTCATGCAGGTTGGTAGGTGAGGAAAGATCCCCAGGTTTGCAACCTCATCTCCCTGACTCCTGGGCTCACTGAGATCACTTGGCAATTTGACAAATATCAGAGACCCAGCTGAATGGAGTTCCCGGGGACAGCAGCCAGTCAACCCCAGTGTCCTGCAAGTCTCCCCAAAAGTAGGGCCTTGAGAACCGTATTTGTTCCAAGTAGTTTAAGATGCAATACTGTCTTTTAATATCATTAAAACAAATATAGATTCATAAAACATTACCCAATATATTGAACTTGTTTTCCCGACTCCAGGATAAGAGCATAATGAAAGCACTCACCATCCTGAGAAGAGGCCCTCCCGCCAGCCCTGGAGCCCTGCAGCGCCACCCTGCTGTGTCACCCTGCCACGAGACCCAGCTCCATCCTCGTGCGCAGGCAGCGGTGGGGCTCGGGCCTTCTCTCCGGACGGCTCTGCAGAGTGGAACCACCTGCTCAGCGGTGACTTGAGAATGTGCCCAGTGGAGCTCAGGGTTCCTCGATTGAATCGCTTTCCTGCTAAAATTCCGAGGTGTGAAAGAAATTGCTGAAGACTATCAACTAACTGTCTGACTTGGTTTCTCTTTTTCCTCTAAAATGAAGGATTTGGGTTGGATGCATCCTAAAGTTGTATCGAAGCTCACATGTTGGGTCTGGGATTATCTAGGACAGAAACAGCATGATAAGGAAAGGGAACTGCAGAGAACAGAGGGACACCAGCTCAGGAAGGCCCAGTGTGAGCAGGACAGGCCACAGAGAAGACGTCTCGAGAGGGAAGAGCAGGCAAGAGAGGTGGAGGTGCGTGAGGACCAGTCAGCGGGCGAGGGGCCTTGCTCGCTTGGGAAGACCACGAGGGTCGCGATTCGTTGATGGTGGCAGATGTGCTGTCAGGAAGCTCCCTGGAGTTCCCTTGTTCTGTAAAGTCCCAGCCTTCTGAGCCACTTGTCTACTGAATACCCAGGACCTGAAAAGTTCTGCTTTCTCAAGAAATGTTTTGCTTTTCACACGTCAAGAGTAGTACACGTGCCACTGTTTGTTTCTCCAGTGGCTCAGCTGGACAGTGGGTGAGCTGGAGACCCTGCGGCCCCTGCTCAGCTCTGAGGGTGCCGAGTGAGCAGCCCTGCAGAAGCCTGGAGCCTGAGGCTGACCTTGCCGGGCATCCGTCTGTCAAAGGGATGACCGTAGTCGCCTCAGAAGGGTGTTGGCGTTGCTGAGCACGGGGAGTGAGAGGGATCCTGGTAGCTTGGAGACTTGTGAAGTCAGCGTTCTGCTCCTTCTGAAGGAAGCTACTGTCGGACAACTGTCATCTTCGAGTGGCCAGATGCAGCGAGGGAAGTGCAGGCCGCGGAGATAGGCGAGGCTTGGCCACTCCTTCCTCGTCCGCTCCCGGTGCTCACACGATGTTCCTTGCACGTGCTCCACGTTCTGTGAGTTTGGCCCTCCTCGCTCATCCACGGTGCTCAAACGTCCGCAGCAGAGTTGGGTGGGGTCAGGAGAGGCCACCCAGCCTGCAGCCAGCAGTGCGTACAAAGCTGATGCTGCCCGTCCTGGAGACCAGATAGTCCTTGCTGAACCTGTGCACAGTGAGTTCGCCTCAGAGGACTGGGGAGTCCAAACCCTGCACAGTTCAAAAGTTCCAGACCTCAAGTGGCTACTGGGGTCAAAACATTATCCTTGGTAAAAATGTCTGCTTGCCAGGCATGGTGGCACTTGCCTGTAATTCCAGAGGCTCCACAGGCTGCGGCCGGAGGATTGCAAGTTCAAAGTCAGACTCAGAACTTAGAGAGGCACTAAGCAACACAGCGAGACCCTGTCTCTAAATAAAACATATTTTAAAAAGGGCTGGGGATGTGGCTCAGTGGTTAGGTGCCCCTGAGTTCAATCTCTGGTGCAAAAAAAAGTCTCTGCTTACCTAGACTTGGGCCTTCCAACCTGTGCTGATGATCTAGTTGATAGTGGGTGGCTGGTTGTCCCTGGCCATGTGGCACCACTTTGCTAAGGGTCTGGACAGCAGGCATGTGGCCCTGGGGTGTCGTGTCTCTAGTAAGGTCCCTGATAGCAGCCTGAGACACCAAGGCCCGGGGTTCCCTCTGTGGTCGGCAGTACTCCAGGGGTCTTGTTGGTGTCACTGCTGAGAGGGTCAGTCCCTGCTCACGTGAGGGCAAGAGCTGCTCCTGCCTGGGCCGTGCCGGACCCTACCCTGGGGCCTTCATCTGTGCACACTTGAACCACTAGTCCAAGGCTTGCTGGGTCCTAGGGCACCTCTAGAGAATTCTCGGCCCAAGTGTGGTCTTGGCTGTGGGTGTCCTCCTGTTTTATTTCCCGTTGTGCATATTTTTCTTAACATTTGGAAGAAGAGATAATTTAAATAAGGGTTTTGCATAGTTTTAAACAAATGTGTCTGGAGTGAGCATTTGAAATGGAAGGTCGCCAGAGGAGAGGCTATTCCTAGTGGCTATTTCACTTTACAGTCAGGCCAGGGAAGCAGCCTAGTGGCCACTAGTGGAGAATGAATAAGTAGAACGTGGCGGGTAGACTGAGTGGGGTACTGCCCGGCCACACCAGGAACATGGCCGTGCCTCTTGCAGAGTGAAGGAACGAGAGATCACAACGTCAAACCCAGAAGCGTAAGCCCTGCCGGTCCTCCCTCGTCTGCAGGGACGCGGGCAAGGAAGACAACATGCAAGTAATAGGGCTGGTGGGGATCCTCTGCAGGAAGAAGTGACGACAGAGGACGTATGCACACGGCCTGATGCAGGGGACCCCTGGACGGCCAGGCGGCAGTGTCCACCTGGTCACCCTGGCATAGAGACACGCTCAGCGGCACGGGTTCCTTCACCCCCTGGTTGACAGTGGCGCCCAGGTTGTGACTGTGTGCTCAGTTTGGTGACAGCAGTGCAGTGACAAGACATGGCGCCTTCGACAAGCTCACTCTTTCGGTTTCCAGGAGCACAGAGGAAGGCAACTCAGCTTTAGACGGGCGGCGGCGGGGCTGCCGGTGCCCGGGTCTTACCTGGCAGGCCCTGGTCACTGTGCATCCTTCCTCCCATCTTTGGGTCTCCTGGTACTGACGTCATCTCACAGCAGGCCCCTTGTCCCCCACCTGGTCTGTGCCCCTTGCCTGGGCTCAGGAGGCCTTCCTCCTCAGGAGGCACCGCTTAGTCCTCTCCTCACGTGACCAAGGCTGGCGACCTGGGCTGATGGAAGGTGGCCTGGCACAGCAGCTGACTGGCCAGTGGGCTCTCCTGCACCTGAGACGCTGGCGCAGACTCCGAGGCCCTCCCCCTGGGGGACGGAGCTGCCCTCAGCCCTCCCATAGGAGTCTGGACTTTTAGGAGGAGCATGCTCCTAGCTACGGGAAGTGTTGCCATTGTCCCGCCCCTCGAGGAAGTATGAACCATCCGAAAGGTCATTTTACATTTTTAGGCAATTCTCCTAAAAACCCCCCAAAGTCTCAAAGATAAAACTGACGAGAGTCATCTGCACAGACCATAGCTCTCCTTACACTCCGACGGCAACACCTGAGCCTTCCACACCACCTTTAAGATGTGGCCAGAAGTAACTTTTGCATGGATTCATTTTATATGTGAAATACTTTATTTTTTCCAAATAAAGGCATACTCTTGAAAGATGTTTGGAAGCAATAAGGAAGTGAATGAAGTATTCCTGCATGCTCCACGGATGATTTTGTAGCTGTATAAAAAGGATGACTGTATTTTTTTAGATATATTTTTTAGTTGTACATGGACACAATACCTTTTTTATTTTTATTTTTATGTGGTGCTGAGAATTGAACCCAGTGCCTCACAGATGCAAGGAGAGTGCTCTACCACTGAGCTACAACCCCAGTCCTGAGGACTGTATTTTTAAAGCTAAATTCTGAACATTGCACACTGAAATACAAGTGATCTAGGGGCAGGAACTTGTTGCTGAGTCACAGAATCCAAGACCCATGCAGCTGGGAGCAGAGGTGCCTTCCCGACAGGACCCAGCACAGGGCAGGACGTGGGCTCTGTGCTCTGCCCAGGGAAGCATGTGCTGAGTACTGTGAATCAGGGGGTAAGACCTGGCTTTTTTGTTTCTGTTTTTGTTTTTGTTTTTTAAATGCTGCTTCATGAGTCCCCTACTTTTTTTTTTTTTAATGTCAAAAGCCTTCTGTTTAATTCCATTGCTTCAAATTATACACATACGCTTAAAAACTGACAGAACTACAAGGGTTGTTCAGCTCTCCACCACCATGGTGGGAGAGTATGACGTAGCCTTCTAGGTAAATGGCAGAGCAGAAATCGGCATTTACAAACGTGTATTTATATAAATAATAGGCTGGATCCAGTGGGCTTCTAGAACACCGTGCATTGACTTCTACCACCATGAAGTGTGTGTACACACTGACATACCACATCTATCAGTTCGGGATTTGTGGTAAAACAAATAACCACCATTCTGTCCTATTGTTCCCTCGGTGATGTCTTCTATTAGTGAGCAATTCCTCCTTTTTGTGTAACAAGAACAAATAGGCCAGGGCTGGTTTCACCCGCTGGGTGTGGAAACATGAGACCCAGGCTAACAAGCGTAAGACACATGGGTGGCCCAAATGTTTCTACTTTTACAAACCCAGAGCTGATAGGCAAGGGGCCCACCAGAGGGATGAGGCGCGTAGGGCTTCTCTCCTGTGTGAGTCTGCACATGACTCTTCAGGGTGGACAGGCGACTCAAGACCTGGCCGCAGGTCCCACCCGCGTACAGCTTCTCCTCCGTGTGGCTTCTCCTGTGCACCTTCAGGTGCGTGCTGGTCGGAGGGGCTTCCTGCACTGGCTGCAGGCGAAGGGCTTCTCTGGGGTGTGAGTCCTCACGTGGCTGTGGAGAGATGAGGGCTGATTGAAGGCTGTCCCGTGGTCCTTGCAGCACAGGGCTTCCCTCCCGTGGTCTCTCTGGTGCAGAATCAGGCTGAAGTTCCCCGTGAAGCCTTCCACTGTTACACCACCTGCAGTTCCCCTCAGTGCTTGACAAGGATTCTGCTGAGTAATGAAGGTGTTTACAAAGTCTCATCTCATTGGGAATTTGGGTTGTGGGCTTTCCTTCCTTGCTTGCTTAATATGTGTAGGTTTACTATTAACGTTTTTTTGTGTTTTCCCTGAAAACAGGGGTCTTAACAGAACCAGGGTTAAAACATAAAACCAGACTTCTAATGGAACAGTGATTTCAGATTCACTCATTTGCTATGAAACTCTGAGTAACCAAGAATGTTATGAGAAAATACAAAAACAGATTCTAGCTGCCAATCCCCTGTTGACTACTCTCAGATGACCTGAAACACGTAGGCAAATAATTCCAACCCCATCAGGAAGGAATAACAGGAACAGAAGAAATAAAGGGGTCCTCAATGTTAGGTTCACACAGGATAAGATGATATCATATATTTGTTAGCTTAAAATGTCCAGCATTTATTAACTACAGCAGTAGTCACATGACTGACATTTACTCAACCCTACTGAACTTGCTTCAACCTTTATGATCAGTTAAATATTAATATGTCTTATTGTTTAGTTATAGGTTATCACAAGTAAACAATTACTAGAATAATTAGAATACTTCCTTGTCTAGTCTAGTAATGATCATGCAAAATATTTTTGTTTTTCTCCTTGTGACTTTTTCCTGTTCTGAAAAAGCATGTGTAACTGTCAACCTTTTATGTATAAAAAGCTGGCTGGGAAAAATAAAATCTAGACCTTAGCATCCATTCTTTGAGTTTGTGTTGCTTTGTTCTCCACCTCGCCGACGCCTACTCCATCACCTGTGACCACCACGACCCCTGCTAGGGCTGGACCCCGGCATTCCACACTGGCTGTGTTCAAAGGGCTTCTCTCCAGGGTGAGTCCTCAGGTGTCTCCGCAGATTCGAGGAATACCTGAAGGCCTGTCCACCTTCTTGCCACTCCTGCCGTGTGAGTCTCCTCGCGCCCGAGGAGGTCAGAGCTGTGCGGGAGGACCTTTCACACGGGCTACATGAGTTTTATCCCTGCTGCAGATTTTTTCAGACGTGGTTAGGCGAGCTCCTCAGAGACCCGGCAGAGCAACCAGGCCTTGGAGATATGGAAGCAGTGAGCCCAGAGTCTGCTGGACGCTGCGACAGGCCCTGCCGCAACAGACAGGAGCAGGAGCTTGGAAACTTCCCAAGGCTTCCTGCAGAGTCTCCGAAGCCTGTGGTGTCTGGACAGAGGACTGCTTCCACACGCTAGTGATAGCACTGAAGCTTCAGGCAGGCCCACGTGACCAGAGCCTGTGTCACGTCCTGTTGGCTCTTACAGGTCTTACAGGCTAGATTAGGTGAGTGTTCTGGAAGAAGGACTTTCTGCTCTTTGACATTCATAAGGGGCCTCGCCAGCTGGAACTGTCTGGTACTGTTTTGTGCCAATGGATGGAACCCCCACAAAAATATCTTGTCTGGGACTTGATTCTCGGGGCTGAAGCCGAGGCTCCACACGGTCTGCAGGAGGACTCCTCTCCCGTGCTCCCAGCTCCTCTCCTTGCTCCCAGTGGGACAGTGCCTTGGGTTTGCACAGTTGATCTCCCACGAAGGCCAGGTCCCTGTAGCTTCCCAACATCACACCTCTGAACAGGCTTCTCCGAGCAGAGTCCAGAAAGACCCTTCTTCTGGTGTGAATACCACTGCCTCATCCACCAAGGTGACTGGTTCCTGGGACCAGGTGGTCAGCAAACCAGGAGCCATGGCTTCCTCCTCTTCTTGGAGCCAGGCAGGGTCACTGGGTGATACGTCTTCCAATGTACCCGGCAGAGATGCTGACTCTAGTCACCCTGCAGGCCAGGGTCTGGCCGTTGTCCAGGATCACCTATCTGCACAGGTTCCCCTGCACATTGTCCAGCAATGCCCATTCCTGGATGAGCCCCATGGCCACGTCCTCAAAGGCGACTGACTCCATGACATCAGCGCCAGGGTTCAAGATCTCAGTAGATGTCCTCCTAGCACATAGTTATCTTGCACAGGGGAGGCAGGGAAGGGTCCTTCGAATGTACTTTTCCTATAAATCCAGGAGGACAGGAGAGGGACAGGGCCAGTGTCACCACATTCCTCAGCAGTCAGACCTGGACTGTACATCGGGGCTCCTCTTTGACAGAAAGACAGTCCTGCTGCTGGTCCGTGAGCAGACGGGGGTGAACTGGGGGTGAGGGGCAGCGAGGCCCGAGCTGCGCGGGTCTCACGGGCCCCTAGGGCCACTGTGGGGAGCAAGCGCCTCCGGCCAGGTCTGAGCCATCCTGGCCTCTCTGAGGAGCATTCCTGATGGTAGCACAGTGGACTGAAGGTGGTGAGAGGAGGAACGCGTTGGCCGCAGAGCGAGGAGCCCATGGCCGGAAGGGGGGCCCCTTCAGCGTCCGGGAGAAGGCTGGCTCCACTCTCCAGTCTGCGAGGTCTGCAGAGCAGGCCTCCTGCTTCAGGCAGACTTGAGTAAGGCAGCTACGGCTTCTGAGATGGCTGACTTTTTCTGGAAGTTTCTTTCTAGAACTCATGTTGAGTATTGCCGGAACTCTCGCCTTCAGTGACAGTCGGAGAGAGCTGGGGTGCACGCGCTCCCCAACACGGACCCAAGGACCAAAATCAGAAAACTGCTGCTCACCATGTGGAGATGGGACCACAGAGGCGTTTGCGAGACGTGGCTCCTGGTCGTGTGTTGCAGGAAATAACCGGAGGGAGAGCAGCCAGGTCTGCGCCAGTGTGACCTCCGCAGGCTTCACTGGAGGGACAAGAGGGCCCCGTGAGGGAGCGAAGAACTGTTGGACACTCGTCAGAGGCCACGGGGGCCGGGAAACGCCATCCTTGAATGGAGCGTACTCGAGCTCTCGGCACCTTCACAAATACAGCAAGAGCCTATTTTTTTTTTCATAGAAATGTGTGTCTTTTAATTTTGATACAGAATTGAGGCCTGAAGTCCAGGAAAAATGAAAACAAAGCAAAACATCTGAACGGGGTGTGAATGAGACAGCGCTTTAGTGCCAGCTCCGGGTAACTGTGGCCGCTTGTCCAGCCGTTGGCCCAGAATTCTAACTAGACAGAGGAGTGACTCACCCTGTGAATATCAGCAATAAAGTTGGAAAATAGTTCAAAAGTTCTAGGAAAATCCTACATATTTTTAAATCTGCTTCAAAACTATACTTCTGAATATTCCATTTGTCAAAAACATGTAGTTGAATATAGACAGTGCTTTGAATTGAAAGATAATGGGGGATTCTAATTTTGGAAATATGTCAGGGAAGACCTGTGTAAGCATCCAGGAGAAAACATCAAGGTTGCATCAAAGTCTTTTGAAAGTAGAAATGAGGTAAGAATCACCCCCACAATTCTTAGAACCTGCTGGCATACCCACCTAGCAAAGAGTCAAAAGAAGGAAACAAAATATTCAAGTCAGAAAGGAAGGAGACAGCTATTTCCAAATAACAAGATCACACACATGCAAAATCTAAGAAATAGATTTAACACCTGCATCAGAATTTGAAATTTCTATTTACCAGCAATAGAAAACTAAAAGGTTAAATAAGAAAAAGCAATTCTCAATAACATCAAAAGGACAAAATAAATGGAAATAATTACAACAAAGTACAAACAAGAATTCAGGGTAGAAAATCATAAAATCCTACTTGGTTGTTTAAAAAGATCTTTAAAAATGAAATGAAGGGATATACCAGCCTCCTGGTTTAGCAGATTTAATATTAAAAATGCCAATTATCTCTAAATTCGTTTTTTGGGTACAGTGCAATTTTAATCAAAAAGCTAATATGTACCTAATGAACCTAAGAAATGGATTCTAAAATTAACATGGAGGTGGTGGGTTCGGTGACGACTTAAATGTTCTTGGAGAAGAACACAGGCAGGAGGGAGAGCTCTATAAAGCAGCGGTCACTCAGGCACAGCGCTGCCATTGCACCACGGAGCTGAGCAGAGGGCCCAGAAAGACCTTCACAGAGGGCGCTTGTCAGAGGGAGAGGGCAGGGCACTGTGGAAGGAGGCCGTTCCATGAAGGACCTGGGACAGGCCAGGTCTGCAGCAAAAGCGCCACAGAAGTGGGAACCCACAGAGGAGTCCTGGGCCTGAAAAGTGAAGTGGGAGAAACACAATCCAAATCTGATGCCAAGGTGGTTATGGTTTAGATATCGGCTCCCCCAGAAGCTCACGTGCGAGACAACGGCAAAATGTCCAGAGGTACGAGGAGTGACACACTCGGTGCACTGATCCATTGATGTGGGCGAACCGGGTAGTGCCTGCAGGCAGGGGCTGTGGCTGCAGAGGTGGGTCACTGGGGACCTGCCTTTGGGGTTTATACCTTGTCCCTGGTGATGGAGCTCTCCGTGCTGCCTGGCTGCAACGTCCTGAGCTGCTTTCCTCCCCCACGTCCTCCTGCCATGATGCTCTGCTTCACCTCAGGCCCAGAGCCATGGAGTCGGGTGTCCATGGACTGGACCTCTGAAACCATGAGCCCAAATAAATGCTTCCTCCTTTAAATTATTCTTTTCAGATCTTTTGGTCATAGTGAAGGAAAAACTAACTGAAACAAAGATTTGTCTAATAATTGTCGAGTTTAAATGCAATGATTTTTAAGTAGGGTTTAACTCCAAACATTGTTCACTAGAGTGTGACTTTCCACACACACTTTGGAAGGAAGTTTGCATACCAATTCATGAACCTTTACCTAAAGGAAGGTGAGTTTTGTAACTTAGAAACCATGGAAATTGGCAGGTGGCACGGTGAACAGGCCGGGTGTTAGGGAACACGGGTTGGGAAGATGCATCTGTTTCTCCAGTGAAATGTCCCAATGCCATTGGACTCAGTTTCTGGTGAACCACGCAGAGCCTGGAGGTGATTTTGCTGCCAGACTTTCCCACATTTAACTGAAATAACTCCGTGTTCTATGCTCCCTTTGGGTCTCACAATGGCAGAAACGTGGCTCTGCGCCTGTGTCTCCAGGCGTTCTGGCCCTCATGTTGTGGAGTTCATTCTCCTCCACTGTGTGTGCACTAGCGTGAAAGTACTGAAGGTACCCACACGTGCGCACCAGGTCCACACACAAGCCGCGTTTTAGACTCACTCTGGAAACAGTGAAAATGGCTGTCAACAATAAAATGGATGAATTAATTGTGGTATATTTATTCTGCAGAACTCTGTAGAGCCAGAGAAATGAAGAACTGGAGTTGCAGATGGTGACAGGTAACAGCGTGGAAGTGTGCTGTCTGTTCACCTTCTCTGTGCACACTTACTCTCTCGGGATTCCCCATGCTGTGGTTACTCATGTGAACTTTGATGACTCAGGATGCACTTCTATACCCACCCTTCTCAACCTCACACTGAATGTTCAGCCTCCCACTCGAAATGTCCACTTAGTAAATGACGTTCCAGATTACAGTCCATTAAGACTCCCTACATGCAAATCCACTGGAGTAAATGCGTGTTTTTCAAAGTAGCTGAAAATCCAACAAATCACTTTTAGCTATAATTTACTTTTGATCATTTGACAACTCTTTTATGTGATTCTGTATGGAAATTTTGAGATGTTATGTGCTCCTTTATGCTAAACAGATGGAAAACAAAGTGATTTATTTCCCTTTAAAATAATGTTCTATGGGCGACGATTTTTATTCAAACTAACATTGTTATAATATAAATGGATGAGATGACTGATTGACTTATGACAGTGTTTCATGATAATAGAACTTCCCAACGATGGGAATGAACTTGCTGATACTAAAGCTGCACTTGGGGAGCCAGCTAGAGACTTACTGATGTAGAACTTATTTCAGTAAAGGGTGGAAGCTCGTTGTAATGTAAAGAGATGTAAGGTGGCATTCTGTCGCACCCTATTCACACTGTGTAATGAGGTCAGTGCTGCAGAGCTGGAGCCCCAGGAGTGGCCAGGCCCATGTCCCAGCTGAGGCTCCCCTTGCTTCCTGCTGCTTCCTCAGCTCACCAGCAGCAGAACTCCATTGGTCTAAGGTGATTTCCTGAGCCTGGGACTCTGAGCCACATCTTGTGACATTCCACTGGAAGAATTTTCTTGGTTGAGCTTTTCTCTGATCTCTGTGTAGGTGGTCCCTGACTTACCATGGTTCACACTGTGATTTGGGCGTCCTGCGATGATGTGAAATAGACACCCATGCCGTAGAAACTGCACTTCACTCTTTGACTTGGGCCTGGTTCTGGGCTGCCAGTGCTGGTCCTGGAGGGCCTCGGATTCCACAGAGAACACCTGTGGACCCTGCCCTGGGTCGTGGCTCAGCTAGGACCCTGGGCTTAGGCAGGGTCACGGGTTTTCGGCTTACAGCTTTTTCAGCCCAGGACGAGTCTACGGGGATGCTAACCCATCGTTCAGTTGAGGGGCACCTGCCTCTTATCAGGGCGTCGTCCCTGGAATCCCAACCTAAGCGTGATGAGGTTTCAGTCCCTTCTAACGTCTGCTTCTTAGAACTCTTCTGCAGGGTCCCGCCACCAGGAGACTGTGAGAAAAAGACCTCTGGAAGCACGCTGGAGCCCCGCTGCCCGATGGCAGGATGGCGTTCTCCTCACTCATTGTCTGCCCCATGTCTCTCTGACGCCATTTTGCTGACGTGGAAAATCAAGCTCAGAGTGCCAGAGTAAAAAGCAACAAGGCCTCGCCCTGGTCACGGCTGAAGACCACCTGAAGCTTCCCCTCTGGATGGAAGGCACCCAGGTTCACCGCTCCATTCATTTCAGAGACATTTTACTTTTTGAATTCTTTTTATATGACCTTGTTGCTCTTCCTTGTAAACTGGAATTTAATGCACTAATTAATTCAAATCAATTTTGCATCCTCCTTCACCATGTCCTAACTTCTGCTGTAAAGCTTCTCTTCATCCTCTAGGTTCCAAACTAAACACACAACTCCCCCAAGAGACATCTGGGGCCCCAGCTCCTGACGAATGGCTGACATGCTGTCATCCCACAGCCCTGGAACACGGGCGGCCCAGAGCCCTGCCCTGGGTGCTGACTGTGCATCATCTCTCCAGGGCTAGAAGGTGCCAGTCCTGGGAGAAACGGTGTGAGCTTTGGCGACAGTCGCGTGTGACCCAGGACCCCTGGGCCTAGCGGGAAATGTCCTGGAGACCGTGAGCTTCGGAGAGAAGGGAGGCTAGATGGATAAGCCCTCCAGGGAGTAGTGGTGTCTAACTCAGCGTGCTTCTCTCTCCTCCCAGTGGCTCCCGCGCTGGCTCTGTTCAAACTCCTGTCCGGCTTCCTCCCCCGGCTCTGTCCACCCCTCTGTGTGTCTGGGAGCCTGCCTCTGTCTTGCTGTGGCTCTACACGGGAAGACCTGACCTAAACTTCACAGGCTGTCGGAGCCTTGGACACTTCCGGAGCCTTCCCAGGGTCTCCGTAGAATCCCCGAGGCTGGCACGTCTGGAGGGTGCTGGCCTCGCCTGCTGGATACACATCCCTTGTGCTGATCTGTTTTGATGGGTCTCCATACCAGGGACTCGCGCTTGACATAACCAGAGGCTCGGGCCATGGAATGCTTCGTCTTTTGAATTTCTCCTTAGGATTTTTTTTCTCATTACGACATCTAAATTTTTTTTTTCCTATTGTTGATTTCATACCCATGTGAGGCAGACAGGCCCCTCCAGGACTTCCCCCCACCAAAAAAAAAAATATATATATATATAGGAGTCAAGTAAGTTATCCTTTTCTCTCAGAAGGAGAATGTCCTGTCCACCTCAGACCCAACACAAGTCACTGGCCACTTGGAGAGGGGTTCGCAGCAGCATATTTGGAGAAACACACCTAGTGACGGATAACACTCTCTGTTGCCGCCTGGTGCCTGTGTCACCCTGGCGCTGCCTCTGTGTTCCAGCGGAACACGTTTAAATGCACCAGACGCCGTCCTCACCAGCAGGAAAACCACTCCGTCCAACTCCAGCCACACCCTCTCCTTCACCCTCCACCCCTTTACAAACTCTCCTTTTAGAGCCATTGCTGGCGAGCTGTTCATTTGACACTGGTCCATGGCAAGGCCACTCAAGGTCGTTTCCTATTTCCCAGGCCTCTGGGCTGGTGGCTTTGGTGGTCAGCTCCTCCTGTGCTGGGCACGTCGGGCCCCGCTTCCTGGTGCACCTCCTCCCTCTGGTTGCTCAGCCTGCCTCTCGGTCCAGCGCACTACCTGAGCCCCGCTCCCCCGCCAGGCCCAGCTGTGTCTCATCCACCCGCCACGTCTGTCGGCCCTTGAGCTCTGTGAGGCTCTCATCCTGGACAGCCCTGCTCTCCTCAGTCGCGATGGACATGGCTGAACTCCTGTTCCAGCAGGAGCATAGGGAGAACTTCAGGAGGACACACAGACCTGCCACCTGCGGACTCTCAGCCCGCCTCAGGGGATCTAGAGTGTGGACAGTCTGTGGTGGGTTTCTGACTGACCAGCTGCAGCCCTGGAGGCAGATTCCCGCTGGGAATCCTGGTCTTCCTCCTTGTTCCCAAGGCCCCCAGGCTGGGCCCTCAGCACTGCCTCCGCCGGCCCCTGGCTGCAGTAACCCCAGAGCTCCTCGGGCCAGTCTCCACCCCAAGCTGCCTCACAGAACACAGTGGCCACCGTGTGGGCAGCGCTCCCGCTCTAGCCCTGCAGACCAGCTCTGCCACACTGGAGTCCTTGGAGCAACACGCCGGCCACACACGGACTCAGGTCAGCAGACCCGAGCAGACCGGTCCTCCAGAAGTCCTGGCCGGGTTGGTGCCAGGCGGACCTTCCTCTGCCCCGCACTACCTCTGAGGGATCCCTTTCCACCGGTCACCAGACGTGCCAAGCACGCGTCCCTACCAACAGCCTGTCACACTCGTGGTGAGTTCAATCTCGTGACAAGACGTGTCCTACACTGTGCCAAACAGGAAGATGCAGCTGGTCTGCCAGGACTCGCGGTGCGTGGACCTCTCTGCCTTTGAACCTTCTGCTTCCTTCTCCTTTCAGTGATCAGTTAGCCCCGTCCAGGATTGATAAGCCTCTCTTCTGCAGTTTTCTTTCAAATTAGGAAGTGTAAGAAATTATTTCAGGGAAGAAAACACACACTTTCACAAACACATTGTCACGCGTCCGTTGTCAGAGCCACTGAGCGCTGTCCGCAGACGATGGCAGGAACTGTCCCTCTCCGAGAGAAGCAGCTCCCCGGATGGGCTTTTGTGAAGATCCCACGTTTACCTCAGTCCACACGGTGAACCTAAATGCCGGATCCAAGAGATTTTCTGGGAAGTACCAGGTGGCCTGTTGGGTAATGGAGTGATCTTTGACAGCAGTATTTTAACCACTATGTTCATTTTATCACTTTTTAAAACAAGTCCACGTCACTTTCAGGTCCACGGATGCTCAGCTGGGAAGCTGTTGAAGGATGATGCACCCGTGTCCTCAAGCCCATCCTGCCCATCGCGGCCCACTGCTTAACACCCAGGGCAGGGGGCAGCGGGCTGGGGTGCGTGTGCCCCCAGCACAGCACCCCAGGCCCTGCCAGTCACCTGCCTGGTGCTGACCACCCTGCTGCTGGCCAGGCGCTGCTCCTCGCCACGGCTGGATCCAGAGTCCCACTGGGCCTCCCCACGCGGTCTCCAGTTCTACCCAGGGTGGCTTTGCCTGGTCTTCAGCTGCTCTCGATAACGCAAAAACAGCCTTTGCTCACGAGAAGGTGGAGGAGACACAATTACGAGTTTTTCTTCCAGGGTAGAAAGAATCACAAAAGGCTGGACACTCAGATCCAGAGCAGATTCCAGGGAGGGCTTTCTGCCCAAAGCAGAAAGCGATCTCCACAAACCCAGGCACAGCAAAGGAGGGTTATTTGAAAATCCAGCACCTCTGGGAATCGTGTTCTACTCTAACTCTTGTGCATGCCGAGAGGGTGTTTCAGGAAGGGAAGCCCGTTTCAGCAGGAAATAAACAGACTGATGGGGTCCATTTTATCTCACTGATGTCTTTTAAAATTATTTCTCCCTTTCATGTTTACTGGTACTTTTAATTTTTACTGAGTCTTGTAAAAATTATCTAGCACAACATAGACAGAACCTTGTGTGGTTTAATATCTAAGCACATGGGAGCACACGCCTTAGAACCCAACTGTCAAGGAGATTTAGCTGAAGCCAAGCGTGGTCATACATGCCTATAATCCCAGGGACTTGAGAGACAGAAGCAACAGGATCATGAGTTCAAGGCCAGCCTCAGCAATTTAGCAAGGCTCTAAGTAATTTAGCGAGACCCTGTCTCAAAATAAAATATACAAAAGGGCTAGGGATGTTGCTCAGTGGTTAAGTGCCCCTGGGTTCGGTCCCTGGTACAAAAAAACAAAAACACAAAAAGAATATTCAGCTGAGCCCAAAGTCCCAGCACACTGGGATGACAGGTCTGCTCCCAGGGTCTGGCTCCTCACTCTCCAAAGCCAAGTCTTCCTCCCTGTTAGGGGTCGATGACTCAGTTGTGGCTCGCTGGTAGCTCTCAGAAAAAATGCTCCGCAGACACAAGATCTCACGCAAAAGACTTTATTTATGGGGACGGATAAGGTCCGCTCGGGGTGGAAAAAGAAAAAAGAAAAGGAAATGGCGGACGTCTTCTCCCAGATATTGGAATTTCATGGGCTGGGAGGAACCAATCTCGGTGGAGAATTCTTGCAGACTGACTGATGGACCAATAACATGTTAGGACATAACGTGGGAGGCAGGAAGATGACCGCAGTGTAAGCCGGAAATTCCTGTAATGTAAGAGGCGGGCGGAGCACAGATTGACAAGTGATTGGGAGGCAGGAAATTCCTGTAAGGGGAGAGACGGGTGGCTTTATACCTTACACTCCCATCTCTTCACACTGAGATCTCCAGCCCAGCCCTGGTGCAGCCTCCTGCTCCCACAGGCTCCATACTCTGACTGTGCAGAGCTGAGAGGAAAGGAGGACACCCCTGGTCCAGGAGGGCCAGGTCCCCGAGGGCCTCCCACCGCCAGCCCGTCCTGAGCGCGGTAATCCGCTCTCCCTGCCCGCTGTGACTGCTTCCCCGGCTCAGCCCGTGCCTGCCTGAGGTCAGTGCTTGTGACCTCGTGGACGGCTGGCGCTTATGAACGCTCTGCCAGGCTCTCTTCTCCCCAGCCCGGGCAGCGCGCTGACACCTCAGCCGGGTTTCCAGATGGGAAGAGGGAAAGGAGCTCCAGGCAAGAGGCGAGAGGCCAAGAAGGCTGCCGGCTGCAGGTGCCTCGTGGTCAGTCCTTTGCAGTCAGCCTGGGCGCCTTTCTCCCAGGAGGGCTGCAGACAGCCGCCAGCGTGTAGCCCGGGGGTCACACTTCCTAAACAACGTGTGCAACTGGGGAACCAGCTCCCGCCAGGTCTGTGGACTGACTTGACAGCTGAGCAATTCTGCACAGAAGTCGTCACACCAGAAAGGATGGGGTGCAGGAGGACTTCGGCCTCGACTTCCAGGCGCGGGAGGAGCACCTCTGAGAGAGAAGGGCACAGAGCAGGAGCTGAGGAAAGGCAGCAGAGGCAGCTTCACGCCCCTGCCAGGGACAGGCCCCGCGCACGCCGCCCGGCCCGCCGACCTCAGCTCCCAAGGGCAGGATCAGGCAGGCTGGGCCCTCACGCTCTCCAATCCCTTGTTTTGACATTATTCAGAGGGAACCTACATCGCTTCAACAAAGTTCTTGAACTTCAACATTTCAGATTAAAAACAAAATGTTTTAATTGCCTGGTCACAAGATAAGGCCCTGCACAGCACCAGGTGGGTGAAAGCAGAACCCAGCAAGAGGGTTAACCCAGCCGCACCGACGGCAACGCCTGCGGGGGCTCTCGCCCTGCTTATATTTATTTATTTTTTCTTTACGTTTCTGCAGTAAGAATCTTTCCAGCTTAGCTCTCCAAATTAGCATCTAGCATTCTGAAACTAAAGCCAGTTTCATTTAGGAAATTTTATTTACATATCAAAATAAATGGTCCAGGACATAGAAGTCCTGCAACGCCAAGAGTAGAATGTCCCTCCACGGTGGGGGATCCGCAGGCTTCCTGAGAAACGAAGGCAGGCGCAAGCCACCACCTTGTGACTTATCGGTTAGGATAAGGTCATACTTTAAAGCTTAATTGTGATTAAGATTAAGAGAAACTGCCTCCTGACCTGGGTCACTCATTTTCCTGAGACTCTGCTGGGCAGAAGGACGCCTTCCCCTTCCCACAGGCCCCCTCCGGGAGCTGCACGTTTAAATGCTCCAGCGCAGCTTTGTTGATGTTGAGCACTTACAGTTGGCTCAGGTGGGCTTTGAACTCATGAAGTTGAGGGTCACGTTGAGGCAGTGTTTAGCTGGGGGCTGGGGACTTGCTCCAGGGCGCAGGAGCGTCTCTCTAGCAGTGTCGAATCCCAACAGTGGTACTGAGTGTTAGGAGTTAAATTAACCCTGTTCTTAGTCCACAAGCAGCGAACTGAGGTTACTTTTTACTCCCCCTTGTGTATTCCTTGAGTTTAAAAACAATTCAGCGAGATTTGAATGGACGAGGGTAATTAACCTCTGGAGGCTAACTTTATTTCTCATCATCTTCAGAAATAGCGATAAGGTGACGGAGCCGAGCCTGTTGCCTGGCCTGCTCTGGCTCCCGAGGCCCCTGGAGCACTCCCCCAGCTCTGGCTCCTGCAAGCCCCTTCCATGGGCACAACCACGGAAGCTCTCGCCAGCGCTGGGGTTCCCTCAGGTCGGAAGGCCTACCTGAGTCTCCAGTTTCAAAAACCTGACCTTGTGGATCATTTGTACTTTCATTGAACTAGTCAGGCTTTTCTGTTTCTGGGTCACGGAGGAAAACAGGCTTGCGCAGGTGCAGAGGCGTGTCTGGCTTCCCTGCTGGGACGGGAGGACACGCCCTCACCCACCCACCCACCCAGAGCCTGGCCTCCGCAGCCACTCGGTTTTCCCACCTGCTGACCACAGCTTCGAGAGCGTCCCTGTTCTGGTTGCTTTCTCTCCCTCTCCTGGGGAGGCTTCCCTGACCGCAGCCTGGCTCTTAGCGCTCTGCCTTCCTCTGAGAACCGTGCGCCACGGCGTGCGGGTCTCTAGAGGAGGCAGCGTGGTCGGTGTAGACTGTTTTCCACAAGACATGAAAATGCAGATTTATAGACGTCCCCTTCCTATGGAGAGGACAAAGGAAGATCATCTTAAATGCGCATGATTCGTGTTGCACCTCTCAGTGTGTGATCTTAGGAAACGTGAACTCGAGGAGCCCGTTCCTCCTCTTTGGGGAGACCAGGTAAGGCGGCAGCTGGACACAGATGTGGTGACCATGGTGGACTGCACTCAGGAGAGCTTCAGGTTTCTTCCTCATAGATCAGAATGTGTCTCCCAGCTTCCTCCCATGGGCAGAGGGGACCTCCCGCAGCTCTTTGCCAACGTCAGTCCCTCAGATCTTATTGTCACCACCCGCAGCAACAATCCCGCAGATATTTGTTACCGCCTGTAGCAACAATTGCGTGGGTATTTATCAGAGGTGAACTGGAAATAAACTACTTCTATTTCTGTGCTTTTCCTTGCTTGCTTGCTTATTCCCTAACTTATTGAGGAAAAAGAGGCTTGCTTGATTTTAGAGGAAGAGAAGCTTTGAGAGAAAGATAGGCTTTGCTTATAGAGGAAGTTTTAGAGAAAGACAGGCTTCTAAGCTTATAGAGATCTATTTCTTCTTAGAGTTCTGCTGCTTCTTCTTAGAGGTGTGTCCCGCATCCTGTGAACTAAGTGCTAACTATCCGAGGTGCTTCTTACTGGTGCGTCCCGCGTACTGCGATCTGTGATCTACGACCTAGAGGTGTGTTCTCAGTTCTCTGCTCTATGATCTGCCTTCTGCCGCTGCCTGCTGCTTACTGCTTGCTGCTTCTTCTCTCTGCTTGCTGCTGCTTCTCTCTACTAGCTGCTTCTTCTTAGAGGTAGGTCCCGCATCCTGTGAACTATGTGCTATCTGAGGTGCTTCTTAGTGGTGCATCCCGTGTACTGCAATCTGAGCTGCTTCTTTTAGCTTGCTGCTGCTTCCCCTTACTGCTGCTTCCCCTTACTGCTGCTTCCCCTTACTGCTGCTTCTTTCTTCCTTCCGCCTACTGCCCGCTTATATTCCCTCCAGGAGGTGGAGGGCGGGCTAGTTGAGATCAGGCGAGGAACCAGCTGCTCTATCACGGCAAAGGTTAAAATGAGCAGGCACGAGCAGGAGCACTCGGGAACTCCTGTGCACGCGTTGTGTGCATGGATTTAATTGAATACAGCCAATGATAAATCACCTGGGTGTGCTTATATTAATCAACCTCCTCACTGCCGATGTGATCAAAGCAACCTCCGGCTGGCCGCCAGGCGCCATCCTGGCACAGCCCACATGGTACAGTCCCCAACACTTATGAGCTTCCATTCCGAGATTTCCTGGGTGAGCGGGTGTGAGGAAAAGGGCCCCTAGTGGCTGGGGACGCCCTCTGAGCTGACGTCCTGATAAGCATGGCTTCCCAGTGTCCAGGCACAGCCCACCCTGGAACCAAGAAAGCACCCGGGACGTGCCAGGCCCATGGCCCTGCCCTAGAGGAGATGGCTCTCGATGACCCTGCACCAAGAGTCTGGGTGATCCCACAGCCCGCAGGGCCACCCTCGCAGGTCAGGAGGACCAGAATCCCCTGCCCTCGCCCCTCAGGCCTGTCAACCCACAATACTCATGTTCTCCCTCCGCAGCGTCAACCCTAAGAAGTCCAGCCACCTCCCCTGCACATGTAGACTTGGAGACCACCAGTTGCCCCCTGTTGTCTTCAGGACCCTCGCACCAGCATAAGCACTCGGAATCTCTTGATTACACTGAGAGGGAAAGCTGGAGCCCAGGATGGAGTGCCTGACGTTTGCCAGGTCTCTGGAACATGCTGTTGCACTCGATCACAGCACATGCTGACACTGTAGTTCATCTGTGTGGTCTGTCGGTCAGCAGTTGATAGACAGCTCGGGTGCAATAAATAGCAGGTTCCAGCCTTAGATTCCGTGTGTGTGTTACTGGGGGATGAGCCAGGGTGTGCCAGGCTGGGGTTCTATCCCCGGGTTGCATCCCCAGCCCTTCTCTGCACTTTTATTTTGAGACAGGAACCCACAAGACTGGCCTTGAACTTGCAGTCTCCTTCCTCAGCCTCCTTCCTCAGCCTCCAGGAGTGGGGACTATGGTGTGCAGGCTCCTGCTTGGCTTCCTGTTGCTTTCAGGCATCATGTGCCAGGGGTCTGTCAGAACTTGTCAAAAGAATGCAACAGAGTAAGAAATCACTTAAGAGGGTGCTGATCTATGTCATCTCATTGTTTTGAGGAGCTAATTATTTCCCTATTCAACTTAGAATCACAGGCATTTTGGATTAGGTACAAGTAACAAAGAGGAGAGGCAATATTCAAATTGTATTATTTTTATTCCTTCAGGAAAAAACTGAAGTCCGATGACTAATCTAACACAGACTCTTCAGTTCTGTTAACTTTAAGGACACATTCTTCAGTTTAAACCCAAGTTTATGTCAAGTAATACTGTGCTTTATTTTTCTTATTAAACAGGATTGTTTTCAGGATGCCGGAGCATCTTCGAATGTCACCGTGTTGACAGTTGTCCCATCAGAAATCAGAGCGGAGTACGCAGGGTTTTCTGGAAACTCTGCATGGATCCTGCAGCTTAATGCCCCCCAGTTCCTGAAGTGGGGCAGCTCCTGCGCCTGCTCCTCACATCGGCCTGGCAGTGGCCACAGATGGTGGCAGCACAGAAGAGAAAGCCTCCAGGCGGCTCTGTTCCAGCCTCTCCGCCAGGTGCTCGGGCTGTTCCCAGCCTACCCGGCCACGCGCTCTGCGTCCTCTGAGATCTGGTCTCAGCGGTGCATCTGTCTGGCTTTATTGGATTCAGTTTGAGTCTAACTTTGAGAGAAGCCGCAGGGGAGATGCAGAGGGGTCGCGCGCACAGCTATGCTGATGGCGTCCGTTCCACCAGGCCACGCAACGGGCACCCGCCTCCAGGCTGCCTCACGCGGGGTGTGGGGCGCTCGGGGCCGGCTTCCAAGAAGGGCAGGCTATGGGGCAGAGAGTCCCGCGCTGACGCAGGGGCGGGGCAGAGAGGGAGCAGGGCTGGGGCTCGCGGGCGGCATCACGAATGAGAAGAGGGCGATGTGACGCCGTCATGCCAGATCTCTACCCTGGGCACCCGCGTCCTGGCCTGGGCGCCTGTGTCCTGGCCTGGGCACCTGCGTCCTGGCCTGTGTACCTGTGTCCTCAGCCTGTGTACCTGTGTCCTCGTCCTGTGTACCTGTGTCCTCAGCCTGTGTACCTGTGTCCTCGGCCTGGGCACCTGTGTCCTCGGCCTCTGTACCTGTGTCCTCAGCCTGTGTACCTGTGTCCTCGGCCTGTGTACCTGTGTCCTCAGCCTGTGTACCTGTGTCCTCGGCCTGTGTACCTGTGTCCTCAGCCTGTGTACCTGTGTCCTCGGCCTGTGTACCTGTGTCCTCAGCCTGTGTACCTGTGTCCTCGGCCTGTGTACCTGTGTCCTCGGCCTGTGTACCTGTGTCCTCGGCCTGTGTACCTGTGTCCTCGGCCTGTGTACCTGTGTCCTCGGCCTGTGTACCTGTGTCCTCGGCCTGTGTACCTGTGTCCTCGGCCTGTGTACCTGTGTCCTCGGCCTGGGCACCTGTGTCCTCGGCCTGTGTACCTGTGTCCTCAGCCTGTGTACCTGTGTCCTCGGCCTGGGCACCTGTGTCCTCGGCCTCTGTACCTGTGTCCTCAGCCTGTGTACCTGTGTCCTCGGCCTGTGTACCTGTGTCCTCAGTCTGTGTACCTGTGTCCTCGGCCTGGGCACCTGTGTCCTCGGCCTCTGTACCTGTGTCCTCGGCCTGTGTACCTGTGTCCTTGGCCTGGGCACCTGTGTCCTAGCCTGGGCACCTGCGTCCTTGGCCTGATCACCTGGGTTCTTGGCCTGGGCACCTGCGTCCTTGGCCTGGGCACCTGTGTCCTTGGCCTGGGCACCTGCATCCTGGCCTGGGCACCCGCATCCTGGCCTGGGCATCCGCATCCTGGCCTGGGCATCTGCATCCTGGTCTGTGTACCTGTGTCCTTGACCTGGGCACCCATGTCCTTGGCCTGGGCACCTGCGTCCTTGGCCTGGGCACCTGTGTCCTTGGCCTGGGCACCCGCATCCTGGCCTGGGCACCCGCATCCTGGCCTGGGCATCCGCATCCTGGCCTGTGTACCTGTGTCCTTGGCCTGGACACCTGTGTCTTTGGCCTGGGCACCTCTGTCCTTGGCCTGGGCACCTCTGTCCTTGGCCTGGGCACCTGCGTCCTTGGCCTGGGCACCTGCGTCTTTGGCCTGGGCACCTGCATCCTTGGCCTGGGCACCTGTGTCCTTGTCCTGGGCACCTGCATCCTTGGCCTGGGCACCTGCGTCCTTGGCCTGGGCACCTGCGTCCTTGGCCTGGGCACCTGTGTCCTTGTCCTGGGCACCTGCATCCTTGGCCTGGGCACCTGCGTCCTTGGCCTGGGCACCTCTGTCCTTGGCCTGGGGGCAAACACACACAACTCCACAGTTCCTTGAATGCATTTGAAAGCATATTGATTAATGATTCTAAGGATTCAACAGCAATATCCATGACTAAGTTGAGATTTATTTTACTTAAATTTTGCATCACAATAAATGTGTTTTCATGAAAATAAGCTCAAGCAAATACTTCACAAGAAATAACAATGTAATTTTACTTCCTATGGTAGATGTGGAGCTATTATCTTCAGCACTTAAAATACAAGACTGGATAAAATGAAAACATTTTTCTATATATAAATGTGGAGATTTCAAGAATTTATTAAAATAAATTAAAATTTAAAATGATGATTTTTACAGTTCAACCTGGCATAATGTGCACTTAAGCCAGACTAGATACGGCATGCATGATCATTTGCATACTTACAGACGTAAAATGCTTCCATTTAATTAGAACAGCTTTAATCTCATAGCAATTGATACTTGCCATATTCTGCAAGATATCCATCCATTATGACCAAAACACAACAACCCTCACGTTATGTTTTAATGGTGACTACAGCTTTTGCATTATTTTTAGTTCAAATCTCTTAATTAAAATGAACATAAAGTAGATTTTTCCTGTGTTACTGTTTAGGAAGGTAACAGAGATACTTCTGGTTGAACTCTATTTCCACAATGAGGAGGCTTGGTGAGATTTTTTTTATCACGGACATATTTAGATATCTGATTTATTCAATTTTCTCCTTAGTTGTGAGCACCGCAGAATGGAATACGTCTTTATGGTGAGCTAAGTCTTGTGGTTTGAACCGTGATTAGTGATTGCTAATAACAAAAACTGAGCTTCTCAGTCAGTGGTCACCCCGTATCGGACGTCCTGCGTTTACCAGACTCCAGGAAGAATCATTTCTAAATTTCAACTTGAAAGGCATTGCCGTTCACTTCCAGCAAAGGACAGGTGTTGGTAGCCTATCATGCGTTCTCACGTTGGTGGCGCCGTGACTTCCACTCACTTGCAGGCCCATCCTAAGAGAAAAGCAAAGCACAAGGGGCAGTTTAAAACCCAGAACGAGCAGGATGGCCAGCCCACCCGCCCACAGGATGACCCACTTCTTTCTTCCTTTTGTCTGCTGTGTCTTCCCACCCGTCCCCACCTGGGACAAAACCACTGGCCACAGCCCGTCCGCTCACTGCACTTCTGCTGGTGGTTTTAGTCCCTGTTTTATGAAATTCTACCTATTATTCATTAAAGCTGGCACAAAGCCACCTTTCTGAGACTAACCCATTTGCGACCTCAAAAATGGATGTTTTGTTTCTAAAACATTTGAATAAATGTGGTAGGCGTGTTCTTGGGCGTGTTGGAGCCGTTCCTTCAGGTGTCTCTCATCTCTTGGTGGGGAGCAACTGACCAGATGCCATGCGTGGGCACCCACTGGACGCAGCACCGGTGCCTCAGCAGAGAGAGACCTTGGTCACCTGGGGAGGAGCGAGCTCCAGGCCATGAGAACATTTGGGTGGAGCGACCCTCGGATGCTAGGAGATTCTGACCACATATGATTCTCTGCAGGTTTAATAAAATACATGCTGCAGCCTCCCCTTTAAAAATAGCAGTTCATGTAATAAATATTAACCAGCTTACACTTAGCAATGTGCTAATCACATAGATGGGTGTTGCTGACATGGACTGCTTTCACCAAATCTGGCAGGACAGATTGCTTCTCTGAGAACTGTATTTTAACGGTGTAATACAGTCCACCTCACTGGTTAGCATCAGGTTATTGCTTACTTCGTGGATGTTCCCTGCCGTGTAAGAGCCGATTAACAACACAGCAAACCACGCGCGCAAGCTGACGCCTTCTGACAGTCCTGTCATTTCTGAGGAATCGCTGCATCCACGTCAATGCCAAATCTAAGGCAGCAATTTGAATTTTGTGCTGGGCGGTCGGCTCAGTTGCTGTCACTGCACTAATGTGACACAAACTTGTTTTCCCAGCTGATAGGAAGTGACAAGCAATTAGCTCGCATTCCTGGTTGCCGAGGTCCGCCCGGGAAGGCCCTGTAACGCCAGATACTGGCAATGGCGACTGGCAGGGCTGTTGGCGCTCCAGCAGGAGAGATCCCCGCGGAGCAGGGTCTCTGGTTTCCCAGAGCAAGTCACCTCCTCCCAGCAGCTCCCTGGAGCCCAGGGTCTGCTGCCAAGCCAGGTCTTCCGAGCTGTTCCATGCACCTTGAGTTAGAGGCAAGCTGGGAAGGGGGTGGGCCATTGGCAGGGGGTGGACCATTGGCGCAGTCGGCGAGGAAGCCAGCTGCAGAATTCACATCTGTCTGTTCAATGAAGACACGAAACATGGATCCACGCCTTTAGCTGTGTTCGGAAGACTGACGGAAGCTCTTCTGTTTCGTAAATGACTTCCATTAAAAACAGCAACAGTGACATCCAGTGTCTGGGGAAATTAATGGCAGGTTGTCTCCAGGGTCCACCAGGGACCTGATGCCCTTGCAGAGAGTGTCTCCACACGCGTGAGAGGAACACACGCCGAGAAATGAGAGCGTGCTCCACCAGCATCCCTGCTTGGAAGCTTCCGGGTGTTCTTCCTGGGGGTCATGCAGAAGGCAACCTCTCCAGTCCCCAGTGTAGCCTGGGGCCTCACCATCGGTGTGTTAAGAGACCTGCTGAGCTGAGTGGCCACTGGGCTTCCCTGTGGCTCAGAGCTGTCTTCTGAACAGAGGCGAGAACTCCCCTCCTGAGCTCCAGGGGCTGGTTGAACACGGTTCATCTCACTCTCTTCTGTTCCTCTTTGCCTGTCAGTATGAAGTCGGCTCACCCAGCACTTAGAGAGTTATTCTGTAATAAAAAGAGTTTCCTGCTCTCTTCTCAAGGTGGATTGTTTGGATTTGATTGTCTTCTCTTCCTTCTGAATTTGCTTAGCTCACATAGTAGTTCCTAGAGGGCCTTTGCTTGTTGGGTAATTTATTCTGTATGCTTCTTGGGAGCATCTACGCAGACAACTCTGCCATTTGCCAACGAGAAGGTTCCATTTCCTCCTCTGTGATCTCTATGTGCCCTTCCTTCCCTGGCCCTGCGGCTCTGGCTGGAGTGCTGAGGACCATGCTCTTCGGCAGTGCAGAGTGACATCCCCACGTCACTCAGGCTTGGGAACCAGCATTTGTGTGTCTGCCGTTAGTATAACCTGATGTCATGGTTTTGGAGATGTCTAGTGAGAAAGTTCCCATTTCCAGCTTTCTGACTTATTTTTAACATGAAAGGGTAACTAAGATTTGTCAAAAAAATTTATATCGACTGATATTATCATATGATCTTTCTATATTTGCTTTTTGATACAATAAATTACATTATTTAATTTTTAAATATACAGCTAGTCTTGTATCCCTGGAATAAATGTCACAAGGGGTCATTAAATGGTTCTTTCTATACATTGTTGAATTCTATTTGCTAATGTGTTGTTGGAAGACTTTTGTTTGTATATTGATGTAAAATATCAGTCTGTGGTTTTCTCTTTGTATTAACTTTGGCTGGTCATGCTGTTAGCTTGCAACCAGTTTTATAAAATCAATTTAGAGATGTTCTGTTCTATAGTTATAAGAAATTTGGGTGCATAGACATGGTAAATTCTTTAAATGTTTGATATTATTCTCCAGTGCAACTATCTGTATCTAATGATTATTTGGAAAGGACTTTTATTTTTAATTATGAATTTAATTTTTAAAATTGCTTTAAGTTTTTTAAATTATCTAATTAAACTTCATGAGGTATAATAGATTTGCTTTTAAAGAATTGGTTTGTCTCATCTCATTTGTCAATATCTGTGCATAGATTTGTTTGCAAGTTTCCCTTATTTTTCTGTGTTTGCAAGACCTGTGCTGGGACCCTCTTTTACTTTGGATTTTGAATCTTATGTCAAATATATAAATCTGTTGGAAGAGACAAATTGTTTAATTTCGTTGATTTCTCTATCATTTCTGTTTTCATTTTTATTATTTTTAAATCTTCATTATTTACTTTCTTCTATCTACCTTTTCTTTATAGTTACAGAGGTGGGAGGTTATATTATTGACTTGAGAGTTTTATATTTTCTGACATATTCATTTAATACTATAAATTTCCCTCTAAATACAGCTTTAGCTGCATCCCATTATTTTTTACATGTTGGAATTTCATTGTCATTCAGTTCAATATATGTTTACTTACCCTGGTGAACTGCTCTTGACCCACAAATTAACTCATACTCAAATCATTTTTAAGGGTGTGGAAATTTTTCTGTTACTATCTCTAGTTTTGATTTTTTTCTTTAATTCTCATGTAGTCAAAGAACATATTTGATATGATTTTAATTTTTTGAAATTTGCTTAGGTTTGTTTTATGACCCATGATTCTGATCTTGGACCTTTTTCTGTCAGCACTGGAAAAGCACTTAATTAACTCTCGGGTCCACTCAAGCACATCCTTCCACAGGCTGATGTTTCTGCACTCTCGTGCCTTTCTATCTGTCTATCTGTCTGTCTTTTTCTACATATACTTTCAGCTGGCTACAGAGAGAGTTGGGTTTCCAACCACTAGTGTGGATTCTCCTATTTCTTCTTTCAGCTTTCTTTGCTGCCCTGCTCTGTGTTTTGCTGCTTTATTGCTTGCACATACGTTCAGGATCACCAGGCTTTTTGTGGTGCCTTAGTGACTGCATTCTTGTGGAACGTCCCTCTTGTCCCTACTCTACAGTGGATGCCTGCTTATCCACTCTACAGATGATGCTTCTGCTCCCCCTTAGCCGAGGTTTCCGTGGCATCTTATCCCTCTCTTTACTTCCAGGTCTCCATACCAGTGTATTCCAAGAGGGTCCTCACGGCCCGCGGGTTGCCGAGCCAACCTGTTAATCCACTCTACCATCTCTGTCTTCAATAGTTGCAGTTCACAACTACAATTATAGTGCAATATTGATTTTAGAAATGCGATCAAAAATGCCCATATTGGTTTTGGAGCGCGAGCTATTTTGTGTTTTGTTTTCTTTCTGTCGTGTGCTGTATCCCTTCACTGATTTCTCCCGCTTCTGGCCTGAAGATTTCCTGAATGCACTCTCCTATTCATTTGGGCGCGGTGCCTTGAGCAGGCATCTCTGAGGTGCTTGCTCTTCTGTGGTTGCTCCAGGCATTACGTTACACATGCATAGCATCACAATCTGCCTGTTCTATTTAGCTGTTCTATTTAGAGGACTTTTACTCATTGCTTTAGGGTGGGTCCTCTGTCAACAAGCTCTGAGTCTCGCTTCATCTGAAAGTGCCTTGGTATTCCCTTAATTTCTTTCTTTTAGTTTATTTATTTATTTATTTATTTAGGTACAAAGGATTGAACTCAGGGGCACTTGACCACTGAACCACATCCCCAACCCTATTTTGTATTTTATTTAGAGATGGTCTCACTGAGTTGCTTAGTGCCTTAATTTTGCTGAGGCTGGCTTTGAACTCACAATTCTCCTGCTTCAACCTCCCGAGATGCTGGTGACACACACCTGGCTGTGGAGAGCGATGAAAGAGGATGGGAGAGCAGTGACTGAGATTGGAGTCTCTGATGACCTCAAGGCTGTGGATGCCCAGTGCCTGGGAATGTTCCTGTGCAAGAGCACAGGATGCTCAGCTGCTGTGGCAATGCCCTGCACAAGGAGGCTGTGCAAGAGTCCTATCAGCTCTGACCTGGATCTCAGACACACAGCTCCCAGGAAGGAAGGAACTCTTATGCTAGAAAACCATAATGTCTCCCCAGGTTCCTTCCCACCTTACAGTAACTGTAAACAATGGACTTTCTTGAGAGATACCCAAAGCACCTAACACCGCACTTTGCAACTGTTGATTGCAACTGTGGAAAAGCTACATAGGATGTCCTAGTTTCTGTAATGTTCCTGAATACAAAGAATAATGCTGGCATAGTCTTTAACCTGATAACGATACATATATAAGTAAAGACTGCTGGCGTAACTCTTCGGATCCGCATCTCCATCAGAGAGCAGGCTCCACCGGATCCCAGCTTCATCTTCAAGACCATTGTCTGTGAGTCTTTATTTCCAATCCCCTCTGCCCCTCGCAGGCCTGGAGAGTTTGGACGCGCTGGTCGCAGCACCTGGCTCCCGTTGATTTCTAAAGAACGTTTTCACTGGCAGTCTTTTCTGGTGGCACTTGAACAATACCACGCAGGGCTGGGCTGTAGCTTCTGCTGGAGCACGTGCCCAGCCTGCGTGCTGCCCGGGGTTCCGTCTCCAGCCCTGGGGGAAACAGAACAAAACACGCTCCCTCCTACTGGCCTCCCTGGTTTCTGATGAAAAATCTGACCCTCAAGCGGTTTTTGCCCTGCAGGTCAGAGGCATCCCTGTCTCTCTCCTCAGCTTACAGCTTCAGTGTCATGGCACTGAAAACACGTATGCCAATAGCCTTTGAAGAAAATTTAGATGAAATGGATAATTTACTTGAAAATAAACATTTGTCCAAATTAATACAAGATGAAACAGAAAATTCTGCATGGCTCTGTAAAAATTGAATTCATAAGTAGACAGCCGTCACACAAAAGGTCAGGCCACATGGCTGCATTAGTAGATTTTATCCAAAGGAAGCCTGAAGTAATAAGGTGTTTATCCAAACTCTTCGGAAATCAGTCTGAATTCTCCAGAATCCTTTACTCCCTAGTTAATTTTATGAGAACAGGAGGATCCTGCCACAAAAATATGGGAAAGAATCTGAAAGAAAAGAAGATTCACAGCATAAAAGCAATAATTCTTTGGGAACCATTAGCGAATGGAACGCAGCTTGTCTGCTGAAGGACAGGCCAAGAGCAGAGGGTGGTAACCAGGAAACACAGTTCGCTTTGCCTATAGATTAACCAGGATCATTCGCCATCTCAGCAGACCTAAGGAGGAAGCAAACCCATCACCATTTCTATGGACAGAGAACATAATCTTGGCAAAATCCAATACCCATGGGTGACAAGACATCTCAGCAGCTACTGCTATCTAAAAACTCAGTCATCCCAGACCTTCAGCTAGTATCTTCCTTAAAAGTAAAACAGTTGAAAATGTACCCAGATATTCAGGATAAGACAGTAATGCTTACCCCTCTCTTTCCTGATCCTGCAGGACCTCCCAGCCAAAGCCAAAGGCAGAGAGCAAAGAACACGATGACCTTGAGGAGGAAACAGCCAGGTTTGTACATGTAGGCAACCCTCCTCATACACTGAAAATAAGGCACAACACGACAAATCCAGCAGGATCCTAGGAAAGGGGCAATTTATAGACATCAATTTTATTTCTATACACTAGCAGTGTTTTAGAAAATATAGTTTTAAGAGATGTATCATTTTAGAACATAGCAAAAAATTAATAACCTATAAATTACTCTAAATGCATTCTAGGGAAAATTAAAGATTACCTAGAGTGCAGGGAGAAGCCACAGGTCTCCCCGACTCCTTTGAGGCTCTTTTGAATTCTGATAACCTCATTCTAAATCGAAAACACCAGACCCTGAGATTGTCCAGCACACCGGAGCCACCAAACTTCAGAGCTGAGCCCAGCCTTCCTTAAACAGGCTCAGCAGATTGGCCTGCTGACGGGCAAAACCACCCCACACCACAAATAGGAAACCAAGTCTGTATGTCTCAGGCGTTTTATTGGGTGCTGCTGGGCGAGGAGCGGCAGAGTGTGTTCAGGAGCTCTGAGCCTGTGTGAGGTGAGCTCGCGCTGGCCTGGAGAGCGCTGGCAGCAGAGCTAGAGGGCGGGGACACCAGCAACGGTGGCAGTTGTGACCAGAACCAGGGTTCACACCGCGCCCAGAGGTAGAGTCTCATACCACGGGTAGCCGCCTGGCAGAAAATCAGATCCAAAACTTGGAGGTTGGTTTCTACCAAGTGCAGAGCAGCTTCCTGTCGCCGTGTGTGAGTGGACGGGCGAGCAAGTCCAGCAAAGTGCCAGGACCTGCCCTCCTCTCCCCCTAGGCTGGCAGGCGGCACACGGACAGCCCACCATCTGGCCTTCTTTTCCCACCATAGAGTCAAAACCTGTCAAGTCCCACCATCGTAGTGGGGTTGTTCCATGGTTGTACCCTCACAGTTTGGAAGAATAAATATTTGTAAGAAGTCTGTTCTCTCCCCCTTGGTCAGTGGAGTCCACGACCCCCCCTCACAGGACTCTCATCTATGGATATGGGACGGCAGACTGAGTAAAGTTAAAGGACTCTCGCCACGACCTTGAAACCCCACTCCTGAGGCTGCATTCAGGAGATGGAAAGCCTGAGTCTACAGAGGAGACTGGAATGTATGCGGAGAGCAGCCCTAGTGCCACCGGGAGACCCCAAGAGCTCATTAGCGGGGAAATTGGTGAGCAAACCTTGGTATTTCCACACAGCCCAACACTGATGAGTAACAAGGGAACCGTCAACGCTGACATCCACAACTACAGAGCGCTGCGAGTGCAGGAGGCCAAGCAGGGAGCCAGGCAGAGGAGGCCCACAGGCCTCCTCCTCCTGAGCGGAGGCAGGAGCGGGACGGAGTCCAGCAGCAGGTCCTTCTGGAGGAAGACTGCAAGGGAAGGGAAGGGAATCCTGCTCAGCTCAGGCTCCGGATTTGTTTTCTATCGATGCCTAGTTTTCACGACTCACCAACCTGAATACCCACCAGGATCTGGGTCTTCTACTGCACACCAACCTCACCGGAATGAGCAACAGACGAGAAACAAGAGAGTCCTTCTCCAGGGTGGCCACAGGGAGGCCTCCCACAGCTGGAGCCACCGCCTGGCTGCCCCAGAAGGCGACTCCCCGCCTTCCCCTCCTTCAGACCCCAGCGCAGACGCCTCCTCCCCCCGGGCATCCTCACCAGCGCCCCGGACTTCAGCAGGACACAACCTCCTTCTGCAGAGCCTGGTCAGTTTCACCAGCCTCTCTCCAAAGCACAGCAAGATCCACCCCATGCTCACAGGGAGCACAAATACAAATGGCGGGTTTAGGGTTCCAAGCATGGTAGAGACCTCATTAAGTCCTTGCACACCGCTTCCTTATCTGTTTTGCCTCAGGAAAGTGACTCAGCTCTCTAAAGTTCCTCTTTTTTGTCTGTAATAGATAGGGACAGTAACAGCTCAGGCCTCCAGGCTTCTCCTTCGACTTACAGGAGTCGTTTAGTCTTACAGAACGGTAGAGCTGAACCAGGGTTTGCGCACAGGGACTTTGGGCTGGACCTGGAGGTCTTGGGGTTGTCAGGGCTGGGGAGGGGCTGTGGGACTGGCCCAGGGGAGGTGGGGATGCTGCTTTACAATTCCCCTTTGCCCTTTAAGACGAAAGCTGTTGCATTCCAGGGTTTAATTTTAAGTGTCTGTTAACCTGCAAGTCGTCACTGTTAACTCTCGACTCTTCAACTCATGAGCACAGAAACCCAGGTCTTTAAAGGTAAAACTTTATGCTGGTTTCCAGTCCGTCCCTCCCATGTGTGGCCAACAGCTTCCATGCTATTTCTCAAGCAAAATCTTTTGTCCCTATAAATGTGATCCATGTTTTAATAGATGTTAAATTATTGCATCATTCAGAACTACTGTTCTGCCCATTATTTAAACAAAAATTTACCTGTACCATAGATTTTAAAAAGTATCACTCTTTTCAATGTTTTAGTAGCTAGGTGCATTGGTTATTTACAATGTATCAGCCTTCAAAAACCATGAGAGCTGAGTTTGCATTTTTAAATTTGGGGGGTTTAAATGTTTTTTGGGTACTAGAAATTGAACTCAGGGACACTTGACCACTGAGCAACATCCCCAGTCCTATTTTGTATTTTATTTAGAGACAGGGTCTCACTGAGTTGCTTAGCGCTTCGCCATTGCTGAGGCTGCTTTGAACTCGCTATCTTCCTGTCTCAGCCTCCAGAGCTGCTGGGATTACAGGTGTGCACCACCACGCCTGGTGCATTTTTAAATTTTTATTTGCAAGTAGTTTGTTTTCAATGACCAAATTTTAAATTGTTTAAAAGAACTTCCAAAATTTTATTTTTACCATTTCATTTCCCAGATAGTTGAATAAAAACACGTCACATATCAGTATCAAGAATTAACATGTAGCCAAGTATATTTTAGAAATTCCCTGAATTGATTTTAAAAAGAATAAAAATGTTAAGAAAAGATTTAAATGAAAATTACCAAATCTAAAAATGCTTGCAAACATTTATCCCAAGTGTTTTCCAGCTTCCCTCAGAGAGCTTATTTGTTTGCTTAGGAAACACTTTGCTTGTATGCATAGTGCAAGATTAACTTAAGTGATCATTAATGGTTATAATTAGACCCCAAATAAATGCTATAATTAAATTTAATTATGAGATGCACTTAGAACATTTATTTCCAGTTTAATTGATAAAGTCGTTCAGTTGGAGGTCTTTTGTCTTGCTCGTGCAACTCACTGACTTGTTGTGAAATCACACACATAGTTAGAACAGCCTCTACAGAAAGGTATTCCCCCATGCCCTTCATTAACTGGCGGAATCTTCCTCAAAGGAGAATTTGCATGCAAATCAAGTGAACTGATCTCTGAGCTCATTATAAAATATGAATATGTCTTTTAATTTTGTGCTTGATCATTAGCATCTCAGGTTCTCCCCCCTGAGCTCCGCCTGCAACTGAGCCCTGTACAGACCGGTCAACTCTGCTAGTCCATCTGCTGCTGCTGTTTCTTGTGCTGCCACCAGGTGGCGCTGTTTAATGAAGTATCTAGCTCGGGGCTCTACGAATTTCCCTTGCGCCTCTGCTAATCTGGCTCCCAAGGAGTGATGGTCCTGCTCCTGGTTCCTCCATGGTAAGCTTGGCCAAGTGCACAACCATTTGGGACCAAACATCCACAGAGCTCTTTGACTGGCTCTTTAATTTCCTAGAGCAGTTGTGCTGGGCCAGAATCTGACCCAACTTTGTCCACCTGAGAGTCCCAAGGGAACTCTTCCCTTTTGGCCAGTCATCAATACCCAAGGGCCAGGGAAGCTTTCCTTTTAACCCGTCAAAAATGGGAAGAGAGTGTTTTTCTCTCCCTCCAAAAACAACCAGGTTGCACCAGGTCTTCCAAGGGATGTTGGGAAGTCTCGTGCCTGAGGAAGACCACACCCAGTGACCCAGGAGCTCAGCTCCCAGCCTCAAGGCAGAAGCTGAGGTCATGAGTCAAGGTGCGCCCAGTGAGCACTGGCAGGGGCACCGTGCACTCCTCGGAGGTGGAACAGTTCTGGGGCAGGAGAGAGAAGGTCCCTTTGCAGAGGTGTGGCTATAAAGGAGGAAGGTGCAAGGGACCTCTCAGCTGTGGAAATGAGTGGAGACCAACCATGACAACCCGAGGGAGCTCTTCATTCAGAGTTTGCGCAGGGAGGGGGTGGCAGTGGCCACCATGATGTCCTTGGCAGGGACTGGGTGGCCAGCAGCATGGGGAGGCTCTAGGCAGCCCCCAGGAAGGGCTCCTCTGGGACTGGATGGGGCACACACTGGGCTTAACTGAAGTGACAAAAATCTCAGCCTGGCTTTTGGGGACAATTGTGCACCGAACCCAAGTCCAGGGCTCATCCCACAGGAAAGTCATGTCCATCCCACAGGGATTCCCGTGGGAGGAGGAAAGGCCTCGTCCAGAGGCCCAGGACGGAGGAGGCGCTTTGCTCACCGTAGGCTTCCCCACGGGGGGGCGTGGCTGGTAAAGGGGAGGGACTTCAGGTGCTTTCTGGGATGCACGGAGGTCGTCCAGGCCCTCAGAGGCCGGCTCTCCTCGCTGCTTTCCTGTCCTGGGGTCACCAGTCACGGTGGCTCGTGGGTATCTCTAACCTTGATGGCGGAGAAGGCGGGTTAAACTAGTCGAGGTCAAGTTCACCCTCCCATGTTATAGTTCTGGACACCACATTCCTCAAATGACCATCGTGTCCACCTGCAGAGCTGAGCAGAACCTGACCTGAGGTTTAGGTGGCAAAGCAGACAGACAAGCCTCCTCATCCCCATCCAGTCACCCAGGGGACACCTCCAGGACCAAGGAAGGGCCCGTGCTTCCAGCAGAGGCAGCTTCAGGTCCCTGAGACTGACAGCCACCGTTGTCCTCATGGTGACCCACAGGACAGAGGTGTCATCTGTATGGAAGCCAGTGGGGACGAGCAAGCTCTCCAGCTGCATGACCTCCAGAGTCAGTGATTTCCTCAAGTCCAAAGCAAGTGGGGCTGCGTTTCTTTAGGTTTTTCCCCAAGGAGCAGTTACTGCAGGGGTCACCCTGGGCCCCCGGGTCAGGGGTCTGGCCTAAGGCAGGGGCGTCCAGGCTGGTGACTGCAGACGGTGGGTCAGAGCGCTCCTTCGGCCCCGCGTCTCTGCTTGCTGCAGAACAGTCTCAGTGAAAAACAGGAACTTTAAATGATGGTCAATGTACGGGGCTTTGGGAAAAAATGCTAAATCATTGCTTTGATTATGTTTTGCCTTTCACTCTTTTGGACATGCAGGCTTTTAGCTTGAGTCATCGATCTGCAGGAAACTGTAAATGTAAATCCTATAAATTGCATTTAGTCATATTTAATCATAGAAAGAAAGAACACCCAACACTTAGGTAACCCTTCTTTTTAGTAAATTCACAAATTAACAAGAGCGCAAATCAGCTCTTGTCTTGTAGAGAGCTTTTTTCCTTTGCCAGTCTCTTCTCGCTACCCTGTGTTGGGTTCAATTCCTGTGTTCATGCTGGGCCTGGCCAGTAGAGCCTCCAACTGCAATTGGAAAAGAGGCAGATTTGACAAGACGTCTCCAGACCCCGCTAGCTGTGCTGTAGATCAAACTGCAAGAGCGGTCGTTCCTTCCCAACGTGGGGACCCGGAAAGCACGGGCTCCTCCCATCCAGGAGGGGTGGGAGGGAGGCCACGTGGGCACAGTGCCAGTGTCCTGCGCCGTCTGCGGCTCAGCCCTCAGCACAGCATGGCCAGGGACGCAGGAAGACCACGTGGTCGTCAGCCGCCTGACAGCCCGGGGAGAGGCCGCCTTGACCTCAGTAGCACTGACTGCCAGTGGTACTGATCGTAAGTGGTCCTATCCTCAGTTGTACTGACCCTCGGGGTACTGACTGCCAGTGGTACTGATCCTCAGGGGCATGGATCCTCAGCGGTACTGACCTTCAGGGGTACTGATCCTCGGCAGTACTGACCCTCAGGGGTATTGACTGCCAGTAGTTCTGACCCTCAGGGGCATGGACTCTCAGTGGTACTGACCATAAGGGATACTGATCCTTTGGGGTACTGACCCTCAGGGTACTGATGTTGGGTGAGGACGACCTTCATGGTAAAGACCACCAGCTCTGCACTGCAGTCAGCTTGGGGTCAGCATCTCTGGCCTCGCCCCGGCCTCCTACTCCAGAAGCAGCCTATTGAATCTCATCTTCTCTGCTCTCTTCAGGCTGGGTCTGCCCCTACTTGTCCTCAGCTGCCACTGCTGCTGGCCCCAGGGGACCTCGCCCTGTGGTGCGGACTCAGGACTCAGAGCTGTCACAGGGCCCTCCTGGACAGGCGCCTTCCTCCTGATTGCTCATGGGCCGGCCCACCAAGGTCCAGGTCCAGTCCTCGGCTAGGGGCTGCTGAGGCCAAGGGGCCATTCCTGGGACACTCCCTCCAGGGCTCCAGGGCTCCGTCTTCACCACACAGCCGAGGAACCTCGTAAGGAAGACGTCCCACTCCAGCCCGGCCTCCTGGGTGGCGGTGGTGAAAGCAGTCAGGGCTCAGGAACGGCGCCGACCTCTGTCCAGCCACGTTCGTGGGCACCGTCCGCACCCAGGTGGACACAGGCCAGGCCCGCTGGCACACACTGGGTCAGGAGGCAGGGTCTGCTCCTGGGCTGTCGGAATACCAGCCAGGCTGGGGTGGGCACAGCCACCAGCTGGCCCCTGAGACACCCTCCCGCTCTCTGCCTGGCCCTCCCCAGGAGCCCCTCCCCAGGAGCCCCCTCCCCACCAGCCCCTCCCCACCAACCCCTCCCCATGACCCCTCCTCACCAGCCCCTCCCCAGGAGCCCCCTCCCCAGGATGCCCTCCCCAGGATCCCCTCCCCACCAGCCCCTCCCCAGGAGCCCCCTCCCCAGGATCCCCCTCCCCAGGAGCCACTCCCTACCAGCCCCTTCCCACCAACCCCTCCCCACCAACCCCTCCCCACGAGCCCCTCCCCAGGAGCCCCTCCCCATGAGCCCCTCCCCACGAGCCCCCTCCCCAGGATGCTCTCCAGAGACGCAGGGGGCGCAGGAGGCCCAGGCGGCCACCCCTAAGGCAGGGCACTGCTGCCTCCTTGCCTGCCCGCTCGGCCTCACCCGGGGCTCCCCTCCTGAGACTCCCCTCCTGCTCTTTGCCCGGCCCTCCCCTGCCTGCCCACCCTGCACAGCTGGGCCCCAGAGCGGGCGGCCTCAGGCGGGGCCCCCGGGCTTCCGTCTTTCTTGGTAGTTGAACTGGTATCCATTCTCTCAAGGACCTCTTCGCAGTCGGTGGTGGGGAGGTCCAGTCTCTTCACCCAGTGAGACCTAATCAGGACTTACTTGCTCTGCTTAACCTGCCGACCCTGATGTTGCTGAGAGGCCACGTGGGCCGAGGTCCATGGGAACGCCAGGCCCATGAGGTCTGACCCGAGAGCCGTTGGCTCCCAGAGCACCACCTGCTTCCCACCCTGGGCCTCCAGGGCCACAGGGACAGGCCCCCCTGGCTCCCGGCAGTACGTCCGCAGCGGGCGCAGCCTCGCTGAACCTGTGCCGCGAGCTCTGGGAGGCGGTGTGCCGAGCACTGCCCAGAGTTGTGCTGTGCCACAGGCCGACGCCTGCCCACCTGTGGCCCTGGTGACTGGCAGGGCAGACTCACAGGGCCAGGCAGCCTCAGCTGGAGTGGACCACTGATTTCAGGACAGCGCTGCCCACTCCAGGGTTTTCTCACGTTTCCCTCCAGAAGGGCTGGCTGCACCTGCCCTCCACGAAACCAGCGAACATGAGTGAGCCTGCCGCAGCTCCCGGGGAGGGGTCCTGGGGAGGGGTCCTGGGGAGGGGTCCTGGGGAGCGGCTGGTGGGGAGGGGCTGGTGGGGAGGGGCTGGTGGGGAGGGACTGGTGGGGAGGGGCTGGTGGGGAGGGGCTGGTGAGGAGGGACTGGTGGGGAGGGACTGGTGGGGAGGGGCTGGTGAGGAGGGACTGGTGGGGAGGGACTGGTGGGGAGGGGCTGGTGAGGAGGGGCTGGTGAGGAGAGGCTGGTGGGGAGGGACTGGTGGGGAGGGGCTGGTGGGGAGGGGCTGGTGGGGAGGGGCTGGTGGGGAGGGACTGGTGGGGAGGGGCTGGTGGGGAGCGGCTGGTGGGGAGGGACTGGTGGGGAGGGGCTGGTGGGGAGGGGCTGGTGGGGAGGGACTGGTGGGGAGGGACTGGTGGGGAGGGGCTGGTGGGGAGGGACTGGTGGGGAGGGGCTGGTGGGGAGGGGCTGGTGGGGAGGGACTGGTGGGGAGGGACTGGTGGGGAGGGGCTGGTGGGGAGGGGCTGGTGGGGAGGGACTGGTGGGGAGGGGCTGGTGGGGAGGGGACTGGTGGGGAGGGGCTGGTGGGGAGGGCTGGTGGGGAGGGCTGGTGGGGAGGGACTGGTGGGGAGGGGCTGGTGGGGAGGGCTGGTGGGGAGGGACTGGTGGGGAGGGGCTGGTGGGGAGGGGCTGGTGGGGAGGGCTGGTGGGGAGGGGCTGGTGGGGAGGGGCTGGTGGGGAGGGACTGGTGGGGAGGGGCTGGTGGGGAGGGACTGGTGGGGAGGGGACTGGTGGGGAGGGACTGGTGGGGAGGGACTGGTGGGGAGGGACTGGTGGGGAGGGGCTGGTGGGGAGGGACTGGTGGGGAGGGGCTGGTGGGGAGGGGCTGGTGGGGAGGGACTGGTGGGGAGGGGCTGGTGGGGAGGGCTGGTGGGGAGGGGCTGGTGGGGAGGGACTGGTGGGGAGGGCTGGTGGGGAGGGACTGGTGGGG